>NC_058082.1:420184090-423121224 GCF_014858855.1 Bufo gargarizans
TAGGACTCCACCTACCTCTAACTTTGTCATTGGTTCCGATATGGACATGACGCTGGATCTTCTCCAGCCCCCTCCCAGTAATCTGTCAACCCGATCCGCGATGTGTCGAACTCTAGCTAGGAAGACAGTACACTGTTCGGCGATCATGGTCTTTGTGACAGATTTTCCTATCTGTTCCCCTAATAATGGAGTTCATAAGCGCTATGCAGTATTTGGGTAAAAACACTTCCATACTGTTCTGTAAATAACTATGTGCCACCACTACCATAAGTTCAAAAATAATTACTGTACAGTGTAAATAACACTATCCTACCATTCAAACACAATGCACATATAATACAAAGTATAAACTGCTATACAATTACTATTAAGATTCATGGCGAACACAAGCCTTGGGGCTAGACCATCTGTGGCATTATGTTAAAGGAGAACTCCCGCAAAATTTGTAATACTCTGACCTGCTAGAAAGGTACATGATGTAAACTGTAGTGAAGGTAATTTCTTACCAGTGTCTGTATTTGTGAGTTTCCCTCTCTTCTGATCCTCAGCTGTGTGACCAGCGCTCTGACTTTCCAAATAACACAGCATCTTATGAGTGGACTACTTTTGGGGCAGTATATTGTGCTGCACTTTGGTATTTGCTTCTGCTGGGATGGTTTTCTTGGGCCTGCCTACTTATGTTGCCCTGCCTTCTGTTAAGTTGGATCCATCTACAACATGAGGCCATTTTAGTTTTTTTTCCAGGGCCACTTTAAATTCTCAGTCCACCCCTGGAATGCATGTGATAGTCTCATGAGACTGGGATTTAAGACTTGGGGAACCAAACTATTCAGCCACATGCTTCAAGATGCTGATGTGATGTACTGATACCATGTGACTGAAGTTCAGTTCAGTAGGGATCTCACATTTAAAGGGACTATCCTCAATGTATAAATGGGTCAACCTATTTCTGATCAGTAAATTCATTAATTGGAATTTAATGCAGCAGAACTGACATACGGGGTGCTGTAACAAATACAGATAATCAACTGTGCCTGGAAACACTGATGAGCCAAGCGAGCAAAAAAAAAACTCTAAAGGAGGCCATACACATAAGTTTAAAGTCGGCTAGAGTCAGTCATGCTGTCGTTTGAAAAACTAGCGTGAACAAGCATTTGTGATCGTGATAGTCTGTCGAAATGCAATCCGCCGTGCTGGAAAATTTTGGCCGTTCATCGGATGAAACTGCATGTTGATGGCATGATTGGCTGAATTCAGCCAATAACTTGCCATTGTGCTCAAGCTCCAGGGAGTCTGTTATTTTAAAAAAAACTGACTCCCTGGTCAGGCAGTTTAGTGGGTGGGATCATTCGTACGAACGACTAATCGGTCGCAATGTGGCACTTCAAAAAAAACTGTGTTTGTTGGGTATTTTATAATTTCCTATTGTCCAGCATATAACATCTGGCCGCGGCATTATTTGCTCACCTCCAAAAAATATGCGGGTGGATTCCCACACAGGTATTTTCTGACATTTTTCAGCACTTTTTTTGCCTTTTTTGCTACAAAAAAAACCAGCTCCAGCTAAGACTTTTTGTATCAGTTTTTTCATCTTTTTTATGGGGGGGGGGGGGGGGGGGAAGACGTCATCCATATATTTGTTTGAAGAAAAAAAGCACCACTAAAAAAAGGCCATAAAAATACATGTAGTATGCAAAAAAAACTGTATGGCGTTTTGGTAGTGGTTGAAAAACACCAGAGCAATTCATAAGGGGCCCTTAAAGAGCATCTATCAGCATGAACCCATAAAACCAGGCATATAATCTGGTAGGGTTGATCATACTGATAAAAACAATAGCCTGATTGATTATCTATTGCCCATGCTGAGAGAACTGCATTTCTATTCATATGCAAATTACTTAACTGGAGCAACAAGGGGACAGTCAGAGCCCTCAGAGCACCAGTTTGTTCAACTCCTCATCTTCAGTCCCCTCCCCTTCCCTGGATTGACAGGTCTTCTTGTGCCTGGGCTATGTCTCCTGGTCTCGGCGCTTGTGACTCTCCTGCTGTGCTCAAAGCTGCGCAGATTCCAACTGAGCAAGCGCTAAAAACCTGTCATCTCATGCCTGTACTGTATATCCCAGTCTTGGTGTATCAGGAGATCCACTGAGCAATCACCAAGACCCAGAGATACGGTACAGGTGCAAGAAGACTGAACTAGATGAGATGTCTAGTCCTGTCAATCCAAGTGAAAGGGAAAGGGAACTAAAAGCTGAAGGGGTAGAACAAACTGGTGCTCTGAGGGCTCTGGCCAGCCCCTCAGTGCTCCATCTAGGCCATTTGCATAGGAATAAAAATGCAGTTTTGTCTTCAGTGGAGCAATGTTTAGTTATAATCAGGGTCTAATTTATATCAGCATGATTAACCCTACCAGGCTGTATACCTGATTTCATAGGGTTGATCATGTTGATAGATGCTCTTCAAGCTGCAAATTAAAAGCTGGAGCATCTAGATGTTGTGAATGTGAAAGCATTTACATGTTGTAGGTTTTAAGACTGTAAAACTGTAAAATACACTAAATGCTCTTTTTTTCTTTTTTCATTGATCTTTGACTTCAGAGGCTGAAAATCAAATGTAAAAAACTTTTTGTAAAAAAATTTACGAACGCATTTTTACCTAAAAATTTTAAGTACCTAGAAAATCCTGATCAAGTTACAGTAGGTGTAACTAGAATATACACTTTCTTTATATTGCTGTGATAAGTCTACAGTGGTGTCACCATTAGCAGGCATGCTTATACAGACAGGATACATAACTAGGGTGGGAAGTTTTCCGTACCATTTACTATGGCTAGTTGGCAATTCTTCCTTGCAAGTTTAAACTAGACCCACTGTCATATTGTTTGATTTACTCTTGTAATCAGATGTTATTTTCTGCATCTTTAAATTGGGCGTACTACATCTTATCCTGTATTGTCGCTGAATAGCTTTTGAGATTATCTCTATTTGGCAATATCTTGTTTCTTATAAATATAATAAGTAATTGCACCGAGTAGTTCCTCTTACTATGTATAAAAGTTATTATACTGGTGAGGAATCTAAGAGGGTTGTACAAGGCTAGGAAAACATGGATGCTTTCTTCTAAAAACAGTCCTACACCTGTCCATGGGTTGTGTATCTGGTATTGCAGCTTAGCTCTATTAATAGGGCTCCGTTGCATTACCACATACAATGGGAAAATAAGTATTGATACACTGGGCAATTTTTCAAGTTTTCCCACCTACAAAGAATGGAGAGGTCTGTAGTTTTTATTGTAGATACAACTTATCTGTGAGAGACAGAATCTAAAAAAAAAAATGAAAAAAATCTAATTGTATGACTTTTAAATAATGAATTTCACATAGAAACCTAGAATGTGTCAGCAGATAAGACCATTTGGCCCATCTAGTCTGCCCAATATACTGAATACTATGGATAGCGCCCCTGGCCCTATCTTATATGAAGGATGGCCTTAATGCCTATCCCTGCATCTTAAACTCCTTCACTTATTTGCAGCTACCACTTCTGCAGGAAGGCGATTCCATGCATCATATAACAAAACAATAACAAATACAGGTGCACTCTGCAGTCTCACTAAACCCTCAAACTGATTTTAAAATTGAGAGATTAGTCAACATGTCCTACGGTGTAGAACATGTCTAAGCCCGGGCACCACGTCAAGGTTTCTCAAGTAGCCCGAGACCTAACACTCTCCTACCTGAGCCGTATGGGCGATACAAGGAGCCAGTGGGCAAATTACAGGAGCATGAGGCCGACTCACAAACAGCTCACCAGTTACCTCCAGCATGTAACCATGCTTACAATGGGAGGAGGGAAGAGTCTGTGAGTCCCACTCAAGACTGACTGATATGGCCCAGGCCTCACAGGTGCACCTAAATGTGGCCTGTAGATGGAAAACAGGCACATTTAAATTGGAGTTTATACACCTCCAGGAATCTATATATACACAAACTAAAAAGACAGGGTGGCATTAGCAGGAGGTGCTCAAACCCACATGCAGTCGTGCATATATACAGGGGAGCAAATCCTGCACTTGTGGCCCGTTGCTAATGGCGATCCCCAGCAAAATGCATACGGTGGAGGATGCCCGCGGCGAACCACAAGTACCACAATAGACATCTCACACAAGGTAACAAGTGCGTATGTCATAATCAATATAACAATATAACAAAACAATAACAAATACAGGTGCACTCTGCAGTCTCACTAAACCCTCAAACTGATTTTAAAATTGAGAGATTAGTCAACATGTCCTACGGTGTAGAACATGTCTAAGCCCGGGCACCACGTCAAGGTTTCTCAAGTAGCCCGAGACCTAACACTCTCCTACCTGAGCCGTATGGGCGATACCAGGAACCAGTGGGCAAATTACAGGAGCATGAGGCCGACTCATAAACAGCTCACCAGTTACCTCCAGCATGTAACCATGCTTACAATGGGAGGAGTAACCAATTTAAATGTGCCTGTTTTCCATCTACAGGCCACATTTAGGTGCACCTGTGAGGCCTGGGCCATATCAGTCAGTCTTGAGTGGGACTCACAGACTCTTCCCTCCTCCCATTGTAAGCATGGTTACATGCTGGAGGTAACTGGTGAGCTGTTTGTGAGTCGGCCTCATGCTCCTGTAATTTGCCCACTGGCTCCTGGTATCGCCCATACGGCTCAGGTAGGAGAGTGTTAGGTCTCGGGCTACTTGAGAAACCTTGACGTGGTGCCCGGGCTTAGACATGTTCTACACCGTAGGACATGTTGACTAATCTCTCAATTTTAAAATCAGTTTGAGGGTTTAGTGAGACTGCAGAGTGCACCTGTATTTGTTATTGTTTTGTTATATTGTTATATTGATTATGACATACGCACTTGTTACCTTGTGTGAGATGTCTATTGTGGTACTTGTGGTTCGCCGCGGGCATCCTCCACCGTATGCATTTTGCTGGGGATCGCCATTAGCAACGGGCCACAAGTGCAGGATTTGCTCCCCTGTATATATGCACGACTGCATGTGGGTTTGAGCACCTCCTGCTAATGCCACCCTGTCTTTTTAGTTTGTATATATAGATTCCTGGAGGTGTATAAACTCCAATTTAAATGTGCCTGTTTTCCATCTGCAGGCTACATTTAGGTGCACCTGTGAGGCCTGGGCCATATCAGTCAGTCTTGAGTGGGACTCACAGACTCCTCCCTCCTCCCATTGTAAGCATGGTTACATGCTGGAGGTAACTGGTGAGCTGTTTGTGAGTCGGCCTCATGCTCCTGTTATTTTCCCACTGGCTCCTGGTATCGCCCATACGGCTCAGGTAGGAGAGTGTTAGGTCTCGGGCTACTTGAGAAACCTTGACGTGGTGCCCGGGCTTAGACATGTTCTACACCGTAGGACATGTTGACTAATCTCTCAATTTTAAAATCAGTTTGAGGGTTTAGTGAGACTGCAGAGTGCACCTGTCTTTGTTATTGTTTTGTTATATTGATGCATGGAATAGCCTTCCTGCAGAAGTGGTAGCTGCAAATACAGTGAAGGAGTTTAAGCATGCATGGGATAGGCATAAGGCCATCCTTCATATAAGATAGGGCCAGGGGCTATCCATAGTATTCAGTATATTGGGCAGACTAGATGGGCCAAATGGTTCTTATCTGCTGACACATTCTAGGTTTCTATGTGAAATTCATTATTTAAAAGTCATACAATTAGATTTTTTTCATTTTTTTTTAGATTCTGTCTCTCACAGATAAAGTGTATCTACAATAAAAACTACAGACCTCTCCATTCTTTGTAGGTGGGAAAACTTGAAAAATTGCCAGTGTATCAAATACTTATTTTCCCCATTGTATGTGGTAATGCAACGGAGCCCTATTAATAGAGCTAAGCTGCAATACCAGATACACAACCCATGGACAGGTGTAGGACTGTTTTTTAGAAGAAAGCATCCATGTTTTCCTAGCCTTGTACAACCCTCTTAGATTCCTCACCAGTATAATAACTTTTATACATAGTAAGAGGAACTACTCGGTGCAATTACTTATTATATTTATAAAGAAAACAAGATATTGCCAAATAGAGATAATCTCAAAAGCTATTCAGCGACAATACAGGATAAGATGTAGTACGCCCAATTTAAAGATGCAGAAAATAACATCTGATTACAAGAGTAAATCAAACAATATGACAGTGGGTCTAGTTTAAACTTGCAAGGAAGAATTGCCAACTAGCCATAGTAAATGGTACGGAAAACTTCCCACTCCTAGTTATGTATCCTGTCTGTATAAGCATGCCTGCTAATGGGTGACACCACTGTGTAGACTTATCACAGCAATATAAAGAAAGTGTATATTTCTAGTTACACCTACTGTAACTTGATCAGGATTTTCTAGGTACTTAAAATTTTTAGGTAAAAATGCGTTCGTAAATTTTTTTACAAAAAGTTTTACATTTGATTTCAGCCTCTGAAGTCAAAGATCAATGAAAAAAAGAAAAAAGAGCATTTAGTGTATTTTACAGTTTTACAGTCTTAAAACCTACAACATGTAAATCTTTCACATTCACAACATCTAGATGCTCCAGCTTTTAATTTGCAGCTTGAAGAGCATCTATCAACATGATCAACCCTATGAAATCAGGTATACAGCCTGGTAGGGTTAATCATGCTGATATAAATTAGACCCTGATTATAACTAAACATTGCTCCACTGAAGACAAAACTGCATTTTTATTCCTATGCAAATGGCCTAGATGGAGCACTGAGGGGCTGGCCAGAGCCCTCAGAGCACCAGTTTGTTCTACCCCTTCAGCTTTAGTCCCTTTCCCTTTCACTTGGATTGACAGGACTAGACATCTCATCTAGTTCAGTCTTCTTGCACCTGTACCGTATCTCTGGGTCTTGGTGATTGCTCAGTGGATCTCCTGATACACCAAGACTGGGATATACAGTACAGGCATGAGATGACAGGTTTTTAGCGCTTGCTCAGTTGGAATCTGCGCAGCTTTGAGCACAGCAGGAGAGTCACAAGCGCCGAGACCAGGAGACATAGCCCAGGCACAAGAAGACCTGTCAATCCAAGGGAAGGGGAGGGGACTGAAGATGAAGGAGTTGAACAAACTGGTGCTCTGAGGGCTCTGACTGTCCCCTTGTTGCTCCAGTTAAGTAATTTGCATATGAATAGAAATGCAGTTCTCTCAGCATGGGGCAATAGATAATCATAATCAGGCTATTGTTTTTATCAGTATGATCAACCCTACCAGATTATATGCCTGGTTTTATGGGGTTGATCATGCTGATAGATGCTCTTTAAGGGCCCCTTATGAATTTGCTCTGGTGTTTTTCAACCACTACCAAAACGCCATACAGTTTTTTTGCATACTACATGTATTTTTATGGCCTTTTTTTAGTGGTGCTTTTTTTCTTCAAACAAATATATGGATGACGTCTTCCCCCCCCCCCCCCCCCCCATAAAAAAGATGAAAAAACTGATACAAAAAGTCTTAGCTGGAGCTGGTTTTTTTGTAGCAAAAAAGGCAAAAAAAGTGCTGAAAAATGTCAGAAAATACCTGTGTGGGAATCCACCCGCATATTTTTTGGAGGTGAGCAAATAATGCCGCGGCCAGATGTTATATGCTGGACAATAGGAAATTATAAAATACCCAACAAACACAGTTTTTTTTGAAGTGCCACATTGCGACCGATTAGTCGTTCGTACGAATGATCCCACCCACTAAACTGCCTGACCAGGGAGTCAGTTTTTTTTAAAATAACAGACTCCCTGGAGCTTGAGCACAATGGCAAGTTATTGGCTGAATTCAGCCAATCATGCCATCAACATGCAGTTTCATCCGATGAACGGCCAAAATTTTCCAGCACGGCGGATTGCATTTTCGACAGACTATCACGATCACAAATGCTTGTTCACGCTAGTTTTTCAAACGACAGCATGACTGACTCTAGCCGACTTTAAACTTATGTGTATGGCCTCCTTTAGAGTTTTTTTTTGCTCGCTTGGCTCCATCAGTGTTTATCCAGGCACAGTTGATTATCTGTATTTGTTACAGCACCCCGTATGTCAGTTCTGCTGCATTAAATTCCAATTAATGAATTTACTGATCAGAAATAGGTTGACCCATTTATACATTGAGGATAGTCCCTTTAAATGTGTAGATCCCTACTGAACTGAACTTCAGTCACATGGTATTCAGTACATCACATCAGCATCTTGAAGCATGTGGCTGAATAGTTTGGTTCCCCAAGTCTTAAATCCCAGTCTCATGAGACTATCAACATGCATTCCAGGGGTGGACTGAGAATTTAAAGTGGCCCTGGAAAAAAAAACTAAAAGTGGCCTCATGTTGTAGATGGATCCAACTTAACAGAAGGCAGGGCAACATAAGTAGGCAGGCCCAAGAAAACCATCCCAGCAGAAGCAAATACCAAAGTGCAGCACAATATACTGCCCCAAAAGTAGTCCACTCATAAGATGCTGTGTTATTTGGAAAGTCAGAGCGCTGGTCACACAGCTGAGGATCAGAAGAGAGGGGAAAACTCACAAATACAGACACTGGTAAGAAAATTACCTTCACTACAGTTTACATCATGTACCTTTCTAGCAGGTCAGAGTATTACAAATTTTGCGGGAGTTCTCCTTTAACATAATGCCACAGATGGTCTAGCCCCAAGGCTTGTGTTCGCCATGAATCTTAATAGTAATTGTATAGCAGTTTATACTTTGTATTATATGTGCATTGTGTTTGAATGGTAGGATAGTGTTATTTACACTGTACAGTATATTATTTTTGAACTTTATGGTAGTGGTGGCACATAGTTATTTACAGAACAGTATGGAAGTGTTATTTTACCCAAATACTGCATAGCGCTTATGAACTCCATTATTAGGGGAACAGATAGGAAAATCTGTCACAAAGACCATGATCGCCGAACAGTGTACTGTCTTCCTAGTGCTAGAGTTCGACACATCGCGGATCGGGTTGACAGATTACTGGGAGGGGCTGGAGAAGATCCAGCGGTCATGGTCCATATCGGAACCAATGACAAAGTTAGAGGTAGGTGGAGAGTCCTTAAAAATGATTTCAGGGATTTAGGTCAAAAGCTTAGGGCAAGGACTTAAAAGGTAGTATTTTCTATGGGCTACAGGCTCTACCGTAGGGACGGGCTGCACCTCAATGGGGAAGGGACAGCTGTGCTGGGGAGAAAGATGGCTAGAAGGTGGGAGGAGTGTTTAAATTAGGGACGGGGGGGAGGAAAATTACATTATAGGAGGGGAAGATAGAGCAGATAGAGACAGGGGGCAATGTAGTGGGACTGGGGGAGGAATGGAAGGAGGGACTAGAACAGTTCAGAAGGAAAGGTGTAGGGTGAAAAATATACATAAACCTCTCAAATGTATGTATACTAATGCCAGAAGCCTGACTAATAAAACTGGGGAACTGGAATTAGTGATGTGTGAGGAGGACTATGACATAGTGGGAATAACTGAGACATGGCTGGACGCTAGCTATGACTGGGCAGTTAATGTACAAGGTTACAGTCTGTTTAGAAAGGATCACCAAAACCAGTGGGGGGGGAGGGGTTTGCCTTTATGTAAAGTCTTGTCTAAAGCCCACACTCCGGGAAGATATAAGTGAGGGACATGAACATGTGAAGTCACTGTGGGTAGAGATACATGGAGCTAAAAACAACAATAAATTACTAATAGGAGTTTACTATAAACCACCTAATATACCACAGAGTCCACAGAAAATGTACTACTAAACGAGATAGACGAGGCGGCAAATCATAATGAGGAGGTTATTAGGGGGGACTTCAACTACCCAGATATAGACTGGGAAACTGAAACGTGCATATCTCATAAGCGAAACAGGTTCTTGGCAATAACCAAAGACAATTACCTCTCCCAACTGGTTCAGGTCCCGACTAGAGGGATGGCCATACTGGACTTAGTATTAACCAATAGGCCTGACAAAACAACAGACGTGCAGGTTGGGGGACACCTGGGAAATAGTGACCATAAAGTAATAACCTTTCAATTATCATTCAAAAGAGCGTTTCTACAGGGAGGAACAAAAATACCAAACTTCAAAAAAGCTAAATTTAGCCAACTAAGACATAGGCCTAACTAACTGGGACAAAGTCCTCAAAAATAAAAATACAGCCACAAAATGGGATATCTTTAAAAACATCCTAAAATCTCATTGTGAGAGGTACATACCGTATGGGAATAAAAGGTTAAGGAACAAAAAGAAACCAATGTGGATAAACAGAACTGTAAAGAAAGCAATAAATTACAAAAAGAAAGCATATAAATCACTAAAACAGGAGTGTAGCACGGAAGCACTGAAAAACTATAAGGAAAAAAATAGAACATGTAAAAAACAAATAAAAGCGGCCAAACTAGAGACCGAGAGATTAATTGCCAAAGAGAGTAAAACTAACCCTAAAATGTTCTTCAATTATATAAATGTTAAAAAGTATAAATCTGAAGGTGTCGGCCCTTTAAAGAGTAATGAGGGGGGAGTCGCAGAGAGCGAAGAGGAGAAAGCAAAGCTGTTAAATATCTTTTTCTCCAATGTATTCACTGAGGAAAATAAACTGTCAGATGACATGCAGAATGTAAAAATAAATTCCCCATTAAAAGTGTCCTGTCTGACCCAGGAAGAAGTATATCAGCGACTTAAAAAGATTAAAATAGACAAATCGCCAGGACTGGATGGCATACACCCCCGTATCCTAAGGGAATTAAGTAATGTCATAGCCAGACCCTTATTTCTGATATTTGCGGACACTATACTGACAGGGAATGTCCCACAGGATTGGCGTATGGTAAAGGTGGTGCCAATATTTAAAAAGGGTCCAAAAACAGAGCCTGGAAACTATAGGCCGGTAAGTTTAACATCTGTTGTGGGTAAACTGTTTGAAGGTTTTCTGAAAGATGCTATCTTAGAGCATCTCAGTGTAAAATAAGCAAATAACACCATATCAGCATGGCTTTGTGTGGGATCGGTCATGCCAAACTAATTTAATCAGTTTCTATGAGGAGGTAAGTTCTAGACTTGACAGCGGCGAATCAATGGATGTCGTATATCTGGACTTCTCCAAAGCATTTGACACTGTACCACATAAAAGGTTAGTATATAAAATGAGAATGCTCACACCGGGAGAAAACGTCTGTATGTGGGTAAGTAACTGGCTCAATGATAAAAAACAGAGGGTGGTTATTAACGGTACACACTTAGATTGGGTCACTGTCCCTAGTGGGGTACCTCAGAGGTCAGTATTGGGCCCTATTCTCTTCAATATATTTATTAATGATCTTGTAGAAGGCTTGCATAGTAAAGTATCAATTTTCGCAGATGACACTAAACTGTGTAAAGTAATTTGCACTGAAGAGGACAGTATACTACTACAGATGGATCTGGATAGATTGGAGGCTTGTGCAGATAGGTGGCAGATGAGGTTTAACACTGACAAATGTAAAGTTATGCACATGGGAAGGAATAATGCAAGTCACCCGTCCATACTAAATGATAAAACACTCGGTAACACTGACTTGGAAAAGGATCTAGGAATTTTAGATCAGTGATAAGAACATAGTCCTGCCGCTTTACAAATTGCTAGTCAGACCACACATGGAGTACTGTGTACAGTTCTGGGCTCCTGTAAACAAGGCAGACATAGCAGAGCTGGAGAAGGTCCAGAGGAGGGCAACTAAAGTAATAACTGGAATGGGGCAACTACAGTACCCTGAAAGATGATCAAAGTTAGGATTATTCAGTTTAGAAAAAAGACAACTGAGGGGAGATCTAATTAATATGTATAAATATAACAGGGGTCAGTACAGAGATCTATCCCATCATCTATTTATCCCCAGGACTGTGACTGTGACGAGGGGACATCCTCTGCGTCTGGAGGAAAGAAGGTTTGTACACAAACATAGAAGAGGATTCTTTACGGTAAGAGCAGTGAGACTATGGAACTCTCTGCCTGAGGAGGTGGTGATGGTGAGTACAATAAAGGAATTCAAGAGGGGCCTAGATGTATTTCTGGAGCGTAATAATATTACAGGTTATAGCTACTAGAGAGGGGTCGTTGATCCAGGGAGTTATTCTGATTGCCAGAGTGGAGTCGGGAAGGAATTTTTTATTCCCCTAAAGTGGGGGAAATTGGCTTTTACCTCACAGGGATTTTTTTTGGCCTTCCTCTGGATCAACTCGCAGGATAACAGGCCGAACTGGATGGCTAAATGTCTTTTTTCGGCCTTATGTACTATGTTACTATGTATTCTTGTTTGTACACTGTATGATCATAGACCATACTCCGGTTGCACGGAAGCATATAATAGATGGATTTGCAGAAAGCCCCTGAGGATCTGGTGCAGAGGATAGTAGTGGAGTGGTGTACTCCCTCAGGCCATTGCTAACTGGGGATCGGTGTAGTGGAAAGATGGTTTGAAGAATCAGGCAAGAAGTAAAAGTATAACAGTCTGTCTTTACTTAATGCAAAATATGATTTGTGGCACATCTAGCAGTATTAAGTACAAAAGTGCAGTTTCTGGCACCCTATGATTAGGTATGGTGGCTGTTTGTGTGGCAATTAAATCACACTTGCAGGCACTTATTTCCAAGTTAGTATGGCCTGGTAGTTATTCGATGTGATAGGTGTCTGATCTGTTTTCCCTCACCAGCAGCAGGGTCTGTGAAGCTGTGGGTTTGCTGATCACTCTGCTGACTTCATCCGCTGTAGCCTTTGGGAAAGCTGCATCAACTCTGGCAATCTTTCTGGAGTAATGGGCCCTTTACACAGGCCGGGAATTGAAACGATCATTGCTAACCAGGGTTACTAGAAACGCTTATTAGGGATGATCTTGCAGTGTAAACGCACCTCTGATTACCCAATGATCCCTCCTTCCCATACTCTGGAGGAGATCAGTGCATGTAAATGCACCAGTCTCCTCTACTAGCGATCAGCAGATTGTTGGGATGGAACGCTTCCTTCCTGACAATCTACTGGATTGTCGTTCCGTGTAAAGGGACCATAAGGGCTGTATTACACCAACAAATTATCTGACCAATTTCTGTCCAATCAGACCAATCGTTGGTGTGTATAACAAAAGATTTGTGTGTCTAAACGGCCAACTGACCAATGATTGTTCAGAAAATCTGTCAGATAATCTGTAATACAGCCCTAAGGGTCTTACATGAGAATCATATCAATCTCATGGGTAGAAGCACCGGCATGTGCTTCCTATCTTCTTCACTATCTACTCTGAAACTCTCCCTCCTGGCAGGACCAGCCCACTCCTACCAGGAGGGGAGGAACAGGGTGGTTAGCTCTGTTCCTGCCAACCATACCTCATCTTGCTGGAATGCACAGCAGGAATGCACAGCAGGATATGATAATACATAACATAACATATCAGCAATTGCAGATACTCCCAGGGTACTGCCAATTGATATCGACCTGCGGAATGTATAGTTTCCTCTAATTTTCTATAAATCTTTGATTTTATGTAAAAGGCTGAAGACTACAGCAATACTGGATGTACAGGGAGTGCAGAATTATTAGGCAAATGAGTATTTTGACCACATCATCCTCTTTATGCATGTTGTCTTACTCCAAGCTGTATAGGCTCGAAAGCCTACTACCAATTAAGCATATTAGGTGATGTGCATCTCTGTAATGAGAAGGGGTGTGGTCTAATGACATCAACACCCTATATCAGGTGTGCATAATTATTAGGCAACTTCCTTTCCTTTGGCAAAATGGGTCAAAAGAAGGACTTGACAGGCTCAGAAAAGTAAAAAAATAGTGAGATATCTTGCAGAGGGATGCAGCACTCTTAAAATTGCAAAGCTTCTGAAGCGTGATCATCGAACAATCAAGCGTTTCATTCAAAATAGTCAACAGGGTCGCAAGAAGCGTGTGGAAAAACCAAGGCACAAAATAACTGCCCATGAACTGAGAAAAGTCAAGCGTGCAGCTGCCAAGATGCCACTTGCCACCAGTTTGGCCATATTTCAGAGCTGCAACATCACTGGAGTGCCCAAAAGCACAAGGTGTGCAATACTCAGAGACATGGCCAAGGTAAGAAAGGCTGAAAGACGACCACCACTGAACAAGACACACAAGCTGAAACGTCAAGACTGGGCCAAGAAATATCTCAAGACTGATTTTTCTAAGGTTTTATAGACTGATGAAATGAGAGTGAGTCTTGATGGGCCAGATGGATGGGCCCGTGGCTGGATTGGTAAAGGGCAGAGAGCTCCAGTCCGACTCAGACGCCAGCAAGGTGGAGGTGGAGTACTGGTTTGGGCTGGTATCATCAAAGATGAGCTTGTGGGGCCTTTTCGGGTTGAGGATGGAGTCAAGCTCAACTCCCAGTCCTACTGCCAGTTTCTGGAAGACACCTTCTTCAAGCAGTGGTACAGGAAGAAGTCTGCATCCTTCAAGAAAAACATGATTTTCATGCAGGACAATGCTCCATCACACGCGTCCAAGTACTCCACAGCGTGGCTGGCAAGAAAGGGTATAAAAGAAGAAAATCTAATGACATGGCCTCCTTGTTCACCTGATCTGAACCCCATTGAGAACCTGTGGTCCATCATCAAATGTGAGATTTACAAGGAGGGAAAACAGTACACCTCTCTGAACAGTGTCTGGGAGGCTGTGGTTGCTGCTGCACGCAATGTTGATGGTGAACAGATCAAAACACTGACAGAATCCATGGATGGCAGGCTTTTGAGTGTCCTTGCAAAGAAAGGTGGCTATATTGGTCACTGATTTGTTTTTGTTTTGTTTTTGAATGTCAGAAATGTATATTTGTGAATGTTGAGATGTTATATTGGTTTCACTGGTAAAAATAAATAATTGAAATGGGTATATATTTGTTTTTTGTTAAGTTGCCTAATAATTATGCACAGTAATAGTCACCTGCACACACAGATATCCCCCTAAAATAGCTAAAACTAAAAACAAACTAAAAACTACTTCCAAAAATATTCAGCTTTGATATTAATGAGTTTTTTGGGTTCATTAAGAACATGGTTGTTGTTCAATAATAAAATTAATCCTCAAAAATACAACTTGCCTAATAATTCTGCACTCCCTGTATATTGTACTGAAAAAAAATCCATTGTCAATTTACTATAACATTTTCAGCAAAATCCAGAGCGCAAATCTTTGTTCTACATGTGGATTTTGTTGCAAATTTACTGAAGATTTCACCCTGTGCATTGTAAAAGATGAAACCCACAGTGAGAATCTGCAACATAAATTAACGTGCCATAGATTCAAAATCCGCACCACGTGTCATTTTCTGGATGCATTTCTTCCTGCAACATGAGAAGGAAATTTGGTAAAATCTTATCTACATTGCTATTATGGTAATACACTGCGGATTTGCGTGTGGGACTGAAGCCTATAGGGCCCACCAGAGGAAATTATTTTGAGGGCCCAACCTGTGTGTATACTTGACCTGTGCACACCCACTTTTAAGTAATTTTTATCACAGCCCATGCAGGACTTATCTATAATTTTTTAATAGGCTTTCTGGTGGTTATTGGTTTCAAGGTCAGCTCAAAATGAAATTGTCTTCTGCTAGACCTTAGGTGCTTTGTTTTATTAGAAGTCCATTAATGTAACAGAGTTTGGGCCACCAGGGGATCCTCTCAGGGCCTGTTTTAGACAAAATATGGCCCTGGGCAAAATCAAAATGGGGGGGGGGGGGCAACATCTTGTAATAATGTGCTAAAATAATGTGCTAAAAACGTCCAACCCCCCCCCGCCTATCAGCTGTTTGAGGAGGCAGACCGTGCTGTTCGCTGCTGTCCCATAGACATACAGCAGCAGAACAGGAAGAGAGAAGGGATACGGCACGTGCGCACAGCGTAAGCCATCTCCTCGAACAGCTGATCGTCGGGAGTGCCAGGTGTCAGACTCCCAACGATCTAATATTGATTACCTATTCTAAGGATAGGTCATTAATATGAAAAAACCCAGAGAACCCTGAATACTGTGCCTGTTCTGCTCCCCCCCCATGTCCACAAACACTTTACTACACTATACTATACACCCAGACTGCCCTCATTAGTAAAGGTGTCCCCTCATTAGTGATAATACTCCCCAAGATAGCCCCCATTAGTAGCAATGCCCTCTATATTGCATCAAATAATAATAACGCCCCTACAGTACCCTAGTAGTAATAATATAACCATAATGCTCCCAGTGGCTCTAATGTCCCCCTGTAGTGCCTCCCACTAGTTCCAATATATAATGCTCCCCCCATAGGGCCAGTACATATATATATATTTTTTGTATAGTACACCTTGGTCAGGTGTTTCCATCGCTGGCACCCGATCATCCAGTACTAGGAGTGCTGCCCTGGACTTTTGTTATTATATGTATATATATGTACGGCAGGCTGGATTCCCAGCCTGCATTTGTGGGAGGGGCATAGGGTATTTAGCCGGCCGCACGGCCTCCTCCCAGGTGTCGGCATCGCGCGGTGGTGACGTCTTTCCTGTGCGACTTCCGGTTCCGGCTCCCCAGCTCCAGCGTGTAGCGGCGACTGCGTCCCCCTGCTCCGTCGATCTCCTCTGCGGCGTCGGTAAGTAGGCACGGTGCCTTCGTTCTCCTGCAGGTCGGGTGTCATGCGCGGCCGCCGGCAGCCGCGCGCTCCACGCCTTCCCCCGGGCACGACTGCCTTCGCAACCCCGCTGCCTCGTCTCCCACCCACAGCCTGGGACACCCCGCCTTCTCTCCCGCTCATTAGTTCCCTGCTCCTGCGCCGTTCTCGGGACCGGTCTCCTCATCGCTCTTTTCGTTGGAGCGTGAGGGGTCCGGTCTCTGAGACATGTGTCAGGAGGCCCGCTGTTCCGCCGCACGCCGGTATTAACCCCTGCCTCGCCGTTTTCCCTTCCTGGGGGGCTGGCTGCGTATCTGACGCCCGGGATCTCCTTGCTGGGAGCCCGGATGCATCCCCCTGAGTGACGCTCTCCGGCCTTTGCGGGGGTATGCAGCCGGGCTCTGCTCCTGGGTCCTGGTCCACCTGAGTCCAAGGGGAGCTCAAGCCATACCGCCACTCACCCACCAACGTCCGCTTCACTCCATCACTCGTCGGCAGGTCCGGACGGCCGGCGCCAGCCTCACCTCATCCCCGCTTCAGTCCCTGAAGCACTGCGCGCAAAAAAAAAAAAAAAAAAGTTCAGATTCTCTTCGTGTCCTGTTACCTGATACATTCAGGTTCTCTTTGTGTCCTGTCACCTGATACGTTCAGGTTCTCTTCGTGTCCTGTCACCTGATACATTCAGGTTCTCTTTGTGTCCTGTCACCTGATACGTTCAGGTTCTCTTCGTGTCCTGTCACCTGATACGTTCAGGTTCTCTTCGTGTCCCGTCACCTGATACGTTCAGGTTCTCTTCGTGTCCCTGTCACCTGATACGTTCAGGTTCTCTTCGTGTCCCGTCACCTGATACGTTCAGGTTCTTTTCGTGTCCTGTCACCTGATACGTTCAGGTTTTTTTCGTGTCCTGTCACCTGATACGTTCAGGTTCTCCTCATGTCTGGTCACCTGAATTTAGGTTCTCTTCGTGTCCTGTTACTCTTCACGTCCTGTCACCTGATACGTTCAGGTTCTTTTCGTGTCCTGTCACCTGATACGTTCAGGTTCTCCTCATGTCTGGTCACCTGAATTTAGGTTCTCTTCGTGTCCTGTTACTCTTCACGTCCTGTCACCTGATACAGTTCAGGTTCGCTTCGTGTCCTGTCACCTGATACGTTCAGGTTCGCTTCGTGTCCTGTCACCTGATAAGTTCAGGTTCTCTTCGTGTCCTGTTACTCTTCGTGTCCTGTCACCTGGTACGTTCAGGTTTTCATTGTGTCCCCTTGCTTGTCAGGCTCTGTTTTGTCTCCTTTCCATTACGCACAGATTTTCAGGGCCGGTTGCCTGACACTCCCACAATTACTCAAAGTTTCATAGCCGTCCCCGTCAAGGTCCTTCACCTGTCTTTGTCCACTCACGTCAACTCACCTCTCACTGTCCTGTCACGCCTTCTTTCCGCTCTAAGTGTACCTATCACAGTCAGGCCAGGCTCTTCACCTCTCACACTCGGGACCCGTTGGCTCTCCGTTGCTGTCGTGCGTGGGTCATGTCGCCTCGCTGGCTGCCACTCTGGTAGAATTCCACGTTGGCATCCAGTTGAGGCCTCGTCACCAGAGGCATCTCGGCTTTCGGTCTTGTTTCACAGGACCCAACTCTTTCCAAGTCACCCATCAAGCAGCTCATGCTCCTTTTTCATTACCTCATACGCTCAGGCCTTTTCGTTTTTTGTGTTTTTTCCATCACCTACTACCATTATCGTTTCACCTTCCATCACGGCTTTGTAGGGGCCACTCGGCCATGGCACCGTCTTCTTCTTCTCCAGTAACCATCTCCCGGCGCACCCTGGGGTCTTCAGTCCGATCATTCTGCACAGTCCATCACTCTCGTTAATTCCTGACCCGCTCAGGTTGTCATTTCTTTCTTCCCTCATTCAGGTCTCGTTTCTTCCTGATCGTCATCCGCGTAAGTTCCGTTTTCAGAAATGTTGTTGGTGTACCTCTTCACGCAGGTACCTGTTAAATTCTGCCTCACTTACAAATCCCCGGTTGCGGGGTGCGAAGTCTCACCCTCTTCGTGGACTTTCCCGGGGATTTTTGCTCGCTCCCAGGTTTCCCTTTTTCCACCCCAAATTCCTCTTGGCTCCAGGTAAGAAAAAAAATAAAAAAAAATACATTTTTTGGGGTTATTTGCATGAGTTTTGTCATTTCAATTCAGATCCTCCCAACAGGGTCCGACTCAAACGGCGTGCCCTCTCCTTAATATCATGTCTCACGTCTCGCACATTGAAGACTCAATGTCCATCCCAGAGTCAGCGGTCTCCGAGGCAGCCAGCCGCGTGTCCTACAGACATTGGACCATCCCCAGGCTGATCGCCGAGCTTAAAAAGAAAGGGATCCGCCACTCGGCATCAGCACGAAAGGCAGAGTTATATCGCCTGCTCTTTCCCGAGTCACCCAGGGCTCCCGAACCACCCGGAGCCTCCGAAGACCTGGTCTCCATGTCAACCATTCAGCTCTCCTTGACCCAACTCCACGCAACCATCAACAACCTAGCGTCTTCAATATCGCACATCGACTCCAGGCTCCAGGCCGTCGAGAACAAGATTGCCACGCCTCCTCCTCCCGCAGAGCCCGAAGCTGTTCCTTCAACTTCCCACGCCAACATCCCAGGTACAAGCCTTGCTTCTCCCGACATCGCCCCCGCATTCTTCATACCAGAGAACATCAGGCGGGATATCCTGGCAGGAAAGGACATCAATTTGGCCGCCATCCTGATCTCCACCCATGACACGGTCGAAAACCGGACAATCGCCTGCGGTGATGTGTCGGTGGTACTAAGGTCCAAAGACGTCCGCCTCAATAAGAAGCTGACCATCCCCGAATTTATGCTGACCTTCAGCCTGTACCGGGACATCATGTGCTCCATTCATCCCCACCGCAGGGAGGAACTGGATACATATATGTACAAAGTCACCGAGCTAGGATACAAATATGGCGGTTCCGCCTTTTATGAATACCACCGGTCCTTCTCCGCAAAAGCGGCAGCAGCGTTCCTCCAGCACCAGCATGTCACCAACTGGGCGGTTTTGGACATGGAGATTTTTTGCAGGCATTTCGCCGGGCTAAAATCCCCAGCCTGTGCCGGTTGCCAATCAGTCCTCCATTCTTCTGATTGGTGCCCCCATGTCCCCAACCCACCCCCTGCCAGGCCAATGTTTAGCTCCGGAGCGCAGAAACCTAACTCCGCCACGGACAAACTAGGTCGTCCCATCACCTTCTTAGGGAAGAATCAGATATGTAATTACTTCAACCTAGGTTTCTGCAGTTTCGATAAGTGCAAAGCCTTGCACATCTGCTCCATCTGTTTTAGGGCCCATCCTCAGTCTTCTTGTTCCCAACGCTTGGCCAAACGCTCCTGACTAGGCGGGGTCAACATTGACCTGTTACTCTCCCTCCTCCAACAACATCATGACCCCAGTTTTGTCCTGTTTCTCAAACAGGGTTTTTCGGAGGGGTTCATACTGGGCTAGTCACCCTTCCGCAGACCACTCATGAGTGCCCTAACCTTCTCTCTTCTCTTGCAGATCCCGGGGCGGTGGACGAACTGTTGGAGGCGGAGTTGCAGAAGGGCTTCATGATCGGTCCATTTGCCGAATCCCCTTTCCCTGTGTACCGGGTCAGCCCCATAGGTCTGGTGACCAAAAAATCCTCCAATAAAAAAAGATTGATCTATGACCTGTCCGCTCCTCATGCATCCAGCACCCCCAGCCTAAATTCCCTGGTCCCGTCGGACGAATTCTCCATGCAGTACTCTTCACTGGACGAGGCCGTGGAACTCATCTTACAGGTCGGGGCAGGAGCTTGGTTGTCAAAAGCGGACATTTCTGATGCCTTCAAGTTGCTGCCTATCCTGCCTCACCTGTGGAAGTTCTACGGCATCAAATGGAGGGCAAAATATTATTTTGCCACCCGCTTGACGTTCGGGTCAAAGAGCAGTCCCTGGCTCTTTGACCAGTTCGCCCAAGCGCTTCACTGGGTCCTGGTCAATCACGTCCACTGTCCGAGGGTCATCCATTATCTGGACGACTTCTTGCTCATCGAGCAGGCCGAACACGCCCCGGATAGGCTGGACAGCCTCCTCAGCCTGTTCAGTCGCCTGAACGTTAGGGTGGCTTCAGCAAAGGTCGAGGGCCCCTCCAGGGTAATCACCTTTCTGGGCATCACCCTGGACACAGTCAGAATGGAGGCCAGCCTTCCCCTGGACAAATTAAGCAGGCTAAAGGACTCAGTGGCCAGGCTTGTGGGTACCCGCACGGTGTCAAAGTTGGAACTCCAGTCTTTATTGGAGTCTTTCAACTTTGCCGCCAGGATCATGCCTCAGGGCAGATCATTCACCGCCGGCCCACTCAGACTCCTCCCAACAGCCTCTGATCATCATGCCCTCATCCACCTCGGACGCGATGCGTTGGCAGATCTGGCCATGTGGTCCCTATTTTTGTCCAGTTGGAATGGCATCTCCCTCTTCGTTCCTCAGTGGGACGATGCCTCCCCCTTGGTGTTCTCCGATGCTGCTGCTTCCCTCGGTTTCGGGGCCATCTGCGGGGACCAATGGTTTGCGGGTCCTTGGCCTGCGCAGGTGTCTTCAGACCAGGATGCTGCCAGGTCCTCCCCCCTGCTCGAGGTTTACCCCATAGTCGCAGCCGCTCTTGTCTGGGGGCAGTCATGCAGTAACAGGCCAGTGTGCTTCATGACTGACAACCAGGCAGTTGTCGACATCCTCGCCAGGGGTAGGTCCAGCTCCCCCAAGGTCATGCGTCTGGTCCGTAAGCTCACCTGGCTGTCTCTCCAAAACAACTTCCGTGTCATCTGCAGGCACATAGAGGGCAAGAAAAATACCGCAGCCGATGCTCTGTCCTGTTTAAACTTGAATTTGTTTTTTCAGGTCATGCCGGGAGCACAGAGAGTCGGGATCAACTCTCCAGGGTTCGAAGCCCTGATCATGGACTAGAGGAGTACATTTCCGCAGCCCACGGTCTCATCCGCAGGTCACTCTTGGCCAATTCTGCCCGCAACTATCTAACGGGGTGGAACACCTTCAGGCGGTTTGCACACCTTCACCCCAGGGGGGAGAGGGACAGAGTCTCTTTCGTCCTGGCCTTCCTGGCGTACTGCCACAAGGAGCTCCGGTTGTCCCACAACACCATCAGACTTTATCTAGCGGGCATCCAGCACCACCACATGATCAGTCATCCCAGTCATACCTCTTTCTTTTCCTCCCAGGCGGTCAAGGCGGTCTTGAGAGGCATTCAGAAGCTCTCTTCTCCTTCCACTCCCACCAGACAACCAGTTACAGGGGATTTATTCCAAAAAATTTCTGCCGCCCTAGATGGCAGTCCTTTTGGCCCTTTCAGAAGTTTGATCCTCAAAGCTGCCCTCTACCTCAGCTTCTATGGGTTCCTCAGGCCTGGGGAATTCTGCTGCACCTCAGCCCAGAATCCAGGGCCAGCAATCAGTCAGCTCCGTCGTAGTTCAGACCACTTCACCTTCTTTCTACCTTCCTCCAAAACCTCCCAAGTCGGTCCACCGGTACAGATCGAGTATTTCAATTCGTCCAATCCTTGGTGCCCAGTGTTAGTGTTCAATCAGCTGCTCTCCACGAGAGAACTCCCGACAGCCCCTTACTGCCTTTTCCCGTGCTTTCACTGACATCCGCGCAGTTCATCAGGCACATTCGTTCCATTGTTTCGGGTCTGGGGTTCTACGCTGCCTCCATCTCCGGACACTCTTTCCGAATAGGGGCCGCATCTGCAGCTTCCAAACATAGCGTCCCCGCTCACGTCATACGAAAGATGGGACGATGGCAATCTTCATGTTTTTCCCGTTACATCCCACATCCACGGGTCGAGATTGCCAAATCTTTTTCCAGTTAGGATTTGTAAAATTCTCAAACAATAAACTGCCTAAATCCATGTTTTGCCCCCTTTTTTGGCTACCCGCGTTACATGGCTAAAGGCACACCACTAGCCAAGTTAGGTCCTACCGCGTCCAGTTCTCCTCCTTCGTTCCACACTCCCCCCGGAGCCTTGACCACAAATATATATATATATATATATTGTAGGAAGGAACAAGGGGCCATCATTGATGGTCAGTACGTGTCACCAAGGTTCCTGGCCTCGGTGAGGTAAGAGCCGTTTTTTTCTGAAGTGTCATTATTGCTTTACAGTCCGGGACGGCTCTTACTGGGAGTAGCCAAAGTGCTGGGTGGGTGGCTACTTCCCACGTTCCAGGCCGGGTCTTGGGAGGCTTATAAAAAGCAGTCACCATTAATCAGGTGTGGTGGATTATCCTCCATCTCACAGTGAAGCTGTGGAGTCTCTGTGGTTTGGGATCTGAAGATGTGTGCCCTGCAAAATGGCTGATAGCCCCATGCTGGAAAACAGGCCCCTAAAGCCTGCTGGGGACCGCTGATGAAAAACTGCTAACAAGGTGAATTTTTGTGTTCTGTGGACTTTCCATGGTGTGAACAAACACCAAGACTGCAAACTGTCATTTTGTTTTGCCTTATGTGTGAATAAACACGGAACTATTTAAGACTTTGTGATTGCCACTATACTGTGTCCGCTAACCTGCCTACCAGAGCGAATCCCCACAATTGGTGTCAGATGCGGGCAAATGCAGTGAGGCAGGCCTGAAGGATGAAAAGTTTTTTGTTTTTCCCGGGCACGAGTGTATGTCCTATATTAAGCCGGCAAAGTTACGACCCGTGTTTCCTGACAAAATGAAGGCGGTCGTGAAAGCCCTTGTGGAGGCTAACTTGCAGCAGCGGGAGGCTAACAAGCAGCATCAGGAAACTAACCAGCTGCTATTACAACATGTGATGGCGTTGCAAGCGGCAGGAGCGTCCCAGAACGTCCACGATGCCTAAGATGATCTACTCGGGTGACGTCAAGACCTATCTGGCGGTGTTCGAAAAGGTGGCCGTGAGGGAGAGGTTACCCCGAGACTAGTGGGCTGAGGTCGTCGCTCGGTTCCTGGTGTCTGGACCCCAGCAAGTGTTGTTCGATCTACCCGATGATCAAGTGTCTGACTACCCGACCGTAAAAGATGAGACCCTGGCAAGACTGGGGGTGAATGTATTGGTCTGGGCCCAGCGGATGCATCAGTGGGAATTTAACCTGGTTGAACCTGCCAGAACACAATATTATGACCTGCTACACCGGTTGTAAAAATGGCTGCAGCCTGACGTATTGACTCCCACTGCTATGCTAGACCGTCTGTTGGCGGATGTGTTGTGGAGGGCTTTGCTGTACCCTCTCCAGCACTGGATCATCCAGGTGTCTCCTGGTAATGCCTTAGAGATAGTCAACCTGACTATGAGGCCACCAGAAAACTACAGGGGGGTTCTTTTGGGATGAGGCCCATCAAACCCCAGAAATCTCCACCCCAGACCCGGCGGCTGGTGCCAGCAAAACCCGCCTGGAACGTACCCCCTGCAGCTCCAGCCCCGGTGGTCTGCTGGCGGTGCCTGGATACATAAGGGCCGACTGTCCCCATCGGGGTGAACCCATGGCTACCAACTATGGCTACTGCCACTCATTGTATGCCAGGAAGCTGTGTGCCACAGGTACCTCCAGGCTATAGACAATACCCACCTGTGTCAGGTTAAAGTGGGGGACATTCTGGCGGTGGCACTGCTGGATTCAGGGAGCCTGGTGTCCCTGGTAAGAGCTGCCCTGGTGCAGCCAGCTGAGTATACTGGCCGAAAAGTCGGTGTGGTGTGCATTGATGGAGACTTAAAAGACTATCCCACCGCCCTGGTCTCTCTGTCAACGGTGGCCGGCAGGTGGACTCATGAGGTGTCCGTCGCAACAAAATTACAGTATGAACTAATAATTGGGAGAGACTTCCCCGGTTTCCCGTCACTGTGGACTTAGGCGAGAGTCACCAATACACATGAGACAGGGATAACCCTACCAGAGTGGCCTGGCTCAGGGGGGAGACCAGAACCATGGGAACCTGAGATTAAACGGCCAGCAGTAGCGGCAGGGGTGACCGCCACTTCGTGGAAGAGGAGGATACAACCCTGCTAAGTCTGATGGTGGGATACGTGGAGGACTTGCTGCCGGGTCCGGAGTTGGCAGACCTTAACGTCTCCAAAGATAATTTTGGTACAGCACAGCATCAGGACCTGACTCTATCTCGAGCCTGGGAAAATGTGGTAGTAGTTGAGGGTGAGCCACAACATACGGGGGCCAAGTCTATGTTCCCCCGTTTTGTGGTTCAACAGGAGATGCTGTATTGGGTAAATCAACTACGGGGTGAGCATATTGAACAGTTGGTGGTGCCCAAGGCATATCGCAAGCTTGTGTTGGAGTTAGCCCACCAACATGTTCTTGGGGGACACCTGGGCCAGCAGAAAACACAGGACCGGATTCTACAGCGGTTCTACTGGCCCAGTATGTTCATAGAGGTGAAAGAGTATTGCAAGTCTTGCCCAACCTGCCAGATAACCAGCCCCCAGCCACATTTCCGTAGTCCCTTGGTCCCTCTTCCGGTTCCATTCGAGCGGATCGCTATGGATCTCATAGGCCTAGTGCAGCCAGCCAGTAGCACAGGGGCAACACGTGAGGTGCACGGTGGACCGATGAGGGGCCAAAATATAGCACACAGTTAATCAGTTTACTCACTGTTAGCAGAAAGCCTCCCTGGGCTGGCAGCACAGTGTTGAGGTGGACAGCACGAAATCCTCCGGGGCACGCTCTGTGTAGGGAAGCATCAGCCAAGATGGTGGTTGAGGTGCCCTTGATGTTAGGGGTGCTTAGGGTGCTTGTTGCAGCTGAGTCCCTTGATGTTTTTTGTCGTGACGCCAGTACCGTTAATGGTGGTACAACCAATAGTAGTAATAAAGAGGTAGACAGTGGTAAGATGCAACTCACAACTTTTACTGTTGATGACTTTGGTTGCAGCAGTACAAAAATTCAGTCTCTTGATGGTACAAAGTTGAATCTGCAAATCCACAGTTTCTAGACTTTTCAGGTTTTAGTTTGGAGCAGTGGGTTAGGTTTACCTTGTTCCTATTGATGTGCTGGATCCTATTCCTTGTCTTTCCCTACAAGCTGAACATTTAGACAGGAAAACTCAACTGTCTCTCAGAAGTATGGTGTGGCTGCCAGAAGCTATAAATCCTCCACCATGCAAAGGTGTCTGTGGCCCTCAATAATGGCTCTTATCACCGATGATTCCTTAGGAAGCTTGTTTCTATTCCAGGGAGGTAAACTCTTCTCCTACTGGTCAGGGATGCAAGTCTATAGTCCGGCCACAGAAGAAAAACGCTCTTCTGCGCCTGACATCTTAGTATCACCTCCTAGCGAAGTTGGCTCCACTCACTAATCTGTGTCATGGAGTCTTCACTCTACCTTCTCTCCCACTAATCTGATCTGACTTCCTCAGATCTGCTCTCATCTGAACTACATTTTCAATCAACTATGATCTGAACTGCCTAATCTCAACTGACTAACTAGGCCTGACCTAGGTATATATATATATATACAGTCATGTGAAAAAATTAGGACACCCTTTGAAAGCATGTGGTTTTTTGTAACATTTTTAATAAAAGGTTATTTCATCTCCGTTTCAACAATACAGAGAGATTAAAGTAATCCAACTAAACAAAGAAAACTGAAGAAAAGTCTTTTCAAGATCTTCTGTAAATGTCATTCTACAAAAATGCCTATTCTAACTGAGGAAAAAGATAGGACACCCTCACATGTATTCCCTCTTAAATTGGCTCAGATCTCACACAGGTATATCACACCAGGTGCACATAATTAGTAGATCGTTACTCTGCATGTTGAATGAGGCTTGCCCTATTTAAACCTCAGACATTTAGTTTGGTGTGCTCCTGACTGTTGAAGTGAGAGTGAGCACCATGGTGAGAGCAAAAGAGCTGTCAGAGGACTTCAGAAAAAAGATTGTAGCAGCCTATGAGTCTGGGAAGGGATTTAAAAAGATCTCAAAAGATTTTGAAATCAGCCATTCCACTGTCCGGAAGATAGTCTACAAGTGGAGGGCTTTCAAAACAACTGCCAACATGCCCAGGACTGGTCGCCCCAGCAAGTTCACCCCAAGAGCAGACCGCAAGATGCTAAAAGAGGTCTCCAAAAACCCTAAAGTGTCATCTCGAGAACTACAGCAGGCTCTGGCTACTGTTGATGTAGAAGTACATGCCTCTACAATCAGAAAGAGACTGTACAAGTTTAACTTGCATGGGAGGTGTGCAAGGAGGAAACCTTTGCTTTCCAAGAGAAACATCGAGGCCAGACTGACATTTGCCAGAGATAAAGTTGACAAAGACCAGGACTTCTGGAATAATGTTCTTTGGACAGATGAGTCCAAAATTGAATTATTTGGACACAACAGCAGAGGACATGTTTGGCGTAAACCAAACACAGCATTCCAAGAAAAGAACCTCATACCAACTGTGAAGCATGGAGGTGGAAGTGTCATGGTTTGGGGCTGCTTTGCTGCAGCAGGACCTGGTCAGCTCACCATCATAGAATCCACGATGAATTCTACTGTGTATCAGAAGGTGCTTGAAGAACATGTGAGACCATCAGTTAGAAAATTAAAGCTGAAGCGGAACTGGACCATGCAACATGACAATGACCCAAAACATACTAGTAAATCAACCAAAGATTGGCTGAAAAAGAAGAAATGGAGAGTCCTGGAATGGCCAAGTCAAAGTCCAGATTTGAATCCCATTGAGATGCTGTGGGGGGACTTGAAAAGGGCTGTACGTGCAAGAAACCCCTCAAACATCTCACAGCTGAAAAAGTTCTGCATTGAGGAGTGGGGTAAAATTTCCTCAGACCGATGTCGAAGACTGGTAGATGGCTACAAGAACCGTCTCACTGCAGTTATTTCAGCCAAAGGAGGTAACACTCGCTATTAGGGGCAAGGGTGTCCTATCTTTTTCCTCAGTTAGAATAGGCATTTTTGTAGAATGACATTTACAGAAGATCTTGAAAAGACTTTTCTTCAGTTTTCTTTGTTTAGTCGGATTACTTTAATCTCTCTGTATTGTTGAAACGGAGATGAAATAACCTTTTATTAAAAACGTTACAAAAAACCACATGCTTTCAAAGGGTGTCCTAATTTTTTCACATGACTGTATATATATATATATATATAAGACCTAAGCTATATCCCCATCTAGTGGTGGGATGTATAAATTACACCTAGTCTGCCTGGTAACAGGGATTTTGCAGATACATAAATACAAAGTCATACATTACAACATAATACAGTTTCAAATGTAAAAAGTGCTTTTAAGCAGTGCCCACACACACGTAGTGGGATGCTGCACCAGTACCGAAGTCCGCTAGAGGGCACCAACACATCTTGGTAGTCCTGGACTATGCCACTCGATACCCGGAGGCGGTGCTGCTGTGACATACCTCGGCCAAACTCATAGCCAAGGAGTTAGTGGAGATGTTTTCCGGAGTGGGTCTACCTAAAGAAATTCTGACTGTCCAGGGGACACCTTTTATGTCAAAAGTCATGAGGGAACTCAGTAAACTACTACAGATCAAACAGTTGCGGACGTCCGTATATCACCCGCAAACGGACGGCGTGGTAGAAAGAATTAACCCCTTAAGGACCGGGCTCATTTTCACCTTAAGGACCAGGCCATTTTTTGCAAATCTGACCAGTGTCACTTTATGTGTGAATAACTTTAAAACGCTTTGACTTATCCAGGCCATTCTGAGATTGTTTTTTGTCACATGTTGTACTTCATGACACTGGTAAAATGGAGTAAAAAAACCAAAACATTTTTATTTATAAAAGAAAAACCAAATTTATTTGAAAAAAAAAAATTGCAAATTTCCAAGTTTCAATTTCTCTATTTCTATAATGCATAGTAACACCTCCAAAAATAGTTATTTATTTACATTCCTCATATGTCTACTTCATGTTTAGATCATTTTGGGAATGCCATTTTATTTTTTGGGGATGTTACAAGGCTTAGAAGTTTAGAAGTAAATCTTGAAAATTTTCAGAAATTTTCCAAAACCCACTTTTTAAGGACCAGTTCAGGTCTGAAGTCACTTTGTAAGGCTTACATAATAGAAACCACCCCAAAATGACACCCCTCAAGGTATTTAAAACTGATTTTGCAAACTTTGTTAACCCCTTAGGTGTTCCACAAGAGTTATTGGCAAATGGAGACATTTCAGAATTTCCATTTTTTGGCAAATTTTCCATTTCAATCCATTTTTTCCAGTAACAAAGCAAGGGTTAACAGCTAAACAAAACTCAATATTTATTGCCCTGATTCTGTCGTTTATAGAAACAACACATATGTGGTGGTAAACTACTGTACGGGCACACGGCAGGGAGCAGAAGGAAAGGAACACCATATGGTTTCTGGAAGGCAGATTTTGCTGGACTGGTTTATTTACACAATGTCCCATTTGAAGTCCCCCTGATGCACCCCTAGAGTAGAAAATCCACATAAGTGACCCCATTTTGGAAACTACACCCCTCAAGGTATACAAAACTGATTTTACAAACTTTGTTAACCCTTTAGGTGTTCCACAAGAGTTATTGGCAAATGGAGATGAAATTTCAGAATTAAAATTTTTGGGCAAACTTTCCATTTTAATAAAAAAAAATCAGTAACAAAGCAAGGGTTAACAACCAAACAAAACTCAATCTTTATGGCCCTGATTCTGTAGTTTATAGAAACACCCCATATGTCACGGGTGTCAAACACAAGGCCCGCGGGCCGAATCAGGCCCGCCAGACCTCGTCATGTGGCCCGCGTAGCCGCTGCCGGCTGCCAGCCTTCACCTTTTGTTATCACTCCCTGCAGGCGGCCCCTGCAGGAAGTGATAATAAATCGCATAAGGAGCGCTGTGTATTACCGGTACTTACAACTACAAGCGCTCACCGAGAGGAGGGAGGAGGCAGGCTGGGAGGATGGGCGCTGGCAGTGTGAGTCATACGTCACGCGCCAGCGCCGCCCACTTTATGAATGAAGCAGGCGGCGTGGGCGCATGACGTATGACTCACGCTGCCAGCGCCTGTCCTCCCGGCCTACCTCCTGCCTCCTCCCTCCTCTCGGCGAGCGCTTGTAGTTGTAAGTAATACACAGCGCTCATTATGCGATTATATGCATAACAATTTACTATTAGAGATACGATTATACAGTGAGCGGGGCCCGTGTAGTAGAATACAGTCACTGCACGGGCCCCGCTGTCATTATAAAAGCAGATGCCGGCCCCTAGCCCGTGTATTGAGGGTCATTCACTACAGGGACACTTATGGAGGGGATCTGTGGATGACACATAGCATAAGATGCTATATATGTGTCACCCACAGATCCCCCCCCCATAACTGTCATACACAGATCCCCCATAAGTGTCACCCACAGATCCCCCATAAGTGTCACCCACAGATCCCCCATAAGTGTCACCCACAGATCCCCCATAAGTCCGATACAACCGGCCCTTTGAGGGTGACCAAACTGCTGATGCGGCCCCCGATGAATTTGAGTTTGACACCCCTGCCATATGTGGTCGTAAACTACTGTACGGGCACACGGCAAAGCGCAGAAGGAAAGGAACACCATATGGTTTCTGGAAGGCAGATTTTGCTGGACTGGTTTATGTACATCATGTCCCATTTGAAGCCCACCTGATGCACCCCTAGAGTAGAAACTCCAAAAAAGTGACCCCATTTTGGAAACTACAGGATAAGGTGGCAGTTGGGACTATTTTTAGGGTACATGTGATTTTTGGTTTCTCTATAATACATTTTTGTGAGGCAAGGTTACAAAAAATTTAAATTCTGAAATTTAATCTCCATTTGCCAATAACTCTTGTGCAACACCTAAAGGGTAAAAAAAAGTTTGTAAAATCAGTTTTGAATACCTTGAGGGGTGTAGTTTCTTAGATGTGGTCACTTTTATGGAGTTTCTACTCTAGGGGTGCATCAGGGGGGGCTTCAAATGGAACATGGTGTCACAAAAACCAGTCCAGCAAAATCTGCGTTCCAAAACCATATGGCGCTCCTTTCCTTCTGTGCCCTGCCGTTTGGCCATACAGCATTTTACGACCACATATGGGATGTTTCTGAAAACTACAGAATCAGGGCAATAAATATAGTTTTGTTTGACTGTTAACCCTTGCTTTGTTAACGGAAAAAATGGATTAAAATGGAAAATTTGGCAAATAATAGCTGTTTTGGCACCGTTTTTTATTTTTTTGGGGACTTTTTTGGAGGTCATGTTATTTTTATAGAGCAGATTCGTACAGACGCGGCAATACCTAATATGTCTACTTTTTTAAATTTATTTCGGTTTTACACTATAATATCCTTTTTTAAACAAAAAAATAAACATTTTAGTATCTCCATAGTCTGAGAGTCGTTTTTTTTTTTTTTTTTAGCCTATTGTCTTAAGTAGGGGCTCATTTTTTGCGGGATGAGAGGATGGTTTTATTGGCACTATTTTGAGGTGCATATGACTTTTTGATTGCTTGCTATTACACTTTTTGTGATGTAAGGTGACAAAGAAAAGCCATAATGCAGGCATTTCTGGATGGCCTCAAAACGGGAACGTGTCATGGACATACAGTACAGTGGGGTCTGGTAGAGGACGTCCCCACTCCAGTACTGCCTGACACTGGGTTTTTTGACTAGGCCCATGTGCAGCATGAGGCCCCAAAATGTCCTCATCTTGGCTGCACTGACCAGAGTCCAGCCACCGGACCTAGCCAAAAAGGAGCCTGGGTGTTGAGCAATGAACTGTTGGGCGAACAAGTTAGTTTGCTCCACCATCAGATTCACAAAGTGGTCACTGAAAAAAAAACTACAATAGTAATATTCAGTGAAGCCCACTGTGGGAATCTGGATTCCTGATTGGCCAACAAAATCAGGAATCACAGGTTCAAAATCCTCTGGGGTACAACATGCAAGTTCGCCGATCGGGGGCTCAGGTGGACTTATCTGGTGGGCTGGAAAACTAGTACGAGCCCCAGAGCTGCTCGTAGTAGTGTGGGCAACAGAGTCCCTAGCATGGGGGTTCCCTTGCTCTGCCTGCGGCGTCTCCGCCGCCTTGGGGGCTCATCATCATCACTAGATGATGAGGAGGACGCGGATGACAAGAGGAAAGTGGTGTCATCCTCGCCCTCTCGGAGTCAAGCAGGGCGTATGCCTCCTCGGCCAAGAACGTCTGGCGGGCCATAGGGGAGTGTGTGTGTGCGTGTGTGTGGAAAACTTTATTTAGTGTGTGTGTGTGTGTGCGCATGGGTTTTTCACGTACTTACCCTAAACCTAACAGGAAAAAAAAAAATATATATATTAATGTGAGAAAAAAAATGATTCAAACTTGCTGATCAGCGGTCCGAAGCAGCGGTGGGCGATGCATTAACAGTGACCGGACGCTAAGAGTGTTGGCCATAGTCAGTGCATGCATACAAAAAAAAGTTCTTGCGCCCCAAAAATTGTGGAGGGGGTGGGGGGCAAGCTGCAGCACCCCTGGATGGGTCTAGGGCAGTGATGGCGAACCTTTTATAGCCTGAGTGCCAAAACTGCAACCCAAAACACAACTATTTATTGCAAAGTGCGAACACGGCAATTTAACCTGAATACTACAGTCGAGTATAGTATATCCTCCATGTACAAACCGGATTCCCAAAAAGTTGGGACACTATACAAATCGTGAATATAAAACTGAATGCAATGATGTGGAGGTGCCAACTTCTAATATTTTATTCAGAATAGAACATAAATCACGGAACAAAAGTTTAAACTGAGAAAATGTACCATTTTAAGGGAAAAATATGTTGAATCAGAATTTCATGGTGTCAACAAATCCCCAAAAAGTTGGGACAAGGCCATTTTCACCACTGTGTGGCATCTCCCCTTCTTCTTACAACACTCAACAGACGTCTGGGGACCGAGGAGACCAGTTTCTCAAGTTTAGAAATAGGAATGCTCTCCCATTCTTGTCTATACGGGCCTCTAACTGTTCAATCGCCTTGGGCCTTCTTTGTTGCACCTTCCTCTTTATGATGCGCCAAATGTTCTCTATAGGTGAAATATCTGGACTGCAGACTGGCCATTCCAGTACCCGGATCCTTCTCCTACGCAGCCATGATGTTGTGATTGATGCAGAATGTGGTCTGGCATTATCTTGTTGAAAAATGCAGGGTCTTCCCTGAAAGAGATGATGTCTGGATGGGAGCATATGTTGTTCTAGAACCTGAATATATTTTTCTGCATTGATGGTGCCTTTCCAGACATGCAAGCTGCCCATGCCACACGCACTCATGCAGCCCCATACCATCAGAGATGCAGGCTTCTTAACTGAGCATTGATAACAACTTGGGTTGCCCTTGTCCTCTTTGGTCCGGATGACATGGCGTCCCAGATTTCCAAAAAGAACTTCGAATCGTGACTCGTCTGACCACAGAACAGTCTTCCATTTTGCCACACTCCATTTTAAATGATCCCTGGCCCAGTGAAAACTCCTGAGCTTGTGGATCTTGCTTAGAAATGGCTTCTTCTTTGCACTGTAGAGTTTCAGCTGGCAACGGCGGATGGCACGGTGGATTGTGTTCACTGACAATGGTTTCTGGAAGTATTCCTGAGCCCATTCTGTCCTTTACAGTAGCATTCCTGTTTGTGGTGCAGTGTCCAGTATGGTTTTACGGCCTTGACCCTTACGCACAGAGATTGTTCCAGATTCTCTGAATCTTCGGATGATGTTATGCACAGTTGATGATAGATGCAAAGTCTTTGCAATTTTTCGCTGAGTAACACCTTTCTGATATTGCTCCACTATCTTTCTGCACAACATTATGGGAATTGGTGATCCTCTACCCATCTTGGCTTCTGAGAGACACTGCCACTCTGAGAAGCTCTTTTTATACCCAATCATGTTGCCAATTGACCTCATTAGTGTTAACTGGTCTTCCAGCTCTTCGTTATGCTCAAATTTACTTTTTCCAGCCTCTTATTGCTACTTGTCCCAACTTTTTGGGGATTTGTTGACACTGTGAAAATTTGAATCAACGTATTTTTCCTTCAAAATGATACATTTACTCGGATTAAACGTTTGATCTGTCATCTACGTTCTATTACAAATAAAATATTGACATTTGCCATCTCCACATCATTGCATTCAGTTTTTATTCACAATTTGTATAGTGTCCCAACTTTTTGGGAATCCTGTTTGTAGTATAATAACCTGAATACTACAGTCCAGTATATCTTCCATGTAGTATAATAGCCTGCCTACATTCAGTGCACTGCCTGGGCTGTTCATAGTGCACCCTGCGCTGATAAATGGCAGGATAAGTCTAAGGCATACTGGCACACCATACACTTTTTCCAGGGTGCGGGTGCCCACAAAGAGGGCTCTGAGTGCCGCCTCTGGCACCCGTGCCATAGGTTCGCCACCACTGGTCTAGGGTCACACAGCTGAGTAAACTTTCCCTGAGTATCCCTGCCTAATCTAAGCTCTCCCTAACCTGTCCCTAGGTACCTTTTTAGTGCCAGATGGCACTATGGTGGGTCAGTGGGGGTTCTGGGGGTGCTGGGCTCAGAAGCTGGATGACAGGCTGCTCTCTCTCTCACTCCAGGAAGCAATGTGGAGGAGGAGAGCAGAGCTGGGGGAAGTTAAGCCCCGCCCGCCTGTCCAGCCAATCGGAAGCAATCCTGAGAGGTGATGTCACCATCACCTCTCAGGATCTAAGGATGGTGATTGGTGATGTATTATCACACCACCGATCACCATCCTATACCGGGTTATCGGGTCACCAGAATAACCCGGAAATGCAGCAAACCGCAGGTCTGAATTGACCTGCGGTTTTCTGCGATTGCCGATACGGGGGGGGGGGGGGTCACAGGACCCCCTCGGCATTGCCACAGAGTGCCTGCTGAATAAGTGCCTCTGTTCCAATCACCGCCCGCCGCGTGGCGGTGATCGGAAATACACAGGGCGTACCTGTATGCCCTGTGTCCTTGAGTACCGGGAGATCAGGGCGTACAGGTAGGCCCTATGTCCCCAAGAGGTTAATCAAACTTTGAAAAACATGTTAAAGCGGGTGGTGTCTAAAGATAGAAGGGATTGGGATCTGCTACTGCCCTATCTCATGTTCGCAGTGCGGGAGGTGCCCCAGGCCTCTACGGCCTCAACTGCTGTATGGCCGACATCTGTGTGGGTTGTTCGACATAGCCAAAGAGGCGTGGGAACAACAACCCACACCACATAAAAGTGTGACTGAGTATGTCACTCAAATGCAAGAGCGGATGGAGACAGTGTTGCAGCTGGTTACGGAACATATGGAGGAAGCCCATCAAGCCCAGAATGGGGTCTATAATCTCCAGGCTCGGGTTCAGAATTTTAACCCGGGAGATCGGGTTTTGGTTCTGGTGCCGACGGTGGACAGTAAGTTCCTGGCTAGGTGGCAGGGTCCCTACGAAGTGCTCGAAAAAGTTGGAGGTAACCTACAAGGTACACCAGCCCGGGCGGAGAAAGTCAGAGCAGGTGTACCATGTAAACTTGTTCAAAACCGTGAAAAGATAGGAGACCAGTACAGACAACAGCCCCTGGCCGGGTTTTCTGGGGGTAGAGTTTCCAGTCCCGGGTACACTGTTTGTGTGTCCACCCCCTCAGGGTTGAACAAAGGAGGAAAGTATGTAGGAAGGAACAAGGGGCCATTATTGATGGTCAGTACGTGTCAACGAGGTTCCTGGCCTTGGTGAGGTAAGAGATGTTTTTTTCCTGAAGTGTCATTATTGCTTTGCAGTCTGACACTTCAGCTGTTTGGTATGGCTGTAAAGCCGATCTGGGACGGCTCTTACTGGGAGTAGCCAAAGTGCTGTGTGGGTGACTACTCCCCACGTTCCAGGCTGGGTCTTGGGAGGCTTATAAAAAGCAGTCACCATTAATCAGGTGTGGTGGAGTCTCTGTGGTTTGGGATCTGAAGATGTGTGCTGTGCAAAATGGCTGATAGCCCCATGCTGGAAAACAGGCACCTAAAGCCTGCTGGGGACCGCTGATGAAAAACTGCTAACAAGGTGAATGTTTGTGTTCTGTGGACTTGCCATGGGGTGAACAAACACCAAGACTGCAAACTGTCATTTTGTTTTGCCTTCTGTGTGAATAAACACTTAATTTTTTAAGTTAAAGACTTTGTGATTGCCTCTATACTGCGTCCACTAACCTGCCTACCAGAGCGAATCCCCACTATATATATATATATATATATATATATGTTCCCCTGTAGCACCAGTATATAATGTTCCTCCATTCCTCCCCAGTAGTGGCAAGTATATATAATGATCTCCTTCCTTCCCCGATGCCCCCAGCAGTGTGGACATTTAGTATTAAAAAAAAAAACCACCTCCCTCCTGTCCCCCCCGCTGCTGTCTGCGATGCAGACCAGTTTTATTTGTGGCTTGTGTTGCTGCATCCCGATGCATGCTGTTCCAATGACATCACCAATCATGCTCCGTGTCTCACGTGATGACGTCATCATGCGAGACCCAGAGCAGGAGGTTGCAGTGATGTTTTTTTTTAAAATCAGATAGTTTTTATTAACGATGTTCCACAGAGCGAAGAATGCTTGTACAATTTCTTGGTAACAAAGAATAAAGCAGTTACAAAGATGGTCACAGAGTCCGTCTGTTCATTAAGCACATGAAAAGGGTACAATACGCTCAATACAATAATAGAGGTCAACAGTGACCGCCATTACATCATGTTGTGGTCAATTTTTATATACTGAACGGAAAATTTCCCACCCACCCAACCAAACTTCCCCCCCCAGGCGGTAGGTTGCAGTGATGTAATTGCAGCTTCTTGATCTATTCTAATGCCTTACAGCACGGGTGTCAAACACAAGGCCCGCGGGCCGAATCCGGCCCGCCAGACCTCGTCATGTGGCCCGCGTAGCCGCCGCCGGCTGCCAGCCTTCACCTTTTGTTATCACTTCCTGCAGGCGGCCCCTGCAGGAAGTGATAATAAATCGCATAAGGAGCGCTGTGTATTACCGGTACTTACAACTACAAGCACTCACCGAGAGGAGGGAGGAGGCAGGCTGGGAGGATGGGCGCTGGCAGTGTGAGTCATACGTCACGCGCCTGCGCCGCCCACTTTATGAATGAAGCAGGCGGCGTGGGCGCATGACGTATCACTCACGCTGCCAGCGCCTGTCCTCCCGGCCTACCTCCTGCCTCCTCCCTCCTCTCGGCGAGCGCTTGTAGTTGTAAGTAATACACAGCGCTCATTATGCGATTATATGCATAACAATTTACTATTAGAGATACGATTATACAGTGAGCGGGGCCCGTGTAGTAGAATACAGTCACTGCATGGGCCCCGCTGTCATTATAAAAGCAGATGCCGGCCCCTAGCCCGTGTATTGAGGGTCATTCACTACAGGGACACTTATGGAGGGGATCTGTGGATGACACATAGCATAAGATGCTATATATGTGTCACCCACAGATCCCCCCCCCCCCATAACTGTCATACACAGATCCCCCATAAGTGTCACCCACAGATCCCCCATAAAAGTCACCCACAGATCCCCCATAAGTGTCACCCACAGATCCCCCATAAGTGTCACCCACAGATCCCCCATAAGTCCGATACAACCGGCCCTTTGAGGGTGACCAAACTGCTGATGCGGCCCCCGATGAATTTGAGTTTGACACCCCTGCCTTACAGGCTTAAGGCCTAGGCTGCTTTCACACTAGTGTTTTTGCTGGTTCCGGCAGGGTTCAGCAAAAACGCTTCCGTTACTGATAATACAACCATCTGCATCTGTTATGAACAGATCCGGTTGTATTATCTGTAACATACCCAAGACGGATTCATCATGAACTCCATTGAAAGTCAATGGGGGACGGATCCGTTTTCTATTGTGGCAGATTGTGGCAGAGAAAATGGATCCATCCCCATTGACTTGCATTGTGGGTCATGACGGATCCGTCTTGCTCCACATTCCAGGACGGAAAGCAAACCGCAGCATTCTGCTCTCTGGTATGAGAACGGAATGGAATGCATTTTGGTGCACTCCGTTCTATTCAGTTATGTTTTGTCCCCATTGCCAATGAATGGCAACAAAACTGAAATGTTTTTTTTTCCGGTATTGAGCCCCTATGACGGATCTCAATACCGGAAAATGGTAACGCTAGTGTGAAAGTAGCCCTAGCGGCCTAAGGATTGTAAAGTTGGACCACCGTGAGTGTGTCCCCCTTTATGGGTAGCGAAGTGGCACCCTAGGCGGATGACTACCCTCCCCTATCCATCATCCTGGCCCACATTACCGCAGGAGGTATAACAGGAGAGGACTATAACTCCCAGCATATCTAAGCCATTATTACTTAATAGCAGAGCACATTACAGTGGGACGTATAAGTGGATGGGACTACAACTCCCAATAGCAGGCCGCGACAGTGACCAGCCCCAGGGGGAGATGCAGAGCCGGCCATGCGGGGATCCAGAGTGACATGGGTGCTGGGGAGCATGTAACTATAATCCATACAAGGGGCCTGGGTATTGGGAGGATTTTAGATATTGGATAACCCCTTTAAATGCTTCCAATATAAATTTCTGAGCTTAGCATTATTGCATGAATGGTCCCTTTACACAAGATGACATTGCAGACAATTATCGGGAACAAACTGTTCATTCCCAATAATTGCCTGCTCATCAGAGGGGGTAAAAGCTGCAGTACGCTATTTTCACACTAGCGTTTTTTGACCAATTATTGGGAACCAGTCGTTCTGATAAATGCTTGCGTAAACTGACCTTAAGAAGCTTCCCCCTCTCTTCCTTTTATTCTTCTAATAAAATAACCTCCTCTGCACATGCCGGTTTCACATTTTATTTTACATGTATTTCACGTTTCATCATATAGGACGCCACAGATTCCTGAGCTGCACTGACTTGGACATTTATGTTGAAATGAATAATGAATCATCTATTATGTAAGACAAATATCATAATTCATTCTAATCTGTCTTCACACCTTTTTCATTTGAATAGAGAATTAGATTTTAAGGCAGTAATATTTTCAATTCAAAACCCGGACTCCACCCTCATTGTATACTAATATCAGCAAAACCTGTACAGGATCAGGACCGTGTACTCTATATATAAACCTATGAAGAGGCAAACCCTCATGATTTGATTTACTGTACATTACCTTGATGACTTGTGATCGCTACAATGAGTCTTCTTGAATGTCTGTGGCACATGGCATCTGACACTAAATACTATTATGTCCTATCACTTTGGGGTGTTTGACTGATACAGTTCTACACTCCCTTGATCACGCCAATCCTGCTAATTACAGGTAATTATCTCCTCTATTGCTAGTATTCTCTCCACCCTATGCTTGACATTCTGGGAATACATACAGCTTAGGTTTCTGTGCTGTGCTACGTGTTCCCCTTTGCCTTTCCTAAAACACCATACAGTATTTACCCCATTCATGTGTCAACTGGAAGTGAAAAGGGGAAGATCAGCTCAGATACAATGAGCCACAAAAGAGTCAAACAACCTAGTATAAAAAATGGAAACAATCTTCTATTAAAGTGCGGAGAATGCTCTCGCAAGCAGGTATCTGTGTGTGGGCAAGGCTACAGTAAAAAAAAAAAAAAAAAGCCGAAATCCCTTATGACTCTTCAATTAATCAATGTCGTTCTAGTAAAAGCATTGAAAATCACTTGGGGCTCACTGAAATCTTTAGCATGTGAACTGTCGCCTTCTAGTGGCTGTAAAGCAGAATGAACCTGAAGTGGGTTTATACACTACTGTACTGCAACAATCTAATTTGCAGTAGTTATAAATGTGAACAATTGCACAGGGGTATAGATGCTGCAGTGCTTTGACAGACTGGGGACTATCCTTTTGTTAGGTTCTGTTCACATTTGCGTTTTTTAATTTTTAGTCATGGGGGTCTGGTAGTGTGGATAGCAAAAATGGCATTGTGACAGCTCTGTTCTTGCTGTTAGAAATTCCAGAAACACCAACAGAAACCTGATGACCAGATGACTCCACAATCACCATACTTTTTTATTTATTTTATGCACTTATATAGGGCTACTATATTTTGCAGTGCTTTACAGACATTAGCATCAAGCTGTCCCCAATAGGGCTCACAATCTAAGGTCCCTATCAGTAGGTCTAATAACATGTGAGGTTAATTTCAATGACCAATTCACCAATTTTCATCAATCAAAAGAATTGCCATAGGTTATTCTTTACCATGTAGTAATAACTGCTGTTAGTAATCAGATCACACAAAATATGGTAGGGCTTATGCACACAGCTCTATGCCACAATAGGGTTACCATAGAGGTCCATAGGGCATCTACTGAAAAACGTGGAATATATATACTATATACAGTATATAGGGCCGTCTTTAATGCCGGGCAAAAGGGGCAGCTGCCCCGGGCCCAGTTGCTCCTGGGGGGCCCAGCTGCCTCTTGAAGCCCACTGGCCACTGCCCACAATCGCCGGCTCCATGTCCTGATCCTATCGTTCACTATGCAAGTGGCGTGGCTCGCATAGTGAAGGACTTACCCGGAGGATTGGGAAGCGGTGAAAGCTCTATACTCACCTCTTCCTGGTCCTCAGCTCTCCGCTGTGAAGGCTGCTCAGATGTGAAATCGCGCTGTGACCTCACACTGTGCGCGCCAGTTCACAGCACAACAGACTGAAGAGGAGGATGACCGAGTGCGAGCTGTGAGGACTGGCGGTGTCCGGAGCAGGAAAGGTAAGTGTTTATTTTTATTTTACTTTATATGAGGCTGATGGATACACTGGGGGCTGAAGAGAGGAATATGAGGGCTAAAGAGAGGCATATGGGGGCTGATATGAGGCATATGGGGGCTAATATGAAGCATATGGGGGCTGATATGAGGCATATGGGGGCTGATGAGAAGCATGGGGCTCTTTTCTGAGGTCTGATTGTGGGTCATTTCACATTGGGGTCTGAGCTGAGTTCTGATTGGGGGTCTGATCTGAGGTCTTATTAACATTGGGGGTCTGATTGGTGGACTGACCTGAGGTGTCATGAAAAATATTAGTTTCTTATTGTCCCCCTCTAAAACCTAGATACGTCTTATGAGCCGGTGCATCTTATAGGGCGAAAAATACGGTACTTGCGACCTCCCCTGCCCTTTGCGTACGCCGCGCGCCATGACGTCACACGGAGGCACTGCAACACTAGGGTCAGCCGAGCTCCGGTCTCCTTCCTGAACTGCAGAGCAGTGCCCACTTGCAGCCCTGAGCACAGCTGCGCAGAGCACTGTTCCTGAGCCTGCTGGAGTCTTCAGAACTGTAAGTATTTACAGTAATTCACTGTAAGCTATATTATATATATATTACTTGTTTTATGTGAGTAAGGGTTCTGGGTGGTGGGAGAAGGGGGGATGGAGAAGGGGAACGGAGGGGTGGACAAAGGGGTTAGTAGTACAGTACTATCTGCACATTGTAAAAAAAAAAAAAAGTAATCTGCAAAATACTATATATTTGTGTCAAAATATTAAGGGACACTATAGTCACCAGAACCACAACAGCTAAACGTAGTAGTTCCGGTGTCTATAGCATGTCTCTGCAAGTTTTTATTTTATGTAAACATTGCCTTTTCAGAAAAAAGGCAGTATTTACATTACTGCCAAGGAACACCTCTAGTGGCCACTTATCAGACGGCCACTAGAGGTGCTTCCCAGTCCAGTGTTGAACAACGTGCAACTCTGGCATTCACGCTAAACACTCCTCATAGAAATGCATAGATTCAAAGTATCTCTATGAAGCCATGCATGCACAATAGCCTCCCAATGCTTCCCTATGAGAAAGCAGTGGGTAGGCTATGATATACTCACACACTGCACATTTTTTCTGTGTGTGTTGTGGTGGAGGGTGTGATTGCATGCTAGGGTATGGGAAGGCGGGATCCAAGGGGCCCAAGTAAATTCTTGCCCATGGTCCAATCAATATTAAAGACGTCACTAACAGTATATATCTACTCTGGGGAACTAGGTGGTCAGGGTAGTAATTGGAAGTCTTGGTCATGCTCTCCTGACCAATGTGACTTGTCACATTGTCTTGCCCCGCCCCAGGGAGGACAATCAATATGTATGGATGTACAAGGATGGATTCATACCCAAATCAGTTAAGAGTGCCTTCTACATAGATGAGTGGGCTCGGAGAATGCCATGAAAACATTCCCCAGACCATAACGCTGCCACCACCAGTTTGTGTTCTTCCAGCAATGGTTGCTGGGGGTTTGTTCCCTGATGTTTCTTGCTTGACACGCCAACGTACATCCATTCAATGAAGCAGAAAATGTGACTCATCGGAGATGACAACCCTTTGTCAATCAGTGGAAGTCCAATTACGATAATGCAGTGAAAATTTTAATCTTTTATACTAATGCTTTGTTATCAGAGGTGCAGTGACCATCTGTATGCTTTGGAGCCTCATACGCAGCCGATTAGCTGATAAGTGAGCAAATGCTAGTTTTTGGCTGATCTGTCGACAATGACTGTCAGCACTAACCTATTGTTTTAGACACATATCTGGTTGCCACTTGGTTAATTTTGGGTTAGCTGCTCCACTACTCTGTGTCAGTCCGTCCTAGCACACCTTCGTAGCCATATACACACATTGCCTGTATGGAAGCTGTGTGTCTCTGCATTAAGGTGACTACCATACAGGACAAAGCTCTGCTGTGCTCATGAGCCCTAAAGCTGGAAACTGATTTTTCAGAATTTTCCTATTTCTACCAGGCCTTACAGCAGAGATCTAGCCATTGTAAAAACTGGCTCAGGCTAGAAGGATTGTTCCCACCACTTTTGGAGAAGCAACCTGGCAGCGGCTTATCTCTCCCTCCTCAATTGAAAATGTCTGAATGTACCGTATTTTTCACCCCATTAGACGCAGTAGCCCATAAGATGCATCTACAGTCGTGGCCAAAAGTTTTGAGAATTACATAAATATTGGACATTGGAAAAGTTGCTGCTTATGTTTTTATAATCGCAATTTGCATATACTCCAGAATGGTATGAAGAGTGATCAGATGAATTGCTTACTCCTTCTTTGCCATGAAAATTAACTTAATCCCCCAAAAAAACTTTCCACTGCATTTCATTGCTGTCATTAAAGGACCTGCTGAGATCATTTCAGTAATCGTCTTGTTAACTCAGGTGACAATGTTGACGAGCACAAGGCTGGAGATAATTATGTCAGGCTGATTGGGTTAAAATGGCAGACTTGACCTGTTAAAAGGAGGGTAATGCTTGAAATCATTGTTCTTTCATTGTTAACCATGGTGAACTGCAAAGAAACGTGTGCAGCCATCATTGCGTTGCATAAAAATGGCTTCACAGGCAAGGATATTGTGGCTACTAAGATTGCACCTCAATCAACAATTTATAGGATCATCAAGAACTTCAAGGAAAGAGGTTAAATTCTTGTTAAGAAGGCTTCAGGGCGTCCAAGAAAGTCCAGCATGCGCCAGGATCGTCTCCTAAAGAGGATTCAGCTGCAGGATCGGAGTGCCACCAGTGCCGAGCTTGCTCAGGAATGGCAGCAGGCAGGTGTGAGCGCATCTGCACGCACAGTGAGGCGAAGACTTTTGGAAGATGGCCTGTTGTCAAGAAGGGCAGCAAAGAAGCCACTTCTCTAAAAAAAAAAACATCAGGGACAGATTGATCTTCTGCAGAAAATATGGTGAATGGACTGCTGAGGACTGGGGCAAAGTCATATTCTCCGATGAAGCCTCTTTCCGATTGTTTGGGGCATCAGGAAAAAGGCTTGTCCGGAGAAGAAAAGGTGAGTGCTACCATCAGTCATGCCAACAGTAAAGCATCCTGAGACCATTCATGTGTGGGGTTGCTTCTCATCCAAGGGAGTGGGCTCACTCGCAATTTTGCCCAAAAACACAGCCATGAATAAAGAATGGTACCAAAACACCCTCCAACAGCAACTTCTTCCAACAATCCAACAACAGTTTGGTGAAGAACAATGCATTTTCCAGCACGATGGAGCACCGTGCCATAAGGCAAAAGTGATAACTAAGTGGCTTGGGGACCAAAACGTTGACATTTTGGGTCCATGGCCTGGAAACTCCCCAGATCTTAATCCCATTGAGAACTTGTGGTCAATCCTCAAGAGGCAGGTGGACAAACAAAAACCCACTAATTCTGACAAACTCCAAGAGGTGATTATGAAAGAATGGGTTGCTATCAGTCAGAAATTGGCCCAGAAGTTGATTGAGAGCATGCCCAGTCGAATTGCAGAGGTCCTGAAAAAGAAGGGCTAACACTGCAAATACTGATTCTTTGCATAAATGTCATGTAATTGTCGATAAAAGCCTTTGAAACGTATGAAGTGTGTGTAATTATATTTCACTACATCACAGAAACAACTGAAACATAGATTTAAAAGCAGTTTAGCAGCAAACTTTGTGAAAACTAATATTTGTGTCATTCTCAAAACTTTTGGCCACGACTGTAGGTTTTAGAGGAGGAAATTAAGAGAAAAAAAAAGGTCATTACACCTCACGTCAGACCACCAATTAGACCCCCGATATTATTCAGACCTCAGCTCACAGCCCCAATCAGATCCCCAATGTTAATAAGCCCCCAGCAATATGTTAATTAGCCCCCAGCCATATGTTAATCAGCCCTCAGTCATATATAATTCAGCCCCAGTCATATATAATTCAGCCCCCAGCCTCAGATCACAAAATAAATAAAGCACTTACCTCTCCTGCTCCTGGACGCCACCGGTCCTCACCGCCCGCGATCTTCTTCCTTCTCCTCCGTCAGCTGTGCTGTGAACTGGCGCGCACAGCGTGAGGTCACAGTGTGACTTCACATCTGTGCAGCCTTCACAGCGGAGAGCCAAAGACCAGGAAAAGGTGAGTATAGAGCTTTCACCGCTTCCTGGTCCTCCTATGAGATTGTGGATAAGCTCTGCCTGTATAATGTTTATGTTTAAATTGTATTGGAGCTGTCATTAGGCATTCCAGCCACTAGAGGCCACTGTTTTGCAGCACAGTCAGCACACTGGGATCTGCTTATGCAAAGCAGGTGATGACTCATGCTGGCTGCTCGTGAGTGAACCAGGAAGTGTTGATCTGACATGAGGGAAGGATTGTGCTGTGAGAGACTGAATCCGATTCCATCCTGGCTTGCGGATGTCCGGCAGTGAATGGACACGTAGAGGAAGAAGAGTAGCTGTCGCCCCTTACTGGATCCAGCTCTTTGTAAGAGATTGTCCGAGGAAGACTATTTTCAGTGTGTAGACAGAAGACTTATTACCAAGCAAGGCTGCACGGTTGCTGAAAGGTTGGTGGCCATCCCGGGTAAGCGGCATCCTCGGGCCCAGAACTGACGCAGGTCAGTACACCTGATTACAAATTGTACTATACTGTTTGGCGCCTAAAGTGACAGACTAGCTTAGGTCTTGTATTAGCTAGTTAGTTTGGGTTATAGCTTTGTTAGTCCTTATTGTACTGGACTGCAGCGCAGTAATTGACTTGCAGGCTCTGCTGCTTCTGCCACCGGTTAGGTGTCCTCTAAGTAGCACAGTATGACTTGTAGGCTCTGCTGTGTGCACCAACGGGCTAGGCCTGTCCTTTGGACAGGGACAGTGACTGTGGGCCTGGGGTATTACTTATTCTGTTTGTACTTGTGTTATTACTATTTCCAAAGTAAAGTTTCGCATATAAAGCTGGTGTCAGTGTCGTTTTTCTTGTCTGTGACTTCGCTGTATTCTGGGGAGCCCACCCCGTTACACGGCTTACAACTTGGTGTAGTCGGCAGGATATAGCGACCATTATGGACGGGAATGCGGCGAGAGATCGTCCCCCGCTGCCAGTGGCGCCGGATCAGGACCGAGCCCAGGGTGCACAGGCGCAAGACCAGCTTGCCCCCAACAATATGGCTAATCCCAGTAGGATACATCCCTGCAGGGGCACTGCTGCGTCATCTGCCAAAGTATGACGGTAGAAACATGACATTGCAGGACTGGACTGAAAGGGTGCGAAGTGCGGTTAAACTTTGTAATCTCACCCCCAAACTGCGGGCCGAGGTTGCATTGGGAGCCCTAGAGGGTGACGTCAGGCGGACAGTGATGGTAAGGCCTGACTCAGAGAGATATCCTAGAGAAGATATTCTCCCTGCTAGAGAGAGCCCAAAGGGGGCGGGCCAAAGTGGTACAGTTACAGAGTCACTTCTTTAACTGACCCCAGTGAGAGGGCGAGACCCTGATGCAATATTCCAATGCTCTACAGAAGATGCTGAATGAGATACAATGACGAGACCCTGAGGCCTGGGTGCCTTCCGTGAGGTGGACCGGCTTCTACGAGATCAGTTCATAGTGGGGCTCTCCAATAAATTCTTACAAGATAAATTACAAGAGGTGACCCGAACAATGGCCGATATAACATTCTACAGCGTCTACTTAGCCTCCGTAGAGAGAGAGGAAGAGCCCATACCTGCGGCAGCGAGAGTGGTGAATAGCACGCATGTTACAAGGGACCGGCCAGGGTCTAAAGAATCGGAGTCCTTAAAGGATGTGGTCCAGGCCCTGCGGGCGGATTTGAAAGAGCTTCGGCTGGAAGTGTCCCAGATGAAGGCAGAACCGTCACGGCCTCCGGAAACGGTCCCCGCACCTCGTGCCACTCCACCCAGAACAACCCTGGTGAGGGGGCCGGTCAGAAGAGGGTCCCTCTGTTGGGCTTGCTGAAAGTACGGCCATATGACCAGAGAGTGCCCAGAACAGGTAGCGTCTGAGCCGACGTTAAACTTCCGACCACTGCAGTAGCTTTGAGTCCTGCGGCCGTGCACCAGAAGTTAAGCCCTCTGTGTGAAGAACGTGATCTGTATGCCAGCAGCCCCATATTAGAAGCCGAGTTAGAAGGCTGAAAGGTCTGCTGCCTAGTTGATACAGGGTCAGAGTACACCCTAATGCCTCTGGAGTTCTTCGAAAGGCACTTTGGGCATATGATGGAGCCCGAAGACGGGAGCGTCATCAGGCTGACGGCTGCTGATAATAGAGAGATGGATGTTCGAGGGATAGTCTGGATGCGGGTCCGACTGTTTGGGCAAGACATCGGCAAGAAAGGGGTCATGCTGGTGGACCATTCGTCCTGGAAAGGAATGGACGTGACCCTGGGCATGAATATACTGAGAGACCTAGACCATCAACTCTATGCCAAGGAAGGGACAAAGTACTGGCAACGGGCCACCGCACACCGGCCTACCCAGAACGTTTTACAACAAATGGTGAGGAGCTGTAGCCTGCAAAAGAGTAACCTGTCTAGTAGGGCCATTGGAGACGTGAGGGTGCTCCGGAGGACCCTGTTGAAGATCCCAGCTCGACAAGAGCGAATATTGATGCTGCCAGTGGGGGATGGATGACAACTGAATGGACTGGAGGTCCTAATCGAGCCCGCAGATTCGCCCACTGGTAGCCCGGGCCCTCGCCATTGTGAAGGACGGATGTGTGCCTATACTCTGCTGTAATGTTGAGGACTGCGAGTTAACCGTCCCCGGGAAACCCTGACAGCACAGTGGATTGGTCGAGTGATCATGGCCCATATGGACTGCAGAACCCTGACCCCGGGGGAACAAAAGCTGCTGGAAGACACCCTCTGGGAATTTCAGGAGGCCTTCTCAAGACATGATGAGGACTTTGGGTGTGCTACTGCCATTGAACATGAAATCCCAACCGGCGATGCTGCGCCGATCAGGGAATGTTACCGGCAGATCCCACCTAAGATGTATCAGGAGGTGAAAGATATGATGGCCAGCATGTTTGAGAACCGGGTGATCCAGGAGAATCAAAGTCCATGGGCTGCTCCAGTAGTCTTGGTGCGGAAGAAAGTCGGGAGTCTCCGGTTCTGCGTGGATTATCGGAAGCTAAATGCTCAGGCCGTCCGGGATGCCTACCCCATTCCGCGGATTGAGGAGTCATTATCAGCTCTAAGCCAAGCAAAGTTCTTCTCAACTCTTGACCTGGTTAGTACTGTAGGTCCTGGCAGGTGCCGGTGGCCAAGAAGGACAAAGCCAAGGTGGCCATCATTCTACCTATGGAACTCGAGTTCAACCGGATGCCCTTCGGACTTTCCATGGCTCCGGGGACATTCCAGCGATTGATGGAACACTGTCTGGGGGACCTCAACTTCAAATCAGTATTAATATACCTGGATGACATAGTAGTGTTTGGGCCTTCGTTTGAAGATCCTCTCCAGAAGCTGCGCCAAGTCTTGGGATGGCTACGAGACCATGGACTCAAGAACAAGCCAAAAAAATGCCAGCTGTTCCGACAGAAGATAGAGTACTTAGGACATGTGGTCACCCAGGAGGGGGTAAAACCGGCCCCCAGCAAGGTAGAGGCTGTTCAGAAGTGGCCCCGGCCATATACCCTACAGGGCGGTATGGGCGTTCGTGGGACTGGCCGGCTACTACAGGAGGTTTATACCCAAATTCGCTCATCTGGTGGGCCCGTTAAACGAGTTGCTAAGAGGCACGGCTGGGGGCCCAAATAAACGCCCCGTCGACTGGGGGCCCTGGCAACAAGAGGGCTTTGAAGCGGTGAAAGAGGTGCTGACCAATGCCCTGATCCTGGCTTACGTGCGGTTTGATACCCCATTCCTGCTGTATACTGATGGAAGCCTACATGGTCTGGGGTCCGTACTGTCCCAAGTCCAGGATGGACAGGAGAAATGTATCGCCTATGGGAGCCGGTCCCTAAGAGAGTCAGAACGCAACCCTGATAACTATAGCTCCTTTAAATCGGAACTACTGGCACTGGTGTGGGCCATGACCGAAAGGTTTGCAGAATACCTGACTGGTGCAGAAGTGACTGTGATGGCGGACAACAACCCGTTGGCACACCTGGAGAATGCCAAGCTCGGTGCACTCAAGCAAAGATGGTTGGCCTGCCTCTCTAAGTACCAATACCGCATGAAGTTCCGGTCCGGTAGGGAGAACGGCAACGCCAATGCACTCTCTCGAGTTCCAGTAGGACAGTCGACTCAGAGAGCCAATGAGGAGTTAGAGGATACTGAAACTCCTGACCTTGGTCGCTTACCTCTGTTCCCGGATGTGGCACATTCAAGTGGGGTGGCGTCTGGAATGATGCTGGTGCTGGGGAAAACGTTGACTGATTGGGAGAGAGTCCAGAATAGCTGCCGGGATTTGCGGAAAGTAAAGAATGGCATGTCTTAAGTGTCGACCCTGTGGGTTGAGTAAGAGTACTGAACAGCGGGCTCCTGTGCAGACCATCCGCACCTCAGCGCCCATAGAACTTCTGATGATCGATTATGTACAGATTGGATACTCTACCTCTGGACACTCATCTAGTCATGATAGATCACTTTACCAAGTATGCGGTGGCTGTGCCCACCAGAGACCAAACCGGAAAGTCGGCCGCCAAAGCTGTTTGTAAACACTTTATACAGGTGTTCGGGTGTCCACGGAGGATACATTCTGACCAGGCAGCATGCTTTCAGGGTACTCTAATGGATGAACTGTACCAACTGTATGGGATTGAACGCTCCCGCACCACTCCGTATCAACCACAAGGAAACGGGGCGTTTCAGATGCTGCAGACTCTAGAAGACAGTCAAAAAGCCCAGTGGCCCGCGTACCTACCTGAGTTTATGTGGGCCTATAACAACAGAGTACACAGTACCAACGGATACTCTCCACATATGCTCGTGTTTGGATGAGCCGGACGGGAGATTGAAGATCTCCACATGCCCAACCCGATGGAGCCCCCACGAGAAGTACCACGGCATGGGTGCAAGAGCACCGCCGCTGGCTTAGAGTGGTCCACAAGGTTGTGGGCGAGCATCTGGGACAGGTGGTACACCCTAACCCAAGCAGTGCAGAAAGATGGGTATGTTCCGGGTGATCGGGTGATGGTCAGAGCCAAACGGTCGTCTGGCAAGTTGGATGGACGGAGGGAGGCAGTTCCATACACGGTGAAGAGAAGGGTAGACCCCGCTATTCCAGTCTATGAGGTAAGGACAGGGGGACCCTCACGGAACTTACACCGTAATATGTTTATACGTTGCAATTTTGATGAGCCGGTGTGCGTGGAGGGGGTGCCTCCTCACGCTCAGGGTATAGAGGAAAGTCCCTCAGATGAAGAAGAGGAGGAATGGTGGGTTGTCCCTGCCCAAGTGTCCACAAAGGTTCCGGCCGTGGCAGGTTTGCCACCCAGATGCAGCTCCTTTCTTGTCAAATATGCCTGATGTCCCCAGTATGTCTGAAACCCCCAATCTGAGAAGGTGAGCGAGGCCAATGCTTGTGTGCCTCCACAGCGCTATGCCCAGGATGAGTTTGTATGGGGAGAGTTTCCGAGGACAACAACTTCTAGTGGGGTGGCATGTGAGATTGTAGGTAAGCTCTGCCTGTATAATGTTTATGTTTAAACTGTATTGAAGCTGTCATTTGGCATTCCAGCCACTAGAGGCCACTGTTTTGCAGCACAGTCAGCACACTCTGCTTATGCAAAGCAGGTGATGACTCATGCTGGCTGCTTGTGAGTGAACCAGGTAGTGCTGATCTGACATGAGGGAAGGATTGTGCTGTGAGAGAGACGCAGAGGAAGAAGAGTAGCTGTCGTCCCCTTACTGGATCCAGCTCTTTGTAAAAGAGATTGTCCCAGGAAGACTATTTTCAGTGTGTGGACAGAAGCCTTATTACCAAGCAAGGCCGCACGGTTGCTGAAAGGTTGGTGGCCATACCGGGTAAGCGGCATCCTCGGGCCCAGAACTGACGCAGGTCAGTACACCTGATTACCAATTGTACTATACTGTTTGGCGTCTAAAGTGACAGAGACTAGCCTAGGCCTTGTATTAGCTAGTTAGTTAGGGTTATAGCTTTGTTAGGACTTACTGTACTTGACTGCAGGGCATTAATTGACTTGCAGGCTCTGTAGACGCACAGCACGACTTGTAGGCTCTGCTGTGTGCGCCAACGGGATAGGCCTGTCCCTCAGACAGGGACGGTGACTGTGGGCCTGGGGTATTACTTATTCTGTTTGTACTTGTGTTATTACTATTTCCAAAGTAAAGTTTCTGTTTTTGCATATAAAGCTGGTATCAGTGTCGTTTTCCTTGTCTGTGACTTCGCTGTATCCTGGGGAGCCCACCCCGATACACGGCTTACACTCCGGTACTAATGAGCGCTTCCATTAGTATTTACCCCATAAGATGCAGGGGCATTTCTTAAGAGTGCGTCTTATGGGGCGAAAAATACAGTAGATATTAATCGGTTTATTGGGTCTAGATATATTTCATCTAATGTCTATGGAAAGATTCTAATATTAAGAAAGGAAGTGTTTGTTACCAGGAATAAGAACAGATTTTCATGTACAGATTGTGACAGTCCTAACATATCTATGCATGTAAATCGCCAGCCAACACCAACCATTCAGATATCATTATTGGATAAGTTTGACTACGGACACGATCTTCTGTGTAAACTCAGCCTGAGGGCCTTCTAAGATTGTACAAATTTAGAGCCAATTTTCAAGAACAACTATTCATAGGAGTGCTCGTTCCCCATAATTAGCCCATATAATCGAGCAGCCAATCAGCTGATAAATGAGCAAATCCTCGGATAAAAGATGCCCAACCATTGGCAGCACATATTCCTGTGTACTCAGGGATGTGGTACTGAAAATCAACAATACTGAATAGGGAAGGAATGACTATGGTAGCAATAGTTCCTCCCACATTCACTTTGCATTGACTTGTGTAATCAGGGAGGCGCAAACGAGCACCGAAGGTTGTATTATCATCCATCGGAACTCACACTGGCCGACCATCGGGCAGTGTAACTGCAGCAAGCCCTTGAGGAGCCGAAGCAGAGGATGGAAGTGGTAGTGGCTCTGGCTTCAGAAAGTCTATCAAAGTTGCTTTCCTCACACTGTTGCTCCCTAGAGCCAGTAAAGTGAAAGGAGGACACGCCCTTTCTTCCCTCAGGGCACACCCCAGTGTTAGGCTCTTGTCTGATGTTAGTTTGGGGTGCACTTGGTGTTAATGCTTGTAAGGGTGTGTAATGGATGGCGTATGGGTAGGAGTCAGTAACCAGGCCAGATTTAACAGATATAACGTCTCTTTACTGTAGTGCAGAATGAGGGTTGTAGTACATCTAACAGTCTCAATACATGGTTCAAACAATAAACAGCCCAAATCTTCCCCTAGATGTTTTTATGGGTACAGGCCAGGTTCAGATTCAATGTACTCCTTCACTCTTTCTATGCAGAATCTGAGGCAGACAATAATACTTTTGGTTATGCTACATTCAGATTTAGGGAAACGACTGACCAGGTCTAAGTGTGAATGGTGTCTTAGCAGTATTCTGCTCACAGCAGTAATGTCTATGGCTTTTGATAGCATTGTAGCTTACTGCCTTCATTTTCACGGCCGTTACAGATTCTGGAATTTCCTTTCTTTCTTGCTCCGGGAGCACTTCAATGTAACAATGGTTCTCTCTTGGTAGATCATCTAGAGATTGCTAGTCTGTAGCCTTAGGCCTAATACTGAGTGGAGCAGATACACCTCCCCTCCTATCTCCTTCACTTCTAAACCTAGACTCTCCTAGACTAGACTGAGCTAGGAGTGGAGCTAGCACCTCAGCTTCCCTCATGGCCATGTCAGAGTTGGTTAACTCTGTCACTCCCATACATTACCACACTGAGGATACAAAGCATAACATTATATAACATACACGAATAAAACAATTTGCAAGTACCTCCTGCTCTGGGTTACTGCAAAACACAGCCCTAAGGTTACTGGGTCAGTTTATTCTCTGCCAAAGACAGAATGTACTAATATGTTTTATCTGTGGCTGTCTAACTTTTGCTCCAGTTAGTTGCCAAGTTTAATTGCATAGTTGTCAGTAACACACACGGGACATAGATACGTTTCTTGGAAATAAATGTCCCTATCAGCTCTTTAGTTCACAAAAAAGCCTTACTTATGACATACTCCTTGTTTGTTCTTGTTTCAAATAGTATTTGACGCTTCTGCATTAAAGGGAACCTGTCATCAACTTTATGCTGCCCATACTAATGTAGAGACAAATTCATTTATTTCAATGGTCTGTCATTTCTAAGTTAAAAGTACGTGGTTGCCGAGAACCAACTTCACAACCATTGCAGACTGGGCCTGGAAAAGAGTCCCGGCCACCTGAGAAGAGTCCTGGTTATTCATGAATTCCTGCTCTCCTGCCACCTGCTGATGACTGACAGTCTCCTACCTAGTTTTCTCCCTTTCTGTCTATGAGAGATCTGCCAATCATCAGCAGGTGGTGAGAGAGCAGGAGATGATGAATAACCAGGACTCTTCTCAGGTAGATCTGACTCTTCTCAAGGCCTGGGCGGCAATGATTATGATGCTAGTCCTCAGCAACCACTTACTTTTAGCTCATAAATAACACACAGCTGAAATCTGCATTTCTGTCACTAATTTATGTGGCCCTAAGTGAGGTCAGCATAAAATTTATGACAGGTTCCCTTTTAAGTGACCATCTGAATAAAAAAGAAAACAATCACATTGACTTGGGAACAAACAGAACACTTACCTGGTGCCCTCCTTTTCAGCTGCAGATCTGTCGATTACTGAGCTCCTCTTTTACCATCTAACATGGTTGCACCACTTCTGAGACTATCTGATACACACAGTGCATTTGGTAGCCTACCTAAAGGGCCCATCGTAAAGATCATCTATAACAAGCATTCGTATTAACGTTCGTTAGCAATGATCTGGCAGTGTAAATGTACTGCCGATTACCCAGTGAACAAGCAAAACGCTCGTTCATAGGGTAATTGGATCATTAGTGCGAACACAAATATCCTCACTTCCAAACAGCAGATGGTGCTGTGCAAACATGATCTGCTGCTGGGAAACGAGCCATTATGGGGAAGAGCGATAGCATTACTGATTGCTCCTCTCCATATTCTGGAGGAGTTCACTGTATGTAAATGCACTAGTCTCCTCCACCAGCAAGCAGCAGATTGTCTAGAAGAAACGCTTCCTTCCCGACAACCTACTGTAATATCATTCCATGTAAAGGGACCTTAAGGCACTTCCTGCTGCCCTTGGATTAGCCCAATGAAATTATCAGGAGGGGTTTGAATGAACAATCTTTATTGCGATCGTTCATTCAAACCTCCATTTACACCATTACATTCTTTGTCAGCAGGACACTCTTGTTAAAGAGGACCTGTCATCTCTGCTGACATGTCAGTTTTACTAACTACATGTAATAACCATTCTGGAGCATCTATTCTTATGACTCTATGTTGTAATCTCTTGTATTATTCTTGCTAGAAGTTGGGTGTGACCAGTAGCTAATGTGTCAAATCAGTGCTGCTGGTGTCAGACTGTGCAGGGACACACCCCTAACTGGTTACCTCCCCTCTGGACCCTTACTGCAGACTGCTAGCAATTCATTCATAACTTCTAGTAGAAATAACAAAGGAATAGTACAACATAGAGCCATAAGAATAGATGCTCCAGAATTGTTATTACACGGGAAATGCAAGTAGCGCTGCCTACAAACAATGATTCATATGCCTATAAAAGATGCAGGGCTCTCCTTTGCTTAAAGGGGTTGTCCAGGAATTTATATTGATGACCTATCCTGTGGCTAGGTCAACAATATCAGATCGGCTGGGGTCTGACACCCGGGACCCCCACTGATCAGCTGCCGGTGGCACTGGGGCCTCTTCCTAGGCTATGTGACATCACAGTACATTGGTCTCATTGCTTATTTGCAGCTCAGCCCCTTTCAAATCAATGGGGCTGAGCTGCAATACCGCTAGACAATGTATGGCGCTGTGCTTGGACAGCTGCCGGGAGCCAGCTGTGCTCACCAGAACTCCGGTGAGCAAGATGGTCCCTGAAAAAGCTGATCGTCAGGGATGTTGGGACTCTGACCCCTGCCGATGTGATAATAATGACCTATCCTGAGGATACTGTAGGTCATCCTTATCACTTCCTGGATAATCCCTTTAAGGGCCTATTTGACAGATTCGTTATCATTTGGATGTTTGGCAGAAACAGCTATTGCATGTGCATGGTCGGCAATGTCCATACTGTATATCCAGTTGTATGTCAGATATAATGGGATCTATCTTATTCTGATTTGAAATATAAAGCATACTGTATGATTTTTGTCTTGCTACTTTACCCTGAATCCACTTTTGCGTATTCTCTCAAATTGTGAAGTCATAAACAATGACCTAAGTTTAGGTTGGGGTTATATTTTTAGTGTTAGCTGTTTTTATGAAGTTGATGGTGAGGTACACAACATGTCCCGCTCAGATGACGAGAGGTGAGTGGAGAGCACAGAGTATGATACAGTTCAAAATGTATGGGTGCAACCCAGATGGGACAAAATAAATGACTGCTAGAATATTGCTGGTGAGCATTAACCCTTTCCATGCCAAGGCCTTATCTCAAACATCCTTGCAGGGTGGTATTTCCGTAGCCAAGGCCATGTATCATACCTTCTTGCTAATCATAGCTGGGTAGTGGATAGAGATATCAGCCAGAGCTCGTTGTAAAGCAGACAATAGAAGCTTTAAGACAAGACCAGTGAGAGCTGCACATGCAGCTCTGAATCCTGACCTGACTTCTAAAGATAGTATCTCCTGATGCAGAGCAGCTAGTACTGTGATCTTGGTCTTGATTTAAAGCTTAGATTGTCACATCCGCTACACATCCTTAGATATGCTAGTATAAAGCAGCCCTCCCTTCCTTCAGCTGGCTGTGATTCCCGGAAGAGGAATGGGGTCGGCTTGTGGAGTGCATTCTGAAAGTCTTCAGGCCCTTTCACTTTATCACATTTTGTTATGTTGCGGCTTTGTGCTAGGGGAAAAAATATAATGTTTTCCCTTATCAATCTGTACTCAATTTAAACTGAGAATTTCAGAAATGTTAGCAAATTTATTAAAAACTAAAAATTCACATGGACAAAAGTACTGAGATCCTTTGCTATAACAAGTGAAATTTAGCTCTGGGAGCCTCCACATTTCTCTTGATCATCTTTGAGATGTAGCTAAACCTTGATTGGTGTCCACCTGTGGTAAAATCAGTTGACTGGACATGATTTGGAAAGACAAACACCATGAGGAGAAAAGAACTGCCTGTAGAGTTCAGAGACAGGATTTTGTGAAGGCACAGATGTGGATAAGGGTACAAAAGGGTTCAACAAATTTCTGCTTTATTTTAAGTTCCAATGAGCACGGTGGTCATCATATTTCTTAAATGGAAGACGTTTGGAGCTAGGACTCTTCCTAGTGCTGCCCCACCAAACTACCGTATTTTTCGCCCTATAAGACGCATTCTCCCCCCCCCCCCAAAATGGGGGGGGGGGGGAAGTTAGTGCGTCTTATGGGGTGAATATAGGTGAAATCTGGGGTGAAAAAGCAAATCCGGCGCTTATGGTATGTGACATGTACCTGTCTGTAGCGCTCGCAGCGCTCACATGTCCTGCGGGCGGCGGGCGGTGGGCAGCGGGAGGCAGGCGGCGGGAAGCGGTGCGGGTGTCTGCGATCCGCCGCAGATAGTGATGCTTGTCTGTTCCTGGTACGGGCCGGCCGGCCTCAGTAAGTGCTGAGTTGTATCGACCGGCCGGCCCGCGCTGTATGTAGGAGGAAATGGAGACTGGAGAGCAGGTCGCAGGAGCAGGAAGACGAGGGGCGGAGCTGGCATGTGTGACAGGGAAGTCTGCTCCGCCCCTCGTCTCAGTCGTGACAGTGAGAGGATCGCTGGAGCATCGGGTACGGAAATGTTCGTGCAGGCAGTGTTTTGCACATTTCCTTCCCCCCACTTTATATTTAAAATGCTGAAAGACATCCCTAAGGAATTCCAGTGTGAATAAAGTGCCACCCATAATAATAAAGCTATGTGCCCTGCCAGAAAGACATCCCTAAGGACCCCACTGTTAATAAAGTGCCCACCTCCTAATAAAGTGGGCACTTTATTAACAGTGGGGTCCTTAGGGATGTCTTTCTGGCAGGGCACATCACTTTATTATTATGGGTGGCACTTTATTCACACTGGCATTCCTTAGGGATGTCTTTCAGCATTTTAAATGTGAAGTGGGGGGAAGGAAATGTGCATAACGCCAATCTTGACAGCCCCCCCACCCTCCTAATAAAGTGCCCCCCTCCTAATAAAGTGCCCCTCCTCCTAATAAAGTGCCCCCCTCCTAATAAAGTGCCCCCTCCAAATAAAGTGCCCCCTCTTAATAAAGTGAGCTCACTCCTAATAAAGTGAGCTCACTCCTAATAAAGTGACCCCCCTTATTAAGGCATCATGCAGACATCCGTGGAGCACTGTCCATGATATCCCGGCTTGCCGTCCTGCTGAGTGCACGAAGTGCATGGCGTCATTGGTTGCTATGACGCTGTGCCCTTCGTGCACTCAGCAGGACGGGATTTCACGGACCATGCTCCATGGATGTCTGGATGATGCCTTAAAGTGTCATTGGATCCCCCCCTTTCCCAACAAGTACAGTACTGTATGTCAGCAGCATATCTCCCCATAACATTGTGTTAGTGGCAGATCCCCCCAATAACATTGTCATCCACTGATGTTCTTAGCTACATTACCCCCATAATTGTAGTGCTAACAGTTCTTCCATTACTGTATTCTATTGCAGAAAATTACCGTAGTCTCCTGCTGCATATTGTACATTTCTGAGCGATGTCAAAGCAGAAAAGGCTTTCCTATAAAATTCCTTTTAAACTAGAGGTGATAAAGTACGCCAAAGAGTATGGAAACAGGGCAGCAGAGAGACATTTTGGGCCGCCTCCAAATGAAAAGATGATTCGTGCATGGCGGAAACAGAGGATCAGTTGGAGAAAGTGGAGAAAAGTAAATACACTCTTCGTGGGAGTGCTGAAAAGTGGCCACAGCTAGACGTGGACATGAAAGAGTGGATCACATGTCACAGGAACAACGGCTTCTCAGTATCCACAAAAATGATCATCTATGAAGCCAAACGTCTTGCTGCAGAGAAAGGCATTGACGACTTCACTGGATCGGCATCATGGTGCTACAGATTCATGAGAAGATGTGGCCTTGCTATGCGCACCAAAACAACAATAGCACAAAAAATGCCCAAAGAATATGAGTCCAAGATTCTTTCTTTTCATAAATTCGTGCTGGATTCAAGAAAGAAACATAGCTATGAAATAGGCCAGATTGGGAACATGGATGAAGTTCCGTTAACCTTCGATGTTCCATCGAATAGGACCGTCGATGTGAGAGGCGCAAAAACTATAACTGTGAAGACCTCAGGACACGAGAAAACGCATTATACGGTTGTCTAGTCCTGCTGCGCATATGGCACCAAACTGCTACCAATGCTGATTTTTAAAAGGAAGACCATGCCAAAAGAGGTGATCCCACGAGGAGTGATTGTCCATGTTCACGACAAAGGGTGGATGGACGAAAATGGCATGAAAGTATGGATCGAAAAGGTGTGGTCCAAACGCACTGGAGGACTTCTGAAGAAACCTGCCCTACTAGTGCTTGACCAGTTTCGGGCACATATCACCGAATCCACAAAAACGAGATTTAAGGAAGTGAACACCCATCTGGCGGTAATTCCTGGGGGGCTTACCAGCCAGCTACAACCTCTGGACGTTTCCATTAATAAGCCATTTAAAGTGTTCATGAGGGAGGAATGGAACAAGTGGATGGCAGCTGGGAACCATGACCTGACTCCCACTGGACGGATGAAGAGGCCCACCATCACCCAAGTCTGTGAGTGGGTGAAAACATCATGGCAGGCAGTCAACGATGAAATCGTCGTCAGATCCTTTAAAAAGTGTGGCATTAGCAATGCCTTGGATGGCACTGAGGACAATATGCTGTATGACGAATCTGAAGGCAGCGATACTAGTGATACTGAGCCACAGAGTGCGATTAACCTGGACAGTAGTGATGAGGAGTTTTTGGGGTTCCCTGATGAATAGAGGAGTACTGTACCTGGACATTTAAGTCGATAATGATGGTTATTAATGCTGCTGGTTACTACTGTTAATGTTTACATTGTTAAAATATTGGTCTGTTAATTTATAAAAAGTTTTGACACACCTTTTGTCCAAAATCTTTTTTTTTCCTATTTTCACCCTCTAAAACCAGGTGCGTCTTATGGGCAGGTGCGTCTTATAGGGCGAAAAATACGGTAATCAATAAAATGTATATGTACAGCACCACCTGCTGTTTTTTTTCTTATTTCTTTGTCCTGCTCACTGAGAAGGTCGCACATGCTCAGTTTCTTTCCTTCAGCTGCCTCCTGAGCTATGATAGTGAGACCACAGACACGCCCCCTTAGCTGCCGCAGATAAGACCCTCCCCTTGAGCTGTCAGCTTGATGTAAATCTAGCAACGCAATGAATAGTGATATCTCTGGATCCATGTGAGGTACAGGGCTGGTTCTAACTTTGCAAGAAAGAGATTGTCACTTTATGTGGTAATAACTCTGGATCGCTTTTACTTATCCAAGCAAATATGAGACTGTTTTCTCGTGACATATTGGACTTCATGTTAGTGGTAAATTTGAGTCAATATGTTTTACCTTTATTTATTAAAAAAAATACCAAATTTACAAAAAAAAATAGAAAAATTTACTATTTTCTAAATTTGAATTTGCTTTTAAGACAGACAGCGATACCTCATAAAATAGTTATTACATAACATTCCCCGTATGTCTACTTTATGTCAGCATCATTTTGTAAAGGTCATTTTATTTTTTAGGATGTTACAAGGCTTTGAATTTTAGAAGCAATTTTGACATTTTTAAAGAAAATTTCTAAACCCACTTTTTTAAGTGCTAATTCAGTTATGAAGTCACTTTGTGGGACTTACATAGTAGAAATTACCCCAAAAATGACGCCATTTTAGAACCTATGCCCCTCAAATTATTCAAAACTGATTTAAGGAGCGCCATATGGTTTTTGGAGTCCAGATTTTGCTGGATTGGTTTTTAGACACCATGTCACATTTGAAGACCCCCTGATGCACCCCTACAGTAGAAACTCTAAAAAAAGACCCCATTTTGGAAACAGTGACAGTTTCATTGGTACTATTTTGGGGGAAATATGATTTTATATTGCTCGATATTACGCTTTTTGTGAAGCAAGGTAACCACAAAATGGGTACTGTGGCACCGTTTTTATTTTTTTATAGAGTTTTCCTGACAGAATAGATCATGTGTTACATCTGCGATATGGATACAACAATCCCAATATTTGTATTTGTATTTATTTTTTTCAGTTTTACATAATAAAGCATTTTTGAAAACAAAAATAGTGTTTTTGTGTCTTCATTTTCTGTTACATGGCAGGCGGGGACGGGGACAAGGTAGGTTATTGGTGGCTCACCTGGTCAGTACAATGTGTAGGTGCTCTGGTTCTGGACTGATTCACCCAATCAGGAGGCGGTTTATAACAATAAAAGTATATAGTGGAAAAAACCGGCACTCTACATCTATCAATAATGCTAGGGAGGCAGTATGTGGGATAGTAAAATATGTATTTATTTTTGTAAGGGTACGTTTTAGGAGTGGGAAATAAAGAGGTAGAGGTTCTAAAAATGTGAAGGTCCAAAGGATGAGGTTCTCATAAATAAAAATAGCAATAAGAATGATGTTTTGCCATATACAGCGTTTGCAGATGCACGATACCAGAGATATGTCAAAAAAAATATACCAAAAAATAACAGGAGTAGCAAAAAATAGCAGATATATGCAGAGTGGAGGTGTGGCACTGCAGTAATTATCTAATAGCGGTTTTCACCTTCCGTGGGTACAGTGAGTGGTTGTGTCCATTTATATGTAGTCCATAAAAATTGTCTGTCTGTACCTACGGTCTTGGGGACGGGGACAAGCCTCCCTAGCGTCACCCGCATTGGCTGCTGCCACCCAACACTGGATGTTTTCATCTGTGCACGGGGGAGAAGCTGCAGCGGGGGTGCGGGGACCAGGAGAGGCACAGGGAGCGGGAGCCAGGAAAGTATATTCAATGTGAGGGGCCCGGCATATGGGGGAGCATTTTATAGTCTTGGATAACCCCTTTAAGTTAAATGTCTGTAGTACCTGGAACCATAAATGTGTACTGATAAGATTTGGTAATATAGCATTTCCTGCTAGGTCAATGTGAATGCATCAGAATGAGCAGGCAATGATCAGGGACAAATGGTTCCTTTCCGATCATTGCCCTGTGCAGACAATTGAGCAGATTTGCTCTGTTTGAAACTTTTATCTGAGCACATTTTTCCGGGGGATATGTTTGGTGTACAGCTTGCTACGAGGGGAGAAACAGGACTACATCTCTCAGAGAGTCTTGAGAAGAAGTTTGTTAAAGGGTTTGTCCCATTCCAACAACTTATCTCCTATCCTCAGCACAGGCAATATGTGTGATAGGAGTGGGTCCCACTCATGTTCCCCTTTAAATGAAATAGGACACATGCATGCATGATGCCGCTATTCAACTCCATGAGTACAACAAGCTTTAAGCTATATCCGGCAGCCACACAGAGTTGAATGGAGCGGCAGCACGCATGCATATCCGCCTCTCCATTCAAACTGGGGAACACAGGATGCTATTCTTGTGATTGGATGGGGCCTGCAGCTATTGGACACTAATCCCCTGTTGTTGTAATGTACAACCCCTTTTAAGTGAGTAGTGGCTAAAAGCATTCTAGCTAGCTCATACTGCAGCTTTCCTATTATACCCAGAAAAAAATGTATCAAGTGTTTTCCGGATGGTATAAATGCCCTTATCTGTTATATGCTATCTACCCAGGACTGGGATTACACAGCAGCTCTAGCACAATAACCCCACCAGCCCATATACATTACTGGCTGCACCACCTTCACAGAGAAGTAGTGCGTACAATGCATGCAGCAGTGAATTTTACAGTCCACAACTCTCACCGCCCTCTTATGCAGTAAGCCGGATTGGGGTTATGCACACTGGCGCAATAATATGCACTGACTGGGTCAGGTGTAAATGATAGTTAAGAGTTTTTTGTTCGTGACGCCAATTGCAGCATGCGTAGGGTACAGTCCCAGGGCCTTTTAAAGGTGTTGCAACTCATGTACCAGGCTAGGAATGCCAGAGTGGTATAATGTCTCTGTGTAGTGAGTGGTAGGTATAGTGTCAACGGTGTCTCCTACCTGTGTACGGCTGGACTCCTGGATCCAGTCTCACTTGCAATAAATGAGTGTGTTGCTAGTAGGAGTAATTGAGGAACTTGGTAGTAATGAATGAGATCCAGACTTGAAATATAATTCAACGTGTCTTTACTGGAGGCAGCATTAATCCATATGAGGTACAGCAAAAATCTTTGGGTCCCAGCAGGTATTTGGCAATGTATGGCAGGGATCAATATCTCTTCTGCATCTATCATGTGCCTGGAGCTCTCTTGCAGGATTAGTCGTCTGCTTATGGCTCTGTAATATGTGGCAGGAATCTGTCTTCTGCTCTATCTTCTGCTGTTTTGGGGCTGACTAGCTGAGAAGAAATATGGCTTCTCCTGGTCTCTGGATGTTAACCACAGTTATGCTCACAGGGATTGGCTCTTCCTGGAGGTGGCTGCTTGCTTGTCAACCAGCTGAGGCTGAAGGGCTCAGACTGGGAATGGTGATCTTTGGCCTCAGCTGAGGCACGATCCTGAGTTGGGATCCCTAGAACTGGGAGCTCCTACCAACGCAGCCTTCCCCTAGCCGGGGTGGCTGGTACACTAATTAGAACTTCCTTTCCTCCCCATGAGACAGGAAATGGGACCAGCCCACTTCTGCTCATAGAGAGGGAGCTAAACTGGAATAAACTATTCCAGTTTAGAAACACTAAACTGTCTAAGGTCCTGCTGACACATTGCTGCAACCTGCTGGTGTACATGGAAATTACAGCAAATACATGAAACAGGCCTAGAAAATGCACATATTAAGGATGTGATGTTAGATTATACAAGATGACAAGATAATTACACTTAACATGTTGTAGCGGGGTAAAAGAGTGTAGTAACATAACTCTGGGATGTTACACTTACATATAGAAACAACATGTAACAGCGGCTGCTGTGCGCCACTGTTCCCCTGCTTACCGCCACGGTCCTAGGCGCCGTTTTCAGTGGTGATCTGCTGCCAGTGTTTCCTTTCAGCCCTGGACACAGCATGCTTGCTGCTTGTTTCCTGCAGCATTTCCTTAAAGGGAACCTGTCATGTGGATATTTGATTATAATCTAATATATACAATTATATACAATCATTAACTACTAAAAAGTGCCTTAAATGTATTCATTTACTGGTGTGACAGATGGTTACCTCATAATATACACACAAAGATGCCACATGCCGCATGCTAATGAGTTGATTTGAGTCCAGCGTGATGTCAGTGAGTCCAGCGTTTTTTTAATTCAGAGCTATAGCCACTCCCCTGCCCACCTGCTGCTGATTCATATGGAAAATAACTGTCAATCAGCAGCAGGTAGGCGGGAAGAGTCAGGAGCTCATGAATATTCAGGACTCATCATTATGAGCTGGAGCTTTTCAATACAAGATGTTGGCAGATTGACTGCGTCAATTAAAGAAAGTGACCCAGCATTTTGCTAAGAGAATCAGTCACTTATTTATTTTGCCCTTAGTTAGGACACCATAAAACTGGTGACAGGTTCCCTTTAAGGGCCTGCGCACGTCACTTCCTGTGTTTTATGTGTTGGATCATGTGACTTTGCCAACCAAGCCTAGCCCTCCTGCACATATATAAGTGGCTCAGCCCCCTTCCCAGATGCCTCAGTGTCCTGCTAAGGTTCCTGATATCCGCTTGTGTTCCTGGACTCTGCTACCTGTTTGATCCCTGCCCGCTTGCCTTGAGTCTCCTGTTGCAAACCCAGATTGCATGACCTGTACCTGTGCCGCCTGCCCTGACCTACTGCCTGTCTGACTTTGCCTCTGCCTCATCCTTTTGTTCTGCACTGTTGCTCCTGGCAACTACCCAGCCTGCTTACAACGCCCGTAACTCTGCTACCTTTCTCAGGTACCTCCTGGACCAGCTGCCTCGTGTGCCTATCCTCATCAAGAGGTAGCGACCTGGTGTTCCCCTCGGGAAAGTCTATTCCCACCATCAGGGGTACTGTAAAGATCAAGGGGTTCACTAAGACAATGCCCTTAGAAAAGGTAGGACACGTGGCACAGTGGGTTCATTGTGACATAACAATATCAACAGAAGATATGTAAAAGTGGAGAATAAAAAAAAAAAAAAAAAATTATAATATTGTAATATGTCTGTGAAGGTTCTCATTTATCCAGGTCATAAATATTTATTCCCAGAATTTTTTGTACAATCACTCAGAATTGAGAAAGCTTGTTGGAAGAACGAGTGAAACGTTTTCAAGAAATCTTCAGTATGTCCAGTTGCCTTGATTTATTCTTTACAGATATAATATTGTACAATTATAATAAGGACAGACAGGTCCACCCTTATAGCACTGCATACCGCAGCACAAAATACTGCCCCAGCAGCTCCAGATCAACATCATCCACATCATCTGCACCCTAAGGACCCTTCTTAGGGTATCTTTATATGCTTTAACAATTTGTACAATTTGGAGGCTTTTAACTTGCACAACTATCAGATCCTCTTTTTGAATAAGTTAAGTGATGTGTGTTTAAATGTGTTGAATTAGTCCATATGGATGGGTGGTTCAATTCCCAGGCTATCAAGTGATTGCACATATACATGATTGCACTTATGATAAAATTGATGATCAAAATTAGTCAAATCACATGTATTTTGAATCAAAGGGGTTGTCCAACCCACACCGCAATTGTAGTTATGTGCCCAAATATGCAATGCTTGGCAATTATCCAGTCACTGAAGCTCTGTTCCAGGGCCGAGGGTCCCATCCCTACTGCATCCGATTCCCTGTGAATCGTGACAGTGGCCGTACTAAGGGGGGCGGCGGTCCGCTCCGGGTCTCAGGGGGGTGCCAGAAGCAATGAGTGCTCCCATTAATACAGATGGAAGCGCTCATTGCTGGAGCGCTGGGTCCTGTCACTCCCCTTCCTTCAGGCCGGCGGCGCAGAGAATGGTGAAGCAGGAAAACTTCTCCTAGCTTCACCATTAAGCCTGCAGGCACAGATCGCGCTGCCGGCCTGTGTGAGCGGAGCCTGCAGCCCGAAAATCCACACATTGTTGCACAGCGATCTGTGCCTGCAGGGAAGAGAGGACTGTGAGCTTCAGGAACGGGACAAGGTGAGTAGTGAGTAGTGTGTTTTTTTTTAATGCAGAGGGGGCACAGAGGGCTATATTATTATGGAGGGGGGACAGAGGACTTTATTACTATGGAGGGGGCACAGAGGACTTCATTACTATGGGGGGCACAGGGGACTTTATTACTATGGAGGGGCACAGAGGGCATTACTACGATGGAGGGTGCACAGAGGGCATTACTAATGTGAAGAGGGCACAATGGGCATTTCTACTATGGAGGGGGCATAAAGCCATTGGGCATTACTACAATTAAGGGGGCACAGAGGGCATTATTACTGTGAAGGGGGCACAATGGGCATTATTACTGTGAAGGGGGGACAATGGAGAATTCTACTATGATGGGGCAGAGAGGTCATTACTAGCACAGTGGGCATTACTACTATTAAGGCGGCACAATAGGCATTATTACTGTGAAGGGGCACAATGGACATTATTACAATGAAGGGGGCACAGTGGGGATTATTACTGTGAAGGGGTACAATGGGGATTTCTACTACAGAGGGCATTACTAGCACAGTGGGCATTACTACTATTAAGGGAGCACAATGGGCATTATTACTGTGAAGGGGCACAGTAGGAATTATTACTATAAAGGGGGCACAATTGGGATTATTACTATGAAGGGGGCACAATGGGGATTATTACTGTGAAGGGGGCACAATGGGAATTATTACTGTGAAGGGGGCACAAAGAGGGCATTACAACTGTGAAAGGGGCACAGAGAGAGCATAACTACTGTGAGGGGGCACAATATGGGCATAACTACTGTGAGGGGGCACAATATGGGCATAACTACTGTGAGAGGGGCACAATGTGGGCATAACTACTGTGAGGGGGCACACATCTGTACAAAACTACTGTGAAGGTTGAGGGCAATACTACTGTGAGGGAGTACAATTTTTTTTTTAGTATTTGGGGGGGGGGGGGGGTACCAGAGAAAGGATCCGCCCCAGGTGCCAAACGCTCTAGGCATGCCACTGAATCGTGATGTCCTGTTCATTGTCACGTGCACCACTGCAGCCGTTCAGAGGCCTCTGCGGTGACTCTCAGCACTGGAATGGAGTACCAGTAACCATTCTTTCTTTAGGTAGAGCAGATTCGTGCACATAACTACAATTGTGGTGAGGGTCAGACAACCCTCTTAAAGGTACATTTCTTGTAGGCTGCATCGGAAAACCACCTATCTGCTAGATCTAAAATTCACTGATTGTTTGAGATTAGTGGATTGATGTCTATGCAATCATGCTGTATGCCTTAGTTTCCCTAATATATAGAACTCTGATCTACCATAAATCTGATGTTCAGCCTGTGCACCATTCATTTCATTGCTATTAAATCAGAAAACTACAGTAGTTTAATTGCACTGATGTCTCAGTTTTTTCTTTGTTATTTTTTATTATTGCTGCTTTGTTTTTTTGCAGTTTATAATGATTAGATAAAAATTTCCACTGGTGGGCCCAAGAAACCCCAGTCCTACACTTTATTTACAGTAGTTCATCTAATACATACAACGGATACTGGTTCCCCCATGTGGCCAACCTCGATACTGCAGTTACTCAACATTCCCTTAAAAGGGTTTTCCACCATTTACATTTATGGAAAAGGCTCCGCATGATGTTAAATAATAAAATTAGTCCATATTCATCTATCTGATCCCGCACTGCTGACACTTCATAGCCACCTGATGGTCTTTGCTTTCTGCTCCTTCATAACACACAGGAAATGCCCAGTCAATCACTGGCCACAGCAAGGACCCACCTCATCCAGGGAAGAAAACACTGACAGTGGACTATGAAACATCAGAACGGAAGTGGCAAGAAATTGGTAAGGTGAGTAATGACATTGTATTATTTTACACCCTGGAGAGCATTTAAAAAATATAAATGGCTGGATAAAACTCTTTAAATATTTCTCCTTCTATATCCATCAGTCCCATAGAAATTGAACGGATGAACAAAGTGCATGCTTAAACAGCTGCTCCCTTTTCCAGGGGGACCCCATTCTCGAGCTCCGAAAACTTGTCTTGGAAGCCACAAAAGAACCAAGAGAAACGTCTAAGTATCTGTCATGTCCCCTCAGCTAACATCAGCTTTTATGATGCCACAATTAAAGTGAGATTGGGTAAATATAGTATACATGGGAGAATTAAGGAAACAGACACCCCTAACCAAGAAGAACATCTTGAAAACAATAATGACTTGCAAGCCTTATACCCATCTCAGACACTGATGGCATATCGCTCAGATATGCTACCAATGTCAGATAGCCATGGGCTCCACCTCTAGGACCCACTCCTATTTCCAGAATAGGGCCCCAAAAGCGAAGGAGAGTGAACTGCGCACATGCGATGTGCTCTCCATTCACTTCAGTGGGAGTTCCAAAAATAGCCAAGCGAGCATGCTCAGCCACATGTCCATTCACCTCTATAGGACTGCCAGACATAGCTGAGCCTCAACTATTTTCAGAACTCCCATAGTGGTGAATGGAGGCTGCTCTAGTGCTGTGTGCCCTCCTTCACTTTAGGGTCTCCGTAGAGGTAGAAGGGGGTCCTAAAAGTGGGACCAGCACCTATCTGTACTTAGTGACATATCCTAGAGATTGGAATACCCCTTTAATACTCTGGAAAATGTTATGTGAAATGTTAAGAGTCAAACTGTCGATTTTTGATAGACACGGATTCTGTCTCATTTGATATAAACTAAATCTAAGATGTGAACGCAGTGTTCTCTTTACTACATGCTCGCTGTCGACACTGGAGCGGCAAGCAGGTGTTATTACAGTAGCAGTTGTAGTTACTGTACGTCATCAATATAGGAAACTGGACAACCCCTTTAAGAACTATCTTCAGCATAAAGAAGAACAAGGAGTCCTGGAAGTGATGATATGGTCCCACAGAGCCAGGACCTCAACATCATAAAGTCTGTCTGGAATTACACAAAGAGACAGGATGATCTGAGCAAGCCTAAATCCAAAGAAGATCTGTGGTTAGTTCTCCAAGATGTTTGAAACAACCTCCCTGCTGAGTTCCTTCAAAAACTGTGTGCAAGTGTACCTAGAAAAATGTATGCCCTTGTGAAGAAGGCAAATGGTGGTCACAACAAATATACTGACTTGATTTATATTTCTTTTTTGTTCATTCACTTAGCATTTTGTTAACTCATAAAATTATATGTGCACTCTAACAGGAGTAGGTCAGGTCCCCGACTGTTACTGTCAGAAAACAACAGAAAAGGTTAATTACTGCTTCTGTAGCGCTCAATAAGCTCTATGCCGTGTATATAGGAAGCTGCAATCACTGGATTGCTGGGTGTCTCGGGTTACAGTGGTAATTATGCAAAATACATTTAAAAAAAAGTGGCAGTGTCTCCCAGAGCTCTTTCAGTGACCTCTTTGAGGACATATGTGGCAAAATATATTAAAAAATAAGTAAAAATGATAAAATAATAAAATATAGTAAAATACAAAATTATAAAAATAAAGGCAAAAGTCCAAAATAAAATAAAAAAGTGTCAGTGTCCACCAAAGGACTTTTAATGACTGGTTGGAAATATTGGGACAGTATGGCAAAAATATACATTAGGTATGAGGTAGACAAAAGGGGTGTTACTTAAGAATAGGAATTTCTCTCCTTAACTAGATGGTAGTGGTTCACATCTTGCCCCCTGGAGGCCCTGACAACATGTTCACCTAGAACCGCTGACTTGGATACCCTCCCAGTGGACCAGCTAAGTATATTCTTTACTGGTTTGAAGTCCGTTGATCTTCACATAACTGCGTGCGGACTTTTGTTATAGTCAGTGATTTGGTTTTTTGTTTTTGTTTGTGGCCTCCAGTCTTAAGATTCATCTTCATTGATATCCTTTGAACACTTTATGTGTTCGATTGACATTGGTTTTTTGTCCCCTGATGAACCCCTTCAATGAGAGGAAGGGGGGAAACGCGTCGGGACACGTGATTATATAACCGATATCTTTTTCCATATATACTATTACCCAGATATCCATATGGGATAGTATATAAAGGGCACCATAAGGATAGACAGCATAGGTACGTGGACGGAGTGTGCCTACCATCAAGACACATCTCCGGGCTGAGGAGGAGTTATAAAGGGATATTGTAGGGACAGAAATTGTCATGGCTCGGATGCCCTGATGCGTTCCTCCCCTTTCTCCCTCTCATATTGATCCGCTTGTCTGATCCGGCTCGCTCGTGTGTTTGTTGTACTGTTTTTGTTTTGCGTTTTGTTGCACTAGCTGTTCCTTTTCCAGGGAATTTTAATTGACCATAATAAAGGTTAAATTTTAGGTAGTCGTACCTCAGTGATTTCGATTGAATAATTCTACGACTACCCGCTTTATCTATAATTAGAGCTTTAGTTCATTACCTTCAACCCTGAGTTTATAGGTACATTTAAAAGTTGCAAACTAACTTTCATCCTCCCTCCCACAGTCATTTTAGAACAAAGAGAATGTACTTACATGAGGCTCACATAGCTAATTAGCTGCCCTCTAGTGGTCAAGTATGAGTAATACAGGATTTACACATTTTATATAAAAACCTATCAGCCTGTCAAAGTGGTACCTTGGAACCGAACCCGAGTTCGGGAAATGTTTTTTTACAGTAGAAATTCATTAATGAAGTTATTATGCGAGAGTTCGTGAAGTAATAACTTAGGCTCATCTGAGCCAATACATTCTAATACTGTACGGAGCGCTCGCTCCATACAGTATTCAAACGAAATCGACTTCGGATGTTTTTTCTGAAGTCGACTGGCGCAGCCCCAGGCCCGGTATTTCTGGGAGGTCCAAGGCCGACCCAAACGCACAAATACTGCGGCGGGGCATAGGCGCTCATAGTTCCCACCCCCAACGCCGATCACTGCTATAGGCGTCAGGCCTGAAGCCTATGCGGTAGTAAAATCCCTGCACAGTGGGCATGATGGGACGCAGCACAGTGACGTGCGCGCGCTTGCCTCACCATCTGCGAGTGAGCTCCTGGACACAGATGAGTATTAGTTTTTAGTTATTTTTTTTTGTGTGCCAACTTTGGAGAACATTACTGGGGGGACACAGGAGGACATATTACTGAAGGGACAGTGGGGGCAGATTACTACATGGAGAGCAGTGTGGGTGCAAACTACTACATGGGGACAGTGTGGGGGCAAACTGCTGTAAAGTAGAACCGGCTTAGCTGCCCATAGCAACCAATCAGATTCCAGCTTTCATTTTTGACAGCCCCTGGAACTGGAAACTTACACCAGTTTCATAAATTATCCCAATTAGGTCTATTGAGGTCATACATTTTTTAGCAGTATAGTACCTGGGGCATTGGGGAGCACAACAGGCACAGTATTGAGAGTGACACCAGGATGGGGAGGTCTATGTAACAAACTCTGTAGGGACGAGATGCGGCTGAAAGAATTTGTCATGGTGGTCTGGGTCCAACAGAGAAGAGGAAAGAGAAGATCTACGTGACAGGAGATGTCACTGGATGTAAGAGGTATGTGGTGCTGTATTCTCCTCCAAGTCCTTTTTATAATAATTATATGTATTTTAAATTTGGCAACTACATTTTTCAGTTTAGGAGACAATGGCCCCTGGGTATTTTTTTTTTAGTCTGGCAAACTGTGTGCTGCTGTGTCTTAGATGAATGTGATGTCATATGGCCTAGGAAGAGACTGTGGCACTCACGATGCACTGCAGCCTCTTCATACAGAAAAACAAACAAAACTAAAATGGAAGGAGGGGCCCAAGTTGGGTAGACAGCCCCGGGCCTATCATGCACTTAATCCGCCCCTGCCTGTTACCTTCATTCTCTGGGTCAGTACGATTATGACAATACCACATTTATATAGTTTTTCTTGCATTTGAATAATTTTTTCTCTTTGCAACTTTATTTTTTATGCACGGAGCTTTGTGAGGGCTCATTTTTTGAGAGACGATCTATAGTTTTTATTGATACCATTTTGGAGTGTGTATGACTTTTTGATCACATTTTATTTTTTGGGGGAGGTGACAAAAAATGGCAAATAGTTTTTTTCCCATTGCGCCATTTGCCGTATGGGATATTTTTATATTTTAACAGTATGGGCATTTTTGTATGCGGTGATGTCCATAGTGTTTATTTTTTTGTGTTTTTTTATTTTGGGGAAAGGGGGGGCGATTTGAATTTTTATATTTTCTTAAAAATTTTGTAAAAACTTTTTCTTTTCCACTTTTTAGTAGTTCCCCTAGAGAACTTGAACAAGCAATCATTAGGTTGCTTCTCTCATAGACTCCATTGCATTAGCCCTGCCACAGGTAGAGTCTTCATAGGAACCAATCAGCGACAGCCTTCGCTAGGGGGAGCCTGCGCTCCTGGGTTTTTGATCTCCCAGAGGCCGTGGTCATATTTGACCAAGCATCTAGGGTGTTAAATGCGTGCAATCAACGTTATCAATCGCATATATTAGCCCTGGGTGTCTGCTGTTTAATACGGATGGCGCCCGCTGTGCTTGCAAGCGTGTTCCATATTTAAATACCCAACTCATGTCTGAATAGAATAGATTCTATCTGAATCAAAAGTGCTTTGATTTCCCTGAAAATTGGTACATATATGACACTGTAGCGGCAGCAGTAGCAGCACAGCATGGAACAGAAGCGGAAGGCATAGAACTGTGCCACAATTACCACAACTAAGTGGTACAGCAGCAACTTCTCCTCCAGCAACTTGGCCAGATGAGAATTCAGTTTGCTCACAACAGGATTCTGAGCACGTAGAGTTGTTTTCTAGCCACACATTCCATTACTGATGACTGAGCAGAGAAGGGGTCTGAGCAGGAGAACAAAGTAACTGATGAGGACACGGACGCTGTATTGGTTGTGGATGTGCCTGGCTGCCACAAAGAAGACCTGGAGAAGGAGGATATTGTTCCGATTGCTATTTTCCCATTGGTGATGCCGCCTTGTGTGCGGAAATGCACGAGCTGTTTCACACGAGCGAGTCCATTGCGGGAATCACGCTCCGTGTGCGAGTGTGATCCTCCGCTCTGGTCTTGCAGGAGCGCACAGCATTATCATGATTTATTGTTGTAAAATTATTTTTATTGTTTTCTTTCATCTTGGACATTACACCCAGTCAACGAGTTTGTACATTGTTTGTTATAACAATTAGGTACTTCGTGTTACTGTTGGGTATTCATACAGCAAGGTATCCAAGTGCATTGACAAAGTACAATTATAGATAGCCGTACGAATCTATATAACATAACCTTGCATTACAATATCAGAAACAGTTATGAACCATAATGGGAAAAGACTAGGGGTAAGAGGGGGAAGGGCGAGAAGGGAATGTAAAAATAAAAAACTAATTCGCAGGATTGGGAATTCCAAGGCTAGTTTTGATTGAGTGTGTAATACTTTCTTAGGTACGGCACTATATATGTCACTTCGTCTGGGGAAATAGACTGTGTAACAAGAAGAAAGGGAAGCATAATTTAGACTAGAGCTAGTATTTTAATACTTTGCAATGTTAAAAAAAAAAAAAAAAAAGGGGGAATCTAAGTTTCATAACAAAAGATATAAAGTGTTGAGGTCTGTCTACTCTTTATTATCTCTATCTTTAGGTGTTGGAGAATTTCCTGTAATTTTTCTATGGTCCCCATATACTTTCAAATATAGGAGTAGTGCGGGAGTCCCAGTGTGCTATTTGTTCAAGGAGGTATAGCTAAACACATTTCTGTATCCAATGTGGCTTCGTGGGTGGATCTATAGATTTCCAATTCACCGCGATTAATAACCTAGCGCTAACAGAATGTTGCAAAGGGTGCGAGTGTGTTTTGAGCACTGAATATCACTGTATATCCCAAAAAGGCACAATTTCGGGGATGGCGTAATAGTAGTCATACTGAGGTCAGAAATGGTTTTACATATACTTTGCCAGACAGGCTTTATCTTATGACAGGACCACCAAACGTGACCATGAGTACCCACTTCCCCTCGACATCTCCAGCACTCTGTAGCGCATTCAGGGAACATCCTGTTAAGACGATACGTGTGTAGTACCATCGTGTTAATATCTTATAACTGTTTTCCTGCAGTTCGGCACACCTGGACACCCTGGATGGATTGGATAATACAGTTTTGACTTGTTGGGGGCGAGTGTAATGTTTAAATCTTTTTCCCATCGGGTAATATAAGGTTGTGTGTCGTAACCCATTAGAGATAATATGAGATTGTACAGCTTTGAAATTTTGCCTTTTGGTTCTTTAACCTGTAAAGCTAATTTTTCAAAAAGGCATTATCATGATTTATAATGCTATGTGTCTCTGCATGGCCTTTTTTCCACAGAATCATAGTGACATAAAGCTGTCAGTATGATTCTGTAGAAATAAGGTCAAGCAGAGGCATATAGCATTATAAATCATGATAATGCCATGCACTCCTGCAAATCCAGAGGGAAGGCTCTCACACACACACACAGAGCGTGATTCCCACAATGGACTCGCTCGTGTGAAACATCCCTTTAAAAAAATTTTACAGACAGCTTACCGGAAGCAGAAATACTATTGAACAGAATTAAACTTGGGTGAAGGAGCAGAACTGAACTGCACCACATTTGCCACAACTAAGTGGTACGGCAGTACCTGCACCCCCAGCAACTTGGCCAGGTGGGAGTTCCGCTTGCACACAAGCTAATTGCTGGTCATAAATAGTTTTCTCATAGCCACACAGTCCGTTATGGATGTCTCATGATGAAGCAGAGGATTAGGAGAAGTCTGAGAAGGAGAAGTAGCAGCTGAAAAGGACATTGTACTGCCTGGGGATGTCGCCTGTCTGCCCGAAAGACTGTGAGATAGACGACAGACACACTGGCCAGAGTTATCACAGGGCCACCAGCAGGGGCGGACTGACCGGTTGGGCACTTCGGCCATAACAATAACATAATGTGCAAGGACTGCAAAGTTATTCGCCCAGGCCCAGCGGCTGGCGCAGTGTCACGAATCGCGATATTACCTATAGTATTCCCAGCGCAAGCAGGCACGATAAAGTCATCACGCGTCTGTGACGGGAAGCAGAACAGCGAGTCTAGGACACAGGTAAGTATTGGCTTTTATTTTATTGTGCCAAGCCAACTTTAGGGGACATTAACTGGGGGCACAGGGGGTGAAGATGCATATTACTGCACTGGGGGGCAAATTACTACATGGGGGCAGTGTGGGGGGAAATTAATACTGTGGGGGCAGTGTGGGGGACAATTAATTCTGTAGGGGAAAAATTATTACTGTGGGGGCAGTGTGGGGGGGGGGGGATCAATACTGTGGGAACTATGAGAAATCTAAAATGTCTGTGTAACAAACTCTGTAGAGACGAGATGTGGCTGAAAGAATTTGTCATGGCGGTCTGGGTCAAACAGAGAAGATCTACATGACAGGAGATGTCACTGTAAGAGGTATGTGGTACGGTATTCTTCTATAGGTAGAGCTGGCTCACTACTATGACTTGCGTCTCATCATCTCCTCCAAGTGTTTTTTTATTATAAGGCTACTATCACACTAGCGTTAAAGTTTTCTAGTATTAAATTCTGCCATAGGGCTTCAGTTTTTTTCCCCCATTCATTGTCCATGGGGACAAAACTGAACTGAACAGAACGGAATGCTCCAAAATGCATTCCGTTCCGTTTAGTTGCATTCCCAGTCTGGAGATCAAACCACAACATGTATTTTGCTTTCCGTCTTGGGATGTGGAGCAAGACGGATGACACAATAGAAAACGGTTCTGTCCCCCATTGACTTTCAGTGGCGTTCATGACGTCTCCGTCTTGGCTATGTTAAAAATAATACAACCGGATCCGTTCATAACAGATGCAGATGGTTGTATTACCAGTAACAGAAGTGTTTTTGCTGAACCCTGCCGGATCCAGCAAAACCGCTAGTGTGAAAGTAGCCTAATTTATGCATTTTGGTTGGTTTACTTTGAGATAAAATCTTAAGTCATGGTGGCACAGTTTTGGCTAAAAACTGTATCTTAGGTCACAACCCCTTGCACTCATGCCCCATCCCCTTTATAAACAAGTTGGAAAAAAGGTGTAGGAATCATAGGCAATTTTTTTAGACAGGTGTAACATGTAATAAACATGGACCCCCCCAAAAAATGTCACAAAAAAAATGCATGCAAAAAATAAAGTGCTTATACTGTCATATTTTTTTACAAGTAAACAAAAAACACCAGAGCCAAATTCATGTGTGAAAAGGGTGTATTAGACTGGCTGATAGTCTGCCAGATCATCACTAACTAGTGTTCGTATGAATGCTCGTTAGGGATGATCTGGCAGTGTAAAACTGCTGCCAATTACCTGATGAAAGAGCAAACACTCATTCATCGGGCAATTCCAATCTTTCAACAGATTTTTAAAAATCATCGTTTGCCAGTGGCAGATCGTGCTGCGCAATCATGATCTGCTGCCGGCAAACAGCGATCAGCATGGCGACGAGGGATGGCATTAACGATCACTTGACCCCATACTGAGGAAGAGATTGCCACCATTACGTACAGCAGTCTCCTCCACTAACGAGCAGGCGATTGTCTGCAAGGAACGCTTCCTTCCCAACAATCGCTTGCATAATCTGCCTGTCCAACACAGGCTTAAGTACCCTAACAGTTCGCTTGAACACCAGTTTTTGGCACAACCTGCACAAGATTAGTAAATCTCCCCCCAGGGTCTCAGGTAGATTCCACAGAAACTCAGTGAAGTGAAATCATTGTTCAAACGACATTGTTAAACTCTTGCAGATGTTTATTAAAATTAACAGATTAGTTTTTAGATTTTTATACAAAGAAATAGATCTTTTAAATTAAATACATTGTCACTCTTGCTTGTGATTAACCTCAGTTAATATAAAAATAAATGTAATTTTTTTGCCATGTTCCTTTTTTTTTTGTGTGGGATGGATTTATGGCCAAAAACAAAATTAATGTGTATAGTGACTGATGACAATCCATATTTTCATTTAGTCAGTCCAGTTTGTGAATTAAATAAGATACTCAGGGACAATTCATTTAATTTGGAACTTTAAAAAAAAAAAAAATATGTGTGGAAAAATCTACAGTTATGACATCTAGGCACTTTGTCCTAATGGAGTAGTAAAAATTGCTGCTGACTGGACGCAGTGGTAGTTAGTCTCTCTGCCCCATTATTACCCCTATAAGAGGTCTTAAAGGGAGCCCATCAGCAGTTTCATGCTGCCTGAAATACCGGCAAACTCCCCCTTTACAAATAATGTTTTATGATCTAAGTTTTACTCTGAAATGCTGCGCCATTTCAGAGAGAAGATAAGAGTCAGGCTAGGAAAGAAGAGTCTGCTCGGCGGTTTCCCACCAAGGTCTGCTTGAGCGATAGGTCTCTCCCTATTTGTGTATGCGGAGAGATCAGTCCATCGAGCGAACCTGGCCAATGGCGCAGCCTTTCAGAGGTATACTCTGACCATGAAACTGCTGACGAGTTCTCTTTACTCTAGAGCAATGCCAGCATACTTCTTAATTTCTAGGAAATGAGGGCTCCACCTCCGACCCCTATGTGCACCAGGGTTGCCAACCATCCAGAAATTTCTAGATAGTCCGTAAAAATATAGAGAACCTTTTTCCGGTGTCTGTGTAAAAAATAAAATAAAAATTTATGTGTATGATTTTTTTTTTAGGCTAGTTGTACCTGACTGGATTATTTTGGTGGTAATTATAATTTTTACAGCTCACAGTAAATGCTGGTAACCCGGTGTTATCAGTTTATAGACTTGTATTACTTATAATATTTATCATTCATTATGTTATTTTTTTTTTATTTGTCCAAGAAAACGTTGGCTCCCTGCGATTTTGGGATAAGTTGTCCAGAAAGAAGAAAAATTCTGGTTGGCAACCCTGGTGCACACCATCCTTAGTGGCATGCATAAGGCATGCTGGGACATATAGGGCCAGATTTATCATTACACATCTTACTCCACTTTCTCATATGGCTAAAGTCAGTTTTAGCCAAATCAGATTTATGATCGGCCCTTTAAGACTGTAATAAATGTGGTTTGACGGTAGCGGTTTATCTGTCAGCAAGCAGCTTTACAAAAGTCACACGTCTTTACGAAAAAGTTGCATGTTCTTTTAAAAAGTCGCATAAGATAAGCATGGTCCGCACTGGAGTGATTTTCCGCTTTTTTTTGTGACTTTTTAAATTGTCGCAATAGTAAATCTGTCTAGAGATTCATTTACATAAGAAAACACGCCCACTTTCAGAAAACTGGCAAGCATAGCGCAGAGCCAATAAAAGCCACAAATTTTTGCACAGTCTAAGTAATTGCGCAAAAATTTGCGACTTTCACTCCATTATTCTGACTTGAGCTAATGATAAATCTGGCCCATAGTCGTCTCGGTAGTTGGAGTAGACCTGTTGCTGTGATCTTGAGAAGACTCTATAGAAACAAGACTAGAGAAGACCCCTAGAATCGGTTCTATATACATCTGCAGTACAGTAATATTTAATTCATGAAAAAAAAAAAAAAAAAAAAAAAAAAAAAAAAGGGATGATATCTGGCTTATGATGGTTGTAAAAAAACGTACATTGCTAAGAGCACATAGGTTTCCAAAATGCTGGAAAAAATAATAAAAAAATAAGGTGCAGCACCAAAACCACATGCGGTACTACAGGGCCAGAATAGCAAACCAGCTAATTATAATTAAAAAAAAATATAAAAAAAAAGATTTTTCTAATTGGAAAATATTTAATCAAACACCAAAGTGCAAATTTGGGTCTGAAGTTGGTGAATTTGGAAGGGAAATACATTAACATCTGCACTGATGACTTCATTTTTAACACAAATAAATAGGAGGTGCAGAGGATACTCTTCAGATTTGTCAGAAGATCATTGATCTGATGTGGATTTTGCCGTTTTGATACCATTTTGTGGGTTAGGTCATGACAGCTGCCTGATGTTTGGTGTCCCTTTTGATACTACTTTGTTTTGCCCCTCCACAATATATAGTGTCCGGTGCTGCGATATAGACGAGTAACATCTCCACATAATCTGGTAATTATATGGTGGCTCGCTTGTTTTCAGCCACAGTTCCTACAGACATTTGCATTGCAAACAAATAAAAGCAGGTTTGTCCTCTTTCTTTTGCATTCAGGTCTGAACACAGTAGCTAGTTTCTCTTTATACAGAAGGTGGTTTTATGCAAAGAGGCTTACAGGAAGCAAGTGACATCTGCACTGCTCGTCCCTGCTGAGAAACTGTGGCCAAATACTGAACCATCGTTACCGAATAGCTGAAATAAGCAAGAAAATCTGATCAAGAAACTAGCGTCAAGATTTCACCCAGAAAACCAAGACAAATGTAGTCTGAAATGAGAAGCAGCATTGTGTGTGAATGAGTAGGATATTCTGGTCCGTAAACCTAAAGTGCACTCTTAATGGACAGAATTCTGCAAATGGTGGCATTGGCCTCATCATGTCATTCTGGCACCTTGAAGCTAAGCAAGGGTATAGGAGAGCAGAAGAAGAAGAGGGCTGTCAAGTTCATCATGTATTAAAAGCGAGGGTTGCAATAAAATAAATTCCCTGGTTTCAAGTCCCCCTTGATGTAGGATAAAAAGGTGGCGAATATAGAGCTGTAACTGTGGTAGTTAAAAACTTCTGCAAAGAGTCTGTCGCTAGAAAATTAGGAGGGGCTAGCTGCCCCAAATTTCATGCATTCGGTTCCACATCCTATGCCTGTGGTCAGGGGTAAAGCAACGTCCAAGCACAGACTCTGTTTCCTTGATGCGCCTTTGGAATCGGCACCGGTCCCGGGCAAACTCCTCCCAGTGACCTTTGCGCTCCTCTTCATTACAGATATAGTATACGGTGACTTTGTCAAAGAAGGTCACCTGAAAGAATAAAAAAAATATGATGAGAAACATACACAGATGACCAAATACAGCACTAACAGACATCTAGAAAAGGGCCGTGATCATTACCATAGGACAGTGATGGCGAACCTATGGCACGGGTGCCAGAGGCGGCACTCAGAGCCCTCTGTGGGCACCCACACCCTGAAAAAAGTATATGGTGTACCAATATGCCTTAGACTTTTCCTGCCATTCATCAGCGCAGGGCGCACTATGAACAGCACAGGCAGTGCACTGAATGTAGGCAGGCTATTGTAGATAAATGATAAAGTACATGGAAGATATACTACATTATACTGTAGCATTCAAGGTAAATTGCTGTGTTGGCACTTTGTGATAAATAAGTGGGTTTATGTTGCAGTTTGGGCACTCGGTCTGTAAAAGGTTCGCCATCACTGCCATAGGAGAAGGTTATTTTAATTGCCTTTTACATGATCCACAAGCATATCAAGCAAACATAATATAGAACATATACATTTATGGTTTTATAGGATACAGACCAAGCCCCCATAGTCCAATTAATTTGAAGACATTTGCTGATGCTGCCTAACATTTCTGGTATTCTATTAAAGAGGACCTATCTGGCAGTAGGACATGTTGAGGAGATGTCCTCGCACTTATTTCCCAATGGGCTGCTCCATTTTGCCCCCATTCTGGTTTCCTGCCCTGTATGCTAATAGGTAGCATCGGTACAGGGAGAAGGAGACGGCCATGTTTCTCAATGGGCATCTCCTTCTCCCTGGCTGTAGCGATGTCCAATCGAAGTGGAGCACGTCAAAGCCAGGGAGAAAAATAAATAAATAAAAAAATCTTCTCCCTGGGTGTGACGCGATTGGCCAGCTTACAGCCAGGGAGAAGGTAATGCCCCCCTTGAAAAACATGGCCGTCTCCTCCTCCCTGTACCAATAGTATGGATTAGCATACAGGGCAGGAAACCAGAATGAGGACATCTCAACATGACCAACAGTGCCAGGTACTTATATTGTAATGTCAGGACCGGTGAAAGGTCCTCTTTAAAAGGTGTTGTGCTACTAATAACACTTATTACCTAACCACAGGACAGGGGAAAAGTGTTTGATCTGTGGAGGGACCAACCTTTAGGACTCCAACCATTAAAAAGAAAGGGGGCCGTAAATGCCGCTAATCTGTCCCATGACGACACCTTTACACCGGCTGCATAAAGGGGCCTTAAGACTTGATGCTTCATGGTAGGTGACAAGGCACTAGAAGAAGCCTTATCAGTCTACAGCTAGCCCATATGAGCCGGTGGGTGTAGAAGTGCAGAGTCACACTAACCCACAGATGACATATCTTTGCGAAACAAATGCTGAGTAATTGCTGAATTTTAGCTTAATTTAACCCCCGTCATTCCTCACTTATTTTCCTTGTTGACCAGTACTTTCAAAAGGCACACATTTTGGCCCAGCAGATGATGCCTTTTACATAGTCCCTAAACGAACACAACAACACCTACATCAGGCATGCAGACGGTGACATTTACCACAATTATGGATTTCTACTATGCAGGAAAAATATAATTTTATATAAATATAGCCATAAATTATCTGGAATACTAAGAATAAAACAAATGAGTCGGTAGCGCTAATAGTTGGTAAAAACACAAAGGAGCGTTTTTTTTTTTTTTAACAAAGTGCTTTCATATCCCAAAAGGGACGACTTTGGTGTTGTATTTCCGATTAATCTAAACGTGTGATTTTATTTTCTCTCTTGATTGCATATGTGCCCATTATGCTACGCGTTGCCTCCCTATGGAACACCAGGTCTGTCTTCCAGTTACATCAGCCTCATCCCGCCGCGGGTTTTGAGTTTCAGTCCTTTTGCATCAGTCTGCGTCTTATCTCTTGGGAAACCATTACCAGGGATGCTACGATAAGGCTCTTAAAGATACAATAATAACTCCAACAAGGAGCCATACTGCCAGCCTGACATAGGAAGACCAAGAAAAATCAAACCCTGGTAGCTACTGAACTTAAGGTGACCGAAAAACCCAACTTAAGGCCTCCTAGACATGTATTATAACCGTAATAAGGCACCCATATAAAATCGATGGGCCCATTTTATACAGTGTGTGGTGTAAATGCGGAAAATTATAGTTTGTGGCACGAGACAAACCTAAAAATACAACTAATAAAGTGGTTGTTCCAGCTCAGCCTTTCATGGCCAAGACGGGAATAACCCTTAGGTTCATTCACACGTCCATGTTTGTGGTGTTGAAAAGGTGGTCAGTGATGCCTCCATGATGTCCGTGATGAATCCAGGTGTCTGTTTTTTGCTATCCGTGTTGTGTCTGTGGTTTCCACAGACCCATAGACTATAATAGGTGTGATGGATCCGTAAACACGGACAAAATAGAGCATGCTTCCGTGCTAAAAAACACGGACCGTGGTAATAAAACTGATGTGTGAATACACACATCAAAACTAATGGGTAAGTGTGCCGTCTGTGGAGAACACGCGCAAACGTACCTGCAACACCGCCGTGTGAATTTAGTGGGTGGATTTACGGACACAGCGTGGTTGGCTGTGCTATGCTGAGGAGCCGCTCCCATTCCCTGCTATGGGAGTTAAGGAAACAGCGGAAACATTGCGGAACGGATGTGGACCCGTTCATACTAATTCTTCTTAAATTTGGCCTTTCGTACTCCAATAGACTGATTTAAGGGGCAAATTTCTCCACAATACAGAACTAGGCCGCACATAAGGCATCTACACTCCCAAGTATCTGTATGAAGTAGTCACTGGCTCCACAGGTTTGAAGACAATGTGTGCTATAATGTGTCACATCACAATTTACTGCTAAAATAAACCAGTACCATGATAATTATATCACTGAACAAGTATGGGATGAGCCAACAGAATGCAATACCCATTAGTCACCCCCACATGACAAAGCCTTTACTGCTAGGCCAACACTAACAGCATGTACTGGAACAGCAGTGACAATAAGGTCACACCTGCTTCAGCAGCACTACCAGAATACTATGCAGTAAATTGTCACTTTCCAGCAAGTTTTAGACCCTGTGAATGGTAAGAGAAATGCAGCTTATCTTTATGGAAGTGGCAGCTGCAGATCACCCCGTACCCATCTAGATACCCTCACACCTTGCCCCCAATCAGTGGGTACTACTCAGTGCTCTAGGATCTCGGCTAAAGATCATAGTTGGTAGAGGGCTTTTGACTCCCGCGCTGACATTTCAAAGGAGGCCACGTTGTTTCTGTCCACCATTCATTTCAACGGGAGAAAGCGCTGAAGAACGCAGAGCAGCGGTTAAGAGCCGCAGCCACTCGGAGAAGGGAAATGTCAGAGTGGGCGTGGCTTTAAACTGATCTTCAGCACCACCTCTCATTGAAATGAATGGGAGTCAGAAACCATCCATCCGCCTCTAAAATGTCATCATGGGTGTCAAGATCCAACCACCAAAACGCTGTGTAATCGGGCCCTAAAAACGATTGAAGAAATGTCTAAGTGGCCCTTTTATGTACAGTGTTAAAACAGTTAAAAGGATGAAACAGCCGAAGGCGATTCGCATAATACTTAGTTTGAATACTGTACTGAGCGAGTATAGTATTAGAATGTACTGGCTCCTATGAGCCGAAGTTCGCCTAGAGACTTCGCATAATAACTTCATAAATCAATTTCTACTGTTAAAAACTTTTCCCAAACTCTGGTTCTGTTCCAAGGAACCACTTGAATCCACCTGTCCACATAACACTACCTGTGACATCAGAAGGGGGACATGTGCCATCAGAGCTGGTCAGAAGAGCAGCCATAGGCTTCGGGCCTACAACATCAAGCGATCACGTCCCAGCATTAAAGATATAGTGACTACATATTTACTACTATACACCGAGGAACATTTAATAGATGCTTCTGGTACGGGATAGCAACCAACAAAAAACTGGCACTTAAAGGGAACCAGTCATCAAGTTTATGCTGACTTTACTGAGGGCATGGTTACGATCACCCTGTAATCCATCAGTAGTGGTCGTGTTTGCACACTATAGAAAAAAGTAACAGTATTTCTGGTGGCCGACACCGTGGGAGCTCACACAGGCTGATGCTTTTTCCTATGGTATACACGACTGGTCACCGCTGCTGGATTACAGGTTGGTCGTAACCATAGAAATGAGCAGTGTATAATGTGATGAAAAAAATAATAATCAGCCAGCAGAGGAAGCAATATGGACAATCATAATACATTAGTAAGTGGCTTGTATTAACTTTCTCTACATAATAAATGCCATTTGCTGAAGTGAGACAACCCCTTCAAAGGGAACCCGTCGTCAACTTTATGCTGACCGTAACTGAGGGCAGTATAAAATAGTGACAGAAATGCTGATGTCAGCGGTGTGCCACTCATGAGCTAAAAGTAAGTGGTTGCTGGGTCCGCAACACACCAGCCCGGCACCCCCATAGAAATGCCTATTCTTGTCCACAAGCTGCGGACAAGAATAGGACATGTTCTATCTTTTGCGGAGCCGAAGATCGGGGACGCGCTCCGCAATTGCAGATGCAGACAGCACACTGTGTGCTGTCCGCATCCATTCCATCCCTATAGAGAATGAATGGGTCCGCACCCGTTCCGCAAAATTGCAGAACGGACGCGGACACATTCTGCGGACGTGTGAATGGAGCCTTATGCTGCTTTTAGTATGGGCAGCATAAAGTTGATGACAGGTTCCCTTTAATACACTAAGTTTTATGATAAAGAACATGAAATATGACCTTTACAGTGACGACATCTACTCTTCAAGTGTCCATTTATAATTCTAGAGAAAATCTCAACTCTAAGCAAAGGCCAAAAATTACAAGATACATTACCGGTTACAAAAAAAGCTCTGAACTTCCTACAGCAGGAACTTATGTAGGTGGCCAGTTGAGAAACACCTAGACAGATCTCATGGCCTTCAACACATCTTATCAGTGTAAAATTTCCATACAGAAATACACGCTGTGCAATTAGTGAGTCAAAAGGTAAAAATTCCTTCCTTGCCAAGAATGAAGCAGTAACCTAGATTTAATAGTCCATCGGCATTACTCACATGTTCCTAAACATGACATCAAAAGTTATGCAAGCATTTTGGGCCTAATGATTATTTTTTGTAGACATCACATTACTCAGTAAATTCGAGTTTTCAATCTATATGGGTTACTCATGACCAACTCAATCTTTGATCCATCACAAGAGTAGACTAATGGGGCCATCAGGATATGGCTCTAAAAAAGAGGAACTCTGGGAACCACTAGAAGGCCCAAAAATAAACATAACTAAGTCACATCCATTTCTACTATGGAACAGCTGTCAACATACAAACAGCCAAAAACAAAACTGCCATTGAGCTATATATATATATATATATATATATATATATATATATATACACACACCACATAAAAACTTTCTGACCACCTAGTGCCCTAATATGAGATGACACACAGGACATATGCTATAGAAAAGGTACAAGGCCTAACCAATTGCTGAAAATGAGAAAGTGCAAGACATAATAAACTGGTAGTCAAATGAGATATACCTTTTTATGACCAACATTGGCACTTTCCTCCATGGACACACCGTGCACCTTTCTCAATCTTGAGAGCGAAGAATCACTGGGGTGAGAGGATACAGTCAATTCACAACTTGAGGAGCTCATACAAATGACCTCTATATGTTTGGTGGCAGCTTCAGTGCTCTGTCTTTTTCGCACAGATGTTTGTACCGAGGCATTAAAGAATAAGGGGTTGTAGGGGTCTTCAGATTTGAGGAACCCATTCCATAATTTTAAGTTTTCCTGTTCATCAGCAATAAATTCATCCTCGCTATCACTGTCTGACACTGCATCACTGTCAAACCATGATTCTTCATCATCAGAAATGACAGCCTGGTCCTCAAGGTGGGAATTCACTTCCACAATAGGACCAGTTTGTAAACTAGCAGTAAAGTTCTGTGGATTGTAAGGATCGGCCCTACAAAAAGAGTTCAACAGTACAACATCCTCAGAGACAGGATCATCTCTTTCTGAGGCAGACAGTGATCCTTCACTATCAAATCCATCATCGTCATCATGATCATCATCCTTATCCCAATCATCATCATCTTCACATGAGGAACTAGGGTCTTCCTCATCATCACTCACGAATGTACCCAAAATATAGCCAATATGTTTATTTGTGCACACAGGAATAGTGGGGGCATGGATTTCCTCCTCCAGATCAGAGTCCATGGTGTCACTGTCCTGGTCATTTTTGAGACCTTTCACCACAGAACATGAAAGTTCTGTAGACACATGAGCACCATCACTATTCCACATTGGTTCATGGATTTCAGGAGGTGAAATACCCTCTGACTGGAGGTTCTGTTTTATAGCCAGACACTGCCAATCCTCCAAACTGTGATATCCTTGGTCCTGATCTGGGCTGGGTGGATATTTATTCTGGATGTTCCCCAAAATGTATGGCTTTGGAACCAGCAAGGAAAGAGCGTGACAAGGTCTGGAATTAGGTTCAGTACTTGTAGGTTCCCTGGCACTGCTCTGGTCTAAATCAAAATATGACAAGCTGTCAGGGCATATGATCTGATCTTGTCCATCATACCAGTCAGATACAGGCAAATCTAACTTTTTAAGAGCATTTTGCTGATTTTGTGCCGATTCCTCTTGCTTGAGCTCAGTGGTTGGGACATCTTGGCCCTGGTTCTGCTGCAGGAACCACAGCCTCTTGTTTCGGATATGTTCAATTTCATCTTTGGACTCCTTTTGACTAGAGGTTTCATCAAGATCTTCTTTGCTCTGAAGATTGGGTTCGCTTCCTAGATCAAGCCAAGTGAACACTCCACCTGACCCAGGGTTAAAGATACAGGACACCATCCCAACAGAAGATGAGTGTAGCTTCTTCTCACCTTCGACATCACATTGTCCACTCTCTTTCTGGGTTTTGTGGTAGCTGAAAGAGGAATTGTTGACAGAGGACTTACTATGACAATCATCTTCTTGGTCAGGGTCTACAAGATCTTTCCAGGTGCTCAGCCCTGGCTCCCACAATGCCTGCATTTTGCTGTGCCAGGTGCCCAATTCTTCTAGAGCAGTGTCCCAGGATTCTGGCTCCTTGCTGGAGGAAACATACCCTTTCCATGGACTCATGATTTCCAGATCTGATTTCATGGCAGGAGAAAGAAGTTCCTTCCAAGGACCCAGCTCTTCCAGACATTCTTCCAGCTCCTCCCATGGCCCTGACCGCAGCCCAAGGGCTTCGAGCATCTCGGGCAGCTCATCGGGGCCAACCGATTGGTGCACCAACCAGGCAGAGGGCAGAATGGAAAGGAAGGACGCTCCAGCTAGTCCCATTAGATAAGACCAGGCAGCCCCCAGCAGCTGGAACACACGGTACTGGAGCAGGCCGTGCAGGAAGCGGCCTAGAAGGGCCCGGAACCCCGGAGAGGACGTGGAGTCCCGATTGGCACACATCAGGCCTCGCTTGTACAGTCCCAGGGTGTCGCAGAACAGAAAACCGCCGCCATTAGGCTCTCCGGTAGCGATGGCGGCTACGACACCGGCCTGAGGTCCGACACCGGAGTCTGTCTGACAGCTGGAGGAGCTGAGAAGGAGAGAGCGTAGAAAGGGCGGAGGATCCCACGCAACATGGCGCAGTGACGTCAGAGTGGGGCGGAGCTTGTATGAAAGGGGAAACTGCGCATGCGTTCCCAGGAGAGTGTCCGCCAGTTTTAAAATGTGTTTGGCGGGATCAGGTTACAGTGACGGCCTCCTGTGTGATAATGAAAGCGAAGGCGCCCAGGGTGGAGGTTGCTATGAGTCTGCTCTATGGATTTCACCCCTTAAGGCCTCATGCACACGACCCTTGTTTTCCATTCCGCAAATTGGGGATCCGTTATCCGTTGCCGGGGTTTTTTCTGTTGTGTTTCTGTGTGTCTTCCGTTTTTTTGGTTAAAAAAAGTGTAATTTTAATATCCCCACCCAGGATACTAATTCTACAAAAACGGACGTGGACGCGGATGGCAGACAGTTGTGCATCCGCATTTTTGGCGGTCCCATTGGAATGAATGGGTCCGTGAACTGTTTTTCGCTGACAAGAATAGGACAGGTTATATTTTTGGGACGGACTGGAACCACGGATGCGGATAACAAACGGTGGACTATCTGCATTTTCAACGGCTCCATAGAAATGAATGGGTTCGCATCAAAAACGCTAAAATCGGCAGGACGGACGCAGAAACAAACAGCGGCCGTGTGCATGAGGCCTAAGATGCACGCAAATACTCTGAGACCCCAATGTTTCCCTGAGAGTGACCCTTTTATGGTAGACACATTGGGGGGAGAATTATTAAAAGTGGTGCAAAGGAAAACTGGCTTAGCTGCTCTTAGCAACCAATCAGATTGATAGTTTCATTTTCCAAAGAAGCTCTGAAAAATGAATGGTAAAATCTGATTGGTTGCTATGGGCAACCTACAATCTACATCAAGCCTCATGCACATGTATCTCCCGTATCTTTGTCCAATTTACATCCCCCATGTAAGAACATTGTGTAGCATCTTTTCATCTGAATCTATATTCTATTATTCCTCTGTTATTCCTACTAGAAGTTTTTGAATTTTCCATCAGTCAGCAAAAAAACATTCAACCGGAGGTGACGCTATCTAGTCAGTGCTGCCAGTGTCAGATCGTGCAAGGACACATCCCCAACTGGTGACCAACTTTTGGACCTTTATTGCAGACTTCTTGAAATGAATTAATAAACTTCCAGCAGGAATAATAGAGGAATGGTACAATATAGAGTTATATAAAAAGATGCTACAGCATTATTATTACATGGGGAATGCAAGTAGTTTACTGTAACTAAAACAGACATGTCAGAAGAGGGGACAGGGAACAGGTCATCGGGGTGTGTCCCTGCAGTCTAATGCTAGCAGCACTGATTGCACAGCATCAGACCCCACACGCTTGGTATCACCCAGTCCTATATTTATTCACACATTTCTTGTAGCAATAAAAGAGGAAAATATGGGATACGGGCATAGTCACTTGTACCTCTCCAGCCAATGACGGGCCTCAGTGGTGATGTGGCCACAAACAGCATTTCACCGCTAAAGTCAGTCATTTGCTGGAGAGGTGCTCCGAGACCGGAGGATGGGGACAGCGAGAGCAGCACGGAGCAGGAACGTAGGAATCTTCTGTGTCAGGGACTACACTGCAGGAACTGGTTAGAAATCATTTAAACTAGGAAACTCCTTTAAAGGGGGTTCTGCAGTTTGTTTAAACTGATGACCTATGCTCTGGATAGATCATCAGCATCTAATCGGCGGGGGTCCGACACCCGGGACCCCTGCGGATCAGCTGTTTGAGAAGGCAGCGGTGCTCCAGTAGCGCTGCGGTCTTCTCACTGTTTACCGCTGGCCGAGTAACGTCACGACTTGTATCAACTGGCCTGGGCGGAGCTAAGCTCCATTTAAGAGAACGGAACTTAGCCACGCCCAGACCAGTGATACTAGTCGTGACGTCACTGGCCCAGCGGTAAACAGTGAGACGGCCACAGCACTGCTGGAGCGCGCTGCCTTCTCAAACAGCTGATCCGCGGGGGGTCCTGGGTGTCCAGAGGATAGATCATCAGTTTAAACAAAGTGCAGAACCCCTTTAAAGGGGTTGTCCGGGTTCAGAGCTGAACCCGGACATACCGTTATTTTCACCCCGGCAGCCCCCTGAGCCTAGCATCGGAGCATCTCATGCTCCGATGCGCTCCCGTGCCCTGCGCTAGATCGCGCAGGGCACAGGCTCTTGTGTTTTCAATAACACACTGCCGGGCGGTAAGTTTCCGCCCAGCAGTGTGTTCGGTGACGTCACCGGCTCTGAGGGGCGGGCTTTAGCTCTGCCCTAGCCGTTTTACTGGCTAGGGCAGCGCTAAATCCCGCCCATCAGTGCCGGTGACGTCACCGGGGTTCCTGTCAGCCCCATGGAGAGCCCGGTACATCACCGGAACTCAGAAAAATGCCTTTGCCCTGCGCGATTTAGCGCAGGGCAAAGGAGAGCATCGGAGCATGAACTGCTCCGATGATCATGTCAGGGGGGCTGCCTGGGTGAAAATGGAGGGATGTCCAGGTTCAGCTCTGAACCTTGACAACCCCTTTAAGTGGCAACGTTTCCTTCCTGCCTTCTATTCACAAATAAGAGCTTTACTTCACTGCAGAGGACGGCGCTCACTGGTTATTACCACCTCCTGCACCACCAGATATACTGTAGGTGCAGTGTAATAACCAGTAAGCACTTTCCCTGAGGGCTCACGCACACGGCCATTGTTTTAGTCCGAATCCGGATGTCTTGGATGCAGACCCAATCACTTCAACGGGGCCGCAAAAGATGCCGACAGCACTCTGTGTGCTGTCCGCATCCGTTACTCCGTTCTTTAAAATGCAGAACACACATTGCTGGTGTTCTGCGGACCAAAAGGAAAAGGTACGGTCGTGTGTATGAGGCCTTACTAGCCAGGAAAGCACTTATTGGTTAACCCTTTAATGAGCAGTCACTTTTTTGTTATTATTTAGCGCACACGGTTCAAACACTTATAACTTTTAACATTTTTTGGACTACCAAAATAACTTTTGCAGCTTTTTATTACATAACACAGGGCTTTTTAATATATATTTTTAGTTTTATTAGGGGGAAACTGTAACTTTTTATTCAAACTATAGCTCATTATTTAAATATGCAAATTATTATAATTAGTTCCCTATATGTTTTGGATCATTTTAGTATACAATATGTATAGTTTCACATGAATGGGGTTATAATTGTAATGGTTTTGGTTGGTGTGGGCGTTTTACAATTTTTTCTTTTTTATATATATTTTTTTATATATATTTCTGCTACAAAGAGACCTTTGGGGGACACTGACTTCTTATTTTCCTTTTATTTGTATTTAATTTATTTTGTATTTCATATTTTTTTATCATAACTTTATTATTTATTTTTAAAATCAATTTTTGCCACATAATATGACAGTGAACTATTTTATTTAGAACTTTTTCCTTTTTATATTTTTTTATTTTATTTTTTTTATATATTTTTACAGCACTGTATAACCCCCAAGAGGTCTTTAAAAGAGCTCTGGGGGACACTGCCTTTTTTTTTTTTTTATTGTGTTTTCAATGTTTTTCTTTTAAACTTTTAATATATAGATATATATATATAGATATATATATATATATATATATATATATATATTTGCCACATGATTTTTCCCCAAAAGGTCCCTTAAAGTCCTTTGGGGACACAGACTTTTTTTTTTGCACTATTTCCACTGTAACTGGAGCATCCAAAGGATCCCCAGTTACAAGGAAAACCAGCCTGCTGAGGGGGGCTTTGTACAGGGCAGAGCTGGTGAGGCTCTGCAGTCCTCTGCCCCTGACACTCAGCGATCACGTGATCGCCGGGTCTAAACTGCACAGCGCGCCGCTCACCTGTGTGAGGAGAAGCGCTGATACACTGCTTCTGCCTTCTCCTCGGGTCTCGTGCTGTCTCTGCTGTCTCGGACCTGTCCTGCTACAGCGCAGGAGCTGTAATCTTGCAATTGTGCGACGCTCCAGGCAGAAACACAGCGCAGGAGCAAGATCTGCTGTGTTTCTGCCAAGCAGGACGGGGGCCGCAAACCAAGACTCTGGGGGCCGCATGCGGGCTGCAGGTTGTGCATCCCTGGTTTAGAGTAATCTAGGAGATTGCATGTACGACATATATTAGAAAAATGTGTAGCATCATTTTTAACTTTAGCAATGACAAGTATGCCACAAAGTCCACAGAGCAGACCTAAAGATACTGCAAATGGAGAAATGAAAGACAAGTTACCATCCGCAGCTAATCTTATGGTTCTGACACATACACTGTAAATATATATATATATATATATATATATATATACACACACACACATTTCTATCCAGTGCACCAAGCTTGTAGCATTTGGAGCAGATGGTAAAGACACACGTATATTAGTGTATTTACGGTAACCCTCTCCCTCGCCTTGTCAATGTTGCATCAGCCATGCAGTTACTGCGCATGTGCAGCCCATGTGCTGAAGTTCACCAAGTACTGTACATGTAAAACCTGATGTGTAGGCTGGATGACTACTATATAACTAGGTCACGTGTGCTGCACATTGCCAGGGTTGTGCCACATACCTTATTAAACACCTCTGTCTCTAGTAATATCATCAGTGTGTATTATAACTGAAGGGACATGATATACTATGTGGATATGTTGTGTATTGTACTGTACATTACTGCAGTATGTATACATTACTAACAGTACGTTACAGAAAAAGCTTCAAATGCGTTCTGCAATTCAACTGTTTCTGTAGATCCTATTCATCTCTATGAAGAGCAGAAATGCCCCATTACCAGTTCTGCGACATAGAACGGGCATTCTGCTACAGAACAGGTTTAAAAAAAAAAAAGACAAGGATGTTTCAGTTAATCAATGGTAGACAGGAAACACTGCATTCCTCTTAAAAAAAAAAAAAAAAAAAGAGGTTCTGCAGCTGCTAAGATGTATAATGTACCCTATGGTATAAATGATAAAAGATATTACACGTCACCTTGGAGTTTCGTGACTTGTACACTGGCGCTTGAAAGTTTGTGAACCCTTCAGAATATTCTATATTTCTGCATAAATTTGACCTAAAACTACATAATATTTTCACACAAATTCTATAATTAGATAAAGAACCAAATCAAACAAATAGGCCTGGTCATTTATGTATCGAGGAAAATGATCCAATATCACAGTTCTGTGAGCGGTATGTGAACTCTTGCTTTCAGTATCTGGTTTGACCCCCTTGTGCAGCAACAACTGCATCTGAGGCCTCTTTTACACGAGCGTTACACATTTTCTCAGGATCTGTTCAGGAAAAAACGGATGGTTTTGCATGCAAGTTCAGTCAGTCTTGTGTGCGATTGTGTTCAGTGTTTCAGTTTTTTCTATGCAGGTGCAATCAGTTATTAATGCGTTTTTCACACACATGAAAAAAATAATGAAAAATAACAATCTACATCTCTTAGCAACCCACCAGTGAAACACAGATTACGTACATCCAGATGCAATCCGTTTTTCACTAAAGCCCCATTCACTTCTATGGAACCAGAATATAGAACATGCTGCGAAATGATGCATAAAAACCCAATGAAATAAATGGGTCAGGATTTATTCTGGATGCTATGCACTGGCTTCACGCATCGCTCCCTGACTGAAAACTCACTTGTGTGAAAGAGGCTTAAGGCTGGTTTCACACGTGCGTTGCGGGAACACGCGTGAGTGCAAAACATTGTAATGCGTTTTGCACGCGCGTGAGAAAAATCTGCATATTTGGTACCCAAACCCAAACTTCTTCACAGAAGTTCGGGTTTGGGATCGGGGTTGTGTAGATTGTATTATTTTCCCTTATAACATGGTTATAAGGGAAAATAATAGCATTTTTAATACAGAATGCATAGTACAATAGCGCTAGAGGGGTTAAAAAAAATAAAAAATAATATAACTCCCCTTAATCCACTTGCTCGCGCAGCCGGCATCTCTTCTGTCTTCTTCTTTGATCTGTACAGGAAAAGGACCTGTGGTGACATCACTCCGGTCTTTTACCATGGTGATGGACTATGTGATGACCGGAGTGATGTCACCACAGGTCCTATTCCTGTACACAGCAAAGATGAAGACAAAAGAGAAGCCGGGCTGCACAAGCAAGTGGATTAAGGTGAGTTAAATAATTTTTTATTTTTTTTAACCCCTCCAGCACTATTGTACCATGCATTCTGTATTAAGAATACTATTATTTTCCCTTATAACCATGTTATAAGGGAAAATAATAATGATCGGGTCTCCATCCCGATCGTCTCCTAGCAACCGTGCGTGAAATTCGCACCGCATCCACACTTGCTTGCGGATGCTTGCGATTTTCACGTAGCCCCATTCACTTCTATGGGGCCTGCGTTGCGCGATAAACGCACAATATAGAGCATGCTGCGATTTTCACGCAACGCATAAGTGATGCGTGAAAATCACTGCTCATATGCACAGCCCCATAGAAATGAATGGGTCCGGATTCAGTGCGGGTGCAATACGTTCACCTCATGCATTGCACCCACGCGGAAAACTCGCTTGTGTGAAAGGGGCCTAAGGCGTGAGGTGAACACTTTGCACCCGCACTGAATCCGGACCCATTCACTTCAATGGGACTGTTCAGATGAGCGGTGATTATCACGCATCACTTGTGCGTTGCGTGAAAATCGCAGCATGTTCTATATTCTGCGCTTTTCACGCAACGCAGGCCCCATAGAAATGAATGGGGCTGCGTGAAAATCGCAAGCATCCACAAGCAAGTGCGGATGCGGTGCGATTTTCACGCATGGTTGCTAGGAGATAATAGGACCCCATTAAAGTAAATTCACTGCATTATTTTCCCTTATAACATTGTTATAAGGGAAAATTATAGCATTCTTAAGGCACATTTTACTAAGCATTCTGTATTAAGAATGCTATTATTTTCCATTATAACCATGTTCGGGTCTGGGTACCACATTCAGTTTTTTTCTCACACGCGTGCAAAACACATTGCACTCGCGTGGAAAAAACTGAACATCGGAACGCAATCGCAGACAAAACTGACTGCAATTGTGTGCCTACTGGCGCGGGTTTACCCTAAACGTATCCGGCCCTCACCCGCGACGGCCGTGTGAACGAGGCCTAATGCCCCTTTCACACAAGCGAGTTTTCCGCGCGGGTGCAATGTGTGACGTGAACGCTTTGCACCCGCACTGAATCCTGACCCATTCATTTCTATGGGGCTGTGCACACGAGCGGTGATTTTCACGCATCACTTGTGAGTTGCATGAAAATCGCAGCATGTTCTATATTCTGCGTTTTTCACACACCGCAGGCCCCATAGAAGTGAATGGGGCTGCGTGAAAATCGCAAGCAAGTGCGGATGCGGTGCGAATTTCACGCATGGTTGCTAGGAGACGATCGGGATGGAGACCCGATCATTATTATTTTCCCTTATAACATGGTTATAAGGGAAAATAATAGCATTCTTAATACAGAATGCATAGTACAATAGGGCTGGAGGGGTTAAATAAAAAATAATATAACTCACCTCAATCCACTTGATCGCGCAGCCCGGCTTCTCTTCTGTCTTCATCTTTGCTGTGCACAGGAAAAGGACCTTTGATAATGTCACTGCGCTCCTCACATGGTCCGTCACATGATCCATCACCGTGGTAAAAGATCATGTGATGGACCATGTGATGAGCGCAGTGACGTCATCAAAGGTCCTATTCCTGTGCACAGCAAAGAAGAAGACAGAAGAGAAGCCGGGCTGTGCGATCAAGTGGATTATGGTGAGTTATATTATTTTTTATTTTATTTTTTAACCCCTCCAGCCATATTGTACTATGCATTCTGTATTAAGAATGCTATTATTTTCCCTTAACCATATTATAAGGGAAAATAATAAAATCTACACAACACCTAACCCAAACCCGAACTTCTTTAGAATTTTAGAAGCAATTTTAAAATTCTTTAAGAAAATTTCCAAAACCCCAAACCAGTTCAGTTCTGAAGTCACTTTGTGGGGTTTACATAGTAGAAACCACTGAAAAAATTACCCCATTTTAGAAACTACAGCCCTAAAGGTATTCAAAACTGATTTTACAAACTTTGTTAACTCTTTAGATGTTCCACAAGAATTAAAGGAAAATTGAGATGAAATTTCTAAATTGAACTTTTTGGGCAGATTTTTCATTGTAATACATTTTTTCCTGTAACACATCAAGGGTTAACAGCAAAACAAAACTCAATATTTATAACCCTGATTCTGCGGTTTACAGAAACACCCCACATGTGGCGGTAAACTGTTGTAAGGGCGCACAGCAGGGCACAGAAGAAAAGGAGCGCCGTAAGGTTTTTGGAAGGCAGATTTTGCTGGACTGGTTTTTAGACACCATGTCCCATTTCAAGCCCCTTAGATATCCCTACAGTAGAAACTTCCAAAAAGTGACCCCATTTTGGAAACTATGGGATAAGGTGGCAGTTTTATTGCTATTATTTTGGGGTACATATGATTTTTGATCACTCTACATTAGGGCTGCAGTAAACGATTATTTTAGAAATCAAGTATTCTATCGATTATTTTTTACGATTAATCGAGTATTCTAATAAGAAAAAATGAATTAATAGACTGTTTTCCTTTATAAAAACTCACCAGACCCCCTGCCATCAGTCCCCAACACCCTTTGTTCTCCCCCAGTGCCATCAGCTCAGCAGGGATAGTGCACACAGTGATGTCACAGTGCAGGGATAGTGTGCTCGGTGATGTCACAGTGCAGGGATAGTGCACACAGTGATGTCACAGTGCAGGGATAGTGTGCTCGGTGATGTCACAGTGCAGGGATAGTGTGCTCGGGGATGTCACAGTGCAGGCATAGTGCGCTCGGTGATGTCACAGTGCAGGCATAGTGCGCTCGGTGATGTCACAGTGCAGGCATAGTGCGCTCGGTGATGTCACAGTGCAGGCATAGTGCGCTCGGTGATGTCACAGTGCAGGCATAGTGCGCACGGTGATGTCACAGTGCAGGGATAGTGCGCACGGTGATGTCACCGTGCAGGGATAGTGCGCACGGTGATGTCACCGTGCAGGGATAGTGCGCACAGTGATGTCACCGTGCAGGGATAGTGCGATGTCATGGTGAGGGGATATACCCACATCAGAAACTAAAAGGAAACAAAACCCAAACCACGCTGAACCAGCCACTAACGACAGGGGGTGCTCTAACACCCTATGCTGCCAATCATCAGCCCCTCTAAACAAGGCCAGTGAGCACTACTACCCCTATCATCCTCTGGCCATTCCGGCACAGGTGACACAGCTCTAACTAGAAGTCCATGCTCCACCCAACATTCCCGCTGTCACATGAGAAGAAAACAAAATTAAAAAAGCACATGATAAGCGGTGGTCTGTTACAAATTGTATGCTTTGGTGTCTAGCAGTGTGAAGTTGTGTTGCTATATAAGAGGCATACAGTATCTATAAACCCAAGAAATAAAATTAAAAAAAAAGGTGTTTTCTAGGGGGAGAAAAAAAAAGTTCCAGAATACCATAGGCTAGAAATGAAAAATAAGCATTGCTCGCCTTCACCAATTCCCAGACACTGCTGTTCTGGTGCCCGCTGCTCTCCACTTCCTGGTTCTGGCTTGACACACAGCGATGCAACCGTGGACCGCCTTAGCCAGTGATTGCCTGAGTGGGAATTTCCCGTATGTTGAGCTGGGACTAGGGACCAGATGGGACCGAAGCATCAGAACAGCAGAGGTGGGGAGATTGTGAGAGTGAGTAAGGCTAGATTCACATCTCCTGTTCACTACAATGGGATCCGGCGGGTTTCCGGCATACAGTGTACTCTGGTAGTCTGCTCCTCTGTGGGAACAGACTACAGGAGTACAGTGGTAAACGTGTTATCATAGGGGTTCTCCGTGCTGGGACACACATGGTGAGCACTAATCACACAGTGCCCCTCCACACATGCAGCCACTTACCAGCCTTCCGCCGATAACCAGCAGCCAGCAGTTCTAATCTGTACCGCCACTCACGCCCCGCCTCCTCCGCTGCCAGCCACTCAGCACACAGCGTTGAGTCATAGTGCGCGCTTACGTGCACTATGACCTGACGATGTGTCAGGATCCAGTACAGCGCGTTGCGGGCCGGCGGGTGACCACGGAGCGGTGAGCAATAGCAAGCGCTTCACTCCCGCTCCATGGTCACATGACACAAATGAATCCTCGATGCAAAAAATTTGCATCGAGGATTATTTTGTGTCGAATTACTCGATTAAATCGAGTAATCGTTTCAGCCCTACTCTACATTATGTTTTTTGTGAGGCAAGGTACCAAAAAATGGCTGTTCTGGCACAGTTTTCATTTTTTGTTTTTCACAATGTTTATCTGACAGGTTAGATCATGTGCTATTTTTATAGAGCAGGTTGCTACAGACGTGATGATATCAAATATGTCTACTTTCTTTGTTTCAGTTTTACATAATAAAGCATTTTTTTTTTTATTATGCTTTTGTGTCTCCATTTTCTGCCGATCGTTTTATGCAAGGGCTCGTTTTTTGCAGGAAGAGTTGACCTTTTTATTGGTAACATTTTTGGATACATATGATTTTTTTGATCATTCATTATTACACTTTATGGGGCAAAGTGACCAAAAAATGACGTTTTTACCTGAGGAGTTGGATCATGTGATATTTTTATAGAGCTGGTTGTTACGGATGCAGCGATAATATGTCTACTTTTTTATTTATTTCACTTTAACACAATAATAGAATTTTTGAAGCAAAAAAATTATGTTTTAGTGTCTCCATATTCTGAGAGCTTTATTTTTTTTAAAAAAATTTGCCCGATTATCTTAAGTAGGATCTCATTTTTTGCGGGATGAAGTGACAGTTTCATTGGTACCATTTTGGGGGGATACACCTTTTTGATTGCTTGGTGTTACTTTTTGTGATGTAAGGTGACCAAAATAGCTTTTTTGGGCAGTTTTTATTTTATTTTATTTTTTACGGTGTTTATTTTACAGGGTATATTATGAGATATATTTATAGAGCCGGTCGTCACGGATGCGGCAATACCTACCGTATTTTACGCCCTATAAAACGCAACTAGGTTTTTGGGGAGGAAAATAAGAAAACATTTTTTTTAACCAAAAGGTGTGCTTTTGGTGGGTTTGGAACTAATGGTGGTCTGTGGATGGCAGTGTTATGGGGGGATCTGTGAAGGACACCATTATGGGGGGATCTGGGGATGGCACTGTTATGGGGGATCTGTGGATGACGCACTGTCATGGGGGCATCTGTGGATGACGCACTGTTATGGGGGCATCTGTGGAAGACACACTGCTATGGGGGGGATGTGTGACTGACACTGTTACAGGGGGGATCTGTGGCTGACACTGTTACAGGGGGGATCTGAGGCTGACACTGGTACAGGGGGGATCTGTGGCTGACACTGTTACAGGGGGGATCTGTGGCTGACACTGTTACAGGGGGGATCTGTGGCTGACACTGTTACAGGGGGGATCTGTGGCTGACACTGTTACAGGGGGGATCTGTGGCTGACACTGTTACAGGGGGGATCTGTGGCTGACACTGTTACAGGGGGGATCTGTGGCTGACACTGTTACAGGGGGATCTGTGGCTGACACTGTTACAGGGGGGATCTGTGGCTGACACTGTTACAGGGGGGATCTGTGGCTGACACTGTTACAGGGGGGATCTGTGGCTGACACTGTTACAGGGGGGATCTGTGGCTGACACTGTTACAGGGGGGGGATCTGTGGCTGACACTGTTACAGGGGGGGGATCTGTGGCTGACACTGTTACAGGGGGGGGGGGGATCTGTGGCTGACACTGTTACAGGGGGGATCTGTGGCTGGCACTGTTACAGGGGGATCTGTGGCTGGCACTGTTACAGGGGGGATCTGTGGCTGGCACTGTTACAGGGGGGATCTGTGGCTCGCACTGTTACAGGGGGGATCTGTGGCTGGCACTGTTACAGGGGGATCTGTGGGTGGCACTGTTATGGGGGATCTGTGGGTGGCACTGTTATATATGTGCCATCCACAGACCCCCCACCCCATAACAGTGCCATCCACAGACACCCCAGCCCATAACAGTGCCATTAACAGATGTTCCCCACAAAACTGTCATCCACAGATCCCCCCCCCCCCCACCGCTCCAGTATACAAATATAAAATGTCTCATTCAATTAAAAGTGATTAAACATGCCATCTCACTCCTAATATTACCGTACACCCTAACAGCTTCTGTACAATGCAGGCAGGCAGGCCAGACGGCCGGTGCATCACTCACTGACGTCACTTGCCTGCGCCCCCTACTTCATTCATAAAGTAGGCGGTGCAGGCACGTAACATTAGGGAGTTACGCTGCTGCCCACCCGGCCTGCCTACCTGCATTCTACAGAAGCTGTTAGGGTGTACTGTAATATTAAAAGGGGGGGGGGGGCATGTTTAATCACTTTTAATTGAATGAGACATTTTATATTTGTATAGTGCAGCAATGGAGCGGCGGGGCCAGACTACAGTGACTGCACCGCCCCGCCGCAATTGCCGGGCCCCAGCTCCTCCTCCCAGTCCCTCCCCGCTCGCATATACATCGCAGCCTGCGATGTTAAAATGTCAGCAATCGCACCATAAGATGCATTTTTCCCACATTTTGGGGGGGAGGGGGGTGCGTCTTAGGCTACTTTCACACTAGCGTTCGGGCGGATCCGTTCTGAACGGATCCGCTCATAATAATGCAGACGGAGGCTCCGTTCAGAACGGATCCGTCTGCATTAAAATGGCAAAAAAAAAGCTAAGTGTGAAAATAGCCTCGGACGGATCCGTCCAGACTTTCAATGTAAAGTCAATGGGGGACGGATCCGCTTGAAGATTGAGCCACATTGTGGCATCTTCAAACGGATCCGTCCCCATTGACTTACATTGTAAGTCTGGACGGATCCGCACGGCCAGGCGGACACCCGAACGCTGCAAGCAGCGTTCAGCTGTCCGCCTGTCCGTGCGGAGGCGAGCGGAGCGGAGGCTGAACGCCGCCAGACTGATGCAGTCTGAGCGGATCCGCTCCATTCAGACTGCATCAGGGCTGGACGGCTGCGTTCGGGTCCGCTCGTGAGCTCCTTCAAACGGAGCTCACGAGCGGACCAGCGAACGCTAGTGTGAAAGGAGCCTTATGGGGCGAAAAATACAGTAATATTTGTGTTGTTTTCCCCCGCCATTTTTTATTATAAAATCAGGGGATTTTTTACTTGGAACTTAATTTTTGTATTATTAAAAACACTTTTTTGACTTTTTTTAAACTTTATTTCTGTCCCACTATGGTACTTCAACTTTTGGGGGTCTGATCCTCTCTGCAATGAATTACAATGCATCTGGATTATAATGCATTGCCTGTTAGTGTATTACACTAACCCAACCGATCACCATGATGTACTAGTACGTCAAATTGCGGCAAGTCACCTGCCGCCATGACGTACTATTACATCATGTGTCAGGAAGGGATTAAGGGCAGATACAAATTCTCACTTTTTTTTAATTTTTTTTATCCACTCCTGGTTGGCTTAAAAAACTATATAAAAAAAAATCTGAACATGTATGTGGCAGCACCTTAAATGTTTCCTTTAATTTTTGATTAGTCCTGCACATTGGCTTGGAGGAATTTTAACCAGTTTCTCTGTACAAAACAGCTTCAACTCAGGTCCTTCTACATTTCTATTGGATTAAAATAATTTTTTGAGACTTTATAACTGATGACCTATCCTCTGGCTAGTGCCGATGCCTTCTCGTACAGCTGATTGGTGGGGGTCCCGGTGTCAGACCCCACCGATCAGAAACTGATGACCATCACCCACTAGCTATTGTGAGGATTTTAGTTGCTTGGAGATTACTGTGGGTTCCTTTGTGACCTCGCGGAAAATGACATGCCTTTGCCTAGATGCATTTCTTCTAAAGGAGACTGGCAGTGCACAGTAACAGGACAATTTCATACTCGGAAGCAATACAGCATCTAAATACTGCCATGCAGGCTCCATGCACATGACCCTGCAGAGTCCTAAAGGGGTGCTGCAGAAGGAAGGCAAAGTATACCTTGTTCTGGGAAACTGATTGCTTATTAGGGTTGTCTGATCCCTGGGGGTTCCAAGCCTCCCCATTCTTCTTCATTGTATGACCACAGTGAGGAGTGAAGTGGTGGTCACTCATGTGCTATTTCTCTCCATTCAGTGTCCATGGACCAACGGAAACAGCCGAGTACACCGCGCGGCTATTTTCATGTTGATAAATGTCCTTTGCGGCACAATGGTCACCAAAATATTAGTTTGGACTAACTGTTCAAGAACTATATGTGCTCTACACTATGCAAGTGTTATTTTGTAACTAATGGGCATAACACTAGGTAGCAAGCATAGTACCTGCCTAACTTGATTCAGAGGTAAGGTGCAGTTAGCGTTGACTATGGATGATGAAAGGCAGGTGTAGAAAATTGAAAGGAGCACCATGGTTACTTATTGTGCCTCTGCTGTGTGCAACAGGATCACTATATTCATTATACCTACATACATAGCGACATGTCAAAAGTTTTGATCAATTGGGCTCCGAGTGCAGGAACCGCCACCAAACAAGGGGGCAGACGTACTTAGGCTACTTTCACACTTGCGTTCAGAGCGGATCCGTCTGAGATGGATCCGCTCATATAATGCAGACGATGGATCCGTTCAGAACATTATATTGTAAAATAAATTCTAAGTGTGAAAGTAGCCGCAGACTGATCCGTCCAGACTTTACATTGAAAGTCAATGGGGGACGGATCCGTTTGAAAATTGCACCATATTGTGTCACCTTCAAACGGATCCGCCCCCATTGACTTCCATTGTAAGTCTGGACGGATTCGCTTGCCTCCGCACGGCCAGGCGGACACCCGAACGCTGCAAGCGTTCAGGTGCCCGCCTGCTGAGCGGAGCGGAGCCCAAACGCTGTCAGACTGATGCATTCTGAGCGGATCCGCATCCACTCAGAATGCATTAGGGCTGGACGGATGCGTTTGGGGCCGCTTGTGAGAGCCTTTAAACGGAACTCACAAGCGGAGCCCCGAACGCAAATGTGAAAGTAGCCTTAGCTGAGCACAGTCCGTCCTCACTAGCAGTTCTAAGGTGAAAATGAGAGGAGTGGGCATAATTTATTACATTTGTTATGAGCAAATCATATTTATGCCTGGTCCTATTTATGATCACCCATTCTTCTCAACATTTTGGGCAGCTTTACTTATACTGAAGGTGGCATAAACTTAGGCAGGCCGTCTAGACTTGGACCAAAATTATCAAAGTGGGTCAGGCTGGATATTAAATGCATGGTTAGACACTTTTGTCTAAATTTACACCAACTATTGGTTGGCTTAACTTGTGACAGAATTTTACGCCAGAATTGTGGTGCAATTATTACACAAAATATTGTAACTTAGGTTAAAACCATGCCCCCTTGCTGGGCACAGTAGATTTTTCTAAAACTTGATGTGCTCAATAGTAATAAACTTTGGCACAATTTACAACAAAATCTAGGTGCACTAACATTAGGAAATGTGGGTGTAATGCAAGGCACCAACAAAACAGACCAGTGAGGATGAAGTCAAAGGGGTTTATTAACAAAATAAACAAAGTCCAGGTAAATTTCACTGGGCAAACAAAAAACTAAGGAAAGCCGTGCATGAGTCTCTGTGTAACTTGCCAGGTAAACTGATGCGTCACGGAAAGTCCCAGGTCCTGGGTCCCACTGGAACGGACGGAGTTTCAGCAAACTTCAGTCAGTAGCTAGCAGTACTGACCTGCACCTGGATAAGGAAGGATAACAGTGAGCACTGACCTGGGAGGCTACCTTTTATGTGCCTGCTAACAAATCCCAGGACACCAAGTGTCCACTCCCCATTGGTCATGATCCTGCCCTACACCAGTGTACAAGGCTTTGGTCGGTTATTAGTCCAATGCCAGCCACCTAATCTGCTTTGAACTTGCGGCCAGGTGCTAGTCCCTTCGCTGATCAGCGAAGAGCAAAAGCACGACTGCGTATCCCCTTGCAAACCCGTTTTCGAAGTAAATGCGGATGCACGACAGGCTCTGCGAGAGTGCGCGATCACGTCGACATGGACACCGGAATGGAATCCGCAATAGGCACCGGAGACAAGTTCCCGCGCAGCATTCTGCCACTAGCCCGGCCAAGCTGTCCCCGAAAGCCATGCGGACTTCCCCTCCATGCGAACGCATCCCCACAAAGGGGTCGGAGCTGGTGTATCAATGGAGACACGCGTAACCTGTCCCGCTCAAGAACCCTTTTTGGTCACACCGGAGTTCGACACAGATGAGGATCTTACATTAACCCCCCACTCGAGGAGGCGCCTCAGAAGACTCCAAGGGAGCTTTCCTCGGATTATCCCGGTCGAAGCCTGTCACCAACTCATCTGCATGCACCCGACGAACAGGTACCCAACATCTCTCCTCTGGACCAAAACCCTTCCAGTCTACTAAATATTGGAGAGACCTCTGGACAAAACGAGAGTCCAAAATCCTGTTCACCTTGAACTCAGACACCCCTTGGACCTCCAATGGGGGTGGAGTCTGAATGAAGGGGGTGGATTCGGCCGCCGATTTGAGAAGTGATACATGAAAGGTGTTCACTCCTCGAATCGATGGTGGAAGAGCAACCTTGTACGTAACTCGGTTGATCTTCTGCGTCATCGGGTATGGACCAATGAATCGAGGACCCAACTTGGAAGATGGCTGACGCAGCGGAATGCTCCCGGTGGAGACCCACACCTGATCTCCCACCTTAAACTTTTGCTCTACAGTGCGATGGCGATCAGCAAATTTCTTCTGTTGAGCCACCGCACTGCGGAGATTCTGCTGAACCAACGACCAAATGGGACATCTATCCTCGAACCATTGATCCACTACCGGTGAATCAGTGGAGGGCCCAGCCAGAGAAGAGAGAATTGGATCCATGCCCCCCACGCACCTGAATGGAGACATCTTAGTGGAAGCATGCTCAGAGTTGTTTTAAGCCACCTCCGCGAAGGGTAGATGCACGAAGCACCAGAGATATTGCTCCAGGGTCTGGTTAGTCCTTTCCATCTGACCATTGGTATCTGGGTGAAAACTGGAAGAGAAAGACAAATTTATACCCAACCAGGAGCAGAAAGAACGCCAGAACCGAGAGATGAATTGAACGCCTCTATCTGAAACAATATCATCCGGCGCACTGTGTAATCAAAAGACATGATTCAAAAACAGATCTGCCAATTCTCTGGCCGAGGGAAATCCGGGAAGTGGGATAAAATGGGCCATTTTACTAAAACGGTCCACCACTACCCAGATTACCGTACTTCCAGAGGACCTTGGCAAATCTGTGATGAAGTCCATGGAGATGTGAGTCCATGGAGCCTGAGGAATGGGCAATGGGAGCAAAGTACCAGAAGGGGCGGACCGAGACGGTTTAGGCTACTTTCACACTGGCGTTTCTGGGTCTGCCTGTGAGATCCGTTTTAAGGCTCTCACAAGCGGCCCAAAACGGATCAGTTCAGCCCCAATGCATTCTGAATGGATAAGGATCCGTTCAGAATGCATCAGTTTGCTTCCGTTCAGCCTCCATTCCGCTCTGGAGGCGGACACCAAAACGCTGCTTTCAGCGTTTTGATCTCAGTCTGACGAAACTGAGCCAAACGGATCCGTCCTGACTTACAATGTAAGTCAATAGGGACGGATCAGTTTTTACTGACACAATATGGTGCAATTGAAAATGGATCCGCCTCCCATTGACTTTCAATGTAAGTCAAAACGGATCCGTTTGCATTATCATCCATTTTGTTTTATGTTCATGGTAATGCAAACGGATACAAGCGTTTGCATTATAGGTGCGGATACGTCTGTTCAGATACCAGACGGATCCGCACCTAAACACAGGTGTGAAAGTAGCCTTACATCGGGCACACACACTACATGCCTGGATGTAGGCCTTAACATCCACGGACATACTGGGCCACTAAACGTGACGTTTAACAAGGGCAAGTGTTTTCTTAACACCCAGATGCCCTGCAGACTTGGAGTCGTGAAGCTGTTGGATAACCTTTAACCGAAGGTTAACTGGTACAAACCATCGCCCCATGGGCTTGTTAGGCAGACTCTCTGCCTGTGAAGGCTTGAGAAGAGAGGACAAGTCCTCCATTAACTCTGCGGTCCCTAGGGCGGCCATAAAACATTTAGTGGGAAGAATAGTCTCTGGCTCAGAGCTCAGGATGGAAGCAGCGGGACAGAGCATCTGCCTTCACATTTTTAGAACCTGGCTTATACATGAGGCGAAAATTGAAGCGGGTGAAAAACAATGCCCACCGAGCTTGTCGGGAGTTGAGTCTCTTGGCAGTCTCTAGGTACTCTAAACCATAATGGGATGTTCCGCACCCTCTAGCCAATGTCTCCACTCTTGAAAAGCCAATTTTACTCCCAGAAGCTCTCTATTGCCGATGTCATAATTACACTCGGCTGGGGAGAGCTTCCGAGAGAAGAAGGCACAGGGATGTAACCTCTCAGGGACCCCAGAATACTGTGAAAGAACTGCCCCAACACCAACCTCGGAGGTGTCGACCTCGAGGACAAAAGGTCGGGAAGTGTCTGGATGAGTAAGGATTGGCGCAGTGCAAAAGGCCTGCTTTAGCTTTTCAAAGGCTCTGTCTGCCTCTATCGTCCACTTTGAAGGATTAGCTCCCTTGTTAGTGAGAGTTACCACTATCGCAGAGAAATTCTTAATAAACTTGCGGTAGAAGTTGGAAAAAGCCTAAGAAACGCTGCAGTCCCTTCAGATCCTTAGGCCGAGGCCAATCCAAGACAGCAGAAAGTTTGGATGGATCCATAGCCAGTCCCCTTTCTTAGATAATGTACCCCAGAAAAGGCAATTCCATTACCTCAAACAGACACTTCTCTAGTTTGGCAAAGAGGCGGTTCTCCCTCAGTTTGTGGAAAACCTGTGAGACACCCGATGAGATATCAGATCCGACGAGTAGATTAGTATGTCGTCTAAATACACAACAACAAATCTATCTAAGAAATCCCCGGGGACATCATTGATGAACTGCTGGAAGACCGCAGGAGCATTACATAGACCAAAAAGCATAACAAGATACTTGTAATGCCCGTCCCTGGTGTTAAATGGGGTCTTCCATTCATCACCTTCTCTGACGCGTAGCAAGTTATATGCACCCCTCAAATAGAGTTTGGTGAAGATCCAGGCCCGCGCCACCTGAGAAAACAAATCGTCAATCAGAGGCAGAGGGTACCGATTCTTCACCGTGATCCAATTGAGGGCGGGAAAGTCGATGCAGGGTCTCAAGCCTCCATCCTTCTCCACAAAGAAGAACCCGGCTCCAGCGGGGGAAGTGGATGGACGAATGAAACCCTGCTCGAGATTCTCTTTAATATAATCACGCTGGGCCTGAATCTCAGGTCCCGTGAGATTATATAGATGTTCCTGGGGTGGCATGGTACCTGGCAACAGATCTATGGGACAATCATATGACCTATGGGGAGGTAACACATCAGCCCCCTGTGGACTGAACACATCCTGGAAGTGATTGTAATTCTGGGGTAATGTACTTAATACTTCCGTGGAGGCTAGTGGCAACTCAGGACATATACACCGAGTGAGGCATTCAGTACTCCACCGGTAAATCTGAACTGAGCGCCAGTCCACCATCGGATTATGTAGTCTCAACCAAGGGAGACCCAAAATCACAGAAGTGAATGGCATGTCCAGGACAAAAAGGCTTAAGGTCTCCCGATGATCAGCCCCCACTGTTACCTGCAGCCCGGGCGTCATCCACACAGCACGACCATCCTGGAGAGGAGAGCCATCGATAGCGGTCACCAACAGGGTGGTCTTTGGTTGGATAAGCGGGATGCCAAGTCGATGCACCAAAACTGAGTCCATAAAATTCCCTGCTGCTCCAGAATCAATCCGGGCAGAAAACACATGGACTTTGTCTTGCCACTGTAGTGAAATGGGTACCATCACTCGAGTTGGAGGAAGGATAATAGCACCTAGGAGGTTCTCCTCTATGCCCCCTAGGTACATTCGTTTCCCGCCGACAGGAGGGGACAGGTCTTAACGAGATGTCCTGCTTTTCCACAAAACAGGCACAGACTAGTGGGCCTCTATTTTCTTGGAACATGTAAGACAATTTTCAGGTTATTATGTGCATGCAATGGACTAATTTTGTAAACTTGTGTACTCTGGTCAACACATATATACAGTATTCCCCACAAAATTTGGTCTGTGTTAGGAAATTGTGTCTCTGCATACTGGCGATATATTTTAACATCTGTTCAGGAGTTCTATAGTGTGTGTGTAGTGCACAGCGGAGCCATCGGATTCTATTTCCAAGTGTACACTGTGTATTGGTTTTAAATTACACAGGATGGACCTTTCCTTCTTGATGTCCGTTATGCTGTCCTTTTTCTGGTCTTGCTTGTTACTGTAATATTTTCAGACTGTACAAAAAATATATTTGGTGCAAATCACTCCAACTACCTCAACCATTGGCTTAAAATACACCAGTTCCAGAAAAAGTGGAACATTGCCTCTAAGGGAAAATATGGTTCCTCACTTGGGAACAACGCAGCTGTAATATAGAACATATGGACTGCATCCCATTGTACTGTGAGCAGTCTTGCCATTTGTTTAGACAAAACACCAGTGAGTAGGGCCCAGGAGTCGCACTGTATCTGAAAGACATTGGCGCCGTAGCTCTGGATTAAAGCCCAGCACCAAGTGCCATATGGTGCTTGGTCTTAAGGGGACAATATAGTTAAAGAATTATTATGCATCTTTTTACAGGATAGTAAGAACCAGTATGTATTCCCTGCTGTTTGGGGAGTAGAACGGAGATTTAGGCAATGTCCACACATGACTAAAATGCTGTGGATTTTCGTGCAGCAAATGTGCATCATTGCACAGTACACGCACAGTGGATGAGATTTTTCAGAAATCTCATCCACATGATGCATAAGAAAGGAGTTTTGTACTTTGAACAATCCCTTTTTTGTTAGTAAGATCCCACAAAAATAAGCTGATCACACAGTATTGTGCTGAACCCTCAGTGATCAGCTGTAACGTGTGGATGAATCACGCAAATGTTCTTTTCTTGCAGAGTTTTCCGCAACTGAAAATCAGTTCCATTCTCCTGAATGAGGCTTGTAGAAATCCATGTTCTTGCTGCCCCACTCAACTGAATTGAACTGATTTAAAGTCGCAGAAAATGTTGCAACTAAATCTGCAGCGTGTGAAGGCCTCCTTAGACTGCCTATGTATTTATTGCTCAGACATGCTCAGCCAGGGTAATAGCTGAATAAGAAAGCCGGTCTATTAAAGGAGTTATCTCATGAATGGGATTTATCCTCTACACACAGGAAAGATGATAAATCTCATATTCCAAAAATGGGGGGTCCCCAAATGTCCTGTCTGAATAAAGCAGTAGTGCGCAAGTCTGTCCACTCACTTCTATGGGACTGACGGAGCACTCTCTGATATAATGGCTTAATGTTGCACTTGAGAACAAGTTTTCATGCTGTCCATTAAGGCACCCACAATAGCATTACACATTTCACTTACATTGCTCTGTGAGGTGTGTGTCTGTCAAAACCGTGGGGTCAGGGGTAGACTGGGAAAGTAAACTGGCAATGGAAAAAAAGAACAACTTAGAAGTGGTCCTGTGTTGTAGGCAGGTCCAAACTGACAGAAAGCAAGCCAACACAAGTAGGCAGGGTCAGTAAAATACCACCCCAGCAGAACCAAATACCACAGTGCAACACAAAACACTGCCTCCCCCGCTGCAGCATTCAACTCTATCACTGTCCTGAGGACCGCAATACATTTGAAGTCAGGAGGGCACCTGTGGTCACCAGCCAGGTGCATAAGTACTTGATGCTCCTAGCATTAATTAGCATCATTGTTTCACATGCGCGAGTCCATTGAGGGAGTCGCGCTCCGCGCATCAGCATGATCCTCCGTTCTGGACTTGCAGGCGCGCACGGCATTATGATGATTTATAATGCTATGTCCCTCTGCTTGACCTTACTTCTACAGGATCATGGTGACATAAAGCTGTCATTATGATTCTGTAGAAGGAAGGTCAAGCATGGTACAATGCCTTGTGCTCCTGCAAGTTCAGAACGGAGGATCACGCTCACACACTGAGCGTGATTCCCGCAATAGACTCACTCGTGTGACACAGCCCTCAGATCATTATGTACTGGTCAATGGCCAAGAGGAGGGCTCAGGTGGCCCGCTGATTGTTGGCCCACCAGGAAATTTCCTTGTAGGGTCTATTGTCAGTCTACCCCTGCCTGGAGTACTTAATATATAACACTCTTTTGTAAACTACACAAGGTATAGGGTATTGCAGTGAATTATATTATCTGCTGCTTTACTACAGGATAGCGAACTCTGTTCCGAGTCAATGTTGCATCAGGTGACCTGCTGGCCGATGACCAGAGTCCTGTGCCATCTGTTGCTTCAGCCTGAGACTCACATTGAGGCCAGCAATTTCATTCCGGTGTATAGTTTACAAATGGGGGTCACCATAAAAATAATCCTTCTTTAACATTACAATATTTGTCCATTCTTACCTGCTGCAATGTACGGTAAATTATAAAACTATGCATGAAGTGGACTTTGACGTGGATTTGGCAAAGAGTGACGTTTCTAGGAAGTTTATTAAAATTTCAGCATTTATATATCTATTATTTCTATAGCACTAAACTTTGCAATGGACCAGTGGAATCAGCCACCGAAAACATGTATGTCAGTTCTCATGCACAAGGCATGATTTTGTTCATCAGGAATAAATGCTGCAGATGAATATTTTCATCTTACACTGGTCTTTTCTGGGCCGCTGTAAGTTGAAACTAGACTCAGCATACAATGCCTTATGATAGGTTTACACACGGGCAGATTATCAAAGAACATTCCTGCGAACCCTCGTTCCCGACAATCTGCCAGTGTAGAGGGGCAGCTGATCATCCGATGAACGAGCGAAACGCTTATTCATCAGGTGATCCTGTCGTTCGTGTAGGAACACTAATTATCATTTCTGGGCAGCAGATCGTGCTTTCTAAAGAGCAATCTGCTGACCAGTAACTATGCAGCTGTATAAGGGCGATTGATAGCAAAAGCGATCTCTCGTGCTCATACTGTGGAGGTGATCGCTGCATCTAAATGCAGCACTTTACCCCAATGAACAAGCAGCGGACTGTTGGGAAGAAACAATACCTTCCCTATAAACGGCCGCTCCTCAGCACATGTAAATCCACCATTAGACTCAGATCCAACCAATCAACATGACCATTTTTTGGTAAAACATCTGTATTGGTTGTCTTGTAGTTCCTCTTTATAGAACCGTTCGGTACTGCATGTTATGTATTGCCCTCTATTTACTAGGATGAGCTGCTCCTTTAGTTGCCAGGTGAGGACGACACCACTTTATTTTTCTGGTATACTGTATGCTATATAGGACACTGAAGAAGCTCCTGTGCTCATCATAGAAAGCGAGTTACAGCTTTCATCATCTATTCCAGTTATACGTAAGGACTTGCTTTATCTGTCTTAGTTAATTACTTATTTTTCTTACAGTGCGTCTTCAATTTCTCATTTTTTTTAGATTACATTTTTGGGCTTTGGAACCAATTACTAGTTTTCCATAGACTTATGGACTCAAGTTACAATGGTTACAACATACAATGTTTATCCCAGAATCAATTAAAACTGTAAATTGAGGGACCACTCTAATCTGTTCTTGAAAAATCACATTAGCAGAGGCTTCTTGAAAAAATAAGCTGAATCTTTTTTTTCCTCCTAATCCTGGACAACCCCTTCAAAGGCCATATGTCATATAAAAAATATTATACAAGAATACAATCAATAAGACTGCCGAAATAAAGTTATAATCAGAACAGCTCTATTTATTCAGCACATACACAGTCATACATTTTGCATTAGTGGTCAGTAATGGGCAGGGGCAGGCGAACCACTGCCCTCAAACACAGCTCTCCTTGGGAAGCAAATTCTTAATTGTACAGGTGCACAGCATACAGGAGTCCAAATTCTCATTGCATCAGCATTACAGGTGCCAACTTCAGTGATACCCAGGTTTCTTTATGTTTTAGAGAGATTGATTTGCAGACATTTTACTGCACTGTGAAGTTTTTCATGTTTTTTTCTGTCCCCAGTATTCTGAAAATTCTTTCAAGTACAAAATTTTAGTAAGAATATTATATAACAGTCAATAAAATTTCTTGGCATCCTATGAGTGCAATCACTGGCCTGTGCAAAGACATAACCACTATGGAGATCCCTTGCATGGTCCCCTTGTTTCTAACGACACAATATTATTTTTACATGTACTTATATATACTGACATTTTTATTTTCTTCATACATCTAAAACAAAAGCAGTCCATCTGGGTGATTACCATGTGTTCAATGTGGTTCATGAAGGCGAACCATAAAGTCAGAGAAGGATAGATTCAAGTGTTTCCCGGATGGTATAATAAAAGAACAGAGACCTATGGCTAATATACAATCTTCAAGCCAAATAATAATTTAACAGAACTACAAGCCCATATACAAACATTCTCTTATATAGGTCACTCTAGGTACAGTGGGCATTGGTCCTCTTATTTGTTAATATTTTGATATATTGTTACTGCTTTACTTCCTTCAAGACTGGATTTTAGTTAGGTTAAAGAAATTGCTATGCAGGAACAGCACCAAGAGGAGACCTAGCTGTAGGAATCAAATAAATACATTGAGAAGAATGATAAATGAAACATAAAGAAGTGTAAAAACAAAATACATACAGTATAAGTCCAATACAGCTGCATGAAAAAGGTGCTTAGATCGATCTGCACTGGTAAAGCTGTCTTAACCCTCCAGGATGCACAGGTCTAAGTTTCAGGGCAACCTCCTGGACATTTAGGCTTCCTCATGCTCATGTAGCTCCTTGTCATGGACAAAGCCATTTACATTACTAGAACCTATGCTCCAGCTCCACTCACAAAAAAATAAAATAAAAAAAGCCCAAACAAAACGGTAAGTTTAAGCTAATTCTGTATTAGACTGCTTCCCTTGACACAAGGTAAACTTATTAAACATACTGTAATTTTTCCAGTCTTCGTCTGAAACCCTTCTTTAGAAGGAAGACAGTAATTATTTGCAGTCTCTTGAATTCCCTTGGAAAAAAAATATAATATATATTAATACCCGCTGTCAATTAAAATGAAAACTCCTTGAGCTCGTTTCTGGTTACAATAACCTTATCAACAAAACAAGGCATTGTAGAGAGCAGTCACCATACCGGTGATACATGCGAGGGTTGAATTACTCAGTGTGGTTTAATTAGCCATTTGGCTAGCAGAACCAAGCTTGAACCAGCAAATCTTCTCCCGACTGAGGTCTATATCTCGAAGTCGAATGGTAACCTCTCCAAGGAGGATATTTTCCCAAAATCCTTCTTCACTGAGCACCGTCAGCCAAATCTCACGTTGCTGAAGGTCTCCTTTAGGAATCCTATCATACACCAACTGTGAAATAAAAATAAATATTTTCTCAGCTTAAAGGCCACTAAACCCAAAATACAAACAAAAAAGAACTACGTACAAAATGTAACGTAATCTCCTTTATGTGTCTTTGTTATTTGCTCTTGTTTCGTCAGATGTCACAATTGCAGACCATGAAAAATACAACAGAAAATCAGTGCACTGTTCTCTCAGGCTGCAGCCATGTAATCTTCCCCTCTGATGCTAGTGCACGAGAGCCAGGAAGTATAGGAGGAGGGGGCTGGGTTTAGGCTGCATCATTTTTGTCTACACAGTTAGTGTGGCCATTTTCTTGGAAAGAATCTCCTAGTTACTAATAGTACAACATAGATTTGGTAACATAACTGGCCATAGTGCATACAGCCAAATAGCTAATCTGCCTAGCTACACAGTGATAATTCCATGCTTCAATGCATAATTGTGCAGATTTGCCTTTCAGCAGCTGTTCAAAAGCTGGGTAGCATGTGGTGGTATGCTGGAAACCAAACTACATATAGAGTATATACTCACGGTTGTCCTGATATTAATATTTATGGATGTAGTGTATACAGAATTTATGTACCAAATGTAACCTCCATTACATCTCTGCAGAAGTTGTTATCCAGCTTTCGCAGACTGTCGAATTCCAAATTTGCCTGATAAATCCCTTCATGTAGCTAGACTAACTTGCTGTACAGGGTCCTGGAAAAGCTCAGTGACACCGCTGTAGAGCTGCATTGGTGACAACAGATTCTGTTCCCCTGGTACCATATGATATCAGGGCAACATTGTATTTTATATAACCAATATGCCCCCATCACCACCTCACAGAGATTGTTACCCAGCTTTCCCAGACTGCCAGTTCAGCCTATTTATGAATTAGTAAATGCCCAGTATTGTAGAATACCTAGAAGGATTTGTTAGCCACGAGCCTGGAAAGGCAGCGTTGAAAACCCAGTGACAAATTCTGCATACTGTATCATAGCTAGACAATTTTGTGATTCAGGGTTATGGGAAAACCGGGTGGAAAATGAATGATTATAATGTGTGATTATGATAATGTGAAAGTGCTGCAGAATATGTTTGCGCTATATAAGTGAGTAAAATAAATAAATGATACGGACCTATGCCATGGACCGCTAAATAAGTCTACGTAAATAAATTATTCTCCTTAGTCCCAAATAATGTCATAGCTAGGCAGAATTGCCATTCAGGGTCCCGGGAAACCTGTGTCACCAGCATATGGAGCCATTATAGAGTCTGCAGAATACTAAATCTAGCAAGATAAATTCCCTTCCCACTCCTAAACAGTGCCATAGCTAGGCAGATATGGCTTTCAGGGTTTATGAAAGCTGGCTTACTAACATGTGGAACTGAAATAGACTACAGAATACTAAATCTACCAAGATAAAGCACATTTCCTACTCCTAAATAGTGCCACAGCTAGGCAGATTTTAATTTCAGGTTCATGGGAAACCTGGGTTATTTACTCTATGTATGGGTAACATTATATGGACAGTGTGTACAACTCTACAAGACTTCTAATCCAGTCTCCAACACTGATGAATGTCAAATTTTACTAGACAGTGGGGAAATCCCTTCTGGCTCTACAGACAAATCCCTATATACAAACTTGAGATTCGGGAAGCTGGGTAGCACTTTCTGTAGTGTCAGTGGTCTGGTACTGTATAGTATGTCTGCATACATATAGGGGGAGGCGTTTTAAGAAGCTGCTAATGTTTTGCAGTTTCCGGCTCTTTTACACTGCTCTGAGTGTCCACTGAAGAGAATAGGATGTTAAGCACCAATGCAAGATCTGAAGCGGGGTAATCCATCCATTATGTGCCATTTATAGTACTGTTGTCCTCTTATGAGCAGATGGGCCTTTCAACCCCCTCAGCACCAACATCTGTGTGAGAATGGTACCTTATACCAGCCTTATTTCCATGGAGGTAGGGCAGGGAATTACAGCTTGTAAGCACATCTAGGCAAGTACTTACCATTTCATTATAAGTTGGGTTGCATGTTTTCTTTGCCACTTTAGTTTTCCTCTTTGTTGTCTTTTGTGGATCTGGTAATAGATAGATCTTCACATACGGATTTGGCTCATTGTTATCCTGAAGGGGCTGCTCAGAGACAAATATACAGTATTAGAAGGGAAGAGAAAACACTGTGTGTGGACTTTTGAATAAACATTCTAGATATTATGTTTTAGAACTATTTATATGGAGAACAAGGTGCAGTAAGACAATACACGGAGAAGATGAATCCTGCCTTCCTTTAGTGTTCCAACAATAGCACAAAGCATTTCAATTTTTGCTCAGCTCTTTAACCTCCCTGGCGGTATGATTATGTCAGGAATTTTGTACCAAAAGTGGTACAGTGGCACTTTTCTGAAGCCATGTTATAAATAAGCACAAATGGCAGTAAAATGGCAGGCAAGGGGCACTTTACAGTGATCAACTGTCAGATCTCAGGCGATACAATGCAATCCTCTCAGATTAAAATGTATTACCTTTTTTATGTGTGTGTGTCACTTTATAATTTTAAATTTCCCGCCCAGTTCCGCTCCCATGCGCCGCAGGTGCTCGCAGGGAACGTAACCAGGAAGTCAGATGCCGGCCCGCGCTCTCGCCTGCGATCACAGCGGAGAAGGTAAGGGGACTCCGCTGACAACTTTTCAATGTTACCCCGAGCGTGACTCGGGGTTACCGCTCCTGGCAGCGGAAATTAACCCCGAGTCACGCTCGGGAATACCGCTAGGAAGGTTAAAGAGCATCTGTCAACAGATTTGTAGCTATGAAACTGTCTGACCTGCTGCATGTGCACTAGGCAGCTGGAGGCATCTGTGTTGGTCCCATGTTCTGGACTGGGAACTTAAAGCAGCACTGGAAAAAAAATAATCTAAAAAGTCCAAATTGACAAAAGCCACTGCGACACAAGTAGGCAGGATCAGAAATACCATAACAGTATTAATATATGTATATGATCCTCTAGGAGCAACGGGGACGTTGCTATTACTTCTAGAGGCTCAGCTCTCTCTGCAACTGCTGCACCCTCTCCACTTTGATTGACAGGGCCAGGCAGTGAAAATATCATCACACCTGCTCCTGTCAAAGTGGAGAGAAAACAGAGCCTATAAGTGTAACAGCAACGCCCCCGTTGCTCCTAGAGGCTCATTTGCATATATTAAAACTTCATTTTTCACAGCACTGCAGGCACATATGAACATGGGACCAACACGGATGCCTTCAGCTGCCAAGTGCACATGTAACAGGTCAGCCAGTTTCATAGGTACAAATCTGCTGACAGATGCCCTTTAAGTAACTAGCATATAATTCAGTTTCAAGAAGTAATGTTATATCCTGAAAGACGCCCTGGGCTTTCCTTTCACATTTATTATATTACAGTTTCAAAAGTGTAAATCCTTTACAACACAACAGTGTACACAGTGGGTACACCATTTTGGAGCAAACCGCACACTTGTCTAGTAATGCTACTGCAGTTTTTCTGCTCCGCTCCCTACTCCAGTGAATTTGCAAGGGGAGGATCGTACGGACACAAGCCGCAGCATGCACCGATTTGTGTCCGGCAGGTCCCCCACTTGTCAGCTGGATGTGAAAGGAATGTCTGTCGGACCAGTTATACTTTAAGTGGGGCCGGCGGACATTCCATTTGCATCCAGCTGAGCCGGATTCGGTTCATTCCGGCAGGCTGTTCTCTGACGGAACAGCCTACCGGAATGAAATACGCAGATGTGAAGCTAGCCTTAGGCTGCATTCTCCATTCATTTTCAGACCTGGTGGTATTTAGTCTGTAACCTGCTCCTTATTTCAGACTTTTCTTATGTGAGCATGTCCCTCCCAGTAACACTCGCTGTACTGCAGGTCTGTATGTTAACTTCCCCTTAATGATACCCCCTCTTGGGGATCTCCTCTCACTTTTCCTGCCAGTCACTGATGTTGAAACTATGTGATTCCCTGTAGCTCTCTGCTTTCTCTGTACCGTTGTACACAGCCTATGTGATTCTCCCCTGCAAACCTAGTGTGTGCTTTCATCCCTATCTACAGCCTAGTATGGTCTGTCCACACTGATAACTTGGATGCTTCTCCTCCTCTCCACACTCTGATCTGTGGTGTACATCATCCCCTCTCTTTTTTTTACTGTAAACTTTCTTTTTTGTATTTTTCTAAAACACTTTTTTTTTTGTCTCCGTACAGGGACTTCAACATTTCAGGGTCTGATCCCTGTTTCAATGTAGTGCAATACATGCTGTACTGTACTACATTGACTATCAGTGTAATACACCAACAGTGTGCCTGTGAGACCCAGGCTGGGTCTCAAACACTTTCGCACATGGCAGACCCTGAAGCCTTTGCGTGGCCTGGGGTTGCTACGGCAGCCATCGCGCCCCTGTCATTGCAGCGCCGGGGGCCAATGGAGAGGCAGGGGGAGTCCCCTCCCTCTGCAATCCTCTCATGTTCTGTGGTCAGTGTGGATCGCGGAATAGGGGGTTAATCCACCGGCATCGGCATTTACAGGGATATCGTGGGATACAGCAGGTGCCTGGCTGTAAGTCACAGCTGGGCCCCTGCAGCTCCGGTGCCCGCCCGATCATCATGATGTACTTGGATATCGATTTACTAATACAGGGGTCGGCAACCTTTTTTTGTACAGAGTGCCGATTTTTTTTAAACAAATCAAAAGGTGAAGCGCTCGTTGTGCCGAGCCATACGGGAAAGAAATATAACACAAATATGGCTTAAAGAGGTTTACAACTTTTCAAATAGATAGTAAGGAATCCTCCTAAGGGACCACTATATGGGGGACCAGCCCCCCCACCAACCGTACACTTACACTGACAGTGGGGAAGAGCAGCCCTCACTCATTTTAAGTGACTGAGGGCTGCCCTCCCCCACCGACATACATTGGCACCCCATATACTGGTGACCCCCACAGAGCTGCACCAATCACACTTAGATCTCATCCCCCCACAAACTAATCACATTCCGACCATCCCCCCCAAAGTAGTCAGTTAGCTTGTTCCCCATCCCCTCCAGAAATCATTTTCAGGCTCATCACTCCTTCCTCCCAATCACCCAAAGTAGACGGAAAGCTGGTTTCCCTTCCCATAACCAGCCTCCCCTATCCCACCAGCAATATTGTTAAGGCTTACCAACATCCCCCCTCCCTCAATCTGCTCATTCCCCCATCTCCCTAAACTCACAAACCTGCCCCCCCATCCCAATCTTGTCACATGCTTGTTCCTCCATCTCCCCAAGCTCACCTTCCTCCGGCCACCGCAAATCTGGCCATATGCTCATTCCCCCATCTCCCAAGTTCACATCCCCCTCACCAATCTGGTGACATGCTCTTCTCCCCAAGCTCACCTTCCTGCCCCCCAGTCCCGATCAGGTCACATTCTGGTTTCCCCATCTCCCTACCCCCAATCTGGTCACACACAAAGTCTCAGTACATTTAAATACCTCTGGCAGCATTTCTGGCAGTCCTGAGGAGGAGGAGATGCGCAGCGGCGAGGTAAAGTAGCGTTTAGGACGCGTCTGAAGATCTTTATGTACGGCGGCGGGGCATCCAACAGATGGCGAAAAGACTGAAAAGTCTTGCTGTCATTTGGTAACAGCTCACGTGCCAGCAGAAAGCGTGCCGCAGGTTGCCGACCCCTGTACTAGTACATCATATGTTGCAAATGGGGTTAAACTAAACCGCAGCGCACCTTATACTGACAGTTTTCGACAATGTATCAGTACAGGTAAAACTTACCAATCTTGAGTCTAGGACTTGACATTTTTTTATTTAACAATAAGGACAGTATTATTATACCTTTAGGGCCTAACAATGGTACAATACCCAATAAATCGGTTACTGTCAGTCTCTGTATCACCTGTACAGTTGTTGTCTTTACTTACACAGGTGCAAGGTTTTATTCCCCGGACATTTAAATGTAATATGATAAAAATGTTGCAATGTAAGGTCACACATTCTCCTTCACTGGCACTGCCTGTACCCCTGTGAATTGCTTCGTCTTGCCGCTATATGTTGTCATCACAATGCAATACTCATAGAAAAGCAGCTGATGTAATTTACCTGGCTGTGCAACTAAAGAGCAACATTCGTATACCCACAGGGGACTGTATGCCTGGCACATCCAGTTCACTAAGTAAACCTTATTGTTCCACAGCAAATGGAAGCTATTGCCACAGCTAGGCTTTCAATTCTGTGTTATTGAGATTGTACCACATACACTACTCACAAAAAGCTAGGGATATTTGGCTTGCGGGTGAAATTTATAGAAAACGTAAAAAGTTCACACTACAGTGATATTATATGATGCAATGGCGATTTCCTCATCTCACACAATTTATTGTAGATTGATGGTCAATTGACTTTTTATGGCGACCAGGAATTTAATAGCAAGGAACTGGATGACGGAATGCCTGCCCCATATATTATTTGAATGCCCTCACGCACCAGGCTGATTAAGACATAACAAAGTAGTGCCCTCCCCAATATGTTTCGACACCTCTGCAGCTATATGGCTATACTTTACTGTGTCCCATTCCCCTGATGACACTGCGGAGGTGGCGAAACATGTCAGGGGGAAACTAGATTGTTAAAGGGGTTGTCTCACTTCAGCAAATTACATTTATCACGTACACAAATTTAATACAAGGCACTTACTAATGTATAGTGATTGTCCATATTGCCTCCTTTGCTGGATGGATTCATTTTTCCCATAATTTTATACACTACTCATTTCCAGGGGTTACGACCAACTAGCGATCCATCAGCTGTGGCCGTGCTTGCACAGTATAGGAAAAAGGTACAGCCTCTCTGGTGGCCAGGACAGTGGGAGTGTGCAAAGGTCAGCGATTTTTCCTATAGTGTGCAAGTATGGCTACCGTTGCTGGATTGCTGGGTGGTCGTAACCACTAGATATAAGCAGTGTATAATGTGATGGAAAAAAAAAATGAATCCAGCCAGCAAAGGAAGAAATATGAAGAATCACAATACATTAGTAAGTGCCTTGTATTAACTTTCTCTCCATAATATATGCCATTTGCTGAAGTGAGACAATCCCTTCAAGTCTTAATCAGAAGTGTGTGAGGGCATTCAAAGAATATATTGGGCAGGTGTCCCAGAGGCTGATCCTCATAGCAGTAAAAAGATGAAAATCTGAGAATCTTATGATTGAAAACAGCATTTAGTTACATGCCACCACTACCACAGTTGTTTTTTTTACAAATAGCACCTTTTTTTTAGTACGAAAATAAAAGTTAAAAGGGTTTTCCGGGATTTTTATGCTGATGACCTCTCCTCAGGAGATCGTCATCAGTATCGGATTGGTGGGGGTCGGACACCTGTATTTCCTCCCCTTGGCCCGAGGTTTCTTTTTTAGTGAAGTATGGTGTCTGTAATAATATTGAAAACAATGTGAATTTACCAGGCTACGGATATGCATCACCATGATGAACAGCTGTTCATTCTTATAGGAAATGGAGAGTTTGACTTCCCCTCCAACTTTACCCACTGGAACGGCCCATGTTGCATCTAAAACACAAATGAAAAGGTATATTTAATAAATGCACTTTTGGAAAAGAAAAAAGAAAAGATGACCTACAATTGAGATGAGAATGACAACGTATAAACTTTATTTTGGGCTTTGCAGCAGGGTATATGTAGAGGCAGGGTCACATTAATACTGGTTGGCATCTCCCCTTGCTACAATTCAGGCTGCCACTCTGCACGTGCGGGATATCTTCCTGTGAGAGGTCTTTCCAAGTGCTTTCAACTTGGACCAGTTATTTAGATAGTGGTTGCTTGCTGCTGTCCATGGGAGATCTTTCGATCCATCCAGTCCCAGATATTCTTGATGAGGGACAGATCTGACCACTGAGCTGGCCTGGGGAGCTGCTGGATTCCATGTTGTTACCTCCATGAATACCAGGCCATGGTAGCTAATGGTGCATTACACCATGGCACCTGGTGTTGGTCCTGTGTGTCTCTGTACTATGCATGATGGCAGTAGGCGTTCTCCAGCCCACCTGTGAACTCTGATATGGCCATCATTAGTACCAAGGCAGAACCTGCTTTCATCACTTAACGCTATTATTTACCATTTATTACTTCTTCAGGGTGAATAGGAGGGCTGGAGAGCACCTACTACCATCATGCATAGTGTGGAGATGCAGTGTTTCAACCAGAAAACAGCCACCCACACCCTGACCACACTACACAATGTGCTCTCCTGGGTATCCAGCAAAACTGACCAGCACAATTGCCATATAACTCCCCATCGAGAATGTCTGGGGCTGTATGGGGCAATGGATCTCCCACGCACAGCTTCCAACAACCACTTTGGCTGAACTACGAGTCACAGTTGAAACAGACCACAGAAGGATATCCAGGATCTGTATGACTATTACCATTGCAGAGTGGAGCCTGTACTGCAGCAAGGGAGATGCCACCCAGTAAGATAGTATATGACCCTACCTCAACATATACCCTGCTGCAGTACCCAAAATAAAGGCTGCACCACCTTGTGTGATCATTGACCAAGCACCACAAGTAGTTTGTACTTTGTCAATCTCAGCTCAGTCACATTAAGTTTACCAAGTATTTTTTATTTATTTTTTCATTTTCCGCTAGTGTGTATTTTATGAAAATAAGCAATATTACATATTTGCAGTAAAAGCATGACATTCATAAGACCAGAAAGTAGGCAAAGAGGGCCTCATTTGTGATCCTCATAATGTTGCATTACGAGGGGGATGATGGACATCAATATGGAGTTTGGTCCCCTTTGTGGGAAAGCATTTGACAGGATATTGGAGTGGAGTTTTGCAATTTGTGCCCATGCAGCAAAACAAAATTTTTATTTGTGGGGTCAGTCAGTGTAAGAGTTCCAATTCATCCCAAAGCTCTTTGATGGGGTTGAGGTCCGGGTTCTGTGCAGGCCAGTCAAGTTCCTCCACAGTAACTCGTCAAGCCATGGCTTTATGGAGCTTGCTTTGTGCCAAGTTTAAAGTTACTGAGCCATACTGCTACTATTGTTTGTATATGGCGGTTGTATTTCTGTGTGCCCTGACTTTATGCACCTGTTTGCAATGGGTGTAACTGAAACACCTGAAATGAATAATTGGGAAGGGTGCCATCATACTTTCTTTCTTATAGTGTATAGCCCTTTAAATGTGTGAGCTTCACAAAATATTGTCTTGCATCTTGAAGGAGTATCTCAGCTGTAGCTAAATGTAATGATATTTTTCACTCAGCGATCCTTTGCTTTTGCACACTTTGAATCCATATGCAAATGAGCAGGTAAGTGCACCGAGGGTGGCCCAAGCCATTCTGTGTACCCTTGTTTCTCCCGCTTCCTCTGCCAGCCCCTCCCTTCTTGATTGATAGGGCCAGGGGCAATAACCATGCAGTAATTTGGCTCTGTCAATCAAGGAAAGGGAGGGGGACTGGCAGGGAAGCAGAAGGAGCAAGTGGTTTGGGACCACCCTCAGTGCACTTAACTGCTAATTTGCACATAGATTAAAAGTAGTTTTAAGGATCACTAAGTGAAAGGTATCCTTACATTCAACTGAGCTAGCCCTACAAAGCATTGGGGGTAATTTATCATAAACTGGTGTTTTATGTGGGTCTATGATATACCCTATGCTGTCTGGAGGATGCGCCTAATTTATGCCGAAGCGCACTCCTTGTCAGAATTTAGGCACATCCTCCAGCAGTCCAAGCGCCTAAAGGGAAATCTATGCCAGCTAGGAGATGGCGTAGATTTCAGTCTTCTTTTATTCCAGAAAACTGGCATAACAGAAAATAAATATACCGGGCCCCCTGGCCCTGCCCCACCACACCCTATTCTCAAGAAAGTGGCATCACAGAAATGCCACTTGCGCTTAAATTTAGCCACAATGGTGTTTTAAAAGTCGCAAACACGAGGGCTACAACCTTTTTACTACAGAAAACTAGCATAGGGGGAATGGTAAATACCCCATTGTGTCTAGTTAACAGTCAAATTCCTGGAAACAGACTCACTTTAATGAATTTAAAGAAACAGTGATGGGAAGTAAAATCATCTTGACAAAAGAACATGTCAAAGAAAAAAAGGATGATTTTACCTGACGGTCTATGTGCTACCGTGCTGCTCACATTCTTTTCATCACGAGGTAAGGAGTGGAAAAAGGTATAAACCAGATCACACTGTAGAAGAAGACACAATTGGTTATGTATGCAAAAGCCAAGAAACTATTCACTAACCATTATGTTGTCAAAGGCAGCATACTGAGCAATGGACTACCAGCTGTATAACTGCTTTACACTGAAGGTGATACATTTAGGGTATGTCTACATGGGACATCATTTGCAGTGGAAAAATCTGTGATAAATCCTTTAAAAAAAAAATGTATGTTATATGTGTATTGGTTGCGAATTTCACCCTGTGCATTCCTGTGGTGGAAATCTAAAGCATAAATGGACATCCTATGGATTTCAAATCCACCCTGTAGGTCAGTTTATGATGCTGCTTTTTTCACTTTGCGTCTATGAGATTTCTTAAAATCCACTTTGCTGGTACAACCCAATTTGCAGCGTTTCAGTCCTGTGTTGACAAACCCTAACGCTAGATTTACACAGCCTGATTTTAGGCCCAATTTTCGAGAACGAACAATCATACGAACTCTCGCTCCGTTCCTGATAATCTGCCCATGGAAAGGTGCCGCCAATCTCCCGATGAATTAACAAAACGCTGGTTCATTGGGTGAAACAAGCTTCAGGAGAACAGGTCAAAATAAAATGTTAAAGGGAATCTGTCTGGCCCCTTAGGCTAGTCTCATACTAGCATTAAGACCATCCGGCAGGCTGCTCCGGCAGAGGAACAGCCTGCTGGAGTTCATAGTATCCAGCATAGCTGGAAACAGCCGAACCACCCCCAGGGCCCTTGACTATAATTTAACCTGGAGGGGATCGGGTCTGTTTCCGGCATAAGTGCCAGGATTCGGCCAAGCAAAAACTTTTGCTTGTTATGCCGGATACAATAAACGCCTCTGCAGGAACAGCCTGCTGGATGGTTTTATCGCTAGTGTAAAAGTAGCCTTATGCTGCCCTCTAAAGTATTATAGTGACAGATACACTGATTTTAGTAGTCTTTCAATTAGGAGTAGTTTTTCACTACTTAGTAGGGCAGTATTATACCAACAGACCAATCACTGGTCAGATGGCCAATTACACACACAGATCTTTTGTCATACACACCAACTATTGGTCAGATTGGACAGATAATCTGTTGGTGTAATGCAGGCCTAAGACACAATGGCCAGAGAGGAATCTGATGTATTCATGATATGCGGCCTTAATCTTGCCCTGATTGGCATGTTTCTCTATGTGTACAGAATACATAGAAACCTGTCATTCAGTGGCCCGAGGGAGGAGGCAAGTCCTTATATCATGAATACATCAGATTCCTTTCTGCAAAGCTCACGCCATGCGCTGCACAGAATAACCTGCGAGTTCTTAACAACGACTTCATGCTAACAGAGTGCTGAAATCAGTGCGTCTGTCACTACACCATGCCGGTATCGTAAGGAACATGATCGGTTCCCCTTAAACAAACTCGGTGACCATAGAGACAGAATTTCCAAAAGGCTGCACACTGACAACAGTCTACACAGGAAACAGAGATGCATTAAGGTTGGATCTCATGTATTTAGAGGAGCGCGAGTCAATAAGAACAGCAGAAAGCTGCCATGCATGATAGGCCTATGGAGCCATAAGGGAAATAATAAGCACGGTTCCCACTAATGGATTGTAGATAGACTGGGTAGGATTACAGCAGAGCAAACAATACGACAGGTGCAGCGGGAGCCAGAAGGCTAATGCAGTGAATTATTAACCTCTTATCAGGGATTCGCAGAACTACTCTAAATGTAGCAACAGAAAGGGTTGAAGTAATAAATACAGAATAATGTTTGAACAGTTTCCCAAAAAGTCTACTTTCCCAAACATGTCATTATTTATATCCTGCAGAAATAAAATGACCACTAGGCTATGGGGGTAACCCAAAATATCCCACCTATGTGAATAAGGCTTCCATTGTGGGTTTGAATTTGTTTTTTGATGCAGTAAACAATGCTATCTAGAGGACATATTAATGTGCACACAGATGAAAACTAGGAATCTGCATCCAAATATCTATCCCAAATCAAAGATGGTCACAAATGCATATAGCAAAACTTCCCAAACCAATTAGCCCACATAATACATTCCCAATACATGTTTCAGATTCTGCTACACATATGACCAAATATACCAGAATCATACTTATATAGTAATGATATTACATTTTCCAAGAATTCTTCTGTACGTGTATGCACAGATGTGTATATTGCGTCTTTTATATGCTTTCACTGACATGCCTGCACGTGAAGCTGCAAGCTCTGAGGCCAGTGGGTGTTCCCAGTGAAGCATGCTTTCTTTCTCTACCTACCTACCTTCTCTGAGCACCATAAACCTGTGCCCCAACCCCCTCTCACTCACATTGACCACAGACATGGTTTTGCATGCTGTGATTTCTGAACTCTAAGGGATATAGAACATGTCCATTGTGAATAACCATAACCTGTTCTGACCGCGGATACCTCATGCATGAGAGCACAGCAGAAGAATCTCCGCAAGGAGAACCGGCACCTTACAAGAGCACAGATACCTCAGCATTTTGTCGGCAGCCAGTTACAACAGTCATGTGTTATATATCACTGCTGTATACAGAAAAGGTATGATAAAGGTGCTTTTCACAATGAACACTTTGCCTACAATGGTGATCTGATCTTAGGTTTGTGAATTACAAGGAAATGAAACAACCCTAATTCTCAACTGCATGAACTGCCTCTGGACACTGCAGAGAGGACGACCTGGGTGGCCCCCTGGGCTTCAGCCCGCCGAGAAATTTTCCTCTAAGGTTTATGGCCAATCTGCCCCTGTCTGCACATCTACCACACTGAGAGGTACTTTGAAGGATGGACGTAAATTTAATCCCTGTTCCAAACCTATAAAGAGGGTCAAATCAGTTCACCGCACAATTTCTAAATACACCCAAGCAATTTTGTCTAATTAACTGCAGCCAAAGGATTCTATTAAAAACTACTGTAATGCTAATGGCATTCTGTCGGCCAGGATAATACTGTATTTAATGTGTTAAATTCTTCTATCTGAAGCCCACATGACTACAGATCACAATTATAAGCCAATTCATACTTCTTGAGCAAAAAGAAAAATAAAAGCAACAAACTACCATTGAAAGTACCGCATATGGACTTTGTGTATGACACATGATTTCATCAGATCAACTTCCATGAAACTGTAACAACTATCTAGACATACAACAGGCACTCTTGTTTGTCGCCAGCATCTAATTACATGACATTTCAGGTGACTACACAAACAGAAGGAGCTTTCTGGAAAAAAAAATTGTCAAAAATATGGTATGAATACCTTTGGGGGCAATTTTTTATGCACACATTTTACTTATTTAGAGCTAAAAATCATTTTTTTTCAGTTGGTCTTCATTAAAATTTTCAACAGTTTTTGTCCTACAGGGTTTAGGGTAATTTCAGACGAACGTGTCCAGCATGGAAAACATGGCCTGTGTGAGAGCGCGATTTCCCATAATGGACTGCTCACCAGCGACTTCCCTATCAAACTGTTTGCATAGGCTGCTTTGATTGACAGGGCCAGGCAGTGACAAAGCAGCCAGGGAAGGGCTAGCCATAGAAATGAGTGGTGCTTGGGCGCAACAAGAGCAACACTAATGCTGTCATTGCACCAAAGGCCTCATTTGCATATTAAGAAAAAGTATCATAACTTAGGAACGGAGCTTCAAATCAACAAAAGAAAAACTGGGTTTTAATCAGGTGAACTATAGCTATGTGTCTATGCAAACAGCTGGAGAGGGAGATCGCTGGCCACAGATTCCAGTTGAATGAGTGTCTGTGAGCGGTTAGAAATTCAGAGATAAAAACTGTTGAAAAATGTTTTTAAATGGGAACCTATCACCGGGATTTTGTGTATAGAGCTGAGGACATGCTCATAGAGCTAGCTTGCGCATTGCGAGATTACGGCGCTCTAGCTTTGTGACGTCGGGGAGCAAGGAGGAGATTCTGAGTATGCGGGCGGTTCTGGGCTCCTTCACAGTGGGCTTGGCTCCGGAAACGTTAGTAGCCTCATTTATCTTGTTTTTTTGACACAATAAAAGCACAGAGATCTATAGGGAATGGGTATTGTGGATGTGCTAGCGGCGATCTAGCAACCCATGTCCTCAGCTCTATACCCAAAATCCAGGTGACAGGTTCAAGGTCAATTGAAAAAATAAATAAAAATTTTACTCCAAAATGAGTAAAATGCAATCCTAAAAAAATGGCCCTGAAGGTGTTCACAGACTTTAAAGGGGCTGTCCAGCCAATTAAAAAGCTTCAGAACAGTGTAAATTAATAAAAAGGTGACATTTACTGAACCCCGCTGTTCTCTGTTTCCTAGTCCCACTAGGTGCACAGGAATAATTGCTCAGCCAATCATTAGCCGAGGAAACCAGTGATTGGCCGGGCGGTCAGTTCTGTTTGCCAGTAAGGACCTGGAAGGCAAGACTGGGGACTGGGAAGAGCTGGCACAGGAACAGTAAGTGACTGGGAAGTGTTGGAATGGGTAAGGTGAGTATTACATATGTTATTTTACACTGTTCTGAGACGTTTTTTAAAACATTCTTGTAGATTTAGCTGCTGACCATCTTTCTTTCTGAATTACAAGTGTGCTCTGATGAAATATGTCGTATGAAAACCTCTACTAGATCCTCTTCTGTTTATTCCGTAGTATGTAGATCATGTTACATTCAGACTGGAACGATTACAGAAATAGATTTTGTAACTTGAACCCCATCTCGCAAAGCTAAATCCCGGTCTCACCTCAGCCACCTGAGGGGGAGCATGGATCAAGTGCCAAATATATGCATTCAAGTCATCCTTCCGGCGCTCGGCTGCGGCCTCTCCGCGAGAACGACCAATAACAAAGCGACTTGGGAAACTGAGAAAAAGAAGGAAAGCCAGATTAGCAGAAAATCAATAACGTGGGACATAAAATAATTGAGTCAATGAATTGATTACGTATGTGGAAAAAGAGAAAGTGCGGTCCATTTCAGACTAAAATGTCCAGCTGGGATGATCAGAACTTTAAGATACACAAAAGAATGACAGCAGAAAAAGACCAACTCATCCATCTAGTCTGCGCTTATATTACTCCATTTTTAGTTTTCTCTTTTATTTTTCCTTGTTATAAGTTTATCCCAGTCAGGTTTAACTTCACTTACCAAGAACTTTCCAACCACATTGTGGTTCCCACTTTAGGATTCTTCTTAATAAACACTTCCCTCCTGAACCTAATTTGACCCTTTAACAAATGTAGAAGTTTAATTTCCCCCCTTTCCCTTCTTTCTTTAAAGCTATAAAAAAAAAATATTATGTTCAACAAGACTTTCTTGGCAAGTTTTATGCTTACTTTGCCATGTACGACGGCCACCATTCTCAAGATTGACAGGGGCCCGAGCGGTCAGACCCCTGCTGATCAGACACTTATACCCTATTCACAGGATAGGGGATAAGTGTTAGTAATGGGTCACTTTAAGGAAGCTCTAGGGAAGTATCCTTCACCCAACTTGTATTAGTTCATATCCTTTTCCCCAATTTTAGATGCCACAGCCTGTGGGGTAAAAACCTTACCCATAATGGGCCTTCATCCTAAAGACCATCAATGACATGCCAAATGCCTCTGCAGTGGGCTACAAGTGTGATGACTAATGTCTATGGCAAATAATGGGGTTTAAGGGGAGTTTACACTGCACAATGTCACAGCCAAATGTAGGGAAGGAAGCGTTCCCGACAGTCGGGTGCTCACTCAGTGCAGTGAAGACCGCTGTATGCAGTGATGTCCTCCACAGTCTGAGGGATCGCTATTCGGATCCCTCATCCATCTGGATTGTTTCTGGGCAGCAGTTTGCTGTTTAGACAGCACAAATGATAACTGGCGTGCCTGCACAAACGATAGGATTGCCAACACTGATCAACGATAGGTGATCGGCAGCACATTTTGACGGGCAGAATGTTGGGAGCGAGCATTTGTTCCCGATAATATGCCCAATTATCGGGCAGTGTAAATCCAACTTTAGGCAAGGTTTGTGGGTGTAGCCAACACTCACAAAAAAATGAGAAATCCTGTGTTCAGGGTAGTTTTTTAATTGCCTTTGAGGGTGTTTGATAAAAAGCTTGGGGGCTCTAGAAACAGGGCCTTTGTTCTCCTGTGGACTGTACAGTCCATGCAGCATATATTGGAGTCCTTATCATTGTGATGAATGCAACAAAATCTCGAGAAAAAACAGGACAGACACTAGGGAGGGTGGCCAAAGGGGTCAGGATCCTGCAAAAATGGCAGACGCAAATGCTTTATATAGTAATAGCCAAATCCTACATAGAGATATACAGCCCTTGCACCCCCATTCCATGTTATTTAACCACAATAGTGTAGTAGCCTGCTTGCTTTTATTACTTGCCCTATCTATGGTAGCCTATTATAGGGCTATAGTTTTACATCATATCAAGCTGCAGCCACGTACCAGAGAAACAAATCTAGACACAAATTTCTATCCTTATAATGTGGTCATTAACGAGAATCATCTTTAAAGGGCATCTATTAGCAGATTTGTACCTGTGAAACTGCTTGACCTGCTGCATGTTCGCTTGGCAACTGAAGGCATCTGTGTTGGTCCCATGTTCATATGTGCCCGCAATGCTGAGAAAATATGTTTTAATATATGCAAATGAGACTCTAGGAGCAACGGGGGCGTTGCTGTTGCACCTAGAGCCCTCTGCAATTTCACCGACATGGACAGGCATTATGATATTTACACTGCCTGGCCCTGTCAAAGTGGAGAAGGCGCAGCAGTTGCAGAGAGAACAGAACCTATATGTGTAATGGCAACGCCCTGGTGCTCCTAGAGGCTAATTTGCATACAATAAAACCTCATTTTTCTCAGCAATGCGGGAACATATAAACATTGCAGCAATGCGGGACCAGCACAGATGCCTTCAGCTGCCAAGTGCACATGTAAGGCTTCATTCACATCCGCGTTCAGCCTTTCCGTTCTGTTATAGGAGCAGGATAACGGAAAGGGCGGATTCGGCACATAACTGAGCCGAATGGAGCCCACGGGCCCCATGGACTATAATGGGGTCCGTTAGGTTTCGTTAGGCTCAGTTATGTGCAGAATCCGTCCTTTCTGTTTTCCTGCTCCTATAACGGAGTAGGAGAACGAAAAGGCTGAACGCTGATGTCCTTTAAATATTCTCAGAGTATTGTCTGGATATAATAGGGGCAATCGCATCTAACATTTGTGAACTATGAGTCATGGGATCCCATTTATCCTAATAGTTAGGGGTCCCAGAGGTGCAGTTTATGGCATACTCTATGCCACAAATGCTGAAGATAGTAATATAATTTTAAGGGAACCATGTTTTTCATTGAAACTGATATGACCACGATTAGAATTACATCTCATTAGGCCATATTCAACTAGCCAATTGCCATATTTCAAAAGTGGCAAGTTGGGGATGAGGGTGACCCTGGAATAACAGTACTATGGATTGTGCGGTACAATATTGGAATTCCAAGCGGTCACAGCACTGGCCTGGCTTATTTAAGGTGCACGTCAGGGTTGTGTTCCTTGCTTCAAACCACACTTATTTATACCAATAGACAACACTCCAATTGGTTGATGTGATACCAATAGACAACACTCCAATTGGTTGATGTGATACCAATAGACAACACTCCAATTGGTTGATGTGATAATTAGTGAATTTTATTCAGCCAGACATAATGATGCACAATTATGGCAACGTTTCCGGCTAAACGGTAGCCCTTCATCAGGCCAGGATCTGACCACACACAAGGGAAGCTGACGCTGAATAAAATTCACTAATTATCACATCAACCAATTGGAGTGCTGTCTATTGGTATAAATATTACAGATTGTGCGTTAGTTTTTATTTTGGTTTGATTCAAAGGGAAGAAATAGGAATTTGGTATAAAACTGTGTGTAAATGATAATTCCTTTTTAAGTCCATGACTTAAAATCGGTCACCCATGTGCCAACTGTGGAGTTACCTGGGAAGTTGTGATGATGGGAAAAGTAGTCTCAATTTACTATGCAGCTCCTGAAACTCCTCGAAGGATCTCTGTATATGGTTGGTCTCATGGAGGCTCTCCCGTACCACCTGAATAACATAGACCTGTAACAAGCAACACAAACACTCATCGTATACATCACATATGCAACAAATCACTGACAATTACAAACCTTGTCCCAGATTACATTTATGTGAATGTGTACTGTATGCAAGGAGCTACAGATAAAGATTTATGGGGAGGACTTCACTTACATATCCTTTGTTGGGACTGAATATCTTCTTATAACGGGTTACGAAGACATCTCGGATCCTCCCATCCGCTTTCATGGTGTGAGTTTTTGGAGAGAAGGAGAGCGTCAACCGCTCATCTGAACCACTGAACTTCAACTGTGCCAAATTATGAATGAAGAAATTTAACTTTGTGGCTACTGATCCCAGACTGGACTCTATGAGGCTGGTGAAGAAAAACAATGATGTGTAAGGGTTAGTATGTATTTTGATGGTAACCTGACATCTACGAGAATAACTTGGCTAAAAAGGCCGCTCTGCTCCAGTTACCGGGTAAAATATGTGGTGGCATCAGCTTCAGAATCTTGTGGGCGCAAAGCATCATAGACATACTTCAAATCCTGCAGGTCAGACAACTCTGGAATTCCACATGACAACATCTAAAGCAGACAGTTAAGGGTTAGGCTTCCAACCAAATGCTAATATTTAAATAATTATAGGCTGCAGATATTTCTGGAAGAATTTAGAAAATAATCTGCTCGTTGCAATGGGCCAGATTTAAACCAACACAAGTAAGCTGGAAGAACTACTGATCATTTGAATGTACAATCACATATGGCCAAGACGTGGCTATGCGGAACATGGTTTTACTGCTAACCAAATACTGTTAATGGCCATGCAGTTTAGTAAATTGCAGTTTACCTGCAAGATTGCACAGCCAATAACAATCACTCTGAAAACCGTCACATTTTGCACACCTTATGGTCACCTGGCACCCACTACAGGTGGTTTTATCCCTAAAGGGGTTCTCCAGAATTTATGACGTATCTTTAGGATAGGTCATTGATATCAGATCAGCGGAGATCCCATTAAAGTGAATAGAAACAGTGCTGCAGTTACCAACTCCATCCTCTACACAATGGACGGAGCTAGGTAGTTCTGGAGCTCCATCTCTGATCAATTGGCACTGGCTCTACTGTCACACCACAAATCCCTAAGACCTAAAATATGCCAGCCTGGTACCAAATTTATTGGGAGCACAGAATAACTCTGGTGGTCATCTGAAAGACTAAAGCCAATCTGATCATGTCCATTCTTTTGGGTACTGTGCAAAATAATAATGTATGTACTGGATAAGGCTGTGTTTCTGTTTATAACAGATCAGTCGCACAACGGACACCATGCGCTGAGGGACCCTGCCGATTTATAATGGGGTTTGTTGGGTTCTACCAAGACGCCCCTCTGAATGAAGTCTCTAATGCAGATTTGAATAAGGTCTTAAAGAGAACCAGTCCACACCCCTGACATGTCTGATTTCATTAATACTCATATTCCACATAAAATAATAACTCTGAAGCATCTTCTCTTATAATTCAATTTCGGTCAATTCCTCTGGTAGCACTCCTAGAAATGTATAAACTGCCAACTCTGTGTCACCAGGTTGGGGAGGGGGGGCGGGGGGGTCGCTACAATACCTGCTGCCAGTATCTGACTTTGAATTGATATTTTAAGAGGAATTTGAGTATTTCACAACATGGACATGTCAGGAATTGTGACAGATTCTTACATTCTAGTGTCTAATATATAAAGCAAAACTGCCAATTTTACTATATGAAGATGGTTTTCTGAGCCCATTGCCCAAAAGCAGGCATTAAAGCAAAGTTATCTAAAAACTATATTACCCATGAGGAAAATATAAAATTACACGATAATCAATAATCAGACAATTGAAATCTAATCTAATAAAATGTTAAGGGGTCCTGCATTTACATATGAACGAGTGGTAGGCATCCCGAATGCCACTGTCGTGTCCCATCATAAAGTACCATATTACCCAAATATCCTCCTAACAAATAATGTCTCTAGGGAGAATACCTTGTTAATATGACATTTCTTGGAAGATGTCCCTTTTTATCACAGTATGAATCCTTGGGAAAAATGCTTGGAATAAAATCAGGAGACATACAGTGGTCCAATGTGATATAACAGATGGGTATAGGTGCCATGTTACAACATTCTACAACTCTGAATGTGGGCACGAGGCCTAAAACTTGGCAAATCTGCAGAATATCTGTAATTTTCATATCAACTTAATTTCATTTACCAGTCCCAGCAGATTAAGAAAAAGATGAGTATGCTTGCGGATGAGATTATATGCCTGGCAGCACAAATCCACAAAGTCATGGAAGCGGCTAGAAGTCTTGTCCCCTCCATTAATTACATAGGCCATATCTGATGTGAAGACAAAGGGTGCACGGTCCCTGCAGATGGAAAACCAGAACATGCATATTTAAAAAGGCTTTAATGAAATAGCTTACGATTTAGTATCTGACAATATGTTTTGTCTTGCGTAGTTTTGCACAAAACATAAGATATTATCATATGACATATAGCATTTCATGACATACAGGATTTCACCCACCTTTTAATGTTTCCAAACATTTGTGCATGTCCCAAGAAGCGACCAAAGTCTATGTGAAACATATGACCACTAGTCTTCAGCATGATATTGTCATTGTGGCGATCACAGATGCCAAGTACATAGGTGGCTACGCAACAACCAGCACAAGAGTAAATAAAATTTTCAACTGCCTGTAGAATTAAAACATGGAAATGTTACCAATGACTATAAGCCTAAATAGAGAGTATACAAATAAGCTCTTAGTGAGCTCTGCCTCTAATGCCACCAGATGTAAGGCAGCTATCTTATAAGTCAATGTTTGACCTTTTAAATAGGCCTTAAGACATGACTTTGATATTAAATAAGCCAGCATCTCATCTGCAGATTGCTCCTCATCAGTGTAGAGTAGAGAGTACTGGCTTAACTGGGTGAGAGACCAAAGTCAGGAATTGGAGGATACTATATCTCCTTATGGAGAGCTCCTTAAATGGCATGAGGAGTCTTATAGGCCAGGCAACGCTCCTCTGGAATCCTGAGTTACTGCACTTGAGCAAAAAATTGCTGTTACTCTGCCAGCCTTGCCGTTTTCCCAAAAAGCGGGCGTGGCAAATGAGGGGTTGAGGCCTGAGGCAGTGCCACATTTATCATCTTCGACACCTGTTTTCTGGTGTCGAACAACACTGAAATCTACGCCAGCCAGGGGTCGATTTCCGCTCAGGGGCGCAGACTGCCAGATTCCGCACCTAATTTATGACTAGGCGTAATTACCCGGGCTATGATAAATCTGTTGTTTTTAGCAAGGAAGTGTTTAAAAATAGGACATGCCACACCATATCGGTTTTATCACCTTTTCATACTCATCCTCTGTGGGGTTGTGTTTTTGTAGCCAGTCGGCTAGCGGTCTGTCTTTAAATGAGCCGGTGACTCCGTGCTCCACCTGGATCTTCCTCAGAGTTTCTGCTGATGGGATCATCTCAACCATACCTGTAAAAATAGGTGTTATAGTTACATAGTTGTTTATGCTGAAAAAAAATAAAAATACGCAGTCCAACCTATAATCTTCTCAATGTTAATCCACAGGAAGGCAAAAACCTCTGAGGCAGATGCCAGTTGCCCCATATTAAGAGGTGGCAATCAGAATAAGGCCTCATGCACAAGGCCGTATTTGTTTCCGCATCCAATATGCATGTTTTGCAGATCAGATGTGGATGCATTCATTTCAATAGGGTCGTAAAAATGCAAACAGCACACTCTGTGCTGCGGTTTTTGTCCGTCCGAATCCCGGCATATTTGCCATGTAGCAGCAAATATGTCAAAGGGGCCAGCAGGCTTTACAGTAACATCTGGCGGAACCCAGAGAGCTCCAGCAATCTGTTCTGTGCCGGAACTCATAGCATTAGAATGAAAGAAGCCTTAGTTTCTTAATTATGACAAAACTTTAAAAAAAAAGCTAAAAAAAAAAAAAAGGCTATGAAAACTGCTTTCTATCTAAGTTTCAATAAATGTCAGTGTCATATGGTACTGGCCTGGATAACAGTATTTGAGGTGCAGTCTAACAGCAGCGCTATTCACGGAGCAGCACAGAAAGTATATTTGGTTTTAATGATGCTATATACTTTTTAATGTTTATAACTAGTAGAAATAGGAAAATACTACTACGACTGGAATACTGGGGAAAAAAGCTAAAATAAGTCCCATCCCAATATGCTGTAAAGTTATAAAGAAATTATTATTCACCACTGAATCCATATCTGGTGTTGGAGTTATACGATTATAAAATGTGTTCTGGCATAGGAAGAGAATACCGGAACTGCCAGATCAGGCATATGCCCTACTGCTGATGCCAGTCACTGCTGGCGCCCAACAAATCTTATTCACTATAAAGTGATCCATCTGATCCATCGGGTGTCCGTGTGAATACCAGCATTTTGGAGGACAAAATACCTGTTCATGCAGTGGTATTCCATCCTTTTTTGTCAGAATCTGTGATGGAGGCTCTTTCCAGAACCTCCATCTAAGGCCGAATGCACACGGCAGTGTTCCGTGGTATGCCGGGCTGGATTCCTGCTGACAGCAGGAGCGCACAGCGTCATTGGTTGCTATGACGCCGTGCGCTTCATGCCGCCGCTGCACTACAGTAATACACTCTTATAGATCATACGAGTGTATTACTGTAGTGCAGCGGCGGCATGAAGCGCACGGCGTCATAGCAACCAATGACGCTGTGCGCTCCTGCTGTCAGCAGGAATCCAGCCCGGCATACCACAGACCGTTCACGGCCGCAGAACACGGCCGTGTGCATTCGGCCTAACAGTAAGGCCTCTTTCACATGGGCAAGTTTTCAACGCGGGTGCAATGCGTGAGGTGAACGCATTGCACCCGCACTGAATCTGGACTTATTCATTCCTATGGGGCTGTGCACGAGCGGTGATTTTCGCGCATCACTTGTGCGTTGCATGAAAATCGCAGCATGCTCTATATTGTGCGTTTTTCACGCAATGCAGGCCCTATAGAAGTGAATGGGGCTTCGTAAAAATCGCAAGGATCTGCAAGCAAGTGCGAATGCGGTGTGATTTTCACGCATGGTTGCTAAGGAGATGATCGGAATGGGGACCCGATCTTTATTATTTTCCCTTATAACATGGTTATAAGGGAAAACAATAGCATTCTTAATACAGAATGCTAAGTAAATTAGGGATGTAGGGGTTAAAAAATAATAAACAAATTTAACTCACCCCATCCACTTGGTCGCGTAGCAGATCTCCTCTTCTTTCTTCAGGACCGGGGTAAAGGACATTTGATGACATCACTGCGCTTATCATATGGTCCATCACCATGGTTATGGACCATGTGATGAGCGCAGTGACGTTATCAAAAGGTCCTTTACCCAGGTCCTGAAGAAAGAAGAGGAGATCTGCTACGCGACCAAGTGGATGGGGTGAGTTAAATTTGTTTATTTTTTTTAACCCCTCCATCCCTAATTTACTAAGCATTCTGTATTAAGAATGCTATTATTTTCCCTTCGAACCATGTTATAAGGGAAAATAATAAAATCTATAGAACGCCTAACCCAAACCTGAACTTCTGTGAAGAAGTCCAGGTTCGGGCCTGGGTATCAAACATGCCAATTTTTCTCACGCACGTGCAAAAACGCATTAAAATGCTTTGCACTCGCGCTGAAAAATTGTGCATTTTCCCGCGACGCACCCGCATCCTATCCGGCCCTCATATGCGACGCCCGTGTGAAAGAGGCCTAAATCTAGAATACGGTCTGTTTGTATAATCAATACTTTATTTCCAGTTCTATCCACCTACAATAACATTTTTATTCAGGGTAATATTAACAGCACTTTTATAAGCTTAATATATCTGTGGGGGGTTCAGTCAGCACAACCCTGTATGCAGGTGCACATTGCTATGGCAAAATACACATACAAACGCAAAAACACAAATGCAATCACACTCTGCAACCAGCACTCTGCCCTGCCTCTATGCTGGATGTTGAATGAGGCATTAGTGTACATTTTGGCCAAAGCGTAATAAGCCACTCACCACGTCAAGGTCGCCTCTATGAGTGGTCCCTAACACTAGTTCCTACCTGTTATGGGCCATGACAGCCACACAAAGTCCAGGGAGCGCAGGTACAGCATGCACGCCAAGCACACTCTGCTTTTAACCCCATCCAGTGCCATTACAGCTTTCATCGGATCCAGGGATGCAAGTACCAACTTGTATGCTCGCCATAGCAATGTGCACCTGCATACAGGGTTGTGCTGACTGAACCCCCCACATTTTTTTTCTTTGTAGTATATATTGGAGGCGTGGCGATCTCCATGCAGTCATGCACACCTGACTAGTTAGTCTGCCCTGGAGGCTGGTTTTAAAGTCAGTATAAAACTGAGTCTGCTTTCATAGCGCCACCAGATTTGGCTCCAGGAGACGTATATAGTGGGCTCAGCATGCATGTTGGTACTTGCCTCCCTGGATCCGATGGAAGCTGTAATGGCACCGGACGGGGTTAAAAGCAGAGTGTGCCTGGCGTGCATGCTGTACCTGCGCTTCCTGGAGTTTGTGTGGCTGACATGGCCCATAACAGGTAGGAACTAGTGTTAGGGACCACTCATAGAGGCGACCTTGACGTGGTGAGTGGCTTATTACGCTTTGGCCAAAATGTACACTAATGCCTCATTCAACATCCAGCATAGAGGCAGGGCAGAGTGCTGGTTGCAGAGTGCGATTGCATTTGTGTTTTTGCGTTAATATATCTGTGGTGGCCGGATAGCTGCATTTTGCGAACCACAGTTATGGCTAGCCTTGAACACAGAAGCATAAGAGCACAATTTTGCATGTAACCTCTAAATCAGCTGTAGTTATAATCTCATGGGAATGCTATGTTCTATGAGTGCACAGACCTAATGACAGTGGTCAGACTTCTTCGAGCAGATGGGTGACCTTATTGGACCGTGATCTGAATCCAGGACTAGATCCTGGACTTCTGTCTTTTGTTCATATTTTTATCTAGTTATTTCTAGAATGAACTTCTGGATATATATCTTTGCTAGCAGCACTTACCGAGCAGAACTAGTTGGTTCTGTTTGTCATATCGCCCTGACATTCTTCCTGTCCATTTTGCACAGTGCAGACACAATCCAACATTCCCGTCTGCAACCTGTATACATAGCTCCCCCTGCCACCGCACAGATTAGGAACTTTAATTTAGAAGCTCGGTGACAGTTCCAGTCTACTGATCATATATTTCTGGTCTAGGCTATGACAGTGAAGAGCCATAAATAATGTGTACATACTGGAAATTGCTAAATAGTTAAAGCAATCTGCATTCCTTTGTATAACTGAAGTGTAAATGGCAGTGAAGCACAAGCAAATGTATACAGTACTGTGTAAAGGTTTTAGGCAGGTGTGACAAAAATGTTGCAAAGTAAGAATGCTTTCAAAAATAGAAGTGTTAAAGGGGTAGTCCCATCTAATCTAAGGCAAGATAGGACTAAGCGCCCACCAGCAGGTGGCCAGGAAACAGCAGAGTGGGCTGGCGTGCTTTTTGCGGTTTAACCATGTTAACTTTACTCTATGAGTCATTATGATTCTGGCAAAACCATGTGTGTGCTTTTACAATTAAGTAAAAATCCCTTTAAATAGAAAAATTATACATAAAAAAAAAAAAACTTTTATAAACTTTATTTCACTTATTTTAGTCCCACTATGTGATCATTTGATTGCTTTTTTAATACTTTGGTATACGCATTATCAACTGTCACTCAAGCTGACAAGCAGTCAAATACACCACACCTTCAGAACAGACGAATAGGCATATATCCACAGCAGGTCAGGCCTCTTAGCTAGTCAGCAACCCCCCCCCAGATCCATTGTAACAATGCCTATTCTTGTCTGCAAAACGGACAAGAATAGGACATGTTATTTTTTGAGGGACTGCGGAATGGACATACAGATGTGGGTAGCACATGGGGTGCTGTCTGCATTTTTTGTGGACCTATTGAAATTAATGGGTCCGCATCCAATCTGCAAAAAAATGTTGGTCGGAGGCGTACCAAAGATACAGTCATGTGAATGGGGCCGTATGGGTATGTAAATTTGTGCCAGGGGCTTAGGCCTCTTTCACACTTGCGTTGTCCGGATCCGGCGTGTACTCCACTTGCCGGAATTACACGCCGGATCCGGAAAAACGCAAGTGTACTGAAAGCATTTGAAGACGGATCCGTCTTCAAAATGCTTTCAGTGTTACTATGGCACCCAGGACGCTATTAAAGTCCTGGTTGCCATAGTAGTAGTGGGGAGCGGGGGAGCGGCCTACTTACAGTCCGTGCGGCTCCCGGGGCGCTCCAGAATGACGTCAGAGCGCCCCATGCGCATGGATCATGTGATCCATGCGATCACGTCATCCATGCGCCTGGGGCGCCCTGACGTCACTCTGGAGCGCCCCGGGAGCCGCACGGATGGTAAGTATGCTGCTCCCCGCTCCCCACTACAGTTTACCATGGCTGCCAGGACTTTAGCGTCCCGGCAGCCATGGTAACCATTGAGAAAAAGCTAAACGTCGCATCCGGCAATGCGCCGAAACGACGTTTAGCTTAAGGCCGGATCCGGATCAATGCCTTTCAATGGGCATTCATTCCGGATCCGGCCTTGCGGCAAGTGTTCCGGATTTTTGGCCGGAGCAAAAAGCGCAGCATGCTGCGCTATTTGCTGCGGCCAAAAAACGTTCCGTTCCGGAATGGAAGACATCCTGATGCATCCTGAAGGACGGACTGTCCATTCAGAATGCATTAGGATAATCCTGATCAGTATTCTTCCGGCATAGAGCCCCGACGACGGAACTCTATGCCGGAAGACTATAACGCAGGTGTGAAAGGGCCCTTAGAGAGTAACTAAACCTTTCTATAACATTTTAATAAGATGTCCATAATAAAAGTTTTTCTAATTTACTTTATTAATTAATTTAGTATTTTCATTAGACTTTTCCCTACCTAAAGCGCACCACTCCCTGTGTGCTTAAAACTGACATTTCTGTACACTCTTGACTTCTCAGCGGTGTACGGAGTATGGTCTGAAGTTTATGGGGTTGCAGCAGTAGTGCGTACGGGCAGGAGCAGCAATATGTGCTCCTGCCGGTAGGTTTAATAACTCCTAGCAAAGCACATGGGTACCCTGTAAGGCTACTTTCACACTAGCGTTCAGAGCAGATCCGTTCTGAACGGATCCGCTCATATAATGCAGACGGTGGCTCCGTTCAGAACAGATCCGTCTGCATTATATTGTATAACATTTTCTAAGTGTGAAAGTAGCCTGAGCGGATCCGTCCAGACTTTTACATTGAAAGCCAATGGTGGGCGGATCCGTATGAAGATTGAGCCATAGTGTGTCATCTTCAAACGGATCCGTCCCCATTGACTTACATTGTAAGTCTGGACGGATCCGCACGCCTCCGCACGGCCAGGCGGACACCCGAACGCTGCAAGCAGCGTTCAGGTGTCCGCCTGCTGAGCGGAGTGGAGGCTGAACGCCGCCAGACTGATGCATTCTGAGCGGATCCGCGTCCACTCAGAATGCATTAGGGCTGGACGGAAGCGTTCGGGTCCGCTTGTGAGCCCCTTCAAACGGAGCTCACAAGCGGACAGCCGAACGCTAGTGTGAAAGTAGCCTAACCCTGTGCTATGCCAGGATTAGCTGGGCGGAGCAAGGTCCTGCTTCGATAAGCTAAGAGAACTGCATGTCAGCTCTTAGCAAATCCTAGCATAGCACATGGTTATAGAGTACCTATGTGCTATATCAGGAGTTAGTAAACCTCCGGGGGCACGAGCAGGAGCAGCAATATGCTGCTGCAGCCCCATTTATAAACTTCGCAGTCTGTACTCCATAAACCGCTGAGGAGTCAGTGGTGTACAAAAATGTCAGTTTTAAGTGCACAGGGAATGGTGCGCTTTAGGTAGGGAAAAAGTCTAGTAAAAATACAAAATCCTTTAAGTATATTAGAAAAACTTTTATAATGATTAAAATTTTAGTCAAATGTTTAGTTACTCTTTAAAGGCTTCAGACATCTTCAGAAACTTTATTATTGTTGATTTACGTTTAACAGATTTAAAATTACATTTTTGTAACAAGTTTTCATTAAAGGGGTTATCCCATGACTAATGTAAAAAATACAAATCAGACATCATATAGTACATGACAACCTCCTTCTAACAAAGCTAGAACCAGCCCTGTACCCCACATGGATCCAGAGATCTCCCCATTTATTGCTCAGCTAGATTTATATCAAGCTGACAGCTCAGGGGGCGTGTCTTTTCTGCTGGAGCTAAGGGGGCGTGTCTTTTCTGCTGGAGCTAAGGGGGCGTGTCTGTGCTCTCCCTATCACAGCTCAGGAGGCAGCTGAAGGATGAAACTGAGCATGTGCGGCCTTCTCAGTGAGCAGGTCAAAGAAATAAGAAATAAATCATCAGGTGGCGCTATACAGATACATTTTATTAAGTAGCTCAGTGGCTATGCAAATTTTTTTATTAAATACAATTACAAAAGTGTTCAGATCCAGGTGTTTTGAAAATTGTTGAATATTTTTCCTGGGACAACCCCTTTAAATAATTTAGCTTCTGTAGCTTCTCTCCTAAGACAGGCCATCTGAAGGCTCGGTCCCCAGTCCCTTTGTAGCTTGTAGTCCTCTCACATGGCATTTTAACAGAAATATTATATTTATTTTTTATGTAGTAATAAAAATGTAACATTTTTGGAGTACATTTTTTTCTAGACACAATAAAAAAAAAAGGATCTTAATACCTCGCCCTCGGCCTGTGGAAAAGCATCGGAAGATCACCATACGCATATCTAACCCCTCTTGTATCCAGATTTTATTCATGATGCGGATCATCTGTAAGGTTAGCATGTCCTGTCGGAGGTCATCTCCACACTGATGAAGAAAACAGACATTTTGTTAAGCAGAGTCATTCGTTTTTGTATTTTACTTAAAAACCCACAAATAATAACAATTCATGAAAAAAAATCATGAGTTTCTTAAAATACACTTAAACATATAAGAGGGACATACCTAAGAATAACATGGACCCCCAGAAGCAGCTCTGGGAGCTAAGACGTGTGGTCTACTTTGGTTGGTATATTATGTCTTTTACTATCTCAGTTGCGTGTTGTTACCTATTCATTGCTGGCCCCAGGATTAGGCTACTTTGACATCTACGTTTTGGTTTCAGGTTTTGCTGTCTTGCATTTAGACAATTTTCTACACCTAAAGCAAGCGTAGAAAATGATGAATGAGACGGGCCTGCCGGCTCATCCCCTTCCACATCCACGCCACGCTCACTTTTTTAGACCTGGTGTGAGCTGGGAAAAGTTGCAGATTCCGGCACGGCGTATTTCTGTATAGTAAATGACCCCCTTAGTTTACTGCCCTAGCCCCATTTTAAAAGGAACCTGTCATCAACTTTATGCTGCCCATACTAACGGCATAATAAAGTAGAGACAGGTAAATTGATTTCAGCGTCATTTATAAGTTAAAAGTACGTGGTTGTCGAGAACCAACATCACAATCATTGCAGACTGGGTCTGGAAAAGAGTCATGGCCACCTGAGAAGAGTCCTGAGTTATTCATGAATTCCTGCTCTCCTGCCCACCTGCTGATGACTGACAGTCTTCTACCGAGTTTTCTCTCTTTCTCTCTAGGAGAGAACTGCCAATCATTAGCAGATGGTGAGAGAGCAGGAGATGATGTATAACCATGACTCTTCTCAGGTATATTTGACTCTTTTTCGAGGCCTGTGCTGCACTGATTATGATGCTGGTTCTCAGCGACCACTTACTTTTAGCTCACGAGTGACACACCACTGAAATCAGCATTTCTGTCACTAATTTATGCTTCCCTCAGTGAGGTCAGCTAAAAGTTGATGACAGGTTCCCTTTACATACCCTGGCTATTGCAGAGTGACCTGTTGACCCCCTCTTGCACGCAGGGCAGAAGCCTCCTCCACCTCTCAATAAGCCCTTGCAATGAACTACATCAACAAATACAACAGTGCACAAACGAGGAAGTTTTAACACTGCTTTGAGCCATAACAACCTTTGTTTCGCCAATAAGGAAATTATAATAGTAAAATCTCAGCTATTCAGGGTGGAGAAATGCTGACAGCAAACATTCCCTGTGAAAAATATTATAATAATGCTCTTATAAGAACACTCCTATATACCATATAACCTTGACTAAAATAAGGAAAGAAAACTACATGCTGTATTTAAATAAAAGATTATAAAAGACAGATACGCCAACAATTACAGAAGTGTCAGCAGCTGTTACCTCTTAAGACCCTCTTGAAGGGGAACTAAAGCGATAATCCAAACACAAAAAAAGAACAAGCAACAAAATAGAACAATTTCCTTATGTATCTTTGTTATTTGCTCTTGTTTCGTCAGCTATCACAATTGCAGACCATGAAAAACAAATTAGAAAAGCCGTGCTTTGTTTTCTCTGGCTGCAGCCATGTCTACTACCCTTGCTTTTTCCCCCCTCTCATGCGAGTGCCAGGAACTGTAGAAGGAGGGAACTGGGTTTAGTGTGAATAACTTTTGTCTACACAGTGACTGTGGCTATTTTGTTGGATGGAATCTCCTAGATGTTAATAGTACAAATAGATTTGGATATAAACATGTGGAACTGTAATATACTGTAGAATACTAAATCTACCAAGAAAAATCCCCCCTCCTCACTCCTTAATAGTTCCTGCTGACAGCGCCATAGCTAGGTATATTTGCCTTTCAGGATTCTGAGAACGCTGGGTAACAACCATGTGGAGCTTTAACAGAGACTGCATAATACTAAATCTACCAGGACAAATCCTCCTCCCCATTCCTAAATAGTGCCACAGATGGCATATTTGCCTTTCAGTATCCTAGGAAAGCTGGTATTACGACCATGTGGAGCTGTAATGGACTACAGAATACTAAATCTACCAAGATAAATCCCCCTCCTCACTCAAACATATACAAATATAACCCAGACTATGTGTACTTCCATCCATGCAAAATGTTCGTTTTGTCTTCTTAATAAAATTAGCAAAAATTACAAAAATTCGGCTTTCACTTTCTCATTATGGGGTACTAAGTGCAGAATGATTGGAGGAACTTGATGATTTTTTTTATTTATCATACAAGGATGCAACATAACAAAATAAGAAAAAAGTTAAAGGTTCTGAAAACTCTCAATGTATTGTAAAAACAAAATGTATGAACCATTTTAGTAGTTTTACATTGTAGAGCAGGTCTCTCGGGTAAAACAGACCTATTCTCTTGATACTGGTTGTCCACTATCCTACTACCAAAAATATGCTATGCTTCACTGTATATACAGTTGCTGCTGCCTCGTCATCATAGTGATTTTGATACTTTTAGCTCTATGTTATAGCTCTACTTCCTGTATCTAATAGCCCAATATACACACATAATTTTGTCTTGAGAATCTGATAAGTTTGGTAAAAGTGGAGCAATCAAAATAAATACAATAAAAAATGGTTATGGAGCAGGACCTTATGGTACCTGAGAACTTTTCAAGGCCACAGACTACCTTCTTTTTCACTGAAAAGGTATGCAAAGTCCTCACTGATAACAATGAGACAAGTGTGTCTTCGTAAACCTTTATCAATACCTACACAGACAAATCACATAGCACATCCAGATACAAAAATTCCAGTGTAATATTGCAGGTTGGGATTTAGCTTAGCTCACTGATACGGGATGCATGTAGTACTATATATTTTACATCACACTGCACAGTTGCAGATGGATACCTTGAAAATAATTGGTATATTCTCTCCCAGTGGATCCACATTCTGGAAAGTAAGTTTCAGTGGCACGGCATTTGAGTTGAAATGTGAGCAGCCCTGGTGAAAGACATGCATGAGAGTTTACAAAAAAGCATTTGGTTAAAACAGATTTAAACTATTTTTGCAGATTTGTGATCAAAGGACTTAGCATCTCCTCAGACATTCGTGTGAATGCTTGTCATCCATACTGTTTGCCAACATGCAAACATTATGGGGGACGAACAATTGTACTAATGATTGTTAGTCCTTCATGGTTTCTATCAGCCTATGTAAACGGCCCTTTAAATTAGAACCGATTGGCACCCATTTTTGAGCGGCCCATGCAAAAAGATCCTAAGGGTTGGCAGCTCATCCCCTGCTGTACATATACGTGGGATGCATCAACTGAACACAAAAGCCTAGATATGATTCCTTCACCCCGGTCAAAGATCCAGTTTTTGGCCACCACCACCACCAATTGCCACAAAACTTTTTTTTACTAGTAGATGGAATACGGTGTTTGTGCGAGACTGGCCTAAGAGTTTTTCATGAGATTTCAATCTTTACAATGAAAACAAATTATTATATTTTTAGTTGACTTGAGAAAAGATTTTTCGGAAGTACTTTTGGCCGTTGTGTGTCCTCAGACCAAAAAAAAAAAAAAAAAAAAAAGACGTCCTCTGCTGATGCATTAAACAGTGTATAACGCCCCATTCACACGTCGGTAATTCTGCACTTCCGGGTCCGCACTTCCGTTCCACAAAAATATAAAACATGTCCTATTCTTGTTCGCAGTTGTGGACAAGAAAAGGCATTTTCTATATAGTTCTGGCAAAATGCGGAAACCACATTGCCAGTGTCCGTGTATTGGGGATCTGTAAAACACATACGGACGTCTGAATGGAGCCTTACAGTGTAGAATTCTCTTTGTAAATGATGATGTGGTCGCCATTTGGAGATGGGAAGGATATTTTTTCCCTCATAGAGCAAATTGGCACATGCCTCAAGGGTTTACTACCATCCTCTGTATCAAACGTTTACTCTTATCCCTTCCATTCATCCACATCCTTCCCCATCCCTTGGTTGAACTTGATGGACAGTTGTCTTTTTCAACTATACATACCATATGCATGTATGACTATGGGTAACATAATTCATGTGACATGGTGTACATTTAGGAGGTCACTGACCTACATGACTACAGATATGGAAACATACCCGAGGCACAATCCCTTTTACAAGAAGGCTGGGGCTTAGTGGGAGTCGACAAGATCCATTAAGAATGAAGAATTGCTTGACGTCTTCTAACCCATTTTTCAGAATTTCCTATGTAAATGAAAGAGGAATATAAGTTGTATTCTAGAACGTTTGTAAAGTTATTACTGTAAAGACCCAAAAAATAAGAAACTATTCATGGCAAAATACATACGACTTCCTGGTAATAATTACCCATAAATGAGGTTTATCAGATGACGGACATACACAGTGTCTAGCCCTGTTACAGACAATAACCCAACCATCGCACTTACGGGTCTGGATGATGGAGCTCCCTCCCGAACCTTCTGCGCCAATTTAGTCAATGTGTTCACCAGCCAACACTGACGGTCAAACTCCTCTCTCAGACCTTTCCCACAGCAGCACAGAAGAGCAGCAAGCAAGTACTGATAGCGGATACTGAACTGAGAATCCTTCAGACAGTCCTTTAGCAGCCTGTCCAAGACATATAAACCTTCATTTAAAAAGTCCTTGCAGAAAGATGTCATGCAATATATAACCTGCACAATACCAGGAGAATGTCTAAAGTGTATATCCAACTTCTAACGCCATTGTTCATTTTATATGTAGAATTAGGGTCCATTCACAAGTCCGTAGCATGTTTTGCGGATCCACAGATCTGCAAAACACAACCACCAGCAATGTGCGTTCCGCATTTTGCGGACCGCACATCGCCGGCACTAATAGAATATGCCTATTCTTGGCCGCAAATGCGGAACGAAATTGCGGACATGTGAATGGGGCCTTAATCTACATGTAAAGATGAGTAGCTACATGTAAAGATCCAAAATTGGTGTAAAGGAAAAGTGGCTTAGTTGCCCATAGCAACCAATCAGGCCGTATCCCTAGAGATGAGTAGTTTATAATGACAAGGAAAATTGGGAGAAGTGAGAACAGGAGGCGTTATAGTCACATACAGTATATTGGTAAGTTACTTGTATTAGGTTATTATACAACATAAGTATCACTTCATAAAAGGAGACAACTCCTTTAAGATAGGTCATCAATATCTGATTGTCTGGGGTCCGACTCTCATTTATTCAACAGACTTTTGGGTCCTTCAGGAGGTGGTCACACTATATTTCTTTATATATACAATTCAGTGGTCACTGGGACCAAAGTGTGTCTTTTTATCACCTCACTGACTAATTATTTTCATAAAACATACATTTTAATGATTCATTTTAAAATATTTATTTCCACTCTAAATTTAAAATTCCTCAAGACTTGGAGAGATGGGAATTATGTATAGTGCTGACACATGGACTTATTCCCTACTGGGGTGCCTGATAACTCCTCAGGACTGTCCCCCTTCTTTTCATGTGTCCTACTCCTTTCTGTCAGACTATTTTGTATGCCAGCTGTTATTTCGCTGTGTGTACTATCTCCCCTGTTGGGGTTCCCTTCTTTCCAATTCTGAACTAAAATCTATGTTACTCCTGCATCCCTACATGTTTCGCCGTACAGACGGCTTCTTCAGGGGATGGCGTGCAGGCTTCAGGGGATTGCCTGCACGCCATCCCCTGAAGAAGCCGTCTGTACGGCGAAACATGTAGGGATGCAGGAGTAACATAGATTTTAGTTCAGAATTGGAAAGAAGGGAACCCCAACAGGGGAGATAGTACACACAGCGAAATAACAGCTGGCATACAAAATAGTCTGACAGAAAGGAGTAGGACACATGAAAAGAAGGGGGACAGTCCTGAGGAGTTATCAGGCACCCCAGTAGGGAATAAGTCCATGTGTCAGCACTATACATAATTCCCATCTCTCCAAGTCTTGAGGAATTTTAAATTTAGAGTGGAAATAAATATTTTAAAATGAATCATTAAAATGTATGTTTTATGAAAATAATTAGTCAGTGAGGTGATAAAAAGCCACACTTTGGTCCCAGTGACCACTGAATTGTATATGGGTCCGACTCTCGACACCGGAACTAAATAGCTCTGTTTAAAATCCCAATGAACCAATAATGTAAAAAGATATACAACTACTACTTGCCAGAAAAAGTAGTGAGTGATCCTTAAGTCACAGATGGCTCTTTTCAGTAGGAACCTGACCAGTGGGCTATCCAGATAGCATTCATATTTCAAAGCCTGAGAAGAGACAATACGGGGAAGATGATCAAAAGGCAAAACAAAAACAACAACCAAAAAACACATTTTCTCCATAGAATAAATTTCCTTGTACAATACATACCTGTACAAGCTGCGGTAGGTAATCCAGAAGCTCAGCATCGGATATGGTATCAATCCACTGAACAGCTGTACGTCTTACTTCTTGATCAGGAAAACTGTTAGAAAACATGAAAGTACACCGTGAGTGACAATGCAGAACAAACGGGATACTTTAATGTTCAGTAAAGGGACCCGGTCATGTTCAAACTGCAGTCTGATCTGCAGGCAGGATGTCCTAGAGCTGTGCAGACCGATGAGATTCAGTATAACTTGACATTTATTGGTCTGCACATTCTGGGTTTAGGAGTCCTGTGGGCGGTCCCAATCAATGATTCATAGCCATCGCTGTATGCATTCAGAGAAAGCAGTCAATCATTGAGTTAGACCGCCCACTGGACTCCTAAACCCAGAATGTGCAGAGTTTAGAATGAATCTTTTGATATAAAACTATCAATCTTCTCAGCTCTTCCTGCTCTATAACCTGCTCCCTGCAGATCGAACCGCATTCCCTTTAAATGTAGCACATATGCAGCATAGAGATAAGAGAAGTTGGCACTTTTGCATGAAAAGACACATTAATGGTTTCTGTGGGAGGACAGATCCACTACAACTATTGGCGGATTACAATACAGATGATGTCCAGAGACATGATGAACGTTTAATGGCAGCTTTTGCCATAAATCTCGACACCTCAAATTACTTGGGAGAGCAACAAGGGGCAGAGGAGTATCCAAACAGTAAGTGTAAAGGATCCGTATTAGTATTAATCGAGCTCTGCACTGGGTTTGTGTTCAGGGGGACTGGTTTGGGGTTTGTATTTATTTACCTGCTCTGGTTTGGGTCATCAGGTAAGATATCTGGAATAGGGGGTCCTGGTCTAGGTCTGTATTAAGAGGGAGTCTGGGAACAGCACATGGCCCATGGTTTACCTGGTCCACCACGGGCCACAATATTCTACAGTGTACATGTGCAGCAATTTTAAAACCTTTTACATTATGAGTTAAAAGGGGTTATCCCATCGTTGATGCAAAAAATAAAAATCATCATATAGTACATGCCAATCTCTTTCTAACAAAGCTAGAACCAGCCCTGTACCGCATATGGATCCAAAGATCTTACCATATATTGCACTAGTTGTTCTGCTAGATTTATTTAAAGCTGGTAGCTCAGGGGGCGTGTCTTTTTACTACAGCTTTCTCTCCCATGTAAAGCCTCATTCACACGTCAGTTTTTCACGGACGTGTGCTGTATGTGTTCTCCCTGGACAGCACACGCCCCATTCATTTTAATGTGTGTATTCAGTGTTTTAGCACAGTCCGTGGGTCAGTGTTTTTAGCACGGATGCATGCTTTATTTTGTCCGCCCGTCCATTATAGTCTATGGGTCCGTGAAAACCACGGATGCAACACGGATGCCATCCATGTTTCACGGATCATTAAGAAGAGATGCTTTAAAAATTAGTTTTTAGCTGTTCAGCGTCAGTGAAACAAGGATGCAAAACGGACAGCAAAAAACAGACACACGGACCCAACACGGATCCTTCACGGACAGCTTCACAGATGCATCACTGACCACCTGCTCACGTATTTGAGCACTGACACAGATGTGTGAATGCGGCTTTAGGCCTCTTTCACACGACAGTATGTCCATTTCAGTGTTTTGCGGTCCGTTTTTCACGGATCCGTTGTTCCGTTTTTTGCTTCCGTTGTGGTTCCGTTTCCGTTCCGTTGTTCCGTTCCGTTTTTCCGTATGGCAAATACAGTATACAGTAATTTCATATTAAAAATTGGGCTGGGCATAACATTTTCAATAGATGGTTCCGCAAAAAACGGAACGGATACGGAAGACATACGGATGCATTTCCGTATGCATTCCGTTTTTTTGCGGACCCATAGACTTTAATGGAGCCACGGAACGTGATTTGCGGCCAAATATAGGACATGTTCTATCTTTAAACGGAACGGAAAAACGGAAATACGGAAACGGAATGCACACGGAGTACATTCCGTTTTTTTTGCGGAACCATTGAAATGAATGGTTCCGTATACGGACCGTATACGGACCGCAAAAAACGGCCCGCAAAACGGAAAAAAAAAACGGTCGTGTGAAAGAGGCCTAACAGTCACAGCTTCTAATGGAAGATGCAGCTGGTGGCAAATGAAAGATGGTGCTGAGCATGTGTGTCCACCTCAGCGAGCTGGATACAGAAATAAGGAAAAGAACAAACAGAAGGTGGTGCTATACAGATTTCCTTAATGGCCATACTACATTTTTATTTGCAGTTACAAAAGCATTCAGATCCAGGTGCTGATTTGTAAAATGTAGAATATTTGGGGCAATCCTCTAAGTATGAAGATGAACCATTGAAGCCATTTTAAGGAATATTTTCTGGAACAAGCATAATTAGCAATTCCTTGAGAAAATCTTACTCACAGGACATGAGAGAATTCCAAAATCTCATTGGCCCGTTTGTCACATCATGAACAGAGCCCATAAAGCTTCAGAGTCCAAACAGTTAAGTGCATAATTAGCAAATTGTTACAAACATTAAAACAAATTGCAATAAAAGTACTTACGTGGCATGAAGAAGACCCAGGGCATCCTGATGTTTCATGTGCGTCCACTGACCCAGTAACACGTAAATGTCTGGTAGGCATGACCACTGCCAACTTGGTGCACTAGCCAGCAACAATGGAAGGGAGCTAATCTCCGAGTGACAGTAATAGCGCATCTCCCACAATTTTTTCTTATCTGCATCTGTCAACCTGAAAAAAAACATGAAAAATCTCTACTATAACACAGTACAGCAACAACAATAGCAACGAATACTGCTAAACATATTTAATATAAAACATATTTGTCCAAGTCCCTTATTGATGAAAAGCCTAAGTGACAAAGTTTTAAGATATTTCGGTCATTTTGACATAGACTATAAATAAAAACAGCATACTCTATCCATGCAGCTCATACAAAGCTTGTCCACAGAGTAAACCACATGGTTGTGCAAGACCTCAGCACGGGGACCAGATTTGTACTTCGTACAGGGGCGGATTGAGAACTTACAATGGCCCTGGTAAAAATACTAAAAGCGGCCCCGTTTTGTAGTTGGGTCCAAACTGATGGAAGGCAGGGCCAGCAATACCATATTGCAGCACATTATACCACCCCAACAGAGCCAAATTACACCACAAAATACTGCCAGCAGCACAAAATACATCCCCAAAAATTTCCACTGGCCAGCTGTGAGAAGGGCCCAGGCTGCCCCCTGGGCATCGTGTAATGACCCGGTGTGCCATTACCACTTCTTTTTGGCTCCTTGCTACCATTTCCATGTGCTAGTCTATATCACCCAATGTATTTCCTATAAATGTGCATATGTATTTTTGAAATTGTTGTGTTCAGCAGATGGCAGTATTAGCGTCCCTGGAGAGGAACCTTTGGGTTCCTCTCAGCCCTCTGTAGCTAGAGGGAGGAGTTTTAGTTAGTGAGGGAGAGTCTAGCTTAGCCCCTGGAAGGGGAAGGCAGCAGGCCTGGTCCAGGTCTGGACAGGTTCTGTTAGGCCTACGCCAACCTCATCACTGGAGGTTGTGCACAACCAAGCTGAGCCGAAGCTTGAGGTACTCTAAAGCCACGACAAGAAGTTCCTAGGACTGTAAGTAAGACTACAGATTACAGCTAACTTAAATTCCAGGAGAAGAGAAAGAGTTCCTATTCATCCGGCCAAGCATAGCAGAGCTGGGATAGCTGCAGAGAAGTATTTGCCTGCCAATGTTAATGCCAATACCTGCTGATGACCAAGATACTGTTTGGAAGCTGTTTGGATCACCCATTTATGCTAAGTAAAAGCAACTGTTCAACATTACTACAAAGTCTGGATTCCATTCATTCTACTCATCCACCATCCAAGTTCAACTACCCCTTTTGCACTGCTTCGAACCACATCAAGTCTGGGATCCATGGATATCCAGGTAGGAACACCATGACAGATGTACATAACATCTAAAGAGACTGTAGGCCACCCTGCACCACTCTGGCAATCCTACCTCTGGGTACCAACATTACCATCTACAAAAGGGGGCCTTGAGCTTCCGCTGCTTAACCGCAGCTGGTGTCACGTTTACTTGCTCTTTAAGAGGGACATATTTCATAGAAACCTCCTAAGGGGCAAGGGATACCCCAGACGCTGCAACCAGTGGGCTTGTTTCATCAATTGGCATCACGAACAGGATTCGTAAAACGTTAAAAACTGTGTGCCATTAAGAACAGGATTCTGACCAAACCATACTGTTATACTAAAGAACAGGAGTCAAACAACAAAATTGCCTACCAACTTTATTTACCTGTTGGATTTACAAATCTGCCGTTGAAAGTGACTTTAATGACTTGCACAGCGACCGGCACAAAATGCTGTGCACCAGCGCCCAAAGAGTTAAATCGCCATTTTTACAGTCTATGGCGCAGTATCTTCTTCATGCCTAGAGGCGCGAAAGTAAAGAAACGCCCCTTGCTGAAGCGCGAAAATCAAGCCCAGCCTTCAGGGAGCAAGACTATGGTATGACGGGAGAAGGGAAGCTCCACCCCTGAAGCCCCTCCTTCATTTCCTGTCTGTGCCCACACCAAAGAATGCAAGATGGCGACTGAGCTGCCCAGCGAGGAAGATTTCCTTCCGGAACCCCTTACAGCCGGAGGTGCTGGATCCCTGCGGGATGAAAGGCGTCGCAACTGCTTACAAGCAGACAGTGTTGGCTGCAGCCAAGAAGTGACCACCCGGCCATACCCAGATTCGACCACTGGAGGGCACTAAACTGACTTTGGGAGCCACAGTGTAGACTGCGTCTGCAAGGTGAGGGCCAGTTGGCCTTGTTTTAAAGTGTTTTTATATTTGCAGGTTGCCCTGTTTCGTCCTCATCCTCTGACCACATGGCAATCCTACCTCTGGGTACCAACATTATCATCTACAAAGGGAGCCTTGAGCTTCCGCTGCTTAACCGCCGCTGGCGTCATGTTTAATTGCTCTATAAGAGGGACATATTTTGAAAAAAAACTCCTAAGGGGCCAGGAATACCCCACACACTGCGACAAGTGGGCTCGTTGCATTCAGCTCACCCGGAAATTTCCCTGTAAGGCCTATGGCCAATCCACCCCTGACTGTGTGCTGGAAAACCGGTTTATGAATAAATGGTAATACATTTTCAGTCCTATTCAGACTCACATTTGGATTGGTGTCTCTGTTTTTCTGTTCCATCATAGAAACAGAAAACCAAAAACGACGGTAGTGACATATCAGTCACATGGTGGACACAATGCCTCGATGTCCATCATTTTACTGGATAAAATAGCACGGCTATTTTGTTTCTGGTATTGTTGATGGAATCTGCAGCTGATCACACATAGATCACATTAGTTGGATTCCTCTGCTTATATAAGTGAAGACATATTTTAGTCACTAGAGGGCAGCACGCACAAACATCTGCAGAAAGTAACCGTGCAGGACTCCAACGTGGACAGGTTGATGGTCATTTACAATTTTCCAGACCACATTTTAAGTGTTTCAAATTAAATGACGCCATTAATAAATCATGAAGACAAATGCTTAATCCTGTCCATTCAAACGACAAACAATAAATGAGATCTCTGTAATAATATAAAACCCTAGTAACTACAAACATGAAACAAAGCTCCTCGGAGACGGGAAGTCTGAGCTATCACTAGTGAGTCTCGTATCGTAGGAGGCTCAAATGACAGGTTATGCTGCCACAAGACAAAGTCTTTGTGAAAACCTGCTACAGTCCCCTTTTCTCGCTTTATTCCCAGACCAGCCTGGGTGTTGAGTTACCATCAGACAGCTGCAGCATGCATGGGAGTGTGTGCAGTACATGGATCACACCATGACGTGTTCGGACATCTGGAGTCCAGGCTTGCGCACTACACGGTAGCACTGATGATGGTTTTAGATTGCATTATACTTAGGTGGGCTCGTCGAATCAAAATGTGCGCTAAGAACTCCACAAATCCAGTGAGCACAGCAATAATGCATACATTTTATTAAAACCTATTCTAAATGTGATAGAAAGAATTTTTGTAATACACTTTTCTTTTTATTTATTTTTTGTACGGATTCCACTAGGACCACATTACTGCTCCTGCCTGTACAAACTCAGCTCGCTTTTTATCTCTGTATAGCACATCGCCGATGTGCTATGTCAGGCTTTAGTAGAGCGTAGGTAGGGGCAGCCATATGCACTGTTCGCTCTGCTCTGCTAATACCAGCCTTCCATACCACATTGGTACAAGTTTTTAGAAGAGCGGAGGCAAGAGTTGAGTTCTGCTCTGCTTCTTCCTGTACTCGCTCCGCTAAAACCTGGCATAGCACAGTGCGATGTGCTGCAGAGTCTTTAGCGAGGGGAGCTGGTAAAGGCAGGAGCAGCGATGTGAGCTCCTGCCTGTACATCATTCACTACGGCCCCAGTGGAATCCGTACACCAGTACACTACTCACATGTCAGCGGTGTACAAGTGTACAGATTCAAAAGCGAAATATATGCCTGAACTTTAGGTTCCTATTTTTTTTAAATCATATTTAGAATAAGTTTTAACAAAGCTTATTTGAATGTTTAGGTACACTTGAAATAATCCAAATAGGCAATGTTTGCCGATATCTTAGCGCCTGCAGGTTGTTACTGTTCCTTTTGTTTTCTTTTGCCTTGCAGGCGCTGCAAGGATTGCGCCTGCACATTTATTTCACTTTGTCAGGAGGTGCTGACAATGTATTTTTGCAGCGTAAAAAAGTTTGAAAAAAAGGCAGCATTTGCATGTTATCAATAGAACATGTAACAGTTCAGTGAGATAACATTACATTTTTCATGCAGTGCTATGGGGTACACAGTCACAATATCAATAATCAGAGCATAATGTACAACTAGGGACGGAAATGAAAGCACAGTCCTATTCTCTTCAATATATTTATTAATGATCTTGTAGAAGGCTTGCATAGTAAAGTATCAATTTTCGCAGATGACACTAAACTGTGTAAAGTAATTTACACTGAAGAGGACAGTATACTACTACAGAGGGATCTGGATAGATTGGAGGCTTGGGCAGAGAAGTGGCAGATGAGGTTTAACACTGACAAATGTAAAGTTATGCACATGGGAAGGAATAATGCAAGTCACCCGTACATACTAAATGGTAAAACACTCGGTAACACTGACATGGAAAAGGATCTAGGAATTTTAACTAACAGCAAACTAAGCTGCAAAAACCAGTGTCAGGCATCTGCTGCCAAGGCCAATAAGATAATGGGTTGCATCAGAAGGGGCATAGATGCCCGTGATAAGAACATAGTCCTACCACTTTATAAATCGCTAGTCAGACCACACATGGAGTACTGTGTACAGTTCTGGGCTCCTGCAAACAAGGCAGACATAGCAGAGCTTGAGAGGGTCCAGAGGAGGGCAACTAAAGTAATAACTGGAATGGGGCAACTACAGTACCCTGAAAGATTATCAAAATTAGGGTTATTCACTTTAGAAAAAAGACGACTGAGGGGAGATCTAATTAATATGTATAAATATATCAGGGGTCAGTACAGAGATCTATCCCGTCATCTATTTATTCCCAGGACGGTGACTGTGACGAGGGGACATCCTCTGCGTCTGGAGGAAAGAAGGTTTGTACACAAACATAGAAGAGGATTCTTTACGGTAAGAGCAGTGAGACTATGGAACTCTCTGCCTGAGGAGGTGGTGATGGTGAGTACAATAAAGGAATTCAAGAGGGGCCTGGATGTATTTCTGGAGTGTAATAATATTAAAGGCTATTGCTACTAGAGAGGGGTCGTTGATTCAGGGAGTTATTCTGATTGCCTGATTTGAGTCGGGAGGGAATTTTATATTCCCCTAAAGTGGGGAAAATTGGCTTCTACCTCACAGTTTTTTTTTTGCCTTCCTCTGGACCAACTTGCAGGATAACAGGCCGAACTGGATAGACAAATGTATTTTTTTGGCCTTATGTACTATGTTATAATAATCATACATTATCTTAGGTGATAGATTGCAGTGCAATCCCCTTGTAGGAAGTAAAAAGCATAGTAGAAATGTAAAACTAAGAAATATGGTACATGGTTATCAACAATGTTATGGTCAGTGGCATACCGTCAATAGAGGGAGACTATACAACTGCTATGGGGCTGGGGGAGGAGAGGCCCAGTGCTGAACTTCCTATCTTCCCAACATGAAAGTATTGCATTTTCATGCATCTGCCACTAGGGGGAGCTGAAGGCAAAGAGGCTATTGATCTTACTTTATACTGTAAATTCCTCTCCACTGAGCTCCCTCTAGTGGTGGCTGCAGGGAAGCTGTGACTTATGTGGGAGATTTATCATTGTATGGTGTGAATGCATTGAGAAATATGATGTTCACAGCAAGCACCAAATCTCTGTAGTGCTTGCTCCATTTTTTCTGACACAGAAGTTGGATAAACTGGGTGGGACTAAGGGCAACCTCTTTTTATTACACCTTTATAATTAAAATGTATTTCACTAAAATAAAATAAAAAAAATTCATGAGAAATATGGGGTGTTGTGCTTTGCATTCTTCGTTGCATGGGAGTGTTTGATGAATGCTTACTTGAAACCTTGGTGGGCCAGGGGGGCCCGCACTCAATATTGCTATGGGGGCCATGGTCATGGGGCTATGTTGTATAAAGCGAGCGGCCAAAGATGCATTTGCAGTAAACTCTACTAAGGTTGGTCATTGCTGGAAGAAGCCTCCATGCTTTGTAGGTCAGATGGAAAAGACGACTACAATAAAAAAAATGGCAACTGTGAGTCATTGGATTTAATCACCGTTTATTCTCTGACTGCAGCTGATCAGTCCTGTACTTACCTGACTAGTATATGGTGGTAATAACTGGTCACATCACAGCAGTCATTTTTTCTATTTAGAGGTATGTTACATTGAAGGTGTTGCTAAAGCAGGGCACATGCTTATAAAGTAAGTTATGAAATGAGGGAACGTAAATCTGAATTTTCTTTGGGGAAAGTGCAAAGTGCACTGTGTGAATGGTATATCGACAGGCTATAGATATCTGTGTGTTTAATGAATATGGGTTGAGTTGATGGAGTTATTTGGGTGGTTCATTCCGATAACCGACAAGACTACTCCTCTATGGCAATAATCCAGCTGCCATGTTTCATCCATTCAGCAAGTTCGGCCCATCGGGTTTTAACTCAAATACAAGGAGTGATTTGACTCGGGGCGGTCCGCGCCCAACATCTTCGAAGGACAAGTGGAGCACTAACTGTTCTGTGACTTCACTGACAGGTGCGGGTTATGCCTCCCAAGCCTTGTAAGGGAAACAAATGCCCAGTAAACGTCTAATTAAAGTTGCTGCAGTTAAACAGATCTTGCTCGCATCTGTAACCGTGATTTAATAATGACGCTAAGTTGAACGCTACCGCGTCCAACTTCCTGGAGTGCCAAGTACCGTCAGCACCATCTGTTCTGTGATGCTCTTACAAGTGTGGGGCTGCACTGAAGGGATCACCGGGTTTCTACCTTATGCCGACAGGTGCTGGTTACCCGCTCAACATTGTTCGTTGTAGGGATTCTAATACTGGAGCAGACTAACTTATTTGGTAACAGACTCATTTATTTGCTACAAGACTAATGTTTTCACTAAAAGAATAATTTTTCAGATAAAATAATTTTTCCAACAAAAAAATATAATCAACTTGTGGGCAACTCTGCTGAGCGGAGAATTAATTTATTTGCACTGCCCACACGGTGTTAAATAAGACTGCTCTGTAACACTAAATCACAGCTGTTTGGCTAACAGAAACAGTTAAATATCAATGTGGACACGCCACAAACAGTAGAATGAGGCAGGTATAATATCCCAATTTGTGAATCAGGGCATAAAAGAATTGCTTATCTATTAAAGGGGTTATCCAATAGTACAAATACCCCCCACAATGCTTGGGCCCCTCCTATAAACTATACCCGGTCCCCGGGACCTGCGTTGCTCTGGATCGCTGCATCTCCCCGTAGCACAGATAAAAAACATCCAGCAATTGGGGGAACAGCCTATAGCAGGCCACAACGGTGACCAGCCTCCCTAGTGTCACCCGCAATGCTAGGGAGGCTGGTCACCGTTGCGGCCTGCTATTGGCTGCACCATTGCCGGATGTTTTAATCCGCATGACGGGGAGATGTAGCAGTGGCCTTCAGGGATCCGGAGGGATGTGGGTGCCGGGTAACTACCATCTATATGAGGGGCCCAGCCATTGTGGGGGGTATTTGTACTATTGGATAACTCCTTTAATCAATATGGACATGCCACATACAGTAGAATGAGACAGATGTATCACCCAGTTTGTGAATCAGGGCCCAATAGAATTGCTTATCTATTAATTCATGTGGACATGCCACAAACAGTAGAATGAGACAGGTGTAGCACCTTTGTGAATCAGGGACTAATAGATTAGTTTTTTTATTAATCAATGTGTACACCGTTCAATTAGATTGCTCTGTGCCCTACACCGCGATTAAACCTGCACGGTCCCTTAAATATCCCTACAGCTTCAGATGATCGTCCCTACACTGTCCCACTCTCGCAATTCATTTTTCTTTTTTTGTTACAGATTTTCAGGAAAACTATTTCTAGCATAACAGCGCTTCCACATCTCTCCCTAAGCACAGCTGACACAGAAATGGTGGCGAGGAAGCGGAATTAAGCTTTTAAAGGGCTGCAACATCACAGGAGGTAGATAGCTCTGGAATGGCTGGCTACACAGCATCTCGCATTCCTCGGCTTGCCTCCCCAACACTTACTTTCACTTTGTACACGTGCAGCCGCCATTTTAGGAAAACATTTGAATCAAAGTTTTCCTGAAATTCGGATCAAATTCAACTTTATTAACTTTTACTCTCTATGTGGAAACCATAAAAAAAAAAAAAGTCTACAATCATACTTACTAACACTTTAGTTAGGCATTTTTGGCACCTTTAAGGCACACCCAAACCCAACCTGGAATGCCCACTTATGCACCTTCCTTTTTTCTGTCCAATGTAGCTCACAATTGCACAGTCCCTGCAAATTCAGAGCTGGCAATTATGGCTACAAATGTTCTGTCATCTGTCATACACAAAATATTAACCACTGCCCTTCATTTACTGATGGAATGGATATTTGGGAATCGCACAAATGCGCTGCTCCGAAATATGAACTTGTGTATCTCTAGGCTGGAGGAATACTTACATCAACTTTCCTGGCTTCTAAATCTAACAGATTTCTAAGTTTTCCATATTTTTTGCTGCCCAGCCTTTACACTGGGGAAAACTTAGATATACTCAGCAACCATACTTAAAAAGACCTGTCACCCCTCCTGACATGTCTGATTTATTAACTACTTGCATTCCCCATGTAATAAAAATTCCTTTGCTACTTCTGCTAGAAGTTATAAATGAATTGCCAGCAGCTTGCAGTAAGGCCTCATGCACACGACTGTCCGCATCTTTTGCGGCCCCATTGAAATGAATGGGTCCGCATCAGAGCCGCAGTTTTTGCGGCTCGGATGCGGACCAAAACAACGGTCGTAGGCATGAGGCCTTATACAAGCTGTACACTGACTACTTTACATGGGGAAGGGGGGGGGGGGGAGAGAAACAGAACTGGATCGCACATCCACAATGCTATGCTTTGATCTAACTCGCTTATCAGCACCATATTAAAGTGTACAGCCCCCCATACTGCATGCTGTACAAGAGGCATTAGTGTACATTTTGATCAAAAGGCATAAGCCCACTCACCACGCCGAGGTCGCCTCTATTGAGTGGGACCTACTCTGACAAAAAGGCGCAGTGCAGTGCGGTGACAAAAGCGGTAATGCCCTGGTAGGCGGTGGAACCCAAGAGTCAAAACAGCAACCCTGCTGTCTGACAATGCCACCCATGGCACTGGGTCCCACCAACCCACCAGAACAGCACCACAAAAACAAAGGCCACCACGCAGTACTGCACCATGTGAACAGCTGTCTAACACAACATGTCCATTGCAATCAGGAGCTACAGGTCAATGACCACTATATGCAGACTTGTGTGATTAAAACCACCTGTGCCAAATGGGAGGAGTGCTGATGCCAGTAAAGAAAAAAATAGACCATTAATATACATGGGGGGGAGAAACAGAACTGGATCGCACATGCTTTGATCTAACTCGCTTATCAGCGCTATATTAAAGTGTACAGCCCCCCATACTGCATGCTGTACAAGAGGCATTAGTGTACATTTTGATCAAAAGGCATAAGCCCACTCACCACGCCAAGGCCTCTTGTACAGCATGCAGTATGGGAGGCTGTACACTTTAATATAGCGCTGATAAGCGAGTTAGATCAAAGCATGTGCGATCCAGTTCTGTTTCTCCCCCCCATGTATATTAATGGTCTTTTTTCTTTACTGCTATCAGCACTCCTCCCATTTGGCACAGGTGGTTTTAATCACACAGGTCTGCATATAGTGGTCATTGACCTGTAGCACCTGATAGCAATGGACATGTTGTGTTAGACAACTGTTCACATGGTGCAGTACTGCGTGGTGGCCTTTGTTTTTGTGGTGCTGTTCTGGTGGGTTAGTGGGATCCAGCGCCATGGGTGGCATTGTCAGACAGCAGGGTTGCTGTTTTGACTCCTGGGTCCCACCGCCTACCAGGGCAGTACCGCTTTGTCACCGCACTGCGCTGCACCTTTTTGTCAGAGTAGGTCCCACTCAAAAGAGGCGACCTTGGCGTGGTGAGTGGGCTTATGCCTTTTGAACAAAATGTACACTAATGCCTCTTGTACAGCATGCAGTTTGGGGGGCTGTACACTTTAATATAGCGCTGAGAAGCGAGTTAGATCAAAGCATAGCATTGTGGATGTGCGATCCAGTTCTGTTTCTCCCCCCCCCCCCCCCCCATGTACACTGACTACTTTACATTGTATCAAAGTGTCAGATCTTCAGTGTTGGCCCAGGTAAAGATATAATAAAATATTTACAAAAATGTGAGGGGTGTACTCACTTTTGTGAGATACTGTATATGTCATTAAAGGCGTTTTCTAGGATGGCTGCTGTATTCCGAAAAACAGAGCTAATGTACTCCAATGCAGCCGAGATGCAACAGTAAACACAACATATGGGCAGGAGGGATGCTGATTTTGGAAGAAAACAGTCATGTGTTTCTAATCTTGCACAATCTTTTTAAAAGGGATGTCCCGAGATTACATATCGTATTTACTATTTCCTGTGTTCACTGCAGAGTAATTAGAAAAATAGCTTTCTGAATGGAAGAACGCCATATAATCAGCTCCTCTGTAGTGAGCACGTGGCAGAAAGCTAATTCTAGCAGTAAACGGAGGATCACTATGTGGAGCCCTGGCTGCGATTAGACTGACTGAGCATGTGTAACCACCAGCACACAGCTCAGTAGAAAGATGTGCACATTGCTATACACCTTCACTACTAGGTAACACCATACTAATCCGTGTTGCGCTGTATGGATCTCAAAACCGCATCACAACACTTCAGTTTAGTCCCCATTCAGAATGCGAATGCATTCCGCTCCATTTTGTCGCATTCCCATGCTGGACACAAAACTGCTGCATCCAGCGGCATGAGAAACAGACCATCCCGGATTGTGCGCCAAAAACCATGTAAGTCAGTAGTGCCAGATCCGGCGCCCATTGACTTACAATGGCTTTAGTACGGATCCGGTTTGATCATTTTCGATATAATACAACTGGATGCGTTCAAAACTGTACAGCAAAACTGCAGATGTTAAAGTAGCCTATATCTCATAACTCTTCACTGGATAGCTTTTAATTACCGGTAGTAATTATGCTTCATTTATATTTTTATTTTATCTATGATCTATCAAAGTAATAAGACATGTAAACCTAAACAATATTTAATTAAAGTTGAATATATTTTACCAATGAAATGTGTCATTCAATAGGTTTTCAAACAAACAGAAGAGAACGTTTTAGAGGGTGAGAGAAAACATATTCAGCACTTCGAGAAATCCCGGATCCCACTACTTACCAATATAAAGACTCCTTCTGCATGGCCTCACACAACTTGCTTTTATCCTCCACAGACAAGCTGGAAATATCGTATCTGGGGCTAAAGGCTTCGCTTTCTGGTTTTGTGAATTTAACATCAAAAGCAGACGTTGGAAAGTCAATCTGTAACAGAAATATAAGGGATGAGAGAGGATCTGGTAATGTTGGATAGTTAAGCTTTCTTTCAACCCACAATATTCCCACGTGAGCGAATACTTATATCATCTCTTACTAGGACTAAAATTTCAGTCTGAGATCAACTTTTTTTTTTTTTTTTTGCATCTTAGGGTGCATTAACACAAATGTGACACAGCCACGCCCATGTAGTGGACCACAAACCGCAGATCTGCAAACCACGGGCACCGGCAGTGTGCACCACGCACTACGGTGCGAACCCATTGACTCCAAAGGGTCCACGATCCGCAAGATGCGGTGAAAACATAAAGACATGTCCTATCTTTTGTGGCGCGGAGTCACGGACCCAGCAGCATACAGAACTCCTTCCGTGTGCTTCGGTGTCCGTGCCTCCACAAAAGGTAGAACATAACTTTCACTGCGGATTGCGGACCCACTGAAGCCAGTGGGTCTGCACCGTGATGCGGGGTGCACACAGCCGGGGCCTGTGTTTTGCGGTCCACAACATGTTCATGTAAATGCACTCTCTGCCTCAACAAGAGTAGATGATGACATAGGTCATAATTCAATATTCATGTAACAATTGCTTGCCTTGTCTTCCAAATTTTTCACTCTGCGTTCTTCAATACCTGCCAATATACACTATAAATGGCTATTGTTCTCAACTGCCAAGAGAATTAAAAGGGTATTCTTAGTCATTCTTGCTTGATATTAAAATAGCCCTCATATGCTGTGGCTAGGGGTGGCTGGGGTTACAGAGGCAGCTAAGCAGGCGGTGCTATACAGTCTCCAGAGCTCCAATTCACTTCTATGTGATTACCCCTTTCAGTTGTCCGTGTGGTCTCCTGAACCTTTGGTGATCCAACAGCTGAACCCACTACTCAGAACATTAATGGGATTATGGCTTCATGCACACAACTGTATCCTTATCTCAGTCTGCAAACTACAGATACCTACAGTGTGCATGCCATGCTTTTTTCACTCCCATCAATGGAAATGACTATTCTCATCCACAATGTGGACCAGAATAGGATATGTTCCATAATTTGCAGAATGGCCACACAGATCCGCAAAAAATAAGGATGGCGTGTGACCTCATATAAATTAATAGGCCAGTATGCTACACACCAAAATGCAGCTAGCACAGGGATGGAAATACAGTCGAGTTAGTGCATGAGGCCTAATGCGACAACTTGCTACCAGCCATTCAGTAGTTAAAGAAGTGGAGACTGGTTTCATGGGAAGAAAAGTCTGGTTTCACAAAAGAAAAAAAAGTCCATTATTACACTGAAAAGTTCTTTTGCTCTCTCAGTTTCCTGGCAAAAAGACTTTAGCAGCTGTTTTATATTCATTCTTTTTCCCTTTTTCTTAATCCATGGAATTGCTGCTCTATTTCCAAATACAAAGAGTGGAGGATGTGGCACATGGAGCCTTTCTTTAACCCCCAACCTGCAAACGAAGGATCAGTGCCAATAGGCATTTCTGGTCCAGTTATTATTTGTACTGGACAAAAGAAAAATCTGTCATATAAAGGGCTTGTCCATGTTTATAAAACTATATTATAATTTGGGATTAGTGCAAGCAATCATTTTCCAAAGGCAGCCATGAGGAAATATCTTACTGACTCATGGCCAGCCCATCCTTCGACCACCTAAAAGAGAAACATTGTGGTAAAGTAGAACTAGTTTAGTTGCCCACAGCAACCAGGTTCCACCTTTTTTCCATTTTATTGGGATTGTATGTGATAGACCAACACAGAAACTAGCACGTATGTGTGAAGTGAAAAGAAAATGGTTTTTAAAGTTTTTAAAGGGGTTGTCAGGGTTCAGAGCTGAACCCGGACATACCCATATTTTCACCCAGGCAGCCCACCGGATGATGCTCCGATGCGCTCCCTGGGCTCTTTTGTTTACAATAACACACTGGCGGGTGGAAGTTTCCGCCCCGCAGTGTGTTCGGTGACATCACCGGCTCTGATGGGCGTGCTTTAGCGCTGCCCCAGCCGTTTTACTATCAGTGTCGGTGACGTTACCGGACTTCCTAGCAGCCCCATGGAAAGCCCGGTTCGTCACTGGAACTCCTGAAAATGCCTTTGCTCTGCGCAATTTAGCGCAGGGCAAAGAAGAGCATTGAAGCATGACCCCCCCCCCCCCCCCCCCCTTCCCGAGTCAATAGTCATTTGGAGTATTTCTCCACCAGCTTTGCATTTCTAGAGACTAACATTTTTATCTATTCTTCTTTGCAAAATAGCTCAAGCTCCCTCACATCGGATGGAGAGTTACTGTGAACAGCAATTTTCAAATCTAGCCACAGATTCTGAATTGGATTTAGGTCTGGAATTTGACTGGGTCTTTCTAACACATGAATATGTTGCGAGCTAAACTATTCCATTGTAGCTCTGGCTGTATGCTTAGGGTTGTTGTCCTGCTGGAAGGTGAACCTGCGCCCCAGTCTCAAGTTTTTGCAGCCTCTACCAGGTTTTCCTCCAAGATTGCCCTGTATTCAGCTCCATCCACCTTCCCATCAACGCTGACCAGCTTCCCTGTCCCTGCTGAAGAAAACCGTCCCCACAGCATGATGCGGCCACCGTTTATCACCATGGGGATGGTGTATTCAGGGTGGCGTACAGTGTTAGTCTTCTGCCACACATAGCATTTTGCATTAAGGCCAAAAAGTTAAACTTTGGTCTCATATGACCAGAGCACCTTTTTCCACTTTTGCTGTGTCCCCTACATGGCTTGTGGTAAACTGCAAACGAGAGCCCTTATAGCTTGCTTTCAAAAATTGATTTTTTTTCTTGCCACATCTGCCAAAGGCCAGATTTGTGGAATACATGACTAATAGTTGTCCTGTGGACAGATTCTCCCACCTGAGTTGTGGATCTCTGCAGCTCCACCAGAGTGACCATGGGCCTCTTGGCTCCTTCTCTAATTAGTGCTCTCCTTGCCTGGGCTGCTAGTTTAGGTGGACATTTATGTCTTGGTAGGATTGCAGTTGTGCTATACCACTAATGTTCACTAACAAACCTGTGAGGCCTCCACAGAACAGCTGTAGTTATACTGAGAATAAATTACACACAGGTGGACTGTTTACCAATTAGGTGACTTCTGAATGCAATTGGTCACACTGGCTTTTATTTAGGGGTATTAGAGTACAGGGGTTGAAAACAAATGCACAGCATACTTTTCAGAATTTTTTTTATTAAATTTTTTTTAAACGTATCATTTTCTTTTCACTTCACACATACTTGCCACTTTGTGTTGGTCTATCAAATAAAATCCCAATAAAATACATTAAGTTTGTGGGTGTAGCAAGAAAAAAATGTGGAAAAGTTCAAGGGGTATAAATACTTTTTCAAGGCACTGTAAAGAGGGTTTACTGCGCTTACTGGAGCTCCGGTGAATGATGTGGCCTCCTCGCAGCTTACTAAGCACAGCGCCGTCCATTGAATATTGGCTGTGCTTGGTATCGCAGCTCAGCCCCGTTCACTTGATTGGTACGGAGCTGTGCCCAGGGCTTCTTCAAACAGACAGGAGTGAGTCCCCTGACGATCTGATATTAATGGCCTATCCCGATGATAGGTCATCAATATGAAAATCTTGTAAACTCCTTTAGTCATTATTGTTCTACTTATTTAAACATTTTTTAATATTTTTTTAAATAAGAAAATGACATATGGTTCAATGTGCTAATGGTAATACCATATAATTGTCATTGAGCAAAAGCCATAGGCAAGCTAGTCTCTGGTGATGGAGATGACCATGGGTTTTTAGACAAACACTTCAATAATCAGTCTCCAATGCATAGAATATTTTGCATGGGCTTATTTTGCCCTATGGTTTCTGTCCGTACAATGTATAGAAGGGGGATGCACAACCTTTTCTTGTCTGAGAGCCACATTCATTCTCAGACTGAACCATTCCCAGGGACCACAACAAAATTTAAAGGGGTATTACAATTTGAGACGGTATGACATATGAAAAGTACATGCCATAAATGTCTGATAGATGCAGGATTACACTTCTAGAAGTCCCAACCATCAGGAGAATGGGTCTCCCCTTCGCCCCTGTTCATACCCGAGAAAGGAAGGGATCAGGCACACATGATTCTGTCTCCTATGTATTTTAATTGAGGCCACCTCTCCATGCTCCTGCATTACATGCCACTTCTCTCTGACATGGAAAATACATGTGAGCAGCTACCAGACACACACAAGTATGTCTATGACCAGATGGTTGCGGGTCACAGAGAAAGGCGTTGCGGGATGCATGTTGCTCCAGACTGCAAGTTATGCACCCCTGGTATAGACGTAAAGCCACAATTTCTAAAAAGCACTGGAAAGGATACAAATAATTCATAGAGAGACTTCAGGGGTAACAGTATCCAGATCAGTTATAAGAGTATCAGGTTCCGGAGTTTGCCTGATTTTGTGCTCATCCCTATCTTTTGGTAGGGACCCTGGCGGTCATGAAAATGTGAGCCTTTAATAAAGCAGTAGTCAGTCATGTCTGCTGCCACTCCAACTCCATGAGCCTGACAAAGTAATGTCTATATACTAAAGTTGCCTATATACACATTGTAATATGTGGTAAAATGACAGAAATGCAATTGCTTCTGTAATTATCTTTCCTATTTACGGTAGTCCTCGCTGTTGACATACTGACCAGACCATCTTGGGGGAATTTTTGCACAGTATATGCTGCAGTGAATAAACAGATCCCATCAACCATATAATGCCCCCTCTTTTTAGCAGCAGAAGGGTTCCTTTTTTCTATAGGCAGTAAAAACTGCACTATGAAGAAAAGCAACAATAAATTGTGGTGAGAAATAGCTTTCACTAATGAAAAATATTTCTAGTAACTCATGAAATTAGCAAAACATGCAATTTTGCCTTTGCCTCAAGACTGTGGCGGTGCAATCATTAAGGCCTTAGCCTATAAGCCCCAGCAGATACTATATTAAAGAAAACTGAAGCGCTTTAAGTCTTCCTTCCTTGGTAATAAACGTTTATTCACCAAGTCATGAGCAAGGTTTTGACCACAAACAGTCTTTATCAGACATACTTGATAAGCATGCTTATAAACATTATATTAAATATAACAATTTATTACCATGGAAGGAAGACTTGGAGTGCTGCCGTTTCCCTTAATATGGACGCGCTTATTTGTACAGTAGGACCGGGGAGCGGTGAATACATTGCTCCATGTACAGGCAGTACTCACCACTCCCTGGCCTTCTTCTGCCAGTCCCGCACACAGCATGAGGACATAGGCACGCTCCTTGACATCACGTCACTGCACAGCGTGACAAAAGCAGTGGCATCTGGAACAGGAGATGTGTGTTGATTTATTTATTTTGTCTGATCTGAGGTCTTATTAACATTGGGGGTCTGATCTAAGGTTTGATAGGGGGTCTGAGCTGAGGTCTGATTAACATTAGGGTTCTGTTCTGAGGTCTGATTAACGGAGGGGGGGGGGTCTAATTTGAGGTCTGATTAACTCGGGCTATGATCTGAGATCTGATTAACATTGGGGTCTGATTATTATTTTCCTCCTCTAAAACCTAGGCGAGTCCTATGGGCAGGTCCGTCTTATAGGGAGAAAAATACGGTAGTACTCATGGATACAACCAGTGATCACACATGGGAAATAGGTTCTGCCTACATTCCAGGGGCTGCAAAATAAAGGGAATTTCATGACCAACATTCGTTCCCGTTCATTGACCAGTGTTAAAATGGCCAGCGATCAAAGGAATAATAATAAAACACCAGTTGACCAGATTTGTCAGCAGCATATCCCCCCCAGTGTAAACAGAGAATGTGCTGGGGACAATAATGGTAACTGTATGAGGAGGGGGCAATGAATCGCTCAAACCCCTCGAAATACCTGTAACATTGAAATGGAAATGTTGATCAACCTGCTACAGATGATAATGGTGCAGAATTGAAAGAGTAATCTTTATGTATAGTGTATTATCATTAATTATTATGATTGTATTTATCATCATCTATTTAAAATCAATTTACTAAAAACTGGAGAATCATTGTAATGTGTCACAGGCATCAATGCAGTTTAGAAATCAAATGCAGACTTTGGACGGTTGCTGAATCCCTCAATTACATTGATTACAGTGCACAAAGTAAATTAATGACATGCTTCTAGGAAACCGCCATTACACAGTGCAAAGGAAGGAACGCTGCATACTAGCATCAGCAACATAAAAGATTTAAGTACAGTGGTCCCTCGATACAGTGGCCTCCGGATACAATATTTTCAACTTAGAATGGCCTTCCCTGGGCTCAGGCTGTGATCAAACCAATCAACATGCCATGTCTCTCTACCAGTGCGGTACTACATGTCCAGTACCGCCCTCTGTCTGTGCCAAGATGAGCTGCTCATTTTGATGTCAGGTGAGGACCTCTGCATGTTATTTTTCTGGTACACAGTGTGGTATACAGGACCCTGACAAAGCTCCTATCCTCATCATAGAAAGTGGATTACAGCTTCCAGGTCCTCCTGCAGACTATTATATGTTAGGACTTTCTTGATTGTCTGCTTATTTTTCTTAAATCTTGATTTTATCTTATCTTAGGATGACATTTTGGGACTTTGGAACCAATTACTAGTTTTCCATAGAGTTATGGACTCAAGTTAGAATTGTTTCAACATACCATATTCATTGGTTCCAACAGGACCATTGTAAGTTGAAGGACCACTGTACTTTTTGTCCATATGCAACTGAGCAGGCAAGTGCACTAAGGGTAGGCCCAAGCCACTGCACCCTATCTCAGGCAGCCTTTCCATCTCCTCTTTGACAGGACCAGGTGAGATGACTATGCCGTACATGGCTCTGTCAATCAAGAAGGAGAGAGAGGAAGCAGGAGGTGCAAAGGAGCACAGAGTGGCTTGGGCCCATCCTCGGTGCACTTAATTGCTCATTTGAATATGAATTAAAAGTACTTTTTCTCCAGAATGAATAAATAGTTCGCTAAGTGAAAGGTATCATTACTCTGCACTGAGCCAGCCCTACGTGGCATTGTGTTTGGTTTACCAGGGAACTTCCTGCTGACTCCCTTCAAAGCCAGATGCCAATGAATCAGTATTAAGAAACATCTTAATCATGATACACATTCCCACTAGTTTGGTCCATTCTCTTTTAGCCAGTTTACCCCTTTGTTCCAATGTCTGATACTTTGCGCCCAAGTTTCAGCCTTCCGACTGTGTCAGGCATGCCCAGAAAAAAACGTTACGTGAGCTGATGCCTAGGATTTTTTCATGTTGCAGCCATCTGCTGCGCAGGGAAAAACTATGAAGAGGAATCAGTACTAAACCAGTGCTGCAGCCCCTACATACCAGATCCCCTACATACATCTCCAGATCCTTTTTAACCCTTCCAAAAAGCTTGATGCACTACAAATCTGCTACGTCTATGCATGTAGAATGGCAATGGGGGTCATTTCCTACCAAATTGTGCCGCAAAAGTAGTGTACATGGCGTGCGCAAAATTCTTTATGCTTTGACAGTTGAGAAAAGCGTCTCCAAAAGGAGGCATAGTTGAGAGGAGTCATTAGACACACTAAGAGGGTCATTTATTACGCTGAAATATGCCTATATTAGGCGCATTTCAGGCGCAGATTGCAGTGTAGCGGCTAGTTGTACCGCAATCCGCGACTTTTTGCCAGGTCTAAGAGAGTGGGTGGGGTGTGAGCAGTGAAGGGCCAGTAGGCCCATCACATTTACCAATTTGCACACCTGTTTTAGGCGTAGAAAAAGGTCTAAATATAAGACGGCAAGGAAGCCATCTTACATTTAGAAGTGGCGGAGGATCCACCGAAGTTATGAAGAGGCCATCTAAAACGCCGGTCTTAATAAATGTGCCCCTAAAATGTTGTGCACTAATTTTTCTGGCAAAAAAATATCAGCGGAAAGTACCGTATGTCAGACATGAGGTGACATAGGCAGTAGAAAAATGTCTAACATAAGTTGTGAGCTGCACCAATGTATCATGCACCATTCGGAAAACAATTTGTACCTTTTGGCCATCTTGTAGAATAATGCATTTTGGGACAACAAACCAACACTGAGTACTATATGATATAATTGTACCAATATGCAAATGTGATGTTCACACCTGCTTCAGAAGCTCCTTTAGGGGCCTCCATCTCAGATTCCGCCAAACCAAATAGCGGACTACATTATAGTCATCCTTCAGCTCCTATATCAGAGCAGAACTATGCTAATAAAAAGTGGTGAACATAGCCAAAGACTCACTAGAGGGTTACCATGAAAAGCATCAGATGTGATCACGCAGGCAAAAATAATGACCGTGTTTGTAAGCGTTATTCACCACAAAAACAACTGTTATTTTAGCATTTGGGGCAATGGCAGTTATTTCTTCCTCTATAATTACTTTTATTACCAGATGCTTTCCTGAAACAGCTCAGTTCTCCACTAATGAATATACTGTGGTCAAATACAAGTATTGTGAGGTCCGTGTGGAAAGGTTATGGGCACTCCGAGATATACAGAAAGCAATCTCTCTGGCCACAGCTATGTAAACAGGTTATATGTTTTACAAAATTGTCTTAACAAAAGCTTTACGATGTTCTGAACTTTGTTATAGTTTTCTTATTTTATGAAAAGAAAAGAAAAAAGCTCAGAACACCAAAAACAAGACTTACAGCTTATACATGAGGATAGAAATAATATCTTGGTTGCACATAATATTTTTATCAATTTTACCTGAAGAATGGTGCTGTCCGGTTGGTTCACATTTGGTGTACTGAAACTAGCGCTACCATGTTTTGTAGTTGGCCAAAGACCGAGTAAACGACGACCACAGGTTAAAAGTCTTAAGGGGATTAAAAGAAAAAAAGTGTGTATTAGAGAAAAATAGAATATTGCCGTACTGTAGATCGAGGAAGCACAACAGCTGCAGTCAGTGTTAGTGGAATAAACATTACAGAGCTTTAACCATCTTTATTACAATTTAAGAATGTAAAGGGAGTCCAATGAAAAACATTCAACATTTTTCAAACCAGCACCTGGATTTGAACACTTTTTTATTTGCATGTAATTAAAAAATTTGTATCGCCGCTGAGCTATTCAATAAAATGTATCTGTACAGCGCCACCTGCTGTTTGTTCTTTTTCTAATTTCTCTGTCCTTTTCATCGAGATGGAAGCACATGCTCAGTTCCAGCCTTCAACTGCCACCAGCTGCAGTAGAAAGGACACAACCCCCGAGTGCATACCCCCTAAGCTGCCAGCTTGAAATAAATCTAGCAGAGCAATTGGAGCAAAGAATGGTGCCATCTTTGAATCTACGTGAGGTACAGGGCTGGTTCTAGCTTTGTTACAGGTTGTCATGTACTATATGATCTCCGATTTTCATTATTCGTGGGATAACCCCTTTAAACTTTGAAAGAAAAAAAAAAATTATCTGACATTCGTAGTCACTGGTTGACCCTTTTTACAAAACAGCAACTATAAGGATCGTTAAACCTTAGTGCAAATAATTAAATAATAATTTAAATATATTATTTAATTTAATACAATTAAATAAATAAAAAAATTACCGGTAGTATGAGACAAGTATCAAAACCAATGCAGAAAAAATCCTGTTGCTGCCTATAGAAGGCGATCAGGTGCTTCTTTATATCTTGTAGCTATCCCTGATGGACTGTATGCAACATGGTAACTCTCATTTCCAGAATTAGGGTTATCCAGACAATAGAAAAAAAAGGCTCAAATGGAATAACAGAACTAGAAGAAACAAACAGTGATACCTTACAGATCCTGGGCTGTTCCCACTTAGATTTTTCCAGGGTTCCCCGCCAGTCCGTTTTCTGGTCCCTCTCAACGCACAGGAAATAACCACACCCAATCATTGGCAGAGATGGGTCACCAATGTGGTCCGTGATTGGGTGAGCAGTAATTTCCTGTGTGCCGAGAGGGACACCAGACATCAGCGAGGACTTGGGGAGGGGGAGACCGGAGATTGGCAAGTATCACTTTTTTAATTGTATTATGCCATTCTGAACGTTAGGAAAAAAAATTAAGGGTCAGACAACCCCTGTAAACCAAAAATATAATTCCAAAGGCCCATCCTCAAATGCAAGCAGACTACTAGTAAACTGTGCTATTATCATTCAAATGAGTTAGATGAATTGTGAAATAACCCCAAAACCTGATAAACCCCAATAATAAGTGATCCACAAGTGGGTTGTCCCCTGTTGAACTTCATGGACCCAGGCATGCTTGAATGCCAATGGATTTTCTCTGGTGGGTCAGTCCAACATCACTTTACTATTAGTCTCATTAGTACTGTATTGTTAAAGGGGTTCTCTGGTTTGGAAACCCATTGTGGCATTCAAAGTAAATAAGGGGATGGTGCTTTGTCCATCACTTCACTGGAGTGTAGAACACAAAAGGGAGAATGTTTTCTTTTTGTATGCAGGTTTCTGGTGTACAAAAGTCACAATTTTGACACAAGTGACCACTTTCACAAAAGGTGGGTGGGGCATGGGCGGTGGGCTTGAAAATTGCTTCCAGGTTCCCTATAGATTTAAGTTCATCTCTGGGGCTCCCAATAGCAGTCATGTGATCAATAGATTTTTTTACTCATCATTTAGGTGAAGCTAAGGACATGTCCTAGGGCAGTGATGGTGAACCTTTTAGAGACTGAGTGCCCAAACTGCAACCTAAAACCCACTTATTTATCACCAACGCGGCAATGTAACCTGAATACTACAGTATAATGTAGTATATCTTCCATGTACTTTATCATTTAGCTATAATAGCCTGCCTACATTCAGTGTGCTGCCTGTGCCGTTCATAGTGCGCCCTGTGCTGATGATGGCAGGAAAACTCTAAGGCATATTGGTACACAATAGACTTTTTCCAGGGTGCGGGTGCCCACAGAGATGGCTCTGAGTGCCGCCTCTGGCACCCGTGCCATAGGTTCGCCATCACTGTCCTAGGGAAAGCAGATCAAAGAACTTGGATGAATGTGAGTGTAAATTATGAATTATATTAAGAACTTACTGCCTAAAGTTGAACAGGGGAGTGGTAACCCAACCCAGTGGCTGAGGGTTTCGTCTCTGCTTGTTAGCTTCAGAGGAGCTCCCAGGAGGGGGGACAGGCACCGCATGCAGTGTAATTGTTAAAAGAGTCTCTCGTGGCAGGTGGTTTATCTGGACTGGAAAACAGATCCTGCACAGGAGAATAAAAAGAAGGTAAACCACAGATGTCTGCTACAATATACTTTAAGAGCTTACAAACCATATACTGCTAAGGCCTCTTTCACACTTGTGTTGTCCGGATCCGGCGTGTACTCCATTTGCCGGAATTACACGCCGGATCCGTCTTCAAAATGCTTTCAGTGTTACTATGGCAGCCAGGACGCTATTAAAGTCCTGGTTGCCATAGTATTAGTGGGGAGCGGGGGAGCAGTATACTTACCGTCCGTGCGGCTCCCGGGGCGCTCCAGAATGACGTCAGAGCGCCCCATGTGCATGGATGACGTGCCATGCGATCACGTCATCCATGAGCGTGGGGCGCCCTGACGTCATTCTGGAGCACCCCGGGAGCCGCACGGACGGTAAGTATACTGCTCCCCCGCTCCCCACTACACTTTACCATGGCTGCCAGGATTTTAGCGTCCCGGCAGCCATGGTAACCATTCAGAAAAAGCTAAACTTCGGATCTGGCAATGCGCCGAAACGACGTTTAGCTTAAGGCCGGATCCGGATCAATGCCTTTCAATGGGCATTAATTTTGGATCCGGCCTTGCGGCAAGTCTTCAGGATTTTTGGCCGGAGCAAAAAGCGCAGCATGCTGCGGTATTTTCTCCAGCCAAAAAACGTCCCGGTCCTGAACTGAAGACATCCTGATGCATCCTGAACGGATTTCTCTCCATTCAGAATGCATGGGGATAATCCTGATCAGGATTCTTCCGGCATAGAGCCCCGACGACGGAACTCTATGCCAGAAGAAAAGAACACAGGTGTGAAAGAGCCCTAAAATATACATAAAGAGTATACAAACTATATACTGTTGCAATATGCATCAAAAGCATATAAAGCATATACTATTACAATATACATAATGAGCATACAAAAGCATACACTGCTAAAATATACATAAAAATATGCAAAGCATGTATTACTACAAAATACATATGCATTATACGAAGCATATATTCCTACGATATACATAAACAGTATATAAAGCATATACTCCTACAATATACATAAACAGTATATAAAGCATAGACTGCTAATATATATATATATATATATATATATATATATAATCACTTGAGAGGCTGCACTGTTACACAGCTAACTTTGGCTGCGCAAAGCTTGTCATGGCCATGGTCGCCGTGTAAACCCTGCCTAAAACATAATAAAATAAATAAAATTTCCTACATTCCTGTAGAGAAAGTTCACATTTTTACCATTCTGAAGATACCCGCACTTTTGGGGACTTCAGATTTCGCACATAAATCTAAACAAATGTTTCACTTCTCTGCACACAATCAATTTGTAGCTCTGATGTAGCATGTGGACTTCATTGAGGCCAGGAAGGAAACAAACACATGGAAGCCATAATGTAAGGGTAATCACGTTTCTAGCAAATCATTACGCAGCTTTATAAATGCACGAATAGAGAAACCACAGCCACACACTATCTCATGTGCAAGCAGATGTGACATTGCCTGAAACATTGGTCTGCGTAAAAGGACCATTACACAGGCCAATTATTGTCCATCGGGAATGAATTTTTTGAAAAAAAAACTCATCCCCGATAATTGGCATGATTTTGGTCCATGTAAAGGGACCATAAAAACATAACTAGTCTACCAGGCGTAAATGACTAATACTGTCTTTTCAACACATATCACATTGTCCTATGAGGCAAGTATCTTTACATCTACAAGTATTCAGTACAAGTAAAGGCATCAAATGAAAGGATTGTGAAAGCATTTGACCTAAAAACAAATGAAAGGCTGCCTGTGTAAGCATCGTCCCAAGTATGCGGCCTATTCAGAGCCGTTTCCCAAAAGAAAGCTCTGCATTTTAAAAATTGGGATTTTTCGGGGAGAGGATCGGCTACAATCACCTCTAATTAGACAGCTCCAACGTATCAAACCAAAGACAACTTCTACAACTGTGAACGCCATACACAAGGGTTTTATGTTGGCCACAGACAGTCCCGGTACAGAAAAGAATATAGGCGGCTGCAAGACACCTTGTGACTGCTTATCACAATGGGTGTCCATCAGGCATTGCCTCCAAATCCCATCACAATTGTCAGGACCGGTCAAAGAAAGTGTAATATCTGTCTATGGCCAGCTTTTTCTACAGTAGTACCTGACACATCATCAGCTCTCCTGGACAAGACATTTAAAAAGGTGACGTACTGGCAGACAGAGCCCTTAAGCACAGAAAGACCCCACATATTAAAGGTTTAACTGTCCCCTCTTTGATGTATGTCTGCTATTATCTCGATTGCCAGAAACAGTCAAAGACATACTCGAAGGATGGAAGCAGAAGATCTGCAGTGATTAGGTTAGTAGCTAGATAAGCAATCATGGTTTCTTAATGCTTAAAGGGGTTTTCCAGGATTAAACTTATCTTCCATTAAACATGCCCTGGCCATACTAACATATGTCTAATATGGTTGTATTACCTATTCTGCCCTGTTTGCCCACTTTACAAACCAGTCACATGACCTGGTTTGTTGTCTTGCTCATGTCACATGCCCCCCCCCCCCTCCCGAATTGCACTGCCCTTTGACATGATGTCAGCACTGAGAGGCAGAGTCAGGGAGGGGCTGCCTCTTTATATGTGCATGCCCCTCCACTGTGTCCACAGTCCTGCACCGCCTTTCCCGCCTCCACTGCCTTCTCCACCTCCCGCTTCATCCTTGACTTGTTGCCACTGTGTATTAGCGCTCTGATGCCACTGGTCTGTCCACAGGACGCAAAGACAGACGATTGTAATGATGACGCAGATAGTCGTCCGCTCCCCGCTTCACCATTCACCTAAGCAGCTGGCACTCCCCAGCACCAGCCCGATGTCCTGTCACACATCGCACTGCTGGGCTGTATAGAAGGAGCGGTGCCGGCTGGCAATCAGCTGTGCGATCCTCCTGCCACACAGCAACAGCGCGATATGTGAGGCAGTACCTCGTGCTGCTGGGGAGCACCGGCTTCTTAGGTGAATGGTAAAGCGGGGAGCAGACGACTCTCTGCGTCACCATTACAATCGGCTGTCTATGTGCCCTATGGACATAGAGACACCTGAGAGAGACACATACCTCAGACGAGTGGCATCAGACAGAGCTCTAATACACAGTGCGACAAGTCAAGGATGAGGCGGAGAAGGCAGTGAAGGGGCATCAATTGAGGCGGGAAAGGTGGTGAAGGACTGTGGACACGGTAGACGGACGTGCACATATAGAGGCAGCCCCTCCCTGACTCTGCCACTCAGTGCTGATATCATGTCGCAGGCAGTGCAGTTTGGGGAAGGGGGGAACATGTAACCCATCGATGTGATGTCAGCAAGACAACAAACCAGGTCACATAACTTGTAAAGTGAGCAAACAGGGCAGAATAGGTAATACAACCATATTAGATATATGTTAGTATGGCCAGGGCATGTTTAATGGAAGATAAAAGTTTCATCCTTTACACACCTGTGTCACTGTAGACCAGGCATCCTCAAACTGCGGCCCTCCAGCTGTTGCAAAACTACAACTCCCACAATGCCCTGCTGTAGGATGATACCTGTAGGCTGTTCGGGCATGCTGGGAGTTGTAGTTTTGCAACAGCTGGAGGGCCGCAGTTTGAGGGTGCCTGCTGTAGACGGTGAAAAATCAACATCAACCTCTTAAGGCTGTTTTAGATTAGTAGATCGTTACGATTCGAATGCCAGCAATTCATGGCAGACGATAATCGTGTAATGTGAATGTATGCAGCAACTGAACGATTTTACTAAAAATGCTTGTGAAATCGCTGATGCAAACAAGTAAATTATCATAATGGCAATGTAAAGGTGCAATCGTGTGATCTTTCGCCAATAGGAAGGTTGACTAGACCTGTCTGAGCAAGAGTATACAACTGAATATGAATGAATTTGTGCACGATACTCCCTGCATGTGAACGCTTGTTATCACCGGCGTTGTGTCGGTAGGTCACTTGTGTCGTCAATCGCTTGAACGATTATCTGCTCAGGGCGAGGAGAAGCCGATTGTCGAGTAGGAAACATTCCTTCCTGGCAGTCGGCTGCTTGTTAAGTGGAGACGAAGTGCTACATTTACCTGCAGCGATCACCTCCACAGTATGAGAATGAGCAATTACTGCTTCTATCGCTTGTCCCCATACAAAATCATTGCTTCTGGGCAGCACAATCTGCAGCCTGGGAACAATGATTGAGCTGCCCACAACTCCAATCATTTCACATGATGAACTAACATTTCACTCGTTCATTGGGTGATCTGCGGCACCTTTAAAAAGGCAGATCATCGGGAATGAACATTTGTAGGAACATTCGTTCCCAATAATCAGCCCAAATATTAGGGTTATCTAAACCCACCTTAGGCTACTTTCACACTAGAGTTTTTTACTGAATCCGTCATGGATCAGCTAAAACGCTTCCATAACTGATAATACAACCGTCTGCATTAGTTATTAATGGATCCAGTTGTATTATCTGTAACATAGCCAAGACAGAGCCGTCATGAACTCCATTGAAAGTCAATGGAGGACGGATCCGTTTTCTATTGTGTCAGAGAAAATGCATCAGTCCCCATTGACTTGCATTGTGGTCTATGACGGATCCATTTTGCTCCGCATCCCAGGACGGAAAGCAAACAGCAGCATGCTGTGGTTTGCTCTCTGGTACGAGAATGGAACAGAATGCATTTTGGAGCATTTTGTTCTGTTCAGTTACGTTTCGTCCCCATCGACAATGGATGGGGACAAAATGGAAGCGTTTTTTTCCAATATTGAAACCCTATGACTTGATCTCAACAGCTATGTAGGGTAAAAGACTAACCAAGTAGAGCCCTATTTTCTGCAAAATAAATAATTTCATAACCAACATTGAAAAAAGATTACCGTATTTTCAAGGCGTCTTACCAAAATACATAAAAAAATATAATAATCTAATCAACACATGCTGTAACTGCAAATGCTAAACTATACGCATCTGGGCATTCATTTAATGTATAGTGTATGCCTTTATACTGTTCAAACACATGGCATAGCATAAGTGGATGTCACAATGGGACAAGTAAAGGAACTAAGTAGGACAGTGTACCCAGTCCTTATCAAGAGTGGAATACCACAACAAATGGCTAGACACCAAACAATAATTAAATACAGGATGAGCAACACGTTCTCAGAGAAATCATAAATCACAGGTACTCATGCTGTCCTCTATTACACTCGTATTTTCCCAAGAACTTCAGTTTTTTACACTAACGGGTGTTCACCTATGATTTCCCAATTTGATGCAGACACTCAATTACTGCACATTACCTTACTGCTGACTGCCCTCCCAGTGCCAGGCCCAATAAGGTTAATGTTGTTGGAAATCAGATACAAAAGCTGTGGGAACCACAGGGAACTCCCATATCTTCTGATCCCTTTAAATCAATCCCAAGGTTACAGGAGGTCCAGCTCATAAAAGTTTCAGACTGATGAACATACTGCACTATGTGCAATATAAAGGCTTTCATCTGCCATTCAGAACTTCAGACTGCGATACAAGCTGTGCTGTATTCTCTTGTCACAGGACATAACTAATCCAGATCTCAACAGTTTTCATATCTCATGGGACTTCTACCTCCACCTTTCTTCTCTGCTGTATCTAGTCCAACTCTGCTTTTAATCTCTTTTCTCCGTCTTTTCCTGTCCCCTTGTCTTCTTTGTCCGTCTTGCTAGAAGCCATCAGGCACTTTCTAATTTTATCTGGTTTTCCACATGCTTGCTGTTGCTCCTCGCAGGGAGGGAACAGGGCATGGACAGAGTCAATTCCTGCAGGCTATTTTGGGAGCACAGCTGAGATGTAAGACCCTGTGGACTGCAGAAAACAAAGGTGCAGCCCAGGAACTTCTAAAGGACAAAACCCTCCGAGTGTCCTACTATGAGCACAAGTGTGATAGTTCAATAAGGCCCAACAAGTCAGGTCATGTATTATGTTAGCGTGGTTATTTCCAGAAAGTACACAAAGTAATCAGGTTCTCAAACAAGAGAATAATAGAGTATATAATAAGGTGCTCTATCAATCTGCTTTATGATTGCACTTAGGAAAACAAGTACCAATAGCACATAGTCCAGAAATCCTGTTAATCTGGTAGGTGACAAGAATAGTCCTCTGCTTTTGGGGTTAAAGAAGATGGGACACAGTACAATGCATTCAGAAAGTCTGCTCTTTCCCTTTTTTTTTATATATTTTATGTTGCACCCATGTGCTAAAATAAAAATAAAATTCAGGGTTTTTCCCCCATCATTCTGCACTGTACACCCCATAATGACAAAATGAAAACAAAATGTTCCAAATCTTTTCTAATTTATTGAAAAGGAAAAGCTAAAATACTGCATTGACTCAAGTATTCAGACCCTTTAGTCATGACTTAGTTGAAGCATCTTTGGCAGTGATCACAGTCTACAGTCTTCTTGGGTATGATGCCAGAAGGTCTGCACACCTGGATTTGGGGATTGTCTGCCATTCTTCTCTACAGATCATCTCAAGCTCTGCCAGGTTGGATGAAGACTGTCGATAGACAGCCATTTTCAGGTTTCTCCAGAAAATGTTTGATTGGGTTCAAATTAGGGCTCTGGCTGTGCCACGCATGGACATTTACAGATTTATCCCTAAGCTTCTCCTGTGTTGTCTTGGCTGTGTGCTTAAGGTCACTGTCTTGTTTGAAGGTGAACCTTCAGACCAGTCGGAGGTCCAGATCAGGTTTTCATTAAGAATATTTCTGCACTTTGCTCTATTCAGCTTTCCCTTAACCCTGACCAGTCTCTATCCCAGCCACTGAAAAACACCCCACATGATGATGCTACCACCACCATGCTTCATTATAGGGATGATATTGGGCATGTGACGAACAGTGCCTGGTTTCATCCAACAGCACGCTTACAATTGAGGTAAAAAAGTTACATCTTTTTTTTGCATACTCTAGGTGGACTTTCATTTGTCTTTTACTGAGGAGAGACTTCTTTCTGACCTCTCTGCCATACAGCTCAGATTGATGGAATACTGCAGTGATGGTTGACCTTCTGGAAGTTTCTCCCATCTAGACACAGGATCTTTGGAGCTCAGCCAGAGTGACTATTGGGATCTTTATCCCCTTTCTTACCAAGATCCTTCTCCCCCCCCCCCCCCACCTCAATTACTTAGTTTGTTAGGGCATCCAGATCTAGGAAGAGTCCTGGTTGTTGTAAACGTCTTCCATTTAAGAATAATGAAGACCATTGTGCTCTTGGGATCTTTAAGTGCAGCAGACATTTATTGTACCCTTCTTCAGATCTGTGCCTCCACACAATCATGTATGTGAGCTCTACAGTCAGTTCTTTACCCCTCATGGCATGGTTTTTGCTCTGATACACATTGTCAACTGTGAGACCTTATAAAGACAGGGGTTTGTCTTTCCAGATCATTTCCAATTAAGTGAATTTACAATAGGTGGACTCCAACCACGGTGTACAATCATCTCAAAGATGATCAAGATTTCAAGTGTCATAGCAAAGGATCTTAAATGGGTTGTTCGCTTTTTTATATTGATGACCTATCCTCAGGATAGGTCATCAATATCAGAACGGTGCGGGGGCCGACTAGGATGGCTCCGTCCTATTCACTTGAACAGGAAGAGCCTTCTTACCGAAGTGAATAGGGGAGGAGGAGTTGTAGCACCCCTGCCGATCTGATATTGATGACTCATCTTGAGGATGGATCATCAATATAAAAAAAATATAATTTTTGTGTTTTTTTGTTTTTTAGCACAAGGCCGCAAGATAACAAAATGTAAAAAAAAAAGGGAAGGTGTCTGAAGACTTTCAGAATGCATAGTATACCTAGTAGTGTAACTCCTCAGCCTACATTACACTCAGGAGACAGCAAGCACACCATCACACTGCTACCGATGTTCACACCATTTGGCCCTGATGTTTAGGCACAGGCACTGACACTGACATTGTTTTGCAAAACAAGAATAGGCATTGTTACAATGGGTCTGGCAAAAAGTGCGGAAAGCACACGGACCACATCCGTACTTTGTGGATCCGCGATTTGGATACAGTCATGTGAATGTAGTGGTGGGGTGGCACAGACAAGGTTGTGATGCACGGCCAAATGCCACACAGCTTTCTGGATGAAACAACTGTTTTCCGTCAAATTCATGCAGCCATTGAACAATCAATTTAAAAACTAAGGCGACCAAACACCACTGTGGCCTCTCTTAAGAAATATATTCAGATTATTAGGGCTTACATTTGGTCCCAAACGATGAGATGAAACAGGTACTTGTACATATGAATCCTGCGAGTTTGTAGGGGACTGCACAGCTCCTTGCCTCCATGACTCAGAGAACAGGATACGTAGAAATCTTCAAAACTGTATGGAGACAATAACATACAAACTTTAGGCATTGGTGGTCCTATTGCCCAATTTGCCAAACTTAATTTAATACTGTAAAATTATAGAACAGAATACACAGTCTTAATACACAAGCCATATTTTCTCTATTGTGCAAATTCTAACAATTTGGTCTGTGAAATGACATATTCATCTAGGCACAAACATTACTATGTAAACATCTTGGGCACCATAGTTTTCTTAATTAGCTTTTGGATCTTTATGTCTCTTGCTGTCATTTGTGCTTAAAATTAAACAACTGTACTTGTCCTGAACAATAAAATGGTACAATGTGGATACTGCACATAAAGCCAGCTATAATGCACACATAAAGCTAGCCACAATGATCATGGTTCCAAGGAATCTTCGTTTATGCCTGTTGATCCAGTGGAAGACAAAGAAAAACTGTATGACATGAAACAACTGGCCTTGCAGTTATGTCTACACTGTCTAAAATGTAATAATATCCACATGGGATATCTGCTACGTGAATTGTAATTCCAGAAGAATCAAAGGCACAACAGGCCATGCTGCGGAAATTACCCTCAAATCTGTCCATCCTTCCTTCTGCTATCTGTGAATATGGTTTCCTTCTTGCACATTCACATAGATTGTACCGTAGCTTGTGGATTTTGGGGTTAGAACCCTCCTTAAAACTTGAAGTAATACTGATATCAATTTGGGCAAAATATCAATATGCATTTATTAGGAGATGACGTGACAATCTGTTCCACCTTCTTTACACGCTGCACATGGTAAACTGACACTTAAGGGAACCTGTCATCAACTTTGTGCTGCCTATACTAACGCAGCATAAAGTAGAGACAGGCGAGTTGATTTCAGTGGTCTGTCATTTATAAGTTAAAATTAAGTGGTTGCCAAGAACCAACATGACAATCATTGCAGACTGGGCCAGGAAAAGAGTCACGGCCACCGGAGAAGAGTCCTGGTTATTCATGAATTCCTGCTCTCCTGCCACCTGCTGATGACTGACAGTCTCCTACCTAGTTTTCTCCCTTTCTATCTAGGAGAGATCTGCCAATCATCAGCAGATGGTGAGAGAGCAGGAGATGATGTATAACCAGGACTCTTCTCAGGTAGGTTGGACTCTTCTCAAGGTCTGGGCTGTAATGATTATGATGCTGGTTCTCAGCAACCATGTACTTTTAGCTCATGAATGGCACACCGCTGACATCAGCATTTCTGTCACTATTTTATGCTGCCCTCAGTGAGGTTAGCATAAAGTTGATGACAGGTTCCCTTTAATGCAGGTTTAGACGGGCCGATGGATCGGCCGATTGTTGGGAACGAACGATTCCATCCCGACAGTCGGCTGCTTGTTCAGTGAAGGAGACTGCTGCATTTGCATGCAGGGATCTCCTTCACAGTATGAGGACGACCGATCACTATTGTGATCCCTCGTCCCCAAGCAGAATCATTGTTTCTGGGCAGCAGATCGCTGTTTAGAGAGCAGGATCTTCTGCCCGGAAATGATGATTGATGTGCCTGCAGGAACAACAGGATCACCAGATGAATGAGCGGTTTGTACGTTCATCGTGTGATCGGCGGCACATTTAGATGGCCAGATTATCGGGAATGAGCAGTCAAAGTTAGGGCTGAAACGATTATTCGAATAACTCGATTAAATCGAGTCAAAAAATTCATCGATGCAGTTTCCCTGCATCGAGGAATCGTTCAGATCACGTGATCACGGAGCGGGAGTGAAATTAAGCGTCTCACTCACCGCTTCCGTGTCCTCCGGAGCCAGAGAGGCAGGACTGAGCGGCCGGCACAGCGGAGGGAGGAGGAGGAGGGAGTCTCTCCCTCCCCACTGTGCGCGGCTGCCGCTGAAGACCAAGTAGGAGGAGGAGGGGAAGAGGGGAGGGGAGGGACTGTGGCCACTGCACCACCAATGAATGTGCCGGCCATATCCCACAGGGTCCCCCTCCTCCCCCCCATCATTGGTGGCAGTGTCTGTTCCGATCGGAGCCCCAGCAGTGTAATGCTGGGGCTCCGATCGGTTACCATGGGAGCCAGGACGCTGCTTAAGTCCTGGCTGCCATGGTATGTTAGTAGTGAGCAGAGAGCAGCGCATTATACTCACGTGCGCTGTGGCCGCCGGTCGCACCTTCTTCTGTCTGTGCGGCGGATTGCTAATGCTTACAGCATTAGCAATGCGCCGCACAGACCTATGAGAAGGAGCGACCGGCGGCCACAGCGCACGTGAGTATAATGCGCTGCTCTCTGCTCACTACTAACATACCATGGCAGCCAGGACTTAAGCAGCGTCCTGGCTCCCATGGTAACCGATCGGAGCCCCAGCATTACACTGCTGGGGCTCCGATCGGAACTGACACTGCCACCAATGATGGGGGGGAGGAGGGGGACCCTGTGGCCACTGCCACCAATGATTAATACTGGGGAGGGGGGGAGGGAGGGGGGGGGGGTTGCGTTACCAGAGGGGGCATATCAGAGGCTGGGGGAGGCAGATCAGAGGCTGGGGGGAGGGAGGGGAGGCAGATCAGAGGCTGGGGGGAGGGGGGAGGCAGATCAGAAGCTGGGGGGAGGGGGGGAGGCAGATCAGAGGCTGGGGGGAGGCAGATCAGAAGCTGGGGGGAGGGGGGGAGGGAGATCAGAGGCTGGGGGGGAGGCAGATCAGAGGCTGGGGGGGAGGCAGATCAGAGGCTGGGGGGGAGGCAGATCAGAGGCTGGGGGGGGGAGCCAGATCAGAGGCTGGGGGGGAGCCAGATCAGAGGCTGGGGGGAGCCAGATCAGAGGCTGGGGGGGCCAGATCAGAGGCTGGGGGGGGCCAGATCAGAGGCTGGGGGGGGCCAGATCAGAGGCTGGGGGGGGCCAGATCAGAGGCTGGGGGGGGGCCAGATCAGAGGCTGGGGGGGGCCAGATCAGAGGCTGGGGGGGGCCAGATCAGAGGCTGGGGGGGCCAGATCAGAGGCTGGGGGGGGGGAGCCAGATCAGAGGCGGGGGCAAGCAGATCAGAGGCTGGGGGGAGGCAGATGGAGAGAGAGTGGTTAATGGAGGCTGCAAGCACCACCTTGGCATGTATAAAGTTATTGGTTTAGAGAGGGGTTAATGAAGGCACCTCCGATGCTTTCATTAACCTCTTCAGACCAATAACTTTATACATGCCTAATGCCAAGGTGCTTCCATTAACCCCTCCAAACCCAATGGGCATGTATAAAGTTATTGGTTTGGAGGGGTTAATGGAAGCACCTTGGCATTAGGCATGCCTTCAAACCAATAACTTTATACATACCTAATTACGTACGTTATTTTAAGTAGCTTTTTCTTATTAGATTACTCGATGAATCGAGAAATATAATCGATAGAATACTCGATTACAAAAATATTCGTTTACTGCAGCCCTAGTCACAGTAATGGTCGGTTCCAGATAATCTGGATGATTATTGGTTCATGTAAATCCACCGTTAGCAATGAAATAGTACTCATTATAGAGACCATGTGTGCCCATACAGATTCAATAGTGACAGCTACTCTTCCTGACTTCTCCATACAAATACATGCTCTCCAAGCATGCATGTCTTCTGAATAGGCAGGAAGAATAAGGCACTGCCAGATACCTTTGGTGGTGGCTTATCTCATCTGGAAACAAGAGAATTGGCCATTGAAATACAGCATGCTTAATTCTTCTTTCTCCGATGTGACCTGTCAACAGACAGCTGGAAGGCACCTATATACATAACATGGACCACTGGTCCCACCAAAATCAGCAGGTTTGGCCAACTGTGCTCTAAAGGGGTCTTTATAACCATTATTCTAAAAGCCATTTGAAGGGTGTTGATAAATCGTATAACCCAGTGGGGTAACTCAAAGCACCTACCATGTGCCTTTGCAATACTGGTGCCCTCTTAAGGGGTGAGGGATTTTGGACTCTCTTAGGCAGCAGGGCCCAGGTGTGGCACAATATAAACCCAGCAGCATGATTCTTGTCTACACCCTCCATGGCTGACCGCGCTGAATACGCTCGTGTGAAATTACCCAATGTAAACTATTAAATGTTGTGGTCTTCATTGTTACATTATGTAGACTGTATTTCAGTCTTAATTTATCTTTAAGCTGGACATTCTAGCGTGTAAGAGCCTCTAAGACGCTGTGACTGTGTGGGGGAGGAAAGCATAGGAATACATATAAACAGATTAGAGATGAGGGGGCACGTGATCTATGGTACATGAACAAGTGGAGCCAGTGCCCAGCTGCAAGCCTCCATCCCCACCCTTTCCAAAGAGATTCACAAGGCAAGTTGTAACAGATTTATTAAGGGAGGGGTGAGGGTGTAGAGAAAAATACCAAAGGTCACGCTCTCCCCATTTCTACACCTCCTCTAATCTCCACCTCTTCCCATAGCATAACAGAAAGAATGAAAGGCACCTTTAAACAAAGGGGACCCCCTCCCTCCCAAACTCCCTGATGTTGCAGCCTAGGACAAGCAGAGCAAATCCTGGAACTGACCATCTGTCAGTGCACTGAGCAGGGGGAGGGAGGGAGAGGCTGGGAGAATGAGGAAGCTATGGGACAAGAGCAGAGAATTCCAGCACAGCTGCGAGCAGAGGGGAGCGGCTGAATGAACTGCTCCCTATTCATCCCATGGCACTCATGATCAGGAGACAGAAAGGCCGAGCATGAGGGGAGGGACTGGCAACAACTACTGTCTTCATCAGCCCCCTGCGGTCAGTGTCTCAAAGTCAAATGATGCATTAAAGGGTTTGCATTTACAATGTCAGTCCCTTATGTACTATGCAGGCAGCTCAATCGCATTTCATCCTTCTTTTGCATGGGAAAAAATGCTTTATATACACTATTTTTATTTTACTCATTTAAGCCTCATTCACACATCAGTGTTCGGTCAGTGATTTTGAGCAAAAAACAGGTGCGGCTCTAAACACAGAACAGGTGCAGATCTTTCACTTATACCTTATGTCTGTGTCCTGTGTCTTATGTCCTGGCTTTGGCTCACAATCACTGATGGAAATCACTGACCAAAACACTGACGTGTGAATGAGGCTTTATATGGCATTGACTTTTTCCACACTGCTTTACAGACATTATCGTCACTCTCTGTCCCCAGTGGAGCTCACAATCTAAAGACATACTGATAGGGAACTTAAAGTGTGGGAGGAAACCAGAGGAGCCTGAGGAAACCCAAGAAAACATGGGGAGAACATACAAACTCCATGCAGATGTTGAGGAACCTAGAACCCCAGTGTTAACCACTGAGCCACTGTGCTGCCATCTACATGAAGATGAAATTAAGATTGTGGTTAGGGAAAAAAAAAATATCTATCTACGGCTACTAGTTGTACCGAGGTGTAGCTACGTACTAGCCCCCCATTATCTACTTTTCTATGTGACAAAGGGGCTTTTGGCCCCTACAAACACCAGGGCTCAGGTGTAAACAATCTTTTCCCCACCCCATAGTTACACCAAAGAGCAGTAGTATCTCACCACATCTAAAAATGCCCATAAACCAGATACTTTTGACCTACACATATGAAATTCTCTTTGAAACAATACACATGGAGTCCTGTGACAAGACATTTGATATCTAGCTCATTCATAGACACCCATGTGATTCTATGGAGCATCTGGTGCTAAAAATGTCCTATAACCTGGAAAATAAGACCAAAGTTTTAACAGTTGCCTGTATCTCACCTGGTAGCCCATGAAATGGGGATCCGGTGTGCTGCATACACTGTAAAGGCTAGCGGGCTTGTAAGGAGTGATGAGTCTTGGGTCATGCTTAGCTTGCGTTCAGCATGTAGCACCGTCTGGAAATCAGCATTGAACGTGCTACAGTACAGATGAACTAAATCCAAGATGGCTGCTGTAAGGCTCTCCACAACTTTTTCTGTAAAAGAGTGAATTGTACATGATTCACATAAGATTAAAGTCAAAATAATTACTTTTTTCACCATGTTGGTTGGTGCACTCCAACAGCCAAAATCATTTGCCAATGCAAGAAATACACCAGATGCACCTCTTGTAGTCCTGAAGAACTGAAAAAACTGAATCTAGGTTCACATGGTAAAATTTGATAACTGTAAATTACAATAAATAAATAAATAAATAAATAAGGGTTTGGATGGAGTGATTTTCAAAAAAAAATGTTAATGACTCCTCTATACCACTGGCTGTGGTCAGAATGCGAGTAGAAAATCATTGCACTACGGTAAGGTGGGAGGTGCTAATTTCAAACTTCCGCACTCTATACACTGTGACACTGATTTATCATTCCTTCACTCCAGATTTCTGGCATCAAAAATGAAACTTAAAATTTCTGATAGGAATTAGACATAGGCTACTCTCACAAGTGTGGCACAGCTCTGCGGCAGGCTGTTCCTGCAGAGAATGCCGGGAACCAGTCAGACAGAAGCCGCTGTGGCCGTCATATTTACTGGGGGGCTGCCGGATCTGATTATAGTTAATGGGATCCAGCGGGCAGGCAGCAATTTATGGCTATGCTGGATCTTTAGAACTCCAGCAGTCTGTTCTCTGCCAGAACAGCCTGCCGGAGAGCTGTGCCACTTGTGTAAAACTAGCCGTTTAGGCGTTACCAATGCTGAAACAACTATACATCGGACAGAAAGGTCACATGCATGGGTCCTATTCAAATAAACACCAGAGCTACAAGGTAACAACTGATCAGTAGGGGTGCAGGGTTTCGGACCCAGGTCGATCTAATATTATTGATTGTCGATCCCGAGAACAGGCTATCAACATCAAATACCTGGACAACCCCTTTAAAGTGGTATTCCCAGTAGGTACAGGCGGTAACCTTGGGCTTAAAGAAAGGGAAGCAACTCTACTAATTGTGAGGTTAGTGAATACAGTCATAATACCAGTATTATGCAGTTTTTTAAATATATTAAAGTTGGAGCATGCAATGAAATTTTATACGGCACATTAAACTTTCAATGACATAGCAATAAACTTCAGTTATGTAAAACCAGTTTGTGATGCGCAAGATAAGTATATACTAGATGTACTGTCTCCGAAAAACATTTCTTTTTACTAATAATTATGGTTTATAGGTATTTCTTCATCAAATAATTAAGTATTAAAAAGCTAAATTTCTGCCAGTCATTCCTCAAAGAAGAATGGAGAACTGCAGGATAATAGTCAGATTATTGCCCAATAATAACATTTTACAATGTCTCTGAACTTTATTGGCCTCATTTATATAAATTTAATTACGGATCAAGAGAACATGCTGGCTAAAGAAGTATCAGATCAAAAGATAAGGTTTTTGGACTAAAGGTAAAATGGGGATGTCAAAGAAGAAGATTTTGGCAGAACTGACCAACTACCTAATGTGCCCCGACACTATCCCGATCGTAGAAGTCAACAGAAACAAGAGTCAGGCAGTCTGGCCTTCAGCATGCCCAATCAGAAAGGGAGATAATAAACCCCTGCCAGAGGTGTCTCTCAGCCAAGCATGCACCAAGGAAAATAATCATATGTAGCTCTGTTAATAATTATTTGCCAATATTTTATTATATTGTGCCGTATCTTTAGCTTACTTACAGAAGGATTATTTGTATCTAGATGTGCTTGGATGGAATTTCTAATATGACCTTGACGCTGTCATTCTGACATTAATCTTTTTTAAGACTGGGTGATTTTCCATTATTTTTTACTCCCAGCCCTCCCAAATACATAACTTTATTTTTTTTCATTCACATAGCTGTCTAAGGGCTTGTTTTTTGTGGGACAAGTTGCACTTTCTAATGGCACCATTTAATGTTGCATATAATGTGAGAACTGGAGGTGTAAAAAAATTCCAAATGGGGTGGAATTATGAAAAGCAGAAATACAATTCTGCCATAGTTTTATGTTTGTTTGTTTTTTACATCGTCTACTATGCGGTAAAACCGATCTGCTATTTTTATTCTCCGGATCAGTGCGATTACGATACCACATATGTATAGTTTTTCTTGTGTTTGAATGCTGAAGAAAAAAAAACTTTGGAAAAAACTGATTTTTCCTCTGCATTGCCATATTCTTACCCCCATAACTTTAGTATTTTTGTGTGTACTGAGAAGTGCAAGTTCAATTTTTTACAGGACAATCTGTACTTTTCATTGATACCATTATGGCATGTGTATGGCTTTTTGACCACTTTTTATAAAAAAAAATTGTGGGAGGCGAAGCAACCCAAAAACAGCAAATTGGCCATTTTGACTTTTTCCCCCCATTTTGTTTCCATTTACTATATGGGATAAATAGTTTTATATTTTAATAGGATGGGCATTTTTGCACATGGTGATACCCATGATGTTAATTTTTTTTAATTATGTATTTAAATTTTGTAGCGATTTGATTTTCTTTTTTTTTAAATATTATTAAAAACTTTGCTTTTCTTTTTCACACTTTCTAATAGTTCTCCTAGGGAACTATAGAAAGCAATCATTAGATTGCTTTTCTCATACACTCCAATGCATTACCATTGGAGTCTATGGGAATTATACTTTGTTCCTGTGGATCCTTGCCACAGGCAGGCTCTCCAAAAGAACTAATGTGCGGCCACCCTGTACCACTCCTGAGTACAGAGGCGGCCACACACTACATACCACGGCGAGGATTGGGGGAGACTAAGTACAGCCAGGAACGCATTCTCCCAGTCTTTAACCTCTCAGGAGCAATTGAGGCGTTAAATGTATGCGATCAACGTTATTGTCGATCGCATACCTTAATCTCGGGTGCCTGCTGTTTAAAACAGCAGAGACGCCATTTTTAAATGCCCGACCACCGATGTTAATTTATGTGGGGTGGTTGGGAAGTGGTTAAGGAGGCACCAAGATGAAGCCTCATTCTGATAAGCTAGCTGGAACAGTCAAAGACAAAAGCAGAATTATAGACAATATAATCCTTGTAGTCAATTATGTATTAATGTATTAACTTGACAGGTGGCCAGAGAAATGTCTTAAGAGCCAATTTTTGCAGGGAAAAAAGACTAGGTTTGTGGATCATTCTCTGTGGCTGGGGGTCGCCATATGTACATCCTTTACTTATGTTTATTTTCCACTCATAATCTCATTACTATCATTCTAAATCTCTTATACTCAATAAACGATCCTAAAACTTTGCTCTCTGTGACAGGAGACCAATATTTACAGAAATACGGGAAGTACAAGACTTCTTTATGATATGCCTGCACTTGCATATTGTCAGGCTGCTCAGTCATGATGACAAATCATAGGCAGCATCACATCATTACCATCTATTGTAGAGCAGTGCCGTGTGTAATGACGCCCTGCCCCCTAGACAGCTCCACAAGTATAGTGCTGCTCACATTCTAGGACAGGTTACTGGTGGCCACTTTAAATCATTCCTGGAGAACCTCTTTGAGCTAAAAAATTTGGTTCCTCTAATAAAATAGATCTGCAGTAGAACCTGCATCTGTGTTCTTATCGGTGTCAGAGGCTCCGATAGGCCAACTGCAAATTACATAGTTTGTGATAGAAAGAAGAATTTTCTGTCAAAATTACAGATACCTCAGTGGAACCTAATGGGCCACCTTACAAGTCGATGAGGCTCACTGGTTACTACCAGTGTTTGTGGACAGGGCCTTTAAAGTGAGAATTGTAATTCTTCATTTGGAAGCAACTCCTTTATAATATTGTTCTTAGGACTCAATGCACACGACCGCTGGTATTTTTGCGGTCCGCAAAACACGGATACCAACCATATACGTTCTGCATTTTGCCAGGGCCTCTATGCAACAGTCCTATCCTTGTCTGTAAAAACGGACAAGAATAGGACATGTTCTATCTTTTTTGCGGGTCCAACGGAACGGACATTCGGACGCGGACGCATCCTTTGCAGCCCCACTGAAGTGAATGCGGACTGAATGTGGAAAAAAAATATGTTCATGTGCATGAGCCCTTAACCAGACTCAACCCCTTTCCACTCTGGGAATCATTCCTAGAATAGAAACCACAACATCTAACTGGTTAGACAGAAGAAAGGGACTCTTTCTGTTACCTCATCAGAAAAAGTACACGTATAGCCTTGTCCTTAACAATCCAAACTATAAAATGATGACGTTACTTAACTCACACAGTGAATGCCATGAAAACTAAATAAATGCCAGAATTACTGTTTTTTATTTTATTCACCCTGCCACCCAAAAACAGAACGAAAACAAAAAAATGAAACCCCAAACGGTATCAATGAAAACATCAAGTCCTCCTACAAAACAAGCCCTCACACAGCGCCGATGAAGATGCTCAGAATATGGCCACAAAAACAATTATGTTTTATAAAAGTGTTTTTTATTGTGCAGCAGTAGTAACATGGCAAAAAACTATAAACATTTCTAGCATTGTTCTGGTGAACGCAGAAAAAAAAAAAAATAATTGCTGATTTATTTAATCCCCCATCCCCCAAAAATTTAGAAAGTTTTTTTTTTAATACATTATATGCACCTCAAAATAGGGTTGAGCGGCAAACCAGTGTCAACAATATACTGCAGTATTAAGAAACAGCGATATAGCAATATCGCTGTTTCCAAATAACCGCTGTATTTGGTGACGTCATAGGAGCGGTCATATGCGTGCTGACCGCTCCTAAATCTGTGTCAGCTCGCCCCTGCATTGTGCATATGCGTACCTTACATATTACTTCCTGCAGTGGACGCCCCCGGCTCCTCCTCGCTACTATATTCATGTTTCCGCCCACTGGCCGAATACGAGCGAGGCGCGCAAAGTCAGTCAGCAGTCCGTGTCCAAGCCAAGGTGGGGTAAGAGAAGTGAGAGACCCTAACGGCCCAGGTGTCAGAAATAAAGTACTGACTAGGTCTTCTGCGGCCCTGGCCCTACCTGCAAGCTGCACTGCACATGGTGATGGCACTTGATAAACTATAATGTCTCCCTGTTGCCCCTATACAGGAGCAACAAGAAGACATTACCGTATGGGGGCTGCAAGACATTATTATACTGATGGCGGAGGGGTTACAAATTGTTGTCCCATACAGTATAATGTCACCTTGTGGCCCCCTTACAGTATAGTTCCTAAGTCCAGACAGTATAATGTCTCCCGCTGCCTGGCCATACAGTATTTAATGTCTCCTTGTGCCCCGCTGCCTTCCCATACAGTTTATGTCTCCTTGTGCCCCACTGCCTGCCCATACAGTATATAATATCTCCTTGTGCCCTGCTGTCTGCCCATACAGTATATAATGTCTCCTTGTGCCCCGCTGCCTGCCCATACAGTATATGTCTCCTTGTGCCCTGCTGCCTGCCCATACAGTATATAATGTCTCCTTGTGCCCTGCTGCCTGCCCATACAGTATATAATGTCTCCTTGTGGCCCCCATACAGCATAACGTCTCCTTGTGGCCCCCATAGAGTATAACGTCTCCTTGTAGCTGCCCCCATACAGTATAACGTCTCCTTGTAGCTGCCCCCATACAGTATAACGTCTCCCTGTGGCTGCCCCATACAGTATGCATGCACTCCATGATTCCTGATTCGTGTACTACACAGCTTGATTAGGGGCACCAAAATTGGGCCCGAAACGTTGCTATAACATGTACCACTGATGGTGAAAAATCAATAAAAAATGCCAATCTTTTGAAGATCATCTGGTGTGCTTTCTCAAAATTCAATATTGAGGACTTGTACAGATTTCTAGGGTGGAAGAAATTATCCTGGGACGTGCACCCACGTAAGCCCTTTTGGATGAGGGCTGCAGTTGTACCCTTGTATACAAGTCTCCTTGTGGCTGCCCCATACAATATGTTATACTGTATGGGGCAGCCACAAGGAGATGTTGTTATACTGTATGGGGCAGCCACAAGGAGATGTTATACTGTATGGGGCAGCCACAAGGAGACGTTATACTGTATGGGGCAGCCACAAGGAGACGTTATACTGTATGGGGCAGCCACAAGGAGACATTATACAAAATAACGTTTCCTTGTGGCTGCCCCCATACAGTATAACATCTCCTTGTGGCTGCCCCCATACAGTATAACGTCTCCTTATGGCCCCAGGTGTTTTTTTCTTCTAAATGGGTATTTATCGTGATATATATTGTTATCGCGATACATTTCTTAATATCGTTATCGTGGGAATATTTTTGATATTGCCCAACCCTACCTCAAAATGGTTCTATTAAAAACTACAACTCACAAAAAAAAAACAAGCCCCTGTACACCAATATTGACAGAAAAATAAAATGATGGCTCTCAGAAGGTTAAAGAAATTGACCCATTGTTAAGGTCAAAATAGAGTGTCCTAAGGAGGACATTTATTACTATAAGATGACAGATAAAGAGATAGGCTACAGTTCTGCCTGTCTGAGACTAAAACCATACAATAGACATATTACCTCTGTTCTCTCTTTTGGTCAGATAGCTTGGATCCTGCAAAAAGAAAAATTAATAAATATAAAAATAACCTTGTGTAAGCAAAGTATGTTTGAGGAAAAGCTAAATACTCACTAATAACCCTCATCAATGGTGAAACCAAGATGTGAAATGTAAACCAAATACAGACAGTAGATGAAGCAACAGTTCCCTGCCTGTGTGTATTGTTTCAGATCTAGTGTTCTGTACCTTATTGGATTTTATCTGGACCCTGGATGGGCATGGGGGCAGCTGGTTGAGGGCACTGCTAATTTCCAGGGTCTCCACAGCTGCTAAAGCATTGCAGATAGCTTTCACCGACTGTACCACTCTTTCAGCTCGTAAATGGAAATCAGCCTTCAAAGCAGAAAAGAGAGAAACTGAGACATGGAAACTACGACGGCAGAGGTTACAGAACTGAAGAATTGGCATGTTAGCAGTGTCAGTGGCTGGGGGAGCCAGACATTACAACATTTCTACATACAATTTTAATAATTTGATATTGCTAGGGGGAATTACAAATTTTTATGGTGTAAGATATTACTGTGGTGAATATAACTCAACGTCTGTAGGAGCAGGTAGAGTGCAATGTTAAAGGTGTTGGTCAACTTGTAAAAACGTTTTGCAATAGTCCCTAATCTACAGTCACATCACAATTTATACCGCCGCACAGCAGAATGCCCCAATCCCTATTTGTAGCCTGTGTAACCGCCATAATCCTCCAGTGCTGCATCCATAGGGTGCAAGATGGCGGCAGTGATGAGATTCAGCCATGTCACCACTTTCTGTGCCGTCCCTGTGGTGACATGGGTGAACAGAAAAGGTTATGAAGCCAGAATTCAAGGGAACAATAATTGTTTTAATCAAGTTTCTATGTCAGGCCGCCACCTTATGCCTTAAGGACACAGCACTGGAGAAATATGGGCCACAAATGGGCACCATGGGGCCGTCTGATGTACGCTACATCAACAATAGGATTAGGGGATACTGTAAAACATCTTAACAAATTGGCCAACCACTTTGAAGTGATATTTAAATTCTAGATTTTTCTGACACTAAATATGTTAGAAGAGGTTGCTGGGACCATCACCAACGCCATCTTTCCCACCACTGTAATGCCGGCATCATTTCTCTATGGATAGGATAGTGGCCTTAACCAGCTCCCAGGACCTAAGGCTGACCATACACATTAAATAACCATTGGCTGGCTAGTCCCACCAAAACTGGTGGGTTTGGCTGACAAACATGTACTGTGCATGGCCAGCGCAAGTGATGATCTAGCTTACCAATTACTTGTGTCCCAAATATCTGCATTGAACATACAAACATATATCAGATTTATGAAGGCCTGAGTATGCGACTTGTCTCCAAATAGCTCTAAAATGTATCTTAATTATGAAGAACGTGCGTTTGTTGTAAAATCATGTGTGAACCACAAATGAAGAGGGACTTACATCTGATGCTACAAATTCATCCACCTCATTTTGGAATTTGTCAAAGAGCAGAGACAGGGCCTGTCTGAGAAGGAGAAACATATTAGCTGCATCCCATAGACATATCCGGTTATGGAAACATGGAACTTCTCAAAGCGAAGGAAATGATAATCCAAACTGTTAACGTTAAACACAATATTCACCACTGATTTGTATGTGCCAGATACAATAAACCAGAAATTTAATTATATTTCAATATATTATTGTCAGTCTGGTTTTACTATGTCAGTGCCTTTAATGTTTTATATGTCTGGATCCTCATCTTCTACCTGGTGATGGTCTGTTTAGCAGGTCTCTCCTGAAGGTGGATATGAAGATTAAGAGTAGATGGGCTCTGAATGTCACTGGCCTGGAAGAAGAAAATCATTATTACAGTATATACATTGTACTCCATCCAACTTAGGGCTCTTTCACACTTGCGTTGTTCTGTTCCGGCATAGAGTTCCGTCGTCGGGGCTCTATGCCGGAAGAATCCTGATCAGTTTTATCCTAATGCATTCTGAATGGAGAGAAATCCGTTCAGGATGCATCAGGATGTCTTCAGTTCCGGACCGGAACGTTTTTTGGCCGGAGAAAATACCGCAGCATGCTGTGCTTTTTGCTCCGGCCAAAAATCCTGAACACTTGCCGCAAGGCCGGATCCGGAATTAATGCCCATTGAAAGGCATTAATCCGGATCCGGCCTTAAGCTAAACGTCGTTTCGGCGCATTACCGGATCCGACGTTTAGCTTTTTCTGAATGGTTACCATGGCTGCTGGGACGCTAAAGTCCTGTTTGCTATGGTAAAGTGTAGTGGGGAGCAGTATACTTACCGTCCATGCGGCTCCCGGGGCGAGTGACGTCAGGGCGCCCCACGCGCATGGATGACGTGATCGCATGGACACATCATCCATGCGCATGGGGCGCTCTGACGTCATTCTGGAGCTCCCCGGGAGTCGCACGGATGGTAAGTATACCGCTCCCCCGCTCCCCACTACTACTATGGCAACCAGGACTTTAATAGCGTCCTGGCTGCCATAGTAACACGGGACGCATTTTGAAGACTGATCCGTCTTCAAATGCTTTCAGTTCACTTGCGTTTTTCCGGATCCGGCGTGTAATTCGGGCAAATGGAGTACACGACGGATCCGGACAACGCAAGTGTGAAAGAGCCCTTATGTCATAGTTTTGATCAGTGGGTGTTTGAGTGCAGAGACCCAAACAGATCACTCAAACGAGCAGTTAGAGGTGCTCAGACACAATGTATCTCTTCAGCAGAAAGTCTAGAGCCCCTGTCCAGGCCGTCTGCAGCAGCATGGAGAGAGAGTGCTCCAAGGGCTTCTAACTTCTTGTTTTAGCAATCAACCGGGGTCTCACTACTTGGACACTCACCCATCAAAATCTTTGATAGGTCACTTGCAAATACAGGAACATTTTAAAAAGTTTCACGTAGTATGCACATTATGTAGTGTCATTCGCTTATAGGTAATACAGATGTTTGGAGTCTAAGAAAATGTTATGAAGCCATAATTTAAGGGAATAACTAATTGTTTAAATTATGTTTCTATGTTAAAGAGGACCTATCACTAGAGATGAGCAAATTTAATCTTTTGAAATTCGTTTGCGCTTCGTTTGGTGGTAAAAGCAGAATTGGTTACCACGGACCATAACGCAATTCTATGACGGAATGCCTTTAGAGGCATTCCGTCATAATAGAAGTCTATGGGCTGCAAATTGGATCCATCCCGTTTCCGTTATGCAGGGGAGTCCTCTCCCTCAAAAAAATTGCATTATGGTCTGTGGTAACGGAATCCATAACGCAATTCTGCTTTCACCACCAAACGAAGCGCAAAATAATTTCATAACATGAAATTCGCTCATCCCTACCTATCACCATGAAAATGTAAATTAATCTGCTGGCACCATGCTGTAGATCAGGAGGAGCTGAGCAGATTGATATATATTATTGTGGGAAAAGATTCAGTAAAACTTTCTAATTTTTTTTCATTTATATTCTGGCTCATTCTGGGCTTTGAAGTGAAGGAGACGGTCCTATCAGTGACTGACAGTCTTCCTTCTAGGACTGTGTATACAGAGATAGCTGTCAATCACTGACTGAAGACAAGGAGACGGTCCTATCAGTGACTGACAGCCTTCCCTCTAGGACTGTGTATACAGAGATAGCTGTCAGTCACTGACTGAAGACAAGGAGACGGTCCTATCAGTGACTGACATCCTTCCCTCTATGACTGTGTATACAGAGATAGCTGTCAGTCACTGACTGAAGACAAGGAGACGGTCCTATCAGTGACTGACATCCTTCCCTCTATGACTGTGTATACAGAGATAGCTGTCAGTCACTGACTGAAGACAAGGAGACGGTCCTATCAGTGACTGACAGCCTTCTCTCTATGACTGTGTATACAGAGATAGCTGTCAGTCACTGACTGAAGACAAGGAGACGGTCCTATCAGTGACTGACAGCCTTCCCTCTATGACTGTGTATACAGAGATAGCTGTCAGTCACTGACTGAAGACAAGGAGACGGTCCTATCTGACTGACAGCCTTCCCTCTATGACTGTGTATACCAAGATAGCTGTCAGTCACTGACTGAAGACAAGGAGACGGTCCTATCAGTGACTGACAGCCTTCTCTCTATGACTGTGTATACAGAGATAGCTGTCAGTCTCTGACTGAAGACAAGGAGACGGTCCTATCAGTGACTGACAGCCTTCCCTATATGACTGTGTATACAGAGATAGCTGTCAGTCACTGACTGAAGACAAGGAGACGGTCCTATCAGTGACTGACAGCCTCCCCTCTATGACTATGTATACAGAGATAGCTGTCAATCACTGACTGAAGACAAGGAGACGGTCCTATCAGTGACTGACAGCCTTCCCTCTATGACTGTGTAATACAGAGATAGCTGTCAGTCACTGACTGAAGACAAGGAGACGGTCCTATCAGTGACTGACAGTCTTCCTTCTAGGACTGTGTATACAGAGATAGCTGTCAATCACTGACTGAAGACAAGGAGACGGTCCTATCAGTGACTGACAGCCTTCCCTCTATGACTGTGTAATACAGAGATAGCTGTCAGTCACTGACTGAAGACAAGGAGACGGTCCTATCAGTGACTGACAGTCTTCCTTCTAGGACTGTGTATACAGAGATAGCTGTCAATCACTGATAGGACCGCCTCCTGGACTTCAAAGCCCAGAATGAGCAGGAATTTAAATAAATGAAATACAAGTTATATCTGCTCCGCTTCTTCTGCTCTATAATATGCTTACTTCAGTTCAGACACCATGTTCAATGTGACAAATTCCCTTTAAACTCATGTTTTAGGAATTTCTAGTGATGTCAGTTTTAATTTTCCATGTCACTATCTATATTTAATTAAAACTGCAGTTTTCACACTACACACTGAGCCTAATAATAGGGAGACAACCAGTGTTCTCTGCAGATCACTTTTCAGCATCACAGGCAGAATTACAAAGATAACACCTATATATAGATAAGACAGAATCACACATTCACAATAGGCGATGTGCCAGCTTATCTACTTCCTTGTACCATGACCTCTGCACAGGCCACAGCTCCTGCCATTGTGGCTGCTGGAAAGAATATCCCTAAATACTGCTAACAGCAACTCAGGCAAAATGGCTGCCACCATAATTATGTGCAGAAAATACAATAAAAATTAGTACAATAGAAAAAGAAAACAGATTATAAAAAAACGCCATGGTTCACTATTTTTAATTAGCAAGAAAGAAAAAAAAAAGGTGATATACAACCTTTAAAGTGACCGTCCCTGTCAAATCAATTCTCTTTCTATGAATGGGGTTGGCCAACAACCAAAATGTATCACATACCCACAGAATCGGTGATAAAAGTATGATCATTGGCTGTCCAACCATTGGGACCCCGCCACCAATCATGAAGAGTGGAGGTACCAGAATCTCTTGTGCAAGTGCAGCAGCAGTAGTGTCCACGTGTGACCATCACTTCATCACTATGGGACTGTAGGAAATAGCCAAGTGCAGTCCCATAGACAGTTAATGGAGCAGTGGTCATGCACGTGCACTATCAATTCAGGCACCCCCATGATCATGGAGGTGCCAGCAGTCGTAGCTTGGACTGGGAGAAAATGTCTGTATGTGGGTAAGTAACTGGCTCCGTAATAGAAAACAGATGGTGGTTATTAATGGTACATACTCAGATTGGGTCACTAGTGGAGTACCTCAGGGGTCAGTATTGGGCCCTATTCTCTTCTACATATTTATTAATGATCTTGTACAAGGCTTGCATAGTAAAATATTTGCAGATGACACTAAACTGTGTAAAGTAATAACACAGAAGAGGACATCAGGCAGCTGGTGCCAAGGCCAATAAGATAATGGGTTGCATCAAAAGGGGCATAGATGCCCATGATGAGAACATAGTCTGACCACTTTACAAATCACTAATGTATTTCTGGAGTGTAATAATATTACAGGCTATAGCTACTAGCGAGGTGTCGTTGATCCAGGGAGTTATTCGGATTGCTTGATTGGAGTCGGGAAGAATTTATTTTCCCCCTAAAGTGAGGAAAATCGGCTTCTACCTCACAGGTTTTTTCTGCCTTTCTCTGGATCAACTTGCAGGATAACAGGCCGAACAGGATGGACAGATGTCTTTTTTCAGCTTTACAAAATATAGGCGTCATTTATCTAATATATAAAGCTCAGTGTGTGTGTGTGTGTGTATGTCCGCTAAAAGAATCCGCACCGTCGCATTTGGCACACAGGTACATCAGGTGTCCGGGAAGGTTGTAGACCAGGTCTCAGCTCTCTAGCACGTACCGTTCCAGAGATATTCCCCCAAAAAATGCAAATATGGCACATCACATGACCTACATTAGTCAATAGAAGCCTGCAGGTCTTTCTCTTCATATCCAAACTGCTATACACATGGTCACATGACCGTTATCAGCCAATAGAAGCTCTCAGGTCCTTAGTCTCCACATACACCCAGTTTTACACCAGGTTTCCATAACAACCCAGCCATATTTCTTCACTGCTGCAAGTCAGCTTTAAAGGGGCAGGGCGCTGTGGATGACACTGTTAAGGGAGCAGAGTGCTGTGGAGGTCACAGTTCAGGGGGCAGGTAGGGTGGCCATTCAGGCAACCCTCAAAAGACGGACTTAAAAACCCCTTCCCGGGGTCATGCTAAACCACGCCAGTTTAAAAGGCTGGGGGGGCTGTGGATGTCACTGTTATAGTGGATACTGCGATATGTTTTAACGACACACACAAACATTAAATAAAATAGATTAAATATACCCGTGCAAAGCCGGGTCCTTTAGCTAGTTATTAGATATACGCCAATTTTTGGTCTATATCTGTCGCAGATTCGGTCACAAGGGGGATTTGCGACCGAATCTGTGACTTTTTTTTCCCCCCACTCATGCCAAGTCTAATAAAGGGAGCATGGCATCTGTTTTAGGCGTAGAAAATTATCTAAATCTATGCCAGTAAGGGAGGAGCTGGTGTAGATTTAGGCGGGTGGTGGATGCACCTAAGTTATGTAGAGGCACCGGTCTTAGTAAATGACCCCGAATGTTACTATGTACAGTCATGTGAAAAAATTAGGACACCCTTTGAAAGCATGTGGTTTTTTGTAACATTTTTAATAAAAGGTTATTTCATCTCCGTTTCAACAATACAGAGAGATTAAAGTAATCCAACTAAACAAAGAAAACTGAAGAAAAGTCTTTTCAAGATCTTCTGTAAATGTCATTCTACAAAAATGCCTATTCTAACTGAGGAAAAAGATAGGACACCCTTGCCCCTAATAGCGAGTGTTACCTCCTTTGGCTGAAATAACTGCAGTGAGACGGTTCTTGTAGCCATCTACCAGTCTTCGACATCGGTCTGAGGAAATTTTACCCCACTCCTCAATGCAGAACTTTTTCAGCTGTGAGATGTTTGAGGGGTTTCTTGCACGTACAGCCCTTTTCAAGTCCCCCCACAGCATCTCAATGGGATTCAAATCTGGACTTTGACTTGGCCATTCCAGGACTCTCCATTTCTTCTTTTTCAGCCAATCTTTGGTTGATTTACTAGTATGTTTTGGGTCATTGTCATGTTGCATGGTCCAGTTCCGCTTCAGCTTTAATTTTCTAACTGATGGTCTCACATGTTCTTCAAGCACCTTCTGATACACAGTAGAATTCATCGTGGATTCTATGATGGTGAGCTGACCAGGTCCTGCTGCAGCAAAGCAGCCCCAAACCATGACACTTCCACCTCCATGCTTCACAGTTGGTATGAGGTTCTTTTCTTGGAATGCTGTGTTTGGTTTACGCCAAACATGTCCTCTGCTGTTGTGTCCAAATAATTCAATTTTGGACTCATCTGTCCAAAGAACATTATTCCAGAAGTCCTGGTCTTTGTCAACTTTATCTCTGGCAAATGTCAGTCTGGCCTCGATGTTTCTCTTGGAAAGCAAAGGTTTCCTCCTTGCACACCTCCCATGCAAGTTAAACTTGTACAGTCTCTTTCTGATTGTAGAGGCATGTACTTCTACATCAACAGTAGCCAGAGCCTGCTGTAGTTCTCGAGATGACACTTTAGGGTTTTTGGAGACCTCTTTTAGCATCTTGCGGTCTGCTCTTGGGGTGAACTTGCTGGGGCGACCAGTCCTGGGCATGTTGGCAGTTGTTTTGAAAGCCCTCCACTTGTAGACTATCTTCCGGACAGTGGAATGGCTGATTTCAAAATCTTTTGAGATCTTTTTAAATCCCTTCCCAGACTCATAGGCTGCTACAATCTTTTTTCTGAAGTCCTCCGACAGCTCTTTTGCTCTCACCATGGTGCTCACTCTCACTTCAACAGTCAGGAGCACACCAAACTAAATGTCTGAGGTTTAAATAGGGCAAGCCTCATTCAACATGCAGAGTAACGATCTACTAATTATGTGCACCTGGTGTGATATACCTGTGTGAGATCTGAGCCAATTTAAGAGGGAATACATGTGAGGGTGTCCTATCTTTTTCCTCAGTTAGAATAGGCATTTTTGTAGAATGACATTTACAGAAGATCTTGAAAAGACTTTTCTTCAGTTTTCTTTGTTTAGTTGGATTACTTTAATCTCTCTGTATTGTTGAAACGGAGATGAAATAACCTTTTATTAAAAATGTTACAAAAAACCACATGCTTTCAAAGGGTGTCCTAATTTTTTCACATGACTGTATCTTCAGCGATGACCATACATTTATCACCTCTATTTTGTAGATGGGTAATTTAAAAGGACTCTCATGTGAAAACACTGGACAAACTGAAATAGGAATCAGAAACAGAGGACAAATAGAGGCGGTTAGTCTTACCGTTCTGGTAAGATCTCCCCGCACCATCTCTTTCTTCATCAGCTGAAGCTGGACATCACTGTCAAACTTTCTGCATTGCTGAATGTATTCATGGCTTCCCAGGGGCTGTTCACTATGAAGAAAGACAAAGATTTATGGCATACTTTCCCTAGAAGAAGATATTGAGGATGTAAATCAACCAGCTCCTTAAAAAAAGGAACACAGGATATCTCACTGCTGGGACCCCAAGTAAAGAGCTTGGGGTCACAGCCAATTTACGTGAAGTGCCACTTCAGGTGGAATGAGGCATTATGGAGATTGCATTGGGATCAATAGTCTGTCCATACAATGCATGAACATGCTTGGTCCTCAAAAGGAGGAGATGTATTTTTTTTACATTTTAGTCATTCTCTGCTCTGACATGAGGGTCCTGAAAGTGGAACCACCCTGTATCAATAGACTTCATTGATCTTGATTTGGAAATGAGACACTCCCTTTAAATACACTTGAAGACAGACCCACTAAGAGGAAAAGGAAATAGACAGCTGAACTGAGTATACTGCTCACTCCTGATGTCCATCTACCCAATGGTCTCATATTTAGGCTGACCAGTCTGAAGCCTTCTCAGATATGGTTGGAGTTTCTGTTCCTGATATAACAATATATTCAAGGACAGCATGCCAGACATCTTAGGCTTTTTAAGCGTGCAATCAGGTGTACTTGCTAAAGCTTGCCTGGGGTACCACAACATCTTATCCAGAAACTGCTTGTTAGTATCTGTTTCTCCATTACAGGATCACTTGTGCAGAATGCACCTGACCCTTTAGGGTAAGGCTATTTTCACATATGTGATTTTAGGATCTCAAAACCAGAGGAAAACGCTTCGGTTTTGTGCCCATTTATTTGCAGTGGGGACAACACTGAACAAACCAAAACGGAGAGCATCGGAATACACTCCGTTCTGGTTTGTTGCGTTCTGTGACTGGGCAGAAAACTGTTGCAAACTGCAAAATAAATCCACTGCAGAAATGATGCCCTGTGTGGACATACTGTGGATTTATCTATTGAAATATAAATGTGCGATATTCAAAATTGAAAAAAAAAAAAAAACACTGGGAATCCCAGCCTCTAATAATAAAACTTTTACCGAGTCTGTTCCTGGCTGTATCCGTTATCTTAACAGACTTTATACTTGGTTTTCATTGTCTGCTAATTTCTCCTTGGTTTGAGGGTCAGGGAAAAGTGTCTACAAGGTCATTAACACTGTAAGGCTACTTTCACACCTGCGTTTGCGGATCCGTCTGGTATCTGCACAGACGGATCCGCACCTATAATGCAAACGCTTAGATCCGTTCAGAACGGATCCGTTTGCATTACCATGAACAAAAAAAAATATATATATATTTTTTTTTTCATGGTAATGCAAACGGATCCGTTTTGACTTTACATTGAAAGACAATGGGGGACGGATCCGTTTGAAAATTGAGCCATATTGTGTCAAATTCAAACGGATCCGTCCCCATTGACTTCCATTGTAAGTCTGGACGGATCCGTTTGCCTCCGCACGGCCAGGCGGACACCCAAACGCTGCAAGCAGCGTTCAGGTGTCCGCCTGCTGAGCGGAGCCCAAACGCTGCCAGACTGATGCATTCTGAGCGGATCCGCATCCACTCAGAATGCATTAGGGCTGGACGGATCCGTTCGGGGCCGCTTGTGAGAGCCTTTAAACGGAACTCACAAGCGGAGCCCCGAATGAAAATGTGAAAGTAGCCTTAAGGGAGTATTACATGGGCAATCATCTTGCCTGTAATACTGCCGCCGATTGCCCGATGAACAGGCAAACGCTTGTTCATCGGGCAACTGTGATTTTAAAGCATGCTTAAAAATAATTGCTCGTCAGTGGCAGATCATGCTGTCTAATTACGGCAAACCACTAGACAGCATGGGGACGAGAGATGGCATAGTGATCCCTCCTCCCCATGCTGCAGAGGAGATTGCTGCATGTAATAGCAGCAGTCTCCTCCACTAGCAAGCAGGCGATTGCCAAGAAGGAACGCTTCCCTCCTGACAATAGTCTGCCTGATCGGGGTGTCTAATACTCTCTTTACAGTACTAATTTATAGCAACTGGAAACAAACGCCTACTACAGTGCCAATCAAGCACTGCTGCGCTATAGTGGTCTGTAAGTTGAAATGTTATACCATGAAAGGTATTTATTACCTATCCAACAAGTAGATGATAAATGTCAGATCACTGGGGGTCCAACCTCCAGCGATCCCGAGAATATGGGGTCCCTGAATCCTCTTCTCTGAATAATGCAGTAGTGCACATGTCAGTCCACTGCTCCATTAACTTCTTATGGGATTGGACCATAGAAGTGGATGGAGTGGAGGACTGATATGCACACTACCGCTCCATTGAGAATGGGGATTCGGTGATCCACCCCTAGTTCTTGGGATTGCTGGGGGTTACTTACTCTTTAGATAGGTGATAAATCAGTTTTGTAGTATAACCCCTTTAAAGGGGTTTTCCAGGACTTGGATCATGAACATCCGATTTGTGGAGGTCAGACATCCAGCAGCCACCATAAACTATATAGTGGATGGGAGATTTCTCGCACTGTGTAGTTTCCAGCACTGGCATACTGAAGCTCAGTTCCCATTGACTTGATTTGAAGCTGAGGTGCAGTAAGTAGTTCGGTACCTGAGCACGGACGCTACACTGTGGACAGAGCCTTCTGCTTCCAGTTCCGCCCGCTTACATCTACCTCTCATAATTATTAGATGCAATAAACTACCACCATCCAATGCAGGGTGTATTCCAACATTGAGCATGCAGCAGCACCACTATTTCCCATAGTCAGTGAGAAAATAAGTACCGCGTGTAGATACTCTAAGAGAATGGAAAGGCCAATGGTGCCAGAAAGGAAACTGAATATGTGAGAGAATAAACTTCTATCAGAGTACAATCTGTATAATTGGAAGTTTATCTACTGCAGGAACTGGGCAGGGTACCAGAAACCGTTCACCCAGACTCTTAATCGCAGCACCTCCTGCATCCTGAGGCGACCAGCCTTAACAAAATACGGGTGGTATCATTTTCACAAATACGAAATTCAACTACAGATGCAAATTAGCAGATGTGGCAGCTTTCAGCAACCCTTTTCTTGGCGAATGTGGACAGACAAAGTCCATTTTGTACATTTACAAGGACAAACTTAAAAGAGCTTTCTGGGACCTAGATATTGATGATCTATCCTCAGCATCGGTCATCAGTATCAGATCAGTGGAGGTCTAACACCCATCCCCCAACCAACCGGCCTTTACAGGCAACTGTCTGTGCCAGAAACTATACAGTGAAGATAGGTCATCAATATCTAAAGGTCCCTATACATGAGATGACAGAGCAGCAGATTATCGGGAAGAAGGAGTTCCTTCCCAACAATCTGCTGCTCGCTGGTGGAGGAGACTGCTGCATTCACATGAGTATGGGGTGGAGCAATCGCTATTGTCATGGTTCTTTCTCCATACTGACAAGCATTCCTATGAATGTTCATAAGCAATTAAGTCCAAGAAAACCCCTTTGAAGAAATCCATATAGAATGGACAACTCTACATGACAGCACAGAGCACTTACTTCTGCAGGAACTCCTCCAAACCACACAGTTTGAGCACGTAGTCAGATACATTGAGATTCTCCAGTTCATCATTGGTGTAGCATAGAGTCTGGTAAATGAGTAGATCCACAGTAGAGGAACCTGTGAAAAGAAACCAGAAGTCATGCAGTTATTTAACATGGGCATATAGCTAGTTATTGCTAATAATGGCCATCATGTGATAAATAAAATGTATAAAAACCGTACCAAAACCCAATACAGGATCGGGAGCTTGACTACACAGACCTGCGATCTCATGTATATGGGGAAGGTCTCATTAGATGTCAGGAAAACATTATTAAAAATGTAGGCCCCATTCACATCATGTTTTCAGCCTCTGAAGGCCGTGACGTATTTCACCGTTTCAGGATGTGCTGACTAACCTTGTGTGTTGTTTTTGCAGTTTGCATTTGGAGGTGTTGCAGCATCTATCTCTGTATTACACTCCTAATAACCCACCTTTCCCACAGGCTGTTTTTATTCAGTGCAATATATAAGTGGAGGGTGCTCTCCCGGAAATCATTTGAGGCCAGTTGGCACTAATAAAGGAGTCATTATAGAGTAGGTTCCTATCTGAAAGAGGTCACCTTGCCGTGAACTACCCTTCAGCAGAGCCAAGTGAAGAAAACTTGCTTTGCTACCCAAGAGGTCATGGTTGGGGTACAGTTTCTCCTTATGGAGGTGGCGAGTATGCATGTGGAGTATCGTAAGCCAGTCAACACTCTGAAGAAGAGTACCCCCCAGATACATATATAATGCCCAGAAACCCAGAGAAGAATACTAGTCCCTCTCCCCTTCTCACTATCTCTCATTTCCCCAAAACAAATCACAAAAAAATTCAGATTCGTTAGAACCCCTTAACTTTTTGGGAAATTCAGGATGAATTCCAAACCAGTACCAACGATTCATTCATCTTCAATGGGCACTAATGATTGTGATTAAAATATACCGGCTAAGTACTTTCTATTCATTTATATAGTTATTATAGCATTAGTTCGTATATTCAACAATTTAGTCCTGTTGCATTGTGCTCTGTTTGGTATTGCACGGTGTATGCATACAGTGGAGTATGTCGTTCCATAGACTCCCATTGTGATAAAATATATATGGTACATACCACTTGCTATACATGCAAATTTTATTTATGCTGTGTTATAGTAGTTTGAAGGACGCCAAAAGGAGAATCTTTTGGACTCCATTAAGTGAATAGAACCCTATGAATACTCCCAGAATGTACGTTACATACAATAAAGGAATGTGAACAGGTATATTGGCTTTAACATGCCTTTGTCGAGTCAGTTTGTGCCCCTCTCACCTACTAAATAACTGTTTATGATCAGTATCAGCGAAAACGACATCTGCCAAAAAAAAGCACTTTAGAGAGAACCGAGATGACTTCTTATGTGTATGGCCATCCTTGTGGTATGTAACGAACAATGTGCAACTTAAATAATTGTGGGTGTTTATCATGATCCAAGTGGTGTCACTGATGCAAAGGTTAGGTAATAATTCAGCACTCTTCCTATTTTACACTTGGTTCCCTTAAAGGGGTTTTTCCATTAATAATTATATGTAGTATATTACTGCGTCCATAATACTGTGCTGGTTAATTTCCTAAAACAGTAAGACTCACATTTACTAATGCATGTGCACCTAGATTCTAGAGTAAACTGCGCCAAAATATTGAGCAATTTGGCGCATCTAGGTTTATTCGTGCCTAGCCCAGGAGTGGTTTACCAAGAATGGGATGTGGCTTCACTGTACAATGGCTGTGTGATGGGAACCAGAGGGTTGGAAGTTCTGTACAGACATGTTAAGGCTACCATCACACGACAATGAAAAAAACTCCAATAAAAACAGAAAACACTGTCAGTTTTTCATGGACATTTTTAATCCACATGTGCATCCATTTTCTGTCCATTCGTTTTGCATCTGCATTTAACAGCCGTTAAAAATAGATGACTTTCATTCCCTATTTTTTAAAACCCCAACCCTTGCAATGCCCTTAGTATATATAATGCCCTCCAGTATAGCTCACCCCCCCCATAGTACCCCCAGTATAGACCATGCCCCCCATAGTAGCCCACGAGTATAATGGCACCTTTAGTGCCCCCCAGTATATATATATATATATATATATATATATAAAATGCTTCCCATAGTGCCCCAAGTATAGATAATGCCCTATAGTTAATGGTCCCTATAGAACCCCCCAGTTTAGAAAATGGCCTCTTTGTGTCTTCCAGGATGGAGAATGGCCCTCTTTGTGCCCCCACCAATATTATAAACTGCCCATAGCATTATAAAATGCCCCCTTTGTGCCCCAATATTACAAAATGCTCACTTTGTGCCCCCAGTATTATAAATTGCCCTCTTTAGCCCCATCCCACGATTGTGTAAACCCCCCCCCCCCCCCCCCCCCCAAAAAAAATATCTAACAATATAAGGATGCGACTCTCCAAGCATGATCATTCTGCAGCCTCCGGTGCAGAGCAAGAAACCAAGTGTTCTCGGCATGCCTGTGGTGAGTTGTATGTGTGCATATTATATATATATTTTTTTTTTTTACTCATTTTTAATGCCCCACTGATTTCTATGGGGTTTGACGGGCAGTGAAAAAGGCCCAAAATAGGACATATTCTATTTTTGGACGTCCATTATTAACTTGCCATTAAAAAAATGGCCATGTGTATAGGCCAAAAGATTTCAATGGTTCTGAAAATGGCCATGTGACAAACGTTTTTAACTGTTGTGTGAATGCAGCCTAATGAGCACATTACTATATGCTTAGTAAGATAAAAAAAAAAAAGAAATAAGTAATATGAGCACTTTTAAGGAGGCGTTTAAGTGTTTAAAAGTGATGGCCTATTTTTAGGCTAGGCCATCAATATTAGACGGGTGGGGATCGAATTCTCTGCTGATCAGCTGTGTGAAGGGGACCACTTATTGTTTATTAGGCAACAGCTCTGTATCTTTAATAGCTCTTTCTTTGTCTGGTGTTACAATTCACTACCATTTTGTCCAAATAAATTGAACTGATCTTTAATACCAGACACCAGCTGTTCTGTATGGGGCAGTGTAAGCAATGAAAGCATCTTCAAACAGTTGATGGGTGTACATGTCATCAATTTTTAAGAACCGGAAAACACCTTTAGGCTTCTGGCTTCCTTCACACAAGGGGGGGGGGGGGGATGTTTTGGGGATAACTTCCAACAACCAGAATACAACTTTAACATTTAGTATGATACTATGTTTTGCCATTTGGGAACAAATTCTGGAAATAGTCTAACATGCTTTTGGACAGATGAATAAAGACCAACTCACAATCACAGGTGAAAGTCAGAGGATCCCTCATGTTGTCAATGATCACAGTGATTTTCAAGCTCACTCCAGGACCCAGGTGCTCGGGACTTAGGTTGACAGGACTCCATACAATACCTGTATGTATCTGATCGGTCATAGTTTGACCAGACCGTAGCCTAAAGGAATATAAACAATGATCAGATGTAAGCTATTAAAGGGCATCTGTCAGCAGATTTGTACCTATGAAACTGGCTGACCTGTTACATGTGCACTTGGCAGCTGAAGGCATCTGTGTTGGTCCCAAGTTCATATGTGACCACATTGCTGAGAAAAATTATGTATGCCAATGAGGCTCTTGGAGCAATGGGGGCGTTGCCGTTACATCTAGAGGTTCTGCAACTGCTGCGCCCTCTGCACTTTGGTTGACAGGGACGGGCAGTGAAAAGGTCATCACACCTGGCCCTGTCAAAGTGGAGAGAGTGCGGTAGTGGCAGAGAGATCAGATCCTCTATGTCACGGTCTCTCACGTGACAGGGGTCAGAAGATCTAAAAGACTGGCTGCACGTGATGTGATCTGACAGCCTCTTTGGTTTCACTTGTTTCTGTGTTGTTGCTGGTTATGACCACACCTCTTGTCTCAGGTGTAGCTTAAGTGGTCATTCCAACATCTCTATTTAGTCTGTTCTCACCCATCATGCTATGCGGTTGATAGCTCGTTTCTGGTTTTGGAAGTGCTGGTGTTTGGTTCTCCACTGAGTTGCTGCTCGTCCGCTTACTTCGGAGTTAAGTGTCTTTTCCTATTTTATAGCTTGTTGTATTGCCCTATCTTTTGGTATTAGGCCTGAGGAAGTCTCCTGTTCCTTCAGCTGGGAAGGAACAGGTCATATTTTGTCCTGACACTATCTTCAGGACCCTTTAGGGTCAGATAGGGCTCTAGGTTCCGGCGTATGAACATTCCTACCATCGAAGTCTGTTCATACTGATAGTAGTCAGGGCTCGGTCTAGGGATTCACTAGGTGGTGACCTTTCCCCTTTCCCTAGTTTCCAGGCCTAGTACCTTTTCCCTTCCGTCCTGTGTTTGGTGTGGAGTTTACTACCCACACCGTGCCGTGACACTCTAGGTGTAACGGCAACTCCCCCGTTGCTCTTAGTGTCTTCATTGGCATATATTAAAACATAATTTTCTCAGCATTGACGACACATATAAACATGGGACCAACACAGCTTATAAGAAAGCACTGGATTACTTACCTAAGCAGATTACATCATGTTGCCAATACTTTCTAATTGGCGGCGGGTCTGAATACTGTTAACCACTGTAATCCAAGGGCCCAGCTTTTTTTCCCTCCCCAACACCAGTCCAAACCCACTGTGGTAGTTTTCTGTGCAGGATATGATCAGGAGCAACCCAGGGCAAAGAAAACTCTAAATTAGCCTCTATTCCTTTATTGAACTTCAGAAATCTAGTGGCCAAACCTATCTGCAATTGATACTATATTCTAGTCATACGCCATCACTTGCTTAGGTGAAAAAACTAACTTAAAGGGACTGCCACCTCCGAAACAGAGGGGACAGTGAGAAAGGCAAAACAAGCCCCGAGAAACTTCACAGAGCAAAGCATGCTGGGTTTGGGTTAGAAGACCTGATGAAAACAGGAAGCTCTGCATGTAAACATCTTGCCCAGATGAAATGATATACAGTACAGACCAAAAGTTTGGACACACCTTCTCATTCAAAGAGTTTTATTTATTTTCATGACTATGAAAATTGTAGATTCACACTGAAGGCATCAAAACTATGAATTAACACATGTGGAATTATATACATAACATATTCTAGGTTCTTCAAACTAGCCACCTTTTGCTTTGATTACTGCTTTGCACACTCTTGGCATTCTCTTGATGAGCTTCAAGAGGTAGTCATCTGAAATGGTTTTCACTTCACAGGTGTGCCCTGTAAGGTTTAATAAGTGGGATTTCTTGCCTTATAAATGGGGTTGGGACCATCAGTTGCGTTGTGGAGAAGTCAGGTGGATACACAGATGATAGTCCTACTGAATAGACTGTAAGAATTTGTATTATGGCAAGAAAAAAGCAGCTAAGTAAAGAAAAATGAGTGGCCATCATTACTTTAAGAAATTAAGGTCAGTCAGTCCGAAAAATTGGGAAAACTTTGAAAGTGTCCCCAAGTGCAGTCACAAAAACCATCAAGCGCTACAAAGAAACTGGCTCACATGCGGACCGCCCCAGGAAAGGAAGACCAAGAGTCACCTCTGCTGCGGAGGATAAGTTGATCCGAGTCACCAGCCTCAGAAATCGCAGGTTAACAGCAGCTCAGATTAGAGACCAGGTCAATGCCACACAGAGTTCTAGCAGCAGACACATCTCTAGAACAACTGTTAAGAGGAGACTGTGTGAATCAGGCCTTCATGGTAGAATATCTGCTAGGAAACCACTGCTAAAGACAGGCAACAAGCAGAAGAGACTTGTTTAGGCTCAAGAACACAAGGAATGGACATTAGACCAGTAGAAATCTGTGCTTTTAGATCTTTGGTTCCAACCACCGTGTCTTTGTGCGATGCAGAAAAGGTGAACGGATGGACTCTACATGCCTGGTTCCCACTGTGAAGCATGGAGGAGGAGGTGTGATGGTGTGGGGGTGCTTTGCTGGTGACACTGTTGGGGATTTATTCAAAATTGAAGGCATACTGAACCAGCATGGCTACCACAGCATCTTGCAGCGGCATGCTATTCCATCCGGTTTGCGTTTAGTTAGACAATCATTTATTTTTCAACAGGACAATGACCCCAAACACACCTGGCTGTGTAAGGGCTATTTGACCATGAAAGAGAGTGATGGGGTGCTGCGCCAGATAACCTGGCCTCCACAGTCACCGGACCAGAACCCAATCGAGATGGTTTGGGGTGAGCTGGACCGCAGAGTGAAGGCAAAAGGGCCAACAAGTGCTAAGCATCTCTGGGAACTCTTTCAAGACTGTTGGAAGACCATTTCAGGTGACTACCTCTTGAAGCTCATCAAGAGAATGCCAAGAGTGTGCAAAGCAGTAATCAAAGCAAAAGGTGGCTACTTTGAAGAACCTAGAATATGACATATTTTCAGTTGTTTCACACTTTTTTGTTATGTATATAATTCCACATGTGTTAATTCATAGTTTTGATGCCTTCAGTGTGAATCTACAATTTTCAAAGTCATGAAAATAAAGAAAACTCTTTGAATGAGAAGGTGTGTCCAAACTTTTGGTCTGTACTGTATACACCAAAAAAAAATAATATGAATGTCCGCCCACTAGTTAAGAACAATCAAATACCAAAAATCTATATATTTCTTAAATTATGCAAATCGTGAACATATAAAAACAGTCGCAACAGCGGCATACATGCATGTTTTTATGTTCACGATTTTCATAATTTAATAAAGATATAGATTTTTGGTATTTGATTGTTCTTTACTAGTGGGGGGGGGGGGGGGGCATTCATTCTTTTTGGTGTATAGATTAGTCTGGCCGCACTGGATCCTACTGACAGCATTAGTTGTTGGGCTCCATCTTTTGGGAGGGGGGGCAGATGAAATGAAGCAGATTTTACTCATGTCCTTACAATCTGCATACATTTCTTCTAGAGATATTTCTGTCTTTCTATTCAGTTATGGTGGAGTACAGTCATTTTGTGTTACCCTCAGCTGCAAACTGAAAAGTGACAACCATTATGGCTGTGCTCTTACCATGTTTGATGTCAGGGACCCTCACAATCACTAGAATGAAGAGGATGTGGAGTACAGCTCAGTCCCTTCATTCTGGTGATCAGTTGAGGTTTCGGTGCCCAGACCCCTCTAACCACAGATTCTGACATATCCTTATCAGATTTCTATATGAATGTTGGTTGTAAAATCTCTGTAGAATGCCCTACTCATTAGCCTATACATCCACGATGCTGCCATGGTGTCCACACCCTCTTTATCCAATTCTAATAAATGTTTACTCACACATCCAGCATGTGACAAAAAGCAGCTGTCTCCTCATCCCTTTGCTCTGACATCTCAAACAGCTCGCAGCCGTTGTGCTGGGGATACGTCCGCATGGAATCCTGTACAAGAAGCAGCGACATAAGACATTCCAGGTCTTCCTCTTCCGTTCATGCAACAACCCTGATAAATATCTCCTGTGCCCCCTCACTGAGGATTGTTTGTCACAGACAGTAAACACCACAGATAAGGTAAGATACGGTGACAAACAGGCAGGGAGACAATGCAGGCAGAATATAAAGGAGCAGGCCTTACATGATCATACAACATGACTAATAAACCATGGCTGAAATTATTTAATAGACATTTGATATACTAATCAGCAGGAAACAGGGGCTCTCGGCTCCCAGTTATACTGTGAATATCCCTTTCCTTCCCCTCCATTCTCCCTGCTTTCCGCTCTTACTCCCTCCCTGCCGGCCTCTCTCTCACCCATGTAACACTTCTGTGCAGGTATCCCTCATACAGTGTAAAGGAAATGTCACCAGAACTGTGACTTCATAAGAACTGCTCAAGAGCAACCTTGCTGGGAAAGAGGGAGAAGCCACATATATTGCCAAAATCCATATAACATGCAATATGTGGTATATACGTGGTAACTCATACAGGTTACAATATTTCAAGCATCTCATGTTGGCAAAGAGTTAATAATTATGATCTATACACTGACATTATTCAGTAGAAAAAATAAACTGTATTACGTAATGCACTGATAAATATATTTGGACTCATAACTCACCGGTCCAATGGACGCTCTAATATTCCTATATGGTTTCTTTGCATAGGTCCGTGGTGGTAGTTGAGGTGGCATTGTGTTGCTTCGAGCTACTGGCTTTCCAGTCACATTCTTTCTTAAACTTATATCCTTCCAATGTCCTTCAGCCTGGCGCAAAAGCTCAGAATCATAGGTAGGTGCCAAATTAAGGCGAGTAATTGTATCATTAATTTCCTCATAGTCTAAATCCAAACATCCCTCTCCTCTTCTTAATAAAGTTGCATCTTCCTCTTCTGAAATCCTCCGACTAAGTAGTTTGCCCCCCATATCTTCAGTGTACACATTTACATCCCGAGAATGAGAAATCTTTTCAGTAGATGAAGAGACATCTTTGAAATACTTCATAACCTCAGAGTGGGAGGGTACTGGAGGGGACATATTTTTGGGGGACCTTTTTGGAGACCTTCTTCCTTCATCTTGACCATTTCTGTGGTATGTATCACCATATATATACAGGTAGTCTCTAGAGGGTGGAGGTTTGTTTCTTGGAGGTGAAGGGACTGTTGAGGAGGATTGGGAAACATCTTCCCAGGAGATGAGCGGACTCTCATCGGTCAAAGGCTGTTGACTATCTTGGCGGTGCCTGGAAAGTGCATCATACTCCATTTGCAGAGCCTCTGCTAAAGCAAGTTCTTTGCGACTCATTCCCAGTGCTTCTAGGCCGTTCCATTTTTCCTTCTTTCCACTCGAAGTTGACATTACTGAGAATTTATAGTAACAAAGAAAGCAGACAGAAGAAGGCTATTGTCGAGAAAAATCCTTTACGGTTGAACGAGGCATAATGCTTTAGAAGGCCACCTTGAAGAAAGATAAACATAATTATGAAATAAAAAAGTTCAAAAAAAACATTTACTTATATAACACACATTACTTCGAAAAGGCTTTGGCATGTGATTTTCTTTTAAGGCGGTTTCAAAAGACTCATGTCTAGCCTGACCACTTTTTACTTTCTAGCCAGAACCACGTGTTCTTGGATGACATTTTGGGTAAAGCAGCATTTCCTTCTCAAGCCCTCAACTGCCTGGAATACCTTTAACATGTTCCAGCCATTTCATTGCTGCTTTTTAAAGGTAACATTTCCTCCACAGTTACTAAACGGGGTCTGTCAGCTGCAAAATCACTTGCAATGCCTGGTAGGCCTGCCTCCCTATATTGTACACATACCTTTTGGAGGCAACTATGATCCTGAAATCTGGAAAAATTAGGGTATGACCGCAAGGTCAGGTTTCCTGGTGCAGTTTTGGAAGCCAAAATCAGGAGTGAATTGCAAAAGGAGAGTAAGGGCTCATGCACACGACCGTTGTTTTGTGGTCCGTTATCTGAGGGGTTTTTTTCTCCGATTTAAGTCCTCTTCCGTTTCGTTATTCCACAAAACATATCCGTATGGTTTCCGTATGCGATCCATTTTTTGCAGATCGGAAACAGTAACTTATTACTCACGAAACACATGAGCAATATGGACTGGACATAGCACTTCTACAGTATGGATCCGCAAAATACGGATAAAATATGGATGTGTTCCGTGTGCGTTCTGTATTTTTTGCGGACCCATTGACTTGAATGGGGCCTCGGACCGTGATTTGCGGACAATAATAAGACATGCACTACTTTTTTGCGGAACAGAAATACGGAAACAGAATGCACACGGAGTACCTTCCTTTTTTTGTCAAATGAATGGTTCCGTATACGGTCCGCAAAAAAAACAGAACGGACAAGGAAAGAAAATACGTTTGTGTGCATGGGCCCTAAGGCTGCGTTCACCTCCTCATTTCTGAGATCCAGCAGCCTGATCAGGAGCAAATGCCAGCTGTTGGCAGGACAAAAAAAACTTCCAGGAAACTGGTAGGACACATACTAATTGTTCCTTTCTGTCCCTATTAGCCAGTCGTGCATCCAGAATCACTGGTGTACAGCACATATACTTGAAAGTATACAGCCATTTATTCCAACCTGCATATACGGTAGCTGTTTCGGCCTAATTAGCCTTCATCAGTGTAAGGTGTACAAACCACGGCTTTAGGCCTCATGCACACGGCCGTGTTCCGCGGCCGAGAGCGGACCTTGGAAACCCGGCCGGGATTCCTCCTGACAGCATGAGCGCACGGCGTCATTGGTTGCTATGATGCCGTGCGAGTCATGCAGCCGCTCCTGTACAGTAATACACTAGTATAGTAGTGTATTACTGTACAGGAGCGACTGCATGAAGCGCACGGCGTCATAGCAACCAATGACGCCGTGCGCTCATGCTGTCAGGAGGAATCCCGGCCGGGTTTCCACGGTCCGCTCTCGGCCGCGGAACACGGCTGTGTGCATGAGACCTTAGGATGATAGGTCTTGGAGAGTGCAAATCTAAATTACACAGCCCGATGAAGCAGGCGATTGTTGGGAAGCAGGCGTTCCTTCCCAACAATTGCCTGCTCGTTAAAGGGTTTCTACCACCAGAAATACTGTTATGTAGCTGACTGACATTAGCGATGCGCCCATGTCAGCACTACATAACAGTATGTTTCTAATGTTAGTCCCTGCAGCCGTTTTTGTTTAAAATGCACTTTTATTATATGCTAATGAGCCTCTAGGTTGTGCCCGCCCAGCTCCTCTTGATTGATGCCACTGTTCCCTGCATCGTTGGCGAAATCCCGCGCCTGCGCCGTTCATTCCGGTCTTCGGCGCAGGCGCAGTGAGTGAATGATGCGATCCTGCTGCCGGCTTCCTCACAGCGCCTGCGCCGACTACGTCACAGTGAGGAAGCTGGCACCAGGATCGCATCATTCACTCACTGCGCCTGCGCCGAAGACCAAAGTGAACGGCGCAGGCGCGGGATTTCGCCAACGATGCAGGGAACAGTGGCATCAAGAGGAGCTGGGCGGGCACAACACAGGACCTGGGCGGAATACAGGGTGAGTGGACGGAGCCTCTAGGTGCCTGATTGTATGCCCATATAGCACCTAGAGGCTCATTAGCATATAATAAAAGTGCATTTTTAACAAAAACGGCCGCAGGGACTAACATTAGAAACATACTGTTATGTACTGCTGACATGGGCGCATCGCTAATGTCAGTCAGCTACATAATAGTACTTCTGGTGGTAGAAACCCTTTAATGAAGGTGAAGAGCTGCATTTACATGTGGGATCCACTCCACTGTATGGGGATGAGCGATGGCTACTGCTATTTCTCATCTCCATACAGATTTATTGCAGCAGATCACTGTTTACGCTGCATAATCTGCAGCCCAGAAACGATGATTGAGGTCTGCATGAACAATTGTTTCACCCAATGAACTTGTGTGATCGGCGGCGACTTTACATGGGCAGATTATCAGGAGCGAGTATTCATACTAACATTCATCCCCGATAATCAGCCCGTGTAAAGCAGTCTTAAGTTAGACTGAAAGATTTTAAAGGGAGTCTGTCACCTCCATATGGCCATATACAGTGCTTACATGGCTCTGCAGCACACCTATACAGGATTGTAACAGTACCTTTGTTCTTTTCTTTAGACTTGCACCAACAGGAAAAACGAAGTTTAATTCATATGCAAATGAGCACTCGCAAGTGCCCAGGGGCGGAGTTCAGTGTGTAAGTGCCCAGGCTGCCCTGCCTTCTTTTCACTTTACTCCTCCCCAGCCTCTTCCTTTGCCCTATCGATGAGGCAAGAGACTTGGAGGGCGGGCAAAGGCAGAGGCTGGGGAGGGGTAAAGTGAAAGATTTAGAGGCGGGATAAAAAGGAATGGTTTTGTTCCTTTTATCCCTCCTCTAAATCTTTAAAAGGCTAATAAGCCTGAAACTACAATATGCTGTAGGTTTTGGTGTATACCATATTGGGGACAGGTTTTTGGTATATGGTATACACCAAAACCTACAGCATATTGCAGTTTCAGGCTTATTAGCCTTTTAGAGTGTATAGGTATCAACGTAGAAAATAAGAAAATGAGCAATAGATAAGAAGACTCATGCAATTATTATTTCAGAGTACGAGGGAGCTCGTTCCCCCTCATCTAAATGTGTTGCAAAACGCTCATTCATCGAGTGATCCTGTAGTTTGTGCAGGCACATCAATTATCCTTTCTGGGCAGCAGATTGTGCGGTCTAAACAGCGATTTGCTGCCCAGAAACAATGCAGCTTTCTCCTCCACTGAGCGAGCTGCCGACTGCTGGGAAGGAACACTTCCTTCACGACAATGTGCTGCTCATTGCAAGGTGTAAATGCACCTTTACTGACTTATTTTGCGCGGAAGCACAAGCATCATGATAGTCTCCTTACGGTGAAGGTTTGGTCTTTAGAGGTGAAGGCACAGTTGATGAGAACTGTACAATATTTATGCAGGGCTCCAGATGAAATGAGCCTTAAAATTTGCAGATGGCGACAAGACTTTTTAGTCTTGTCGCCATTTGAGACTGGACCACCGCGCTGCTGCGCAGCCTAGTATCAGTTAAGGAACATGGCACGCGCCATTGTCCTCTTCACTAGCACAGTGGAGAAGGTGGGAGTCCCCCCCTCCCCACTGTGACGCAGCCGCCACAGCCACCAATGGGGAGATAGCAGGGAGGAGGAGTGAATGAGCTGTGGCCACTGCGCCACCAATGAAAGTAAAACATATTAATACAAGTATAGGCAGCGGTATCACAGACCCGGCCTCAATAACAGGGCATGCGATACGTGGCAATTAACCCCTCTGTTGCCACATCTGAGGGGTTAATTGCCGCGGATCGCATGTCCTGTTATTGAGGCCAGGGTCTGTGATACCGCTGCCGACACTTGCATAAATGAGTTAAAGAGGACCTTTCAATGGGTCCAAAGAATATGAACTTAGTAGCAGGCTACATAGAGCGGCGCCCAGGCATCTCACTGCACTTACTATTATTCCTGGGCGCCACTCTGTTCGCCCGCTGTGGCCCCCGGCATTTTCAACATTCAGAGCAATGAGGAGGAGACGTCAGTGTCTCCCCTTCTCCCTGACAGCAGCGCTGTCCAATCGCAGCTCAGAGCCAGGGAGTTATTTTTTTCTCCCTGGCTCTGAGCTGTGATTGGACAGCGCGGCTGTCAGGGAGAAGGGGAGACACTGGCGTCTCCTCCTCCTTGCTCTGAATGTTGAAAATACGGGGGGCCACAGCGGGCGAACGGAGCTGCACCCAGGAATAATAGTAAGTGCACTTAGATCCCTGGGCGCCGCTCGATGTAGCCGGTTACTTAGTTCATATTCTTTGGACCCATGAAAGGTCCTCTTTAATTACATTCATTAGTGGCGCAGTGCTTCCCCCTCCCAAAGCCCTCCAGCCCATTATTAGATGGTTGGTGGCGCATTGGCCACAGCCCCCCCCCCCCTCATTGTTATATGGTGGCCATAGGGTCCCCTCCTCTCCATTGGTGGCAGTGGCAGATTACACTGATGGGGCTCAGATCGGTTACCATGGAAGGGACAGTTTCTTCCCGAAAATTTGGCGATCACCTCCACTGTATAGTGACGAGTGATGGCTACTGCTATCGCTTCTCCTCATACAGATTCATTTCTTCTGGGCAGAAGATCGCTGTTCACACAGCACAATCCGTTGCCCAAAAACAATGATTGTGCTGCTTGAAAGATCATTTCACCCGATGAAGGAGCATTTAGCATGTTCATTAGGAAAGCAGCACATTTACATGGGCAGATTATCCTGAACGAGCGCTTGTAGTAACCTTTCGTTCCCGATAATCTGCACAAGAACAGTGCACTGTACCGTAAATCCTCCCATCAGAGTCAACAATGAGAAACTGATCTAAAAAGAACCAGTCTCCTGAGGTTTTGTAGACACCATATAGCAAGAGCATGTGAAAACCCTGTAAACTGTATCCTTGCATTTGGCAAGCAGTGATGTCACCGAGAATATATCAAAGTAGGAATATCCAAACATAACCAGATTTGGATCGAGTACTAGGGAGGTCACTTGTGTCAATTTGCTCATTTTAAAAGCACTCCATAATAGAATGTCTGAGCATGTCGTCAGTGTTATTTATGTGGTGTGGTTTGCGCATATTTCATAGGCAGTGGGGATACTTTGCCTCTGATGCACAGTGTGAATACAACCACAGAAAGTATAGGAGCTGAATACCATTAAACATCTATGTAAAAAACTGAAATGCCAGAGCAGAAGTGTGTATGAGGAAAATATTTTTATTAGAAAATAATATTAATAAGATATCTTATTAAGGGCTTATTTTATCAAAACCGTCTAGCAGAATATAACGGCCTTGTTGCCCATGCCATCGAACCTCCAGAGATTGAGAATGGTGTCATGGTTTTTGCCTCTTAAGCCTCACGCACACGACCGTATTTCTCATACGCGTGCTATCCACGTTTTTTGGAGATAGCACACTGACATACACATTAATTTCTATGGGGCCAGGCACACATCTGTATTTTCTTTTACGGATCGGTGGTGTTGTTCTGCAAATTATAGAACATGTCCTATTCTGGTCTGTATTTTGGATGAATTATAATCATTTCTATTGATGGGAGTTAGGGAAATGTGTCATGCGGAACAGTGGTTTGCATACCGAAATATGGACGCGACCATGTGCATAAAAAGTCTTATTCACACGTCAGTGATTTCCATCAGTGAGTGTAGAGCCAAAACCAGGACTGGAGCCCCCACAGACATAAGGTATAAGGGAAAGATCTGCATCTGTTCTGTCTTTAGAGCTGTACCTGGTTTTGTCTCAAAATTGGAAATCAATGACCGAACACTGACTGTGGGAATGAGGCAGAATCCTGGATGTGTGCTGTCCATGTTCTCAATAAACCGCACCCAAATCTATTAACTTTAAGGACTCGTTCACATCACAGTTTCTCCTTTCCGTTCAGTGTCCGCTTGGAATATGATTTTTGAACAGAGACGGAAGTCCTGCATGCAGGACTTTCGTCTCCGCTCAAAAAACATATTCTGAGCAGACACCGAACGGACCCCATTATAGTCTATGGGGTCTTTAGGCTCCGTTAGGTCTCAGTTATCTGCAGAATCCGTCCTTTCCGTTCTCCTGCTCCTCAACGGAGCCGGAGAACGGAAAGGAGAAACGGTGATGTGAACGAGGCCTAACGTGTTTATTCACACACTAGTGGATTTCCACTGACCCACAACACCAGAGATATGCACTACTTTGGTCCATGATGCAGTGCAAACGTGCCCATTGATGTCCGTGGGACACATGGTGCTAGATACGCCAACTCCAGAAACACTTGTCCGTTACAGACATCTTCACGGATAAGACCTTGACCGAACGTGTGAATATGCGCTTTACTACTGCATTACACCAAATTAAAAAAATGTCTTAGAATCTCCTCGTCCAATGATTAGCTTTATTCCTAACATATTGGGGAATATTTATCAAAACTGGTGTAAAAGGAAACTGGCTTAGTTGCTCATAGCAACTAATCTGATTCCACCTTGCTTTTTTACCTTTGGAAAATGAAAGGTGGAATCTGTTTGGTTGCTATAGGCAACTAAGCCAGTTTTCCTTTACGTCATTTTGATAAATCTTCCTTATTGCCTTTTTATTGTAATGGCATTTTCTCTTACTATAACATACACTGAACTACTGTCCTATCATCTCACCACACTCACAATTCTCCAGCGCGAATCTGCAGAATCTGTGAAGATATCACTCCCTCCAACTTCTTCTACAGAAGGAAAACTATCTGGCTGTAGGTTCTAATAAGGGATGAAAAAACACCAGATGAGTTCCACAAATTCCTGAAGGAGGATTTATCGCATATTTAGCTGCAATGGAAACGGACATAGACTGCTCATGGTGAATCCATAGCCCAAATAGTTGACAAAGAACATGGTTCTTGAATTTCACTGTATAAACACAATCCATTACAGATGCCAGAGGAAACATTCCCAAGAACCATGTGAACTGTGCTGACAGATAAATCATCAAGGTAAATGATCACAGAGAAGCCTAAGCTATACACACATATCTGAGAACTGGATACGCCTCAGGACCGGCAGTGTTGTCTTGACTGCTCGGCCTGGGCACCTCTTCCGAGACCAAGCTGCTCCTGTGGACATTAGGTGAAGGTAGTTGCATTGTATTACTTTATCTAGGTATATTAGCAGTTATCCTGAGGTAAGCAGTTCATATCTATGAATAAGACCTCAGACAGTCATGCTACAGCACAGCAATACAGCAGCAGGCCACATGAGGTTTCTGCGGCAAGACGCTGACTGACCCAGTAACTACTTGCTTTATGCCAGAAGACACCACAAGCTAACTACAAAAACCAACACAGAGATACTGTACATACTGGGATCAACTGGGAAAAAATTGCAATGTCAAAAATATTTCTCAGTCATGTATGAAGAATATATTGTACATAAGTCCACTTACACCTTAAAAATGACAGATGTCTCAATTAGACCTGAAACATTTTAGACTGGATTCACTTATCCAACTGGACATTTTCCCTAAATAGACAGAAAACAGAAGAAAGAGTATGTCTACCCACAATCCATACCACCTGGACACACACATAATGCATCACAGAACAATAAGGGCGCCTTCACACGTGGCAGAAAAATACGCCAGAAAATAGACCACATAAAGACATCCCCCATGTTGTCACATGAAGTTGAAACGTGTCACTCACTGCAGAATAACATTATGCTGCATATAAAATTATGGAGGTCATTCATTAAGACTGGTGTTTTAGACAGTGGTCTTTATAAGCCCTATAGTTGGCAGTGGATCACCGAAGTTTTGTAGAGCGATCCACTTCTGTGTATCAAGCGCTGGTCTAAATGTAAGAAAGGTTCCTTGAAGGTTTACATTTAGACCAAACCAGGCGTAGAAAATGATGAATGAGAGACGGACCTCCTGGCCCGTGCCAGATGTTCTGAAACTACAGCTCCCAGAATCCTCCATTCACTTCTAGGGGAGTTACAAGAATAACTGAGTAAGTGTGCATGCTGGGAGTTGTAGTTTCACAGCCGCTGGCGTGCCAAAGGTTGCTTATCTCCATCTAGACTAACATCCATAGCATTACCTTCCACACAGATACATTGCACAGATATGTATATAAGGATATACACAAATATTTGTCACTGTACTAAAATTTTTTATTATATTAGTTTTTCTGATATTTTTCCTTCAGTTTTGCTTCAGGTTACTTCAGCGTTTTCTGGGATTTTGTTAAAGTTCTTTGTGCATGTCATCAATTTTTGATCAGTTTTTCACACGCGTGAAAGAAAAAAACTGGAAATAAGGCCTCATGTACACGACCGTGGTTTTGGTCCTGCAACTGATCTCCATTTTTTGCGATTGGTTGCGGACCCGTGTGCTGTCCGCATCCTCACTTCCATTCTTGTCAATTTTGAAGACAAGAATAGGCAGTTCTTACATAGCGAAGGACATACCGTACCGTAAAATGCAGAAAGCGCGCGGTCGGTATCCTTATTTTGAGGATCCGCAATTTGCGGACCACAAAAACAGCTACAGCCGTGTGAATTAGGCCTAACACATAGCATCTCCTCACAGCCATCAGTAAGAACAAACAGCCCTTTGGCGTGGTTCTGTTTTTTTTCACTGAATCATTGATTTGAATTGGCAAGTCCTACATGAAAAACACAACGCACCACATGCCCTGCATTTGGTTGTGTTTTTCACGCAGACCCATGAATTCCTATGGGGTACTTCTTGAGTGAAAAAACACAAAAGATAGATGCAGTTTTTTCATGCAGCAAGATCATATGAGAAAAAAAATAATACACGGATGTGCATAAACCTATTGACTTTAATGGGTTTGTTTTCACTACAGGACCTTTTCAGTAGATATCACAGTAAAATTCTTCTAATCAAGAATTACTGGGTCTAACATTCTGGATTATTGGGTCAGTTATGAAGGGCAGCATGGTGTCTCAGTAGTTAGCACTGAAAGAGTGAGACCACATGCGATGTCGAATGGCTGAACACACACATCAAAATCGCGCTACGGTTTGTCATCGCATGTGGACTTGGTTTGGAGATGTGCGTTCAGTCACACCTTGTGGTCTTACCCTTTCAGCACTGAGACACCCTGCTGCTCTCTATAAGAATACAACAATCCAGAATGTTAGGTCCTCTTAGATTCCAGTAATGAGACATAATCCAACTTAGTCAATATCTACAATTGTATAGGTCAGGGGTAGGCAACCTCCGGCACTCCAGCTGTTGTGAAACTACAACTCCCTGCATGCATACTTGCTCTGCTCTTCTAAGAACTCACTTAGAAATGAATGGAGCATGCTGGGAATTGTAGTTTCACAACAACTGGAGTGCCGAAGGTTCCTGATCCCTGGTATAGGTGCTCTCTTTGCTTATGTTGCATTTTTAGAGCTATCTTTTTGTCTACCCCAACTTCCCAACCCCAAAACATCCTAGTGGATTACTTGTCTTCTATGAGATTTGCAGGTGAAAGTGAGAAACTAAGTGGGAATATGTTGGCACTACCGTATTTTTCGCTCTATAAGACGCACTGGCCCATAAGATGCACCTAGATTTTAGAAGAGGACAAGAAGAAAAAAATATTTTTCATTACACCTCAGGTCAGACCACCAATGTTCATAAGACCCAATAAGACCTCAGATCAGACCCCAATGTAAATGACCCCCAATCAGACCTCAGATAATAGCCCCATGCCTCTCATCAGCCCCCATAATCAGCCCCATGCCTCTCATCAGCCTCATGCCAGATAAAATAAATAAACCACTTACCTCTCCTGCTCCGAATACTGCCACTCCTGACTGCCCGCGCTCTGTCTTCCTCCTACTGTCGGCTGTGCTGTGAACTGGTGCGCACAGCATGAGGTCACAGACAGCCACTGCACAGCAGACAGCCGAGGACCAGGTAGTGGTAAGTAGGGGTGGGCGATATGGCCTAAAATCTATATTGCAATATAATTTTAAGCATGTGCGATATATATCGCGATATATTGTTTTCTATATTTGGGGGGGCCTGTTTAAACTTTTTTTTTTTTTTTTTTACTTTTTATTTAATAACTATTAGTCTCCTTAAGGGCTAGAACGTAGAACCCTTGTCATATTCACCCTAATAGAGCTCTATTAGGGTGAATAGGACTTTACACTCTCCCTGCTGCCCTGTGCTTTGTGCACGCAACAGCAGGGAGCTGAGTCCCCTCCCCTAAACGGTGCCATCCACAGATCCCCCCCTCCCCTAAACGGTGCCATCCACAGATCCCCCGCTCCCCTAAAACTGTGCCATCCACAGATCCCCCCCCCCTCCCCTAAACGGTGCCATCCACAGATTCCCCCCCCCTCCCCTAAATGGTGCCATCCACAGATCCCCCCCATCTCCCCTAAACGGTGCCATCCACAGATCCCCCCCCCCCTAAACGGTGCCATCCACAGATCCCCCCCCCCTCCTTCCCTAAACGGTGCCATCCACAGATCCCCCCCTCCCCTAAACGGTGCCATCCACAGATCCCCCCCCTCCCCTAAACGGTGCCATCCACAGACCCCCCCCCCCCCCTAAACAGTGCCATCCACAGATCCCCCCGACGCTCACAGGAATACATTTAAAAACCAATCAGTAACTTTATTAATTGGTGATGTCTTTACTGTATACCTTACTAGGTCTTAGCTCCGGTAACAGCAGGCAGTGCGGGGGGCGGCGCTCACTCACTGACGTCACGCGCCTGCGCCGCCTAGTGGGAGGAGCAGGCGCGTGACGTCAGTGAGTGAGCGCTGCCCGCCCGCACTGCCTGCTGTTACCGGAGCTAAGACCTAGTAAGGTATAAAGAGATCACCAATTAATAAAGTTACTTATTAGTTTTTAAATGTTCTACTGTCAGCGGCGTGGCCCTGCATATTCTAACCCCCAGGCAAGCGTCCCTGTCACCATGGGAACGCCTGGGGGTTAGAATATACCATCGGATTTGAGTTTTCACGCGCTCACTGAGATCGTGAAAACTCAATGATTTACTGTCAGTCCCTCCCCTCCTCTTTTGTCATTGGCGGTCAGTCTCCAATGAAGGAGACTCTCTCCTTCTCCACTGTGCCGGCTCAGGAGAACATGGTGCGCACATAGAGAGCGATCATGGCGATATAGGCGATATGCTCAAAATCCATATCGTGGCACAAATTTATATCGCATATCGCCTATATCGTCTATATCGCCCACCCCTAGCGGTAAGTACTGAGCCTTCACCGCTTCCTGGTCCTCCGGTACTAACAAGCGCTTCTATAATGGATTCGCCCCATAAGACGCTGGGGCATTTTTCCCACAAAAAAATGCATATTAGGGAGCGAAAAATACGGTCTATAGTTCAAGAGTTTTCCTGATGGATAGGTCATCAGTATCTGATTGGTGGGGGTCAGATACCAGCTGTTTGAGAAGGCACTGCCGCTCGCAGTAGCGCCGGGGCCTTCTCGTAGCTTTCCCTAGGCCATATGAATGGGGTTGAGCCGCGATACCAAGCAAAGACCCTCACCGATCACATACTAATAACCTATCCATAGGATAAGTCATCAGTAAAAATATCTCGAAAAACCCTTTTTATAAATAGTCAGTAACAAAAAAATGCACCTATAAGCATTTGTTCACATGTCCATGTTTTCACATTTATTTTTTCAGATGTTTTTCCTTTTCACAAATAAGAGCAACAAAGAGAACAAAGCAGAAAAAAACATAGATGTGACGAACATGCCCTAAAAGTAAAAGAGAATTTGGGAAGTAAGAAGAAACATGGTGATACTACAGCCTAATGTTTGCTTAATTTAGGCTGATCTCAGACGAGCGTAGATTGTTGTGATGATGTTAGTTTGGGTCATTAGACCCATGTCAGGCCCGGATTTGCAAGTCCATGCATGTACCTGAATAAGGCTAGTTGCACACTAGCATTAGAGACCCAGCAGGATGTTCTGGCAGGGAACAGCGTGTCAAACCTCTGCACACTCGGCATTGCTGGACGTTTGTAAGGTTCACTATAATGGGGACTGGTGGAGATCTGGCTGCATTCCCGCTAACATGCTAAGGACTGGCTGGAAGAAAACATGGCCCCATCAGCTATAACAGGGACTGGCGGAGATCGAGCCATATTTCGGTAAATATGCCAAGAATCCGCTGGAAGAAAACCGTTGCATGCAGTACTTTTATTCAGTCTAAAAAAAAAAAAAAAAAAACGGACACCAAATGTGCAGAACGGATTCACAAAAGTTTGTTGTTTTTTTTCTGTTCTTCTGACGGATCAGAACAGAAAATGAAACTGTGATGTGAACCTTGCCTTAGCCTCCTATGAAACTAGCCTTAGTTTCCTGCTCCTGTAGGATCATATTTACCATCATCAGAATGTTTGTATCATTGAGAAGAGAATTAAAGGAATTTAATGTGTACTCCATATACAGTAAGGCCAAATGCACACGGCCGTGAGCGGTCCGTGGTAAGACGGCCTGGATTCCTGCTGAGAGCAGGAGCGCACGGCGTCATTGGCTGCTATGACGCTGTGTGCTTCATGCCGCCGCTGCACTACAGTAATACACTTGTAACTGTAGTGCGGCGGCGGCATGAAGCACACAGCGTCATAGCAACCAATGACGCCATGCGCTCCTGCTCTCAGCAGGAATCCCGGCCATGTTACCACGGACCGCTCACATCCGTGCAACACGGCAGTGTGCATTCGGCCTAAATCTAAACTTGAAATAGAGTGTGACTGGAGCTAATATAAAAAAGTCTAATAATTAAAGTAATTGCAGGTCCTTTATTGTCCAAATCTAGGATCAATCACCTCTTCACTCATAAAATTAGGACAGACAAAACATAAAAGTCTATTGCACACATATAATAAATAAAATATTATCAAACAATACTTTTAGGCTACTTTCACACAAGCGTTTCTATTTTCCGGTATTGAGATCAGTCATAGGGTCTCAATACTGGAAAAAAAACGCTTCCGTTTTGTCCCCATTCATTGTCAATGGGGACAAAACGTAACTGAACAGAACGGAAAGCTCAAAAATGCATTCAGTTCTCATACCGGAGAGCAGCATGCTGCGGTTTGCTTTCCGTCCTGGGATGCGGAGTAAAACTGATCCGGCATACCCACACTGCAAGTCAATGGGGACAGATCTGTTTTCCCTGACACAATAGAAAACAGATCCGTCCCCCATTGACTTTCAATGGAGTTCATGATGGATACGTCTTGGCTATGTTAAAGATAATACAACCGGATCCCTTCATAACGGATGCAGATGGTTGTATTACCAGTAACGGAAGTGTTTTTGCCGAGCCCTGCCGGAACCAGCAAAAACACTAGTGTGAAAGTAGCCTTAGCCTGCCTGATTAAAGGCTGTGTTAAAATCTAGTTTTTGCCCTACATTCACATATGCATTTGGAAAAAAAAGATACAAAAGCACAGTACACCCTGGTAAAAAAAAGATTTTTTGGGTTTAACAATGGAACTCTATGGTGACGAATGCCACTCAATGGCATCTGTTTAACGTATAATTTTTTTATATGTTAAACTCAAGATAAAAACCTGATGTGAACCCAGCCTAAGTTAAAAGATCATCTATGCTACAAAAAATAGACTGCTCTTATGTCCTTGTAAATGTCAGATTACATGCAGTGTTTATTTGCTAAGACTAAGCATTTCATCGCACCCCTTCCCCCGTATTCCCAAGGTACCGTCTTGTGAACCGCCCAGCATCTCCCTAATGACCTGCAATGGAAGAGGAGGAGGGGGTTACCCATCTGTAAAGGAAGAAGCACAAGTCAGGGCGGGGAAGGGAGGGTTACACTGTATGATCACAACCCCCCTCCTCCTTCTGATGCTTGTGTCCTGCACCTGCTGCCCCTGATCTACAGACGAATCAAGCGGAAAATTCATCACAATGTCTGGGGGAATGTTTATTTCTGGAAGGCAGTTTCCCACCATAAGCAGAGGCGTCAGGGTACAGCTCTGCTCATGAGGCCTAGTAATGGCGGCACTGACAGACAAAAATGTAAACACCACCTGCTTCACTTCCTCCTTCTCAAATCTCCACTTGAGCATCTCTAGGTACTTCTAGGCTCAATGGCCTCATAGTTCGAGGATTTGATTGGACCAAACAGAAGACTGTGTAAAGAAACAACTTAATACCCTAGTCATTTATCATTCAAACATAATACATAACTGACAATCTTCAAAGCTAGTGTTACAACCTTTAGAAAAAAAAAACAACAGGTGAACTAAAGTACATTACCCAAAAATTTTCAAAATGTCAATAAGTTACATATTAATCCACAAAAGTTTGATAACAATTCTAGCTTATACATTCTTCTTATTTAACTAATAAACAATTTAACTTTATTGAAAGTAAAACCACACATCACATCACAGTAGCTAAAAAAAAAAAACCTCCAAATCATAAACAGTAAAGAGTCACACAAAAATACATATAATAACAATAAAAGCAAAATGGAGTCTAAATATAAACCAAACCTAGGTAGGTAAGACACTCAATGTACGAAGGCTGCATGCAACAAAACTAAAACAAAAAACAAACCAGATACAATGGACCTTCTTTGACATGACCACCCAAAATGACATTAATAAAAGTGGTCCTCTCACAGCTGACTGGTATGGATAGTACATATTGGAGCTAAGGATCAGTCACAGGAAATCTGGTCTAGATAAAACAGCGATATTCGCAAGTGGTGTTTTTTTGGAGAGGTTTTACTGTAATGTTTGTAGAGAGACAGACCACAGGAACACTATGGTAATAAAGAAGGCAGGGATAAGTTGTTCTGGGACAATTATTGTAAGTCGAAAACATTGTAACTTGAGACTATATCTCTAAGGAAAACTGGTCATTTCTCTTTAAGGAGACTCAGCATCCTTCCAAAGCTGCATTCAAGGCACTGCACCCAGCCAGCCAGAATTCTACTCCGTACTAATGAGGCGCAAGCACCCCGAAACAGCTGTCTACAGATGGATATCTGACTTGGCTACATTCCCATGTCAAATCCCAAGGCATGTTAGAAAGCCAAATTTTGATTCATAGGGAGCCAATTCTACAAGGTGGCGCTGGCAAGAGGATTCCCTTTCCTTGGGAGATGCCTCGTTGCATATTCATTTATCAATAATTCTCCATACTATGAATTACTTCCAGTAAGTCTCCATACAGGACTGGTCTCTTTAAAAGGGTTGTCAGCTCTGAATCAGAGCCTTTTACGCGTGTTTATAACACACTGCTGGGCAGAGGCTTCCGCCCAGCTGTGTTTCTGGTGACATCACTTGCTCTGATGGGTGGGCTTTAGCGCTGTCCTAGCCGCTTTACAGGCTAGGGCAGCGCTACAGCCCGCCCATCAGTGCTGGTGACGTCACCGGGAACACTGCTAGGCAATTTTAATCTTTCAGCAGGTTGAAAAATTATCGTTTGCCGGCAGCAGATCATGACCATTACCATGAAGATCTGCGCATCTAGTATAACCTTTATACTTCCCGAGCAACTCCCCATTCCAACACGTCCATGTGTTTCCAATGGGGACAAGGGAGTAGCCTGCATGCAGGAACCTCTTGCAGCTTATATCCCTTAACATCAAGGGATCAAGCATGATGAAGTCCAACATGCCTGACCTTTCTTTCCCACAGTTCATTTACATATTTAATAGCCGATATTTGAATCCAGGAAATTGCCTCAGTCAGCCGACGTTAATCTAATATATATGGCCAGCCTAAAAATCAGAAAGCAGTGCTGGAAGCTGTAAATCGCTTTCTATGACGAAGGCAGGAGCTTCTTCAGATGCTCTACAGAACGGACAATGCACCAGAAAATTAAAATGGAGCGGTCTTCATCTGGTATCCAAAACAGCAGCTCATCCTGCCCCGGCAAAAGAGCGGTACAAAAGATGAAGTACCGCACCACACTGTAAAGACGGTTAGCCAGTGCAGCACTTCAGTTATACAGGCGTTCTGCCAGTGACATGTCCATATCAACTGGCCAGCCCTTCTAGTCAATCACACATGTGGTAGATCTGGACTGTCTGTGGCATGTGGTTTTCAGGGAGTTTTTCATTCACCCACTGTGTCCTTTCAGGCAGACCCCCTTCATTGTCCCCATTCAGTTTTGTCCCCATTCATTGTCCATGGGGACAAAACTGAACTGAACAGAATGGAATGTTCTAAAATGCATTCCGTTCCGTTTAGTTCCCAGACCAGAGAGCAAACCGCAGCATGTTGTGGTTTGCTTTCAGTCCTGGGATGCGGAGCAAGACAGATCCGGCATGACCCCCAATGTAAGTCAATGGGGACGGATCAATTTTCTCTGACACAATAGAAAACGGATCCGTCCTCCATTGACTTTGAATGGAGTTCATGACGGATCCATCTTGGCACTGTTAAAGATAATACAACCGGATCCGTTCATAACAGATGCAGATGGTTGGATCATCAGTAACGGAAGCGTTTTTGCTGAACTCTGCCGGATCCAGTAAAAAAGCTAGTGTGAAAGTAGCCTGACCTGAGGCTATTGTAGGACCACTGTGGTATTAGGGACTCAATATGCTACCCAACAGTAGTATTAATTTCCATTGACTTCATGGCTTGAAACGCATGAAAGTTACCCAGGTCGAGTCGGGCTCTAGCTTTTGGCTTTGTACCCATACTGCAAGCAATGGTGAGGCAAACAACTTAACAAATAGCATTTGTCCTTAAGTAATGACTCCCAAAGAAGAAAACTGCAAATAAATTCTTGTGGTCCACGCCTATACAGGAGTGGATAATACAAAGCAACAAAGGGGCATGAGAAGCCTACGCAGCACTCACCGTTCCCCAGCGAGACATCTCTTTAAAGTAAATTCTTCTGACAACTTCCCATTGGCTCCATCAATATCAGCCAATTCCGTAAAACAAACACACAAAACCAATATAAATGGAAATCTATTATTAGCCACAGAAAGGCCTCACATAACATTCATAGCATTCGAAAATGTAATTAATCAGCAACAGAGCAACCAACTCATGAAAACTGCTTAAATGACTAAAAGAAAACAGCTAACACAAAAGCCACAAAAATAGTAAAGTAAAAACAAATGGGAATATAAAGCCTCATGTAATAATCGGCATGGAGGGGCTAGAACCGTTTGGTCATTGAGGAGGGTCCCCTGTTTGAGAGTTAGGCTACATGCACACGACTGTTGTGTGTTTTGAAGGTCCGCAAGTTGTGGACCCGCAAAACACAGATGGCATCGGACAGCCATTAATATAACTGCCTGCTCTTGTCTGCAAAACGGACAAGAATAGGACAGGTAATATTTTTTTTGCGGACCACGGGACGGAGCAACGGATGCGACAGCACACGGAGTGCTGTCCACATCTTTTGCGGCCCTATTGAAGTGAATGGGTCCGCATCCAAGCCGCAAATACTGCGGCGCGGATGCGGACCAAAACAACAGTCGTGTGAGTGCGTCTGGATGCGTTCCATTTTGCGAACAGATAGCATCCAGACTGAATCCTGACTAGGAGAATAATTTTTCACTGATCATCTTTGTGTTCAGGAAAAAAATATTAACGCAGTCCTTGCCCCATAGAAGTTAATGAGGCTAGCTAAAAAACGGAAGGCATCAAGATGCAATGTGTTTTTCACTGATGGATGCTAGGAGATGTTGATTTTTCTTAACGCACGTGAAAAAACGCATGTTATCTGGATGGAAAAAACAAACACTGAATGCAATCGCAAGAAAAAAATTATTAATTTAAGTTTTTTCACTGAACCTTTAGACACAGCTTTCTACAGTCACGAAAAAATATTACTATTAAAATGGATTAAAAAATACATAAATAATATAGATAGGATGATAAACCGCTCTAAGGTTTTCATTGCATTTTTACTCCAAGAATAGTGTAGGAAACCTGACAATCATTAGTCAATGATATCCATCAGGATCAGTTTGAAAAAAAAAAAACGGAGCCTTGACTGGCACGGCAATTTTTAAGAGCCAAGATAATGGTAGTGTGAATAGAGCACAGACTAAAGCCACTCCGGGGAAGATGCTTTGCATTTCCAATATCTGTAACAGCAGCATTAGATGCCATTGTTTTTTTTATTATAAGAGAAGAGAATAATTAGCTAACTACAAAAAGGTAATAGTGAACACGTTTTATGTTATAGAACAGACTCGGCACAAAAAAAGTTATATATAATTATAGGTCAATCGAGTAGTCTAAGGAGTGCTGACCTCACAGCCCTAGTAATAAGGCCTCTTGCTGGCCGTGCATATTGCGGTCCGCAATGCACGGGCACCGACTGTAGGGCAGCCGCATACGGTTCGCGGACCCCATTCACTTGAATGGGGTCCGCGATTCGTCTGTTCAATTTTTTTTTTGCGGAACGGAAGAACCTAGGGCGGGCCAGAGGGGTGAACGGGGAGGGGTTTCGTATGAAAGGCACCGAGGGGCCTGGGCACCGGCCGCATGAACGCCGCCCCTGGGCACCTTCAGAAGCTAATTAACATATTGAATAAAAGCGTTTTTCTGAGAAAATCGGCGATGGACAGCAATATGGAAGGTAGCATTCTAATATGGGGAATGTAATGGAGATCCTGATGTTAGTGTTCTATAATGTTGATTTTAGGTGAAAGACTCCCTTTAATACAGCCGCCTCCAAACGGAACGGATGCAGCCGGTGGTATTAAAGAAAACTGAAGTATGTTCCTACGGTTTTGAGATCCACTGCCGATTCTCCAAACCTGAAAGGAAAACGCTGATGTGAAAGTAACCTTAGATGCATCTTATGAGTAAGGCCTGATTGTCTGCCATGATATCTAAAACTGATATGCACAGAGGTAACTGACATACCAGGAAACTCACCTTTAGTAAATAAATCGGGAACTAAACAGGTATTACAAGATTCATGATGAGTGCACAGAAAGGCCTTGATTTTACAACAGAACATACACCCAGCTCCCAGCTGACTAACCTGATGCTGCTCCCACTCCTAGGCGGATGTTTTTGCTAATCCCTCCGTTTTGGTAGAAACATGTTCTGTAATCCAAGCACTTTACAGTATCTAAATCAAAAGCAATCTGCCTTTATAGCGTAAAACTTCCCTTGTGAACGCTTCACAATAAAAGCAGCTGGGAAAACTCTACAACACCTCCTGCACATAACAAAATGGCGGATTCACAAAACACGGGTTCCGGCAATGTGCGATCCGCATTTTGTCTGCAACACAGACAAGAATAGGACATGTTCTATCTTTTTTGCATCGGAAATACCGATGCAGACAGTACACGATGCAGTGTGCGGTCTGCATCTTTTGTGGCCTGACTGAAATGAATGGATCAGCATCCGATCCCCAAAAAATGCGGATTGGATGTGGACCAAAACTTCAATTAGAGCCCATTCACACGACCCTAGGTGGTCCGCATTGCGGATCGCAAACACCGGGACTGAAATATACAGCACCGTCTGTGTGAAACCCGTATCACAGATGCAGCACTATTCACTTGAATGGATATGCACTCTGCAAGATATGGCACAGTGCAGAGCAGAGGCACGGATCGGAAGCCCACAGAAGCACTATCAAGCGATTCTGTGGGTTTTCAGGTCCATGCCTCCACACCGCAAAAGATAGGACATGCCCTATCTTTTGTGGATCGCGGACAGATTCAAGTCAATGAGTCCACACCACAATACTACAGGATTCATATGGGCGATCCGCAGCATGGACACAGGGCACACTCGGTCATGTGAAGAACTCCTTATCTTGCACTGATTTGGAACTATATGTTGTCTTCTTCACCAGTTTCACCCAAATTGAAAGTAAACGTTCTGCTGGTTCGTCCTTCAAATCTATATGTGGTTTATCTGAGGTCTACAACCACGACAAGTTAGCACGGAACGGAACCCTACGGAAGCACTATGGAGCGCTTCTGTGGGGTTCCGTTACGTACTTCTGTTCTGCAAAAAGATAGAACATGTCCTATCTTTTTGGGGAACGGAGGGATGCAGACCCATTCAAGTTGAATGGGTCTGGATCAGTCCCGGAGGCCTCATGAACGTTCTCCGTTTGACCGCAAATTGTGGCCCCAATGCACGGAACGGAACACATACGTTCGTGTGAATGAGCCCTTAGGAACATAATTGAAATGAACAGGTCTAAACAGACCCGCCATTGGGGTCTGTTCGATTTCATCCGTCATCCCACTTTTTTACTGGACAAATAGTCTTACATATAGAACTTTTTTGTCTGCTATTTTTGACAGAATCTGCAATGGAGGCCCGGAACCGAATCGCCAACACAGAGGTGAACACAGCGTTACCTAAAGCCTTGTATAGCTGACTACAGACACATATTTTTCATGCCAAATACCGTGGATTCCGCAGCATCCAAAAACAACTGACCAGAAAATCATTCCCTAACAAAAACAGAATCAGAGATGTCCCAGAATCTACGCAGTAGCACATGTTGTGGAAGAGAATTGTAGGATTTCATGGTCATGACCACGCCTGATACTTTCATTTTCAGAGAGATAAGCTAGATAAGTTTCTGACAGGGGCTTTCTCCTCTCTCTATCATTCAAAACACATTTTGAGCATCTGTAACGCCCCAGAGGTGCATTACCACCTTTTACACCTCTCCACCATCTCTTATGGTTGATTCAATGTCATCATGTGTATTTATTCCAGGTTCAAACACAGCAAGCTTGGCAGAGCTATTTTGTCTAGAATAGAGCCCTTCTATCCATTCTAGCTCTCTCTAGAGAGGGAGGAGTTTTAGTTAGTGAAGGTCAGTCTAGAGTACCCCCTCTTGTCCCTGCTGGACAGGCCCTGCAAAAGCCAGCAGAGCACCATCAGCTCAGTTGGATCAGTAGGCCAAAGCAAAGAGCCTCAGGAGCTAGGAGGAGAAGTTCCCTGAATAAAGATAAAGACAGAGAGACTACAGCAAGCTATGTACAGCAGAAAATAAAAGTTTCCTGTTAACACAGCAGAGCTAGAGAGCAACAGATGTAGTAGAGCAGAGTGTGTTTGCCTGCCAGAATGCATGCCAAAGCATGCTGGTAACCAAGACAAAGTTGAAAGATTGTTTCCTGATGAAAGTTTATTCAAGTAAAGCGGTTATCAAGTATACACAAGGTCTGGACTCCATTCATTCTACCAACCCCTCAACTATTCACCATATTTGCTCTGCATCGGACGACAACGCCTGGGGTTCCAGGGTATCCAGGTAGGAGCACCTTGACACGTGCACAGCCACATCTAAAGGGACACTATGGGCTACCCTTACACCACTCTGGCATTTCTACACCTTGGGTACCACCATCTACAAAAAACACTAAGGAGGGACCCCGGCCCGCATTCTAACCCTGTCCGTTGCACATCCATTGTCCACATTTTGCATCCGTTTTTGTCAATTCCGTCAGAGAACCATTTCTTTTAACAGCAGAAACATTCCACCTTGCAGAACTTTTTCTCCTGTCTAATATAACAGATCTCAGAACTTTCTGTAACGGAATCATAATGATAGCTTTATGTCAGTATGATTCCTTTACAAAAAGGTCAAACAGAAGCACACAGCAGTATGAATCATAATAATGTTGTGCGCTTCCTAAGTCCAGACTGCATGGTCCCTCTCTCACACGGAGCATGGATCCCACAAGGGTCACGCTAGTGTGAAAGTGCCCTAAGACTGGCGTAAAAAGCAAGTGTAAGTATATGTGCCCCATTTTTTCCTACGAGACTTAAGTCCACCAGGTATCAAAAGCAAGTGACAGCAAAGAGATTAATAACCAGCTACCACAATCATCCAGCTGTCCAGAAAACGTGCCTAAGTATTAGCCAAAATTGATGCGAGTTTTGTGACAGTTAGAGATGCTCAAACATGATAAAAATTAAGATTTTACCCGCTTTTTTGTATCCAATTAGGAGAAGGCCAATTTACTTCTATAATGCCTCTTTCACATGTCAGTGATCCATGTATGCGTCTTAGGGCGCATTCACATGACTGTAGTGTTTTGCGGATACACAAAACACAGATACTGGCCGCATGCGTTCTGCATTTTGCGGACCGCATATGGCCAGCATTATGATAGAAATACCTTTTATTGTCCGAATAGGACATGCCCTGTTTTTTTTGCAGGGCCGCAGAACTGAATTACGGATGCAGACAGCACGCGGCGTGCTGTCCACATCTTTTGCGGCCCCATTGAAATGAATGGGTCTGCACTGGTTATGCAAAACTGCGAAATGGATGCGGACTCATTCATATGGCAGTCTGAATGAGCCCTTATCCATGTTGTCCAGGGAACTCTCATGTATCCAAAGACTTTAATGTGTCCATTCACACATCAGTGGTTTACAACAAAGAGTGGGTCCATGGTGAAGCCACAGAAGCTTGATTATAGATCCCTCCTGCAAATTATAGTCTATGGGTATGTGATAACCATGGATGCCAACTGTGTTTGGTCCGTGATGTTCACAGATCGTAGCTAAATGATGCTCCGGAAACTAATTTTCAACCTAGTGGTGTCCGTGAAACACCGATAACACACAGACTGAAAACCATGGAATAAGTCTCCTCTTGTAGAATAGCAAAACACACATAGATGGATGGATGGATGGATAGATAGATAATGCATATGTGACTTAGCTAATTATGCATTAGGGCTCATGTACACGTCCATTGTTGTTTTGCAGGATGACATCTGTGTGACTGCCTGTGTTACATGCGTTTTTTTTTTTGCAGAAACATTGTAACAATGCTTGTCCTTGTATCCAAAACGGACAAGAATAGGACTGTTCTATTTTTGCAGACATAAGGATACGGAATGCACACAGAGTTATTTCTGTAGCCCCACTGGAATGAATGGTGCTGCATACGGGATGCAAAAATAAAAAGGAACGGACAAAAAATACAATTGTGTGCATGCGCCCTTAAAGGATAACTGTCATATTTTCATTAAAAAAAAATCAATTGTAGCATAGGTTACTGCTGCAGCAGCATTTTGCATAAAGCAATCTTTTGTTTCTTTACTTACCACTGTTTTCCTTGAGTTTCCCCTTAGTTACAGCTGTTTTGAATCCTACATTATGAGGATCTTCTCAAGATGGCAACTATGCCAGTTCTCTGAGGCCAAAACTGCATTCCCTCGGGTCACATACAAACTTGCTGTAGCCAGCAGCTTCCTGCCAGCCAATCAAATTGGATTACTGAGAGACACGCCTCCTCACTCTGAAGCCTAATGCAGGCATGCAGTGTGAAGGGCCGCCCCTCCGTCTTCCTAGCCGGAGACAGATGAGCCATAGCAACAGTCTTTTAAAGGGAGCAGTGGAAAGGGACAGAGGACATTAATGAAAGCTGTTATTATAAGGTAATTACAGATCTTTTGACAATCATTGACAGACTAACTCAGATATACATGCCTAGCTCTAATAAACTACCGGTAGCAAATAAAATAAAAAAAATATGACAGTTATCCTTTAACAGAATTCGCTGGACAGTGAAGGTCTCATGACCCATTATAAAAAAAAATAACCAAAAAACTCCTAATATTCTTATTGCAGTAACCTGTACCGAATGAATGAATCAATCCCTGTTTACCAGCAACTCCCAAATTGTGCAATTGGTTAACAAGGACGTGTCACCTCTCCTGACGCACCTGTTTTAGTCATTATTCCATTTTCCAAGAAAAAAATTCTGGAGTCTGTCTTCTGTCACAACTATATGTTGTAACATTCTTCTTACTAATAATTTATGAATTTCCAACCGGTTTTTACCATTGCCCTTATGATAGGGGCGTGTCCCTGCAGCACTGATAGGACACAGAGACCTGCCCTCCTTGCATCATGTCAGTTACTCCTCCCTTCAAATCTGAAGCCTCCGTAACAAATGGGAACATAAGTCATTTCGATGCTGTGAATTCAGGTCAGAGGAACAGTGTTCGGTCTGGGCTATGTAGCTGTCAATTGGAGCGCGCTCGAGTGAAATTAGCCTAAGGTCCCATGCACATGACTGTATTTTTGGTCCATATCCGATCCGCAAAAATGCATTCATTCACCCATTCATTTTAATAGGGCTGCAAAAAATCCACACAGCACACCATGTACTGTCTGCATCCTTAGGTCTGTTCCACCATCCCACAAAATAGATGGAACATGTACTATCCTTGTCTATTGTGTAGACAAGACTAGGCATTTTTAACATAGGGTGGCATGTGCCGAATGGGAAAATGTGGGATGCACACGGCCGGTATGTGTTTTTTGCGGACCACAAAATAGATACGGTTGTGTGCTTGTGGTCTAAGGCCTCCTGTACACGAACGTGCGCACCCCGTGGCCGTGCTGCAGCCCACAATGCAGGAACACCGACCATGGGGCAGCCGCAGCGGAACGCGGACCCATTCACTTTAATGGGTCCGGGATCCGCCCATTCCGCAAAAAGATAGGACAAGTTCCCACTTTTTGCAGAACAGAAGTATGGGACGAAACCCCGCGGAAGAAGTCTGTAGTGCTTCCGTAGGGTTCCGTTCCGTGCTTCCGTTCCGCATCTCTGGATTTGCAGACCCATTCAAGTCAATGGGTCCGCATCCGTGATGCAGAATGCACAAGGAACGGTGCCCGTGTAATGCAGATCCGAATATCTGGCGGAACACCTACGGGTGTGCAATAGGCCTAAGGCTGAGTTGTAACACATGCATATACCTGCCGTCCCACAATTGAGATCTCAAAAGTTCTCCAAGCCTGTCCTTTCTAGATCATGATACAATCATCTTCATGAACCAACCGATAATCTATATGAGATAACAAGTCTTTCTGACCGATCATGTTGTATATGAGCTGAAAGACTTGGTGACCAGATCGATTCTGACCCATGCAACACTCCAATATCTCTACGTCACGCAACTAAAGCTGGGCACACTCTTGAGAAAGACGTTGGCCGAGTGCTCATTCAGCCGGCAGATAGTTCTCTTGGCTGCACTATGAACAATCACAATTGGCCCAGTGAACATGTTCAGTATATTTTACTGGGAAGCGATAAATAAGTCATTGCCTTAAAATCTTCTGTCCTACATACCCACTCCTCCTTTCCCTAGGCATCTGCCATCAGAAGACAGCTTGGAGACCTCAACAGACATGAAACTCTCTGGTGATCCCATTAAAAACGTGTTCATCCAATTCTCAGCTCAAAGTGTATGGCCAGTGGTAAGTTATATGCACACAACAGAGCCCCATATCAGTGCCATATGGCGGCCCCATACATCTGAGAGGTTTTAAGGGTACGGCAACACAGTCAGGTTTCTGCATGCAGTTTTTGAAGCCAACCTCAGAAGTGGATCATCAGAGGAGAGAAAGTATAAAGGACAGATACGACTTCTCATCTTTTATTGTATTCACTCCTGGCTTTGGCTTCCAAATCCAACCCTGAGGAGCCATAATACCCTTGTGTGTTTGAGTCCTGAGTTGACCCCATTGGCTCTAACAAAGGAGCCAGCAACACGACAGCCACATCCAACCTGACAGGAACTGGACCTTTCAAAGACAGTAAGTTGGGCACCAGTAGTGAATTTCTACCTGGCTCCAGGAATTTGTCCGGCCCGCACCCAAACACAAACTACAGAAAGCACTTTTACATATAGGAAATACTGCTTTCTCTCTGTTGTGCTGACATCTAGACAATCTACACAGTATAACGTGTGTCCATTCAGGTCCATGGGTCCTGATTAGGGATGAGCGAACTCGAACTGTATAGTTCGGGTTCGTACCGAATTTTGGGGTGTCCGTGACACGGACCCGAACCCGGACATTTTCGTAAAAGTCCGGGTTCGGGTTCGGTGTTCGTCGCTTTCTTCGCGCTTTTGTGACGCTTTCTTGGCGCTTTTTGAAAGGCTGCAAAGCAGCCAATCAACAAGCGTCATACTACTTGCCCCAAGAGGCCATCACAGCCATGCCTACTATTGGCATGGCTGTGATTGGCCAGAGCACCATGTGACCCAGCCTCTATTTAAGCTGGAGTCACATAGCGCCGCCCGTCACTCCGCTCTGATTAGCGTAGGGAGAGGTTGCGGCTGCGACAGTAGGGCGAGATTAGGCAGATTAACTCCTCCAAAGGACTTGATTAACTGATCGATCTGCAGCTGTGGATCATTGAGCTGCTGATCCTCAATTGCTCACTGTTTTTAGGCTGCACAGACCGTTTGTCAGTCTCATTTTTCTGGGGTGATCGGCGGCCATTTTGTGTCTTGTGGTGCGCCAGCACAAGCTGCGACCAAGTGCATTTAACCCTCAATGGTGTGGTTGTTTTTTGGCTAAAGCCTACATCAGGGTGAAGCTGTCACACCAAGTGCATTTAACCAGCAATAGTCTGTTCATTTTTTGGCCATATACAAAATCAGGGGCAAGCTGCGCCTGTCACCAAGTGCATTTAACCCTCAATGGTGTGGTTGTTTTTTGGCTAAAGCCTACATCAGGGTGAAGCTGTCACACCAAGTGCATTTAACCAGCAATAGTCTGTTCATTTTTTGGCCATATACAAAATCAGGGGCAAGCTGCGCCTGTCACCAAGTGCATTTAACCCTCAATGGTGTGGTTGTTTTTTGGCTAAAGCCTACATCAGGGTGAAGCTGTCACACCAAGTGCATTTAACCAGCAATAGTCTGTTCATTTTTTGGCCATATACAAAATCAGGGGCAAGCTGCGCCTGTCACCAAGTGCATTTAACCCTCAATGGTGTGGTTGTTTTTTGGCTAAAGCCTACATCAGGGTGAAGCTGTCACACCAAGTGCATTTAACCAGCAATAGTCTGTTCATTTTTTGGCCATATCCCAGTCTAATTCTGTCACTAAATCCATACCGGTCACCCAGCGCCTAAATACTAGGCCTCAAATTTATATCCAGCTAAATCTGTCCCTAGTGCTGTAGCTGGGCGAGTTATTTAGTGTCCGTTCAAGCACATTTCTTGTTCTGGGTTGAAATACAATTCCCAATTTAGCAATTTCATAATTTAGTGGTTCCTGCTATATCAGAGCTCTTTGAAATCTATCCCAAAAAGGGTATATAATATTGAAGGTGCACATAGGGTCATTCAGAGTAACTTCACACACACCCGCTACTGTGTATTTCCAAGTCTAATTCTGTCACTAAATCCATACCGGTGACCCAGCGCCTAAATACTAGGCCTCAAATTTAATTCCCTCTAAATCTCTCGTTACCCACCGCTGTACTGTTGTTGCTGGGCAAGATATTTAGTGTCCGTCAAAGCACATTTTTTGTTCTGGGTTGAAGTACAATTCCCAATTTAGCAATTTCATAATTTAGTGGTTTCTGCTATATCAGAGCTATTTGAAATCTATCCCAAAAAGGGTATATAATATTGAAGGTGCACATAGGGTCATTCAGAATAACTTCACACACACCCGCTACTGTGTATTTCCAAGTCTAATTCTGTCACTAAACCCATACCTGTCACCCAGCGCCTAAATACTAGGCCTCAAATTTAAATCCCTCTAAATCTCTCGTTACCGTTGTCCTGTTGTAGCTGGGAAAGTTATTTAGTGCCCGTCAAAGCACATTTTTTGTTCTGGGTTGAAGTACAATTCCCAATTTAGCAATTTCATAATTTAGTGGTTCCTGCTATATCAGAGCTATTTGAAATCTATCCCAAAAAGGGTATATAATATTGAAGGTGCACATAGGGTCATTCAGAATAACTTCACACACACCCGCTACTGTGTATTTCCAAGTCTAATTCTGTCACTAAATCCATACCGGTGACCCAGCGCCTAAATACTAGGCCTCAAATTTAATTCCCTCTAAATCTCTCGTTACCCACCGCTGTACTGTTGTTGCTGGGCAAGATATTTAGTGTCCGTCAAAGCACATTTTTTGTTCTGGGTTGAAGTACAATTCCCAATTTAGCAATTTCATAATTTAGTGGTTTCTGCTATATCAGAGCTATTTGAAATCTATCCCTAAAAGGGTATATAATATTGAAGGTGCACATAGGGTCATTCAGAATAACTTCACACACACCCGCTACTGTGTATTTCCAAGTCTAATTCTGTCACTAAACCCATACCTGTCACCCAGCGCCTAAATACTAGGCCTCAAATTTATATCCAGCTAAATCTGTCCCTAGTGCTGTAGCTGGGCGAGTTATTTAGTGTCCGTTCAAGCACATTTCTTGTTCTGGGTTGAAATACAATTCTCAATTTAGCAATTTCATAATTTAGTGGTTCCTGCTATATCAGAGCTCTTTGAAATCTATCCCAAAAAGGGTATATAATATTGAAGGTGCACATAGGGTCATTCAGAGTAACTTCACACACACCCGCTACTGTGTATTTCCAAGTCTAATTCTGTCACTAAATCCATACCGGTGACCCAGCGCCTAAATACTAGGCCTCAAATTTAATTCCCTCTAAATCTCTCGTTACCCACCGCTGTACTGTTGTTGCTGGGCAAGATATTTAGTGTCCGTCAAAGCACATTTTTTGTTCTGGGTTGAAGTACAATTCCCAATTTAGCAATTTCATAATTTAGTGGTTTCTGCTATATCAGAGCTATTTGAAATCTATCCCTAAAAGGGTATATAATATTGAAGGTGCACATAGGGTCATTCAGAATAACTTCACACACACCCGCTACTGTGTATTTCCAAGTCTAATTCTGTCACTAAATCCATACCGGTGACCCAGCGCCTAAATACTAGGCCTCAAATTTAATTCCCTCTAAATCTCTCGTTACCCACCGGTGTACTGTTGTTGCTGGGCAAGATATTTAGTGTCCGTCAAAGCACATTTTTTGTTCTGGGTTGAAGTACAATTCCCAATTTAGCAATTTCATAATTTAGTGGTTTCTGCTATATCAGAGCTATTTGAAATCTATCCCTAAAAGGGTATATAATATTGAAGGTGCACATAGGGTCATTCAGAATAACTTCACACACACCCGCTACTGTGTATTTCCAAGTCTAATTCTGTCACTAAACCCATACCTGTCACCCAGCGCCTAAATACTAGGCCTCAAATTTAAATCCCTCTAAATCTCTCGTTACCGTTGTCCTGTTGTAGCTGGGAAAGTTATTTAGTGCCCGTCAAAGCACATTTTTTGTTCTGGGTTGAAGTACAATTCCCAATTTAGCAATTTCATAATTTAGTGGTTCCTGCTATATCAGAGCTATTTGAAATCTATCCCAAAAAGGGTATATAATATTGAAGGTGCACATAGGGTCATTCAGAATAACTTCACACACACGCTTCTGTGCATTTCCAAGTCTAATTCTGTCACTAAATCCATACCGGTGACCCAGCGCCTAAATACTAGGCCTCAAATTTAATTCCCTCTAAATCTCTCGTTACCCACCGCTGTACTGTTGTTGCTGGGCAAGATATTTAGTGTCCGTCAAAGCACATTTTTTGTTCTGGGTTGAAGTACAATTCCCAATTTAGCAATTTCATAATTTAGTGGTTTCTGCTATATCAGAGCTATTTGAAATCTATCCCTAAAAGGGTATATAATATTGAAGGTGCACATAGGGTCATTCAGAATAACTTCACACACACGCTTCTGTGCATTTCCAAGTCTAATTCTGTCACTAAATCCATACCGGTGACCCAGCGCCTAAATACTAGGCCTCAAATTTAAATCCCTCTAAATCTCTCGTTACCCACCGCTGTACTGTTGTTGCTGGGCAAGATATTTAGTGTCCGTCAAAGCACATTTTTTGTTCTGGGTTGAAGTACAATTCCCAATTTAGCAATTTCATAATTTAGTGGTTTCTGCTATATCAGAGCTATTTGAAATCTATCCCTAAAAGGGTATATAATATTGAAGGTGCACATAGGGTCATTCAGAATAACTTCACACACACGCTTCTGTGCATTTCCAAGTCTAATTCTGTCACTAAATCCATACCGGTCACCCAGCGCCTAAATACTAGGCCTCAAATTTATATCCCGCTGAATTTGAATACAATACATTGGGCCAAATAATATATTTGTTGTTGTGGTGAACCATAACAATGAGAAAAACATCTAGTAAGGGACGCGGACGTGGACATGGTCGTGGTGGTGTTAGTGGACCCTCTGGTGCTGGGAGAGGACGTGGCCGTTCTGCCACATCCACACGTCCTAGTGTACCAACTACCTCAGGTCCCAGTAGCCGCCAGAATTTACAGCGATATATGGTGGGGCCCAATGCCGTTCTAAGGATGGTAAGGCCTGAGCAGGTACAGGCATTAGTCAATTGGGTGGCCGACAGTGGATCCAGCACGTTCACATTATCTCCCACCCAGTCTTCTGCAGAAAGCGCACAGATGGCGCCTGAAAACCAACCCCATCAGTCTGTCACATCACCCCCATGCATACCAGGGAAACTGTCTCAGCCTCAAGTTATGCAGCAGTCTCTTATGCTGTTTGAAGACTCCGCTGGCAGGGTTTCCCAAGGGCATCCACCTAGCCCTTCCCCAGCGGTGAAAGACATAGAATGCACTGACGCACAACCACTTATGTTTCCTGATGATGAGGACATGGGAATACCACCTCAGCATGTCTCTGATGATGACGAAACACAGGTGCCAACTGCTGCGTCTTTCTGCAGTGTGCAGACTGAACAGGAGGTCAGGGATCAAGACTGGGTGGAAGACGATGCAGGGGACGATGAGGTCCTAGACCCCACATGGAATGAAGGTCGTGCCACTGACTTTCACAGTTCGGAGGAAGAGGCAGTGGTGAGACCGAGCCAACAGCGTAGCAAAAGAGGGAGCAGTGGGCAAAAGCAGAACACCCGCCGCCAAGAGACTCCGCCTGCTACTGACCGCCGCCATCTGGGACCGAGCACCCCAAAGGCAGCTTCAAGGAGTTCCCTGGCATGGCACTTCTTCAAACAATGTGCTGACGACAAGACCCGAGTGGTTTGCACGCTGTGCCATCAGAGCCTGAAGCGAGGCATTAACGTTCTGAACCTGAGCACAACCTGCATGACCAGGCACCTGCATGCAAAGCATGAACTGCAGTGGAGTAAACACCTTAAAACCAAGGAAGTCACTCAGGCTCCCCCTGCTACCTCTTCTGCTGCTGCCGCCTCGGCCTATTCTGCTGCTGCCGCCTCGGCCTCTTCCTCCGCCTCTGGAGGAACGTTGGCACCTGCCGCCCAGCAAACAGGGGATGTACCACCAACACCACCACCACCACCTCCGTCACCAAGCGTCTCAACCATGTCACACGCCAGCGTTCAGCTCTCCATCTCACAAACATTTGATAGAAAGCGTAAATTCCCACCTAGCCACCCTCGATCCCTGGCCCTGAATGCCAGCATTTCTAAACTACTGGCCTATGAAATGCTGTCATTTAGGCTGGTGGACACAGACAGCTTCAAACAGCTCATGTCGCTTGCTGTCCCACAGTATGTTGTTCCCAGCCGGCACTACTTCTCCAAGAGAGCCGTGCCTTCCCTGCACAACCAAGTATCCGATAAAATCAAGTGTGCACTGCGCAACGCCATCTGTAGCAAGGTCCACCTAACCACAGATACGTGGACCAGTAAGCACGGCCAGGGACGCTATATCTCCCTAACTGCACACTGGGTAAATGTAGTGGCAGCTGGGCCCCAGGCGGAGAGCTGTTTGGCGCACGTCCTGCCGCCGCCAAGGATCGCAGGGCAACATTCTTTGCCTCCTGTTGCCACCTCCTCCTTCTCGGCTTCCTCCTCCTCTTCTTCCACCTGCTCATCCAGTCAGCCACACACCTTCACCACCAACTTCAGCACAGCCCGGGGTAAACGTCAGCAGGCCATTCTGAAACTCATATGTTTGGGGGACAGGCCCCACACCGCACAGGAGTTGTGGCGGGGTATTGAACAACAGACCGACGAGTGGTTGCTGCCGGTGAGCCTCAAGCCCGGCCTGGTGGTGTGTGATAATGGGCGAAATCTCGTTGCAGCTCTGGGACTAGCCAATTTGACGCACATCCCTTGCTTGGCGCATGTGCTGAATTTGGTGGTGCAGAAGTTCATTCACAACTACCCCGACATGTCAGAGCTGCTGCATAAAGTGCGGGCCGTCTGTTCGCGCTTCCGGCGTTCACATCCTGCCGCTGCTCGCCTGTCTGCGCTACAGCGTAACTTCGGCCTTCCCGCTCACCGCCTCATATGCGACGTGCCCACCAGGTGGAACTCCACCTTGCACATGCTGGACAGACTGTGCGAGCAGCAGCAGGCCATAGTGGAGTTTCAGCTGCAGCACGCACGGGTCAGTCGCACTACAGAACAGCACCACTTCACCACCAATGACTGGGCCTCCATGCGAGACCTGTGTGCCCTGTTGCGCTGTTTCGAGTACTCCACCAACATGGCCAGTGGCGATGACACCGTTATCAGCGTTACAATACCACTTCTATGTCTCCTTGAGAAAACACTTAGGGCGATGATGGAACAGGAGGTGGCCCAGGAGGAGGAGGAGGAGGATGAGGAAGAGGGGTCATTTTTAGCACTTTCAGGCCAGTCTCTTCGAAGTGACTCAGAGGGAGGTTTTTTGCAACAGCAGAGGCCAGGTACAAATGTGGCCAGCCAGGGCCCACTACTGGAGGACGAGGAGGACGAGGATGAGGAGGAGGTGGAGGAGGATGAGGATGAAGCATGGTCACAGCGGGGTGGCACCCAACGCAGCTCGGGTCCATCACTGGTGCGTGGCTGGGGGGAAAGGCAGGACGATGACGATACGCCTCCCACAGAGGACAGCTTGTCCTTACCCCTGGGCAGCCTGGCACACATGAGCGACTACATGCTGCAGTGCCTGCGCAACGACAGCAGAGTTGCCCACATTTTAACCTGTGCGGACTACTGGGTTGCCACCCTGCTGGATCCACGCTACAAAGACAATGTGCCCACCTTACTTCCTGCACTGGAGCGTGATAGGAAGATGCGCGAGTACAAGCGCACGTTGGTAGACGCGCTACTGAGAGCATTCCCAAATGTCACAGGGGAACAAGTGGAAGCCCAAGGCCAAGGCAGAGGAGGAGCAAGAGGTCGCCAAGGCAGCTGTGTCACGGCCAGCTCCTCTGAGGGCAGGGTTAGCATGGCAGAGATGTGGAAAACTTTTGTCAACACGCCACAGCTAACTGCACCACCACCTGATACGCAACGTGTTAGCAGGAGGCAACATTTCACTAACATGGTGGAACAGTACGTGTGCACACCCCTCCACGTACTGACTGATGGTTCGGCCCCATTCAACTTCTGGGTCTCTAAATTGTCCACGTGGCCAGAGCTAGCCTTTTATGCCTTGGAGGTGCTGGCCTGCCCGGCAGCCAGCGTTTTGTCTGAACGTGTATTCAGCACGGCAGGGGGCGTCATTACAGACAAACGCAGCCGCCTGTCTACAGCCAATGTGGACAAGCTGACGTTCATAAAAATGAACCAGGCATGGATCCCACAGGACCTGTCCGTCCCTTGTCCAGATTAGACATTAACTACCTCCCCATAACCATATATTATTGGACTCCAGGGCACTTCCTCATTCAATCCTATTTTTATTTTCATTTTACCATTATATTGCGATGCTACCCAAAGTTGAATGAACCTCTCCTCTGCCTGTGTGCTAGGCCTAAATATATGCCAATGGACTGTTGCAGTGGTGGCTGACATGAAGCCTGATTCTCTGCTATGACATGCAGACTAATTCTCTGCTGACATGAAGCCAGATTGTCTGTTACGGGACCTCTCTCCTCTGCCTGGGTGCTGGGCCTAAATTTATGACCATGGACTGTTGCAGTGGTGGCTGACGTGAAGCCTGATTCTCTGCTATGACATGCAGACTGATTCTCTGCTGACATGAAGCCAGATCGTCTGTTACGGGACCTCTCTGCTCTGCCTGTGTGCTAGGCCTAAATATATGCCAATGGACTGTTGCAGTGGTGGGTGACGTGAAGCCTCATTCTCTGCTATGACATGCAGACTGATTCTCTGCTGACATGAAGCCAGATTGTCTGTTACGGGACCTCTCTGCTCTGCCTGTGTGCTAGGCCTAAATATATGCCAATGGACTGTTGCAGTGGTGGGTGACGTGAAGCCTCATTCTCTGCTATGACATGCAGACTGATTCTCTGCTGTCATGAAGCCAGATTCTCTGTTACGGGACCTCTCTCCTCTGCCTGTGTGTGTGCTGGGCCTAAATATATGCCAATGGACTGTTGCAGTGGTGGCTGACGTGAAGCCTCATTCTCTGCTATGACATGCAGACTGATTCTCTGCTGACATGAAGCCAGATTCTCTGTTACGGGACCTCTCTCCTCTGCCTGTGTGTGTGCTGGGCCTAAATATATGCCAATGGACTGTTGCAGTGGTGGCTGACGTGAAGCCTCATTCTCTGCTATGACATGCAGACTGATTCTCTGCTGACATGAAGCCAGATTCTCTGTTACGGGACCTCTCTCCTCTGCCTGTGTGTGTGCTGGGCCTAAATATATGCCAATGGACTGTTGCAGTGGTGGCTGACGTGAAGCCTCATTCTCTGCTATGACATGCAGACTAATTCTCTGCTGACATGAAGACAGATTCTCTGTTACGGGACCTCCCTCCTCTGCCTGGGTGCTGGGCCTAAATATATGCCAATGGACTGTTGCAGTGGTGGCTGACGTGAAGCCTCATTCTCTGCTATGACATGCAGACTAATTCTCTGCTGACATGAAGACAGATTCTCTGTTACGGGACCTCTCTCCTCTGCCTGGGTGCCGGGGCCTAAATATCTGAGAATGGACTGTTCCAGTGGTGGGTGACGGGAAGCCAGATTCTCTGCTATGGAACCTCTCTCCAATTGATTTTGGTTAATTTTTATTTATTTAATTTTTATTTTAATTCATTTCCCTATCCACATTTGTTTGCAGGGGATTTACCTACATGTTGCTGCCTTTTGCAGCCCTCTAGCTCTTTCCTGGGCTGTTTTACAGCCTTTTTAGTGCCGAAAAGTTCGGGTCCCCATTGACTTCAATGGGGTTCGGGTTCGGGACGAAGTTCGGATCGGGTTCGGATCCCGAACCCGAACATTTCCGGGATGTTCGGCCGAACTTCTCGAACCCGAACATCCAGGTGTTCGCTCAACTCTAGTCCTGATAAACAAGCTTTCATGTACACAACCGTATTTTGCATCCACGCCCAATTTGCATTTTCTTGTGGACAGCTCATGGACACATTCATTTCTATGGGGCCGAAAAAAGAAAAAAAAAATATCCGGGCAGAAATACGGCTACAGTCGTGTGCATGAGGCCTAGAGGTCGCCATACAAATAACTCTTACCGTTATATGTTGTCACTTATTTGTCAGACTTTTGTCACAGATTTGCTACAGAAATTTCTGCAACTGGAAATTGTGAATGAGGCTTTATTTTGCATGCCTTTGGTCAAGCCCCATTCACACATGTGAACCAATCGACTGCGTGAGAACTTACCAGTCACCATCCAAACCATTATATGTTATATCTGCTTTGGTTAATGGGAATCTGCTTCGCGAGACGGAATATTCTGGATAGGACATTGATATTGGCAAAAGCACCTATATAGGAACAATTTTCCAAGGGGATTCAATCCGTCATGTCGAGGGAAACGTCTTTTGGGATTGCGCGTTCCCCGCGCTCATCGTATAGCCAAATCTTTCAGTCTATGGCCAGCTGTATATCTAGCCCACAGCAATGGAAAACACTCAGCTCGGGATCAGTTGCACAACACAGAGGGCAATCCTCCGCTCCTTTGTCATGACTCCAGCCCCCAGAAGTCCAGGAAGCTCTACATGATGGCTCACTGTTGCTATGCTCACAGCAGATACTCTCAATACTGTCAACGACAGGGTCTTATTTTCGGGGTGCTCTGCAGAATATGGGGACTGGCCATTCAATTCCACCAAATGATTTCCATCTGCATCCCTACTACACAGCAAGCAGCACAATGTTTGCAGGATGCCTACATTTCTATCATATTTCTAGACTGATGTGGAGGCATCAGCCACCTCCTGCCTCCAGCTCCAAAGCTGCAGCCAGCATCCACCCGCCATGCACCTTACACAGAAGCACCCCCAGAAAGCAGAGGTACTGAATGACCAACCGCACCCCTGCTGATACAAGTGCGGCAGCACAGGGGTTAAAAGGAGCCGGCGAGCAATGGCGGTCCCCGGTATATTTTCCGCTCACCTGCTTCCTGGTACAGAGTGCAATCCTCCGGAGAGATCAGGGGAGATCCGAAGGAAATCCTTGTGAAATGAGGCTGAATGTGAGCGGAGCTGTGTGTAAGCTCAGGAGGCTGGGAGCAGCACACTGCTTCACTGGGCAGACAATAGGACACCAGAGAGTTAGTCGCCACCTGCTGGACGCGTGCAGAACTGCACGATAGCTCATCTGCATACAGGCTTTGTACTGATGCGATGCTGCACTAGTTGTGTTTCTTAGCGGAATGCTTAGCTGCAAGTGTAAATGATGAATAATTCATCAGTCCTAAACTATACTCTCTTGAGGAAGCTGAGAACCAATCCCTTACCTCTCCAAAAATGGAAAAGTGTAGCTTAAGTGTAGTGCCAGCTACGACCACTAGAGGGAGATCAAGTCCAGCAGGGTTACTGTGCAAATTATTTTGTACTTTATACTAAGCAGTAATCAGAAACAAAAATCGGCCCCATAAGATTAACCCCTTCCTGACAATCATTTTCTCTCCTTTTTTCGTACACATAGTCATATGAGGGCTTGTTTTTTGCGGGACAAGTTGTACTTTCTAATGGCACCGTTTAATGTTGCATACGATGTAGTGGGGAGCTGTAAAAAATATAAAAATGGGATGGAGTTGGGGGAAAAAATGACATTTTGACATTGTTTTATGGGTTCCATTTTTTACGACGTTCCCTATATGGTAAAAATGAGGCGTTGACTTCAATTTGCATGTCAGTACGATTACAGCAATACCACATTTATATAGTTTTTCTTGTGTTTTAATACTTTTAAAAAAAACTTAGAATTTTTTTTTCTTTGAATTGCCATATTCTGACCTCCATAACTTTTTATGTTTACATCTATGGAGCTGAGTGAGTGCTCATTTTTTGTGAAGCAGTCTGTAGTTCTTATTGATGCCATTTGGAGGTGTGTTTGACTTTTTGATCACTTTTTATTACATTTTTATCGAGGTGCTGCAACAAAAAAATCCAGAATCAGCCATTTTGATTTTCTTCCATTAAGAATATGGGATAAATAATTTTATATTTTAATAGTTTGAGCTATTTGGGATACAATAATTCCAATGTCCTTTTTATTCATTAATTTATTTATTTTGTAAAATGGGAAAAGGGGGGTGATTTGAAGGAAAGAGACCAGTCATCTTAGGCCCCTTTCACACGAGCGAGTTTTCCGCGCGGGTGTAATGCGTGATGTGATTGCATTGCACCCGCACTGAATCCGGACCCATTCATTTCAATAGGTCAGTATACTTGAGCATTTTAATCAGTTTTGCGTTGCATGAAAAACGCAGCATGTTCTATATTCTGCGTTTTTCAAGCAGCCCTGGCCCTATAGAAGTGAATGGGGCTGCAGTGAAAAACGCATTGCATCCAGAAGCAAGTGTGGATGCGATGCGATGCGTTTTTCACTGATGGTTGCTAGGAGATGTTGTTTGTAAACCTTCAGTTTTTTATCACGCGCGTGAAAAACGCATCAAAAAGCATTGCACCCGCGCGGAAAAAACAGAACAACTGAAAGCAATCTCAGACAAAACTGACTGAACTTGTTTGCAAAATGATGCAAGTTTCCCTGAATGCATCCGGATCTAATCCGTCACGCTCGTGTGAAAGAGGCCTTAGAAGGTCTAGAACAATCAAGGCCTTGGAAGATAATGTCAGTAAGTTGCTGCTCGTTTATGGCAAAAGACTGCTATGGTAAGGGTTCATTGCCTCCGGAACCCAACACACTTTGAGACGGACTGGCCATCCGGATCTAAATTCTGCACCCCTCGGCCTGGGAATTGCAGAAGGAGTTAAGAAGAACAGAAAAGCAAGTCTGTGGTTATTTAGAGAGACTGCTAATTGTACTTAGAAGGAGAGTCAGAGAGAACTACTATTACCATCATTGCCACTGCTCACACACAGTAAGGGCTCATTCAGACGGCCGTATGCTGTCCGCACAAATGCGGATCTGTTTTTTTTGTCGACAGTTCAGCATGTCTGCAAAAAACAGATTGCATTCCGTTTTTTTGCTGATCCATAGACTTCAATACAGGGAGTGCAGAATTATTAGGCAAGTTGTATTTTTGAGGATTAATTTTATTATTGAACAACAACCATGTTCTCAATGAACCCAAAAAACTCATTAATATCAAAGCTGAATAATTTTGGAAGTAGTTTTTAGTTTGTTTTTAGTTATAGCTATTTTAGGGGGATATCTGTGTGTGCAGGTGACTATTACTGTGCAGAATTATTAGGCAACTTAACAAAAAACAAATATATACCCATTTCAATTATTTATTTTTACCAGTGAAACCAATATAACATCTCAACATTCACAAATATACATTTCTGACATTCAAAAACAAAACAAAAACAAATCAGTGACCAATATAGCCACCTTTCTTTGCAAGGACACTCAAAAGCCTGCCATCCATGGATTCTGTCAGTGTTTTGATCTGTTCACCATCAAAATTGCGTGCAGCAGCAACCACAGCCTTCCAGACACTGTTCAGAGAGGTGTACTGTTTTCCCTCCTTGTAAATCTCACATTTGATGATGGACCACAGGTTCTCAATGGGGTTCAGATCAGGTGAACAAGGAGGCCATGTCATTAGATTTTCTTCTTTTATACCCTTTCTTGCCAGCCACGCTGTGGAGTACTTGGACGCGTGTGATGGAGCATTGTCCTGCATGAAAATCATGTTTTTCTTGAAGGATGCAGACTTCTTCCTGTACCACTGCTTGAAGAAGGTGTCTTCCAGAAACTGGCAGTAGGACTGGGAGTTGAGCTTGACTCCATCCTCAACCCGAAAAGGCCCCACAAGCTCATCTTTGATGATACCAGCCCAAACCAGTACTCCACCTCCACCTTGCTGGCGTCTGAGTCGGACTGGAGCTCTCTGCCCTTTACCAATCCAGCCACGGGCCCATCCATCTGGCCCATCAAGACTCACTCTCATTTCATCAGTCTATAAAACCTTAGAAAAATCAGTCTTGAGATATTTCTTGGCCCAGTCTTGACGTTTCAGCTTGTGTGTCTTGTTCAGTGGTGGTCATCTTTCAGCCTTTCTTACCTTGGCCATGTCTCTGAGTATTGCACACCTTGTGCTTTTGGGCACTCCAGTGATGTTGCAGCTCTGAAATATGGCCAAACTGGTGGCAAGTGGCATCTTGGCAGCTGCACGCTTGACTTTTCTCAGTTCATGGGAAGTTATTTTGCGCCTTGGTTTTTCCACACGCTTCTTGCGACCCTGTTGACTATTTTGAATGAAACGCTTGATTGTTCGATGATCAAGCTTCAGAAGCTTTGCAATTTTAAGAGTGCTGCATCCCTCTGCAAGATATCTCACTATTTTTGACTTTTCTGAGCCTGTCAAGTCCTTCTTTTGACCCATTTTGCCAAAGGAAAGGAAGTTGCCTAATAATTATGCACACCTGATATAGGGTGTTGATGTCATTAGACCACACCCCTTCTCATTACAGAGATGCACATCACCTAATATGCTTAATTGGTAGTAGGCTTTCGAGCCTATACAGCTTGGAGTAAGACAACATGCATAAAGAGGATGATGTGGTCAAAATACTCATTTGCCTAATAATTCTGCACTCCCTGTAGGGCCATGTCCTGATTTTCACTGACTAGTATAGGACATGTTTAATTTTTTAGCTGAGCCGTGCAATGGAAGAAAAGGGCCCCATAGAAGTGAATGGGACAGTATCTAATCCACAAAAAAACAAATCCGCATTTTTGCGGACAGCATACGGCCGTCTGAATGAGCCCTAACTGGGAGGAGATTGTACTGTGATATACTTAGGAACTGTGTCTTGTGCTGCTATATGTACTACTACTCCCATCACTGATTTAATAAAGAAAGACTTTATTTATTGCAACCAACGGGCCTGATTATTGATATAACATCAAGGGCACCTCAACTACTACCAGACAGGAGCCCCAGAGAGATCCAGGGTGTGCTCCGAAGAAAGAAAGGGTGCGCCCTTCATTCACTGTGCATGGCCCAAGGACAGCCAGGGTGAAGATTGCCACTAAGGTTGAGCGAATTGACTTCGGATGAAACATCCGAAGATGATTTGCATAAAACTTTGTTAGAATACTGTACGGAGCGAGTGCTCCGTACAGTATTAGAATGTATTGGCTCCGATGAGCCGAAGTTATTACTTTGCGAAGTATCACGAGACTTCGGGTAATAACATCAGAAATTAATTTCTACTGTTAAAAAGCTTTTACCGAACTCGGTTTCAGTTCCATGTGGTACCTTGGAACCGAAAGGTTTTTAACAGTAGAAATTAATTTCTGAAGTTATTACCCGAAGTCTCGCGAGATTCCCTCTTCCCTAATTGCCACTACCATCATAGCCACTACAACTCTTCCCATCCTCGCCTCCCCTCTGGGTCACTGCACTGGTAAAGGGAAGTTATTTTATTATGTTACCTGCCCCACAATCTATTACTATAATGAAATTTTAACTTACACAATCCCTTTAGGCTCCATTCACACAGTGGCTTTTGACTGGAGTCCATGCCAAAAAGCCACCAGCATCAGGCAGGAAATTAATCATCAGTTCTTGCCGGAAACCTGTTGGAAGCAGGAAGAATTGGCAAGTTCAAGGATCTGAGTGACTCTAACAAGGGTTTACTTGCAATGGCTGGATGCCTAGGTCAGAGCATTTCCAAAATGACAGGACATGAAGGACCAGTGATGCCCAGCTAACGTCCCTGATGAGGCTGCCTTTCTCATATTATTCATCAGTTATGAGCACTCCTGTATGTGAGTGCCCTGTCCAGCTATTAAAACAAGAACAGCCCTGGCTGAGTGAGATGTGCGCACTTTGATAGATTTAAGTCAAATCAACTTTGTAAAGTTGTCCTTTTTTAAATTTAAGATTTATTGAAGGTTGCAAAAGTGCAAATGACTTTTTAACCCTTCCCCCCTATTTTAACAAATTTTGAAGCCATGAAGTTTTAATAGCAATATCTTTTGGCCATCTTCAGCAGTGCCATAGACAGTGAAAGGAGCAACGCTGCACATTTTCCACCACTGTGTCATTCATAAGGGGGACCACCATTCTTCTAATGGTGGAGAGCCCTGTGGTTGGACTCCTACCGATCTAGCATTTATGCCTACAGTATTCCCATACTCTGACATACGTATACTATGCATGCACTGCCTGTGACATCACTGTGTTTCTGCCTATTTGTAAGAGATGACTGTATGCATAATCTCTACACTATGACATCAATATGACTGATTACTTGTCACGGCACGCACGGTGTGGGTGGTAAACTCCACACCGAACACAGGAGGGAAGGGAAAAGGTACTAGGCCTGGAAACTAGGGAAAGGTCACCACCTAGTGAATCCCTAAACCGAGCCCTGACTGCTATCAGTATGAACAGACCTCGATGGTAGGAATTTTCATACGCCGGAACCTAGAGCCCTATCTGACCCTAAAGTGCTCTAGAGATAGTGTCAGGACAAAAGATGACCTGTTAATTCCCAGCTGAAGGAACAGGAGACTTCCTCAGGCCTAATACCAAAAGATAGGGGAATTCAACAAACTAGAAAATAGGAAAAAACACTTAACTCCGAAGTAAGCGGACGAGCAGAAACTCAGTGGAGAACCAAACACCAGCACTTCCAAAACCAGAAAGGAGCTATCAACTGCATAGCATGATGGGTGAGACCAGACTAAATAGAGGAGTTGGAATGACCACTTAAGCTAACCAGCAACAACACAGAAACAAGTGAAACCAAAGAGGCTGTCAGATCACATCACGTGCAGCCAGTCTCTTCTGACCCCTGTCACGGGAGAGACCGTGACATTACTGTCATGTTACTTTACTTTTGGCTTTTCGTGTGTGCTGTGACATCAGTGGGAGAGAATTTATCGCAATGAACATATTTGAAGTCAGTTTTACTTGAGCCTGTGTGGCTGTTATTTGCTGGGATCATCTAGTTTAATAATTTCTTGGTATAAATGTGCCACTGATAACCTGACTAATGAGCAACCTTTGACACTCCAGCTGTTGGGAAACTACAATTCCCAGCATGCTCCATTCATTTCTATGAGAGTTCTTGGAAGAGCAGAGCAAGTATGCATGCTGGGAGTTGTAGTTTACCAACGGCTGCAGTGTCAGAGGTTGTCTACCCCTGGGATAGGCCATCAATATCAGATCGGCGAGAGTCCATCACCAGGCACCATCGATCAGCTGTTTGAGGAGATGACACGTGAAGTGCGCATGTGCCGTCTCCCTTCTCTCTTCCTGCTCGTTGCTGCACATATGTCTTTGGGACAGCAGAGCTGAACAGGAAGAGAGACATGAGATGGCTGGTACGCACTTTACGCGCAGTCTGTTCATACAGCTGGCCGGGTGTCGGACCCCCGCCAATCTGATATTGATGACCTATGCTGAGGAAAGGTCATGAATAGAAAAAGCACGGACAACCCCTTTAAGTGCCACATAAAATGATCATTGGTCGGCTGCACATCGCCCTGTGTACACAGGAATGTGCTGCTGACAAAAAATTTAACTGTTTGGAGACGAACAATCGCAATAAAGATTGTTTATCCTCATATGATGAATACTTAAATGAGCAGGCAATGAATGGGACAAATGGTTTGTTCCTAATCATTGCCCTGAGTATCGGCCCATATAAATGGGCCATTACCTTTAGTCCTCTCCAAGGTTAGGGGTTGTTCACATAACATTTTTGCCCTCTATCTACCATATATTCTGGGGGGAGATGCAAAAGTGTAGTACACTCTGCTTTTCCATCCTTCAGAATCCAGCAAAAAGGCATATATTAATAGATATGTTTTTTTTTTTTAAATGGAACCCTTTGATGACGGATGCCACTGTATGGAATCCGTCAGAGGTATACGTTGTATACGTCGTGTATAACTTAAATGTGGAAATCATTATTTGAAACAAAATCTAGTATAAATACAGCTTTTATTGTTAATTATTTAAAAAATGATTGATCACCAACCAGAAAGGTCTGGTAATTGGCACAGGCTATAAATTTAGGGCATTGTTTGTAGGTCACTTCGGAAAGGCTGTCCATTATATCGTTGCAATACAAACACTCCCACTCCACCACATACACACATATTCCTATACTGAAACATTGCAAATAAATTTACAACCAGCCCCACATTCTGCACTCATACATAATGAAAGTGCATCCTCATGGATATCTAGGCAATAGATAGATGCTGTAAGCGCCACCTTAATGTGTTGGGCATAGCCATAATAAACAGACATAAGGTTCCACAAAAATCCAGCCTTTAAATATGTCATGTCCCTCCCCCCAGCATGGATGAGGCCCAATAGGAGATAAAAGTGTCACAGAGACCCTCCCTACTGCTACCATGCCACAACCAGCTGGTTTAGTGGGTGGGATAGTTCTGAGATTACCCGTGGCTTAAAGAAGCACATCATCATGCCGGGAAGCGATGCAGTAAAGATATTACAGTGCATTCGGCAAGTCTTCAGACCCTTTCATGTTTTTCACATTTTGTTATGTTGCGTCTTGTGCTAAAATAAAATAAAATAAAATAAAAAAAATTTGCAATCATTCTGCGCTTAATACCCAATTTAGCATAGGGAGTCTCCCATTTCTCTTGATCATCTCTGAGATGTGTCTACACCTTGGTGTCCATCTGTAGTAAATTCTGTTGATTTGATATGAACTGTGGTGATTGGTGTCTTAACAAGTTTCCACTCACCTGCAGTAGTCTTTATAGCTGTAGTCCTGATCACTCTGCTTACTGTAAACACTGTAGCTTGGAGAACGTCAGTGGCCTGGAACCCTGTAGTCTGCCTAGAGTAGTGGTCCTCACAAATGAGTTGGATCTCTAGTCCCTAAGGCCCTTGAAGTGGGGGCAGATGGACGTGCTCCCTCACTCCAGGCATGCCAAGCTAACTCTCCCTCCTGACAGCGATGCTATTCTCCACACTATCCCACCCCCTGGCCAGCTGGTTGTGGAAAGGCAGCAGTAGGGAGGGTGTCTGTGACGCTCTTACCTCCTATTTGGTCTCGTCCATGCTGGCTTCAGCAGGAGTGGGGAACGTGACATATTTAAAGGCCCGAGTTTTTGTGAGACCTTACGGCTGGTTACTATGGCAGTGCCCCACATGTGACAATGTTTACAGCATATGTGTGTTGCCTAAATACCCCATGGGGATGCACTTTCATTATGTATTAGCGCAGAAAAGCGTAGGAGGAGATGTATGGACGGTTGCAAATTTATTTACATAGCTTCAGCATAGGGAAATGCATGTATGTAGTGGAGTGGGAATGTTTACTCTTTGCAATAAAATACAAGGGTGTTTCCCCAGTGGCCTACCAAAATTGTCCTAAATACTTAGCCTGTGCCAGTTACATGATGGTTTATCATCAGGATTATTATTTTTTAGCCCGAAGCTACCTTAGACCACAATTAAAATAATAATTATTATTATTATTAACAACAGATTCCATGGATATTAAAGCACCACCATTCTGCAAAGCCACCCTTCCCTGCAACTGGGCAACTATCAACAGTGACTGGATAACCAGTGATGGTAAAGAATCAGAAGATCATTAGCGAAGAGCACCAAACCATGGTATTAACATGGAAGGACGTAGATAAATAGGTAGTCACCAAGGATAAAGTTCGGATACAGGAATCATAAAATGTTGGTGGCATGTGTGAATGCTGGTAACGGTAAGGGCCCCCAAGTTTCTTAAGACAGATAAAGCCTTAGTTGTGGGCCAAGTCTTCACATCTTTTTACAACCCAAAAAGGATGTGTGTAGTTGCAAGTTTGAGCACTATCCTAATAAATGATACAATAGGGTTCTTGTTCTTCACAGGATGGAAATTTGCTAGCACTGGAGTTAGGCAGCATTTTTGCATGACAATGGGGCACATTTAGAAAAATTGTCATTTTGCCAGTAGCTTTCCTTTTTTCTTTTTTTCTCATTTATTGGAGAACACTCTCTTAACTGACGTATAGGATATACAAAATTAATGAAATGTCACTATGCCTGTATTAAAGGGAGTCTGTCAGCAGTTTTGAACCTGGAAAATTGTAGTCTGCTATATGTAGGAGCCCCTGGAGAGATGTGTAAGTATATGAGTCCTTACTATTACTGCTGATTGCCTATAATTGGGTGGAAATGCGAAATATAGATACGAGGGGCAGTAAAGACCATAAGGTTAGGTTTACATGTTGTTTTACAACATTGCCACAGTTGATAAGGTAATTGCCTACTCAATTTCACAGGCGAAACATGCTTATTATTATGGGTTATCCCATGATTAATCTAAAAAATTGAATTTGATATTGTATAGTACATGACCATCTCTTTCTAACAAAGCAAGAACCAGCCCTGTACCTTTCATGGATCCAAAGATCTCCCCATTCATTATTTCAATTGCTCTGCTAGATTTATTTCAAGCTGGCAGCTCAGGGGGGGTGTCCTTTCTCAGGAGTCATGGCCTTTTGGCTGCAGTTCTCTCCCTATCACAGCTCAGGAGGCAGTTGAAGAATGAAAGGATGAGCATGTGTGTCCACCTCAGCGGGTGGACAGAGAAATAAGGAAAAAACAGCATGTGGCGCTATACAGATACATTTTATTGAATAACTCATTGGCTATACAAAATTTTTAATTACATGCAATCACAAAAGTATTTAGACTCAGGTGCTGGTTTGAAAACTGTAGAATATTTTTTGTGGGTCAACCCCTTTAATAAGTTTTTCCTGTAAAAGTCAATACATATGGGTTTTGTTGCTTTATTTTTATATTACATTTTTTGCTCGTTGCAGATTTTATTGGCAGTATGCCCTCAAAACTACAAGGCTGTTTTGTGTTGCGTGATTTTTGGAGACCTTAATTAAGGTGGTACATATTGATGTGGTTGCTCCTCCTCTCATTGGTTGCTGATACACTACAGAGGTAACTAGGAGCAACACACTGTATGTGCAGGGTCTGCTCTCCTGAACATAGATGCCCAACGGCATAGGTAGGTTTAGAGTAGGACCTGCCTGAACCTGAGACCACCTTGGTACTGGGTAGGTGGCCACAGATGTGTTTTGATCAAAATATATTGGCTTAGAGTCTCAGATTTTATTATGAGAGTGAGGGCTTAGGGCTCTTTCAAACCTGCGTTCTTTTCTTCCGGCATAGAGTCCCGTCGTCGGAGCTCTATGCCGGAAGAATCCTGATCAGTTTTATCCTAATGCATTCTGAATGGAGTGAAATCCGTTCAGGATGCATCAGGATGTCTTCAGTTCCGGAACGGAAAGGTTTTTGGCCGGAGAAAATACCGCAGCATGCTGCGCTTTTTGCTCCGGCCAAAAATCCTGAAGACTTGCCGCAAGGCCGGATCCGGAATTAATGCCCATTGAAAGTCATTGATCCGGATCCGGCCTTAAGCTAAACGTCGTTTCGGCGCATTGCCGGATCCGACGTTTAGCTTTTTCTGAATGGTTACAATGGCTGCCAAGACGCTAAAGTCCTGGTGCAACACGCCAGACCTGCAGGGTATAGCGACAGTGAGGTCACGGTATGGGCAATCGAGGGTTACTCACTTTCTGGAGGACCCTGGGCAGGCATGTAGCAGTGAATGAGAGGCAGACACTAATTCCTCTGGGGCACACTCTGGGTGTAGAGACCTGGCCTGATGTTGGGTGAGGTGCCCTGGTTGTTGCAGGTGTTTAGAGTGCCTGAGGCAAGGTCCCTTTAAGGTTCGTGACGCCAGTGCCTGTGACGGTGGCACACCGGTTTATAGTTGGAATAAGTGAGGTACACAGGTGGTATAGTGAACCAAACTGTTGCTTTACTTAACAGTCCAACTTTATACATCAAGATGGTAATGCAGTTCCTTATATCAAGTACTTCACAAGCAGGCCTCAATACAAATACTGGCAGGTATAATTCGGTGCAAGATACTCAGAGGGTAAATCCACAATACACTCAGAATCAGGTTGTACCTTTACTCAGAAATAGCGTACACTGTTCTTTCTAGAACCCCTGTCTGGCTTTCTATCCCAAGGCCCGGATGCCTGAATGCTGGCTTAAATCCTTGGTAAACATATCTTCCTCTCGTATGGATTCTTGCTTTACTACTTTATAGTTCCTCTGCCCATTAGATTACTTATCTGTGCTGATGACACTGTCTCTGCTTGACTTGAGGGTAACTGCAGGTTTTCTCCCAGGAGGTGCTGTCCTACCACTGGGGTGTCTCAACTGAGCTATCCTTAGCCTCAGGAGCTTCAGGCTGACGAGGTAACTCCTCTAGTCCCCTGGACTACACTACGGTCTCCAAGCAGGCTGTACTTCATCTAGCCCCTTGGTGCAGCTAGAAACCAGGACTGCTCAGCTGCATGTCAGGAGGAGGCCCTCAGCATATCCTGGGCTGGCCTGGTGCCTTCTCACTTCTGTCTCCACAGACTCCTGACTATGACCTCACCCCTCCCTGTCTGGGCCTGGACATTTATACTAGGGGCTCCCTATCTCCCTCTAGTGTCTGGAATGCTAAAGTACACCCCACTAGGCCTGCAAAGCATATAACAGGGAAAACCATTGCATGTAAAACACACAATAAATTACATTGAATGCATGGATAAATACAATATCACTGTCCCTTGTGAGTAGAAGTAACACGCTACCCAATTGACCCTTGTGTAGTGCCCACTCCTACCTAGTGGGACACTACACTGGCAGCCATGGTAAAATGTAGCAGGGAGCGGGGGAGCAGCATACTTACAGTCCGTGCGGCTCCCGGGGCACTCCAGAGTGACGTCAGGGCGCCCCACGCACATGGATGACGTGATCGCATGGCACGTCATCCATGCGCATGGGGCGCTCTGACGTCACTCTGGAGCGCCCGGGAGCCGCGCGGACTGTAAGTATACTGCTCCCCCGCTCCCCACTCCTACTATGGCAACCAGGACTTAATAGCGTCCTGGCTGCCATAGTAACACTGAAAGCATTTTGAAGACGGATCCGTCTTCAAATGCTTTCAGTACACTTGCGTTTTTCCGGATCCGGCGTGTAATTCCGGCAAGTGGAGTACACGCCGGATCCGTACAACGCAAGTGTGAAAGAGGCCTAAGTCGATATATCGTGTTTGCATCTACTGCTATAGCGCATTATTTTCTGTGACTTTATAAATGCTGCCATGCATTACTATCATATCGTGCAGGGATGTTTTGTATATTTTTACCGTGATTTTCCTTACATGTGAACCAAGCTTTATGATGCTAGGCAGGGTCTCCATGTTTAGGTTTTCTGATATAGTTTTTGAAGCTAAAACCAGGTGTGGATCATAAAGAGAGAGAAAATATAAAAAACAAATGCAACTTAGGGTGGGTTCACATTACCGTTAGGGATTCCGTTATGGCTTTTCGTTATAACATGGTTATAACGGAAAATAACGGAATCCATAAGACGGAAGGACGAATCCGTTCTTCTGCCCATAGACTTGTATTATGACGGAATGCAAAATGGAAGCCTTTAAAAGGCATTCCGTTTGCTCTCCGTTTCTAATAGAAGTCTATGGGAATCAAAACGGATCCATCTGGCCTGTCGACAGTACTTTGTTTTTTCCGTCTTGCATAATGGGACCCAGACGGATCAGTTATGCTTTCCCATAGACTTCTATTAGGATGGAAAGCAAACGGAATGCCGTTTTGCATTCTGTCTGGGCATTCCGTTATTTTCCGTTATAACCATAACGGAATCCCTAACGCTAGTGTGAACTCCTGGTTTTGGCTTCAGAAACTGCAGCAGAAAACCTGAACGTAGCCCTAGGCTGGAAACACCACCGGAGCCTTTGAAACAAAGATCCTAAACATAGGCACAAAAGTACATACACATAATCATCTTTCATGCATGAAAGACATTTGTTGTATAAAACATCATCTTTAGTAGACAATATCTTCTTATATTACAAACTTACATTAAGGGGTTTTCCAGAAAGTGGAGGGTGGGGGGGGGGGGCTGCTTAGATGTTGATTATCTTATCAATGGTAGAAGCAAGAAGCCTGCAACTGGTCTTGTTTGAAAGCTGGCATTCCAGGCTTTCATGCCAAAATGACAGCATAAGGCCTCACTGCACACGACGTGTTCCGTTTTCCGTGATTTTCTGCGGACCCATTGACTTTCAATGGGTCCGTTAGAATACTCGGAAAATGCACCATTTGTCACCCGCGTCCATGATCCGTGTTTCCTGTCCGTCCTATTTTTTTGACGGACAACGGTTCGCAGACCCATTCAAGTCAATGGGTCTGTGAAAAAACACGGAGGCACACAAGATTCATCCGCGTCCGTGATCTGTGTCCGTAGGATACTTTCGCACAGACGAACCTGCAGATCCGTCTGCATAACAGCTTTTCAGATCTGAGTTTTCACATTGTGAAAACTCAGATCCGACAGTATATTCTAACACAGAGGCGTTCCCATGGTGATGGGGACGCTTCAGGTTAGAATATACTAAGAATAGTGGACATAACTGCCCCCTGCTGCCTGGCAGCACCCGATCTCTTACAGGGGGCTGTGATCCGCAAAATTAACCCCTCCGGTGCCGCACCTGAGGGGTTAATTGTGCGTATCTCAGCCCCCTGATCGGGAGCTGCCAGGCAGCAGGGGCCAGACCCCCTCCCTCCCCAGTTTTAAATTTATTGGTGGCCAGTGCGGCCCCCCTCCCTCCCCAGTATTAAATTCATTGGTGGCCAGTGCGGCCCCCCTCCCTCCCCAGTATTAACTTCATTGGTGGCCAGTGCGGCCCCCCCTCCCTCCCTTCCCGGTATTAAATTCATTGGTGGCCAGTGCGGCCCCCCCCCTCCCCTGTATTAAATTCATTGGTGGCCAGTGCGGCCTCCCCTCCCCCCCAATTAAAATCCCCCCCATCATTGGTGGCAGCGGAGAGTTCCGATTGGAGTCCCAGTTTAATCGCTGGGGCTCCGATCGGTTACCATGGCAACCAGGACGCTACTGCAGTCCTGGCTTCCATGGTTACTTAGCAATTTTAGAAGCATTAAAGCATTATACTTGCCTGCGCTGTCTGTGACCGACCGGGCGCTCCTCCTACTGTTAAGTGAAAATGATGTGTCTATTTGTATTTTGATACAGTAAAGATCTATCTTAAGAGTAAGTACATAACATAATAATCAGATAAATTATGAGATCAAGTCAGGTGTAGAAGAGAAAGAAGAGAGGGGTAGGGGAGATATAGGGAAATGAGGGTGGGGTGAAGACTAGCAATTCAATGTGTCAGCTACAGTCCAGACATTTCAATTTAATGTCCCAAAACATTATAAAAGAGTGAAGATGACATCCTTTTCCAATAAGTCCAGCCATTTCTTCCAAATCTTGAAGAATTTCTCAGGATTGTGGACAGAGTTCCTTCTCTTTTTTTCAAATTCACATACTTTGGTGAACTCGGTGAACCATTCACCTAGAGTAGGTGGGTTTTTCTGAAGCCACCGTCTAGGAATCAGTATCTTTGCGGAGTTAACGTGCATAATAACGTGGATTAACGTGCATAAATCTGATTTCAAACATTGTTGATGGGTATTATAAATATTGAATAAAACCATGTTTATAGACAGTTTGACATCAGATCAAAATACCTTATTAATAATTTTATGTAAGTGACAGGTCTGTGCTATAAGCAATGCACCGCACAGACCTTTCACTTACCAGTAAGAGGAGTGACCGGCCGGCCACAGACAGCGCAGGTAAGTATAATGCTTCTAAAATTGCTAAGTAACCATAGCAGCCAGGACTGCAGTAGCATCCTGGTTGTCATGGTAACCGATCGGAGCCCCAGCGATTAAACTGGGACTCCAATCGGAACTCTCCGCTGCCAGCAATGATGGGGGGGTGATTTTAATTAGGGGGGAGAGGGGAGGCCGCACTGGCCACCAATGAATTCAATACAGGGGAGGGAGGGAGGGGGGCCGCACTGGCCGCCAATGAATTTAATACGGGGGGGGGGCCGCACTGGCCACCAATAAATTTAATACTGGGAGGGAGGGGGGGCCGCACTGGCCACCAATGAATTTAAAACTGGGGAGGGTGGGGGGTCTGCCCCCTGCTGCCTGGCAGCACCTGATCTCTTACAGGGGGCTATGATACGCAAAATTAACCCCTCAGGTGCGGCACCTGAGGGGTTAATTGTGCGGATCACAGCCCCCTGTAAGAGATTGGGTGCTGCCAGGAGGCAGGGGGCAGTCATGTACACAGTTCTTAGTATATTCTAACTTGAAGCGTCCCCATCACTATGGGAACGCCTCTATGTTAGAATATACTGTCGGATCTGAGTTTTCACGATCTAACTCAAATCCGATGGTATATTCTAACATAGAGGTATATTCTATGGTATAGGTATATTCTAACACTGAAGTGTCCCATGGTGATGGGGACACTTCAAGTTAAAATATACCATCGGATTGGAGAAAGCTCTGATAGGGACTCCTGACTTTACATTGAAATTCAATGGGGGACGGATCCGTTTGCAATTGCACCTTATTGTGTCAACGTCAAACGAATCCGTCCCCATTGACTTGCATTGTAAGTCAGGACTGATCCGTTTGGCTCCGCACAGCCAGGCGGACACCAAAACCTTTTTTTTTACTTTCCTTCATGTCTGGTGATCCTCCAAAAATCAAGGAAGACACACGGAAGAAAAAACAGACACGGATCACGGAACAACGGAACCCCGTTTTGCGGACCGTGAAAAAATACTGTAGTGTGCATGAGGCCTAAGTCCAAGCAACAGAGGAGATATCACTGTTAGGCCCCTTTCAGACGAGCGAGTGTCACGCTCCGGACTCGCAGCGCAGCACCCGTCCTGAACTTACAGCACTGCCGGGGTGGCATAGCATTATATTGATTTATGATGCTATGTAATCCTTACAGTTCTGGAATGTATTGGATTAGGCCCCCTGCACACAAACATATGCACCCTGCAGGTCCTGCTGCAAAATGCGGGCCGCAATGCACAAACACAAACCGTGGGGCAGCCGCAGCGGATCGTGGACCAATTCACTTGAATGGGTCCGCGATCCGGCCGTTCCGCAAAAAGATAGGACATGTTCTATCTTATTGCGGACGTACGGGACGAAACCCCTACGGAAGCACTCCGTAGTGCTTCTGTAGAGTTCCATTCCGTGCTTCCGTTCCGCATCTCCGGATTTTAGGACCCATTCAAGTGAATGGGTCCGTGATGCAATACGGCAACGAGAAGCACACGTTCGTGAGCATGGGGCCTAACACTGACATAATGCTTTCACTGTTATCCAATACATTCGGGACCGCTAAGGTTTACATAGCATCATAAATTAATATAATGTACGCGACCCCAGCAGTGCTGGAAGTTCAGGCAAGGGTGCTGCGCTGCAATTTTAACAGTGATATCTTCCCATGTATCTGGTATTGTCTGAAAGCTTGGAATGCCAGCTTTCAAACAATACAAATGCCATTATAATGGTACAATACCAATACTCTAGCTGGTAGATATGAGCAGCTAAGGCTACTTTCACATTAGCGTTTTTTTGTGGATCCGTCATGGATCTGCAAAAACACTTCAGTTTCCATAAAACAACCGCATGCATCTGTCATGATCCGGTTGTATCATGTCTTCTATAGCCATGACGGATCTGTCATGAACACCATTGAAAGTCCATGGGGGACAGATCCATTTTTTAATTGTGTCAGAGAAAACTGATCCGTTCCCATTGACTTACATTGTGTGCCAAGACGAATCCTGTCTTACTCTGCACCACATCGCAGAAAGAAAAACTGCTGCTTGCAGTGTTATTCTGTCTGCGATCGGAGCACAACCAAACGGAACAGAATGCATTTTGGTGCACTCCGTTTCGCTCAGTTCAGTTTTGTCCCCATTGACAATGAATGGGGACAAAACTGAAGTGTTTTCTTCCGCTATTGAGATCCTATGATGGATCTCAATAGTGGAACTGAAAACGCTAATGTGAAAGTAGCCTAAAGCAGCCCCCTCCCCCCCTCCCTGTCAGTCTGGAGGAGAATGAAGGAGCAGTTACAGAGCTGAAAGCCTGCAGGAGGAAAGGAAAAATAGTAAAAATATATAGAAATGTGACATTATCATCACTGTACGGACCCACACATTGAACGCTGTAAAGAAAAATTCTATAAAATAATGTAAAAATTGCGGTTTTTTAATCTCCTCTAAAAATAAATAATACAAGGTATTTAATATACTATATATACCCCAAAATGGTTCCTAAAAAAACTACAACTAATCCCACAAAATAAAATAAAAATATAGGAGAAAAAAATTCAAAAGTTATGACTGCTAGAACAAAAAGAGGGAAAATATTATTGGTTCTTAAGGCTTAAATAATTTTGTCACTATGGGGTTAAAAATGCAATTGCGTCCCCTGAGTTGTGCGCCAACAAGACTTAATGCAGACACACATTAAAAATTAACAATAAAAAAGTGACATTTTGTGGGAGGGTATTTCCAATGTAAACGGGACTGTTAAGAGTGACTAAACCCCCTTTGGCTCTGCTCTGCCCCTTTGGCTTTCATTGGCTCTACTTGGCTTTTTGAGCTTTTGGAGTATGGAACCTATATACTTTCTATGGATCCATAATTCACACAATACACACACTATGAACAGCACTGCTGACCCTTGTTTTTTTTTTGTTTGTTTTTTTTCAAAAGTTTAGTTACACTTTAGATTAGGTTCTCCAAGATTTTCTTATTGGGAGCAGGGGCAGTGTAATAATAAAAAAAAACACCTTACTTACAATTACTTTAAAATCTCCCTACACCCTGGTCCCTGCTGCTCTAATCCCAGCTGGGCCTGTAGTAGTATTCATGTGCTGTTTATTGTTCCTGTGGCCACTGCAGCCAGTCACTGGCCTCACTGCTGTTTATGCATATGTGACTGCTGAGACCAGTGACTGGCTGTAATGGTCACAGGACCAATAAATGTGATATCATCAGTAAATTTTACATGGCCCACTGATCCAAAATCTTGGACAACCTCTTTAAAGAAGTCGTCTCATCTGAGATAGTCCCTATCACCTGGGATGATCAATTAATTACCTCAGATCCTACTCCTGACACCACCAGCTAATGGCTGACTGTGCTAGGGGAAGCCATGGCAAAAAGTAGTATTTCATGGTGGGCATTTAGATAAATGGCAGTCCTTGTGCTGCAAGCCCAGGAGAAGCAGAGCGGAGGTAGTGAAGTCAATCACAGTGGCAATCCTCACACCGATGCTCTGTAGAGCCTTTCTTTCCTCGTGGTTCACCCTGATCTTGGGGCTACTGCCTGATGGTAGTCGGGGTGTCTTTGATGTTATAGGTCTAGTGCGGGTGTAAGGCAAGAGGTGAAGGGGCAGTTGCTGACATATGGTGCAGGAGTCAGTAACCAGGTCAATTGTAGAAAATAATGTCTTTCTTGACTTAAATGCAGAATGGGAGTTGTGGTACATCTAACAGTATCAGAACACAGTTCCTAATAATTCACAGTACAAATCTTCTCAGATAGCAATGTATGGATTTGAACAAGGGTGGGGATTGTAGTACTCATTCCTCTCTGTCGCCCTAAAGTCTCTTTCTATGGCTGACAATATAACTTTTGCTATGATGGCTGTCATTTCCGGCTGAGGAATACAGGGTTTGAGAGTCAGATGGCCTGACCGTGTCCCACTGTGAAGGGTATCTAAAGCAATGTCCTTCTCACAGCAATAAAGTCATTAGCTTTGATCAGCAAATACCCTACTGACTGATGCCAATTCTTGGCCATGCAGATTCTGGTCCTTCTTGTTTTTTGGTATCTCTTTCGTGAGTACTGTACAAATGGTGAGGTCCTTCTCTAGTAGATAATCCTCAGAGAAGGCGAATCTCTGGATCTTTGGCCTAATGCTATGAGGAGTGGAGCACATGTACTTTCTTCTTCTAACACACTACTAACTAGACTAACTAGATTGAGCTAGGGACAAATTCAAATCCACACCTAACTTCCTGCAGGGGTTGAGTCAGGATTGTTAACCCCCACTGATCCATACAGAAATATACTGGATACATTACAAAGCATTAACAGATGAGATAACATTAAAGGGGTTGTCCGGGTTCAGAGCTGAACCCGGACATACCCTTATTTTCACCCCGGCAGCCCCCCTGAGCCTAGCATTGGAGCATCTCATGCTCCGATGCGCTCCAGTGCCCTGCGCTAGATCGCGCAATGCACGGGCTCTTTTGTTTTCAATAACACACTGCCGGGCGGTAACTTATTGTTTTACTGGCTAGGGCAGAGCCAAATCCCGCCCATCAGTGCCGGTGACGTCACCGGGGTTCCTGTCAGCCCCATGGAGAGCCCCGGTACGTCACCGGAACTCTGAAAAATGCCTTTGCCCTGTGCAATTTAGCGCAGGGCAAAGGAGAGCATCGGAGCATGAACTGCTCCGATGCTCATGTCAGGGGGGCTGCCTGGGTGAAAATGGGGATATGTCCGGGTTCTGCTTTGAACCTGGACAACCCCTTTAAATAGCGTAAAAAAACAAGAATAGCTTGCAAGTACTCTGGTCTGAGGTACTGCACTTCTGATCAGTGATGGACGAACATCAGCCTGGACGATTCACGAACGCGTTCAAATGTTCGCGATCCACGCGTTCGTGGCGGGCCCCATTCACTTTAATGGCAGGCGAACCTGAAAAACCTTCAGGTCATTATTGCAGCCACCAAATACTTACAAGACGTGCACAAATCGTCCCACAACATGGACAGTGACATACCAGAGGGGGATCAATGGAAAAAATTTCCACAAAAAATATGTATTTTAATCAGGGGCCATTTTTATGCATCTTAAAAGGAAACTGTCAAAAATGTGGATGTCATGGATGGTGTAACAGAAACAAGAAGTTACAAATAAGGATCCGACTGGCTTGATCCAAAACTAAGGAACAAAAGGGGTGGCCCCTATTTAAGCCCTGAAACTCTCCCTGTCTTCTCAGCCCATGCAAAGATCTCTATCATAGAAAATTGCATGCCCTCGTGCCTCGACTGTATAACACCTGAACACCCTATAATAGTGAGGGGACACAACCACCGGCTCCCTACACTTAATACGGAGGGAGTCAGGGTCACCTAGGATCAAGCAAAGAGGAAAACACAAATCAATGAACAGACTTATCTGTAGAAACATCAGTTGTAGCATCCAACATGTACACACTCCAGGAAGTTGTATAAACCGCAAGGTAAGGCAGTATGGGGAGGATATATATAGGGAGGCAATCACTGCCAATAGATGACAGCTGGGAGAGGGAGGAGAGATGTCAAAATGAAAGCAAAACAAAAGAAGATCATGCAGAAGGTACTGGAGAACGTCTAACAGAACTTCTCAAAGATCTGGTGGTGACAGTGGACTGCTGGAGCCTAGAAAAAAAATATTTTAGGCCACGGGAGTACAGGCCCCAAAAATTAGGCATTCATCGGACAGAAAACATCAAGTGATTATGTGACTGGAGGTATATTAGACGGTCATTGGATAACAATTTTACTTCAGGCCAGTGGAGTACAGGCCGCTGGATCTCACAGGCCGGAAGCTGTATGAGTAATACTCACAGTATTACTCATACAGCCAATGCATTCCAATACAGAAGTATTGGAATGCATTGTAAAGGATTAGACTCCCAAAAGTAAAAGTCCCAAAGTGGGAAAAAAATGAAGTGAAAAGTTGAAAAAACAAAGTTTTCCCCCCAAAAAATTTAAAGTTTCAAGTAAAAAAAAAAAAAATGTAATGTTCCCCAAATAAAGTTAAAAAAATTGGTAAAAAATAGGGAAAAAGAAAAAGTTGACATATTAGGTATCGCCGCGTCCGTATCGACAGTCTCTATAAACATATCACATGATCTAACCCCTCAAATGAACACCATAAAAAATATAAACGTTGCTAAATAAACAATTTTTTGTCACCTTACATCATAAAAAGTACAACAGCAGGCAATCAAAAAGGTGCATGCCCACCAAAATAGTACCAATCTAACCGTCACCTCATCCCACAAAAAATGAGCCTCTACCTGAGACAATTGCCCAAAAAATAAAAAAACTATGGCTCAGAATATGGAGACACTAAAACGTCATTTTTTTGTTTTAAAAAAGCTGTTATTGTGTAAAACTTACATAAATCAATAAAAAGTAGACATATTAGGTATCGCCACGTCTGAATCGACCGGCTCTATAAATATATCACATGACCTAACTCCTCAGATGAACACCATAAAAAAGAAAACATGAAAAGTGTGCTAAATAAACAATTTTTTGTCACCTTACATCACAAAAAGTACAACAGCAAGCGATCAAAAAGGCATATGCCCACCAAAATAGCACCAATCTAACCGTCACCTCATCCCGCAAAAAATGAGCCCCTACCTGAGACAATCACCCAAAAACTGAAAAAACTATGGCTCTCAGAATATGGAGACACTAAAACATAATTTTTTTTGTTTTAAAAAAGCTGGTATTGTGTAAAACTTACATAAATTAAAAAAATGTATACATATTAGGTATCGCCACGTCCGTATTGACCGGCTCTATAATAATATCACATGACCTAACCCCTCAGAGGTACACCGTAAAAAACAAAAAAAAAGTAACGGTGTAAAAAAAGCCATTTTTTGTCACCTTACATCACAAAAAGTGTAATGACAAGCGATCAAAAATTCACACACACCCCAAAATAGTATCAATCAAACCGTCATCTCATCCCGCAAAAATCATACCCTACCCAAGATAATCGCCCTAAAACTGGAAAAAACTATGGCTCTCAGACTATAGAGACACTAAAACATGATTTTTTTGGTTTCAAAAATGAAATCATTGTGTAAAGCTTACATAAATAAAATAAAGTATACATATTAGGTATCGCCGCGTCCGTGACCACCTGGTCTATAAAAATACAACATGATCTAACCTGTCAGATGAATGTTGTAAATAACAAAAAATAAAAACGGTGCCAAAACAGCTATTTCTTGTTACCTTGCCTCACAAAAAGTGTAACAAAACTGCCACCCTATCTCGTAGTTTCTAAAATGGGGTAACTTTTTTGGAGTTTATACTCTAGAGGTGCATCAGGGGGGCTTCAAATGGGACATGGTGTTAAAAAAACCAGTCCAGCTAAATCTGCCTTCCAAAAACCATATGGCATTCCTTTCCTTCTGCGCCCTGCCTTTGCAAATTTCAAAGTTTCAGTTTCTCTACTTCTGTAATACATAGTAATACCCCCAAAAATTGTGATGATTTTACATTCCCCATATGTCTACTTCATGTTTGTAGCATTTTGTGAATGATATTTTATTTTTTTGGGATGTTACAAGGTTTAGAAGTTTAGAAGCAAATTTTGAAAATTTTCAGAAATCTTCAAAATCCCACTTTTTATGGACCAGTTCAGGTTTGAAGTCATATTGTGAGGCTTAGATAATAGAAACCTCCCAAAAATGACCCCATCTAAGACACTACACCCCTCAAGGTATTCAAAACTGATTTTACATACGTCGTTAACCCTTTAGGTGTTGCACAAGAGTTATTGGCAAATGGGGATGAAATTTGAGAATTTCATTTTTTTGTCTAATTTTCCATTTTAACCCATTTTTTTCACTAACAAAGCAAGGGTTAACAGCCAAACAAGACTGTATCTTTATTGCCCTGACTCTTCCGTTTACAGAAACACCCAATATGTGGCCGTAAACTACTGTACGGCCACACAGCGGGGCGTAGAGTGAAAGGTGCGCCGTTTGGTTTTTGGAAGGCTGATTTTTATGGACTGGTTTATTTACACCATGTCCCATTTGAAGCCCCCTGATGCACCCCTAGAGTAGAAACTCCCTAAAAGTGACCCCATCTAAGAAACTACACCCCTCAAGGTATTCAAAACTGATTTTACATACGTCGTTAACCCTTTAGGTGTTGCACAAGAGTTATTGGCAAATGGGGATGAAATTTGAAAATTTCATTTTTTTACCTTATTTTCCATTTTAACCCATTTTTTCCACTAACAAAGCAAGGGTTAACAGCCAAACAAGACTGTATCTTTATTGCCCTGACTCTGCCGTTTACAGAAACACCCCATATGTGGCCGTAAACTACTGTACGGCCACACAGCGGGGCGTAGAGTGAAAGGTGCGCCGTTTGGTTTTTGGAAGCCAGATTTTGCTGGACTGTTTTTTTGACACCATGTCCCATTTGAAGCCCCCTGATGCACCCCTAGAGTAGAAACTCCATAAAAGTGACCCCATCTAAGAAACTACACCCCTCAAGGTATTCAAAACTGATTTTACATACATTTTTAACCCTTTAGGGGTTGCACAAGATTTAATGGAAAATAGAGATACAATTTCCAAATTTCACTTTTTTGGCAGATTTTCCATTTTAATATTTTTTTCCAGTTACAAAGAAAGGGTTAACAGCCAAACAAAACTCATTATTCATGGCCCTAATTCTGTAGTTTACAGAAACACCCCATATGTGGTCATAAACTGCTGTACGGTCACACGGCATGGCGCAGAAGGAAAGGAATGCCATATGGTTTTTGGAAGGCTGGATTTTGCTGGACTGTTTTTTTTGACACCATGTCCCATTTGAAGCCCCCCTGATGCACCCCTAGAGTAGAAACTCCAAAAAAGTGACCCCATTTTAGAAACTACGGGATAGGGTGGCAGTTTTGTTGGTACTAGTTTAGGGTACATATGATTTTTGGTTGCTCTATATTACACTTTTTGTGCGGCAAGGTAACAAGAAATACCTTTTTGGCACAGTTTTTTTTTTTTGTTATTTACAACATTCATCTGACAGGTTAGATCATGTGGTAATTTTATAGAGCAGTTTGTCACGGACGCGGCGATACATAATATGTATACAAATTTTTTTATTTATATAAGTTTTACACAATGATTTCATTTTTAAAACAAAAAAGTTTTAGTGTCTCCATAGTCTAAGAGCCATAGTTGTTTCAGTTTTTAGGCGATTATCTTGAGTAGGGTCTCATTTTCTGCGGGGTGAGATGACGGTTTGATTGGCACTATTTTGGGGTGCATATGATTTTTTGATCGCTTGCTATTGCACTTTTTGTGATGTAAGATGACAAAAAATTGCTTTTTTTACAACCGTTTTTATTTTTATTTTTTTACGGTGGTCACCTGAGGGGTTAGGTCATGTGATATTTTTATAGAGCCGGTCCATATGGACGCGGCAATACCTAATATGTATACTTTTTTTTAATTTATGTAAGTTTTAGGCCTCATGCACACGACAGTTTTTTTTCACGGTCCGCAAAAACGGGGTCCGTGGGTCCGTGATCCGTGACTCTTTTTTCGTCCGTGGGTCTTCCTTGATTTTTGGAGGATCCACGGACATGAAAAAAAAGTTGTTTTGGTGTCCGCCTGGCCGTGCGGAGCCAAACGGATCCGTCCTGAATTACAATGCAAGTCAATGGGGACGGATCCGTTTGATGTTGACACAATATGGTGCCATTTCAAACGGATCCGTCCCCATTGACTTTCAATGTAAAGTCTGGAGTTCTTTTATACCATCGGATTGGAGTTTTCTCCAATCCGATGGTATATTTTAACTTGAAGCGTCCCCATCACCATGGGAACGCCTCTATGTTAGAATATACTGTCGGATATGAGCTACTTCGTGAACCTCAGATCCGACAGTATATTCTAACACAGAGGCGTTCCCATGGTGATGGGGACGCTTCAGGTTAGAATACACTACAAACTTTGTACAAGACTGCCCCCTGCTGCCTGGCAGCACCCGATCTCTTACTGGGGGATATGATAGCACAATTAACCCCTTTAGGTGCGGCACCTAAAGGGGTTAATTGTACTATCATATTCCCCTGTAAAAGATCAGGGCTGCCAGGCAGCAGGGGGCAGCCCCCCCCTCCCCAGTTTGAATATCGTTGGTGGCACAGTGTGCCCCCACCATCGCCCCCCCTCCCTCCCTCTATTGTATTAAATCGTTGGTGGCACAGTGTGCCAACCACCATCGGCCCCCCCTCCCTCCCTCTATTGTATTAAATCGTTGGTGGCACAGTGTGCCAACCACCATCGGCCCCCCTCCCTCCCTCTATTGTATTAAATCGTTGGTGGCACAGTGTGCCAACCACCATCACCCCCCCTCCCTCCCTCTATAGCAGTAACATTGGTGGCAGTGTGCGGTCTCAACAGTAGAAGATTCATACTTACCTGCTTCTTGCTGCTGCGACGTCTGTGTCCGGCCGGGAGCTCCTCCTACTGGTAAGTGAAAGGTCTGTGCGGCGCATTGCTAAAGAACTGTCACTTACCAGTAGGAGGAGCTCCCGGCCGGACACAGACATCGCAGCAGCAGCAAGCAGGTAAGTATGAATCTTCTACTGTTGAGACCGCACACTGCCACCAATGTTACTGCTATAGAGGGAGGGGGGGGCGATGGTGGTTGGCACACTGTGCCACCAACGATTTAATACAATAGAGGGAGGGAGGGGGGCCGATGGTGGTTGGCACACTGTGCCACCAACGATATTCAAACTGGGGAGGGGGGGGGGGTCTGCCCCCTGCTGCCTGGCAGCCCTGATCTCTTACAGGGGAATATGATAGTACAATTACCCCCTTTAGGTGCCGCACCTGAAGGGGTTAATTGTGCTATCATATCCCCCTGTAAGAGATCGGGTGCTGCCAGGCAGCAGGGGGCAGTCTTGTACAAAGTTTGCAGTGTATTCTAACCAGAAGCGTCCCCATCACCATGGGAACGCTTCTGTGTTAGAATATACTGTCGGAAATGAGTTTTCACGAAGTGAAAACTTAGATCAGAAAAAGCTTTTATGCAGACGGATCTTCGGATCCGTCTGTATGAAAGCAACCTACGGCCACGGATCACGGACACGGATGCCAATCTTGTGTGCATCCGTGTTCTTTCACGGACCCATTGACTTGAATGGGTCCGTGAACCGTTGTCCGTCAAAAAAATAGGACAGGTCATATTTTTTTGACGGACAGGATACACGGATCACGGCCTCGGCTACAAAACGGTGCATTTTCCGATTTTTCCACGGACCCATTGAAAGTCAATGGGTCCGCGAAAAAAAACGGAAAACGGCACAACGGCCACGGATGCACACAACGGTCGTGTGCATGAGGCCTTACACAATGATTTCATTTTTTGAAACAAAAAAAATGATGTTTTAGTGTTTTCATAGTCTAAGAGCCATAGTTTTTTCAGTTTTTGGGCGATTATCTTAAGTAGGGTCTCATTTTTTGCGGGATGAGATGACGGTTTGATTGTTACAATTTTGGCGTACATGCGACTTTTTTGATCACTTTTATTACCTTTTTTTGGGAAGTAAGGTGGGCAAAATTTCTATTTCATCATAGTTTTTAATTTTTTATTTTTATGGCGTTCACCGTTCGGGTAAAGTAACATGACTGTTTTATAGATCAGGTCGTTACGGACGCGGCGATACCAAACGTGTAGGGAATTTAATTTTTTTCATTTTTAATCAGTGATAAATGTGTTTTTTGATTTTTACTTTTTTTCACTTTTTTTCACTTTTTTTTTTTTACCCAGACCCACTTGGTTCTTGAAGATCCAGTGGGTCTGATGTCTGTATAATACAGTACTGTACTCTATATAGGGTACTGCACTGTATTTTACTTACACTGAACAGATCTATGCTTTCAGCACAGATCTGTTCAGCACCATGGACAGCAGGACGCCTGAGCAGGCGTCCTGTTGCCATGGGAACCTTCCCCGTCTGCCACAACTTTGCAGACGGGGAAGGGTGAGGACTGGGGTGTCGGGGGGCTGTCTGGGGGCTCTCTCCCTCTCCCATCGGGGGGCTGCAAAGGCACAGCAGCCCCCCGATCGGAGAGGGAGGGAGCTCCCTGCACTGTTAACCTTTTCCATACAGCGGTCCGTACGGACCGCTGTATGGAAAGGGTTAAACGGCTGACATCGCATCAACGATGTCAGCCGTTTATACCAGGGTGCCAGCAATGTGCTGGCACCCTGGTATACCCACTAGAAACCAACGATTATTCAAGGGGAGGCGGGCGGGGGATCGCGATCCCGCCTGCCGCACCGCCCGCCTCCCGCACCGCCCGCAACCCTCCCCCTGCACCACCCGCCCACTAAATATCATTCAGGGGTGCAGGGGGAGGAAGAACATATATATTCTGGGCATTGTAAAGTTTCTGATCCCCGCGGTCAGGGACCGCGGGGATCAGAAACGGCAAAAAGCGCATCAAACCGCAGGTCTGAATTGACCTGCGGTTTGTTGCGATCGCCGACATGGGGGGGTCACGGGACCCCCCCGCGCATTTAGCCTAAGTGCCTGCTCAATGATTTGTGCAGGCACCTTGTTCCGATCACTGCCAGCCGATCACTGACAGCTGACTTAGAACCTCTTCCTCTGTAAAGACACATGTATCAAAATTCTTCCTCCCTAACTGAGGTCCTTTTCCTTCATTTTCCTTTGTAAAAACTGAACAGAAGTATTCATTGAGGCAGTCAGCTAGTTCTTTATCTTCTTCCATATACCTTCCTTCTTTTGTTTTTAATCTGGTAATTCCTTGTTTTAATTTCCTTTTTTCATTTATGTATCTAAAGAATGTCTTATCACCTTTTGGAGGTATATTAGATGGTCAATGGATATAAATTTTACTGCAGGCCAGTGGACTATAGGCCCCAAAAATAATTCATTCACCGGACAGAAAACATCAAGTGATTATGTGGCTGGAGGTATATTAGACAGTCATTGGATATCAATTTTACTGCAGGCCAGTAGACTACAGGCCCCAAAAATTGTGCATTCACCGTACAAAAAAGATCAAGTGATTATGTGCCTGGAGGTATATTAGACGGTCAATGGATATCAATTTTACTGCAGGCCAGTGGACTCCTGCTGACTTGTCTCAGATGAAGTAGCCCCCCTGGTAATTCATTCAGCATTGCGACTTCCTCATCTTCCTGCTCCTCGATGGCTTGACCAATGACATGACGCAGTGCACACTCCAGAAATAAGGAGCAAGGTACGATGTCACTGATGGCGCCCTGGCTGCAACTGACCAGTTTGGTGATCTCATCAAATGCCTGCAGAAGTCTGTATGCATCGCGCATGAGCAGCCACTGGCGCAGTGAACAAAAAACATGCTCCCAGACCCTGTCCTGCCGCTGAGTTCGTACAGGTAGTCATTAACGGCACATTTCTTCTGGAGTAGCTTATCAAGAATATACAAGGTGGAGTTCTAGCGCGTTGGGCAGTCACAAATCAGACGTCTGACGGGCAAATGGTGTCACCGCTGAACGTCAGCAAGGCGAGCCATGGCCGTGTAAGATCTTCTAAAATGGCCAGAGATTTTCCTGGCCTGCCGCAAGACGTCCTGGACCCCGGGGTATTTGGCAACGAATTGCTGCACGACTAAGTTTAGGATGTGTGCCATGCATGGCACGTGTGTCATTTTGCCATGTTTCAGCGCTCTCAGCAGATTGGCACTGTTGTCGCACACCACTTTACCAACTGTCAAATTGAGCGGGGTTAGCCACTGATCGGTTTGTGACCGCAGAGCTGAAAGCAGTGTAGAACCGGTGTGGCTCTTGGCTTTCTAGCAAAACAGCCACAGCACAGCATAGCAACATCTCACCTGGCACGTTGAATAGGTTCTGGGGAGCTTGGGGGGTGCAGCGGAAGAGGCGGTAGCATTGGAAAAGAAGAAGCTAGCCGAGGAGGAGACGGAGGATGGGGTAGGAGGAGAAGAAGAAGAGGCAGGCCTGCATGCAATCCATGGCGGTAACAACAAATCCACACGGGTGCCATGGGTTGCATGCTTGACAGCCGTCAGAAGGTTTACCCAGTGGGCAGTAAAAGTTATGTAACTTCCCTGCCTGTGGTCAGATGTATCTTGGCACTGACACTGTGTGCCTGACATACATTCACTTGCCGCTGAACATGGCCATATAGCTCTTGTGGGAGAAATATTTCCTTCCGGGACCTTCCATTGCGGTGTGAAAATGGCCAAAATTTTTCTAAAGGCCTCAGAGTCCACCAGTTTATATAGCAGTAGTTGGCGGGCTAGCATTTTCGACAAGCCGGCGGTCAGCCGTTGGGCAAGAGGGCTATCCGGCGTCATAAACTTTTTACGTTTGAACATTTTAGCCACGGAAGCCTGCCTTTTGCCAGATGAATGCGACGACGGCACGGTGGAAGGTGGAGTGGAGGACAAATGGAGGGGAGCGGAGAAGGAGAAGAGGCAGGACATGGAGCACCAGGAGTGTGGCTTTGTGGGGTCTGACGGTGTTGCTCCCACTGGGCTCAGTAATGGGAGACCAGGTGCCTTATTAACCCCTTAAGGACTCAGCCCTATTTCACCTTAAGGACTTGGCTATGTCACTTGACTTACCCAGGCAGTTCTGAGACTGTTTTTTCGTCACATATTGTACTTCATGACACTGCTAAAATTGGGTCAAAACAGTAAAAAAATTTCCACAAAAAAATACAAAATTTACCCAAAATTTTGAAAAATTTGCACATTTCAAAGTTTCAGTTTCTCTACTTCTGTAATCCATAGTAATACCCCACAAAAATTGTGATGACTTTACATTCCCCATATGTCTACTTCATGTTTGTATTATTTTGGGAATGCCATTTTATTTTTTGGGGGATGTTACATAGCTTCAGGCTGGGTTCACACCTGAGCGTTTTACAGCGCGTTCCTACGCGCTGTAAAACGCTCAACAAGGAGAAACCAATGATTCCCTATGGGAATGGTTCACACTTGGGCGTTTTACAGCGCGTACGATCGCGCTGTAAAACGCCCGACGCTCCAAAAAGTACATGAGCGACTTTTGGGGCGTTTGTGGCCATAGGACACTGTAGTGAATCACACAAACGCGCGTCAAACGCGCGTTTACTATTACAAAAACGCGCATAAAAATGCGCGTCAAAAACGCGCGTAAAACGCGCGTTTGCGCAACGCTCAAGTGTGAACCCAGCCTAAAAGTTTAGAAGCAAATTTTGAAATTTTTCAGAAATTTTCCAAATCCCACTTTTTATGGACCAGTCCAGGTCTGAAGTCACTTTGTAAGGCTTACGTAATAGAAACCACCCAAAAATGACCCCATTTTAAAAACGACACCCTTCAAGTTATTCAAAACTGATTTTACAAACTTAGTTAACCCTTTAGGTCTTCCACAAGACTTCATGGCAAATGGACATAAAATTTAAGAATTTCGATTTTCCAGGAACAAAGCAAGGGTTAACTGCCAAACAAAACTCAATATGGGTTGCCCTGATTCTGTAGTTTGCAGAAACGCCCCATATGTGGTCGTAAACTACTGTCTGTCCAAACGGGAGGACATAGAAGGAGGGGAACACCATATGGCTTTTGCAAGGCAGATTTTGCAGGACTGGTTTTGTTTATACCATATTCTATTTCAAGCCCCCCGTTGCACCCCTAGAATAGAAATTCTAAAAAAGTGACTCCATCTAAGAAAGTACACCCCTCAAGGTATTAAAAACTGGGTTTACAAACTTTGTTAACCCTTTAGGTGTTCCACAAGAGTTAATGGCAGATGGAGAAACAATTTTTGAATTTCAATTTTTTGAAAATTTTTCGATTTTAACCCATTAACTGTAGCCTGGGAGCTACAGTTTTATTTTTAGCCACTTTCTGATGTAGGGGCTCATTTTTTGCGGGATGAGATGGCGGTTTTCATTGCCACTAATTGGGGGTGCATATGACATTTTGATCGCTCGCTATTACACTTTTTGTGATGTTAGGTGACAAAAAATGGCTTTTTTTTTACACTTTTTTTTTAACGCTGTTCATCCGGGGGCGTTGAATAAATATTATTTTCATAGAGAAGATTTTTTACGGACGTGGCGATGCCCAATATGTATGGCTCTCAGACTTTGGAGACACTAAGCAGGCATCCTCAAACTGCGGCCCTCCAGATGTTGTAAAACTACAATTTCCACCATGCCCTGCTGATGGCTGTAGGTTGTCTGGGCATGTTGGGAGTTATAGTTTTACAACATCTGGAGAGCCGCAGTTTGAGGATACCTGCACTAAAACTAATATTTTTTGGGGAAAAAATTGTTTCCGTGTCTCCAAAGTCTGAGAGCCATAGTTTTTTATGTTCTCTAGGGCAGTGTTTCCCAACCAGTGTGCCTCCAGCTGTTGCAAAACTACAACTCCCAGCATGCCCGCACAGTCAAAGGCTGTCCAGGCATGCTGGGAGTTGTAGTTTTGCAACAGCTGGAGGCACACTGGTTGGGAAACACTGCTCTAGGGGACTGTTGGGGATTATAAAAATGTTGTACTTCATGGAAGTGTGATACTCCCTGAAGCAATCGATAACGCAGAGGCACGGATTATCTGGGCAAGTGTCACATTGAGTGGTGGTGTCCTTCCGTATCCCCCTCCTGTGACACACTCATCATAAAAAAGCAATTTTTGTCACCTTACAGCACAAAAAGTGCAGCTTCAAGGGATCAAAAAGGCATATGTCCCACAAAATTGTACCAATAAAACAGTCACCTCATCCCGCAGAAGAATGAGCCCCTACATATGAAAATCTCTGAAAAAAAAAAATATATATATAGCTCTCAGAACATGGAGACATTAAAACATCATTTTTTGTTTAAAAAATTCTATTATTGTGTTAAAGTGAAATAAATAAAATAAAAGTTATACATATTAGGTATCTCCGCATCAGTAGCAACCAGCTCTGTAAAGATATAACATGACCTAAGCCCTCAGGTGAATACCGTAAAAAAAATTAATGAAAACTGTGCCAAAAAAGCAATGTTTTTGTCACTTAACATCACATAAAGTGCAACAGCAAGTGATCAAAATGGCGTATGCCCCCCCAAATTAGTACCAATCAAACTGTCACCTCATTCCACAAAAAATGAGACCCTACCTAAGACAATCGGTCAAAAAATAAAAAAGCTATGGCTTTCAGACTATGGAGACACTAAAACATCATTTTTTTGTTTTAAAAATGCTATTATTGTGTAAAACCTAAATAAATAAGAAAAACTATATATATTAGGTATTGCCATGTCCTTAACGATCTGCTCTATAAAAATATGACATGACCTAACCCCCAGGGCCGTTTTTAACAAGGGGCAAAAAGGGCAGCTGCCCCGGGCCTAGTTGCTCCTGAGGGGCCCAAGGCAGCTGCCTCTTGAGCCCTGCTAGCCACTGCCCAGGGTGTTAGGCTGTTAGCTACACAGGGGGTGCTGCCATGCCATGCCTGCCGTCACTCCAGGCAGTGTACTGTGAAAGCTATGATTCTCTAGGACCTTAGATGACATCATCACCATGTGACCAGTAACCTAGCAATATTACTGGTCACATGGCTATGAGGTCATCAAGGTCCTTTCTACAAGGAGTGTTGCTGTAGAAGTTTGCCTTAACTGTGGAGCTTTTTTGTGAAGATTACATCAGAAAAGGGTGACAGGGCTGTTATGCTAATATACTGTATAGTGTGGGTGCCTGTATACTGTAGGGGGCTGTATACTGTGGGGGCCTGTATACTGTGGGTGCTGTATACTGTGGAGTGCTATACTGCTGTACTGTATAGTGTGGGGGCTGTATACTGTGGGTGCTGTATATTGTGGAGTGCTATACTGCTGTACTGTATACTGTGGGGGGCTGTATACTGTGGGTGCTGTATATTGTGGAGTGCTATACTGCTGTACTGTATACTGTGGGTGCTGTATATTGTGGAATGCTATACTGCTGTACTGTATACTGCGGGGGGCTGTATACTGTGGGGGGGTGTATACTGTGGGTGCTGTATATTGTGGAGTGCTATACTGCTGTACTGTATAGTGTGGGGGGCTGTATAGTGTGTGGTGCTGTATCGTGTATAGTTTGGGGTGCTGTATACATTGAGGTGCTATACTGCTCTACTGTGAGGTGTTGTATACCGTGGGGTGCTATATACTGTGGTCTGCTCTACTATATACTGTGGGTACTGTATAGTGTGGTGTGCTATACTGCATACTGTGTGGTGCTGTATACTATAGGGTGCTATACTGCATACTGTGGGTTGCTATATACTATAGGGTGTTATACTGCGTACTGTGGGGTGCTGGGGTGCACTGTAACACTAGGGTAAGCCGAGCCGAGATCGGTGCCCACTTCCAGCCCTGAGCCCAGCTGCCCAGAGCAATGATCCTGAGCTGCTGGAGTCTTCAGAACTGGAAGTATTTACAGTCATTCACTGTACTCTACCAGGTGTGTGGATTTTTTTGTGTGTGTTGTGGTGGAGGGCGTGATTGCCTGCTAAGGTGTGGGAAGGCGGGATCCAGGGGGTCCAAGTAAATTTTTGCCCAGGGTCCAATCAATATTAAAGATGGCCCTGCTAACCCCTCAGGTGAAAACAACCAATTGTTTGGTCACCTTTCCCTATAAAGTGTAATAATGAATGATCATAAAATCATATCTACGCAGAAATGGTACCAATAAAAAGGTCAACTCTTCCTGCAAAAAACGAGCCTCTGCACAAGACGATCGGCATAAAAAAATATGACATTCAGAAAATGGAGACACAAAAACATAATGCTTTATTATGGAAAAATGAAACAAACAAAGAAAGTAGACATATTTAATATCACTGCTCTATAAAAATAGCACATGATCTGTACCCTGTCAGATGAATGTTGTAAAAATTTAAAATAAAAACGGTGCCAAAACAGCAATTTTTTGCTTACCTTGTCCCACAAAAAACTTAATATAGAGCAATACAAATCATATGTACCCCAAAATAGTACCAATAAAACTGGCACCTCTTCCCCTAGTTTCCAAAATGGTCACTTTTTGGGAGTTTCTACTGTAGGGTGCCTCAGGGGGGCTTCAAATGGAACATGACATCTAAAAACCAGTCCAGCAAAATCTGCCTTCCAAAAACCATATGGCGCTACTTTTCTTCTGCGCCCTGCCGTGCCCCCTTACATCAGTTTACGGCCACATGTGGGGTGTTTCTGTAAACCGCAGAATCAGGGTAATAAATATTGAGTTTTGTTTGGCTGTTAACCCTCAATGTGTTTAAAGTTTAAAGAAAAAATTGATTAAAATGGAAAATCTGCCAAAAAAGTGAAATTTAGAAATGTTATATCCATTTTCCTTTAATTCTTGTGGAACATCTAAAGGGTTAACAAAGTTTTTAAACTCAGTTTTGAGTAGCTTGAGGGGTGTAGTTTCTACAATGGGGTCATTTATGGGGGGTATCCACTATGTAAGCCCCACAAAGAGACTTCAGACCTGAACTGGTCCTTAAAAAGTGGGTTTTGGAAATTTTCTTAAAAATTTTAAGAATTGTTTCTAAAATTCTAAGCCTTATAACGTCCTAAAAAAAATTAAATGACATTTACAAAATGATGCCAACATGATGTAGACATATAGAAAATGTTAAATAATAAATATTTTATGAGGTATCACTTTCTGTTTTAAAAGCAGAGAAATAGATTTTTTTTTAACTGTGAATTTTTCTAATTCTGCACTTTGACAGGGTCAGTTGTGATGATGTTTACACTGCCAGGCCCTGTCAATTTAAAGTGCAGGGGGCGCAGCAGTTTCAGAGAGAGCTGAGCCTCTCGGTGTAACAGCAACTCCCCTGTTGCTCCTAGAGTCTCATTTGCATATATTAAAACTTCATTTTTCTCAGCACTGCGGGCACATAACATGGGACCAATACAGATGCCTCCAGCTGCCAAGTGCACATGTAACAGGTCAGCCAGTGTCATAGGTACAAATCTGCTGACAGATGCCCTTTAAAAGGAAGCACGTTTAAAGTCACTTAAGAAGACTAAAACATACAGTTAAAAAGTGAAAGAAGTTGTTTTCAAAGTATAAAAACCCCCACAAAATTATTTTCAAAAATTAACCCCTTAAGGACCGAGTGATTTTTCTTTTTTGTGTTTTCTCTTTTTATTCCCTGCCATCCCAGGGCTATAACTTTTCAATTTTTCTGTTGGTTTTTGCGGGATATGTTGTACTTTTAATTGGCACATCTTATATTGCATATGATGTAGTGGGAAGCTGGTTAAAATTCCAAATAGGGTGGAATTGGGCAAAAAAAAATAAAAAAACACAGTTCGGCCATAATTTTATGGGTTTAGTTTTTGCAGCGTTCCCTATGTGGTAACATTGACCTGTTACCTTCATTCTACAAGTCACTACAATTACAGCAATACCAATTTATATAGCTTTTCTTGTGTTTTAATACTGAAATAAATTAAAAACTTAGAAAATGTTTTTCTTTTCTTTGCATCACTATATTCTGACCCCCATAGCTTTTTAATAGTTATGTCTACGAAGTTGTGTGAGGGCTCACTTTCTGTGGGGTGATCTCTCATTTTTAGGCCTCATGCACACGACCGTTGTTTTGTTCCGCATCCGAGACGCAGCTTTTGCGGCTCGGGTGCAGACCCATTCACTTCAATGGGGCCGCAAAAGATGCAGACAGCACTCCGTGTGCTGTCCGCATCCGTTGCTCCGTTCCGTTACCCCGCAAAAAAAATATAGCATGTCCTATTCTTGTCCATTTTTGCGTACAAGAATAGGCATTTCTACAATGGGCTGATCGTTCCGCAAATTGCGGAAGGCACACGGGCGGCTTCCGTTTTTTGCGGATCCGCGGTTTGTGAACCGCAAAAAAACGGCATGGCCGTGTGCATGAGGTCTTACTGATACCATTTTGATGTGTATGACTTTTTTGTCACTTTGTATTCATTTTCTTGGGGGTAGGTGTTCACCGTAGGCATTTTACTAGTTCAGGCATTTTGGGATGATCTTTATTTTTTTTACTATTTATATTTTTATTATGAGGAAAGGGGATGATTAGTATTTTTTTTAAACTTTGTAGGCCTCCTGCACACGACCGTATGGCTTTTTCAGTGTTTTGCGGTCCATTTTTCACGTTTCCATTGTTTTTCCATTCTGTTTTTCCGTATGGCCTATACACTATACAGTAATTACATAGATAAAATTGGGCTGGGCATAACATTTTCAATAAAAAAAGGAACGGAAACAGAAGACATACGGATGCATTTCTGTATTTGTTCCGTTTTTTTGCGGACCAATTGACTTGAATGGAGCCACTGAACGTGATTTGCGGGCAATAGTAGGACATGTTCTATCTTTAAACGGAATTGAAAAACGGAAATACGGAATGCATACGGAGTACATTCGGTTTTTTGGGCGGAACCATTGAAATGAATGGTTCCATATACGGACCGTATACGGAACGCAAAAAACGGCCAGTAAACGGGGAAAAAAGAGGGTCTGCCATAATCATACTGACCCACAGAAAAAGGTCGTTAGGTTATTTTTAGTGCACAGTGAACACCGTAAAACTAAAACCCCTAAAACTTTGGTGAAGTTTTTTTTTTCCAATTACACCCCATAAAGATTTTTTTGATATCCTAAATTAGAAGAAATCGTTTTTATTGGCATTTTCTGTAAATTGGCAAAATGAGCCAAAATTCGCATTATTCCAAAGTATAACAATACGTGCCTACGCAGTAGGCTTGCTCATAATACAATAGTATACAAGTACAAATTGCATATCTGCTAAGGTCTGTAACACATAGACCATAACATTGAGGGGTAAGGGGGGGGGAGGAAAAGAAGGGAGGAAAGAAGTGGTTTGGGATGATCCCTAACGTAGTCTACCCAGGTTCGAGAGACCTGTATCCACTAGGCGTACTCCACTGTCTTCCCTCTCAGTGCAGGAACGTCTTGGTTATTCAGGGGGAATAGTTGGAGTTATGGAACCATGGATCCCAAGTGAGAATCCTGGATTTAAGGGAGATAACCGTGGGAGGCAGTAAACTCTCATATCTACATGACTTGTTAATCTCCTGTATAACCTCTGCTATAGTCGGTGAAATGGATTGCTTCCAATAACGTGTAACAATCAGTTTAGCGCTAAGTAGGACGTGACCAACCAAGTTCCTACAATCTAAGGGGATGGTGTGTATACCCAAGAACAAGAGAGCCAACTCAGGGCTAGGATCCACTACCCGAGCTAGTACCCCAGAGATCAGGTCGAAAACACTGTGCCAGTAAGGGGTAATTACGGGGCATGCCCATAGGATATGGAGTAGAGAACCTCTAGCACCGCATCCTCTCCAGCAATTGGGGGAGGACACAGGATAGATTGTGTGTAGCCTCTGTGGGGTGAAATACCAGTGTAGTAGGGTTTTCAGTCCCGCTTCGTAGTGGGTAACGCATTTGAAATTAGAAACCAGAAATCTAATAGCTTGTGCCCAATCTTCTTCTGGAAATGACTTCCCCAGTTCAGCTTCCCATTTTTGGATAGGCAAGGTTTTGGCAAAAGTGGCTTTGTCCCCTAGAACATCATATATATAGCGCGTGGTATGTTTTTTAAAAAGGAGCGGGAACTGGAATAATCTCAGGATGTCGGAATTTATTGAGGGTGGATTCTGCGTAATCTACGCAATAAAGTGTCTAATCCTAAGGAAATTATAGAATTCAGTATGCGGCAATGCGAATAAACGGTGGATAGAATCAAAGGGGAGAAGACAACCGTCTGACAAAATTTGAGATACAGAAGTAATCCCTTTTTCTCGCCAATTTGTCAAATTGATGTCAGGAATGGTTAATTCCAGCGTTCTCATAGTGGCGTATGTTAAGAGGGTAGATGTCGTGTCTTTCTGAACAGTATGAATCGTGGACCATAGGTTACAAACATGCTGTACCGTGAGCAGATTCCTGTGCGACTGGGATGGGTTCCACAGTTGATGAATTAAGTAATCTTTCAAGGAAGCGTGCTTTATAGTGGATAATTCAATCTGAATCCAGGCCTTTGTGTCATCAGGGATCCACCATTCCCGGCCAAAGGAAAGCGCTATCGCTCGAAAGTAGTCCCTAATATCAGGGAGGCCTAATCCGCCAGCATGTTTTTTCTTAGAAAGTAATGCCCTCACTACTCTGGGTTTGGTTGGACCCCATACGTATTTACCCAAGTTCAACTGCCCTTTTTTTAAAAATGTCATAGGGATCGGGATTGGGAGAGCTCTAAATATATATATAAACTTAGGAAGGGTCATCATTTGAAATGAGGCCACTCTACCCACCCAGGATAATGCTTTCATAGAGAAGCTGTTGAGATCGCTCATCATGGTATCTAGGAGAGGAAGGTAGTTCCTACTGTACAGTAGAGAGCAAGGAGAGGTAATCTTTACTCCCAAATACGGGAGCTCTGATGTTTGCCAGTCTAAATCATGAGAAGATTTCAAGGAGGCCACCTCCGCTAGCGGCATATTAATAGGGAGAGCTTGAGATTTGGCATTGTTCATTTTATAATATGAAAGGGACCCATACTCTGCAATCATGGAAAGGGCAGCGTCTATTGAGTTGCTGGGGTCAGTCAACGTGAGAATAATGTCATCTGCGTATAGCATGATTTTGTGGGACTTGTTACCTATTTCCATTCCAGCTATTAATGGTGAATTCCTAACAGATTGCGCCAAGGGTTCCAGTGCCAACACGAACAATAGAGGCGATAGGGGGCAGCCCTGTCTGGATCCGTTAGTGATACTAAATGGATCTGACACCACTCCATTAACCCATACCTTCGCCGATGGAGAAGAATATAGGCTATGAATAGTCTGTAATATTGGTCCTGAGAATCCCATTCGACGGAGTGTAGAGAATGTGTAGTCCCAATGCAAGCGATCAAATGCTTTCTCTGCATCTAATGTGATCGCCAGCATTGGGAGGTTATGCAACTCTGCATAATTGAATAAGTCTACAATCCGTCTAGTGTTGTCAGATGCCTGCCGACCAGACACAAACCCAGTTTGGTCAGGGTGGATCAGGGAAGGGAGAAGAGGAGCTAATCTATTGGCGATCATCTTGGCAAAGATTTTTACGTCAGAATTAAGCAATGAAATTGGGCGGAAATTCTGGGGTACATCAGGCACTTTACCAGGCTTTGGGATAGTGACTATTAGGGCTTCTAACATGTCCGAGGGAAAAGAGTGTCCATCCTGCACTAATTTAAACATCTCGTGCATGTAAGGAGCAAGGATATGCTGAAAGTGGCGGTAGTATTCATTAGAGAGTCCATCAGGACCCGGGGATTTACCCAGCTTGAGAGACATAACAACCTTTTGAATTTCCGTAAGTGAGAATGATGCATTAAGGGACTGCAATTGCGCCTGAGTGAGAGTAGGGAGAGCCGCTTGCGAAAGAAAATTCTCCACCAAGACAGAATAATTGTCAGGAAGAGGAGTGCTATCTTTAAGGTTATAAAGAGATTGATAATACAATTTAAATTGGTTGGCAATCTCGCTGGGGTCTATCAGTTTTGCTTTATTTATAGGGTGGATCAAGTGTGATATTTTAGACTTTGCCTGTTGGGTTTTTAGTTGTTGCGCCAAAAGCCTACCTGCCTTATTGCTCTGGGAGTAGTATTTGGAGCGGAGCCGTAGGAGTGATTTTTGGTAATTTTGGGAGAGTAGGCTACTAAGCCTATTACGCGCGTCCCGAAGCGCAGCAGAACATTGAGAGGTAGGAGCGGGTTTATTTGTGGCCTCTAAGTTGGCAATGTGTTCTAGGGCTTGGGTGATGTCTTGTTCTCTGAGCTTTCTCACGGTAGAATTAAGTTTAATCAACGAGCCTCGCATGTATGCTTTGTGGGCCTGCCACAATATAAACTTGTTCGAAACTGTCACGAGGGTGTCAAGAGCCACGCCTGACTCCGTTGTACCCGGGGTCAGAAGGTCGCAGCGGTTGGCTGCACGCTCTATGTAAGATAGGGATGTTTCCTTATTGTAGCTTTCTGGGTTTGCTTTGCAAACCCTTTTGGCTCACTCAGGGATCCGTAGCTCCTTCTCTCAGCTGTTCCTTGTCCAGCACTCCCAATCCTCCTTATATTCCCCTCTCACACTTCTCTGGTTGCCAGATATAGAGCTTCCTGCCTGGACATCTATTCTGACCCACTGGAGCTGTTTTGCTGCATTCTCTGGTAGTTGATCCAGAACGCTACCCTCCGGATCCCTGTTGGACCTTTGTGGACAGTTGTTGTCGTCCACCTGGGTGTTTGTGTTTGTCTGTGTTTGTCTGTCCTCTCCCTGGTGTTTCCCTCTTAGTGTCAGTGGTGAGGACTAGCGATCCCACCGGCCCGTTCATTATCTAGGGTTCATTTCAGGGAAAGCCAGGGTTTAGGCACGTGATCGCCGCACGGGTGAGGAACCCGTCTAGGGACGTCAGGGCAGTCAGGTGCCAGCCGCAAGGAGAGTTAGGGGTCACCACCTTTCCCTCTCCCTTGGGCAGGGCTTTCCCTGTTTTCCTCCCTGTGGGTGTTGCTGGTCATTACAGAAACTGAGCCGTCATTAAACTGAAAATACTCATTCAACTGCGTAGAGAGCTCCGACACATATTTTGGGTTGTTAAAGAGAAATGTATTATTTCTCCAGATAGGGGGTCTGGTCGATTGAAACTGCTCCTCAAGGGTAATGGTAATCGGGGCATGATCTGACCACTTAATAAGGCCTATGTCAGTGGAAATTGTATGAAGCAGAGCAGTGTGATCTACCATAAACATATCTATTCGCGAGTAGGACACATGTATTGGGGAGAAAAAGGTAAAATCTTTTTCGAGGCTATGCTGCGCTCTCCACACATCCGTAAGGCCCTCAGAATGCAAGAAGGGGGCAACCCCTGCATCAGGTCGCCTAGTGGGAGAAGAGGAGTCAATAGTGGGGTGTAAGTGGTGTTGAAATCTCCACAGAGGAGTACCTTCCCCTGTTTGAGTTTATTCACATTGCGCATAAGTTTACGTAAAAAAACCAACTGGTGAGAGTTAGGGGCGTATAGGTTAACTATAGTGTACGTAATGCTGTTAATGGAGCAAACTAGAATAATAATATCGACCTTGCGGGTCCGCTCTAGACTTAATCAGGGTATAGGCAACAGTGTTTTTGACTGCGATCAGTGTACCTCTCTTATTCTTGTCACAATGCGAATGTAGGACCGCAGGAAACAGGCGGTGGTGTATTCTATTAGCGTCTGCTTGCAGTAAATGAGTCTCCTGTATACACAAAACATCAGCGTTAGCCGTCAGAGCTTCCTTCCACATATAAGACCTCTTCTGAGGGCAGTTGAGGCACTTAACATTGAGGGACATAATTTTGAGACCCATAATCTCAAAGGGAACAGCTAAGTCGACCTTTAGATTAAGTAAGGGAATACAACGTTATGCTTCAAGATCAATAAGGCAAAGTGTCAGGCACTAAGGCAATGGAGGGAAGAGGGGGGAGGAGAGTGGTAGGGAGGAAAGGACAACAATCAAACGAACAAACAATTGAGGCGAAGGTAACCTCCTGAGACTTTGTAAGTATTGAACAGGACGGAAACAACCGTCTAGGCAGAGAAAGGGCGAAAGTTCAATGCTAGAATTGAAATAAATCAAAAATTAAATTAAACGGTGACAGAGGACCTGCACCCAACATGGAAAGTCCTGTTCCAACGCCCAGATAAGGTAACATAGAAGGAGTCACAGCATGATAGACAGAACAACGTATCACCACACCGGTAGTTCCCAATTCCTGGCTGTCAGGCATAGGAGAGACACTCAGGGCATCAGCCTTCAGACGTGCGTGGGGTAGCAGGAACTACAGTAGCAATGTCTGCATCCACAGTACTGGAGGACAATGGGATCTGCCAGAGATGGAGTAGTCGCTTCCCTTCTTCCAGGGTCTTGATGGCGTGCGTCTGTCCGTTTCTGCGGATAAGGATTTTTAGTGGGTAACCCCATTTGTAAGGGAAGTCATTATCCCTGAGGGCACTAGTAATAGGTTGTAATGCTCTGCGCCGGCGGAGGGTGACCATAGAGAGGTCCGTGTAGAGTTTGATCTTCTGAGACGGAGCAGGTAGCGAAGGCGTATTCCGTGCTGCCATCATGAGTGCCTCTTTAGTATGAAAGAAATGGATACGCGCCAGAGTATCACGTGGAACATCAGGATCCAGATGAGGGGGTTTAGGAAGTCTATGGGCCCTGTCAATGATCATATCAGGGATTGGGATCTGTGGTAATAGTGCCCTTATCAACCCTTTCAGGTAAGTTTGCAGTTCCTGGGGGGCAACATCCTCAGGAATACCCCTGAATTTCACATTATTTCGTTGGGAACGGTCTTCCAGATCCGCCATTTTCAACTTGACAGCTTCCAACTCATCAGCCATAGCATTATGGGCATCAATAATAGCATTTTGTGAAGCTGCAAATTCAGCCATTTTCACTTCCACATGCTGCACCTTGTCCTCTGTGGTCTGCAGTCTGGCCGAGAGAGGGTTAATCAGTCCAGCTATGTCTGTCTGCAGGGAGGACTTCAGGGCTAGTAACATGGCTTTAAGAGAGTCCTCAGTAACAGGCTTATCTGAGGTGGGAAGCATTTGGAAGGGATCCAGGGGTGGAATATTGTGAGAGGTGTACTCACTCAGCTGTGGATGGTCTCCGGTACATCCGACATGCGGCTGGGTATGTTGTAGGCTGGGCGGCTGTTCCCGCTGCGCCATAAGACGGGCGCCATCTTGGATCCCTTGCTGCGACTGCCTTGGAGCTCTGGCCTCTTCTGGAGTCGGCGGGAGCGACGGAGGCGACACATGGAGCAGGTTAGTGCTGCCAGAAACGTCCGGTGGGGAGGGAGAGCGGGCTGTGAGCGCTGGCGACATCGCGCTGATAGGGGATCCCAGCGCTGCCTTGTCAGCTCCATCAGCGCCATCTTTAAATCGCCCCCAGTCAAAATAGCTCTCCAAGTTTCCATCCTGCAGTTTCTGCAAGTTCTTTCTGGTCTTCCCCATATTGTCGGCGGGGGAGTAGTGCATCTGAGGGAGTCGGCAAATGCTGCTGTATGCTGGGTGAAGACGGGCTGGCAAGGTTACAGTCGCTGAGGTGCAGGAGCTCTTCACTCAAGCGGCCATCTCCTTCGGCAGCCTAGCCACGCCCCTGATATCCTAAATTAAATTGTGCCATTAAAAAAAAAATAGAACCTGACTGCCTATAATAAACATCAATAAAATAAAGTCAAAAAGTTATTGCTCTTGGAAAACGGAGGAGGAAAAATGAAAATTGTCCTGGTTCTTAAGGGGTTTAGGCTACTTTCACACTCGCGGCAGTGTGATCTGGCAAGCAGTTCCGTCGTCGGAACTGCCCGCTGGATCCACCAATCTGCCGCTGACTGAAAGCCTTTGTGAGACTGATCCGGATGCGGATCCGTCTCACAAATGCATTGCAAGGACAGATCCATCTCTCCGCTTGTCATGCGGACCGACGGATCTGTCTTGTATCTTTTTTCAAATTTTTACCGGTCTGCATGCGCAGGCCGGAAGGACGGATCCTGCATTCCGGTATTTTGAATACATTCCTATGGGAAAAAATGCCGGATCCGGCATTCAGGCATGTCTTCAGTTTTTGTCGCCGGAGATCAAACCGTAGCATGCTACGGTTTTATCTTTTGCCTGATCAGTCAAAACGACTGAACTGAAGACATCCTGATGCATCCTGAACGGATTACTCTCCATTCAGAATGCATGGGGATATGCCTGATCAGTTCTTTTCTGGTATAGAGCCCCTGTGATGGAACGCTAGTGTGAAAGTACCCTAAGGGTACTTTCACACTTGCGGCAGGACGGATCCGACAGGCTGTTCACCCTGTCGGATCCGTCCTTCCGCTGTTTCGCCGTGCCGCTGGACCACCGCTCCGTCCCACTTGACTATAATTGGGACGGGCGGCACTTCGGCGCAGTTCGTGGTCAGAGGCCGCCGGACTAAAAAGTCGGACATGCAGGACTTTTAGTCCGGCGGCCTTAGGCTGTGCATTGCCGTACTGCGCCACCCCCGTCCCCATTATAGTCAATGGGGATGGAGCGTTGGTCCGGCGCAACAGCGGAAGGACGGATCCGACAGGGTGAACAGCCTGTCGGATCCGTCCTGCCGCAAGTGTGAAAGTACCCTAAGGAAAGTTTTGCACTATTTGTAGTAATCAAGAAGTTACAATATACAATCCTTGTGACACGTTTTTTCTTCCCCTATTACTTACTACCCTGTGAAAATCACATCTCACTTCCATGAGCGCCCGGATAGCTCAGTCGGTAGAGCATCAGACTTTTAATCTGAGGGTCCAGGGTTCAAGTCCCTGTTCGGGCGGCACTCAGACTTTTTTTTTATTTTTTATTATACCTAGTACAAATGTTATGCCGAGCCTACACTAGGCCCTTTTATCCACAATAACAACTATTTAGCTCAGACATATAATGTACCTCACATAGTGCGTGCAACACTTGTAATGTACTGCATACATTGCATGCACACATCTATTAGCTCTCACGCATCCTCCTTCTACCCATATAAATACAAGATGTAAACAGAATTGCCAGAATAATAAAGATACATAAATTAAATGAGGAAAAATTTAAAAAGCAACGAGCCGCCCGAACAGGGACTTGAACCCTGGACCCTCAGATTAAAAGTCTGATGCTCTACCGACTGAGCTATCCGGGCTCGTTGGAAACATCAGCGGCCAAAGCCTTCTCTTATCCATAACACAGTCCTGGTAAAACCCACATATTAAAGCAGTCCCGTCACTAGGAGGAAAAGGTCTTCATAATAACATGATTTCTCCATACATAAATGGAATTGCAAATAAAGGCCACAGTATGCAGCTGGTGAGCTGTAGCAACCTCATAGGCCGCTGCCACAGGCTAGCGCTATAATCACACAGCCAGACTGTATAGCACGTACTGCCTGTCTAGCCCACGGCTTCAGCTCCTCTATGGTATCCAGTTCCGCCCATTTATTGGCCGCTATTGGAGAACTTCGGAAGACACACCGCCGTGCGTGAACCGGAAGCGCTAATTTCCCGGGACGTTGTCGCTAACTGTCCTTAGTCGTGGCCGGGGAGGCGGCGCACGGCCTTACGACATGTCATAGGGCGATTATAAGGTGAGAGGTGACATGGTCAGACTGGTTGACCACTGACCCGAGGCCTGCAGGGACGGGATACGAGCTCTGCCTGACCCCGTGACTGTGGAATATTCTACGGTCTGGTGACACGTAGTGCGGCGGCCGGAGGTCACATGTCCCCCTCGGGTCTCCATGTGGCGAAGGCGCGAAAAGTGCCTGAGCAGTGGCCAATGGCCTCCTGTCACCCAGGAAGCCTCCATAGGAGTCAGCCAAGCAGTTGCACCAGACCCCTGCTCTATTTCCTGACACTTGTGGTATATACAGGGTGTGCCAGTCTGAGCCTGGGCAGCAAGTGCTACCATAGATTTACCAATAGGGCAACCTGGGAAGCAAAGCTGGTGGTGGTTTGGGCGATCTTCGTAAAAAAATTAAAAATGGGGAGAAATTGAAGAAAGAAAACTAAATTCTCAGTTTTCTTTTTACGGTGTCTGCAGCGTTTTGCTGTCCGCCTGACTAAGCGGAGCCAAACTGGTCCGTCCTGGCACACAATGTAAGTCAATGGGGACGGATCCGTTTTCTCTGGCACAATAGAAAATGTATCCGCCCCATTGACTTTCAATGGTGTTCAAGATGCATCCGTTATGGATCCGCCACGCATGCATGCGGTTGTATTATTGTAACAGAAGCGTTTTTGCACATCCATGACAGATCCCAAAAAAATAAAAATATGCTAGTGTGAAAGTAGCCAAAGACGCCCTGCCATTTTCCCACTGCTTTTGGGGGGGAAAAGTGTGTCTTAGGCCCCTTTTACAAGGGCGAGAATTCCGCGCAGGTGCAATGTGTGAGGTGAACGCATTGCATCCGGACCCATTCACTTCTATGGGGCTGTGCACATTAGCGGTGATTTTTCACGTGGTGAGCGCAATGTCATCACCGGAGGTCCTTTTCCAGCCAGGTCTTGCAAGAAGACGAGCCCGGCTGCACCATCAAGTCGATGAGACGAGTTACGTTTATTTTTTATTTTAACCCCACAATCGACCTTTTACTTAGCATTCGTAATTAAAGCTATTATTTTCTATTATAACCATGTTATAATGGAAAATAATAAAGTATACAGAATACCGATCCCAAACCAGAAATTCAGTGAAGAAGTCCGCGATCGAGTCTGGGTACCACAGTTGGTGTTTTTTTTTTGTTTTGTTTTTATCACGCACATGCAAAACGCATGGCAACTGCGCAATAAAAACTGCACATTGGAACGCAATCGCTTTCAAAACTGACTACAATTACGTACCTGATCGCAGATGCAACGCATCAGGACCTAATCCGGACACGCTTGTCTGCAAGGGGCCTTATGGTACGAAAAAAAACAATAAAATGGTTCCTTTAGAAAGTGCAGCTTGTCCTGCAAAAAAAGCATGCGGCTATGTGAATGGAAAAATAAGTTATAGCTCCAGGAAGGCATGGAGTGAAAGACGAAAAATCGTTGTCAGGAAGGGTTTAAAGGGAGTCTGTCAGCAGTTTTGATCATGATAAACTGTTGATGGCATTGGGGAAAGCAGTAAAAACACCTGTCGTAGAGCTTTGTCATCAGAAGTAGTGAGAATATGAAGTTTTATTTTGCCAAATTTCTCCTGTAATTACCGGGGGTGGAGCTTCACTGAAGTGCTCTCTGCATTGAGCTGCCTCACAGCTCTGCCCCTCTGCTCTGAGTGACAGCTGTGGCAGCCAACCAGAAGACCTGTATATAGTATATCTGTCACTCAGAGGGGAGGGTCTGTGAAGCAGCTGAATGCAGAGACACTTCCCCTTGAACTGCAGCCCTGGGCATTTGCAAGAGCAGAATCTAGTAGAATAAAACTTGATATTCACACTACTGCTAGTAATAAAAGCCAAAAGGTATGTTTGTCCTGCTGTCCCAATCCCTTACCTAGTGCTGTCAACAGTTTAGCTTGGATCAAAAACGCTGACAGATGTCTTTTAAAGCAGCCTGGGATCTCCTGTCCAATCTTACATTGGGCATGGAGAGACCTCGGAATGCTAGGCAGTACTGTTGGTCAGGGGTATTTATTAGGACCCAGACTTGAGACCTTTCACGTGTCGCACTATTCTGCCTTTGTCGCTTTATCTCCAAGCATGTGCCGCTGTCATCTGGGTACACCTGGAGGTGGAGGTGACGCTCCTCTGTTCTAAGCTGCCGCCTCCCCTCCTGGACATCAGATTGACAGGGCCGAGATAGATATCTGACCCTAAGATACAAGACGAGACCAAGAGGATGGATATCTACATTAAATTTGTCCAAGAATACTCCCAGTCCTTCTTTTAAGCACAGACCATAAGACACAAAGTGCATTCAATTGTATTTCAAGACAAGATGATCCAACAACTCAGAGGTATATCATTCACAATGACTTCTTATAGCAAAAGTGCAGAATCCAACAATTCATCATAACTGGAGCACGTTTATTCCGAGGTGAAGAGGTAGTGCGTTCACATGCAAGGCTGCGATTAACAGGGACACACCCAGTTCCCCAAGCATGCGCAGCATGGATTCTGTGGGTCTAAATCGGGCATGCTCAACCTGCGGCCCTCCAGCTGTTGCAAAACTACAACTCCCATGATGCCTTTCTGTAGGCTGTCCGGGAATGATGGGAGTTGTAGTTTCGCAACAGCTGGAGGGCCGCAGGTTGAGCATGCCTGGTCTAAATAGTCCAAACCTCCAATCTTACTACCATATTCCAAATATGACATAATAAATATAGATAACTTATGATTAAACTACTTCAAAGGGAATAATTTTTCCCCTCACCCATGACCGCACCCATGCGACTAGGACCTCCCATCCAGGACGGGAAACCTGAAGAGATAAAATGGCTCACACTCCCACCATACCCCAGTTCAGGTTTCCTGTCTTCTGAATAGGAGGTACCTGAGGAGTCCACCCCCCCATTTTTTTAGGACCGATACCGATAATTTGTGAACTTTCAGGCCGATAGCCGAAAAAAATAAAAATCCTCGCCAAATATGCTTATTTATTTTTTTTTTTCCCCTAACTTTTAGCCCCCTTAGGGACTAGAACCCTTGTCCTATTCACACTGATAGAGATCTATCAGGGTGAATAGGAGCTCACACTGTCCCTGCTGCTTTGTGCACACAGCAGCATGGAGCTTACTATGACAGCCAGGGCTTCAATAGCGTCCTGGCTGCCATGGTAACCGATCGGAGCCCCAGCATTACACTGCTGGGGCTCCGATCGGAGGAGCAGGGGAGAGGGGATCCTGTGGGGGGATCCTGTTTTTAATACTGGGGTGGGGGGCGCACTGCGCCACCAATGCGTAATACTGGGGGGGCGCACTGCGCCACCAATGTCTAATACTGGGCTGGGGGGGGGGGGGGCGCGCACTGCCCCACCAATGAAGCTTAATCTCTCATTTATTCATATACAGGAGGCGGGAGCTGGCTGCAGAATCGCATAGCCGGCTCCCGACCTCTATGAGCAGTAGCTGTGACAGCAGCGCGATCTGTGTTCCCCATACGCTATCTGAATATCGGCAAAATAGATGCCGATAGCGGTCAGAATCCTGAATATCGGCCGATAATATCGGTAAAACCGATAATCGGTCGATCCCTAGTTATAATGGCTCGTTTTGTCTAGGGAGCAATGATTAGGAGAAATAAAATGGCCGCCGTCCTATCAGTACACACAAAACCTGTCCTAATCACACAGCAGGACAAGTTACTTCACCACAATGAGCCACAGTGCTGCCTCATCCTCCTCTCTGCTCTGCTTGTCAGGAATCATGATCCAGACTACAGGTGAATCTGTGGGAATGGAGGTGATGAGGAGACATGAGAGGAGGGCGAGGTGTGGCTAATGAGCAGCAGCACTTACAGTCTCCATTACCACAGCAACACATTACCACAGACTGTCCTGTCCGTCCTCTCTGTACTTCATGTCTTCTCATGAACTAAATTCCCCAGACATTCAGCTAAAGTTCTTATCTGTATTCAGAATCATAATCCCTGACAAGCAGATCAGAGAGGATGAGGCAGCTCTTTAGCTCAGTGTTGTGAAGTAACTTGTCCTCCTGTGTGATCAGGACAGGTTTTGTGTGAACTAGGGGTGCACCGAAATGAAAATTCTGGTCCGAAACCGAAAATTCAGGATGCCCTTGACCGAAAACCGAAACTGCCTTTTTGCCCAAATACTTTTAAAATACTTTTTTTTTTTAATGATATTTATAACAGTGCCATCCACAGACCCCCCCACCTCATAACAGTGCCATCCACAGACCCCCCCACCTCATAACAGTGCCATCCACAGACACCCACCCCATAACAGTGCCATCCACAGACACCCACCCCATAACAGTGCCATCCACAGACACCCACCCCATAACAGTGCCATCCACAGACCCCCCCACCCCATAACAGTGCCATCCACAGACCCCCCCACCCCATAACAGTGCCATCCACAGACCCCCCCCACCCCATAACAGTGCCATCCACAGACCCCCCCACCCCATAACAGTGCCATCCACAGACCCCCCCCACCCCATAACAGTGCCATCCACAGACCCCCCCCACCCCATAACAGTGCCATCCACAGACCCCCCCCACCCCATAACAGTGCCATCCACACACCCCCCCCCACCCCATAACAGTGCCATCCACAGACCCCCACCCACCCCATAACAGTGCCATCCACAGACCCCCACCCACCCCATAACAGTGCCATCCACAGACCCCCACCCACCCCATAACAGTGCCATCCACAGACCCCCACCCACCCCATAACAGTGCCATCCACAGACCCCCCACCCACCCCATAACAGTGCCATCCACAGACCCCCACCCACCCCATAACAGTGCCATCCACAGACCCCCACCCACCCCCATTGCCGCTCCAGTACAGACTAGTTATAAAATGTGTACAATTAATAAGGATTCTATTCATGAGGCCCCCTCTGCAGTAGAACATTCAATATAGCCACATCCTACTCACAGGGCTGTTATCTTAATGCTGGCCAGCCGGGCAGACGAGCGGCAGCGTCACGACTGACGTCACATGCCTGCGCCGCCTCCTTTATTCAGAAAGTAGGCCGGGCACATGACGTCAGTTGTGACGCTGCCGCTCGTCTGCCCGGCCGGCCAGCATTAAGATAACAGCCCTGTGAGTAGGATGTGGCTATATTGAATGTTCTACTGCAGAGGGGGCCTCATGAATAGAATCCTTATTAATTGTACACATTTTATAACTACTGGAGCTGGGGGCCGGAGCACAGTGAACGCACCGGCCCCCAGCTCCTCCTCCCAGTCCCTCCCCGCTATTTTCTGCCGTTATGTACCAATATCGGCCGAAATGGATTAGGCCCATTTTCGGCCGATATTTTCGGCCGCCGGAATTTCGGTGCACCCCTAGTGTGAACTGATTGGACAGCGGCCATTTTGTTTCTTCTGATTGCTTCTTCCCAAACTAAAGGAGCCATCATAACTAATGACAGGTATTTGAAATTATATTTATAATAAAGTATTTTCATTATTCCCGGAGAACCCTTTTAAGTCCTGGCTTTACTCTTGATCCATTTTCCACACTAGATAAGTATAACTTCTTCCAGTTCTCAGTTGGCATGATCTTTGTGAATACTATAGATAACCATGCCATGACATGTTATGGGCCACCAGCCAGTGGCAGTTATGTCTGCAGTGATCCGTTCCCAGGGATCTCCCTCTGATCCTCTGTCTGGCTGTAATCCTATTTATTACAGGACAGTAATGTAAAGAATAAAGTTATCTCCTGTTGGTCTGGTTAGGGTAGAGATTCTCTTGCCCCAACAGGAGCATTTCAGGAGGTTTATCGGAGCTTCATTTGTGATTTTGCTTGTGGTTTATTTTTATTTTTCTCTCCTTTTTGTAGGTACACCTTCACGTATAGCTTTTGACACTGCCAAAATGTCAACTTCTACCTCCTCGCAGCAGCTGCTGGGACTAAACCCCTGTAATCGTAGCATACAGGACACAGATGGGAATGTGGTATGTTAGAACAGCTCGTCAAATAGCATCATAGAAAAGTGTTACTGTCTGTTTTTAATGTAACAAACATCATGGCTAACTTCTAACTAAATTTTTGTATGTTTTAATTTTTTTTATTTTTTTCCTTGAAATCAGTATTCTATATTTTCATGAGAATAGTTAAGGTGCATCTGTCAGCAGCTTTGTACATACGACGCTGGCTGACCTGTTACATGGGCCATTGGCAGATGAAGGCATCTGTGTTGGTCCCATGTTTATATGTGCCCGCATTACTTAGAAAAATGATGTTTAAATATATGCAAATGAGCCTCTCAGGGGTTTTGCTGTTACACCTTAGAATATACAACGAACTGTGTACATGACTGCCCCCTGGTGCCTGGCAGCCCCGGATCTGTTACAGGGGGCTATGATACGCACAATTAACCCCTTCAGGTGCGGCACCTGAGGGGTTAATTGTACGGATCACAGCCCCCTGTAAGAGATCGGGTGCTGCCAGGCACCAGGGGGCAGTCATGTACACAGTTCGTTGTATATTCTAACTAGAAGCGTCCCCATCACTATGGGAACGCCTCTGTGTTAGAATATACTGTCGGATCTGAGTTTCCACGAAGTGAAAACTCAGCTCTGAAAAAGCTTTTATGCAGACGGATCTTCGGATCAGTCTGTATGAAAGTAACCTACGGCCACGGATCACGGACACGGATGCCAATCTTGTCTGCATCCGTGTTCTTTCACGGACCCATTGACTTGAATGCTGCTGCTGAATTTGTCAGCAGTCACATCATCGATAAATACAAGAGAACCAGTTCCATTGGCAGTCATACATGCCCATGCCATGACACTACTACCACCATGCTTCACTGATGAGGTGGTATGCTTAGGATCATGAGCAGTTCCTTTCCTTCTCCATATTCTTCTCTTCCCATCACTCTGGTACAAGTTAATCCGCATACAACAGGCAGGAAAATATTTTTTTAAATTTGAGTATTTCGCCCATTTTAAGACTTGAGAGAGAGATATACACTCGCCTAAAGATTTATTAGGAACACCTGTTCTATTTCTCATTAATGCAATGATCTAGTCAACCAATCACATGGCAGTTGCTCCAATGCATGTAGGGTTGTGGTCCTGGTCAAGACAATCTCCTGAACTCCAAACTGAATGTCAGAATGGGGAAAAAAAAGTGGGCTACAACAGCAGAAGACCCCACCGGGTACCACTCATCTCCACTAGAAATAGGAAAAAGAGGCTATAATTTGCACGAGCTCACCAAAATTGGACTGTTGAAGACTGGAAAAATGTTGCCTGGTCTGAGGAGTCTCGATTTCTGTTGAGACATTCAAATGGTAGAGTCCAAATTTGGCGTAAACAGAATGAGAACATGTATCCATCATGCCTTGTTACCACTGTGCAGGCTGGTGGTGGTGGTGGTGTAATGGTGTGGGGGATGTTTTCTGGGCACACTTTAGGCCCCTTAGTGCCAATTGGCCATCGTTTAGGCTACTTTCACACTTGCGTTCAGGGTTCCGCTTGTGAGTTCCGTTTGAAGGCTCTCACAAGCGGCCCCGAACGCATCTGTACGGCCCCAATGCATTCTGAGTGGATGCGGATCCGCTCAGAATGCATCAGTCTGGCACCGTCTGTCCTCCGCTCCGCAGGCGGACACCTGAACGCTGCTTGCCAAACGGATCCGTCCAGACTTACAATGTAAGTCAATGGGGACGGATCCGTTTGAAGTTGACACAATATGGCTCAATTTTCAAACGGATCCGTCCCCCATTGACTTTCAATGTAAAGTCTGAACGGATTTGTCTGAGTAACTTTCAAACTTAGCATTTTTATTGAAATATAATGCAGATGGATCCGTTCTGAACGGATCCCATCGTCTGCATTATAGAAGCGGATCCGTCTGTGCAGACACCAGACGGAATCGCTCCGAACGCAAGTGTGAAAGTAGCCTAAAATGCCACGGGCTACCTGAGCATTATTTCTGACCATGTCCATCCCTTCATGACCACCATGTACCCATACTCTGATGGCTACTTCCAGCAGGATAATGCACCATGTCACAAAGCTCAAATCATTTCAAATTGATTTCTTGAACATGACAATGAGTTCACTGTACTAAAATGGCCCCCACAGTCACCAGATCTCAACCCAATAGAGCATCTTTGGGATGTGGTGGAACGGGAGCTTCATGCCCTGGATGTACATCCCTCAAATCTCCATCAACTGCAAGATGCTATCCTATCAATGTGGGTCAACATTTCTAAAGAATGCTATCAGCACCTTGTTGACTCAATGCCACGTAAAAAAAATAATTATATGTAAAGTGGGAGGCTCCCTGCTTGGCAGAAGCCTCCACCTAGCGTTCCCTTAGTGAGACCCAGTATGTCACTGGATGTGCTGAAAAAGCCCTTGCCCTGCACAGTTAAAGGGGGTATTACCGTCTTGTACAATAGGGGCATATCGCCGATAGGTGCAGGTCCCACCTCTGGGACCCCTGAAGATTGTGCAGGGCGCACTGTGGATGGGCATTTGCCCTCCATTCATTTCTGTGGGGTTACCGAAAATGGCAGAGTGCTGAGTTGGCTATTTCCGTCGGACCCGTAGAAATGAATAGGAGCGGGGGCCACGCATGCGTGGTGTTCTCCTATTCAATCCTATGGGGAGTGCTTGGCGGTGGCCGAACCCCGGGAAACCAGGCATCCTCCAGCCACCACCCTCCCCACTCCGTTCTCAGTGTAGGTGCGGGTCCCAGAGGTGGCACCCACACCCTTCAGACAATGGGGGCATATCCTAGCGATGGGAATACCCTTTTAAGGCCCTAATGTTCCAGTCAGAAGGCACAGAAAGCCCCCTCTCTGTGCCCTAAGCCCACGGATGCTGCAATCTCTCTCTTTTGCCGGTAGCATCTAAGAAATGACCAGGATTGTGGCCTAGTGCCGGCTGTATTCTATTATTCCCTGCACCAGCTGTGTCAGTGAGAGGCCCTGTTCTGACCTCTGCTCCGACAAGTTTTGCACGTCATTATACTTTTTAATAATGCTGTGTAACCCTTAGGCCTCATGCACACGGCCGTTGGTTGGGTCTGCATCCCAATCACTTCAATGGGGCCGCAAAAGATGCGGACAGCACTCAGTGTGCTGTCCGCATCCGTGGCTCCGTTCTGCGGCCCCGCTAAAAAAAAAAAAAAATATATAGCATGTCCTATTCTTGTCCGCGCTTTGCGGACAATCGTAGGCATTGATATTTATATTCCTATTTTCTGATTGAGTGAAGGGGGTTGATGATATGCATATGTCTCCCCCTAGAGTTCTATACACTTAGACAGAGGAGAGAGAGACAGAGGAGAGAGACAGAGGAGAGAGAGACAGAGGGCGCGCTCGAGCTCTCTGTGTGTCTCTGGCTTCCCAAATGAATGCATATTCTAATTGATGCCTGTAATATATTATGGGGGAGATATATCAAAACAATTGGATCCATCCACCAGTCTTTATCTCCCTGCGCTGGCGTGAGATGTGTCTGATTTGTTAGGAGGCAGAACAAATTAGGTGCATCTGTGCCAGCTACAGGCTGCCGTAGACTTTAGCTATAACTTCCACCACTTTCTGGTGAAAGGTATAGTAAATGTGGCGGAGGCCACTTCCACTGAGCTAATCCCCCCCCCCACCCCCCCTGCATTTGTGAAAATTGCAGAGAAGCTCAAAAAGTCGCAACTTATGGTACTCGCATGCTGTGTGCCATAATGTGCCACTTTTTACACCACAGCTGTGGCGTATAGGCCTTGGTAAATGTCCCTCTGTATGTCTATCACAAGATTAGAATTCAGCCATTTATATGGGTCATGATTTGTAGCACTTCGCCTGCAGTTGTACTGCTGTACTAATGGTAGCTGTTCAGAAGAATGTTCTGTGAGAACTGCACATCCACAATGCTGGTTTATCTGCAGCTATTCTGATGTGAGACAGCCTTCAAACAACTTCTATTTTAGGCAATGCAATGTTTTGATTCCTCTCCACAACATCACTTTCAGTAATCTTATTTATTTTCCCCCTCCCCTCTATGTTCTAGGTACGACCACAACCAGCTCTGCTGAAGCTTCTGCACACAGCAGGGGCAAAGGGACATACGTTTACTGTAAAACAGGTGAGCTTTTCTCCCTCTCCATTTGCAGTTCTTCTTTTCCAAGGAACAACCTGCAAGATCCATACTAACGTTTGCACACAGTTGCTATAATTGTGGATGGGATGTAAATCCAGCCGCAGAAGAGGTAGCTAAACTGCTGCATGCCTAAAAGGTTTCTTTCACAATCACATCTGGAGTAATCCTTTACTGAGTGTATACATTTTATTTATTTTTTATTTTATTTTTTCACCCAGGCAGCCCACCTGATGATGGCATCGGAGCATCTTGTGCTCTGATGCTCTCCCTTGCCCTGTGCTAGATCGCACAGGGCACAGGCTCTTTGGTTTACCATAACACACTACCGGACGGAGGCTTCCGCCCAGCAGTGTGTTTGGTGATGTCACCGGCTCTGATGGACGTGCTTTATCGCTGCCCTAGCCGTTTTACTGGCTAGGGCAGTGCTAAAGCCCGCCCATGAGTGCCAGTGACTTCATCGGGCTTCCTGGCAGCCCCATGGAGAGCCCAGTTCCTCATCGGAACTCCTGAAAATGCCTTTGTCCTGCGTGATTTAGCGCAGGGCAAAGGAGAGGATCAGAGCATGAACTGCTCTGTTGCTCAAGTCAGGGGAGCTGCCTGGTTGAAAATGGAGGTATAAAAAGGGAGATATGAGATCTGCACACCCTAAGTGGTGGGTGCTCGTAGAGGACATGCGTCAATTGATGTCTATGAGAAATCCACGGCACACCATATGTTCTTCATCAATTAGTGTTTTTAATGCATAGTAATTTTTACATAATTTTCGTTCCATCCAGAGCAAATATTAAATCAATACAGTTGGCCTAGCGGTACAACCCCAACGTTTCGGTCGGTTGTCGACCTTTATCAAGGGGTCTGTGGCTTAAGACATTCCAAATGCGCTCTGGAGGTCTTCTCTTCCGGGTGTAGGGCTGACGTCAACGGCGCAGGCGCACTTAGGATGGAGCTGCCGTCCTTCTCTCAGAGCGCCTGCGTCGAATGATGACCGGTACCGCGCAGGTGCGGGATTTAAGGCTGCAGGCAGGGCTAGCGACAGGAGGAGAGCGCTCGCTGGCTCTGTCAATCAGTGGAGGAGGGGGCGGCGGCTACCAGCAAGTCCGCCCAACTTGCTGGTAGTGAAAAAATGTACATATAATAAGTGTTGTGTGTGTGGGTTTTTTTTTTTTTTTTTCTGTAATTACTGCACTACCCGAGGTAAGAGGGGCATATATGGAATCTTCTTGCATTAACAAATAAGTCAAAAACTGAAAATTGGGGGTTGGGGGTGACAGAAGCCCTTTAAAGAAAGCGTGGGGATCTTCGGCTGCCATGTCAGTAGCCAGAGCAATGAATCTTTTGCTAGATCAGCTTGAATACCATCTCAAATTAAAAACCTCTAGAGAGAAGATATTGGAATCTCTACCACTGTTGAAGATGGCTACAGCTTTCATGGCAGATGCTTCAGCTGAGTCTATCAGTTTTTTGGCTCGTGATGAAACGTTAACAAATACGGTAAGGCGGGCTCTTTGGCTTAAGTCATGGTCAGGGGACATGGCTTCCAAGAATAAATTATGTGCAAGCCCCTTTCCAGATCTTATCTGTTTGGACCTGTCCTGGATGTAATTCTACAAAGAGCAGCGGATAAAGAGAGAGGCTTTCCGGAGGAATCAAGGAAGCTGCAGCCATTTCGGAAACCCTCTAGACAGTTTCAAAATACAACACCTAGAGGTAAAGGCGAAACGGGGAGATGAAGCTATCCTGAAGGAGGAAGATTTCTCCTCAATCCAAATTCCAATAATAATCCATGAATCCAATGACGCCAGGCTGGTGGGTGGAAGGCTTCGTTACTTCTGACAGAACTGGCTGCGAATTACGCACAACCAGTGTATTCTAGATTCTAGCAGCGAGATTCTAGAATTCCGTTGTCCTCTCCACTATTTTCACGTTACGGAATTTCAGATCACGTCTCTACAGGAGCAGCTTCTAGCAGACATACAGTAACTTGCCAGTCTAGGAGCAATAATCCCGGTGCCTTATCCACAGGAATTCAAGGGACATTATTCAGAACTGTTCTTCATAAAACTGAGAAACTGGATTATACCACAAATTCAAGAGGGAGTAATTAACCACTTCAGCCCCCCTAGCTTAAACCAGACCACTCTTTACAATTCTGCACTACACTACTTTCACGGTTTTTTGCTCGGTCATACAACTTACCACCCAAATGAATTTTACCTCCCTTTTTTTTCCCCCTTCACTAATAGAGCTTTCATTTGGTGGCATTTCATTGCTGCTGACATTTTTTACATTTTTTGATATTAATCAAAAATTTTGCAAAAAGTCATTTTTTCACTTTTGGTTGTAAAATTTTTCAATTAAAACTGATGTTCGGTATAGGCGATATGCGATATAAATTTGTGCCACGATATGGATTTTGTGCAGATCGCCGGACCGCGATATCGCGGAGCGGCTGGTGCCGATCAGAGTCCCAGCAGTGTAATGCTGGGGCTCCGATCGGTTACCCATGGCAGCCAGGAGTCACGCTACTGAAGTCCTGGCTGCCATGATATGTCAGTGAGCAGCATTACACTCTAGTGCGCCGTGGCCACCAGGTGCTCCTTCTCATAGGTCTGTGCGGCGCATTGCTAATGCTATAGGCATTAGCAATGCGCCGCACAGACAGAAGAAGGAGCTCCCGGCGGCCACGGCGCACGTGAGTATAATGCTGCTCACTGACATATCATGGCAGCCAGGACTTCAGTAGCGTGACTCCTGGCTGCCATGGTAACCGAACGGAGCCCCAGCATTACACTGTTGGGACTCCGATCGGAGCTGCTGCTGCCACCAATGATGGGGGGGGGGGGAGGGGGCCCCTTCCCCCAATGATCAATACTGGGGGGGGGGGGGGGGGGGGCGCACTGCTGCTGCCACTAATGATGGGGGGGAGGGGGACCCTGTGGCCACTGCCACCAATGATGAATACTGGGGAGGGGGGTTGAGTTACCAGAGGGGGCTGATAAGAGGGGGAGGCTGGGGGGCTGATCAGAGGCTGGGGGGCACATGAGAGGCTGGCTGCCATAGTCGGCTCCCTGCTGCTGTGTGCACAACGCACAGGGCAGCAGGAAGAGTGTAAATTCCTATTCACCCTAATAGAGATCTATTAGGGTGACTATGACAAGGGTTCTAGCCCTCAAGGAGGCTAATAGTTATTAAATAAAAGGTAAAAAAATAAAGTTTAACCCCTCCCCCAAATATAGAAAACAATATTTCTCGTACTTTTTTCCATTGGGGGACACAGACCATGGGTATAGCTTAGAGGTATTAGTAGGAGGGACACTATGCAAATGAAAGAGCTCCTCCTCCTCGGGCTATACCCCCCGACTCCACCAGGAGGAACTCAGTCTTTGCTTAGTGTCTGGTGAAGGAGGTTGACACTCTCTGATTCTACTCCTTTTTGTTATTTTTATTCTAGATGGGGACACAGGTCGGCATGGCGCCTTCCTGGTCCCCCGTGGAGTGCCCGCCGCCGTCTTTGGGACGTTGCCTGGCTGCCTCCATTTCCCCCCAAGAAGATGAGTGGATCCGGGCTCGACCTGTTAGCTCCGGCATCCCACCAGCTGCTGGGACGCCTGCTGCCTACCCTCCTCCAGAGCACTGTTCTCCTGGATTGGAGTCAGAAGTCTGAAGAGGCGCATCCCTGCTGGTCTGGACATCGAGGGAGCATGCTGAGCAGATAAGTATTGCCCAGTCCCTCCCCCTCCCTCTGTGTCTGTTTGTCTGTGGCTACCTGGGTGAGCTTGAAGAAGGATCCTGATGGGGCACTTTCTTCATTTTGGCACTGGAGTACTGGCATCTCTTCCCCCTTAAACTGTGGGCTTCAGCGCTTCTCTCGTCAGGCCTTGGCTGCTGCGCTCTCTCAGCGCCCGCCGGCAGGCCGCTCCTCCACGTGGTGTTTGTTCGCACGTGCGCTTATCTTCGCGCGTGCGCTTATTTCCGCGCATATTTTCGCGCGTGCGCTTATTTTCGCGCTTATTTTCGCGCGTGCGCTTATTTTCGCGCGCGATTATTTTCGCGCATATTTTTCGCGCGCTTATTTCGCGCGCTTTTTTCGCGCCATAGTGACGCGTTCGGGGGGGCGGAGCCTCGGCATGCCGCTCTGACTCTCCTTACATCGGAGACTCTGTTTGCTCACGGCCGTGCAGCTCCTCATCACTCTACTCCGTTTTGTGCCAGGCAAGCCGGTAGCTCAGTGGTAATGCTGCTGCTGCCCCATGTCCAGGCTTTCTGACTTCAAAGCCCCTTTCAGCCTTCAATAATTGTTTACATTATTCTAGATGGGGACACAGGTCGGCATGGCGCCTTCCTGGTCCCCCGTGGAATGCCCGCCGCCGTCCTTGGACGCTGCCTGGCTGCCTCCATTGCCCCCCAAAGAAGACAAGTGGATCCGGGCTCGACCTGCAGCTCCGGTATCCCACCAGCTACTGGGTCTCCTGCTGCCACCCTCCACCAGGACACTGCACTCCTGGACAAGGAGTCAGAAGCCTGAAGAGGTGCATCCCTGCTGGTCCTGGAGTAGAGGGAGAAGATCTGCAGGAGCAGATAAGTATTACCTGCATCCCTGCCTTACCCCCCTCCTCCACGTCCATGGGAGCCTGCGGTCCCCGCTTGGGCATCTGCCATGTCCAGCGCGGCCGCTAAATTGGTCTTAGTCGCCAAGGCAACCATGTCCTTTAATCCTGTGGCGCTAACAACTCCATCTCTCTGTGGTCCCCACAGTGGGTGACTGACTACGAAGAGGCAGCGTGAGCGGCAGCATCCCACCTCGGATATCCGTCTCTCCACCCCCCTCACCTCGCCGGTGGCGCTTGCGGACTGCTCTTCCCCCTCCCTAGGGAGAGTAATCCGAAGGGGAATTATCCGGCTCGGACGAGCCAGGTCCCTTTTGGACTATAGGGCATTTTCAAATCCTGTGACGCCAACCACCTCTCTAAGTGGTTTTCCACAGAAGACGCCCGACTACTAACAGGGAGTGTGAGCAGCAGCATCCCTCCTCGGATGGCTCCGGCTCTCCCCCCCCCCCCCCCCCCCCCTCGTCTAGAGGCGCGTTGGGGCGACTCTCCCCTCCCTTAGGGAGCGCAAGTCTGAAGGAGAATTTCCGGCTCTGATTAGGTCATGGAGCGGGACCCCTCGCCTAAGCTCTCCACCAGGGTGGCTGACTTAGTGGCGGCTGTCCAAGACGCCTTTATTCTCCAAGGGGATTCTCCTCCTTCCACTGGTCAGGAGTTCCCCCTTTTTCCGTCCAGGCAGTCGGAGACTACCATGTTCCCGGTCCATGAGGGATTTTTCCGCGGTCATGTCCAGGGCCTGGGGTAGTCTTAATAAGGTTCTCGACCACCCAGCGCATGAATATACTTTCTTTTCCCTGCTGACGGCGAGGAGAGGTGTCTCCTCCCCCTAAGGTGGATCCTCCGGTGGCCGGATTAGCCAATTATATGGCCCTTCCTGTCTTAGTCAGTTCCTCTTTCCAGGATGCTGTAGACAGACGCATAGACTCTCTTCCAGGTCCTTTTTTCGCTGGCAGCGCGTCCCTGTGACCTACCTTTCACTCAGCAGGAATAGCCAGTGCTCTCTCGGTGTGGTTACAGCACCACCACCAGGAACTGGCGGTACGAGATGCGGCTACTAACACACTGGAGTTGGTTCTCCAGATGTCTCAGGCTTCTAAGATTCTTTGCAAAGCTTCTAGGGACATTGTTTCCCTCTTTGCCCGCAGGTTGGCCATCTCTGTCACTCAGCGCGAAGAGATCTGATTGAAGGTGTGGGACGCTGACGCCTCCACCAAGCGTTCCCTTGCTAATCTCCCCTTTGGGGTTTCCAGACCTTATGGGGATCAGCTGGACGAGTTCATCTCTGCATGCCTTTTGCCGTTTCTCATCTGGTAGGCCGTCGCCTGCTTCCTCCGCTGGGGGTCTCAGGTCGCCCGCAAAGAGGCCTTCCTTTGCACCAGCCTTCCCGGCGCTAGAGGGCCCAGTCAGCCCGCCCTGCTGCTCCTAGGTCTATCACATGTCCCGATTGCGGAATCCCACCATCGATTCCTGCGCTTCGCCATTATGAGTCGACACTGTCAGTTTGTCGCCCTTCCTTCGGGTTGGCGACCACCCCGCGGGTCCTTACCACGGTCCTGGACCGCTCATGGCGCTTCTTCGTACCAAGGGCATTCCTTTGCTGCCCTATCGGGACGATATCCGGATAGAGGCCCCCCTCTCTACCGCAGACCAAGGACAGCGTCCGGATCACTGTTCAGACTCTGGAACGGTTCGGCTGGCTGGTAACTTTCCCAAACTCCTGCCTCTTCCCGTCCCAGAGGCTCTCCTTCCGGAGGATGATTTTGGACACCTCGGCTGCCAAAGTATTCTACCAGCCTTCAAGTCCTCTCAGATCCAGGGGGCAGTGTCGCATCTGCTGCGCTCCCCGTGCCTCTCCATTCGGGAATACTTGCAGGTCCTGGGTCTTATGGTAGCCTCTTTCGAGGCCTTCCATATGCCCAGTTTTCACACTCGCCTGGCGCAACAGGAGATCCTTTACCTTTCAGCGGGTTCGGGCAGCTCTCCCTAGGTGGCTGTTCCCGATGAACCTGAGGTCGGGGAGTTCCTTTCTCGCATTCTCCTGGACGATCGCCACCACCGATGCCAGCATCCTGGGTTGGGGGGGGCGTTTTCCAGTCTCGCACGGTTCAGGGGATTTGGTCGGCGGCAGAGTCTCGCCTTCCAATCAACTTTCTGGAACTGGGGGCGATTTTTTCCGCTCTCTCTCTCCTATTGGACCTCTCTCCTTGCGGGCCTCCCAGTGCGGGTTCAAACGGGCAATGCTGCGGCCGTGGCCTATATCGCCCATCAGGGCGGGACCCGCAGCCGGATGGTGATGCAGGAGGTGAAGAGAATTCTGACGTGGGTGGAGACGCACGTTCTGGTGTTGTCAGCAGTTGGCATTCCAGGAGTGGACAACTGGACAGCGGACTTTCTAAGCCACTACACGGTGGATCCAAGCGAGTGGTCTCTGCATCCAGAAGGGTTCGAAGAAGTCTGCCACAGATGGGACCGTCCGGATGTGGACTTAATGGCGTCCGGGTTCAACAACAAGATCCCAGTGGTCCTGGCTCGCGCCCGAGATCCGGAGGCGTACGGATGGATGCGCAGGTGTCTCCGTGGCAGGACTTCAGCCTCCTCTGTTTTCCTCTCCTACCAAAGGGTCTACGCCAGTTCGAGGCGGAAGGGAATCCGACCGTTCTCATCACCCCAGAGTGGCCTCGCCGCGCGTGGTTTTTCGGACGTGGCTCGGTTGCTGACGGACGCCCCATGGCCTCTTCCCGACAGACAGGACCTACTGTCTCAGGGCCCGTTCTTCCACCGGAATTTGCGGTCTCTTCGTTTACCGGCGTGACTGTTGAAACCGCCATCCTGATGAAGATGGGGTTCTCGGATTCAGTGGTTAGGACCATGATCAGTCCGGGGAAGTCTTCTTCCTCCCGGATTTACTATCGTACCTGGATGGCCTTCCTGTCCTTTTGTGAGGGTTCGGGGTTCCCTCCCCTTCGGTTTTCCATCTTGATGGTACTGTCTTTTCTTCAGTCTGGGCTTGTGCAGGGACTGTCGCTTAGTTCCCTGTAAGGTCAGGTTTCGGCGCGGGCCGTCAGAGGTCCCTTGCTCTTAAGGGTCCGGTGGTGACCTTTCTTCGGGGGTGGCGCATTCGGTTCCCCGTATGTTCCCCCTTTGTCTCCTTGGGATCTCAATTTGGTTCTGCGCGCTCTGCAGTCGGCCCCCTTCGAGCCTTTGAGGAGGGTCTCTCTGACTGTTCTCATCTGGACTTCCTTGTGACCATAGCTTCTGATACAGCTACATAGCGTAGTGATTAAAGTTCTGGGCTATTATGCAGTGGCTGTGAGTTCACATCCCATCACGAGCTTTTAAGTCAGACTGGTGTCGAAGCTGGCCGCTCTTTCCTGTCAGGAGCCTTTCTGGTTTTCCACCAGGATTAAGTTGTGCTCCGTCCAGTCCCCTTCTTTTTGCCCAGGGTGGTCTCTCCCTTCCACCTTGATGAGGATCTTGTCCTGCCTTCCTTTTGTCCTTCTCCGGCTAACCCCAAGGAACGCACTCTGCAGTCCCTGGATGTTGTACGGGTCCTGGAGGTGTTTCTCGCGGCTACTGCTTCCGTCCGCCGTTCTTGGCGCTCTGGATCTGCTTGGCTATTTCCGCGGCTTGTCGCGCTTGTGGTGGAGTTCCCCCGGCTAGGATTGTCGCTCGCTCCACTAGGGCGGTGGGGGCTTCCTGGGCAAGACGCAATCGTGCCTCTGCGTCTCAGCTGTGTACGGCGGCCACCTGGTCGTCCTTGCATACCTTTGCAAATTTTTGTCAGTTGCATTCACTGGCTTCGGCTGATGCGGCTTTGGCCGCAGGGTTTTGCAGGCTGTGGTTCCTGTTTGACCGTTGGGCGTTCCTTCTGGCGGTGCTGATATTTTTTCCCACCCCATGGACTGCTTTTGGACGTCCCATGGTCTGTGTCCCCCAATGGAAAAAAGTACGAGAAAAGGAGATTTTTGTGAAACTCACCTGTAAAATCTTTTTCTCGTCTTTTCCATTGGGGGACACAGCTCCCACCCATTATTCCTGTTGCAGGAGGGGTCTTTAGTTCAGTTTTTCTGTTTCTGGTTGGACCTTATGGCTTGGTCCGATGGTTTCCATGATTTTTTCTTGCTCCTTCTCCTACTGCTTGTGCAACGCCTGAGTTCCTCCTGGTGGAGTCGGGGGGTATAGCCCGAGGAGGAGGAGCTCTTTCATTTGCATAGTGTCCCTCCTACTAATACCTCTAAGCTATACCCATGGTCTGTGTCCCCCAATGGAAAAGACGAGAAAAAGATTTTACAGGTGAGTTTCACAAAAATCTCCTTATTGCACATGCTTAAAATTATATCTCAATATAGATTTTAGGCCATATCGCCCACCCCTAATTTCTATATACATTTTTCTCTAAATTTATTGTTCTACATGTGTCTGATAAAAAAATTAAATAAAAATGCAATAAGTGTATATTTATTGGTTTGGGTAAAAGGTATAGCGTTTACAAACTATGGTGCAAAAATGTGAATTTCCGCATTTTGAAGCAGCTCTGACTTTCTGAGCACCTGTCATGTTTCCTGAGGTTCTACAATGCCCAGACAGTAGAAACCCCACAAATGACCCAATTTCGGAAAGTAGACACCCTAAGGTATTCGCTGATGGGCATAGTGAGTTCATGGAAGTTTTTATTTTTTGTCACAAGTTAGTGGAAAATGATATATTTTTTTTTATATTTTTTATTTTTTACAAAGTCGCATATTCCACTAACTTGTGACAAAAAATTAAATTTTACATGAACTAACCATACTCCTCACTGAATACCTTGGGGTGTCTTCTTTCCAAAATGGGGTCACATGTGGGGTATTTATACTGCCCTGGCATTTTAGGGGCCCTAAAGCGTAAGAAGTAGTTTGGAATCCATATTCGTTAAAATGCCCTGTGAAATCCTGAAAGTACTCATTGGAAATTGGACCCCTTTGCGCATCTTGGCTGCAAAAGTGTCACACATGTGGTATTGCCGTACTCTGAAGTAGGGCAATGTGTTTTGGGGTGTCTTTTTACATATACCCATTCTGGGTGAGAGAAATATCTCTCTAAAAGACAACTTTTTCCTTTTTTTTTTTTTTTTTTTTATACAAAAAGGAAAAAAGTTATCATTTGATATTTCTCAAATGGGTATATGTAAAAATACACCCCAAAACACATTGCCCTACTTCTCCTGAGTACGGCGATACCACATGTGTGACACTTTTTTTGCAGCCTAGGTGCGCAAAGGGGCCCAAATTCCAATAAGTATCTTTTAGGAGGGCATTTTTAGGCATTTGGATTCTCACGCTTTAGGGCCCCTAAAATGCCAGGGCAGTATAAATACCCCACAAGTGACCCCCATTTTGTAAAGAAGACACCCCAAGGTATTCTGTGAGGGTCATGGCGAGTTCCTAGAATATTTTTTTTTATTTTTTGGCACAAGTTAGCGGAAAATGATTTTGTAAAAGAGGAAATTTTTTTTTATAATTTTCCCCTAACTTGTGCCAAAAAAAAATATATAAATATAAAAAATAGGAACTCGCCATGACCCTCACGGAATACCTTGGGGTGTCTTCTTTACAAAATGGGGGTCACATGTGGGGTATTTATACTGCCCTGGTATTTTAGGGGCCCTAAAGCGTGAGAAGAAGTCTGGAATATAAATTTTATGCATTTTGATTCTGTGAGGGGTTTGAGTTCATGTGAGATTTTATTTTTTGTCACAAGTTAGTGGAATATGAGACTTTGTAAGAAAAAAAAATAAAAAATCTATTTCCGCTTAACTTGTGCCAAAAAAAAATAATTCTATGAACTCGCCATGCCCCTCAAAAGTGATCTTCTTTTTATAGCGCCGCAGTGATCAGAAAAAAAAATAAAAATTCTGTCACTGCGGTGGGGCGGGCTGAACGCAAGTGTGCGCACAAGATCGGGCCTGATCAGGCGAACACTGCGTTTTTTTGTAGAGCCTATAGAACATGTCCTATTCTTGTTCGCAATTGCGGACAAGAAAAGGCATTTTCTATATAGTTCTGGCAATGTGCAGATCTGCAAAATGCGGAAAGCACATTGCCGGTGTCCGTGTTTTGCAGATCCGCGGTGTCAGAGTTTTGCGCAAAACACATACGGACGTCTGAATGGAGCCTTACAGGGGGGTGATCAGGGGTTAATAAGTGACAGGGGGGGTGGGGGGTCGATACAAGCAAAAGGGACCACCAGAGGACCAGGTAGCAGGTATATCAGACGCTGTTAACAAAACAGCGTCTGATATACCTTTTCAAGGGTTAAAAAAAAAATCGCATCTACAGCCTGCCAGCGAATGATCGCCGCTGGCAGGCTGTAGATCCTCTAGTTTACCTGCCATTCCTGTGAACGCGCGTTCCTGTGTGCGTGCGTTCACAGGAAATCTCGCGTCTCGTGAGATGATGCGCCAGCGCGTCAAAGAGGAATGAATCGACCACCTCCGGACCGCAATCCTGCGTTAGGCGGTCCGGAGGCGGTTACCATAGACTTAAACGATGCATACTATCACATCCCCATTCATGAACAGCACCAACAATACCTGAGATTTGCAATCAGAATTCTGATTGCAAATCTCAGGTTTTGTTGGAGGAATCTACCACTACCAATTCCAATGTCTTCCGTTTGGAATATCATCAGCCCCATATATATTTACGAAATTGATGGCAGAGATAATGGCCTATTTGAGACAGTCACATAATGATAGTGCCATACCTGGAAGATTTTTTTACTCTTGGCAAAATCGGAACAGCTTCTGGAGGATCCTCTTCAACAGACCTTATCCCTATTAAAAGAATTGGGCTGGATAGTAAATTATGAGAAATTGGACCTGTACCCAGATATCAGGAAAATTATTTCTGGGAACTCTTCTAGACTCAGAGGAGCAGCGTTCTTATCGCCCTCGTTTGAAACAAGAAAAGATAAGAGACAGGATCGACTCCTTCAGAAGAAAGGGAAGTTGTACCTTAAGGGAATCAATGCAAATACTGGGACTAATGGCATCTTGCATCCCAATGGTCCCTTGAGCACAATTCCATTCAAGGACTTTACAGGAGTAACGCTATCAAGATGGGACAGAGACCACCGCTCCCTCAATTCCAAAAAGATCCTTTCAGAGAAAGTAAGGAGCTCCCTATCCTGGTGGATGGATCTGAAAAACCTACAATGGTGGGTTCCCTGGAATATGTCTCCAGCAGCGTTAATCAACACGGAAGCAAGTCAGAAAGGTTGGGGTGCTCATTGGAAAGACTGCTTTTTTCCAGGGGAAAAATGGTCCATCCAGGACAGTCAAATATTAGAGAACTGAAAGCAGTTCTGGAAACGTTGAAGGCGGCAGGGCATTTATTTCAGGACCAACACCTCGGGATACTCTCGGACAACATGACCATGGTCTGCTATCTCAAACGTCAGGGAGGGACAGGAAGCCCTCTTCTTCAGGGTCTAGCAGACCAGATATTTACATGGGCAGAAAATAACGTTTTATCCTTTTCAGCTATTCACCTAAAAGGCGTATACAACACAACAGCAAATTTCCTGAGTCGGCACAAATTCAACCCAGGAGAGTGGATGCTCAACAAGGAAGTATTCCAACTGATTTGTCTCAAGTGGGTAGTCCACAAATAGACTTCTTTGCATCAAGGGAGAATTCTCAAGTGGATTATTTCTACTTTCTAAATTGAAGAGACAATCCGGTAGGAGTGGATGCACTCTCAGGATTGGAATATGGATCTGGGATTTGCGTTCCCACCTTTACCACTAATCCCTGCAGTATTGAGGAAATTAAGAGCGAGTTCAACAACTCTAATTTAGATAGCTCCAAGAGGTGTTGGTTCCCAATTCTGAAGGACATGTCTATTGCAGATCCAATATCTCTTCCAAAGAGACAGGATCTCCTTCTACAAGGTCCTTTTAAAACACCCAGACTTCAAGAAGCAGAATCTCACAGCCTGGATCCTGAGAGGCAGGCATTAAAAAGGCAGCGTCTCTCAGACAAGGTAATATCGACTTTACAGAACAGTCGGAAGCCAGTAACTTCGGCCATCTAGAACAAGATATGGAAGAAGTTTAAATCGTTGTTGTCTCTTAATCATCCAGATAATGCTTTCTCCTCAATAGCTAACATTCTGATTTTTCTTCAGATGGGATTTGATATGGGGCTAAAACCTAGTACCCTAAAAGTTCAGATTTCGGCGTTAGCCTGTTTTCTGGACACTCCATTGGCGGAACATAGATGGATAAAATTTGTAAAGGCAGTGTCTAGGATGACACCTACATTCATACAGACTGTTCCAGCATGGGATTTAAATGTAGTCCTGAATGCCCTTTGTAATACACCAGTAGAACAGGCATGTCCAAACGGCAGCCCTCCAGCTGTTGCAAAACTACAACTCCCAGCATGCCCTAATAGCTGTAAGCTATCCAGGCATGCTGGGAGTTGTAGTTTTGGAACAGCTGGAGGGCTGCAGTTTGGACAAGCCTGCAGTAGAACATATATCTGATAAGCTTTTGTCCCTCAAAGCCTCGTTCCTGGTAGTTATTATGGCCCATAGAATAGGAGATATTCAGGCCTTGTCGCTTGCTGAACTATACTTTAAGATCTTAGACGACCGTATAATACTAAGGTTGGATCAGTCTTTCTTGCCAAAGCTGGTTTCTCCTTTTCATAGAGAAAAGGAAATAAGTCTTCCTTCTGTGCCTCCCCCAAAAAAGGTGCAGGAGGAGCGTTTCCATTGTCTAGATATCAGAAGAATAATCCTGGTATATTTTCAGAGAATAGAATCCTGGAGAAAATCTGCTAATCTTTTCATTCAGTTTGGTGGAAGGAACAGAGGCAGCAAGGCCTCAAAATGGACCTTGGCTAGATGGATAAAAGAGACAATCATGGAATCCTACAGACTTCAGGGTGTATCCTGCCCTTTGACTGTGAGAGCCCATTCGACAAGGGGCATGGCCACCTCGTGGAGAGAAAGCTGAGGCCTATGTTGACCAAATTTGCAAGGCAGCTACTTGGTCTAGTTTTCTTACATTCACTAAACATTATAGGCTAGATGTACTAGCCAACCAAGACCTGGCATTTGGACGGAAAGTCTCCTCCAGGCAGTGGTCGCCCCCCCCCCCCCCCCCCCCTCCCCGTTTGTTCTGTCTAATTTTTTTTAAATCGGATTTTTTTTTTTTTTTGACAGACAATCAAGATGATATTACATCAGTCATACAGCTTGACATCACACATTGCAAATTGTTGCCGACATCTCATTGTGTACTGTCAGTTTCATCAATTACAAACTTAAAATTCACAAACTGCAAAAATAACCCCAATTCACCAAGCCACCCACCCCTGACATGACATCTATCACCTTTACCATCACATACTAATGTGTTGAGCAAGTAGCCAAGTACCCACAATTTCTCAAATTTTTGGGGACAACCTCTCAAGAAAAACTGCTTTCTCACAAACCAGCATATCATGTACTTTAGCTACAACTTATTCCTTGGTTAGAGGACACGACTGCATCCAGTGTAAAGCAACAAGCTTCCTGGCCACATATAATAGCCTACCCACCGCCGTCTTACTATATTCATCCGCCCTTAAAGTGGAGACCTATCCCAAGATACAAACTTTAGGGTCTTTTTCAACTCTAACCTTCATACACCGGTGAATTACATCTAACACAGCTACCCACTACCTCTCTAACGCTACAACTCCATAACATATGAAGCAGATCTGCCAGTTCCACCCCACATCTCGGACAACAGGCATCAGACCTTACACCGATGCGGTGTAAAAATACTGGCGTTTTGTACACCCTATGAATAATAAAGCGTTGGGATAATTTCCTTGGTTCACTCAGAGAAACCAGCGGAACCACCTCCGATAATGCATCATTCCATACGTAACTTGAAATGTCCCCAAGGTCAGACTCCCACTTCATTCTGGACAGCGGAAGGAGGGCTATAAACTTATCCAATAACATAGCATACAGCATGGATTTCATTCCCCTTTTATCACAGCCTGTAAGTATATACTTTTGAGCTGCATCCAACTTGACTAACTGAACTGCCGTCTCCCTCCTCTCCTTCTCGTGGCATCATATGCGTGTCGTACCTGTAGGTATTGGTTTGTCCGAAAAGGCTTTAAAAGCTCCATCAACCACTAAATCTCCTATTCTTAGGATACCCTTCTCCCTCCAGACCCGAAGGCCTGGTATGGAAAGAAACTCCGGGAGGAGAGAGAGTTATTCTAAAGCGGAGTAAGCTCACAAATACCCTCTACTCCCCTCACCTGCTTAACTTTGGACCGCACTTTTCACATGAGAGTAATCAAAGGCAACTTGGCTTCTAGAAAGGACTCCCTCCACTGTCCACATGAGGTCATCCTTACCTAATTTATATTTCAGGATTTGCCCAGTAACATCGCCCAATGTGTAAGATTTCCAACCCATAATGTACCGACACTGTGCTGCTAAGTAATACAGCCAAGGATTTGGTACCGCCAAGCCCCCGGCCGCCTTAGGATATTGTAACGTTTCCAATTTAGTTCTGGGACACTGCCTGATGAATGACAACAGTTCCTCCTCCCTGACGCCCATGGACCTGGAGGTATACAGAGAAGAGTAAAACTCCCGGCGTATCCCCAAGATCTCCCCTGAGCTTGTATACGAATTGCCCTGCGAGTCCATTAGCTCCACTATACATGCCGGACCTTGCTGTGCCTTAGAAACAAGTGACAAAGTATGCCCCACACTCACTCTCTCCTTCCATAAAACTGTGCTGTCTGTAAAAAGACTGTTTCCTATCCGCAACCTGCAGCAAGTGACACCTTAATTGCTCCTGTGCCTCCCTCATCACCCTGCTGGTAAGTGGAGCGGGAACTCTCTCAAACGCCCTTTCTGCCTCCGCTACAGCCCCATGCAATTGAACATCTGTCGCTCTAGATTTAGTTTTACGCAAGCTAATGTACTTAATCAGAAGTCCCCTTAAAAATCCTTTCATGGCATCCCAAATAACGTGTCTGGACGTTGTACCTGAGTTATTAACGAAGTATTCCCTTATATCCCTCTCCATCCCTGTCAAGTCTCCATAAGAGCTGGAGCCAGATAGGATTGGGGTGAGAATATCGAAGTGTAATCCGATCTTCTCCCAATCTTGGCTCCATTTTCAATAAGGAATGATCTGATAACGATCTAGGAAGATGCTTAGAGGAGTGAACCAAAGGAAGCATATCACTATTACCCAAGGCCAGGTCTATTCTGGACAAAGTAGAATATGTGGCCGAACAGCACGAATATGCACGGACCCTCCAGAAGTCTCACTTCGTCATAATGCCTCACAGCCCTGAGCTCCCCGGTGACTTCCCCGAACCCTCCACCCTACACCTGTCTATTTGGTCATCAGGTACAGTTAGTCTCCTATAAGTAACCATGGAATCCCTGGGAAAGTGGACGCAAAGTTCGAAATCGATCTCGGTATAGGCGACTCAAACGGAGGTGGGATATATAGCGCCACCAAAATCAATTGAACATTTTCTATCCTGCAAAACACACACACGAACCTCCCTTCTGCATCAATAAACTCACTAGTGCATTCCCATCTAATATTCTTAGCAGCAAAATACTAACTCCCCTGGAATGTGAGGGAAACCCTCCCATTTCTTCCTAAACCAGTGAATAGTATCTGAGGTCAGATGAAAACGGCAAATGGCTGTCTGAAATCGAGATAAATAGCCAAAAATGCTGTGACGCTTCTTCAACTCCATGCCCCTCACATTCCAGATGAGCACACTAATCCTACGTGACATAGAATAATATTAGAGCATAAATGTAATCCCGACCTCCCATTAATAGTATTACATAAGGCACTTGCAAAACCTGACTAATATCATAACTACCAGCAAAACCCAACCAAATATTAGCAGTCATGTCATGGTCAGAATAGGTCTTGGCGGTCTGCCAGGGGGTAAGGGTCTTGTGGGCACCCGGTGTGCTCTTTCCACAGCATACAACGCGGACAGTCCTTTGTCCTGGAAAAGTTGAAATAACAATTTTTCTATAAATTGTGGCATTTATCCCTTCCGTTTTTTCCGGGATTCCCACAATCCTTATATTATTGCGCCGTGAGCGGTTCTCTAAATCATCTGTTTTTGCAAACAATGCAGCCACGTCTCCCGCTGCCATCTTAAGGGGTTTGGTATTATCTTCTAATACAGAGACTCTTTTCTTAACCTCCTAAGGTTCTTTCATTTATCTTGTGATGAACATCATGTCTGATCAGTGCTATATCTTCTTTCAAACTGCCCACTTGTAAGTGAAGAACTTTAAGGGAGGTGTTGCAGCAGGCTACTACTTTAAGTACATCTTTTAATGTAGGCTCTTTCTCAGAGGAGGGCTCAGAAGGGATATCTGCACAGCCTGAGCATTAATGAGGGACCCAGAGCTCTGGTCACCAGTGCCCTTGCCCCCCTCTTCATCAGAAGAATGTTCCTCCTGGTCTGAGGAGGAGAAATGGTCACCTGCAACAGCTTGTGAACGCTCGGTTTGCCCGGCACCCTGGCATATCTATGCCACTATGCTCGTGCCGCTCGCCTCCTGCACGCTGTCTTCCTCCACTGTTCCGGTGCCATCTTGGCCGGCCTCCACCTTCTCCATACGGGCGCCGCTTTCCCCCCGCTTCGGCATGATTTCTGGCTCCGAACACAGGAGCAGAGGGAGCCGCTGCAGTTCGTGAAACAAAACAAGCCACTTGCCTCCACTGCCTGGCCGAGAACGAGCCTAGACTTCAGGATTTTATCAGGAGCGATGTAAGGCTACTTTCACACTAGCGTTCGCCGGTCCGCTCGTGAGCTCCGTTTGAAGGGGCTCACGAGCGGACCCGAACGCCTCCGTCCAGCCCTGATGCAGTCTGAATGGAGCGGATCCGCTCAGACTGCATCAGTCTGGCGGCGTTCAGCCTCCGCTCCGCTCGCCTCCGCACGGACAGGCGGACAGCTGAACGCTGCTTGCAGCGTTCAGCTGTCCGCCTGGCCGTGCGGAGGCGAGCGGATCCGTTCAGACTTACAATGTAAGTCAATGGGAACGGATCCGCTTGAAGATGTCACCATATGGCTCAATCTTCAAGCGGATCCGTCCCCCATTGACTTTACATTGAAAGTCTGAACGGATCCGCTCGGGCTGCTTTCACACTTAGAATTTTTTCTAAGTTAATAATGCAGACGGATCCGTACTGAACGGAGCCTCCGTCTGCATTAATATGATCGGATCCGATCGAACGCTAGTGTGAAAGTAGCCTAACATGCGTCCTACTCCATGCTGCAGTAGGCCATGCCCAGTTGGTGCTGTCATGTCAGACTCTTGGAAAACCATTTGCCAGTAAGACTAAGGCCACTTTCACACTTTCCGCGTGGGTGCAATGCATGACGTGAACGCATAGCGCCCGCACTGAATCCTCACCCATTCATTTCAATGGGTTTGTGTACATCAGTTCTGCGTTGCATTATAGCATTATTGCATTCAGCATTTTTCACGCAGACCTGGTCCCATAGAAGTGAATGGGGCTTCAGTGAAAAACGCATTGCATCTGTAAGAAAGTGTGGAGGCAATGTGTTTTTCACTTATTGCTAAGAGATGTTGTTTGTAAACCTTCAGTTTTTTATCACTCGTGTGAAAAACGCATTGCACTCACGCGGAAAAAACTGAACTGAATTCAATTGCAGACAAAACTGACTGAAACTTGCACCATTTGCAAGCAAGGTCAATGAATGAACCCTAAACGCATCCGGACCTAATCTGTCATGCTTGTGTGAAAGGGGCCTAAATCTTAGTTTTAGACTTCCTTAGGCCCCTTTCACACAAAAAACTGAAGTTTTACAAACAGCATCTCTTAGCAACCATCAGTGAAAAACTCATCGCATCCACACTTCCGGATGCAATGCGTTTTTCACTGAAACTCCATTCACTTCTATGAGGCCAGGGCTGCGGGAAAAAACAGAATATTGAACATGAATGGGTCAGAATTATGTGCAGGTGCTATGCGTTCACATCACACATTGCACCCGTGCGGGAAACTCGCTCTTGTAAAAAAGTGGCCTTAGGGGTCTGAAGCATGATCCTCTGATTTGGGATTTTTACAGGCATCCATTTAAGCACTTCTGGAGGCAGGGCTTAACAGGCAGTTTCCTTTAGCACGCATGGGAAGCCTTCAAGCAGTGTTTTACAACGATTTTTTGCGTAGCTCCCATTCACTGCAATTGAAGTTACAGAAATAGTTGAGTACCGGCTGGCTCGGGTGTATCTATTAGCCCAACCATCTAGGGAATGCAATTAGTTCCATCTCACCTTGAAAAGGGCGAGATGGCGCAACCTCTATAATTATGCTGTCCTTAAGATCCGTATACTGTAAGTGCAGGTCCAAGAGGCGTCATATGGTGCTGATTTAATATTACTTCAAGCAATACTGTGGGCTTTTTAGGATTGATTCAGAGCAACTGTGATCTTATGACAGCTAAACCTTTACATAAACGAGGGAGATAATATTTCTGGGACCAGTGCATTTCTCGGAGACGAGAAACCAGTTGATAACCTTATGACTTCACAGGCTTTGTGCACAGACTGCAGATTTAAAAGTGGTCACTTGAACTCAATCTATCAGAAGATGGAATTCTGTTCTATCATGGATGAGAAATGAACCACTTGATATAGCGGGGGAGATTTATCAAAACCAGTGCAAAAGATATGATGAAGGCACGATAGCAACTTACATTGTCCAAAAGACCACTAAGAAAATTAGAGCCACAGCAGTAAACAAGGCCTTATCTTGTCTTTTGCTCTATTTCTGATCATCTCCACCTAGAACAAGCTAAAGAAGCTTACACTGAAAAATGTTCAAATGTCCACATTTATGACTTGTGAATTAGAGATGGGGTCCCAAGCTATTTTCGTGAAGGTGCCAGTGATCAGACCTGTGCAGTCACACTTTATGGCATGGTTACTTGACATACTGGAAAACCCCATTAACAAAATGGGATCTTCCTTTCTGTGGAAGTAAGATAGACTACACTTGCCTGTCCCTCATTCCGCCATTGCCCCATCTCCTCTGCACTCCCACAGGCTGTGGGCTCTTCCGCCCGGGTCCTGACCGAATTATTGTGTTTTTTTTTTCTGTTAATTTGCATTTACAACTATGCAGCTGAATAGAAAAAGAAATGGCCACATCCTGTCGGGACCTTGATGGAAGAGTCTGCAGCCTGTCAGTGGAATCGGCAAAGCGAGGGATGGGCAAGTACGAGCTGAAAGATCTTCCTTCCACACATTAGTGTCAGCTATGGATTAGCTGAAATGTCCAGAGAGCTCCTTTTTAAAGGGATATTCCAACCTTTTTCCCGGGGCTGCACTTGATGAAAAATAATAGCAATACTTAGAATTATCTTGCCCATGTCCTGCCACTGCAGTTTCGACCGTGCCACGGTCCACACTCAACACAGTAGGAAATGGTTTTGAATGTCACTCAGCCAATCACTGGCATTGGTAATGACCTATCTTTCTGACTGAAAATTATCATTGGATGATATAATGGGATTAGTAGAACTACAGGTAACAGCACACTGGTCAATTGCACAAAGATAAAAGCGAACACTGAAAAAATAATGGCGGCTTGGTGGCCATACTTAGCTGTATCCTACATGCCTCTCTCAGGCTGTGAGCCTGCAGTATGGGCAAAGTGGAATACAGCTGTACAAGCTATCTAATTAAAAGCACATGGTAAATGGGTGGTGGTGCACGGTTCAATCTCACCACCAGAGGGCAAAGAGCTTCTAACTGCACTTGCAGTAAGTATGGCCACCAAGCCGCCATTATTTTTTCAGTGTTTGCTTTTATCTTTGTGCAATTGACCAGCAGTGTGCTGTTACCTGTAGTTCTACTAATCCAATTGTGTTTCAGCCAAGGTAGCGTGCACCTGCGCTCTTAAATTTACTTATTATGGAGGTGCTGGTTCGTTTTTTTTTTTTCTTCCCTGGATGATATAATGATGAGCAATGTTAAAGGGAGTCTGTCACTTCCAAAGATGGTTTCAGCTTAAGCATACTGCCATGAATGGGAATCTGGTCCTCTAATCCTGATAAATACAACTTTATTTTTTATTTTATTTATGCAAATAAGGATTTTAGTGGCAGGGCACTCCATTTGAAAAAACGCCAGCAATCCTCCAGTAATGCTGCCAGGTCTCCCCTACTTATTTAAATGACAGTCCCTAAAATTAGTAACACTAAAAATGGCTATTTATCCCACAAAAACAAAACTGGGTAAAATAAAAAAAAAATCTGAATGCGACGGCACTAAACAAATCCAAGTTCTGTAGTACTTGACACTGAAATGGTACTTTAGGGGTTAAAGTGACCCCCTATCCACAGGGTATGGGATAACTAATCTAGGGACCTAAATGCTAGAATTGCTGTTTGTTCCTCTTGCCTCCCAAAAAATTAAACTGAATAAAAAGAGACATTTATCAAACTGGTGTAAAGTAGAACTGGCTTAGTTGCCCATAGCAACTAATCACAGAAGGGCTTAAAAGGAAGCCTTTCATTTTCCAAACCACTTTGGTTTTCTATGGACACAGTAACTTAGGCTGCAGGTAAAACAGTTTAAAGGGCATCTGTCACCACATGCCACTATGTCAAATGTTTGGCAGCTGTCTATCTGTAAGCAGAGTCTGGCATCTCCATCAATTCTAGGGGGAAAAAAAAGTTACAATATGTAAATTACCCCATAGGAGCAACGAGGGTGGTGCTGTTGCAACCAGATACTCCCCCTGCCGTCTTCTATGTGCGTCCCCACTGCTGTGATATACCAGCCAATTTATGTAGTCTAACGGGACCACACTCTGTACATGAGCGGTGTAGATTGCCCAGCTGTCTCCATCCATTTCACGTCCAAAGCACAATCCTGAAAAACTTCAGGGACACCTTGGTTGGTCCATCACAGCGGTGAGGGGCGTAGCATAGAATATGGGGTGGGGCCTCTGGGTGCAACAAGGTGCAAAGGCACTACCCTTGTTGCACGTAGGGTGTAATTTACATATAAAAATACTTTTTTCCTAGGATTGACATACACATGGAGGTACCTGGACCAACCCCTTACTTTGGAGGAACTTGAAGTAGCTTTAGGTTCTCTCCCCAATGAAAAGACCCCGGGATCGGACAGACTTAATTTTTTAAACAATACTGGGACTGTTTCCTCCCACATCTTCTAGAGACCTTTAACGATGTGCTACGAATGACCTGCATCTATGAGGGAGGCGATAGTGGTGGTTATTCCGAAGCCCAACAAGGACCCAGTTAGGCCTGACTTCTACAGACCCATTTCTCTTCAATCAATTTTGTGAAATTGCTAGCTTAAATACTGGCCACACGGCTTAATAAGGTAATTACTCCTTTGATACATAAGGATCAGGCTGGCTTCATGCCGGATAGGAGCACGGCCAATAATCTGACTGTTTTTGAATCACCAGAGACCGTTAAATACTGGGGAATGTCGCACAATAATATCCTTGGACGCTGCCAAGGCTTTCGACAGAATACCCGTGGGAAGTCTTGGAGGTCATGGGATTTGGGCAGGGTTTTGTCTCCGGTGTCAAATTACTCCCTGCTAGCAAGGATTAGAGCGAATGGGATTCTTTCCGATCACTTTCCTTTACACAGGGGTACACAACAGAGTTGCCCCTTGTCCCCCCTGTTATTTGCGATAGCAATTGAGCCCCTGGCCTGTCTTCTACGTAACTCCCCACATTGGAAAGTGTCTCGTTATATGCAGACGATTTATTATTATACGTGGGAGATCTACAGAAGTCCATAGACCCGTGATGAAGTCCACAATTCTCCCACTGGATCCTACCCCACCTTAATTAGACCTCGCCCGTGTACCCCTGCAGCTGACCACTCACTTCAAATACCAGCCAAATGCATAAAACAGAATTTAGAGCCACTAATTGCTAAATTTGTAGTCAAAACTAATGTTTGGTGTAAGCTGCCCCTTACGGTTATTGGCCGCTGTAATCTACTTAAAATGATATTTATGCCACAGCTAATATATATAATTACACAACTCGCCGGTATGGGTCCCACAGAGGATATTCTACAAAATTCTGGGGATTTTTAGATCGCTGATCTGGACAAAAAGCAACAGAAAATTTGCATAGAAACACTCCAAAGAAGTAAGGAAACGGGCGGCTTGTCCCTCCCGAACCCATGGTCCTACTTTATAGCTGCGCAACTGCAACATGTCAGAGGGTGGATTAGAACAGTTGATCTAGACTCCTCGGCTAATATTGTTGCTTACAGTATGAAACAAAAAGCACCTATTGTCTCGGTGGAAAAGAGTAGGCAACACCCTCTTGGTAGGAAACTTTCCAAAATTTCCCTTATATCCAAAGTTTGGTCAAAATTCAAGGAATTGTCAAATCTAACAGGTTTTAGCAATAATACGCCAAAACCCCCAATTGCCAGAAATATTCGAGCTAGAAGGCTTTTTTCCATGGAAGGAGAGGGGAATATTGTTTCTAGGCCAAATACAATCACATGGAGTGTTTTAAATCTTTTACCCAGCTTCAGGAACCCAAAACTTTTTTTTTTTTTTTTTTTTTTTTTTTTTTTCAATTCCTCCAATGAAGACATGAATGTCAAACACAATGTCCAAGGGTTTAGTAATTGCCATCTCTCCTCCTGTGGTTAAACTGTTACTGGAGGGCAGGTCCGCCAAAAGCCTGATATGCCGACTATATGAATTTATACATGACGCCAATGCCCCCTCAACCCCATTGGTGGTAAAAGGAAAATGGGAAGAGGATATGGGGACAATATCTCAAGAACAATGGAATGACTTGGTAAGTGGACAATGGTAAGACTAGTAGTTAAAGCCAGAACGAATCTCAGAGACTGTCTCAGGTAGATTTAATACACAGAGTATATAGAACCCCAAAATTTCTATTTAAAATAGGCGCACGACTGGACTCCACATTCCCTCACTGTGGAGCAACAGAAGCGACATTGCTTCATTTGGTATGGAATTGCCAAAAATTGGGAAGATATACGTGAAATCATAGCCGTAACGACTCAGATAAGATTACCTAATGATCCCAGAGTCTCTGTATTGGATATACTGAATTCTCCAGGAATAGACGATAAAACGTCCCCATGTATGCACAGAATGCTGTTTCAGGCGAGGGTTTTAAACATTGGATACGGGGAAATCCACCCAACACACAGGGATATATAAATAGGTTGAATATTGTTTTACGCCTTGAACGAGGGGTATATGTCAAGAGAAAATGTCCAAACAAATTCCTGTCAATATGGAAGGGCTGGTTGGAAGCTGGGAATTTGGCTTCATTAGCACTGACAAGAGATTGTATAAGAAGGCAACTATCCCTACTGGGCCACTTACCTTTTAGTATCAGTTCTTATTGAAATGGCTTTTTTGAGATACGATTAATAAATAAAAATGATGTAATTATCTTTTTAGCATTATTTTTGTACTGTCCTGTATCTTTATAATATCAAGTTTCTGTCTATGTAACTTATATTACACCGACTTGATGTTACTATAGTGATTGGTCTATTATGATGTTAGGAACTTGATGGATGGACTGACAGGAACTTTGTTATTGTAGACAAAGCTTTATTTTCTTAACTTTATTGATAATCAATAAAAATGATTCTGATTTAAAAAAAAAAGACTTACACATGGAGGTGCTAGAGGCAACATTGGACTCTGCTTACAAGCACGGGTGGACAGCTACCGACCATTTGGCGTAGTGGTATGTGGTGACAGATGCCTGTTAAGGGCTTTTCATATCAAAGCAGCTCTGGTGGGCAAATAGACTGAACTCATTTGCTCAGAGGTTACAGCCTTGAAAAAGAAGCGTGTGTAACCTGAGGTTATTCTGAATGTATGGTGCATGTGAGTGTAGAGAACGGTTATGTGATTTACTCTTAAGAAGAAAAGAGCCAAGTTCCATCTGCGGTAAATACTTGTATTGAACGATGAGTGGGTAGATCAGAAGATGACGGCGCACCTCCTCGTCTGTATGAAGAGCCGTAGATGGGCTTTCCTTCACCCAGGCCAAAGGCTGTTTGTTTTTCTAACCCTTTTATCTAAGGCCTCTTTCACACTTGCGTTGTCCGGATCCGGTGTGTACTCCACTTGCCGGAATTACACGCCGGATCCGGAAAAACGCAAGTGTACTGAAAGCATTTGAAGACGGATCCGTCTTCAAAATGCTTTCAGTGTTACTATGGCACCCAGGACGCTATTAAAGTCCTGGTTGCCATAGTAGTAGTGGGGAGCGGGGGAGCAGCATACTTACCATCCGTGCGGCTCCCGGGGCGCTCCAAAATGACGTCAGAGCGCCCCATGCGCATGGATCATGTGATCCATGCGATCACGTCATCCATGCGCCTGGGGCGCCCTGACGTCACTCTGGAGCGCCCCGGGAGCCGCACGGATGGTAAGTATGCTGCTCCCCACTACAGTTTACCATGGCTGGCAGGACTTTAGCGTCCCGGCAGCCATGGTAACCATTGAGAAAAAGCTAAACGTCGCATCCGGCAATGCGCCGAAACGACGTTTAGCTTAAGGCCGGATCCGGATCAATGCCTTTCAATGGGCATTCATTCCGGATCCGGCCTTGCGGCAAGTGTTCCGGATTTTTGGCCGGAGCAAAAAGCGCAGCATGCTGCGCTATTTGCTGCGGCCAAAAAAACGTTCCGTTCCGGAACGGAAGACATCCTGATGCATCCTGAAGGACGGACTGTCCATTCAGAATGCATTAGGATAATCCTGATCAGTATTCTTCCGGCATAGAGCCCCGACGACGGAACTCTATGCCGGAAGACTATAACGCAGGTGTGAAAGGGCCCTAAGAACCGTGGGCAAGGCAAAGTGGCGCCTGTGTGTAGTTTACTATTGTCACTTGGATACTTGAAGGAAGCCTGTCACCACTTGTGAGGTGTCTGTTATACTCATAATTTTATTCTGCATGCAGTAGCTATTCTGGAGCCTCTTTTCATACAAATGTATGTGGCTTTGTTCCTCATATATCACTATTAGAATTTATTAACTGGGTGCTACCAGTTGGAGCAAGTGTGCTGCACCTGGGTGTGACTGCACAGTCTGACACTATTCAGTCAGTGCTGCCAATGTCAGACTGTGCAGGGACCCCCCCCCCCCCCCCTCTTTCCTGATTCATAAATAAACTTCTAGTAGCAATAACTGAGGAACAGAACAGCATGGAGTTCTAGGAAAAGCTTCTCCACATCTCTGTCATCATTACGACATGTGAAATGCATGTAGGTAATAAAACAGACATGTCAGCAGAGGTGACAGCACATGTTCTCTATAGGGACGGGGGAACAGGCTACTACCAGAGGTGTAAGGCAGCGTCTTCTCTCCATTGAGAACAAAAGGGTTTTGTGTGTTAAAATTCTTTTCTCCAACCTCTGCCGTCAGAGGAGAGTTGGGTTTATTCTATATTGATCTAGTGTGTAAGGCCATCACAATATTCCTAATGATTATAGTACCAGAGGACACTGGTAAGATTGAACCAAAGAAGAGATCTCCTAAAGGCCCCCATGTAATTAGTGTATTGTTGGCTGAACCTGCCATTTCTGAAGGGATCTTTTGACTTCCCTGACAGATGATTATTGTCTGGCAATGGTTTTCTCCTCTCCTCCCATTCAAAACACATACATGCTTGGCTGAACTGAGCATGTGTGTGGGGGAAGTAAGGAGCAAGAGCTGCTACTGGAGGTGTATAAGCACCTTTAAAGTTCTAGCAGCTACGATGTAGTGGGGTTCTTCAGATAATTTCCCCAGGAACGATGCCTCTTTGACCTTTAAAGGGAACCTGTCATCAACTTTATGCTGACCTTGCTGAGGGCAGCATAAAACCGTTACAGAAATGCTGATTTCAGCGGCGTGTCACTCATGAGCTAAAAGTAAATAAATGGTTGCCAAGAACCAGCATCATAATCATTGCAGCCCAGGCCTTGAGAAGAGTCCACTCTACCTGAGAAGAGTCCTGGTTATACATCTCCTGCTCTCTCACCATCTGCTGATGATTGGCAGTTCTCTCCTATACAGAAAGGGAGAAAACTAGGCAGAAGACTGTCAGTCATCAGCAGGTGGGCAGGAGAGCAGGAATTCATGAATAACCAGGACTCTTCTCAGGTGGCCGTGACTCTTTTCCAGGCCCAGTCTGCCATAATTGTGATTTTGGTTTTCGGCAACCTGTCTCTACTTTATGATGCTGTTAGTATGGGCAGCATAACGTTGATGACGGGTTCCCTTTTAAATGCCTTTGAATAAGATGTGCTTGATTAGCACTTTGTATGGAGAAAGCAATCTCCTCACAATCAACCGTTCTAATCCCCGACAAAATGAATTTAAACAGCAGATTTATTGCGGTGACAACTAATCCATGTGATTTATCTTGGATGTCGCTGGCTGGGGTCTTAATGCAAAGTTTGCAGAAGATTAAAATAAAAAGAAAAATGGAAAACTATATAAAAGAAAACCAGCAAGTGAAGGTTGCAGACAGAGCGCTCCTGTCAGCAAGGTTCTAAATATACTGCGCTTTCATTCCTACTATGTCAGTGCCGTCGGCAGCTTTGTGACTTATTTGAAACACTTATGCATTTTAATAACGTATTTATCTGCAATTGGTGCTGGGCAGGAATAAAGGCAATAAAGCATTTAGCAGTGTTTAACTACTTGCTGGGCTGGGTTCATTTTTATTTTATTTTTTTTCTAGTTCATCTCTTTATGGATATTGTGTAGAAAATGTTCATTTTGTTTCCCATGACTTTTAGGCTCCATTCACATGTCCGTATCCGTTTTTGCGAACCTCAAATTGCAGATCTGCTAAACATGGATACCGGTGTTCTTCATTTTGCAGATTGGAAGGTCCTGCCCTATGATAGAAATGCCTATTCTTGTCTGCAAAATGGACAAGAATAGGATGTGTTCTAGCTTTTTTGCAGGGCTGCAGAACTGAAGTGCTGATGCGGACAGTACGCCTTTATGCTGTCCACATCTTTAGTAGCCTCATTAAAATGAATGGATTTGCAAAAAAACATACGGTTGTGTGAATGGACCCTTAAAGTTTGTTTACATCAGTGGAAGAATCAGCAAGACATGCACCACTTAGGTCTGTGATATGGACCAAACGCACCCATTGAAGTCCATGGGTCTGTTAAAAATTGACACATTAAGGATGGCATCCCTGTTCTGTCAGGTTTTTCACAAACCATTGGTAAGAGGTAATCTTGAAATTCATATTGGACACTGCTCAGCTGAAAATGAATGAACATGCCAAAAATAGGGGACACATGGACCAAATACAGATTCTTTATGGATGAAACATAGACAGATTTTCTACAGATGTCAGCAAGACACAGAGATGTGAATGGGGTCTTAGTCTTTTAGTGCATGCTGAAAGACTACAAATCCCACCCAACATCCACCTTTCCAGTGCCATAGGACTTATATATTTTATTTTATTTTTTAATTTTTTTATATATACGGTATTTGTTCCCCAGATAACCCCTTCATATTTGTGTGCAGGAAATTCGCACAAAAAAACGCACATTTATCATATATTTTTTTTTGTGTGTGGAATCGCACAAATAATTGACAAATCTACATGGCAGTTCACTTTCCACGCAGAAGGAAAAAAAGCTAAATGTACATGAGATTTGGCAAATTAAGTTTGCCAGTACTGCTTAACCAGTGCTTACACCGCCGAGGGTCGGCCAGATCATTGGTACCAAGTGTCCGTAGGATAGTTTGTGTAATAGTGCCGCTGAATACCCGATGAACGTACTTGTTCATCTGGCAATTGCATCTTAAAATCCTCGTTTGCTGGCTGCAGATCATGCTGTCTAATCACTCTGCTGCCAGCAAATAATGATTCTGTATGGGGATAACTATGGTATTAACGATCACTCCTCCCCATACTGAGGAGGAGATCTGTGAATGTAATAACAGCGACCTCCTCCTCTAACGAGCAATGTTTTGAAATGCTCATCTGCTGGTCTAATGCAGTCCTAACCGCACTGTTATTTGGCCATTTATGCATAGATTGGATAAGTATGCTTAATAATATGTACAGTATACAAGCATCCGGTAAAGATGTAGTGTGAACATTTTTGTTATTTTATGTCTCCATAGGTTATGCATTTTTTAGGACAGTACATCATGGTGAAGCAGCTGTATGACAAGCAGCAGCAGCACATCGTTCACTGCGGCACAGATGAACTTGGGAAGCTATTGGGCATCACAACGTTTTCTGTCAAAGACCCAAGGTGATGAGCTTGACATGGAGTCATAAGTTCAAATGATTAAAATTGAGGCATTTTAACGTTGATCCATTTACGATTTAGTTTATTGTATTTATTGTATTGGCGCTGTTCGGGGCGTCTAAATATTTTTTCCTTGTGTGCCTATGTTTTTGCTTATGACTGGTATGCTTATATGGGAACATGTTTTTCTCACTGCCATTTTTATTGGGTGGGACCCTAGTAATTGTTTCATGTTTTCCTCTGCAGTCCATTGTATGAGATGTTAAAGAAGAATCTTTCTAGAGTTCCTTGCACAGGTAAATATTTCGGCTTTGTCTGTCAAATACTCCTAAATTGAGGTTAGGATCACAGTTGCTCCCCAATCCCAATGTACTTATAACACATGACATCAAGCAACAGCTCCTTATGAATAGTCAGTACAGGGAACAATGCGGATGTGAGGACTGAAAGTGTGTGCTTATTAGGGTCCATTCACAGGTCCGCAAAATGGATCCGAATCTGCTCTGCAATTTTGCAGAACGGATTTTCAATGGGGCCGGAATGTGCGCGTCACACTTCTGTTCCGCAAAAAAATAGCAATTGCGGACAAGAACATTTTTTTTCTATGAGTGCCGGCAATGTTCAGTCCGCAAAATGTGGAACGCACATTGCCGGTGTCCGTGTTTTGCGGATCCGCAAAACACATACGGACGTGCGAATGAACCCTAAGGGTACGATCACACGTTCATCATCATCATTATTATTATTATTTTTTTTTTTTTTTATCCATTCCTGCTTTTGGTCCCAAACTGCATTAAAAAAAAACCTGTGCTGTTGTGTGCCCACTTTATCTGTAGAGGACTTGTTAGACTTCTTTTAATTAGGGCTTCTTTTCTATGCTCTCATTTGAGCCTGCTGGTCATATGCATCCCACTCCACAAAAGATATTGAACACTATATGCTGATCAGCTGCCGGCTTTCCCATGTCGGTATCATGAAGTCTGTAAATGAATGTGGCCACATGATGCCTCTCAGTTGGCCCATGAGGACTGAACTAATCAGCTCATAGATGGCTCACTGTCTTGAACCTTTAAAGGTTTTTTTTGGTTTCCTATAATGATGACCTATCCTCAGGCTGACTGGCAGGTAAACAGTGAAGACAATACAGCGCTCACAAGATAGTATAGGTTATCAAACTAGAAAACCAGGCAACCCCTTTTTATTAGAATGTCATAGAGACAGGTTCTTTTTAAGGGCCTTGGCTATAGGAAAAAGTTTTGGTTATCACCGCAAAAAAAAAACGCCTTACAGAAGTTACAGTTAACATTTTCCCTGTTGCTTTGTTTTTTGTTCAAGGCCTCATAGGCAATACGTTCATTATAAAAGTGGCCTTGGAGCAAAAGGAGAAGGCAAACGAACAGGTTTCTTTCCCAGAGTTGCAGTAATTTATTTCTGGTGATTTGCTGTAGTCGCATCAGTCAGACCCCGACAGATGGGACTCTGTCAGTATAACCTAATATTATGCCCTCATTGTGTTAAAAAAAAAAAAAAAAAATAGTCCGCTTTGACTATGCTAAAATGCTGACAGCACTAGGTAAGGGCTGGGAAGAGAATTACAAACCTACTTTTTGTAAAGCTGTTTTCATCAAGAGTGGTGAGAATATGAAGTTTTATTCCTCCAGATTCATGCTCCTGAAGTGCACTGGAGATTGAACATCACTGCAAAGTGCACTCTGTTCTCTGCATTTTGGTTGGTACTTTAGCTGTCACTTAGAGCAGAGGGGCATAGCTGAGAAACAGCACTTCGCAATGAAGCCTCGACCTGGACACTTGTAAGAGCAGAATCTGGCAGAATAAAACTTCATATTCACACTACTGATTAGAAAAGCTCCACAGTAGGTTTGCCCTCTTCCACACCCCTTAACTAGTGGGGACAGGAGTTTAGCATGACCAGAACTTCTGATAGACTCCCTTTAAAGGGAGTCTCACATTATTTTCCCCAATATTACTTACAGCATTGCCTCACAGAAGCTTGCACACGCATTCCAAACATACTTGTGTGTACTGTGTTTGCAGTCTTCTGTGGGGCAGTGCTGTTAGTCAGAGGTCGCAATAACGCCTGTACAAGTGTCAGAGACGCCTGTTCAGGCCATTTTACTCCCTGAAAATAGCTAATGTGTATTTTTACACATGGCTTTTTTCTAGTCAGGAGCACTGTATCAGAAGCTGCCAGGTTTGGCACACAGGAAGCCCCACCCCTTTCCCGAGAAGCCCCACCCCTCACGGACATCTCTCTCTCGCCAGGAGCAGCTCCAGAGAAAGGACTAAACACTACATTGTGGTTACAGGACCTGTGGCGATGTCAGTCATGTGATCAGCCATGTGTGTGGGAGGAGTTAGGGGAACACGGGCTCTATAGGACTGTGCTGGTGGAGAATGCAGAGGTACTTGATGTATGGAAGGTGTGTATAAAGCAGGGCTATATCAGTGTAACCAGTCTATTGTACAGTTTTCTATCTGTGTAATGGACATGTAGCAGAGCTGTGTTTGCAATGTGTATATAGTAAAGGAGATGTGGTGGAGCTGTGTATGTAATATTTATATAGTAGTGTCAGGCGGGCGCAGTGTGTGGCAGCAGTGGTCTTTTATGTTTAGTGTATGATGTTGGATAAATGTAAAATTGGCTACATTTATTTCTGCATGGGAAACAAGCAGTGGTTCCCTACAGAAATCTCAGCCTCATAACATTATTTGGTCCTATGCATTATATATGTGAATTACCGCAAAACTCCTCCACTGTTAAAAATACTCCTCAGAATTGTTAAGAGGAGTATTTTTTACTCTTCTGGAAAAAATGTAGTGCGACCTCTGCTGTGATATTGGTGAAAATGACTTGAGACTCCCTTTAAGTCTGAAAGAAAAACTCTTGGGGTATGTTCTCATGGGGTGGTAATGCTGTTTATTTTCTATCTGGCTTTTTTGGGGTGGAAAATCTGCAGCATATTACATTAGCAGCAAAGTGGATAAGATTTTACCAATTTACCTATGGACTTCCCCATTCGAACACAAGGTTAAATTTGCTGCAAAATATGCAAAATTGGTAGGTAACTCATGCAGATTTTGGCCCCATGCACACGACTGTTGTTTTGGTCCGCATCCAAGCCGCAGTTTTTGCGGCTTGGATGCGGACCTATTCACTTCAATGGGGCCTCAGAAGATGCGGACAGCACTCCGTGTGCTTTCCGCATCCGTTGCTCTGTTCCGTGGTCCGCAAAAAAAAAAAAAAATAACCTGTCCTATTGTCCGTTTTATGGACAAGAATAGGCAGTTAAATCAATGGCTGTCCGTACCGTTTTGCAAATTGTGGAACGCACACAGACACCATCCGTGTTTTGAGGATACGCAATGTGCGAACCGCAAAACCCACAACGGTTGTGTGCATGAGGCTTTTGCTGCAGTCTTTTACATCTTGTGGACACACCCTTGAAACCTTATGATGAGTTGTAAAGTGTAAAAGGGATATTACGGTTTCAACAAATAGGTTATTTGACTAATGCCAAACTTTACAATTTTCCAGTATACTTTGGTCATCAGGTCATTTAGATCTGTGCTTGCTGTCATTGAACAGGGACTTTCATTGTTTACTTCCAGTGGATAAAAATTTGTCCAGGCCATGCACATCGTTTTTTTTTTGGCCTTTGAGGGAAATAATGTAGGCTTCTGTTGAATGACAGCATGCAGAGACCATGAGCAGGAATTGATGCACCATGAAAAGTTATTTTTTGTAATTAATAACATTTTATTCTGAGACCGTAGTGTCCTTTTTATTTCTGCTTTTCGCTGCTTAAAAAGGACCTTTCACCGATCCTGACATTGTGAACTAAGTATATAGACATGTATAGCGGCGCCCAGGTATCTCGCTGCACTTATTATCCCTGGGCACCGCTCCGTTCTCCCGCTATGCCTTCAGGTATCTTCGGTCACTAAGTTATGGTAGGCGGACATTTCAGTCACTAAGTTATGGTAGGCGGAGTCTGCCCTTGTTCTGCTGTAGCGCTGGCCAATCGCAGTGCAGAGCTCACAGCCTGGGAGAAAATAACCTCCCAGGCTAATCGCTTTGCGCTGCGATTGGCCAGGGCTACAGCAGAACAAGGGCAGACTCCGCCTACTATAACTTAGTGACTGAAGATACCGGAGGACATAGCGGGAGAACGGAGCGGCGCCTAGGGATAATAGTAAGTGCAGTGAGATCCCGGGTGCCGCTCTCCATGCCTTTTATACTTGGTTCACAATATCAGGATCGGTGAAAGGTAAAGCTAGATGAAGCTCTAATCGCACTGCCACTAGAGTCTGTTAAAGTTTCTGTGGAGAGAGGGGGCGGAAAACTGACAGATGCAGTTTTATCAGGGATCTGTCGTAGGTGTTGGTGGAAGTGTTGACACTAGTGTGAACAAAGCCTATCTTTGCAGATACTTTGCTTTACTGTGTTATATTGGATTTGAGATGCTGTCCATTATTTTGGACTCGCATTGGAAAAGAACAAGAAACCAGAACCAAAGTAAAAGCTATTCACGATTGCTATGGAGGAAGTGATGGAACGCATCTGCAATACCGATCCGGGATTGCTTTTCCTCTGTGTTCTGGCTCCTTGTTTTACTCACCCCTCTGAATTCGTGTTTGAGGAAGGTCCAACCTTTTAAGCTAAAACATTAGTTTTCTATGTAAATATGACCGCTAAGGATTGCTGTACAATAAAATACCCCCAAAAGCACCACTGATCCTACAGAGTGCTTTCTGTACCCAGAGTGGAAGCCTACAAGGCACCACCACCACATTGAGTAGATGGTTGGTGTCCACTGTCTGGCAAGCATTGGTACTGGATCCCACAGTGCTCTGCCTTTCGGTACCTTGGAAATCGGCAGAATTCTGAATGTAGCTTTATAAACGGCAAGTAACTCAACACAACATTAAAGGGAACCTGTCACCTGGATTTTGGGTATAGAGCTGAGGACATGGGTTGCTAGATGGCCACTAGCACATCTGCCATACCCAGTCCCTATAGCTCTGTGTGCTTTTATTGTGTAAAAAAAAAACAACAACGATTTGAGACGTGCTAATTAACATAAGTCATATCTTACTTGTGTGACCAGAGAAGAGTCATATTTTCAAGCTCTGACTCATCTCAGGTTAATTTGCATATATATCAATTCTGTTTGTATACTCTATAAAAGCACACAGAGGTATTGTGGATGTGCTAGCAGCCATCTAGCAACCCATGTCCTCAGCTCTATCCCCAAAATCCTGGTGAGAGGTTCCCTTTTTAAAGAAAAGCATTTGCAAATTTGCTCAAAGTAGTAGGTAGATTTTAACTTTACTGCTGTTCAAAAGCAGCGTTTTCCTCCAAATGTCATGCAGAAATGGATCAAAGGAAAGGAAGAAGGATAACATGAAGCATTCTTTTATGAAGATTTATCCTTCTCACTCGTCTTGGATCCTTTCCAGTTACAGCACTGTGTGTGAACCCACTCCTTTGACCAGAACAAATAGTTTTTAGGGTCAGCACTCAGAAGGCGTAATGAATCTGCCGTTCTAGTGGAGCGAATACTAGAAGTGCTCTAGTAGGGAAGGTCCGTCCTGACAATACATTATAATTACCTTGCACTGTAGGGCATTTTTTCAGCTTGGCTGCCGTGTTTTGCACCCTTTATGCTAATTAGTAGCATCACTAAAGGAAGGGGGAGACGGCTGTCTTTCTGGGGGGGGGGTGTCTCCTTCTCCCTGGCTGTAGCGCAGGCAGGAAAAAAAAGCTCCCCACCTCCCTGGATGTGATGCTCTCTACTGCAGCTCAGTCAGGGAGAAGGAGGCCCCCCCCTCCAGAAGCATGGCCGTCTCCTCCTCCCTTTAGTGATGCTACTAATTAGCATAAAGGGTGCAAAACCTGAACGGGTGGCACAGCAAGGCAACAGAACAGCTGAGCTGAAAACAAATGACAGCGATGACCTCTACTAATAATGCCCTTTAGTGCCAGGTACTTATTTTGTAATGTCGGGAACGGTGAGAGGTCCTCTTTAAACTTGTAAATTGTAAGTGTAATAAGTTACTGTTCTACCCCTCGTGTTTTAATCCATTAAAAAGGCACCATGTTTGTTTCCTTTAGGACCCTTCTGATGCTCATAAATGTATTTCTTTCCACTTTTTGCTGTTATTCCACTACAGCTGACTCTTAGGATCTTATAGCTTGTTTGCGACCTAGGTAAAGTACACGAGGCCCTGTTTCCTTTGGGGCTCTCTGTGTGCATTTCTCATAGCCAAACTAACACATCATGGATTAAAAGCACAGATATCACTGGGGAAGGGATTTGTTTTTTCATCTGATTTACAGATGCTGCTCAAAGTCCCTCAAGAGACCTAACGCAGGATACTGGCGGTTTGGAGCGGCAGAAGGTAAAGCCTGGTGTTTGTTGACCTTGTACAGAGCCCCCCCTTCTCTGTACCTGCCAGCGTTGGATCTCCAGACCGCTTTTACAAACCACTCAGGTTCATCTGGAGTCCACGGAGCAGGGACAGAGTTACCCTTCTCTGTTCCCTTTCTACTCGCAGCTTCTCATTCAGAGCTGTGAAAGTGATGCAGCAGTTTTTACCGGCCACCACTCATTCCGGCGTAATGGAGAATAGAATGTGTTTGCCGAATATTATTTTGGTGCCCATAATTTCTTAGGTACCAAGTAACCTTCCATTTGAAATTGTAACTAGGGAGTATATGATTGCTGAGGTCCAAGTTGCAACAAACTGGATAATTTGGATAAATGAATATTTTTCCCCTGTTGTATGACACTGGAGATTAATGATTGAAATTATATGCAGGTATTGGTTAATTTATTGCAAGTCCATCCATATTCTTTGGATGGTCAAATGTCAGGCATTAGGTAGGTGGCCAGTATGTAACTGCTGCATCTCTTCTGAATAACATCATTATCTTGGTGTTAATGTATTTCCCTATTGTTTCCTCCCGTTTTCTTAGCATTTTGATGAATCTGCGCACGAAGAGATCACTGACATCAGGGTTACGTCTTCCTCCTCCCATAAGCCACTTGCAGAAGGTGTGTTCATTAAGCTGTAATTCACATACATAGAATTGAAACTGGTTATGCCAAGTTATTAATTTATGCCTTATCCTATCTGACTGATGGGGCTGACTTCAGGCATGGATTTGAAACTTAGAGTAGCCCTGGGAAAAAAACTAAAAGTGGCCCCATGTTGTAGGTGGGTCCAAATTGACAGAAGATGGGCCCAAAAAAGTAGGCGGGGATAACCAAAGTAGGCGGGGCCCACAATACTGTAGTGGAGCACAGAATACTGACCCAGCAGAACCAAATACCACAGGACAGCACAAAATGCTGTCTCAGCAGCCATAGTTTTCAACTGTATCACCGTCATAAGGACAGTGATAAAGTTGAGTTCAGGAGGACATCTGTAGCCGTTGAGCATCAGATTATTATGTACATGGCCTGTGGACATCAAGAGGGCTTGAGTGGCCCCCTGGGCATCGGTCCACCATAAAATTTCCCTGTAGGGTCTATGGCCAATCCTCCCGTCTGACTACTTGTGAATCCTGTGGGTCCTAGTGGTCTGACCCCCACCAATCAGATGCTTATTCCCAGTGGATAAGTTAATAACTTGACACAACCCCTTTTAACTCTAGTCTGACTGGTGTATAAAATGTATGCACATCTAATTGTAAGTTGAATGACAACTGTTGTGTGGTACAGTGTAGATATGTGTGTTTATGTTGTGAGGCAGTGACAGGCCTCACGGCTGCTAGGGGAGAGATATGGCCATTTCTTCGCTGTCAATCAGCAGGTCCGAGGCTGCACCAGGTGGAACAATCAGTCTGGGATAAGAGTCCAGACTGTTAGGCTACATTCACACGTCAGTATTTTTCTATATCCCGAATTTCGGTCCGTTTTTTGCGGATCCGTTGTTCCTAAAAATGTTTCCGTATGTCATCCGTTTTTTGCGGATCCGCAAAAAACGGAAACATGTATAAATTTCACAAAGCAAATAAAGTTGTTTGGATTTCTTGGGGAAAAAAAAGGTGAATAAGTGATTTCTGTGGGCAGGATTTAATTTCCAGGAACGGATTCCGCATAAAACGAATGTCATCCGTTTTTTGCGGAACCATTGACTTTGTATTGTACCAGGATCCGATTTTTGCGGAAAAGAATAGGACAAGTTTTATATTTAATCGGACATGCGGAACGGAACAACGAAAACGGACAGCACACATTGTGTTGCCCGATTTTTTTTATTTTTTTTTATTTTGTATTTTTTTTTTTTTTTTTTTTTTTACAGGACCCATTGAAAATGAATGGGTCCAGAACTGGTCCTGATCTGTTCCGCAAAAAACGGAACAGATCAGGAAAGAAAAAACGGACGTGTGAATGGACCCTTAGGAGGAGGAAGAGTCTGTCTGCATGTGCAGCAGAGGCCTGGGAAGGCTCTGTACAAGTGGGCTCAGCCGAGCTGGCTGAGGGGCCACGGGGCTAGGTGTTAGCCTGAACTTTGGGGGATTCCGCAAGGTCCTGGAATCGACGATCGCTAGGCCAGAGTCAGGAGGACTTCTGGGCCACAATCCCCCAAAAGGTACTGGACTTTGTTACAGCCTGGAAGTGCTGGATTGTTAGGATGGGGAAAAGCCGCATGTTCTTCCCGTGTGTGGACGGGGCTTTAAGTGAGGTAGGGAGTCCTCATGTTTAGTTAGAGCCCAGCCGGGCAGGTGTTTTATTTGTATTGTATGTTTTGGTTTTGCTGAGGTGCCAAATAAAAGCAATGTTTGGCCCCTAACACTGTGGTCGATGAAGATCATTGTGAGAATGTCCCCCGAATAAGAAGCGATCCTTTACAAGGTGTGTGTGTATGTATGTATGTATGTATGTATGTATGTGTGTGTATATATCTATATCTATATATCTCACACACATTATTTATATATATATATATATATATACACACACACACACACACGTTAGAGTAATAGGGAAATGCTCTCAAGTTAAAGGGGTTTTTCTATAACCAGTTGTTACCTTTCCACAGGATAGGTGAAACATGGATGATCGCTGGGATGTTCACATGTGACCACCCTGCCATTCACTTCTATAGGACTGCCAGAGACAGCTGAGGCCTGTACTTGGAAGTCTAATAGAAGTGAACGGATTTGGTAGTCTAATATGTGCACCTCATGATCCTTGCTTCATCTGGTAAAACCATACCTATTATATAAACTTTGTGGCTAATGTAAAATTACATATCACAAAAGAACCAATATAGAAGATAAGAGTAAACCATGCTTATTGGAGAATACTTCACAGAAGGCCACTTTTTTCATTGTTTTGTTAATGGACCTGATGTAATTGTTCCTTTCTGCATCTCATATCTATGGCTTTTTATTATGATATATTAAATGTTATGTTTTATGACCGTGCCTTCGGAGAAGTATGATGTAAAATTTTCAAATTGTCCTAAAAAATGGTGCAAAAGTAGGAAACAGTGGTTGCTTTAAGTCCTACATAAAATGTCTGGATGGCAGTGACATTCACAAGTTTTCTGATTTTAATGTGTCTTGTTATATAGATGGTGAAAATCTGGCCACTCTAGAGCAGGATGGCTTGAATCTCTCCTTTGAAGAATGGGATGTTGCCGGTCTACCCTGGTGGTTTCTGGGGAATTTGAGGGCAAATTATAATCCCCTTAGTTATGGGTCCACAGACATCCCTTCCAACCAGGTAGTATATTTAGACATGAGTTGATTTCTGTATGCATGTGGTCTAAATAGATGTAAATTGACAGTGGATGCCTTCTTTTTTAGCTTTTTATGAAGTTGTGCTAAATGGGGTTATCCAACAGTAGAAATACCCCACCCCCCTTTCCTATAGACGATACTTACCTGGTTCCCAGCACCCGTTCTCTTCTGTATCGCTGCATGGCCGACGCTGCATCTCGCTGCCGCGCGGATCAAAACATCCGGCAACGGGTGAAGGAGCCAATAGCGGGCCACAATCTCCCTAGTGTCACCTGTGTTGCTAGCGGCAGCCGTGCAGCAATCCAGAGGAACACGGGTGCCAGGGAATGGGTAAGTATAGTCTATAGGAGTGGCCCAGGTATTGTGGAGGGTATTTCTACTATTGGATAACTCCTTTGAGTGAATTCTATTTGTTCGATGCACTGTGACAGTTTCTCTGTGTGAAGAACCTTATTTTCCACATGGCAGGACATAGATACAGCCCTTGTTTCTGATACCACGGATGACTTGTGGTTCCTCAATGACAATCGGTCAGATCAAATTAATGTGGAGGTGAAAGTGGAAAGTCTGGATTCTCAAGATAGTGAGGGTGAAGACATGAAAGAAAATGAAGGAAAGAAAGTAAGTTCAATAGCATAATTGCGCATGTTTTTCTTCTCAGCACACAACACTGTCTAGTAAGGCACATAATAACACATTTTTCAATTTTTATTTTTTCCCCATAATTTTCGTAAGTTTCTCCATTTTTGAGGCGCAATGCACACAACTACTGTGTGGGTCCACGTCTGATAACATTTTTTTGTGGATCGTACACAGACCTGTTCATTTCTATGGATTCACACAAAATGCTGACGGCATACATACGTCATTCGTGTGCTGTCCACATCTATTCGGTTGTTCCACAAATTATAGAACATGTCTTCTTATCCAAGAACAGGCAGTGCTGTTATGAAAATTCGGCATGCACACGGCCGGTATCCATATTTTGATGATTCACAGTTTGTAGACTGCAAAATTCCTGTGGTCATGTGCATGAGACCTAAATGTTTATCAACTGCTCCCTTGGTCAAGGTTTTATTTGTCAAAAACTGTAAATGAAGTTACAAGAGTGTCAAGAGTTGTGTTTCTTGGTGTTATTCAGGTGATCGAGCTGACCATATATGATGATTTAGAGGACACACAAAGCCTGAGTGATACAGATACAGAGATTTCTTCTGAGGTTTGTCCTGTTTACTTCAGTGTAGTCAGTATATTTTCTTATGTTAAAATGTATACAAAGCCTTAAAAAAAAAAATAATAAAAAATTCTCATCTTTCCACCCCTGCTGTGACACTTCCAGATTTTTTTTTTGATATATAATCTTCATCATTATGTGTTTATTGTATAATAAAATTACCTCTCCTTTCTGTCTCCTCAGGACTGCTGGCAATGCAACAATTGCCATAAGTTTAATTCCCCTTCAAAGCGCTACTGCTTCCGCTGCTGGGCGTTACGCAAGGATTGGTATGCAGACTGCCCGCCTCTAACTCATACACTTTCCACCCCTGCTCTATCTGCTAATGTCAGTTCCCTAGAAATGAAGAATGGCATTGACATTCCCGACTGCCGCAGAACAGTTTCTGCCCCCATGGTGCGTGTGAAAAACAAGGATAAAAATAGACAAGCTCCTTTCTTAGAGCCCTTAGATTTGGCATCAAATGCCAGAAATCTCTCAGAAAGCACAGACACTCTTCTCGATTTGGAAGAAGCATCACTGGAGTCCAGTCGTCCCTTGTTGGAACCATGCAAGCTGTGCCACCGGCGCCCACGTAATGGCAACGTAGTGCACGGCCGTACAGGCCACTTGGTGACCTGTTTTCTCTGTGCATGCAAACTGAAGAATACTCGAAAGGGATGTCCAGTGTGTAAGAAACCAATACAGATGGTGGTAAAAACCTATGTGCCGTAGCATTGGAGCAGCACCGCTGTCTGAATTGTAGACCTGCAGCTGTTGGCGGCCTAAAATGCCACCAGCGACCTCCCTATCAAACGGTTTGTGTAGACACATAGTTGTGGTTCACTGTGGTGCGCCTTTGGTGCAATTAGGGTGTTGCCATCAATCTTGTGTCCAAGCTCCATTCATTTCTGTGGCCAGCTCCTTCCTTGCTGCTTTGCCTCTACCTGGCCTTGTCAGTCAAAGCAGCCAGGGAGGAGTTGGCTGCAGCAATGATTTGAGTTTGGGTGCAATGATCAATGGTGGCTCCCTCATTGCACCAAAGGCTTAATTTGCATACAAAGAAAAAGTATTATAACTCTTGAACGGAGCCTCAGCTCAACAAAAGAAAAAACTCATTTTAATCAGGGGAACCACAGCTATGTGTCTATGCGAACAGCTTGATGGGGAGGTCGCTGGTGACAGATTGCCTTTAAGCACCTTTTTTTTTTTCTTTGAAGGAGACCTGGATTTCGACAGTACAAAAAATGTTTTATTGTTTACCTTTAGCAGTGGATGTTTTGCCTGATTCCAGTCTTCATATCTGACCATGCTTTATCACTGCCATGATATGCTGAAGTGTTTTCTGTTGCGGAGTTCTGCTTAAGATACCACCAGGAGCAGAAAATGAAACTTTTTTGTTCAAGAGTATTTATGAAGATATAAGAATATATAAGGAAGATATGTGTATCTATTTATGTTTGGACTTCAGTCTTTATGGTTTGATGTGCCTGGAATTCCTGTACAAGGCCCTTCCAGCCAGTGTTTCTGCAGTCTGTCACAATGCAACTATAGTCAGCAATGCATAAAAGGAAGCTCATTGTATATTTCTTTGCCTTCTTGTTAGTATGAAAGTCTTTTTTAATTTAGGTTTTACACGGCACTTCTGTAAGAAAAGAAGTGCCAGAAAAACGTGATTTCTTTCTATCCTATAGGTGTTCATGTTGCCAAAGTTCTCACTTACATGTGGGTTTAGAGTGAAAGTAATTGAAAAGCCCAATGCAATTTTAATTTTTCATGTGCACTTCTGAAAGCAAGCAAATGGCTACCACCTTAAAGGGGTGGGCCACTTTTCTGTCATTTTGTGTCCTTGCTGTATGCCATTTAATGTTTTCATTGTATACATTTTTCCTGATTGCTTTTAGGGTGCATCCTGAGCTGTTAAACAGCGGCTGTGCGGTTGGCGGCACGTTCAAATGGCGTCCGATGCACTCTCTATCCTTCTGTGTGGTCACACAGGTGCAATATGATAAAGGAGAGTGCGCTGGACGCAGGAGGGAGTCTAGGCAGGGCATGTGCTGAGCGCTTCATCGGGAGGAAGCAGGCGTAGACTAGACATGCGCAGATCGCTTTGGCGTCTGAATAGTACAAGTGACCCAAGATGGGACAGGAGAAAGCGGAGCTGAATTACACGGAGTATGAGCAGGACGCATCCGGAGAATATGCGTAGTACAGTAGACGGGAGCGCGCAATGCCGAATAGATGGGTGGATGAAGCTAAGCATTCGCTATATGACGTCCTAATGAACAGCACAGCCGCTGTTTACAGCTGGGCATGTGACCAAAAAATAATTAGCAACATGGGAATCGGCAAAGGAATAATTCATACCATGGAAACATGAAATAACATACAATAAGGCGCCTTGCAAGATAGAAAAGTGGCCATCCTCTTTAGAGGGCCTGTCAGCAAGGCCAGCCCCATTAAACCAAGCATACTACCTGGTAGGGTTGATCCTGCAGTTTAAAATAATACTTGACCTGTAAAATAGATTTTGGCGTTCCCGAGCAAAAAAGGTTTTTATTCTTTGCAAATGAGGACTTCAGTGTAAAGAGTTAAGAGGCCAAGCTACAGTGCACCTCAGCTCTCCGGTGCTAGATACACCCCTCAGTGCACTGAAGACCTAATTTGCGTAAAGAATAAAGGTCTAATTTTCTCGGGAACACTGCAATAGATTTTCACAGGTCAGGTATTGTTTTAGTCAGCAGAATCAACCCTACCAGGCAGTGGGCATGCTGTAAGAGGGTTCATCCGGTTGACATCGAAAATTGAATCCAAAGCTTTTACTGCAATTCTCCTTTGCAGTAACTGAAATATTATGTAAACAGCTTTTTTAGCTTTTTTTTTTCTACAATGGATTTGGCTGCGGTGAATCCACTGCAAAATCTTCATGTAATTATTGTGATTTGCTGCAGACTTGATGTGTGTTTGCAACGCCATGGGTAAAATCCACGTCCTGGTCCTGAGCTGCATATAACACATGAAGGTTTTGCAATGAATTCACTGCTGACAAATCCATAGTAACAAAAAAATAAAATAAAAATAAAATATATATGAAACTTCCCTTTTCGAAGTGTTTATTTACAGATTGGCTTCTGCCATCCATGGCCAACAGCGGCTATGACTGCAAAGCTATGGAATAATACAGTGATGTGGAGTTTAAATGCCCTCCATAATATATTCCCCTGTGCAGGTATGGGGGAGAATCATCAAAACTGGTGCAAAGGAAACTGACTTGGTTGCTCATAGCAACCAATCGGCTTCCACGTTTCATTTTTAGAGCTGCTTTGGAAAATGAAAGGACCAATCTGATTGGTTGCTAAGCCAGTTTTCCTTTGCACCAGTTTTGATAACTCTCCCCCATTGCGTCTGTCGAAGACCAAATACTGTAGCTCACCTGTTCTTATGGGTGGAAAAGGCCAGAAGAGCTTGTTCCAGCTCTGCTCTTAACGTCTCCCTCCTCATCTGTTACCAGTATTGTCACTTACAAGTGTTCACACATGTGCTCTTTCTTGTTCAGTTATTATGTGGAAAGGCAACAGCCAGTTGACATGTCCAGTTAAAATGGAATTGAATCCTGTTGTGATCTGCTGAGGTTGTCCCACAGCAGGTCCTCCTATACTCGTATAGCCTGTAAATGAAACAGCTTAACTTAGTAGGTTAGGTAAGGATGTGACCCGTGGGACAACCTCCTTAACCCTTGTGTCTGGGTTATTAATCTCTGCATATGTGGCCTACAGGACAGGGCGTTAATATTGTGCCTAAGAAGTTTTAGTAAAGATTCATTGTTTTTACAGATGTTAAGAAGCTGTGGAGGACCTGAAACTGTGTGTTCTCCACTGAGCTTGTTATTCTCCACGTACAGCAAGCCTAGTGCTTATTCATTTTGTGGGGTTTTTTTTTTGTTTTTTTGTTTATGTATGCATGTGAAGAAGCTTGTTTGCACTATGTGATCATTTTGTACCAAGTAATCTACATTTGTTGACAGGAGGAAAATATGGATGCGTTAAGACTGTGATTATAATGTTTTTTTTTTCCCCTTATGGTTCTGGAAAATAAAGTATTTTACAAAGTTGACCTGCTTGCTGTATCTATTTATAAATGAATTTTGAGCGTGGGTGGGCTATTTTATATATTTTTTTTTTTTTGTTTGCTTGCTCTTTCTCACGTCCCATATCCCTCAGCGTTGGATATTGTCTCTGTATAGTTTCTTAGGAAACCCACATAACTAAAGAAAATAGTAAAGTATTGGTGAAACCATTGGTACAGTATGCATATCATTCTGTTTTCCACTTATTCTAGAGGTGTAAGCATTTTAGTTAATAGGGATAATAAGATAAAAATATAAGATGTAGTAATGGATAGAGAGGGGCGATGTGTTAATGGATTGCATATTGGATAATAAACCTTGGATAATTGCGAGTGTATACATACCGCCCCCCTTTACAGTAGTTATTGCTGAAGATTCATGAGTTTTCCATAAATAGAAGTAAAAGGGCACTATTGATAGTGGGTGATTTTAATATGGTAATGGATGAGGGGATAAATGCAGAATAGGGCATAAAATGGATTTACACACAGTCTAGACTTAAAAATAATATGCAAGAATTGGACTGCTGGATAGATATATGGAGGTTGTTAAATCCGAGAGCAAGAAAATGTTCATGTTTTTCTAAAACTCAAAATATTTTCACAAATGGATATGGCCAGGGACGTTGCTAGGTTAAAACATTCGGGGCCTGTTAGATACAACTGTATTGCCATCCTCTAATGCCTTGCAAGAGCTGAAGGGCCTGTGATGACATCAGTCCATGTAATCAGTTCTAAATGCAGTAGCTGAAAAGACCTATGGCCAGCTCCTCCCTTGCACCATCATGTGACCAGTGCAGGAGAGGATGGCTCAGCAGTGAAGAGAAGTCCTGGGAAGAAGCTGTGGTGAGGTCTGCTACAAGAGGAGAGGTAAGTGGAGGGGTAGGTTACTCAGCGTGAGAGGCAGAGCAATGTTGGGAGTTATTTAACTGGGACTGTATGTTAGAGCTGAAGTTATTTAAGTGGGACAGTGGGGTGGAGTGATGTTATTTACATGGGACTGAATATTGAGGGGTGATATTTACATGGGATTGTATGTTGGAGGCTGGGGAGCGGGTGATGTTTATGTGGGACTGTATTTTGGAGGGGGCTGGAGAGATTGTGTGATGGTATTTACATGGGACTCTATGGCGGAGGAGGTGAAATGTTTACATGGGACTGTATGGTGGAGGGGCTAAGGAATTATAATTTCTGAGGACAGTAAACGGAGGAATATAACTACAGGGGGAATTATAAATACTGGGGGTGCTTCAAGGCGGGCATTATAACAGTAGGGGGCAATATAAATACTGGGGCACTTCTGGGTGAGCATTACAACAGGGGGTGTTATAAATACTGTGGGGACATTAAGCGTTCTTATTACTACTGGGGGCTCTATAGGAGGGACTTATAGATCCACATTATTTCTTTTAAGAGCATTATGGGGGGCCTTATTACTACTGAGGGGTCTGTAGAGAGCTTTATTACCACTGGGATAACAATAGGGGGGGCCTTATTTCTACTAGGGGCTCTGTAAGGACATTATTAATACCGGGGGGGATCTTCTGCTAATGGGGGCACTCTCGAGGAGCACTATCACTGTAGGAGGCAGGATTACTAATGAGAGTATTCTAGAAGGGAATTGGTATTGGTGGGACTATGAGGAGTACTATTACTATGGGGGACACTCATTTTCCTTCAGGATAGTATTTGGGGGTAGAGAAAAGTGAGAAAGCTAAGATGTCTGTGGGGGGGGGGATTGGTTAACTTAGGCTACTTTCACACCTGCGTTCGATCGGATCCGTTCTGAACGGATCCGCTCATATTAATGCAGACGGTGGCTCCGTTCAGAACGGATCCGTCTGCATTATAACTTAGAAAAATTTTCTAAGTCTGAAAGTAGCATGAGCGGATCCGTTCAGACTTTACATTGAAAGTCAATGGGGGACGGATCCGCTTGAAGATTGAGCCATATGGTGTCATCTTCAAGCGGATCCGTCCCCATTGACTTACATTGTAAGTCGGAAACGGATCCGCACGGCCAGGCGGACACCTGAACGCTGCTTGCAGCGTTCAGGTGTCCGCTCACTGAACGGAGCGGAGGCTGAGCGCTGGCAGGCGGATGCATTCTCAGTGGATCCGCCTCCACTGAGAATGCATTAGGGCCAGACGGCTGCGTTCAGGGCCGCTCGTGAGCCCCTTCAAACAGAGCTCACGACTGGACACCTGAACGCAGGTGTGAAAAGAGCCTTAGAGAATTGGGCAATATTCATTGGGGCTTGGGCCCTGGATCTTTTGAGACCCTTGTAACGCCCCTGGATATGGCAGTAGTCAATAGAAATGCAATACACGATATTAAGAATAAATATGCACAGAGAGGTGTATCTGATCATTGTCCACTTATGGTTAATACTAGAGAGGGGAGAGGGAAGGGACAGGTGTACGGGTAAAAATTTAATTTAGGTTGGATAAATATAAAGGGGACACAAGAAAAGATTAAAAAAAAAATTAAAGAATATTTTGATATTAATAACGGCACTGCGGATGTTATGACAGTTTGGGAAGTTAGTAAAGCTTTTATGAGGGGGATATTTATGAAATACACTTCTATATATGAAGGAGAAACAGATGAGGGAGTTAGGACTAGAAGTCAAAAATAGAGAAAAGGAATCTGGAAAATCCTACTGAAATCAACTTTGAGAGACACACTAAGTATAAAGATGAACTGTACTTGTTAGCTGAGCAACAAACGGAAAATTATGTAAAAGAACAATATGCTCAGGGACATATACCAGGAAAGGGGCTTGCATCTATAATGGCTGCACAGAAAGGAATTAATTATATCTTTCAGTTGGAAAATGAATCTGGGCAAGAAATAGTAGAACAAGCAGATAAAATGGTTATCGGGGAGATATTTTGAAGAAATATATAAAAGTAGATTACATGATGGAATGGAGGAAATAAATGGGTTCTTGGAACGTATTGAAATGAAACCATTCACTAAAGAACAGAAAAATGTTAGAAGCCCCAATTAATCCATTAGAAATGGGTAAGGTGCTCAATTCCATTGCTAAGAATAAGTCTCCAGGGTTGGATGGTTTCCCCTTTGAGGTATATGACACATATAAAGTATTAATGCCTAAATTGTTGGAAATATGGAATGCCTCAGGGATAACAAAATATTGCCAGATACATTACGCGAAGCATTGATAACATTAATATTGAAACCTGATAAAAATCCTAAATTAATGGACTCATATCGTCCTATATTTTTGATAAATACAGATCATAAACTTCTAGTCAAGGTATTGGCAACTAGATTAAGAGGGGTCATATCAACACTTATCCATGAGGACCAAACTGGATTTATGCCTGGAAAATCTACATCGGATAATATCAGGAGATGTTTTTTTTAAATATGCACGTGAAATCAATAGTGACTAGTGGTATCAATAGATGCATCGAAAGCTTTTGACACAATAGAATGGCTGTTTTTGGTTGCTAAAATGGGGTTTGGGAATAATTATTTAATGGATCAAACTTTTATATACGGATGTAAAAGAGTAATTGTAAATGGTGAGGGGTCAGATTCTTTTGAAATTCAGAGAGGAGTAATTGCTATTGCATTGGAACCCCTTGCTTCTCTAAGACCAGATAAAGAGATAATAGGGTTCAAGTTTAGGAATCATGCAGATCATTTGATGTTACTTGTGGGGTCTCATGATTCTCTTGACATGTATATTTGAGGTGTTTGAAAGTTATGGGAAACGAGCAGGTTCAAATATAAACTGGTACAAGTTGGCTTGTATGCCCTTGGACCCACTAGGAGACTGTCCCAGGGCTCCTGGAGATTAAAAAGGTGGGTAAATGTGTCAAGTATTTAGGTGTAAAGGTATCGTGTCGCCCTAAGGACTACATAAAACTAAATGTAATACCTCTAATAAATAAAGTCAGAGATAAGATACGGGTATGGAAAAAACTGCCCCTTTCAATGGCAGGTAGAATATCCTTAAAATGTGTCTACTTCCTATGATACTTTATTATGGAACTCGCCGATAGACAGACATAGCAAAGAAGATTGTGAAAATTCTAGAGTTTATTTTGTGAGTTGATTTGGAGGGGGCAGAGACCCAGAATGAGACTACAACTTTTACAGTTACTCATAAGAACTACGGATAAAAATAGATTAAAGATGACCTTTCATCAGTTTTGACATAGGCTAATTATGGTATTACCGTGTAGGGCAGTCCTCACTGATGTTATGGGTGGTTTTTTTTGTTTTGTTTTTCAAACACGCCAATCCCCCACCGTTCGTCTGCAGTGGTCCCCTGATATTTTGGCACGCTGTATTGTAATGAGCTGTAACTTCGCAACGGGGCGGAGACGCAGTCTTCTGCTGTGGGCTTCTTCTCCCTGGCTGTGAGCGCGATCCAATCAGAGCAGACCGCTCCACAGCCAGGGAGGAGCGAGATTCCTTCTCCCTGGCAGTGACCGCGATCCAATCAGCGGACCGCTCACAGCCAGGGAGAATGAGACGCCTACAGCAGAAGACTGCGACTCCGCCCCATTCCAAAGTTACAGCTCATTAGGATACAGCGTGCCAAATCATCGGGTGGGGGGGCCACAGCGGATAAATGGGGGGAGGTTTTAAAGGGAGTCTGTCAGCAGATTTACCCCTTTTTAACAGTTGCCATTCCGCTGTAGCTGCAAAACAGATGATTAACACAGTACCTTTATATGCTTTGGTGGACTTTTAAATATGCCAAAAACGAACTTTGAGGGCTCGCAAGTGCCCAGGGCGGAGTCCACCGGGTTGGAGCCAGGCAGCTCTGCCTCTTCGGCTCTTATCCCCGCCCAGCCTCCTCCTCTGCTCGCCTATCTGTTGTCTCTCCCCCTCAGCGAGATCCCGCGCCGACGCGATGACTTCCTTGGTTGGGGCATGCGCATAAGCTACTGCGATGCCGTGTCAGCAATGGGCATGGCATTGCGCATGCCCCGGCCAAGGAAGTTATCGCATCGGCGCGGGATCTCGCTGAGGGGGAGAGACAACAGATAGGCGAGCAGAGGAGGAGGAGGCTGGGCGGGGATAAGAGCCGAAGAGGCAGAGCTGCCTGGGCTCCAACCCGGTGGACTCCGCCCTGGGCACTTGCGAGCCCTCAAAGTTCGTTTTTGGCATATTTAAAAGTCCACCAAAGCATATAAAGGTACTGTGTTAATCATCTGTTTTGCAGCTACAGCGGAATGGCAACTGTTAAAAAGGGGTAAATCTGCTGACAGACTCCCTTTAAAAAAAATAATAATACACCCATGGCATCAGTGGGGGCTGCCCTACAAGGTGATACCATAATTAGCCTATGTCAAAACTGATAAAAGGTCCTCTTTAAATAGTGGGATATGGCAGGTATCCATCTACAAGAACAACTTAAGAGCTCTCCAACAATGAAGTTGATGTATAAAACATGGATGACAGTCAAAGATTTTTGGGATGATATAGAGATACATGAAGATACCCTGTTATGGAATAATGCCTTTATAAAGGAATTAAGTGCAATAGATAAGACACCTTGGTTGAAACATGGGATATACAGGTTTAGACAGATCTGCAAGAATGGTGAAGTAATAGGGTTTCAAGAACTTAAGGATGGATTTGGTTTTCTGAATAAAGAATTTTTTTGATTATATACAACTAAGGCATGCAATTAGATTGTGTCAGCGAGATAGGACAGGTATATTAGAATTTCCTCAGCGACTAAAAAAGATTGCTAAGTTGACAGAAGGGAAGAGAAGGATAGCTACAATTTATAATATCTTATTACAACAAAGTAAAAAAATAAATGGTGTTACTGCAAATAAAAAAAATGGGAGGGGATAGTGGATGCTGTGGACCCTGAAGGCTGGGGAAAAATCTTTTTGGAAATAAAGAGAATCTCCTTAAATCCAGCCCATAGATTGGACCACAAAAATTTGTGTCACTGGTTGCACTATTCCCCGACTAAACTAATGAAATGTTGTAAAAACAAGGTTTTTAAATGTCAAAAATGTGGAGAATTTGGACGATGGGCTGACAGTCTTTTGAAACAAGTTACACAACATAACATAATTACACATATCTAACCCCAGTACACATTTAACTCAAACTGATGACCATGTTGTCACATAGCTCCCCCAAGTTAAACCATGGCAGACCCGGTGAGACCATCTACGGGTCCACTTGGGGATGTCCATGAGGGTACAGTCACTCTCTTCGGTTCTGTTTGCCGAGATAGTCCATGGTCATTGGCCTTGGGTTTCCAGAGCCTGTGTTGAATTGGGAAATTGGATGGCTGTAGGGCCAGGCTCCACCGCAACATCCATCCCTGGGCCCCAGACACCCATTTCAAACAAACAAGTGGGGTCTCCAAATTCTCAGGTCCGTAGTCGCTAGGAAGGAGGCTGGCCATCAGCTCCCCTCCAGGAGCCCAGGTCACGGTGGGTTCCGTGACAGGAGGGAAAAGTTTTTTCTTTTTTTTTCTTTTTTCTTTGCTTTCCTCTGTATCAACTTGTAGGATAACAGGCCGAACTGGATGACAAACGTCTTTTTCGGCCTTATATACTATGCTACTACGTGTTCGATAGCTTGTGAGAAAAAATACTATAAATCACAGGAAAAAAAGGAAATTTGCTAAGATGTGGTAGAGATGGATAAAAGAGATCGAATAGAAGTTTGATCTGGGGGGAGGAGAGGGAGGGTAGGGGGCTCATTCCTTCTCCCCATTTCTATATTAAAAAAAATATATCCTTTTTGGGAAGGTGAGGGGGTGATGGAATGGGTTTTAGGTTAACATAGAACTGTGGACTGTATGTTTATCCTTTAAAAATGTAATGGGAAAATAAAAGAAAAAGGTAATTATGGAATATTTATGTTTGGAAAAGGACATTATATTTTTTGTGTATGAAGTTGGTAGTGTTTTATTGTCTATATAATTATTTAATAAAAGGAATAAAATATTAAAAATATAACAATAAAAATGTATGCCACAAAAAAAACACATCCTTTTATACAGCTATGTGGAAAAAAAAAGTTATGGCTATCAGGAATACAGTGACACAAAATGACTTACTTGCCATATAACCTGTTTTTATTCTGCAGAAGGACTAAAACATAAAAAAATTCCATAGCATTCCTACTGACCTTATAGTATACAGTTTGCATGCTATTCTTACTGCTACCTAGACAACAGAAAAAACACAATAATGGAGTTGAGGTGTTTTCTCCCAAAAATAAATCTAGCTATACAATAACTTATATCTAACCCCAAAAAGTGCCTTTAAAAATACAACTCGTCCTGCAAAATAAAGCATTGAAAGAAAAATGAAAATAACTTTGTTTTCCCAGGATCAGCATATTGAGGTCTAGGCCAATCAGAGTAGCGGCAGTACAGGGTATCGCAGTTTCCTCCTGTTTCTGTTGAATAGGACGAAGCTGCAATACCCTGAACAGCCACATCTAAGTAGATGGTGCACAGATAGAGGCGTCGGGGTAAATATTGAAGAGGTTGCAGTGCCTTCAAACAGCTGATTAGTGGAGCTGCCAAGATGTGGACACCTACTGAGGATAAGCCATCAATATGTTGATTCTGCAAAACCCTTTTAGTACAGGCCTGGTCATTAAGAGGTTAATGACCACAGTACATTCAGACTAAAGCCTCATGCAGATGACTATTTTTGGTCCACATTCGATCTGCATTTTTTGCGAATTGCACACGGACTGCATCCATATTATGCAGATCCGAGATTTGCTGACCGCAAAACAGATACGGTCATGTTCAGGAAGCTTAACTGTAGATGTGTTGGTCAGGACTGGGAACATGACTGACAAAAAAAAACCCTGCATTTCGAAGTATACAGTGTCTCTCCATTGTTTCTCCTATTGCTTAGAATAGGACACATGCATGATACTTGCTGGGCGTTGTATGGTTGCCTTGGCAATGGTACCATCCATTGTTCAGTTGCGTCTCAATGAAGTGGGAGCTGGTTCCGTAGTCTTCCTTCTAATGTATGCATTTGATAAGAGGTAGACTTTGATAGGTTACGGTTACTAGGAAAGGTAATGCCACATTCAAATAACAGGGTCACACCAATGATAAGAGGTGGGGGTGACCATATACCTTGTCCTCACTGCACATTGACCTCTGCACAGGTCACAGAGCATGCCCAGAACAGGTCAATGAGTTATGAGGTGCACTACACGTTCCTGAGGACCCCCATTCAGACCCCCATGCTCAGAGCAGACATTAAAAAAATTGTCTTTCCTATTGATGCTGCCGCCACTCCTAACATCCAGAGCTCTTCCTGCCAAGCTGTGCCGTGACCTGGCATCCCATATTGTGAGGTCACAGAATGCCGACGTCCTCACCTTGTGCACAAGTCACAGCACAGAGTGAGGAGCCTGCAGAAGACCAGGTTGCGCTGCATTCACAGTTTCCCGTTCCTCTTGTACTAATGAGCGCTTCCATAATAGAAGCGCTCATTAGTATTTGTCCGATAAGCCGCACTGACCTTTCCTACATTTTGGGACACATTTTTAAGACCAGCGTTTTAGACACTACAGCGGATCCTCTGCCAGCTATGGGGCTTTATCAAGAGGCGCTGGCCTCGCCATAACTTTATAACGTTCTAAATTTAAAACTGCTTCCTTGCTGTCTTTCAATGAGACCATTTTCTACACCTAAAACAGACATAAAAAATGGTGAATGAGACGGGTAGAGATGGCCTTGCGGTTCGCACTGCAGTTGTTTTGCGGCGAACTTTGCTCATTCGCGATTCGCCGAACATGCGAGCATATGGTGATATTCGCACCGCCATATTTTTTTGCATAGCGCCAAACTTTGACCCATTACACATCCATCAGGTGGTACAGGACAGCCAATTGAGACGTTTCAGCACATGGACATACCCCCTACCTTATAACTAAACCCGATCTGGCAGCCATTTTACATTCATTTTTTTGCCAGTGTAGGGAGAGGTTGCTGTGTGGAGCCGGGACAGGCTGTTAGCGACACCAAACGCTAGCTAATAGGGCCACAATAGTCCTTCTAAGGACAGGTATAGGTGTGCTATTGATAGATGTGACATACAGAGGGGTGTGATATACTTATACCTCCTAACATAGAAAGTATATTATAGTGCATTTGTATTGTGCAGCAGTTGTGTGCAGTTCTGCTGCAATACTGCAGCTAGATAGAGGGACAATTTGGAATAAGTAATTGCCACTGATATACCTGCTGCCCCCCCCCCCCCCCCAAAAAAAAATATTTTAAAAAATGATAGAGGGGTGTGCTATACCTATAATATAAGTGCTGTAAAGTTAGTGGATGTGGAGGGCACTCAATACCTAGGAATGGATGGATGTTGTCAGTATAAATAGTTGATGTCTGGAATGCTTGAAGGTATAGAATAAATACAATATGACTGCAATATAACTAAACAAATGGAAATTTTATTAATATATAAAAAAGGGGGGGGGGTAAGGGGTGGTAGGTGAGAATAAAAAATATATGGAAAATAAAAATATGAAAATAAGATCAAATGAGGAATCCAATATGGACTCCAAAAGATTGTATCCCAAAAAATTGTATAAATCAGTAGAGAGTCTTTGAGAAACAGTCCTTTTTAGACTGACTGATTATAGAAAATGCTGGTACTACCTGTTGTAGCGCTATGGCTATTCATATTTGTCTGCTAGTAGCAGTGCTCAGCATTGAGAGGAAATCTTCCTGCTTGTTGACACAGATGCTGCACTTTATTGTGCTACACAGAGATGTGCTGTCCAGATCGTATTAGTGTGCTAGCGCAGGTGTTTTTGCAGAAATAGCTTTTCCAAGCAGGTGTAGCCACTAATCTCTGTATACCTAAAATATACCTTCTAAAATAGAAAGTACACTGCTCAAAAAAATAAAGGGAACACAAAAATAACACATCGTATATCTGAATTAATTAAATATTCTTCTTAAATACTTTGTTCTTTACATAGTTGAATGTGCTGACAACAAAATCACACAAAAATTTAAAAAATGGAAATTAAATTTTTCAACCCATGAAGGTCTGGATTTGGAGTCACACTCAAAATTAAAGTGGAAAAACACACTATAGGCTGATCCAACTTTGATGTAATGTCCTTAAAACAAGTCAAAATGAGGCTCAGTAGTGTGTGTGGCCTCCAGGTGCTAGTATGACCTCCCTACAACGCCTGTGCATGCTCCTGATGAGGTGGCGGACGGTCTCCTGAGGGATCTCCTCCCAGACCTGGACTAAAGCATCTGCCAACTCCTGGACAGTCTGTGGTGCAACGTGACGTTGGTGGATAGAGCAAGACATGATGTGCTCAATTGGATTCAGGTCTGGGGAACGGGCGGGCCAGTCAATAGCATCAATGCCTTCGTCTTGCAGGAACTGCTGACACACTCCAGCCACATGAGGTCTAGCATTGTCTTGCACTAGGACGAACCCAGGGCCAACCGCACCAGCATATGGTCTCACAAGGGGTCTGAGGATCTCATCTCGGTACCTAATGGCAGTCAGGCTACCTCTAGCGAGCACATGGAGGACTGTGCGGCCCTCCAAAGAAATGCCACCCCACACCATTACTGACCCAATGCCAAACCGGTCATGCTGGAGGATTGTCAGAACTATTGGGTATGAATAAAGTCCATAATTATAAGACCTATATAAGAGTATGGACATGAGCCTAAGGGACAACCATTTTTGTCTTATTTTAAAAGGCAGAGTGATTTTTTTTCCTTTACTCTGAAATTGCTAACCTAAGGTTTACGATATATACCAAAGTGTTTACCTATGTCTGTTTTGTGAGAAGGAGATGTCCTAAGGCCTAGATAAGACAATGTATTCGAGTTCTGATGATTTTAGTGAATAGAAAGACTCTAATCTTTCTTTGTGGTTTTTATATTAATCAATATAGGAGTAGATTGATTTTATATTATCAATTTTAATAGGTGTGCTGAATATATAGTATATATATAAGAGTATAGTCCTCATAGATATATTCAGTTTTAAGATTAGAAACGAGGTATAAACTCCTCTGTCATGTTTAAAATCTTTTTTTTTTTTTTTTTTTTTTTTTTTGAAATTCTTTATTTCTATTTCGCAAAGGAAACAAAATCATGGCATGTTGAATCACATACAACAAAAAATAGTAGTCGGGCCAGCGCCGACCGTCAACCATAAGCATAATCTAATAATGCACCAACATTTACAGCACATAAGACAATGTTTGATACGCAGCCTACTGTCACACTAAAGCACCGTGACATATCTGATATGTACCATATAGAATAAAAGAAAAAGGAGAAACAAAGGGCCAAAGAAGACATGGCCTCAGCATAAAAATAAAGAAAATTTCAATGAACAACAACATGAATGGGGGGGGAGACACAGGACAGGGACATCAGGGAGACATTAAGGGATAAAGGGTAAGGTAGCAGGGGGGGGGTAAGAGAAGTGTACAGGAGCATCCAAACGAGACTCTCAAGCCAGCAGACTCCGATACTCCGAAGAGTCCTGAAAGGTGAACCAAGGGGACCACATAGCAACAAAAGCTCTGTTACCACCGTGCAAAGATGCCGTGAGTTCCTCCATTCTCCGAATCTCTTCAACCCTCTGAACCCACATTCCCATGGAGGGAGGAGAGGCAGACTTCCACCTCGCAGGGACACAAGACCTAGCCGCTATGACCAGGTGACGTAGACAGGACCGCCGAAACAGATTCAACGGCAAATCCGAGAGAAAGAGCAAGAAAAACTCTGGTGTGTTAGGAATGGAAAAGGGAAAAATGGAGGCCAGGGTCTCATGAACCGAGTCCCAGAAAGGTTTGATTTTGTCACATTGCCAGAAGATATGTAGGAGGGAGCCCTGTATGTTTAAAATCTGTCTCGGTGTAACACACAAATTAATTATTTCTTTCCTTGAATGGAGAAATGTGAACACAGGTGATCATGAACAAACCCTGTCTCCTCCAAGAACAATGAATTGAGATAGCCCTATTTATCTTGATTTAATTAAGTCTGGTCAAAAGACTTAAGGATACACAAGTTAGTTGACCAAGTATAAAACTCATTGTCTCTTCAAGATCTTCTCAAGGTTTTGTCTGAAACCTTAGATTACATTTTATTGCTATTATATAAATAAGAGAAATAAATGAGTGCTTCGATTTTTGTATGGAATACTAGTGCCATCTAGTGTTAGGGTAACAAAGATCTAGGGTATATTTTTCCCTAAAGGGAGGTTCTATTAATTATAAAGTGAGGTCACTAGTTAATGATAAAACTTGGCCAAGCCCTTTCTAAGATAGGATAAAAAGATGGTATGGGCTGACAGAGGGGGGACACACACAAGAAAGAGAAAAAAGAGAAGTAAGCTCTTTAGAGGGGTCTATCAAGATGAAAGCCATGGTGAGATGTGCTATGATGGACCACCCAGCTTTCCTAGGAGCAGAAGTGAGATTCCTACTAGAACTTGGTAAGAGACACAGAAAATGATATTTCATTTTATTAAGACTAATTTGATAGTGTGGGTGAAATTATACCATCTAGATTGGCGAATAAATACATAATTAAATTAATTGATCATCTCCATATTGAGATGTAGTTTTAGGATATTGTGAGGCTTCATTCTACCTGCAGAAGAATCAAGACTCATAATCTAGCAAAGCATTAAATAATTGCTTACATATATATATATATTGATAGAACATTCTTCGCCAAGCTAAGTGATGGATTCCCACAGGAAAGACTTATTTCAAGTCCTTTCCATTTAAAATATGGTCTAGCAAAGATCCTATATCCCTGTCATTTGTCTTAATAGTCTTACCAAAGTTATATCTGTGAAAATAGTCCAGGATGGGGCGGAAGGATACAGTTATCTCTTCTAAGTTATATCCTTGAATGGATTTGCCCATACCTGAAGTCATGTGATGTGTAGTTGGTTAGAGGGGGGTGGAATGTATTTAGCATTCCATATTGATGTCTAGGATTAGACATGCCCGTCCTGATATCATGAGATTTTCTCTGAACAGAAGTAATGTATATAAATTATGTTCATATTTTTGATATCCTAACCTAATAATAGCTTGGTTATAATGTGACAAGTTATTTCCACTCACATGTATTGTTAAACTTGTAATGCTTTATATTAACGCTATATACATTCCTTTGCATGTATCATTGTGTTTATTTACTTATATATGTTTATAACCTTGTAACCAATAAATCTGCATATTTTTTATAAACCTGTGTATTATTGTATAATGCAGAACTACATGTTTTATCATTAACGTCATCTCACGTCAAAAAGAACTTATTTATCTGAGGAAATAGTCGGCCTCAGATGTGAATTGTATCAATTAGGTTGTCTACAATTCACCAGGTCATGATTTTAAGAATTTATGAACATTTTTATAAATTTAATTTTTTTATGATAAATAATTTTTATGACCATAATTAATAATTCTTAATTGAATTATTACAACCCGACAGGATGTTGCAGGCAGCAGAACGTTCTCCACGGTGTCTCCAGACTCTTTCACGTCTGTCATGTGCTCAGTGTGAACCTACTTTCATCTGTGAAGAGCACAGGGCGCCAGTGGCAAAATTTGCCAATCTTGGTGTTCTCTGGCAAATGCAAAACGTCCTGCACGGTGTTGGGCTGTAAGCACAACCCCCACCTGTGGACGTCGGGCCCTCATATCACCCTCATGGAGTCTGTTTCTGACCGTTTGAGCAGACACATGCACATTTGTGGCCTGCTGGAGGTCATTTTGCAGGGCTCTGGCAGTGCTCCTCCTGTTCCTCCTTGCACAAAGGCGGAGGTAGCGGTCCTGGTGCTGGGTCGTTGCCCTCCTACGGCCTCCTCCACGTCTCCTGATGTACTGGGCTGTCTCCTGGTAGCGCCTCCATGCTCTGGACACTACGCTAACAGACACAGCAAACCTTCTTGCCACAGCTCGCATTGATGTGCCATCCTGGATAAGCTGTACTACCTGAGCCACTTGTGTGGGTTCTAGACTCCGTCTCATGCTACCACTAGAGTGAAAGCACGGCCAGCATTCAAAAGTGACCAAAACATCAGCCAGGAAGCATAGGAACTGAGGTGGTCTGTGGTCACCACCTGCAGAACCACTCCTTTATTGGGGGTGTCTTGCTAATTGCCTATAATTTCCACCTGTTGTCTATCCCATTTGCACAACAGCATGTGAAATTGATTGTCACTCAGTGTTGCTTCCTAAGTGGACAGTTTGATTTCACAGAAGTGTGATTGACTTGGAGTTACATTGTGTTGTTTAAGTGTTCCCTTTATTTTTTTGAGCAGTGTATATTATAGTGCATTTGTATTGTGCAGCAGTGTGCGGTTCTGCTGCAATAATGCAGCTAGATAGAGGGAAAAACGCTATTGGAATAAGTAATTGCAACAGGTGTGATATACCTGTTGCCCCCCAAAAAACGGATTACGGGGTGCGATATACCTGCTTTCACAAAATACTGATTGTGGGGTGTGATACACCAACTTCCACCAAATATTGATTAAGGGGTTTGAAATACCAGCTTCCAGAAAATACTCATTATTGGGTTCTATATACCTGTTTCCACAAAATACTGATACAGGGTATTGATATACTGGCTTACAACAAATATTGATTGAGGCCTGCAATACACTGGCTTCCACCAAATATTGATTAAGGGGTTTGATTTACCGGCTTCCAGCAAATACTCATTATTGGGTTCTATCTGTATACATGTATTTGTACTGGCCCACAGTAAAATTGATATCCAATGACCGTCTAATATACCTCGAGCCACATAATCACTTGTTCTTTTCTTTACTTTAAATGAATAATTTTTGGGGCCTGTACTACACTGGCCTGCATTAAAATTGATATCCAATGACCATCTAATATACCTCCAGCTACATAATCACTTGATGTTTTCTGTCCGGTGAATGCATAATTTTTGGGGCCTGTAGTCCACTGGCCTGCAGTAAAATTGTTATACAGTGACTGCCTAATGTACCTCCAGCCACATTATCAATTGTTCTTTTCTGTGCGGTGAATAAATAATTTTTAGGGCCTGTACTACACTGGCCTGCAGTAAAATTCATATCCATTGACCGTCTAATATACCTCCAGCCACATAATCACTTGATGTTTTCTGTCCGGTGAATGCCTAATGTTTGGGGCCAGTACTCTACTGGCCTGCAGGAAAATTGATATCCAATGACCGTCTAATAAACCTCCAGCCATATAATCACTTGATCTTTTCTGTCCAGTGAATGCATAATATTTTGGGCCTGTACTCCCGTGGTCTAAAATAACATTTTGGGGATGGAGCGGCAGTCTGGGGGCACACGTAAACTAGGGGCAGGACGGATCCAACAGGCTGTTCACCCCCTGGAACAGCCTGCCGGAGTCCCCTGCCGCTAGTGTGAAAGTGCCCGAAAATGGCGGCTCTTTGATTTATGATCATAAAATCTGTCCTTCTCGTGACACTGCAGGACGGCCGGTGTCAGAAAGCAGAGCACAGAGCCCTATGTAAAGTCTGCCGGTCTCAGCAATGTGAAGCTGTATATTGTGTGCAGATGACAGCTGAGATAACTGCTCCGCTGTGTCCCTGTGCTTCAGAAAGGAGTTTTAGATACTTGACTGATTCTTCCCTAGACCAGGGGTGGCCAACCCGTGGCTCTTGAGCCGCATTCGGCTCTTTGCCTCTTCAAGTGAGGCTCTAGCTGTGGAGCCGGGAAGCAGTCAGGCCGGCTGACTCTCCACCCAGTGCTCAGATCTCTTTTCCCGATTGGGCACTGTTGCTACTTTGCAGCTCCAGCTCACTCTCCACTACGTCCTGATGCACACAGTGTGAGAACGTAGTACGGGGAGATACGCATTATGACCCGACGTTGTGCTCATCAGGTCACAGTGGAGAGCGTGTCAGGAGCCCAGTGCCTGATCAGGAGAGGGAAGAGATTTTTTTTAAATTATAGAACTGAGCATGGGAGGTTCTGATCTGAGCATGGGGTGTCTTGATATGGGCAATAGGGGTCTGATCTGAGCATGGGAGGTCTTGTTTGAGCAGGGGTTGGTTAGCTCTGATCATGGGGGCAGTGGCGTGCCCAGGGGTGGGGCAGTTTACTGCGGGTGCTGGCGCTCAGCGCTCTCAGGGGGTGCCAGAACAGAAGCAATGAGCGCTTCAATCAATACAAATGGAAGCACTCATTGCTTTTTCCTTTATAAGATGCAGTGCATCTTATAAAGGGAATACTAGTGAGCACTTCCATAATGGAAGCACTCACTAGTCTGCAGGAGGAGGGGGAGTGAAGCGCTCTGAGCGCTGTCCAGTACTTACCCCTCCTCCTGCTTGCTCTTCTCAGAGCCGGCGCTGCTGTGTCCTGGCTGCCTGCAGCATCAGGACGTACAGAGCGCAATCTTAACTGATGCTGCAGGAGGTCAGGTGACTGAAGCACCGGCCCTGAGAAGAGAAGACAGCCAGAACACGGAGAGTGGCGGCAGGAGAGGTAAGTGACTTTATTATTTTACAGTCTGATATGGAGGTTTAATGGGGGTCAGGAGGTCTGACTGGGGGGTCTAGAGGTCCAATGGAGGTGTGATTGGGGGTCTGGAGGTCTGATGGGGGTCTGGAGATCTAATGGGGTCTGATTGGGGGTCTGGAGGTCTAATGGGGGTGTGATTGGGGGTCTAGAGGTCTAATGGGGGTCTGGAGATCTAATGGGGGTCTGATTAGGGGTCTGGAGGTCTGACTTGGGAGTCTAGAGGTCTAATGGGGTCTGATGGAGGTATGGGGGTCTTATTGGGGGTCTGGAGGTCTCATGGGGTCAGATATGGGGGTCTGGAGGTCTTATATGGGGGTCTTATCTGAGGTCTGATATTGGGTCGGTGTCTTTACATGGAGGTCTAATGGGGGTCTGATCTGAGGTTTAAAATCTGTGTGGTACCAGTATTTTCAGGGGGACTTTCTGCAGGAAAGTATTGGGGAGCACAGTGGACACAGAATTGGGGGTGGCTGGATGGGGTGTTGAGAAGTTGCGAGGATGATGGAAAAGTAAGAAAATAAGAGGTTTGTTTGTTAAACTCTGCAGAGATGAGACGCGGCTGAAAGAAGTCACCATCTGGTGTAACAGGCGAAGAGCAGGAAAGCGAATACCTACATCAGAGAAAAGGTGGTTACTATCATATCTAAGCAACGTATTTTTGTCAATGGGTTTAACAAAAAGGTCAGTGTATAGATGGCTATCAATCCTTCTGACCGTCATATCTAGGAATTGTAATTCAGTATCCGATGAGACTAATGCAAATTGTACATCTGGATGTATTTGATTAAGAAAATCCTTAAAATCGCATAATGTCGATGGTGTGTCAGTCCAGAGGAGGAAAATATTGTCTATTTAGCGCCACCACCCCAGGACATGCTTCAAGCGGTGGCTCACATAGACGTACTCCTCCTCCATGTGTGCCATAAAAATATTCGCATACTTTGGCACCATATTAGACCCCATAGCGGTCCCCCGTAGTTGAACATAAAAACTGTCGTGGAACATGAAATAGTTGCAGGTGAGCACAACCTCAAGAGAAATCATGAACTCTCTACATTTCGCGGTATAGGGGGTGTTGTTTAGACACCTTGCAACCGCGTCCATACCCCGATTATGGGAGATGGAGGTGTAGAGACTTACAACATCAAAATGATGCTAATATGACTCTTTCAGGGAGTACAAAAGATTTTGCTGAACTTACAAAAGGGTCACTGGATGTAAGAGGTATGTGGCGCTGTATGACCCTGTATGTTATGTAGTGCTGTATGTAATGTTTTCCAAGTATGTCTTTAAAGGGGTTGTCTGCTTTTTTTTTTTTTTTGTATGAGCGCTGCCTTCTCTGCTCTGTTTACCTGCTCATCACTGCAAATTCTACGACGAGCAGGTGAACAGAACAGAGAAAGCAGCTCTCATATGACCGCTGCCCTCTCTTCAAACAGCTGGGGGCACAGAGGGCATTACTACTATGGAGGGGGCACAGAGGGCATTACAAATGTGAAGGGGGCACAATGAGCATTTCTACTATAGAGGGGGCACAGAGCCAGAGGGCATTACTACAATGAAGGGGGCTCAGTGGGCATTATTACTGTTAAGGGGACACAGTGGGCATTATTACTGTGAAGGGGACACAGTGGGCATTATTACTGTGAAGGGGACACAGTGGGCATTATTACTGTGAAGGGGGCACAGTGGGCATTATTACTGTGAAGGGGGCACAGTGGGCATTATTACTGTGAAGGGGGCACAGTGAGCATTATTACTGCGAAGGGGGCACAGTGAGCATTATTACTGTGAAGGGGGCACAGTGGGCATTATTGCTCTGAAGGAGCACAATGGGCATTATTACTGTGAAGGGGGTACAATGGGCATTATTACTGTGAAGGGGGCACAATGGGCATTATTAGTGTGAAGGGTCACAGTGGGCATTACTACTGTGAAGGGGGCACAATGGGCATTATTACTGTGAAGGGGGCACAAAGAGGGCATAACTACTGTGAGTGGGAACGCATCTGTACAAAACTACTGTGAAGGTTTTACAATGAGGGTAATACTACTGTGAGGGGGTCCAATATATATTTTCTAAGTATTTGATGGGGGGGGGGGGGGTGCCAGAGAAAGGACCCGCCCCGGCTGCCGAACACCCTAGGCACGCCACTGCATGGAGGTCAGATCTGAGAAGGGGGAGATCTGAGCATGGGGGGGGGGGCGAGATCTGAGCACTGAGGGTCTGACACTGGGAGTCTGATTTGTGTTGCCTGATCCGAGCATTGGGGGTCTGATTTGGAGGTCTGATGAGGTTTGGGGATCTTCTTTAAGGTCAGATGAGGATTGGTGATCTGAAAAATACAGTGACTCGTGTGTAAATGTATAGCTTGTTGCTCCTGATTGTTGCTCCTGTTTTTTGGCTCTTTGTGTCGGTAAGGTTGGCCACCCCTGCCCTAGACTAAAGGAGCAATTATAAATATTTAAAGACATCTAAGAGTTTATTTATAACATGTTTTTGATGTTTTTTTTTCAGTATTTTCATTTTTATCTTTCCCGGAGAACACCTTTAACATCCACAGTGAGAAAAATGTTTTAGGGCCTTCTACGGGACTACATACAGGATTATGTAACTGTCAATAATATAATAAGTGATAGCCAACATGATTTTACTAAGAACAGAAGCTGTATACTAACCTGATTTGTTTTTATGAAGAGGTGAGGAGAAGCTTGGACAGAGGAAAGGCTGTCGATATTGTGTTTTTGGACTTTGCAAAGGCAATTGATACTGTCCCACATGGATGACTAATGGGTAAATTGAGGTCTATTGATTTATAAACTATAATTTGTAGTTGGATTGAAAATTGGCTTCATGATTGTATCCAAATGATCGTACTCGTAATGGTCCCCAGTTATAAGTGGTATACCCCAAGGTTCTGTGCTGGGTCCGCTATTAACCTATTCATTAATGACATCGAGAATGGGACTGTTTGGGCCTCTACTTAGCAAATGAGGTTCAATATAGATAAATGTAAAGTTATGCACCTGGGGGCTAATAATTTGCATGCAGCATATGTCCTAGGGGGAGTAAAACTGGGAAAGTCACTCGTTGAGAAGGATCTAGGTGTATTAGTACATCATAGACTAAATAACAGCATGCAATGCCAGTTAGCTGCCTCTAAGGCCAACAGAATGTTGCCTTGTATTAATATAGGTATGGACTCGCGGACCAGGGATGTAATATTACCACTATACAAAGCATTGGTGCGGCCTCAACTGGAATACACGGTTCAGTTCTGGGCACCAGTCCATAAAAAGGATGCCCTGGAGTTAGAAAAAGTACAGAGGAGAGCAACTAAGCTCATAAAGGGCCTGGAAGATCTTAGTTATGAGCAAAGATTAAGTGGACTGAATTTGTTTAGCCTTGAAAAAAGACATTAGGGGGGACATGATTAACCTGTACAAATATATAAACGGACCATACAAAAAAATATGAAGGGAAGCTATTCTGTGTTAAACCACCTCAAAAAACAAGGGGCCACTCCCTACGCCTGGAGAAAAAAAGATTCAGTCATAAGAGGCGACAAGCATTCTTTAGGGCTGTGTCACACGAGCGGATGCCATGCGTGTCATCCACAGCGTGACTGACAGCCAAGCCCCGCTCCGGACAGCAGAGACACAGAGCATTAACATGATTGATAATGCTCTGTGCCTCTCTGTAATCTTTTTACTACAAAATCACAGTGAGATAAAGTTGTCACCGTGATTTTGTAGTAAAAAAGATCACAGAGAGGCACGGAGTATTATCAATCATGTTAATGCTGCGTGTCTCTGCTATTCAGAACGGGGCTTGGCTGTCATTCACGCTGCGGATGACACGCACGGCATCCGCTCGTGTGAAACAGCCCTTACAGTAAGGGCTGTGAATCTCTGGAATAGGCTGCCACAGGAGCTAGTCGCAGCAAATACAGTAGATGGCTTCAAAAAGGTTTAGATGTCTTTTTAATAGCATTGAGGCTTAAGAATATGTATAGAATATGTAATAAAATTCCCCAAAAATGCCTGACTTGACATTTTGCGAAGGAGCTCTGAGAGATTAGAGGTGGAATCTGATTGGTCTCTAAGGGCAATTAAGCCAGTTTTCCTTTACACCAGTTTTGATTAATCTCCCCAGTGTGTTTTTGTACCTGCCAGTTTTTTTATGCCATTATTTGTATTTAAAAAAAAAAAAAAAATTCTGAGGAAAGTATGTCTCCTTGGAAGGTCACTGCCTCACTGTTATAAAACAAATATCAACTCACCTTACACGTGTTTTATATATTTTTTTTAATCAAATAATAAACCAGACTTCCATGCAACATCTGCAAAATGTAGGCAAAAAATGCAAAAACCCCTAAAAAAAATGAAAAATATTAGACACTAGCCTAACACTAGAAGACTACAAATCTATGTGTCGTTCTTGTGACAGCAGAGTGATAATGTTTTGAGCACACAGACACTATTTCAGACACAGCAGTCCAGTAATTTTTGCTTCTTAGAGCTTTATTATAACAATCACGATTGTACATATTAGTTGGGAAAGGATTTAAAGAGGAGTCTGGCTGCCTTTTACTACAAAGTCCAAGATTCCTTTCTGATCCAGTGACAATCAAAGTAAAGGTGATCCCAAATGGTCCCCATTTCTTGGAATCAGATGATATAAACGGTGGGACACCTCCTTGCTTTTTAAATGCAAGTTTTGTTGTATAGTTTTTTAGTAGTTTTGCATGGGTATACTGAGAATATCTGGACTTCAGTCATAGAAAATTAGCAAAATGATAACCCAGTGTATTGTGACCCTGATGCTTCAGGAGTCCAGGAAATGAGCCGGAAGTTCGAGGGCAGGTAACTGCACAGCAACAAATTCACAGCATTGTGTAGCATATACATAACTATACACCTTTTGTATAATTTTCTGATTTAACATGAAATTAGGCTTCTGTTCACTTTACAAAAATGCAATATGTGTATTTGCTGTAAGAGTACTATCTGTATCTACTGAGCGTGTCCTTCCATGCTTGTAAAATGTTTGCGTACATTTTCAGTTATTTTTTTATTTTACATTTTTTTGTTCTTTGCAGGTGTACAGCAGGGACGCATTCTTCATTTGTGCAACTACACATCTGTGTGAGTGTACACTGTGTTTTTAGGTACATAAATGTTCTTATGTATTAGTCAGCACTTGTTTCTACAAACATCTCCGTGCCCACATGCTGACTTTGTCTCTTTGCCTATCTGCCTGAGTTCTTTAAGACGTTCTCTCACTTTTGGATCCTTTCCAAGGCACTACTCTCCAAAGTCTATCTGGGAAAGTCTCTGAAACGTAGGCAAATGTTTATTAGCACAAAGGAGTAGCTGGCACATTGATGCCTGACAAATGCTCTTTTTTATTCTGGTTCCATTGGTGTATAACTGGAGGGTAAATAACTCTGCCAGAGAGAGACCATGGTGACGAAGGGTCTGAGCTGCCACCTGGACGATATCGGGCAAGTAACCCAATCACCACCAACAATGAGCAGAAAGCTAGTGCAGTTAGTGCTTTTTGTCCTCTATGTTTGTAACCTGTGCCAGTCTCTCTAGTCCTGGCACTAGCACATGCCGTTCGCACTCTGCCCCCAAGGATGGAGACACGTAGGCATACCCTGCATTCCTCTCCTGGAAGTAGTCTTGTGACATTGTATGAATTCAGACCGACAGGAAGCCTTGCACGTTCAACACTGGCACCAGGTGTTAGGCAACTCCACCGCAGGCTGCATCCAAGAGCATTAAGTGGTGGGACCCAAGATAGCAATAAATGGCGCTCGCCTACTTCTCCCACATTAAGCTGGACAGGATCGTCTCTAGGTGGGTATAGTTGGTTGACCATGAGGTGAACACTCTTGTAATCTGCTCCCACCAAATTCTGTGCTACACAGGTATATACTCCAGCATGAGCAGATGAGACCACCTGTATTTCTAGTGTGCCTTCTTCTTGTACTTTGTAACCACCCCAGTTTGCAGATACTCCTAGCCTTTCTCCAGAGGGGGTTACCCAATATATTTGTGGCTCTGGCTCAGCAAGTGCTCTGCAGTGTAAGGTTATGCTTTGTCCACTGGATGCCCGAACTCGAGGTGAAAAGCTTGGCACAGGAATAAGGGGAAGACAACGATCACTCATCTCGCGAAAAGGGACTAATCTTAACTGTGTACGCCTTAATTCTGGAGGCTCGGCACATAGTGTTGATTGGGGTTCCATAAAGCGTACATGTGAGGCTGTGGCATTCACCCAACGGATAACGCAATCACATCTCAGAGGATTTCCATGCATAGCAATTTCCTGCAAGTTTGGCAGTGACTCTACAGTTTCTCTGTGTAAAGAGCTCAGAGCATTGTTATTCAACATTAGCGTTTCCATGCGTGGCAGTTTCTGGAAGGCCCTGGGATGGATGAAAGAAAGCTTAGGATTGTTAGTTACTTCTAACTTGGTCAGTTCTGGCAGGTTCACTAAAGCCAATTCATCAATAGATACTAGCTCTTCCATGCTATTTAATCCAAGTTCCTTTAACTGAGCCATATTTTCAAAATCTTTTTGCTGGATTCTGCTCAGTGGATTCTTGTTCAAATCCAAAAACTTCAGGCTTGGCACCCTTTGCAGAGCGCCTTTTGGTACTCTGATTAATTTGTTATCATACAAAGAAAGACTTTCCAAGTTAAGTAATCCTTCTAATGCAAAGTCTGATATGTCCTTAAGCCCCATACCTGCCAGAACAAGACTCCGTAAATTGGAAAGTGCCTTAAAGTTCATGTCTAGGATTGAACTAACCTTATTGCCGCCAACCATCAAGACCTCAAGAGATGGCATTTCTTTAAACCACTGGTTATTCAGTGTTTTCAGTAGGTTTGAGTTCAGATGAAGACGAAGTAAACGTTGCAGACCAGAAAATGCTTGGGGAGATATGTCACTCAGTTGATTGTGATTAAGGTACAATTCTTCAAGGTTTTCAAGTCCTGAAAAGCTATGATCTGGCAAGTTTTCCAACTGGTTCTCTTCAAGGTGGAGGCTTACAAGGTTTGGTAGTTGCCTGGCATTAAAGTCTCTAATATGTGAGAAACTGTTCTGAGACAAATCTAGTTCTGTCAGGTTTTTCAGGTAACCTAGTTCTTCTTGCTCCAGATGTGCAATATTGTTGCTCTGCAGAAGAAGTGTATGAGTCCCAGCTGGTAGAGCATTTGGGACAGCTGTGACAAATAGGTCGTTGCAGTCCACAGTATTGGCCTCTCTGTAGGCTGACCTGGGAGTATACCAGGGACGTATCTGACAGACACACTGTGATGGACACTGCACTTTCCAAGGCACAGCTGGAATGCCTGCCATAGCTGAGGATGCCCAAAACAGGATTAACTTGACCACAAGAACTCTCATCTTGCAGCCAGGAGAGGGGTAATCAAAATTCATTCTCCACATAGATAAAGTGTATGAATTAGAATTCTTTACAGAAAATAAGAGAGCAGTTTCATCCAGAAGACTAGAGTGTCAGCTAAGACCACCCTTTTATCATCATGAACACCAAGCTGCTGGGCTCTTCCTCTTGAGAGCAAAATCATCATTTAGAACATCCAACATTTGATAGGATCTGTGGAGAGAAGGGATTATTGTTAGAATTAAAAATGCAGAAATCAGATTCAGCACATTGCATGTTTTCTTTTTCATCTATGGCCTCTTTTCATCACCTCTTTTCTTCTTCAGAATGATCGAATTTTCCCCACCTGCCCCTTTCCTATTCACACACCTCTTTCCTTTTATGCACTTTCCTTGTTTCTATCTCCCTCCATCCCTAGTGTTTTTTTTTCTCTATTTTTCATCTCCTTCTCCCTGTGCATCGCCCCCACAAGCTGAGTCTTTTCTTCCATGGCCCTTTGTTTCCTAAGAGCCTCTCACTTGTCACCATGGTGACGGACCAGCAAGTATTAGACATGTTCAGTTTGGCCAAATACAGTGCTGGCCTCAAAAGGAAAGTGCTGAGAGAAAACAACTTACTTTGTGAGATGTGGAAATGGCTACAAGATACAGTTCTATTATTGTGTTAAATGTAGTTTATATTGTTAATACAGTCATTTAGAAGCAAAAATACATTTGAATACAAATCTCTAATCAGCTTTATGATTGGGATCAGGGTTAACCTGACTATTCATTAGCTACATCCTTCCCATTTACAGTACTAAAAAGCTACAGTAACATGGTCCTTGTGTAAATAACAGAACATCCTCACAGAAAGTCACACATGTGAACAGTCATATATGTGAAAAGTCACACGTCAACAGTCAGATCCAATACCACAAGTCTGTGAGTGGCAAAAGTATGTGAACCCTTGCTTTCAGTATCTGGTGTGAAACTGCAATTACACAATTCCAGTAATTGTTGATTAGATCTACACATCCAATTGGAGGAACTTTAGCCCATTCCTTAGCACAAAACAGCATCACTGCTTACTTCAGTTCCTTCTATTGGATTAAGGTCAGGACTTTGACTTGACTGTTCAAAAACTTTGGGGGTCATTTATTAAGACTGACGTTTTAGAGGCCGGTCTTAACAACCCCTATATCTGGCGGTGGATCCACCGAAGTTATGCAGAGGCGCAGGCCTCTACATAACTTCCTCGCATCCAGCGACAGTCTAAATGTAAGCCAGCTTCCTGGCTGTTTTATATTTTCTACGCCTAACACAGGCATAGAAAATTATGAATGAGACGGCCTGTCGGGCATTACCCCTTCCCACATCATGCCCACTTTTTTTACACCTGGCGTGAGCAGGGAAAAGTCGCAGATTGCGGCGTAACTAACCATTGCGCCTCAATCTATTTCTGGATAATAAATGACCCCCTTTATTTATTTTTTTCACCATTCTTTTGTAGAACAACTTTTGCACTTAGGGTCAATGTCTTGTTGCATAAACCACTTTCTCTTGAGGTTCAGTTCACGGAAAGATGTCCTGACATTTTCCTTTAGAATTTGCTGGTATAATTCTGAATTGATTGTTCTATCAATGGTGGCAAGGTGTCCTTGCACCGATGCAGCAAATAAGCCTCAAACCATGATTCTATCACCACTGGGTTTCACAAATGGGATGAGTTTTTTTTAATGTTGGAATGCAGGGTTTTCAAACATAACACTTTTCATTCAAACCAAAAAGTTCTATTTTGGTGTTATTGCTCCAAAAAACATTGTTCAAATAGCCTTCTGCCTTGTCAAGGTGACCACATAGAAGCGCAGCAATGTTCTATGTGGAGAGCAGCGTCTTTCTTATTGCAACCTACCATGTACACCATTTTTGTTCCTGATGGTGGACTCATGAAGATTTAGCTAATGTGAGAAAGACCTTTAGTTTCTTAGAGGCTACCTTGGGTTCGTTTGTGATCTCGCAGACTATTACACGCCTTACTTGGCATCATCTTTGTTGGTAGTAATAATAGTCTTAAATTTCCTCCATTTGTACATAATCTGACTGATGTGGATTGGTGGAGTCCAAACTCTTCAGAGATGGTTTTGTAGCCTTTTCCAGCCTAATAAACATAAAAAAAACTCATTTTCTGAGGTCTTCAGAGACATCTCCTTTGTTTGTGCATGTGTTGGGAATATCAGACTTTAATAGCTCTCTTTTAACCACCTCCCGTCCGCCCATAGACCGCCCATAGACTATAAACGTCCGGGAGGTGGATCTCTATCTCCTAATGGACGTTTTAAAACGTCCTTTCAGAGATCGCAGCTGCACGCTAATCGTGCAGCTGCTGATCGGGTTGCCAGGTGTCCCTGCCTTCTGGATCGCTACATACACAGCGCTCACCGAGCGCTGTGTATGCAGAGCAGGAAGCACTATGCGCTTCCTGTTCCATGACCGCCGGGACCGGAGAGTGCAGGAGCTGTGTGAGGTCTTTCAGAGACCTCGATCAGCCCTGCTCTGAGGCTGTACAGCGCAGTATTGCTCTGTGCAGCCTCTCTGGGGGGTGTATTTCCACTGTAACTGGGGCTACTATGTCAGCCCCAGTTACAGGAGAAATCAACAGTGAAAAAAAAAAAAGAAAAAGTGAAGTAAATGTCCCCCAGAGGTCTTGTATGACCTTATGGGGGACGAAAAGTGTAAAATAAAAAGTAAATAAAGGGTTGAAAAAAAAAAAAAAAAAAGTACAAGTAAGGAATAAAAAAAAATGTTAAAAATAGAAAAAATAAAATAGACATATTTGGTATTGCCGCGTCCGTAAAAACCAGCTCTATAAAAATATCACATGACCTAACCCCTCGGATGAACACCGTAAAAAAAAAAAAAAAAAAAAAAAAAAAAAAAAAAAAAAGGGTCAAAACAAGCAATTTTTGTCACCTTACATCACAAAAGGTGCAACACCAAGTGATCAAAAATGCGTATGTCCCTCAAAATGGTACCAATAAAACCGTCACCTCATCCCGCAAAAAATGTGCCCCTACATAAGAAAATCTCTCAAAAAATAAAAAAAAACTATAGCTCTTAGAACATGGAGACACTAAAATATAATTTTTTGGGTTTCAAAAATGCTATTATTGTGTAAAACTTTAATAAATCTGAAAAAGTATACATATTAGGTATCGCCACGTCCGTAACAATCTGCTCTATAAAAATGTCACTTGACTGAACCCCTCAGGTGAACGCTGTAAAAATAAATAGAAACTGTGCTAAAACAACCAATTTTTTGGTCACCTTGCCCCATAAAGTGTTATAATGAATGATCAAAAAAATCATATGTACCCAAAAATAGTACTAATAAAACTGGCACCTTATCCCCTAGTTTCCAAAATGGGGTCACTTCTTGGGAGTTTCTACTGTAAGGGTGCATCAGGGGGCTTCAAATGGGACATGGCATCTAAAAACCATGTGGAGTTCTTTTTCTTCTGCGCCCTGACGTGTGCCCATACAGCAGTTATGACCACATGTGGGGTGTTTCTGTAAACCGCAGAATCTGGGTAATAAATATTGAGTTTTGTTTGGCTGTTAACCATCGATGTGTTAAAGAAAAAATTTGATTAAAATGGAAAATCTGCCAAAAAAGTGAAATTCAAAAATTTGATCTCCATTTTCCTTTAATTCTTGTGGAACGCCTAAAGGGTTAGCAAAGTTTGTAAAATAGGTTTTGAATACCTTGAGGGGTATAGTTTCTACAATGGGGTCATTTATGGGGGTATCCACTATGTAGGCCCCACAAAGTGACTTCAGACCTGAACTGGTCCTTAAAAAGTGGGTTTTGGCAATTTTCTTAAAAATTTGAAGAATTGCTTCTAAACTTCTAAGCCTTCTAACGTCCTAAAAAAATAAAATGACATTTCCAAAATGATGCCAACATAAAGTAGACATATGGGGAATGTTAAGTAATAAATATTTTATGAGGTATCACTTTCTGTTTTAAAAGCAGAGAAATTGAAATTGAGAAAATTGTGAATTTTTCAAATTTTTGGGTAAATTTGCGATTTTTTCATAAATAAAGGTGAAATATTTTGACTAAAATTTATGACTATCATGAAGTACAATGTGTCACGAGAAAACAATCTCTGAATGACTTGGATAAATAAAGGCGTTCCAAAGTTATTACCACATAAAGTGAGATATGTCAGTTTTGCAAAATTAGGCCTGGTCAGGAAGGGGGCAAATGGCCCAGATGGCAAGTGGTTAATAAAATAACAGATTTTCCACACCTGATTGTTATTCCATTGATTAAAAAAACACAGGATTCTAATTTCAATGTCAAATTATCTGCCAATCCTAAAGGTTCTTTGCATACTTTTGCAACTCACAAACATGAATAGTGGATCCTTTTCCTAAATGAACAAATTACCAAGTCTAATATTTTTGACTCATTTGTTTGATTTAGTTATCTGTATCTATTGTTAGGACTTGTGTGAAAATATGATTGAGTTTTTAGGTCAAATATATGCAGAAATTTAGAAAATTCTGGAGGGTTCGCAAACTTTCAAGTACCACTATAGGTGTGTTTTCAGCCTCACACCTATTTCATTGCTGCTCCCTGAAACCATGTGAGAGGAAAATATATTTTGTGACATCTTTTACATTAGTCAAAAATATATTAAATATTGCGTTTTTGCTTTTCACTCTCTGCTTTACTGTTTACATAGCCGTATGGGGGCTTGTTTTTTGCGAGACAAGTTGCACATTCTAATTCCACAGTGTAATATTGTATATGATGTAGTAGGGAGCTGGAAAAAAAATTCAAATGGAATGAAATCAGAAAAAAATTAAATTTCACTGCAGTTTTATGGGTTTTGTTTTTACGGTCTTTCCTATATGGTAAAACTGACCTGTTACTTTCATTCTCCAAGTCAGTACAATTACGGCAATACCACATTTGTATAATTTATTACTGGAAAAAATATTAAACTGAAAAAATAAAAATAAAAAATAATATATATATATATATTTATTTTTTACCACTATATTCTGACCCCTATAACTTTATGTGTATGGAGCTGTGTGGGAGCTAATTTTTGGTGGGACAATCTGTACTTCTCATTGATAGCAATGGTTTTGTACAACTTTTTGATTTTCTTTTTATTCAGTTTTTGTGGACATTTTGAGTTTTTTTTCCCTATTGACATTTGCCGTATGGGATAAATACTAGGGATCGACCGATATTGATTTTTTAGGTCCGATACCGATAATTTGTGAACTTTTAGGCCGATAGCCGATAATTTATACCGATATTATGTGAATTTTCAATTTTGAAAAAAAAATAATTCCTGCTGAAAATGAATGTTTATTGTTAATGTGTATTTTTTTTGTAAATCTTTCTTTTTCATTTATACTTAATATTTTGGTGTTTTTGTTTGTTGTTTTTTTTTTTACTAACTTTTAGCCCCCTTAGGGACTAGAACCCTTCTATCAGGGTGAATAGGACTCCACACTGTCCCTGCTGCTCTGTGCTTTGTGCACACAGCAGCATGGAGCTTACTATGGCAGCCAGGGCTTCAGTAGCGTCCTGGCTGCCATGGTAACCAATCGGAGCCCCAGCATTACACTGCTGGGGCTCCGATCGGAGGAGGAGGGGATCCTGTGGCCACTGCCACCAATGATTAATACTGCGGGGGAGGGGGGGGGGTGGGCGCACTGCGCCACCAATGTTGTTAGTTAATACTGGGGTGCGGGGGCCGTGGGCGCACTGCGCCACCAATGTTGTTAATACTGGGGTGGGGGTGGGGGGCCGCGGGCACACTGCGCCACCAATGAAAATAAATCTCATTCATTCATATACAGGAGGCGGGAGCGGGCTGCAGAATCACATAGCCGGCTCCCGACCTCTATGAGCGGAAGCAGCGATCCGCGGCACCTGAGGGGTTAACTACTGTAGATCGCAGCTACTGCTCATAGAGGTCGGGAGCCGGCTATGTGATTCTGCAGCCAGCTCCCGCCTCCTGTATATGAATGAATGAGAGACTTATCTTCATTGGTGGCGCAGTGGCCATAGCTCCTCCCTTCCTCTTGTTCCCTGTCCTCCCATTGGCTGCAGCGGCAGCAGCAGCACAGGGGGGATGGAGACACTGCTTCCTTCTCCCCTGTGCTGCAGAGGGAACACGGAGAGCGCTGTCAGCAGCGCGATCTGTGTTCCCGATTTGTTATCGGAATATCGGCAAAATAAATGCCGATACCGATAACAGTTAAAATCCTCAATATCGGACGATAATATCGGTAAAACCGATAATCGGTCGATCCCTAATAAATACTTTTATATTTTCTTAGTACAGACGTTTTCACACATGGTGATGCCCATGACTTGTATTTTTTTATTGTTTACATATTTTTATTACCATTTTAGGGAAAAGGGGGGGGGGTGATTTGAAGTAAAACATTTTTTATTAACTTTTTTATAGTTCCCTTAGGAAAGTATAACAAGCAGTCATTAGATTGCTTCTCTCATACACTCCAATGCATTAGCACATGTACGGAACTTGGTCGGAAACGGGTTAAAGATTGTTCTCACTCAACAGATGAGTGTGCACCATAGGCACATGTCGGCTGTGGTGCCTGTGGGTGCAATATTTAAAGACCAGACATCCACCATACATGCAGTGTCTGTGATCAGATACAACTCCCTTCACAGACATTTAACCCCTCAGATGCCATGATCAGTTGTGGCCATGGCATTTGAGGCAGGACTTAAAGGGGTTGTCCAAGTTATTTTATTGTTATTTGTATGTTTCTAACTAAGCAGATGTAAGGGGTTTTCAATTCACTTACTTCATGTATAGTGGCTCTATTCTCCTAGTTAACTGAGTGTCACATGACCTGTGATATCAGCTTCCTTCCCTGCTCTGATGACCTTCCGTGCTCAAGCCTGATGGAGCAGGAGGGAACAGGTTTGGAGTGATAAGCCACACCCCCTCCATTGCCTGAGTTGCTGGCCACACTCTCTGCACTGCCCGATCTGCTGGCTGAGCTGTCTGCTCTGTGTCTCTCCTCCCACTGGATTCTTCAGCAAGTTTAACTCCTTGTACCATCAGCAGCACAGACTCAGGGTTGGAGGCTCTGCCTCAGGTACTGAGCAGCTGCAGGATTTCCTCTTCTCCAGGCAGTGGAGACAAATACTGTGCACAGGATCTTCCCTCCCTCCTCATCCTGCAAACACAGAGCTGGCTGGAGGAGTTCTCTCATGTGTACTCTTCTGCTGGCTGTGAAGAAGTGTCTGCAAAGAATTGCACAAAAACAGCTAGGGGGAAGATCCTGTGTGCCTCAGCAATGTCATTGTACTGTACAGCTAGTCCCACAGATACACCAGCAGCAAATTATTTCTCCCCTTTTGCAGTGCAGGGGGAGAGGAAAGGCAGTCTTTGTTGATACCTTCAGAGATTGTTATTACGTCCCCCCCACAGCTCTGCAACTGCATGTAAACAAAGGGGCCAAATAGAACTAGGGAAATGAGTAAATATTTTATTTTTTCCTAAAACTTACTTAGCTTATGTATATATTGCTATCAGATTGACAGTGCTTTCTATTTAATTTAACTAGTTTTAACTTTTTTTAAGTAGTAAAAAAACTGGATATAAATTTGGTATAGCATTAATCATACTGCCCCCCAGAATAAAGGTAATGTGTACATTTTACCGCAAAGTGAATGCCGTAAAAATGAACTCAATAAAACAATAGCACAAACTGCCCTTCTTTTTAATCACACCCACCATTAGTTTTTTCCAGCTACTTAATGCATCATATAGAATATTGCCTATGTGAATGAGAAAAAAAAATGGTTTTGGCTTTTTGGAAGGTAGGTAGTAAAAAAAAAAGTCAGGCAGGGGAAGTGTGTAGAGGTAACGCCCTTTAGTGGTGGCTGCTGATACCTAGCATGTTATGTTTAAATGTATGTCTATGCAGTTGAGTTGGAGCTCTGTCTAAGAGAAACAGAGCTCCAACAACTATAGATGTATTAAAAAATTTGTCAACATAGAATTTTGGACCTGTTTAGATTGAAAAATCCAAAATGGTATTCGAGGTGGATTTTGTCTTTAAATAGAAGTTAAAAGATTGATAATAGAAACATAGAAACATAGAATGTGTCGGCAGATAAGAACCATTTGGCCCATCTAGTCTGCCCAATATATCTGAATCCTATGAATAGTCCCTGGCCCCATCTTATATGAAGGATAGCCTTATGCCTGTCCCATGCATGCTTAAACTCCTCCACTGTATTTGCAGCTACCACTTCTGCAGGAAGGCTATTCCATGCATCCACTACTCTCTCAGTAAAGTAATACTTCCTGATATTACTTTTAAACTTTTGCCCCTCTAATTTAAAACTGTGTCCTCTTGTGGTAGTTTTTCTTCTTTTAAATATGCTCTCCTCCGTTACCGAGTTGATTCCCTTTATGTATTAAAAGTTTCTATCATATCCCCTCTGTCTCTTCTTTCTTCCAAGCTATACATGTTAAGGTCCTTTAATCCTTTCCTGGTAAGTTTTATCCTGCAATCCATGTACTAGTTTAGTAGCTCTTCTCTGAACTCTCTCTAGAGTATCATGCCACATATAAAATCTTTCCTCACAAAACAAGAATGACCGTCTAGTTCTCTAGTACCTGAGTGAGTCCCCACAGCATCTAGGATCCATTGCTGCTATTACGGATATAGGTATGCCTATGCTACTGCAGTATACTCACCTTCACACATCTGCCATGACACTTTTGATTATCACATCAGACAAAAAAAAGCATATTCTGTGCTCAACAGATAATAATATGGAAGTGGTCAGTAGTTACATTAGTAGTAGGTTTAAAAAATATGTGTTGGTACTAGAAATAATGCACCAATAAATGGCATTAAAATAAAAACTACTTGCACATTGCCTGCGAAGGACAAAATTCAAACGAGAACTACAAAGAGCTTTGAATTCTACCACAGTCCACACTAATCAGTCAGCCTGGCGTAATCTGTTTCATAGCCAGTGTCGAAACCCTTACGATTCTTTTGTATTGTAGGAGAGAGAAAAAGGGATCTGCATGGAAAGCCACCTCCTTCTCTAGACTGGAGCAGAGGTAATTTATAACCCCTGCAGTGTCAGCATCAGCACTTAATACCCAGCACCGAGGAAGGAGTATCACAGTCAAACTATGTGAGACCTAAACAGGAGGCATCCGAAGAGCCAGGAAGGAAGGAAAAACTAGAAAAGAACTGGTAGAAATTAAATGAAAAAGAGCTTTTCCAGCACAGCAAAAGAGGAGGAGTAACAAATACCAAGTAGTCTTGGCAAAGTAAAATACTGAAGGACACATTTTTTATCTCACGTTAAGAAGCACAGATGTACTAGGACTGTGTGACATTGTAGCATGGCTTACAATATAAGCCAAGAAGTAGCTATTCTGAATACTACTCACTAGGAGAAGTTCATAAATCAATATGGAAATATTTAGTTATTAGTAAATATACATATGGTTCTAGACTGGTCAACTCTCCTGACATTCCTGTTTTAGCAGTGACATACCTATAGGGGTCACAGCAGTCATAGTTGCGAATTGGTCCACAGGACTCCATAAGCAAAACTATTTGATCTAATTTTTGATGCCCAGCATCCAAAGTATCGTAAATCTGAAATTCCTCACTGCCAAAAGTGATCTATTAATACCAAAAGTATCAGTAGATCAGTATAAAGGCAAGGAACGGAAGCTGTGGAGAAAAATTCAGATGGGCTGCTGTAAGTGCTACAGTGTTCTCTTAGCGCATATTTATAGGGAAAAGACAATTGAGCTGTACAGAAAATTATACTCCACCCCTACCACTACTTAGATTGGGGTTCGTGTATAGGGGTATCCAGTAATTAAAGAGGTTATCCAGTAATTTATATTGATAACCTATCCTCTGGATAGGTCATCAATAGATTGGCAGGGGTCCGACACATGGGACCCCTGCCAATCAGCTGTTTGAAGAGGCCAGCGCTCCATGAGTGCCATGGCCTTTTGCTAGGCCATGTGACATCACCGTACATCGGTCACATGTCCTAGTTGCAGCTTACCCCCATTCAAGTCAATGGGGCTGAGCTGCAATACCAAGCACAGCCTCTGTACAATGTATGGCACTGTGGTTGAATAGCTTCCAGGAGTCAGCTGTGCTCACCAGAGCGCCGGTGAGTGTGGCAGCTGATTGGCATGGGTTCTGGGACTTGGACCCCCGCTAATGTGATAATGATGACCTATCCAGAGGATAAGTTATCATTATCTATTCCTGGTTAACCCCTTTAATGTGAGGTCCATATCAGACCTGCAGCCGAGGTAAATTACATTTGGATACTGATAAACTGGCTGACACCAGAGAGCAAGTACTACACAAAAAGTAGGTCCCCTTCCTCTGTCATGCACCTTACATTGTGTGGTCACTATTTGGGAAGTGGATGGCCAATCAAAGAAGATGAATAGACAGGCTGAAGCTGTTAAGCTTGAGGAAGTAGGGCTGGAGACCAAAGCTGAACCTCTGACCTGGGGCCCTTAGTGACATCCTTGTGTTTTAGTAAATACTTCCTCATGAAGTATTACAGAGGAAACTGGTCGTTGCCATTCCTCTTATTGATGGAGTGTGTCCCTACTGTCTGACAATGCGTAGAAACACATTCTATTGACAAGGATAATGATAACACCCAGTTCTCAATGTATTCATATATTTCCAAGAGGACTAACAAAGGAACTGCACAGTGTTCAAGTGAGGCTTAAAGCGTACCTGAGTTTTCCCAAAAAAGTTTCATAATGAGTTTCATGTGCATCTTTGTACAATCATAACGGTAAAGGAACAAATGTGCGGGCTTCCCTAAAGTCTCTTTCAGCCATATTATTCCCTGTTTCAGCTGCTCAGCTAGATGCATTTATCTCACAAGCAGTGGATGTCTCACTTCTGCCAGTACAGTATGCAGTGACCTCACTTCCTTTACTTCCCATTATGTTTGTTTTCTTCTAGGGAGCTAGAAAAATACTGATAAGGAGGGATACATTACACTTACAGAATTACAGAAAAGCAGGAGGCTCCTGTGATGTTCAGAAGCAGTGTAGAAGCAATCTTATCAGAATCTCAGCAAGGTCTGGCAGCCCCCCCCCCCCCTTGCATTTTCTGTGAGTTGTCTTTTTTGTCTGTTACTGGGGACGGATCTTGCCTGACAAAAGGGAGTGGACTGCCAGTTAGGTGGAAGTGAGAACCCTAGTGGCAATTATTATTATTTATTATTAAAGTGACATTCATTCCATAGCGCTGTACATATGAGAAGAGGTATAATTACAGTTGCAAGAAAAAGTATGTGAACCCTTTAGAATGATATGGATTTCTGCACAAATTAGTCCTAAAATGTGATCTGATCTTCATCTAAGTCACAACAATAGACAATCACAGTCTGCTTAAACTAATAACACACAAAGAATTAAATGTTACCATGTTTTTATTGAACACACCATGTAAACATTCACAGTTCAGGTGGAAAAAGTATGTGAACCCCTAGACTAATGACATCTCCAAAAGCTAATTGAAGTGAGATGTCAGCCAACTGGAGTCCAAACAATGAGATTAGATTGGAGGTGTTGGTTATAGCTGCCCTGCCCTATAAAAAACACACACCAGTTCTGGGTTTGCTTTTCACAAGAAGCATTGCCTGATGTGAATGATGCCTCGCACAAAAGAGCTCTTAGAAGACCTATGATTAAGAATTGTTGACTTGCATAAAGCTGGAAAGGGTTATAAAGGTATCTACAAAAGCCTTGCTGTTCATCAGTCCACGGTAAGACAAATTTTCTGTAAATAGAGAAAGTTTAGCACTGCTCCTACTCTCCCTAGGAGTGGCCATCCTATAAAGATGACTGCAAGAGCACAGTGCAGACTGCTCAATGAGGTGAAGAAGAATCCTAGACTGTCAGCTAAAGACTTACAAAAGTCTCTGGCATATGCTAACATCCCTGTTAGAGAATCTACGATACGTAAAACACTAAACAAGAATGGATTTCATGGAAGGATACCATAGAGGAAGCTGCGGTCTAAAAAACCCCATTGCTGCATGTTTACAGTTTGCACAAGAGCACCTGGATGTTCCATAGCAGTACTGGCAAAATATTCTGTGGACAGATGAAACCAAAGTTGAGTTGTTTGGAAGAAACACACAACACTATGTGTGGAGAAAAAGAGGCACAGCACACCAACATCAAAACCTCATCCCAACTGTGAAGTATGGTGGTGGGGGCATCATGGTTTGGGGCTGCTTTGCTGCGTCAGAGCCTGGACGGATTGCTATCATCGAAGGAAAAATTTATTCCCAAGTTTATCAAGACATTTTGCAGGAGAACTTTAAGGCCATCTGTCCACCAGCTGAAGCTCAACAGAAGATGGGTGTTGCAACAGGACAACGACCCTGTAACGGGGTGTCAAAGGTCTCCTATCAGCCGCAGACCTGCTCCTTAGCTTCGGGAGCGAGGATCTGTGTTCAACCTCGTTCCCAGGGCGCTTTGCTAGCTGGGAGGCTCCCTGCTCCTAGGTCTGCCTTGAGCGCCGAGCTGATCACTCGGTGCTCGACTGGTCGTTCTGTCGGTCATGTGACGCTGGCCACGTCACATGACCCTCACTCCCCACTATAAATACAGGCAGCCTGCTGGCCACAGGTTGCCTGTTAATTTCTAGGTTCCTGGCTATTTGTTGGACTACTGAATACTCACCTGATCCTGTTCCCTGACGATCCTTTGCCTGCTCCTCCTGTACTGCGCATCCGTCCTGGTATTGTGACCTCGGCTCCCATCTGACTACTCTTTGCGGACTCCTCTGGTACTTCTCTACTCTCCTGGTATTTGACCCCGGCTTCTCCTGACCATTCTTTGCTTAACCCTTTGTACTGTGTAGCTCTCTTGGTTCTGACCCGGTCCGTTCATGTTCCGTATTTTGTCTTGTTTGTCTTCCCTGCACATATCCTAAGTAAGGGACTGTCGTCCAGTTGTCCCCTGTCAGGCAGGGCCAGGGGTGAGGGTGGAGCGCAGTGGTCACTATCCTCCCCCCTGTGTGTGTGTGTGGACATGACCATTACAGATTAACAGGCCCAATAACCAATGTATCATGAATCCTCTTATTACCCTGACTGACCATGTCTCTAACCTGACACAGATGGTGCAGGAGCTAGGAGACAAACTCCATTCTTTTTTAGTTAGGGCAAGGTCCTTCCACTCCTCAGTCCTCCAGTCCACATTTTAAACCCTAGATCAAGCTCCCAGAACCCTTTTCTGGAGACCGGAAGAGGTTTCTCTCCTTTAAGGAGAGTTGCAAACTCTACTTCCGTTTGCGCCCCGTGTCCTCCGTTCCCGAGAGCCAACGCGTGGGGATTATCATTTCTCTACTACAGGGTGATCCCCAGGACTGGGCATTCTCGTTACCTCCTGGGGCCAGTTGTCTAACTTCTGTGGAGGGTTTTTTCAGGCCCTGGGTACCCTCTATGACGAACCAGACAGGGCCCTGGTAGCCAAGACAGCTCTTAGGGCACTGGTTCAGGGCCATCTCCCTGCGGAGGAATATTGCACCCAATTCAGACGGTGGTGTGTCCCCTGAGGATGGAATGAACCAGCCCTGAAGAGTCATTTTAGGTCTGGTCTGTCTGATAATTTAAAAGATCTATTAGTCAGTTATCAAATTCCAGAGACCTTAGAGGAGATGATGACCCTAGTTGTCCGACTTGACCGACGAGTTAGAGAGAGAAGACAAGAACGACAGTTCTGTTCTTAGATGGTGGTCCAGCCAGAGGCCTTTTCCAGGGACAACACTGAGGTCTCCACCGAGGAACCCATGCAGGTTGGCATGACCCGGGGTAATCTTTGTCGCAGACGCGGAGAGTGCTTCTACTGTGGAGATCTTGGCCATTGGATCAACAAGTGTCCTAAGAGGGTCCTCTCTGACAAGTCTCCTAAGGCAAGACAACCTAAAGACCAGGTACACCCTGATTTTTCCAAATGTAAGCTTTTGGTACCCATAACAATTTCTCTGGGGGTTAATAAGTGCCCGGGTAAGGCCTTTATTGATTCCGGTTCAGCGGCCAGCTTTATTGACTTTAAATATGCTAGTAAATTGAGTATTCCAATGTTTGCTTTACCTACACCTATCCATGTCATGGCTATTGATGCTATCCCCCTGATTGGTGGTACGGTGAGGTCATGTACCTATGAAATTTCTCTAACCGTGGGTGTGTGCCACTCTGAGAGATGTTCTCTTTTAGTCCTGGAAAACCTACCGGTTGAGGTGGTACTAGGGTTGCCTTGGCTCCGTTTACATAACCCCATAATAGATTGGTCCAAAGGAGAGTTGGTGAAATGGGGACCTAAGTGTGACTCATGCTTGTCCGTGGTCCAGGCTGGGGTTTCAGTAAGGTCTAATACATTACCCTCAGTTATTAAGGAATATTCTGATGTATTCTCATCCCCTACTCCAGAGGTTCTACCCCCCCATAGACCTTATGATTGCGCCATAGAGCTAATAGAGGGTGCCAAATTTCCTAAAGGGCGAATTTATAATCTTTCTAAGCCCAAACGCAAGGCTATGGAAGATTATATTAAGGAGAGCCTTGCTAAAGGGCATATTAGACCTTCAGTCTCTCCTATGGGAGCAGGGTTTTTCTTTGTTAAGAAGAAGGATGGTGGTCTTAGGCCTTGTATTGATTACCGGAGATTAAATAAAATCACTGTCCAAAATAGATACTCTCTTCCATTGATTCCTGATTTATTTAACCAGGTTCTGGGGGCAACCTGGTTTTCCAAGATTGACCTGAAAGGGGCATACAATCTAATCCGAATCAAGGAGGAGACGAATGGAAGACAGTGTTCAATACTCCGATAGGACACTTTGAATATCAGGTGATGCCTTTTGGACTCAGCAATGCCCCAGCTGTGTTCCAAAACTTAATGAACGATATTCTTAGGGAGTTCTTAGGTAAATTTATTATTGTCTATCTTGACGACATTTTTATATTCTCTCCTGATTTCGAATCTCATGTGTCTCATGTCAAAAAAGTATTAGAGGTGTTGAGGGAGAACCAGCTATCCGCTAAGCAAGAGAAATGTGTCTTTGGTGTACAGGAGATACTGTTTATAGGGCATGTTCTGACTCCTCACGCCTTTAAGATGGATCCTGGTAAGGTTTTGGCAATTAAGGAATGGGTAAGGCCTTCATCCTTAAAGGCCTTACAACGGTTTTTGGGTTTCGCTAATTACTATCGTAAATTTATCATGAATTTTTCTGTAATTGCTAAACCATTTACCGACCTTACTAAGAAAGGGGCGGATTTGGAGAATTGGGCTACCAAAGCCATTTCTTCATTTGAAACATAAAAAAAGGCATTTAGTAGCGATCCCATTCTGATCCAGCCTGATCAGGAGAGACCCTTTATTGTGGAGGTGGATGCGTCCGAGGATGGCGCAGGAGCAGTCCTTTCACAAGGTCCTGCTAGCCTCACTAATCTGAGACCGTGTGCCTTCTTCTCCAGGAAATTCTCTCCCACGGAGAGAAACTACGACATAGGTAATAGGGAGCTGTTGGCTATTAAATGGGCATTTGAGGAGTGGAGGCATTTTTTGGAGGGGGCAAGACATCGGGTCTGCTAAGAGGTTGAATCCCCGACAAGCCCGATGGGCTCTGTTTTTTACCCGTTTTGATTTCTCCATTACGTTCAGGCCGGGAAGTAAAAATGTGAAGGCAGACGCATTATCTCGGAGCTTCCATTCTTTTCAACCCACTGAGGCACCGCCTGAATCCATCCTACCAGCAAACATCTTAGCGGCTCTAACCCAGGATATCTCGGCTCGCATTAAGGCTGAACAACATCTGGCACCGGCATCCACCCCAACAGATAAGTTGTTTGTTCCCGTACAATTTAGTCTCCAGCTGTTGGGGGAGTGTCACGATTCTGCCTTTTGTGGACATCTGGGTTTTGAGGGCACTAAGGATCTGGTTTCTAGATCTTATTGGTGGCCCACTCTGACCAGGGATGTCAAGTCCTATGTGTCAGCCTGTGGCGTTTGTGCCGGGTCTAAGACACTTAGGACTCCCCCTGCTGGTAACCTACGGCCCCTACCCATTCCCAGTAGACCCTGGTCCCATATCTTGATTGACTTTATAACTGACCTACCGCTGGCGGAGGGTAAGACTGTAGTTTGGGTAGTGGTCGATAGGTTTAGCAAGATGGTTCATTTCATTCCCTTGTCTAAACTTCCGAATGCTAAAACCCTGGCATCTATTTTTGTAAGAGAGATTGTTCGTTTACATGGCATCCCGGAAAATATTGTTTCTGACAGGGGTGTGGAGTTTGTGTCCAAATTCTGGAGGGCCTTCTGTCAAAGATGTAAAATTTCATTGTCTTTTTCTTCCGCCTACCATCCTGAGAGTAATGGGCAGACTGAACTCCTTAATCAGTCTGTGGAACAATTCTTGAGGTTGCACAGTATGTTGCTGATGACCAGCAATTATGGGTCAAATTCCTTCCGTTGGCTGAATTTGCTTTGAATAACCGTGTCAATTCTTCTGCTGGGGTCTCCCCTTTCTTTTGTAACCATGGTTTTCATCCCCGTTTTCATTCTGGGTCATCCGTCTCCTCCTCTAACCCTGAAGCGGATAAACTATTCTCCGAACTGTGCACAGTTTGGGCCCGGGTTCAATCGAACCTAGAAAAGGCTCAAAGTTCTCAAAAACTCAAGGCCGATAGGAGACGTTCAAGGGGGGTGAACTTTCAGGTTGGGGATAAAGTATGGTTGTCGTCCAAGAATCTATCTCTCAAGGTAGCTTCTAGAAAGTTTGCTCCTCGTTTTATTGGACCTTATAAGATCACGGAGGTAATTAACCCGGTATCATTTAGGTTGGAGCTGCCCGAGTCATTCCACATTCATAATGTGTTCCATAAATCTCTACTTAAAAAATATTTTGAACCGGTAGTACCATCGAAAGACTCGCCTCTGCCGGTTCTTGTTAATGATCGAGTATGTGGTGTCTAAAATAGTGGATATCAGGAAGGTGCGTAATTCCTTGAAGTACCTGATTCACTGGAAGGGGTATGGACCTGAAAAGAGATCTTGGGTACCTGCCAGGGAGGTTCATGCCCCTAGACTTGTTTGAAAATTTCATTTAGAACACCCTGAAAGGCCATCGCCTGAAGTCTTGGGTTTGGTGGCCCCTCGTAAAAGGGGGGGTACTGTAACGGGGTGCCGAAGGCGCACTCGGTCTTCCATCAGCCGCAGACCTGCTGCTTAGCTTCGGGAGCGAGGATCTGTGTTTGACCTCGTTCCCAGGGCGGCTTTGCTAGCTGGGAGGTTCCCTGCTCCTAGGTCTGCCTTGAGCGCCGAGCTGACCACTCGGTGCTCGACTGGTCGGTCTGTCAGTCATGTGACGCTGGCCACATCACATGACCCTCACTCCCCACTATTAATACAGGCAGCCTGCTGGCCACAGGTTGCCTGTTAATTTCTAGGTTCCTGGCTATTTGTTGGACTACTGAATACTCACCTGATCCTGTTCCCTGATGATCCTTTGCCTGCTCCTCCTGTACTGCGCATCTGTCCTGGTATTGTGACCTCGGCTCCCACCTGACTACTCTTTGCGGACTCCTCTGGTACTTCTCTACTCTCCTGGTATTTGACCCCGGCTTCTCCTGACATTCTTTGCTTAACCCTTTGTACTGCGTAGCTCTCTTGGTTCTGACCTGGTCCGTTCACGTTCCGTATTTTGTCTTGTCTGCCTTCCCTGCACATATCCTAAGTAAGGGACTGTCGTCCAGTTGTCCCCTGTCATCAGGACTCGTGAGGCAAGTAGGCAGGGCCAGGGGTGAGGGTGGAGCGCAGTGGTCACTATCCTTTCCCCTGTGTGTGTGTGTGGACGTGACCGTTACAGACCCAAAGCATAGAAGTAAATCAACAATAGAATGGCTTAAACAGACGAAAATATGCCTTCTGGAGTGGCCCAGTCAGAGTCCTGACCTCAACTCGATTGAGATATTGTTGCATGACCACAAGAAAGCTATTCACATCAGACATCCCAAGAATATTGCTGAACTGAAACAGTTCTGTAAAGAGGAATGGTCAAGAATTGCTCCTGACTGTTGTGCATGTCTGATCTGCAACTACAGGAAACGATTGGTTGAAGTTATTGCTGCCAAAGGAGGTTCAACCAGTTATTAAATCCAAGGGTTCACATACTTTTTCCACCTGCACTATGAATGTTTACATGATGTGTTCAATAAAAACATGGTAACATTGAATTGTTTGTGTGTTATTAGTTTAAGCAGACTGTGAGTGTCTATTGTTGTGACTTAGATGAAGATCAGATCACATTTTAGGACCAATTTGTGCAAAAATCCATATCATTCCAAAGGGTTCACATACTTTTTCTTGCAACTGTACATAATACAGTCAATTGCACTAATCATAAATAAGCCGAGTTACAAACTGGTACAGAAGGAGAGAGAGCCCTGCCCTTAAGGGGTTACAATCTACATGGTATGGGAGAAGGACACAGTAGGTGCGGGTGAAGTTGTTCATGGCGGTATAGAGGCAGCAGGGTCACTGGTTGTAGGCTTTTCTGAATAGATGGGTTTTCAGGTTTCTGTTTCTGTGTTTATCGGACAGGGTGATCATGTGATATATTTATACAGATGGACGCGGCAATACCAAATATGTCTATTTATTTTTCTATTTTTAGCATTTTTTTATTACTTAATTGGGACCAAATGCACCAAAATATGTGCTAAATGAGATTTTACTAGTCCCGATGTCTGCCCGCACTAACTGATCTTTAATGTTGCGTGTGCGTCTGTATGACATCATTGGGGGATTGGCAAATTCGGGAATGCGTTTGAAGTTGCTGCCCAAAATAGGCCAATGCCCCTTCAAAATATCACCAATTTTGTTACTCAGGGGTGAAAACCGTGTGATAAATGGAATACGTTTGGTATCCCTTGTCATGTTTACCTCTTTTTCTAGTAGAGTATACAATTAAACATCATGTGACCTGCGATTCCTCCTATGTAGTGTACTTACTGGAATGTCCCTGCCGTCTCCTCTATGTGGGAGAGACAACATGGGACGTTAAAACAAGATTAAATCACCACACATACACGATTAGGAAAAAGAAACTGGATCTACCAGTGTCCAAACACTTCACAGAAGCTGGACACACTGGTCGCCATGCCACGACGGGGGTTGACAGGTCACTGACACTGAAGCAGCGGGAACTATACTGGATTTTTTTGCAAACTTTGTAACCCCGTGGACTAAATGTTGATTTTAGGGTGATATAATCATGTACCAGTGGGATTCTTGATATTCGTCTGAGAGTGTGTAAGTTAAGATTGTGCTCTTTACTTATTCTCTTTTCTCCCCTTTATTTCAGATTACCTTAATGGAGATCATTGTCTTAATAGAGATTGATGAAATCTCTATGCGATCTACATGTATTGTTTGTGTCTATATAATTTTTATTTTGTGGATTTCTCCCTATATCCATATCTATGATGAAATATGATCAGGAGATTAACATATATATTAGTGTTCAGTTCTAGAACAATGTGGTGCTTTCATATGGGGCAGAGGGGGGTGTTGGGTGGAAGAGCAGGGGACATGTGACATGAGAGTGTCCCGGTCCCTTGTTCCGCACAGGCCCATGTATCCAGAAATGGCTGCGGGTGCCTGTGTGTAACACCCGCATCCACACTGTCCCCATCTATAATCGTTGGAAACGGAGGTGCAGTGACTGGAACCTGGGCTTTGACTAGCCCGAGTATCTGGTCGCAGTGGAGATCAGGCATGGTATTAAGTTATGGTGCCTGTATCTCGGATGGCATTTCCCGTTTTCCATGTGATTACCGTTCCCTTACACCACGTATTAGCATGGTTACCATGGTTACATAGTGACAACATTGGTCCCTGATCTCCCGGTCATGCACAGTGGCTTACTGCGATTGTAATGGATGTAGAAACCATCGGCGCACGGTGCGCGGGATTTGGGGAGAAGTCGCGAATTTTGGAAGCATCCCAGCATTGACGTAGTATTCTGTGTGGATGCGCGGGATGTTGCGGACTCTCGCGGTCCGCTGATGTATACTGGCGATTGCGCAGTACGCGCCAGAGGACGCCAATATTGGATCGCATCATGGGATTTCATAGTGTGGGTTTGTCCCTCTTTTAATTTATATAATTGACCAGTATTTTTTGCACAGCTGCACTTTATGTGATAATCAGCACTAATTATGTATGCAACACCGATGTGTATGTACGATTTACAGTTTATTTGCATATATGTACACTATGTGGACACTATGGTGATCCACATACATTGATACACTGTAATATTTTTAAAAGAATCATATTTTTTACTCCTGTTCACTGAATATGTTTCTAATGAGCAATCATGTTATTGTAATGAGATTCACCTATATAATATGTTGGCGTTGATTCAACAAGGTGCTGATATCATTCTTTAGAAATGTTGGGCCATATTGATAGGATAGCATCTTGCAGTTGATAGAGAGTTGAGGGATGCACATCCAGGGCACGAAGCTCCCGTTCCACCACATCCCAAAGATGCTCTATTGGGTTGAGATCTGGTGACTGTGGGGGCTATTTTAGTACAGTGAACTCATTGTCATGTTCAAGAAACCAATTTGAAATGATTCGAGCTCTGTGACATGGTGCATTATCCTGCTGGAAGTAGCCATCAGAGGATGAGTACATGGTGGTCATGAAGGGATGGACATGGTCAGAAACAATGCTCAGGTAGCCCGTGGCATTTAAACGATTACCAATTGGCACTAAGGGACCTTAAATGTGTCCAGAAAACATCCCCCACACCATTACACCACCACCACCAGCCTGCACAGTGGTAACAAGGCATGATGGATACATGTTCTCATTCTGTTTACGCCAAATTCGGACACTACCATTTGAATGTCTCAACAGAAATCGAGACTCATCAGACCAGGCAACATTTTTCCAGTCTTTAACAGTCCAATTTTGGTGAGCTTGTGCAAATTGTAGCCTCTTTTTCCTATTTGTAGTGGAGATGAGTGGTACCCGGTGGGGTCTTCTGCTGTTGTAGCCCATCCGCCTCAAGGTTGTGCGTGTTGTGGCTTCACAAATGCTTTGCTGCATACCTCGGTTGTAACGAGTGGTTATTTCAGTCAACGTTGCTCTTCTATCAGCTTGAATCAGTCGGCCCATTCTCCTCTGACCTCTAGCATCAACAAGGCATTTTCGCCCACAGGACTTCCGCATACTGGATGTTTTTTCCCTTTTCACACCATTCTTTGTAAACCCTAGAAATGGTTGTGCGTGAAAATCCCAGTAACTGAGCAGATTGTGAAATACTCAGACCGGCCCGTCTGGTACCAACAACCATGCCACGCTCAAAATTGCTTACATCACCTTTCTTTCCCATTCTGACATTCAGTTTGGAGTTCAGGAGATTGTCTTGACCAGGACCACAACCCTACATGCATTGAAGCAACTGTCATGTGATTGGTTGACTAGATAATCGCATTAATGAGAAATAGAACAGGTGTTCCTAATAATTCTTTAGGTGAGTGTATATATATATATATATATATATATATACACACACACACTCTGTAATACACTAACAGCACGACAATAAACCTAATTACTCTAACACTATACAATCCAAACTATAATTCCTAGACATACACTCACACATACATGTAATCACAGCAGCGCTCTCCCACCTGACGATAGACTGTCCTTACAAGGGGTTATACAATACAAGGGTTACAGGGTCCAATGCAGGGGTTAAATGCAGTGATAAGGGTACTGCAGGGTAAATGCAGGGACCGGGTATTGAAGGGGATTAATGGGCATTGGTGGAATATGGCAGGGTAGGGGTAAATGATAATGCAGGGGTAATATGGCAGAGAGTAGGGATATATTGGTGGCAGTGGGAAAGGGTAATAATATTCTTGCTTGAGCTGCAGGGCTCAACTGATGAGTGCTCCGCCGCTAGACTATTTAAATGCGGCGGGGCTCGCTCCCGAGCAGCAGGGATGTGCACATGGGCTGGCGCGGTGATATGACATCAATGCATCAGCCCGTGCATACCCGCTCTTTGATCCTCCTGCCTTTGAAGCGACACACACCTCTGGCACTGTAATTACAGTGCTGGAGGTACATGGCATACAGCAGCAGGGGAGCTCTTTGTTCCCCTGTCCTTGTTATGCAAAACATCTCCGGTGTTTAGCAAAAGGCAGAGGATCTCTTTGATCCTCTGTCTTTTGATGTGCCCGCAACTGGGGGCATAAAATATAAGTGTATATATATATATATATATATATATATATATACACACACACACATACAACCTGGGGGCATATCTGAGTATATATACAGACATGTATGTAAATTACAGGGGTCCACATACATATATATATATATATATATATATATATATACACATACAGTTGATAGTCTACAAACCCCAAAGCATACATCCAAATCAACAAAGGAATGGCTTCACCTTTAAAGTTTTGAAATGGCCCAGCCAGAGCCCCGATTGAAAATCTGTGGGGTGATCTGAAGAGGGCTGAGTACAGGAGATGCCCTCGCAATCAGACAGATTTGGAGTGTTTTTGCAAAGAAGAGTGGGCAAATCTTGGCAAGTCAAAATGTGCCATGGTGATAGCTCATACCCAAAAAGACTGAGTGCTGTAATAAAATCAAAAGGTGCTTCAACAAAGTAATAGTTTAAGGGTGTGCACACTTATGCAACCATATTATTATTTTTTTTCTATTTTTCTTCCCTCTACCTAAAAGATTTCAGTTTGTTTTTCAATTGAGTGGTACAGTTTATAGGTCACATTAAAGGTGGAAAAAGTTCTGAAATAAATGATCTTTGTCTCATTTTTGACATCACAGAAACCTGACATTTTAAGTGTAGACTTTTTATATACACTGTACATCCATATACTGGACACATTGGGGAGTATATATATATATACAGGTCCTTCTAAAAAAATTAGCATATTGTGATAAAGTTCATTATTTTCTGTAATGTACTGATAAACATTAGACTTTCATATATTTTAGATTCATTACACACCAACTGAAGCAGTTCAAGCCTTTTATTGTTTTAATATTGATGATTTTGGCATACAGCTCATGAAAACCCCAAATTCCTATCTAAAAAAATTAGCATATCATGAAAAGGTTCTCTAAACAAGCTATTAACCTAATCATCTGAATCAACTAATTAACTCTAAACACCTGCAAAAGATTCCTGAGGCTTTTAAAACTTCCCAGCCTGGTTCATTACTCAAAACCGCAATCATGGGTAAGACTGCCGACCTGACTGCTGTCCAGAAGGCCATCATTGACACCCTCAAGCAAGAGGGTAAGACACAGAAAGAAATTTCGGAACGAATAGGCTGTTTCCAGAGTGCTGTGTCAAGGCACCTCAGTGGGAAGTCTGTGGGAAGGAAAAAGTGTGGCATAAAACGCTGCACAACGAGAAGAGGTGACCGGACCCTGAGGAAGATTGTGGTGAAGGACCGATTCCAGACCTTGGGGACCTGCGGAAGCAGTGGACTGAGTCTGGAGTAGAAACATCCAATACATTCGCAATTTTCAAAATTTCTTTTTCTCTGCTTCTAAAACAGATAGTGATACCTCATAAAATATTTATTACTTAACATTCCCCATATGTATACTTTATGTTGGCATCATTTTGGAAATGTCATTTTATTTTTTTTAGGACGTTACAAGGCTTAGAAGTTTAGAAGCAATTCTTAATATTTTTAAGAAAATTTCCAAGACCCACTTTTTAAGGACAAGTTCAGGTCTGAAGTTACTTTGTGGGGCTTACATAGTGGATACCCCCCATAAATGACCCCAACTACACCCCTCAAGTTACTCAAAACTAATTTTACAAACTTTGTTAACCCTTTAGGTGTTCCACAAGAATTAAAGGAAAATGGAGATGAAATTTCAAAATTTTACTTTTTTAGCAGATTGTCCATTTTATTACATTTTGTTCTTTAACACATTGAGGGTTAACAGCCAAACAAAACTCAATATTTATTACCCTGATTCTGTGGTTTACAGAAACACCCCATATGTGGTCATAAACTGATGTAAGGGCACACGGCAGGGCGCAGAAGGAAAGGAACGCCATATGGTTTTTGGAAGGCAGATTTTGCTGGACTGGTTTTTAGATGCCATGTCCCATTTAAAGCCCCCCTGATGCACCCCTACAGTAGAAACTCCCAAAAAGTGACCCCATTTTGGAAACTACAGGATAAGGTGCCAGTTTTATTAGTACTATTTTGGGGTACATATTTATTTATTTATTACGTTTTTTTTGTGAGGCAAGGTAACAAAACAATTGCTGTTTTGGCACCGTTTTGTTATTTTTAATATTTTACAATATTTTTCATCTGACAGGGTAGATCATGTGCTATTTTTATAGAGCAGGTTGTTACGGATGCAGTGATATCAAATATGTCTACTTTCTTTGTTTGTTTGTTTAAGTTTTACATAATAAAGCATTTTCGAAAAAGAAATTACATTTTTGTTTGTCCATTTTCTGAACGCCATATATTTTTATTTTTCTGCCGATCTTCTTGTGCAGGGGCTAGTTTTTTGCAGAAAGAGTTGAGGTTTTTATTGGTACCATTTTTTGGTACATATGATTTTTTGATCATTCATTATTACACTTTATGGGGCAAGGTGACCAAAAAGTTGGCTGTTTTGGAACAGTTTTTATTTATTTATTTTTACAGCGTTCATCTGAGGGGTTAGGTCATGTGACATTTTTATAGAGCAGATTGTTACGGATGTGGCAATACCTAATATGTATACTTTTTCTTATTTATTTAAGTTTTACACAATAATAGCATTTCTGAAACCCAAAAAATTATGTTTTAGTGTCTCCATAGTCTGAGAGCCTTTTTTATTTTTTGGGTGATTGTCTTAAATAGGGTATCAATTTTTGCGGGATGAGGTGATGGTTCGATTGGTACTATTTTGGGGTGTTTATGCCTTTTTGATCGCTTGGTGTTGCACTTTTTGTGATGTAAGGTGACAAAAATTGCTTTTTTTTACACAGTTTTTGAAATTTTTATATGGTGTTTATTGGACGGGGTCAATCATATGATATATGTATAGAGACTGTCATTACGGACGCGGTGATACCTAATATGTGTGGGTTTTTTAGCGTTTTTTATAGCAAAAGGCAATAAAAAAAATTTACATTTTTTTTATTTACATTTTTATGTATTTATTTTTACTTTTATTATTTTCACTTTTTTTTTATCAAGTCCCTCTTGGATCTTGAAGATCCAGTGGGGCTGATGGCTGTACTATACTTTGCAATGCTCTTGCATTGCAAAGTATAATACTACTAGATGTCCTGTAGGTGGCAACACCGGACGCCTTTGCAAAGCCTCTGGTTGCCATGGCAACCATCGGGCGCTGCAATCCCAGCGCAGCAGCCCCGATGGTGGAGAGAGGGAGCCCACTCCCTCAATTATATGGATGCCGCTGCCGCGGCATCTTAGGGGTTACAGCAGAGTGTCAGCAAAGAGCTGACACTCGCTGCTGATGGCGGCGGCTCAGGAATGGAGCCGCCGCCATCAAACACAGCAGGGGGACCGCATTGGGGCAGGGGGCACAAATGGGGCATGGCTGGAAACGGTGGGTACCGCCAGCATGGAGGGGGCACAGATGGGGGCAGGATAAATGTATTGGGCGGGGAGGGGGCGGACTGCATCAGGGGCATGATACATGGATGGGGGGGCGGGGACGAACCGCATCAGGGGCAGGCAGAGGCATGGCTCACGGTCGTGGTGGGGGGTTGGAGGCGCACAGGAAGGGGGCACAGATCGGGACACATTACCTGATTTCTGGCTCTGATCTGCAGAGCGCAGATCAGAGCCTGAAACCGGCATTTTAGCACTACCGCGATCCGATCGGTTAGTCTGAACAGACTAACCAATTGGATCGATTGCCGGCAAGGGACCACTCTGATTGGTCCCTTGCAGGCATTACTGCACTGTATGCTGTCCGTGACAGCAGCAGTGCAGGGGCAGAAGCTTTAATCCAAGCGCTTTGCAGCGCTTGGATTAAAGAGCTGGCTTGACGTTTATACCGGGTATACAAATGGATTGCAGTTATGAAGGGGTTACCAAACATTTTCAGCAGTTTTTGTGATTAAATATAAGTCTGTCACTTTCTATTTACTTGGAGTCCTGTCAGGTGACTGCTCATGTAGGGCTCTGATCTCTGATATCCTGACTTCATAAATATTCATTATAGATAAATTGTTAGCAAACAGATAAGAATATGGCTTAAATCAATGTTTATGAGGTAGGGAGATCAGAGATAAGAGCTATATAGGAGCTGTCATTTGATGGTACTTGGAATAAACTGAAATGTAACCTCTATATTACTAAAACTGCTGAAAATGTTTAATAAAGACCAATTACAAAAATGCTTTTTAGCCCAAAATTAATTTATAAAATTGTGCCAGAAGGTGTTTATAACCTTTAAGGAACATAAAGTACAGAGGAACTGTTGAATAACAGCAGCAAAATTTTATTCGAAAATACTAGGCACTCCTGCTGAAAGTGGAGGAAAGCAGGGGTGAAAATAAAGACACAAAAGACAGATTGGCACACTAAAGCACAGGACAACAAGGAACAGACTATTGCAAGCAATTAATGGTCAACAAGGACGAGGCTCTGAGCCAACATCAACATTGAGTACCAAGGACTAGAGCACTAATACGTGAACATGCCACTTATCAATTATCAATTAACACCATAATTCGCCACTGTATGAAACATCTAAGGTTTATCTCTAGTTTACTGCAACTTTTTAAAGGGTACCTGTCAATAGAACCATCTAGATTACTCAACATACAGTATAATGATTACTCAGACTCTTTTCGAGACAAAACTAAAGTAATAAATGTAACTGCAATAACTTATGTAACAACCATAATTGTCAACATCCAAGGTATCTTGAGTAGATTAAAAAAACAATGTACAAAAGGTTGAGCCTCAAAAAAGAGAAACTGGTGGAATGGGTTGAGTACAGAAAAAACAGAGACCACAACAAGATGGAAGGGGAAATCTGCAGATATGACTCCAATAATAAATAAGCATCTACATTTCAGTAAAGAAGGTTAGCGGCGTAGGTCTTTTAAAAGACAAGTACCGTAGACACCTTTTCTAAAAAAGAATTTGTATATTTTTACACGAATTACCGGTAAGTGCCGATCCGGGTTTTTGCAGCACCTGGCTGTCCTTAACTACTTCCTGACCGCCCATAGGATATAAACGTCCTATGGGTGGTTGTTTATCTCTAAATGGACGTTCTAAAACGTCCATTCAAAGATGGCAGCTGCACGCTAATCATGCAGCTGCCGAGGAGGGACAGCAGGGAAACCCAGAGAGAAGGCAGGGACAGTTCCCAGGTGTCCCAACCTTCTAGATCGCTGTATACACAGCGCTCAACGAGTGCTGCTTATACAGATCAGGAAGCGCTATGCACTTCCTGTCCTGGCCTGGTGGTCATGTGACTGCCGGGGGAGTGCAGGAGCTGTCGGGTTTAATAGTGTTTAAAAAAAAGTTTCACGTGTAAAAAGCAATTTTTGGTCACCCAACATCACATAAAGTGCAACACCAAGCGATAAAAAAGGCTTATGCCCCCCCAAATAGGACTAATCAAGCCATCACCTCATCCCGCAAAAAACGAGACCCTAACTAAGACAATCGGTCAAAAAATAAAAAAGCTATGGCTCTCAGACTATGGCGACACTAACACATCATTTTTTTTGTTTTAAAAATGCTATTATTATATTATATTTTTTACAACATTCATCTGACAGGGTAGGTCATGTGCTATTTTTTATAGAGCAGGTTGTTACGGACGCAATGATATCAAATATGTCTACTTTCTTTGGTTGTTTGTTTCAATTTTACATAATAAAGTATTTTTGAAAAAAAATAATGTTTTTGTGTCTCCATTTTCTGAACGCCATATTTTTTTTAATTTTTCTGACAATCGTCTTGTGCAGGGGCTCTTTTTTTGCAGGATAACTTAATGTTTTTATTGGTACCATTTTTGGGTGACAACCAAAAATTTGTTGTTTTAGCACAGTTTTTACCTTATTTTTCGCCCCCATAAGACGCACTTTCCTCCCCCCCAAAATGGGGGAAAAATGCCCCTGCGTCTTATGGGACGAATGCTGACATTTTTACATCGCTGGCTGCGATGTATGGGAGAGCGGGGAGGGACTGGGAGGATAAAAGTTAAGAACGGGAACCGCGCTGTATATTAACAGTTAATGAAAGTGGTTGGAAAAAGAACCATAAATATACTCAGCCGAGCGTCTACTCAGCTGCCGGCAGTGTCAATCACAGGTCCGTACTTCACATGGAATAAGCCTGCTATCCACCTCCAGCCAGCCGTTTGATCTCCCTTTGAGCCACCAGCCGTGCACCCCAAACCGGATCAGGATTACCTTCACAAGAAGCACAAACAAATGGTGCAATACCCTCTATATTTCGAGGTGATCAATTTTTATTATACTCACATATTCCAAATTTTCACATGCATATATGATTGCCCGACCCGGGTTTCGCTGTTAGCTTCGTCAGGGGCTGCGGGGGAGGAATCGGGGGCAATTGCGGCGGGGCGGTGCAGTCACTGTAGTCCGGCCCCGCCGCTCCAGTGCTGCACTATACAAATATAAAGTGTCTCATTCAATTAAAAGTGATTACACATGCCCCCCCCACTCCTAATATTACAGTACACCCTAACAGCTTCTGTAGAATGCAGGCAGGCCCGGTGGGCGGCAGCGTAACTCCCTGTCACGTGCCTGCACCCCCTACTTTATGAAGGAAGTAGGCGGCGCAGGCAAGTGAAGTCAGTGAGTGACACGCCGGCCGTCTGGCCTGCCTGCCTGGGTTGTATAGAAGCTGTTAGGATGTACGGTAATATTAGGAGTGAGGGGGCATGTGTAATCACTTTTAATTGAATGAGACATTTTATATTTGTATACTGCAGCACTGGAGCGGCGGGGGGGATCTGTGGATGACAGTTTTATGGGGAACATCTGTGGATGGCACTGTTAAGGGGTGGGGGGTCTGTGGATGGCACTGTTATAGGCTGGGGTCTGTGGATGGCACTGTTATGGGGTGGGGGGGTCTGTGGATGGCACATATATAACAGTGCCACCCACAGATCCCTCCGTAACAGTGCCACCCACAGATCCCCCTGTAACAGTGCCACCCACAGATCCCCCCTGTAACAGTGACACCCACAGATCCCCCTGTAACAGCGCCATCCACAGATCCTCCCTGTAACAGTGCCATCCACAGATCCTCCCTGTAACAGTGCCACCCACAGATCCCCCTGTAACAGTGCCACCCACAGATCCCCCCTGTAACAGTGCCACCCACAGATCCCCCCTGTAACAGTGCCACCCACAGATCCCCCCTGTAACAGTGCCATCCACAGATCCCCCCTGTAACAGTGTGAGCCACAGATTCCCCTGTAACAGTGTCAGCCACAGATCCCCCCTGTAACAGTGCCATCCACAGATCCCCCCTGTAACAGTGTGAGCCACAGATTCCCCTGTAACAGTGTCAGCCACAGATCACCCCCATAAGTGTCCATCATAGATCCCCATAACAGTGCGTCATCCACAAATCCCCCCATAACAGTGCGTCATCCACAGATTCCCCCATAACAGTGCGTCATCCGCAGATCCCCCATAACAGTGCCATCCCCAGATCCCCCATAACAGTGTCCTTCACAGGTCCCCCCATAACAGTGCCATCCACAGATCCCCAGTAATAGTGCCACCCACAGACCACCATTAGTTCCAAACCCACCAAAAGCACACCTTTTGGTTAAAAATATTTTTTTTCTTATTTTCCTCCCCAAAAACCTAGGTGCATCTTATGGGCTGGTGCGTCTTATAGGGTGAAAAATATGGTATTTATGCACTAGATGGAGTCTTTACTGGGTTTATAGCTTTCACATATATTATGGTTGTTCATTCCTGAAATGCGATGGGGTAAATATGTTCTTGGAGCCATTGTGATGTTGAGTAGCTCACCTGACATTGTTTGTATCCACCCCTATCATTTTATTCAAAAGTTTAAATGTTTTTGCCTCTGCACACAAATCAACGAATATGTATATGAAGGAAAACCTCATCCAACCCCTCCATCTTTTATGTAAAAGACTGAAGATATGCTATGTATTGTTACTTTGGCGCGCTGTGCTTGACACTGTCCTGCTCTCCCACTTTAATCCATATGCAACTTAGCAGTGCCTTGAAAAACCCCTTTAATTCCTTACTTTTGTTATATTTCAGCATGAATGTGGAAACCCACGCAACAGCCTTGACTACCCTTTACCATGTTCAGCTCTGCTGGATTGTAATGAGTGGATTCAAATGACCTTTTATCACCGTATTATACAATCATGGTCAAATTTTAAGACCAACACAAATTTCAGTTTTTACAAAGTTTGCTGCTTCACTGTTTTTAGATCAGATGTTTCTATAGTATACAGAAGTCTAATTAAAAGCATGTCATACTTTATAAGTTTTTTTTCTTATTGACAAATCAAGTTTATGCAAAGACTTTTTCAATACTACTGCAATTCATCCTTGCATGCTGGATATCCGCTTCTGGTCCAAATTCTGACTTATGTTAACTTATTCTTACATAATCAGTGCTTTAAGTGCTTGACGTTTATTACAATTTCTGTGGTTTTGTTTGTCCACCTGTACTTCGAGGATTCTCAGTGGATTGAGAACTGGAGAGTTTCCTGGGCAGGGGCCCGAAATTTCAATGTTATCACTTTTGCCTTGTGACATGGTGCTCCATCATGCTGGAAAAAGCATTGCTCATCATGAAATTGCTCCTGGATCATTGGGAGAAGTTGCTCTTGGAAGAGGTTTTGATACCATTCTTTTATCATGGCAGTGTTCTTAGTGAGCCCATTCTCTTGAATGAGAAGCAATTCCACAAACGAATGGTCTCAGGATGCTTTATTCTTGGCATAGCATAGGGCTTATGGTAGTGCTGACTGTTTCTTCTCTTTACAATTGTTTTCCTGTATGTCCCAAACAGTCTGAAGGAGGCTTAATCAAAGAAAATAACTTTACTCCAGTCCTCTGCAATCCAATCCCCATACTCCCTGTAGAATGTCAGTTTTTCTTGAAGAGTAGTGGCTTTTTTGCTGCCTTTCTTGACTCTAGGCCATCCTCCAAAACCCTGCGCCTCTGTGTGCATGCCTGCTGTCATTTTTGAACAAGCTCTGCACTGGTGGTGACTCAATCCAATAGTTGAATTATTTTTAGGAGATGAGACTTCATCTTGCTGGACTTTCTTGGGTGCCCTGAAGCCTTCTTCACAGCAATTGAACCTCTCTCCTTAAAGTTGTAGATGATACGATAAATGGTTGGTTTAATGTCTCTGCCTGTGAAGATATCCATGGTTAACAGAACACAATAATTTTCTGCTCCCCCCTTCCTTTCAAACCAGTTTGCTTTTTTAATTCAATCAGCATGACAGTGTGATATCAGCTGTCTTGTCCTTATTAACACTTTCTCCTGAGCTAACGAGAAGATTACTAAAAAGATGTTAGGTCATTTTGTGGTAGGGCTGAAATGCAGTGGAAATGGGGTATTTATGATATAAGTTAATTTTCATGGCAAGGAGTGACGTTGCAATTAACTGCAATTTATCTTAGATTTTTCCAATACATAAAGATACATAAAAGAAAGCCTTACATCTTCCTAGGCTTGACAGTTAATACCGGCGCGCAGGCCATTGCAATAAGAGCATATAAGTAATGAGGCCCAGAAAAAGCCACTAATAATATGGCAAAGTAGCAAGTAAGTAAACAAAAATAGCAAAGGAAACTTATAAACAAAATTTGGTAAATACACATAAACCGAACATAGCGACCCAGCACACCAAGCATCTCACAACCTCCAAGGGTAGCCAACGAAGGAACACAACAAGGCTATCCCACTGGTAAATAGTGCATGGAAGAACAAATGCAAAGGAACAGAGTAAATATAAGGCTCTATGATGTCAGGGTTGTTGTTGGGTCACCCAGGCCCTCCAAGGAGCCCACAGCTTAACAGTCTTCTCATGTGTACAAAGTTTCCAGTGGGAAAGCTCTTCGAAGCAATATATTTGTTTCATCTTGTCTATCCATATTGCCACTGTAAGAGGCTCAGAATTCAGCCATTTCAATAGGACAAGTAATTTATCTGCCATAATCATGGAAGAGGGAGAAATTAATTTGAGCATGCTGTCTTCCAAAGATTTAACAAGACTAATTAGGGAGTTAGCGCAATGCAGAGGGAAAATATCTTATCAATCAGCTCCACAATTTTCTACCAGAAAGCCTGGATCATAGGGCACACCCACCAGATGTGGTACAGGAGAGTGTCCACACCACCAGCAAACATCTAGAGCATCTGGGTAGATGAAAGCTACCACATCTGGGGATCTATACCAGCAGCTCAGCATCTTGAACAAATTCTCCTGAATTCTAAAATACAGAGAGGGACCATGAGAATGGGAAATGATTAGCTCAGATTGAGAGGGAGAGAAGGTGACCCCAAGATCCCCTTTTCCAAGCCAGCAGGTATGAAGGCTTCCCTTGAACCATATCTATGGATATCAGTCTATACAGTCTGGAGATCAGGTGCTTAGGGGGAGTGGGCTGAAGGAGAAGTGGCTCCAGCAAAGAAGGGGGAGACCGGAAGGATTATCTGGAAAGGAAGACCTGGGAAATTACCCGGAAATGTATACCACCTAGGTAACTGAAAATCACAGAACCACCCACCCCCAGTATACACACTGCCCAGCAAAAATGTATCTATGGAGTCCCAAATACCTAAGTGATCCACATATGGCACTAAATGAGCAGGCATGTGATGAGAAGGGAGTAACAGGAAAGAGCAAAGGAGAGCTGTCAGTGAAGCAGGCCTTTAAGTAATGGACTGGAAATTGTGGAAAGAAGTGAATTGGCAAGCCCCAAAGAGCTGCATACTGCGCCCACAACATTGCTTCTAAGAGGCAATCAGTCTCTAGGCCTTAACACAGAAAGGATTTAGTAATTCCAGTTGGTTGTGCATATGAGTAGCCTGATAATATCTAGCTATACTTGGGAGACCAAATCCTCCCAAGTCTTTAGGTAGGACCAGAAGCCTGTAGGCTAAGTGGGGAGTCCCCCCTTTCCACAAAAAGTCCGAAAACAAATTGATTGGAAAAAAAAAAGGAGAGTGGTAAATATACAGCTGCTGTTTGCAACAAGTACAATAAGCACAGTAAGATAAAACATTCAAGATAGTTCTTCTTACCGATCTAGGACATCAAAAGAAGCTCTGATAATTGCACCTAAATGAATTTGAGGAGCAAGGTATAATTCAAACATATCAAATCTGATAGCTAGGGAAGGACTAATTTTAAGCCCCAGGTAGGTAATGTGCAATCTGGGCCAAGGGAAAGGATACCTATTCTCCAAGGTACTAATAATTGGAGAGGAGACATTAACTGCCAATGCTTCACATTTAGAGTAGTAAACTTTTAAGTTCGACAGCAGGGCTGGCCTTAGGTGTTCAGGTGCCCTGTGCGAGCTAATCTTGTGCCCGTACCCCCACCCCCAATTTGCCTAAACATACACAAAGAGGAAAACAATCTTTGTAACAGTTTCTTTTTTAATTACAGATGATTTAAGTGCAAGTGCAAACAAGTACAATCATACCCAGTGTCACCCATAGCCAGTCTCCTGCCCCGCTTAATCATACCCTGTCACCTTTGCCCAGTCCCCTGCCCCCCTTAATCATACCCAGTGTCACCCAGAGCCAGTCCCCTGCCCCCCTTAATCATACCCTGTCACCTTTACCCAGTCCCCTGCCCTTCTTAATCATACCCAGTGTCCCCCTTACCTAGTCCCCTGACAGACACTGGGTATGATTAAGGGGGCAGGGGACCGGATAAGGGTGACACTGGGTATGATTAAGGGCCATAAACCAGTCTCCTGCCCCTTAATCATACCCTGTCACCTTTACCCAGTCCCCTGCACCCCTTAATCATACCCAGTGTCAACCAAAGCCAGTCCCCTGCCACTTAATCATACCCAGTGTCATCCTTATCCAGTCCCCTGCCCCCTTAATCATACCCAGTGTCTGTCACCCTTATCCAGTCCCCTGCCCCCCTTAATTAGACCCTGCCTCCATTTAATGAAAGATATTTGGTAAAAAAAAACAACAAAAAAAACAACAATAAGAATAGGTACTCACTATTTGAAGTCTTCTGCTCCCTCCCTGTCTGCAGAGCACTGGCCGCCGCTCTCACACATTGAGCAGATCCTTCCGCGGCTCTCTGTAAAGGCACAACACTTTAACGCTGCGCCTGCGCCCCTAAGCTCCTCCTCCACGCTCCGGAACCTGACCTGGCAGCTGCAGCGGCTCAGATTAATATCGGTATATAGCAGATGATCAGGCGATAATTCTTACATAGAGAACTATCCTTACCCTCCTTTGGCAAGACTGAAATGTGATCTTCTAGAGAATGCAGATCTGGGAGGGAGCCCTGAAGTAAGTCATTAAAATAGGCTTCCATATGAGGGGCCTAGGTGAGAAAGAACTTATAGTACAAAATTGAAAAACCATCTGCTTCCAGGCACCGGATTTCATTGGGACAGATTTTATAGAGGTGGCTATAGATGCAAATGTATGTGCAATGGCTTCCATCAAAACACAGTGCTGCCCCTGGGAAGTGCAAATCTTTCTGACCCATGCGCAGGATTTCCCCTTTTTTTGTTACCAGAAATTACATAACTTTCCCACCCTTATCACCATGTGCATACATAGTATTCTTGTTTCATGCGTAGGTATGCTGCTGCTGCCCAACCATTTAGGGCCTCTCTAAGTTCTTGCCGCAGAATATCAAGCTAGTTCTGGTCTCTAAGAGCTAATGAACGCTTATACCGACGTTCCAGAAAGCTTATTTTAGAAAGTAATTCAGAAATTTTCTGTTGGAGTTGCTTGTTTGTAAAGAACCGTAGAGCTATCAATTCTCCCCTGATCTAGGCCTTATGTGCCGACCACTGTACCAAGGAATATGTGTCAATACGGGTATTCAATTTGAAATAGGATTGTAATTTATCAGATAAAGAGTGGATGGTGGGATAAGAAGAGAACAAGGTTTTATTTAAGCGCCATGTCTTCTCCTCCCTAGGTATATAACAGTGCAAAAGATAGAAAGATAGAAATGCCTGGAGACCCCCTAGAGCCTTGAATGAAATGGCTGAGCGCTGTGAAGATGAGTCACACAGTGGATTCATCCCCAGGTTGAAATCCCTGCCAATTAACACTAATACCTCCCTATAAGCAAAATCTTGCGTAGAACCCTTTTAGCCACTTAACTGTACCCTGATTTGGCGCGTATTGATTACATATAGTAAGCATCCTATTCTCCACCTGCCCTTTAAGTGAAAGGTATCTACTATCCGGATCTTCTACCATATCTTTAAAGGAAAACACTGTACCCCTATTAAATGCTATGCTCACGCCTCTAGAGGCTGAACTAAGGCTAGGGACATGATACCAAACATTATACATAGAATGGAACAAATCGAAAACGCTTGCTTCCTGTAGAAGCAAGATGTTAGCTTTAATCCTAGACATGTGGAAAACATGATGGCGTTTCACCGGTGAATTGCAACCCCATTAAATGTTGATATCGTTACCAGGGTGTTAGCCATCTAATAAAATGTAAGCAACCAGCTGGAGATGCATAGTAACTGGGCTAGAATAACCAACAGAACAAAACATAACATGGTGTCATAGAACCCATTAACCTGTCAATCTTTATGAATAATAACCAAAACACATTTGTTAAATCCATGTTTTTATTTTTGGATTATTTAGGCCACGGTGTATAATGTTACCATTGAACTTTAAAGGCAGTCTTTCACCTAATCTGAGCGTTTTAGACAGCTTAGATCAGGTTATAGACTCTTTGACCCTCATTACAATTGTACTTTTTTTTTCTGTGTCCCTCGTCCAGATCATGAAAAAAAAACACCTTTTAACGTATGCAAATGAGCTTTTGAAGGTGCCCAGGGGTGGCGTTACTGGGCGATCTTCCCAGAAAAACACACCTCTTTCAGCCCTCTGGCCCGCCCTTCTGTCCTATTAACTTCTCCACCTCCAGCCTGCGAAAGTCACGAACGGCACCAGAGGACGGCGGGACGGCTGTCTTTACTTGGCTGGCGCATGCGCAATATGAAAAGCTGTTCCTCTGCCCATAATGGGCAGACTAGTGTGCAGGTGCAGGCCAGTTCCCAGCCTGACTACTTCTCTTGCCGCTCGTGACGTCCGAGCTGGAGGCAGAGGAGGAGGTAATATTAGGACAGAAGGGCGGGCCAGAGGGCTGAAAGAGATGTGTTTTTCTGGGCACATCGGACAGTAAAGCCGCCCCTGGGCACCTTCAGAAGCTCATTTGCATACGTTTAAAAAGTGTTTTTTTTTCATGATCTGGACGAGGGAGACAGAAAAGAAAGGTACCATTGGTAATGAGGGTCAAAGAGTCTATAACCTGATCTGAGTGGTCTAAAACGCTCAGATTATGTGAAAGACTCCCTTTAATTATATAATTAATACCAACACTAATTTTAAATAATATCAAACAACAATAGTCCGCCCTTGGCGACTTTACCCCATACTGCCATAAAGCAAAGCTGAATGGCTAAACAACTGAAACCATAGCCAACCTCAATCATATTCTGAAAGCCCACATTCAGAATATCCAAACCGATATCAGAAAATCGTATAATTTATTTATAAAACCTTCTAACTCTCTATGTCTGTAAGACTTACCATCTATACATTTCATGAAATTCTCTATTCCCTTGTTAATTCTTATTCAAATTTTTTCCATGAAAAACATAATTTAGTTTTTTCAAGTTAAACGAGGTGAAATTTTGGAAACAATTAAATAAGTATTAGAGAAATGAACATTAATTATTTGTAACAAATTCTTTAATTCTTTTAATAACTCATGAGTTTTTAATCTACCCATGTCAAACAAACCCACTTGAACAATGTATATATTCGGTAATGGCCAATTTTTAGTTGCATCTAAACATTCAAAATAAATAAATTTTATACTCAGGCAATTTATGCATCTCCAAAATATGGGAAATTTGTTGTTGAAACCTACATTTTTGGACTTAAATCTTATTAAGGAACGTTTTGTTTTTTTTGCTTCTAAAATCGGTTTGTCTCCGATAATCCAGATGATCTAAAAAGAAATTATAATTCCAATTCAGGTATTATATACAATTTAAATCTATCCGAGTTCCATCTCCCAATCTTTTTTATATATTTTTCTCTCAGCCCAATTTTTGCTGCCAATTTAGCCGCACCTATCCTGAAAGAGTGAGAAGAGATTTTTTCATTGTGTAAACCCGCTTCTTTTTTGCATTTAGCAAGGATATTATTGAATTGCTACTTAGTAAGTGGTAAATTATTTTCATGTAAATAAGCTCTAATTGCTATCCACTCTTTCATAGCTTTGACTGGACAAAAGATAGATGATGGAAACTAGTTTAGCCTTTTCCAATTTGATCTGTTTCTGAATAAGTACATACATATGGGTCCGCGCTAGACTTGAATGGAGAGTGTTTCACAAACAAGAAGTCTACATGGAGATTTCGCAGCTTCACAGATGCATCCCCAGTATAAGGTCTCGATACCCACCAGCAAAGCGACTTCCTTCAAGAGGAACAGATCATAGTGCAATACCCGAATCGTTTGTTAAAAGGTATAATTGATTGTACTTACAATAAAACAACTTGCATAAAGCGCGTAAATTAGCCCGACCCAGGTTTCGCCTTTGCTTCGTCTGGGGCGTCACAATCAAATCCACCCGAACTCTGATCTTATGCGCCTAGGGTACTATGTCATTTTCGGTTTCCAGAATACAAGTTAGTACAAAATCTCATAATGTTCTCATATATAAAATAAAATAAAATGCGCAACATATATTAAATCACAGCGACAAATGTAGAATCACTCTGTGACTAGCACAAAACCTACTGGCATCGAATGACATATACGCATGCCCTAAGGAGACAACATGATCGTGCATCCACCGGTTGGTGCCCTGTACCTAGAGTACAAACCAATCTTTAGGTTTGGGCAGTGGGCAATGACTTGCCATGTTTGAATATAAAAATGCATATATGAAGGATATGGAAACCTAAAACCCCTACTCTACCTAAAAACACCTAATACATCCCCATTACCTTATATCATATAATATCCCACCCTCTACCATTCAAGGAAGCGGCCTGTGAGTATTATACTAGAAATCTCATGGAATATTGTTGTATTAATCCATACTGACAGCTTTCATGTCTCATTCAATGTTGAGGCCTTTGGGTTATAGCGTATTTAATTCGTAGATCCACTGTGCTTCTCTCTTATTTATTTGTTTCATCGCATCCCCACCTCTCCAATTCTTATGTACATGTTCAACCCCCACAAATTTCAGTCCTGCAGGGATTTTGTGGTGAACTTTTTTTAAATGTGCAGATACACTATGAGTTTCAAGATCTCTTCTTATGTTTCCTATATGTTCACTAATTCTGGTTTTGAGTTTCCTTAGGGTTCTGCCCACATATTGTAACCTGCAGGGGCACTCTAACACATAGATTACCCCTGCAGACTCACAAGATAGTTGTCCTGTCACTTTCATTTCTTTTTGACTGGAACATGAAAATATGACATTTTGTGTCCTACATTTTTTGTCTGCCAACGATCTATTCTTGCAGCCGGAACAAAAACCACACCACACAAAATTGTTCTCGTGGTAACCTTAGTTTTTCCTCAAACACCCCTGTACTATTTTGGTACGTACCGTAGGTACCGTGGGTATCGAGACCTTATACTGGGGATGCATCTGTGAAGCTGTGAAATCTCCATGAAGACTTCTTGTTTGTGAAACACTCGCCATTCAAGTCTAGCACGGACCCATATTTAAGTACTCTTTTGGATTTTATTGGTGAAGGGACTCACTCCAACTTTTTGGAACTGCTGCTTAATTGTTCCTGGTATCACACAGAAACTTTATTTGTGTGTTTCGATCTGTTTCTGACCTTTTTATGAATATCCTTAAATATTCCTTATGTAATGATATGTCGCTCATTAATAAATTTGCTTCTGATTTATTATTTGCGGCAGTGAATTTGTTGATGTGAAGTGCACCGAAAAAGGAAACTAAAAATGCTAGTAAATATAAGAACAAATAAAAGGTAGGTAAGAAATGAATTTTTGATTTTTTTTTCCGAGTAATGGCCCTAGTTTTGTTAGTGTCAATATTAACTCAAAATTCTCTAAATTAGGTTTAGTTTTCAGAATTTTATGAAAAAAGGATATTCCCGCTAACATTTTTTGTATATATGCAGCTTTTCTGACAAAATTGATGCTGTGTTCTAAATTGTATTCTAATAATTTTATGTTGTTGGCAGAACAAAAAGTTCTCCAATTAAACCATGCTGCTGCATATGCAGCCCATGTATTAGTTGCTAAAGATTTTATAACTAATTCACTGGTTCATTCAAAATAGTTTTCCAAAGATGTAGAGGGCAAGGGATTCCTGTCAATTCTGCTTCTGGTAACATCTTCCTGAATGTGCGAAATTCCTCGGGGATAAAGCATCTCGGATTACATTTTTTTTGCCTTCTAAATATTTTGCTTTTAACCAAATATTATTCTCCAAACAAATTAAAGTAATTTGTCTTAATAGGCTTGTTACTGTTTGAGATTAGGCAGATAAGCAGTTTATTGTAAAAACTACTCCCTTGTTATCGGGATAAAGTAAAATACATCTATTTTTAAAATCATCTTTCCAAATTGTTAAAGCAACGAGCACAGAAAACAATAATAAGAAAACAGTTTTTACATATGGCAAGTCAATCCAGTTATTTAGACATGTTTCTGCGGACCATTGCTTTTTATATATGGCACCATAACCCACTGTATGCATTAGTATTAGTGAAATATTGTTGCCATATTGTTCTTGCATTATATTTTTCCCCCCAATTTTTTTTTCCACTTGTAGCTGCATACATCCTTTTTGAAACACCCCTGCCATAGGTATCACTCTAGTAATGAAATTCAATGATCCTAAAGCAGATTTTAATTTGTTTAAAGTTGTTTTCTTAACAGATGATGAATTAGTTAAAAGCGTATGAGAGGAAATAATTTTTTCCTCTGGAATTTTGAATTTCATTTTTCTAGTATCAATATTAATGCCCATAAAATTTATGTTATTTGTAGGAAAGACAGTTTTTTCTTCTGCTAAAGGTACATTAAATATTCCATAATATTTTTGAAAGTTGATATATTATGGCAATCAAAAGTTTTGTGTCTACCTATAAATAAAAAAATGATCAAGATAGTGACTGACGTATCCACTACTATACAGCGGCGGATCCAGAGCCTGGTCTTGGGAGGGGCACTTCCAGATTATTTTCTGTCCACCGCCACAAGACTACACAGTGTAGAGGTATACTGTATATTGTGTGGCACAGTGTATGCTATATGTGTATAACAAACATATTTCACATGAAAACGTACAATTACTTGGCTTGGCCCTTGGGGATCTCGGACACCACTTCAACACTTTGGCTGGGGGAATCGGTGGAGCCGATGTTGTGTTTTATCCTAAAGAGAAATATTTCATAATAAGGATTTGGAGAAGGGGCAGAGGGAGAGCAGAGAGAGGCTGGTGCTGCTACTAGGGAGCTCATACCATGGGGGAGTAATAAAGCCCACCATAATGCCCCCCCCCCCGTAGTAATAATTCTCCTTATAATAGACAGTGCGAAAAATACCCCCTTGTAGTGCCCCCAGTTGAGCTAATATCCCCATAGTGCCAGTATAAAATACCTCTATATAGTGCCCCCAGTAAATGCCCCCAATAGTGCTCCTCTCCCCCTTCCTCCTAGTGCCCCCCATAATGTACCAGTATAAAATGCCCCATCTATAGTGCCCCAGTAGATGCCCTCAGTCTCCCTCATAATTTGCAAGTATAAAATACCCCTTCTTAGTGCCCCCCATAGATGACCCCATAGTACTCCTCTCCCCCTTCCCCATAGTACCCACCATAATGTATCCCAATATTCCTGTCATATGGCCTCATATGATGCCTTATCCCGTACTGATTTGGTGTTCGTTAACAGGGAACTTTTGCAGTGGCTGTCTAAGGTGGAATACCTCCCGAGGGGTATTTCGGATCATGCCCCGTTACTGGTGATTTTTGTCAATGCCGCTGGCACCCCCGGACAGGCAGTGGCATCTCAATGCTAGGTGGCTGGAGGTCTTGCCTGTACCCTGTGCAGCTTTGGAGGGAGCAGGGGATTACTGGGCTTCTAATGAGGGGTCAGCTAATCCGATCGTTGACTGGGAGGCCTTCAAGGTGGTGCAACGTGGTACTTTTATACACGCCATTGCCTCGCATAGGAAATAACTAGCCAGCACTAGGACTAAACTAGAGGAAGAAATAGCTCTTAAGGAGGGTGAGTATACTCGGAACCCTGGCATAGAATCCCGTGAGATGTGGGAGGAGGCCCAGAGGAGATATCACCATAACTTATTGGAATATACTCAGAAGAAGTTATTGTACCAGAAACAAGTGGTGTTCTTGGAAGGTGACAAAAACTTGAGGGCTTTGGCTTACCTAGCGAAAACAGAGAATCCGCAGACAGTGGTATCCCTTATTACTAATGCGGAGGGTGTCCAGGTTTCCCAGCTGAAGGATATCTGCGCTCAATTTGCCTGCTATTATTCTGACCTATATACCTCTAAAACACCCTATACAGCTAGTGATATTCAGGGGTTTCTGAAAAACGTACAGCTTACACCTCTCTCCCGACCAGATAGATCCTTTTCATATGCGCCTATTGTGGAGGAGGAGGTCAGGACAGCCATAGAAAGTATGATGGTGGGGAAGTCTCCTGGTTCGGATGGTTTCCCGCTAGAATGGTATGGTACAAGGCGGATATGGATAAGCAAAGCAAGAGGTTGTTGAAAATTTTCAACTACGCATTTGAAAGTAACAGATTGCCCCCATCATTTATGGAGGCGACCATTGTGGTAATTCATAAGCCAGGGAAATCTCCGGACCAGTGTAGCTCCTATAGACCAATTTCCCTTTTGAACGTGGATGCAAAAATTTTAGCTAAACTTCTCGCTAGACGTCTAAGAGATGTGATACTGTCTGTGATTGACCCTGACCAATCGGGTTTCATGCCGGATACAACAACTAATATTAACCTTAGGCGACTGTTTACCAACTTGCAGGTCTCTCATGACAATGCGGGATCTCAAGTGATCGCATCCCTTGATAACGAAAAGGCATTCGACTCGGTTGAATGGAACTTCATGTGGGAGACGTTGCGCAAGATGGGTTTTCCCCAGTCGTTTATAAGGTGGGTGCATTTGTTGTATCAGGCCCCTACAGCAAGGGTCAGGGTTAATGGGTACCTATCGCGCCCCTTCGCTCTGCATAGATGTACTAGGCAGGGGTGCCCCTTATCACCTATGCTATTTGCCCTAGTTATGGAACCCCTGACCCAACTGGTTCATAGATCGGGACTGATTGAGGGATGGTCTATAGCGGGAATACAGGAATAAATTTCACTTTACGCTGATGATTTACTGGTGTATCTAGCTGATGCAGGTTCATCATTGGAAGCACTCTTGGATACCATAGACAGATTTGGGAAATTCTCGGGTCTCAAGGTCAATTGGAGTAAATCCAGTCTCTGCTTAATAGATGAGATAAATCCAATAGATATAACCCCCCTCTCGCGTTTAAAGATAGTGGAATGCTTCGTCTATTTGGGGATTAAGATTCACAGAGACCCTAGACAATTCCATCGGCTTAATGTAGTCCCCACTATGGAATACATTACTCGTAAACTGGAAGCTTGGGAAAATTTACCACTAACCCTGATAGGTACAGCAAATATGATAAAAAAAATTGCCATTTTACCGAAACGTCTATATCTTTACAGAGCAGCTCCCATAAAGATCCCCCATACCCACTTTGACATTGACACTCTAGATAAGATTGTCTCCCCCTTTTTGTGGAATCATCAGTCCCCTCGCATTGCTAGGAAATCTTTGAAAGCCCTCTATAATCAGGGGGGTTGAGACTACCAGACATGTATGTGTATTATATAGCTGCCCAACTGGTGTATGCTTCTTGGTGGATCAGGGCAGAGGCCAATAATCCGGCAGTGGTATTAGAGGCAGCTCTTGTGGGCTCTTATGAGGCGCTAGCCAACTTGGTGTATCGGGGGGCAGGGACTTCAGTCCTACACTACACAGAGGCTATGGCTGTGGTAGTAATGGCCTGGAAACAATTCGTGGTGACGCATACAGAGGGTGAGGGAGGGGATACCTGGTCCCCATATCAGGGATCTCAACTCTCCCGGAGGTTCAGGGAGTCTCCCGCTATTAGATAGCGGCTCCCTCACACCTGCATGTGAAACAATATCTCCCGGAAAGGTTTATCTCAGTCAGATAGCAGAGCAGAGAGATAAGAGAAGTGACAGGACAGAGTTTAGATTACAGGTTGAATTAACCCTTTAGGCTACTTTCACACTAGCGTTCGGGCGGATCCGTTCTGAACGGATCCGCCCATAATAATGCAGACGGAGGCTCCGTTCAGAACGGATCCGTCTGCATTATATTAGCTAAAAAAAAGCTAAGTGTGAAAATAGCCTGGGACGGATCCGTCCAGACTTTCAATGTAAAGTCAATGGGGGACGGATCCGCTTGAAGATTGAGCCACATTGTGGCATCTTCAAACGGATCCGTCCCCATTGACTTACATTGTAAGTCTGGACGGATCCGCACGCCTCCGCACGGCCAGGCGGACACCCGAACGCTGCAAGCAGCGTTCAGCTGTCCGCCTGTCCGTGCGGAGGCGAGCGGAGCGGAGGCTGAATGCCGCCAGACTGATGCAGTCTGAGCGGATCCGCCTCCATTCAGACTGCATCAGGGCTGGACGGCTGCGTTCGGGTGCGCTCGTGAGCTCCTTCAAACGGAGCTCACGAACGGAAACCCGAACGCTAGTGTGAAAGCAGCCTTAGGGTCAAATTGGCTTCTCAAGGAGATATATATGTTAAAGGCATCCCTTCTGTCTCATTCAGTAGCTATATAACTATTGAGAGAGATGCATTTTTTTTTAACCCTCCATTTTAATTATATTATTTACCCCAGTGTTAAATTCACACCTCCTGGATGCTTTATTAATATATATAAATATGATAATTTGGGGCAGGGTAATGAGCCCGATCCTCCACACTATAGAGCAAAGTGTGCAGATACTTCATATGTTTGGAAAATGTAATAAAAAGTTCGTGAAAAAAAACAAAAAAAAACCTCCTTGAAATGAGAAGTGCACCTCCCTGAAATGAGTTTTTGCAGGTTGGGATGTCTGCCATATATACCATAATGGCGCAATAAGCAGCTGCAGGAGCTGTTCCATCTACTTGACTATGAATTCTGGCCTCTGAGGGGTGTGAAGTACCTCACCCAGCTGTACGTGGATGGGGTCTTCTGCTCATTTGAAAGCCTCTGCAGGGAATACAAATTGCCTGAGACACGCATGTGAGACCCAATTTAAATCCTTGTCCTTGTATTTAAAATGTGGCCCCAGGGAATAGGTGGCTCGGATGAAACAACCGTACAAACTTATTTCATCATTCTATGTTGAAATGATGAAAATGCAGGAGTCACCGCTCGGGCGCTCCTTCGAGCGTTGAAGGGATGACATCCCAGACCTGGAAGCGTCTCAGCTGGAGGAACTGAGTTCTGTATGGAAGAACACAGTGATAAGGACCCGTGACCAGCTTATTCAACTTAAGTGGCTACATAGAGTTTATCTCACTCCAGTCCGCCAGTTTCATATGAGTAGACTCCCAGACCCTTCTTGCACCAGGTGCGGAGAGCCGAGAGGATCCTTATTTCATATGGTATGGTCTTGTCCTGCGATGCAGAGGTACTGGAGTGGGATCTGTGACTTTCTCTCCTCAAAATTGGGGCTCCCAGGAATACTCTCCTCTATAGTCTGCCTGCTAGGATTGGTGTCGGAAATAGTTCCTACTAAATATGGAAGGAAGCTACTCCGCCTATTCATGTTCTATGGGAGGAACACAATCCTTTTGAATTGGAAACCACCAAAGATCCCAACCCTGGGTGCGTGGATCCAATTGATAAACTCTGACCTGCAGATGTACAAACTCACGTTTACAGCGAGGGGCCTAATGATTATTGTATGGGTACTGGACTCGGACTCGTTGCTCAAGTGTCTTGTACGTGTCTCCCCTTGGGATTTGTGATGTTCTTTTACATTTAAAATGTTTTCTATAAATAAATACTATTAAAAAAAAAGTACAGACACTATTAATTTTTTGTGTGTTTGATGAATTCTCACCAACTTGGGTGTTGATTGAAACCTTGTCTTTTCTTGCTTGATGGACGCTTCTGACAGTTGAAGTTGAAGTGGATGGATGTTGAAGTGCTGCCGTTGATTTCCTGCCGTTATTCCTCACGCTGGATTGCACAGGAAAATGAATATTCTTGCTACTGTGAGAAACCCGTGAAGGGGAAAAAGATTGTTTTTCTTTTCTTGCCCTTTCTTGCCCTTTTGGCTGGCAGAGGAGATGATGCGTCAGTGTTGATATTCTGCAAAACGATGAGATCATTTTCTGCGTCTGGCTCTGCGCTCCTGAAAAGTACAGGAGCGCAGACCAGATTATCAGAGTAAAGATCCTGCTCTTCAGTGGATTGCTTGTCTTGTAAATAGCTGCGTAGCCAGAACAAAAACCTGATTACCCGGGTTAATAGACCTGGACCAGAGCCTGCTGATTATATACCCGACTCTGGGCTCGCTATGCTGCCTCCATATGCTACCTAACAAGAGGCAACACTGTCTCTATCTGATCTTGCATCTGGGTAACGTACTCAATGACACTTTTATGTGGAGTGGGTTGTTGTTGCCACGCCTCTTTGGCCACGTCCAAGAGACCGCAGGGGTGTCTGCCATATAGCAGTTCGAAGGGCAAGAACCCAGTAGAGGCCTGTGGTACCTCTTGCACTGTGAACATGAGATAGGGCAGAAGGGGGTCCCAGTCCTTCCCATCTGTAACCACCACCCTTTTCAACATATTTTTTAATGTTTGGTTAAATCTTTCTACCAGACCATCCGTAGCTGTTTTATGTGCAGCAACTTACAGAGTTCCCTTATGACCCTAGACATAAAAGGGGTCCCTTGGTCGGTCAGAACCTCTTTAGGTAGTGCTACTCGGGAAAACATCTCTATTAATTCCTTAGCTATGAGTTTGGCAGAGGTATGTCGCAGTGGCACCGCCACCGGGTACCGAGAGGTGTAGTCTAGAATGACTAAGATCTGTTGATGCCCTCTGACGGACTTCGGTACTGGGCCTATGAGGTTCATAGCTATTCGGTCAAACGGTACTTCGATAGTCGAGAGAGGTACTAGGGGACTACGGAAATGTGGCTCGCGTCTAGTTATCTGGCCGGTCGGGCAAGACTTACAAAACTCTTCCACTTCTTTGAATATGCTGGGCCAGTAAAACCGCTGTAGAATACAATCCTGAGTTTTCTGCAGCCCCAAGGGACCCCTGAGAACGTGTTGGTGGGCTAGATCTAACACAAGCTTGCGATAAGCCTTGGGGACCATTTTCCTAGGCGCAGGATAGGGTTAGGTCCCGACAATTGGGCGGTACCAAAATTATCCCCGGAGACATTGAGGTCTGCCAATTCAGGACCCGGTGGCAAGTCCCACATGTCTCCCACATCACACTTTGCGGGGTTGTCTCCCACTCTTCCACCAAAGTGGTGGTCTCCCCTACAGCTGGCCCTTCGGTCTCAGGTTCCCAGTGTTCTGGATTCCCCCCTGAGCTGGGCCACTCTGATAGGGTTACCCGTGTCTCATGGGCATCAGTCACTGTCATAGCAGGCCACAGTGCCGGGAAGTATCTCCCTATTATGAGTTCATAATGTAGATTTGTGGCGACAGCCACCTTGTGGGTCCATCTACCGGCCACCGTAGTTAGAGACACCAGCGCGGTGGGGTAGTCTTTTAAGTCTCTGTGGATGCACATCATCCCGACTTTCCGGCCAGTATACTTAGGGGACCGCACCAGGGTAGCCCTTACTAGGGTCACCAGACTACCTGAGTCCAGCAGAGCCTCCGCCGGAGTGTCTCTCACTTCCACCTGGCACAAATGATCTAGAGACTCTGGGGTACCTGTTGCACACAGCCTCCTGGCATATAGCGATAAAGAAGAAAGACAGCTCACCACCTAAATTCGGTTGTAAAATCCGGTCCAGTATTTGACCTCACCTAGCTGTAAATCAGCCCAGCAGCACATGCTGGGAGGAAAATACCTGTTTTACCAGACAAAACCTTGCACTGTGTCACTATATATATATAGCAAAAAAATTGGACTGCACTCCAAACGGTTCTTCAGTAAAACAGTAAGTTGTTTTTATTCACCCATGGGTGAATAAAAACAACTTACTGTTTTACTGAAGAACCGTTTGGAGTGCAGTCCGATTTTTTTTGCTGTCTACAAGTGGGTAAGCTCCAGTTACCATACTTGGACTTTGCACTTCTTTCCCTGTTATGGTGGTGCTGCCAATAGTTTTTTCATCATATATATATATATATATATATATATATACAACAATCTTAACATGGCTCACAACAGCAATCAGGATAAAATAATGCTTGAACAGTCTCTAACTCAGCAATCATTCTGCATTGAGATGAGCACAATGACATTTGCCTGTGCTCTCCAGCAGGTCTGTGGCTTGTATACTCCTAGGCTCCTTTAAGCTCCACTTATCACCAGCTGCTCCGGTATTTAGCTGGTTCTGACACTCTGCTGCCTATACTCTGCATTGGGACCACAAGTTCGTAACATCTCCTATTGTTGTTCTGATACACCACTCTGGTTGTTCTAGTTTATGAGCTATGGCTGTGACTTAGCTACACAGCTGGTCTAAGCACACGCATGCACACGCTGAAGCAGTATTTCCTGTCCACTTCCTGTATAGGCTGAATCTCCTTCCCTGGCTGTTCTGACCAAGAATCTGGAACCATCTGCTGGAGTCAGATGTTACAGATCCGTCTCTCTGTGTTACATTATTATTTCATAATTCTTATAAAAAGAAAACGAAGCAAAAAAGCACCATTCTTCAATTCATTGTGAGTTAGATTATGTAATATTAGTATATATAAAATTATATAAAATATTGTAACCCCTTCAAGACTACAGTCTGTATTCAAAAATGGACAAAGGCATGGAAAGGTGTAAAAATGAGAAAAAAAGAACACTCACTTTTTGAAAGTCCTGCCATTTCAGCAATGCAGTTCCTGTTCCTGGTCAGTGGTGAGATAAAATTTTTGTACATGTCACTGCTGAGACCAGTGACTGGCTTCAGGGTTCAAAGTACCACGGACAGAACATCATCATATCTGGTCTGACGAGACTTGGAAACAGAGGGTATGGGAGCAGCAGACTGGAATAGCAGGACTTTTGAAGCATGTTTTTTTTCTTCTTGTTTTTACACCATATACAGCCTTTCGTTATCCATATCCTGACCACTGTGGGGTTTTCCTCTGGTAGACAGGCTAGCGGAAGAAGTATAGAGGCAATCTCATAGTCTTTAAATTAAACAGTTTGGTGTTTATTCACACATAAGGAAAAACAAAAATGACAGTTCACAGTCTTGGTGTTTGTTCACACCATCCAATTTCCATAGAACAAAATCTTCACCTGGTTAGCAGTTTTCCACCCGCAGTCCATAGCAGGCTTTAGGGTCCCGTTTCCCGGCAAGCGGCTTTTAGCTCTTTAGCACGGCACAAATTCACAGGTCCAAAAATACAGAGACTCCCCAGCTTCTCTGTCAGATGGAGGATAAACCACACACAGCTGTGACTGCTGGCTGTTTTTTTTTATATAGGCCAAAAAAGACCCGGCCTGGAGCGTAGGGAGAAGCCACCCACCCAGCACTTTGGCTACTCCCAGTAAGAGACGGCCCGGATCGGCTTTACAGCCATACTAACAACAAACAGTGTCAGTCAGTCGGGAAACACCGACTCTGCCCCTGGTTGTTGCGGTTCCCCATCTACTATTAATACATTTTCCCAGGCTCGGGATAGGGTTGGGTCCCGATGTTGTGCAGTACCAAAATTATCCTTGGAGACATTGAGGTCGGCTAGCTCCGGACCTGGCGGCAAGTCCTCCATGTCTCCCACCATCACACTTCCATCGAAGTGGCGGTCACCCCTACCGCTGGCCCTTCGGACTCAGGTTACCAGGGTTCTGTTTTCTCCCCTGAGCCGAGCCACTCTGCTAGGTTCACATCTGTCTCACGGTTATTGGTTACTTTTATGTCCGGCCATAGTGATGGGAAACTGGGGTAGTCTCTCCCAATTATTAGTTCATACAGTAATTTTGTGGCGACGGTCCACCTGCCGGCCACCGTTGATATAGAGAACAGGGCAGTGGAATAGTCCTTTAAGTCCCCATGAATGCACACAACGGCGACCTTTCGGCCAGTATACTCGATGGGCTGCACCAGGGAAGCTCTTACCAGGGACAACAGGCTCCCTGAATCTAGCAGTGCCACCGCCAGAGTGTCCCCCACTTCCACCAGGCACAGGTGGCTATTATCTACAGTCTCGGAGGTACACACAGCTTCCTGGCATACAATGAGTGGCGGTAGCCATAGTTGGTATCCATGGGTTCACCCTTGGATTGGCCCTTATGTGTCCAGGCTTGTGACATCGCCAGAAAACCACCGGGGCTGGTTCTGCAGGGGATATGTCCTGGGCGGGTTTGGGGTGGAGATTTCCGGGGTTTGACTGGCCCCTCCCAAAAGAACCCCCCTGCAGATTTCTGGTGGCCTCGTAGTGCTCCACCAGGTCGACCATCTCTAAGGCATTACCAGGAGACAGCTGGCCGATCCAGTGCTGGAGAGGGTACGGCAAAGCCCTCCTAAACACATCCACCAACAGACGGTCCAGCATAGCAGTGGGAGTCAATATGACAGGCTGCAGCCATTTCTGCAACCAGTGTAGCAGGTCATAATATTGTGATTTGGCAGGTTCACATAGTTAAATTACCACTGGTACACCCGCTGAGCCCGGACCAATGCATTCACCCCCAGTCTCGCCAAGATCTCACCTTTAATGGTCAGGTAGTCGGCCACTTGATAAATCGGGGAGATCAAAAAACACTTGCTGGGGTCCAGATGCCAGGAAGGTAGCGACGACCTCAGCCCACTGATCTCGGGGTAGTTTCTCCCTCACGGCCATCTTTTCAAACATTGCCAGATAGGTCTCGACGTCATCCGAGGGCGATGAAGGCAAATGTGACTCCATGTTGTCTTCCCTATGATGTACAGAATTGTTATAATATCTCACCTACGCACTTCACATCCTCTCCCACTGTGAGTTAGGTTCACTTATCTGTCTCAGGACATATTCTGGGAATCTCCCAAAATTAGAACAAATGTTCTAATTCACTCAGGGTCATTCGGCACAACTGCGTACATTGTTATATGTGACGTATTACATATCCATAAAAGGGATGTTCCAGTGGTATCTGTATGGGCGTCAATGTTTATCATTTATGATTGGTTTGACGCTGTTGTTGTACAAACTTTTCTGCTGCCTATATGAGGCCAAGCAATAGCATAATAAAATTAGAGTGTTTCTCAGTGATGTGTGTGTCTATTATTGCCAACTGAGAAACATCTCTCCTGACGTCAGTGTCTCAAACCAAGGTTGTCGTAGAGGTCCAGAAATGTCCAAATCCTTTCAGTTTGGGGGCTACGTCCAGGTTAGAGAAGGCCATCCTCGTGTCCGGTAAGAGAGACATTGCTTTTGTCCACTGCCCGGTCCGAGGGCACTGGCCACATCTCTACCTGTGAGTTTCTATTATGTATCCGGGATACATTGTTAAGCCTTAAAAATAAACTCCGGGAGTTTATAATGAGTACTTGGAGTACTTTGCCACGCACGGAAAAAAATCTCCGGGAGATTTGTTTTGTGTCAGGGACACATCATAGGATCACATGATCCATTCCGTAAGTTGTTGTGTGTCAGGGACACACTATAGATTCTCCGGGAGAATCTATTTACTTTATCTAACTGTCGACAGAGATTTTTTTTGTACCAGAAGTACATGTAAGAGAACAGTCTCCGGGAGACTGACCTACCTTGGTTTGACGCTGTTGTTGTACAAACTTTTCTGCTGCCTATATGAGGCCAAGCAATAGCATAATAAAATTAGAGTGTTTCTCAGTGATGTGTGTGTCTATTATTGCCAACTGAGAAACATCTCTCCTGACGTCAGTGTCTCAAACCAAGGTTGTCGTAGAGGTCCAGAAAGGTCCAAATCCTTTCAGGGGACATCTTAGGAATTGCCGCACAGACAGCTTTCCGGGCATTATGGATATTCTAGGCCGCTCCGGCCGCTTGCAACGCCATTACATGTTGTAATAGCAGCTGGTTAGTTTCCTGCTGCTGCTTATTAGCCTCCCACTGCTGCAAGTTAGCCTCCACGAGGGCTTTCACGACCGCATCCATTTTATCCGGGGACACAGGTCGTAACCTTGCCGGCTTAATATAGGGCATGCACTTTGTGCCCGGAAAAAAAAAAAAAAACTTTTCGGCCTTCGGGCCTGCCTCACTGCGTTTGCCTGCACCAATTGTGGGGTTTTGCTCTGGTAGATAGGCTAACGGATGCAGTATAGAGGCAATCACAAAGTCTTTAACTTAAACAGTTTGGTGTTTATTCACACATAAGAAAAAACAAAAATGACCGTTCACAGTCTTGATGTTTTTTCACACCATGCAATGTCCATAGAACAAAATCTTCACCTGGTTAGCAGTTTTCCACCCGCAGTCCACAGCAGGCTTAAGGGGCCTGTTTCCCGACATGCGGCTTTCAGCCCTTTAGCATGGCACAAGTTCACAGGTCCCAAAACACAGAGACTCCCAGCTTCTCTGTTAGATGGAGGATAAACCACACACAGCTGAGACTGCTGGCTGTTTTTTTATATAGGCCAAAAAAGACCCGGCCTGGAGCGTGGGGAGAGAGAAGCCAACCCAGCACCTTGGCTACTCCCAGTAAGAGCCGGCCCGGATCGGCTTTACAGCCATACTAACAACAACCCGTGTCAGTCAGCACTAGCTGCCACTGACACTTAAAACTACCGGCTCTTACCTCACCGAGGCCAGGAATCTCTGTGACAAATACCTTCCATCAATGACGGGCCCTTGCGCCTTCCTACACTACCTATAGACCATAAACATCTGGATCTTGATCTCTGTACAGACATCTAATCATGAAGCTGTAGGTGTTTTTATAATCCTTGCCATCCCGATGGGTCCATAAAATGCTGCTTCATGCTCTAGTCCAAGCTTTCATGGGACTGCCGGGGTCCAGGAGTCTGCGAGAGCTGGCTAGGGCTTAGCAGACCCCGATCAGCTCTGAATAGAGGCTGTACTGCCCTGTACTACCTCTCTGGGGCTATATTGGCAAAAATGCATTTTAGTTGCATGTTGAGTTATTAACAAAGAAATAAAAAAAATTGGATTTTTTTTGTGCATTTTTCTGGTAATAAAAATAAAAACCAAAAATACGAAAATAAAAATTAAGCCCTGTGTATGACTGAAAAAAAGTATAAAAATTATTTACAAAACCAAACAAAAAAATAAGTTACAGCTTTCAAAGGCTCATATACTGAAAAAACTGAAAAAGCACCTGGTCAGGAAACCGTCTGGTTATGGAAGTAGTTCATTTTTATTTTTAAGTCCGACAACCCTTTTAAGTCTGCAGTTTGATGACTGCAATTTCCTGGGCCAAGCTCTTATTGTATCAAATTGATAATACTAATATAGCAAAGAAGTGAAATAATGTTGTCCTTGTCACTGAAATAGCAAAAACTAAAATAACGTTGTCCTTGTCACTAAAATGGCAAAACAGACAATATTCTCTACTCGATAAAGAGAGAAATGATCAAATAAAGAACAAAATAACAAAAATAAATCTTAGCGCCATTACATTTCTGTACAGAAATGGGATAATTATACCCCGGAGAATTTGAGGATTACTGTATTTTACAGACAAGACAAGTACAAAGTTCACTAATATTGTCCAGGTTGAATATTACCGTCTACAACAGTCCGTATTTGGGCTGCAGTTGCCAGCTCTCCAGGCCCTGGTTTATTCCACTTCAACCGTTAGCTCTTTGCTTCACCATTCCCCTGCCATCCTTGGTTCAGTGCAAACAGGCGTGATGCAATGACAACACACAGAGCAGGTCTTGTCATGTTGTCTGAGGGGCGCTAAAGGGCATCACTATTGTGAGGTGGCACTAAAAGAACATTCTTATTGTCTCCGAACATTAAGGGGGCAACATTACTGTGTGTGGGGGACACAAGAGCATTGGGTGGGATTAGAGGCGTTGGTATTGTAAAAAAAAATAAAAAATAAGAGCTACGTGCCACTGGTGTCCCTCATTACATTTTTTTGGGGGATCTCAGATCTTCATCCAACAGCTGGCCCTGGTAGGTGGACCTTTACAAAAAGTACATGGGAACCCCTGGTAGATAAACAATCACAAATGTACTTGGCACATCCAGGATTTTACAGACCACGTTTTGCAAATGCCAAACCCAAGCTACTTTACTGATGTTTTTAAGCAAACTTACGGTATATGGTGAGATATAGTATATGTGATATAAACTCTAAAGCCAATTTTTTTCTTTCTGTTCAGATTAAATTATATCTCCCTTGTAGTACCTTTAGCACTGTTATACATTCCATCTACATATATCAGTATGAAGAGTGAGTACATTTACATTATCACTGTAGTGATCTCGAGTTGCAACCTGTATTATAGTCCGGAGCTGCTTTCACACTTTTTCTAGCTGCTGTTGGTGATGTAGTTGGTGTTCAAAAAGTCAGCAAGCACCCCTAAGCACAGGCAGACTGTGAACTTAAAGTGGCCCTAGAAAAAAAAATTAGAAGTGGCCCCATACTGCTTGCAGCGTTTTGGTGTCCGTCTGATGAAACTGAGCGAAACGGATCCGTCCTGGCACACAATGTAAGTTAATGGGGACGGATCTGTTTTCACTGGCACAATAGAAAACGGATCCGTCCTCCATTGACTTTCAGTGGTGTTCAAGACAAATCCGTCTTGGCTATGTTAAAGATAATACAAACGGATCCGCTCTGAACGGATGCAGGCGGTCGTGTTATCTGAACGGATCCGTCCATGACGGATCTGCACAAAACGCGAGTTTGAAAGTAGCCTAATGCTGAGAGCATGATATTATTATGCACCTGGCTGGTGGGAAGAACTCGGGTGGCCCCATGAGCATTGCCCACTGGGAAATTTCCCTGCAGAGTCTATGGCCAGTCCACCCAGTTCCAAAAGTTACAGCCACACAGGTGTAAATGCTGCGGATTTTATGTAGCAGAATTGCATATGGAAAACCTACAGCTTTCACAGTAATCTCATCCATGCACTGCAGGCCTTTTCTGTAAGCAAATCCGTGCATAACTTGACATTCAGTGTGGATTTTAAATCTGCAGCATTTAAATTTATGCTGACGATATTTGTCACGGATATCACCCCATGTAATGCAGAGGGAAAATCTGCAGCATTCCTGGAGCATTTCCACAAAGATTCCCACCACAAATCCGCACCATCGGATGTGGATTTTGCTACTGCAGACGGATTTCTGCCACATAAAATTCCCAGTGGACCTGCCGCGTGTGGCAGTACAGTTTTTTAGCCTCTTTATATGCAGCATTTTTTTTTTTACTACATTGCATTTTGGGTCAGATCAGTTTTCCTCCATCAACTGTACATTTCCTGGCGTAAATACTAGGTTTAACAGAATGCAAATCACTAGAGTAAGCTGTACGCCAGCATTTAAACGGGTTACTGAAAAATATGGCCAAAGGGATTGCAATAGCATAACAAAGAAACATAATCACACTGCGGCTCCCCTGCCTTTCTTCAGTTTGTGCTTACCTGGCCACAGTGGTGACATGCTCACATACACATGGGACATTGGCTTCAGCAGTATATAGTATGAGACTGTATACTGACTGGCAGCAAAGGTCATGTGTGTACAGCCCGGTAAACAAAGACCAGAAGAAGCACTGGGTTAGTAAGGTTTTTCAATGTTATTGCAAATCTGTCTTTGGCAACATTTTTCAATAATAAGCAAACAATCCCTTTGAGCCAGAAAATAAATAAGCCACAAGCCAATATTAACACAACAGCCAGCTGAACTGTGAATTCAGCTCTGGATGAAAATGGAATATAGAACAGACTATAAATCTACAGTAAAAAGATGCAAAATATCTGATTTGTTTAATTAAAATGATACCTAGTCTAAATAAAAATAGGTATTATTCATTTAAAAATAATGTACTGTATTTTGTGACTATAAGTACTAGTTACACAATGTGTCCATCACTTTGTTACTGGCTCTTCAGGTCTTATTCTGCTATAAGCAAATTTTATTCTTCAAATATTTGGAAGCTGAGAGCGGAATACATTGAGGTGTATTACATCTGGGACATATGTGCAAATGTCATATTCAGATTAATTAATTTACAGTGCTCTTCTTCTAAACATGATCACTAATTTATACGGCATATGGACCAATGGCCCCTATGGATCAATGGATGAAGTATAAAAGCCATATCACCATATGCACTAACTTTTACCATATGACTCAAATAGACTCAGAGGATGGATGAAGTTGAAATGGCATACTGGCTTATTGCAGCTGTTACCCACACCAGTATTTCTACCAACATTTGTTTCAGACATTTATAGAAACAATGCAACTGTGGAAGACATTGACGCTTAATGAGAAATACTATTAATGCCATCAGGGGGCATTCACACGCAAAATACGGATGACGTTTGTGTTGCATCACTTTTTTTATGGATCGATTGAGTTGAGTGGCTCCGTTGTACACATTTGCAATGACCAGTAATAGGACATATTCTATCTTTTACATAACATACAGATGCAGAAAGCACACAGAAGACATCCGTATGTCCGTTCCACAAAAGATGGCACATGTCTTATTCTTGGCCGCAAATGCGGACCACGGAATCTTTGAAGTCAATGGGTCCACACAAAAAAAACAAAAAAACAGATGCAAATCAGATGTCAGACGTATTTTGCGAACTGCATAACACATACGGTCTGTGAGAGGACCCTTCGGTCTCATGCACACGACCGTTGTTCGGGTCCGCATCCGAGGCGCAGTTTTTGCGGCTCGGGTACGGACCCATTTACTTCAATGGGGATGCAAAAGATGTGGACAGCACTCGGTGTGCTATCCACATCCATTGCTCCGTTCTGTGTCCCCGCAATAAAATAGAACGTGTCCTACTCTTGTCAGTTTTGTGGACAAGAATAGGCATTTCTACAATGGGCCGCCCCTTCTGTTCCGCAAATTGCGGAAGGCACGCGGACGGCTTCAGTTTTTTGCAGATCCGCGGTTTGTGGACCGGTCGTGTGCATGAGGCCTTAGAAGAACCAATATATGGTTATTCTGTTCTCTTGGTAATAAGCATTCTAATTTCAAACAGAACACGCTTCAAATGCAACTTTTTATGGCTTATTTCAGTGATAGAACATTAAAATATTGGAATACTTTTCTGGTTGCATGCTCTGAAAAATGTATTATAGCCGCTGAGTTATTCAACAAAATGTATCTGCATAGCACCACCTGCTGTTTGTTCTTCTCCTCATTTCTCTATCCAGACATCGCTGAGGTGGTCGCACATGCTCAGTTCCATCCCTCCACTGCCACCAGCCATATGTACTGTTAAATGCTGTGACAGTTACAGGGAAAGGACATAATCCCTGAGAGAGGACACAATCGCATGCTCGCTAGCGGAGGAGACCGCTGCTATTACATGCCGCTTGCAAACGATACATTTTTAAAATGTCAAAAGATTTGGATTGCCAATCAGCGGCAGTATTACACTGCAAGATGATCGCTAACGATTGTTCTCACAAACGCTCGTTAGCGATCATCCGCCGAAAAATCGGCAGGTGTAATATGGGCTTAAGTGCTGGCTGTATTATCTAAAAGGTACTTTCTAAGGAGGGTGCACAGGCCCTCGACTTAGCTGTATATTGGTGGGAATGTACCAGGCAGCCTGTGACTGTGTTATATTAGTCTGTTGCCACTTAAAGAGACAGTGTACCTAATTAAAGGGGTTGTCTCATCATGGACAATTGGGGCATATCGCTAGGATATGCCCCCATTGTCTTATAGGTGCGGGTCCCACCGCTGGGACTTGCACCTATATCGAGAAAGGAGCCCCGCAAGTAAAGGAGGGCGTACTGCGCATGCGCTGCAGCCCTCTATTCATTTTCTATGGGGTCGGTGATAATAGCCAAGCGCTGGCTCGGCTACCTCCCTTGGCCCCATAGAAATGAATGGGAGCGGGGGCTGCACATGCGCGGTACTCTTCCATTCACTTATATGGGGAGCCGGCTTGGTGGTGGCCTGACCGGAGTCCTCCAGCCACCACCTCGCGGGGCTCTGTTCTCGATATAAGAACGGGTTCCAAGCCTGGCACCCCTTTTTCACACGAGCGAGTTTTCCACGCGGGTGCAATGCGTGACGTGAACGCATAGCACCTGCACTGACTCCTGACCCATTAATTTCATTTTTCACGCATCAGTTCTGTGTTGCATGAAAAACCCAGCATGTTATATATAACAACATCTGTTAGCAACCATCAGTGAAAAATGCCCTGTATCCGCACCTGCTTCCAGATGCGATGCGTTTTTCAGCTCCTATTCACTTCTATGGGGCCAGGGCTGCGTGAAAATCGCATCCAGAAGCAAGTGCGGATACAGTGCATTTTTCACTGATGGTTGCTAAGAGATGTTGTTTGTAAACCTTCTCAGTTTTTTATCACGCGTGTGAAAAACCCATCAAAATGCATTGCACCTGCGCAGAAAAAACCGAACGCAATCGCAGACATAACTGACTGAACTTGTTTGCAAAATGGTGCAAATTTCACTGAACGCATCCGGAGCCAATCCGTGATGCTCGTGTAAAGGAGGCCTAAGACAATGGGGGCATATCCTGGCGATATGTCCCCATTGTCTATGATGAGACAACCTCTTTAAAGGGAACCTGTCACCGGGATTTTCTGTATAGAGCTGAGGACATGGGTTGCTAGATGGCCGCCAGCACAGATGAGTCCTGTCCCTGACTCATCTCAGGGACAGGACTCATCTCAGGTTAATTTGCATATGTATCAAATTTTCTTTTTTGCACAATAAAAGCACACAGAGCTATGTATAGAGCTGAATGTCCTCAGCTCTATACACAAATTCCCGGTGACGGGTTCCCTTCAGGCCTCTTTCATACTACAGATTTTTTTTTTCGGCCCGTTTTTTGCAGTCCGTCTACGGAACCATTAATTTCAATGGGTCCGCAAAAAAAATGGAATGTACTCCGTATGCATTCCGTTTCCGTATCTCCGTTCCGTGCAAAGATAGAACATGTCCTATATTTAGCTGCAAATCACATTCCGTGGCTCCATTAAAGTCAATGGGTCCGCAAAAAAACCGAAATGCATCTGTATGTCTTCTGTATCCGTTCCGTTTTTTGCGGAATCATCTAATGAAAATGTTATGCCCAGCCCAATTTGTTCTATGTAATTACTGTATACTGTATATGCCATATGGAAAAACGGAACCGAAACGGAAACACAACGGATCCGTGTAAAACACTGAAATAGCCATACGGTAGTGTGAAAGAGGCCTTAACCTGTTGCTTCTAACTAAGTCTGCACCTCATTGAGAGACTATTACCACTAAGCTTATTGCATCTCAAAAGACTATTGTAACTAGTGATGAGTGAATCAAAGTCAAACAAATTGACTTTGATCCGAATGTCAGGAAAAATTTGATTTGCAATGAAGCCAAATTTCCTCGCTCTTCATGGTAACAAATCAATTTTCCCTGAAATGGCATAAAAAAGACATACACACCTCATCGATTTGTGCGTGAAAAGGCTGCCGCAGCCATCTTGGTTGGAGGTACCACGGAAAATCTCACAGACGGAGATGTATGATGTCACATGTCTGCCGGCAGTATGCGAGATTTTACGCTGTGTTCTGAATAAAGATGGAATTTTCTCAGCAATGTGGGCACATATGAACATTGGACCAACACAGATGCCTTCAGCTGCCAAGTGCACATGTAACAGGTCAGCCAGTGTCATAGATACAGCTCTTTAAAGGGAATCTGTCAGCTCCAAAACACCCACCAAACCAGAGTAAACGGTATATAGTGTAATTGATGCTGAGTCTGATTATATGATTTTTATCTTCATATTTCATAAATTTCGACACTATGCTCCAACAAACCAGCCGTAAAATGCATTGAGAGGACTGCTCATTGAGTCCTCTCCATTATATGTGTGAGCACAGGAGTCCTCTCAATGCATTTTATTGCTGGTTTGTCGGAGCACAGTGTCAGAATACATGCAGAGTATGAAGATAAAAATTACATAATTGGACTCAGCACAGCTTATACTATTCACAGCTTACTCTAGTTTGGGGGGTGTTTCGGAGCTGACAGATTCCCTTTAAGTGCGCTGCCCTACATGAGTCTAGTAAAGTTCACCTTGTTTTAATTACAACTGTGTCTGCCTGATTCCTTCTGCCATCCTCGGATACAGATCCACTGATACCACTCAGTGGCAAAAAGATTCTGTCTGTAAGGCCCCTTTCACACGGGCGAGTTTTCCGTGCGGGTGCGATCCGTGCGGCGAACGTATGGCACCCGCACTAAATCATGACCCATTAATTTCTATGGAGCTGTGCACATGAGCGATGTTTTTAACGCATCACTTGTGCGTTCAGTTGAAATCGCAGCATGCTCTATATTTTCCGATTTTGACGTGACGCAAGCCCCATAGAAGTGAATGGGGTGTGTGAAAATCGGATGGCATCCGCAAGCAAGTACGGATGCCGTGCGATTTGCACGCATGGTTGCTAGGAGACCATCGGGATGGAGACCCGATCATTATTATTTTCCCTTATAACATGGTTATAAGGGAAAATAATAGCATTCTGAATACAGAATGCATAGTAAACCAGCGCTAGAGGGGTTAAAAAAATAAATAAAATAATTTAACTCACCTTAGTCCACTTGCTCGCGAAGCTGGCATCTCCTTGTGTCTCCGCTGCTGATGAACAGGACCTGGGGTGAGCTGCTCCATTAAATAGAGCTTAAGGACCTTCGATGACGTCACTCCGGTCATCACATGGTCTTTTACCATGGTGAATCACCATGGTAAAAGATCATGTGACGTACCATGTGATGACCGGAGTGACGTCATCGAAGGTCCTTAACCTGTATTTAATGGAGCAGCTCACCCCAGGTCCTGTTCATCAGCTTCGCGAGCAAGTGGACTAAGGTGAGTTAAATTATTTTTTTTTTTAACCCCTCTAGCGCTGGTTTACTATGCATTCTGTATTCAGAATGCTATTATTTTCCCTTATAACCATGTTATAAGGGAAAATAATACAGTCTTCAGAACATCAATCCCAAGCCCGAACTTCTATGAAGAAGTTCGGGTTTGGGTACCAAACATGCGCGATTTTTCTCACGCGAGTGCAACGCATGACAATGTTTTGCACCTGCGCAGAAAAAATCGCGCATTTTCCCGCAACGCACCCGGCTCTTATCCGGGCAAAAAAACTCACGCCCGTGTGAAAGAGGCCTAAGAGCAGACTATCCCCTTGAAGTGGAATCAGTAAAATAAGTATCACTTGTTTTATAAAAAAAAATATTACTGGCTGTTCAACCCCCTTAGACAAAAATGTGATATCCTTAAAGGCAATGTCTACCTTGAGAGACATTTTTTGAATTTGGGCTAAAAATAATTTCTTCATTTTGACTTTTTCGTCATATTAAAATAGTTTAGCCATTTCTGAGATACAGGGTTAATAATCTGTCTGTTTGCAGGCTGTCAGTGTCTGTTTTCTTTCAATCCCCTCCATCTGAGGGCTCATGTATAGCTCTTTTTCCTGAGCTCCTGACCTGATCACTTATTTAAGCTACTAGTGTTAAGGGAAGCGAAGCATCCAAAACAGAATTCGGTCCAAAGTTTAGTCTAAAATGGCTGCTTCACGTAATAGAAAGTTAAAGTAAATGTAGAGGAGACAAGCCTGGGAACGTGAGATCACCCATAATGCCATGCAGCCTGCCTATCTCCAGGTAGTCATCCACCTGTAATGTCACAGCAAGGCAGAGCCCTATAAAACCCTGATCCTGCATGGTCGCCACTATTTTACTGTGAGCTCAGCATAGGGAGAGACGTGACAAGACGCTCATGGACAGTGTTGCTGTAAACTGTTAAGGGACAGAGAGTGTAGGACAATATTGGAGAGGGAAAGTGCATGGAGAGTGTTGGGAGACTGCAGGGAGAGTGTAGGAGACTGCTGAACTACAGACTCTGCTACAATTTATTGCCGTGTACATATCTGTGCAGTGCACCAAGAGTCATAGCTAATCCATTCTGTTAGCTGTAGAGTTACTGTCCTGTCAGTATTACAGGCAGGTCTAATTTATCGCCGTGTACATAACTGTGCAGTGCACCAAGAGTCATAGCTAATCCATTCTGTTAGCTGTAGAGTTACTGTGCTGTCAGTATTACAGGCAGGTCTAATTTATTGCCGTGTACATATCTGTGCAGTGCACCAAGAGTCATAGCTAATCCATTCTGTTAGCTGTAGAGTTAGTGTGCCATCAGTATTACAGGCAGGTCTAATTTATCGCCGTGTACATAACTGTGCAGTGCACCAAGAGTCATAGCTAATCCATTCTGTTAGCTGTAGAGTTACTGTGCTGTCAGTATTACAGGCAGGTCTAATTTATTGCCGTGTACATATCTGTGCAGTGCACCAAGAGTCATAGCTAATCCATTCTGTTAGCTGTAGAGTTACTGTGCCATCAGTATTACAGGCAGGTCTAATTTATCGCCGTGTACATAACTGTGCAGTGCACCAAGAGTCATAGCTAATCCATTCTGTTAGCTGTAGAGTTACTGTGCTGTCAGTATTACAGGCAGGTCTAATTTATTGCCGTGTACATATCTGTGCAGTGCACCAAGAGTCATAGCTAATCCATTCTGTTAGCTGTAGAGTTACTGTGCTGTCAGTATTACAGGCAGGTCTAATTTATCGCCGTGTACATAACTGTGCAGTGCACCAAGAGTCAGAGGTAATCCATTCTGTTAGCTGTAGAGTTACTGTTCTGTCAGTATTACAGGCAGGTCTAATTTATCGCCATGTACATAACTGTGCAGTGCACCAAGAGTCAGAGGTAATCCATTTTGTTAGCTGTAGAGTTACTGTGCTCTCAGTATTACAGGCAGGTCTAATTTATCACCATGTACATAACTGTGCAGTGCACCAAGAGTCAGAGGTAATCCATTCTGTTAGCTGTAGAGTTAGGCCTCATGCACACGACAGTATTGCTTTTTCAGTGTTTTGCGGTCCGTTTTTTACGGATCCGTTGTTCCGTTTTTTGTTTCCGTTGTGTTTCCGTTTCCTTTCTGTTTTTCCGTTCCGTTTTTCCGTATGCCATATACAGTATACAGTAATTACATAGAAAAAATTGGGCTGAGCATAACATTTTCAATAGATGGTTCAGCAAAAACGGAACGGATACGGAAGACATACGGATGCATTTCCGTATGTGTTCCGTTTTTTTTGCGGACCCATTGACTTGAATGGAGCCAAGCACCGTGATTTGCGGACAAGAATAGGACATGTTCTATCTTTTCACGGCACGGAAATACTGAAATACTGAAACGGAATGCACACGGAGACACTTCAGTATTTTTTGCTGAACCATTGAAATGAATGGTTCAGTATATGTTCCGTATACTGAGCTAAAAAAACGTCCAGTATACTGAACGCAAAATACTGTCGTGTGCATGAGCCCTTACTGTGCTGTCAGTATTACAGACCGGTCTAATTTACTGTATTGCTGTGTACATAAGTGTGCGGTGCACCAATATTTTCAGTTAATCCGTTCTGTTAGCTGTAGTTACTGTGCATCATTATTACAGGCCATTGTTAATTTTAGGCAGATTAGCCTGGTTATACCTGATTTATAGAGATTTGTGATTGATTAATTAATTTGTAACAAATCTAATTTCTTGTCGAACTTTGGCAAAGCTGCCTAATCAAATTTTTCAAAACTTCGCTCCTCTCTGTAAGCCACATTCTTATCAGATTGATAAGAATTGAGCTACAATAAGTGTTTATGAGGTCAAGAGATCAGAGCTACACATGAGCTGTCAGATGATGTGATTTTTAACCTTGTTTCTCAGAAAGGACTGAACATTTTTAACAAGACCTATTGAAAAAAAAAAGATTTTTAGCCCAAAATGATTAAAATGCAATCATAATCCATAGCCTTTAATATTTCCATGTCTGCCAGCTTGTGGTCCAGATGCTGCTGCAAATTACATCATGCATTTCCGTTCCGTCTCTGATCCACAACTTGGACTCATTCACGACTTTGTATTTTTTGAAAGGACAATTTCGGTAAACCAACTGCTGATCCGAACAATAGTGGACCTTTCATCCAATCTGTATATCTGCTGCTAAGACCTGACTGTATAGAATGAGTCATATCCTTCCTGTGCCTAACACAGGTTAAAGCCCACGCAAAAAAACTGACATTTGTTCCTTATACCCAATTATTTCAATGTATTCAAGAAATAATAAAATAATTATCAGACCATCTCTGTCTCTACCTTGCAATTTACCTGTACCTTTATTGCAGTCAGAATTGTATACAATGAATACATAGCTCCCAGTGTTCAGTGCTGCAGTACCTCCCATTGCTTTTCCAGATTACTGTTGTTTTTCCCTTAATGTTTGTAAAATTACCCCTTAGATAATGTGTGTGTTGGATGGAATGAGCCAGAGCGAGTGTAAAGGCAATAAAAACAGAGGAACAGGGGAGGCAGACACGTTAATGGGAAGAAAAAGAGATAGCAGTATGATCATGAGACTGGAAGAGGAGGGTGGCTCCATCTTGTGCTGAATGCTTCTCACACTGGAACGAGGAACCATCAGACCTGTCACACAAATCCCAGCTAGAAAATGTGCCGTTCCCATAGAAACAAGCATCAAATGAGGCCTGCTAAATCATAAAGCCAACACACCAGACCTCTTTGGGAATATACATAGATACTTGGGCGAACTACACAAAAGGGAGATAGGCGTCTTACTTACTAGTAACTGGTAAAGTACATAAATTGTGTCTGAATGAGCATGACCAGGGGTATGGTCACTTCTATGGTGACATGAGGAGAAAGTGAAAAGAACTGAAAGGGACATAAGAAAAGGAAAGACTGTCCTGCGAGACAAGGAAATCTGGATCCATATTTACTGAACTGCATTTTTTCGGAAACATAGACGTACATAAAAATTTGATACATGCGCATGTTTTCTTACAGCTAATGATAGCACTGTGTACTACATATAGTGACTATCATGTTAATATCTATGGAATAGTCTATTAGCTGCTGTATATTCGTATGACTACCCTGTATTATTCAGCTTGGAATGAACGAGGCCTGCAACATGTGGCACCACATCATGTCACATACACAGTATGGATGGACAAGTATATTCAGCGGCAAAGGGCTATATCTAATACCTAACTAAGCAAAATGCAATGAAAATGTGTATATAAGGGAATAATAGTGTAGATTTACTAACGAGGATGTGTTCAATATGATCATTAATAAAGTAAAAATGGTGGATGCAACATGGGACATCTAACTTGGTAGTTAGGGGATTAAGATGATAGGTATAGAACTATATAAAATAATAGTAACAATAATCACCGTCATGAGGAGAAATACAATATCGTCTGTGACCAGCCATCTTAGTTTACATTTTAATGCACATTTCGGATCCTTAATATAGAATAAAAGCTTTACAGGCTTTCTACGAAGAATGAGTATCAACAAGGTCCATCACTTACTAACAACAAGGGAGATGATATAATTATTCAAAAAAACATGGTTCCCTTAACCCCTCAGCTATTACTTTGCTTTTCAATGCAGCCACGATGTTTCCTTCTTGGATCCACAGACATATATAGTCTATACTGTATGGCATGTTGGCAAGGGAAATTAAGGGATGGGGCCTGACAGACCGTAGCCACTCCAATGGATTTTTATGTTGGTAAGTTAGTGATGGTCCAAATCTAATCAATTTATCAGTCCCCATGTACAGAGGATATTTACCTTCAGGATATTCCTTCCAGCTGCAGTTGGTCTGTGCCTTTTGCTCTCCACATAGGAATGATCTGTCAAATGTCTGGGTGGATGGGTAAAATGCTTTTCACCATCCAACCTTACATCTCCTGATGCCAAGTCCAGTCCTCCAGTGACACCCACACTGCCCTTTTTCCTTGGCACTGCAGGCTGTATTCTCCCTCGCTCCTCTCTGGAAGATGTGAGTGGGATGCAGAAGCAGAGATGGGGGGGGTGGGGGGGGGGGGGGGCGAGCAGGATGGGAGGAGGGGCAGCTTCCATCTCCAAGCCCACTGATTTGCAATTATACACACAAACGCAGGGTAAAGGTAGGTGGCAGTGCCAACCAGCGGAAAGCAGTCACCACTGCATAACTGCCCCTGCACATAAAACATCTGATGCCAACCTGTGGCTCAGATTCTGGACACCTTGAAATATGACAACACACTAGAGAAATAGTTCTTTCTCTTGTCATTTTGCTATATTCCTCTTCTTCTCATCACGTGCTTGGTTAATGAAGCCCACACTAGTGGGAAGGCATGATATGCATATAAATAAACCTTCGATTTTCATCTGATGCTTTATTTTGACAAACTCTGCTGATCAAAATCCAAATAACATTGCTAAGTCCATGGAGCCATGTAAATGGTATGCCACTGATAAGTGAATCTGGAGATTAAAAAGTCATTACCCATTCCTTTTTATTAATAATATGCAGGTAGTTCCCTCTTAATCCCCTCACCCCAACCTCTCTGTGCAGGCTGGTTGCTAGGAAACTAAGTGATAATTTGTGGGTGAGAGATGATACAAGAGCTGTAGGACGCATGACATTGACAGACAGCAGGCTAACTATTTATTATGCTCTTATGGATTTCCAACCTTCTGCTTTGCACCTGCGATGGTCGATGTGGCCTGCTAGATCAGTACGGAGAGGAAAGCTCTGGTAGGAAAGGTCCTGAGTACAACATGGTTCTATGTTATGGATGACAGTGAAAGAGGTGATCTAATGGAAAAGAGGAAAAAAAGAGTGGTGAGCATGAGAGGGAAGACATAAGATGCCTATATCAACAAAGCTGCAGTAAAAATCACAAAATTGAGGTGACAGCACGTAATGTGTCGGAAGCATCAAGAGTACACACAAACAGCACCACGTACGTGAATCAATAGATGCATCTTGTAAAGAGGTGTAATAAGCATGAATGCTCCCCTCATGATATCACATCCAGGTCATGCCATGACTGATGTAAAAAATGACAATCAGATATCGTATACAGTAATACCTTTTCCTCACATGGATCCAGAGATCTCATTATTCCTTGCTCCAAATGCCCTTCCAGATTCTCTTCAGGCTTGCAGCTTCTAGCAGTAGATATGTCTGGTGGCAGTTGAATGATGGAACTGAGCACGTGCGACCACTTCAGTAGGTTGAAGTGCACATTACTTTACAGATTGAACACCAGGAGGTTCCAGTACAATGAAGTAAAGAGAATATATCACAACTAGAGCATGTTTGTAACTGAGAGTTAACAAAACATTTACTGGTGGCACAAACCCTTTGAGTTACAGTATATTAGTGTATTGGGCTGGTCTCTTCCTCCGTCTTTATTACTCATTTGGTCCTTTTTTTTATCAGGCTTTGTAAAGGTTAATGTAATGCCCTGGAGAGGGTACTTTGAAGTCTGGACATTTGTGGATACTTGCCCCTGTTTCCCCTATGCAGTTATAAACTTCTTACTTTAGTTTACTTGAAAGGGTTAACTTGCACTGCTTAATACTGTGCAATTCCATTTTATATGTTTGTTGTGATATATATCTTGTTCATTTGCACTGTATTTGTGAGGCACTGTGGAAAGGGTTAATGAATACTTTTGGGGCTTTGAATGAGAAGCTGGTAATTTTCCACAGCTGCCATAGGGTTGAAAGGAGAGCATGATTTGGAGAGAAAAAGCTAGATTTGTTTACCACCAAAACCAGACAGGCTGACCTTGTGATTGTCTGGTTTAGCTGTGTTGTTATGTCTGAAAACCTGTTTGTGTCTGGAAAAACTGCTGTGTCTTTGCTATTGAGTATCATTGAAGCTCTAATGTAAGACTATGACAGACATGAGTTGTAACAATGTATCTGTTCGTGTTGAGTTTCTACACTCCACCCCTCCCACTAGAACGTCCTAGGTCAGCTAGAAACTGTGAATAAGGAGAGCAGTCAGAGACCCTAGTGTTCTGCAGTTAGGGACCAGTGCTTGGAGGGGAAGAATCTGCCAATCTCCATGAGTGACCAGAAGAAGACGCCGAGATCAGGGCCGTAGCTAGAAATTATGCCCCCCCCTCCCAGATCTCCCACCCCCACATACCTCTCGGATCTCCCACCCCAACATCCCCACACCCCACTATTAAAGGGATTCTGTCATCAGATTTAACCCCTCTAACCTAAACATATGCTCATGTCCAGACTAATAAAAATAATCCTAAGCTGGCCTTATTAACCTCACTGTGGCTCTATTTGCCCAAAAAACTGTTTTTTATAACCTGTCAATCACTTACTTAAGGTGCCCAAGGTGAGGTCCGTTAATACAGGGTGCCCGGCCACACCCCTTGCCGTTCGTTGCCCAGTGCTGCCTTCCCTGTCTTCAGCGCCACCTTCTACAGCTCAGCGCCACCTCCACAATCCCCATCCCTCTGCCAGATCCTGAGCCTGCCGCTGCCAGGAGTCCGCACGGGCGCATCAGGCTGAGCCTAGTGCGGAGGCGCAGGATCTGGCAGAGGGAAGGGAGGATTGCTGAGCTGTAGAAGACGGTGCTAAAGACAGGGAAGGCGGCACTGGGCAACTGACTGCAAGGGGTGTGGCCGGGCACCCTGTATTAACGGACCTCCCCTTGGGCACCTTAAGTAAGTGATTGACAGGTTATAAAAACCAGTTTTTTTGGGGCAAATAGAGCCACAGTGAGGTTTAATAAGGCCAGCTTAGGATTCTTTAGTCTGGACATGAGCATATGTTTAGGTTAGAGGGTTAGAGGGGTTAAATCTGATGACAGAATCCCTTTAAATAATGCAGCTGCGCCTCCCAGGCTTGAGCAGGTATATGTGTGAATATGGACTAGGGAAGATGCTAAGATCTGGCTGTACCTCACTATGAGGTACAGCCGGATCTCAGCATCTTCCCTATTCACACATATACCTGCTCAAGCCTGGCAGGCGCAGCTGCATTATTTAATAGTGTGGTGTGGTAATGGTTAATGGCATTTTGGCGAAGACACAGCCACCTAATCCTATCTGAGGGGTCTGTATTACTGGAGTTTTTTCATCTGTGTGTGTGAGCTACCGCCGGATCTCAGCATCTTCCCTATTCACACATATACCTGCTCAAGCCTGGCAGGCGCAACTGCGCCCGCATTATTTAATAGTGTGGTGTGGTAATGGTTAATGGAATTGGCGAAGACACAGCCACCTAATCCTATCTGAGGGGTCTGATCAGATAGGATTAGGTGGCTGTGTCTTCGCCAATGCCATTAACCATTACCACATCACACTATTAAATAATGAGGGCGCAGTTGCGCCTGCCAGGCTTGAGCAGGTATATGTGTGAATAGGGAAAATGCTGAGATCCGGCAGTAGCTCACACACACAGATTAACCTCCTCACGACCGCCGTACGCAGGATTGCGTCTTCTCGGCGGTCGTGTAGCTCTGGGTGGACGCGCCGGTGCGTCCTCTCGCGAGACGCGAGATTTCCGGGGAAGCCGGCCCGCGCATGCGCATCGCGGGCCGGCAAAATTCAAAGAAGTTCGTCATCAACCTGCCGGCCACGATCATTGGCTGGCAGGTTGATGATTTTCAAAAAAACCAATCAGAAGCCACATAACCCATCATATTAGTAAATATGATGGGGTTATATGGCTGCTGTGCTCCTCTGCTCCTTCTTTTGGTCGGTTGGTTCCAGCAGAGGAGCAGAGGAGCACACATCACTGTGAGTACCCACTACACTACACTTAGCCCCCAGATCACCTCCCAGCACCCAATTAACCCTTTGATCACCCCTTCTTGCCCCTGTCAATCACTAGTGAAAAGGAAAAAAGTGATCAGTGCAAACTGTCACTTTTTTTTTTTCACTGGTATTGACCGTTAGGTTTTAGGTATAGTTTAGGCCCCTTGGTTAGGTAGTTTAGCGATCAGTTAGCGCCCAGCCCACCGCAGTCCGTTATTCGCTGATTAGCGTATCGCTAATCAGCATTTGTACTTTTATAGTATCTGAAAGTGATCAAAACTGATCACGGTCAGATCTATAATTGTATTAGTGTCACTTTAGTTCGCCCTCCACCCAAAACGCAGTGTTTGCCCGATTAGGCCTGATCGGTCGCCCACACGTGCGTTCGCCCACGCCCGCCCCACCGCAGTGACAAAAAAATTATTATTTTTTGATCACTGCACATTCACTTTACACGCACTGCGGCGATAAGGCCTCCGGTACTTCGCTAGCCTCCCCTTTGTAAGACAGGCTTGCTTTTTTTTTCTTGGGTAGTCTCAGGGAATACCCCTAAATTTAGTTGCCCAAATGTCTAACAGGGGGTATTCTTCTGAAGAGGCCTACAGGCTTCTGACCCAGTCGGATGAGGAGTGGGAACCCTCATCTGATGAATCCAGCGGGTCAGAATACGAACCTGTAGAAAGCAGTGGCTCTCTGACCCAAAGTTCGGACGAGGAGGCTGAGGTCCCTGATAGCACCAGGCGTACCCGGCCCCGTGTCGCTAGACCGCAGGTTGCGCAGGATCCGCTTCAAGAGCAGCAGAGTGGGGCTGGTGCTGTCGGATTACGTGGTGAGGCATACACCAGCAGCCCAGCCCTTCCTGGACCTAGTACCAGCACTGCCGTACAACCTGGTGAAGTAGCGAGCACCAGAAGGGCAGTTGAAGCTGGTACGGTGGCACGTGCAGTAGTGACTCCGTTGCAGCCACCGCAAAGACGTGCCCATAGAGCCCCTAGAATCCCAGAGGTGCTGGCAAACCCTGATTGGCAGTCCCCAACTTCAGCCGCACCCGTAGTTTTCCCTTTCACTGCCCAGTCTGGAGTTTGGGTTGAGACAGCTCAGATCGGTTCGGCCCTGGGATTTTTTGAGCTGTTCTTGACTGCGGAGCTCTTAGACTTAGTTGTGGCCGAAACAAACAGATATGCCACACAATTTATAACCGCTAACCCGGGAAGCTCTTATGCCCAGTCTTTCCAGTGGAAACCAGTCCAAGTTTCCGAAATTAAAACTTTTCTGGGCCTCCTCCTCAACATGGGTCTAACTAAAAAGCATGAATTGCGGTCATATTGGTCCACGAACCCAATTCATCACATGCCCATGTTCTCTGCTGCTATGTCCAGGACACGATTTGAGACCATCCTGCGTTTCCTGCACTTTAGTGATAACAGCACCTCCCGTCCCAGAGGCCACCCTGCTTTTGACCGGCTCCACAAAATTCGGCCCCTCATAGACCATTTCAACCTGAAATTTGCAGATTTGTATACCCCTGAGCAAAACATCTGCATAGACGAGTCCCTGATACATTTTACCGGGCGCCTTGGCTTCAAACAATACATCCCAAGCAAGCGCGCCCGGTATTGTCACAGACGGTGTACAGGAAACAAGGCAAAGCAACATGTATAAATGACTCGCTGGATCCAAAAGCTAAGGAACCAAGGGAGACCCCTGCAGAAGACCTGGCACTTTCCCTGGCTGCTCAGCCTATGCAAAGATCCTAATGGTGGAGGTTTGCATATCCACGAACCTTGACTATAAAGCCCTGAGCACCCTACAATAGTGAGGGGACACGACCACCGGCTCCCTACACAAGATACGGAGGGAGTCAGGGTCACCTGGGATCCAGCAAACAGTAAATAACAGATAACGGTACAACACTTAGCTTTGTAGCAGACAGGAGAACAAGGTCAGCATGCACACACACTCCAGGAAGAAGTATAAGCCGCCCAGAAAAGCATTCTGGGGAGGAATTTAAAGGGAAGCAATTAGTCCAACACATGACAGCTGAGAGAGGCTAACGAGAGGAGGAACTGAATACCACAACACAGAAACTCAAGGAGGAGGTTCTGAAAGGCCTCTGTCAGAGCTTCTCAGCTGTCTGGTTGTGACAGTACCCCTCCCTCTACGAGTGGACTCCGGACACTCAGAACCCACCTTCTCAGGATGGGACCTATGGAAAGCCCTGATGAGACGAGAGGCCTTAATGTCCGTCACTGGGACCCACATCCTCTCCTCAGGACCATACCCCTCCCAATGAACAAGGTACTGAAGAGAACCGCGGACAAGACGAGAATCCACAATCCTAGAGACCTGAAATTCAAGATTCCCATCAACCATAATCGGAGGAGGAGGCAAAGGCGAGGGTACAATGGGTTGAACATAAGGTTTCAATAAGGACTTATGAAAAACATTATGGATCTTCCAAGTCTGAGGAAGATCAAGACGGTATGCAACAGGATTGATGACAGACAGGATTTTGTAAGGCCCAATAAACCTAGGACCCAACTTCCAGGAGGGAACCTTCAATTTGATATTCTTGGTAGACAACCACACCAGATCACCAACATTCAGGTCCGGACCAAGCACACGTCTCTTATCTGCCACACGCTTATATCTCTCACTCATGCTCTTTAGATTATCCTGAATCTTTTGCCAAATAGATGACAAAGACGAGGAGAATCTGTCCTCATCAGGTAAACCAGAAGACCCCTCTCCCGAGAAAGTCCCAAACTGCGGATGAAACCCATATGCACCAAAAAATGGTGACTTATCAGAGGACTCCTGACGACGGTTATTTAAAGCAAACTCAGCAAGGGACAAAAAAGAACACCAATCCTCTTGATTCTCCGCCACAAAACAGCGCAGATATGTCTCCAGATTCTGATTGACGCGCTCTGTCTGGCCATTCGACTGCGGGTGGAAAGCAGAAGAGAATGACAACCGAACCCCCAAGCGAGAACAGAAAGCCTTCCAGAATCTGGAAACAAACTGCGTGCCCCTATCAGAGACTATGTCTGAAGGAATACCGTGCAATTTGACAATGTGATCAATAAATGCCTGCGCCAGCGTCTTAGCATTGGGCAAACCAGGAAAAGGGATGAAATGCACCATTTTGCTAAAACGGTCCACCACCACCAGAATCACAGTCTTCCCCGAGGAACGAGGCAGGTCCGTTATGAAGTCCATGGACAGATGTGTCCAAGGACGGGAAGGAATGGGTAAGGGAAGGAGAGGACCTGATGGCCGTGAATGAGGGACTTTGGCACGAGCGCAAGTCTCGCAGGCTGCCACAAAACCCTCAACCGACTTACGAAGCGCAGGCCACCAGAATCTCCGAGCGATGAGATCCAGTGTGGCTCTTACCCCCGGGTGCCCAGCAAGGACCGTATCGTGGTGTTCTTTAAAAATCTTGTGTCTTAAAGCGAGAGGCACAAACAACCTCCCAGGAGGACAAAGATCAGGAGCCTCTGACTGGGCTGCCTGCACCTCTGCCTCCAATTCAGGAAAAAGAGCAGAGACCACCACACCTTCAGCCAAAATGGGACCCGGGTCTTCAAAATTCCCGCCTCCCGGAAAACAACGTGACAGGGCATCTGCCTTCACATTCTTAACTCCAGGGCGGAACGTGACAACAAAATTAAACCTAGAAAAGAACAAAGACCATCTGGCCTGTCTCGGGTTCAGACGCTTGGCTGACTCCAAGTAGGCCAGATTTTTATGGTCAGTAAATACGGTAATAGGGTGTCTGGCTCCCTCTAGCCAATGGCGCCATTCCTCAAAAGCCAACTTGATGGCCAACAATTCCCTATCTCCCACATCGTAATTTCTCTCTGCGGAGGAGAGTTTTCTTGAGAAAAAGGCACACGGTCGCCAATTGGCAGGAGAGGAACCCTGAGACAAGACCGCCCCCACACCCACCTCAGAAGCATCAACCTCAACTATGAAGGGTAAAGAAACATCAGGTTGCACCAAGATGGGAGCGGAAGCAAAACTCTCCTTGATATCAGAAAAAGCCTTACGCGCCTCTACTGACCAAGAAGAAAAATCTACCCCCTTTCTGGTCATATCAGTGAGTGGTTTAACAATAGAAGAATAATTCAAAATGAACTTCCTGTAATAATTGGCAAAGCCCAAAAAACGCATCAGCGCCTTCTGATTCTCAGGAAGCTCCCACTCAAGCACAGCGCGGACCTTCTCGGGGTCCATGCGAAAACCAGAAGCGGAGAGAAGAAACCCCAGAAATTGAATTTCTGGAACCGCAAACACACATTTTTCCAGTTTCGCATATAATTTATTCTCCCGCAGGATGAGCAAGACCTGACGTAAATGTTCCTTATGAGTTTTGAAATCGGGAGAAAAAATCAAAATGTCATCCAAATACACCAATACAAATTTTCCCATCAAATGATAAAAAATGCTGTTCACGAAATGCTGAAAAACGGCTGGGGCATTCATCAAACCAAAAGGCATAACCAAATTTTCAAAATGGCCCTCAGGGGTATTGAAGGCCGTCTTCCATTCGTCCCCTTCTCTGATCCTGACCAGGTTGTATGCCCCTCTTAGATCTAATTTGGAAAAGACTTTAGCCCCAACAACCTGATTAAACAGGTCCGGGATCAGAGGAAGCGGATAAGGGTCACGAATTGTGATATTGTTCAGCTCCCTGAAATCCAGACAAGGTCTTAAAGAACCATCTTTTTTCTTAACAAAGAAAAAACCAGCGGCAACAGGTGACTTCGAGGGTCGTATGTGTCCTTTTCTCAGACTCTCAGAGATATAAGCACGCATAGCGATCCTCTCAGGTTGGGAAAGATTGTATAAACGAGATTTAGGCAGCTTGGCGTCTGGGATGAGATTAATAGGGCAATCGTACTCCCTGTGCGGGGGCAAATCCTGAACTCCACTCTCAGAGAAGACATCCGAAAATTCAGAGAGAAAAGATGGTACAGTCTTAGTAGCAACCTCAGAAACAGATGTCATGAGGCAATTCTCTCTGCAAAAGTCACTCCAACCATTTATTTGCCTCGCTTGCCTAATCAATGGTGGGGTTATGCTTAGTGAGCCAGGGCAGCCCCAACACCAGAGGGGTAGGTAAACCGCTAAGGACGAAACATGACACATCCTCAACATGAGCATCACTCACAATTAAACGGATATTGTGAACTATGCCCTTTAATGATTTTTGAGAAAGTGGAGCGGAATCGATAGCAAAAACAGGAATATCCTTTCCCAAAGTGCGCACCTGGAAACCATGCGTTATCGCAAATTGATTATCAATGAGATTGACCGCTGCTCCACTATCCACAAAAATCTCACAAAAAATGTTCTTGCTCTCTAGCGCCACCCTAGCCGGCAGGACAAAACAGGAACTACAAGCAAATGGAAAATCTTCAATTTCCGCCTCAACCCTGCCAATAGTAACAGACGGAACATTTTTAAAAGATTTTTTCCTGTTTGTTTCTTTATTACTCCCAGAAAACTGCCTGAATCTCCTAGAGGGACAAATATTTGCCAAATGATTTATACCTCCACAACAAAAACAAACCCTCCCATGCGAGCTGAATCTTCTATTGTCAGAAGCAATCAACCCCAGCTGCATGGGCTCCTGCTCAGAAGGGGCTGACGGCGACTGAGACCCCTGCGCACAGAATGGGACCGCTGCACTGTCCTGGGACTGAGTATGACAGGAAGGGGACATCTCTCCTCTCTCTCTAAGACGCCTGTCAATACGAACGGCCTGAGACATAGCAGAGTCCAAAGAAATAGGCCTCTCATGAAAGGCAAATGCATCTTTCAATCCCTCTGAAAGACCATGGCAAAATTGACTTCGGAGTGCAGCATCATTCCAACCAGTATCAACTGCCCATCTCCGAAATTCTGAGCAGTATATTTCTGCGGATTGTTTACCCTGGCATAATAGACGTAGTTTAGACTCAGCCAGAGCAATACGATCCGGATCATCATATATCTGACCCAGGGCTAAAAAGAATTCATCCACTGAACGGAGAGGCCGCGCCCCCTCCGGCAGCGAAAAGGCCCAGGACTGAGCGTTACCTCTGAGCAGCGATATAATGATCCCCACCCTCCGTTCCTCATCACCAGAGGAGTGGGGAAGAAGGCGAAAATGGAGTTTGCAAGCCTCTCTAAAACGCACAAAATTCTCACTACCCCCGGAGAACGTATCCGGGAGCGAGATCTTAGGCTCAGAACAAACTCCATGAACGCAAGCTGAACCGGTCACTTGAAGCTGAGAAAAAGTCTTACGGAGATCAGCTACCTCCAATGAAAGACCCTGGAAGCGTTCAGCCAAAAGTGAAACCGGATCCATGCCTGAGACGGTTATGGCGGCTTATAATGTCACGGACGGTGTACAGGAAACAAGGCAAAGCAACATGTATAAATGACTCGCTGGATCCAAAAGCTAAGGAACCAAGGGAGACCCCTGCAGAAGACCTGGCACTTTCCCTGGCTGCTCAGCCTATGCAAAGATCCTAATGGTGGAGGTTTGCATATCCACGAACCTTGACTATAAAGCCCTGAGCACCCTACAATAGTGAGGTGACACGACCACCGGCTCCCTACACAAGATACGGAGGGAATCAGGGTCACCTGGGATCCAGCAAACAGTAAATAACAGATAACGGTACAACACTTAGCTTTGTAGCAGACAGGAGAACAAGGTCAGCATGCACACACACTCCAGGAAGAAGTATAAGCCGCCCAGAAAAGCATTCTGGGCAGGAATTTAAAGGGAAGCAATTAGTCCAACACATGACAGCTGAGAGAGGCTAACGAGAGGAGGAACTGAATACCACAACACAGAAACTCAAGGAGGAGGTTCTGAAAGGCCTCTGTCAGAGCTTCTCAGCTGTCTGGTTGTGACAGGTATGGGGTCAATTTGTATAAGCTCTGTGAAAGGGCCACAGGCTATACCCACAAATTTCGGATCTATGAGGGAAAAGATCAGACCCTGGAGCCGGTCGGTTGCCCTGACTACCTGGGGAGCAGTGGGAAGACAGTTTGGGATTTGGTGTCACCCTTATTCGGCAAGGGGTACCATCTTTATGTGGACAATTTTTACACAAGTGTGGCCCTCTTTAGGCATTTGTTTCTAGAACGGATTGGCGCCTGTGGTACCGCGCGAACTAGTCGCGCGGGCTTCCCCCACAGGCTCGTTACCACCCGTCTTGCAAGGGGGCAGAGGGCCGCACTGTGTAACGAAGAACTGCTCGCGGTGAAATGGAGAGACAAGCGTGACGTTTACCTGCTCTCCTCCATTCACGCAGACACGACAATCCAAATTGAGCGAGCAACCCGTGTCATTGAAAAGCCCCTCTCAGTCCACGACTATAACCTTCACATGGGAGGGGTGGACTTCAATGACCAGATGTTGGCTCCGTATTTAGTGTCCCGCAGAACCAGACGCTTGTATAAGAAGGTGTCTGTATATTTAATTCAATTGGCTCTGTACAATAGTTTTGTTCTCTACAGTAAGGCTGGGAGAACTGGATCCTTCCTCAAATTTCAGGAAGAGATCATCGCGAACCTCCTGTACCCAGGAGGTTCCGTGGCCCCATCCACCAGTGTAGTTAGCCGTCTACACGAGCGACATTTCCCCAGTGTCGTTCCTGGTACCTCAAACCGACCGCCACCCCGAAAAAAATGTCGTGTCTGTAGCAGGAGTGGAATAAGGCGTGACACCCGCTATTTCTGTCCTGACTGTCCTGACCACCCTGCCCTATGCTTTGGAGAGTGTTTCCGGAAGTACCACTCACAGGTACACTATTAGCATAGGGATCATCTCACCAGGACAGGCACACAGGGCTATTAGGGCCCATTCACTCACACAGCTGCTGCAAACGTCTCCTTTCACATGGGACAAAGTGCATAACGCACTTCGCCACATCTTTGGGCGATTTGCGCTTTGCACATTGACCCATGGGGAAGGAGAGGTTTGTTCTATGAAGGTAAAAAAAAAAAAAAAAAAAAACACCAGTAAGCAAACAGGTTAATGTTTAGTTCAAAAAGTTAAACTTTATGTATTCTGTTCCAAAGTTAATAAAATTATTGCGTTGTGGCCTGTTTTTTGCAGCCAAGGTGGGCAAAGGGGCACATATTCCAAAGTGCACCTTTCGGATTTCGCTGGTCATTTTTTACACATTTTGATTGCAAAGTACTTCTCACACATTTGGGCCCCTAAATTGCCAGGGCAGTATAACTACGCCACGAGTGACCCCATTTTGGAAAGAAGACACCCCAACGTATTCCGTGAGGGGCATGGTGAGTTCCTAGAATTTTTTATTTTTTGTCGCAAGTTAGTGGAATATGAGACTTTGTAAGGAAAAAAAATAAATAAATAAATCATCATTTTCCGCTAACTTGTGACAAAAAATAAAAAATTCGAGGAACTCGCCATGCCCCTCAGGGAATACCTTGGGGTGTCTTCTTTCCAAAATGGGGTCACTTGTGGCGTAGTTATACTGCCCTGGCAATTTAGGGGCCCAAATGTGTGAGAAGAACTTTGCAATCAAAATGTGTAAAAAATGACCAGCGAAATCCGAAAGGTGCACTTTGGAATATGTGCCCCTTTGCCCACCTTGGCTGCAAAAAAGTGTCACACATCTGGTATCGCCGTACTCAGGAGAAGTTGGGCAATGTGTTTTGGGGTGTCATTTTACATATACCCATGCTGGGTGAGAGAAATATCTCGGCAAAAGACAACTTTTCCCATTTTTTTATACAAAGTTGGCATTTGACTAAGATATTTTTCTCACCCAGCATGGGTATATGTAAAATGACACCCCAAAACACATTGCCCAACGTCTCCTGAGTACGGCGATACCAGATGTGTCACACTTTTTTGCAGCCAAGGTGGGCAAAGGGGCACATATTCCAAAGTGCACCTTTCGGATTTTGCAGGCCATTTTTTACACATTTTGATTGCAAAGTTCTTCTCACACATTTGGGCCCCTAAATTGCCAGGGCAGTATAACTACCCCACAAGTGACCCCATTTTGGAAAGAAGACACCCCAAGGTATTCCGTGAGGGGCATGCCGAGTTCCTAGAATTTTTTATTTTTTGTCGCAAGTTAGTGGAATATGAGACATTGTAAGGAAAAAAATAAAAAAATAAAAAATCATCATTTTCCGCTAACTTGTGACAAAAAATAAAAAATTCTAGGAACTCGCCATGCCCCTCACGGAATACCTTGGGGTGTCTTTTTTCCAAAATGGGGTCACTTGTGGGGTAGTTATACTGCCCTGGCAATTTAGGGGCCCAAATGTGTGAGAAGAACTTTGCAATCAAAATGTGTAAAAAATGGCCGGTGAAATCCGAAAGGTGCACTTTGAAATATGTGCCCCTTTGCCCACCTTGGCAGCAAAAAAGTGTGACACATCTGGTATCTCCGTACTCAGGAGAAGTTGGGGAATGTGTTTTGGGGTGTAATTTTACATATACCCATGCTGGGTGAGAAAAATATCTTGGTCAAATGCCAACTTTGTATAAAAAAATGGGAAAAGTTGTCTTTTGCCAAGATATTTCTCTCCCCCAGCATGGGTATATGTAAAATGACACCCCAAAACACATTCCCCAACTTCTCCTGAGTACGGCGATACCAGATGTGTCACACTTTTTTGCAGCCTAGGTGGGCAAAGGGACCCACATTCCAAAGTGCACCTTTCGGATTTCACCGGTCATTTTTTACAGATTTTGATTGCAAACTACTTCTCACACATATGGGCCCCTAAATTGCCAGTGCAGTATAACTACCCCACAAGTGACCCCATTTTGGAAAGAAGACACCCCAAGGTATTCTGTGAGGGGCATGGTGAGTTCCTAGAATTTGTTATTTTTTGTTGCAAGTTAGTGGAATATGAGACTTTGTAAGAAAAAAAATAAAAATAATCATCATTTTCCGCTAACTTGTGACAAAAAATAAAAAGTTCTATGAACTCACTATGCCCATCAGCGAATACCTTAGGGTGTCTACTTTCCGAAATGGGGTCATTTGTGGGGTTTTTCTACTGTTTGGGCATTGTAGAACCTCAGGAATCATGACAGGTGCTCAGAAAGTCAGAGCTGTTTCAAAAAGCGGAAATTCACATTTTTGTACCATAGTGTGTAAACGCTATAACTTTTACCCAAACCATTTTTTTTTTTGCCCAAACATTTATTTTTTAATCAAAGACATGTAGAACAATAAATCTGGTGAAAAATTTATATATGGATGTCGTTTTTTTTGCAAAATTTTTACAGCTGAAAGTGAAAAATGTCATTTTTTTGCAAAAAAATTGTTAAATTTTGATTAATAACAAAAAAAGTAAAAATGTCAGCAGCAATAAAATACCACCAAATGAAAGCTCTATTAGTGAGAAGAAAAGGAGGTAAAATTCATTTGGGTGGTAAGTTGCATGACCGAGCGATAAACGGTGAAAGTAGTGTAGTGCCGAAGTGTAAAAAGTGCTCTGGTCATGAAGGGGGTTTCAGCTAGCGGGGTTGAAGTGGTTAAATAACTCCAGTCTCCTCCACTTGTCTACTACAGTAGTCTCCAGAGTGACTCCAGTCTCCACATCTCTCCACTGACTGACGCTGCCGCCTGCCGCTTCGGTCGGAGACTCCGTGAGACTCAGTCCCACTCCCCAGCCAACTCTCACCTCAGCCACTTGAAGTTGAACCAACCGAACTGTACCCCGTACTGTGCATGTGCCGCCCGCCCGCCAAGCCAGCCAGCCACTGACACTCCAGCAGCTCAACTCGCAGCTTCCTAGTACGTGCCGCTCCTAGTCTGCGACCCCGCCTCCTCCACTTCCGGCGAACCGCCGCCCAGACTGCCTCTCTACCTCTGCCGGCTCTGAGTCCGACCGCCCCTTATCACAGCGCCACGCCTGGCCCACTCGCCACATTTTTTTTTATTTTTAATCTTCAGTCGGCGGCGGGCCCCCAGTGGCGTAGGGCCCCATATCCATTGCTATGGCTGCTATGGTGATCCCTACGCCACTGGCTGAGATGGGGATGCTGAGCCACAGACCATAGGTCGCCAGCCCTCCATTCATTATAAAGCTCCATGCCCGGTGATGTCACCGGACCAGAGGGGCGGGGCTTAGCGCGATGTCAGCTAGCCTCCATCCACTCTGCATAATTACTTAGGCTGCCAGTGACGTCACTGGGCTCCCTAAGCAGCAGAAGAGGAGGCTTTGCTCGCCTGCAAGGGACTCGGTACGTCACTGAGAACAAGAAAACAGTCACTTCTGGCCAAGAATTTAGTGGATGAAAACGGGGCTTAAGAAATATGTGCAAAAGGTAGTAAATGCATATTTGTAATGTGTAAGGCAGTCTAGTACTATTATTTAGACCAATGTCCCGAATCCCGGACAACCCCTTTAACAGTACCAAGTGGCACATGGATGCTCTAGAGCAGTGATGGCGAGCCTTTTACAGACCGAGAGCTCAAACTGCAACATAAACCCACTTATTTATCGCAAAGTGCCAACACAGCAATTTACCTTGAATACTACAGTCCAATATAGAATATCTTCCATATACTTTATCATTTATCTACAATAGACTGCCTACATTCAATGCGCTGCCTGCGCTGTTCATAGAGTGCCCTGCGCTGCTGAATGGCAGGAAAAGTCATATTGGTACACCATAGACTTTTTCCAGGGTGTGGGTGCCCACAGAGAGGGCTCTGAGTGCCGCCTCTGGCACCCGTGCCATAAGTTCGCCATCACTGCTCTAGAGAATTCCTGGCTGGCTGGCTTCTGTTTGCTTCCGAGTCCGTGTGACCACGGCTCAAAAGATAGGACTTGTCCTATCTCTGACTGCTACTTGCAGATCACGGACCTATTGAAGGCAATATGATGAAGGTTGCACCCGGCCGGTATCCGTGTTTTGCAGATCCACGGTTTGCCATCTGCAAATCGGACATGGTCATGTAAATGCACCCCTAGTGTGCCGCTCTTGGGATGTTATGTGTTATAGGAGAATATGGTTCACATGTAATAGCACATATCTACTAGCGCATATATACTTCAAAAGAGACAAAAACAGTGGTTTATTCACCCGTGTGGTACAGTGAGGCAACGTTTCGGCTCAAACACAAAGCACTTCTCAAGCACGGAGCACAAGTGAAGTTCAAGGTATAAATAGCTCAAACAATTCAATCAAGCTGACCCTGAGTTTAATATTGCTAGGTTGATTAAACGCTGTTTAACCGACGCGGTTATGGCAGGCATCATTGACAATGACCTTTTGGTATTCTGCACAGTGGACCATCCGGTTACACTGGTGATATATGTACTACCAAAAGTACACAAGTCCTTGATAGACCCTCCGGGTCGTCCTATTTTGTTAGGTTCTGATTCTGTGCTTAGTAACAACTCAATTTTTTGGGATAAAATCCTGCAGAATTTTGCTAGTGGGGCACAGTCATATATTTAGGATACAACAGATTTTTTGTGTAGGTTGGAAACTATTGATCTCACTGACATACATTCTGTACATTTGGCGTCTTTTAACGTGACATCTTCATATACAGTACAGACCAAAAGTTTGGACACACCTTCTCATTCAAAGAGTTTTCTTTATTTTCATGACTATGAAAATTGTAGATTCACACTGAAGGCATCAAAACTATGAATTAACACATGTGGAATTATATACATAACAAAAAAGTGTGAAACAACTGAAAATATGTCATATTCTCGGTTCTTCAAAGTAGCCATCTTTTGCTTTGATTACTGCTTTGCACACTCTTGGCATTCTCTTGATGAGCTTCAAGAGGTAGTCACCTGAAATGGTTTTCACTTCACAGGTGTGCCCTGTCAGGTTTAATAAGTGGGATTTCTTGCCTTATAAATGGGGTTGGGACCATCAGTTGCGTTGTGGAGAAGTCAGGTGGATACACAGCTGATAGTCCTACTGAATAGACTGTTAGAATTTGCATTATGGCAAGAAAAAGCAGCTAAGTAAAGAAAAACGAGTGGCCATCATTACTTTAAGAAATAAAGGTCAGTCAGTCCGAAAAATTGGGAAAACTTTGAAAGTGTCCCCAAGTGCAGTCACAAAAACCATCAAGCGCTACAAAGAAACTGGCTCACATGCGGACCGCCCCAGGAAAGGAAGACCAAGAGTCACCTCTGCTGCGGAGCATAAGTTCATCAGAGTCACCAGCCTCAGAAATCGCAGGTTAACAGCAGCTCAGATTAGAGACCAGGTCAATGCCACACAGAGTTCTAGCAGCAGACACATCTCTAGAACAACTGTTAAGAGGAGACTGTGTGAATCAGGCCTTCATGGTAGAATATCTGCTAGGAAACCACTGCTAAGGACAGCCAACAAGCAGAATAGACTTGTTTGTGGCTAAAGAACACAAGGAATGGACATTAGACCAGTGGAAATATATTATGTTATAATAGAAAATAATAAAGTAAATAGGGGTCCCGGGTCATACATCCCTAGTCTCCTTAGCAACCATCCGTGAAAATCACACCTCATCTGCACCTGCTTGCGGATGCGACGCGATTTCAAGCAGCCCCATTCATTTCAAACACAGAATATAGAACATGCTGCGATTTTCATGCAAAGCAAAAGTGATGCGTGAAAAACCTCGCTCATGTACACAGCCTCATTGAAATGAATGGGTCAGGATTCAGTGCGGGTGCGATGCATTCACCTCACGCATTGCACCCAAGCGGAATACTCGCCCGTGTGAAAGGGGCCATAAACTGTGTATGGTAAGCCTTGGGTGTGTCTCTGGGAACCAAGAGGTTAACCCAGATACAGCACAAGCAGGGTTGATAGTCTGTTCTGTCTATGTTAGCCATAGCTAACATACAGACAGATTGTAAAATACGTATTGGGACCTGCTTATACTGGAGTAAGTGAGGTTGGCAGTGGGACGCTCACTCCAACTGGGCTTCGGTCCTGGGCTTCGATAGCCCACAGATGCGGGTCACATGGGTCATTAGGGCCTAATTTAAAGCTCAGTGTAGAGCTGAGCAGTGTGGCCATACCCGGAGAAGCTGACTGCTGAACTACAGAAGGTATTGCATGTGCCACCCAATACTTGCCATTTGTACCCGAAGGCCGGGTAGCCGGTCCCATGTAGTCAGGGATTGTCTTTTGTATTAGGTACTTGCTCAGCCAAGAAGGCTTTGTTTGTTTAAGCATTTGTTAAGGCTATGCTTATGTTTAAATATATAAGTGTGAAATAAAAACGCTTAAATCAGACTTTATCGTGTCTGTGTCCCTGCTTCCTGCACAGCTACCAAGTGTCTACCAGAGCGACCCCCCACATAAGGGTCCATTCAGACGTCTGTAGTGTTTGCGGTCCGCAAATTGCGGACCGCAAAACAGTGACGCCGCACATTGCCGGCACTTAATAGAGGATTCCTATACTTGGACGCAGCTGCAGACAAGAATAGGACATGCTGTATTTTTTTGCAAAGCCGCGGACTGGAAGCTCGGTTCCGCGAACCGGAAATGCGGATGCAGACAGCACACTGTGTGCTGTCCGCATCTTTTCCGGCCCCATTGAAAATGAATGGGTCCGCACCCGTTCCGCATAATTGCAGAATGGATCTGGACCCATTCTACGGATGTCTGAATGGACCCTAAGGTGGAGGATGTGGGCACTGGTGCAGTGAAGCTGGTCCAGCGATGCTGGAGTGGGATGCCTTCCTGACAGGGTTTGAAAGAGTGGCCACCCGCAGAAGGCTGCTGCAGCAATACTGAGCAGAGGTGTTGGCACCCTTCCTCATTGGCAGGGCCGTCTTTAACAAGGGGCAAAAGGGGCAGCTGCCCCGGGCCCAGTTGCTCCTGGGGGGCCCAAGGCAGCTGCCTCTTGAGCCCTGCTAGCCACTGCCCCGGGTGTCAGGCTGTCAGCTACACAGGGGGTGCTGCCATGCCTGCCTGCTGGCACTCCAGGCAGCATACTGTGAGAGCTGTGATTCACTAGGACGTTAGATTACATCATTACCATGTGACCAGTAACCTAGCAATATTACTGGTCACATGGCTATGAGTTCATCAAGATCCTACCAGGAGTGTTGCTGTAGAAGTTTGTCTTAACTGTGGAGCTTTTTTTGTGAACATTATATCAGAAAAAGGTGACAGGGGCTGTTATGCTAATAAATTGTAAACTACTGTATAGTGGGGTGCTGTATACTGTGTGGGGGCCTGTATACTGTGGGGTGCTGTATATTGTGGAGTGCTATACTGCTGTACTGTATAGTGTGGGGGGCTGTATACTGTGGGTGCTGTATATTGTGGAGTGCTATACTGCTGTACTGTATAGTGTGGGGGGCTGTATACTGTGGGTGCTGTATATTGTGGAGTGCTATACTGCTGTACTGTATAGTGTGGGGTGCTGTATAGTGTGGGGTGCTGTATACTGTGTGGGGCTGTATACTGGATACTGTGGGTGCTGTATATTGTGGAGTGCTATAGTGCTGTACTGTATAGTGTGGGGGGCTGTGTACTGTATACTGTGGGGTACTGTATAGTGTGGGGTGCTATACTGCATACTGTGTGGTGCTGTATACTATAGGGTGCCATACTGCATACTGTGGGTTGCTGTATACTATAGGGTGCTATAATGCATACTGTGGGGTGCTGGGGTGCACTGTAACACTAGGGTGAGCCGAGCCCTGGTCTCCTTCCTGCAGAGCGGTGCCCACTTCCAGCCTGAGCCCAGCTGCCCAGAGCACTGATCCTGAGCCGCTGGAGTCTTCAGAACTGGAAGTATTTACAGTCATTCACTGTACTCTACCAGATGTGTGTTTTTTTTTGTGTTTGTGTTGTGGTGGAGGGCGTGATTGCCTGCTAAGGTGTGGGAAGGTGGGATCCAGGGGGCCCAAGTAAATTTTTGCCCAGGGTCCAATCAATATTAAAGTCATCGCAGAGCCCCAGCAGGCCTATTTTGACCTAGGCAAGCAGGAGTCAACCTACACCTAAACGCCCAAAGAGTCCATAGCTGGAGGTACCAAGAGGCTTTACCACCAAGGGCCCAGATGCACCACTTCGTCCACCTGTCCTGCAAGTGGCTTCAGCCAAAGACCAGTGGCGTACATACCAGGGTCGCAGGGGTCGCAGTTGTGACCGGGCCCGGCACTCCAGGGGGCCCGGCCGTCTGTGGACCCCCCCCAGGCTGCTGGCAGGGCTCCCGCTGTACTCACATGTAATGGAGCGCTCTGGTGGGGCCCGGCATGAAGTACAGTGGCAATTTCGGGCCCCATCAGAGCGCTCCATGCCACCATTACATGTATAATATGGGGGGTGGGGGGGCCGGAGGGTCAAGTAAGGGGGGGGGGGGGGCACGCACTCACACACACACGGCCGGCAGTTCCGTTTCTATAGTGAAGCAGGGAAACCTCTCTGCTCCCTGCTTCACTGATCTTCAGAGCTCAGGAGCTCCCCCTGCTGGCCCCAGATCGCGCTGCTGCCTGTCACTGTGGGAGGAGACCTAAAAACCCGGCAAGCTGCCTACTCTCATCAGGCAAGAAGGTAAGTATGTAAGAATTTTTTTTTCTAATGCTGCAGACTGGGGGCAGGGGGGCAAAGGGGCAGAGAGGCAGAGGGGCAGGGGGCAGAGGGGCAGGGGGCAGAGGGGCAGAGGGGGGGGGGATTGATGGGAACAACTAGAGTGAGGGGGCACAAAAGTTGGCATCTCTACTGAGGGACACCTAATCTGCCATAACTAATTTGAGGGGGCACCTAATGTGGCATAACTACTGTGAGGGGGCACATATAAAGGCATAACTATGAGGGGGCACATATGAAGGCATAACTACTGTGACGGGGCATGTAAGGCTACTTTCACACTAGCGTTCGATCGGATCCGTTCTGAACGGATCTGATCATATTAATGCAGACGGAGGCTCCGTTCAGTACGGATCCGTCTGCATTAATAACTTAGAAAAAATTCTAAGTGTGAAAGTAGCCTGAGCGGATCCGTTCAGACTTTCAATGTAAAGTCAATGGGGGACGGATCCGCTTGAAGATTGAGCCATATGGGCTCATCTTCAAGCGGATCCGTTCCCATTGACTTACATTGTAAGTCTGAACGGATCCGCTCGCCTCCGCACGGCCAGGCGGACAGCTGAACGCTGCAAGCAGCGTTCAGCTGTCCGCCTGTCCGTGCGGAGGCGAGCGGAGCGGAGGCTGAACGCCGCCAGACTGATGCAGTCTGAGCGGATCCGCTCCATTCAGACTGCATCAGGGCTGGACGGAGGCGTTCGGGTCCGCTCGTGAGCTCCTTCAAACGGAGCTCACGAGCGGACCGACGAACGCTAGTGTGAAAGTAGCCTAATCTGGCATAACCAATGTGAGGGGCACATATGTGAGCATATCTAATGTGAGGGGCACATAATCTGGCATAACCACTCTGAGGGGACACATATCTGGGCAAATTTACTTTGAGGGGGCACATAACCGGGCATAAATACTGTGAAGGGGCACATAATCTGGCATTATTACTGTGAGAGGACACGTAATCTGGCATAACCACTCTGAGGGGGCACATATGTGGGCATATTTACTTTGAGGGGGCACATAACTGGGCATAAATACTGTGAGGGGCACATAATCTGGCATTACTACTGTGAGGGGCATATAATCTGGCGTTACTAGGTGAGGGGCACATAGTCTGGCATTAATACTGTGAGGGGGCACATAATCTGGCATTACTACTGTAAGGGGACACATATTTGGCATAACTACTATGAGGGGGCACATATCTGGGCATAATTACTGTGACGGGAACAAAGGTGGGCATAACTACTGTGAGGGGCCACAAGGTGGGCATTAGTACCGTGTGGTTGCACTTAGGGGAAATGTCCTAGATTACCCTGCTACACATTGGCATGGCTCAGTCTTACAGGCCAGCTGGTGATTTCACAGGGGCAGTCACCATCCCTTCCTTATGTGATTATTCTTTTTTTCTCACCACAGAGACCTTGTTCTGGATCCAGCGGACATCACGCCGACGCCAGCGACACCCTGGATGAGGTAGGACCAGATTTTATTAGGACTAGGTGAGTGTAGCCATGCATTGGGCTTAGGGCTCTTTAACACAAGCGGATCCCGTGCGAGGAATCCGCTGTGTAAATGAGAGCCAAGCCCCGTTCCGGACAGCAGAGACACAGAGCATTAACATGACTGATTATGCTCCGTGCCTCTCTGTGATCTCTTTACTACAAAATCACAGAGACATAAAGTTGTCACCGTGATTTTGTAGTAAAAAGATCACAGTCAATCATGTCACTGCTCCGTGTCTCTGCTGTCTAGAATGGGGCTTGGCACTCAGTCACGCCGCGGATTAGCCGCACGGAAAGAGCCCTTAGTAAAAAAATCTGCCAGTTCTTTGAAAAAATGTTTGCACTGTGGCCCATAACACTATAGTTACACCACTGGTAGGGGAGGTAGTAGGGGGGGGGCTAGGAGGCAGGTTGGGGGGGGGGGGGCGACGGGGAGGGGGCCCCATAGATCAGTTTCACACCGGGGCCCCATGGATTGTGTGTACGCCACTGCCAAAGACATCAACCCTGGCCCAGATGGTGGAGAAGATTGTACTGGACCGCTTTCTGAGGGCCTTGCTGGGTGACATACAGCAGTGGGTAGGACATGGGGACCTGGCTGACACCAATGCTCTGGTGGGGATGGTGGAGAGGTACTAGGCTACATGAGCTCTCAGGAAGAAGGCCCCTCAATCCCCGTTCAATCCAAAGGCCCATGGTTCCCACAAGTTCCTGGGCCAGTGCAACTCCCCATATCAGGGTGATATCCCAGGGAAGGAGAAGGGTGGAGGCTCCCACCTGTTGGCCCAGCCAGAAACCCGGCCACATTGCGGCCAATTGTCCCCACAACCCCGAGCCCATGGAATGCAGCTCGGCCCAGAGGGTGCCCCTTATGTGGCCCCGGTTTACATGGCTGCCACCCCAGACTCTGACGATGAGCACCACCTCTGCCATGTGACTGTAGCAGGGCGCCAAGTGGTGGCCCTGTTGGACTCTGGAAGCTGGGTGACCCTAGTTAATTGGTCCCACCCTAGGACTGTCACATGCCACACAGTCAGGGTCCTGTGTAATCATGGGGACTTAAAAGAGTATCCTACCGCAGTTGTCGCCATCCAGATCCCCTGTGCAGAGACGACATGAGGTAGAGGTCGTCATGAACAAAGTTTTATGCAAATCGACTTTGGATGTTTAATTCGAAGTTGATTCGCTCATCCCTAATTATGTCTTATATAGCTATGACGGATCCGTCATGAACTCCATTGAAAGTCAATGGGGGACGGATTGGTTTTCTATTGTGTCATAGAAAACGGATCCGTCCCCATTGACTTAAATTGTGTGTCCACAGCACATGGCGGACAGAAAAACGCTGCTTGCAGCGTTATTGTGTCCGCGATGGGGACGCAACCAAACATAATGGAATGCATTTTGGTGCATTCCGTTTTGTTCAGTTTTGTCCCCATTGACAATGAATAGAGACAAAACTAAAGTGTTTTCTTCCGCTATTGAGATCCTATGACGGCTTTGAATAGCGGAATTCAAAACGCTAATGTGAAAGTAGCCTAAGCTGCTGTTAATAGCATTCAGTAATCACTACTGCATCATGCCACCTGCAATCTGCTACAGACAACTGTGGGGGAGGAGGCCAAAGGCTCCCTGGTCTGCCATAGTTTTTAACAGTATCCACATCCTGAGGATGCAGACACAGCTGTAAGCAATGCCGCAATAAACTTCAACAGAAGGTAAGCGAGTGCACGAGGTGAAGATTGCATGCCGCCTCACATTCCTAGATCCAGCAGGACAGTCCCGAATTTTAGACTCTCTTATGTTGTCCCAGGACAGCTGCTGCATGTCCTTACTTCAACTGTATCATCAATCTGCTCCACCATTCACCTGCCTCAGCTGGTTCTGCGCAGACACAATATAGTGATATACTGTAATTGCACCTATTGCGCTGAGCCACATACAAAGCATACTGGACACCAGAGCAGACGTGGTTAAAACCGTTCATCATCGGAACATGGGTTAGGTGAGTATTTCATTTAAAGGTATTAAGGGTACATCACTGTGTATGAGACACATGGTGACATTGTACTGTTTTGGGGCACTTAACACGTTAAGGACCCAGGACGAGAATGCTCATCCTAAAGGGCCAGTACTTAGTGCCCCAGGACGAGCATTCTCGTCCTGCGGTCCTTCCTCTTCCCTGCGTGCGGTGTCGGGATCAGCTGCAGAGATCTGGCTGTTACTGACAGCCAGATCCCTGTTGCATCCACCAGCATCGGTGATAACGCCTATGCCGGTGGATTAACCCCTCATATACCGCGGTCAGTGCTGACCGCGGCATATGGGAGGTTTGCACTCCTGTAACACCCCAGACTTGTGTTACTACACGCCTCTACCCCGCTACTATCTTCTAAGAGCTTTTACACTGTCATCTGATTTGATTTTGCTCATGTCCTCCACAAATTTGCATATAAATCTATGTTAAATACCATTGTTTGTGGTCTGAGCACCATTAGCCTCAGCTGGATGAAGAAAGCAGAAACTACAACCTCCAGAGTTCCAGGAAGAAAGCATCCCCTGATAATCTTTCTGTGAGTTAAGTCTAGAGACCTAGGAGAAGCCATTCCTCCTCAGCTAGTCTGTCCCCACAAAGCAGAAGTTACAGAAAAGTGCAGAAGATTAATTCCTGTCACAATTACAGAGCTACCAAGCAGACGACTTATCCTGCAAGCTCCAAATTTAAGGCCCCTTTCACACGGGCGAGATTTCCGTGCGGGTGCGATGCGTGAGTTGAACGCATTGCACCCGCACTGAATCCTGACCCATTCATTTCTATGGGGCTGTTCACATGAGCGGTGATTTTCACGCATCACTTATGCGTTGCGTGAAAATCGCAGCATGTTCTATATTCTGCGTTTTTCACGTAACGCAGGCCCCATAGAAATGAATGGGGTTGCGTGAAAATCGCAAGCATCCGCAAGCAAGGGCGGATGCGGTGCTATTTTCACGCATGGGTTCTAGGTGACAGTCTATTCACTGTATTATTTTCCCTTATAACATGGTTATAAGGGAAAATAATAGCATTCTGACTACAGAATGCAGAGTATAATAGGGCTGGGAGGGTTAAAAAAAATAAAAAAGTTAACTCACCTTATCCCCATGATCGCCTAGTTCCCGGTCGGTCTCTTCTTTAGCTGTGACTAAAGGACCTGTGGTGACGTCAGATCACATGCTCCATCACCACGGTGATGGACCATGTGATTGGAGCATGTGATCTGACATCACCAAAGGTCATTCAGCCCAAGCCCACAGCTAAAGAAGAGACCGACCGGGAACTACACGATAATGGGGATAAGGTGAGTTAACTTTTTTTATTTTTTTTTAACCCTTCCAGCACTATTATACTATGCATTCTGTAGTCAGAATGCTATTATTTTCCCTTATAACCATGTTATAAGGGAAAATAATAGAATCTTCAGAACATCAATCCCAAGCCCGAACTTCTGTGAAGAAGTTCGGGTTTGGGTACCAAACATGCGCGATTTTTCTCACGCGAGTGCAAAACGCATTACAATGTTTTGCACTCGCGCGGAAAAATCGCGGGTGTTTCCGCAACGCACCCGCACATTTTTCCGCAACGCCCGTGTGAAACCAGCCTAAAGCAGAAGTACTCATTCCTGCCAATGATTGCTAAAACCTGCTGGGACCAGAGACCAAAGCTATATACTGCTTGGATACAAGTTATGTCAAGTAAAGAAACTTTTGAACTTCATCTAAAGGTCTGGACATCATTTCTGCTGCAAAATTCCTCTATTACTCCTACTATCACTACACTCAAATTTATTGCAAGTGAGCCAGGAGTCCAGCCGTACCCAGGTAGGAGACACTGTGACACAATTCCCACTACTCTACAGAGACCCTGTAGCCATTACCCCACTCTGGCATTCCTAATCTGGGACGTGCGTTATAACACCTTGGAAGGGCCTTTGGATAGTACCCTGCGCACGCTGCAATTGGCCTCACAACAAATGCAGAACATTAACAACCCAGTCTTGGCCACTGCACTCCCTCACCTCATCCATCGGGTCCCCACGCTGCTGTGGCGGGTACTCGATGGTTGCCATGGCAGCCCCAAGTTATTCCAAGGCTTGGGGCCCGGCATGTACGGAGGCCTAAGAGGCCCAGCCCCAAGGCTGGGTCTCCTAGGCAACTGTTAGCGTCTTACAGTGTAGATCAAAAAGTCATATGCACCCCAAAATAGTGCCAATAAAACTGCTATCTCATTCCGCAAAAAATGATACCCTAGCTAAGACAGTCACCCAAAAAATAAAAAAAACTATGGCTTTTAGAATATGGAGACATTAAGGCCCCTTTCACACGGGCGAGTTTTCCGTGCGGGTGCGATGCGTGCGGTGAACGCATTGCACCCGCACTGAATCCTGACCCATTCATTTCTATGGGGCTGTGCACACGAGCGGTGATTTTCACGCATCACTTATGCGTTGCGTGAAAATAGCAGCATGCTCCTCTTTGTGCGTTTTTCACGTAACGCAGGCCCTATAGAAATGAATGGAGTTGCGTGAAAATCGCATGCATCCGCAAGCAAGTGCGGATGCGGTGCGATTTTCACGCATGGGTTCTAGGTGACAGTCTATTCACTGTATTATTTTCCCTTATAACATGGTTATAAGGGAAAATAATAGCATTCTGAATACAGAATGCTTAGTATAATAGTGCTGGAAGGGTTAAAAATAATAAAAAAGTTAACTCACCTTCTCCTCTTGTTCGCGTAGAGGCCGGTCTGTTCTTTAGCTGTGGCTGAAGGACCTTTGATGACGTCAGATCACATGCTCTATCACCATGGTGATGGACCATGTGATTGGAGCATGTGATCTGACATCACCTCAGGTCATTCAGTCCACAGCTAAAGAACAGACCGGCATCTACGCTAACAAGAGGAGAAGGTGAGTTAACTTTTTTATTATTTTTAACCCTTCCAGCACTATTATACTAAGCATTCTGTATTCAGAATGCTATTATTTTCCCTTATAACATGGTTATAAGGGAAAATAATACAATCTTCAGAACATCAATCCCAGACCCGAACTTGGGTACCAAACATGCGTGATTTTTCTCACGCGAGTGCAAAACGCATGACAATGTTTTGCACTCGCGCGGAAAAATCGCGCATTTTCCCGCAACGCACCCGCCTCTTATCCGGGCAAAAAACATGACGCCCGTGTGAAAGAGGCCTAAGGCTGAGTTCACACGAGCGTGACAGATTTGGTCCGGATGCGTTCAGGGTGCGTTCAGTTAAACTCGCACCATTTTGCAAGCAAGTTCAGTCAGTTTTGGCTGCAATTGCGTTTAGTTGTTCAGTTTTTTCCGCGCGGGTGCAATGCGTTTTGATGCGTTTTTCACGCGCGTGATAAAAAACTGAAGGTTTACAAACAACATCTCCTAGCAACCATCAGTGAAAAACGCATTGCATCCGCACTTGCTTGCAGATGCAATGTGTTATTAACGCAGCCCCATTCACTTCTATGGAGCCAGGGCTGCGTGAAAAACGCAGAATATAGAACATGCTGCGATTTTAAAGCATTGCAGAAGTGATGCATGAAAAAAAATGCTCATGTGCACAGCCCCATTGAAATGAATGGGTCAGGATTCAGTGCAGGTGCAATGCGTTCACCTACTGCATTGCACCCGCGCGGAAATCTCGCCCGTGTGAACTCAGCCTTAAACATGATTTTTTTGTTTAAAAAATGCTGTTATTGTGTAAAACTTAAAGGGAACCTGTCATGTGGATATTTGATTATAATATAACTAATTATATACAATCATTAACTACTAAAAAGTACCTTAGATGTATTCGCTTACTGGTGTGACAGATGGTTACCTCATAATATACACACAAAGATGCCACATGCCGCATGCAAATGAGCTTATTGGAGTCTAGCGTGATGTCATTGAGTCCAGCGTATATTTAATTCAGAGCTATAGCCACTCCCCTGCCCACCTGCTGCTGAATCATATGGAAACAAACTGTCACTCAGCAGCCAGTAGGCGGGGAGAGTCAGGAGCTCATAGATATTCATGAGTCTTTATTATCAGCTGGAGCTTTTCAATACAAGATGTTGGCAGATTGACTGGGTCAATTAAAGAAAGTGACCCAGCATTGTGTTAAGAGAATCAATCACTTATTTATGTTGCCCTTAGTTAGGACACCATAAAACTGGTGACAGGTTCCCTTTAAATAAATAAAAAAGTATACATATTAGGTATCACCGCATCCGTAACAACCTGCTCTATAAAAATATTACATGACTTAACCCTTCAGATGAACATCGTAAAAAAAGTGTCAAAAGCCATTTTTTGTCACCTTACATCACAAAAAGTGTAATAGCAAGCGAGCAAAAAGTCATATGCACCCCAAAATAGTGCCAACAAAACTGTTATCTCATCCCGCAAAAAATGATACCCTACCTAAGACAGTCGCCCAAGAAATAAAAAAGGGTTAACAGCTAAACAAAATGTTATATTGATTGCCCTGATTCTGTAGTTTGCAAAAACGCCCCATATGTGGTCGCAAATTACTGTACGGGCACACGGTAGGGCGTAGAGGGAAAGGAATTCCGTATGGTTTTTAGAAGGCAGATTTTGCTGGACTGGTTTATTTACACCATGTCCCATTTGAAGCCCCCCTGATGCACCCCTAGAGTAGAAACTCCATAAAAGTAAGAAACTACACTCCTCAAGGTATTCGAAACTGATTTTTATAAACGTTGTTAACCCTTTAGGTGTTGCACAAGAGTTATTGGCAAATGGAGATGAAATTAGAGATTTTAAATTTTTGGGCAAATTTTCCATTTTTTCCAGTAACAAAGCAAGGGTTAACAGCCAAACAAAATGCTATATTTATTGCCCTGATTCTGTAGTTTGCAGAAACACCCCATATGTGGCTGTAAACTACTGTACGGCCACACAGTAGGGCGTAGAAGGAAAGGTGCGCCATTTGGTTTTTGGAAGGCAGATTTTGCTGGACTGGTTTATTTACACCATGTCCCATTTGAAGGACCCCCTGATGCACCCCTAGAGTAGAAACTCCATAAAGGTGATCCCATCTAAGAAACTACACCCCTCAAGGTATTTAAAACTGATTTTTACAAACGTTGTTAACCCTTTAGGTATTGCACAACAGTTATTGGCAAATGGAAATGAAATTTGAGAATTTAAATTTTTGGGAACATTTTCCATTTAAATCCATTTTTTCCAGTAAAAATGCAAGGGTTAACAGCCAAACAAAATGCTATATGTATTGCCCCGATTCTGAACTTTGCAGAAATACCCCATATGTGGACTGTAAACTACTGTACAGGCACACAGTAGGGCATAGAGGGAAAGGTGCGCCGTGTGGTTTTTGGAAGGCAGATTTTGCTGGACTGGTTTATTTACACCATGTCCCATTTGAAGCCCCCCTGATGCACCCCTAGAGTAGAAACTCCATAAAAGTGACCCCATCTAAGAAACTACTCCCCTCAAGGTATTCAAAACTGATTTTACAAACTTTGTTAACCCTTTAGGTGTTGCACAAGAGTTATTGGCAAATGGAGATGTAAAATTTGTCCTAAACAGGTAAAAAAAAATAAAAATTCCAGTAGCATTGCATGCTATGGACCTCTTTTACCGGCAACCTGTTGGAGGTGCCGGGCCGAGACAGGATCATACTTTCATTTGTGGTCAAGGTGTGCCCCAGATCCCCGACATTAACACCAAAGATAATATTTCTAAACTTATTGCCGTCCTTTTCAACTTCCTTTAATCACATATTATGGGAACAGATGTCCCTTTCTGCTAAAAATATGATCCCACTCTACTGGAAACTAACACAAACGCCATCCCAATGGATACAGAAGGTGAGCCTGATAGCTAGGCTGGAGGAGCTGGGAGCATTCTCAGGAATATCTGCTGTCAAATACGTCAGGATGTGGGTTCCTTGGTTGAAATTTGCTAGAAGCTCTGATCTACAAAAAATTTTAAGTGAGTGACGTTGGAGTACTTTCCGCACTCTATATATTGGGGAGAATTCCTTGCGCATCTCCATCTCCATAATTGTCTTTATGTTTATCATATACAGCACTATTATGTGTTAATTTTTTGTTAAGTGACATGGTTTGGGGTAGGTTTGGGGTTTGAAATTTCCTAGCTAAATCTGGAGACACACATGGCTTAACTCATGTGATAATCACTCTCTCACTGTGATACTGTACATTGTGTGTCATTTGGTCAACATAAATGAGCCCCTACATAAGACAGTCGCCGAAAAGTAAAAAAAAAACTATGGCTTTCAGAATATGGAGACACTAAATTTTTTTTTTTTAAATGCTTTATTATATAAAACTGAAACAAACAACAGAAAAAAGTCATATTTGGTATTGTTGCGTCCGTAACAACCTGCTCTATAAAAATACCACATGATCTAACCTGCTAGAAGAACACTGTAATTAACAAAGAAAAAAAAAGGTGCCAAAGCAGCTATTTTCTGTTACCTTGCCTCACAAAAAGTGTAATATAGGGCAACAAAAAATCATATGTACCCTAAAATAGTATCAACAAAACTGCCACCTTATCCCGTAGTTTACAAAATTGGGTCTTTTTTGGGAGTTTCTACTCTAGGGGTGCATCAGGGGGTCTTCAAATGTGACACGGCAGCTTAAAATTATTTCAGTGAAATCTGCCTTCCAAAAACCATATGGCGTTCTTTTCCTTCTGCACCCTGTCGTGTGCCCGTACAGCATACGACCACATATGGGGTGTTTCTGTAAACGACAGAATCAGGGTAATAAATATTGAGTTGTGTTTGGCTGTTAACCCTTGCTTTGTTACTGGAAAAAATTGATTAAAATGAAAAATCTGCCAAAAAAGTGAAATTCTGAAATTTCATCTCCATTTTCCATTAATTCTTGTGGATCACATAAAGGGTTAACAAAGTTTATAAAATCAGTTTTGAATACCTTGAGATGTGTAGTTTCTAAATTGGGGTCACCTTTTGGGAGTTTCTACTCTAGGGGTGCATCAGGGGGTCTTCAAATGTGACACGGCAGCTTAAAATTATTCCAGTGAAAAATGCCTTCCAAAAACCATATAGCGTTCTTTTCCTTCTGCGTCCTGCCGTGTGCCCGTACAGCAGTTTATGACCACATATGGGGTGTTTATGTAAACTTCAGAATCAGGGTAATAAATATTGAGTTGTGTTTGGCTGTTAACTCTTGCTTTGTTACTGGAAAAATTTATTAAAATGGAGAATCTGCCATTTTCCATTAATTTTTGTGGAACACCTAAAGGGTTAACAAAGTTTGTAAAATCAGTTTTGAATACCTTGAGGGGTGTAGTTTCTAAAATGGGGTAATTTTTGGGTTGTTTCTATTATGTAAGCCTCACAAAGTGACTTCAGACCTGAACTAGTCCTTAAAAAGTGGGTTTTGAAAATTTTCAGAAAAATTTCCTTCTAAACTTCTAAGCCTTCTAACATCCCCAAAATATAAAATGGTATTCACAAAATTATCCAAACATGAAGTAGGCATATGGGGAATGTAAAGTAATAACTATTTTGGAGTTATTACTATCTTTTAAAAAAGTAGAGAAATTTGGAAATATGCTACTTTATCCAAATAAAAATGACTAGGAAAAAATCTCAGAATGGCCTAGATAAATAAAAGCATTTTAAAATTATTACCACATAAAGTGACACATCAAATTTTCAAAAAATGGCCTGGTCCTTAGCCTCTTAAGGACACATGACGTACCGATACGTCATGATGTCCTGGTACTTAAGGACACATGACGTACCGGTACGTCATGTATGGGTCCGATCACCGCCGCGCGGCGGGTGGTGATCGGAACCCGGTGCCTGCTCAAATCATTGAGCAGGCACCTAGGCTAAATGCGCCGGGGGGTCCTGTGACCCCCCCCCATGTCGGTGATCGCAGAAAACCCAGAACAGGATGGTGATGGTGGTGTGATTTCACCCCACCAATCACCATCCAGCGATCCTGAGTGGTGATGGTAACATCACCACTCAGGATCGCTTCTGATTGGTCTGTGGGCGGGCGGCGGGAGGTTCAAAAGAGGCAGGCGCTCCTCTCCTCCTCCTTTTGTGTTCCGGAGCCGAGGAGAGAGGAGCTGCCTGCACGTGTGTGTCCGCCATCGCTGCCAGCACCCCTATCTGTGCCCCCAGGACCCGATCTGTGGTGTTTATGTAAACTACAGAATCAGGGTAATAAATATTGAGTTGTGTTTGGCTGTTAACTCTTGCTTTGTTACTGGAAAAATTGATTAAAATGGAGAATCTGCCATTTTCCATTAATTTTTGTGGAACACCTAAAGGGTTAACAAAGTTTGTAAAATCAGTTTTGAATACCTTGAGGGGTGTAGTTTCTAAAATGGGGTAATTTTTGGGTTGTTTCTATTATGTAAGCCTCACAAAGTGACTTCAGACCTGAACTGGTCCTTAAAAAGTGGGTTTTGAAAATTTTCTGAAAAATTTCCTTCTAAACTTCTAAGCCTTCTAACATCCCCAAAATATAAAATGGTATTCACATAATTATCCAAACATGAAGTAGATATATGGGGAATGTAAAGTAATAACTATTTTGGAGTTATTACTATCTATTAAAAAAGTAGAGAAATAGAAATTTGGAAATTTGCTATTTTTTCCAAATAAAAATGACGAGAAAAAAATCTCAGAATGGCCTAGATAAATAAAAGCATTTTAAAGTTATTACCACATAAAGTGACACATCAAATTTTCAAAAAATGGCATGGTCCTTAACCTCTTAAGGACACATGACGTACTGGTACGTCATGATGTCCTGGTACTTAACCACTTCAACCCCGCTAGCTAAAACACCCTTAATGACCAGGTCACTTTTTACACTTCTGCACTACACTACTTTCACCGTTTATTGCTCGGTCATGCAACTTACCACCCAAATGAATTTTACCTCCTTTTCTTCTCACTAATAGAGCTTTCATTTGGTGGTATTTCATTGCTGCTGAAATTTTTACTTTTTTTGTTATTAATCGAAATTTAACGATTTTTTTGCAAAAAAATGACATTTTTCACTTTCAGTTGTAAAATTTTGCAAAAAAAAGATATCCATATATAAATTTTTCACTAAATTTATTGTTCTACATGTCTTTGATAAAAAAAAAATGTTTGGGTAAAAAAAAATGGTTTGGGTAAAAGTTATAGCGTTTACAAACTATGGCACAAAAATGTGAATTTCCGCTTTTTGAAGCAGCTCTGACTTTCTGAGCACCTGTCATGTTTCCTGAGATTCTACAATGCCCAGACAGTACAAACACCCCACAAATGACCCCATTTCGGAAAGTAGACACCCTAAGGTATTCACTGATGGGCATAGTGAGTTCATAGAACTTTTTATTTTTTGTCATAAGTTAGCGGAAAATTATGATTATTTTTTTTTTCTTACAAAGTCTCATATTCCACTAACGTGACAAAAAATAAAAACTTCCATGAACTCACTATGCCCATCACAAAATACCTTGGGGTGTCTTCTTTCCAAAATGGGGTCACTTGTGGGGTAGTTATACTGCCCTGGCATTTTAGGGGGCCAGATGCGTGAGAAGTAGTTTGAAATCAAAATCTGTAAAAAATAACCGGTGAAATCCGGAAGGTGCTCTTTGGAATGTGTGCCCCTTTGCCCACCTAGGCTGCAAAAAAGTGTCACACATCTGGTATCGCCGTACTCAGGAGAAGTTGGGGAATGTGTTTTAGGGTGTCATTTTACATATACCCATGCTGGGTGAGAGAAATATCTTGGCAAAAGACAACTTTTCCCATTTTTTTATACAAAGTTGGCATTTGACCAAGATATTTATCTATTTAAATTGACACCCCAAAACACATTGCCCAACTTCTCCAGAGTACGGCGATACCAGATGTGTGACACTTTTTTTGCAGCCTAGATGCGCAAAGCGGCCCAAATTCCTTTTAGGAGGGAATTTTTAGACATTTGGATCCAAGACTTCTTCTCACGCTTTCGGGCCCCTAAAATACCAGGGCAGTATAAATACCCCACATATGACCCCATTTTGGAAAGAAGACACCCCAAGGTATTCAATGAAGAGCATGGCGAGTTCATCAAATTTTTTTTTGGGCACAAGTTAGCGGAAATTGATTTTTTATTTTTTTTTTCTCACAAAGTCTCCCTTTCCGCTAACTTGGGACAAAAATTTCAATCTTTCATGGACTCAATATGCCCCTCACGGAATACCTTGGGGTGTCTTCTTTCCGAAATGGGGTCGCATGTGGGGTATTTATACTGCCCTGGCATTTTAGGGGTCCTAAAGCGTGAGAAGAAGCCTGGAATATAAATGTCAAATTTTTTTTATGCATTTGGATTCCGTGAGGGGTATGGTGAGTTCATGTGAGATTTTATTTTTTGACACAAGTTAGTGGAATATGAGACTTTGTAAGAAAAATAAAATAAAAATAAAATATCTATTTCCGCTAACTTGTGCCAAAAAAATGGAGCCTTACAGGGATTGATCAATGACAGGGGGGTGATCAGGGAGTCTGTATGGGGTGATCACCCCCCTGTCATTGATCACCCCCCTGTAAGGCTCCATTCAGACGTCCATATGTGTTTTGCGGATCTGATCCATGTATCCGTGGATCCGTAAAAATCATACGGACGTCTGAATGGAGCCTTACAGGGGGGTGATCAATGACAGGGGGGTGATCAATGACAGGGGGGTGATCAGGGAATCTATATGGGTGATCACCCCCCTGTCATTGATCACCCCCCTGTAAGGCTCCAGTCAGACATCCGTATGTGTTTTGCAGATCCGATCCATGTATCTGTGGATCCGTAAAAATTATACGGACGTCTGACTGGAGCCTTACAGGGGAGTGATCAATGACAGGGGGGTGATCAGGGAATCTATATGGGTGATCACCCACCTGTCATTGATCACCCCCCTGTAAGGCTCCATTCAGACGTCCGTATGTGTTTTGCGGATCCGATCCATGTATCCGTGGATCCGTAAAAATCATACGGACGTCTGCATTGAGCCTTACAGGGGGGTGATCAATAACAGGGGGGTGATCAATGACAGGGGGTGATCAGGGAGTGTATATGAGGTGATCACCCCCCTGTCATTGATCACCCCCCTGTAAGGCTCCATTCAGACGTCCGTATGTGTTTTGCGGATCCAATCCATATATCCATGGATCCGTAAAAATCATACGGACGTCTGAACGGAGCCTGACAGGGGGGTGATCAATGACAGGGGGTGATCAGGGAGTGTATATGAGGTGATCACCCCCCTGTAAGGCTCCATTCAGACGTCCGTATGTGTTTTGCGAATCCGTTCCATGTATCCGTGGATCCGTAAAAATCATACGGACGTCTGAATGGAGCCTTACAGGGGGGTGATCAATGAAAGGGGGGTGATCAATGACAGGGGGTGATCAGGGAATCTATATGGGTGATCACCCCCCTGTCATTGATCACCCCCCTGTAAGGCTCCATTCAGACGTCCGTATGTGTTTTGCGGATCCGATCCATGTATCCGTGGATCCGTAAAAATCATACGGACGTCTGAACGGAGCCTGACAGGGGGGTGATCAATGACAGGGGGGTGATCAGGGAGTGTATATGAGGTGATCACCCCCCTGTCATTGATCACCCCCCTGTAAGGCACCATTCAGACGTCCGTATGTGTTTTGCGGACCCGATCCATGTATCCGTGGATCCGTAAAAATTATACGGACGTCTGAATGGAGCCTTACAGGGGGGTGATCAATGACAGGGGGGTGATCAGGGAATCTATATGGGTGATCACCCGCCTGTCATTGATCACCTCCCTGTAAGGCTCCATTCAGATGTCCGTATGTGTTTTGAGGATCCGATCCATGTATCCGTGGATCCGTAAAAATCATACGGACGTCTGAACGGAGCCTGACAGGGGGGTGATCAATGACAGGGGGGTGATCACTGACAGGGGGGTGATCAGGGAATCTATATGGGTGATCACCCACCTGTCATTAATCACCTCCCTGTAAGGCTCCATTCAGATGTCCGTATGTGTTTTGCGGATCCGATCCATGTATCCGTGGATCCGTAAAAATCATACGGACGTCTGAACGGAGCCTGACAGGGGGGTGATCAATGACAGGGGGGTGATCAGGGAGTCTATATGGGGTGATCAGGGGTTCATAAGGGGTTAATAAGTGACAGGGGGGGTGTAGTGTAGTGTAGTGGTGTTTTGTGGTACTTTACACAGCTAGCTGTGTCCTCTGGTGGTCGCTCCAAACAAAAGGGACCACCAGAGGACCAGGTAGCAGGTATATTAGACGCTGTTATCAAAACAGGGGGTTAAAAAAAATCGCATCTCCAGCCTACCACCGAACGATCGCCGCTGGCAGGCTGGAGATCCTGTCTCTTACCTTCCGTTCCTGTGAACGCGCGCGCCTGTGTGCGCGCGTTCACAGGAAGCCACGGCTCTCGCGAGATGACGCGTATATGCGTCACTCTGCACAGAGCTGCCGCCTCCGGTCCATAGGCGGTTAAGGCGGTCCGTAGGCGGTTAAGGACACATGATGTACCGGTACGTCATGTATGGTTCCGATCACCGCCGCACGGCGGGCGGTGATCGGAACCCGGTGCCTGCTCAAATCATTGAGCAGGCACCTAGGCTAAATGCACCGGGGGGTCCTGTGACCCCCCCATGTTGGCGATCGCAGAAAACCACAGGTCAATTCAGACCTGCAGTTTTCTGCGTTTCCGGGTTATTCGGGTCTCTGAAGACCTGATAACACGGAACAGGATGGTGATGGTGGTGTGATTTCACCCCACCAATCACCATCCAGGTGGGCGGGCGGCGGGAGGTTCAAAAGGTGCAGGCGCTCCTCTCCTCCTCCTTTTGTGTTCCGGAGCCAAGGAGAGAGGAGCTGCCTGCACGTGTGTGTCCGCCATCGCTGCCAGCACCCCGATCTGTGCCCCCAGGACCCGATCTGTTCAGGTACATAGGGACAGCATAGGGAAAGTTTGGGTTAGGCAGGGGAAAAAAAAGGGAAAGTTAGTTTGTGAACTTTTCATTGCATCACCCTAAGTTAGGGTGTCTGGGGTCCACAGCACAGCTGTGTGACCCTAGACCCCCTAGGAGTGCTGCCACTTACCCCCCCCCCCCACTTTTTGGGGGTGCAGGATGATTATTTTTTTGTGTACGCTGACTGTGGCCGGCACTCTTAGCGTCCGGCCACTGTTAGCGCATCGCACCACACCCCACCGCTGATCAACTTTGGATGGTTGATCAGCGGTTTTGTTTTTTTTCCACATTTTTGGGCCTTTTTTTTGTTATTTATTATTTTTTTCTGTTAGTTTTAGGGTTAAGTCCGCGAACACCCGTGCCCCCACACACACGCACACAAAAGAAAGATTTCCACACACGCACATACACACACTCACCTATGGCCCGCCGGACATTCTTGGCCAAGGAGGCATACGCCCAGCTTGCCTCCGACTCCGAGAGTCCCAATGAGGACAAAGATGACCCCACATTCCTGTTATCATCCGCGTCCTCCTCATCATGTAGCGATGATGATGAGCCCCCAAGACGGCGGAGACGCCGCCAGGCAGAGCAAGGGGACCGCCATGTTAGGGACCCTGTGGCCCAGCCTAGTACGAGCAGCTCTGGGGCTCGTAATGGTTTCCCGGCCCACCAGTTAAATCCACCAGAGCACCCTGCCGGTGAACTTGTCTGGTGTAGGCCAGAGCGATACGAGCCCGTGATTCCTGATTTTGTAGGCCAATCAGGAATCCAGATGTCCACAGTGGGCTACACTGAATATGACTTTTTTTGTCATTTTTTCAGTGACCCACTGGTAAATCTGATGGTGGAGCAGACGAATCTGTACGCCCAACAGTTCGTCGCTCAACACCCGGGCTCCTTTTTGGGCAGGCCCGGTGGCTGGACGCCGGTCAGTGCAGCCGAAATTAGGACATTTTGGGGCCTCGTGCTGCATATGGGCCTGGTCAAGAAACCCAGTGTCAGGCTGTACTGGAGTGGGGACGTCCTATACCAGACCCCACTTTACAGTACGGCCATGACACGCTCCCGGTTTGAGGCCATCCGGAAATGTCTGCATTATTCCGATAATGCAGCATGTCCCCCCCGTGGTGATCCTGCCCATGACCGTCTGTATAAGATACGGCCGGTCATCGATCACTTTGGGGCCAAATTCATGGAGGCCTATGTACCTGGAAGGGAGATCGCGGTTGATGAGTCTCTCATTGCGTTCAAGGGGAGACTCATTTTCCGCCAGTATGTGCCCTCCAAGCGGGCGAGGTATGGCGTGAAGCTATACAAAATTTGTGAGAGTACCTCAGGGTGCACTTAAAAATTTCGTATATACGAGGGGCATGGTACAAAAAAGTTGCGGTCTACTTGGTACAGGTTGCCATGTACAACTCTTTTGCACTATCCCGAAGCGCTGGCAGCATAGGGACATTCCTCCTTTTCTATGAGGCAGTCCTCAAGGCCCTGATCTTTTCGGACCGGGAAAGAGCAGGCCGGAGTACCACGGGAACTGTAGGCGCCCGGATCGTCCCTGGCCAACACTTTCCAGGTGTGGTCCCCCATACTGGAAAGAAGGGACGAACCCAAAAAAGGTGCAGAGTGTGTCACAGGAGGGGGATACGGAAGAACACCACAAATCAATGTCACACGTGCCCCGATCATCCGGGCCTCTGCATTATTGGTTGCTTCAGGGAGTATCAAACTTCCATGGAAGTACTAAATTTATATCCCAATTTAGCACTGACATCGGATAAAAAAACTGGTTCTCAGACTTGAGACACCCAAAAAAACGAAAATAGTTTATTAAAAGTAGAGCTAATTAGGTATCGCCGCGTCCATAAGAATCTCCTCTATAAAAATACCATATGACCCAACCCCCCAGATTAACACGGTCAAAAAAAATAAAAGGTGCAAAAAAAGATTTTTTTTGTCACCAAACATAACAAAATTTTTTATAGCAAGCGATCAAAAAGTCATATAGCCCCCAAAATGTGCCAATAAAACCGTCCGCTCGTCCCTCAAAAAATGAGCCCCCACATAAGATAATCAGATAATAAATAAATAAATAAATGACACAGACTTTAGAGATTTTTGTATCAAAAAGGATAATATAGTCAAAAAACGAAATAATTGTAAAAAAAAAGTAGACTTATTAGGTATCGCCACGTCCATAAGAATCTCCTCTATAAAAAATATCCCATGACCTAACCCCCCAGATTAACACGGTTAAAAAAAGAAAAAAAAAACGGTGCCAGAAACGCAATTTTTGGCACTTTTCCATTTCAATCCGTTTTTTTCCGGTAACAAAACAAGGGTTAACAACCAAACAAAAGTTATTTATTTAAATATTTATTACCCTGATACTGCAGTTTACAGAAATGCCACATTTGTGGTCGTAAACTGCTGTATCAGTAAATGGGAGGCCGCAAAAGGAAAGGACCAACATGGTTTCTGGAAGGCCGATTTTGATGGCCTTTTTTATTGACACCATGTCCCTTTTGAAGCCCCCCTGATGCCCCCCTAGAGTAAAAACTCCCTAAAAGTGACCCCATCTAAGAAACTACACCCCTCAAGGTATTCAAAACTGAATATACAAACTTTATTAACCCTTTAGGTGTTCCTCAACAGTTAATGGCAAATGGAGATGAAATTTCAGAATTTCAATTTTTGGAAACCTTGCCTCACAAAAATGTAATATAGAGCAACCAAAAATCATATGTACCCTAAAAATAGTCCCCCCCAAAAATGCCACCTTATCCCGTAGTTTCCAAAATGGGGTCACTTTAAGGGAGTTTCTACTCCAGGGGTGCATCAGGGGGGTTGAAACAGGACACGGTGTAAATAAACCGGTCCATAAAAATCAGCCCTCCAAAAACCAAACAGCACACCTTTCACTCTACGCCCCGCTGTGTGGCCGTACAGTAGTTTACTGCCACATATTGGGTGTTTCTGTATACGGCAGAGTCAGGGCAATAAAGATACAGTCTTGTTTGGCTGTTAACCCTTGCTTTGTTAGTGGAAAAAATGGGTTGAAATGGAAAATAAGGCAAAAAAATGAAATTTTCTAATTTCATCCCCATTTGCCAATAACTCTTGTGCAACACCTAAAGGGTTAACGATGTATGTAAAATCAGTTTTGAATACCTTGAGGGGTGTACTTTCTTAAATGGGGTCACTTTTAGGGAGTTTCTACTCCTTGGGTGCATCAGGGGGGTTGAAACAGGACACAGTGTAAATAAACCGGTCCATAAACCCTCAAAAACCAAACGGCGCACCTTTCACTCTACGCCCCGCTGTGTGGCTGTACAGTAGTTTACGGCCACATATTTGGTGTTTCTGTAAACGGCAGAGTCAGGGCAATAAAGATACAGTCTTTCTTGGCTGTTAACCCTTGCTTTGTTAGTGGGAAAATGGGTTAAAATGGAAAATTAGACAAAGAAATTAAATTCTCAAATTTCATCCCCATTTGCCAATAACTCTTGTGCAACACCTAAAGGGTAAACAATGTATGTAAAATCAGTTTTGAATACCTTGAGGTGTGTAGTTTCTTAGATGGGGTCATTTTTGGGTGGTTTCTATTATGTAAGCCTCGCAAAGTGACTTCAGACCTGAACTGGTCCCTAAAAATTGGGTTTTTGTAAATTTCTGAAAAATGTCAAGATTTGCTTCTAAACTGTAACATCCCCAAAAAATAAAATATCATTCCCAAAATAATTCAAACATGAAGTAGACATATGGGGAATGTAAAGTCATCACAATTTTTGGGGTATTACTATGTATTACAGAAGTAGAGAAACTGAAACTTTGAAATTTGCACATTTTTCCAATTTTTGGGAAAATTAGGTATTATTTTGTGCAAAAAAAAAATTTGGGGGGACTTCATTTTACCAGTGTCATGAAGTACAATATGTGACGAAAAAAACTATCTCAGAACGGCCTGGATAAGTCAAAGCGTTTTAAAGTTATCAGCACTCAAAGTGACAGTGGTCAGATTTGCAAAAAATTGCCTGGTCCTTAAGGTGAAATAAGGCTGTGTCCCTATGGGGTTAAGGTGAAAAATGGCAAGGTCCTTAACGTGTTAAGGGAGGTCTCATTCTGTGTATAGGCACTTAAAGGAGCCTCACACTGTATAGATGCACTTATGGGGGCATCATACTGTTTTGGTGGGACTTTAGGGGACATCACACTATGTTGGGGCACTTATAGTATCTTTCTACTGTGAGGGGGGCAAGATACTGTGTGGGGAGACATCATCATATGTAAGGCGCACTAAAGGGGCATCATACTGTGTGGCTGCCATAAGGGGACATCATACTGTGTCAAGGGCACTAAGAGTGTATTATTACTGTCTGAGGTGCCCTAAGGGGACATGTAAGTGGGTAGTCTTACTATGTGTGGAGCACTATCCGGGTCGGACTGGCCCACTAGAGTGCCAGATGATACTCTGGTGAGCCCAGGCTCTGATACCATGGTGGATCCAAAATGTCATGGAGAAAAAAAAAAAATTGACTGTCTTTGGAGCCAGTAGAATCTATTTGATTTACAACCTATTAGACTCTATTGATGATACATTTACTTGTGTTCACCTTCTGCCTGGATATTGACTCTTCACTATCTGACTTAACATCAGCCTGATCTCAGACTGTTTATCGGATTGCACATACCCTGCCTGCTTGGACATTGGCCTGTCCCTGACTATGGTTTTGCCTGATCCCTTAGTGCCGTGCAACAGTGTCTTGACTTCCATGGGTCAGCAGTCACTTGAACAAAGATTACTCCAAAAGGTAGCAGCCTGGTGGTTCCCTGGTGGTGGAGCCCAGATCCCAGTACAGGCATTAAAGGGTGAAGGACAGGGGAGGTTACTTAGATAATGCCCTTATGAGTAGCCCCAAGCCAAATCTGTTCAAGTGACACAGCAGATCCATATCTGCTGCATATCACCCATGTAAGAACAATTCTAGAGATTTTTTTCTTAAAGGGAACCTGTCATCAACTTTGTGCTGCCCATACTAACGGCAGCATAAAGTAGAGACAGGTGAGTTGATTTCAGAGGTCTATCATTTAAAAGTTAAAAGTAAGTGGATGCCGAGCACCAACATCACAATCATTGCAGACTGGGCATGGAAAAGAGTCATGGCCACCGGAGAAGAGTCATGGTTATTTATAAATTCCTGCTCTCCTCACCCACCTGCTGATGATTGACAGTCTTCTACCTAGTTTTCTCCCTTTTTTTCTAGGAGAGAACTTCCAATCATCAGCAGATGGGTGAGAGTGCAGGATATTATGAATAACCATAACCATGCTAGTGTGCACCATTTTACTAAAATGATCAATCATGCTAGATGTTTTCAAGAAATTGCTAAGTAGACTCCAATAAAGATCCAGGTGTGTGTTGAAGTAAAGAGAGGAGGGTGGGTGTGTGGATAATGAGCAGCCGCACCACCAATAAGTGATTGTCCTTGTGACCACAACCTGGGAATCTGATAGGTGGTGAAGGGTGAAGAATGGGGAGATTCCTTATATTCCACACCCCAGTGCCAAACCTATTACAGTGAATATACAGTATTAGGCCGAATGCACACAGCCGTGTTCCGCGGCCGAGAGTGTATTACTGTAGTGCAGCGGCGACATGAAGCGCAGGGCATCATAGCAACCAATGACGCTGTGCACTCCTGCTCTGAACAGGAATCCATCCCAGCAATGGCATACCACGGACCGCTCTCGGCCGCGGAACACGGCTGTGTGCATTCGGCCTTAAATGGATTTTCTGAGATTTTGTCACGTTCGGGTGTGAGAGGGAAACACCACACCGAACATAGGAGGGAAGGGGGTGAGGGAATAAGGCATGGAAACTAGGGAAAGGAGATGGACACCTCCTAGTAAAATCCTAATCAAAGTCCTGACTAACTACCAGTATGAACAGACCCCAGAAGTAGGTGAGTTCATACACAGGAATACCTAATGTCCTAACTCACCCTATAGGACCCTGGTACTAATGTCAGGACTGAGACAACCTGTTCCTCCAAAAGGAAGGATGAACAGGAGTCTCCCTTGGGCCTTAATACAAATGACAGGAAAATGCAACACACAAAATAATCCAAACTTAACTTAAAGTGGCTACACACCAGTTATCCACAACTTAAACTGAAGCTATAAACCGCATTGCATAGTGGGAGAACAACAATAAATAGAGAAGGTTAAATTACCATAATAGCCACACCTGGGAAAAGAAGGTGTGGCAAGCACCAGAAACAACACATACATCAATTGATCCAAACAGAAAACATGTCAGATCAAACCACGTGTTGCCAGTCTCACCGATCTTCTGCCACCTGTCACAGAAACGTCCGAGACAGTACCCCCCTTCTACGGAGACCTCCGAGCACCCAGGACCAACCTTATCTGGATGAGACCTGTGAAAGGCTTTCACCAAATGACTGGCATTCACATCAGATGCCGGTACCCACATCCTCTCCTCTGGTCCATAACCCTTCCAGTGAAGAAGATACTGAAGAGATCTATGGAGAACTCGAGAGTCAATAATCTTGGCGATCTGGAATACCAAACTGCCATCCACCATGACAGGAGGGGGTGGCAAGGGGGACTACTCCAAAGGTTCAACATATCTCTTCAACAAAGATTTGTGAAACACATTATGAATTTTCAGAGCCTGAGGAAGTTCAAGACGAAAAGCTACAGGATTAATAATGGCAGTGATCTTATATGGACCAATAAACCTTGGACCCAACTTCCAAGAAGGAACCTTCAACTTAATATTTCTTGTGGACATCCTCACAAAATCACCCACACTTAGGTCTGGACCATTCATAAGTTTCCTGTCAGCCACATGTTTATACTTGTTGCCCATAAGTTATTTTGAGTTTTCTGCCATATAGAAGACAATGATGACGAAAAACGTTCCTCCTCAGGGATACTGGAAGTATCTGAACTAGAGAATGTGCCAAATTGCGGGTGAAACCCATATGCCCCAAAAAATGGCAACTTACCAGTGGACTCCTGTCTACAATTGTTTATGGCAAACTCTGCCAAAGACAAAAACGACGACCATTCCTCTTGGTTCTCAGAGACAAAATATCTTAAGTAAGTCTCCAGACTCTGATTAGTGCGCTCCGTCTGTCCATTCGTCTGAGGATGAAAAGCAGAAGAAAAAGACAGTTGTACCCCCAGCCGAGTACAGAACGCCTTACAGAAGGTTTGGACACAAATTGAGTCCCAGGATCCGAGACCACGTCAGAGGGAATGCCATGAAGTTTCACAATGTTGTCAACAAACACTTGCGCAAGTGTTTTAGCATTAGGTAGGCGAGGCAATGCTAGTGTGCACCATTTTACTAATAAGATTAACTACCATCAGAATAACTGTATTTCCAGATGAATTAGGCAGATCAGTAATAAAATCCATAGACAAGTGAATCCATGGTTTGGGCAGTATGGGCAACGGAGGCAGAGATCCAAAAGGTGGAGTATGTGTCACCTTAGCACGTGCACAGATACTACATGCCGACACATAGTCCTCAACACACTTACGTAACCCCGGCCACCAGAATCCACGAGAGATGAGGTCGGCAGTGGATCTACTTCCAGGGTGCCCCGTAAGAACTGTACAGTGATGTTCCTCAAAAATCTTATGACGCAATGCTGATGGAACAAACAATTTCCCAGAGGGGCAAGACTCCGGTGCATCTCCCTGAGCCACTTACACCTTCAACTCTAGGTCAAGGTATATAGCGGATATCACCACCCCCTCCAACAGTATAGGACTCGGATTTTAAAAATCACCACCTCCAGGAAAACTGGTGAAAAACAAAGACCATCTGGCCTGGCTTGGGTTCAGTCATTTAGCTGCCTCCAGGTAAACCAGAATTTTGTGATCTGTGAACACCGTGGTCGGATGAATTTTCCCTTCCAACCAATTACGCCACTCCTCAAAAGCCAACTTAATGACCAGCAACTGTCTGTTACACACATCGTAATTTCTCTCTGCGGTAGCAAGTTTTTTAGTGAAAAATGAACATGGGCGCCATTTACCGGGTGACGGGCCCTACGATAAGACTGCTCCTACCCCCACCTTGGACGCGTCAACTTCCACAATGAAAGGTTGTGATACTGTCACGGTGGGGAGTGGGGGAGAAACTCCCCACCGTACAACGTAGAACGGGGAAGCAGCTAGACCTGGATACCAGGAAAAGGGAGCAGGTCACCTCCCAAAGCTGCCCTAATCCTGGCCCTGACTCCGAACCGTATGAGCAGACCCAGATGGTAGATGGGCTCATACACAGGAACCTAGAAACCTGAGTCACCCTGAATATCCCTAGTAACATAGTAACATAGTATATAAGGCTGAAAAAAGACATCTGTCCATCCAGTTTGGCCTGTTATCCTGCAAGTTGATCCAGAGGAAGGCAAAAAAAAAACTGTGAGGTACAAGCCAATTTTCCCCACTTAAGGGGGAAAAAATTCCTTCCCGACTCCAATAAGGCAATAAGAATAACTCCCTGGATCAACGACCCCTCTCTAGTAGCTATAGCCTGTAATATTATTACACTCCAGAAATTCATCCAAGCCCCTCTTGAATTATTTTATTGTACTCACCATCACCACCTCCTCAGGCAGAGAGTTCCATAGTCTCACTGCTCTTACCGTAAATAATTATTTTCTATGTTTGTGTACAAACCTTCTTACCTCCAGACGCAGAGGGTGTCCCCTCGTCACAGTCACAGTCCTGGGGATAAATAGATGATAGGAGAGCTCTCTGTACTGACCCCTGATATATTTATACATAGTAATTAGATCTCCCCTCGGTCGTCTTTTTCCTAAAGTGAATAACCATAATGTTGATAATCTTTCAGGGTACTGTAATTGCCCATATAACAATAGCAAAGACAGGTGCACTCTGCAGTCTTACTAAACCCTCAAACTGATTTTAAAATTGAGAGATAAGCCAACATGTCCTACGGTGTAGGACATGTCTGAGCCCGAGCACCGCGCCAAGGATTCTCAAGTAGCTCGGGACCTAACACTCACCTACCTGTGCCGTATGGGCAATACCAGGGGCCAGTGGACAAATTACAGGAGCGTGAGGTCCGACTCACAAACAACTCACCAGTTACTTCCAGCATGTAACCATGCTAGCAATGGGAGGAGGGAGGAGTCTGCGAGTCCCATTCAAGACTGGCTGGTATGGCCCAGGCCTCACAGGTGCACCTAAATGTAGCCTGTGGATGGAAAGCAGGCACATTTAAATTGGAGTTTATACACCTCAAGGCATCTCTATATATACAAACTGAAAAGAATTGCGTGGTATTAAACAGGCAGGAAGTGCTCAAACCCACATGCAGTTGGGCATATATATATACAGGGGAGCAAGTCCTGCACTTGTGGCCCGTTGCTAATGGCAATCCCCAGCAAAAATGCATACAGTGGAGGATGTCCGCAGCAAACTACAAGTACCACAATAGACATCCTAGACAAGATAGCAATTATGTGGATGTGATAATCTATTGTGGTACTTGTGGTTCGCTCTGGGCATCCTCCACTGTATGCATTTTTGCTGAGGATTGCCATTAGCAACGGGCCACAAGTGCAGGACTTGCTCCCCTGTATATATATGCACAACTGCATGTGGGTTTGAGCACTTCCTGCCTGTTTAATACCACGCCATTCTTTTCAGTTTGTATATACTGTAATTGCCCCATTCAAGTTATTACTTTAGTTGCCCTCCTCTGAACCCTCTCTAGCTCTGCTATGTCTGCCTTGTTCAGAAGAGCCAAGTGTGGTCTGACTAGTGATTTCTAAAGTGGTAGGACTATGTTCTCATCACGGCATCTATGCCCCTTTTGATGCAACCCATTATCTTAATGGCCTTGGCAGCAGCTGTCTGACACTAGTTTTTACTGGTTAGTTTGCTGTTTATTAAAATAGGTCCTTTTCCATGTTAGTGTTACCCAGTGTTTTACCATTTAGTATGTACGGGTGATTTGCATTATTCCTTCCCATGTGCATAACCTTACATTTGTCTGTGTTAAACCTCATCTGCTACTTCTCTGCCCAAGCCTCTAATCTATCCAGATCCATCTGTAGCTCTATATTGTCCTCTTTAATGTTAATTACTTTACACAGTTTAATGTCATCTGCAAAAATTTATATTTTACTGTGCAAGCCTTCTACAAGATCATTTATAAATATATTGAAGAGAATAGGGCCCAATACTGTCCCCTGAGGTACTCTGCTAGTGACCCAATCTGAGTGTGTACCATTAATAACCACCCTCTGAAATACGGTTAGAAGCAGGAGACGACCTGTTCATCCCAGATGGGGGTGAACAGAAGTCTCCACCGGCCTGGCTGCAAAAAAAGGGACAGCCAGTGAACAGCCACTGGATCGCCAGGTAAAAGCCCAGAAACAACATGCACTTACCTGCCACGGCCACAACGAAGACTGGACCCCATCGAGACAGGAAGCGCCATGGAGGCCCCAGGCAGAGCTTTTCACGACTTGTAATTCCCTCCCCCAGATACCCCCTTCCGGAGGTTCAACAGATAAACAGTGGAAATGTCTGGAAACCATGCTGGAATCCAACACCAAACATACCAGACATGGAACACCAAACTAGATATAAACACACACCCAAAACACCAACCACACCAAAACAAACTGGTGAGGATGGGTAAAGGACAAAGGGAACATAGGGGAGACATTATGGTGACATCGATGTCTAGCTAGCAGGCCCTCCCACTGGACATATGGTATATACAGGAAAGGAGCAACACTCCAGCTCACACAAAGGCTGGAGGGCAACTGACCTCACACTCAAAACACCAGGATATATAGAGCCAAGAGGCCACACCCAGGACACACCTAGATCCCCACCAGCCAGATAGTTAACCCCTCCAGCACCAAACAGGGTGCACGGCAACCGTGTCACGGCAAACACAACAGAGGCCATGACAGATACATCCGGCTGCACCAATATAGGGGCAGAAGCGAAGCACTCCTTAACCACAGAAAAGGCTCGCAACGCTGAATCAGACCACACTGAAACATCCTTCCTTTTCTTAGGCTACTTTCACACTAGCGTTTTGGCTTTCCATTTCTGAGATCCATTCAGGGCTCTCAAAAGTGGCCCAAAACGGATCAGTTTTTCCCTAATGCATTCTGAATGGAAAAGGATCTGCTAAAAATGCATCAGTTTGCCTCCGTTCAGTCACCATTCCGCTCTGGAGGCAGACACCAAAACGATGCCTGCAGCGTTTTGCTGTCCGCGTGACGAAGCGGAGCCAAACGGATCCGTCCTGTCATGCAATGTAAGTCAATGGGGACACAATCTGGCACAATAGAAAACGGATCCATCCCCCATTGACTTTAAATGATGTTTAAGACTAATCCGTCATGACTATAGAAGACATAATAACACTGGATCTGTTCATGACTGATGCATGCGGTTGTATTATTATAACGGAAGCATTTTTGCAGATCCATGATGGATCCACAAAAAATACTAGTGTGAAAGTAGCTTAAGTCATGTCAGTTAAGGGTTTCTCCACTGTCAAACAGTTCAGAATTTTTTTTCGGTAATAGTTGGTGAACCCCAAAAACCGCATAAGAGCTTTCAGATTTTCGGGTCGATCCCAGTCGATCCCAGTCCAATACAGCACGGACGTTCTCTGGATCCATTCAAAAACCTAAAGATGACAGCAGGTAGCCCAAGAATTGCACCTCATGTACAGCAAAAACACACTTCTTTAATTTTGAGTACAATTTATTATCTCTTAGGATCTGTAACACCTGTCTAAAGCGATCCTGATGGGTCTCCACGTCTGGAGAATAAATTAGTATGTCATCCAAATACACGACAACAAACCTCCCCACCAGGTAATATAAAATGTCATTCACAAAATGCTGGAAAACCGCAGAAGCATTGGTCAACCCAAAAGACCACGTTCTCAAAGTGACCCTCTGGGGTATTAAAAGCCATTTTGCATTTATCCCCTTCCTTGATCCTGACCAGATTATATGCCCCCCTTAAGTCCAACTTGGAGAACACATTGGCATCAACAATCTGGTTAAACAAATCAGGAATCAAGGGAAGGGGGTAAGGATCATGGGCAGTAATCCGATTGAGCTCACGGAAATCCAGACATGGCCTTTTCCGTCCTTTTTTTTAAACAAAGAAAAACCCTGCTGCCACTGGAGATTTAGAAGGTCTTATGTGTCCTGTAGCCAAACTCTCTGTAATATACTCTCTCATGGCCATTCTTTCGGGTCCAGAAAGGTTATGCAACCTAGATTTGGGCAACTTAGCTCTGGGAATAAGGTTGATAAGACAATCATATTCCCGATGCGGAGGTAAATCCTGGCATCCACTTTCAGAAAATGTATCAGCAAAATCAGATATAATAGAGGCTAATGTTTAAGTGGTTAAAGCTGAAAAAGATGTATTCAGACAATTGTCAAAGCAATAATCACCCCAATCCATAATTTTGTCTAGTTTGCCAATCGATGGTTGGATTGTGCTTGCTTAACCACGGTTAACCCAGAACCAATGGAGCAGAGAAACCCTCCAACACAAAACACAAGATGAATTCATGATTAAAGTCACCAACTCTTAATCGGATGTCATGCACCTTCTGAGATAAACACTTCTGAGTTAGAGGTGCAGAATCAATAGCAAAAATGGAAATGTTTTTTTCTAATGCACTTGGAGACAACCTGTGCATATGGACAAACTGAACATCAATTGGGTTCACCCCTTCCCCACTGTCGATAAAGACCTCAATCACCACAGTCTTGGACTCTAGCGCCACCTCGGCAGTCAGGAGAAATTGGGTACTACCAGTCAAAGACAAATGCACGTTCTCTGACTCCCCTCTCACCCCTCCAAGAGTCAGATGGGAATTAGACATCCCCTTTTTTTTTCTTTTTGAAGCTCAATGCATGGACATACATTGATAAAATGTTCCTTTTGTCCCCAGAAAAAACACACTCCCCTCATATGACTAATATGCTTAAGAGCAGATCCAGGAGTTGCTCCACCTAATTGCATGTGTAGGGAACTGCTAATACTGCTGAGATGTAGTGTGTTTAGCCTCTTTGCCCTTCTGCTTTGCTTCAGAAACCCCAGGGATGCAGTACAAGTTTTGTTTTGTAAACACAGAGTCAGTCAGAATCATGAGGGACAGAGCTGCATTGAGGAAACATCTTATGTCTCTAGGAATCTAAGGCAAGTGGCATGTGAAATCTTTATAACTAGGAGGAATAGATAAGCAGATCTTTGAGTATCTATATCCTTAAGATCAGCTAGTGAAGCTGGAGTGTAGAGGAATAGATTGCCACCTCTTTATCTCCCTCACACAGAGCCGGTAGTTCTTCTCTGTGTTAGTTATATATTCACAGAATCTATCTTGTAATTGTAGTTAAGGATCAGTATATAGTTCAGGGTAGTGATAGGTTAAGATTCAGGTCGGCCAACTAGATAGTTAGAGGCCCGGTTGCACTGGTAGATTAGTTGGCAGGTTAAGGACTCAGTGTTAGGGTCCATTCACACGTCTGTGTGTGTTTTGCGGATCTACGGATCCGTGGATCCGCAAAACACGGACATCAGCGATGTGTGTTCCGCATTTTGCGGACCGCACATCGCCTGCACTTAATAGAAAATGCCTATTCTTGTCCGCAATTGCTTCCAGTTTTCTGCCTTGAAGAATTGCCCTGTTTTTTGCCTTGAAGAAATCCTTTCATCATCGTCCTCTCCTGATCGGCCGTCTGACTGAAAGAGTCCTGGATCTACAGTCATCCACAGGGGCCCCTGCACCTGGATCATCTCTTCTGTTGCCTGAAGGTATCGTGCACAGGACTCTTTCTACATATATATATATATATATATATATATATATATGTATATATCCGGGTATATAACTTAAGATTGTTGCAGGATCCTTGGTTATTTTAATACTGCTGCGTTCTTAGTATACTGCAGCATGTATATACTATTATCATTCTTACCCTTATAAAGTTACTGTTATAACCTTATGTGGTATTTATGTGTATTCTTCAGACTGTGAGATTAGTACAGTAATCCTTGTTAAGGCGACTAACTACACTTCATAGGTAAGTCCCAGGAATAAATCCTCCCTGTAACACAGAGGCTCTAACCTGGATGGAGGCACTGATATACTTCACTTATGTTCCCACTCTTCCATTCAGCGAAGGCTCTAGGTCCCATTATACACACAGGTGCCAGAGGCTGTTGTGGGAGGGATATTACTCATACCCCCCCAAATAGGGCTACATTTGGAGGCACTGCTGAGATAAAGACATGGGAATAATATGGAGAAGCGATATGGCTCAGAGAGGCACCGCCCATTAGCTGCTACATGGAATTACTCACCTCCTGTTCCCCCACTGGTTCAGGTAAAGGAAGAACCCCAGTCAGCCATGTATCCCCCCCCCCCCCCCCAGTATGGCTAGCACTGGCAGCTCATCTAGTGACAGTGCAATTAGCACTTTAGCCAAGCTGACTGAAATGCCTGTACAGAGACTCTCATGAAGGAGCAAGTACATTGGACTATATACAGGTACTGTCTGATCACTTTGAACCGGATGAATCGTCAAAAGGAGGGATAAAATGTCTCTACTTTTATTAACAGTTTACAGCTACTCCTTTCACGTCCGGTGTACCGCACAGCCATATCTATTTCAGAGGTAGATACCATGAGAACCAGTCAGTTGGTGAGAGGGTTACAACCTCATCATCCTCTTGCCCAGGTACTCAGGGTCAGGTGCTCAAGGTCCTGCTATCTGACAAAGTTCTCTCATTTCCTGAGTTAATGAAGTTAGTGAAGAAACAAAAAGCTGACATTAATTTTGGTACCCCTAAGAAAGCGAATAGAAGATGTTCCTTCTAATTCAAACAAGAACAAACCAGCAGAGCGTCCTGAACTCAGCCAGTCTGCGACTCCACCCACTGCCGCTTGGTGGAGGAGGGATGCTAGAACATGTTATAGGTGTGGTCAGACGGGCCATTCTGGCCCGTCTGACCACACCGCAAAAATGTGTCAGGAGGACATTGAGGGAATGGGGCATTGTGTTGCCTTCCCTATTCAGAACCGAAGACACAGAGAGAAGGCAGGCTGATTAAAGGCCAGATGAGCTATTGTGGGCTCCAAGTCAGTTTTCAAAGTTACCGTCAATGGTCATGCCACTTCTGCCCTATTTGATACAGTATCTCAAGTGACCCTGATCTACCACTCATTCTACCAAAAGTATCTGGGGGATACACCTCTTCAATCTACGGGACTAATGGTTTTATGGGGTCTTAATTCAGAATCATATCCTGTGGATGGGAGCTTACAAGTAGTTTTAGCTATCCCTGAATTAGAAGATCAGAGTGTCGCTCCTATAAAGATTACGGCCCTTGTCTGTCCTGACACAGGGGCTTCTAGTGCAGCTCATGTGATACTTGGCACTAATTGTTCCGCAGTGCATCATGCTTTTCAGAAGTTTCTTGGAGGAGATTGGAACCCTGCAGTTCAGCTGGTGAATATATCCTCTGATCTCTGAGAACTCTGTGATACCCTGTCTACAGGCTATCGACACTGTATATTATATCAGTGAGAGAAACATGGAAGCTCCTGCTGGTGGGGAGAGAGTTCTAAGAGTAGCCTCCAGCATTGCTTCTGATTTGCTTGAAGGGGGGAGTTGACTGGACTGGAGGAATAAAGTGGTAGTTGGATAAAGCTGCCAACCAACGATGTCCTGTAGCATCAAGTTTAGTTGTTGTCAAGACGTAGGTCAGTGGATTGTTATCTGTTCTTACTTCAAATGTGGCTCTGTATAAGTAGCCATGTAATTTATCAACAATGGCCGGCTTGAGCACCAAAAACTCCAATTTATGTGTCACGGTGTGGTGCGGTGCCTTTTGTGTACTGGCTGCGGGTGATTCTGTGCAGGCTGGTTGCTTTTGGCTGCGTGCTGCACGGCTGCGGTATCTGGTGTGAACCTGCCCGTGTACGTGTGTACCCCTTTGACTGTATCTGTATTCCTGTTCAGTGTTCCTGGTTGCCATGGGCAATGCCCATTTCTGTATCCTGTGTATGCCGATTGCCATGGGCAATGCCCGGTTCTGTTGTGTCCTGTTCTGAGCTCTGGGGCTTATGGGGTTAACTCTGCTGTGCCTGGGTCTGGCACTCACTCATTCAGCACCTATTTCTCCCTGTGTGTCCTGTTCCTGGGATCAGTTCTGGTTTAGTTGTTCTGTCTGTCAGTTATTCTGTTCCGTTCTTGGTGTTGCTCCTTGCTGCTGACCCAAGGGGTCTTTCCATCTGTCCGTTTATATGGTTCCGCCTAAGTTTTACATTGTTGTATTCTGTTCCTTGTTTTGCCATATCCTGTTCTGTCTGTATCTGCTCTGTATTTTGTTATTTGTTCCTGTTCTGTTCCTTGCTGTGGGGAGGTTTGTTGTCGTGTATTTGGATGACATACTAATTTATTCTCCAGACGTGGAGACCCATCAGGATCGCTTTAGACAGGTGTTACAGATCCTAAGAGATAATAAATTGTACTCAAAATTAAAGAAGTGTGTTTTTGCTGTACATGAGGTGCAATTCTTGGGCTACCTGCTGTCATCTTTAGGTTTTTGAATGGATCCAGAGAACGTCCGTGCTGTATTGGACTGGGATCGACTGGGATCGACCCGAAAATCTGAAAGCTCTTATGCGGTTTTTGGGGTTCACCAACTATTACCGAAAAAAAATTCTGAACTGTTTGACAGTGGTGAAACCCTTAACTGACATGACTTAAGCTACTTTCACACTAGCATTTTTTGTGGATCCATCATGGATCGTGGATCCATCATTTGCTTCTTTTGCATTTTTGCAGATTTCACCAAAGGGAGAGTGTAGGGAACTGCTAATACTGCTGAGCTGTAGTGTATTTAGCCTCTTTACTCCTGCTGCTTTGCTTCAGGGATTCAGTACAAGTTTTGTTTTGTAAACACAGTCAGTCTGAACCATGAGGGACATAGCTGCAATGAGGAGACATCTTATGTCTCTAGGAATCTAAGGCAAGTGGCATGTATAATTTTTATAACTAGGAGGAATAGATGAGCAGATTTTTCAGTATCTATATCCTTAAGATCAGCTAGTGAAGCTGGAGTGTATAGGAATATATTGCCACCTGCTCCTCTTTATCTCCCTCACACATGTTAGGGCTCATGCACATGAATAAAATATTGGTGACCTCCTCGGGCCCTCTTAACCTAAAACCCTGCACCAAGTCTTCTACCTTTTAGCCTTGTTACCCCCTTAATAATAAAAACACAGAGACTTGAATCGGATTTTAACCGGTAACAGCAGCCGTTTTATTAACCAATAAATACTTAATAATTTTATTTTAACAATAATTTTAACCCAGACGAGGGAGCTCCTAGAAGCCCCAACATGTATAAATCCACAAATCAAAACTGGCCAATCCACCTTGTATCCAGCCGTAGAACCCCAGCTTGGAGATACCAACTGATGGACACCTCACCGAACTAAGCAAGCGCCCAATCCTGTCCAGCCCCACCATTGAGGCCCTCCTATTCTAAAGCACCAACCCATTCTACCAGCCTCAAGGACCACCCGCAGCCTTGACTGCTAAGACAAAATAGCACCAAACATGCCTCATAGCCAATACAGTTATGTACTCCGACTGCTAGCGCATCCTAAAACGCCCCATTTTTTTTTTCTTTGGGAGGGAGGGTGGGTGCTCTTTCAACCGTTGTTAAAATGGCTACCGGACATCCTGCTGCCGCTCTATATAAAGACTCACAAACCCCACCCCTATTACCACACCTCTGCACACCCTTACTACCCATTAACCCTTCCTTCCAGGCCCCTTGCTCCAAAATTTCTCATAATGGCCTACCCTTAGGGTAAACCTTTAGTCCGGCCTTACTTGATTAAATTATTGGTGACCTCCTTGGGCCCTCTTAACCTAAAACCCTGCACTAATTCTTCTTCCTTTTAACCTTGTTACCCCAATAATAATAAAAACACAGAGACTTTAATCAGATTTTAACCGGCCACAACAGCCGTTTTATTAACCAATAAATACATAATAATTTTATATTAACAATAATTTTAGCCCCAGACGAGGGAGGTCCTAGAAGCTCCAACATGTATAAATCCACAAACCAAAACTGGCCAATCCACCTTGACTCCAGCGTAGAACCCCAGCTCGGAGACACCAACTGATGGACACCTCACCGAACTAACCAAATGCCCAATCCTGAGAGTCCAGCCCCACCATTGAGGACCTCCCATTCTCAAGCACCAACCCATTCCACCAGCTTCAAGGACCTCTTGCCGCCAGCAACTTGACCCCTCTATAACCCTCAAGCTTGCGCGTTTCTCCACACCCCTAAAGCCCTCTAAATTCCTCCCCGCTCTTAGCCACGAACTGCCCGATCGACCTGTTCACCTTTATGCGGGCCCTGTTAATCCCCTCTATTGACCATGCGTCCCGCCACATTTTCCGAGGAACTATGTCAGACCACACTGGCCTCAATTGCGGAAACAATGAGCAAAGCCTCAACAGATCAAATTTTATATCTCTGTTCAAATCTCTTACTGGCCACATCCCAAATCATTACCTCCAACATGAAGCACTAAAATGTCCAGAGACCTATCTAACCTCGAAAAACTGTGAACCTCCTTCAATTCACTCCCCCACAACATACCTCATGACCCCAGTCACTTCACGACAGCGAATTCTCTCTGAAAACCCAATTGGCATCTGGTTGGCTGAACATCCCCCTTCAGTACCCCCCAGAAAACAAACAAGTGCCCCAGGATCCAGACTAACGCCGGGGAACCTGAAACGTAACCACAAAAGAACACGTTATTGCACATCCTGACATAACATCCCCTTACAAACTACCGAGCCGCACGTAAGAACGGAACCTGATAGATTCCCATCGTCCAATTCTGTTTATGAAATCGTCTCTCATCCCTAACCTAGCTGTCTCCGTTGTCACCCCAATTCTAAATGAGTTACCTGTAAAATCCGTTGGGTCCACCCCAATATGCATTTCTTTAAAACGGCCACAAATTGGAACCTTGATAAAAACGACATCTACATGTCTATGGAGCGGGCCGCGGTCGAAACTCACACCTTCCGTGTAAACCTGCAGACACCTCATGGGAAACAAAGCACACTCCGGCACCGAAAATAAAGTAACATAACGCCCTCTGCCTTCTGTATCTGTCTTAGACAGCCGAAGCCTAACAACCACCCTGTCATGGAGCAGGTCCATATCCTCCCCATAAAGACCCCCAACACAGCTAACACTCTTTTACCAACTCACCCAAACGAAACGCCCCAAAATAAGCCAGAGAAAAGGCCAACTAAAACAACTGAACCTCCCCTACAGAACTACATAATAATTCAGCCTGCCGACCAATTTTCAACAGCAAAGCGAATGACACAGGCCATCTTCTTTTTGCTTGCCGCTCCTCCAACCCTTCAAAACCTGCCTCACCAGAAAGGCTTTAGTAACATCTGCCATGTTCCTTAACTCAAAACCGAATGCCAAGCCTGCCACACATCTGTTTAATTGTGCCACTGTCCAACCCCACTCCTTGACATGCCCCAGAAATAACAACAATGGTATTTCCCCCTCGTCCACCGGCACCCATACTGCTTCACACCACTGCTCCCACTCCCTCCAAGCTCTCCCATACGTGGCCCAAGTACCTCCACTCAAAGAAGCCCGCGAAAGCTCTTCTACAGTACAGTACATCCAAGAGCTCTCAAAGAAACCCCGGTCACTCCAACCCTTTGGATTCCGCTTCTGGAGGAAACTGTCAAAACCGCTCCCACTGCGAACAAGAAAGGGCATCCGCAATGCAGTCAGAAACACCAGGCACATGAACCGCCACCACCCATGCATTAAACGATAAACAAAGTAATACCAGGTGCTGCAATAAATGAACCACTGGTGGAGACAAGGCAGTCAGAATATTGATCGCCTGCCCCTCCCTCAGATTAATCGCAAAAAAAACCTTCCTGTTCCTAAATCTATCGCCCCACAACACCATTGCGAGAACTATGGGAAAGAGCTCCAAGAGAGCCAAATTCCTGACCCACCCCGTAAAACCCAGGATTCTGGCCACCGATCTGCACACCACTGCCCATTACAATAGACCCCAAAACTAACCCCCCTAGCTGCATCCGTAAAAAACTCAAAATCAAAACTTTCAACCACATCCCCCATCACCAACACTCTCCCATCAAAATATTTCAGAAAGCCGGCCCAAACCTCCAAATCTTTTTTTAATTCCCGACCCAACCTGATAAAGTGATGTGGCGCAACAACCTCAGCTGTAACCAGCGGAAAAAATACCCGACCCATCGGCATAATCCATCAGCAAAGTTTAACTTCCCTAAAAGAGACTGTAGGTCCCGCAAATGGATTTTTAACGACCTCCTCACCCCATCAACCGCCTCCCGCAAATCACAAACCTTGTCCTTTGGAAGCCGACACTCCATTTTCTCCGTATCAGTATTCCCCAAAAAATCAGTTCAGTCACCGAACCCACCGTCTTATCTGCAGCTAACGGCACCCCAAAGTACGCAAAAATCAACTGTAACGTAGACAACAAGAGAGCACAAACCCTCGAACCCGCTGGACCTAAACAAAGAAAATGCAAAAAGAGGTTGAAAGAAATCCAGCTCCACTTGAATAAAGGAATGTAGATTTATTTTGCTTGCGGTAAAAACTCATCCATGAATTACAAAAATAGCAGTCTTGTCTACGCGTTTCGGGCTACCAGAGACAATTCCAGCCCTTCCTCATGACACAGAAAGACATTATAAGTGAGACCTTTTAAAGGGGAGGGTGCACCTGTATTTACTAATTGTCTCCACAGGCCTGTAACCGCCCCCTTGAAAAGGTTCCACACCTTCAGTTAACTCTTCTCATGAAAAATAATGAAAGAAAAAACAAAAAGCATTGAACCATACATATACATAGTGAAAAATAACAACTATGCAAAGAAATAAATAAGAAAGATACGCATAAGGTGTATGCTGGATGCATACTGGTTATTAGGTAGAATATGGTGGAGTGTGATGGAAGTCAGATCAGCAGAAGAAATTTTGCTCCTATAATATTCCCAGAAAAGGGAGGAGGGGGTGATTTGTTGCACCAAATTACTAGTATCTAAATTATTGCTGCAGGATCAGATCTAAGCGTTTATTGAGCCCCTCAGGTTGACGCGTGTTCAATGAAAATATCCAAAAAGACTCTCTGTTTAATAATTTTCTTCTATAGTCTCCTCCACGTTTAGGCAAAAAATCTTTTTCTATGCTTTGTACCACCATGTCTGATGTGTCCCCACCATGGCAAACAGCAAAGTGCAGACTAGCTGCAGATACATTGCGATTGCCATGGTGGGGCACATCAGAGATGTGTTTGCGTATCCTGGATTTTATTGCATTGATAGTACAGCCCACGTATTGCAATTTACATGTTGTGCAAGTAATTAAATAAACTGCATGGGTTGTGTTGCAATTAAGATACGCTTTCATTGGGAAGACTCTGTTGTTTGCAGTTGAAGAAAAAGTTTTGGATATTAACATATGTGTGCAACAAATGCACCTGTGATGTCCACACCTATAGCTCCCCTTGGTCCTAAGCCACACTGGTTGCGATTTTTTCTTTTCTTGATACAAGCTGGGGCTGACATAGTTAGCAATTGTGGGCGCCCTTCTAGCTGCGCATTTAACCCCATCTGCAACTATGTCAGTCCATTCTTTATCATATGACAGGACAGGAAAATACTTTTTTACAATATGACATATTTGTTGGTATTCTGTGCTGTATTGTGTCACAAACAAATTGTTTCTTCTGCCCTTGCCCAAAAAGAAAATAAAAAACCTGCAAAGGGTTTTCTTTAGTTCAACAGACTTGGATTCTGCCGATTCTGAACAGGATCTTGCCTTGTCATCGATGCAGGCCGCACAAAGTCAAGTGACTGCTTCACACAAAGCGGCTTAAAAAAACGGAGGGCGGGTCGAAAACATGGAAAACCGCCGGTATCCAATAAGATACAAAAAGGACAGGATGAACTCGAAGTAATTAATTTATCCGCCTCCATATTGTCAGCTGATGATATCAGTATACTCAAGAGAGGTTTAACCTTTTCTCCTACCTGTCAATTTGACCTGTATAGGACGCTTCTGGATGTCAACAGGCTGGCCCGCGCCCTCACTCTCCACGGCATTTTCAGGTGGGTGGTGACGATATCTGTGCTGCGGAGGCTGGGGACGCTGATCACCCTGTTGCATCCACAAGTGATCCTTCTGTCTGTGTCGATATAAGTATTTTAAATAATAGACACATGAGCTTCCATGAAATGATGCATGTATGTGAACTTCAGGAGTCGAACACAGTCCTGGAGGATCTGGATTTGTATAACAGGTCCATACATTTCCATACAAAGAATCAAGATTTTTATACGATTCAGTCCAGATCTCCAGCACTGGATCGATACCAGGATTTGGTGGAACGTGATTTAGTTTTGCTGCATGATCAGATCAATCAGAATCCTGGGGGTAGCAATAATGTTACTAAAAAAGAAAAAAAGGCACTCCAGGATTTGAAAACGAGGGCGGATGTTGTAATCAAACAATCTGACAAGGGGGGTGGGGTTGTCGTGCTGGACAGTGGTCTATACAGGACTCTGATTGAATCCATGCTTAGTGACACTACAGTATATGTCACTCTCAGTGACAACCCCCTCCCCTCTATTCAGAAGGAACTCCGGGACATTTTGGACTTAGGGATCCAATCAGGTTTCCTAACCAACAAGGAATCAGAATATATCTATATTGTGTCCCCGTTTATCCCAGTGTTTCACGCACTTCCAAAAACACATAAAAATGTTTTTCCACCTCCCCTCAGGCCAATTGTAGCGGGCATTGGCTCCTTTTCTGAAAGAATGTCCCAGTGGGTTGATTCCATACTTCAGCCACTCATACCACTAATACCAGGTTATCTCAGGGACACTACGTCCGTTCTGCAAACGATTGATAATATTGAATGGTCCTCAAATTATGTATGGATCACAGCGGACGTAGTGTCCTTGTATACAAATATTCCCCACGAACTGGCCATCAAATCCCTTACATGGTTCCTACAGATATATGGGAATATTACTGCAGGCTTGCAGGAATATGTCCTGATGGTGGTGGACTTCCTCCTCAGGCGCAATTTCTTCATGTTCAACAATAAATTTTACCTTCAGATATCGGGGGTGTCGATGGGGGCCAAATTCTCTCCCTCCATTGCTAACATTTTTATGGCATGGTGGGAGAGGTGTTTTCTCATCATCGACACCCACCCTTTTTGGCACCACATCAGGTGGTATGGCCGTTACATCGATGACCTGATCCTGATCTGGACGGGCGATGTGGCTGCCATACCATCCTTCTGTGGTTACATCAACTCCTGTGTGGACACTATTTCTTTTAGTGTCCATCATGATACACTGGAGGTGGCCTTCTTAGATTTGCTCCTGAGGGGGGACCCCACCACCAATCGGGTCCTTACCTGCACATATAGGAAACCCATGGCAGGTAACACCACATTATATGCAACATCCTGTCATCCAAAACATGTAATTGCCAACATACCCAGGGGTGAAATAATCCGTGCAAGAAGGAATTGCACAGAAGAAAAGAGCTTTATGGAGGAAGCTACACACATCTCCCATAGATTGGGTAAAAGAGGCTATGGCGCAAAACTTGTAGAGGATGCTATAGCACAGGTCTCAACCATTGAAAGGGGATCCCCCCTTTATCCTAGACAGGAACATTTATTGCAAAAGGGGGCTCCACTTTCTGATATAGGCACAAGTAGTAAAAATAAAAATAAAAATCATAATATCAAGGACAAGGGCAGAAGAAACAATTTGTTTGTGACACAATACAGCACAGAATAACAAATATGTCATATTGTAAAAAAGTATTTTCCTGTCCTGTCATATGATAAAGAATGGACTGACATAGTTGCAGATGGGGTTAAATGCGCAGCTAGAAGGGCGCCCACAATTGCTAACTATGTCAGCCCCAGCCTGTATCAAGAAAAGAAAAAATCGCAACCAGTGTGGCTTAGGACCAAGGAGAGCTATAGGTGTGGACATCACAGGTGCATTTGCTGCACACATATGTTAATATCCAAAACTTTTTCTTCAACTGCAAACAACAGAGTCTTCCCAATGAAAGCGTATCTCAATTGCAACACAACCCATGCAGTTTATTTACGTGGGCTGTACTATCAATGCAATAAAATCCAGGATACGCAAACACATCTCTGATGTGCCCCACCATGGCAATCGCAATGTATCTGCAGCAAGTCTGCACTTTGCTGTTTGCCATGGTGGGGACACATCAGACATGGTGGTACAAGGCATAGAAAAAGTTTTTTTGCCTAAACGTGGAGGAGACTATAGAAGAAAATAATTTAACAGAGAGTCTTTTTGGATATTTTCATTGAACACGTGTCAACCTGAGGGGCTCAATAAACGCTTAGATCTGATCCTGCAGCAATAATTTAGATACTAGTAATTCAGTGCAACAAATCAGCCCCTCCTCCCTTTTCTGGGAATATTATAGGAGCAAAATAACCAGTATGCATTCAGCATACACCTTATGCGTATCTTTCTTATTTATTTCTTTGCATAGTTGTTATTTTTCACTATGTATATGTATGGTTCAATGCTTTTTGTTTTTTCTTTCATTATTTTTCATGAGAAGAGTTAACTGAAGGTGTGGCACCTTTTCCAGGGGGCGGTTACAGGCCTGTGGAGACAATTAGTGAATACAGGTGCACCCTCCCCTTTAAAAGGTCTCACTTTTAATGTCTTTCTGTGTCATGAGGAAGGGCTGGAATTGTCTCTGGTAGCCCGAAATGCATAGACAAGACTGCTATTTTTGTAATTCATGGATGAGTTTTTACCGCAAGCAAAATAAATCTACATTCCTTTATTCAAGTGGAGCTGTATTTCTTTCAACCTCTTTTTGCATTTGCTGCCCGTTACCTGACACAGGCCTTCCGTGCTCACAGCTGAAGGAGGGGCAGGTGAGAGCTGCTGAATTTCTTTTTTCTAAACAAAGAAAATCATCCAAATAATGGATAATGGATGAACATCCCGCTACGTCGGCCACTACCCATTCCAAGAAAGAACTAAACGCTTCAAAATAAGCACAGGACATGGAGCAACCCATCGATAAACACCTATCCACAAAATACTCCCATCCCAAAAACAGCCCAACAGGTGCAAACAATCAGGGTTAACCGGGAGTAGCCGAAAAGCCGCCTCAATGTCCGTCTTAGCCAACAGGGTCCCTGGGCCCAATTTTTTCACCCATGCCACAGCTGCATCAAATGACGTATAAACCACCGAACAAAGTTCAGGATCTATCCCATAATTGACCGACGCCCCCTTTGGAAAAGACAGATGATGTATTAGTTGAAACTTGTTCGGTTCTTTTTTGGGCACTAGCCCTAACAGCGACACCCTCAAGTTGACCAACGGTGGTTCCTCAAAAGGCCCATTTATCCTTCTCCAAAAAACCTCTTTAGCCAAATTCTCCGACACTACATCCAGATACTCTAACACTGAGTGCAAATTTTTTAGCAATAAAACCACAAACGAGGGGTTCGACAGAATACGAAACCCTTACGAAAAACCCTTCTTTAACAATTACGCTGCCTTCTGATTGGGATACCTATTTAAGTACTGCTCCATCCTTTCCACCCGTCGTGGAGTCAGACCCTTTTGCAGCGGCCTCTGACCCTCTCTGTCTGTTGACTTTGAAGCATTTATTGTCTCTGTGATTTCCCCCGCAAGACGAGCACTCATGCTTAAACTTGCATTTCGCCCCGAACCTGCAGCTCCCTTCGTTAAAGAGAAAACACAAACCTCTGGCGAATGCAGCTGCAAGGGTGGACTGACTTGACCCCCCTGAATCCCCCCAAAAGGACTGCCCCTGACGCCCCGGCGCCGTCACCCTTAACCATAAACTAATATCTTTATGGTCCCACCTAATGGTTGGGTGAACCGCTGTTTCTTTGCCGAAATTTCTCATCATACCTGAGCCAACCTGACCCCCCGTAAATCCTGTATGCTTCCCCAATCGCGTCTAGGTAACAGAAAAGAACCGAGCAACACTGGGGTGTCTTTTTCCCGATGAAACTCGCCAATATAGCAAACGCCTGCAACCAGTTGGTGAAAGTGTGCGGGATGAGTCTATACCTGTGCTTCTCATCTTCTTCCTTTTTTCCCTTAACTATCCTTTACCTATCTAAGTTAAAATGCAATGGGGGAAGAAGTGAAAAAATATCAACATACTCCATACTTCCATATGCGCTCCTGTACTTCCTGCTTTAAATCCGCCCCTAACGGACCTTCAAAAGCACACATAAACCTCCCCCTTTGCCGCATCATCCACCCTAGGCCTGTCCCCCTTGCCCCCAACCAGGGTCTGAATCGACACTGATCCCCCCCACCCGAGGCTCCGAGCCCCCCATGGCCCCATGGCCCCACTCAACCCCGCACCTACCCCCCAAGCCGGTAACGGGGATGAACCTGCTACTCCTAACACTCCAACCCAACCCGCGATGCTACTTAAGGACTGCCCAAATCCCCCGACTAGCTCCCCATGACCCCCCAGCCCCCACACCCCCCGGGCTGCTAACTAATGTCTCAAAAGCTCCCCACATGTTCTCACCTGGCTGCCTGGGCTCTGTGAACCCCCCAGCCAATGGTCCTAGCTCCTGACGGGCAACCCTCTAGTGCCCACTCTATGCACAGGCTCCGTCCTCAGACTACATTCTGTCCCACGCAGAACGGGCCTTCCTGCCACTAGAGGGTGCAAGGAACCTGCAGCTCCTGCTCCCGCGCTGCTTGCTGCTGTTCGCTGGGGCTAAGGCGGGCAAACCCTCTGCGGCCGCGTCGCACATGGACTTGTCATCTGCCGATGGAGCCACTCTGGTTCCCGGGCCTCCGCTGCTGCCCGCAACCTCACAGTCATCCCCTCAACAGACAGCATGGGAAGCATACTGCTTGTGCTTTTTCAACCGTTGTTGAAATGGCGACTGGACTTCCTGCTGCAGCTCTATATAAAGACCCACAAACCCCACCCCTATTACCACACCTCTACACACCCTTACTACCAATTAACCCTATCCTTCCCTGGCCCTTGCACCAAAATGTCAATAATAGGACATATAATAGGACATATACTACTTTTTTGTGGAACGGAAATACGGAAACGGAATGCACACAGAGTACCTTCTGTTGTTTTTGCGGACCCATTGAAGTGAATAGTTCCGCATATGGTCCACAAAAAAAATCGAACAGAAGCGGAAAGAAAATAAGTTCATGTTCATGAGCCCTTACTTATATATTCACAGAATCTATCTAGTAATTGTAGTTAGGGATCAGTATATAGTTCAGGGTAGTGATAGATAGTTAGAGGCCCGGTTGCACTGGTAGATTAGTTGGCAGGTTAAGGACTTAGTGTTAGGGTAATCAGGCCTGCATCTACTACTGTTGCTGCTGTCCTGTTTTCTGCCTGGAAGAAATCCTTTCATCATCGTCATAGTCCTCTCCTGATCGGCTGTCTGTCATCTCCTGAAAGAGTCCTGGATCTACAATCATCCACAGGGGCCCGTGCTCCTGGATCATCTTTTCTGTTGCATGGAGGTATCATGCACAGGACTCTTTATATATATATATATATATATATATATATATATATACAGGGCTTTTTTTCTGGCAGGAACGCACGGGAACGGCGTTCTGCAACTTTTTGACATCGCAGCCTGCCATGCTCCAGCATCGCAGGCTGCGATGTATCAGCGGGGAGGGACTGGGAGGAGGACCTGGGGGCCGGTGCGTTCACTGTGCTCCGGCCCCCAGCTCCAGTACAGTTATAGAATGTGTAACATTAATAATGATTCTTCTATTCATGCTGCCCCCTCTGTAGTACTGTATAACATTCAATATATCCATCCTACTCATAGGGCTACTGTTCTCGTAATGCTGGCTGGCTGGGCAGCCGAGCGGCAGCGTCACTGATTGACGTCACGTGCCTGCCCAGCCTACTTTATGAATGAAGCCGGCGGCGCAGGCACGTGACGTCAGTCAGTGACGCTGCCGCTCGTCTGCCCGGCCGGCCAGCATTACGAGAACAGTAGCCCTGTGAGTAGGATGGATATATTGAATGTTATACAGTACTACAGAGGGGGCAGCATGAATAGAAGAATCATTATTAATTTTTAACATTTTATAACTGTATGTACTGGAGCGGCAATGGGGGGTCTGTGGATGGCACTGTTATGGGGTGGTGGGCTGTGGATGGCACTGTTATGGGGTGGGGGGGCTGTGGATCGCACTGTTAAGGGGGGGGTCTGTGGATGGCACTGTTATGGGGTGGGGGGGTCTGTGGATGGCACTGTTATGGGGTGGGGGGGTCTGTGGATGGCACTGTTATGGGGTGGGGGGGTCTGTGGATGGCACTGTTATGGGGTGGGGGGTCTGTGGATGGCACTGTTATAGGATGGGGGGTCTGTGGATGGCACTGTTATGGGGTGGGGGGGTCTGTGGATGGCATTGTTATAGGATGGGGGTCTGTGGATGGCACTTTTATGGGGTGGGGTGGGTCTGTGGATGGCACTGTTATGGGGTGGGGGGGGGTCTGTGGATGGCACTGTTATGGGGTGGGGGGTCTGTGGATGGCACTGTTATAGGATGGGGGGTCTGTGGATGGCACTGTTATGGGGTGGGGGGGTCTGTGGATGGCATTGTTATAGGATGGGGGTCTGTGGATGGCACTTTTATGGGGTGGGGTGGGTCTGTGGATGGCACTGTTATGGGGTGGGGGGTCTGTGGATGGCACTGTTATGGGGTGGGGGGTCTGTGGATGGCACTGTTATAGGATTGGGGATCTGTGGATGCCATCCACAGATCCCCCATAACAGTGCCATCCACAGATCCCCCATTAACAGTGCCATCCCCATCTGGGGGGTTTCTTTGCTGGGCTGAACTTTTATAGCCCCCCAAATTTTACTTGCATCCCTGTTCTCTAAAGGGGCGGTTTTAGGGGGCGGTCCTAGGGGTGGGTAGGGGCGTGGCCAGGGGAGGGGGGGTGAGTTCCACCACCTTTTCTCTGAGAAAAAAAACCCTGTATATATATATATATATATATATATATATATATATACGGGTATATAACTTAATATTGTTGCAGGTTCCCTGGTTATTTTAATACTGCTGCATTCTCAGTATACGGCATGTACAGTATATACTATTATCATTCTTACCTTTATAAAGTTACTAATCTAACCTTATGTGGTATTTATGTGTATTCTTCAGACTGTGAGATTAGTACAGTAATCCTTGTTAAGGCTTCTAACTACACTTCATAGGTAAGTCCCAGGAAGAGATCCTCCCTGTAATACAGAGGCTCTAACCTGGGTGGAGGCACTGATATACTTATGTTCCCACTCTTCCATTCAGCGAAGGCTCTAGGTCCCATTATACACACAGGTCAGTGTCAGAGTCTGTTGTGGGAGGGATATTACTCAAACCCCCTCCAAATAGGGCTACACATGGGTTTGTCCCCAGACATAAACCCAGGAGTATCTTCACCCAAAGTGTCAGAGGAAGACAATATGTTATGTGATAGTACGTCCTGAGATTGGGGGCCCCTAGATCTCTCTCTCAGGCATCTATCAATGCGTACTGCAAGAGACATAGCGGTTTTCAGAGACTCAGGATTCTCATGAAAGGCCAAAGCGTCCTTCAGCCTCTATGATAATCCCTGACAGAACTGAATACGGAGAGCCAGATCGTTTGACTCAGTATCCGTAGCCCACCTCCTAAATTCAGAGCAATAGATATCAGCAGAACGCTCTCCCTGACACCAGACCGAACATAGGAGGGAAACGGGTGAGGGAATAAGGTCTGGAAACTAGAGAAAGCAGATGGACACCTCCTAGTAAAACCCTAATCAAAGTCATGACTAATTACCAGTATGAACAGACCCCAGAGGTAGGTGAGCTCATACACAGGAATACCAAATGTCCTAACTCACCCTATAAGACCCTAGTACTAATGTCAGGACTGAGACAATATGTGCCTCCAAAAGGAAGGACGAACAGGAGTCTCCCTCAGGCCTTAATACAAATGACAGGGAAATGCAACACACAAAATAACCCAAACAAAATACAAAAGGGAAAGAAAACATTTAACTTCAAGTGGCTATGGCAGCACCAGGAACTCAGCCAAGATCCACAATCCAGCTATCCACAACTTAAACTAAGGCTATAAACCGCACAGCATAGTGGGAGAAACAACAATAAATAGAGATGGTTAAATGACCATAATAGCCACAACTGGGGAAAGAAGGTGTGGCAAGCACCAGAAACAACACAGACGTCATTTGATCAAAACAGAAACCATGTCAGATCAAACCACGTGTTGCCAGTCTCACTGATTTCCTGCCACCTGTCGCAGGAACATCCGTGACAGATTTTCATATTTCATGACCTTTCCTCAGGATAGGTCATCAGTATCTCAACAGCAGGGGCCCTAAACCTGGGACCCCCTGCAAATCAGCTGTTTGAGAAGGAAGTGGCGCTTGCAGTAGCGCAGCTGCCTTCTCACAGCTTTTTCTAGGCCGAATAACGACACATTTATGTGCCACGTGGCCAAAGAGCAGCTCAGCCCCATTCAATCTAATGATTGTAAATTGCGGTCCACTTGGGGATCTAACAAAAAGTAAAAAAAAGTTTTGAAAAAATAAATAAAAAATTCTAATCACCCCCCTTTTCCAAAATACAAATAAACAATTTTAAAATATAACATGATGGGCATGCCCGTGTGTGAAAACACCCGTACTATTTTAAAAAATTTGCCCATATGGTGAATGGCGTAACAGAAAAAAATAAAAATGTCCGATACACAGTTTTTTCATCACTTTATCTCCCAAGAAAATTAAATCAAATTTGACACCCCCCCAAAATGGTATTGTCAAAAACTACAGATCATCCTGCAAAAAATGAGCCCTAACCCATCTCCATAGTCATAACTATAAAAAAGTTATGGTGGTCAGAATAGAGTGATGAAAAAAAAGTTTTTTTTTTTTCATTATTAAAACGCAAGAAAAACTATACATATGTGGTATTGCCAGATTTGTACTGACCTGGAGAATAAAGAGCACAAGTCAGTTTTACCACATAGGGAACACCGTAAAAAAAAAAATATCATAATTGCGGAATTGCATTTTTTCCCCCCAAATCACCATTTGGAATTTTTTTCCCGCTTCCTACTACATCCTCTGTAATATTAAATGGTGGGATTAGAAAGTAGAATTTGTCCTGCAAAAAAAACAAAAAAAACTCATACGGGTATGTGAACGTAATAATTAAAAAAGTTTTGGCTCTGGGAAGGCAGGGAGCGAAAATCTAAAATGCAAAAGCGTTAATCGTCACATTAGGAAAGGGCTAAACAGCATGTGACCAGTGATGTCACAAACCTCCTTCTAACAAATCCATTCTAGCGTCTAATCTAGCAGTGTGTTAAGAAGAAGGGGGAGGCGGCACCAGGTTCGCGCTCATCACAGAACGTCCTGATGCTAGCATCCATTTTGAGCACTGACTGAGGCTGGGCTTGCTGCATTTTTTAAATGTTTCTGCCAGGATTAAAACTCACAACCATCTACATGACAAGATCTTTAACCAATGAGCTATATAGCTCAGTGTTAAACTACTGCAACTATATTATGGCTAAAAACCTCAGTAGTAGTTTCCCATGTATTATGTATTCATATTTATCAGAAGTATAATTTTATATATATTTTTTAGTAGTTCCAAATTTATTTTGTGCCATACATTTTTTTTTTACAATTACAAAAAATATATAAAACTATACTTCTGCTTTATATGAATAAAGAGTACATGAAAAATTACTATGAAGTTTCTCTGTAGCAGTTTAACATTGAGCTCTATAGCTCAGTGGGTAAGGCTCTTGCCTTTAATGTTGATGGTTTAAATCCTGGCAGACACACTTCAAAGATAGAGGCTAATTAAAACCTAAATACACAGCCATATATGGAGTTAGAGTGTGGACTCCCAGAAGCACTGACTCCATATATGGACATAGAGCAGGGACTCCAAAGCCATAGTCAGAGCAGGAGCACTAAACACTGCCAGAGTCTGGTTCAGCAGCACTGAAGCAGGGGACCCCTTACAGGATAGTACCCCCCAACATATTGTTTGACACAGGACACGTGGCCACTGCAGTCAGTGCCTAGCTGCACCTGTGATGTGTCCCCCATGCATCACATGACCCAGTGATATGACACATGAGGAACACATCATCAATTTGGCCAGTAATTGTGTCTTGTCCACTTAGGGGCTGATGGGCATGCTCTTCTGCAGGCAGCGCTGCCAGTGTTGGGTTGGCATGGTAACCAGGTTGGGGGCTCCCTATGCAGGATCGCTGCCAATCAGAAGCTACATCAGCATGCTGAGGTCATGTGACTTCAGGTTCGTCATGGGACCAGGAAGTGCAGCCTATTTTAACCAGCAACCTTCTAGCCACAGGTTGCCTGTTATTGGTGTTATTCTTCTGGATTGCCTAACTAGTATTCTTCTGAGTATTTGCCTACTGGATTCTTGACCTCTAATTTGGACACTGACCTTTGCCTGACCATTTGAACTCTGGCATTTCTTCCTGGTTTTGACCTTGGCTTGGTATTGTATCTGATTTGTCTATCTCTGGTTTTCCCTGTCTGTTTTCCTGGTATTGAGTTTGGCATAGTTCTGACTCTGATTTATGGTTCCTGATTCAGTATAATTTTGTCTCTCTTGGTCTTGACCCGGCTTTTCTGTTTCCATCATATTCCTGTTTTCGTGGCTGCTGATTTGTTACTAGTTTACTGTTTTCTTTCTGGACTCCCCTCCTATATAAGATCCCTGCATGTACTCAGGAAGGGACTACCAGCCATTTGTGGGAAGTTGTCTAGGGCAAGTAGTTAAGAACAGTGGTTGGGTGACACATTGGCTACAGTGGCCACTTGATGCGTGATGTTGACAGGGGGACAATTGAGAGTAGTAGTGGCGGGGGAGTGAGTCCAAAGAAATTATGCCTTTAAAGCAGAACTCTGCAGCACACTTTGCAAGATGTTAGATCACATCCATCAACTTCAAACTAACTTATATCTCCATCTTCCAGATCGTCTTGTTCCAGAAGATCAGCATTAGGGTAATTTAGATACAAGGAATGGGAAAGCAGACATGTCTGACTTCACCAGTTACATAGGGGGTCATTTATTATGGAAGTTCCTTTTTAGAAGTGTTTTAGACCTGTGTTCTGAGTCTAAATATACAGCTGATTTACCACCAGGCTTGGAGCATTCATAAATCAGGCTTATATGTGCTGGCAACTGATGCAGACATAGTTTCTAATTCTTCCTATACGCCTCATTTACAACCAGGCACATATACACTACTCACAAAAAGTTAGGGATATTTGGCTTGTGGGTGAAATTTCAAAATGAACCTAAAATGCACTTTAACCTTTATAAGTGAACTTAATGTGATCTTCTTTAAAGTTTTCAATGCACATGTAAAAGTTTCAGTACGTATTGAACAACTTGCTGTTCTCTACCAAGGAGCTTAATGGCAAGATTCACAATGGGTGTTTGATCCATTAATCGCCTAGTAAATTTCCTGTTTCTATTAGAATTGGTATTTAAACAGTCCTCCTCATCATGTTGTTCACATTTTGACATCATGAGACCAACATGACACCTAACAATTGATTAACAGTATCTCGCAATTGCGAGACTTCAAGAAGGATGTTCTCAGACAGAAGTGGCTACTGAGCTTAGAGTGTCACAAAGTGACCTCAGCAGGTTGATACAGAGAGACTGGAAAAGTCACAGAAAAAGCCACATCCCATGCTCTATTGTGGACAATGCCCTGCAGAACCAGATAATGAATGCCACACAATTCCAGGCACATTTAAGGGAGATGAAAGGTACCCAGGTTTCACATTAGACCATTTAAAACCATGTATATCAGTGTGGTCTGCATGCTAGATGACCTACAAGGGTACCTAGCCACACCGCCAGGCACAGACGTCATTGTCTTGCATGAACTAGGGAGCATCTATTCTGGACAAGGGACCAGTAGGCCTCAGTGCTGTTCACTGATGAAAGTCGATTCACTCTGAGCAGAAATTATGGGCAACAGTGATGTTGGAAATGTCAAGGACAGCGCTATGCATCTGCCACAAGACAGGCCTTTGGTGATGGTGGTGTTACAGTGTGGCCAGGTGTGTCTAGTCAATACAGAACTGCCCTACATTTTGTGAATGGTACAGTGACAAACTCATACTACTTGAATAACCTCATTAATCCAGTCTTCGTGCTTTGCATGAACAACACAGGCCTAATTTTATCTTCATGGACGTCAATAAGCCAGCTCATCGAGGTCGCATGAGTAGGGAACAACTGCTGCAGACTCGGGTACCTCAAATGGAGGGGCCATGCACTTTCTCCTGAGCTAAATCCCATTGAAAAACTATGGGATCAGCTGAATAGCCGTGTAGAGGCTCATACGTAAATCGGTTTCCCGGAATCTCAATGACCTGAGGGCCACCCTTCAAGAACAGTAGGATGCCATGCCTCAGCAGACAATACGTCGACTTCTGAACTGTATGAGTCATTGTTGTCAAGCTGTAATTGATGCTGAAGGTCACATGACACTGACATTTTTGTGGGGGTATACCCACCACTGTTGTTGGCTTTTGTTTCAATACATTTTTGAGAAGAGGAAATCACCACTGCATGCTTATAATCAAATAACCTACTTTCATGATATAATATCACTGTAGCGTGAACTTTTTACGTTAATAAATTTCAACTGAAAGCCAAATATCCCTGACTTTTTGTGAGTAGTGTACATTGCAGGATGGTCTACATCCGAATCCTATTTATAGACCTAATTGTAGAACTCCTTCAGGGCCAAGCCATTTTTCACCTTCGTGACCAAGCCTAATTTAGCAAATCTGACATGTGTCACATGTGCTAATAACTATGGAATAATTTTCCTTATCCCAGCCATTCTGACATTTTTTTCTAGTGATATCTCGTACTTGATGTTAGGGGCAAATTTGGGTCAACATGTTTTACGTTTACTTACATAAAATTTTGAAACATTTTCTAATCTTGAATTTCTACACATTGGCCCTTTTTTACCCCGGAAGATTTTTTGTTTTTGCATTTTCGTTTTGGGCTCCCTGCCTTCCCTGAGCCAAAACCTTTTATTTTCCTTTTGCATAGCTGCATGAGGGGTTTTCCAATGCCACCATTTAATTTCGCATATGATATAGTGGGAAGCAGGAAAAAAAAATTCAAATGGGGTGGAATTGGAAAAAAAGCAATTCTGCCACAGACGGGAAAATTAATTCACCCACTAGCAGGGCGCAGAAAAACGCCAAAAACCTTCATAATAAGTCTACTATACTCATCTGTAACAATCGCCCGACTATCACCAACAGCCAACCACTCTGCCTATGCCTTACCATGGCTTAACCATGTTGCTGGCGCCACTGCATTTCTCAGTAAAGGAATCAGGTGTTTCCTGGCAGGTTCCATACAGGGAGTGCAGAATTATTAGGCAAGTTGTATTTTTGAGGATTAATTTTATTATTGAACAACAACCATGTTCTCAATGAACCCAAAAAACTCATTAATATCAAAGCTGAATATTTTTGGAAGTAGTTTTTAGTTTTAGCTATTTTAGGGGGATATCTGTGTGTGCAGGTGACTATTACTGTACATAATTATTAGGCAACTTAGCAAAAAACAAATATATACCCATTTCAATTATTTATTATTACCAGTGAAACCAATATAACATCTTAACATTCACAAATATACATTTCTGACATTCAAAAACAAAACAAAAACAAATCAGTGACCAATATAGCCACCTTTCTTTGCAAGGACACTCAAAAGCCTGCCATCCATGGATTCTGTCAGTGTTTTGATCTGTTCACCATCAACATTGCGTGCAGCAGCAACCACAGCCTCCCAGACACTGTTCAGAGAGGTGTACTGTTTTCCCTCCTTGTAAATCTCACATTTGATAATGGACCACAGGTTCTCAATGGGGTTCAGATCAGGTGAACAAGGAGGCCATGTCATTAGATTTTCTTCTTTTATACCCTTTCTTGCCAGCCACGTTGTGGAGTACTTGGACGCGTGTGATGGAGCATTGTCCTGCATGAAAATCATGTTTTTCTTACCTTGCAGACTTCTTCCTGTACCACTGCTTGAAGAAGGTGTCTTCCAGAAACTGGCAGTAGGACTGGGAGTTGAGCTTGACTCCATCCTCAACCCAAAAAGGCCCCACAAGCTCATATTTGATGATACCAGCCCAAACCAGTACTCCACCTCCACCTTGCTGGCGTCTGAGTCGGACTGGAGCTCTCTGCCCTTTACCAATCCAGCCATCTGGCCCATCAAGACTTACTCTCATTTCATCAGTCCATAAAACCTTAGAAAAATCAGTCTTGAGATATTTCTTGGCCCAGTATTGACTTTTTAGCTTGTGTGTCTTGTTCAGTGGTGGTCGTCTTTCAGCCTTTCTTACCTTGGCCATGTCTCTGAGTATTGCACACCTTGTGCTTTTGGGCACTCCAGTGATGTTGCAGCTCTGAAATATGGCCAAACTGGTGGCAAGTGGCATCTTGGCAGCTGCACGCTTGACTTTTCTCAGTTCATGGGCAGTTATTTTGCGCCTTGGTTTTTCCACACGCTTCTTGCGACCCTGTTGACTATTTTGAATGAAACGCTTGATTGTTCGATGATCACGCTTCAGAAGCTTTGCAATTTTAAGAGTGCTGCATCCCTCTGCAAGATATCTCACTATTTTTGACTTTTCTGAGCCTGTCAAGTCCTTCTTTTGACCCATTTTGCCAAAGGAAAGGAAGTTGCCTAATAATTATGCACACCTGATATAGGGTGTTGATGTCATTAGACCACACCCCTTCTCATTACAGAGATGCACATCACCTGATATGCTTAATTGGTAGTAGGCTTTCGAGCCTATACAGCTTGGAGTAAGACAACATGCATAAAGAGGATGATGTGGTCAAAATACTCATTTGCCTAATAATTCTGCACGTAGTGTAGATAAGGTATCTATACAGGATCTCTTTTTTTTTTGTAAATATTTTATTATATCTTTTCATGGGACAACACTGAAGAAATGACAATTTGATATAATGTAAAGTAGTCAGTGTACAGCTTGTATAACAGTGTAAATTTGGTGTGCCCTCAAAATAACTCAACACACAGCCATTAATGTCTAAATCACTGGGAACAAAAGTGAGTACACTCCTTAATGAAAATGGCCAAATTGTGCCCAATTAGCCATTTTCCCTCCCGGCTGGCATGTGACTAGTTAGTGTTACAAGGTTTCAGGTGTAACTGAACTTCAGCATGGTGGCCAAGATCAAACAGCAGTTTAACAAGACAGGTTCCACTCAGAACAGGCCTCGGCATGGTCGACCAAAGAAGTTGAGTGCACGTGGTCAGCGTCATATTCAAAAGTTGTATTTTCAAAATAGATGTAAGAGTGCTGCCAGCATTACTGCACAGGTTAAAGGGGTGGGGGGGTCAGACTGTCAGTGCTGAGACCATACGCCGCACAGTGCCTCAAATTGGTCTGCATTGGTCGTCCCAGAAGGAAGCCTCTTCTACAGATGATGCACGAGAAAGCCCACAAATAGTTTGCCGAAGGCAAACAGACTAAGGACATGGATTACTGGAACATTGTTCTTTGGTCCGATGAGACTAAGATAAACTTATTTGGTTTAGATGATGTCAAACGTGTGCGTCAGCAACCAGGTGAGTAGTAAAAAGACAAATGTGTCTTGCTTACAGTCAAGCATGGTGGTGGGAGTGTCATGGTTTGGGGCTGCATGAGTGCTGCCAGCTGTGGTGAGCTACAGTTCATTGAGGGAACCATGAATGCCAACATATACTGTGACATACTGAAGCAGAGCATGATTTCCTCCCTTCGTAAACTGGGCCACAGTGCAGTGTCCTAACATGATAACGACCACTGCCTTGATAAAGAAACTGAGGGTAAAAATGCTGGACTGGCCAAGCATGTCTCTAGACCTAAACCCTACTGAACATCTGTGAGGCAGCACAAGGTCTCTAACATCCACCAGCTCCATGATGGAGGAGTGGAAGAGGATTCCGGTGGCAACCTGTTAAGCTGTAGTGAACTCCATGCCCAAGAGAATTAAGTGCTGTAAAATAATGGTGGCCACAAAAAATATTGACACTTTGGGCACAATTTGGCCATTTTCACTTAGGGGTGCACTTTTTTTTGCCAGTGGTTTAGACATTAATGGCTGTGTGTTGAGTTATTTTGAGGGCACACCAAATTTACACTGTTATACAAGCTGTACACTGACTATTTTACATCATATCTTAAAGGGGTTGTCCAGGTTCAGAGCTGAACCTGGACAGCCCTCCATTTTCACCCAGGCAGCCCCCATGACATGAGCATCGGAGCAGTTCATGCTCCGATGCTCTCCTTTGCCCTGCGCTAAATTGCACTGATGGGCGGGATTTGGCTCTGCCCTAGCCAGTAAAACGGCTAGGGCAGAGCTAAAGCCCGCCCCTCGGAGCCGGTGACGTCACCGAACACACTGCTGGGCGGAAGTTACCGCCCGGCAGTGTGTTATTGAAAACAAAAGAGCCCGTGCCCTGCGCGATCTAGCGCAGGGCACTGGAGCGCATCGGAGCATGAGATGCTCCGATGCTAGGCTCAGGGGGGCTGCCGGGGTGAAAATAAGAGTATGTCCGGGTTCAGCTCTGAACCCAGACAACCCCTTTAAGTGTTGTCCCATGAAAAGATCTAATAAAATATTTATAAAAATGTGAGGGGTGTACTCACTTTTGTGAGATACTGTACCAGCACCAAATGTCTTAACAATGCCAAAAATAGTAATGAGTGAGACATTGGTTTGTTAATGGCCATAACTGCACTTTCATTATCCAACCAAAACCTAATTTGTTTATTCCACTCAAGATGACCTCACAACACTACTGCAACTACAATAAAGTGAGGTTCTTGGTAAGCCCATTCTCAATCCAGTTAATAGGCAGCTGAACAATGAGTACCAATGATCACTCCATACCCATGTGCACAGGCCGCATCTGTGAACAGCTGCATGTTAGTCCTTGTTGTTGATCTCTGCCTCTGTAAAACAAAAAATCCCATCATACGTGTAAAGGAACGCTTTCCACATGCGCAGAGGCCTGGGCAAACAAATAAAATGGTGTGGTTACTTTACACCCGTCGTTGCCATAGCTAAATGTCGCTAAAAAAACTGACCCATGGAGAAAATTCTATAGGAAAATGCCAACTGTTCCACAAGAGTCTGTAGCTCGTGAAATGCGATCTTCCAAGAGTGCAGGCAATTGGCAACATTGGCATGCAGTCTGTCTAATTTTTCTTTGGGCAGGCTTAAAATCATTCTTTCTGCATCTATATGAAGGCCCAGGAAGGACAAGTGACGCACAGGATCTTCTTTTTTGTCCTCAGCAAAAAGAACACTGAAATTTGACATGAAATAATGAAAGGGTGGGAGTATACACACGCAAACATCAGAATCAGATACACCAATAAACAAAATAATCGTCCAAGTAATGTGCAATGGAAACTACTAAACAATTCAAAATAACATGAAATAGAGAAACCCATCAGAAGGCATATATTCACATAAAGCAAGCCATTTAACTGGCAACAAAGGACGTGGAAATAATCAGGGTGAACTGGCAGGAGTTGGAAAGCCAATTCAATATCTGATTTCGCTAACCAAGCCTGAGGACTAGCTCTTACAACCAGTTGTATCTCCCTATAAAATTACAGGTACGATACAGCTGACTAATCCTTAGAATACCATCATTAACGTATTCCCCTAATGGGAATGATAAATGATGTATCAGCCTAGGCTTGCCCTGTTCCTTTTATGGAACAACATGTAATGGAGAAATCTTGAGATTTTGCAATGGAGGTTCTATCAATAGTTAACTGGTCCAGTGATACCAAGGACCATATTGTCCACATATTCTCCGTTGGCAATTTTTTCCTTCAATTCCGAAGACACCTGAGTCTCCAGCAGTGTAACCCCACAAAAATAAGCATCCTGAAATTAGGGCTGTAGCTATAGGAGAAGCAGGGAAAGTGGCTGCTTTGGGCCCTGAACTCAAAAGGTGCCCACCCAGGAAGAAGACTAAAAAATGTTTATTGTCAGGGCCCCTTCAATGGGGTTATACAATGACTTTAAATACCGAGACTCTGTAGGAAACGGATGGAGCGGGTGTCGTGCCTGGTCTGACATAGTGATCTTAATTAGTTACAGGAGTGAGGGTTGCACAGAGGAGAGGGTTGCAAAGAAGTTCATGGGGAGGAGGGGCCTTTGAAAAGTTTGCTGTGGGGCCCAGTCTTTTGTAGCTACACCACTGCCCAAAATAGTAAATCCGAATTATCCAAACCATAAACATGCTGTGTATTTGACTGAAAGCGGTATTTTTAAGTTTTGCCAGCATCGCTTTTAATATGTTAAGCATGGTTCCACCATGGCTCCACCACCCAAGCCTGTGAGGCACTATAGAGGCATCGGGAACTGTGATGGAAAATTATACCAAAGCGCTGGTAACCACAACTATGGGCGTTGTGGCCAAAAGCATCTGCGTTTGGCAGATCTTCTCCTGTGATGTTGTCTCCATTTATGCTGTAAATGCCTGTATACCTGCCTCTGGCCATCAATGCTAAAAGAGGAGGATCGAGATTTTTTCTGTTATCTATGGAATTGAGAGACTGCTGGTATCTATGGGCTGTGTCAGGAACAACAGCTGTGGCCTGAATCTCTGTAGCGGCTGCGCAATCAGGAAGACCTGTCGTCATTACTCGAAGATGATAACATGTGGTATCTACTATGGTGAGAACCACCACCAACCAATCCACTTCCCCTAACTAAAGTCTGCCATTTATTGGGACCTGCGGCAGTGTGTCTGGAACGAAATCCATGTTAAAAGCAAGCACTGCAAAGTACACCCCCTGCTGGCCACTAGATGCCATTGCAACTGCACCGGAAGCCAAGGAAGAGACTGAGGTAACAGCTCCTGGTGGGGGTGGTGAGAGAGGGGGCATATCAAGAGACACTGTTTGTGAGTGACTGACTTTTTTGGCATGCAAACCATCTGGCCAATCTACTAGGCAGTTTATGAAAACCAATAAAGAAACAAGAGTCATTATAGCCCAAAGTATAGAAAATCATCACAAAAAATGTTTATTAATATATATACAAATTAAAAATGAATCGCACCTAAGAGAAAATTAGGTGGCAGTCCGTTGAAATATTTCAATATATACAGTGGAATGCAAAACTTTGGACACTCCTGGTCAAAACTACTGTTACTTTGAACAGTTAAGGCCAAGTTCACATTTCAGTTATTTGGTCAGATATTTCCATCAGTTATTGTGAGCCAAAACCAGGTACGAGTCAAAAGCACAGAACAGGTGCAGACCTTTCCATTATACATTATCTCTGTGTAGGCTTCACTACTGGTTTTTGCTCACAATAACTGATGGAAATATAACTGACCAAATAACTGAAGTGTGAAATCAACTTAATCAGGTTGAAGTTGAAATGATCTCTAAAAGGCATAAAAGTTAAAGATGCCTGTTCGTCAGAGGAGTGTGTGTGTGTGTGTGTATATATATATATATATATATATATAATTATTTTTTTTTTATATATTATAAAGCATATAGAGAGAATGCGGGCATGAGGTACCAGTCACTCAGTTGTGTGTTTAATACAGGTGCTGGCAACTTATTTTTTCCTGCATATGAACACACAGTCAACTTTTTTTTAACCTCAAGTTTCTATAGTTCATAGGCTTATTGCGAGCACCCTAATAGCAGGGGCATAGCTATAGGGTGTGCAGAGGTAGCAGTCGCTACCGGGCCCAAGAGCCTGAGGGGGCCAAAGATGCTTGTGCTGCATAAGAAGACACTAGTCAGGTTTATACCTTAGGCAGTATGAAGGCTATGTGCTTCCCTGCCCCTGGCCACAAAGCACTGAGGCATGGGGGCCCAGCTGAACCCTTGCACAAGGGCCCATGATCCTTTAGCTACAACCCTTCCCAATAGCATACATTCTACTCCAAATGCTGAGCAATTGCGCATTATTTTCTTCTAAAAAACTGGTAAAATTTGCCATTTGTAATTTACCATTTCTGCTACTGCAAGATAACGTGTAGTTACAAAAGCAATGCTACAATGAAGCCATTTTTATACCTGTGTTATTAAACATGTTGCATATTACTGAAAGATAACGAGTAGTTACAGAATAAGCAATACTGCAATAACACAATTTTTATACTTGTGTTATTAAATGTGTTGCATATTACTGCAGGATAGCATATAGTTACAGAAAAATAAATACTGCAATAACGCCATTTTTATACTTGTGTTATTAAACACATTGCATATTACTGCAAGATTACGGGTAGTTACAGCAAAAGCAATACTGAGCTAATACTATTTTTATACTTGTGTAATTAAATGCATTTTATTTTTACAGAAAAAAAAACATGTTATATTATTGCAAGATTTTACAGCAAAAAGTGCATTCTTATATTGGTGTTAGTGAATGCATTACTGCATCATGCTGTGTAGTTCAAAGATATTTCAGTACAAAAACTGCATTATTACCAAAGTAAATTTTCAATACCTGTTCTCAGTGTCTTTGCAGAAGAAGAGGGACATTTAATGGCGCCTGTTTCTTTAATTATAGAAAAACCCTTGCAATTTTGCTAGTACAGTTTAATAATCTGTGTACCAAAACTTTTAAATTTTCAATGGAAAACGAAAGACCCAGGCCTCATAATCCGAGAGTCAAAATGTGAACAGTAGCAGCACCAGCCATCCGGCCAGTAGTAGTAGTTGGAAGGCCACAGTTCTACCTGACTTCTGATAGGCACCACATTGTCATTAAGTACAAAAAGTATGAAATTGTGGACTGGATGGCTCACTCCTCCTCTGAGTCACAGCAGGATGATGTGGATGTCACTTCTGAGTCTGACACCATACCTTGGATTTAGGGGCCACAGCATTCCTCCTGCTTGTCCTCCTTGCAAGGTAGTCAATAGAGTCTCCCTGTTGATAACTTATGTTAGAAAAGTCAGCGTTTATAACTGCAATGAGCAGGGGGTTCAGGCGAAGGTGGGGGAACCACCACCAACCAATCCACTTCCCCTAACTAAAGTCTGCCATTTATTGGGACCTGCGGCAGTGTGTCTGGAACGAAATCCATGTTAAAAGCAAGCACTGCAAAGTACACCCCCTGCTGGCCACTAGATGCCATTGCAACTGCACCGGAAGCCAAGGAAGAGACTGAGGTAACAGCTCCTGGTGGGGGTGGTGAGAGAGGGGGCATATCAAGAGACACTGTTTGTGAGTGACTGACTTTTTTGGCATGCAAACCATCTGGCCAATCTACTAGGCAGTTTATGAAAACCAATAAAGAAACAAGAGTCATTATAGCCCAAAGTATAGAAAATCATCACAAAAAATGTTTATTAATATATATACAAATTAAAAATGAATCGCACCTAAGAGAAAATTAGGTGGCAGTCCGTTGAAATATTTCAATATATACAGTGGAATGCAAAACTTTGGACACTCCTGGTCAAAACTACTGTTACTTTGAACAGTTAAGGCCAAGTTCACATTTCAGTTATTTGGTCAGATATTTCCATCAGTTATTGTGAGCCAAAACCAGGTACGAGTCAAAAGCACAGAACAGGTGCAGACCTTTCCATTATACATTATCTCTGTGTAGGCTTCACTACTGGTTTTTGCTCACAATAACTGATGGAAATATAACTGACCAAATAACTGAAGTGTGAAATCAACTTAATCAGGTTGAAGTTGAAATGATCTCTAAAAGGCATAAAAGTTAAAGATGCCTGTTCGTCAGAGGAGTGTGTGTGTGTGTGTGTATATATATATATATATATATAATTATTTTTTTTTTATATATTATAAAGCATATAGAGAGAATGCGGGCATGAGGTACCAGTCACTCAGTTGTGTGTTTAATACAGGTGCTGGCAACTTATTTTTTCCTGCATATGAACACACAGTCAACTTTTTTTTAACCTCAAGTTTCTATAGTTCATAGGCTTATTGCGAGCACCCTAATAGCAGGGGCATAGCTATAGGGTGTGCAGAGGTAGCAGTCGCTACCGGGCCCAAGAGCCTGAGGGGGCCAAAGATGCTTGTGCTGCATAAGAAGACACTAGTCAGGTTTATACCTTAGGCAGTATGAAGGCTATGTGCTTCCCTGCCCCTGGCCACAAAGCACTGAGGCATGGGGGCCCAGCTGAACCCTTGCACAAGGGCCCATGATCCTTTAGCTACAACCCTTCCCAATAGCATACATTCTACTCCAAATGCTGAGCAATTGCGCATTATTTTCTTCTAAAAAACTGGTAAAATTTGCCATTTGTAATTTACCATTTCTGCTACTGCAAGATAACGTGTAGTTACAAAAGCAATGCTACAATGAAGCCATTTTTATACCTGTGTTATTAAACATGTTGCATATTACTGAAAGATAACGAGTAGTTACAGAATAAGCAATACTGCAATAACACAATTTTTATACTTGTGTTATTAAATGTGTTGCATATTACTGCAGGATAGCATATAGTTACAGAAAAATAAATACTGCAATAACGCCATTTTTATACTTGTGTTATTAAACACATTGCATATTACTGCAAGATTACGGGTAGTTACAGCAAAAGCAATACTGAGCTAATACTATTTTTATACTTGTGTAATTAAATGCATTTTATTTTTACAGAAAAAAAAACATGTTATATTATTGCAAGATTTTACAGCAAAAAGTGCATTCTTATATTGGTGTTAGTGAATGCATTACTGCATCATGCTGTGTAGTTCAAAGATATTTCAGTACAAAAACTGCATTATTACCAAAGTAAATTTTCAATACCTGTTCTCAGTGTCTTTGCAGAAGAAGAGGGACATTTAATGGCGCCTGTTTCTTTAATTATAGAAAAACCCTTGCAATTTTGCTAGTACAGTTTAATAATCTGTGTACCAAAACTTTTAAATTTTCAATGGAAAACGAAAGACCCAGGCCTCATAATCCGAGAGTCAAAATGTGAACAGTAGCAGCACCAGCCATCCGGCCAGTAGTAGTAGTTGGAAGGCCACAGTTCTACCTGACTTCTGATAGGCACCACATTGTCATTAAGTACAAAAAGTATGAAATTGTGGACTGGATGGCTCACTCCTCCTCTGAGTCACAGCAGGATGATGTGGATGTCACTTCTGAGTCTGACACCATACCTTGGATTTAGGGGCCACAGCATTCCTCCTGCTTGTCCTCCTTGCAAGGTAGTCAATAGAGTCTCCCTGTTGATAACTTATGTTAGAAAAGTCAGCGTTTATAACTGCAATGAGCAGGGGGTTCAGGCGAAGGTGGGGGAACCCATACATAGCTGTGTTGTGGTGGGGGTGGTTGCAGTAGTAGTGGCACTTGTAGCCACAGTTGCGACGGTAGGGGCAGTAGCAATGGTGGCACTGGAGGCAAGGAATTGGGAGAGGGGCCAAGGAGCCCAAAATGACATATAACAGTCTGATAAAAGGCAGGACCTGGGAGCTGGATTGGAGTGCTGAAGAGTTGGTAGGAGGAGGGTGGTGGTCACAGTGGTGGCAGCAATAAAGAAGCGATGTACGGCCAGAACCTCCCAAAAAGCTACCAGTACCAGATCTGCTTCTGTCATGGTCAGCTCGGGAACTGGTGATGTCGCTGATACTGTGGTCACAGGTTCAAAACATGCCAGACCTAAGCCAAGCTTTGCTGCTGCTAGCTTTGTGTAGAGTGTGTGTGAATATCTTCCATCTGTCAGTTTTTCTCCACAGTGCCAGAAGACAAACGCTAGCGTTTCCTCCTTCTCCCGGTTTCCTTTGCAGCAGCCATGCCGTATCCATATGCAGAACAGAGTCTTTGTCATGACCAGTTACTGCTTCTACTGCTCAGACTACTCCTTCTCCTCCTACTCCACCCTGTCATCAGCCATCAATGATAGAATGTGTGGTCAGGAAACAACTCTACACACCAAGCAATCCCCTGCTGCGCAAGCTTAAGTGCCACCTGACCAAATTGTTCGTGTTGCGGTTGCTGCCATACCGCCTAGTGGATTCAGCTGCCTTTAGGGAGCTAATGGCAAGCGCTCAGCCTCAATGGAAGATACCTAACCAGCATTATTTCTCCCAAAAAGCCATCCTTTTCTTGTATTGTAATGTGGCAGAAAACAAGGACCACTCCTTGCAATTCTCTCTGTGCAGCATGGTGCTGTCACAGACGGTGTACGGGAAACAAGACAATGCAACATGCATATATGACTCACTGGATCCAAAGCTAAGGAACCAAAGGGAGACCCCTGCACAAGACCTAGCACTTTCCCTGGCTGCTCAGGCTATGCAAAGATCCCAGAAGTGGATGGTTGCATAGCCACGTACCTCGACTATATAACCCCTGAACACCCTACAATAGTGAGGGGACGCGACCACCGGCTCCCTACACCAGACACGGAGGGAGTCAGGGTCACCTGGGATCCAGCAAACAGAAAATAACAGATAAATGTACAGCACTTAACTTTGTAGCAGACAGGAAAACAGGATAAGCATGCACACACACTCCAGGAAGAAGTATAAGCCGCCCAGTAATGCATTATGGGGCGGAATTTAAAGGGATGCAATTAGTCCAACTACATGACAGCTGAGAGTGGCTAACGAGATGAGGAACTGAATACCACAACAAAGAGAACTCAAGGAGGAGGTTCTGAAAGGCTTCTGTCAGAGCTTCTCAGCTGTCTGGTTGTGACAGTACCCCTCCCTCTACGAGTGGACTCCGGACACTCAGAGCCCACCTTCTCAGGATGGGACCTATGGAAAGCCCTGATGAGACGAGAGGCCTTAATGTCTGTCACTGGGACCCACAGCCTCTCCTCAGGACCATAACCCTCCCAATGAACAAGGTACTGGAGAGAACCGCGGACAAGACGAGAATCCACAATCCTAGAGACCTGAAATTCAAGATTCCCATCAACCATAATCGGAGGAGGAGGCAAAGGCGAGGGTACAATGGGTTGAACATAAGGTTTCAATAAGGACTTATGAAAAACATTATGGATCTTCCAAGTCTGAGGAAGATCAAGACGGTAGGCAACAGGATTGATGACAGACAGGATTTTGTAAGGCCCAATAAACCTAGGACCCAACTTCCAGGAGGGAACCTTCAATTTGATATTCTTGGTAGACAACCACACCAGATCACCAACATTCAGGTCCGGACCAAGCACACGTCTCTTATCTGCCACACGCTTATATCTCTCACTCATGCTCTTTAGATTATCCTGAATCTTTTGCCAAATAGATGACAAAGACGAGGAGAATCTGTCCTCATCAGGTAAACCAGAAGACCCCTCTCCCGAGAAAGTCCCAAACTGCGGATGAAACCCATATGCACCAAAAAATGGTGACTTATCAGAGGACTCCTGACGACGGTTATTTAAAGCAAACTCAGCAAGGGACAAAAAAGAACACCAATCCTCTTGATTCTCCGCCACAAAACAGCGCAGATATGTCTCCAGATTCTGATTGACGTGCTCTGTCTGGCCATTCGACTGCGGGTGGAAAGCAGAAGAGAATGACAACCGAACCCCCAAGCGAGAACAGAAAGCCTTCCAGAATCTGGAAACAAACTGCGTGCCCCTATCAGAGACTATGTCTGAAGGAATACCGTGCAATTTGACAATGTGATCAATAAATGCCTGCGCCAGCGTCTTAGCATTGGGCAAACCAGGAAAAGGGATGAAATGCACCATTTTGCTAAAACGGTCCACCACCACCAGAATCACAGTCTTCCCCGAGGAACGAGGCAGATCCGTTATGAAGTCCATGGACAGATGTGTCCAAGGACAGGAAGGAATGGGTAAGGGAAGGAGAGGACCTGATGGCCGTGAATGAGGGACTTTGGCACGAGCGCAAGTCTCGCAGGCTGCCACAAAACCCTCAACCGACTTACGAAGCGCAGGCCACCAGAATCTCCGAGCGATGAGATCCAGTGTGGCTCTTGCCCCTGGGTGCCCAGCAAGGACCGTATCGTGGTGTTCCTTAAAATTCTTGTGTCTTAAAGCGAGAGGCACAAACAACCTCCCAGGAGGACAAAGATCAGGAGCCTCTGACTGGGCTGCCTGCACCTCTGCCTCCAATTCAGAAAAAAGAGCAGAGACCACCACACCTTCGGCCAAAATGGGACCTGGGTCTTCAAAATTCCTGCTTCCCGTAAAACAACGTGACAGGGCATCTGCCTTCACATTCTTAACCCCAGGGCGGAACGTGACAACAAAATTAAATCTTGAAAATAACAAAGACCATCTGGCCTGTCTCGGGTTCAGACGCTTTGCTGACTCCAAGTAGGCCAGATTTTTATGGTCAGTAAACACGGTAATAGGGTGTCTGGCTCCCTCTAGCCAATGGCGCCATTCCTCAAAAGCCAACTTGATGGCCAACAATTCCCTATCTCCCACATCGTAATTTCTCTCTGCGGAGGAGAGTTTTTTCGAGAAAAAGGCACACGGTCGCCATTTGGCAGGAGAGGAACCCTGAGACAAGACCGCACCCACACCCACCTCAGAAGCATCAACCTCAACTATGAAGGGTAAAGAAATATCAGGTTGTACCAAGATGGGAGCGGAAGCAAAACTCTCCTTGATATTAGAAAAAGCCTTACGCGCCTCTACCGACCAAGAAGAAAAATCTACCCCTTTCTGGTCATATCAGTGAGTGGTTTAACAATAGAGGAATAATTCAAAATAAACTTCCTGTAATAATTGGCAAAGCCCAAAAAACGCATCAGCGCCTTCTGATTCTCAGGAAGCTCCCACTCAAGCACAGCGCAGACCTTCTCGGGGTCCATGCGAAAACCAGAAGCGGAGAGAAGAAACCCCAGAAATTGAATTTCTGGAACCGCAAAGACACATTTTTCCAGTTTCGCATATAATTTATTCTCCCGCAGGATGAGCAAGACCTGACGTAAATGTTCCTTATGAGTTTTGAAATCAGGAGAAAAAAAATCAAAATGTCATCCAAATACACTAATACAAATTTTCCCATCAAATGATAAAAAAAGCTGTTCACGAAATGTTGAAAAACAGCTGGGGCATTCATCAAACCAAAAGGCATAACCAAATTTTCAAAATGGCCCTCAGGGGTATTGAAGTCCGTCTTCCATTCGTCTCCTTCTCTGACCCTGACCAGGTTGTATGCCCCTCTTAGATCTAATTTGGAAAAGACTTTAGCCCCAACAACCTGGTTAAACAGGTCCGGGATCAGAGGAAGCGGATAAGGGTCACGAATAGTGATACTGTTCAGCTCCCTGAAATCCAGACAAGGTCTTAAAGAACCATCTTTTTTCTTAACAAAGAAAAAAACAGCGGCAACAGGTGACTTTGAGGGTCGTATGTGTCCTTTTCTCAGACTCTCAGAGATATAAGCACGCATAGCGTTCCTTTCAGGTTGGGAAAGATTGTATAAACGAGATTTAGGCAGCTTGGCGCCTGGGATGAGATTAATAGGGCAATCATACTCCCTGTGCGGAGGCAAATCCTGAACTCCACTCTCAGAGAAGACATCCGAAAATTCAGAGAGAAAAGATGGTACAGTCTTAGTAGCAACCTCAGAAACAGATGTCGTGAGGCAATTCTCTCTGCAAAAGTCACTCCAACCATTTATTTGCCTCGCTTGCCAATCAATGGTGGGGTTATGTTTAGTGAGCCAGGGTAGCCCCAACACTAGAGGAGTAGGCAAACCGCTAAGGACGAAACATGACACATCCTCAACATGAGCATCACTCACAATTAAACAGATATTGTGAACTATGCCCTTTAATGATTTCTGAGAAAGTGGAGCGGAATCAATAGCAAAAACAGGTATATCCTTTCCCAAAGTGCGCACCTGGAAACCATGAGTTATCGCAAATTGATTATCAATGAGATTGACAGCTGCTCCACTAGCCACAAAAATCTCACAAAAAAATGCTCTTGCTCTCTAGCGCCACCCTAGCAGGCAGGACAAAACGGGAACTACAAGCAAACGGAAAACCTTCAATTTCCGCCTCAACCCTGCCAATAGTAACAGACGGAACATTTTTAAAAGATGTTTTCCTGTTTGTTTCTTTATTACTCCCAGAGAACTGCCTGAATCTCCTAGAGGGACAAATATTTGCCAAATGATTTATACCTCCACAACAAAAACAAACCCTCCCATGCGAGCTGAATCTTCTATTGTCAGAAGCAATCAACCCCAGCTGCATGGGCTCTTGCTCAGAAGGGGCTGACAGTGACTGAGACCCCTGCGCACAGAATGGGACCGCTGCACTGTCCTGGGGCTGAGTATGACAGGAAGGAGATATCTGTCCTCTCTCTCTAAGACGCCTGTCAATACGAACGGCCTGAGACATAGCACAGTCCAAGGAAATTGGCCTTTCATGAAAGGCAAATGCATCTTTCAATCCCTCTGAAAGACCATGGCAAAATTGACTTCGGACTGCAGCATCATTCCAACCAGTGTCAGCTGCCCATCTCCGAAATTCTGAGCAGTATATCTCTGCTGATTGTTTACCCTGGCATAATAAACGTAGTCTAGACTCAGCCAGAGCAATACGATCCGGATCATCGTATATCTGACCCAGGGCTAAAAAGAATTCATCCACTGAACGGAGGGGCCGTGCCCCCTCCGGCAGCGAAAAGGCCCAGGACTGAGCGTTACCCCTGAGCAGCGATATAATGATCCCCACCCTCCGTTCCTCATCACCAGAGGAATGGGGAAGAAGGCGAAAATGGAGTTTGCAAGCCTCTCTAAAACGCACAAAATTCTCACTACCCCCGGAAAACGTATCTGGGAGCGAGATCTTAGGCTCAGAACAAACTCCATGAACGCAAGCTGAACCGGTCACTTGAAGCTGAGAAAAAGTCCTGCGGAGATCAGCTACCTCCAATGAAAGACCCTGAAGGCGTTCAGCCAAAAGTGAAACCGGATCCATGCTTGAGACGGTTTTGGCGGCTTATAATGTCATGGACGGTGTACAGGAAACAAGACAATGCAACATGCATATATGACTCACTGGATCCAAAGCTAAGGAACCAAGGGGAGACCCCTGCACAAGACCTAGCACTTTCCCTGGCTGCTCAGCCTATGCAAAGATCCCAGAGGTGGATGGTTGCATAGCCACGTACCTCGACTATATAACCCCTGAACACCCTACAATAGTGAGGGGACACGACCACCGGCTCCCTACACCAGACACGGAGGGAGTCAGGGTCACCTGGGATCCAGCAAACAGAAAATAACAGATAAATGTACAGCACTTAACTTTGTAGCAGACAGGAAAACAGGATAATCATGCACACACACTCCAGGAAGAAGTATAAGCCGCCCAGTAATGCATTATGGGGCGGAATTTAAAGGGATGCAATTAGTCCAACTACATGACAGCTGAGAGTGGCTAACGAGATGAGGAACTGAATACCACAACAAAGAGAACTCAAGGAGGAAGTTCTGAAAGGCTTCTGTCAGAGCTTCTCAGCTGTCTGGTTGTGACAGGTGCACACCACGGTGGACCCATCTGGAGCAACTGTTATGGGCAGGGACAGTACATGTCTTTCAGGGCCCTCTGGGTCAATGTTTTTCATGGCAACAGAGTACGGCAGTACCGCAGTAACAAGGACAGGTCTTATTAACATTTCCATGTTTGTGTTGGTCTGGTTCCCATACCAAGCACTTATCCACCTCCTCTACATCCTCCTCCATGGACATCCTCTCATCTGCAACAGAAGTAAAGCACTCATTCCTATTAGAGATAAGCAAATCGAAGTTGACAAAGTGGAATTCGATCTGAATTTGATTTGCACCGAATCCGAATTTCCTCACGTGGTAACGAATTGCATTTTTAAATGGCTGCTGCACGTGTTAGGACATGGAGCAAAGAACTCTGGGAACGAGGGATCACCCACAATGCATATTCACAGTGGGTGGAAATGTAAATGAAAAAAAACTTCAAAGTTTATTAGGTATACGTTCAAATAAAGGGGGAGTGTATGCGAGCCCTACATCAATGTGTACAAACAAACAAAAAATAGACGGTAAACTAGTCGATACTCTGAACTGTAAATGCGGACCACCAAGTATCCCCTCGGAGTTCCCTTACGTAACAACAGTGGGATTGTTGGCTGTTTCAAGGGATATAACCCAGAGTTGACTAACGCGCTGCACTCTGCAGTATATAATAACTGGTATCTATTGATGAAGCTGCTGTGACGCAGTGTGTCTTCAACATATTACCATCCACTATCAGGTCAGAGATAGCATGTAACCAGACAACTAACAACTACAAGGCCGGAATCTACTTGAATTCAGTGGGTAACAATGTTAGCCTCCCCACCAATATTATATAGTCCCCTCGCTGCCTCTATTATTGTGCCGTAGGATTGTCTGGCTACAATAACATACAGTAGCGGATATCTACCCTTTGTCCCCATGAACCTGTGCGCTATTCACTGCTCTACGTTTCGTCAAATAGGCTTATCAGGAGATGGGTAACCAGAGTTCAGGACAAACAAACATATAGAACGCCGTATGCCTCATGTGGTGAGGCTACGGTATCGGCGCTAGGGTGGCTGTAATACGGCCGTCGCTCACAGCTTGTCAAATAGGGGAAATCTTTCCCCCAAAGGGGCGGATCCAGCGGTTGCCGGCGAATAGGAGAGCCGCAGGCGTGTCACACAGACTGAACGCCTCCGCCCTCCCCCCCGCCCATCTCGGCAACGTGATCCTCTAAAGAGTGTAAACACACTCCCATATGTCAACAGGGACTAATTGGCGGTAAAATACATACTGACAGGCATCAGCACCAAAGGTACTGTGAAGCTAAATTACTGATGTATAGATACAGTAATAGGGAAATAACCAGCAGATCTGTTAAGACCAAAAGGTGTGCCACTAGACATATCACTAATCACAGGGGTACAATCAGGCATGGGATTAAGCCGGTTCTACAGATCCGGTTGTTAAAATTACAGCCAGATAGGCGAACCGACTGAATACCTGCATTGCTTGCATTGTGGAAGCGCTCATCTCCAGGGCTCGAGTCTTGCGGGAACGCGTGGGAACGCCGTTCCTGCACTTTTTTTATAGCAGGAACGCCGTTCCCTTTCAGGGCTAAAGGACTAGGAAGCGGTGAAGGCTTTGTACTCACCGTTTCCTCGTCCTTTGTAGGTAACGCGCTTGAAGTTAAAATATACCATCGGAGTGGAGAAAACTGATGGGTACGCCTGGAAGCTGCATCATTGGTGGGTAGACTTGCGCACTCCGCCGCTCTTCCTAGTATTAAAAATCATTGGTGGCCCCCCCCCCCCATATCATTCATTGGTGGCAGCGGCAGTCCGATCGGAGTCCCAGAAGTCTAATGCTGGGGCTCCGATCAGTTACCATGGCAGCCAGGACGCTACTGAAGTCCTGGCTGCCATGGTCAGTTACTCTGTAGCAGCATACTTACATGCGCTGTGGCCACCTGGTTGCTCCTTCTTCTTGTAACTCACAGGTCTGTGCGGCGCATTGCTATAAGCATAAGCCTGGTGAGAGGCACTGGGGGCTGATAGAGAGGCACTGGGGGCTGGTGAGAGGCACTGGGGGCTGGTGGAGAGGCACTGGGGGCTGGTGGAGAGGCACTGGGGGCTGGTGAGAGGCTACTGATGGCTGGTGAGAGGCTACTGGGGGCTGCTATAAGGCTACTGGGGGCTGCTATAAGGCTACTAAGGGCTGCTATGAGGCTACTGGGGGCTGCTATGAGGCATGGGGCTCTTATCTGAGGTCTGATTGGGGGCCATTCATATTGGGGTCTGAGCTGAGGTGTTATCTGAGGTCTTATTAGGGTGTTATTAACATTGGGGATCCTATTGGGCTGTTAGCTGAGGTCTGATTAACATTGGGGGTCTGATTGGTGGTCTGATTGGTGGTCTGACCTGAGGTATAATGATTTTTTCTTTTTCCCGGAGAAGTTTGGAGAAGAAAAGGCCTCACAGTCTCCCACACTACTTCTGCCTGGCCAAGCCACCCAGCACCTTCACCCAGAGTCTTCAGAACTGTAAGTAAATGATATATAAGAGCTTATAATATGAAAGAGACGAATTATGTCTGAACAGACATATAGCGCAAATTCCAGTTTTTGTTTATGTTTTATGTTGCACTGAATTTTCTGTGAAATATATATATATATATACTGTATATATATATATATATATATAAAGTTGCTTTTTTTGGGGGGGGGGGGGTCGGGGGTCAGGGTGGCAGTGGATCTTGCATGAGTTCCCACACTTTTTTTCCCAGGACTTGACACCTGCTCATCTCCCTACATTTATCTGTGTCACCGTCCTCAGGACGGCGATGCAGACTAACACTGCAGCAGGGCAAGGGAGAGGCATCTCCCTTCCCTGTTGCTCTGATAGGCTGCTGGCATAAGGCCGATGCAGGCGGCATGATGACATAATCGCGCCGCCTGAGCCGTACAGCGTGGGACACAGGCCAGAAGAGGCCTGCATCGCATCGCTGACAGGGTGGAGGTAAGTGTTTTTGTTTATTTTTTGCTTTTCTGTGGCGGAACTGGGGGCATTGTTTGCACATATGCAACATAATGGGAGTATCTACTGGCTGCATGGCTAACACATGGGGGACACTATGGGGGTATCTACTGGGGGCATTGCTGGTATATGGGGGACACTATGGAAGCATCTACCGGGGGCATGGCTGGCACAAAGGGGACACTATGGGGGCATCTACTGGGGACATTGCTGGCACATGGGGGACACTATTGGGGGCATTGCTGGCACATGGGGACACTATAGGGGCATCTACTGGCACATCATTGGAGACACTATGGGGGGCATCTACTGGGGACATTGCTGGCACATGTGGACACTATGGAGGCATCTACTAGGGACATTGCTGGCACATGTGGACACTATGGGGGCATTGCTGGCACATGGGAGCATCTACTGGGGGCATCGCTCGTACATAGGGAACACTATGGGGGAATCTTATACTGGATCATTATGGGGACACTATGGTGTTGGAGGGGAGGAAGAACACTATGGGGGCATATTATATAGGCACACTATGGGGGCACTAAGAAGGGGCATTTATACTATCACATTCTGGGGGACACTATGGGGGAATCTTATACTGGCACATTATGGGGGCACTATGGGGAAGAGGACAGGAGCACTATGTGAGCATTTACGAGGCACATTATATAGGGGTGTTTTATACTTGCACACATTATGGGGGCACTATGGGGATATTAGCTCAACTGGGGGCACTGAGGGAATTTTTTGTACTGGCACACAGAACGGGAGCATTTTTGAACTAGTGCACATTATTATTATTATTGAAGGTGGCAGGTGAGTTGTTAAGAAGGTATGAGGATGATGGAAAAGTAGGAACCTAAGATGTCTTTTGTCAAACGGCAGAGACAAGAGATGGGTGAAAAATCATCATGGCGATCTGCTCTCAAAGGAGAAGATGAAGAAAGAGAAGGTCTGCATCAGAGGAGAAGTCACTTGATATAAGAGGTATGTGGTGCTGTATTCTGGATAGCACAGAATATAATATGTATGCAAATATGTCTTTAGTGCTAGGTACAAATGCGTATAAAATGTATATGGTGTAGGTAAATCTACTGTAAGTGTAGCCTAGGGGTCATTTATATACTGTATGGTGTATATTGTATATGTGATTATGTGAGTGTAGTGTCTATATAGTCTGTTTATGTATGCATACAGAACTATGTACTGTGTGTGGGGCACAATGGAGACTAAGCAGGGTTGGGAAATGTACAGATAGACATTGGGAGGAGTTAGAGGTGTGGGTCAGCGCTGGGAAAAAAACATCAACATTGATAGTTTAGCTCCTTAGGCTTTTTAAAAGTTTTGTGGTATGTGTGTGTAGTGTATACATGGGGTATTTATGTGTATGTGTGTTGCATATATTGCCGCATATTTGCCGTTGAGTAGGGAACCTGTTCTTAAAAATTTGAATCCCACCCCTGGGTACAATGCTACCGCAGGTACACAGTAGGCACACCATACACTACAAAAATGCAGTATATGGATTACACTGCATACCTCCTGATGATGTACAGAACAAGGAAAGCCCATAAGGGGGATAGTTAATGGGGACTTATACTCATCGGGTACAAAGTGAGGTCCAGCAGAACCAGATATCACCTTTAAATGAAAGTGTAAGTGACTTTAAAGACTTTGTCACTGACCTGAATAAGAATGACCTGGGACTATATTTCACGTCGGAAATCCATCAAAACCACATTACCTTTTTAGATCTTAACATCTTTAAGGATCCTGAAGGGAATATAGGCACACATCTGTTCTGGAAGGACACAGCCACTAATAGCCATCCTGTAGCTCTGAAAAAAGGTATTCCCAAAGGGCAGTACTTAAGATTACGCATAAACTGCCCTAGGATGGCAGACTACCAAGTGGCGGCTAGGGACCTTCAGAGTAGGTTTACGGATAGGAGATATGCACGACAGGTCTTGATGAAGGCATACCAGCATTCACTTGCTGTCAACCGCGATACACTGCTGGTACCATGTACCAGAGGTAGTGATGATAACCAAGTCTGGATTATTGCCACATTTGATGAGGCTCAGAGAGATGTACGCGAGGTCCTCACCCGCTTCTGGGGCATCCTTAAATCGGACCCAGATGTGGGACACCTTGTAGGTGATACCCCAAGTATTACCTTTCGCTGTGGCCGCAGTTTAAGAGATCGTTTGGTGCACAGTTTTTTACAACCCCCACAACCGGAGACATGGATCGATTGCCAACCAAAGGGCACGTTCCCCTGTAGTGGGAGTCGATTGAGAGAGCGAACAGTTTTATCAGTACTGTGACACAAAAAACATTTGCAATTTGATCATTCATAAATTGCAGAACCAGAGGGGTCATCTATCTGGCAATGTGTGTGTGTGGCCTCCAGTATGTAGGCAAAACCATACGGGAGTTCCGACGGAGGATAGGGGAACACCTCAACTATATCCGCAATGATGCGGATACCCCTATCGCACGTCACATCTCCATAAGCCACTCTGATAATGTGGAGGCGATCAGATTTCAAGGTATTGAGGTCATTAGAAGAACTCCTAGAGAAGGGGACTTTGATACCAAACTGTTACAGAAGGAGGCTACAGACCACACGTCCAGAAGGTCTGAATTAACACATCTCAAATACTTGTTTCATTTAAAGGTGATATCTGGTTCTGCTGGACCTCACTTTGTACCAGATGAGTATAAGTCCCCATTAACTATCTCCTTTATGGTCTTTCCTTGTTCTGTACATCATCAGGAGGTATGCAGTGTAATCCATACACTGCACTTTCGCAGTGTATGTTGTGCCTACTGTGTACCTGTGGTAGCATTGTACCCCTGTGATCAGTGATATAAGTCTAGTGGGACACCTTTTGGTCTTAACAGATCGGCTGGTTATTTCCCTATTACTGTATCTATAGATCCGTAATTTAGCTTCACAGTACCTTTGGTGCTGATGCCTGTCAGTATGTATTTTACCGCCGATTGGTCCCTGTTGACATATGGGAGTGTGTTTACACTCTATAGAGGAGAGATGGGCGGGGGGAGGGCGGAGGCGTTCAGTCTGTGTGACACGCCTACCTCTCTCCTATTCGTCGGCAACCGCTGGATCCGCCCCGTGGGATTTCCCCTATTTGACAAGCTGTGAGCGGCGGCCGTATTACGGCCATGCTAGCACCGATACCGTAGCCTCGCCACATGAGGCATACGGCGTTCTATATGTTTGTTTGTCCTGAACTCTGGTTACCCAGTTCCTGATAAGCCTATTTGACGAAACGTAGAGCAGTGAATAGCGCACAGGTTCATGGGGACAAAGGGTAGATATCCGCTACTGTATGTTATTGTAGCCAGACAATCCTATGACACAATAATAGAGGCAGTGAGGGGACTATATAATATTGGTGGGGAGGCTAACATTATGTTACCCACTGAATTCAAGTAGATCCCGGCCTTGTAGTTGTTAGGTGTCTGGTTACATGCTATCTCTGAACTGATAGTGGCTGGTAATATGTTGAAGACACACTGCGTCACAGCAGCTTCATCAATAGATACCAGTTATTATATACTGCAGGATGCAGCGTGTTAGTCAACTGCGTACACTCTGGGTTATATCCCTTGAAACAGCCAACAATCCCACTGTTGTTAAGTAAGGGAACTCTGAGGGGATACTTGGTGGTCCGCATTTACAGTTCAGAGTATCGACTAGTTTACCGTCGATTTTTTGTTTGTACACATTAAGGTAGGGCTCGCATACCCTCCCCCTTTATTTTAACGTAAAACTTTGAAGTTTTATTTCATTTACAACGTTTCCACCCACTGTGAATATGATGTAACTGTAAAACATAACTTGGATTACCGATTCTGTGTTGAATATCACCCACAATGCCAAGCATGCAGCCAATCAGCAGCCAGACAGCCCTGTGATGTTACAGCCCTATAAATAGCCTCAGCCATCTTGGATTCAACCATTTTCCAGTTTACTTAGTGCAGGGAGAGACGTCAGAAGGTGCTAGGGACAGTAGTAGAAAAGACTTTAAAACTTTTATTTTGCTGTATAGAAGTTCAGGGAAAGGATAAGGGGGAATCATTCCACAGTTTTGAATCAGAACAGGGTTCAGTAGGGGAGTTTACAGCCTGGGTAATAGGAACAATCCTATTACACCTTGCTGCACTGACTGGGGATCCAAATTGCCATTATACAGCTCTGCAATTCGAGCAAACCGTTCTTGTTATTGGGGTGCAAGTGCTGTTTGATACAGCCATTAACAGGGTTTATTACAAGGAAATATTTATTTTTTGGGCTTGTATTAGTGGGAAAAAAAGGGCTTATTAGCCATTGTGTTGTGAAGTGATAAAATGACAGCCCTTTTTCACATGTATTAGTGGCAAAAAATATATATATTTGCCGTTCAGCGGTGCAGTTATATGTTCTAAAGCCCTTTTTGCCGTGTATTAGTGGCACAAAAAAAAGTATTAGCTGTTGTGTGGTGAAGTGAGAAAATTACAGCCCTTTTTGGCATGTATTAGTGGCAAAAATGTATATATTTGTCGTTCAGCTGTGCAGTTATATGTTCTAAAGCCCTTTTTGGTGTGTATTAGTGGCAGTATATATATATTTATATATATATTATATATATATATATATATATATATATATTATATATATATATATATTATTTGCCGTTCAGCAGTGCAGTTATATGTTCTAAAGCCCTTTTTGGCGTGCATTAGTGGCAAAAAAAAATGATATTATTTGCCGTTCAGCAGTGCAGTTATATGTTCTAAAGCCTTTTGCGGAGTGTATAAGTGGAAAAAAGTAAGGGCCTATTTGCCATTCAGCGGTGCAGTTATATGTTCTAAATCCCTTTTTGGTGTGTATTAGTGGCAAAATATATATATATATTATATATATATCTTATTTGCCATTTAGCAGTGCAGTTATTTGTTCTTAAGCCCTTTTTGGCGTGCATTAGTGGCAAAAAAAAAGATATTATTTGCCGTTAAGCAGTGCAGTTATATGTTCTAAAGCCTTTTGCGGCGTGTATAAGTGGAAAAAAGTAAGGGCCTATTTGCCATTCAGCAGTGCAGTTATATGTTCTAAATCCCTTTTTTGGCATGTATTAGTGGCACAAAAAAAAGTATTTGCCGTTGTGTGGTGAAGTGAGAAAATTACAGCCCTTTCAGTGGGTATCAATTGAACAACTCTGCTCGAACTGTCCGTTGGCCTCCCTGCCCTGGATGGATTGGAAACCCCCTTCAGCCCTTTCTAATCTTCCCACAATCGGTCCCACCATTTCACAGTTCCATAAAATTAGAGATAATCCCCTAATCTCCCCCTCACCTTTATTACCCATCTTGGGGAATCCCACCTTCCCAGCGGGTTGCAGGGGCGGACCGTTCTTGCAGTGGAGGGCTAATGGTAGGTCCCGTGTTGGGTTGGGCGCCTACAGACATTCCCTTTTCGAATGTTATCAGTCCTTGGTAGCCCCTCGACAGGACTATCTTCCACCATTTGTGGCTAAATGGTCCCAAGACTTGGGAGTGAACATCCCCCCGATCACTGGTCAAAACTCTTCAGTCTGCACTACAGGTCATCCATAGCGAGTAGGTTCCAGAAGGCAGGTTATAAGATAATGTCCAGATGGTACTATGTTCCAACCAGATTGCAGAAAATGTTCCAATCCGCGTCCCCTATTTGCTGGCGCTGTGACTCCGCTATGGGCTCCATGATGCACATTTTCTGGGATTGCCCAAAAATTGTCCTCAATTTTCCGATTTACGATACCACATACCCCTGTTTTTTTCTTATTATTCCTTTTGGCTCTGCCAATGAGTGTGCTTCGTAAGTCATGTCTGTGCTCCCTGGTGATAGCGGCTAGGTCGTGTATCCCTGCGAGATGGAAGCTCTCTGCGCCTCCGACAATTAGTTGCTGGATCCAAAAGGTGGAGGAGATCCGGAGAATGGAGGAACTTACCTCGCAGCTGCGAGACAAGCATAAAGCCTTCCTTGATTCATGGGCCCCTTCGTTTTCTTTTCAGGAGTCTCAGGACCTTCTGGCCTGAGCTGCGGATCTTACCCTGTACTCTATGGGTGCACCTCTTCTCTATTACCCACCCCCCTTTAGTGTCTATTGTCTGTGTGTATTGTTTCTTTCCTTTTGTTGTTATTTCTCTAGTTGATGCATCTCCCAATATGTGTGCACTTATCCTGCCTTATTTTTCCTGGTAGTTCTGTTTAAAGGCCAGGATTATGCTTTTACAATTTTAGCCCGACGTGGTCATTGATCAGTAGAAAGGGATCCTGCTCTGAAGAGGTTCCTCTCAGTATACCACAATTGCCAATAGAGATTGTTAGGTTGACTGGCGTATAAGGTGATCTCGTTGTTGTGCTATATCATTGATACACTGGATGTACTGTATTGACTTTGCTGATGCACAGTTTGATTTCCGTATTCATTTAAATAAAGAATAAAAAAATTTAAATTAATAAATTAATAAATTACAGCCCTTTGTGGCGTGTATTAGCAGCAAAAAAATATATATTTGCCATTCCGCAGTGCAGTTATATGTTCTAAAGCCCTTTTTGGCGTGTATTAGTGGCACAAAAAAAAGTATTTGCGGTTGTGTGGTGAAATGAGAAAATTACAGCCCTAGTAGCAAAAAAATATATATTATTTGCCGTTCAGTGGTGCAATTCTAAAGCCTTTTGTGGCGTGTATAAATGGAAAAAAGTAAGGGCCTATTTGCCATTCAGCAGTGCAGTTATATGTTCTAAAACCCTCTTTGGCGTGTATTAGTGGGAAAAAAAAGAAAAAAAGTGAGAAATTTACTGACTTTTTTGGGGTGTTTTATTTATTTATTTGATCTAACAGTATGTCAGACAGAGAAGTGCAAGGCCCTGCACAGGGCAGTGGCAGAGGCCTAAATGTTTCTGGTGCAGGCACAGGTCGCAGCAGAGTAAGGGGGGGTGGCAGCAGAAGTCGCAGCGAGAGGCCTGAGCTCCCGGTGTCATCTAGGGATCATGTCTAGACCAGCAACCCAGCGGTTCTTGAATGGTTGACTCATTTTGTCCCAATTGACATCAGTGTCGGTGGGTTCTTTAGACACAACTATTAGTTGGCATGGCCTGGGAGTAGGCCCTGTGCCCTCACCTGTCCTCAACCTGCCTCTGTCCTTTTCTGTTTCCTCAGCCGGAGAAGTATTATATGCTGTGGGCTCAGCTCCACTATGCAGCGAGGATGAGCTACTAGAGGACAGTCAGCATCTACTGGCCAGCCAAGATGTGGAGGAGACATCCGCCACTTCCTCCAGTAGGCGGACAAGTAGTGATGAGGAGAGTGGTGTGGATGCTGGTGTTGCAAGCGGTCCTGACTCAGAGACCATTGAGGGGGACATCAGTGACGTGCAGACAGTACTCGATGATGATGATGTAGATGATCGCACTTGGGGGCCGGATGAATTAGGGGCTTCATCATCATAGGGAGAAGAGGGTGGCAGCTTGCCTGTGAGGCAGCGGCAGAGCCAGGAAGTCGCTAGCGTGGCCGGGAGTCAGCAGGGTGGCAGCAGTGGGAGGCTGGGAGCCAAACGAGCCCGGGGTAGACCACCCGCTTTGCAGGAGCCTACCTGCCCAGAAAGTAGTGGTGCAGGGGTTCACGGAAGCAGCAGCAGTAGCAGTCAGTCAGTGCGGAGTGTTGGGGTAAAATCACCTACTCGGCTGTGTAGCAGTTTTTTGTTAAGCCGTTTGTAGAATCTGTCAGCAGAAGGTAAAGCGTGGCCAGGGTTCCAATGTTGGCACCACGGTCCTGCGTCAACATATGCAGCATCACCATAAAGTGGCCTGGAAGAACCGTGGCCTGGAAGAACCGTGGCTCCGATGTGGTGGTCCAGCCTGCTGCAGCAACCGCTGCATCAGCCACTAGCATGCACCCGATTTCAGGCAGTCAAGGCTCCACCACCTCAGCCAAAGGGAGCTGTCTGTCCTTCCTATCATCAGCTGGTTCTGATGCTCCTGCTCCTCGTCATTCATTCCGTCAGCAATCGATCACCGAAGCGATTGCCAAGAGACAACAGTATGCTGAATGTGCTCCTGGCCATGTTGCTGGTGCTGCAGTCCCTCCCTTTCCAAGTGGTGGACTCTGCACCTTTCAAAGAACTGATGGCTTGTGCCGAGCCGAGGTGGAGAGTCCCAAGCCGTCATTTCTTTGCCAAAAAGGCAGTACCAGCCCTGCACACGTACAGTGGGATGCGAAAGTTTGGGCAACCTTGTTAATCGTCATGATTTTTCTGTATAAATCGTTGGTTGTTACGATAAAAAATGTCAGTTAAATATATCATATAGGAGGCACACACAGTGATATTTGAGAAGTGAAATGAAGTTTATTGGATTTACAGAAAGTGTGCTATAATTGTTTAAACAAATTTAGGCAGGTGCATACATTTGGGCACCACAAAAAAGAAATGAAATCAATATTTAGTAGATCATCCTTTTGCAGAAATGACAGCCTCTAAACGCTTCCTGTAGGTTCCAATGAGAGTCTGGATTCTGGTTGAAGGTATTTTGGACCATTCCTCTTTACAAAACATCTTTTGTTCATTCAGGTTTGATGGCTTCCGAGCATGGACAGCTCTCTTTAAGTCACACCACAGATTTTCAAATATATTCAGGTCTGGGGACTGAGATGGCCATTCCAGAACGTTGTACTTGTTCCTCCGCATAAATGCCTTAGTGGATTTTGAGCAGTGTTTAGGGTCATTGTCTTGTTGAAAGATCCAGCCCCGGCGCAGCTTCAGCTTTGTCACTGATTCCTGAACATTGGTCTCCAGAATCTGCTGATACTGAGTGGAATCCATGCGTCCCTCAACTTTGACAAGATTCCCAGTCCCTGCACTGGCCACACAGCCCCACAGCATGATGGAACCACCACCATATTTTACTGTAGGTAGCAGGTGTTTTTCTTGGAATGCTGGGATCTTTTTCCTCCATGCATAATGCCCCTTGTTATGACCAAATAACTCAATTTTAGCTTCATCAGTACACAGCACCTTATTCCAAAATGAAGCTGGCTTGTCCAAATGTGCTTTAGCCCACCTCAAGCGGCACTTTTTGTGCTGTGGGCGGCGAAAAAAGCTCTGCATCACCCTCGCATACAGCATCTCCTTGTGTAAAGTGCACCGAATGGTTGAACGATGCACAGTGACTCCATCTGCAGCAAGATGATGTTGTAGGTCTTTGGTGCTGGTCTGTGGGTTGACTCTGACTGTTCTCACCATTCGTCGCTACTGTCTATCCGAGATTTTTCTTGGTCTGCCACTTCGAGCCTTAACTTGAACTGAGCCTGTGGTCTTGCATTTCCTCAGTATGTTCCTAACTGTGGAAACAGACAGCTGAAATCTCTGGGACAGCTTTCTGTATCCTTCCCCTAAACCATGATGGTGAACAATCTTTGTCTTCAGGTCATTTGAGAGTTGTTTTGAGACCCCCATGTTGCTACTCTTCAGAGAAAATTAAAAGAGGAGGGAAACTTACAATTGACCCCTTAAATACTCTTTCTCATAATTTGATTCACCTGTGTATGTAGGTCAGGGGCCACTGAGCTTACCAAGCCAATTTGAGTTCCAATAATAAGTTCTAAAGGTTTTGGAATCAATAAAATGACAACAGTGCCCAAATTTACGCACCTGCCTAAATTTGTTTAAACAATTATAGCACGCTTTCTGTAAATCCAATAAACTTCATTTCACTTCTCAAATATCACTGTGTGTCTCCTATATGATATATTTAACGGACATTTTTTATCGTAACAACAAACAATTTATACAGGAAAATCATGACGATTAACAAGGTTGCCCAAACTTTCGTATTCCACTGTATGTAGAACAGAAGGTGGACCAGTCCTTGAGCCTGTCGGTGTCTGCCAAAGTGCACAGCAGCGCCGACGTGTGGAGCTGTAACTACGGTCAGGGACAATACATGTCCTTTAGGACCCACTGGGTGAATGTGGTTTCTGGACATCCACACCAGTAACTTGGCCAGGTGACGCCGCCTCTGCCTCCTCATCCTCCACCGTGTCCTCAGCCTCCACTGCAGGGACAATTCCCAGTGCCCCTCCAGCATACCACATGTGCAGGGTACGGTGGTGTCACAGTGTTCTGCACCGAGTCATACAGGGGAGAAACTGCTCCATGTGACTCATCAAGAAATTGAATCCTGGCTTTCTCCGTGACAACTCAAAATCGGAACTATGGTGGCGAACAACGGGAAGAACATGGTGTCGGTGCTGCATCAATTAGGGCTGAGCCATGCGCCCTGCATGGTACACGTGTTCAATCTTTTTGCCAAGCGGTTCCTGAAGTCTTCCACCCATCTGCAAGACATCCTAAAAATGGGCAGGAAACTTTGTATGCATTTCAGCCACTCGTACACTGCAAAGCACACCCTCCTTCAGCTGCAGAAAAGTGAGATGTAACATTTCCACCAGTTGGAATTCCACCCTCCATATGTTCGACTGACTATACGAACAGAGAAAGGCCATAAACGATTTCTTGATGATCCAAGCGGACAGGAGTACTTTCCTGTGTAACTTCGATGTCAGTCAGTGGCAGTTCATGCATGACATCTGTCGTTTGCTCAGACCCTTTGAGGAGGCCACGTTATTTGTCAGTCGCCAGGACTACGGGATGAACAACATCATTCCACTGCTTCTTGTACTGGAACAGATGCTGGTAAATCTGGCTGTTCAGGGGACTGGACACGTGGTGCCTAGATCTCACTGCCACATGAGCCCTGTGGGTGCTGAACTGGAGGAGAAGGAGGAGGACATTGGAGCACAAGCAATGTGTAGCAAATTGGGTGGTTTTTCTACACAGGGGACAGGAGAGCAGGAGCAGCCAGAGGAGCTGCAGGGCGATTAGTAAGACGAAGCAGAGAACCCAGACACACTGTGGCAGTATGCAGTGGAGATGGAGGCAGGGAGTCCCTCTGAGTCACTTGCGCAAATGGCTCGATGCATGCTCACTTGCATGCATAGTGACAGCTAAATTGTCAGCATTCGGCAGAGGGATGACTTCTGGCTCTCCACCTTGTTGGACCCTCTCTACCGGTCCAAAATGGTGGCCTTTTTTACAACCACTGAGAGGGACGACAAACTGAACTACTATAGAGACATCCTATGTAGTCAGTTGGCCACTGCCTATCTGCGCCATCGTCCATCCTCTCGCAGGTCTGACTGGGGGGGCCCTCTTTGCTCACGTTCCACTGCCATGGCTGCTGTGGCAGGGTGGGGGTGGGGGGTAGGAGCAGTTCCAGCTCCATCAGCAGCAACTTGAATCTAGAGTCGGTGATGAGCAGCTTTCTTCACCCGCCTAGTGAATAAACTAGCAGGTGGTAGCATACTTTGACAGCACCCTGCTACCCCACATTGAAGATATGCTGGACTACTGGGCAGCCAAACTGGATTTGTGGCCGCAACTGGCAGAACTTGCCCTGGAAAAGCTGTCCTGCTCGGCCAGTAGTGTGGCATCAGAGCGGGTGTTTAGTGCGGCGGGGGCCATAGTTACCCCATGAAGAACTCGCCTGTCCACCCAAAATGTGGAGAGACTGACCTTTGTCAAGATGAATCAGGCATCGATCAGCCAGGATTTCCACCCACCAATGCCTGATGCATCAGACTAGATCATCCATGGTGCCACACCAACACTTTGACAAAAGAGACCGGTTTCTTTTGGATACCTACCTCAGCTACTATTCTGATGCTGCCACCCGCCTGATGCCACACATCTGATGCAAAGTGCTCCTTCTTTAACCCACCATCTTCAGCTGGTACTGGTATTGCCATCCACCTCTCCCCTCTGTCAGCAGGTCACTCTGTTGTCTCCTGATGCTGCTGCCACCTTACCACTCATGTCTCCTGATGCTGCCACCTCCACACTATCATTGTGCCACGCTGAGGCCTCCTACCGATGCTGCAGCTACCTTTACACTCTGTCATTGTGGCACTCTGTGGCCTCCTGATGCTGCTGCCACCTTTACACTGTCATTATGCCACTATATGGCCTCCTCCTGATGCTGCTGCCACCTCCAGACTCTGTCATTGTGCCACTCTGTGGCCTTCTCCTGATGCTGCTGCTGCCACCTCCACGCTCTTTCATTGTGCTACTCTGTAGTCTCTTGATGCTGCTGCTGCCACCTCCACACTGTCATTGGGTCACTCTGTGGCCTCCTCCTGATGCTGCTGCCACCTCCACACTCTGTCATTGTGCCACTCTGTGGCCCTCTGATGCTGCTGCCACCTCAAGACTGTCATTGTGCCACTCTGTGGCTTCCACCTGATGCTGCTGCCATCTCCAAACTCTGTCATTGGGCCACTCTGTGGTCTCCTAATGCTGCTTCCACCTCACCACTATGTCATAGGGCCACTCTGTGGACTTCTCATGCTGTTCCCACCCTCCCCACTTCATGACCGGGCCACTATTTTGCCTTTCGGCCTGGCTGACCTCATCATTTATTTGACCCTTCTTCTGATCTGTCTGAAGGAAGTAAAAATGAGACGCACAATGGATCCTGTCTATGTAACAGCTGTAAGTCCTGCATGACATGGTCCCTATTTTGTATCAGAATTGGCTTATGATTTGGTAGCCAAAAGCAGGGGTGGGTACAAAACAGAGGATATGCAAATGATCTATTCACGTGTCATCTCTGTTTTGGATCCACTCCTGTTTTTTTGGGCTTTAGCAGTACTGATGGATTACTGACCAAATGCTGACCGAGTAAAGGCAGATGTTTCACAGACAGGATCAGTTTTTGGGGGGTTATTGTTCTGACGGATCAGAGGAAGGGCAAAATAATCAGTGACGTGAACACAAACTTACTGCTGACACCCACACCACTCTGTCTAGGGGGCTCTACTTGCATAAGCGTTTAATAGAACAGGTTCTGTAGAAATCTATGTGGAATCAGTGAATTGGTTTAAAAGGAGAGCGCTCATTCACGCTATAGTAGGATCTTGGGCCTCTGCACGGTTCTTTATACCTGGTGCTAACATTGACCTGTAAGGCCTCATGCACACAACTGTTCAGTTTTTTGCAGTCTGCAAACCGCGGATCTGCAGAAAACAAAAGCCTCCCTTGTGCCTTCCGCAATTTATGGAACGGAACGGGAGGCCGTCCATATAAATGCCTATTCTTGTCCGCAAAGAACAGACAAGAATAGGACATGTTATATTTTTTTAGCGGGGCCGCGGAATGGAGCAACGGATGCAGACAGCACACAGAGTGCTGTCTGCATCTTTTGTGGCCCCATTGAAGTGAAGGGGTCCGCCAAAACGGCGGCTCGGATGCGGACCCAAACAACGGTCGTGTGTATGAGGCCTCAGACTGAGTTCACACTTGAATTATTTGGTCAGTTTTGGCCCAGTGACAGCCCAAATAAGTGAAGCGTGCTGTGATTCTACAGCAGCCAGTTTTCAATTTTTTCATGTGCCAGGGGGATGGAAATCAGCAAACTGAGATGTAATGCCTGAACACCCAGGTTCAGTCCTACCTGGACTTTCTCCAATGAATACCGTGTTCCCTAACCTGATGGACTTCTGAGCAGCCAAATTGGAACAGTGCCCAGAACTTGCCCAGTATACTCTATCTGTACTGTCTTGTCAAGCCTTCCGTGTTAACAGATCTGCAGGTGGCGTCATCACACCCAAATGGACAAACTTGTCCTCTGCCAGAGTACAAAACATCACTTTTATCAAAAAGAATGAGGCATAGATTCATGAGGATTTTCACACACCACCGACTGAGGACAATAAATTGATCTGCTGCTTACTATCATGTTCCATACCATATGCCTGCTGCTGCCACCATCATGCCACTGTTGTCTGCCTACCATCAAGTTCTGTATCATATGGCTGCTGCTGCCACAATCATTCCATGGCTGCTGTCTGCCTGCCTACCACCATGTTGCATACCATATGGCTGCTGCTATTATGTCACTGCCACTATCTGCCTGCCTACCATTATGTTCCATACCATATGGCTTCTGCCAACTTCATGCAGCTGCTGCTGTCTGCCTGTCTGCTATCATGTTTCATACTGTCTGGCTGCTGCTGCCATCATGCCACTGCCGCTGTCTGCCTGCCTACCACCATGTTCTATACCGTTTGGCTTCTGCCGCCTTCATGCAGCTGCTGCTGTCTGTCTGTCTGCTATCATGTTCCATACTGTCTGGCTGCTGCTACCATCATGTCACTGCCGCTGCCTTCCTGCCTACCACCATGTTTCATATCATATGACTGCTGCTCTCTGCCTGCCATCATGTTCCATCCTGTGTGTCTGCTGCCACCACTGCTGCAGCTGCTACTCTTCATTGATGATCTGCTAATCCCCTTACTGCAACTTCTATTACTTCTGCTGCCAATACCATTCCTGCTGCACATACATTTAATGTCTTGTCTGTTCCATGTTATGCTTCTACTGCTGAAACTATTTCTACCACTATTACCCCTACAGACCTAGCCCTTTCTACATCCACACTGAACAGCTTGTTTAACTTCAGAACAAGCCCCTGTTTCTTATGACAAGTAACACTTGTATGTCTAAATACGGTCAGGCATTCTGCCCCCGTTAATGCATAATATTTGGACGATTGAGCAGAACAAGCCACTGTTTCTTCTGGCATTAACATCTGTATATATAGGGGCAGGGATATTCCCCTTAATAAGGCATACTTTTTGGATGCTTGGTCCCAACAAGCCACAGTTTGTTTTCACCATAACACATTATACAATATCTGCCCCTGATAAGGAACAATTTTTGGAAGATTTGTAATAATAAAAAGCATAACACATGCAACAGCTCAGTGTGTTTTTAAACACTGTTTATTAACACCGTCAACCATACTTTCTCCCATAGCTATATATGTTAGTGTCTCTCTGACATTATTTGCTATTGCTGTCCTTCCATTCAAGAGTTTAAAAGTGGAGGGAAGTGGGAGGAGAGAAAGAAAAAATTACAAAAAAGGAGAGATATTGTGAGAGTCTATAAGGTATGCCAACTATGTACTGGACCAGCTGATACCCCATATGCACAAAGACTTGATTTAGGCTGGGTAATTGTAGGCAATGTATTTTAAGATAAAAGCCATAAACCATCTAAGGTTAACTCATTTAAAACTTATGTGCCCAAAAATGGTTGCATTACTCACTGTAAGCTATGCTGTGATTATTACGAGGTGAAACAAAGGCTCTCTAACCTTATCCAGGCACCAGATGCCATTCTTACTCCTTATGACACAACACAAGATGACAACAAAATAGGACACTGGATTCTCTAAAGATTAATCTAACCATGTTGAAAGGATTAAGACGTCCTCCTAACCTTAACAATGGCACTATGTTCCATCCCATCTTTGCCCTGCAGATTGTTCCCCCAGACCAGTATCCTGTAGTGCCTTTGCAAATTCCAGAGTTCCTACTGAGCCAGGCCAAAGAGACTTTTGACAACTGAAGGCTTCTTTAATCTCCAAGGCCCTCAATGATCCAAAGATTCATCTTGAAGTTAGAATCCTTGTCACAAAGAGAAGTTTGACATGGGCTGGCAGAGCTTCAAATGCTTCTCCAGGTGACTAAGGCTTGTACGTGCCATTTCAAGGCTAGTTCTCATTGTACAGTGCTATCGTACTGAGAACAATTACACTGATTGTTGTGGTTAGCACGTGTCATTAGCTTTTCTCTGCAGAGGACATTACCCTGAGTCAACTGTAATACATAATATATAGCAGAGTATCTTTGACACAGATGCGAAATGTATGTGCAACAAGCAAAATATTCTAAAAAAAATAGCCCCATTGCCAACCTAAAACCAGGGATTGACAGTCTTGGCAAGCTGAGGGTTGGTGGTCACTTAAAAAGGCCAAGTTGGAGAATTCAGAAAGGAATCTCATTATTCTAAGCCGTTACCATTTTACCATCTTGCTAATACCTCATTATCACGAAAAAGTCAACACCAAGTCAGACATTTTACCACCTAATTTCCCATTGCGTTCAGTGTCGCAAGTGAAGGGGAAAATTGCAACAACAGCAAATGTCTGATTTACCTGTTGTTCTTGTATTCATGAATCCAGAATCCTCTGTTACATAGTTACATATAGTTAATATGGTTTAAAAAAAAGTCTATCAAGTTCAACCAAGGAACTCCAGTCACTCATCTCACTCAGAAACTTGGAACTGTTCCTAGTCTACCCGAACAATCTACATCTGCTAACCTATATCAGAGACAGAGTTCAACATCTGGATAACTGTTCCTGGAGTAGATGGAAAATGGAGTATCTTACTCTTCTTCAAGGACATAGAAAATGGCAGCATGCCAAACTGAACTTACAGGTAGAAGATCTTGTTCTCGTGAAGGACCAGAAAGTGGAAGGAAATGCATAGCCTGTAAAGTGGGAGTTTTTATTGAAAAACAAGATGACTCCAATTCTTTCATCAGACCTATATTTGAAATTGTCTTGCTCTTATCTGTTAAGAAGTAATTCTCTGTCAAGGAAGAAGGAACTTTCAAATAAAACTTTCATTCAACTGAGGTGTAGGTGTTCATCTTTGAATATATATTCCGAACCTTCACTAATGTAAGTCAAGTAGCCTTATTGCGGCTTCTCTATACAAACATTTTATCCATTTGATTATGCCAAGAACCGTTGATCATCAGACATTACTCTTTAAAGTTAGTTTATACAGTGAAGCCCACGGATTTCAGAAGTGAGGTGTGCTGTCACAGGTGTGGCTTTCAGTAAGAATCCATCATAATTGTATTCTGTTATGTCTGTTAACCATTTACTTTGTGTACTTTGCTGTCATCTAGTGGGAACTGTTTGGTTTAGGAAGTTGTCTATGCTGTAATTTCATATTATTTATCATGTAACTCCTCCTCCTCATATCCTGTGCCCTTAAGTATTTTCTTGTTTGTCAGACATGCTTCCAGAGCTGGAATCATCATTTCTCATGGTACATTCAATAAAGGCATATCCATTGCATCTCTCTATGTGCACTAGTGTCGCTAGGGGAATAATTATAGCGAGTTTACTATCTTTCATTGCTTGTTCAAGAGATTGCCACTCACACTTATCAGAGACTTCTGTCACATACATCGGTGGCAGAATCCCAGCTCTATCCTTAGTCTATGATTCATAATTAGCTATCAGTGATGCAGACATGGAAAACTTGCATGGCTGTCTCTATTACTGCTAAGACATATTCATAAATCATGTGTACTGGCAGGTGCCCTGGTGTTAAATAGAGTATGCTGCATTGATGACTTGAAAAATTTGACCAAAGTTGTAAGCTTTTGATGCTGTGTAAAAAAAAGCAGGCATTAAGAATAATGGGTACTAGTAGATTAATAAATTAACTAGTGTAAACTGAAAGGCTAATTATGCTTTTAATATTGGGAGAGCCTCAGGCCTTATACTGTAACCGCAAAGCACATTCTATAAATATTTGCTATCAGTGCATTTTATTTTATTTTTGTCTCAAATTTGGCTTTGTTTTCCATGAAAGGAATTTCCTTTCCTTGCTCCTAGATGAAAAGGGATGCATCTAGGACAGTGATGGCAAACCTTTTAGAAACTGAGTGCCCAAACTGCAGCCCAAAAGCCACTTATTTATCTTAAAATACTAGTCACGTTAAGCTGTGGGGTCATGGCTTAACACAGGCCTCAGTAAAATTAATGTCCCCGTTGGCGCCCCCCTAGTATTAAAAATGTGCCATTATTGGCCCCCATTATTAATAATGGCCCATTAGTGGCCCCCAGTATTAATAAGGCCCCCATTAGTGGCACCCAGTATTAAAAATACCCCCATAAGTGGCCCAGTGTTAATCATACCCTTTTAGTGCCCCCTAGTATTATTAAGGCTCTTATTAGTGGCCCCCAGTATTAATAAAGCCTCATTAATTGCCTGCAGTGATAATGCCCCAGTAGTGGCCTCAATATTAATAAGGCTCCTATTAGTGACCCCCAGTAATAATAATGCCCTATTAATAGACCCCAGTATTAATAAGGCCCGCATTAATGGCCCCTGGTCCCTGGTAAAATGAATGCCCCCATTAGTGCCCCCTAGTATTATTGTTCCTCCATTAGTGGCTCCCAGTATTAATATTGCCCTGATTAGAGGTCACAGTATTATTAATGCCCCCTTCCTGACTCTTGTGCAAAAAAATAAAACTCACCGCATCATTTGATTGTGAGGTGACAAGACCTGTGTTCATCCACTGAGCATCAAGTGTTCCCCGCGGCGCGACTAAATGGATAAGTGAGTTTTATTTATTTTTTAACACACGCAGGAGACTGTGGCAAAGGCTGTACTAATGAGCGCTCCACAATAGAAGTGCTTATTAGTAATAGCGCACAGGTGGAAACCCTACACATGGCCCACAAAGAGCCGCCTGCCCACAGAAAGGGCTCTGAGTGCCCCCTCTGGCACGTGTGCCATAGGTTTGCCACCACTGATCTGGGATTTTTGATGTGGGATTTTTTAGTACCTGGAAACCTTAATCTGAGCCCTTTTCTAATCCTGTAGGTGGAGCTCACTGTATATGGAGCTGTGGAGCTGGAGCTGTATACTGGTAAATCCAATTGTTGTGAACTTCCTCCAGTGGGGACTTCAGGCAAAAAGAATGTACTATAATTATGGTTGTATGAAAGGAAACAGGGGATTAGGAGTTCTGTACCAGAAAAATAGAGATCTGAGTCCTATAACTACAGTGACCTGCTGGCTCACTGCTAAATAGTTAATGCTATGGTGCTATGGTTTACAGTTAAAGCTGTTAAAATGTTTACTGTGATGCTAACTACCCACTATGTGGAAAGGATATGTATCCTAGTTAGCGAGTCTTCTGGTAAGCGAGCCAGTGAGAAGATTTGCTTGGTGTGTGCTGCTGCCAAGTAGACCAAGATGGAAGTCTTGTCCAGGGAGACACCATTCCTGTGAGTGAATGTGAGTGAAAGCTGCCAGAAAAGCACTGAATTATTACAGAAGGTTGAGGACCATTTAAGGGACAGTGTTTAGAAAAGGCAGTAAAGATAACACAAGCATACGGCTATAGACTTTAAGTAGTTTGGGTTATATTGCTTCTGGCACTCGCGACACTACTGAGACGGACCGGCTAGCCGATCTATGAATGAACCCCGTAATTGGGTTTTGCAGAGAAATATTCAGACTGATTGCATGAATTTAGGGAAGATTGTAGAAAGAGACTCAGGGAGGGCCAGCACTTTAGCCATCCCTATACACAGCCTTTCGGAAAAACCTACTTTTAACCCCTTAGTGACCACCCATACGCTTTTTTACGGAGGTCACTAAGGGGCCTTAGGCTATAGGGATAATGAATTGCATTGTAAAATCTATCAAAAATCTGTCTGTTATAGTCCCCTTGTGGGACTATTAAGTGGTAAAAAAAAAGTTAAAAAACCCACATTTATTCAACAAAAAAAAACGCTTTTACGTGTTTTTTCCAATAAAAAATACACTTTTCAATAGAAAAAAACTCCCCCATATGTTTGGTATTGCCACATCCGTAATGACCTGGACTACATAAATATCACATAAATTATCCCGTACGGTGAAAGCCGTAAAAAAAAAGAATTGCTAATTGCCACTGAAAAAACGGAATATCAAGCAGACAAAAACCACCATTTACTCCAAAATGATACCAATGAAAAATACAAGTCGTCCCGCAAAAATCAAGCCCTCACAGAACTCCATGGAAATAAAAATAAAAAAGGTATAGGTCTTGGAAAGCGGCAATGCAAAAACATTTTTTTCTTTTGAAAAAAGGGGTTTTATTGCCAAGAAGTAGTAAAAAGTAAAAAATAAAATATATGTATTTAGTAACACTGTAATTGTACTGAGCCAGAGAATAAAGATATGTTATTTATACTGAAAAAGGAACGGCGTAAATTTTATAACTTAAAAATGCAGTGGCAGTATTGCTGTTTTTCCCATCTCCCTCCTAGAAAGAGTTAATAAAAATTAATCATAAAGTCATGTGTACCCCAAAATGGCACCATTAAAAACTACAACTTGTATCACAAAAATCAAGCCCCCATAAAGCGATATAGATGGAAAAATAAAAAAGTTATAGCTCTTGGAACGCGTTGTTGAAAAAAAAAGGAAGAAAAATGCTTGGTCAGTAAGGCCCAAAACAGACTGGTCACTAAGGGTTTAAATACTGTAGAACTCTGCCTACTCCATGTATTTGCACTACACCCATCATCCACTCAGTAAGTCCTCATGCACACGACCGTATGTATTTTGCCATCCGTATTTCACGGATCCGTTGTTCAATTTTTTGTTTCCGTAGTATTTCCATTCCGTATTTCCGCAAAAAATCTCCATATGGTTTCTGTTTGCGGATCGCAAATAGAAACAGGAACTTGGTAATCATTTTTGAACACATGCCTTTTTCACTCCTTCTCTTGGTCATGTGATTGCTGTTACTTCATTGAGAGCTTAGTTGAAATTCTGTGTTTGCCAAACATTCGTTTCTGGCGGCTGTTATCTGTTGTATCATGGCTGACGATTCGGAAGAACTGGTTCTCTTGTGCTCTCTGCTTTATCAGCAACAGGAACTATGCTGAACGTGGAAGTGAGGAGGAGAAGGCATTGGGTCCACCCAATTGTCTCTCAGCAGCGCAGGAAGGGTCACTTCAACACGCTGTACATGGATCTGCGGCAGCATCCTGAAAAATGTCATGGGTATTGTTGTATGTCTGTGAACAGCTCTGACTTGTTGTTAGCAACTCTGCGCCCTGGCCTCACATACCAGGACACAAATATGAGGCGCTGCATTTCTCCTGAGGAACGGCTCATTGTGACGTTGAGGTATATATTTGTTTCTTTTTTTCTTTTTTTTGAATGTGCAAACTATAAAATTTTACTATTTTTGCTATTTGTAATATGTGTAATAGTGTACAATTTGATAATGTGCATAGTTAGATTTGGTGTGTATTTTTGGTGCGAGTATTTCTGTGTTGCATTATTTATTTATTTTTTCCAGATTTTTGCCAGAGCCCAAAGTGGAGGATTAGATCCGAATTGCTGAGGGTTTTTATGTCGATGCACAGTTTCCAAACTGCATTGGGGCACCGGATGGCAAACACATACGTGTTAAGAAGCCGCCTCACTCAGGGTTCCCATACTACAATTACTGCAATATTTATCGGTAGTGCTTTTGGCCTTGGCTGACACCATGGGCGTAGATATAGGGGGTGCAGAGATAGCAGTCGCTACCAGGCCCAGGAGCCTGAGGGGGCCCAAAGACCCTTGTGCCACAACGCACTGAGGGAAGGGGGGCTCAACCTGAACTCTCGCACTAGGGCCAATGAGCCGTTAGCTACGCCCCTGGCTGACACAGGTTTATAATTGTGGATATTGGGGCCTATGGGAAAACTGCAGATGTGTGCATTTTTAGTTCTTCTAGAATGTGTGAGAGACTTCAAGCCAAACAACTAGCCCTCCCAGAAGGTTCTACTGGACCATGGGCTCCATTTGTAATTGCGGCTGATGAAGGGTTTGCTTTGGCACCACACGTCATGCGCCCCTTCTCCAGACGCAACCTGGATGACAGCAGACGTATCTTCAACTATCGGCTGAGTAGAGCCCATCGGTATGTTGAGTGTGCATTTGGAATACTCACACACAAATGGAAGTATTACTGTCATCCTTACAGATGGCGCCAGAGAATGCCACCTGGGTTATTCAAGCATGTGTGATCCTGCATAACTTAGTCAGGATTCATGATGCTCCCTCAGAATTTGATTTGTTAGAAACTGGTACATCTTCATATGGAGGATTGGACCAGACCCTTCATAGACGACCTGGAACTGCAGGGCTTGCAGTTCGGGACCTCTATGAAGAATATTTTTCAAGTCCTGAGGGTGCATTGCCGTGGCAGATGGACGTAGTTCATGGCAGACTATGAATTGATCTGGACTCTTGGTTTTTGTTGTTTTCTAGTGAGTTTTTTTATTTTGGTATTGGGATTATATGTAGATAGTGTAGGGACTTACAAGACAAAGAGGACCCTTGAAGTGGGCTTGTGGGCTGGGGTTCAACTGTAGCCAAAACCAAAAAAAATCTGTCTGTGTTAATTAATGTTCTTTTTTGAAATGTGTTTATGAGTGAGTATGTAAATTATTATTATTTTTTGTCCACAAAAACCCGCTACTACCGCTTTATAATTATATGTATAGGCCCTATTTAATGTTTGATGACGTACCCACCTGTGTAGTGTGGGGTTTCGCTCTGGTAGACAGGATTAGCGGACGCAGTATAGAGGCAACAAGTTCTTTGGATCAAACAGTTCAGTGTTTTATTCACACTTTAGGCAAATGACAAAACAAGCAGTCGTATTTAAACAAAAAGTCACCTTGCGGTGTTGGTGGTAATTCACACCATGTGGAATTTCTGCCTCAAAGTCCTTGACCATAGCAGCACCAACATGTTTTCACGCCAAACAGGTAGCAAGTCTTCATCCAGACACAAGGCTCACAGATTCCAACACAGAGAGATGGTTTCTGAGCCCAGCTGCCTATTTAAGGATAGCCAGGTGCTGCCAAAACTCGGACAGGCACTTAAAATCCAGTCCGGTATTTTACCTCACCTGGCTGTAAATTAGCCCAGCAGCACAGGCTGGGAGGAAAATACCTGTTTTCCCAGACCAAACCTCTCACTGTGTCACAGTAGATAGTTTTAACAACATTTTTTTTTTTTGTCATGCAGAACACTTCAAGACGCTGTCCAAGGTCCTGGCTTTGGAGGTTATCCCAGCACCATATTCCTGCTCCTGTAAGTACAGGGGCTTTGATTAAGAGCTGCGCTTAGCATGGTGTGACAACTAGCTGGGCCCAGGTTGTGGTTCTGTGGATAACATTAAAGCCCGCTGCTTCATGTTATCCCTAGTCCGCACCAGCTCCATTGGATCCATTGGCAAATCCATTATGGCGAACGCGGAAGCAATAATGGAGGCATATAATAATTTTTTTGTATAGAAAAATTTTGTATCAAGGGAGCGAGCCCACTTAGCAGTCGCTCCTCCTTCCCTTCATTCCTTCTCTGCCTAAAATACTCGAGTACCTGAGCATCAATCAGGGTTTGAGTATTTGAGGCAGATTCCAGAATGTCTCTAGCCCCCCTTCTCCGCCGTTGCTGTCTCCTGGGTCGTTCTGGGCTGAATGGCACTGCAGCAGCTGCCTCAAAAGCCGAAGACTCCTCCTGTCTTTCAGGACGACACAGCTGTTTTGGCTCCTTCAGCCACAGGACGAGGAGATTCCAGGGGACCAGCAGCTTGCTATTCCTCCGTAGAGCTGGTTGCATTACTCCCTAGTTCCTCCAGGCTGTCAATGGTGCTGTGAATGAGAGATCATTATGAATAAACAATGTGTGTATAAAGGGTATTACCATATAAAACACATTTAAGAACCCTCACTGGAACACAAGGGTCCAGCAGCCTTTTAAAATATTGATGAACTAGTTTAAGTATTGCTTGTCATTATTAAAAGGCTGTAGAAGCTCTTAATAAAGTGGTTATTTGGGTTCCCTTCATATCTCATGTAGTCTAAAGTAAGTACATTATTTGTTAATGTCTTGGTCCATTGTTCCCATTATAGCCATGTGCTGCATTACAAAGGGCAAGCAAGGTCTGTTTCAGTACTGGCAGTGATGTACTGTCCTTGTCCACACTATGGTAGACACCGACTTCCGCCTACCAATGTTGACAAGCTGTTGATGGGACCTGCACAGATGGATGTTCCTTATCGCTATCCTCAGGTGTTTCAGATGTCACCCATTTGTGCAGTTCATGTCAGGAGAAACAATGCTAGATGGAAGTCTTCTTCTAGCATGGTCTGGACAAGGTCGGTATATTACCGCCAGAGAACAAAGTGTAACAGGCATGTGCAATCCAGCTTGTTAGAGATTAGCATAAAAAATTACTTCTATTCTGTTATCATTCATACACAATAAAAGCCAAAATCAAGCTTGTTTTTTGCATGTATACAATTATAACAACTTCTAAATTGATTTTGTACTCACAGCCTAAGATCCACCACAGGTTGCAAAAACTGAAGCTGCTTCGTATCTTTCAAAGCCCGCCATCGCCACTGTGTCCCTGTGAAATCACCAGTTCCCGCCAAAACTGATTGCGGCATGATTGCCAGCGCGTCTTCACTCGTTGCACTGTAGAAATATAACATAACAACCATTCTAAATGTATATGTACACATGTATAAATGCACATGTGTACAAATGGTTAAACAAAATGTATAAATTGAAAAACATTTATAGTGATACCATATACAGTAACTTGTATTGTACTAAAATTGTGTTAGTGCTGTACGCATGTTTTTTTAAATTGATTTGGGGCATATACATTCAATGGCCAAAAAAAACACATTTCACTCTATTTGATTCTAAAGGGTTGGTTCACCTCAGCAGGTAGCATTTATAATGTTTAAAACATGAATACAAGCCACTTTATAATCTATTTTTATTACCAACATTTCTTCCTACGCTGGCTGCCTTCATTTTAAAATCACTTGATACACTTCTTGTTTCCATGGTTACTAACACCATGAAATCCAGCTGCAGTGACCGCGCTTGAACAGTACAGGAAAAAGAGCAGGACTATCCCAGCGCCAGTGGTCCCAGCCAACAGAGAGGGTGGCAATTTGTCCTATAATATGCAAGCATGGCCACCGCTGCTGGATAGCAGGGTTGTTGTAACCAGGGAAACGTGCCAGTGCTCAAACGTTATATAGTTAAAATACAGGGATACACAATATGCGGCTCTACAGCTGTTTACAAACTACAACTCCCAGCATGTCCAGACTTTATAGATCAGCCTAAATAGATCAGCAGGGCACTGTGGGAATTGTAGTTTCATTACAGCAGAAGAGTCACAAATGGCCATCGCTGATGTAATTTATCAACGTATAGTGCCGTGGAAGGTGACAAGGAATATAACAATTTAATAACATCCTCAGGGTGCCCCTTCACAAAAAATTCCTAATTTCCCTGCTTCCCTTATATATACACCAGTGCATCAAAGGTAGACTTTCCCTTCTCCCACTCTCTGGCCAGCATCTCGCGAGTGACCTCCCCCCATGCCTGCTCCTTTGTAAGCCGCTCGTGATATGCATCGGGGCAAGAGGTGGCCAAGTCTTAGTTGGGATTATCTCCTCTTCTACCGGAGGTAAAAACTTGGTCAGGACTCTAGCCACTAATGGAACAACTTTTAGCAAATGAGGCAGTGGAAAATGGCCCAAGGGTCATTGAAAAGGGTTTAGGCGGAAACCCTTCAGTCCTGTGTGGGGGGCCTGGCTTGATCCTTGCTATGGGGCCCTTACTTCTCTATGTACACCACTGCTTCTGAGGCAAGGCAGACAAATTGGGGCCTAGTTCAGCACCTTGCACATATGCTCAGCTATTGTTTGTAAACACCAAACATATGGGCAAAGTGGGATGGGCCTAGCATTTCTACAGCATGTCCCGTATGCATACTGTGTTTTTTGCAGACCCATTGACTTGAATGGAGCCACGTTCTATCTTTTAGCGGAGCCACATTCTATCTTTTAGCGGAACGGATATATACAGAAACGGAATGCGGATGGATTGACTTACATTTTTTCTGCTGACCCATTGAAATGAATGATTTTGTATACGGTCCGCAAAAAAATAAAAACGGACAAGGAAAGAAAATACATTAGTGTGCATGAGGCCTAAGAAAGAAATTCCATTTTATTGTAGCCCAGTCTGCTTGGTCATTGATCTCCATATCTGAGATGACCTCCTGCTGTCCTGCCTTACACCCTTTTATCTATGCATTTAAAATCAAGGGGACCCCAGCCATGATCAGACAGGAGACCCTAAATTACACAGAAAAAGGTATAGGTATCTTTTCCTGCGCTAAATCACTTGTGTTAAGTCTACATTGTCCTAGATTACAAAGAGTCCATTAGTTTCTGATTAGTCTATATAATCAGAGACTTATTCCTACTTCCAACGTGGGCACCGCAAGTGCTTTAAATGCCCTGAAATATGCACTAAGGCCCATTCTGTTCTGGGAAAAAAGTCTCAAACAGCTTCCAGTGATAATTTTCTATCCATTACGGGGTATAAAGAATATTCTTGATCCGCTTAGAGTACTTTCACACTTGCGTTGTGAAGATCCGGCTGGCAGTTCTGTCGCCGGAACTGCCTGACGGATCCAGAAATCCATTTGCAAATGGATAGCATTTGCGTCTCTCCAGTGTCATCCAGAAAAACGGATCCGGTATTTATTTATTTTTTGCATTTCTAAAGGTCTGCGCGTGCATTTTAATGCATTTCAATGGAAAATAATTTCGGCATTCCGGCAAGTGTTCTGGAATTTTGGATGGAGAAAATACAGCAGAATATGTAACATCCCGGAGTATGTTACCAAACTCTTTCTTCCCACTACAACATGTTAGGGGTATGTAAATTGTCATCTTGTTTAATTATATTGTCATTAATGTCATTATATGTATTTTCCAGGCCTGTTTTATGTATTTGCTGTAATTTCCATGTGCACCAGCAGGTGGCAGCAATGTGTCCAGCAGGACCTTAGCCAGTTTAGTATATCTAGGCTGTAATAGTTCATTCCAGTTTAGTTCCCCTCCTCTCTGAGCAGAAGTGGGCCGGTCCCATGTCCTGTCTCATGGGGAGGAGAAAGAAGTTCTAGTTTAGTGTACCAGCCGCCCCTGCTTGGGGTAGGCTGTGTTAGTAGGAGCTCCCACAAACAGGGATCCCAAGACAGGATCGTGCCTCGGCTGAGGCCAAAGATCACTCTTCCCAGTCCAAGCCCTGCAGTCTTGACTGTGGACAAACAAACAGTACCTCCAGAACTATAGATCTCCAGGAAGAACCATTCCCTGCGAGCAGTACTGTGAGTACATATCCAGAGTCATATCCAGAGTCCAGGAGAAGACAAATTCCTCCTCAGCTAGTCAGGCCCATACCAACCAGAAGACAGAGAGAGCAGAAGATAGATACCTGCCATATTCTTCAGGCATATGATCAGAAGCAGAAGAGATATTGATCCCTGCCACATATTGCCAATACCTGCTGGGACCTAAAGGACTATTGCTGTAACTCGTATGGATTTATGCTGCATTAAGTAAAGACAAGTTGGATTATATCACAAGTCTGGATCTCATTCCTTACTACCAAAGTTCCTCAGTTACTCCAACTAGCAACACTCATTTTATTGCAAGTGAGCCAGGATCCAGGAGTCCAGCCGTACCCAGGTAGTAGACACCGTTGACACTACCATATCTGCTACACAGAGACACTATCCCCACTCTGGCATTCCTCACCTGGTGCGCGAGTTATTACATCTTAAAGGGCCCTGCAACCAGGGGCGGACTGGGCCGGGGGGCAGGGGGGCAATTGCCCCCCGGGCCTCTCTGTCAGCTCATTGTCCCGGCCGGCTGGGCCGGAATTATATGTGACTGCACACTGCAGCCTGCCCTGCGGAGGGAGACGGGGAGCTGGGGAGGCGTGCGGCCGGCAGCCTATCAGAGAGGCCGCCGGACCGGCGCAGGCGACGAGATGATGTCATCGCGCCGCCTGACTGAGCCGCTGCGCGGCCGTAAAGTAAGGAGCAGCGCTGGAGGCGGGACGGGAGTATTTCAGTGAAGGTGCTGGACTCGGCTGGAGGTAGGAGGTAAGTATAAGTCTGACTGGCTTTTTTTCCTCCTTATTTCTGTCACTGATAGGGGGGCCTATCTGGCTACTGGCTACTGGCACATTATAGGGGGGGGGCCCTATCTGGATACTTGCACATTATAGGGGGGCCCTATCTGGATACTTGCACATTATAGGGGGGCCCTATCTGGATACTTGCACATTATAGGGGGGCCCTATCTGGCTACTGGAACATTATAGTAGGGGGCCTATGGGCTACTGGCACATTATAGGGGGGCCCTCTCTGGCTACTGGCACATTATAGGGGGGTATGGCTACTGGCACATTATAGGGGGGTATGGCTACTGGCACATTATAGGGGGGCCCAATATGGCTACTGGCACATTATAGGGGGCCCAATATGGCTACTGGCACATTATCGGGGGGCCCTATCTGGCTATTGGCACATTATAGGGGGGGTATGGCTACTGGCACATTATAGGGGGGTATGGCTACTGGCACATTATAGGGGGGGTATGGCTACTGGCACATTATAGGGGGGCTATGACTACTGGCACATTATAGGGGGGCCCAATATGGCTACTGGCACATTATAGGGGGGCCCTATCTGGCTACTGGCACATTATAGGGGGCTATGGCTACTGGCACATTATGGGGGGGTATGGCTACTGGCACATTATATAGGGGGGGCTATGGCTACTGGCACATTATAGGGGGGCATATGGCTACTGGCACATTATTAGGGGGCCTATGGCTACTGGCACAATATATGGGGGGCTATGGCTACTGGCAGATTATAGGGGGGCCTATTGGCTACTGGCAGATTATAGGGGGGCCTATTGGCTACTGGCACATTATAGGGGGGCCTATTGGCTACTGGCACATTATAGGGGGCACTATGGGGACATTAGCTCAACTGGAGACATTACAAGGGTGTATTTTTGACACTGTCTATTATAAGGAGAATTATTACAACTGGGAAGGGGGCATTATGGTGGGCTTTATTACTCCCCCATGGTATGACCCCCTAGTAGCAGCACCAGCCTCTCCCTGCTCTGCTATCCCTCTGCCCCTTCTCCAAATCCTTATTATGATATTTTTCTCATTAGGATAAAACACATCAGCTCCGCCGAGCCCCCGGACAAAGTGTGGAGGTGTCCGAGATCCCCAAGGGCCAAGCCAAGTAATTGTAAGTTTTCATATGAAATATGTTTATGTTATACACACATAGCATATACCGTTCCCCACAATATACAGCTGACGAAAGTGTCAAGGGGGGGGGGGGGTCAGGAGGAAGCAGGGGAAATGGGTAAGCAGGAGGGGGGCTCAGTGGGCCTCTGCGTGTTACTTGCCCCCTGGGCCAAAAGTTGCCAGTCAGCCCCTGCCTGCAACAGTACCTGCGCAAGCTGCAATTGGGTCACGAACAACTCATAGACTTATACACATCTATCCTGACCCACTGCATATTTGGCCACCGTACCAGTGTCCTGCTCATTGCACATACTGCGGTATTTTCTCCAGCCAAATACCGTAAGATTGACTGAACTGAAGACATCCTAAAGCATACTGAACGGATTGCTCTCCATTAAGAATGCATTAGGATAAAACTGATCAGTTTCTTTCCCGGTATTGAGCCCCTAGGACGAAACTCAATACCGGAAAACTTTAACGCAAGTGTGAAAGTACCCTTATATCTATTTTCATCACAGTATATCAACTGTTCTGCTGCATCTTTCAGTTCTTATAGAAGAAAGTCTTCCCAGCTGCACAATTTCCCTAAGCATTTGTATCCATTATTTACCGCTTGAGATAAGAATGGTATCCAACCTCTTCTTGTCATTACATCAGCTGTCTGACTGCTGTTTAAGAAGCTGTGATCCCTTCCTAAAAGAAAATGAGACAATTAGTAGCTCGGCTCTATAAGAGCTCTCAGCAGTCAGTTAATCAATGCAGAGACAGTGTTTAAAGACAGAAGTGCTCTGACAAGGTGACAGAGAGGCTCCCCCTGCATCATCCAGCAGCATGCCAAGTGCTGGCGGGGTATAAAACTCACAGAAAAGTGCAGGTCTTTAGAACAGACATAGGGCTCATGCACTGCAACGTATTTTCTTTCCATGTCCTTTCCATTATTTTGCAGCCCATATGCTTTACCATTTACTTCAATGGGTCCGCAAAAAAAAAAAAAAAAAAGGAAAGTACTCTGTGTACATTCCTTTTCCGTATGTCCATTCTGCAAAAAAATACAACTTGTCCTATTATTGTCCGCATTAGGGACAAGGATAGGACTGTTCTATTAGTTGCCCGCTGTTTTTGCGGATCTGAAATTTGAGGGCCCTGAGGGGCATAGCTATTAAAAATTGTGTTTTAGTCTTAATAAGCCTCTGCGCTGGCGTTGGATTATGTCAGTACAATACAATTCAGTAGCGGACAGAGAAACACAATGTGATGCTGTAAATGGAGCATTCCTACATGAAGCTTGAGTTCTGCACTGGACATGTTTCTCTGAAATTATCCAAATTGTCTACTGTGATCAGGATTGGCACAAGGCATTTTGGTGCCTTGGGCAGAGCGCAAAAAGTGCCCTTACTTTCTAATATAGAGATGTAAACAAATTTAAAAAGAAGCAGTCATGGGCAGAACAAATGTAAATTCAGTTACTCACAGGTGACGTCTACACTGATTTGAGTTTATTGTACAGACGGCAAAATTAATACAGACTCCCAGATCCCAAAATTAAGACTCCCAGACAAGACCTCAAAATTAATACAGCCCCCAAATTCATACAGGCCCCATATTAAACCCAAAATTAATTCATCCCCCAAATTTATACCGACTGCAGATCAGACCCCAAATTTATACAGACCCCAAATTTATACAGACCCCAGCTTCATACAGACCCCAGATCAGCCCCAAATTCATACAAAGTGCAGATTAGACCCCAAATTCATGCAGACTACTGTTGCCCCACTATAAAGCCCACACCACCCTCCTCTCCTCTAAATGCAGACCTCAGACCAACAAAAAAATGCTCACCACTACTCTCTTCACTCCTCTCCTCCTTCAGATGCTCCTTCCACCACTCTGCGTCCAGCACTGTGTCCTGGCGTCATAGAGGGACAGGTCCTACTGCACTCCTACACACACTAGGTACTGAAGCTGTATGATATCAGGACCCAGGCCAGCGCCAGGAGAAAAGGAGCAAGGATTTGGGAGTAATGCCAGTATTAGCAGCACCATACTCACTACTCCCTGGGCTTCCTGTACTAATAATACTTATTAGTTACAATTATACTGTTTTTCAAGGTGGTACACTTCGCCTACCCGTGGTCCAGGGTGGAGCAGCTCAGTGCAGAGAGTGGAGGGCACTTCAACATGAAGGCCCAGCAGCAGTGGAGCGAGGTGCGTTAAAACTTCTATTTGTGACCTATGCAGCCACTTTGAAAAGCACTCCAGGTATGATTTCAATTACACCATCATCCATCTAGTGCTGCCAGCAGCTCTGAGGGGTCAAAGCTGCCAACATATTCCTTTTAAAACCAAATAATGAATGGATCCTAACATTCTTAGTTTTAGCCTTAAAGGGGTTGTTCAGCCATTAGTATTGATGATCTATTGTCAGGATAGGACTCACAGTTCAGACAGAAACCCGTCTGTGGGTATAATATTATGACAGATGGTATATATAATTATCAGCAGTCACAGACTACCACCCCTAAAACATAGCCTTTATTATATATCATTAAAATAAAAAAATAACCCTAGTGATAACAAAGAAAACAATGAAAGAAAACCTCTGCTATGTTATCACTAGGGTTATTAGTTTTTTAAATTTTAATGATATATAATAAAGGCTATGTTTAGGAGTGGTAGTCAGGATAGGTCATCAATATCTGATCGGCGGGGATCTGACACCCGCTGCTTCCTCTTGATTACACTGCACTTTGTCTCGGAAGTGCAGTGTAATACAACCATTCAAGTGAATGGAGCGAGTGCTTGTTATTACGCCTCCGCTCCAAAGACCAGTTTCACAGTTTTGTCTCCAAAGACAGAGTTTCTTTTCTCTGACGCTGTCCAATAAGCATACAGAGTGTTATAACAGACTCTTGCCAGCAGGTGTCAGCATGCAGAGAGCATGGCCGCATAAACTTACGCCTCATTCACACAGTCACTGTTCAATCAGTGATTGAGAGCCAAAACCAGGTGCGCCTCTAAACACAGGACAGGTGCAGATCTTTCCCTTATACCTTATGTCTGTGGAGGCTCCAATCCTGGTTTTGGCTCACAATCACTGATGGAAATCACTGACCAAAACACTGACGTGTGAATGAGGATTTAGTCATATCTCATGAGACCATGATCAATGTAAAAAAAAAAAAAAAAGTCATAAGTCAATCATTTCTCCACTATCTATAATGGAAACAACAATAAGAAACCATACAGCAAGAATAATAAATAAAGTAACATTCTAGTGGATAGATATCACAGTAACAGTCAGCCAAATATACTATCTGGTATAGCACAAAAATAGCATTAAAAGCTACAAAACACAGAGCCAACGTCTCATAACAGTGAAAGACAATATTAAAATCTTTATTGAATAAAGTGGTATAAAAAGAAATCACAATACATCAGATAAAAAAGCAAAGGAGGATGGGGTGTCACTGGAAAGACACACATCATGAGGAGTAGTGCTAATGACTGCAGTACTGGAATGGCGACTAGCAATAATTATAGCAGAGCTGTGAACTCTGCCAAAACAGGGTATATACTGCCAGAGTGCAAAGGTAATGGCAATGATAATAACATTCACATAGCAGCGAACAATGCTGGAAAATAATCCAATGCAAAGATCCCAAAAGATAAGGCAGAAACCACAAGTCATGAGGTGATCAAAAATGAATATTGTTGTTATTATCTCTGTTTTCTCTTCTGAACCCCCCCTCCTCCCCCCAAGAACATGCATCCTCCACTGAGCCAAGCATGTATGTGTTCTGAATGGAAGAGGGGAGAAAGCTGCTGCCAGACATCACTGGTGGGACTGCTCATATCCCCCAGAACAAAAGGATCAGCCATGTTAACATGGTAGTCCTTCATATGCTGTCAGGAAGATTTGGGAGGTCCCTCTACACATAAGGGGGTTGGTAGAACTGCTGAAATCAGTGTGTTTGGCTGGAATACATCTAACATGTATGGCCAAAAGGGTATATTCACATGGCAGATTTTGATAAGGTCAAAATCCATTGCTTACCTGCGGCAGAAACTGCTGTGTTTTCGGCCCCAATTGTTCTCCTTGAATGTCATGGACCCATTCTCAGTACTCCAATTCAATGGAGCTAAGCCGCGAGCGGACATGTCCCTCCCTGGTGTGGCTGCCTGCAGCTTTAATCCCCCATTCCACGATCTTCAGCACTGCCTCCCACTTAAAGCAATGGGAGGCAGAATACATGTGGCCGCTGGCAGAAAATTACAAAGCAGGACAATAGTGTAGCATGCTGCGGCAAATTATAATAATAAGCCACACCTCTAACTCCGCAAAATGCATATCTATATGTAACACTCCAGATTGGTGTTACCACTCCTGCACGCTGCTATTGTCTTTAGTTGTCTAACACACTGTCACCTATGTATTCAGTTCCAGATTCACCACAATGTGCATCTATAATATTGTTATGTAACTGTTATAAATGTAATGTGCCTGGTTCACCAGCAGGTGGCAGCAAATATGGCAGATCTATCCTTAGACAGGATGGAACTCTCAATTCTCCCCCCTTTTGGGCAGAAGTGGGCGAGTCCTGCTTGCTACCAGAAGGAGGTGGGGCAGTTCTAGAGGAATCCGGTTCAGACTCCATGTTGGAGCTGACAGGACACTGAACGGTTCCTTGGCTGAAACTAAGTCAGACTAAAGAGTGGAGTGCAGCATAAAGGAGGAATCAAAGTTACTAAGCTAGCCTGTCAGTACAGCAGAGAGAAAGAGAGAAAGCAGAGTTGAATTTGCCTGCGAGTTCATGCTAAAGCCTGCTGGAACCAGGATAAAGCCTGAAAACTGTTTGGAGAAACGTTTATTCAAGTAAAGCTGCCAATTAACTTCATCTCAAGGTCTGGACTTAAGTTATTCTTTCAAATCCCTCAATTGTTCCCCCTTTTGAGTGCTTTGGAGCCAAAGCCCGGGGTCCAGTGGTATTCAGGTAGGAGCACTGTGACACACAGAGAGACATTTAGGCCGCACTACACCACTCAGCATTCCTACTAAAGCTGGGACACAATATATAAAGGGCCCTGGGTGGAGGTGCACATTGCAATTTTGGCGTCACAAACAGGATCTACTTTAGCCCTTGAAGGCCCCCTCTATCTGTAAAACCCCCTACAAGAGACTTTATAGCATCTACTTACAGTTGGAGAGTGTGAATCTGCATTAGTTGCAGCACTGTGGCAAAACAGGGGTTAATCGGCCATCTTGGATTTGGGCATTGTGTGTTGAGAAGAAGGACATCCACCCAGCAAAGGTGTTATGGTTACCTGCACAATTGCTTGTAGAGGTTACTCGAAGAGGGGAAGGAGTCCAATGGCAGCAACACAGGAACAGAGGAGAACGGAAACTGAATGGATGAATGATCCTGATATGCAGGAATGGCGGTGGCTCAATGGACCCGATAAGGTCCACGTGGTAGATGAGTGCCAAAGAACGAGGAAGGCAAGAGAGTAGTCAGGCAGTCCTGGGTCGGTACTCGGGATGGCAGGTACAAGGATTCAGGATGAGGCAGGAGAGTAGTCGACGGAGGCAGAGTTCAGTACACAAGCAGGTTAGCACACAAATACTGAGAGGCTGAAGCAAGACTACGGCTGAGATAGCTCAATAATCTGGCAAGCGAGGAAGTGACATGGTCTTCCTTAAATAGGGCATACACAGATCTGGTTGGTCAAACCAAAAGCAGGAAAATTCAGGTCAAGGAGGTGGTTCAAAAAAGTAACAGAAACTGTCCAGGAAGCTCTGTGGTCTAGTGAGCAAGGCTACAACCTAGGACGCTGGAGTCTCCTGGTTCAATCCCTGACAAAAGGGGAGGTCACCAAACAGTCTGCCTCCACAGAGGAACCATTCTTACAGCAGAAGGAACTAAAGTGCTCAGTACAAGTTCCCTGGAGGACAAAGAAACCAACTCTACCCCCTACAGGAAGTAGAAGCAGCGACCATTTTGGAAAAGGTAAAAGGCAGTTCCTTCTTCCCTGGATCCTGAGAAGCAATGTCCAGAGGTCTGAGTGGGTACTGTTGGGGAAAATAACCTTGCTAAAGACTGTTAGGGAGTATAATCTGCCTGTGAGAGCATTATACTCCCCAAAATTGAGCAATTACAGCGACTCTTAAAGGAGCCATGCACCAATTATGCTGCTGTTGCCCATAGCAACGCGCACTGCAGTCTATATTACATTGACCCCTCTAGTCTGGTACAGGGTATCAAGAGCCATGTCCGATAGTGAGGATAGTTTTTACTACTAATGTCCTTTTGGGACTAATTACACCACTTTCACTGCACCTACCTACTTAACTAAGACTTAGCTTTTATTTCATATTATTAAATAATTATGGTGTAAATAACTAATGTTAAAATTCTCAGTGATCACTGGCCATTTGTCTATCCTTTTAGATTACCCTGTCAGGACCGACATCTGACTGGGTTTGACACACACTTTCACTAACAGGCTGCGCGCTTGCCTGTATTAGTTGTTTATTGAGTGCAATTCATTTTATTTCTCTGTAATAGCCTAATGAACATCTGCCATAAAATTCAGAGCCTCACGCTGCCCCCCGACATGTTTCGCCGTATCACGGCGTCTTCAGGGGTTAGGGCAGAGTGTACGCGTGTCCTCCTTGCGGCCGACTTATAAAGCCTTTGTTTGTGACGTCATTATTGGGAGCCTCACTAGGGGGCGTGATGGAAGGTTTCTTCCCAGGTGCCGATTGGATGTACGCCGTGAATCGGCTTGCTGTCGTCATACCTACCACCCCTTGACCTCGGTTACTTCCCCTCAATTGGTCCTCGTCATTATCAGGCGTCTGTTTACATCATAGCTCCGCCCGTCTGACGTCGGCTGCCTTCTTCCAATTGGTCCACGTCATCAGGTGCTGTTACGCATGCGCAGTTGATGTGACTGCTCTCCGATTTTGAGCTATTGCGCATGCTCGCCGACTTAATCATCAGCCTTCCCAATACATTGAGCTCGACGTATCTCTGACGCGCATGTTCACGGACTTAGATTCCGGCTGACTTCCATTCTTGTTCTCTCTGGAGACTCCCTTCGGGAGGTATTTCCTTACACCCATCCCTTAGTATTCTATCCTTCTTAGGTTTATCTACCTACTATTAACTACTCCCACGTTATGATATTCGTGTATCACTTTATTTGTCTAATATATATTCACACTACCTTCTCTGATGCCCTCATATTTCTTTATTCTTCCTATTATTTTTCTATATATTGAGGTTACTTACAGAAGAAGGTTAGGATAGGTGGGAATTATTAACTAGTTTGGGGAATATGGGGTGCTATCACGGGTTATGGGGACAAGTGGAGGGGGGGGGGGAGGGGGGGAGACAGATTTAGTCGCTCCACATCCTTCATCCCATATCTTTGAATTGATGAGTTATCTGTTAGGGACATCCCTACACTCCAACTTCATGAAATGTTGTCTATATTTCATTATGTATCTTTTGTGATTTTCTTCATCTATCTCCAACTCTCTCTCCCCTTTTTTATTCCCTTAATGTGATATTAATTTTTATTTATTTATATACCTTCCAATGTATAATCCCCACATTCAATTTCCACTTGGGAACCTCATGGAAATTGAATGTGGGGATTATACATTGGAAGGTATATAAATAAATAAAAATTAATATCACATTAAGGGAATAAAAAAGGGGAGAGAGAGTTGGAGATAGATGAAGAAAATCACAAAAGATACATAATGAAATATAGACAACATTTCATGAAGTTGGAGTGTAGGGATGTCCCTAACAGATAACTCATCAATTCAAAGATATGGGATGAAGGATGTGGAGCGACTAAATCTGTCTCCCCCCCTCCCCCCCCCCCCTCCACTTGTCCCCATAACCCGTGATAGCACCCCATATTCCCCAAACTAGTTAATAATTCCCACCTATCCTAACCTTCTTCTGTAAGTAACCTCAATATATAGAAAAATAATAGGAAGAATAAAGAAATATGAGGGCATCAGAGAAGGTAGTGTGAATATATATTAGACAAATAAAGTGATACACGAATATCATAACGTGGGAGTAGTTAATAGTAGGTAGATAAACCTAAGAAGGATAGAATACTAAGGGATGGGTGTAAGGAAATACCTCCCGAAGGGAGTCTCCAGAGAGAACAAGAATGGAAGTCAGCCGGAATCTAAGTCCGTGAACATGCGCGTCAGAGATACGTCGAGCTCAATGTATTGGGAAGGCTGATGATTAAGTCGGCGAGCATGCGCAATAGCTCAAAATCGGAGAGCAGTCACATCAACTGCGCATGCGTAACAGCACCTGATGACGTGGACCAATTGGAAGAAGGCAGCCGACGTCAGACGGGCGGAGCTATGATGTAAACAGACGCCTGATAATGACGAGGACCAATTGAGGGGAAGTAACCGAGGTCAAGGGGTGGTAGGTATGACGACAGCAAGCCGATTCACGGCGTACATCCAATCGGCACCTGGGAAGAAACCTTCCATCACGCCCCCTAGTGAGGCTCCCAATAATGACGTCACAAACAAAGGCTTTATAAGTCGGCCGCAAGGAGGACACGCGTACACTCTGCCCTAACCCCTGAAGACGCCGTGATACGGCGAAACATGTCGGGGGGCAGCGTGAGGCTCTGAATTTTATGGCAGATGTTCATTAGGCTATTACAGAGAAATAAAATGAATTGCACTCAATAAACAACTAATACAGGCAAGCGCGCAGCCTGTTAGTGAAAGTGTGTGTCAAACCCAGTCAGATGTCGGTCCTGACAGGGTAATCTAAAGGGATAGACAAATGGCCAGTGATCACTGAGAATTTTAACATTAGTTATTTACACCATAATTATTTAATAATATGAAATAAAAGCTAAGTCTTAGTTAAGTAGGTAGGTGCAGTGAAAGTGGTGTAATTAGTCCTAAAAGGACATTAGTAGTAAAAAGTGTTGATTAACACACCACATCCCTGCTCTTAAAGGGGAAGTACAGTTATTATAGTGAGGATAGCACCCACTTGGCCCGCCGCGATCCACCAGCAGCTGAAGCTGCATGCATCGTGCCTCTTACTAAGCCATACTTTTTTGAAGCACCTTAGCTCCCACGTTATTCAGGAGAAGCCCTCCAAGAACATCTTCAGTATGTCGGTGATCTACTCAAAGAGGAGGATGACACATGGCAGAATGACCTTGCCCGATGCAAGGCTCACAGGAGGAAGTGCATTACAGGATTTGATAAAGAAAGAGGAAGAAAGGAAAAATATGGAGAGGATGCTTAGTGGAGAAGGTGACTTATCTGAAAGAAGAAAAATCATGAAAATATATAAAGAAATTGTGGAGGAAAAAGAGCGCAGAGAAAAGGGAATTGCATGAAGCCTCCAAGACTTCCTTTTAGCCACCTGCTGAAGACAGCACGCTTGGTATGACACTGCTAGATCCTTCAACCACTGATAGTGACTAGGGATGAGCGAACTCGAACTGTATAGTTCGGGTTCGTACCGAATTTTGGGGTGTCCGTGACACGGACCCGAACCCGGACATTTTCGTAAAAGTCCGGGTTCGGGTTCGGTGTTCATTGCTTTCTTGGCGCTTTTGTGACGCTTTCTTGGCGCTTTTTGAAAGGCTGCAAAGCAGCCAATCAACAAGCGTCATACTACTTGCCCCAAGAGGCCGTCACAGCCATGCCTACTATTGGCATGGCTGTGATTGGCCAGAGCACCATGTGACCCAGCCTCTATTTAAGCTGGAGTCACATAGCGCCGCCCGTCACTCTGCTCTGATTAGCGTAGGGAGAGGTTGCGGCTGCGACAGTAGGGCGAGATTAGGCTGATTAACTCCTCCAAAGCACTTGATTAATTGATCGATCTGCAGCTGTGGATCATTGAGCTGCTGATACTCAATTGCTCACTGTTTTTAGGCTGCCCAGACCGTTTGTCAGTCACTTTTTTCTGGGGTGATCGGCGGCCATTTTGTGTCTTGTGCGGTGCTGCGACCAAGTGCATCCAAGCTGCGACCAAGTGCATTTAACCCTCAATGGTGTGGTTGTTTTTTGGCTAAAGCCTACATCAGGGTGAAGCTGTCACACCAAGTGCATTTAACCAGCAATAGTCTGTTTATTTTTTGGCCATATACTACATCAGGGGCAAGCTGCGCCTGTCACCAAGTGCATTTAACCCTCAATGGTGTGGTTGTTTTTTGGCTAAAGCCTATATCAGGGTGAAGCTGTCACACCAAGTGCATTTAACCAGCAATAGTCTGTTTATTTTTTGGCCATATACTACATCAGGGGCAAGCTGCGCCCGTCACCAAGTGCATTTAACCCTCAGTAGTGTGGTTGGTCAAGCTATCACACCAAGTGCATTTAACCAGCAATAGTCTGTTCATTTTTTGGCCATATACTAAATCAGGGGCAAGCTGCGCCCGTCACCAAGTGCATTTAACCAGCAATAGTCTGTTCATTTTTTGGCCATATACTACATCAGGGGCAAGCTGCGCCTGTCACCAAGTGCATTTAACCCTCAATGGTGTGGTTGTTTTTTGGCTAAAGCCTACATCAGGGTGAAGCTGTCACACCAAGTGCATTTAACCAGCAATTGTCTGTTCATTTTTTGGCCATATATATACTACATCAGGGGCAAGCTGCGCCCGTCACCAAGTGCATTTAACCCTCAGTAGTGTGGTTGGTCAAGCTGTCACACCAAGTGCATTTAACCAGCAATAGTGTGGTTATTTTTTGGCCATATCCCAGTCTAATTCTGTCACTAAATCCATACCGGTCACCCAGCGCCTAAATACTAGGCCTCAAATTTATATCCCGCTAAATCTGTCGTTACCGCTGTCCTGTTGTGGCTGGGCAAGTTATTTAGTGTCCGTCAAAGCACATTTTTTGTTCTGGGTTGAAATACAATTCCCAATTTAGCAATTTCATAATTTAGTGGTTTCTGCTATATCAGAGCTATTTGAAATCTATCCCTAAAAGGGTATATAATATTCAAGGTGCACATAGGGTCATTCAGAATAACTTCACACACACGCTACTGTGCATTTCCAAGTCTAATTCTGTCACTAAATCCATACCGGTCACCCAGCGCCTAAATACTAGGCCTCAAATTTATATCCCGCTAAATCTCTCGTTACCGCTGTCCTGTTGTGGATGGGAAAGTTATTTAGTGTCCGTCAAAGCACATTTTTTGTTCTGGGTTGAAATACAATTCCCAATTTAGCAATTTCATAATTTAGTGGTTTCTGCTATATCAGAGCTATTTGAAATCTATCCCTAAAAGGGTATATAATATTCAAGGTGCACATAGGGTCATTCAGAATAACTTCACACACACGCTACTGTGCATTTCCAAGTCTAATTCTGTCACTAAATCCATACCGGTCACCCAGTGCCTAAATACTAGGCCTCAAATTTATATCCCGCTAAATCTCTCGTTACCGCTGTCCTGTTGTGGATGGGAAAATTATTTAGTGTCCGTCAAAGCACATTTTTTGTTCTGGGTTGAAATACAATTCCCAATTTAGCAATTTCATAATTTAGTGGTTTCTGCTATATCAGAGCTATTTGAAATCTATCCCTAAAAGGGTATATAATATTCAAGGTGCACATAGGGTCATTCAGAATAACTTCACACACACGCTACTGTGCATTTCCAAGTCTAATTCTGTCACTAAATCCATACCGGTCACCCAGCGCCTAAATACTAGGCCTCAAATTTATATCCCGCTAAATCTCTCGTTACCGCTGTACTGTTGTGGCTGGGAAAGTTATTTAGTGTCCGTCAAAGCACATTTTTTGTTCTGGGTTGAAATACAATTCCCAATTTAGCAATTTCATAATTTAGTGGTTTCTGCTATATCAGAGCTATTTGAAATCTATCCCTAAAAGGGTATATAATATTCAAGGTGCACATAGGGTCATTCAGAATAACTTCACACACACGCTACTGTGCATTTCCAAGTCTAATTCTGTCACTAAATCCATACCGGTCACCCAGCGCCTAAATACTAGGCCTCAAATTTATATCCCGCTGAATTTGAATACAATACATTGGGCCAAATAATATTTTTGTTGTTGTGGTGAACCATAACAATGAGGAACTTTATTTACAAATGCCTGCACGGGCAATAACAACCTATCTTGGCCCAAGTACAAATTTAATACTTCACTTTTATTGTTTAGTTCATTAAAAAGTGTCACTGATGTATGTGAATCACATGTGATGGGACACAAACACACGAACAGAATAGCCTACTAGAGTGTTAAAAACACGGTCACACAACCCACTGTGAGAGACGGTGGATGTGGCCGGTAAAAGGCGATGCATATAATCACTTGCTCCAAAATGCGTGAAGAGCAAAGGAGAATGCAGTGCCACCACGTCCCGCATGTATTGTACCAGTAAGATTCTACTGGACTGTCGGTCCAAAAACCATAGTGGGAGAGTAATGCCTCAATCCCACTATGTGGATCAAAAAAAAAAAAATGTTAGAATTCTGATTTTTGACCTATTTATTCCAAAAAGATACCTCCCAAGTTATAAAAAGGCAGTGAAAGCGAAACCTTCATTGAGTCCCTTTGGGTTTAAACTGTCAAGGCGATAAATCCACCTGGTTTCTTCTTGTAGAAGAATGACATCCAGGTTGCCTTTTCTTGCTCCTAAAGTCTTTTTACAGATGCCCCAGAATTTTAACACCCTATGGTCTCCCCCATGATGACTTCTGACATGTCTGGAGATGGATGTATTCGCAAGAGTATTGATGCTACTAATGTGTTGGCAGATCCTTCTCCTAAATTCCTGAGATGTTTTGCCAACATAAATTTTTAGACAGGGACATTGGATGGCATAAACTATACCTTTGGTCTTGCAATTAATATATTGCCTAATCTGGTATTCTTTTTTATCAACAGGATTGATGAAAGACCGACATTTCTTCACAAGAGGACAATAGACGCAGTTGCCACATGGGTAAGTGCCCACTACATTTGATTTCAACCAAGTTGTTTTTTGTGGTTCCGGACTAAAGAAACTATGAACTAGTACATCCTTGAGATTCCTGCCACGGCGATAGGTTACACTAGGATTGGATGTAATGATTGACCTCAGATCATTATCAGCCCACAAAACATGCCAATGCTTTCTAAGAATGCCAAACACCTTATTATTCTGTGCATCAAACGTGCCAATGCATCTCACCGTATGCACCTTCGAAACCACAGACGAGTTGGTCAGAAGTTCCGTCCTATTGGTCCTACTTGCCCTGGCATAGGCCTGATGTAGAACCTTTTTTGGGTAGCCTCTAGCCTCTTATATCGATCATATAAGATTTTACTTTCTTTTTCAAAACTAGCTTCGTCCGAGCAATTCCTACGGGCCCTGATATATTGCCCTATAGGTATTCCTTTCTTGAGGGGTCTAGGATGGAAACTATTCCATTCCAATAGACTGTTCGTCGCTGTGGGTTTCCGGTAAACTTCTGACCGGATGTGGCCATCAGGGTCCAGGGTCAATTTTAAATCCAGGAAAGTGATAGTGCTGTCATTTATCTCTGAAGTGAATGCCATGCCAATGGCATTATTGTTAAGTACTGTAACAAAACGGTGAAAGTTATCGGTGGTGCCATCCCAGAGGATTAGTACATCATCAATGTACCTCCCCCAAAATAAAATGTGCTGAGTAAATTCAAAAAAATCCGACGTGAAAACCCACCACCCCAAAAATAAATTAGCGTAATTTGGTGCACATTTACTTCCCATTGCGGTCCCGACAAGTTGTAGATAGTATTGGCCGTCAAAAAGGAAGTAATTGTGTGTGAGTAAGTAATGAAGGAGAGTTAGAAGAAACTCATTATGTGCGTGAAACTGAATACTTTTTGTTGACAGAAAAGTGGAAACCGCCTTTATCCCTAAATCATGCTTGATGTTAGTATAAAGGGCCTCAACATCGAGGCTGGCAAGTTTCGTTGTCTGAGTGACCTGGATATCCTGGAGCCTGATGACCACATCCTTAGTATCCCTAATAAATGATGGTAGGCTGGGCACAAAAGGTGCTATGAATTCATCAATATATTGACTGATGTTTTCGGTCAGACTGTTGTTACCAGACACTATCGGCCTGCCTGGTACCGGTTGTCTCTGTTTGTGCACTTTAGGGATCGCATAGATGGTAGCGATCGTCGGGTGTGCATTGAAAAGATATTTATATTCCTCTTTTGATATTAGTTTTTCAACCTTAGCGGCAGTCAAAATTCCTTTCAATTCCGCTAGGAACCTATCTGTTGGATTACAATCCAACTTCTGGTATGTGTCACTTTGTTTAACCAAGACCTCAACCATTTTTTGATAGTCCTGTTTGTCCATAAGGACAACATTGCCCCCCTTATCCGAAGATTTTATTACCAGGTCTTCGTTCGTGCTCAGTTCCTCTAGGGCCCGTTGTTCATCATTCCCAAGATTAAGTTGTGCAGTTGGTATTTTAGTACTTAAGGTTTTTAGATCCCTTGTTACTAGTTGTACAAACGTATCAATATTACCATACTGAGAAAAAGGGGGGGTGTACTTGGATTGTGATTTTAATCCCGAAAGTGGTGCCTCAACTGTATCTTGGGCATTTTCATCTAGGGTGTCTAATGATTCCAGGATGGCCAGAGCCTGTCTTTCATTGGCCTGAATTCGCTGGAAGTCTCTAGACTGTTGATTGAATGTTTTATGAAGGGCCAACTTCCTGGCAAACAGGTTAATATCTTTAACCTAGTTGAAACATTGGAAGGAGGGGGTTGGTGTAAAGGACAGTCCTTTATTGAGTATTTTAATATGCTCTGATCCCAGAGTGAAACTAGAAAGATTGATCACCCTAAGTGAATCAATTACGTCCTGGCGTTGTATGCCCACTTCTCCCTGTCCCTCACAGATGGGCCTTGGCCTAAAAAAGAGGGCAGGTTTGCGGATGGTGTAGTTGGTGGCATAGGTGTTGAAGGAGCACAAAAAACTCCAGATGATAAAGAGGGTAAGAATTGCGTTTGTTGTTGGGAACTGGCTGCAGAGGCAGGAGTGGATATTGTCATAATTGCGCTTGACACTGGAACAGACCACTGTGTTGCTTGCCATGTTTGACCAGATGGTAAAGCCCCACCTGTTTGTGAAGTAGGCACCCTGCTTTGATGTGGTTGTCCACGTCCTCTGTATTTGCGCCTAGGCGCCGCAGGTGGCCTTTGTGGGCGACCTTCTGATCCTGACCAGTCGGATTCCGAGAAATCAGACTGGGACTCACTTTGTCTATTGATGTTAAACCTCTTCGATTGAGTATTACCAGTATTGGGTCTGTATATTTGACCAGTGTCAAAATCTCTTTTGTCCCTTATATATTTATTATGTTTTCTTTCTTTAATTTCGATTTGAAAGGACTCAATATGCTTCTGTAGCCGCAACTCTTGTGAAATAAAATCAGGATTGGACCTAAGGTGTTGTATCTGGGAGATTTCTTGTTCTAATCGTCTAGCAGTACTCGTCAATGACAGTACTCGTCAAGTACTAATGCCAAATAGCACTTCCAGTGGAGTAGTGGGGTGATGAAACAAATCCCCCCCCCCCCTTTCTTCACAAATAAAGGGCAACAATTTGGATAGTCAGATAGGTCACCAGCACCTGCGGACGTGGCAAACACACCCTGGCATTAATAAACAGGGGTGGGTTTAACATATTTTTTTTTTTGATCCACATAGTGGGATTGAGGCATTACTCTCCCACTATGGTTTTTGGACCGACAGTCCAGTAGAATCTTACTGGTACAATACATGCGGGACGTGGTGGCACTGCATTCTCCTTTGCTCTTCACGCATTTTGGAGCAAGTGATTATATGCATCGCCTTTTACCGGCCACATCCACCGTCTCTCACAGTGGGTTGTGTGACTGTGTTTTTAACACTCTAGTAGGCTATTCTGTTTGTGTGTTTGTGTCCCATCACATGTGATTCACATACATCAGTGACACTTTTTAATGAACTAAACAATAAAAGTGAAGTATTAAATTTGTACTTGGGCCAAGATAGGTTGTTATTGCCCGTGCAGGCATTTGTAAATAAAGTTGTTATTAACCTTGCCCAGGTTAGGTCCTAAATCTATTATAACAATGAGGAAAACATCTAGTAAGGGACGTGGACATGGTCGTGGTGGTGTTAGTGGACCCTCTGGTGCTGGGAGAGGACGTGGCCGTTCTGCCACATCCACACGTCCTAGTGTACCAACTACCTCAGGTCCCAGTAGCCGCCAGAATTTACAGCGATATATGGTGGGGCCCAATGCCGTTCTAAGGATGGTAAGGCCTGAGCAGGTACAGGCATTAGTCAATTGGGTGGCCGACAGTGGATCCAGCACGTTCACATTATCTCCCACCCAGTCTTCTGCAGAAAGCGCACAGATGGCGCCTGAAAACCAACCCCATCAGTCTGTCACATCACCCCCATGCATACCAGGGAAACTGTCTCAGCCTCACGTTATGCAGCAGTCTCTTATGCTGTTTGAAGACTCCGCTGGCAGGGTTTCCCAAGGGCATCCACCTAGCCCTTCCCCAGCGGTGAAAGACATAGAATGCACTGACGCACAACCACTTATGTTTCCTGATGATGAGGACATGGGAATACCACCTCAGCATGTCTCTGATGATGACGAAACACAGGTGCCAACTGCTGCGTCTTTCTGCAGTGTGCAGACTGAACAGGAGGTCAGGGATCAAGACTGGGTGGAAGACGATGCAGGGGACGATGAGGTCCTAGACCCCACATGGAATGAAGGTTGTGCCACTGACTTTCACAGTTCGGAGGAAGAGGCAGTGGTGAGACCGAGCCAACAGCGTAGCAAAAGAGGGAGCAGTGGGCAAAAGCAGAACACCCGCCACCAAGAGACTCCGCCTGCTACTGACCGCCGCCATCTGGGACCGAGCACCCCAAAGGCAGCTTCAAGGAGTTCCCTGGCATAGCACTTCTTCAAACAATGTGCTGACGACAAGACCCGAGTGGTTTGCACGCTGTGCCATCAGAGCCTGAAGCGAGGCATTAACGTTCTGAACCTGAGCACAACCTGCATGACCAGGCACCTGCATGCAAAGCATGAACTGCAGTGGAGTAAACACCTTAAAACCAAGGAAGTCACTCAGGCTCCCCCTGCTACCTCTTCTGCTGCTGCCGCCTCGGCCTCTTCTGCTGCTGCCGCCTCGGCTTCTTCCTCCGCCTCTGGAGGAACGTTGGCACCTGCCGCCCAGCAAACAGGGGATGTACCACCAACACCACCACCACCTCCGTCACCAAGCGTCTCAACCATGTCACACGGCAGCGTTCAGCTCTCCATCTCACAAACATTTGAGAGAAAGCGTAAATTCCCACCTAGCCACCCTCGATCCCTGGCCCTGAATGCCAGCATTTCTAAACTACTGGCCTATGAAATGCTGTCATTTAGGCTGGTGGACACAGACAGCTTCAAACAGCTCATGTCGCTTGCTGTCCCACAGTATGTTGTTCCCAGCCGCCACTACTTCTCCAAGAGAGCCGTGCCTTCCCTGCACAACCAAGTATCCGATAAAATCAAGTGTGCACTGCGCAACGCCATCTGTAGCAAGGTCCACCTAACCACAGATACGTGGACCAGTAAGCACGGCCAGGGACGCTATATCTCCCTAACTGCACACTGGGTAAATGTAGTGGCAGCTGGGCCCCAGGCGGAGAGCTGTTTGGCGCACGTCCTTCCGCCGCCAAGGATCGCAGGGCAACATTCTTTGCCTCCTGTTGCCACCTCCTCCTTCTCGGCTTCCTCCTCCTCTTCTTCCACCTGCTCATCCAGTCAGCCACACACCTTCACCACCAACTTCAGCACAGCCCGGGGTAAACGTCAGCAGGCCATTCTGAAACTCATATGTTTGGGGGACAGGCCCCACACCGCACAGGAGTTGTGGCGGGGTATAGAACAACAGACCGACGAGTGGTTGCTGCCGGTGAGCCTCAAGCCCGGCCTGGTGGTGTGTGATAATGGGCGAAATCTCGTTGCAGCTCTGGGACTAGCCAATTTGACGCACATCCCTTGCTTGGCGCATGTGCTGAATTTGGTGGTGCAGAAGTTCATTCACAACTACCCCAACATGTCAGAGCTGCTGCATAAAGTGCGGGCCGTCTGTTCGCGCTTCCGGCGTTCACATCCTGCTGCTGCTCGCCTGTCTGCGCTACAGCGTAACTTTGGCCTTCCCGCTCACCGCCTCATATGCGACGTGCCCACCAGGTGGAACTCCACCTTGCACATGCTGGACAGACTGTGCGAGCAGCAGCAGGCCATAGTGGAGTTTCAGCTCCAGCACGCACGGGTCAGCCGCACTACAGAACAGCACCACTTCACCACCAATGACTGGGCCTCCATGCGAGACCTGTGTGCCCTGTTGCGCTGTTTCGAGTACTCCACCAACATGGCTAGTGGCGATGACGCCGTTATCAGCGTTACAATACCACTTCTATGTCTCCTTGAGAAAACACTTAGGGCGATGATGGAAGAGGAGGTGGCCCAGGAGGAGGAGGAGGAGGAGGAAGAGGGGTCATTTTTAGCACTTTCAGGCCAGTCTCTTCGAAGTGAGTCAGAGGGAGGTTTTTGGCAACAGCAGAGGCCAGGTACAAATGTGGCCAGCCAGGGCCCACTACTGGAGGACGAGGAGGACGAGGATGAGGTGGAGGAGGATGAGGATGAAGCATGGTCACAGCGGGGTGGCACCCAACGCAGCTCGGGTCCATCACTGGTGCGTGGCTGGGGGGAAAGGCAGGACGATGACGATACGCCTCCCACAGAGGACAGCTTGTCCTTACCCCTGGGCAGCCTGGCACACATGAGCGACTACATGCTGCAGTGCCTGCGCAACGACAGCAGAGTTGCCCACATTTTAACCTGTGCGGACTACTGGGTTGCCACCCTGCTGGATCCACGCTACAAAGACAATGTGCCCACCTTACTTCCTGCACTGGAGCGTGATAGGAAGATGCGCGAGTACAAGCGCACGTTGGTAGACGCGCTACTGAGAGCATTCCCAAATGTCACAGGGGAACAAGTGGAAGCCCAAGGCCAAGGCAGAGGAGGAGCAAGAGGTCGCCAAGGCAGCTGTGTCACGGCCAGCTCCTCTGAGGGCAGGGTTAGCATGGCAGAGATGTGGAAAACTTTTGTCAACACGCCACAGCTAACTGCACCACCACCTGATACGCAACGTGTTAGCAGGAGGCAACATTTCACTAACATGGTGGAACAGTACATGTGCACACCCCTCCACGTACTGACTGATGGTTCGGCCCCATTCAACTTCTGGGTCTCTAAATTGTCCACGTGGCCAGAGCTAGCCTTTTATGCCTTGGAGGTGCTGGCCTGCCCGGCGGCCAGCGTTTTGTCTGAACGTGTATTCAGCACGGCAGGGGGCGTCATTACAGACAAACGCAGCCGCCTGTCTACAGCCAATGTGGACAAGCCGACGTTCATAAAAATGAACCAGGCATGGATCCCACGGGATCTGTCCGTCCCTTGTCCAGATTAGACATTAACTACCTCCCCTTAACCATATATTATTGGACTCCAGGGCACTTCCTCATTCAATCCTATTTTTATTTTCATTTTACCATTATATTGCGAGGCTACCCAAAGTTGAATGAACCTCTCCTCTGTCTGGGTGCCGGGGCCTAAATATATGCCAATGGACTGTTCCAATGTTGGGTGACGTGAAGCCTGATTCTCTGCTATGACATGCAGACTGATTCTCTGCTGACATGAAGCCAGATCCTCTGTTACGGGACCTCTCTCCTCTGCCTGGGTGCTGGGCCCAAATTTATGACAATGGACTGTTGCAGTGGTGGGTGACGTGAAGCCTGATTCTCTGCTATGACATGAAGACTGATTCTCTGCTGACATGAAGCCAGATTGTCTGTTACGGGACCTCTCTCCTCTGCCTGGGTGCTGGGCCTAAATATATGCCAATGGACTGTTGCAGTGGTGGCTGACGTGAAGCCTCATTCTCTGCTATGACATGCAGACTAATTCTCTGCTGACATGAAGCCAGATTGTCTGTTACGGGACCTTTCTCCTCTGCCTGGGTGCTGGGCCTAAATTTATGACAATGGACTGTTGCAGTGGTGGGTGACGTGAAGCCTGATTCTCTGCTATGACATGCAGACTGATTCTCTGCTGACATGAAGCCAGATCCTCTGTTACGGGACCTCTCTCCTCTGCCTGTGTGCTGGGCCTAAATATATGCCAATGGACTGTTGCACTGGTGGCTGACGTGAAGCCTGATTCTCTGCTATGATATGAAGACTGATTCTCTGCTGACATGAAGCCAGATTGTCTGTTACGGGACCTCTCTCCTCTGCCTGGGTGCTGGGCCTAAATATATGCCAATGGACTGTTGCAGTGGTGGCTGACATGAAGCCTCATTCTCTGCTATGACATGCAGACTAATTCTCTGTTGACATGAAGCCAGATTGTCTGTTACGGGACCTCTCTCCTCTGCCTGGGTGCTGGGCCTAAATTTATGCCAATGGACTGTTGCAGTGGTGGGTGACGTGAAGCCTGATTCTCTGCTATGACATGCAGACTGATTCTCTGCTGACATGAAGCCAGATTGTCTGTTACGGGACCTCTCTCCTCTGCCTGGGTGCTGGGCCTAAATATATGCCAATGGACTGTTGCAGTGGTGGCTGACGTGAAGCCTCATTCTCTGCTATGACATGCAGACTAATTCTCTGCTGACATGAAGCCAGATTGTCTGTTACGGGACCTCTCTCCTCTGCCTGGGTGCTGGGCCTAAATTTATGACAATGGACTGTTGCAGTGGTGGGTGACGTGAAGCCTGATTCTCTGCTATGACATGCAGACTGATTCTCTGCTGACATGAAGCCAGATTGTCTGTTACGGGACCTCTCTCCTCTGCCTGGGTGCTGGGCCTAAATATATGCCAATGGACTGTTGCAGTGGTGGCTGACGTTAAGCCTCATTCTCTGCTATGACATGCAGACTAATTCTCTGCTGACATGAAGCCAGATTGTCTGTTACGGGACCTCTCTCCTCTGCCTGGGTGCTGGGCCTAAATTTATGACAATGGACTGTTGCAGTGGTGGCTGACGTGAAGCCTGATTCTCTGCTATGACATGCAGACTGATTCTCTGCTGACATGAAGCCAGATTGTCTGTTACGGGACCTCTCTCCTCTGCCTGGGTGCTGGGCCTAAATATATGCCAATGGACTGTTGCAGTGGTGGCTGACGTGAAGCCTCATTCTCTGCTATGACATGCAGACTAATTCTCTGCTGACATGAAGCCAGATTGTCTGTTACGGGACCTCTCTCCTCTGCCTGGGTGCTGGGCCTAAATTTATGCCAATGGACTGTTGCAGTGGTGGGTGACGTGAAGCCTGATTCTCTGCTATGACATGCAGACTGATTCTCTGCTGACATGAAGCCAGATTGTCTGTTACGGGACCTCTCTCCTCTGCCTGGGTGCTGGGCCTAAATATATGCCAATGGACTGTTGCAGTGGTGGCTGACGTGAAGCCTCATTCTCTGCTATGACATGCAGACTAATTCTCTGCTGACATGAAGCCAGATCCTCTGTTACGGGACCTCTCTCCTCTGCCTGTGTGCTGGGCCTAAATATATGCCAATGGACTGTTGCACTGGTGGCTGACGTGAAGCCTGATTCTCTGCTATGATATGAAGACTAATTCTCTGCTGACATGAAGCCAGATTGTCTGTTACGGGACCTCTCTCCTCTGCCTGGGTGCTGGGCCTAAATATATGCCAATGGACTGTTGCAGTGGTGGCTGACGTGAAGCCTCATTCTCTGCTATGACATGCAGACTAATTCTCTGCTGACATGAAGCCAGATCCTCTGTTACGGGACCTCTCTCCTCTGCCTGTGTGCTGGGCCTAAATATATGCCAATGGACTGTTGCACTGGTGGCTGACGTGAAGCCTGATTCTCTGCTATGATATGAAGACTGATTCTCTGCTGACATGAAGCCAGATTGTCTGTTACGGGACCTCTCTCCTCTGCCTGGGTGCTGGGCCTAAATATATGCCAATGGACTGTTGCAGTGGTGGCTGATGTGAAGCCTCATTCTCTGCTATGACATGCAGACTAATTCTCTGCTGACATGAAGCCAGATTGTCTGTTACGGGACCTCTCTCCTCTGCCTGGGTGCTGGGCCTAAATTTATGACAATGGACTGTTGCAGTGGTGGGTGACGTGAAGCCTGATTCTCTGCTATGATATGAAGACTGATTCTCTGCTGACATGAAGCCAGATTGTCTGTTACGGGACCTCTCTCCTCTGCCTGGGTGCTGGGCCTAAATATATGCCAATGGACTGTTGCAGTGGTGGGTGACGTGAAGCCTGATTCTCTGCTATGACATGCAGACTAATTCTCTGCTGACATGAAGCCAGATTGTCTGTTACGGGACCTCTCTCCTCTGCCTGGGTGCTGGGCCTAAATTTATGACAATGTACTGTTGCAGTGGTGGGTGACGTGAAGCCTGATTCTCTGCTATGATATGAAGACTGATTCTCTGCTGACATGAAGCCAGATTGTCTGTTACGGGACCTCTCTCCTCTGCCTGGGTGCTGGGCCTAAATATATGCCAATGGACTGTTGCAGTGGTGACTGACGTGAAGCCTCATTCTCTGCTATGACATGCAGACTAATTCTCTGCTGACATGAAGCCAGATTGTCTGTTACGGGACCTCTCTCCTCTGCCTGGGTGCTGGGCCTAAATTTATGACAATGTACTGTTGCAGTGGTGGGTGACGTGAAGCCTGATTCTCTGCTATGACATGAAGACTGATTCTCTGCTGACATGAAGCCAGATTGTCTGTTACGGGACCTCTCTCCTCTGCCTGGGTGCTGGGCCTAAATATATGCCAATGGACTGTTGCAGTGGTGGGTGACGTGAAGCCTGATTCTCTGCTATGACATGCAGACTAATTCTCTGCTGACATGAAGCCAGATTGTCTGTTACGGGACCTCTCTCCTCTGCCTGGGTGCTGGGCCTAAATTTATGACAATGGACTGTTGCAGTGGTGGGTGACGTGAAGCCTGATTCTCTGCTATGACATGCAGACTGATTCTCTGCTGACATGAAGCCAGATCCTCTGTTACGGGACCTCTCTCCTCTGCCTGGGTGCTGGGCCTAAATATATGCCAATGGACTTTTGCAGTGGTGGCTGACGTGAAGCCTCATTCTCTGCTATGACATGCAGACTAATTCTCTGTTGACATGAAGCCAGATCCTCTGTTACGGGACCTCTCTCCTCTGCCTGTGTGCTGGGCCTAAATATATGCCAATGGACTGTTGCACTGGTGGCTGACGTGAAGCCTGATTCTCTGCTATGATATGAAGACTGATTCTCTGCTGACATGAAGCCAGATTGTCTGTTACGGGACCTCTCTCCTCTGCCTGGGTGCTGGGCCTAAATTTATGACAATGGACTGTTGCAGTGGTGGCTGACGTGAAGCCTGATTCTCTGCTATGACATGCAGACTGATTCTCTGCTGACATGAAGCCAGATCCTCTGTTACGGGACCTCTCTCCTCTGCCTGGGTGCTGGGCCTAAATTTATGAAAATGGACTGTTGCAGTGGTGGGTGACGTGAAGCCTGATTCTCTGCTATGATATGAAGACTGATTCTCTGCTGACATGAAGCCAGATTCTCTGTTACGGGACCTCTCTCCTCTGCCTGGGTGCCGGGGCCTAAATATCTGAGAATGGACTGTTCCAGTGGTGGGTGACGGGAAGCCAGATTCTCTGCTATGGGACCTCTCTCCAATTGATTTTGGTTAATTTTTATTTATTTAATTTTTATTTTAATTAATTTCCCTATCCACATTTGTTTGCAGGGGATTTACCTACATGTTGCTGCCTTTTGCATCCCTCTAGCCCTTTCCTGAGCTGTTTTACAGCCGTTTTAGTGCCGAAAAGTTCGGGTCCCCATTGACTTCAATGGGGTTCGGGTTCGGGACGAAGTTCGGATCGGGTTCGGATCCCGAACCCGAACATTTCCGGGAAGTTCGGCCGAACTTCTCGAACCCGAACATCCAGGTGTTCGCTCAACTCTAATAGTGACCTATCCACCAGTGAGGAGTCCACTGATACTGCTCCATGCACTCCGGAACCACCACCGAATCAAGAGCTTCTTGCTATGAAAGGAAAAGGGTCTATCCTTTATTGCTGGCCTGTGCATCTGTCACCTACCAGGAAAAGGCCAAGGCTTACAGAGGATCCTCCAGAGAAGGGTGATCCTGCATTTCTAAGTTCTGCCACAGAAGGCCACCAGAGGACCGCAGATGAAGTTTCTGCTGGAGTTACAGCTGCAGAGAGCACCAGAGCTAACAGTTACAGCAATGAGGATATCGCTCCGCTTAAAGGACTTTTGTGCCCTCAAGTTTGGGACCCAGGAGAAAGACTTCAGGTCCCTCATCTAAGGAGACCCAGTGCTGTGAGAATAAAATCATCCATTGGACTACTGAAGCCACAACGTGGACTGCTTCTGGCAGGTGGCCCATTTGCTGTTTTGTTGCACTGAGTTCTGTCTCTCCCAGAAGAGCACGCATTGTTAGGTCTCCACCCAGTACAACTGACCCCAAGTTGCGCTCATCAGCACCCAATTCCTTTTTTCCCCCTCCTCAGGTTAAGTGAGAACCCCCACCCGCCTTGAGGGTCCTCATTAAAATTGCTGCTATCTCAGGTAATCAATAGTAGGGGCCTCACCTGTGTGTTTTTGCTACCACCTTCCAACTACCACCCATGGGTCGGGAGCCTTCCACATATTTTTGCACTATGTGCTACAGTTTTGCAGAGTTATAAGCCAACACCCAATGAAAAGACTAAAATGTTTACCTGAGCTCTTTGTGATTTCTACTGTCATATTTTTGCACTATTTTTGCCTTAAGGTTTTATAGGTTCTGCAACATTCAAGCACTTTTGCCCATTGTATGGACTATTTTACGGGTACAACAATGTGATCTATGCACTTTTTGTATGGACTTTAGTTAAATAATATTGTAAGCCAGATAGCTAGCACCTTTCTTCTTTGCTCATATAGACTGCCTCTGAGGACTCAATAATACTAATTGTTTTATGTTACCTTGTGTTAGCTTAGAAAGCCTAGGCATGGTACTGTATTATTGCTACACAAGGAGGACCAAGTGGTAAGTTACAAGCAGGTCTAACATGGTCAAGGGTTAGCCCATACTAGGGCTCAGTATCCACAACAGGATTATTTAAGCGCTTTGTGCATTCTTTTTGGTTCTCTGGTTATTACCGAGAGGGACAACTGTGAATAGACACCCTAGTCATACGGGCAGGGACCTAGTGGTAGCCGTTGCTATGTCAGTCTATGTATGTAATAGAAAATAGTCTCATGTAGCACTCTAACCTTCCTTAGGTACCCTTAGAGCACACCCTATGAACACGCCAAGGGCAGCTTGGTTGTTACCACCCCTGCACCCTGCTACTGTCTTTAATGGTCTAACACAGTGGTGGGCAAACTTTTTTGTCAACTGAGCCAAATATCGCCAAAACCACGATTGAAATTTCTTTTGAGAGACACATTTTTAAAACCTAAAATATATAGGAAGGAAGCGCATGCTGAAGTGAATGAGTCCAGGATCCGGGATATGAGTGCTACAGAGTGCTTCCGTGGTGCTTCTGGCTGTGCCTCCTAGGAGGTAGAAGGAGGTACACTGACTCTGACTTGTAGCCTGCAGCGGTGTTCTGTTTCTGGCAGATTTCACTGCCCGGGAAGTTTTCAATACCCCTTGTCACTTCCTCCTCGTTCCGACGTCTACTCTGGAAGGAGGTGCGTACTTCCGGCCCTACTGTGATGCGCGTGCGCTAATACTAGTTAGCGAACACGCCCTCTCTTGCTTTACGGAACGCAAATGCGTCCCACACACAAGATTCAATTCCTCTGTAGGGAAAGAGCCGCATTGAAGGGTCTAAAGAGCCTGCTTGTGGCTCGCGAGTCGCACTTTGCCGACCACTGTGCTAGAGCATCTGTAAAAGCAGTGTAAAGCAGTGAATGATTTTGTCATGCACTAGACCACCTCAGCAAGAAGCATGTGCATTTTTGAGGTCAGACAGTGGCAGTTCATCAGAGATGGGTGTCACATACTCAGGACCTTCAAAGAGCCCACCATATAGACAGACAGATAAAAAGTCCAATGGAGCAGGAAGTGAAAAATGAGGACCTAGCACTGGAGTAGCAGCAGGAGGAGAAGGAGTCGCTTGTGCAGGAGGACAATGATGATGATTAAAGCATTGGCTATGATGACCAATGATCCCCTTTGGGGTTGGTGCCGGAAAGAACTGGGATCTTGGGCATCCTGGCAAGCATGGCAAGCTGTATGCTTGCTTACTTACTTACAGGTGTATCCTTACTATCAAGCAATCTTATGATTATTGGATAGCCATGCTTTTAGACCTTTGCTTTCCAAGCAAAACAGGGGAATGTTTTCCTGTTGCTGAAAAGTAGGACACAGTGCTTTATTACCAGGATACTGTGTGTACACAGATTTCTGTAGCTTTCGGCAAGCAGACCCCTGCTGCATATGTTTGATCAGCAGGACCCCCCCCCCCCCCCCCCTCCCAACACTGCTACCACAAGCAGCAGAAGCCGCAGCAAAAGCAGTCAGTTCAGCCTTATGAACATGATTACACAGTTTTTCATGTGCTGCACCAGGCTGACAGAAATCAACAAACAGAGACGTACTGACTGAACAATACCATGTTCCCTGAGCCCATGGACGTCTGGGCAGGCAGCTGGAGCTGTGGCTGGAACCGGCCCAGTTTGCTTTCACTGTTCTGTCTTTAGCACAGCAGGTGGCGTTGTCACAGAAAAAGTTGTCCTCCGTCAGTTTACAAAACATAATTTTAGTAAAATTAACAAGGCATGCGTCTGTGAGGCTTTTCAGACAATGAATCTGGCTGAGGCCAATGAATAGATCTGCCATTGCTAATGTGGGCTATTGATCTCCAGCCCCATCACGTCACTGTTGCTGTCTGCCATTATGTCACGTACTGTATATCTGCTGCCGCTGCGGCCGCAGGTGCTACTTCCCACTGCTAATCTCACTCCTGCCTCATCCATTACACCTAGGCTACATTCACATTGTCGTTATGCAATCCGGAAGGCTGTTCCAGCACAGAGAAGCCTGCCGGACCTTCTACTTCACCGCCGGATCCCAATTGACTGCAATGAGGTCCGGTTGTGACCTGGATGATATCCAGCATACCGGTTTTTGACTGGACAATACTGTTGCATACAACTTTTTTTGTCTGTGCAACAGCCGGCATTTGTGCTGGATCAGGCACGTTTCGTGCCTGATCCAGCACAAATGCCGGCTGCTGCACAGAGATGTAAATGCAGCCTAAGGCTACTTTCACATCTACGTTTTTAATTCAGGTTTTGAGATCTGGCAGAGGATCTTAAAACCTGAATTAAAAGGATCAGTTCCATTTAATACATTCCAGGCTTGTTCAACTTAAGAAAAAGCCACTGTTTCTGCTGACAATTAACACTTGTGTGTATCTAAATATGTGCACGCATTATGCCCCTGTTAATGCATAATTTTTTAATGCTTGTGCAGAACAAGCAACTGTTTTTTTATTACAATGTGTATGTGTGTATACAGTAAGTTGGAGCAGGGATCTGCCCTGTTACAGCAAATTTTTTGGACGCTTGATCCCAACAAGACATTTTGTTTTTCTTATAACAGCAAATGTTTTTACCAATCATCTGCCCCCAATAGGTGACAATTTTTGGAAGGTGTCTATTATTAACCCTTTCAAGACCAGGCCAAAAAAAGATCTGAATGTTCAGCAAATTTTTCATGATTTTGTGCATGTGGTGGTTTAGTAACCCTAACTTTTTTATTTGTTGTTGTCTTAATACTTAGGACTTATTAGCATGTTTTTTTTAATTATTTTTTAATTATTGTTTTTTATTTCTTAAGTATTAAAACTGACACAAAAATGTATTATTGCAATGCGTTCCCTATTTTATGACAATTGTTTTGATATATAACATCTATAGGTTTGAGTGAACAAGGTGACTATGGCTTCCGTTAGTGATGGCATTTATAAAAATAAAAATAAAACTACTTTTTTTTATTTGTATTTTTTTACTTATACTTTAATTTATTTTTGGCACATAATATGTCCCTGTTACACAAAGAGGTGAGGAAGGGTGTACGACTAATTCCAACCACACCTCCTGCCTACTTGCACTTACTCGTCCTAGGTAACAGAGAGCAACTGGGCGGCGGTCCCTGACCTGAGTAAGTGCAAGGGGAACACACAAGACAAACAAACACAAAGAATTCAAGCTAGCAATGACTATATCAGGAGATAACCGCGGTACCAGGAAGGTTGCAGAAGCCAAACCATACAAGGAAAGGATCAATACCAGGAGATGCAAACACGACCAGGGAGCAGGCGAAGAAGAGTCAAAATATGACCCAGGGGTCAATACCAGGAGATGCAAACATGACCAGGGAACAGGCGAATCCGAAAACGAGAAAAGTGTCGCGAGTCAAATACCAATACCAGGAATTTCTCAGGATAGATACACCAAGTAATGGACCTTAATCACAGGCAACCTGTGGCCAGCAGGCTGCCTGATTAAATAGTGGAGGAGAGGAGTCATGTGACGTGGCCAGCATCACATGACTCACTCTCCTGCATACAGCTCAGACTTATTGCCATCACCATGGGAGAGGAGGACGCCGGCCATGCTAATGAGGAGTGCGTGGCCGGGTCCTCCCCGCTCCCTGTTGCTATGGAGACGAGGACGCAGCGCACGTCCTCGCCCTACTCTCCCTGCAGGTAGCGGGCAGCACAGAGGCGAAGCGGCGCAACCCTGGCATCCTGTAACAGTACCCCCCATTCTACGAGGGGCCATCGGACCCAAAGTGGCTGGAGAAGGTCTCTCTCCGGAAGAGAAAGATGACTTTTTTTTTCCAACTTAGTAGCATGAATCCTATTCACTGGCACCCTAGATCTCTCCTCAGGTCCATAACCGATCCATTGAACAAGGTACTGAAATGAGTTTTGAATTCTCCTTACATCAATGATTTTAGATATAATAAACTCTTCTTGACTGTCCACCAGTATCGGGGAAGTGACTGCCTGTGACGAAACTATGGGTGGAAGATATTTCTTAAGCAAAGCTTTATGAAATACGTCGTAAATGCGAAACGATTCTGGCAGCTTCAACCTAAACTATACAGGATTAATAATGTCGAGAATTTCATATGGTCTAACGAATTGTGGCGTAAGTTTCTTAGACGACCCTTTAATTGACACATTTTTTGTGGACAACCAAACCTTCTCCCCAACCTTAAAATCCACCCCTTTGGAACACTTCCTATTAGTCTCCTGGGCCTTTACCAGGTTCGATTGAATCCAAGCCCAAAATGTGCACAGTTCTGAAATAACACACAATCAGCTTCAGGTTAGGTGAGGAAGCAGATGAACAGGAATTATATCAAGGATGGAAATCTAAATTACAGAAAAACGGAGATACTCCTATAGAAGAGTTTACATGGTTATTGAAAGTGAAATAAAAAAAAAAGCACAATTCCTCCAAAGTTTTTGGGGTCATTGCAAATATGGCAATATCAAATGTCATAGTAACCAATTGGAGTCCCGCAATTTTGCCTAATCCCACAGATGCCCTGATTGCTATTGAATGTGGATACTGAGGGGTTAAATGACTGGGTTCAGTAGTGATGTCAATAAAACACTTAGGGTGAGATAGAGCAGTTAATATTAGGTGCATAATAATGTCTATGTTGTCTGGTCTCTCTGCATTTCCTCCCTCCATAGATTTCTATGGGATGATGTAATGGAATTTCTTCAGTGAGCAGGCATCCCTTCACAAGATGAATTTCTCACAAATTTCACACATTTCAGAGAGAAAGTCAGTTTAGAGAACTACAATATTACACAATACAGTATTATATTCACAAAAACACAAATGCAATCGCACTCTGCAACCAGCACTCTGCCCTGCCTCTATGCTGGATGTTGAATGAGGCATTGGTGTACATTTTGTCCAAAGCATAATAAGCCACTCACCACGTCAAGGTTGCCTCCATGAGTGGTCCCTAACACTAGCTCCTACCTGTTATGGGCCATGACAGCCACACAAAGTCCAGGGAGCGCAGGTACAGCATGCACGCAAAGCACACTCTGCTTTTAACCCCGTCCGGTGCCATTACAGCTTTCATCGGATCCAGGGATGCAAGTACCAACATGCATAGCACCTACCAGTAGCCATTTGGCTCCAGGAGAAGTATATAGTGGGCTCAGCATGTTGGTACTTGCATCCCTAGGTCCGATGAAAGCTGTAATGGCACCGGACGGGGTTAAAAGCAGAGTGTGCTTGGCGTGCATGCTGTACCTGCGCTCCCTGGACTTTGTGTGGCTGTCATGGCCCATAACAGGTAGGAGCTAATGACATTAATCCATTCACAATCTCATGCTCTTCCAGAGGTTTTTGTAAGATTACTGGGTAGTTTCTCTGCCTACAAGATATTATCACAGATTTTGGAGTTCTCAAAACTGAATTTATAACATGAAAAGAGTTGAGAAAAATATCTTAATCCTAACTTCTACAAACCTATAAATACAGAATCAACCCCTTCAGTGCTAAGTTTAAAGTTCAGTGAATAGAATATAAACAATATTTCTTCATCACTTTCACTTTAAAATATCACTTTCTTGTGTAGGCTGGGCTGAGTTTTCTTAAAATATATATATATTTTGAATAAATCCTATTTAAATTGTTATTATTAAGGTAATGATTATTTTTCTCCTTCCTAAGTACAACAGAAAAATTGTCCAAATATGAATCTTTATGTAAAAAACTATGATTTAACTCAAGCCTTACTGACTAGTGATTTAAATCGTGATTTAAATCGGTTTGATTTAAATCAAATCCACCCTGGGTGCAGGTCTCACCTCTGAAACCTGCTCCTACCAAAAGAATAGGGCCCCGAAGTAAATAAAGAGCAAGCCGCACATGAGCAGCTTTCTCAATTCAGTACTATGGGATTTACAAAATAACCAAGCATGCTCACTTAGCTATTTTCAGAAGTCCCATAGGAATGAAAGAAGATGACACTGCACATGCGTCATGTGCACTCCCATGGAAAGGCCCCATTATTATTTTTTAGATGGGAGCGGGACCCGCATCTATCAGCCATTTATAGCATATCCTATCGCTCTGCCAGACATGTCCAGATGTGACGACCCTTTTAACATCTGAATACTGTATTTATGACAGAAAGTAAAAACACTGCAAAAAGAAATGTCACAAAACACTGTGTGTGAATCTAAGAGAATAAAGTAGAGGGATGGCACTCTGGTCATAGGTAGTGTATGGAAACAGGATATTTATTATTAAATGGCTAATTAAGCCTACTAGCGACAATAAAAAGTATAAAATTTGCAATAGTACAGTACAATACAATAAGAGTAGTAGGCCTGCAGTTAGATACTCCTAGGAGAAAAATAGGCATATATAGTAGTAGTACATATATAATACTGTATATAAAATTATTATTTAATAAATGGAATATAAAAAAATGTATATAATGAAAACATGAAGAAAAAATTAAGAAAAAAATGAATAGAGGAAGTCTTAGGTAATAGTATGGTCAGAGTCTTGTAGACCTATTAAAAATGAAAATAAATGTAGGTATCCAATCTAATAATGTCCCAGAGAGAATAAATTCGATAGTATCCTAAGGAGAATAAATTGGATGAGGAGGAGAACCTCCTTTGGGAGGTGTAGAAATATACTTTTGTCCCAAATATATGAGCTATAACCTCCAGTTAAGCGATAGTTCAGTGTGAGTGATGGTCACTTATATCTCAGATAGATAGTGTTTTTACCTCCAATTTCCTTAATAAGGAGTAGTCCAACAGTCATGGGTTATGTAAAATGCTGCTGGTTGAGCAGGTACGTTACCCTCCTGAAGTAGGCTGGTGAGCGGCTCCCGATCGATGTGCGGTGTCCACATGTGTTGTTCCCGCTCACGGGGCTGAATGCTCTGCCTATTGGTTGCTGGAGGTGTTCGTCACTTCCGGTGTTCACTGGCTTTCCCGCTCAATTCCCGTCGGCGTTCCACGTGGGGACCAGTGGCGGGAGAGCGGCTGAAGTTTTCAAAGAAGTTTTCAAAGAAATATTTTGCTCCGGAGCTATATAGGTTTAGGATCCTTCTGGTTGCTAGCTAGCTTTACTTGAGTATGGCTGAATAAAAAAAAAAACATACGCGTTTCGGAGCGTCCTGCTCCTTCTTCAGTGGGAATGGGCAGCCCTTTTTCATTTGGTCTAGATATATGGTCCTAATTGGATCCAATTAGTGGTTGGAGGGGCGGTCTTAGACGTTACTTCTTAGTATTTGGTAACATTTGACATGGACTAGCAGGTGAAAGGAGTGGAGTTCATATATTGTCCTGTGGCATATATATCACTATCCATGATGGTTCATAATCATCATGTACATTATATATCACATATATAAGATATATAAAAATATAAAAATAAAAAGATGAAGAAATATGATAAAAAGAAAAAATGTGAAAAATAAAATAAAATGTGAAAAATAAAAATAAAATGTGATTGTTATCGACAATATCATATAATATCGATCTAAACCCCAATAATGGAGGTGATATCGGTTACAGTGCATTTATAGGAATAGGGATATTGTGCTAGATCGATTGATATGGGAAGAGGAGGGAAGATAGATTCACAAACGTTATCGTTGTACATTTGTCTATTGTAGTATTAGGCTACTTTCACACTAGCGTTCGGGTGTCCACTTGTGAGCTCCGTTTGAAGGGGCTCACAAGCGGCCCCGAACGCATCCGTCCAGCACTAATGCATTCTGAGTGGACGCGGATCCGCTCAGAATGCATCAGTCTGGCAGCGTTCAGCCTCCGCCCCGCTCAGCAGGCGGACACCTGAACGCTGCTTGCAGCGTTCGGATGTCCACCTGGCCGTGCGGAGGCGTGCGGATGCGTCCAGACTTACAATGTAAGTCAATGGGGACGGATCCGTTTGAAGATGACACACTATGGCTCAATCTTCAAACGGATCCGTCCCCCATTGACTTTCAATGTAAAAGTCTGGACGGATCCGTTCAGGCTACTTTCACACTTAAATTTTTTTTAACAATATAATGCAGACGGATCCGTTCTGAACGGAGCCACCGTCTGCATTATATGAGCGGATCCGTCTGAGACGGATCCGCTCTGAACGCAAGTGTGAAAGTAGCCTTGGACGTAGAATATCCCTGAGGACAATAGAGATCAGGGTGATCTTCAGTTGGATATTATTTGTGTGATCAGATGGTTTGTACCTATATTTTGATATATAGAAGAATTCAGGTTGTGGCACGAGGAACTTAATAGAAGAAAATTGGTGGAGGAAAATTAGGTGGAGGAAAATTAATGGGAGAAAATTGGTGGTGGAAGGGGCCCACCTGGGAGAGGGGGTCGGAGTGCTAATAGACAGCCAGACTACGATCCCAGATCCCAAGGGGGGCACTCCACCCGTTGGATCTTATTCATAAAAAACCGAAGATTTCCATCTCCGCATTGAGTCCATTTGGGATTATTGTATTAAAGGGACACTGACAGCCCCAATTAGCATATTTAGGTATATGTACGTGAGTACAGGTCTTATAAAGTCTATTAAAATGATCTAAGTATCCCCCCTGTCCACCTTATAAGTACCAAAATATAAAGTTATATAACCTGCTTGTCCGGTCACCAATCTGCCCAAGGGGCGGCGTTTCATCACAAAATGCGCCCAGCCAGCCGCTCCTAACTGCCGTTCTGAAGCCCCGCCCAGCTCATCAATATTCACTTAGCTGGGCGGCGGCTACAACTCTCCCGACTCAAGTGCCCGGCGCATGCGCATAAAGCAGAGGCTGCAGCACTTGAGTCCGGAGAGTTGTAGCCGCCGCCCAGCTAAGTGAATATTGATGAGCTGGGCGGCGCTTCAGACTGGCAGTTGGGAGCGGCTGGCTGGGCGCATTTTGTGATGAAACGCCGCCCCTTGGGCAGATTGGTGACCGGACAAGCAGGTTATATAACTTTATATTTTGGTACTTATAAGTATTACTAAGGTGGACAGGGGGGATACTTAGATCATTTTAATAGACTTTATAAGACCTGTACTCACGTATATATACCTAAATATGCTAATTGGGGCTGTCAGTGTCCCTTTAAACTCGAATATTTTTCTAGATTCGGACCTAGACATCGCCGCTATATGGTTACCACCTCTCCATTGATATGTAATTCTCTCTAAAGATGCATATGTGAGTGATGACGGGTCGCAGTTATGTTTTTCTTTGTAATGTCTAGAGACAGAATGTAGCTCATAACCTTTTTTGATGTTTGATATGTGTTCTGAAATTCGCGTTTTGAGGAGTCTTTTTGTGCGTCCAATGTACTGTTTGGAACAGGGGCATTGTAGAATGTAGATTACGCTGCTAGAGTGGCACGAAAGATGTTCCTGGATCTGATGTATATATGTGCTATGGGTTGCATTTACCGTGATCGTCTTTCTCGGAAAGTTTGTGGTCTTGCAGTTGCGGCATTTGCCACACCTTAAAAAGCCCTTCAATGTTAGGCTACTTTCACACTTGCGCTTGATCGGATCCGTTCTGAATGGATCCGATCATATTAGTGCAGACGGAGGCTCCGTTCAGTACGGATCCGTCTGCATTAATAACTTAGAAAAATTTCTAAGTGCGCAAGATGCCTGAGCGGATCCGTTCAGACTTTCAATGTAAAGTCAATGGGGGACGGATCCGCTTGAAGATTGAGCCATATGGTGTCATCTTCAAGCGGATCCGTTCCCATTGACTTACATTGTAAGTCTGGACGGATCCGCACGCCTCCGCACGGCCAGGCGGACAGCTGAACGCTGCAAGCAGCGTTCAGCTGTTCACCTGGCCGTGAGGAGGCGAGCGGAGCGGAGGCTGAACGCCACCAGACTGATGCAGTCTGAGCGGATCCGCATCCATTCAGACTGCATCAGGGCTGGACGGAAGTGTTCTGCTCCGCTCGTGAGCTCCTTCAAACGGAGCTCACGAGCGGACAGCAGAACGCTAGTGTGAAAGTAGACTTAACCAGCTTGAGTTGGGTTTGGTCATAGTCATTTTTGTTGTTGGTGCTCTGTGGTCTATCAGGTAATAACTGACCGATGATTTTATCTCTAAGGATATGATGCCAATGTTTATAGATGCTCGTCTCTAGTTTCTTATAATGTGCATTGTATGGTAGAATAATTCTGGGAGTTTCTTCTTTTTTGAATCGTGATTGTAGTGGTTTGGTCAAAGAACATTGTTCTATCCATTGACCATACTTTGTCCAGTGATCTATCTATTATTGTTAACGGATAATCTGTAGCTAGGAATTGTGTCTTCAAATTTTCTGCTTCTATTTCAAATTGGCTATCCAATGTACAATTCCTCTTGAGTCGTCTAAACTGACTCGTCGGGATGTTTAATAGCCAGCTTGGTAAATGGCAACTTGAATGTAAAATGAAGTTGTTTTTCATCACTGGTTTCTGATATGTACTACAATGGAGTTTGTTTCCCATTGTTTTGATCAGGAGATCGAGGAATTCAACTTGTGTCTCACTTATGTTTGCTGTAAGTGTTATATTCCTGTCATTGATATTAATGGCCTCCAAAAATGCATCCAATTTGTCCCTTGTATCGCTCCAGATGAAGATGATGTTGTCTATATATCTACGCCATAGTACCAGGCTCGTCCCCAGCAGTGGGGAGATGAAATTGTGTTCCCACTGGGCCATGAAGATATTAGCATAGCTGGGGGCGAACCTGGTACCCATGGCGGTGCCGCGTTGCTGCAGATAGAATGTAGAGTTAACCATGAAGTAGTTGTCGGTCAGAATGAAAAGTACGCTTTCTATCAAAAATTCAATCTGATCTATATGTAGGGTCTGATAGTGGTGTAGTTGTTCTCTCAGGGCGGCAGTACCGTGGTTATGATTGATGATAGTATACAGTGAATTTACATCCATTGTGCATAGGAGCCAGGGTTTTTGGTATTCTACCTGTTCTAGTGTCTTCACTATGTCTGTTGTGTCTTTGATGTAAGACGGTATTAGTTTGACAGTGGGCTGGAGTAATCTGTCTATATATTGGGAGAGATTTGAGGTGAGGGATCCGATTCCTGAGATTATTGGTCTACCGGGTGGATGGGTTGGATTTTTGTGAATCTTTGGTAGACAGTAAAAAATGGGAATTCTGTTCTGTGAGTTAGTTATAAATGTAAATTCCTGTTCATTTAAAATACCCTTTTCTCTACCAGCTTGTGTCAGTGCTACTAGTTCCTTATAGAAATGTTCTGTTGGATCTTTTTTGAGGGTGGTATATGTATGGGAGTCTGATAATTGTCTTTTACATTCTGTGTTGTAGTCTTCTGTGTCTTGTAGGACAATTGCTCCCCCTTTGTCTGCTGGTCTAATAGTTAGGTTCTGGGTCGATTGTAGTTGTTTTATTGCATGTATCTCTCTCTTAGCCATGTTAAAGTGTGTTTTATTTAGATTCATTTTCCTGATGTCTGACTCTATGCATTTCCGAAATGTGGCGATATCGTCTCCCATTTCTTGTTTTGGGTATTTTGTTGATTTTATTTTAAGGTCTGTATGGTTATAGATTGATGTTTGGTGATTGTCTCTAGATATTGGGTTCTTGATAAAATATTTTTTTAGGCAGAGTTTTCTCACAAACTTCTCTATTCCTATATATGCGTTAAACTTATCCATTTTAACTGTAGGGGAGAATTTAAGTCCCTTGTTCAGTAATCTCTGTTGTGATTCATTTAAAGTTACGTTGCTTAGATTAACAATAATGTTTGTTGTGTTTTCTAGGTCCTGTGATGTCTGTTCTGTTTTCTTCTTGTGTCTTCCCCTTCTTGTCTTCTTTGGATTCTGTGATCTAGCGGCCTGAGTGGGTTGTCTCTTTGTGAATCTGTCACTGTTTGGTGCTTCGAGTGATGATATTAGTAATGGGGAGTGTTCATTGGTGTCTCGGTGTTCCCTGATGTAGTGGGGGGTGTTTCTCGGTGTTCTTTCTCGATGTTGTCTGGGTGGGCTGGTCTTGTGTGTTATATTCCTGTGTCTTAAATTGTATTTGTGTGTAGGGGTCAGCGATCTCTTGTGTCTCTGTTTGGAGCGGGAATGGTGAAGTATCCTTGTTCTGTGATGGGGTGGGGTCTGGTCTAAAAAATGAGGCGAGGAAAGTGATTCAAAGTAGTTGTTAGTAGGAATATTATAGCGGTCTTGAATATTTCTCCTAATTTGTTTGTCTCCCTGTCTATCAGGGCGTTCTTCTATGTCATTACTCGGAGGGTTTGATAAATGTTCTCTCCGATTAATCAAATTTTTTGACCGGTTATGGGTCTGGTTTGTTTGTGTGTTAAATTTTAATTATTTTTTTTTTCTGGTTATGATTGTTCTTTCTAAGTTATCCAAACTAGTGCAAATTCTTTCTTGCCATATGTTAAAGGATTCATCTTTTGGTGTCTTATCTATTATTCCTTTTAGTTTAGAGATTTGGTCTATAGTGTCCTCTAGAATCTGTGAACGTCTTTTGATTATTAATTGGATTAATGTACATGACTGTGCTTTTAAAAACTCTTCCCATTCTTGTTTGAATTCTTCACTATATAGGTCTTCTGCTGGGTCTTTGGTTAACATCAGTCCCTTTGGTATTATCCCTTTTAGTAAATATTGGTTTAGTGATTTGATCTCCCATTCTTGCCTAAGTCGTTTATGTAGCAATTTCTCTAATTCTCTGAAAATATCAGAAATCGATTTATTTATTGGGTTTGATGGGATGAAGTTGTCTGTTAGATCAAATGCATATGTCTCTATTGTTTTAGATTTCTTTTCCATACAGTCCCATATGTCCATTTTTTGAGGGTAGGAGCTCAGCCGGTGGGTATTGCAGTATAGAGAAAAAAAAATTGCAGTGGGGCACTATAGCCCAAAAAATGGAATGAGGTGCTCAATCCAAACAAAGCGTACCCAGCGCTTGTAGTAGGAGTATGAGAATGGTACCTTTTGTTGTGTTTATCTGAAGTTCAACAGAGGCAAAAAACGTTGTTTTATTCATATGTAAATGAAGGCTAGCAAGTGCCCAGGCCGGTCTGTCTTCTTCTCACATAACTCCTCCCCAGCCTGTTGCTTGGCCCGCCCTGTAAGCCCTTTGCATCATCCAGTGTACTGGCCGAGATCCTACGAGTGCACAGTTTACCGCCGGCCGGGCACTGTGGTGACCATTGTGGCCAGTGGCATCGCCCCATGCAGTGTGCATGCGCTGGCAGGATCTCGGCAAGTATACTGGATGACGTAAGAGGCTTACAGGGCGGGCCAAGCAACAGGCTGGGCAAGAGTTATGTGATATGAAGGATGAGCGGCCTGGGCACTTACAGCCCGAATGCTGCCCCTTGGCACTTGCGAGCCCTCATTTACATATGAATAAAACTGCATTTTTGCCTCTGTTGAACTTCAGAACAACACAAGAAAGGTACCATTTGACTCATATATAGTTATGCTACAGCGCTATGTAAGCGGTCTATAATGTCAGATTTAATGAGGATGAGCTGGAATATTGAGTGATGATGAGTGAGTGATGTGTTAATCTCCTCTCAACTGCTTTAGGATATGCTCAAATGTTGCAAATATTTCCAGAACTGTTCCATACTTGAATGGGGTTTACAGTAACCTATACACATTGCAGAAAGGGTCCCAATCAAATGTATGGAACAGATTTGGAGACAAAGAAATTTCTGCAATAAATGAGAAATGTGAGAATATTGGGGGAGATTAATTAAAACTGGTGTAAATGAAATCTGGCATAGTTGCCCATGGCAACCAATCAGCGCTCCTTTGGAAAATGAAAGGTGAAATCTCACTGGTTGCTATGGGCAACAAAACCAGTTTTCCCTTATGCCCTCTATAGAATGGAACTCAGTGGGGTTCCAAGATGTTTCTGGAGATTTTGACTGCACTTACCCTAAGGCCCCTTTCAGACGAGCGAGTTTTTCGCGCGGGTACAATGCGTAATGCGAACGGATTGCGCCTGCACTGAATCCAGACCCATTCATTTCAATGGATCTGTGCACATAAGCGTTGTTTTTCACGCATCACTTGTGTGTTGCATGAAAATCGCAGCATGATCCATATTCTGCGTTTTTCTGTTTTTCACGCAACGCTGGCCCCATAGAAGTGAATGGGGCTGCGTGAAAAAAAGCAAGTGCGGATGCGATGCGTTTTTCACTGATGGTTGCTTAGAGATGTTGTTTGTAAATATTCTGTTTTCTATCACACACGTGAAAAACGCATCAATGCGCATTTCACCCACGCGATAAAAACTGAACGCAATCACAAACAAAATTGACTGAACTTGCTTGCGAAATGGTGCGAGTTTTCCTGAACGCACCCGGACCTACTGTAATCCATATTGTTCATGTGCAAGAGGCCTTAGAGGTCATGTTTAACCCTAAAATCACTACATCTAGGAGAGAACAGCTCTGTTATATGACATGGTCAAGCATGTCACAGTGTTTTTCTCAAATATTTATTCATAGGAATTAGGTATGAGAGTCAATGAGTATCTTTATTAGATACGAGTCACATACTGTAGAGCTATGGTATGGGCCTGTAGCTTTTTATGGGTGCGATAATATGGGTTTGTATAACATGAATCCTTAATACGACTGTTTGCCTGGACCGCAAGAGCAGTAACAATGAATTTCAGTGTGATATGGCTGTATACTGGCATTGCTGCTTCTAGCAGCTAGAGCAATTTGGTTAGTAATAATATTAGGGAATTACACATGAAGCGGTTTGCTACCTTTAAACTGTCATACGTGTATGAAGCTATAATAATTATAATTATTATTATTTAACGTAGCTAAATAGTTGTGGAATATTACTGATAATGCACCAGTGACATCTTTTGGTCAGTTAGGGCATAGTTTCCTACTTACAGATGTGAACCCTATGTGTTTAATGGAAATGTGACCTTTTAGTGAGTGAATAGATGATTGCTAAGCAGCCTCCCAAATAACACTACTTGGCACAAGGCTTAAAGAAGTTCATATAGTGTAGAAAACATGTTACATGGGCTGACCACTTTATGTTGAGTCTTTTCTAGCATGTAGCAGACAGGATAATAGAAGTCTTCCCAATATATATTTCTTAAAAATTCTGTGCCATTTTCTTGGTCCAGAAAGCCACTTCTCTTGGTTCAGAAAAAGGTTCTTCCTCTACGGCAGGCTGCTCGCATCTATAAAATGGCAAGAGATGGGGGGGGGGGGGGGTCATGTGATTCCAGACATCCATCCACGCATGCTCTGGTTCCTGATGTCCAGGACCTATGCATATCAGCACTGAATATTTCCATGGGGCATAGAGACATGGAAGAGAAAGGTTACCATAGCAAAGAACAGGAGTGCTAGTTTTGCCACCCAGGACAAAAGGGTCTGAAACAAATAAGGCACACTTTTTTAATGCATGTTACACCACTTTTATGCTGCAATTTGTGTGATATATGTGCTCCAATGCAGTGGCGTATCTTCCATGGAGGCAGACCATGAGACTGCTCTGCGGCTGAAGGAGAGAAGGCCCAGTGGTGAACTTTTTCTTCTGTTCTGAAGGAAAACACAGCATTTTCTTCCAGACACCACTAGGGGGAGCTAAAAAAATATTTTTACAGCTGCCATTGCAGCCAATGGTTACTGTATAAATTCCTATGCCCTAGTGGTGGCTAAAGACAGGCAGTTTTATAATGCACTGTATGAGGGAAGCAGCAGACATAGAGCTTATGGGAATACTTATCAATATATGTGTGCCCGTTGTCTGGTGTAAATACATTGAAAGATACGGTATTCAGAATGATCATCATATCTATAAAGTACCTGTTTCACCTTTTTCCAGCATAGAAATCAGATAAAGTGGGTGAGGTAGTGGGCATCTTTTTTTATTACAGTTTTTTATTTAATTAACATTTCTTTTGCTTAAAATATTTATAAACTCATCAGAAATCGGGGGGTCAAACGTTGTGCTCCTCATTGCCCTGGGAGTGTTTGATGCATGTGTACTGGGAGATTGGGTGGGGCAGGGGGACCTTGGATACATCCTGGTCAGACATGCCATCAAGATTCTTTATTCTGCAGTGAACATAACAGCCATTAGTGCCAAAGTAATATTGCCTGCCACAGGAACTTTAGCCAGAGAGAAAAGAGGGCACTCACATCCACCTGTGCCTGAAGCCATACACTGATATCTCGGAGAGAATTGCACTGTGAACAATCAAAACAGTTTTTTTTGCTTTAGTTGAATGTACTACTGTCACGGATGAAGTTGCAGATAGCTGGAACTAATAAATAAACAACCGACTGGCTTGATCCCAAACTAAGGAGCATATAGGTGAGCCCTTTAAAACCCTAAGAGCTCTCCCTGACTGCTATGCACATGCAAGGGTCTCAAATGGTAGACGATTGCATGCCCACGTACCTAAGACTGTGTGACACCTGAAAACCCTATAATAGTGAGGGGGCACGACCACCGGCTCCCTGCACTTAATACGGACGAAGTCAGGGTCAACTAGAATCAAGCCAGCAAGGAAACACAATAAAGGAAAAGACTTATCTGAGCAAACAGCAGCAGCAGCCTCCAGCAGTGAACACTTCATCCAGGAAGTAGTATAAACCGCAAAGTGAGGCAGTATGGGAGGGAATATAAAGGAAGACGATTAGTCTAAATAAGTGACACCATGACAAAGTGAAACCGAAACAAAGAACGTCATACAAGAGGTAGAGAAGAACGTCTGTCAGACCTTCTCACAGAACTGGCGGTGACAACTACTAGTCCTATTTTGGACTACAGTAAGGAGAGACATTTATTCTTCTTCTATCTCTGGTCTGTTTTCCTGACTCCTACACCATACGCTGGCCACTGCACCATACACTCCCTGTCTTGCGCCTATCCAAACACCTTACATCATGGGCAACCCAGCTAGTATCAGACAGGACCCCCAGAATTAGCGTGTGCCATGAGGGAAGAAAGGGTGCCCCCCTTCTTTCACTGCACAGCCCTAGTGTCAGGGATCAGCAGGTGTGAACCTACTGTGCCACTGACTGGCTATACTTTGGAGGGGCATGTCTAAGCAGCTACCTGGTTTTCACTAGAGCCTCAGATGGTGAGAATAGACTTGAGCCATTACAGTAGTTGCCAGGGGCTACTCTAGAGCAATCCCTGAGTCAGTGGCAGCTGGTCCAGGCGGACCAGGAGATACCTGGGTAGGTACCAGAAGTACACGCGCAGTCAGGCAGGTGGGGTCATTACCAGGAGCAACAGTGCAGTACCAAAGGATGAGGCAGAGTCATAGTCAGACAGGCAAAATGTCAGGGCAGGCGGCACCGGTACAGGTCAGGCAATCTGGGTCAGCAACAGGAGAGACAAGGCAAGCAGGCAGGGATCAGATGATAAGCAGAGTTCAGGAATGAAGTATAAATCAGAAGCACATGAGAGTATCATGAACCAGCAAACTCAAGGACCTTGAAACTGAGGCATCTGGGAAGAGGGCTGAGCCACTTAAATACCTGCAGGAGAGCCAGGGTTGGTCAGCGAGGTCATCTGGCCTAACCCACACAGCCCAGGGAGTGATGAGCTCTGCCCTTAGAGCAGTGTAACATGAAACCAGCCGACCTCATGCTGTGTCCAGGGCTGAGTGGAAGCTGTGGAGCGGAATCCATCAAAAGCAATACCACCTGCAGCCACAGAGCCCAGGACCGCAGTGGTGAAATGGGAAGCACCGACCACAGATCACAGCTGAGCGCAGCGCCCGGGACAACGACGATAAGCCGGGGAACAGCGGCCTACAGTCACCACTGTTACACCTAGGGATCAACGGTGTGAGGACAACCGATGTGATTGACTATAACAGCCAGAGTCACTACCATCCTCCACTCGGGCTTCTCATCGGTCGCTGCATATCCAGTCTCCTCTGATGTAGATATTCTCTTTCCTCCTCGATTTGGCTGACAACACATGAAAAAAGACAATGCAACAGCACTCTGCAAACCAGATAAAGTACAATAATGCCATAGTCACAAAAACTATTATAGTGCTAATGCTACGCTTATTTATAAAGTAAGATGCTTGACAAATGCATTTTGTACAAAACCATTTGAGCCCGTCTGCCGAACGTCAAGGCGATCTCTGTAAGAGAATGGAGCTTAGCCCCACCCAGGCCAGTTGATAATTGTCGTGACGTCACTGGGCTAGCGATAAACAGTGAGAAGGCACCTGGAGCGCCGCTGCCTTTCCAAACAGCTGATCGGCAGGGGTTTTGGCTGTCGGACCCCCGCCGCTCAGATGCTGATGATCTATCCAGAGGATAGATCATCAGTTTAAACAAACTGCAGAACCCCTTTAAGTGAGCTACAGTATAAAGCATGCTGTTGGTGAATATGGAATTCCTCCTACTGGTAACACACAGGGAGGAAACTGATAATGAATGCTCCTGCAGTACATCTACACAGAGCATGACTCCCAATGACCTTGCTAATGGTATCATAATAGATATTATGATTTTCCAAAATACAGTGCACTTATTGGTTCAATTATAGCTGAAGATTAAAAATTCAGTTTTACTGAATAAAATGTCAGGGAATGTTATAATATAAGTTATAAGACTCTGCATTGCAAAAAGTATGGTATATGAACCCATATTCTAAATCCCAGGACATTTGTATGGAGTTGGACGTTACTGCAATTAAAGTCTGCCCTCTTCATGAAAGACTTCTTCTTAAATCTTGCAAAATGGTTGTGCAGCGACCGGGCCGCAGGGGGGCACGTGAGTGTGGGTGGCTGGATGGGTGTGCAATAAACGGTTTCCTGCAGTTCCCTGGGCCGGCTCACAGTGACAGGTTCTTCCCTTTTGGGCATGCTCTGGTTCTGAAGTCTTCTTGCCTGATGGTGGTTGAGGTGCCCCTGAAGTTGCTGTTTTATGGTGCAAGGTAGGGTATCAGTTGTCATGACTCCAGCACCTTGGGGTTGAAATGTAGTGTGGTATAATAATGAGACCAGTGTTGGTACGGTATAACAAATCTGTAGCGCTCAGGGGAGGAAAAGACCCCAGGGCAGGATTCAAATACAGTACAGCAGACAAGGACTCTGAAGCAGATACCGGCTTTATTAAAGGGCAAAATATAATGGCCGGAAAATCGGATTAGGGGTCCATTCACACGTCCGTAATTTGGGTCCGCATTTGTTCCGAATTTTACGAACCCATTCACTTTCAATAGGGCTAAAACGGATGTGAATCCGCATTTTCGGGAGCCGCATCTGCATATTCGGATCCGTTTTTTCGGGATCCACATTTCCGTTCCTGAAAAAATAGAAGATGTCCTATTCTTGTCCGCAATTGCTGACCAGAAAAGGCATTTTCTATTATAGTGTCTGTGATGTGCGGTCCGCAAAACACTTAAGGACGTGTGAATGGACCCTATCAGTATTGTGCCGATGCACCAGAGGCGCAATCGACAAATGACAGAAACAGTGTAAACAGGTTTACATAAATTTACAGGAAGGATAACTGAACTTTGCATCCAAACAAAATGCGCTCTAAACAGCAAACACATAAAAAATGCAAGCTACTCTCCTCTAATATACACCTGTCTGTCCCTGCTACTCAGGGCACGTTTCTAAAACGCACTGACTAAGGCCTCATGCACATGACAGTTGTTTTTCTTGGCCTCCGTTTCGTTTTTTTTGCGGATAGGATGGGGACCCATTCATTTCAATGGGTCAGCAAAAAAATGCTGATAGTTCATCCGTTTGTGTTCTGCGTCCGTTGTCCAAGTTTCCCTTCAGCCAAAAAATAATAATAGTGCATGTCCTACTTTTTCACATTTGCGGACAAGGATAGGCATTTATTACAAGGGATCTGTGGAAAAAAACGGATCCTCCAAAAAAAAACTGATGCCACATCCGTTTTTTGGGGCGGACGCACAATTTGCAGATGTAAAAAACAACTGTCGTGTGCATGAGGCCTAAGTCTCCTGCTCTATGTCCTACCACAGATTAGCACCGGTCCACACTCACAGTTCTGCAGGTAGCTGGTTGTGTTGGTCTAGCACGTGAAGGCTCCTGATCTGGTCACTTGCTTGCTTGTCCCAGCATGGTCATTTCTTCTCTCTCTCTCTAGAGTGCAGGAATCCACATAGTCCAGCTCTGACAGGAGTAACCTGTCCTGTCACAGGTCTCTAAATCAGTGGCGTTGCTAGGGCTGGTGTCACCCGGTGCGGTAGAAAATGGTGTCACCCCCCCTGGGTGACACCTGACAGTGTAGGCTATATGTGTATAACAAACATATTTCATATGAAAACTTACAATTACTTGGCTTGGCCCTTGGGGATCTCGGACGCCACTTCCACACTTTGGCCGGGGGCTCGGCGGAGCTGATGTTGTGTTTTATCCTAATGAGAAAGATTTCATAATAAGGATTTGGAGAAGGGGCAGAGGGATAGCGGAGCAGGGAGAGGCTGGTGCTGCTACTAGGGGGTCATACCATGGGGGAGTAATAACGCCCACCATAATGCCTTCCCTCAGTAGAAATAATTCTCCTTATAATGTGACAGTGCAAAAAATACCCCCCTGTAATGTCCCCAGTTGAGCTAATGTCCCCATAGTGCCTCCATAATGTGCCAGTATAAAATACCCCTATATAGTGACCCCAGTAAATGCCCCCATAGTGCTCCTCTCCCCCCTAGTGCCCCCATAATGTACCAGTATAAAATGCCCGATATATAGTGCGCCAGTAGATGCCCTCAGTGTCCCCCATAATTTGTAAGCATAAAATACCCCTTCTCAGTGCCCCGTAGTAGTCCTCTCCCCCCTTCCCCATAGTACCCAACACAATGTGTCCCAGTATAAAATGCCCCTATACAGAGCCCCCATATAAAATAACCGTTCTTTGTGGCCTCAGTAGATGCCCCTATAGTGCCACCAATAATGTGCCAGTAAGAAGTGCCCCCCTAGATGTCCCCCAATAATGTGCCAGTGAAATGTGCCCTCATAGATGCCCCTTAATCATGTGCCAGTAGCCTAAGCCCCCCATCAACATGTGCCAGTAGCCATAGGCGCCCCCCCTATCATGTGCCAGTAGCCATAGGGCCCCTCTATCATGTGCCAGTAGCCATAGGGCCCCCTATCATGTGCCAGTAGCCATAGGGCCCCCCTATCATGTGCCAGTAGCCATAGGCGGCCCCCCCTATCATGTGCCACTAGCCATAGGGCCTCTCCTATCATGTGCCACTAGCCATCAGTATTGTACAGAAAAAAAAAGGAAAAAAACACTTACCTCCTTGGCAGCGATGCGATGCAGGCCTCTTCTGACCTGTGTCCCGCGCTGTGTACGGCTCAGGGCTCAGGCGGCGCGATGACGTCATCGCGCCGCCTGCGCCGGCCTGTGATAGCAGGGCTCCAGACTAAAAAAAATACCTAGTAGCCATTGGCTCCTGAACTGAAAAATTTAGGAGCCAAATTACATTTTTAGTCGCCAAATCAAAACCGAATGAAAATTTTGGTATCGTGACAACGCTACGCCGATCAGATCGGCGTAGGGTTGTTTCAATACCAAAATTTTGATTCGCTTTCATCACCATAAAAAAGTATTGCGATACTCAATACCACGCAAAAAAGCCACGCGCATTTCGCATTTTATGAAACGTTCGGCCCATAATAGAACAGTCCTATCCTATTTTTTGGGGTGACAAGGTGACTAAAAAATGGCGAATGCTCACCGCATAGGAGATATTTTTTAATAATTTAATAGTTTGGACTTTTCGGACGCAGCGCTATGTGATATGTTTATTGTATATTTATTTTTATATGTAAAATTGGGAAAGGGGGGATTTAAACTTAATATTTTAGGGCACTTTCACACTAGCGTTTTTCTTTTTCGGCATAGAGTTCCGTCACAGGGGCTCTATACCGGAAAAGAACTGATCCGTCATATCCCCATGCATTCTGAATGGAGTAATCCGTCCAGGATGCATCAGGATGTCTTCAGTTCAGTCATTTTGACTGATCAGGCAAAAGATAAAACCGCAGCATGCTACGGTTTTATCTCCGGCGAAAAAAACTGAAGACTTGCCTGAATGCCGGATCCGGCATTTTTCCCCATAGGAGCGTATTAGTGCCAGATCCGGCATTCAAAATACCGGAATGCAGGATCCGTCCTTCCGGTCTGCGCATGCCGGTAAAAATGTGTAAAAAGATACAAGACGGATCCGTCTGTCTGCATGACAAGCGGAGAGATGGATTCATTCTTGCAATGCATTTGTGAGACGGATCCGCATCCGGATGCATCTCATAAATGCTTTCAGTCACATCAAGATCGGCGGATCTGGCACGCAGTTCTGACAACGGAACTGCCCGCCGCATCACACTACCGCAAGTGTGAAAGTAGCCTTAGTGTTTGTGTTTTATTTTCACTTACTATTAGCCCCCTTAGGGGCTGGAACCCTTGTCCTATTCACCCTTAGGCCCCTTTCACATGGGTGAGATTTCTGCACGGGTGCAATGCGTGAGGTGAACGCATTGCACCCGCACTGAATCTGGACCCATTCACTTCTATGGGGCTGTGCAAATGAGCGGTGATTTTCACGCATCACTTGTGCGCTGCGTGAAAATCGCAACATACTTTATGTTGTGCGTTTTCATGCAACGCAGGCCCCATAGAAGTTAATGGGGCTGCGTGAAAATCGTATTGTATCCGCAAGCAAGTGCAGATGCGGTGCGATTTTCACGCTTGGTTGCTAAGATGAAAGTCTATTCACTGTGTTATTTTCCCTTATAACATGGTTATAAGGGAAAATAATAGCATTCTGAATACAGAATGCTTAGTAGAAGGTCAATATAATAAACATTGAGTGCCCCCCCCCAGTATAATAAACATTGAGTGCCCCCCCAGTATAATAAACATTGAGTGCGCCCCCCCAGTATAATAAACATTGAGTGCGCCCCCCAGTATAATAAACATTGAGTGCGCCCCCCCAGTATAATAAACATTGAGTGCGCCCCCCCAGTATAATAAACATTGAGAGCGCCCCCCCCCCGAGAATAATAAACATTGAGTGCGCCCCCCCCAGTATAATAAACATTGAGAGCGCCCCCCAGTATAATAAACATTGAGTGCGCCCCCCCAGTATAATAAATATTGAGTGCGCCCCCCAGTATAATAAACATTGAGTGCGCCCCCCCAGTATAATAAACATTGAGTGCGCCCCCCCAGTATAATAAACATTGAGAGCGCCCCCCCCCGAGAATAATAAACATTGAGTGCGCCCCCCCCAGTATAATAAACATTGAGAGCGCCCCCCAGTATAATAAACATTGAGAGCGCCCCCCAGTATAATAAACATTGAGAGCGCCCCCCCAGTATAATAAACATTGAGAGCGCCCCCCCAGTATATCAAACATTGAGAGCGCCCCCCCAGTATAATAAACATTGAGAGCGCCCCCCCCCAGTATATCAAACATTGAGAGCGCCCCCCCAGTATAATATACATTGAGAGCGCCCCCCAGTATAATAAACACTGAGCACCCCCCCAGTATAATAAACATTGAGAGCACCCCCCCAGTATAATAAACATTGAGTGCGCCCCCCCAGTATAATAAACATTGAGTGCGCCCCCCCAGTATAATAAACATTGAGTGCGCCCCCCAGTATAATAAACATTGAGAGCGCCCCCCCAGTATAATAAACATTGAGTGCGCCCCCCCAGTATAATAAACATTGAGAGCGCCCCCCAGTATAATAAACATTGAGAGCGCCCCCCAGTATAATAAACATTGAGAGCGCCCCCCCCAGTATAATAAACATTGAGAGCGCCCCCCCAGTATATCAAACATTGAGAGCGCCCCCCCCAGTATAATAAACATTGAGAGCGCCCCCCCAGTATATCAAACATTGAGAGCGCCCCCCCCAGTATAATATACATTGAGAGCGCCCCCCCAGTATAATAAACATTGAGAGCGCCCCCCCCAGTATAATAAACATTGAGAGCGCCCTCCCCAGTATAATAAACATTGGTGGCGCAGTGGGAAGTGCCAATGAGGGTTAAAAAAATAAATAAAAATTAACTCACCTCCTCCAGTTGATCGCGCAGCTGCCGGTCTCCTGTTCTATCTTCAGGACCTGTCAAAGGACCTGTGGTGACATCACTGTGGTCATCACATGGTACATCATATGATCCATCACCATGGTAATGGACCATGTGATTAGCTCAGTGATGTCACCACAGGTCCTGAAGATAGAACAGGAGACCGGCAGCTACGCGATCAACTGGAGGAGGTGAGTTAATTTTTATTTTATTTTTTTAACCCTCATTGGCACTTCCCACTGCGCCACCAATGTTAATTATACTGGGGGGTGCACAAAATGTTTATTATACTGGGGGGGGGGTGCACAAAATGTTTATTATACTGGGGGGGGGGGCGCACTCAATGTTAATACAAATACAGGAGGCGGGTGCCGGAATGAAATAGCCGGCACCCGACCTCTATGATAGGGGGCTGCGATCAGTGGCAGTTAACCCCTCAGGTTCCGCTCCCTGTCATAGAGGTCGGGTGCCGGCTATTTGATTCCGGCACCCGCCTCCTGTATTTGTATTACAGGTCAGTTTTTTTCATTGGTGGCGCAGTGGCCACAGCCCCTCCCCTCCTCCTCCCATCCCTCTTCTCATTGGCGGAGGCAGCGGCAGCAGCAGCACAGGGGGAGGCCCGCACCCCCCGCACCCCCCTCGCAACGCCACTGCTCTAAATTGAACACTTTGCTCCTCTGGAACACACTTTGCAGTCTCTGTTGACCTGTCCCACATTAGCCAGGAAAAATCACTTTATAGTCCCTGTAGCTCTGTCCCACAACAGCAGACTCTCTCAGTACACCTCGGCAAGGACGCAGCCTCCAGCTCTCTAAGCTGGGGAACTTGAACTCCTCCTACATCCTCTGGAACAACTTCATTTCTTTCTTTCTTAAAGACACAGTGGCCTCTTGTGGCCGGAAGAAGGCATAACAGTCTGCGTGAAATATTATCACTAGAGATGCACTTGATAATTCTAGGGGCTGACCCTTGCAAATCCACAGTACTTCACTGAACCCAGTCAGCAGGTGATCCACATAAGCACTATTCACATGAAATACAGATTTTACAGTCAACTCACGTAGTTCCCAAAGGTTGTATATGGAGGCTAGCTTCTCTCTCTCAGACTGGTCAATCTCTCTTTTTCCCAATCTCCTTTTCAGATATATACATTAAGTATATGGTATCAGGGGCGTAACTACCATAGCAGCTGACCATGCGATTGCTATGGGGCCCAGGGCAAGAGGGGGCCCATTCTTAGTTAGGGATTATCTCCTCTTCTACTGGAGGTGAAACCTTGGTCAGGACTCTACCCTCTAAATCTAAAGGAATCACTTTTAGCAGATAAGGCAGTGGAATAATGGCCCAAGGGTCATTGAAAAGGGTTTAGGCAGAAACCCTTCTGTACTGTGTAGGGGGGCTGGTTTGATCCTTGCTATGGGGCCCTTACTTCTCTATGTACGCCACTGTATGGTATCCTCAGAGAAATACAGTCTATGAACAGGTGGTCCTCCTATCCTTTGGTTATGGATGGCAGCGTGTAGCTTACAGTGTTTCCACCACATGCAGAGGAGGCTGTAGCCAGATTAGCAGCGATTACCTTTTTTGCCCAAGTCTGCAATCCCTTTCTGTCGGCTAAACCTTCTATAGATCTTTTCCCTTTGACAGCTGGTACACAAGTTGCTTGTAGACTGTAAGGGGAATAGAATCTCCCTACAGGAGCTGCTCCTTAATGGTCTGAGATGTTTACTCCTCAGCAATCAGCCATTAACTCCAGAATTTTCCTCCTAGAGAGAAAGGGTGAAGTCATCCCTGACTAACATCATGGGACCTCCCACTCCCTATACAACCTTATGGGATTTGTAGTACATGCAAATAATACATGAAATACAGTGATAGTAACATTTTCAATGCTTTGCAATGTATTTCAGGACACTGCATCTGGAGAGATTTTCATTAATGCGTCAATGGCAAGCTTGGGTCCTCATGCTAAGAAATTAAAATTTGTGCCACAATCTGCGACAGATATACACCAAAAAGTGGTGTGTATATATGTTCGTAAATGACCCCCTTAATTCCAATCAGTGGATAGTGATTGGGCATATGTTGTTTGGTAGCTAGTCACACTTCTAGAGGGTCCAGGCTTGAGGCTGTAGTCAGCCCGGGAAGTCGGGACCAATTAATAGCAGCAGTACAGGTTCAAATTTCTGTTGAGCCAGACTCACAGACTGCTGGAGCAGTTATAAAGAGCATAAAGAAGTCTTAAAGAGGCTGTTGATTTATTGGCACGGCTGCAGAGCACTTTTCAAGAAAAACTGGGGGGTTGCACTATCTCAGACATTAGAGGCATATCGCTAGGACCCGCACCTATACTTACAACGGAGTCAGCAAAGTCCCGGAGGGCGCAACGTAATCTGTGGCCGCTCTTTATTAATTCCTATGGGCGCGCCGTAAATAGCCGAGCGGCATGCTTGGCTATTTTTCGGAAGTGCCATTGAAATGAATATGAGTCGTACGGTGCCAGCTCTTGGCTATTTTCACCATCATTTCTGTGTTCAGGAAAAATCGCAGTATGTTCTACATTATGCGTTTTTCACACAGCTCTGGTTCCCTAGAAGTGAATGCGGCTTCAGTGAAAAAGACATTGCATCTGGATGCAATGCATTTTTCAGTGAATGTTGCTGGGAGATAGTTTGTTACTCTTCAGTTGCTTTTCATGCGTGTGAAACTGAACTGAACACTAAACACAATCACAGACAAAAGTGATTGAACTTGCATGCAAAACCATCCGTTTTTTTTCTGAACAGATCCTGAGAGAATCCGTAATGCTCGTGTGAAAGGGGCCTAAATCTGATATACCCAGGCCACTCATAGTCTTCCCACTTGGTGGCCCAATCTCAGTGTGAAGGCTTGGAAGTTATCCCTTTCTGGACCGCTGACAGCAAATTTACGTAAATTTACTGTTTTAAAGAGCAGACACCCACCACTACTGTCTGCGACCAGCGGTAATGCAGATCGCAGACTTTGAACCCTTCAGGTGCCATGGCCTGTGTGATGGTACCAGAGATGTTACACAGCATTTAAGTGGGTAAACCTTCCTCAAAGCAATAAAATTGAGGGATGACTATAATCCCATGTGGATCCCTCCATAAGGTCCAGGATCCCTGCCTACTATGAACCTAGTGGGATTTTGCTTTTAAAATTATTAGGGTTAAGACCAGATGGGCGAACATGGTGGATGGATCAAACATGGTGATGGATTATTGCAGCAACCATGTCCCTAGAGCATGAGCGCTTGCTACATCTCTCCCTATGCTCAGCTCCAGGGGTGTTGCTAGGGTCTCAAAAGATCTGGGGTCCAAGCCCCAATGAATATGGCCCAGTTCTCTAAGTCGTCATCCCCTCCCCCCACAAACCCCATTTTGCTGTACTTGCTATATACAGCAGCACATACCTGTCACATCCAGAGGCTCCCAGGTGACGTCTCCTCCGATGTAGATCTTCTCATCGTAAGCCATGTATCGAGGTGGGCTCCCCAGGATACAGCGAAGTCACGAACAAGGAAAGCAACTCCAGCTTTTGCCAAAACAGAACTTTACTAACACGTGGTAGTAAACACATAAAATAAATTTACATACACCCAGCCCAAATGCTGAGACCCCTGTGTTGCACAGCACAGCGCCCTCTGATGGATTCTGGAGGAAATTTTGCAGTAATTTACCTACTGGCGGGCACAACTAAAACTGCCTTGCCGTACCTATTATTACCCTGAAGCAAACACGAACAATTGTTTGGGTGCTTAGTATGGGCTAGCCTGCGGTGCAACATAACAGTTTACAATCTTACCATGCTTTATAGTATTCCCCCTCCCATAGCTAGTCCGGTAGCACGTGCGTGATTATTACTCCTGAGCAAAACGCTGAACTGGATACAGTTCATGGGGGTGTTTATCCGCTCTTAAATGTGCAATGTCCCTTTAAGTAATGGAGTCCTTATAGTACCAGTAGCAACACTTTAGATCTGACACAAAGCAGAGACCCTAACTAGCTAAATACAGGCCTGGTCTTAGTCTCTAGGCTCCAACACTGCAGTGAGATGCATGCACGATCTTACCGCCCAGGTAAGATCTTTATCCACTGTTAACTTTGAACCGAACAACCAGTCTCTCCAGCAAACATAAGGTCCCGCAGGGTATGCAGATTTTTTCCTTAGCTCTTGTCAGCCTTCCTGGAAACAATCCTTCTTTCCCTGGAAAGGATCTGGGTCTTGGACAACGATCAGCTTCACTCAGCTGCAGCTGTGGTCACTGAGGGGTCCTCTGACTCCTGGATCAATCAGTTTCTCTGCTCACACACAGTTCCTCATCTCTCAGCTCAGTTCTAAGATGGCTGCAGCCTCTTCTAGCAAGTTCTCAAACTCCACCTCCTTTGAATATTCAAATATCTGCAGTCTATTAGCTGTGTTAAAGAAACAGCGGCATCTTGTGGCCAAACAGCAGAATATCAGTCCTGATCATTTAACTTAATAGACACACAAACAGTGTTCAAACAATGAGAGCTGTTTTACAATTTCACAGCATCACCTTCTACATTCGGTCCGGACACTTCTTTTAGCCATGCCTCGTCTCTGCAGTGTGTGACACACAGACATCTTAGATTCCTCACTTTTCTATCATCATCCCCCAAACTGGAGTCCCCACAGTGTTATCCTGCTGCTCACTGTGCTCACCAGAAGAAGAATTATATTATAGTAATAGTGCTCCTCATAGTCCCACCAACAGTAATTCCCTTCTAGACTGCCCTCATTAATAATACTGCCCCTACAGTGCCCCTAACCGTGATAATGCTCCCCAAGAATTCCCCCATTAGTAGTACTGACCCCTACAGTGCCCCCAACAGTGATAACACTCCCCAAGAGGGCCCCCATTAGTAGAAGAGCCCTCCAGTATTAATAATACCCTCACAGAGCCCCAAGTAAAAATAAGGCCCCCTATTGTTCCCCCAGTGGTAATAGAGCTCTCTACAGACCCATAAGTAGTAATAAGCCCCCCCCCCCCCCATAGTGCTCTCAGTAGAAATAGAGCCCCCAGTAGTATAAGAATGCCTATAATGTCTCCTGCATTTATAATACCCCTACAGTGTCCCCAGTATTTATACTGCCCCCTACTGTTATAATGCTCACCCAGAAGTGGCCCCAGTATTTATAATGCCCCCTGCAGTTATATTCCTCCCTCCACCATACAGTCCCATGTAAATAACATCACACCATTTCTACAGCCCCCTCCAATATACAATCCCATGTAAATAACATCACTCTCTATCTACAGCCCCCTCCAAAATACAGTCCCATGTAAATAACATCACCTCCTCCCCAGCAACCTTCAACATACAGTCCCAAGTAAACATCACTCCTCAACATTCAGTCCCATGTAAGTAACATAATCCCCCCCACCAGCCACCTTCAACATACAGTCCCATGTAAATAACATTGCCCCCTCAACATTCAGTCCTATGTAAATAACATCACTCCCTCCCTCAGACCCCTGTAACATTCAGTCCCATGTAAATAACATCATCCCCTCCCACAGCTGCCTTCAACATACATTCTCATGTAAATAACATTACCCTGCCCCAGCCCCCTCCAACATACTGTCCCATGAAAATAACATCACTCCATCCTACAGCCACCATCAACATACAGTGTCATGTAAATAACATGACCCCCTCCCCAGCCACCTCCAACATACAGTTCCATGTAAATAACTTCCCTCCCTTCAGCCCCAACATACAGTCCCAGTTAAATAACCACAACACCCAGCATTGCTCTGCCTTTCCCTTAACTTACCTCTCCGCATGTAGCAGACATCACTAGAGCTTCTTCCCCCAGGACTTCTCCTCTTCACTGAAGTCCTCTCCTGCACTGGTCACATGATGGTGACATCATCGCAGGTCCTTCTCAACCACTGCCTTCAGCTTTGGATGCTTCGATTCGCTCAACACTAATACTTATATTTGTTTGTTAGGCTACTTGCAGGTAAAGCATGATTTATTCCTCCAAATAATGTCTTTAAAGTCCAATTGACTACTTCAGATGACCCTTGGCCCTGAAACCAATGAATACTTCTTCAATATTGAGTGATGCAACTAGAGAAGACATATTTGTTTGTGCTGCATGGGGTCCAGTGTGGTGTAGCTCCTCAGTCCTCCAGCGTGCCGTTTAGTATGCCGGGGCCATAATGACATCATATTCCGGCATCACAGAGGCTGCACGAGGGAGAAGTGGGGAGCTGCTAGAACAGCCTCCCTTGCCGCCCGCCTCCTCTCCTCTGGTAATTTACTGGCAGAGCAGGCACCTGCCATCAGGGTAAGCAGATGCCTCCTTTGCCATATTTAAGAAGGACCTCCACCTCCTGGCCCCCCTGTAACGGCGCTGGGGGCGTCTCAAGAGCCGCTCGCCCTGTCGCCCAGGGCTGCAGTGTAGCGGTCAGGGGGGGGGGGAGACCGCAAAGCAGGATTCAAGTACAGTACAGCGGACAAGGAGACTGAATCAAAAACCGGCTTTAATAAAGAACCAGATATAACTGCCGGAAAATCGGATTAACAGTATAAACAGGTTTACACAGATTACATGAACACGAGTTAGAATAAATGCGTTCCACATTATACACATCAGAGTCCAGGCTACACTCAGCTAATATACTCCTATCTAGCCCTGCTACCCAGGGGACGCTTCTACAGTCGTGGCCAAAAGTTTTGAGAATTACATAAATATTGGAAATTGGAAAAGTTGCTGCTTAAGTTTTTATAATAGCAATTTGCATATACTCCAGAATGTTATGAAGAGTGATCAGATGAATTGCATAGTCCTTCTTTGCCATGAAAATTAACTTAATCGCAAAAAAAACTTTCCACTGTATTTCATTGCTGTCATTAAAGGACCTGCTTAGATCATTTCAGTAATTGTCTTGTTAACTCAGGTGAGAATGTTGACGAGCACAATGCTGGAGATCATTATGTCAAGCTGATTGGGTTAAAATGGCAGACTTGACCTGTTAAAAGGAGGGTGATGCTTAAAATCATTGTTCTTCCATTGTTAACCATGGTGACCTGCAAAGAAATGCGTGCAGCCATCATTGAGCATAAAAATGGCTTCACAGGCAAGGATATTGTGGCTACTAAGATTGCACCTCAATCAACAATTTATAGGATCATCAAGAACTTCAAGGAAAGAGGTTCAATTCTTGTTAAGAAGGCTTCAGGGCGTCCAAGAAAGTCCAGCAAGCGCCAGGATCGTCTCCTAAAGAGGATTCAGCTACGTAATCGGAGTGCCCCTAGTGCAGACCTTGCTCAGGAATGGCAGCAGGCAGGTGTGAGCGCATCTGCACGCACAGTGAGGCGAAGACTTTTGGAAGATGGCCTGGTGTCAAGAAGGGCAGCAAAGAAGCCACTTCTCTCCAAAAAAAACATCAGGGACAGGTTGATCTTCTGCAGAAAATATGGTGAATGGACTGCTGAGGACTGGGGCAAAGTCATATTCTCCAATGAAGCCTCTTTCAGATTGTTTGGGGAATCAGGAAAAAGGCTTGTCCGGAGAAGAAAAGGTGAGCGCTACCATCAGTCCTGTGTCATGCCAACAGTGAAGCATCCTGAGACCATTCATGTGTGGGGTTGCTTCTCATCCAAGGGAGTGGGCTCACTCACAATTTTGCCCAAAAACACAGCCATGAATAAAGAATGGTACCAAAACACCCTCCAACAGCTACTTCTTCCAACAATCCAACAACAGTTTGGTGAAGAGCAATGCATTTTCCGGCACGATGGAGCACCGTGCCAAAAGGCAAAAGTGATAACTAAGTGGCTCGGGGACTTTAAAAGCGGCCGTCCTCGGCCTCGCTATATAGTCCATGGAAAACAAAGGGGTTAATGGAACATTCAAACGGCAGTACAACATTGTCCACAATAAATCATCAGCAGCGTACCTGTTTGGTGGAACCCCTGCAGTAGACCTACTGGATCTCCGGAGGTCTTGACTATCTGCTAGGACCTGACTTTCTCCACTGGTAGCTGTTAACCTGGGTTCTTCCTGGACAGGAGATCTGGATGTGGTGGCGGGTTCTTCCGACCGGCATGGCCGTGGCATATTCCTATGTAGAGTTCGTGAGGCAAACTCCTCCTTTTCAACCTGCACTTTGTAAGCCAGACCATCGTGATACACTCACTTGCTCACTTTGTATGGCCGTACCTCCCAACACTCGCTCAAATAGCCTCTGGGACGATTCTCTTGCGGAGTTACCACAGATTGGTGTGCTGGGACTCTCTTCCGGGTCCCACAAAATCGGATCCGCTGTTGAAATGCTGTCTGGGTAGGTTTGTGTGAAGTGGCTTGCTCCCAATAATCCAGCGGTTCTGTGTGTCCAGGCGGCTCACTCCAACACTCTCTGGCGAAATGTCCTATATTTCCACACCGCCAACACTGTGCCCTTCAACGGCCCCCTCTCAGCCTGCTTGCGGGAGGTGCCCCTAGAACTTGATGGGGAGGCAACTTAAGGTGAGGACGTTCTGGTGTAGGAACCTGCAGGGTCACCTGATAGGCTTGTTGTCGGGCCAGACAGGCCGCCTCAGGGAGATAGCACAACTCCATCCGTTTTTCCAGGTGCGTCAAGACTTACAGCACTCTGACTAGGACCTCTTCGCTCTTTGTAACCCCGTGGGGTGTGACGGTCTGGGTCCGTATCACTCCGGACGCATAACTTTCCTCTTTACTCTGCGCCACAGCCTCTGCCAATATTTGTCGGAAGGTTAGGGCAGGGTCCACCCTGACTCGTTCCCGCAGGGCCTGTCTCAGGGGAGTGCTGTAGAGTCCCAGAATTAATTGTTCCCGTAGTATACGGTCCACGGGCCCCAGGCCGGTTACTCCGTCTGTCTCTTTTTTCTGTATCTCGGACAATATTCCCTGTAACACCATTGCATATTGTGAGACCCCCTTCCTCTTCTCGCTGAATCCGGTAAAAGAACGTTGCCCGGAGGTGCCTCGCACTAGTCGTCTCACCGTATATTTCTTCTAGAAATTGCACACTCTCTTCCAACTTCCTACGGGTGGCTTTTGGTTGTAGGAAAACAGTCTTCCGGGCCTCACCCTCTAAGACGGCCAACGCTATTTCCACCTGGAGTTCTAGGCCGACATTGTAAATCCTAGCAGCGCTCCGTAACCTTATCACCCAGTCCGACAGTGACATATTCTGGCCATCAAATTTGGGTAGCAAGTTAGACAACGTGCCCATAGGGAGGGTCCTTGCAGGGGTTCCACCGCAGCGCCACTTGTAGCGGTCAGAGGAGGGAGAGACCGCACAGCAGGATTCAAGTACAGTACAGCGGACAAGGAAACTGAAGCAAAAAACGGCTTTATTAAAGAACCAGATATAACTGTCGGAAAATCGGATTAACAGTATAAACAGGTTTACACAGATTACATGAATACGAGTTACAATAAATGCGTTCCACAGTATGCACATCGGAGTCCAGGCTACATTCAGCTAATATACTCTTATCTAGCCCTGCTACCCAGGGGACGCTTCTACAGCGCACTGACCAAGTCCCTGACTCTATAACCTATCACAGATAAGCACCGGTGCCACTCACAGTTCTGCAGATTCTCCTTGATCCCATAAGACGCAGTCTGGCTCCAGGTCCGGTCGCTTGCTTGTCTGTCTTTCTCTCTCTGGTTACAGCAGATGCAGATCTTCTTCAGCTCTGGCAGGAAGGATCCGGCTTGTAGTGGTCTCTGATACACGGTCCCACTCCTCTGTAACACACTGTGCAGTCTCTTTCTCTGGGTCACAGCTGCAGCACTTCAGTTCAGAGTCTATCTTGGCCTGTCTCCAGCACAGCCAGCTTCTCAGGACTCCATCAGTCAGGCTCCATGTCCCATCACTAGCCTTTACTTGGCTCCTAACATGGCAGCCATCCTCTCCCAGCTCTCAGGGCACTCCCACCTCTAGCCAGGACTCAAACCCCGGGAACTTCTGACTCCTCCTACCTCTTGTGTATCTCAGAAACAGTTCAGCTTCCTCTTTCTAAGAGCAACAGTGGCCTCTAGTGTCTGAAATAAGTCATTACAGTCATGTGCACCATATTGTAGATATCTGTGCAAAGAACAGTATTCTAGGGCCTGACCCTTACAGCAGCCCCAGTCAGGGGGAGCCCACCAGGGCGCCCTCAGCAGGCCGACGCCCTCGGCGAACGCCTAGTTCGCCTATATGGTTGCGTCGGCCCTGGCTCCAGGGCCTCTCTGTAGGGTCACTTCCTCTCCCTAGTCATACACAGAGGGTTGTCTTATCCCTCTTCGATTACAGCCCAGCTAACCTCACCTGTGATCTCCTCAGCTAAGGGTAATATCTATAGTGGATTAGGGGTGTGGACTGAGAGACTCCCACTACCAACCTGTCTCCCAGTCCAAAGAAATCCAGCCCATACAACTTTAAACAAAAGAAATCTTCAGCAAGCTATACCTTGCTGAAGCAGCACTATTTATGGATTTAAGCTATCTCACCCAGCTAAACTGAACCACCGGGTGAAATAAACACCCCCACCATACCTCTACCATGCACTTTATTACAAATGTAAAAAGGCAATGGCAGCATTGTTTTTTCCCCATTTCTTCTCAGAAATAGTTAATAAAAGTTCATCAATGATCATGTGTTACCCCAACATGGTGCCATTAAAAACCACAACTTGTTCTGCAAAAAAAACACAAGCCCTCATACGGCTACACTGACAGAAAAATGCAAAATATTGTAGCTCTTGGAATGTGGCAATCAAAAAAAATAAATAAAAAATAAATGCTTGGTCTCTAAGGCCGACCATCAACCCCTCTCCCCTCCCCCCTTTATCTAAACTCAACGTACCCACAAGAAACACGTGTAACACCTTCATTTTGGGTGGTGATCATCCACACCTTTTTTTATTCATTCTTTCATAACATAATAAACCAGAGCCTTAAAACTGCTCCAAACCATTGACACATGGCGCGGTATGCCGAACTCTGGACTCCCAGCGGGCATGTCCGCCCTTTAAACTTCACCATGTCTTCTGTCTCCAAACTGACAGCTGTGACTTTACAGAGCCAGTAAACCAACTCCAAACTGGAAATAGAAAGATATTTGAGCAACCAAAGAAAAACCTCAAATTTTGCCAGGGACATATAATAAGGGAGGGAGGGCGGGACAACGTCTCTCCCCACCCAAGAGACCGGCCGGAAGGAGAAGGGGGTTAAATAACCTACAGGCGGGGCTAAAACCTGCTCAGGAATCCGGGGATACAGGCAGCTTACATTAACTCCTACTATACCACTTCCCCACTTAAAGGAGCCAGCCACGGGCAAAAAAAGGGGGGGAGGTCAAGTGGAGGGGCCACTCCTAAAAAAAAAACTTCAAACTGGCCTGGGATGGGATGAAAGGGGTTAAAACGAGGAGGAGAGAAGGAGAAGGGAGGCTTCTCCTCAACTATGATGTAAAGAGGGCTGAAGAGGACCACCCGCAGTCCCCAATCACCCTCCCTACGCGGTCAGGTGCTCTCCAAAATGAATACAGGAGGAAGAGTAGGAATGGTTCTCATATCATACATACATTTATTACAAATCGATATGATCCACTGTAAGTATTTCATCAATGAGAGTTTAACCATTAGAGTATGACCACAAGGCAAAGTCATGAGCCGTTAGGGCCGCTGCCACCTGGGGTTGAGAACTGCACGGCCAATTAGGCCGCGACTGCCTTATATATAACTAATGAAGACCACATTGGTCTTTATTGTTAATGGCGACTTGGCACCTCCAATACCGCATGACAATTAACAATGAGAACCAGTTATACAGTGTAGTCTTCACTAGTTAAATTAAAGGCAGCTGCGGCCAAACTGGACACGCGGTTCTCAACCGCAGCCGGCTGCAACCTGAATGGCTCACGACTGCACCGTGTGCTCAGACCCTTAGATCTCTAACAATCTCGTGTCCACTATCTACATTGGTAGAGGTCTCACAATCGTCAGGTAACCCCTTATTTTAGCGAACATGATATACTCCCACAAACTAAAATGGAAACGGACCTATTACTGCAAAAAGGATACAGAACCTTTCATGCAATGTGCAGCCATCAGTGGGGAGATAGGTGCTGTGCCTTACGGCTTATTCGTACTTCTGCTTACTGTTTTCAGACACGAAAACTGATTTTTTGCACCTGTGATTGTTCAATTTTAGGATGTGTGTCAGAGTTTTTTCACCTTTATTTTTAACAAACTTGGAATAAATTTTCTCTGCAATGAATCAGTGAAAAACAAACCACGCACAGATAGCGTCCGCGTGTGTTCCTTGGTTTTTGCAGGCCTATTGAACAGAAACAGACCAAAATGGACCAAATTAGGGCATTCTCCCAGGTTTTTCCAGCAAACCATCAGTCTGTGAAAAAACCCAGATGTCTTAATACAAATATAGATTTCAGTGAATCCATGTGCTGTCCATGGAGAACAAAGACAGGCATTCATTTTTGTACTGCATATGCTCACGTGAAAAAAGTGTTATGCTAAAACTAACCACTAGGTGGAGGTACAGGCTAAACCTGAATGGTTCACTGTATTTCTGTTGATGCTGCCATACTCCAAAAACGTATCATCGCCTGCGCATATTAGGCCCCTAGTCTGGTTGGATTGTGGCTAGTACCATACGCCACAATACCGCCCCATTCTTTCTTTCTTGAGCTGATTCTACATCCAGCTCTGACATTATTTGGGAACGGATGATTGTGGGCCAGCTCAACACGGCTCATACAACGGATCCCAACTACATTTGTGCTCAGCTCCCCATGTTTCCCCTGATGAGTCCTTCTTCTGAAGGTAAAACGTGCATGTAGGGACAGATTGGAGCAGGGCGTACTAGGGCTATTTATTTCAGGGCAAGGTTCCTGACAGGGTCGTCCTTATCAGGGTGGGTGCTCTGCTGTTAGGCTGCTATATATATCTAGCTATTAGGGCCAGAGCAGTACCCCCCACCTAGAGCGCAACTAGGGATATCTCCCTTCCCCTGTCATTTTTCATCACCACGTCACTGTACCCCGGGATAGCTTTCATCTTCTATTTTTGGCTTCCTTCCCGGGATCATGGAGCTCTGGAACCTTCCAGGTTGTGGTAGGACAATTGGTTAGATATAGGTGCCGCCGTGCACCAACTTTTCCTACTACAATTTCTATGTAATTTATTGTATATCATATATTTTCAGGGATACTATATATTAGTAATATGTATTAAAAGTTATGTTTTAGTTTTTACATACTGCATACGATCGCCTCCTTAGGTGATCCAAAACGATTCTCATTTTCTCAAATATTCCAAAAACTTACAGTACAGAACAAAAGTTTGGACACACCTTCTCATTCAAAGAGTTTTCTTTATTTTTATGACTATGAAAATTGTAGATTCACACTGAAGGCATCAAGACTATGAAATAACACATGTGGAATTATATACATAACAAAAAAGTGTGAACCAACTGAAAATATGTCATATTCTAGGTTCTTCAAAGTAGCCATCTTTTGCTTTGATTACTGCTTTGCACACTCTTGGCATTCTCTTGATGAGCTTCAAGAGGTAGTTATGTATATAATTCCACATGTGTTAATTCATAGTTTTGATGCCTTCAGTGTGAATCTACAATTTTCATAGTCATGAAAATAAAGAAAACTCTTCAAATGAGAAGGTGTGTCCAAACTTTTGGTCTGTACTGTATGCGTAAAAATTTTACAGAACTTCACTGAAACTGCTTTCCTTGGAGAATAGTACGATTTTGATTCAAAGTGTGCGGTAGACTGGCATTTACATGGTGAGTGTACCTCCTATTTTCTCTATGGAACTGTGTTTTCTGTGCAAATGGTTATTATGTATTTATTTCTTTGAACTGTGTCATCATATATTCATCATATACAAAAAAAAATCAGGAAATGCCATTGAACAAAGGGTATAGTACTTAAAGGGGTTGTCTCATCTCAGAACAGTAGCGCACCTCTAATAGAGGAAGACCAGGCAACTGCTATGGGGCCCATAGGGGAAGGGGGCCCGACTGTGGAGGAAAGTCCCCGCCCCCTTATTACAATTAGTGCAACAGCTCTGTCTAGAGTCCTTGCCAGGGCCTCTGGCTGCACCTTCCAGCTCTCCTCACTGCTTCTCCTGTGCGGGCTATGCTCCAGCTTCCCTCCTCCCCCCAACAAGGGTCTATGAGGAGATGCCTCTAACAGCAGCCTGCATAAATCCTCAGGGGCTGCACTGCTGAGGAGGGGTCTGTTTTTCAGCAGATGCAGCAAAATATGCTGCTGCCATAAGAAGCTTTCCCAGTGTTCCCATCCCCCACTCTGCTCCTCTTCCCTGTCCTGGCACACTGCAGAGTACTCCTCTGCTGTCAGGGCCGGACTGGGGATAAAAACCAGCCCTGGAAAAAGTTGCTTACCAGCCCCACAGCATTGCGTCATTATTTACTTGTTTATAAAAGGGGAAAGCATTCATTTTAAAACACAAATAGCTTGGGGGACACATGGTGGCCTAGTCACTGTCATGTTAAATTGAAGGTATAATGGTTTGGTCCTTATGGCTATGTATTCTATATGGCCGGTTTGGTGTCTCCCCCCTTTTTGTGTGTTCCCACCCTCTTGTGTTTCAGTGGTACTTACCGGCCTGGTCATCTGGAGGTCAACTGTGCTTGGCATGAGTGGTTAATTCTGGTCCTGTCCAGTTCTGAGACGGGAAGATTCTGTGTTCCTGATTGGTGCAGGAGGTAAACAGCGGGAAGATTCTCCTTTATATTGGAGTGTTCCGCTGGGGTTCGTGCCTGTGAAGAAGAGAAGAAGACCTGGATCAGCGCCCCACCCTTCCTCCCTTAATTTTGTTTGTTGCAATGTTTATTAGTGGGAGTTTGTCGCCCAGCTAATGCTGGGTGGACTGGTAGTTATGGTTTGCTGGAAGTTTAATTGGTGATTTTATATGGGATGAATTTTAATTGATTAATTTATGCTAATTATTTATTATGGTAACTAATCTATTTATTTATTATAAGGTTTACCTTAATAAACATCGCAGCCATTTATTTCCACATAGATTGTGTCTGTGTGTTTATTTTATTAAGGTTGGGTTGATGACTATGTGACTTGGGCCACTATGTATGTGTGTGTGTGTGTGTATATATATATATATATATATATATATATATAGGCTGAATTGCGCAGGAAAAGGGCTTTTTCTGCAGATCCGGGGATATCACCGGATCTCCAGAAAAATTCTCCAGATTTAGTGCAGGGCAAGGGAGAGCATTATATATATAAGGGCAACACAGTATATATATATAATGTGTTTGTGTCTGAGATTCTGGCTCGAGCTGTTAGTCTGTGATCACTGTCTTTAGGGCTTCTGTATTTCGGATGTTTCATTTTACTTACACACGACAAAATAAAGTAATCTAATCATTGCACTTTGATGCCGTATTAGGGTGCATTCACACGACTGTAATTCTGGGTCCGCATCCATTCTGCAATTTAATTTCAATGGGGTCGCAAAAGATGTGGACAGCACACCGTGTGCTGTCCGCATCTGAAGTTCCGTTCTGTGGGCCCTCAAAAAAGATAAAGCATGACAAGAATAGGCATTTCTATCATAGGGGGGGTCTGCAAAATGAGGAATGCACACGGCCGGTATACTTGTTTTATGAATCTGCAATTTGCAGATTCACAAAACACTACGGTCGTGTGAATGCACCCTAAGTCTTTATTCACATCTCTGGTGCACGGTATCTGGTAGAGAACTTCCTGCCAGAGTTCACCAGATGATCCATTGCTGGATTCCGTCCTTCACCAGTAGAGCAGTTTTTGTCAGGCCGAAACCCTTCTGGAAAGCGTCTGGATCCCATTCTAGTTTATGGCAGGGAAGTTCAACCTGCAGCCCTCCAGATGTTGTAAAACTACAACTCACAGCATGCCCTAATAGCTGTCGGCTGTCCAGGCAGTTGTAGTTTTGCAACAGCTGGAGGGCGCAGGTTGGGCATCCCTGGTCTATGGGTCCCGGCAGTGAAAGTTAGAATCTAGCAGTGTTGGATCTGGTGAACTCTGGCAGGATGTTCTCTGTCGGAACAGTCTGCTGGATACAGTGACTGGAGATATAAATGAAGCCTTAGGCCTCTTTCACACGGGCATCATGGATTTGGGCCAGATAAGATGCGGGTGCGTTGCGGGAAAATGCACGATTTTTCCCCGCGAGTGCAAAACATTTTAATGCGTTTGGCACACGTGTGAGAAAAATCGGCATGTTTTGTACCCAGACCCGGACTTTCACAGAAGTTCAGGTTTGGGTTAGGTGTTGTGTAGATTTTATTATTTACCCTTATAACATGGTTATAAGGGAAAATAATAGCATTCTTAATACAGAATGCTAAGTAAAATAGTGATGGAGGGGTTAAAAAATAATAATAATTATTTAACTCGCCTTAATCCACTTGTTCTCACAGCCCGGCTTCTCTTTTTTTGTTTCTTCTTTGAGGAAAAGTACCTGTGGTGACGTCACTGCGCTCATCACATGGTCCGTCACATGATCCATCACCATGGGGCCTGCGTTGCGTGAAAAACGCACAAAATAGAGCATGCTGCAATTTTCACGCAACGCACAAGAGATGCGTGAAAATCACCGGTCATGTGCACAGCCCCATAGAAATTAATAGGTCCGGATTCAGTGCAGGAGCAATGCGTTCATCTCACGCATTGCACCCACGCAGAAATCTCGCCCGTGTGAAAGAGGTCTTAGGCCGTGTTCACATTACTGTTTAGTTTTCCATTCTTCTGATCCTGTATTTTAAGCATCCATTATGCTCGGTTATGCATATTTTGCATCCTCTTTAGCCATTTCTGTCTGAGATCTCAGTCGGAAATTATGCAAAATGTGCATAAATGAGCATAACGGATGCTTAAAATACAGGATCTGTTTTTTTGTTTATTTTTTATTTCTTCTGATGAATCAGAAGACCAGAAAACTGACAGTAATGTGAACGTGGGCTTGGACAGTAGTGGTATATAGTACATCATACCTACTAATGTCACCCCTTGTGTACATATTGTTTCGTAAGCACCCCCAGGTTATAAAAAAAACTGTAATAATGTGTAATGTAGCACCAATGTACCTACTTAAGGCACAGTTCATGGGTGAGGGAGGGGAGGGGCAGAAGGTTGGTGGGACCAGGGATGGGTAGTCAAAGGGGCTTGGAAAGGACCATAGGGGTCCAATTCAGAATCCTGCTATGGGACCCAATGAATTCTATGTACACCCCTGGCATGGGAAGAAGTGAAAAAGAATGGATTCAATGTAAGAGCCGGGGAAATGCTGGGAGTTGTAGGGCATTGCTACTAATGGGGCCTCTCTTGGAAAGTATTATCACTATTGGGGGAACTAATACCAATGAGGGAAGTCTGGGTGTATAGTATAGTATAGTGTTTGTGGACATGGGGGAGCACAGCGGGTACAGTATTAGGAGTAGCTTCAGGATGACAGTGCCCTGTATACATTTGGGGGCTGATCTGGAGTCTATAAATTTGGTGTCTGAGTTGCAAAATCTGTAACAGTTTCCTATCTACCATGTGCCATATAGTAATGCTGGTGTCTTCTTATGTGGCGGGGGGGGTCACACCCCTGACCAAAGACATCTGCCTGTGATGGTCTGGACCAAATGCAAATGGAGAAGAAAAGGAAAGAACTGAAGTCCGTGGAGACGTCACCTGTAAGTCACTGGAAATGTGTTTTCATCTCTTTATTAGGGTATAGTCACACAGTTAAGTTTCCAGATGTAGTTTTGGTAGCAAAAACCAGGAGTGAATAAAAAAAAGAGAAGTCGTATTTGCCCTTTATACTTTCTCTCCTTTTATGATCCACTTCTTCCAGAACTACATCCAGAAACCTGATAGTGTGGCCGTAACCCTACAAAGTAGGGTCACTTTAAATTGATTCGGGGGGGGAAGGGGGAGGCACAATATGCCTACTCTGCCAAGGGCACCGACATACCTAGTCCCCCCTCCGTTCTAATTGTTATCCCCTATACTGTTAATAGGGGATAACAATGTAACCAGAATACCCCTTTAAGGCAATCTACAGTGTCCCACATAATCTGATAAAAAAATCATGACTAGTACTCCCTCTGCTTGTAGCAGTGGTAGAGTGTAATTGCAGCTTCTCGTCCCGTTCAAGTGAAGGCTGATCAGCGGGGGTGACAGACCCCTGCCGTTCTGATATTGATCACCTGAGGATACATAATCAATACTAACCACCTCCCGTTCGCCCGTTGATTATAAACATCTGGGAGGTGGGTCTCTATCTCTGAATGGACGTTTCTGAACATCCATTCAGAGATCGCTGTAGACACAACGCTCAACAAGCGCTGTGTGCACAGATCAGGAAGTGCTATGCGCTTCCTGTCCCGACCCAGCGGTCATGTGATTGCCAGGGTCGGGAGAGTGCAGGAGCTGTCGAATCTTCTACAGACCTCGATCCGCCCTGCACTGAGGCTGTACAGCGCAGTATACCGCTGTACAGCATCTCTGGGGGGTGTATTTCCCCTGTAACTGGGGCTACTATGTCAGCTCCAGTTACAGGAGAAATCAATAGTGAAAGAAAAAAAGTGAAGGTAAATGTCCTCCAGAGGTATTGTATGACCTTATGAGGGACACAATGTGTAAAAAAAAAAAAAAAGGTTTCACATGTAAAAACAATTCCCCAAATAAGGAATTAAAAAATAATTTAAAAATAGAAAAAAAATTATAAAATAGACATATTTGGTATTGACGTGTCCATGACGGTCGGATCTATAAATATATCACATTATCCACCAAGTCCGATAGCCACACCATAAATTTCTTTTTCAAAAAAAGCCATTTTTCTCACCTTACATTACAAAAAGTGCAACACCAAGTGATCAAAAAGGCGTATGTCCCACTACATAGCACCAATAAAACCGTCACCTCATCCCGCAAAAAATAAGCCCCATCATAAGAAAATCGCTAAAAAAATATAAAAACTATAGCTCTCAGAACATGGACACATTAAAACATCATCTTTTTTGTTTCAAAAATGCTATTATTGTGTTAAAGTGAAATAAAAAAAAGTATACATATTCTCCACGTCCGTAGCAACAAGCTCTATAAAAATATCACATGACCTAACCCCTCAGGGGAACACCGTAAAAAAATTATAATAATAATGTGTCAAAAAATGCCATTTTTGTCACCTTACATCACAAAAAGTGCAACACCAAGTGATCAAAAAGGCGTATGTCCAACAAAATGGTACCAGTAAGCCCGTCACCTCATCCTGCAAAAAATGAGCCACTACATAAGAAAATGTCTCAAAAAATAAAAAAAACTATAGCTCTCAGAACATGGACACATTAAAACATTTTTTTTTGTTTAAAAAATGCTATTATTGTGTGAAAGTGAAATAAATAAAAAAAAGTAGACATATTTGGTATCGCCGCATCCGTAACAACCAGTTATATAAAAATATCACATGACTTAACCCCTTGGATGAACATCGTGAAAAAAAAAAAAAACTGTCCCCAAACATCATATAAAGTGCAACACCTAGCGATCAAAAGGCCCCCCAAAATAGTACCAATCAAACTGTCATCTTTAAAATTTAAAAACAGGCACTCACCATCTGACAGTTAAAAAATTGATATTTATTTAGATTAAATATGATAATGAATAAAATAACTCTTACCCCTACAGTATTCTGCAATTGTAAAGTATTGTAAACAATTACCCCTAAAATATTCTGCGATTATAATATTCTGCGATTATAATATTCTGCAGTTATAATGTTCTGCGATTATAATATTCTACGATTATTTTGGGCACCCAATAATAGATATCAGATTTCAGCTCTTTGCAATCAAGAAATATAAGCTGTGCAATAGTGTGGAAACAATATATCAAAATATAAAAAAACAGTGACCCTTAGTTCTTGAACATAATATATGAAAAAATTATTTGTGCACAATTAATAATAAATACCTTGACCTATTATAACATATAGTACAAATACTGTGAAAAAAAGGAAATTGTGATTGCTATATTTCTTCCCAATAGTAATTGTCACTGATGTTATGTAACGGTATAGGAAGTTGCTTGTGTGACAATATAGAAAGTTACTTGCAAATTTGAAGTAAAACCAGATGTAAGCAGATAAAATCAGTCGCTTAGGAGGCCAGGTATCGATAGTAGGGCTGGCGTCTGGGGCGTCCCCCTCGCACAGCCTCTTACCTGTTCCCTCCGTTTACTGATCTCTAGGCTGGATCTCTTTACAAGTGTCACGTACTCCTGCAATATTTCTGGTCTTTCGGTATGTTGATTTTTGTTACCGGCTTTCGAATTTTCCGGCTCTGTAAAGCAAAGACCTTGGCGTCTCACGTGGGAGATGTTTGAAAGCTTCGACAAAGGATAGCAGCTGTAACGTGACGTCAGCCAGAATCAGGTGGTGATTTTGCTCTGGCTTAAAGGGCCCAATGTCCTATATGGAATCTCAGTTAGAATATAAAGTATAGTCACTTTGTGGTGGTCTTAGGTGGGCAGCTGTAAGTCCAAGAATGGCCAGACGCGTTTCGAGGTAACAACCTCTTCCCCAGTGGCTTCATTTCCTAATGCAACTACCCCCTTCTTATATAGTCAGTGACTTTAAAACCCACCTAAGACCTGGTCTGGATTTTAGGGATTTTCATCCAATCACAGAAAATGTGTTTCTCACCTTGTTTTTACTCCATAAGGAGGGGTTTTAGTCCTTTCTTTTAGGACAGTTTTTTAGAGGTTCAAAGTCCATATAGTTCAATTTGCAAGACGCCCATATATCCTGCATCCTATATTCTATATACAGACGTGGACAAAATTGTTGGTACCCTTTGGTCAATGAAAGAAAAAGTCACAATGGTCACAGAAATAACTTTAATCTGACAAAAGTAATAATAAATTAAAATTCTATAAATGTTAACCAATGAAAGTCAGACATTGTTTTTCAACCATGCTTCAACAGAATTATGTAAAAAAATAAACTCATGAAACAGGCATGGACAAAAATGATGGTACCCCTAGAAAACACAGAACATAATGTGACCAAAGGGACATGTTAATTCAAGGTGTGTCCACTAATTAGCATCACAGGTGTCTACAACCTTGTAATCAGCCATTGGGCCTATATATATGGCTCCAGGTAATCACTGTGTTGTTTGGTGATATGGTGTGTACCACACTCGACATGGACCAGAGGAAGCAAAGGAAAGAGCTGTCTCAAGAGATCAGAAAGAAAATTATAGACAAGCATGTTAAAGGTAAAGGCTATAAGACCATCTCCAAGCAACTAGATGTTCCTGTGAGTACAGTTGCACATATTATTCATAAGTTTAAGATCCATGGGACTGTAGCCAACCTCCCTGGACGTGGCCGCAGGAGGAAAATTGATGACAAATCTAAGAGACGGATAATCCGAATGGTAACAAAAGAGCCTAGAAAGACTTCTAAAGAGATTCAAGGTGAACTTCATGCTCAAGGAACATCAGTGTCAGATCGCACCATCCGTCGTTGTTTGAGCCAAAGTGGACTACATGGGAGACGACCAAGGAGGACACCATTGTTGAAAACGAATCATAAAAAAGCAAGACTGGAATATGCCAAACTACATGTTGACAAGCCACAAAGCTTCTGGGAGAATGTCCTGTGGACAGATGAGACAAAAATCGAAGTTTTTGCCAAGGCACATCAGCTGTATGTTCACAGACGAAAAAATGAAGCATATCAAGAAAAGAACACTGTCCCTACTGTGAAACATGGAGGAGGCTCTGTTATGTTCTGGGGCTGCTTTGCTGCGTCTGGCACAGGGTGTCTTGAATCTGTGCAGGGTACAATGAAATCTCAAGACTATCAAGGAATTCTAGAGAGAAATGTACTAGCCAGTGTCAGAAAGCTTGGTCTCAGTCGCAGGTCATGGGTCTTGCAACAGGACAATGACCCAAAACACACCGCTAAAAACACCCAAGAATGGCTAAGAGGAAAAAATTGGACTATTCTAAAGTGGCCTTCTATGAGCCCTGACCTCAATCCTATTGAGCATCTTTGGAAGGAGCTGAAACATGCAGTCTGGAAAAGGCACCCTTCAAACCGGACACAACTGGAGCAGTTTGCTCATGAGGAGTGGGCCAAAATACCTGCTGAGAGGTGCAGATGTCTCATTGACAGTTACAGGAAGCGTTTGATTGCAGTGATTGCCTCAAAAGGTTGCGCAACAAAATATTAAGTTAGGGGTACCATCATTTTTGTCCATGCCTGTTTCATGAGTTTATTTTTTTACATAATTCTGTTGAAACATGGTTGAAAAACAATGTCTGACTTTCATTGGTTAACATTTATAGAATTTTAATTTATTATTACTTTTGTCAGATTAAAGTTATTTCTGTGACCATTGTGACTTTTTCTTTCATTGACCAAAGGGTACCAACAATTTTGTCCACGTCTGTATATATCAGTCCTCCAAGGGCATCTTTAAAAATAACAACAGTAATAAAGGACTATTGTGATTTCCTTTGCGTTTATACTTTGTTTTTCATTAAAAAATATATATAAAATATAGGATATGTTGTTTGATTGAATAACATACATAAATTACATTCATAAAATAATCCATATAAAATATACTACTTCTATGTTCATATATATATATTGAGTGAATTTTTCTTTAAAAATATAAAAAATATATAAAATAACAGAAGAGAGCATCAAACAAAGCATTATCCCAAAAAAAACGCACCTGCGGTTTCATTGCATTTTTGATGCGTTTTTTCTTCTTGATGCGTTTTTTTCTTTTTCCTTTGGGAGATACTCCATATTATTTATCATGACACCTTTAGGGAGTTTATCAGTCGCTAATCATCCTAACATGCCATCCTATACTTGTAGTTTTAATATATGGTAGATAATTTTGACATATCATTGATAGCAAAATAGAGGAGGAAGAGCAAGGAGGAAAAAGTGTCCTCATCAATTAATTGTCTGAATTTTTAATGACCTTGAATTCTCAATTTTATGTATGGGTTAAATGTGTCGAATTGGGGGAGGGAGCCCCCAACCGAGGAGAGATCCTGGTGCTGATAAAACAGCCAGACTCAGGATGTCTCATCAGATGATGGCACCCATCCCCATTTATAAGAAACCAAATATTTCAAAGTCTGAGTTTAGCCCTCTTGGTATGAGCGTTTCAAAATCAAAGATACGTCTGGATTCTTGGCGTGACATTCTAGCCGTATGATCTCCGCCTCTCCAGTGTACATCTATTTTTTCAAATGCTGCAAAAATCATACCACTAGGATCTTTATTGTGGACTTGTTTATAATGTAAGGACAATGTTGGTTACATACTCTGCGATTCTTTTTTTTTAGAGGTTTTGTCCTTATATATATTGTTTTTTACATTGGCATTCTATAATATATAGAATATTTGTTGAGCTGCAGGTCAAAAAGTCCTGTATCTTCCATGTAAAGTTGTTACTACATGATTGAATTCTATAGTTTTTTGGGGGGAATTAAATGATTTTACAAATATTACATTTCCCGCATCTGAAGAAACCGTTCAGCCTCAACCAATTCTGCAAACTTGGGCTCTTCTTTTTATTCTTGATTGTTGGAGCTATTTTTAAGGACAAACTTGGTGCTCTTGTATACGTGATGGTTGGACCATCACTGAACAAAGGTCCCACTAATCTGTCCTTCAATAGATGATGCCAATGTTTGGCTATAATTCTCTCCACTTTTTTATAATCCTTATTGAATGGTAGTATCATTCTTAATTTATCTTCCTTACTCTCACTTGCATTTGGTACCATTTTATCCTCAAAAAAGGTCTTTCTTTCCATATTCTCCACTTTTGTAATTGCCTTATCTAATATATCCTGAGGGTATTTCTTCTCCAGAAACTGTTCTTTCATACAGAGTGATTTAATAGGGAAGTCATTTTCCTCTATACAGTTTCTTTTGATTCTCCTAAATTGCCCTACTGGAACCTCCATCAGCCATCTTGGCAGATGGCAGCTGGAGAAAAGGATATAGCTGTTTTTAGATACTGCTTTTTGATACCTACTACATATTAATCGATCCGTTTGTGCCTTGATTAGTAGATATAACGATTCTACTTGTACAGTACTAATATTAGCAGAAAATTTCAAATTGTATGTATTCCTATTGATATCTTCCAGGAATAGATCCAATTCCTCTTGGGTATATTTCTCCAGACAAATAGAATATCATCTATGAATCGGTGCCAGAGTACCAGGCTCGACCCCAGCCTTGGCACGTTGTTCTCACATTCCCACTGTGCCATGAATAAATTTGCATAGCTGGGGGCGAACCTGGTACCTATAGCTGCTCCCCTAATCTGGAGATAATAGTCCATACTGTAAGAGAAGTAATTATGTGTGAGGATGAAGTTAACACCATCCGCCAAAAAATCTATTTGTTCTTGTGGATAATTACTATGTAGGCTAAGCTGTGTCTTCAATGCTTTGATCCATTGATTGTGATTAATTACTGTATACAGAGAGTTGACCTCTAATGTCCCCAATATCCAACTAGATTCATATTTAAGTTCTTCCACTAATTTTATTACCTGCGTTGTATCTCTAATGTAAGAGAAGTTCTTCTTTACACTAGGTTGCAGGTGTTTGTCTATATATTGTGACAAATTCGATGTAAGAGAACCTATGCCAAAGATGATTGGTCTCCCTGGAGGATTATGTAAATATTTGTGGATTTTAGGAAGACAGTAAAATATTGGTAATCTTTGTTGAGTATTGGTAATAAATTTAAATTCTTGTTCTTTCAAGATTCCTCGATCCCAACCATCTCTGGCATAGTTCTACAGTTCGATGTTATATTCTTTTGTTGGATCTTTTGCAAGTTTGAGGTATGTCGTGATGTCCAATAGTTGTTTCAAACATTCTGACTCGTATTTTACAGTTTCCAGAATCACAATCGCTCCTCTCTTATCTGCCGGTCTGATGGTAATATTTTCTTCTTTTTGTAATTGTTTAATGGCCTGGATTTCTTGTGTTGATAAATTATTACCTTTCCTAGCATTCATTTTCAACTTCCTTATATCCGTTTTCACAGTTTTTTTGAAAGCTGAAATTTTGTGTCCTATTTGTTGTCTAGGATACATTTTACTTTTTGGTTTCAAACATGACTCAGATTTGCGATCACATCTGTATTTGTCTGTGTTAATCCCTGTGATTTTTTTCTCCTTGCTCTTCCCCCCCTTTCCCCTTCTTGTTCTCTTTGTTCTTTTGATGTTTGTATCGGTTTGGGGTATATATTTCCCTCCTCTCCTGATTTTGATGAGTCTCCTCCCTCGAATTGTAGTATGTGGGTTTCCCATTCTGCGGGTAATTCTCCCAGTAATTGTCCCTGTATCTCAAGTTGTATGGGTGTCTTATTGGTGGATAATGATGTCTCTGTCCGGTTGTTGTTTGCTTAGCATATCTGGTACGTGATTTGTGTGGGTGGCGGCGTCCCATCTAAAAAATGGTCATTGGAGATTATTTCATATCTGTTCCTCACTGGAATATCATGGTTTGTGTGTGTGCTCTCAGCTCTATGTGAATCTCTATGGGAATTTCTCACTTCCTCTAAATTTGATACTTGTGGGGTTTTTTTTGTTGTTGACTCTTATCGTATATAGTCGACTTAGTCTTTATTCTTGCTAGTATGTTTGAATTTCTTACTCTTTTTTGTGATTATATCCTGTTCTAAAGTACCTAGATTTTTGCATATTCTCTGCTGCCATTCTGTAGTCTCTTCATTGACTGGGAATTTCTGTATTATCTCCTTAATTTTAGAGATTCCCTCAATGGTTTCTCCCAGAATTTGTTTTCTTCTTTTAATGATTAGTTGTACTAATAATATGGATTGTTTAGTTAAAAGATGCTCCCATTCTTCCATAAAAGAATCATTTATTAGATCTTGTGCAGGATTCCTAGAGAGCTGGAGACCTTTCGGTATAATTCCCAATTCTAAATGTCTGGTGAGAGATTTAATTTCCCACTTTTGTTTCAGTTGTCTAATAAGTAGGGATTCCAGCTCTCTAAAAGATTCCATTACAGATTTTTCATTTTCATTTTGTGGGTTCTGATCCTCAAAAGAAAATGTTTCAATTCTAGCATTTTGGCTATCTATAAAATGCCATATGTCCATAGTTTCGGATATTGGGGAGCTCAATGGTATGTAGGTGAGTGAAGATAAATATAAAGCAAATATACCGTGGCTCACCCAAATCCAAATTATTGTTAAGGTGCTCTGTTTTTTGATGATTCACCTAATCATCCTATTAAAAGAACAGTTTTAAAATTAAAAAAACAGGCACTCACCATCTGACAGTTAAAAAATGTATATTTATTTAGATAAAATATGATAATGAATAAAATAACTTTTACCCCTACAGTATTCTGCGATTGTAAAGTATTGTAAACAATTACCCCTACAATATTCAGCGATTATAATATTCTGCGATTATAATATTCTGCAGTTATAATGTTCCTCGATTATAATATTCTGCGATTATAAAATTCTAAGATTATTTTGGGCACCCAATAATAGATCTCAGATTTCAGCTCTTTGCAATCAAGAAATATAAGCTGTGCAATAGTGTGGAAACAATATATCAAAATATCAAAAAACAGTGACCCTTAGTACTTTATATGAAAAAATAATTTGTGCACAATTAATAATAAATACCTTGACCTATTATAACATATAGTACAAATATATAACTGTGAAAAAAATTGTGATTGCTATATTTCTTTCCAATAGTAATTGTCACTGATGTTATGTGACGGTATAGGAAGTTGCTTGTGTGACAATATAGAAAGTTACTTGCAAATTTGAAGTAAAACCAGATGTAAGCAGATAAAATCAGTCGCTTAGGAGGCCAGGTATCGATAGTAGGGCTGGTGTCTGGGGCGTCCCCCTCGCACAGCCTCTTACCTGTTACCTCCATTTACTGATCTCTGGGCTGGATCTCTTTACAAAGTGAAATGTAAAAATGTGATCTCCATTTTCCTTTAATTCTTGTGGAACACCTAAAGGGTTAACAAAGTTTGTAAAATCAGTTAGGTAACTTGAGGGGTGTAGTTTCTGCAATGGGGTCATTTATGGGGGTATGCACTATGAAAGCCCCACAAAGTGACTTCAGACCTGAACTTATCCTTAAAAAGTGGGTTTTGGCAATTTAAAAAAAAAAAATTAAGAATTGCTTCTAAAATTCTAAGCCTTCTAACGTCCTAAAAAATAAAATGATATTTTCAAAATAATGACAACGTAAAGTAAACATATGGGGAATGTTAAGTAATAAATATTTTATGAGGTATCACTTTCTGTTTTAAAAGCAGAGACATTTTAATTTTCAACATTTTTGGTAAATTTGGGATTTTTTCATAAATAAAGGTGAAATATATTGACTCAAATTTATGGCTATCATGAAGTACAATATGTCATGAGAAATGTGAATGGCTTGGATAAATAAAAGTGTTCCGAAGCTATTACCACAAAAAGTGACAAATGTCAGATTTGCTAAATTAGGCCTGGTCAGGAAGGGGGCAAATGGCCCGAATGTGAAGTGGTTAAACCACTTTACAAATATCTATATACTCTCACAAAGTACATATATCTTTACACACACTGAACATATATCTATATACTCACATATCCACTGTACATATGTAACCTACCAAACCACAGTGGGAAACACATGAGGCTAACGGTGGGCCGATGGGTGCAATAGTTGATGTACTCACAGTTACCAGATGCCTCCCTGGGCTGGCATACAGTCAATGGGAAGACAGCACAAAATCCTCTGGGGCACTCTTGGTTGCAGGGAACACCAGCCAGATGGAAGTTGAGGTGCCCTTGATGGTAATTGGTGTTAGGTGCTTTTGCGGCTGGGCCCCTGGTTCGTGACACAGGCACCGTTAGGTGAAAATGTTGAGAGTAGCAGTAGTAAGAATGAGGAGTTGGTTGTTGCAAACCAGTTGAACATTTACTGAAGAATCAATAGTCTCTGGGCAGTTGGTACAGTTCGTCATTGGAAAGCTTTTTGTATAGCATAAGTAATAATAAGTTCAATTGTAATCCTATTATCAGTCCACTCTATAGCACTCTGGTACTAAGTATGCTGATATAAATAGTTACTATAAGCTATCCTTTAAGAGCGATCTCCCTTATGGCAGGCAAACACATCTGCTTGATTATTTGCTGGATACTCTTCTAAATAGGTTTAGATTTTTACACTATGAACCGGAAGGCTTGTATAGTGGATAAGGGCAATTATGCGCACTAACTGTCCATTTGTGTCCTGGCACTCGAAAAGTTGCTCTCAGGCACTTGTGCTAATGAGGTCCATGAGCTAAGTTTAGCTTTACCCTCGCTAGGCTCTCAGCATCTTTGTACATAGACTCACTGTATGGTACTGACAAGTTTGCGGCCGGCCCCATTCACTTTAATGGCAGGCGAACCTGAAAAATCTTCAGCTCATATTTGCAGCCACCAAGTAATTAGTAGAAGTGCACAAATAGTCCCACAACATGGACAGTGACATACTAGAGAGGGACAAATTACAAAAATTCCAACAAAAAAATATGCATCTTAATCAGGGGACATTTTTATGCGTCTAAAAGGGAAATTCTCTGAAATGTGCCCTGTTGGAGCCTAGAAAAATGTTAATTTAGGCAACGGGAGTACGGGCAATAAAAATTAGGCATTCACCTGACATAAAATAAATTCTGATTATGTGGCTCGAGGTACATTATGCAGTCAATGGATAAAAATTTGACTGTAGGCCACTAGACTACAGGCCCCAAACATTACGCTTTCACCGGACAGAAAAGATCAAGTGATTATGTGGCCGGAGGTACAATCACCTAAAGAATTATTAGGAACACCTGTTCTATTTCTCATTAATGCGATTATCTAGTCAACCAATCACATGGCAGTTGCTTCAATGCATGTAGGGTTGTGGTCCTGGTCAAGACAATCTCCTGAACTCCAAACTGAATGTCAGAATCGGAAATAAAGGTGGGCTAAAACAGCAGAAGACCCCACCGGGTGCCACCCATCCCCACTACAAATAGGAAAAAGAGGCTACAATTTGCACGAGCTCACCAAAATTGGACTGTTGAAGACTGGAAAAATGTTGCCTGGTCTGATGAGTCGTGATTTCTGTTGAGACATTCAAATGGTAGAGTCCGAATTTGGCGTAAACAGAATGAGAACATGCATCCATCATGCCTTGTTACCACTGTGCAGGCTGGTGGTGGTGGTGTAATGGTGTGGGGGATGTTTTCTGGGCACACTTTAGGCCCCTTAGTGCCAATTGGCCATCGTTTAAATGCCACGGGCTACCTGAGCATTGTTTCTGACCATGTCCATCCCTTCATGACCACCATGTACCCATCCTCTGATGGCTACTTCCAGCAGGATAATGCACCATGTCACAAAGCTCAAATCATTTCAAATTGGTTTCTTGAACATGACAATGAGTTCACTGTACTAAAATGGCCCTCACAGTCACCAGATCTCAACCCAATAGAGCATCTTTGGGATGTGGTGGAACGGGAGCTTCGTGCCCTGGATGTGCATCCCTCAAATCTCCATCAACTGCAAGATGCTATCCTATCAGTATGGGCCAACATTTCTAAAGAATGTTATCAGCACCTTGTTGAATCAATGCCACTTAGAATTAAGGCAGTTCTGAAGGCAAAAGGGGGTCCAACACCATATTAGTATGGTGTTCCTAATAATTCTTTAGGTGAGTGTATATTACACGGTCAATACATATCAATTTTACTGCAGGCCAGTACAAATACAGGTCAAATACATGTGTTTAAAAGAACTAAAAATATAGTAAATTGCATTAAAAACATGGCTAATGAAATCCCGCCTCTTGAAAAAAACTCCAATGATAATAGTTGAAATTCGATAACAAATGGTCGTCACTGGTGTTGAATTCCTCCGAGGCCCCAATAATTATTAATTCACCGTACAGAAAATAACAAGTAAGTATGTGGCTAGAGGTAGATTACACGGTCATTGGATATCAATTTTACAGCAGGCCAGTGGACTACAGGCCCCCAAAATTATGCATTCACCATACAGAAAAGAACAAGTAAGTATGTGACTGGAGGTAGATTACACGGTCATTGGATATCAATTCTACTGCAGGCCAGTGTATTACAGGCCCCAAAAATTATGCATTCACCGTACAGAAAAGATCAAATGATTATGTGGCTGGAAGTATATTAGACGGTCAATGGATATCAATTTTACTGAAGACCAGTACAAATACAGGTCAAAAACATATGTTTAAAAGAACAAAAAAAATAAGATTGGATCAAAAACATGGCTAATTAAATCCTCCCTCTTGAAAAAAAAAAGAATGACAATAGTTGAAACACGTAGTCGTCACAGGTGTTTAATTCCTCCGTGGCCCAAAACATTAGGCATTCAACGGACAGAAAAGGCCTTTTATGCCTCATTCTTTGTTCTGGGTGGTGGCGGATATGTGTGTGCTGGCATGAGGAAATTCAATTAAACGTGGTTGTCACAGGTGTTGAATTCCTCCGAGATCCATGCCTCATTCATTTTTAGAAATGTAAAGTAGTCCACACTGTCGCGATCTAGGCGAGTGCGCTTATCGGTCACGATACCTCTTGCTGCGCTGAACTTCCTTTCGGACAGGACACCCGACAAAGGGCAAGCCAAGAGTTCCATGGCAAATTTTGCCAGCTCTGGCCACAGGTCAAGCTTGCACACCCAGTAGTCCAGAGGTTCCTCACTTCTCATAGTGTCCACATCGGCCGTTAACCCAATGTAGTCGGACACCTGTCGGTCTAGGCATTCCCTTTATTTATTTTTTTATACGAGGGGGTCCCTCTTCAAACACTGTAGCATGAATGCCCCCATTTACACTAAACTGGAAGGGTCCTCCCCCCAGCCACAGACAACACCAGGGATCCTAGAAAAGTTTAAAGCATGCTCTTCTTGCTCCTTCTCCTTCTTGCTCCGAGCCAAGGCCGTGTAAGATCTTTCCTGGTCTGCTGCGAATCGCTGCACGACTAAGTTGAGGACGTGTGCCATGCACAGCACGTGTGTCATTTTGCCCTGTTTCAGCACGCTCAGAAGATTGGCACCGTTGTTGCACACCACTTTACCAACTGTCAAATTGAGCGGGGTTAGCCACTGATCGGCCTGTGACCACAAAGCTGAAAGGAGTGCAGAACTGGTGTGGCTCTTGGATTCCAGGCACGACAGCCGTAGCACAGCATGGCAATGTCTCACCTGGCACGTCGAATAGGTTCTAGGGAGCTTGGAGGGCGCAGCGGAAGAGGCAGTAGCAGTGGAAAAAGAAGGAGTCAGCTGAGGAGGAGACAGAGGATGGAGTAGGAGGAGGAGAAGAAGAGGCCTGCATGTAATCCATTGTGGTAACACCAAATCCACACAGGTGCCACGGTTTGCATGCTTGACAGCCATCAGAAGATTCACCCAGTGGGCAGTAAAAGTTATGTACCTTCCCTGCCAGTGCTAGACCACTTGTCTGTGGTCAGATGTATCTTGGCATCGACACTGTGGGCCAGAGATACATTCACTTGCCGCTGAATGTGGTCATATAGCTCTGGGATGCCCTTCTGGAAGAAATATTTCCTTCTGGGGACCTTCCATTGCAGTGTGCCAATGGCCACAAATTTTTTAAAGGCCTCTGACAATTTATATGGCAGTAGTTAACGGGCTAGCAGTTCCGACAAGCCGGCAGTCAGCCGTTGGGCAAGAGGGTTATCCGGTGTCATCATCTTTTTACGCTCGAACATTTGGCCCACGGAAGCCTGCCTTTTGCCAGATGAACGTGACAACTGTACGGTGGAAGGTGGAGTGGAGGACAAATGGGAGGAGAGAGGAGAAGGAGAAGAGGCAGGACGTGGAGCGCCGGGAGTGTGGCTTTGTGGGTTCTGACGGTGTTGCTCCCACTGGGCTCGGTGGTGGGAGGCCAGGTACCTTCTTAAGGCGGTCGTCCCTAGGTAAGTGTTGGGCTTACTGCGACTTATGCGTTGACAGCACAGGCTGCAGATGGCAACACTATTGTCAGCAGCGGACATGTTAAATGCACTATATAGAATGCACTATATAGAAAGTATATTATAGGTATATCACTCCCCTGCCTCAATCAGTTTTTTTGGGGGGCAACTGATATATCACATCAGTTGAAATTATTTGTTCCAATAGTGTTTGTCACTCTGTGTAGCTGTGGTAACGCAGCAGAACCGCACACAAATTCTGCACTACCCAAATGCACTATATAGAAAATATATTATTGGTATATCACACCCCTGCCTCGATCAGGTTTTATGGGGGGTAACTGGTGTATCACTCCAGTTGAAATTATTTGTTCCAATAGCGTTTGTCACTCTGTGTACAGTCGTTGCCAAAAGTTTTGAGAATTACATAAATATTGGAAATTGGAAAAGTTGTTGCTTAAGTTTTTATAATAGCAATTTTCATATACTCCAGAATGTTATGAAGAGTGATCAGATGAATTGCATAGTCCTTCTTTGCCATGAAAATTAACTTAATGCCCAAAAAAACTTTCCACTGCATTTCATTGCTGTCATTAAAGGACCTGCTGAGATCATTTCAGTAATCGTCTTGTTAACTCAGGTGAGAATGTTGACGAGCACAAGGCTGGAGATCATTATGTCAAGCTGATTGGGTTACAATGGCAGACTTGACCTGTTAAAAGGAGGGTGATGCTTGAAATCATTGTTCTTCCATTGTTAACAATGGTGACCTGCAAAGAAACGCGTTCAGCCATCATTGCATTGCATAAAAATGGCTTCACAGGCAAGGATATTGTGGCTAATAAGAATGCACATTAATCAACACTTTATAGGATCATCAAGAACTTCAAGGAAAGAAGTTCAATTCTTGTTAAGAAGGCTTCAGGGCATCCAAGAAAGTCCAGCAAGCACCAGGATCGTCTCCTAAAGAGGATTCAGCTGCAGTATCAGAGTGCCACCAGTGCAAAGCTTGCTAAGGAATGGCAGCAGGCAGGTGTGAGCGCATCTGCACGCACAGTGAGGCGAAGACTTTTGGAAGATGGCCTAGTGTCAAGAAGGGCAGCAAAGAAGCCACTTCTCTCCAAAAAAAAAACATCAGGGACATATTGATCTTCTGCAGAAAATATGGTGAATGGACTGCTGAGGACTGGGGCAAAGTCATATTCTCCGATTAAGCCTCTTTCCGATTGTTTGGGCATCAGGCTTGTCCGGAGAAGAAAAGGTGAGCGCTACCATCAGTCCTGTGTCATGCCAACAGTAAAGCATCCTGAGACCATTCATGTTTGGGGTTGCTTCTCATCCAAGGGAGTGGGCTCACTCACAATTTTGCCCCAAACACAGCCATGAATAAAGAATGGTACCAAAGCACCCTCCAACAGCAACTTCTTCCAACAATCCAACAACAGTTTGGTGAAGAATAATGCATTTTCCAGCACGATAGAGCACCGTGCCATAAGGCAAAAGTGATAACTAAGTGGCTCGGGGACCAAAACGTTGACATTTTGGGTCCATGGCCTGGAAACTCCCCAGATCTTAATCCCATTGAGAACTTGTGGTCAATCCTCAAGAGGCGGGTGGACAAACAAAAACCCACTAATTCTGACAAACTCCAAGAAGTGATTATGAAAGAATGGGTTGCTATCAGTCAGGAATTGGCCCAGAAGTTGATTGAGAGCATGCCGAGTCGAATTGCAGAGGTCCTGAAAAAGAAGGGCCAACCAGGAAATACTGACTCTTTGCATAAATGTCATGTAATTGTCGATAAAAGCCTTTGAAACGTATGAAGTGCATGTAATTATGTTTCACTATATCACAGAAACAACTGAAACAAAGATCTAAAAGCAGTTTAGCAGCAAACTTTGTGAAAACTAATATTTGTGTCATTCTCAAAACTTTTGGCCACGACTGTAGATGCGGTAACGCAGCAGAACCACACACAAATGCACTATATAGAAAGTATATTATTGGTATATCACACCCCTGCCTCAACTACTTTTTTTTTTTGGGGGGGGGGGGGGGGCAACAGGTATATCACACCAGTTGAAATTATTTGTTCCAATAACATTTGTCACTCTGTGTAGCTGCGGTAATGCAGCAGAAACGCAAACAACTACTGCACAATACAAATGCACTATAATATACTTTGTATATTAGAAAGTATATTATAAGTATATCACACCCATTAGTAAGTCAGACCTATCGATAGCAAACCCATACCAGTCCTTAAAAGGACATTTGTGGCCCTATTAGATAGCATTTGTTGTCCCTAACAGTCTGTCCCTGCTCCACACAGCAACCTCTCCCTACGCTGGCAAAAGACTGAATGTAAAATTGCGTCCAGAACAGGTTTATTTATAAGGTAGGGGGTGTGTCCATGTACTGAAACGTCTTAATTGACTGTCCTGTACCACCTGATGGATTTGTCACGGGTGAAAGTTCTTCATAATGTAAAAGAATATAGCCCAGCCGACATTGCCATGTGTTTGCCCATTTGGCGAACCGCGAACGAGAATAGTTTGCTGCAAAACGACCGCCGGGCGAACTGCAAGGCCATCTCTACTGTCTGGTGCTTGGTTGCTGTGGTAGTCTTCTCCAGGCTTGATCAGGGCCGAGAGGAAAGGAAAACAGCTGCATGATGACTTTAGCCTGTTTCTCTCCTCCGTGAACTTGCTTCTCCTCCTCTTACCAACTACTGACTAACTCCCTGTCTAGACACACCCAAGCTATATGTATTATGTGGTGCCAGTACCACCTTGGGGCGAGTGGGTGTAATAACATTGCCAGTCTGATAAAAAAAGGAAATACCATACAATGCAATTAAACACATATTTATTCAGATGTTTAAAGTGTCCCATTTACACACATATGTGGGATGCTGCACATACAGTCGGGTCCATAAATATTGTGACATTGACACAATTCTAACATTTTTGGCTCTATACACCACCACAATGGATTTAAAATGAAACGAACAAGATGGGCTTTAACTGCAGACTGTCAGCTTTAATTTGAGGGTATTTACATCCAAATCAGATGAACAGTGGAGGAATTACAACAGTTTGCACATGTGCCTCCCACTTGTTAAGGGACCAAAAGTAATTATCCCATTTACAATGAGCAGATAAAAGGTCCAGAGTTCATTTCAAGTGTGCTATTTGCATTTGGAATCTGTTGCTGTCAACTCTCAAGATGAGATCCAAAGAGCTGTCACTATCAGTGAAGCAAGCCATCATTAGGCTGTAAAAACAAAACCCATCAGAGAGATAGCAAAAACATTAGGCGTGGCCAAAACAACAGTTTGGAACATTCTTAAAAAGAAGGAACGCACCGGTGAGCTCAGCAACACCAAAAGACCGGGAAGACCATGGAAAACAACTGTGGTGGATGACTGAAGAATTCTTTCCCTGGTGAAGAAAACACCCTTCACAACAGTTGGCCAGATCAAGAACACTCTCCAGGAGGTAGGTGTATGTGTGTCAAAGTCAACAATCAAGAGAAGACTTCACCAGAGTGAATACAGAGAGTTCACCAAAAGATGTAAACCATTGGTGAGCCTCAAAAACAGGAAGGCCAGATTAGAGTTTGCCAAACGACATCTAAAAAAGCCTTCACAGTTCTGGAACAACATCCTATGGACAGGTGAGACCAAGATCAACTTGTACCAGAGTGATGGGAAGAGAAGAGTATGGAGAAGGAAAGGAACTGCTCGTGATCCTAAGCATACCACCTCATCAGTGAAGCATGGTGGTGGTAGTGTCATGGCGTGGGCATGTATGGCTGCCAATGGAACTGGTTCTCTTGTATTTATTGATGATGTGACTGCTGACAAAAGCAGCAGGATGAATTCTGAAGTGTTTCGGGCAATATTATCTGCTCATATTCAGCCAAATGCTTCAGAACTCATTGGACAACGCATCACAGTGCAGATGGACAGTGACCCAAAGCATACTGCAAAAGCAACCAAAGAGATTTTTAAGGGAAAGAAGTGGAATGTTATGCAATGACCAAGTCAATCACCTGACCTGAATCCGATTGAGCATGCATTTCACTGGCTGAAGACAAAACTGAAGGGAAAATGCCCCAAGAACAAGCAGGACCTGAAGACAGTTGCAGTAGAGGCCTGGCAGAGCATCACCAGGGATGAAACCCAGTGTCTGGTGATGTCTATGCGTTCCAGCCTTCAGGCTGTAATTGACTGCAAAGGATTTGCAACCAAGTATTAAAAAGTGAAAGTTTGATTTATGATTATTATTCTGTCCCATTACTTTTGGTTCCTTAACAAGTGGGAGGCACATATGCAAACAGTTTTAATTCCTACACTGTTCACCTGATTTGAATGTAAATACCCTCGAATTAAAGTTGACAGTCTGCAGGTAAAGCACATCTTGGTCGTTTAATTTCAAATCCATTGTGGTAGTGTATAGAGCCCAAATTTTTAGAATTGTGTCGACGTCCCAATATTTATGGACCTGACTGTATATATAACTGGTTTGGGTGAATAATGGGTGTTGACACTTTTCGGTGGTTGACGAGGAAACATGGGCGATGACCATAAGTAAGGACAATAAAGTCCATGGCAAGTAATAAAGAGTCCCAATAAGTATTGGCTTATATCAAAGTGCAAATATATATATTTTTTTTTTCATATAAAACTTTTAATAGATAGCTCAGTGCAATGATCACAGAAAATGTCCTTCTGGGCATATGGCTTAAAACATTATACAACATGCCCATAGAAAAATCCCAAATTAACCTGAAAAGGTGGTTAAAGGGAAAACATGTACAAAAATAGGCACAAATGGGAGGAAGAAAATATTGTCCTGAAATAGTCCTGAAAAAGGCCACAATGCGGGCATTGGTATCCAGAGTGACTTAAAGGGAACCTGTCACCGGGATTTTGGGTATAGAGCTGAGGACATGGGTTGCTAGATGGCCGCTAGCACAGCCGCAATATCCAGTCCCTATAGCTCTGTGTGCTTTTATTGTGTAAAGAAAACGATTTGATACATATGCAAATGAACCTGAGATGAGTCCTGTATGTGAGATGAGTCAGGGAGAGGACTCATCTCAGGTTAATTTGCATATGTATCAAATCAGTTTTTTTACACAATAAAAGCACACAGAGCTATGGGGACTGGGTATTGTGGATGTGCTAGCGGCCATCTAGCAACCCATGTCCTCAGCTCTATACACAAAATCCCGGTGACAGGTTCCCTTGGCTCTAAACTGGTGATAACTCGCCAATGGAAAAAGCCTGTAACCCCTCAAATTCAAGAGTTGATTACATTACTGAATTCCACATGCCTGTACAAGAAGATGCTTGCTTCTCAGCAATGCTTGTACTCTAGATTCCTTTCTCATTGGCAATCCTGGGTCCACATTTTGTATCTTAGGCCCAGGACTTGACCTTATCTGCTTTGTGGTCCGCAAACCTTGGGTCTACAAAATATGGATATTAGCCATGTGCATGCCACAACTTCTTTGTAGAAGAATGCTCAAAGGGATATACCTCAAACAAGGCGGAACATGAAGAGAAACCTGGGATGGACGCGACCTCCGGCGGCCAAGGACCAGCGAACCAATGGTTGCCGTGCAGTGCGGCAAAGCCGACTGACGACGAGGCATCAGTGTGGACTACTGGAGACTGGTTCGAGACCACCGGAACGAAGAGTGACACACCGTTCCAGTGAGTCAAAAACCTATCCCACATAACTAGGTCAGCCATGGCCTCTGGACCTAAACGTACCATTTCGTCCTGCGCGCGGGCCTGCGGGAGCAGCGCCAAGAGCCTGTATATGAAGGACCTACCTTGGGGAATAATGCGCATGGCGAAGTTGAGCATGCCTAACAGGGATTGCAGTTCCGCTCTGGAAGCCACTCTCACTTGAGCCCACCTATGCACGACCTGCCTAATCCTGTCCAACTTATCAGGTGGGAGACTCGCTTGCAAGCGCACTGTATCTAAACGTATTCCCAAAAAGATAATGGTGGTGTCGGGGCCTTCTACTTTATGGGAAGATATTGGCACATTAAGATCTGAAAACACTGTCTGCAAGCGCTGTAGGTCCTGAGGCTGCCGTGCCGGGGGCTCGATAACAAGGAAGTCGTCCAGGTAATGGGTGACATGGCTGACCCTAAAGACCTCTGACAACACCCAATGCAAAGCGCTAGCCAACTGATCAAAGAGCCACGGACTAGACTTGGTCCCGAAGGTCAGTTTGCTGGCAAAGTAGTACTGCCCTTGCCACTTAATCCCATGCCACTGCCAGAGCTCTGGCTGGATCGGAAGCAGTTTAAAGGCATCTGTGATATCTGCCTTGGATAACCAGGCCCCTCTCCCGAACTTGAGTATGACCTCAATAGCCTCATCGATAGAGGCGTATCTCATGGAGAATTTGTCCGAGAGGATCAACGAATTCAGACTGGGGACTGGTAAGGAATGTGGGGCAGACAAGTCGTAAACCAACCTCTTTTTATTGGAAAACTTGCCAGTCACCACACCAACCGGGTAATTCTCCAGCAATCGAACGGAGGCTTCTGCACTGGGCCGATCACATAACCCTTGTCTAGCTCGAGTTGGATTAACTGCGTAACCGTCTCGGGATCTCTGGTAGCTGACAACAAGTTCCTGCATTCATGCGGGGCTTGAGGAAGGGCAAGAAAGCCTGTGTGGAAGCCGTACCGCAGACCGTTGAGCACAAATTGTACCCAAGCTGAGTCTGGAAGGAAACAGGCTAGGAGATCCACGTTAACCACGCTTAGTCATGCGTGACTCCCCCCTCTTTGTGTTCAAGCGACGCGGGGTGGGCCCTGAAACACAGGGTACATAGGTGCAACAATCTGCATTGATTGTAGTGACATATCGCATAATTAAAGTTGTTGCATAACGGTGACTTGCCAAGGTACTTCACCGGGCGACCCAACTTGTCCATGGACGTGGAAAGCCTACTAGCCGGCTGGGCGGGGCAAACGCTAGTTACGGAAGGCCCAGCTGCGCTACCGCTCTCTGAACACCAGCCGGCCGTGTGGGCGTAAGAACCGCAACCAGTGCAAGTTGCAGCCTTCAAACCCGCAAAGTGACGGCAAAACAACTCGGTATCCATCCGTGACCAATCTATGACCTGCTTGCACTGAGCAAGTGTGGCCGCTGCCTTGGCCGAGAAGGAGCGGTGATAATCAAAGAAGGCAGTGCCTCCATATTTGTAGCCTAGATCAACTACTTTAAACAAATAAAGGTCAAACTCCTCCCTCCTAAGGGGGCTAACGGAGCACACCACATCCCGGTAAAGGCTGAACGCCAACACAAATTCGGCCACATTTAGTTTCCTGTTCAGCCTTGTGTCCCTAGACTTGAGCACAACAGAGACCTCTCCACAGGATATGGTCTTGTTGTCCGGGGCTTCGTGTGCTGGCACGAGAAGAGACGCCAGATTGACGTCCTTTCCTTCCAGAATTTCCTGCCGGATATTGGCAGGTACAAAGTGGGATGGTGCTATCGTAGAAGAAAAGCTGGACCCACCCGGCACTGCGGAGGCTGATGAACTGGCGACGGGCACCGTCTGCATTCCTGTATCGAACGCTGCAGGCTGGGCCTCGACAGTCTCCAGTCTAGCCTGCATATCTGACACAGATGCACCCATGACGTTGATAGCAGCATGCAGCTGCGTGAGGGAAGTCAGAATGGTACTAAGGGAAACCTCCTCTCGACTAGGAGCCGCCGATTGTGCAGACAGAAGGTGGTAAAGTTCAGCCTTCCTCGCGGAGGCCGGGAACGGAATCCCCCTTCTTGACAATTCTGCCGTCAGCTTAGGGATGGTCCACGACCTTATCGGCAACTCCGCCGACCGCACGGACTGCTGCTCCCCGCTGTCCCGAGAAGACGAGGACCCCTCCGGTAGAAATTCCTGAGACATCTCCCTACTGAAAGAAATTCAACTCAAGTAACCACACCAAAGCTCACAACTACCTACTGGCCAGACAAGGCCAGATCTGCCCCAGGGGGAAAGCCTAGCACCCGTGGCTAAGGTCCGAAGGCGCCCACGGTCGTGACCAGAAGCGCTGCCAGGTCTGCCGGCCTGGCCGGGTAGACATTCTGAAGTCAGCAGTCAGTGAGGAGGTCCACGTCCCGTAGAGTTTTATGATCGTGGCCGGGTGAAGCGGCTAAACTGACAACGGCACGGCTAAGGGTGTACTGTGACTGGAACCCGCTGGGAGACTGAGGGCTGACCGGACCTAACTGTGACCGTGAAGGCTGAGCTCCCAGGCCGTGGCTGACCCGAGTGCGTAAACGTGGTGCCACTTTCCCGTAGCTATACCCGTAAACGGGAGTGCAAGCCGAGTCTGTGGACGTGAGCGACTAGCCCCAGTAGCTGTGAGGGGACCCTACATCGAGAGTAGCGGCAACGGGCCATCGCCAGTAGACATGGTATTATTACCTCACGAGTCTGTAGTCGTGACAGACTAATGCCTGCAGTCGTGGCAGGGCTTTATAACGAGTCTGTAGTCGTGACAGACTAATGCCTGCAGTCGTGGCAGGGCTTTATAAACGAGTCTGTAGTCGTGACAGACTAATGCCTACAGTCGTGGCAGGGCTTTATAAACGAGTCTGTAGTCGTGACAGACTAATGCCTGCAGTCGTGGCAGGGCTTTATAAGGAGTCTGTAGTCGTGACAGACCTGGCAAAATATAAATTTTATTTTATTTTTTCCACCAAAGGCCACGACTGTAGGTGCCACCCTGCAGACATGCGTCAGCGGCCTGAGCATAGATAGGCCACCATACCCAGTCCCCCAGCCCACGGAGGAGTAAAGGGGCGGACCACACCTGCGCACCACACCTGACTCACCTGGCGGCCATGACAGCCACAAACCCCGCAGTATTGCAAAGTAGCCAACCACCTGCGGACCTGAATAGACAAGGACAGGACATGTGAGTAAGCAAACCCCGGCTGAGTAACCCCTCACCCACGCAACTGCCCCCTAGCTACGAACCAGCATGTCGTGGCCGCGCCCCGTACCGACCCCCTAACGTCCAACGTGTCGTATCGGCTGTGGGCGACCAGGTTACACGCCCGAGGTGTAGCGGCAATCCTAACGGCGACGCGGCTGCGAACCCGGTGGGCTATTACTAATTGTGTGGCACTATATCTGTACATGTAATACCCCCCTTTCCTTCTTTTTTATTTTTTTTTGTTTCCAATCACTTTATTTATTCATATCCCCTTCTTATTTATTTATTTCCCTTTGCATTCAATGGCCTGACGCCTGCCCCAGTGTGCCTAGAACTGGTGTGAGAACAGAGCCCTGCTCCTGACTACAGTACCGGACATGGCCTGTAGGTGTCGCCCTATCTACATGCCGGAACCTGCTGGAGCGCCGAAGCCAGTGAGCCGCACTGTGAAGCCGGTGAGCGGCGCATGAGTGCGAGAATGAACTCGCCGCAGAGGGCCACAGGTGAGGGGCGACCGAGGAGGGTGTAGCACTGCCTGGGGGATGCTGCACTGAGTGGAAATACGGAGATAGCAACAGGAGGCCGCATTGTATAGCATACATAACGAGACGGGTGGGCAGCCACCCGGCCTATCTATTTAAAGCAGCGATTAGCCCGACGCACCCGACCACGCGAACTACCAGGAGACACACGACTTCTCTGGAAGGGATGCCAACCCACGAGCCGATCCGAAAGCATTCGAACCGACAAGTGGGGTCAGGAGAGCCAGGTTTAAATAGTTAAAGCCCCGCCTCCCCTCACACAAACACGGCACTCTTAATTGCCTACCACTTATGTGGACCTTGCCACAGATGGTGTTGCATAGTGCATACCTAATTTTGTCTGCCACTTGGTTGTGCAGGGCAGGGATGGCTCACCTGGAAAAGTAGTGGCGGCTGGGAACCACGTACTGTGGGACAGCCACCGCCATAAGGTTTTTAAAAGTCTCCATCTCCACCAGACGGAATGACAGCATTTTAAAGGCCAGGAATTTTGAAATGCTGGCATTCAGGGCAGGGATCGCGGGTGGGTAGAGGGGTACTTCCTCTTTCTCTCCAGTGTTTGGGAGATGGACAGCTGAACGCTTCCATGGGACAGTATGGAGATGCTTGGTGATGGTGACGTTGCTGCCACATCCTCTGTTTGCTGGGTGGCAGGTGCCACTGTCACTCCAGAGGGGGAGGAAGAGGCCAAGACTGCAGCAGAAGTGGGAGCAGGAGGAGCCTGAGATCTTTCATGGTTTTGGAGGTGTTTACTCCACTGCAGCTCGTGCTTTGCATTTAGATGCCTGGTCATGCAGGTGGTGCTCAGGTTTAGAACATTTATGCCTCGCTTCAGGCTCTGATTGCATAGCGTGCAAACCATTTGCGTCTTATCAGCACATTGTCTGAAAAACTGCCACGCCAGGGAACTCCTTGGAGCTGGCTTTGGTGTTCTTAGTCCCTGGGTGTGCTGGGCAGTAGAAGGCGTAGTGGCTAGGGGACGGCCACTCTGATTTTGCACCCTGCTCCTTCTTTTGTTGTGCGGCTTGCGCTGTGTGACCACCACCTATTCCTCCGAACACGTTACTCGCATGACCTTGATTCCATGTGGAGTCTAGGACCTCATCATCCTCCACATAATCTTCCACCCACTCTTCACCCCTGCCCTCCTTGCCGGTCTACACACTGCAGAAAGCCGCAGCAGTTGGCACCTATGTTTTATCATCATTAGAGATGTGCTGCGGTGGTCCTCCCATGTCCACATCCTGAAACATAAGTGATTGGGCATTGGTGCGCTCAATCTCTTCCACTTCTGGGGCATGGCTAGGTGGATGGCCCACGGAAACCCCGCCAGCAGAATCATCAAAAAGCATAATAGACTGCTGCATGGCTTGGGGCTTAGACTGCTTGGCTGATTTGCAAGGGGGTGAGGTGAAAGACAGATGCCCATGGGCTGCAGGCACCAACTCTGCGCTTTCAGCAGGGACCGGGTGGGAGACAATGTAAAGGAACTGGAAGCACTGTCAGCCACCCAATCTACTACCGCCTCTACTTGCTCTGGCCTCACCATTCATACACCGGTATTCGGTCCTACAAAATAACGCTGACGTTTTTGTCATCTACGTGCCCCTGAGGAAGGTGTATCATTTGGGATTGTAGCTGGCGCAGATCGACCACGTCCTCTCCCTGCAACAGGAGCTCCACCAACACCAGTGCAGCCAGCCAGTACCGCAGGGAAAACACGTGAGGTGCACGGTGGACTGATGAGAGGCCAAATAACAACACAGTTCATCAGTTTACTCACGGTTAGCAGAAAGCCTCCCTGGGCTGGCAGCACAGTGTTGAGGTGGACAGCACGAAATCCTCCGGGGCACGCTCTGTGGTAGGAAAGCATCAGCCAAGATGGAGGTTGAGGTGCCCTTGATGTCAGGGGTGCTTAGGGTGCTTGTTGCGGCTGAGTCCCTTGATGGTATTTGTCGTGACGCCAGTACAGTTAATGGTGGTACAACCAATGAGAAGAATGGAAGTAGACAGTGGTAGGATACAACTCACAACTTTTACTGATGTTGGTTCCAGTGGCAGCATGTACATCAAACAGAATACAGTCCTTTGTAATTTAAAGGAATCCTGCTGATCCACTGTTGAAAGGGTTTGCCGGGTTTAGCTTAGCTTGAAGGTTCTGTATCAGTAGTTCTGGTAGGTAACTCTGCTTCAGGCCCCTAGTAAATCAGAGTTATTTGATGAGGTTGCCTGTAATACTTATTTGGTATGCTTAGTCCTTCTGTTTCTGTATCTTCCAAGCCCTTAAACAGGTAGCTAATCTGTATTCTTCAAAGTATGGTGAGGTTGCCTGTAACTAGATTGTCCTTCACCATGTGCAAAGGTGCCCATTAAGCTTTTAGTAATGGCTGTTATCACCGATGTCTCTCTTTAGCTTGGTTAACTTCTTCCAGGGACGAAAACACTATCCTCTGGTTGTAGGTTCTGGGATCTAAGAAGGTCACAGGAGGAAAACGCTCTCCTGCGCCTCATACCTTGGCTCTACCTCATTTCTGCATTTGGCTTCACCCACTAATGTGTGATATGTAGCCCCAGAGTAACCACTGACTCTGCTACTCTCTAACCTAATCTTCCAGACTCTAGAACCATCCCACACTAATCACTGAACTGTCTCTCTCCTCCTCCCACTAGGCCTGACCTAAGTATTTATATGACCTAAGTGCTATCCCCATCTAGTGGTGGGATGTATAAATTACACCAGATCAGCCTATGAACAGGGATACAACAGGTGTTGTAGTACAAAATAACATGCAATAGGATAATGCTGTTTTAAAGTAACTTTGCAGTTCCCACGGGTTCCTGAGTGGGACGCTGCACCGCGGGCACCACAACCAGGGCCACGTCCCTTATTTGATGCTCTCCTTATTCTTTGAGGTCACCCACCGAACTAACAGAAGGATTAACTATATTAATTTCCCTGTCATGTATACAATGCAGGTGTACCTCACACAAAAATTGGGTATATTTCACCCACCGAACAGACGAATTAACTATGTCAGTTTCACTGTCATGTATGAAATGCAGGTGTACCTGACACAAAAATTTGGTATATTTCACCCACCGAACTAACAGACTAATTAACTATAACTGTCACGTATGCAATGCAGGTGTACATCACACAAAAATTGGGTATATGTCACCCACCGAACTAACAACTTAATTAACTATGTCAATTTCACTGTCATGTATGCAATGCAGGTGTACTTCACACAAAACTTGGGTATATTTCATCCACCCAACTAAAAGACAAATTAACTAGATCAATTTCACTGTCACATATGCAATGCAGGTGTACCTCACACAAAATTTTTGTATATTTCACCCACCGAACTAACAGACTAATTACCTATATCAATTTCAATGTCATACATGCAGTGCAGGTGTAAATGAGTCTATGTCACTCACCGAACTAAGAGACGGATTACTTGTATTAATTTCCCTGTCACGTATGCAATGCAGGTGGACCTCACACAAAAAATGGGAATATGTCACCCACCGAACTAACAGACGGATTAACTATTATATTTTTGTGTCAGGGGTACAAAGATGGTGGATTGCACCCACAAAAAAATCGCTATAGGTCACCCACAGAATTAACAGCCAGGTTTAGCATTATATTTTTGTGTCAATGGTGCAAAGCTGGTGTATTGCACCCACAAAAAATCTTTATACTGTAGGTCACCCACAAAACAAATAGCCAAATTCCTAACTCTCTCCCTCACTTCAGCTGCCTGCTTCCTGTCTCTGCAATACCCAATAGCTGATGGGCGGTGCTACACGTGATCCAGCTTGTATAGAGGCTGGGTCACATGATGCACCGGCCAATCACAGCCATGCCATTAGTAGGCATGGCTGTGATGGCTTCTATGTTCCTACAGCTTAAAAGCTTGTTGATTGGCTGCCCTGCAGCCTTTCAACAAGCTTTATTAAATGCCTGAACACTGAACTTGAACTTTTCCGGCAAAGTTCGGGTTCGCGTACCCGAACTCGGAAAGTTCGGTACGGACCCGAACTTTACAGTTCAGGTTTGCTCAACACTATCTATGGCCAATCCGCTCCTGCATGCAACAATTCCCTAAGTTGCATGGGAGGACAGATCACTATGTCATCACTCATCCCCATAATACCTAGTGGTTTGCCAGCGGCAGATTCGCTAATAGACAGCACAATCTGCCACTGGCAAGTGCTGATTTTTAGCCATGCTTAAAAATCTGAATTGCCGATGAACGAGTGTTTGATCGGCCGAAATAGTGGCCAGTGTAATACAGCCTTAAGACTTCATATGATTTTACTTCAGTATCCCTTTACCTTTTCTTGATCTTTCTTTACTTTTGATTTAAACTTTGATTTGTCTTAGGCCATATGAATGATTGTAATCTTGGACTTAATATGCAATGTTAATGTTTGATATGTTTCTGTCATTATCTATCCTGTTATTAAAACGTCAATAAACATTTTGGAATTTAAAATATCAGGTTAACTTTATTCCACTGGTTGGTATGAATTTGGTGATACCTACCATGTAGTTTATTTAATGTTTTGGTCCTTTGCACAATAAAGAATTTTTTTCTGAAAAACCACAACACATTCCAATAGCCATACATTTCTATTTTTCCACTGGCGTATGGGCGTAAGGGATTGTTTTTTCAGGATGCGTTGTATTTTTAATTGTTACAGTTTTAGTGTACCGTATATAGTTTATTTGCATACATTTTCATCCTCCCTGTTTAAATGGCCTTATCAATCTTGTGATATATAAGGCTGAGGCCAGTCACTGGCTGCAGCAGGTACATCACCAGCAAGGAGGACCAGAGTAGCAGCGCTGGAACAGCAAGATAATTTTTTCACATCACCTCCCCCTTGAGCAATTTTTTGCCAAAGTTGGTAAATCCCTTTAAGCTGGCATTAGAAGTATTGGGGCTTATTTATCCTTGATATCCCCTGCGCTGCCAGTGAATGTGCTTAATTTATGACAAGGCACAGGTCTTGTCATACAGTCAGGTCCATAAATATTGGGACATCGGCACAATTCTAACATTTTTGGCTCTATACACCACCACAATGGATTTGAAATGAAACGATCTAGATGTGCTTAATTTGAGGGTATTTACATCCAAATCAGGTGTAGGAATTACCACAGTTTGCTTATGTGCCTCCCACTTGTTAAGGGACCAAAAGTAATAGGACAGAATTATAATCATAAATCAAACTTTCACTTTTTAATACTTGGTTGCAAATCATTTGCAGTCAATTACAGCCTGAAGTCTGGAACGGATCTGAAGGAATCAGATGGACACAATGTATACAGCTATACTGATCTCAACAAGCTTCGTGGTTACGGTGCCCTTACAAGTCACAACTAGCTTAGCAGTCACAGGCTCACATTGGGCAACAACAGTATACCATACTTACAATGAAGGCACATTAGTAAGCGGCAACAGGCTAGAGGCTTACATTCTCTGTCTCTGCAGATGTATCACCTAGCATTTAGGCAACGAGTCACAGTCTGGAAGGGTGTTGCCAAAGGTTCAGGTTGTTTGATGCAGTTTTTGAAGCCAAAATCAAGTGTGGATCCTAAAAGCAGGGAGAGTATTAAGGACTGATAGTACCGCTCCTATTTTTTGAATCCACTCCTGGTTTTGGCTTCAAAAACTGCATAAAAAAACCCGAACAGAGACTTCTGGTTCCGGCGCCGACATGTGAAGAAGTGTGGCGTGCTAGTTCTGCGGCAGTACAACACTATTCTGACCATATTGCCTGTGCCACATCGAGACCTGGTTGTCGGAGACTCGCTGTGAGTTCAGCCTCAGTGCATGGACCGATTTATCTTCAGCATGGGCAAGAAAACAAGAGGCAAAGCAACCTCCCCAGTGCAATGTGACGAGCCGACCCCTGTCATCATGGCGCCCAGATCACAAGAGATGGAGACTGCAATAATACCTATGCATGCTACTGACTCGCCGGGGGAGAAAAGTACTGATACACGATCATACAAGATTGACTATAAAGAGCTGGCAGTAGAAGTGGCTTCGCATCTAGCCCCAGACCTGCGGGAAACTGTAGCTGCTTTGGTCACGAATGTAATGCAGCAGCTGCAAGAAGAAGTGCAACACCATGACACACGGCTGACAGAGGCAGAAAGCGGATACAAGTGATTGAAGACACCACTGAATCGATCCTGCATAAGCTCCAGACAACCCAAGCTGAAAACAAGCTAAGAGTGGTGGGCCTACAAGAATCCATACCACAAGGAGACTTGCGATCCATTTGCGAATCAGAGCTACCACGTATTCTGGGGTTATTGCATCACTGTAAAGTGGAACGCGCGCACAGAGTGGGAACCGCTCTATCTCCCAAAGAACGTCAGTCAAATAAATCGAGACATGAAATATGCGTTATTTGGACTACACGGACAAAGAGTCTGTTCCTAAAGCCTTTAACCTCCTCTGGACCGCCTAACGCACAGATGCATCCTGGAGGCGGTCGATTCATTCCTCCTGGAGGCATCTGTGCATCATCTCGCGAGACGCGAGATTTCTGTCTGAGACGGCCCGCGCATGCGCATCGCGGGCCAGCAAAAGTTCAAGCACTATTTTGTCACCAGCCTGCCATTTGTAAATATAAGGTGTTAAATGGCTTCCCTGCTCCTCTGCTGGTCCTTTTCGTCGGTTGGTCTCAGCAGAGGAGCAGGCATCACAGTGATTAGCACCAAACACTACACCTTAGCCCCAGATCACCCCCCTGCACCTCAATTAACCCCTTGATCACCCCTTCTTGCCCCTGTCAATCACCTAGTGAAAGGGAAAAAAGTGATCAGTGTAAACTGTCACCTTTTTTTTCCACTGGTATTGACTGTTAGGTTTTAGGATAGTTTAGGCCCCTTGGTTAGGTAGTTTAGCGATCGTTTAGCGCCCAGCCCACCGCACCGTAGTCACTTATTCGCTGATTAGCGTATCGCTAATCAGCTTTTGTACTTTTATAGTATCTGTAAGTGATCAAAACTGATCACAGTCAGATCTATAATAGTATTAGTGTCACCTTAGCTCGCCCTCCACCCAAAACGCAGTGTTTGCCCGATCAGGCCTGATCGGTCGCCCACACGTGCGTTCACCCACGCCCGCCCCTCCGCAGTGACAAAAAAATATATATTTTTTGATCACTGCACAATCAATTTACAAGCGCTGCGGCGATAAAAAAAAATCTGTTTTGATATTTTTTATCAACCGCAGCGGCCTCCGGTACTTTGCAAGCATCCCATTTGTAAGACAGGCTTGCTTTTTTTCTTGGGTAGTCTCAGGAAATACCCCTAAATTTAGTAGTCCAAATGTCAAACAGGGGGTATTCTTCTGAAGAGGCCTACAGGCTTCTGACCCAGTCGGATGAGGAATTGGAACCCTCATCTGACGAATCTAGCGGGTCAGAATACGAACCTGTAGAAAGCAGGGGCTCTCTGACCCAAAGTTCGGACGAGGAGGTTGAGGTCCCTGATAGCACCAGGCGTACCCGGCCCCGTGTCGCTAGACCACAGGTTGCACAGGATCCACTTCAAGGGCAGCAGAGTGGGGCTGGCGCTGTCGGATTATGTGGTGAGGCATACACCAGCAGCGTAGCCCATCCTGGACCTAGTACCAGCACTGCCGTACAACATGGTGAAGTGGCGAGCACCAGAAGGGCAATTGAAGCTGGTACGGTGGCACGTGCAGTAGTTACTCCGTCGCAGCCACCGCACAGACAGGCCCGTAGAGCCCCTAGAATCCCTGAGGTGCTGACAAACCCTGATTGGCAGTCCCCAACTTCAGCCGCACCTGTAGTTCCCCCTTTCACCGCCCAGTCTGGAGTTCGGGTTGAGACAGCTCAGATCGGTTCGGCCCTGGGATTTTTTGAGCTGTTCTTGACTGCGGAGCTCTTGGACTTAGTTGTGGCAGAAACAAATTGGTATGCCACTCAATTTATATCCGCCAACCCGGGAAGCTTTTATGCCCAGCCTTTCCGGTGGAAACCAGTCCAAGTTTCCGAAATTAAAATTTTTCTGGGCCTTCTCCTCAACATGGGTCTAACCAAAAAGCATGAATTCATCACATGCCCATGTTCTCTGCTGCTATGTCCAGGACACGATTTGAGACCATCCTGCGTTTCCTGCACTTTAGCGACAACACCACCTCCCATCCCAGAGGCCACCCAGCTTTTGACTGGCTCCACAAAATTCGGTCCCTCATAGACCACTTCAACCAGAAATTTGCAGATTTGTATACCCCTGAGCAAAACATCTGCGTAGACGAGTCCCTAATACATTTTACCGGGCGCCTTGGCTTCAAACAATACATCCCAAGCAAGCGCGCCCGGTATGGGGTCAAATTGTATAAGCTCTGTGAAAGGGCCACAGGCTATACCCACAGATTTTGGATCTATGACGGGAAAAGATCAGACCCTGGAGCCAGTCGGTTGCCCTGACTACCTGGGGAGCAGTTGGAAGACAGTCTGGGACTTGGTGTCACCCTTATTTGGCAAGTGGTACCATCTTTATGTGGACAATTTCTACACAAGTGTGGCCCTCTTCAGGCATTTGTTCCTAGAACAGATTGGCTGCTGTGGCACCGGCTTCCCCCAACGGCTCGTTACCACCGTCTTGCAAGGGGGGAGAGGGCTGCCTTGTGTAACCAAGAACTGCTCGCGGTGAAATAAAGAGACAAGCGTGACGTTTACATGCTCTCCTCCATTCACGCAGACACGACAATCCAAATTGAGCGAGCAACCAGTGTCATTGAAAAGCCCCTCTCAGTCCACGACTATAACCTTCACATGGGAGGGGTGGACTTTAATGACCAGATGTTGGCTCTGTATTTAGTTTCCCGACGCACCAGACGCTGGTATAAGAAGGTGTCTGTATATTTGATTCAATTGGCTGCATATAATAGTTTTGTTCTCTACAGTAAGGCTGGGAGAACAGGATCCTTCCTCAAATTTCAGGAAGAGATCATCGAGAACCTCCTGTATCCAGGAGGTTCCGTGGCCCCATCCACCAGTGTAGTTAGCCGTCTACACAAGCGACATTTCCCCAATGTCGTTGCTGGTACCTCAACCCAACCGTCACCCCGAAAAAGATGTTGTGTCTGTAGCAGGAGTGGAATAAGGCGTGACACCCGCTATTTCTGTCCTGACTGCCCTGACCACCCTGCCCTATGCTTAGGGGAGTGTTTCCGGAAGTACCACACACAGGTACACTTAGCATAGGGATCACATCTCACAGGACAGGTACACAGGGCTATTAGGTCCCATTCACACACAGCTGCTGCAAACCTCTCATTTCACCTGGGACAAAGTGCATAATGCACTTCGCCACATCTTTGGGCGATTTGCGCTTTGCACATTGTCCCATGGGGAAGGAGAGGTTTGTCCTATAAAGGTAAAAAAACAAACAAACAAAAAAAACACCAGTAAGCAAAAAAGTTAACGTTCAGTTCCAAAAGTTAAATAAAGTTTATATGTTCTGTTCAAAGGTTATTATAAAGTTAATAAAATTTATTGCGTTGCGGCCTGGTTTTTTCTTTTTTGTTTTGTTTTTTTTACCTTCCAGGTGTACCAACCGATCGACTAGCTGCAGCACTGATGTGCATTCTGACAGAAGCATTGCGCTGCTGTCAGATTACACAAAAGTCGGTGTATGCGGCGCTGCAAGACAAGATTTCTCCTCTGCAGTAAAAGATACGTTTGCCGAGGCATATGAGCTGAGGAGGCGGCAGTGTTCATATGCTTTGGCAAACACTTTGTATATAAAAAAATAAAAAAATCCCGGCAATGATTTATTCATCCACATCGATTGATGTGAATGGAGAAATCAGGTTTGCCAGGGCATACGAGCTAAGTGGGTATGCATGTTGGGAGGAGCTACTATGTCCTGGCAGACGCCTTTCCCCTCCTTCTTTTTTTTTTTTGGCAGAGATTTTTTTATCCACATTGATCGATGTGAATGAAGAAATCTGTGCCGTTCATTTTTTCTTTCAGCCCAGAGGCTGAACGGAAAAACTAAATCTCATTACCTGTATGCTCACTATAAGGAGAATAGCAGAAACTCCTAATGCTGGCCATACATGTAATGATTGCGGAGACCCTCAAATGCCAGGGCAGTACAAACACCCCACAAATAACACCATTTTGGAAAGAAGACACCCCAAGGTATTCGCTGAGGGGCATATTAAGTCCATGAAAGATTGACATTTTTGACCCAAGTTAGCGGAAAGTGAGACTTTGTCAGAAAAAAAAAATAAAAAATTTCCGCTAACTTATGCCAAAAAAAAAAATTCTATGAACTCGCCATGCCCCTCATTGAATACCTTGGGGTGTCTTCTTTCCAAAATGGGGTCACATGTGGGGTATTTATACTGCCCTGGCCTTTTAGGGGCCCTAAAGCGTGAGAAGAAGTCTGGGATCAAAATGTCTAAAAATGCCCTCCTAAAAGGAATTTGGGCACCTTTGCGCATCTAGGCTGCAAAAAAGTGTCACACATGTGGTATAGCCGTACTCAGGAGAAGTTGGGGAATGTGTTTTGGGGTGTCATTTTACATATACCCATGCTGGGTGAGATAAATATCTTGGTCAAATGCCACCTTTGTATAAAAAAATGGGAAAAGTTGTCTTTTGCCGAGATATTTCTCTCACCCAGCATGGGTATATGTAAAATGAAATATCTCGGCAAAAGACAACTTTTCCCATTTTTTTATACAAAGGTGGCATTTGACCAAGATATTTATCTCACCCAGCATGGGTATATGTAAAATGACACCCCAAAACACATTCCCCAACTTCTCCTGAGTACGGCGATACCAGATGTGTGACACTTTTTTGCAGCCTAGGTGGGCAAATGGGCCCACATTCCAAAGAGCACCTTTTGGATTTCACAGGGCATTTTTTACAGATTTTGATTTCAAACTACTTCTCACGCATCTGGGCCCCTAAAATGCCAGGGCAGTATAACTACCCCACAAGTGACCCCATTTTGGAAAGAAGACACCCCAAGGTATTCCGTGAGGGGCATGGCAAGTTCCTAGAATTTTTTATTTTTTGTTACAAGTTAGCGGAAAATGATGTTTTTTTACTTATTTTTTTATTACAAAGTCTCATATTCCACTAACTTGTGACAAAAAATAAAAACTTCCATGAACTCACTATGCCCATCATGAAATACCTTGGGGTGTCTTCTTTTCAAAATGGGGTCACTTGTGGGGTAGTTATACTGCCCTGGCATTTTAGGGGCGCAAATGCGTGCGAAGTAGTTTGCAATCAAAATCTGTAAAAAATGGCCTGTGAAATCCGAAAGGTACTCTTTGGAATGTGGGCCTCTTTGCCCACCTAGGCTGCAAAAAAGTGTCACACATGTGGTATCGCCGTACTCAGGAGAAGTTGGGGAATGTGTTTTGGGGTGTCTTTTTACATATACCCATGCTGGGTGAGATAAATATCTTGGTCAATGCCAACTTTGTATAAAAAAATATGGGAAAAGTTGTCTTTTGCCAAGATATTTCTCTCACCCAGCATGGGTATATGTAAAAAGACACCCCAAAACACATTGCCCTACTTCTTCTGAGTACGGCGATACCAGATGTGTGACACTTTTTTGCAGCCTAGGTGGGCAAAGGGGCCCACATTCCAAAGAGCACCTTTTGGATTTCACAGGCCATTTTTTACACATTTTGATTGCAAACTACTTTGCACGCATTTGGGCCCCTAAAATGCCAGGGCAGTATAACTACCACACAAGTGAACCCATTTTGGAAAGAAGACACCCCAAGGTATTTCATGATGGGCATAGTGAGTTCATGGAAGTTTTTATTTTTTTGTCACAAGTTAGTGGAATGAGACTTTGTAAGGAAAAAAATAAAAATAAAAAATCATCATTTTCCGCTAACTTGTGACAAAAAAAAAAGTTCTATGAACTCACTATGCTCATCAGCGAATACCTTAGGGTGTCTACTTTCCGAAATGGGGTCATTTGTGGTTTTTTTCTACTGTCTGGGCATTGTAGAACCTCAGGAAACATGACAGGTGCTCAGAAAGTCAGAGCTGCTTCAAAAAGCAGAAATTAAAATTTTTGTACCATAGTTTGTAAATGCTATAACTTTTACCCAAACCATTTTTTTTTTTACCCAAACATATTTTTTTTATATCAAAGACATGTAGAACAATAAATTTAGCGAAAAATGTATATATGGATGTCGTTTTTTTGGAAAACTTTTTCAACTGAAAGTGAAAAATGTCATTTTTTGGCAAAAATTTAGTTAAACTTCGATTAATAACATAAAAAGTAAAAATGTCAGCAGCAATGAAATACCACCAAATGAAAGCTCTATTAGTGAGAAGAAAAGGAGGTAAAATTCATTTGGGTGGTAAGTTGTATGACCGAGCAATAAACGGTGAAAGTAGTGTAGTGCAGAAGTGTAAAAAGTGGCCTGATCATTAAGGGTGTTTAAGCTAGGGGGGCTGAAGTGGTTAAAGCCCGCAAAGAACCCGTTATGCGTCCATAAAAATGTTCCAGTATACGAGGACATGATCAAGAGCTGTTAGCGGTGAATATATAACCGTGTTTTATAGCTTCCTTGGAAAATTGTGGGGATGGGATCTAATTAGGGAATCTACCTAGTTTAATTTTGTGGTTTCAATAGTCACTTGTCCATTCTGGTTATTAGAAGTCATAAGGGGTAAGGTAAAGTAATATGAATATATCAGGATGTTTTGCCTTATAATTCTCTCCTAATGCCGGGAACCAATACACAACTATTGTGGTATTTGATCTCACATGAGGAAAAAAGTGAAGTCAGTAAGAGCTGTGAGGAGGCCTCTGATATACTATAAGGCGTTCTTTGCTCTTACTATGTTAGAGTTTAAGGTTATGAGTTCTTTCAGTTTAGGGGTTGAAAGGGAGGGTTACAAAGAAGGGTGGGACAATGTTAAATGTCTGCTTTTGACCATTTCAGTGATGCATTATTCAACGTGGCACTACTGTGAAAATTGTCTCGTGGAATGTTAAGGGGTTGCGCTCCCCACAAAAGCGTAATAAGATTTTGAGGCACCTAAAACACCTCCGAGCTGATATAGCTATGCTACAGGAGACCCATTTATTATTAGATGACTTCCATAGGATGGAGAAATCATGGGTGGGGAAGGTAGTGGGATCACAAGCGGTCAGACACAAAGCTCATACTTTTACACAAAAACCTAGCATATAATATTCTAGGATCAGAGATAGATGATAACAGACGGTCGTGCTCTTTACACTTGAATACAGACGATGGTGAGATCAGCCTCTACAATATATATGGACCCAATGGGGGCAACAAAAAGTTCTATACTGACCTCACAGTCAGACTTAATAAAGACCTAGTACCAGCGAAGATAGTAGGTGGCGACCTTAACACGGTTGTCAATACTGCTGAAGACAGAAAGAGAACTGACGCACACTCAGGTCTAACACATGCTCATGACAAAGTTCTGGAGCCTTTTCTCCAGGACACTGCCCTGACAGATATTTGGAGGCTTATGAACCCTGATGACAGAGAGTTTACTTTTTACTCTCAGTCACATGATTCTTGATAGCGGACACTCTGAAGTCTAGAGTAGTCGATTCTCAAATCCACAATATTATAATATCTGACCACAGCCCCATTTCCATCTCGCTCCTAAATGTAATACCGAAAGGTCAGAGTATTGTCTGGCGGTTCCCTTCACATCTATACTCTGACGACAATTTCAGGGACATTAATATCTCAAGTATAGATAATCCATCCCTGTACTGGGATACGGCCAAAGCGGTATTTAGAGGCAGGATCATGGCCTATGTGGGAGGACTGAAAAGAAAAGTAGCTCAGCAACTACAGGAACTAAGCCTTTCTCTAAGGAAAGAGTACACAACGCATTTAAATTTACTAACTGAACAGACAAAAAAGATATGGGAAGAGGCGAAACGGGAATATGAATTGTGGTACGAACGAAAAATGCGGTTAGATATGTCTAGTTTAGAGGCTAAACTCTTCAGAGGGGGTAAAAAGTCAAGTAAACTATTGGCCAATCTAATAAAAAAACTCCAGATGACAACATCACATTTTGAAAATATGGAACAATACACAACAAACGAGATAAAATTGCAACTATTCTAGGTGATTATTATGAGACACTATATAAAAACCCTGGGCCCCCGGCATCTTTGTCGACATTTTTATTGCATTGTGTATCCCTACCAGTACCCACTGAGAACCAATTGGAATCCCTAAATTCCATAATCTCAGAAGATGAGATACTCATGGCCATTAAAAAAATTACATTTACATAAGGCCCTGGGCCCTGACGGATACACTGGCGAATTCTATAAAATGTTAAGTGAGGAACTTAAAAGTCCACTGGCGGCGGTGTTTAATGGTTTATTAACAGGCACCCCATTATCAGCATCAAATAATCTAGCACACATAAAACTAATCCCCAAACCAGGCAAAGACACACTACAACCTTCTTCATATTGCCCAATATCTGTGATAAATGTTGACCTTAAACTAGCGGCCAAAATTATGGCTGACAGGCTTTCTAACATCATGCTGGATCTAGTGTCTCTGTCCCAGTCTGGTTTTGTCAAGGGCAGATCCGCAGTGTCCAACATACGTAAAGTTCTGACGGTATTGGATGCAGTACAACGGAAGCTGTGCAATTCCCATTTGCCGATGTTGCTGGCAATAGATGCGGAGAAGGCGTTTGATAACGTCAGGTGGAACTGAATGAATGAGGTCCTGGACAGGATGAAATTCTCCGGTTCATTTAGAACATTTATATCTGCCCTATACACCGCCCCCCCCCCCCCCCCCCCCAGGTCTAAATTGCAATCCCAGGTTTCCTATCATCACCTTTTTCACTTTGTAGAGGAACCCATCAAGGGTGTCCTCTATCCCCTCTCCTATTCAACTTGGCTCTAGAACCATTAATCTGTATACTAGAGGGAGGAGACATCTTCAAGGGAATCAAAATAGGCAATCAGGAAGTACACACATCACTTTTTGCAGATGATCTGTTATTATTTTTGGCAGACCCCACGGAATAACTTGAGGGGGTCCTACAACTTCTGGACTCTTTTGGGCCAGTTTCGGGCTTTAAGATAAACATTGATAAATGTATGTTGATGCCCCTGACATCCTCAAAAGTGAATGAAAGACAAACTCCCAGAAAACTGCAAAAAAATTATGTTAAGCAATTCCTATATTACATATACACTCACCTAAAGAATTATTAGGAACACCTGTTCTATTTCTCATTAATGCGATTATCTAGTCAACCAATCACATGGCAGTTGCTTCAATGCATGTAGGGTTGTGGTCCTGGTCAAGACAATCTCCTGAACTCCAAACTGAATGTCATAATGGGAAAGAAAGGTGGGCTAAAACAGCAGAAGACCCCACCGGGTACCACCCATCTCTACTACAAATAGGAAAAAGAGGCTACAATTTGCACGAGCTCACCAAAATTGGACTGTTGAAGACTGGAAAAATGTTGCCTGGTCTGATGAGTCTCGATTTCTGTTGAGACATTCAAATGGTAGAGTCCGAATTTGGCGTAAACAGAATGAGAACATGTATCCATCATGCCTTGTTACCACTGTGCAGGCTGGTGGTGGTGGTGTAATGGTGTGGGGGATGTTTTCTGGGCACACTTTAGGCCCCTTAGTGCCAATTGGCCATCGTTTAAATGCCACGGGCTACCTGAGCATTGTTTCTGACCATGTCCATCCCTTCATGACCACCATGTACCCATCCTCTGATGGCTACTTCCAGCAGGATAATGCACCATGTCACAAAGCTCGAATCATTTCAAATTGGTTTCTTGAACATGACAATGAGTTCACTGTACTAAAATGGCCCCCACAGTCACCAGATCTCAACCCAATAAAGCATCTTTGGGATGTGGTGGAACGGGAGCTTCGTGCCCTGGATGTGCATCCCAGCACCTTGTTGAATCAATGCCACGTAGAATTAAGGCAGTTCTGAAGGCAAAAGGGGGTCCAACACCGTATTAGTATGGTGTTCCTAATAATTCTTTAGGTGAGTGTATAGGCATCAAGATAGGGAAATCGACTACCTCACTTTATAATCTAAACTATCTTCCCCTCTTTAAAACGATTACAAAAGATCTTAAAAGATGGCAAAATCTCCCACTGTCACTGACGGGCAGAAGTCACTTGATAAAAACGATCTGTTTCCCCAAGCTGCTATATCCCCTCCAAACAATTGCAATGCTTTTAAAACATACAGATGTCAAGGAGCTTCAATCAGTGTTTACCAGTTTCCTGTGGTCAGGAAAGAAACCGTGCATAGCCATCTCAAAGTTAATGCTACCTAGAGATAGGGGAGGCTTGAATATACCAAACGTTAGACTTTATAATCTGTGGTGCCTTCTTAGACACTGCATGGATTGGATGCATATGACACATCATTACTCCAATTTTGCTCTGGAAACCCAATTAGCACATCCATGGTCCTTAAATGCATTGCTGCATACAAGGAGTAAAAATATGTGAACGTATTAATTTGTAATCTGATTGATATGTCATTGTTAAAGAAGATGAAAATGGAAACTTGTACCATCCTTACTCTTATCTTGTAAACTTTTGTAATATTTTACAATGTACTGGTGCAATGAATAAAAATTATTTAAAAAACAAAACAAAAAAACCCTGAACATGTGGCAGCATCTGAAGTATCCTTCGAGCTGCGGCAATATAGATTGCTTGGCAACTCTCCGGCATATATAGGCTGCGGTAACTCTCCTGGTGATACACTCCGCACACCAATCTACTGTGGTTGATGTTTACATCTGCCCTGACTTTTACACAGGTGCAGGAAGTAGGTAGCCCAAGGCAGTTAACCCTACTTCAGGCTACCATCTCAGCTGCTTGACCCTCTGTAGGCGCCAAGGTGGTGCGTTGATTTGAGAGTGTCACACACTTCCAGCTGCTTGCTAGCTATCATGCAGGAATTTGCTGGCTCTCCATCTCCCAGCACTATCTCTTGCGCACATCATACTCTCACCACAATTTCCCACCAGGCACCTATATTTATGCAAACAAATGAGCTCTGTGGTGTGACCGCCCTTAGGTTGACTTGTGACTCAGCATAGCATTGCTGCATATTTGGCATCAACCCCTAAGTAGCACAAGGCATTTCTTCTACAACTAAGGTTTGTTTCTTTCAATAAACAATGCAGTTCACATTACACATAGTCACTGCAACTATCAACATACTGCTTGAGGGTATCTGATTGCCAATCACAGCCTATCTCTGACATCATCAATACAGTATACAGCTATGTACCTGACCTCAGTACATACAGGATGTTTCACCTACAGTAGTGAGATTACATTTCACTATTTCCCTACTGGTGTCTCACAGCAACTGAAAACATATACATCACATCATATGGCATATCATACATGACACACTTAAAGGCTATGTACACCTTAGGGGACAGTTTATTTTAATTATTGCATTGTACTCATTTTGAGCTAAAAATCATTTTTTAAATTGATCTTTATTACAAATATGGAACCCTTTTTCTGTACAGAGCTGAGATGCTCTAATGGAGGGATTTATTGTGGGTACTCTGGCTCGCACTGTTCACGGGGCACTCTTTGGCTGGCACTGTTCATGGGGGCACTCTCTGGCTGGCACTGTTCATGGGAGCACTCTCTGGCTGGCACTGTTCATGGGGGCACTCTCTGGCTAGCACTGTTCATGGAGGAACTTTGTTACTGGGGTCTTCTCTGTCTGGCAAGATTACTTGAAACTGTTACTTGGGGCAATCTCTGACTGGCACTATAATTAGGGTCACTCTTTGGCTGGGACTATTAAAGGGGCACTCTAACTGACACGTTTAATGGGGGTACTCCCTGGCAAGCAATGTTAATGGGGGCACTCTAGCTGGTACTGTTAATGGGGGCACTCTAGATGGCACTGTTAATGGGGGCACTCTAGCTAACATTGTTAATGGGGGCACTTTACCTGGCACTGTTAATGTGGGTACTCTAGCTGACACTGTTAATGGAGGCACTGTAGCTGACACTGTTAATGGGGGTACTCTAGTTGACACTTAATGGGGGTACCTGTGAGGGATGAGAATCCATTTTGTATAAACATGTCCTCCATCTTGTACATATATGGAAAAATGAATGAACCAGCTGGCAGGACGTAGGGTGTCTCTGTGTCTATAAATCAAATGCTCCTAGCTGCAAGGCCAAGGTAAGCCCCCCGCTTCCTTACCAGAGTCTGACATACGAGAGAGAGTTATGTTCTTTCTGAATTCGGGATGTGCTGCTGACGAATACTAACTTTGAGATGAGTCTGCAGAAGCTTCTAAATTATTAGAAGTTTTTAACCATTTAAAAGATTCTGTTAGTATGGTGCGGAAGTATTGCCTTTCATGAATAACCAACCATTTAGTTTTGCCTTCCGCCCCTTTGGTGGTGTGCCAGTTTTGTCTGTGCTTATCTGTATGATAAAAATGGATACCTTTATGGAATAAAGGAGAGAGAGAATTCGATTTAGCAAGTGTGTCTGTGTTCATAGAGGTGGGGGGTTTGCCCCAACACACCCTAGCTGGCACTGTTAAATGGGGCCTGGCACTGTGAATGGTGGCACTGACATTGTAGACAGAAATAAATGTGTCACTGGGAATGCATTGCTCCTTTACAGACAGTTGGTAAGCTGGGTGGTCTTGGGTAAGAAGTCCATTGGATTTCGGGTAATGGAGCCTGTAGACTGGCACACCTGCCGCATTGATAAATCTCCCCCAGGGCTGCCCACTCTGGGGGACGTGCCCGCCTTCTCTATAACGGCAGGGGTGTGTGAGGGCTCCGTTCACCATATGGCCTTGTGTAGGTTATTCCATGCATTGTTCTGCCGCCAGCCATTCACACTGGTCTCCACACAGAGGCGCGCTCCCGGCCCCGCCAGCTGTAGAGTGAGGGGAGGCGGGGGCGCGCTCGGCTAGGGGGACGCGCACGCTGGTTTCTGCCCTAATGCGGTGCACGAAGAGAGGGACAGCTCCCTGACAGCCTGTCACACAGTCCTGACCGTCCGGCAGCTCGTCCTGGTCACCTCCAGCCCTGCACCCACCCAGAGTGTAGGACGCCTCTGCATCATCCCAGCATCTTGTATCTACGTGCAGATGCCTCTCCCTCTACACCGGACGGGCATATAGCGGTGCGCCTACAGAGCAGCAGCTTGTGCTCCACCGCAGCGCTCCACATTCCTGCAGCATCACCCGGCCGGGCGGCGGAATTGCGCAGTCACAGGACCATTGCGGACATCGGGACCGGCAGATATGACAGGTCAGCACTGCGGGTGCAGGGAGGGGGCCTCTCCCGTCCTGTGTCAGTCCGGGTATGCTTGGGGCTCTGTACCTGCCTCATTGTCCCCTCTTTGTGCCAGGGCCACCTCTGCCATACTGTGCCTTTGTGTGCTCCTCACTGAAAACTCTTGGCTGTTCTGTCCATGTGAAGACCATTGTCCATTCTATAGGGCTGGGGATATCTGGGCTGGCATTTAAGAGGTTAATCTGAGTTCCCTTACATATGGCTGCAATGGTTGCCACAGCCTCTTATTGAGGAGACCCTCAACTTCACCCACCCATGGCCTTCATAAAGGAGAATGTATCATTAGGGGTGCACCTTGAGGGAACCCCAAACTGGACCTTAGGCTTGGTGCCGGACCACCCCATAAACCTGGGTGCCCGGTCACCCCAAGTCTTTGACTCCATTGTAGGAGGGAAGTCACCAATAACCTTCCACCTACTCCCATCTTTGAGGTGCCTATGGAGAGGGGGAGTCCGCTGTGGGTTTTGAGGAGTAGATGATGCCAACCAGAGGCCGGCATGGTGGCACAGGCCTCACAGCAGCTGCCTAGTGGTGCTGCTCTTGTAGCATTAGGATAATGATTGTTTCACTCATTTTATGAGATTTTTAGGTTTTTTAGTCACGTTATACTAACCTGAATGTTTGTAAGGCTGGGGTCACATCTACCTCCCCATTTCTATATTTCTTTTTTGGGCAATGGGCAGCCCCCATTGATGGGTTTCCATCATGGTGCACTTTTTTTTATTGCAAATTTTACAGAATCTGCAAAGAGGGTTCCTAAGGCTATGTTCACATGACGGATTCAAATCCAGTTTCTGGTGGGTTTGATCCACGTGAAGATTTGCTCCATTGTCATTTGGTGGGGCTAGCCTTCATATTTTCTGCCTGAAATCAGTGACAGGCCATTGATTTCTGCTGTAACGTTCCTGTGGATGCAGAGAAGAACCTGTGGTTCAGATATGGGCCTGTCCTAAGGTGCATGGCACTGGGGAATATTGGCAAGCCATAAGGCAAACCCATTTGTCAGGATGCAGATGGGCCATGGCAGAAGGGCACCATTGACTGTTTTCTGTTTATAGACCGTGTGTTGCCAGAATATTTTTATATGTCATTTTTTTTATTTCTGTAAGAACATTAGTGTATCGGTTAGGTGTGCTACATTTTACAAGAACTCAATCCCATACTAGTTTGGTACCCCTGGCATTCCCTTCTTCCCTTCGGATGTGTAGTCAACCTATCAGAATACGCCTGTGCGTGAAGATACTGGGGAAGATTTACTGGTAATCAGTGCAGACTCTAGAGATGCTGGATTTATCACAGTAGATTGCGCCGGAGGATACATCTGGCGCACCTTTAGCTTATCTAGTCTGTGTTTTTACCACCTATTATAGGGATGCCCAACCTGCGGCCCTCCAGCTGTTGCAAAACTATAACCCCAACATGCCCGGACACCCTACAGCAAGGCATGATGGGAGTTGTAGTTTTACAACAGCTGGAGGGCTGCAGGTTGGGCATCCCTGACCTATTTCTTACTGTGTGCCAAAATAATGCGCCTTGTGCAATTTATGGTGTGCCTATTAGGCCACACCCTCCACTTCTTAGCCACACCCCTTCCCCTCAGGGGGTATTAACGATTTAATAGACAAGTCACATAGCCTCTGCGCCACTGGCGCATACACAACCGTATGTATCGTGCAGTCCCTTAAACATGTGTGACATCCATGTTGCATCCGTTTTTTTTGGCGTACTTCAATAGGTCCAAGAATAGGACATGTTCTATCTGATGCAGAACATACATACAGATGCGGAAAGCACATGGAAGTCACCTGTAATTTGTGGATCCATGTTTTGCTGGCAGCAAAATACACATGGTCATGTGAATGCCCCCTCAATCAATAGTAAATCTACCACATTAGCCATCACAGTGAATCTGTGTAGATCATGGAACCTGCGCAGTATATGACTAGAGCCCAGGATGAGTCTTGTATCATGAAGGTATCTGTACACGTGCTGGTGGTATGTATTCTGCTCTGTCCAGTGGTATATATGGCACTTTAATGACCCATTAGTACATCTTCCAGCCTAGTTATAAAACTCTTCCTTGTCCTGAAATCGATGACATGGCTGAAAACCCTGTGTCCTCTTTTTATGTCTTGTGCAGAGTGAGCGTTTACATGGGTAGATATATTATTGACGACAGTCTGTAGAGGGGATGTTCATGTAATCTGTACTGCTTTTAGTATTACTGATCTCCCCACTGGTTGGCATGGCCTGAACCCCACTGTCTGCCATACATGATTACGTGCGTTTTGCACCATAGTACATACTGCACAGTATGGAACCATGTATCCCAGTTAAGCCAGTACTCTCTGCTCTGCACTGATGAGGGGAAATTACCCCAAAACAGCTGTCTGCAGATGAGATGCTGGCTTATTTAATATCCGAGTTACATTCCAAGGCCTATTGAAAGGGTCAAACATATAGGACTTATAGGATAGCTGCCTTACATCTGGTGGCATTAGAGGCAGAGCTGGTTAAGAGCTGATTGGCATTATTTTCTTTCTAGCTTAGTATGTAGCATTATGAACCAAACAGTGCTACCAGGTGAAGAGTCATTCATATATGGTGCCCGGAGCAGCTTCTATAGGTATGTGTGGTGCGGTGGAACGCATAAGAACCAGAGGAGCGAATCAGTTTGCCTGATACATTGACTTGTAGCATGCAGTGAGAAATCAGGTCACAATCTCAGAAATGCCGAAGGTGCACAGTATTTTTGTAGCTCAAGTCAACCACTAATCACTAAAGAGCTAAAATACAATGAAACATTTTAAAATATAGTCACAAGTTTGAACACTGAAACATGTATATGACTCTCGCCCTAGATCTTGGCTTTTATACCCCCAGTGAGGGCATTAGACAATCAAGAACCAGTTTGGCCATGTTCACACGGGGGATTCTTGCCACGGATTTCAGCTTCCACAATGAAACTGGCTCCCATTATTTTCAATGGGACTCTGTGTCGCCGTTCATGTGTCTGCAGATTATTTACGTGTGGTTCTCCAGGCCTTGCGAAGAATGGACATGTCCTCTTTGGCAGAGGGATCTGCTCGCGGTTTAGCTCTATTCAGTGGGTCTAAACCGTGAGCAGGTCTGACACTGACATTAAAAAGACTGTGGAGAAAGTGTGGCGGTTTCTTTCGCAGTATACCTGGTGGATTTGGACAGTCAGTAAAAAAACACTAGTCCTTCTAATAACCATCAACACCATTGATATCACATATCCAGGGAGCAGATGTTACAGTGGTTATTGTCAGACAAATATTAGTTAATGCATGTAGCAATCTTATCAACACTGGTGAAACCTGATGGCATATGCAGCAAGACCCCCCAAAGTCTAAAGGAGTTGTCCAGGGTACAGTTATTGATGACTTACCCCTTTGGGATAGATCATCAGTACCAGATCCGTGGGGGTATCCCCATCAATTAGAAGCTTTGGGCAGCTGCGACGCCAGAAACTATACAGTGTATGGAACAGAAGCAGAAGTTGCCAGAGGTACTATTTATGGTGTACAGCAAGATAGACAATTCTGTATGACTGGACCAGAACCAGACATCAGAATCTCTAGACCACTGTCTATAACAGTACGGGAACGTGGCCTCCTGTATGTGGTCTTGATCGTGCACACTTGTTCTTTTTCTCACAATAGTTTTTATAGAATTTTTAGAAAAAGGATAAATAAAAATCTGAAAATACAATAGTTCAGTCAGGAGTTTGATGAAAATAGAAGGACTGTCTAGTGCAGTGATGTCTAACCTCCGGCACTCCATCTGTGGTGAAACTACGACTCCCAGCATGCTCGATTCATTTCTTTGGAGTTATGAGAACAGCCAAGCAAGTGTGCATCTTGGGAGTTGTAGTTTTACCAAAGCTGGAGTGCCAGAGGTTAGCCATCACTGGTCTGGTGGCATTGAGAGAGGCCTAGAAGATAGGTTGACATGAGCTGAATATAACACAAGGGGGTGCAGAGGCCTGAGGGGGCTGACATGGTGGAGAGATGAATCATGAAAGTATATACTCTATGTAGTAGCAAATCAGTGTAAATATACAGATGAGTTTGCTTGGTTATTTGCTAGAAGATGTCAGATTATCAGCATTTCTGAAATATCAGGTGGCGGACTAATGGAATTTGACTGGACTGTAAGGCCTCATTCACACTTTAGTGAATCACGGATGTGTATCCATTGATTTTACTGTGTTTTCTTGCACATTGTTGTGGAGAGTGAAAAAACAATGGAGACGTGCACTAGTTTGGCCCGTGATGCAAACCAAACACCCATTGAAGTCTACGGGTCTGTGAAAACCACTGACAGAACATGGATGGTTTTCATAGACCATTTATAGGACATGCTCTGGAAATCCCTCTTTCAGCCTAGCAGTGCACGTAGAATATGGATGATGTAGGCCTCATGCACACGAACGTATTTTTTAACGTCCCGCAAAACGTGGTTCCGTTGTACCGTGATCCGTGCCCGTTTTTTCTTCCGTGGGTCTGCCGTGATTTTTGGAGGATCCACGGACATGAAAGATGAAAAAAAAATCTAAGTCAAGTTTGCCATTAAAATGATATGAAAAAACGGACACGGATCACGGACACGGATCACGGACACGGATGACAATCTTGTGTGCATCCGTGATTTTCACGGACCCATTGACTTGAATGGGCCCGTGAACCGTTGGCCGTGAAAAAAATAGGACAGGTTATATTTTTTTCACGGCCTCGAAACACGGGTCACGGGCGCGGTGTAAAAACGGTGCACAAGCCGAGTTTTCTACGGCCCCATTGAAAGTCAATGGAGCCGCAGAAAAAAACGGAAAACGGCACAACGGCCACGGGTGCACACAACGGTCGTGTGCATGAGGCCGTACAGAGAGGAAAAAACGGACACCATCACAGATAAAACACTGACCATCTTGTCACAGACCATCACTGACACAGACATGTAAAAGAGGCCTAACTGCTCGACTAACATCTATCATTCATTTCAGTAATAGGCAGTGCTATATAAACAGGCATAATAAATACCGCAAATAAAATGAATAAAGTAGCTAAATCTGCAATATAAATGAATAGAAATGCTGCTGTATTATGTGGCCAGTGGGACTGCAACCAGGAAAATAGTGCATTGTGGACCGATTATAATAAAATATTCAGTGAACTGGCAGCGACCGGGGGGAATGAAGAGGATTTAAATCGGCAGATTAGGGGAATTAGATTCATTTTTGGACATTGCATATCATCATCTTTTTCTATCAGCAGGCCAATGCTGGGACGCATTATACAACTGTAAAGTAATGATATGTTAATTCCAACAGCAGATTACTTAGAAGCAGGATAGTCATTTGCAGTGTTTGTTTCATCCTAATACTAGATTATCCATATTTTAATCTTAGCTAATCTTTAAATTATTTTTATAGATATGTCAAATATCTGCAAATGTGCTCAGTTTTTGCTATAAAAAACCCCAAAACAAAATAATTCCCTGCAAAAGAGATGGAAATGGAGTGTCCTCTACATGCCTGCTTATCGTCGATCTGTTTGCGGTAATTTTTTATGTGACTTGGGTTTCTCAAAATTTAGTTTAACATTTCATGTATTTTACAATTTACCATTTCAGATTTTAAGAACTCATTACCAATAAACTGAAATTATATTTTCAGGTTCCTGACTAACGAGTTACTCACTAGTATCCTCATTGATACTGGGATTTCTTTAGAGCGTGGGGCCCGTGAATTGCCTTTGCCCAAAGCTGTCCGCCATCAGCTTCTCACTTGCGTAGCTACATAACTAGTACGTTCTTTTTTTACTCTCTTCTCCGTATTTACTATCTTTTCTTTTTACTGCATATGAATAATGTCAGCTCTTGTTTGAACGGCCCATATAAATAGATATATTCTGCTTAATGTAGATCATATGTTGGTTAAATGGGATTATTCAATCCTGAATTTAGAGCAATGGTACTGCTGATCGGGCGTGCAGAATTGATACAGGAGCAGAATGTCACATTTGTATTTTCTGGTTTTATCAATTTTTTAAACCATTGCTTCTAGTTGTAATCTATAATTAAAATATATTTTATATACTATCCAGTTTTTCATATACCCTGGATGGATGACCTGTCTTGTCCCTGCGGGAACACTTCAGGAGAAGTGGAGGTTTTATTGCGGGGTTACAGCTAGGCAGTGGATGTCCCAGCTGGAGGACAATTTGTGGTCAGTTTATTGTAATGGGGCTGTTCCCATTTAAATCTGAACAATAATAAGCTTTAATTTGTCTGCTGTAAATAAAACGTATTATTTGAATAATTTCGTTCAGTAGCATTTTGATCATTCTTAATTTAGGGCCTGTTTCTGTCAGCAATACATTTTTTGCTAGATGGATCCCCCAACAATAAGGTGATCACAGGGTGTCCTGCTGCTGGATTCTTCAGCTATCAGCTGTAGTCTGAATGGGAACCTGGCAGCAAGGGCTCAAATCCCTGCATCACTAACCAGGATGCTAGGAGGAAGAGAATAAATTATATTTTATACATCTCTATCCATATGAGAACTAGAGTGCACCTGTCATGAGGCGTCTTATGATCCCCTAAGGGGGTTTTACAGGACTTCACTATTGATGACCTATCCTTAGGATAGTCCATCAATATAAGATCATTGGGGGTTCGATACCCAATACCTCCACCAATCAGCTGCTAGCAAGAGCCATGGCTGCCAGATTCCAGAACCAATGCAGTGGATGGAGCCAGAAGCGGACAGCATACCGTAGTACACTGTAGTGGTTATGCCGAGTTACCGCAGCTCAGCCCCCAGGGCTGCATCATTTAAATTTTAAATACACGTAACTCATGAGAGTAGAATGTCAGAGGGGAATTTATGTTGGCGGGCTGGTGGTATAGTGTTACAGTCTTCAGCAGATGTTATATACTTTGTATTGTACTTTGCATACTATAGCTAGGACATCAGTAGCTCTAGTTTGCTTGCAGGTGATCTGTATATTTCCAAAATCCTTGCTGTGGACCACTTCCATCATTTTCTAACACGTTTTGTTGAAATGATCTTGCTGTATTCTGATTGTTGCTATTGGCAATGCCCCCAGTTTTTTGAGTCCCATACAGTACATGGTTCCTGAGCAGACCTTATTACTGAGGACCATACCAGAGTGGTACCTCACAGGACTCTCATGTCAGATCTGTGGAGATTTCTTTACAAGCAATGGAGTAACGCACATGAAGATGTACCAACCACATGTATAGTATATCACTCCCCATCCAGCATGTGTCCATATTTTTATTCCTGTACACATTCAGCTCCACCTCTACATCTGTCCTGTCCCTTTCTTCTACATCTCGCTGTATCCTTTCCCTCAAAGCATATTGAGCTTTCTTTCCATTAGCTTCCATACCCTTTTCAGTTCTTTCCAAGGACCCCCGGCTGTTTTCCCTTCTGTCACTCTCTCAGCTTTTTCTACAGACTCACACATTGACGCCCTTCTGCCAGACATTTCTTTCAATATGGTGGCATGTACCTCCAGCACGGCATTTAATCATTGTGGGGATCGAGGTGTGAAGATAGAGGTCACTGCCGTAGCAACCATCTGCATTTCTTTTATGGACACCTATGTGCCAATCTCCTGCCCCAAAATCTTATTTAGTCCTGTGATATGAAGATCCCTGGTGTTCTTACCGCCATATCATGCTTGCCTAGCCTGGCTCATCTTCTGCATGACAGAAGTAACTCGTCCTCAGGATTAGTAGAGTTCACTTTATACAAAAGACCATATGGTTCATGACAACACTTAGAACCAGGCAAGGAACACCTCAGGATGAACCCTAACATTGGCAAAAACTTTTCTGCCCAGAGATTTTTTTTAAAGGGGTTATCTGATTTAGTGATTTCTAGATTAACAATGAATCATCAATCAGTCCTCATCATCTCTCCCCTGGCTTGTCTGTGCATTAGAGTGCATTCACACAACCGTCCGCAAAACACGGGTTCATTGTAACAGTAAAACGGACAAGAATAGGACATACTCTATCTTTTTTGTGGGGCTACGGATACATATGGATGCAGACAGTACGTGGTGTGCTGTCCACATTTTTCGTGCCCCCATTGAAATGAATGGGTCTGCATCTAATCCGCAAAAATTGAAGATTGGATGCGGACAAAAAATACAGTCATGTGACTGGGGCCTTACACTGGGCACATTGATTTCAGTGCATACTTGTAACACATCAATTCTCCTCTGGGGGTGCTGCAGAGAAGTTATACTAAGACTATAGTTGTCTGCTGTGCTGGGGATCACTGAGTCGGTGCACCCTATGAACAGTTTATAGTCAGGGGACCCTTTTAAGGAAACGCGATTGTCTTGATTTGGGTCCTTGAGATTTGGTTATGCATGGACAACATAGTCACTCATCAAACACCATTGTAAAGCGTGTAATGGCAAGTTTTATTTTTTAGTGCAGGTTTTCCTGGCATTGAAATGGTGTAAATGAACTTACATACTTTAAGAAGTGATTGAACTCCACATTTTTTAGTATTGGACACACAAAAGATACATGCAGATACAGTGAATTCTACTTCGGGGACGTAATTTAAATTGACTTATGCATCCATGTTAACAAGGCCTTCCATATCCTTTACCCCCATCCACAATGTTATTATCTACAATGCAAAATATGGGGCCTGCACATTAGTGGGTTTGAAATGAAATTACTCCACAACATTTATGTCTACACAATACAGCAGGCCCCTCATTACACAGCCATAAATTACATTTCAGTTCACCGAATCACAGATCAAGCAATTTTGGGAAATTTGCCCATGCAGACTTCTATGTCAGATTGGGAGAATTGGAAAAGATTAGGTCTTGTCTAGAATTATTTGCAGTCGCTGGCCTCTGGAGCACAATCTAGATGGACTTGTGTTGCTTGGGTTATTACTAATATTGGCCAGTGGTCAGAAGGCAGGAGCTCCTAGCTAACTTTTGATGGTAGAAGGCCAGATGTCCAGCGGGAGACAGCTGGAGCCTCATTGTCCAGTTGCATGACAGGGAGCAGACAAAGGAGCCTCCGGCCACTGGACAGCAGCTGCTCACCATCCTTGAGCAGAGGCATAAACCTGCGCTGGTGACATCTGTGGATAATGGGGATACATAACTGCTGTGACTGGAAGTGTGAGGGACTTGAGAGAAAGACTGGGGACATTTTAATGAAGAGTGAATACAGTCGTTCAGCTTTTTATATGGCTGCTGTGCAGATCTGTATGTGTAGCATTGTGGCAGCATTGCTTTCTGAAATCACATGTTTTATAAAACAAAAGTGTTATCATTTTATTAGACATTTTACCAAATAAATATATGTTTTTTTTCATTTTCCACATTTTCATATTCAGTGTGGGAAGGAGCCTTTATCATGATGCATCCTGATCTTCTCAGTTTATGACCAGAAGGGCATTGACTACTATGAAGGCTGACATTGGCGCCGGGAAATAGGGTTTAGGAAGATAACTGCAAACTGATTTGGAGAAAGCTGGTTGACAACCTCCAAGAGCACTGCAAACGTTTCACTCTGTGGTTGTCACCAGAACGGAGCCTGTGCAAGATAATTTAAGAACTATCCCAAAAAATATATATATCTGCTTCATTACAAAGGAGAACAGATCAAGAACCGTTCATCCTCTGCCAGGGTCAGTGACTGATACTTGAGATCTGCGTGGGTTTAGTAATAATGTACTGATATTCCACACAGGAAGGCCAGGAAATGTCATAACAGTAATCCACCATGGAAAATGGTTAATTAACCCCATCTATACATGTGTGCACTGCCACTTCCCAGATGTCCCATCCATATGCAGTGGTAGAAGGGGGTAGTGTTTTCTGTGTCTGGCAGATGCAGGATTATAAAGAACGAGGCTGTGACGGGGGTGAGAGAGGAGCTGCTGAAGGAGCAAGCACCAGCCTGGTACCCAGCACTTTCTGACACTGCCCGCATAAAGAATTCCTCCACCCATTGGTTAATGCCAAGCAACATTTCATGAGCCGCCATAAAGCAGACGGATAGTGAACCCTGTCTCACACTAGTTGTAATGGAGAGAAAAAGTATAATGGAGAGATCTGCAACTTGTCTGTGTTTTAGACTGGCTTCTGTCTTCGGCTTACGAATAGTGATGCTGAATACTGACCAAGTGAAAATGCCCTAAAAATATAGGACAAATTCATGTTATTGTGTTTCTAGCAATGGATTGAAAATTCAGGGTAAATTGGCATATTGACAAGTTTTATGGGTGTATTTCAAATAAATGACAAGACCATATTCAGTGGCGGACTAGGAACTAAAAGTGCCCTGGAAAAAAATAAAAAAATAAAAGTGGCCCAATTTTATAGTGGGGCCCAAATTGCCGGAAGGCAGTGTCAGGGCCAGCAATACATAGTAGGGCACATTCTACCACCCCAGCAGAGCCAAATACCGCAGTGCATCACAATACTGCCCCAGCAGCACTAAACACCTCCTCAAAAAATGCCCCTCTATGATGGCCACGTTCTGTCCTACTCCAAGTTGCCTGGCAATACGGTTGAATTTAGGAGTCAGGAGGGGAGCATCAGATCAATACTTACCAGGCAGCCTCCTGGGCATCGGCCCACCAGGAAGTTTCCCTGTAGGGTCTGCCCATGACCACATTGTATTTTTTAGAATTACATGAAAGTTATGTCAAGTTGGGGGAAATATCACATATTGAACGTTTTGATTCCAGAAGTGGTGCTTGGAACAACTTAAAGGGGTTGTCTGGATTCCGAGCTGAACCCGGACATATCCCTATCTTCACCCCTCTAGCCCCCCTGATATGAGCATCGGAGCATTTCGGAGCAAAGGCAGATAGGGCTATGGACAACCCCTTTAAGATCAGTAACTTTAATTGTAAGGGGTATTTTCATCATCAAATGTTATGCATTAAGCAGCTCTGGAGACGGGATGAAGGTCCCTTAGATTTTTTTTCCTGCTCTGCACATCTAACCATCTACTGTATAGGGAACAACAAATGAATGGGATGGGTTGTAGTTTCCTACATGATGGGAGACTCAGTCTGCAGCGCTGGAACTCCTTTAGAGAGGAATGGAGTAGCAGTGCACATGCCTGACCTAACACTCCCTTTATTTTGGGGGTCCGTGAGAGGTGTGATTTTTGGAAATCCCAGTCGTAGGACCCCCCGCCTCTCTAGTTATCCTCTATCCTGTGGATAGGGGGATAACTTGTCACAGTATTACCCCTTTAAAGACAAGTAAGGGTGTATTCACCCTGCATTTTATACTGTACATTAGAAGTATATGTTGGGAGGATTTCCTGATTAATACCTTCAAAGAATATCTGTGTAAGTATAAATGTGGCATAAATCACCCGTAGGCTGGCATGTGTTAAAAAAAAAATCGAAACTTTTACTGGATGTCTCTTTATTTAATAGTGTAGCATACTGTACTATTGTATACTGATTTATACCAGCCAAAGTGAGATTAATGGGGGCCTATGGATACGTCTGATGATATTTCCCCCGCTGTAGCATTAATACATCCTAATATGTCACAGAATCCTGTCCTGCCGTCGTCTGTGATAGATATGTCCGCTGTTATCAGCTGTTCCAAACCTGACAACAGATATGTTACTGGCAATATAGAGGCTAGCACAAGAACTGGACTGTTCCTAGGAAAACCATAAGAAAGCTTGGTTGAAGGTCAGAATAAATGGCATTCCAAAATGACTTGTGTCCAGTAGCCATCCAGGCTAGTGCATCATCCATTATGTATAACACAAGTGCGGATCCGTCCCCTCTCCAGTCACTGCTAATAATAGATTGGATACACAACTGATACATTGATTGATACAAAGTGACACATAATTTGCATGATATATTTCAGACATTGGGCACATCTGCCAGGCCTGATAAACATCTCCCTCATCCTCTGAAGAATAAGTAGCATTTGTAAAATAATTTGCTTTGTCCTCATAAAGCCTCGTTTGTGTGTATTATGCGGTTTGTAGGCCTTTCTGGACGTGGCACATACATGGCACACCATTCAGTAAGTATGCCTTCAGAATGAAGTTATATAATAGAGGACTAGATGAATGCTGTGTGTACAAAAGTAGTAGTCACGACTCTAGTCTTTCCATAGAAGAATGGCAGCGCTGTGTGGAGGCACAATGCTGTAATAATGCTACTCTATACGAAGCTATCTCACTGTCTATTAGGCCCCTTTCACACGGGCGAGTTTTCCGTGCGGGTGCGATCCGTGCGGCGAACGTATGGCACCCGCACTAAATCCTGACCCATTCATTTCTATGGGGCTGTGCACATGAGCGTTGTTTTTAACGCATCACTTGTGCGTTCAGTTGAAATCGCAGCATGCTCTATATTGTCCGATTTCGACGTGACGCAGGCCCCATAGAAATGAATGGGGTGTGTGAAAATCGGATGGCATCCGCAAGCAAGTACGGATGCCATGCGATTTGCACGCACGGTTGCTAGGAGACAATCGGGATGGAGACCTGATCATTATTATTTTCCCTTATAACATGGTTATAAGGGAAAATAATAGCATTCTGAATACAGAATGCATAGCAAACCAGCGCTAGAGGGGTTAAAAAAAATAAATAAAAAATTTAACTCACCTTAGTCCACTTGATCGTGAAGCTGGCATCTTCTTGTGTCTCCTCTGCGCTGAGCGGCTGAACAGGACCTGGGGTGAGCTGCTCCATTAAATATCGCTTAAGGACCTTCGATGACGTCACTCCGGTCATCACATGGTCTTTTACCATGGTGAATCACCATGGTAAAAGATCATGTGACGTACCATGTGATGACCGGAGTGACGTCATCGAAGGTCCTTAACCTGTATTTAATGGAGCAGCTCACCCCAGGTCCTGTTCAGCCGCTCAGCGCAGAGGAGACACAAGGAGATGCCAGCTTCGCGATCAAGTGGACTAAGGTGAGTTAAATTTTTTTTTTTTTTAACCCCTCTAGCGCTGGTTTACTATGCATTCTGTATTCAGAATGCTATTATTTTCCCTTATAACCATGTTATAAGGGAAAATAATACAATCTTCAGAACATCAATCCCAAGCCCGAACTTCTATGAAGAAGTTCGGGTTTGGGTACCAAACATGCGCGATTTTTCTCACGTGAGTGCAAAACGCATGACAATGTTTTGCACTCGCGCGGGAAAATCGCGCATTTTCCCGCAACGCACCCGGCTCTTATCCGGGCAAAAAAACTGACGCCCGTGTGAAAGAGGCCTTAGGATACTTTCACACTAGCGTTTTTCTTTTTCGGCATAGAGTTCCGTCAAAAGGGCCGGAAAATAACTGATCAGGTATATCCCCATGACCTTATCCGGGCACACTCATGTGAACTCAGCCTAAGGCCTCTTTCACACTTGCGTTGTCCGAATCCGGCGTGTACTCCACTTGCCGGAATTACACGCCGGATCCGGGAAAACGCAAGTGTACTGAAAGCATTTGAAGACGGATTCGTCTTCAAAATGCTTTCAGTGTTACTATGGCAGCCAGGACGCTATTAAAGTCCTGGTTGCCATAGTAGGAGCGGGGAGCGGGGGAGTGGTATACTTACCATCCGTGCGGCTCCCGGGGTGCTCCAGAGTGACGTCAGAGCGCCCCATGCGCATGGATGACGTGCCATGCGATCACGTCATCCATGCGCCTGGGGCGCCCTGACGTCACTCTGGAGCGCCCCGGGAGCCGCACGGATGGTAAGTATGCTGCTCCCCCGCTCCCCGCTACACTTTACCATGGCTGCCGGGACTTTAGCGTCCCGGCAGCCATGGTAACCACTCTAAAAAAGCTAAACGTCGGATCCGGCAATGCGCCGAAACGACGTTTAGCTTAAGGCCGGATCCGGATCAATGCCTTTCAATGGGCATTCATTCCGGATCTGGCCTTGCGACAAGTCTTCAGTTTTTTTGGCTGGAGCAAAAAGCGCAGCATGCTGACATCCTGATGCATCCTGAACGGATTTCACTCCATTCAGAATGCATTAGGATAATCCTGATCAGGATTCTTCCGGCATAGAGCCCCGACGACGGAACTCTATGCCGGAAGACAATAACGCAGGTGTGAAAGAGCCCTAATCCGTTCAGGATGCATCAGGATGTCTTCAGTTCAGTCATTTTGACTGATCAGGCAAAAGATAAAACCACAGCATGCTACGATTTTATCTCCAGCCAAAAAAACTGAAGACTGCCGGCATTTTTCCCCATAGGAATTTTTAGTGCTGGATCCGGCATTCAAAATACCGTCCTAAAAATGTGAAAAAAGATGCAAGACAGATCCATCTGTCCGCATGACAAGCGGAGAGACGGATCCGTTCTTGCAATGCATTTGTGAGACAGATTCGCATCCGGATGCGTCTCACAAATGCTTTCAGTCACATCCAGATCAGCGGATCCAGCGGGCAGTTCCGACGACGGAACTGCTTGCCGGATCACACTGCCGCAAGTGTGAAAATTGCCTAAAGCATTTCATAAAATACTAGGAGCGGCTTGCAAGGACTTAGGCCCTGACTTATCAAGGCCGGCGTGTGTTACGTGCAGACCTCGTCATACATTATCTGCCTGCTCCGTGCGTCAGAATGAAATCTATAGTAGCTTGGAGTTATTATGCCAGTTCCTGTCATAAATAATAGTGAGTTAGCCCGCCCTCACTCTTCCCTCACCATGCTCTCTTTTCGTAGATTTGCCAAAGGCACTGTAAAATGCAGATTACGACTAGAAAAGTTGCAAATGCATTGAAAAGTCATAAATCCAGTAGCTTAAGAGGAATGATGAATTCCCCTTTTAGGCTACATTCAGTCGACCGTGCTGTGTTTTGCAGCCCGCAAATTGCGGATCCGCAAAACACGGATACCAGCCGTGTGCATTTTGCGGAACGCACAGGGCCGGCGATATGTAGAAAAAGCCTATTCTTGTCCGCAATCGGAATAGGATATTCTCAATATTTTTTGCAGGGCCGCGGAACGGAACAATCGTGTGCTGTCCGCATCTTTTGCAGCCCCATTGAAATGAATGGGCCCGCACTTGTTCCGCAAAATTGCGGAACAAATGCGAATCTATTCATTTGGTTGTGTGAATGAGGACTTAATCTTGATATTTTCCGAGTAGTGTGGCCCCCAGTGATCAGACATTAATCACCTGTCCTATCTTTAGGTGAGAAATGTTAATTGTGGTATAACCCCTAGAATAGGTGCTAAATTCGGGTTTTACGTACGTTTTTAATAAACATAATGTGTTCTGTGCATACTTCTAAGCTTTATTAAAAACTGTCTGTGCTGTGGTTGCAACACACGTCTACTTTTTAATGCTCAGTGAGGTCTGTATGCGCTTGTATGGATCTGTGTGCATTATCACACGGATGTTAATGACTTTTGTTGGTATTATGTGTAACATTCGCAAGTTTTGGTCTCTTCAGCATCACATATTCTGAAAAAAATTTGAACATTACACAGAAGATTAGTTTGGTCCCTACGCAAGTATGACACAACGCAAATTTATAAAGATTACCATATTAAAAACTGTCTGGAGTCCTCTGGATTCATGGACCATAGTTCACCATCACAGATGATTAGACAGGGGTTTCCAAGTTGCAGAAATTTAGGCACACAAGACTAACAAATTGTTAAATGATGTGGATTTCTTATTTTGGAACTAATGCTGTGCACTAACACCTGTTTCAGCCCCACCTGTGGTACCGCCATGAGGCCCACTACAAGTGATACTGAGAGGGACCAGCAGGTCCAGAATACCCGCTCTTGTCAAACTATATTTTTCAGCAAGAACAGCCAGGCAAGTGTGCATGCTGGGAGTTGTAGTTGAACAACAGATGGAGTGCCGAGGTTTTGGTCTTAGAGCTTGATACTCCGCCATGTGGTGCTGCAGGACCTGTACTGTACTCTGTGCAAAGCTTACAGTGTGCATGTTACTCCCTGTGCCTATTAGTGACTGGTCACCCGCTGAGGCAAAGTGGCATGTCATGTACGGTATTGGGATCACAGCGCAGCCAAGGGTATAACTCTTACATTTTGGGGTTCCTCTGTAGTGGGTAGCTTCCACCAAGACCAGCATAGATGTGTCCCTCTCCCCAAGAGCAGCCACTTTCAGTCCACATGGTTGAGGTCTCCAACCGCCATTCGTGACCATTCTGCCACTGCAACAGTGTTGGATGTTGTGCCACGAATTCAAAGTTTAACTGATCACACCCATGGGTGGTGCATATTTTTGATGTCATATTACAAGCTCTCTAAAAAAGTCCCTTCTTTATGTCGCTTCCAGACCTTGACGTTGTCACCACCATGAAGTTTATCAGTCCCTATTAAGTAATATTAGTTACAATGATTTGCCGATGTTAATCTATAAAGAGACTCGGATATATTGTTTGCTGCCTCATACACTAACTTCTTATTTATTGGTTGCTTTCAAGAAGACAGGGCAATCGGGTGCATGTTCATCTGTAGCTGCAGATTGTTCAGACTCCAAGACCCTGCTCTGTGTACTTGGGTCCATGGTATAGACCAGAGATCAGCAACCTTCGGCACTCCAGCTGCTGTAAAACTACAACTCCCAGCGTGCACACATGCTCAACTGTTTATCTAACTCCCACAGAAGTAAATGAAGCATTCTGGGAGTTGTAGTTTCTGAACAGCTGGAATGCCGGAGGTTGCTGATCCCTGGTATAGACAGCGACCCAGACATTTGTCATACAGAGTAGACAATGGCCGTGGGTGTCGGTGATATTCTGTATGGATGTGTTGCTGTATCCAAAATGAACAGGAAACACCTTAAAGGAGTTGTCCATCTTCCCCCAATCAGCTTCAGAAAGCTGCTCAGAAGCCATGATCGGTGGTGCCTGCATGAGCGACAGGATCACTTAATGAACAAGCGTGTCGCTCATTCATCGGGTGTTCGGCGGCACATTTAGATGACCAGATGATCGGGAACTACTGTCTGCAGGAACAGTTGTTCCCAATAATCTGGACAATTATTGGTGCGTATAAATGTATCTGAGGGCTTGTTCACACGACCATGTGAAGCCTGTGCCCGTGCTGTGGACCGCAAATTGCGCTCCGCAATGCACGGGCACTGTCCGTGGGGCAGCCGTATGGGGATGGGTCTGCGATCCTTCCGTTCCGCAAAAAGATAGAGCAAGTTCTATCTTTGTGCTGTGCGGAGGCACGGAACGGAACCCCAGAAAGCACTCCGTAGTACTTTTGTAGTGTTCCGTTCCATGCTTCCGTTCCGCATCTCCGGATTTGCGGACCCATTGAAGTGAATGGGTCCACATCCTTCCGCAATACAGCAACGGGCAGCACATGTCCGTGTGAATGAGCCCTTAACTTTTCAGGGTAGAAAGAATGACATTTATTTGCAGAATATGTAATACTCCTTTAAGGTCCTGGAGAACCCCTTTTATCTCTGCTGCACCCACCATTCAGCACAGGGAATGGGCGCATGAAAGCGTTCACATAAATACGTTCTACAGATGTACATCTCTATATGAAGATGCAGGTTACGTGCTTGCTCATGTTTTGGTGCCAAACTCACATCCCCTTCTAGTGGCAGTAGATACTAAAGGTGGAATTGGCAGCCAAGATTCAGTATTGTCTGCGACAAAGCATAGAAGCTGAAACAGCACCGATTTTCATTCAGACATCAAAGCACAGCTAATCTGCCCTCCTTGAAGGCAATGGAGCTACTTTTCATTTTTAATGATTTCCTGTTAAAGATGTTTCTGAAGTGATATCTGTCCGCCTTCTGATAGGAAAGATCTTGCTTAGGCAATAATAAGCGTGCTCTGTGTCATCGCTGCATTAATATGTGAAGGGACAAAGACATCAGCTGTCTTGTGAAATACTCGCCCTATCTGAATCGCAAATCATCAAACCTGAGGGAAAGGCAGGACCCATATGGAAGGGATTGTATAATGGGGCTTGCTGTGTGCATGGAAGGTTTGGTGACAAAAACATGAGAATAGAGAAAAATCTGAATCGCATGTGGTTGAAAATCAATTCTGAGACTAGTACGTGTGCAGAGACAGGACAGGCGGGGATTGCTCATCCTGTCCTGCTGATTCTTTGTTACCAAGGGATGTATATACCACAGAGGCAGCCTATGGGGCTTCTTTGGGCCCTTGGAAGAAGGTGCCAAGCCCCGATACTGGTGGTCAGATCCTGTGGTGGTCTACTGCACTGTTAGCAAACCAGGAATGGGAAATTAGTGCAAGGGTCACGGAAAGAGTGTTGAGCGGGAGACAATAAGGCCACTTTCACACAGTCAGTGTTTAGTCAGTGATTTCCGTCACTGCTTGTGAGCCAAAACCAGTAGTGAAGCCCCTACAGAGATCAGGTATAAGGGAAAGATCTTCCCCTGTTCTGTGTTTTTCGCCCACTCCTGGTTTTGACTCACAATCACTGATGGAAATCACTGATCAAATGCCGACTGTGTGAAAGCAACCTAAGGCCACCTGCACACGAGTGCGGGTGAACAGACATAAGATCCGCTCTGATTTCCGCGCAGATTTTTGTGCGTTTCTGCAGCATACCCGCACCAAAATCCACAATGTCTAATTGCGTTTTTTGGTCCACATTAGATGCGGTTTTGCCGTAGATCTCGCCCTTCTATTGAAAAGGGTGAAATCCACAGCTAAACCGGAAACATGATTGACATGCTATGAATTTCTAAATGTTCCCCATAGGTCTTTTTTTGACCTTTTGGGGGACATAATAGTATCAAACGTATATTAATAAAAAACAAAACACAGTAACATAAAAGAAAAAAGCTCACACCAAAGGAATCTGTCACCAGCTGCCCCTTTCACACAAGACAATGCGTATTATATATCCAAATGGCCGAAAATAGGGAATCCAGTTTAATAATTTATTTTGGGTTAATTAAAATTTTTTAAGAATAGCTATAGATGTTTTTATTCTGCAAATAAAACTAAAAAATATTAATAAGGAGCCCTTTGTTTTAGATAAAAAGTGTTGCAAAAGTTATGATGGTATAGGGCTGCAGTAAAAGATTATTTTTGTAATCGAGTATTTTTACGATTAATCGAGTAATCTAAAAATGAATTAATAGACTGTTTTCCTTTAAAAAAGTCCTCAACACCCTTCGTCCCCCCCTGTGCGATCAGCTCAAGTGCATCAGTTCCCCCCAGTGCCATCAGCTCCACTATCTCCCAGTGGCATCAGTTCCCCCCAGTGCCATCAGCTCCACTATCTCCCAGTGCATCAGTTCCCCCCGTGCCATCAGCTCTCTCCTACCCCAGTGCCTTCAGCTACCCTTCTAAGTGCCTTCAGCTACCCCTCTAAGTGCCATCAGCTTGCCCCCCTAAGTGTCACGGCCATGGCCATGACCGTGACTCCTCAACCGCATGTGGTTGCCTGCGGTTTGTTTTTGGTGTTCAATCACAGGTGAGGGCCGTTGGTGTGTGGTCTCACTTGTGGTTGCTGCGGGCAACCTGTTGTATGAGTTGGTTTCTGCAGAGCAGCCTGAGCGGTGCTGGGCAGCTTGCTGCATGGCATGCAGTTGCACCTAGCAACCTTTCTGTTAGGTGTGTGTGTGTACACATGGTTTTATGTGTGGTGTGCACTGACCCTTCCCTTCACTGTGGTTGTCCGTGGCAACGTTTGGTCGTTGTTGTACATGTGGTGGCAGTGTCCCGGCCTTCGGGCTGACTCCCAGGACATGAGTGCCACCCATGTCGTTGCCTGCGGCAACAGCCACGGTGTGTGTTTGTGAGTTGGACACTTTCCCTTTAATGTGTGTTTCCCTTCTCTGGTGCTGGAAGGGTTAACTCCCTTCCCAGTGTGTGTGTGTCACTGGGTGTGTCCGACTGTGGGGTGTGGCTTCTTGGCCTATAAAGCCTCACTTATTTCCCAGGTCTGGAGGTTGCTTCAGCCATGCTTTGCTGGAGCAGCCTCCTGTATTTTCTGCCTGCCAGTGAGAGACACAGACCCCTGTGGTCATAACCATTATGTCACATTTAAGTTTATGTCCAGTTATGTGTGATGTCTACTTGATGTTTCCTTGTGATTTTGTGCAGCTATGGATCTGGGTCCCTGTGTGCGGTTGCGTTCTGAACTTCTCCTTGCCAGCACAGGGATCCAGTCAGCAAGGCTGTGGCAGGTAGGTGGAACTCCTTGTTCACCTGCCATATCCATAGAGCTGTTTATGTTCCCCCTTTTCCAGCAGCTTGGCCATTGAGACTCCTGCTCCTCCGTGCCTAGGAGGAGTAGGTTGTCTTACCCTGACTCCTAGCTAGGGACTGGACGGAGGGTAAGTCAGGGCTCCTAGGTTCCTGCGCATGGGTCCTCCTACCTTTAAGGTCGGCCCATGCAGGTAGGAGTTAGGGTCAGGTTAGGGACGCTGTAGGAGGTGACCTGCTCCCTTATCCTGTTGTCCTGGCCGAGCAGCCATAACACGGCTGAGGGTTTCCCCCATCCTCAGCCGTGACACTAAGTGCCGTCAGCTTGCCCCCTAAGTGCCGTCAGCTTGCCCCCCAGTGCCAGTACTTACCTTTCCTGTAGGGCGCCGCTCAACAGCTCCTTCGTCTTCTTCTCCGTGCGGTGCTCTGCTGTCCTGACGTCACACAGCGTCAGGTCATAGTGCATGCATACGTATTTCCTGACGATGTGTCAGGGCTGAAAGTGCAGCACAGTACGGACCGGCAGGTGACCATGGAGCGGTAAGTAAGAGCAAGCGCTTCACTCCCGCTCTGTGGTCACATGATACAAACGAATTCTCGATGTAAGAAATTTGCATCAAGGACTTTTTGGTGTCAAATTACTCGATTCAATCGTGTAATCGTTTCAGCCCAATGGTATGCACAAAATCCCCCCAAAAGACTATCTTGTCAATAAGGGGTTGTCTGGTTTCCAGTATTGATGACCTATCCTCACCCCTGCCAATCAGCTGTTTGAACAGGAGTGCCGCTTTCTCTTCACTGTTTACCTGCACGCTGGTGATATGGCAGCAGCATGCACTGTAATTACAGCTCCTCGGGACGAAGTGTTAACTACAACTGCTCCTTCCTATTCAAATGCCAACGGTGAGCAGGTAAACAGCAAAGAGAAGGCAGCACTCCTTCTTTCCAACATCTGATCCAGCAGCGGTGGCTGTGCTTACACACTATAGGAAAAAGCTCCAGACTGTGTACACAGTGAGGTGGGCACCTTTTCTTACAGTGTGCAAGCATGGCCGCTGCAGCTGGATTACAGGGTGGTCATAACCCCTGGAAGCAAGCAGTGTATAATGTGATGGAAAAATTAATCATGCCAGCAAAGGAGACAATATGGACAATAACAATTAGTAAGTGCCTTGTATTAACTTTCTCTACATGATAAATGCCATCAGCTTTTCCTCGAATCTGACCAGTCCCCCCTGAAGCAGGATACCATCATACCAAGAATCTTGTTTCTCACAGTTTAAGATCATTTTAGGTGGCTTTTGCAAACTCTAACTGAGCTTTCATATGTTTGAGAAGAGGCTTGTTGTTCCAGCCTCACAGCCACTGTGCTCTTGGGAACTTAGACATATTTGTACTCTTCTCCAGATCTGTGCCTCCACAAACTCCTGTCTCTTAGCTCTACAGGCAGTTCTTTCCTTCTCATGGCTTGGTTTTTGCTGTGAGCTGTGAGCCCTTATATAGTCTGTGTATTTCCAAATCATGTCCAATCAACTGTGTATTTCCAAATCATGTCCAATCTGAAAAAAATGAAAGAGTCTGAACACCTTCCAAATGTATTATAGGTATGGTATCAGCGTTACTGAAAACAGCTGATCTGTGCCTGGAGTCAGACCCCACCAATTTGATATTGATAACCTATAGGTCATCAATGGGCTTAGACTCCCATATTGTTGAATGGATTAGGCAGTGGCTGAGGGACAGGCAACAGAGGGTTGTAGTCAATGGAGTATATCCAGACCAAGGTCTTGTTACCAGTGGGGTACCTCAGGGATCTGTTCTGGGACCCATATTGTTTAATATCTTTATCAGCGAAATTGCAGAAGGCCTCGATGGTAAGGTGTGTCTTTTTGCTGATGACACAAAGATTTGTTTGTTTTAAAACTCTTTTTATTGTTTTATCAGCCAATAAAACATACATATTGACACTTTGATATAAAAGATACATATCTGAGACACAGATACAAGATGACATAATGCGTATCAGGGATATCTCTATGACATCGTCAAAAGACTGGTAACATATCCAAGTACGTGGAGCGGATCACCGCGCACATTTAGAATAATAAGTAAATAACCACATACAAAACAAGTAGTAGTAGACATACACGGGTAGGCGGGGTGTGGTAAGATAAAGGAAAAAGTAACAAGGGGGGGGGGGGGTAAAGCAAATAGTTGGTGCGTAAGGTATTCTCATTAACCTTGGAACTTCACCATGTGAAGGACAGTCAGATGCTATAATCTTACTTTCTGTAAGTCTCAACCATATGAACTCAGATTTGCTCAACTTCATGTAAGGGCCGTTGTTCAAGTATACTTAGTATTATCTTATCCAAAGTAATCAATCTAGAGTAAATCTTCTATATTACACCTCCAACACAAGGGGTTGGTAGTAGCGGGGAACATACGGTGGAGTCTTTGGGGTGTAAAATACCACCTAGTTAGGACTTTATAACTATTTTCTTGTACCTTGACACACCTGGACACCCTAGTCGGGGAGAGCAAAGCAAGTCTCTTCTCAACTGGTGAAAACTTGATTTGTAAGTCTAACTCCCATTGTTGTAGAAAGGTTGGACTGTCATGACATAAAGATTTGTAACAGGGTTGATGTTCCTGGAGGGATACACCAAATGGAAAAGGATTTAGGAAAACTAGAGGAATGGTCAAAAATCTGGCAACTAAAATTTAATGTGGATAAGTGCAAGATAATGCACCTGGGGCGTAAAAACCCAAGAGCAGAATATAAAATCTGTGATACAGTCCTAACCTCAGTATCTGAGGAAAGGGATTTAGGGGTCATTATTTCAGAAGACTTAAAGGTAGGCAGACAGTGTCATAGAGCAGCAGGAAATGCTAGCAGAATGCTTGGGTGTATAGGGAGAGGCATTAACAGTAGAAAGAGGGAGGTGCTCATGCCGCTCTACAGAGCACTAGTGAGACCTCATGTGGAGTATTGTGCGCAGTAATAGAGACCATATCTCCAGAAGGATATTGATACTTTGGAGAGAGTTCAGAGAAGAGCTACTAAACTAGTACATGGATTGCAGGATAAAACTTACCAGGAAAGATTAAAGGACCTTAACATGTATAGCTTGGAAGAAAGACGAGACAGAGGGGATATGATAGAAACTTTTAAATACATAAAGGGAATCAACAAGGTAAAAGAGGAGAGAATATTTAAAAGAAGAAAAACTGCTACAAGAGGACATAGTTTTAAATTAGCGGGGCAAAGGTTTAAAAGTAATATCAGGAAGTATTACATTACTGAGAGAGTAGTGGATGCTTGGAAAGCCTTCCTGCAGAAGTGGTAGCTGCAAATACAGTGAAGGAGTTTAAGCATGCATGGGATAGGCATAAGGCCATCCTTCATATAAGATAGGGCCAGGGGCTACCCATAGTATTTAGTATACTGGCAGACTAGATGGGCCAAATGGTTCTTATCTGCCGACACATTCTATGTTTCTATAATGTTTGTCATGGAAAACCCGTTTAAAGAGGACTTTTAATTTCTCCTAACAAAATCATATAGGATTACTGTATCTGTCCACCAGTCAACCTATGATTAGACCAATTAGTGACCAGTAGATGAGTGGTGGTCTCTGAAATTCAGCATTGCCTACTGTGTTTGGCATCATGTGAACTGTACACTCCTGGATGTCTAGCGCTGGGGAAAGCAGTAAAGTTGGTCATTTTTTGGGCAGGTAAGCACTATGTAAAGCATTTAGTGGTCTGCCCACATAGTCTGCAGTACATTGCGGCTGAATCATGAAGTGTCTTTCCTGTAATGGGCTGATAACGCTGATGCATTGTTGTCCTAAATATGGGCCTGTCATCCACTTAATTACTCTTAGAAATACAACTAGAACCAGCTAAATATAAGTATTATGGCAGCATCTGAAAGATGAGTCGTTTTAAGAGAAAAGGCCTGTTTATGCGCTGTATGCCTACACAGGCACGTACAATGAAATGTTCATCATTCTGGTTTATGGTGAAGGCCCTGAAGAAGAATCTAAAGCTTTTTGAGATGTTAAAGTGGCCATCTACATTAGATGTTAGCTGGCGGATGCCATTTTGAACTGGATGTGCTGATGGTCTAATGCAGGGATGCCCAACCTGCAGCCCTCCAGCTGTTGCAACAGTGCAACTCCCAACACGCCTGGATAGCCTACAGCTATTAGGGCATGCTGGGAGTTGTAGTTGTGCAACAGCTTGAGCGCCACAGGTTGAGCATCCCTGGTCTAATGAATACGGGGTAAGCATAGATCCAAGAGGGTGAAATTTTACCAATCAGATTCTTTGTTTCTTCCTGAGATACTGGTGGCGGCCAACATTTATCTGCCATCCGAGCTGAACACGCACGTTAGAGCGATTTCCCAGTGTAGGCTGCTATCACATATGTGCTAAAGGTATCCGGCAGGCTGTTCCAGCAGAGGAACAGACTGACGAGATTCACTGTATCTGGCATAGTCGGATAGGGCTGCATGCATCGACGGACCCCGTTAACTGTAATGGGATCTGGTGGGGATTCAGCAAGTTCCCAGCATGATCACTGGGTTTCAGCTGATTAAAAACCTTTAGTGCAGATGTGAAACTAGCCTAAATTTTCTACAGCCAACAGCTAGCTAATGTGCCTTAAAGGGGTTTTCCTGGCTCCTAATGTTGATGATAGGTCATAAATATCCAGTCTGGAGCAGCTTTTCTTATATATAACTCTGTTCTATTATTACTCTTAGAAACTTATGTAAATTGCCAACTGGATGCTACCAGTTTCCGTGTGTTCCTTATTCAGACATTGGCAGTGCCCCCCCACACCTGGTTACACCCAGTTAGCACTTTATATATAGTTTCCTAGGAGGAATAACAGAGGAACAGAAGAACACAGAGTTAGAAGAATTGATGCATTCAGTTCCTATTTTATGGGGAGTACGAGTAATTTGGAGTAAACCGCGCCAGAAAAAGAAAAGCGGGAATACATTGCCAAATGCTGGCACAATGTTGTCATTATTCCTAAGCTCTCTCATCCTACTGATCTTGTGTAACATTAGTTATTAAGATTGGTAAGTGGACAGGATTGCATTCCAGCATCTGTCAGCAGAAGAACTTATCTGTCCACAGATTAACACCTACCAGATGTTCTGGCGGCCTGTTCCAGATCGGCTCTTAAATACAGGGTCCGAGGTCACGTGGAACTATGGGAAAGAATTATCAAACTGGTGTAACGTAGACCTGGCTTAGTTGCCCATATCAGCCAATCAGATTCCACATTTAATTTTTCACAACTCCTTTGGAAAATGAAAGGCGGAATCTGATTGGTTGCTATGGGAAACTAAGCCAGTTCTACGTTACACCAGTTTGATAAATCTGCCCCTATAGCATAAGGATCTGCTCAACACAAGACTCACTACAGTAAGTTTATTTTCTTGTGTGTTATAGTTTCTGTAGAGGTTCAGGAGTAATACAGGTGAAACTCTAAAAATTTGAATATTGTGCAAAGTTCATTTATTTCAGTAATGCAACTTAAAAGGTGAAACTAATATATGAGATAGACTAATTACATGCAAGGCGAGATATCAAGCCTTTATTTGTTATAATTTGAATGATTATGGTTTACCGCTTATGAAAACCCAAAATCACAATTTTGAGGTACCCTTTGCTCAGGGGGTATGGATTAATTAGCTGACTAGAGTGTGGGATTTTGAGCCTAGAATATTGAACCTTTTCATAAAATTCTAATTTTAAAGGGACACTGACAGGCCGAATAAGCATAATTAGCTGTAAAATGATGTTTTATAACCTGATAGAATTGCTCGTCTTTCTGCACAAGGGGCGGCATTTCAGCTTTACTTTTGCCCAGGCAGCCTCCCCCCCAACCGCCGTTCTGAAGCGCCGCCCAGCTCATCAATATTCACTTCGCTGGGCGGCTTCTGCTGTCCCCGACGTTCCGAGATCCGGCGCATGCGCCCGGCACCCTCACTGGCCAGGATCACATCCCCTCTGCTTCTTTGAGGCCGCTTCAGCCTCTGCGCCTGCGCCGGGCACTTTTCTCAGCAGCGCAAAAGCTGCCCAGCGAAGTGAATGTTGATGAGTTGGGCGGCGCTTCAAAGCGGCGGTTGGGGGACAGCTGCCTGGGCAGAAGTAAAGCTGAAACGCCGCCCCTTGGGCAGAAAAACAAGCAATTCTATCAGGTTATAAAACATAATTTTACAGTCTTCATAAGGTGGACAGGGGTGTGCATACATATATACAGCTAATTATGCTTATTCGGCCTGTCAGTGTCCCTTTAAGCTGCATTAATGCAATTCCTTTTAATTTGCATTACTGAAATAAATAGACTTTTGCACGATATTCCAATTTTTCGAGTTTCACCTGTAAGCACATCCTTATGACAGGTCCTATGTACTATTACGCTAAAGAGCACAGAAAAGATTGTACGTTTGGTGAATAGCTGTTAGAGCGGCTCCTAGCTGTGTGTACGCTGTAATCATGAGGAAGCAATGCCCCCGCACCAATATAATTGATGGCTGTAACTATGAGTCAGCTGTGGGCCTTCTTACTGGCTATTTACTAATGACGCATCAGTACAGTTTGGTATAAAAGCCTGGGAGATCTGTCGTTTTATACACACACAGAGCTTTTTAATGTTTTTAAAGAGCATCTGTCAGCATCGGCAACCCTTTTAAACCAAACCTACTGTCTGTTAGGGTTGATCACACTGAGAAATATGCACTTTATTAAATATGCTAATTAGTTGTTCAGAGCATCAAGGAACAGGCATTTCCTCCTTCGCCTTTATGGACAGGGCTAGACACCCTCTTCCTGCCTGGCCCTCTAAGGCTTCGTTTACATCAGCGTTCAGCCTTTCTGCCGTTTAGGAGCAGGAGAACGGAAAGGACGGAGAAGGCACATAACTGAGCCGAACAGGAACCCGCTACGAATTTGACCGCGCAGCCGCAGTGGAAAAGGAGAGAGGAGGAGAGTAAACGGGCAGGCAGAGGCACACTGAGGGCGGGGTTATGAGCCGTTGAGGAGGTGCTGCCTGGGGCTCGGACGATTGAGACGCCGCCCTGGGCACTTGAGAGGGCGCATTTACAGAATCTTAAAAGTTAATTTTTGGCTGAAAGAAAACTCCATTAGATACAACAAAGGTACAGTTTTTAAGTTCTCGGTGGCACATATAACGCTATTTGATCAGTCTAATGTGCTCAAATGTGGTGACAGACTCCCTTTAAATGCTTGTACAGACATTGTCGTCACTCACTGTTCCAGTGGAGCTCACAATCTAATTTACCAAGTCTTTGGAGTGTAGGGAGAACATACAAACTCCATGCAGATGTTGTCCTTGGTTGGATCCAAACCTAGGACCCCAGCACTGGAAGGCGCCTGTGCCACCATGCTGTGAACAGCATCTCGCTAGGGTATCCTACCATTTTATAATCTGGGGATCCCCACAATCCTCTAGTTTTTAGTAGTAATTGTTTTTTTTTTTTTCTTTAAAGCGACAGAGGGGTTAATTGTATGTCACAGAAGAAAAGCTCTATTGTAAAAATAGAATATGAGATGGAAGCTTTGTGCTTTGCACCGAAGGAGAGGGAAATAATAGAAAAGCTCCTTTGTATGGTAGAAGTATGGCTCCGCTCTATAAATATTTTAACGTCCTAGTCCCATTGACTGGCTGCAGAGGCTCCTGGGCGCTGGGTGGTTTGCACAAGTGATGCAGTCGAGCACCCTTCCTAGAAAAAGCAAAGGATACGGAATCTGGAGAATGGCTGACGTGCCTGCGATGAGAGGAATACGCTGTGTATATTCTTCTGTACCGCACTTCATGTGTGACTTGATTTAATCTGTGGTCATTTACCTTTTTGTTCTCACATTTTGCACAGTCCTCTGGGAAATGGGGTGTTTGTTGCCACAGAGACCAAATTTGATCCGGTCCCTTGAGGAAATTCAGGAGATTCACGGAGGGACAGAGTCTATTGATTTATCAGTGACAGGTGCATACATCCAGAAAACTGCAGATTAATCTTTGCCCATAGGGACCCATCAGGTCTCCCCTAGCTTTACATGGACAGACAGCGTGGAAATGTCATTGCCACAGACACAAGAACATTTTTTTAGAACCCACCATGAATTGACTAATAGATCTATAAGTGCCTAGGCTGCCTACTCCCACTCCGCAGCCGCAAATCCATATGGATGAGGCTGAGCTGCCTGCGGGGAGAGGGCAATGTTCTGTACTCATCTGCATATTAACTGGTCTGCCTGCTGATCTGCCGCTACCAGGCCCTCTGGCCGCGCTCCAGCTACACACAAGACTCCTGCTTGGTGCCTTTTCTTTTTCTTAGAAGCACCAGGGTTGAATATTTGTAACTAGATTGCCGACTGTAAAGGTTAGAGGCTAAATGGACTCATTTTCTGCTGGATAAATGGGGGCGCAATAAAGAAACCATTTATGCACGGGCCGGCTGCTATGTAAATAGTAGTTTAATGAACGTGTGAATGCATCATACATTATAAATGTTTAGAAGTGCTGCACAGATTGCTGCCAAAAAGCTGAGAGGTGCAGGGAATGTCACCCTGACAAGACAGAGGGCGCTGCTTGTGACATTCATGTGGAACGTGCAGTTGGTGTCTCTGTGTATAGCTCTATATATTATATAACTGATTAACATTATTTGTGCTTAAAGTGCTTTCGGGAGGTTCACAGGCGTGTCCAATCTTATTTTTATCAGCGCCATCCATGTTTATAGAGGTGGGGGGATACAGGAGCAGTAGGCAGTCTTATGGCGTACAAAAGAAATGATGGATCTTAACCCTTTATGCCTAAACCAGTTCCTTAGAATTGCCACTAGCTTTCTGGCACATAAGGACACAGGGCAGGCCGGTTGCAAGGAAACGTGGATGCCCTGTCCCTGGTACACTGACGTGTGTTCACCCCCTCAGGGTTGAACAAAGGGGGGGGGGGGTATGTAGGAGGGTTCAAGGGATGATCGTGGATGATAGATATGTGTCACCGAGGTTCCTGGGGTTTCATGTGTTAGCAGCAGTTGCTTTTTGACACATTGCTATTTAGTATGGCTATAATAGCTGATCCGGGACGGCTCTTACTGAGAGTAGTCAAAGTGCTGGGTGGGTGACTATTCCCCACGGCCAGGTCTTGATTTTGGGCTATAGAACACAGGCAGCACTGTCAGGTGGTGTGGATTACTCCTCTCTGACAGTGGAGCTCTGTCAGTCTCTTTGTTGAGACCTGGGAGTTTGGGCCTGGATTAAGGCCTGCTACCTTGTTGGTAGGAAAGCAGGTGGATTTTGCTTTGTCCAAGGACTTCTTCTTTGCTGCATGGTGTGAACGAACACCAGAATTATAAGGTGACTGTTTTCCTTGAAACTGACTTTTTGTTTTGTCACTTACTTAAGGTGTAAATAAACACTGAACTGTTTAATTTAAATACTTTGTTGTTGCCTCCATACTGTGTCCGCTAACCTGCCTATCAGAGCGAACCCCCAAAAAAAAAAAATATATATATATATACACACTGCTCAAAAAAATAAAGGGAACACTAAAATACCACATCCTAGATCTCAATAGATGCAATATTCCGGTTGAAAATCTTTATTCATTATATAGTGGAATGCGTTGAGAACAATTAAACATAAAAATGATCAATGTAAATCAAAATTTATATTCCATCGAGGTTTGGATTTGCAATGATACTCAAAATCAAAGTGGAAAATCAAATTTCAGGCTGATGCCCCAAGGCAAGGAAATGAGGGTCAGAAGTGTGTTTGGCCTCCACGTGCCTGTATGACCTCCCTACAATGCCTGGGCATGCTCCTGATGAGGTGGCGGATGTTCTCCTGAGAGATCTCCTGCCAGACCTGGATTAAAGCATCAGTCCACTCCTGGACAGTCTGAGGTGCTGGTGGATAGAACGAGACATGATGTCCCAGATGTGCTTGATTGGATTCAGGTCTGGGAAACGGGCAGGTCAGTCCATAGCATCAATGCCTTCATCATGCATGAACTGATGACACACTTAAGCCACAAGAGGCCTAGCATTGTCATGCATCAGAAGGAACCCAGGGCCCCCTGCACCTGCATATGGTCTCACAAAGGGTCTGAAGATCTCATCCCGGTACCCAATGGCAGTCAGGGTACCTCTAGCTAGCACGTGGAGGGCTGTGCAGCCCTCCAAACAAATGCCTCCCCACACCATTACTGACCCACTGCTAAACCGGTCATGCTGCAGGATGTTGTAGGTAACAGAACGTTCTCCGCGGTGTCTCCAGACTCTGTCACGTCCGTCACATGTGCTCAGTGCGAACCTGCTCTCATCCATGAAGCGCACAGGGCGCCAATGTCGAATCTGCTAATCTTGGTGTTCTCTGGCAAATGCCAATCTCCTTGCACAGTGTTGGGCTATAAGCACAACACCAACTTGTGGACCTCAGGCTATCATACCACCCTCATGGAGTCTGTTTCTGACAGTTTGAGCAGGCACATGGATATTAGTGGCCTGCTGGAGGTCATTTTGCAGGGCTCTGACACTGCTCCTCCTGTTCCTCCTTGCACAAAGGTGGAGGTAGCGGTCCTGCTGCTGGGTTGTTGCCCTCCTACGGCCCCCTCAACTCTCCTGGTGTACTGTCCTGTCTCCTGGGATTTGCTCCATGCTCTGGACATTGTGCTGACAGACACAGCTAACCTTCTTGCCACAGCTTGCCTTGATGTTCCATCCTGGATGAGCTGCACTACCTGATCGAGTTCTGTGGGTTGTAGACACCGCCTCATGCTACCTCTAGGGGTGAGAGCAATGACAAAATGCAAAAGTGACCAAAACAACAGCGAACAAGGATGAGAACAGAGAAATGATCTGTGGTCACCACTAGAGATAAGCGAATCGAAGCTGACGAAGTGGAATTCGTTCCGAACTTTAGAAAAAATTCAATTTGCACCAAAGCTGAATTTCCTCACACTTAGTAGCAACGAATCACATTTTTTTCTAAAATGGCTGCTGCACGTGTGAAGATATGGAGAAAAGAACTCTGGGAAGGTGGGATCACCCATAATGCCATGCATGCAGCCAATCAGCAGCCAGCCATCCCTGTGATGTCACACCCCTATAAATAGCGGCAGCCATCTTAGATTCTGCCATTTGCCATTGCCACTGACTGGGGATCCAAATTGCCATTATACAGCTCTGTAATTCTATCAAACCGTTCTTATTAGGGTGCAGGTGCTGATTGATACAGGAATTAACAGGGTTTATTACAAGGAAACATTTCTATGTCTTATTTGCCCTTGTGCGGTGTAGTTATATGTTCTAAAGCATTTTTTGGCTTGTATTAGTGGGAAAAAGGGCTTATTAGCTGTTGTGTGGTGAAGTGCCAAAATTACAGACTTTTTTTATCGTGTATTAGTGGCGAAAGTAAAATATATTTGCCGTTCAGTGGTGCAGTTATTTGTTCTAAAGCCTTTTGTGGCATGTATTAGTGGAAAAAGAAAATATATATTTGCCGCTCAGCGGTGCAATTATCTGTTGTAAAGCCTTTTGTGGCGTGTATTAGCGGAAAAAGACACTTGCCACTCTGTGGTCTCCTCATGCTGCTGCCACCTCCACACTATTTTACCTTGCCACTGTGGCCTCCTGATGCTACTGCCACCTCCACACTCTGTCATTGTGTCACTCTGTGGCCTCCTAATCCTGCCGCCACCTCCACACTCTGTCATTGTGTCACTCTGTGGCCTCCTAATGCTGCCGTCACCTCCACACTCTGTCATTGTGCCACTCTGTGGCCTCCTCATGCTGCTTCCACATCACCACTATGTCATAGGGCCCCTCTGTGGACTTTTCATATTGTTCCTACCCTCCCCACTTCATGACTGGGCCACTATTTAGCCTTTTTGTCTTGGCTGACATCATCATTTATTTGACCCTTCTTCTTACCTGTCAGAGGGAAGGAAAAATGAGACGCACAACGGATCCTTTCTGTGTAGCAGATGTAAGGCCTGTATGGTCCCATCAGGCTTATTGTTTGGTAGCCAAAAGCAGGAGTGGGTACAAAACACAGAAGACTTGCAAATAGTCCGTTCACGTCTTATCTCTGGTTTAGATCCACTCCTGTTTTTTTGGGGCATTAGCATTACTGATGTATTACTGACCAAATGGTGACCAAGTGAAGGCGGATGCTCCAGAGACAGAATCCGTTTTTTGTGGGTTACTGTTCTGACGGTTTAGAGGAAGGGCAAAATAATCTGTGACGTCAACACAAACTTACTGCTGACACCCTCTCCACTCTGTCGGGGGCCTCTACTTGTATAAGTGCTTAATAGAACAGGTTCTGTAGACATCTATGTGGAATCAGCTGACGAAGGTGTAAAAGGAGTGTGCTTCTTCTTGGTGCTAAGATCGACCTGTAAAGCTGAGTTCATACTTGAGTTATTTGGTCAGTTTTGGCCCCGTGACTGCCCAAATAAGCGAAGTGTGCAGTGATTCTAAGAGCGACTCCTGTCATACAGACTCACAGTATTATTTCATTACCAGAGACTCCCTATGCATGTTACTGCAAGGCACAGTGTTCTACACCACTATAAAGGCTCTCTGCAGCCAGGAAATAGCAATTTTATAACGAAATTCGCCACTAATAAATTTGGATCGAACCAAATTTTTTTTTAAAAACAGCGAATTGAATTTTTTAAAAATCTCATCTCTAGTCACCACCTGCAGAACCACTCCTTTAGGCTCCATTGACACGTCCGCAACGTGTTTTGTGAATCCACAGAACCGCGGATCCGCAAAACACGGAAAGCTGCAATGTGCTTTCCGCATTTTGCAGACCACACATTGCCGGCACTAATAGAATATGCCTGTTCTTGTCCGCAATTGCGGACAAGAATAGGACATGTTCCATTTTTTTGCGGAACGGAAGTGTGGACCCGCAAGATGCGGAATGAAATTGCGGACGTGTGAATGGAGCCTTATAGTGGTTGTCTTGTTAATTGTCTATCATTTCTACATGTTGTCTGTTCAATTTGCACAACAGCAGGAGAAATTGATTCACAATCAGTGTTCATAACTGGACAGGTTGATTTCACAGAAGTGTGATTGACTTGGAATTACATTGTGTTGTTTAAGTGTTCCCTTTATTTTTTGAGCAGTGGGTATATACAGTGTATATACAGTACAGACCAAAAGTTTGGACACACCTTCTCATTCAAAGAGTTTTCTTTATTTTCATGACTATGAAAATTGTAGATTCACAGGCTTGAAAACTATAAATTAACACATGTGGAATTATATACATAACAAGAAAAAGTGTGAAACAACTGAAAATATGTCATATTCTAGGTTCTTCAAAGTAGCCACCTTTTGCTTTGATTACTGCTTTGCACACTCTTGGCATTCTCTTGATGAGCTTCAAGAGGTAGTCACCTGAAATGGTTTTCCAACAGTCTTGAAGGAGTTCCCAGAGATGCTTAGCACTTGTTGGCCCTTTTGCCTTCACTCTGCGGTCCAGCTCACCCCAAACCATCTCCATTGGGTTCAAGTCCGGTAACTGTGGAGGCCAGGTCATCTGGCGCAGCACCCCATCACTCTCCTTCATGGTCAAATAGCCCTTACACAGCCTGGAGGTGTGTTTGGGGTCATCGTCCTGTTGAAAAATAAATGATGGTCCAACTAAACGCAAACCGGATGGAATAGCATGCCGCTGCAAGATGCTGTGGTAGCCATGCTGGTTCAGTATGCCTTCAATTTTGAATAAATCCCCAACAGTGTCACCAGCAAAGCACCCCCACACCATCACACCTCCTCCTCCATGCTTCACGGTGGGAACCAAGCATGTAGAATCCATCCGTTCACCTTTTCTGCGTCGCATAAAGACACGGTGGTTGGAACCAAAGTTCTCAAATTTGGACTCATCAGACCAAAGCACAGATTTCCACTGGTCTAATGTCCATTCCTTGTGTTCTTTAGCCCAAACAAGTCTCTTCTGCTTGTTGCCTGTCCTTAGCAGTGGTTTCCTAGCAGATATTCTACCATGAAGGCCTGATTCACATAGTCTCCTCTTAACAGTTGTTCTAGAGCAGTGTTTCCCAACCAGTGTGCCTCCAGCTGTTGCCTAACTACAACTCCCAGCATGCCTGCACAGCCAAAGGCTGTCAAGGCATGCTGGGAGTTGTAGTTTTGCAACAGCTGGAGGCACACTGGTTGGGAAACACTGTCCTAGAGATGTGTCTGCTGCTAGAACTCTGTGTGGCATTGACCTGGTCTCTAATATGAGCTGCTGTTAACCTGCAATTTCTGAGGTTGGTGACTCGGGTGAACTTATCCTCTGCAGCAGAGGTGACTCTTGGTCTTCCTTTCCTGGGGCGGTCCTTATGTGAGCCAGTTTCTTTGTAGCGCTTGATGGTTTTTGTGACTGCACTTGGGGACACTTTCAAAGTTTTTCCAATTTTTCGGACTGACTGACCTTAATTTCTTAAAGTAATGATGGCCACTCGTTTTTCTTTGCTTAGCTGCTTTTTTCTTGCCATAATACAAATTCTAACAGTCTATTCAGAAGGACTATCAGCGGTGTATCCACCAGACTTCTCCACAACGCAACTGATGGTCCCAACCCCATTTATAAGGCAAGAAATCCCACTTATTAAACCTGACAGGGCACAACTGTGAAGTGAAAACCATTTCAGGTGACTACCTCTTGAAGCTCATCAAGAGAATGCCAAGAGTGTGCAAAGCAGTAATCAAAGCAAAAGGTGGCTACTTTGAAGAACCTAGACTATGACATATTTTTTGTTGTTTCACACTTTTTTGTTATGTATAGAATTCCACATGTGTTAATTCATAGTTTTGATGCCTTCAGTGTGAATCTACAATTTTCATAGTCATGAAAATAAAGAAAACGCTTTGAATGAGAAGGTGTGTCCAAACTTTTGGTCTGTACTGTATATATATATATATATATATATATATACTGTATGTATATACAGTACATATATACAGTCCCTGACAAAAGTCTTGTCGCTTGTGTACAAATTGACCTGAAGTGCCGCTAAAATATATTTCTAATCAAGATTTTGTTACAAGAAATGGGTAATTTTATTCCCAACAGCTTTTGTAGTAATGTTTCAGTGCAAAACGAAACTGACAAAAAGTATTCTAATATTAACAGCTTGGTAAAGCCCATTGAGTCAATTTTTGCCAAGACATAAGTCTTGTCACCTTGTCATATGAGCTTCACCTGTGACTAATAATGGATCAATTAGGTCTCAGGTGTGTATAAAAAGAACCCCAGTACACTAGACCTTCACATCAACTGCAACTAGACCTCTGCAAACATGCCTAAGATTCACCCGGAGACTAAAGTGTTGATTATCAAGAGGCTGAAGACCAGATCCACTGCTGATGTGGCAGACACCTTCAATGTGTCTCAGCGTCAAGTTCAGAGGATAAAAAAAAGATTTGAAGAGACTGGAGACGTTTTGGACAAGGCCAGGTCAGGCCGACCCCGCAAGACAACTGCTCGAGAGGACCATTTGTTGGCTCGAAAATCCAATGCCAGCCTATTCTCCACTGCAGCAGAGCTCTATGAGACCTGGTCACCTGAAGTCCCTGTGTCAACCAGAACAGTTTGTCAGATTCTGTCTCGAAATAGCCTCCATGGTCGAATCAGTGCCCATAAGCCAGCACTAAACAAAAGACAATTGAAAAACCGTGTGGCATTTGCCAAGGCCCACAGCCTGCTAAAAGGATGGATGCTGGAAAAGTGGCAGAAGGTGGATTTTTCTGATGAATCTTCTGTTGAATTACACCACAGTCGCCGCAAATATTGCAGGAGACCTACTGGAACCCGCATGGAGCCGAGATTTACCCAGAAAACAGTGAAGTTTGGTGGAGGCAAAATCATGGTCTGGAGTTACATCCAGTATGGAGTTGTGCGAGGGATCTGCAGGGTGGAAGGCAACATAAATAGAATAGAAGCCAAGAAATCTTAGCTACCTCTTATGTTCCCAACCATAAAAAAGACAGCTTGGTAAAGCCCATTGAGTCAATTTTTGCCAAGACATAAGTCTTGTCACCTTGTCATATGAGCTTCACCTGTGACTAATAATGGATCAATTAGGTCTCAGGTGTGTATAAAAAAGGCCAAATTCTGCAGCAGGATGGTGCGCCATCGCATACTTCCATCTCCACATCAAAGTTCCTTAAGGCGAAGAAGATCAAGATGCTCCAGGATTGGTCAGCCCAGTCACCAGACATGAACATCGTTGAGCATATGTGGTGAAGGATGAAAGAGGAAGCATGGAAGACGAAACCAAAGAATATTGATGAACTCTTGGAGGCATGCAAGATTTGCTGTTCCTGATGACTTCATCAATAAATTGTATGAATCCTTGCCAAACCGCATGGATGCTGTCCTTCAAGCTCATGGAAGTCATACAAGATATTAAATTTGGATCTCACATCACCACTACTTAATTTGCTGACATATTTTTGAATTTGCAGTAAAGTAGTTCAATTTCTGTATAGGCGACAAAACTTTTGTCTTGCCAAAATTTGACCTTTCTGTCTTGATTAAATGATAAATCTTTTTTCAGTGAAACTAATTTATTTCAGTGCATTAAACATAATTTGGGAGGGCTTTAGCTTTTCATATGAGCTATTTCTAACACCAATTGATTAATTAAAAGTCAGGTTAATAGCAGGAGTTTCTACAAAATAGAGAAGCGACAAGACTTTTGTCAGGGACTGTATATATATATATATATATATATATATATATATATATACACACACAGGGGTATATACTGTATATATGTTACAGGGAATGTATGAAATGTCTGTGTTATTTCAGTCTTTTATATACTTTACTTTACCTTGCTATACAATGCCTAGGCAATATATAGAATGACGAGAACTTTTCAGGCAAAGTATGAAATGTTAACAAGTATTAAATGTTGGCACTTAATCTTGCACAGAAGAAATGCAAATGTCCTCACTTGTTGCAACGAATGGCATTATGAATTGCAATAAATTAAATTCAAAATAAACTGTACTTGTGACCTCTGGAAGGGAGTATTTAGTTCACCCCTCACATTTTTGTAAATGTTTTATTATATTTTTTCATGGGACAACACTGTACTGTGACACTTTGATGCAATGTAAAGTAGTCAGTGTACAGTACTCCATGTGTGGTCTGACTAGTGATTTGTAAAGTGGAAGGACTACACTGAAGGACTATGTTCTCATCACGGGCATCTATGCCCCTTTTGATGCAACCCAAATATTTTTAGAAACAAGAAAAAAATCCTCTATACATGGATGGATAAACTTGCAAAACTGTTGGAGATGAGACGTATGCTTCAATGTCCCCACAAGAGAAAAGTAATGCTGGGTTTGTATATACGCTGTAAACTCCGGTAGTCTGTTCTGGCGGAGGAACAGACTGCTTGAGTTCACTGTATCTGGCATAGCCAGATACCACCATGCACCGCTGGACTCCCATTCATTGCAATGGGGATCCGGCTGCTTTCCGGCATTTATGTAGTATTTTTGTCCAGCTAAGGCCCCTTTCACACGAGCGAGTATTCCGCACGGGTGCGATGCGTGAGTTGAACGCATTGCACCCGCACTGAATCTTGACCCATTCATTTCTATGGGGCTGTTCACATGAGCGGTGATTTTCACGCATCACTTATGCGTTGCGTGAAAATCGCAGCATGCTCCTCTTTGTGCGTTGCGGTGCGATAATCCATAGAAGTGAATGGGGTTGCTTGAAAATCGCAAGCATCCGCAAGCAAGTGCGGATGCGGTGCGATTTTCACGCATGGGTTCTAGGTGACAGTCTATTCACTGTATTATTTTCCCTTATAACCATGTTATAAGGGAAAATAATACATTGAATAGACTGTCACCTATAACCCAAGCGTGACCCATTCTGACTACAGAATGCATAGTATAATAGTGCTGGAAGGGTTAAAAAAATAAAAAAGTTAACTCACCTTATCCTCTTGTTCGCGTAGTTCCCGGTCTGTTCTTTGCTAGCTGTGGGCTTGGGCTAAAGGACCTGTGGTGATGTCAGATCACATGCTGGTGATGGACCATGTGATTGGAGCATGTGATCTGACGTCACCACAGGGCATTCAGCACACAGCTTGCAAAGAACAGACCGGGAACTACGCGATCAAGAGGAGAAGGTGAGTTAACTTTTTTATTTTTTTAACCCTTCCAGCACTATTATACTATGCATTCTGTAGTCAGAATGCTATTATTTTCCCTTATAACCATGTTATAAGGGAAAATAATACAATCTTCAGAACATCAATCCACAGCCCGAACTTCTGTGAAGAAGTTCGGATTTGGGTACCAAACATGCGCGATTTTTCTCACGCGAGTGCAAAACGCATGACAATGTTTTGCACTCGCGCCGAAAAAACGCGCATTTTCCCGCAACGCACCCGCCTCTTATCCGGGCAAAAAACATGACACCCGTGTGAAAGAGGCCTAAAAGTTGGCATATATGCCGGATCAAGTCAATTCTAGCAGTCTTTTTCCGCCAGAACAGACTGCCAGAATTCACAGTTCATATGTGAACACGGCCTAAGTTATTTTCTGCTTTATACTGTAGTTGGGCAGAGCACTCAGCATACACTCATGCCTAATTATTATTCTCGGCCTAGCAACTGCAATATATGAGTGTGTTTCCCTCTGGGGGCAGCGCATCAGGCACATTAGGGCCGCTTGTGGATCCTACGCCACCATATAGGCCCCATTTTTGTAGACAATCGCCTTTGCATAAATCAATAGGTAGGAAACATAATATATCTAAACTATAAAATTTGTTATATAAAATGCCTGTTTTTCCACTTGTACCTCACCCCAGTGCAGTATTCACAGCTACCCTACTCATTATTGCTTTATAGTGTCTTCCATGCTGGTGCTCCTTCTGAGGGGATACTACAGAGTTATATTTTTTCAAAGGTTGTTTTTAATTTTAGTAGAAGAACATAATAAAAACTGTATAAATTTGGTGTCACTGTAATCATACTGACCTGCAGAATAAGGCCGTCATGTCCTCTTTAGCAAACAGACTACGCTGTAAAAATAAAACCCCAAAAACTACGTAGCATTTTGTTTTTTTATTTGTTTTACCAGTTAACTCCACAAAGAATTTTTAAAATTTTAAATGTAAAAAAGTTATGACTCTTGAGTGGCATGGAGGAAAAAAGCAAAAATGATTGGCCTGGTTCCGAGGGGCTTAAGGTTGATGTGAACCCAGTAATGGAAAAGTCAGGGTCAGGATAGGAAAAATTATAAAGCAGAGAAACAAAGTGACGTCCAAGGATGAAGTGTGGGTAACATTCCATTCCATTGATGGCCACATCGTGGGCTGCTGAGAACATTTCCCAACCTACTGGAATACAGACTGCTGAATGAAGTTAAACTTGTCCTTTGTGTGGAATGCCAAAGCAGTGGGGTGGACGGGGTGGAGCTCGAGCTCAGGGTAAACATGGACAGCCAGGGTCCAGTTTGTTTTCAGCACAGATAGAGTACGTATGTGACTGTACAGTTTGTTCCAGTGATCTTTCTTCATGTTTTCTGGAAGAATAGAAATTTCAAGCACAATAATCTGACACAATTGTAGGAAAATGCAGGTTTGTACTGATTTTGTTCTATATGTAAATTAGAATATTTTCATTCACTCTGCCTTCTCTGACATCTATCAATGATCTTAAAAAAGTTGAGGAATTGAAACATAAAGTAAAATATGTGCGTAAAACAGCTCAGCTTGGTGTAAATCCATAAAAAAACAAGAAGGTATACTCACCTCACTGTCCCATGACAACTTATCCCCTATCCACTGGATGGAGGATGTGTTTGATTGGTAGTGCGTCGGTGGACAGCCTGCCGTTCATTTATTCTCAAAAACTCTGCTATCTATGGCAGTCCCAAAGAGTTGAATGGAGTGGCCACTTCATTCAAATGGGAGAACATGGGCTGCCGTTCTGGTAAGCGGTAGGAGCCCCTGTGGCCGACCCCGTTTAACTTAGAGTGGTTGTCTCACTTCAGCAAATGGCATTTATCATGTAGAGAAAGTTAATACAAGGCACTCACTAATGTATTGTGATTGTCCATATTGCGTCCCTTGTTTTGATTATTTTTCTCTTTTCTAGGGGTTACGATCCACCCTGCAATCCAGCAGCAGTGGTCATGCGTGCACGCTATAGAAAAAGGCGCCAGCCTTTGATCATAGGCCGGGCTTTTTTTCTATAGAGTGTAAGCATGGCCACCACTAATAGATTGCAGGGTGGCCGTTATCCCTGGAATTGAGCAGGGTATAATGTGTTGGAAAAATGAATCAAGACAACAAAGGAGGCAATATGGAAAATCACAATACATTATTAAGTGGCTTGTATTAACTTTCTCTACATGATAAATGGAATTTGCTGAAGTGAAACAACCCCTTTAAAGTTTGCCCCTATCAAGTGTTAGGATACTTTTGGGAACAAGTGAGCAATCCATTCTGGAAGTTGATGTGATAGAAGCTGGAAAATTGGACATATTTGAGGACCTTATGTGTAAAAAGCTGTAGCCGTAGTTTGGTCACAATGACTATTCTGACCCCTGTCTACTGCCAAAAGTGCCTACAGTGGGCATGTGAGCATCAGAATTGGACCATCTAGCAAAGGACAAAAGTAGACTGGTCTGATGAATCATGTTTTCTTTTCCGTCTTGTGAAAAGTTAGGTGCGTGTGCCTTATTTACCTGGGGAGGGGGTGGCACCAGGATGCACTATTTGAAGAAGGTAAGCCAGAGCCAATGTGATGTTCAGTGCAATGTTCTGCTGGGATATCTTGGGTTACTTTCACACTTGCCACATACCTAAACATTGTTGTAGACCAAGTACACCCCATCAGAGCTGTTTTCATGGCACAAGGGGGTCCAGCACAGTATCAGGTTTTATAGTTTGGGAGATCAGTGTGTATATATAAGGTGAACTGTCCAAGAACAAGTCTACCATTTAAGTCAGTGCAGTATGTGCTAGAGTAACCTTTCGTTGATCCAGAAACAATCTATTGTAACCTGTGGCGGCTTCCTTTGCAGAATCGCAGTTGTCTACAGAGAGGTCATGATATGCTTTTAAGATGTTTTCCTGGAGGGGAACCTGTTCGCAGTGATGATAATACATGGTGATGGATGCCAGGATGTTTTAACATTAAGGCTACTATCACACTAGCGTTTTAGTTTTCCGGTATTGAGATCAGTCATAGTGGCTCAATACCGGAAAAAAACGCTTCAGTTTTGTCCCTATTCATTGTCAATGGGGACAAAACGTAACTGAGCAGAATGCAATGCTCCAAAATGAATTCTGTTCCGTTTAGTTGCCTTCCATACCAGAGAGCAAACCGCAACATGTTGTAGTTTGCTTTCCATCCTGGGATGCGAAGCAAGAAGGATCCGGCTTGACCCCCAATGCAAGTCAATGGGGACGGATCCGTTTTCTCTGCCACAATAGAAAACAGTCCTATCTTGGCACTGTTAAAGATAATACAACCAGATCCGTTCATAACGGATGCAGATGGTTGTATTATCAGTAACGGAAGCGTTTTTGCTGAACCCTGCCGGATCCAGTAAAAAGGCTAGTGTGAAAGCCTAAGTTATACAAGCAACTGATAAGGAGAGGCCTTTTTTGACAGAACCTGAGGGATGAGAATGTAAAAACCTAGTGCGAGGACAAGGTGCCCCATGAGCCATGAACATCCCTGACACGTCTGCCGCTCACCATGCTGTAAAGCCGCAGATCACTGTGCTCGCTAATTTATTTCCCTGTCATTTACATCAGCACGTTTGTTACTGGTATCTGTCTTCTTTGTATGAATGGAACCTTTCTCATGAATCTGTATTTGCCTAATTTTACTTACGTATTCTATATTTGTGTACATGCAAACTAGTCTGGCGTCAGAATAGGATTAATTGGTCAAAAAGACATTTACATGTAAAAGTTTTGTATATACACATTAAATAGCAGCTGAATTCCAAGCACAGGTAGCTCAGGGCAATTGATACTATTTGCATGCAGCTAACACTGGGGCAGGTTTAGGCCTCTTTCACAGCAGCGCTATTTATTTCCATTGTTTTGCTCGTTCATTGTTAGATCTATATATTTTTTATTTTTTGCCAGATTTATCATTGCAACTTTTTGACCAGTGACAATATCATCATGTCAATCAAAGTGCAGAGGGCGCAGCAGTTGCAGAGAGAGCAGAGCCTCTAGGTGTAACATCAACGCCCCCGTTGCTCCTAGAGGCTCATTTGCATACAATAAAACTTTATTTTTCTCAGCAATGTGGGCACATATGAACATTGGACCAACACAGGTGCCTTCAGCTGCCAAGTGCACATGTAACAGGTCAGCCAGTTTCTTAGCTACAAATCTGATGACAGATGCCCTTTAATACAAGCAGGGCGGGGAGAAGCCACGCAGTGGACTCCTTTCCCTGTGCCCAAACTCTTCTCCCTGTGCTCAGCTCATTAATACTGTTTTCTCTGAAACCACAGCATTTCAGTAAAAAATAGCTCTATGTCATGAAGGACTCTGGTTTAGGCAGCATGAACCCCCATAAAGTGGTGTTTTGGAACTTAAATATTGATGAGCTGTCCTCAGGGTAGGCTGTCATTATCTGATCAGTCGGAGTCCGACTTTAGGCACCCCCGCCGATCAGCTGTTTGAAATGGGCTGGAGAGTTGGCATTGCTGCCTCTTCATAGTATATCAATTACAGTCCTGTACATTGTATATCGGCTGTGCATGGTATTGCAGCTCAGTCCCATTTACTTGAATGGGATTTAGCTGAAGGAAGGCCATGCAAAAGATGCATGTAACGTCACAGGCCAAAGAAGAGGCCTCAGCATTTGCCTGAGATCCTTCAAAGAACAGGTCAGCAAGGGTGCCAGGAGTTGGATCCCCACCAGTCTGATATTTGTGACCTATCCTGAGAACAGGTGATCACTATTTAAATCCTGGAATTCTAATTTAAAGGGGTTCTGCAGTTTGTTTAAACTGATTATCTATCCTCTGGATAGACCATCAGCATATGATCCCCGCCGATCAGCTGTTTGAGAAGGCCCAGTGACGTCACAACTAGTATCAACTGGCCTTGGGCGTGACTAAGCTCTGTGCACTTGAACGGAGCTTAGCCCCACCCAGGCTAGTTGATACTAGACGTCACTGGGCCTGCGGTAAACAGTGAGAAGGCCGCGGCACTCCTGGAGCACCGCTGCCTTCTCAAACAGCTGATCAGCGGGGGTCCCGGGTGTCGAACCCCCGCCGATCAGATGCTGATGATCTATCCAGAGGAGAGGATAGATCATCAGTTTAAACAAACTGCAGAACCCCTTTAACCTGGCTCAGGCATTGCTTCCTATCCATTTATCAACCAACACGCTGTGGCCTCCAGTTGGAAATCTTTGTTCTAAAGTGCGCATTAAAACTTGAAAAAAACACTTTTTTTATGCTGAAGTATTGCTTGTTAGCATGCTGAAGCCTTGGGATGCAGCACTGTATTTTGTTATAAAATCTCCTAAATGCATTATTTCCCTTTTTAGTCCTATCACAGTGAAGGATCAAAATCATTACTCCATCTATGCCCACATCTTAACTGGCTTAAAATGTGCTGTTATATGTTTATGAGTTTACAGTTTGAGTTCAGTATTGTCCGAGGGAAGAGTGTGGTCATGTGATCACAGCAGCCTAGGCATCAGATCTATAACTTCCAGCACAAAAATTTCAGAGTAAGGCCTCCTACACTCGTATCCATTTTGTATCCTGCACTTTCCGTGGGAACTGCCTATTCTTGTCTGCAAAACGGACAAGAATAGGACATGTTCTATCTTATTTTGCACTAGCTGAAGGACCCGACTTCGCTTGGGTATATGTAATCTATTTCATTTAATGTTTGTGTGTGTCGTTAAAAGATATTAACACTATCCACTATAACAGTGACATCTACAGCACCACGCCCCCATAACAATGACCTCCACAGCCCCCCACCCCTTAACACTGACCCCACCCACAGTGCCCCGTCCCTTAAAATTGGACCTCCGCAGCAGCCCACCCCCTTAACTTTGACCTTTACAGCAGCCTTCCCCTTTAACAGTGAGTTTCACAGCACACCACCCCCTTGACAGTGACCTCCACAGGGGCTCATCCCCTTAACAGTGGCTTTTACAGCAATCTGCCCCTTAACACTGACCTCGATAGCAGACCATCCCCTTAACTGTGACCTCCACAGCAGCCTGCCCCTAGGGTGGCCAGAGGTCCAGTTTTAGGCCGGACAGTCCGGCTTTCAGACTCCCTGTCCTCCGTCTGGCGCAAAATGAGAAAGTCACTGCCCCTCCCACCCCTGCAGCTAACAGAAGTTGATTTTTAACTACATTTTTTCAATCCCTGTCAGCGAAGGAGTGGGAGGGGGCGTGGCCTAACCAGATCAGGGCGTGGCTTAGCAGGACCTAGAAGTTGATTTTTAACTTAATTTTTTTTTCAATCCCTGTCGGCTGAGGAGTGGGAGGGGGCATGGCCTAACCGAACCGGGGGCGTGGCTCAGCAGGACATAGAAATTGATTTTTAACATTTTTTTCAATCTCTGTCGGCTGAGGAGGGGGCGTGGCCTAACTGGAGCGGGGTGTGTCCTTTTGAACAGCTCACTCTAAGACAGCAGCACTAAGCTCTCTGAGTGTGAGTTGCAGGGAGAAAGTCTCCCTCCCTCCCACCCCTGCAGCTGACAGAAGTTGAGTTTTACCTTCATTTTTTTCAATCCCCGTCAGTGGGACCGAGTGGGAGGGGGTGTGGCCTAACCGGACTTAGCGGGACCTGGGGGCAGGGTTTTAAGTTCATCTTTTGAGGGTGGACACATTGTGGCAGGGGGCGTGTCTGGGCTCCTTCCTGCAAGAGTAACGCCCCTCTGGGCCCCTTACTCTCTCATTTGCATACCAAATAAACTGGATTTTCAGAGGATAAAAACATCTATTGCTGGAACAAAGGCACATCTTGAACTAAGGTACTAAGTGCTATTAGGCCATGGCTTTACTTTAATAGCGATTATACTGGTGACATATATCCTTTTAAAGCTCACCTACAGCAGTGAAGAAAAAATGGCTGGGTTGTTATGGAAACCTGGAGTAAAACTGTGTATGTGGAGGCTAACGGCCTGCGAGCTTCTATTGGCTGATAAGGGTCATGTGACCAAGCCAGGGCCGCTGCAAGGATTTTTGCTGCCCTAGGCAAAGATCCATTTTGCCGCCCCCTCATGTCACTCACTCACTGACAAACACACACACACACTGACAGACAGACACGCACTCAGACACTCACTGAATGACGTACACATACACTCACTGACAGACACACATACACTCACTGACAGACAGACAGACACACACTCACTGACAGACAGACAGACACACACTCACTGACAGACAGACACACACTCACTGACAGACACACACTCACTGACAGACAGACACACACTCAGACACTTAATGAATGACGTACACAGAAACTCACTGACAGACATACTCACTGACAGACACACATACACTCACCGACAGACACACATACACTCACTCACTGACAGACAGATATACACCTACCCACTGAAACTCACCGACAGACACTCACTCACTGGCAGACAAACACACATATATTCACTGACAAACATACACATACTCACTGACAAACACACAGACACTTACTGACCGACAGACAGCCACACTCACTGACATACACTCACTCACTGACATACACACACAGACACTCAATGACAGACACACATACATTTACTGACAGAAATACAGATATACATATGTTACCCGCGTTTGTAGTGGTAGTGCAGACTAGTGCCACGATGCAGCCGACAGCGTCTGTTTTAACAGAGGAGAGACACGACATGTGGCTCAGTTGATGTCCAACTTTAATATATCAGTATCTTGTAATAATATACAGAAGAGAAAATAGGCAACCCTATAGGTTAACATAACAACAATTATATTCCATCTATAGTTATAACACTAACCTGTTTTAACAGAGGAGAGACACGACATGTGGCTCAGTTGATGTCCAACTTTAATATGAGCACCAGGCCCTAACTCTCCTCAACCAGTGTAATCATGTTAGAGCTCCCTCTAGTGACAGCCTTATGTTTTTGTGCTGTTGGGAAGTCTGAATTTAACCCTGTCACACACTCCCCCTGTTTTTTTAATAAGTGTCTCCTGACATTTATGCATGGAAGCAACCATAGTTCAGATCATCGCAATCGGCATATGTTGCTGGCAAAAAGTATGAACATGAGGGTATATAGATGGGCCCCTCTACCTCTGGGAAATCACAGTGCTGTTCGATCACATCTGCATGAACATTCCATTTTTGGAAAGATGGTTTTCCCAGGGTCTCATATGTGAATATCTTCTTCGGTATTCTTGTTCTCTGAGAATAGTCTGATTGTCGTGGAGGACTGTCATGTCTCTGTTCTTCAGGATCATTTGGTATAACTGCATCCTTGTCACACCATGAATCTACTTGTTGTGAGGATGGTGCTACAGACCCTTCTGTAAAGTCTATGGGCAAGTCTTGGACTTCCTCATCTAATGAGCGATGGCTTTTCAGTTGTTCTTCTGCAAGTTCTACAGGCAGGTCTTGAACATTTTCCTCACGCATACTGTGATTTTCCCGCTGTTGTTTTGAGGCATTGAGATCCCTAGGATGAAATTCTTCAGCCTCAGCTCGTAGTTGAGGAGTGATACCTTGCTCACTGTATTGAAACAGTTCAGGACAGTAGTAATACCCTTCATCTGAAGAATCTGAGTCTGTGCTTTCTGCATTGCTGTTAACTTCAGGTCTAGCTACTGGTCTGGTGTGAATCCTCTTCCCTGTTTTTCTTGGTGTGTTTTCCAGAGGTAAATCTCTGACAGGAAGCAACAAATTGCGATGAATCACTCTTGTTGGTTTATTGCCTTTTTCTGATTCAACTTTATAAATATGTTCTGGCCCTATCTGTTCAACCACCCTGTATACATCTTTTTCCCAGTAAGTGCGGAGTTTCCCTGGCCCTCCCCGCTCTGACAAATTCCTTACAAGAACACGGTCACCAGACTGAAGAGCGACTCCTTTGACATGCCTGTCATAGTACTTTTTCCCCTTTTGAGATGACTTTTGGCTGGTCTCAGATGCAATTCTATACGCTTCCTTCATTTTCAAAGCCCATTTCTCAGCATAGTCTTGAGGTGAAGCTGCTCCGCTTCCATTATCCAGGTCAAATATCAGATCTATTGGTAGACGAGGTGTCCTACCATATAGCAGGTAGTGAGGGGCGTAGCCAGTTGCCTCATGCCTGGTACAGTTATATGCATGGACTATGTGCGGAAGATACTCTTTCCACTGAGTTTTCTTTTCTTCTTCTAACGTCCGAAGCATTTGCAAAAGTGTTCTGTTCAGTCTCTCAACTGGGTTGCCTTGTGGGTGGTACGGTGTAGTCCTAGAATGGGCTATTCCTGACAACTGTCTCAACCTTCTAAAAAGGTGGTTCTCAAATTCCTTGCCTTGATCGTGATGTAATTTTTCAGGATATCCAAATACAGGGATGAAATTGTCAAAAATCTTCTCTGCAGCTGTTTTTCCCGCTTTGTTGCGAGTAGCATATGCCTGGGCAAAACGGGTGAAATGGTCCATGACTACCAGTATGTATTCATAGCCACCTCTGCTCTTCTCCAGGTGAAGGAAATCTACTGAGACAAGTTCAAAGGGAGCACTTGTTTTAATAGCACCCATAGGTGCCCGGTCTGGTACTGTTGGATGCTTCTGTTTGAGACAGCTACATCTTTTAGTGACATAATCTGTTATCTCTTTCTGCATGAAAGGCCAGTAAAATCTTTCTCTTGCAAGCTGCATCACTTTATCTGCTCCACAGTGGCCCATGTCATTGTGTAAGTATTTCAACACTATTGGGGTTAGTTTCTCTGGAACCACTATTTTGTTCTGCCGTAGTAAAATGTCATCTTTCACACTCAGTTTGCCCCAATCATGTATGAGTTGTTTCCCTCTCCTTCCCAGGTCCGTTTTGTCTTCCCTTGAGGGTACGTCCTTCTTCAGTTTCAGATCCATCACCACTCGAATATCTTTGTCTTCTGCCAGAGCAGTTTTGAGCTTATCCTTTGTAATAATTTCCTGAGGATCAATAGCTCGAAATTTTTCTTCAACTTCTGGTTCTAGGGCTAGTGACATGGCCCAAAGATCTGCTTCATCAACCCTTGCATTGCTTCCTTTCCATATAGCAGAGATAGTCTGTGATGGAATCACCTTTGTAAATTCATCTTCATCTTCGGCCGTATTCAATGGCATCCTTGACAGAGTATCAGCATCTGCATTTTTCTTCCCTGGTCGATATTTAATATCAAAACAGAAATCAGCTAACTCCCCTACCCATCGGTGTCCCACGCTATTTAGTCTTGCTGAGCTGAGGACATAGGTCAGGGGGTTATTGTCGGTAAAAACAGTGAAAGTCGAAGCATAGTACAGATAGTCCCGGAACTTATCACAAATGGCCCACTTCAAGGCTAAGAATTCCAGTTTACCTGAGTGCAGGTGATAATTTTTCTCGGTGGGTGTCAGTGTCCGTGAACCAAACCCAATAATACGTAGTTTATTCTCCTGATGTTGGTACAGCACTGCACCCAACCCATCCTGTGATGCGTCAGTATGCAAAATAAATGGCAGGTTAAAGTCCGGATAAGCAAGAATTGGGGGTTTGGTTAGCAACGCAATTATCTTGTCAACGGTTTCCTGATGCTTTGTTGTCCATTGCACTGAGGTTCCTGAGGGTAACTGTTGTGTTCTTCCTGCCTTTACATGCAGCCTCTCCTTCGCTAAATTATTTCTACTTGTCTTCTTGGATTCTTTCTTTGTCTGCAGCAAGTCATATAGAGGTTTCGCAATTCGGGAGAAGTTTTGTATAAAGCAGCGGTAATAACTCAAGAACCCCAGTAGTTTTCTCACATCTCCCACTGTCCTTGGTGTTTTCTCTCTGACTGCTTGAATTGCTTCTGTATCTTTTGGGTCCAGTCGAATCCCATTGCCCGACACAAGTCTTCCTAGGAACCTCACTTCTTTTTTGAAAAGTTCACACTTATTTGGTCTCAACTTAATCCCATATGTACGCATTCTCTGAAAAATCTTTCTTAAACTTTCAATATGTTCTGGAAAAGTCTTAGAATAACACAGAACGTCATCAAGATAAGGTGAGCAACATTCATCTCTCAGACCTTCCAGGGTCTCTTCCATACACCTTTGGAATGCTGCTGGGGCATTCATCAAGCCAAAAGGGATCCTCACCCATTCATGTAGCCCCCATGGTGTACTGAATGCTGTCATGTGCCTTGATTCTTTGGAGATAAACCCTTGATGGTAAGCACTTCCCTGATCCAAAATAGAGAACCATGAGAATCCACTCAGATTATCTAAAAGATCTTGAGATCGTGGTAGGGGATGCCTATCAGGTACAGTCTTCTTATTTAATTCTCTGAAGTCAATGCACAGTCTCAAGCTGCCATCTTTTTTCCGTACACATACCACAGGTGAGGAGTAAGATGATTTTGACTTGCATATCCACCCCCTCTTCATTAGCTTCTGTATATAATCTTTTACTTCCTGATATAAGGGTTTTGGTATGGAATTGTAGGACTTCTGCACTGGTATCTTGTCTGTTAAATTGATCTGCAGATTCAGATTAGGAATACACCCAATGTCTTCCTCCTCTTTTGCAAAAATGTCAGCCTCCTCCCACAACATCTGCCTAGCAAGTGTCTGCTCCTCTTCAGTGAGATGCTGTAGATCTACTGGCGGATTCCATTTCTCGCCTTGTAAGCTTTGGGCATTTGCTTGCATCATGGATATTGTATTCCTATTTTTTTTTTGTGTCGTTTGTTTTGCAGGTTTAATCTCATCCACAGGGATCTCTTCCATAATTGGGTAGATCATGCCTAACACAGTCCTTGGTTGAATGTATACAGTATGTTTAGTGGTGTTCTGAACGGGAATCTTTATCTGTTTTGTTCGTCCCCTGTGTATCTTCACAAGTGTAGGGAATGCTTCCAGACCCTCAAGACATTGACTGGGCAATAGTGGCTCAAACAGCACTGTTTCCTCGCCAGGCCAGGGACCAACATTGCACCGAATCTCACATGATTTCCCTTTCAGGACCCTAATGCTTTGACTACCTGTATATATGCTACGTACCAACTCGTTATCTTTACTCATGGGTGACAATACAAGACCCACCAAAGCATTTGCTTTACATTTTCTTACATGTAATGCCTCACTTAATAGTATGGTGACACTACTTTGATCAGAGTTACCACTGTCAGCATTTTCTTTAATCAATTCTTCAATTGCATTGAACCCTATAATTGGGGTAAAGGGGCAATGTTGGCTAACTAACATGGGTACAACCATAGTTACCTTTTCTCTATTATTCTCAATTTTTAGTTCAAGCTCAACCCATCCATCATAAGGAATAACAGACCCATTTGCCGCTTTAATTGTTAAGCATTCGTTTTCTCCTAACAATTTCCCAATAGGCTGCACTGTAGCGTGCTGCTGGTATTGTTTTATCCAGCTTGCAGCCACAATACTGATTTGGGACCCTGTGTCAACAAGTGCTTTTGTGGACACACCTCCCAAACTGCAAGTAAGCAAGCATTTATCCCCTATCAGCCTGGCTACTTTCCTCCTGTCCCCACTCTTTGGTTGGAGGGGCATTTCACTAAGTTTTGTGACTGTCTGGGACTTGTCTTGAGAACTGATCACTGGTTGTCCCTCACCTGTGACCATTCCTCGTTTCCCGAGAACCTTTTCTGTTTCATGCAGCCACGTGCACTGTGACCTTCCTGACCACATTTAAAACAATGCCAACATTTTTCTCTCCCCTCATGCACACATTGCTTACATTTAGGCACAGTCTTGGGTTTAACACTGTCCTTCACTACCTTCACCGGCCCATGTTCATTCTTCTGTATTGCCCCTGCCTGTAGCAGCAATTGTACATTCTTTGTGAGAGCAGCAACTTGTGTTGTCAGCTCTCCCAGAGAGGGTTGGTTGTCACCAGCCTGGTGTCTGGATTCTCCTCCATCCTGTGTCTGGATGACATTGGCAGTAGTCAGCCTGGATCTGCCACTCAATCTGGCTTGCCTCTCTGCTTCTATTCTGGCTAGCTTGGTAACTATTTCTAGCAGCACATCATCACTTGTAGATAAGTCAGAAATATATAGCTTAATCTCTCTTCTAATCTCACTATATTTCTCACTTAACCCCTGATATAACGTGTGAAGAAACACTCCTTGTACCAAATTCTTGTCATAAGTAATTGCAGCACCAACTTGTTGGGAAGACCACAAAACTTTCTGTTTTAGCCCCATAATTCTATACACAAACTGCTGCGGAGTCTCTTTATCATGCTGTTTAGCGTTCATCAGTTCCTGAAACAAGTCAGTGCTGCTCCTGTCCTGAAGATGTGAGCGCAGGAACCTCTTCAGCTCTGCTACAGAAAGATCCTCCTTGTTTACCAGCATCTCCTTAAAAGTTCCTGGTTTCACAGTTTTCAGCACAGTTCTGATGATTTCTGACTCTGAGTATCTTTCTTGTATACCTTCATCAATCTGTCTACATACACTGCTATATGTCAATTCAGAGTCCCAGTCTGAAATTTGCCCACCATGAATTTTAAACTCCTTTCTTGGCAGGTAAGCTGCTAAGTCCTTTAATGTAAACCCACTTTCTGCCATTTGCCCTGTCCTGTCCATTGTGTGAATTGTGCTGTGCTCTCTGTTCACACTTCCATGTGGAGTGGCAGAGTGTCTTTCTCCTAGCAAGGACTCAGCCAGTTCTTTTATCTGAAGCAGGTATGCCTTGCCACTGTCCTCCATGCTGTACACCGCTTCTCCCTGTAAATGTCCCAGGATGTACTCACAGATCTCCTGCTCACTTGAACCTGTAGCTTGGGGAACTTCTTTTCCAGCATCTCCCTGAATCTGTACAGCAAGTGAGTGCAACTGATCCTCAGACAATGTGTGCAGCAGCTTCTGGATCTGCCACTGCAGCTTCTTCACTGATGCTGCGTCCACCATCTTAGATCCTGTATAGCTTGCTTGAAGCCTCCTCTCTCCCTTTACTGTAATGGCAGCCTTCTCACTCTGTGACTGTCTTGCACGATAATTACATATCACAGACGAGCCCCCAAATGTTACCCGCGTTTGTAGTGGTAGTGCAGACTAGTGCCACGATGCAGCCGACAGCGTCTGTTTTAACAGAGGAGAGACACGACATGTGGCTCAGTTGATGTCCAACTTTAATATATCAGTATCTTGTAATAATATACAGAAGAGAAAATAGGCAACCCTATAGGTTAACATAACAACAATTATATTCCATCTATAGTTATAACACTAACCTGTTTTAACAGAGGAGAGACACGACATGTGGCTCAGTTGATGTCCAACTTTAATATGAGCACCAGGCCCTAACTCTCCTCAACCAGTGTAATCATGTTAGAGCTCCCTCTAGTGACAGCCTTATGTTTTTGTGCTGTTGGGAAGTCTGAATTTAACCCTGTCACACATACATACACTCACTCATTCACTGACATAAATTCACAGGCAGACACTCACTCAGTCAAACACTTGCCTCCCTGGGGTCCAGTGTGGTGCAGCTCCTCAGTCCTCCAGCGCGCTTTTTAGTATGCCGGGGTCGGAATGACGTCATATTCCGGCATCACAGAGGGCGCATGAGGGAGAAGTGGGGAGCTGCTAGAACAGCCTCCCTTGCCGCCCGCCTCCTCTACTCCGGTAATTTACTGGCAGAGCAGGCACCTGCCATTAGGGTAAGCAGATGCCTGCTCTGCCATATTTAAGAAGGACCTCCACTTCCTGGCCCTCCTGTCAGGGGGAGCCCACCAGGGCGCCCCCAGCAGTCCGGTGCCCTAGGCGAACTATATGGTTCGCCTATTTGGTTGCGCCGGCCCTGGACCAAGCTCCTATTGGATAAATAATTATTGGGAATATCTCAGGAACTGTATGTCCCAGAGAGCTGAGACCTGGTTCCAAACCTTCCCGGACACCTGATGTACCTGTGTGCCAAATTTCGTGATTGCAAATGCAAAGGTGCGGATTCCTTTAGCGGACGTACATACATACATACACTGAGCTTTCTATATTAGATAACGGATACACGGATTTGCGTCCCCATTGAAATTAATGGGACTGCATTCAATCTGCAAAAAATTCCGGTTGTGTGCAAGAACCTTTTGTATAGTACTTCAGGTAGGTCTCCTTAACCCCTTAGTGACCACCCATACGTGTTTTTACGGCGGTCACTAAGGGGCCTTGGGCTGGAGCGCCGCCTTTTTACGGCGGCACTTCAGCCCGAGTTAGCGCTAAAATCAAGCGTAGTAGCTCCGTGCCCGCAGCTACCGGAGGTAGCTGAGGGCTCGGGGCAGTGATCAGAGACCGTGACAAGCGGTCTCTGATCACGTGATCGCCGTGATACACTTTATCACGGCGATCACCGAAAATGAAGCCTGAACTAAAACTTTCTCCCTCCTCTCATGTGAGAGAGGAGGGAGAAAGTCTCCGGTGCTAGGATCGGGTCCCCCAGCACTTCTATCCCTAAGCTGGGTCCCGATCCTCACCCCCCCCCCCACCCCCCTTACCCTCAAGGAAGATGGCGGCGGCGGCCGGCGCATGCGCAGACTGAAAGCCGGCCGTCGCCGCTTACTGTAAGGTCTCTCTCCTCAGGAGAGGAGAGAGAAGTTCAAGTTATGCCCCGATCGGGTCCCCAGCACCCCGATCGGGTCCCCCAGCACCCCGATCGGGGCAATAGGGCCCTTAGATATATTTTAATAAAGTTATTAGGGCCCCCCCCCCCCCCCCATCTAATAAAAAAAAAAAAAAATGGCACAGACATGCGCACTGGTTACTGTGCTGAAGATCTGCCTTCAGCACAGTAACCATCAGGGACCAATAATAATGGTCCCTGATCATGTGGTCTCCATGATAAACCTATCATGGAGATCACATCCATTATATTTACAAAACATGGCCAGGACAGGGGCTGTGCTTCTCTCTCCCCTCAGCGCAGTTGTTCTGTGAGGAGAGAGAGATCAGACTTCTGTCCTGGCTCTGTGATTACATACTGTGAAAAAAAAAAGAAAAAAAATCAAATTATAAACTGTCCGTCAGTAACTGGCGGTCAGTGGATGTCCGTGATTAGGCGTCCGTCATTAGACGTCTATTAGTTACAGTCATTTATCTTTATTAGGGACCCTGTTCGTCTGTTACTGGCGGTCAGTGGGTGTCAGTCAGTGAGTTGTTGGGTGTCACTCCGTCAGTCGGTGGGTGTCACTCCGTCAGTCGGTGGGTGTCACTCCGTCAGTCGGTGGGTGTCAGTCATTTTTAGGGACGGTCAGTTATTTGAATTTTTCTGAGCTGTACAGAAAAAAAAAAATGGCTCGGAGATTGTTAAGTGCAGAGCAGGCATACGAATTTCTCTGCTCTGACCACTCTGAATCTGGCACCGCTTCAGAGGCGGAAATATTTTCAGATAGCGGGGACTCTGATTCCATCCCCAGACCCCATAGCCCTATGGTGGTAGAAGTCACCACCTCCCCTCATTCTCCACCCAGCGGTCCCGTCCCTTCTGCTACGTGGGTTCCTGCCACTTCATTTTCCCCCCAAGTACCCCAATTTTTACCCACTCCCCAAATTAATGTGGATGTCGGCAATTTTACCCCTTATGATTTTTTTCATTTATTTGTAGATGATAAAGTCCTGGAGTTAATTGTGCAGCAAACTAATTTGTACGCCACACAGTTTGCTGTACAAAAGCCCACGTCTATTTATGTAAGACGGTGGACCCCCACAAGTGTCCCTGAAATAAAAAAAAAATTGGGGTTTACCCTGGACATGGGCATTGTAAAAAAAACCCTCTGTCCGATCCTATTGGGCTGCGAGTACTGTCCACTCAACCCCTGTGTTTGCAGCAGTTATGTCCCGTAACCGCTATGAAGTCCTAATGCGGTTCATGCATTTTTCAGACAATTCCCAAGTCCCCCCCAGAACTGACCCAGCCTTCGACCGCCTAAATAAATTGAGACCCCTTATTTCCCTCCTTACAGATTTATTTTTGAAATTATATACCCCTGAGAAAAAATTATCAGTTGACGAGTCCCTTTTTAGTTTTAAAGGCCGCCTTTCCTTCCGTCAATATATTCCTTCCAAGCGTGCCAGATATGGGGTAAAGTTGTATAAGGTGTGCGAGAGCACAACCGGCTACACCTGTGGCCTGTCTATTTATGAGGGCAGAGACTCCCAACTTAACCCCCCAGGCTGCCCCGAAAATATTGGCACATCGGGGAAAATTGTGTGGGATTTATTGGCACCATTCCTGCACAAAGGGTACCACGTGTACACCGATAATTTTTACACTAGTATACCCCTTTATAAATCCCTCTATGCTGCAAACACAGGGGCTTGTGGGACAGTCCGCAAAAATAGAGTTGGATACCCACAACCGCTGGTCTCCAAACGTTTGGAGAAAGGAACATCCTTCGCCCTCGCAAGTGACCAGCTGCTTGCCGTGAAGTGGAAGGACAGGAAGGATGTCTACATGCTGACCACCTTGCATGCAGACACCACAGTGGCAGTTAGGGAGAGGGGGGCTACGGCGGACAAGCACAAACCGGTCTGTGTGACAGACTACAATAAATTTATGGGAGGTGTAGACCTCTCGGACCAAGCGCTTCACCCCTACCTGGTGAAGCGAAAAAACAGGGCCTGGTATAAAAAGGTAGCAATCTACCTCATCCAGATTGCTACCTATAATAGTTTTATTTTATTCAAAAAGTCCCAGGGAAACCTTAACTTCCTCGAGTACCAGGAGAAGGTGATTGAGAGTCTCCTGTTTGAGTCCCCCGCACCTAGGCAAGCCTTCGAATCGGAGGACGTTCGAAGGCTTTTAGAACGCCATTTCCCTCACCCCGTCCCTGCCACTACCAGCAAAACGTATCCACAGAAAAGATGCCGGGTGTGTAGCAAACATGGAAGGAGGAGGGACACCCGGATTTACTGCCCCAGCTGCCCATCACAACCAGGGCTCTGTAATTACCCCTGCTTTGAAACGTACCATACGGTTGCAAATTATTAATTTTATTTAATACCAAAAAGAACAGGGGGGGGGGTCAGGAATTCAATTTATTCTCATTTTCTGTTTAGTTTGTGGGCTTTCCAGGGAGGGAGGGACCCCTTTGGGATGGTTCGTGGAGCTATTTTTATTTTTTTTCACCTTCTTAGCATTAATTTCTACAAAAAACTAGGGGGTCTAAATGCTTACTACACCCCTAGATGAATACCTTAGGGGGTCTAGTTTTCAAAATGGGGTCCATTGTGGGGGTTTTCTATTGTTTTGGCAGCTCAACGCCATTACAAGTGTGCAATGGGGCCTAAACCATTTTCAAGCAAATTTTGTGTTCTGAAAACAACTGGGTGCTCCTTTATGTTTGGGCCCTGCCGTTTGTCAAGACATAAGATTAGGGCCACAATGGGGGTATTTCTGAAGACAGGAGAAACAGGGTGATACATTTTGGAGTGTACATCTTCATTTTCATGTGCTCTGTAGAAAAAAATCTGTCTTTAAATTGACACTTTTGTGTAAAAAATGAAAATTACATTTTTTTTCACCTTCTTAGCATTAATTTCTACAAAAAACTAGTGGGTCAAAAAACTCATTACACCCATAGATAAATACGTTAAGGGGCCTAGTTTTTAAAATGGGTTCACTTTTGGGGGGTTTCTATTATTCTGACACTTATAAACCTCTGCAAACTTGGCTTGTTTCAGGAAAAAATATGTACTTAAAAAATTTTAACATTTATGTTAAAATGTAAAGTCTCCTAAATAAAAAAAAATAAAAAGTAAAAATTTTTGTGAGTGCAGCCAAAATAAAGTAAAGATGTGGAAATAAATTTCTGATAAAAAAATATTGAATAGTATTTATGTATGTATATGAAATATTGCAGTTGAAAATAGGAAAATGTGCAGTTTTTTACAAATTTTCATAAAATTTCATTTTTTTAATAAGGATACGCATATTTTATCGGTAGAATTTTACCACCTAAGTAAAGTACAATATGTGACGAGAAAACAATGTCAGAATTACTTTGATGTGCAAAACCGTTACAAAGTTATTCTAAGCTAAAATGACACATGTCAGATTTCCAAAATTTGGCTTGGTCATTAAGGCCCAAACAGGCTTGGTCACTAAGGGGTTAAGTGCAAACAGGAGTTCCCATTCCTATGTCTATACAGGTAGATGTGATTGGTTTATCTGCCAAAAATCCAGGCTTTATTTAAAGGGGTTTTCCCATAACTAATGTAAAAAAATATAATCACACATCATATAGTACATGGCAACCTCTTTCTAGCAAAGCTAAAACCAGCCCTGTACCGCACATGGATCCAGAGATATCACTATTCATTTATCCAATTGTTGGTGGCAGTTGAAAGATGGAACTTGGTTTCCAGTGTTCAGCACTTTGTATATAACTGAAAAGAAATGGCAATTGTATTTATTTACCCATAAGTTTGCTTTAGGCCTCATTCACCCGGCTATACCATGTTTTGCAGTTCCGCAAAACACAGATACCAGCAGTGTGCGTTCCGCATTTTGCGGAATGGAAAGTCTGGTCCTCAACAGACCAATCCTATCCTTGTCCGTGATACACGGAGCACACTGAGTACTGTCCACATTTTTTCTGGTTTGGGTGTGGACCTAAAAAACGTTTGTGTGCATGAGGCCTTATCGTGACTTTTAGCTTAATAAGAGGCAGATCTGTCTCTTTTAAACTTTGGCTTGCCTATTTGTAACTTTTGCTGTAGACAATTCCCTATGGTTCTCGTTTAGCCATGGGCCATTTTACATTCCCATACTAGGTATAATAAGTTACAGGTTTCTTTTTTTCATTTATATCTGATCAAAATCAATCAACAAGTGACCCAATAGTTAGCTTTTATTTGTTTCCTCTTTTAGCCAGTAAAAGTAGGGTGGTTTTCATCACGAGTTATGATTGTATTACTGTACTAGGAATTTAGTGACAGATATGTTTTGATACACATCGTATAGCTGTATTATGAAGGAAAGAGTCCTAGAGTCCTAGAATATACATGTATTTTTCAAATCCCCGAAATATCAGGGATTTACTGTACTATATAGAAAACTAGTTTTATAAAGGTTTATGTTCTACCAGACATTGTAGCATGCACGCCCAGAATAACAATACACTGAATCTTGAAGAGGTTGTCTCACCAAAGCAATCCATTTTTTGAAAATAAAGCACGGGTACAGCTTCTGTAACCCAGGTTGCTGGTTATTGCCAGGGGTGGCCATCCTCTAGCCACTCATGTACATTATATGGTGGCTGTTGAAATCATCTATGTAACAAATGGATAAGCCAGGTCCACCAGAACATCTCTGTGTCCTTTGTCCTGTCAATTGGGGTCCTAGGAGGTTAACTCCCCTCTATGATATCCACATGCCCCAAAAAGTCAACCACTTTAAGAAATAATTAAGAGAAGCTTACTTAACAACAATATGTTCTCTCTTGCAGATTGAAACAACATCTAGAGAGGGCCGAGGGACACTTTTGGAGGTAAGTCGGTATTGTGAAAAGATTATTCCCACACTTTCTTATGGCATATTGATACAGAACGATGTATGAGTTGGCCTCTTCAAATTACTGATCGGCGGAGGTACCATGATATTGATGACCTATAATGAGGGTAGATGAGACATATTTTGTTCCGGAAAGCCTTCAGAGACTGAGTTACATGCAGATTTTCTCACAGATTTGACTCTGGATGTGTTTAAATCTGCAACATAAATTGACATGCTGTGAATTTCCAATATGTACCGCATGTCAAGTTATGTGACGTTTCATTGTGAACATGTTCTGCAGCGTGTGTTTAAATCTCATTCACATTGCTGCTACTCTAAAATAACTGGGATTTTTTTCTACGAATCTGCTGTGGAAAATCTGCAGTGTTTCTGCCATGTGTTTTTGTACCTTAAAGGCGTATTTGCATCTTGTAAAGTGATTAGCATATCTGTCACAGATGTACCGAGACATACGGACGTCCCCGCGACAGTGAGTGGCAGGAGATCTTTGAGACTGGCAACACGTGGTTTGGTTTGACATGTTTACCTTGTGGATCAATAGGCGCCTGTGTTGTTTCTGGTACTGGCCACACCCTTTCCCTTTTGTATTTTATTTTGACTTTTCTGTGTGTTGCATTTCCTTGTTGTTTTGTATTAGGCCTCAGGGAGACTCCCGTTCATCCTCCCTTTTGGAGGAGCAGGTTGTCTCATTCTGTCATTAGTACCAGGGTCCTTTAGGGTTAGATAGGACTTTAGGTATTCCTGTGTATGAACTCACCTACCTTTGGGGTCTGTTCATACTGGTAGTCATTCAGGGCTTTGATTAGGGTTTTCACTAGGAGGTGTCCATCTTCCTTCCATAGTTTTCAGGCCTTATTTCCTTTCCTCTTTCCCTCCTATGTTCGGTGTGGGGTTTCCCTCCCACATTAGAGAGTGACAATGTTGCTAGAATATGCCATCACTTTATGATTGTGAGGTCCGACCCCTGGGACTTCATCTGATCCTGAGAATGAAGGGACAGTAGAGCTGAATTCAGTGCTGTGTCCCCTTCACAGTGCTTCGACTACTCAGCCAGGTGACCAGGAGAGCTGATCTGCAGAGAAAAATAGTGAGGATCAGTGAGATTCCAGAGGTGGGACCCTGACCATTTGCATATGTAGCCACCGTTATTTTGACTGGCTTAACACACTACAAAAATACATTATAGTAATACAACAAGTCCTGTTAACCCCTTCCCAACCAGCGCCATACTAGTACGGCGCTGGATGAGTCTTTAAAGATGGCGTCCGCTCTTGAACGGAGTGGACGCCATAGCCGTGTGGTGCCTGCTGTTTCTTATAGCAGACACCAGCAACCGGGACATTTTACACTTCATATGCTGTGGTCAATCCTGACCACGGAATCTCAGCGCGCAGGGGAGACGGATCTTGTGTGCGGCAGCCCTTGTCGTTGTGAAAGACAGTAGGCTGCTGCATAATATTTCCCATGGAGCCCTTTCCTGTAATAGGGCTACATAGTAAATTAGTAATTTTCTCATAGACTCCAATGCTAATGCATTGGGGTCTATCAGAATAGCTATCTAATGATTGTTTGTTATAGTTCCCTATGGGAACTATAAAAAAGTGTAAAAAGATAAATAAAGTTTATTTTATTATAAAAAAAAACATAAATAACATAAAAATTCTAATCACCACCCTTTCCCCAAAATAAAAATAAAAGAACTAAAACAATAAAAAAATCATGGGTATCGCCATGTGCGAAAACCCCCATAGTATAAAAATATCTTCCCCACACAGCAAACAGCGAATTGGAAAAAAGCATCAAAATGGCCGATACGCTGTTTTTGGTTGCTATCTTTTCTACAAAAAAAGTAATAAAAAGTGGTCAGAAAGTCATACACACCCCAGAGTGGTATCAATGAAAAGTACAGATTGCCCCGCAAAAAATAAGCCCCAATACAGCTCCGTACACAAAATTACAAAAAATTCATAGGGGTCAAAATATGGCGACAAAAAAACAACAGATTTTTTCCAATTTTTTTTATTATTTTATCAAAACGCTATTATTTTATCAAAACGCAAGAAAAACTATCGCCGGATTCGTACTGACCTGTAGAATGAAAGTAACTGCTCAGTTTTATCACACATTGAACGTTGTAAATAATAAAAAAAGGAAAACTGTGGCGAAATTGCTTTTTTTTTTTTTTTTTTAAATTTCACCCCAGTTGGAATTTTTCCCCCTTTTCCCACTACATCATATGCAATATGAAATGGTGGCGTTGGAAAGTAAAACTTGTCCTGCAAAAAAAAAAGCCCTCATGTGAACGGAAAAATAAAAAAGTTATGGCTCTGGGAAGGCAGGGATAGCAAAACGAAAACTGGTGACCTATTTAGAGGTCATCAGTTAAAAAAACCCGGAAAACCTCTTTAAATGCATTATTAGTAAGATTCAGAGGTGCATGCAGGACTGGAGCTAAGAAGGACTGGAGCTGAGGACTGGAGCTAGAGACAGCACTCAGAGCCCCACCCTGGAAAAAGTCTATGGTGTACCATTATGCCTTAGACTTTTCCTGCCATTCATCAGCGCAGGGAGAACTATGGACAGCACAGGCAGCGCACTGAATGTAGGCCGGCTATTATAGCTAAAGAATAAAGTACATGGAAGATATACTATACTGGACTGTAGTATTCAGGGCAATGACGTGTTGGCACTTTGTGATAAATAAGTGGGTTTTGGGTTGCACGTTAGGCACTCGGTCTATAAAAGGTTTACTATCACTGGTATACAGTGTAGGATGGGGTAAGTCTGTGCCTCTCAGTGTCATTAGCAGATATGAAAACTCAGAAACCCCCTCTTCCTACAATCCTAAACTTATATTAAATGGTCACGTCTGATGTTTCCTGAGATTTTGGCTGCAGATAGCAAGATGTTGTATTGAGGTGATGGGCAGGTGCAAAACCTTTTGATCTCTTGCCAGTTGGCTTACCACACATCACGCCTGAAAGGTGTCGTTTTGTCATTTTACTAATTCTGTATATGGCATCTGCACATCTGAACTACCTTGTGATGAACGATAAGACCTTGTGTCTGCATTTGCCTAAGTGACATCTGAGCATACATAAAGGACTGTGACTTCTCAGCCAGAGATGTTGTCAGGTTAGTGTCACACAATACCTGCCTTTCACTATACGTGAGGGTCAGATGGACTTTCTGGGGTTATACGGTAGCGGTGGGGGGAGTGCTGTGACGTAGGTAGCAGCTGGCTTTTCAGGCAGATGGGCTCAGATCACGGCCTGAGGCTGTATGTTAAACTTGTGCAAATGAGAGAGGGGGGCAGAGAGCGTGGAGGAATAGGATGGGAATCAATGGCATTGTAATGGACTTTTAACGCACAATTTCACTCCCCTTCCTGACATGTAAATCCGTGTTTGCCTAAAAAAGTCCAGGACCAAGTTGTGATATCATTGGATGGCTTATTATTCATTCAGCACCATGCAGCACCGACATATGTTCTTACTTGGACGGTCGGCATACAGATTTTAAGATATCCACACTGTTATTGAAAATCCATGGGTGCGTTTCTCAGATCTTTTATCACTCTCCTAAAATGTAGCAGGTCCCAGCAATCTCTGAACAGTTCTGAGCGAGTCCTTTTTTTCCATGAATGGAAAAATTTGCTAAAATCAACCGACTGACGGGCTGGAATATACAATCATCCAATCTAAATGTGACTCATAAATACAAAACTAATACCATTATACAAGCTATCAGCCACATGAACCTGAATTACAGAATAATACGCTCTACTGTAACTCAATGTTGGAACTCAGCAGCTCCTTTTTTTAAATCAAGCTTTATAACAATCACTGGTCAGCGGTCATGCTGGGTATTGTAGTTTCACAAGAGACACTAGATGCAGACCATCGTGCCATAAGTGGCGGGTTTGCTGGCACAATCTCAGAAGATGGTAGACAATGACATGCCATAATAATTCCTTCTTTCTTTTTGTTGCAGATCTGCTCTGCGCAGGTTGAAGCAGGCTCACTCACCCTACACCCCCGGGAACAGAATGAAGTCTCACCCTGGTTTACGGATATCTTTTATCCTGTCCTTTCTCCAGTTGGTCTTGGCTATTAAAGTTCCTCTGGACCGTAAGTTAAAGGGAAGAGGATTTTGATGCCTCCATCTTCATTGTTTATGTGATTCATATGTAAGAATGTAATAGTTATAATCAGCTATCTATAATCATAGCCATTCTTGATTATGAATGCATGAACGATCCTTTTACCTGCCTTGTCTTAAAGGAGACGTGAAGCAGTCCACAGTGTGCAGATGGTACTGTGAAGGGCTTTAAGAAGCAGCTGTGTCTCTTAACATCCACCACTGCCCCCGTACAATAGCTCAACGACCCTGTCATTTTTAGGCTCCTTTTGTGACAGGGGACTCGTGAACATACACAATGAGGACTCGTTCCGTCCAGCATTGCAGGTGGTAGCTTAGAATGAACCAAGCAGCTGCCTCTTTCTGAGGATACTTTGTAACATAAACTAAACTTAATGCTTGTCATCTTCCCCTTCAAGAGACAAGGAGGCAGGATCTCTGGACATCTTGAGTGTCAGGCTAGACGGTACACACAGACGTGAACTTGAGAAGGGGAGTGTAAAAAAATACTCAGCCCAAGTCAGCGGCATCTTACAATAGATTTTGCTCCTGTTACCGATTACAGGATCAAAGAGAATGGTCTAAAAATGGTAATACTAGAGAATTAAGCCTAAGATTGACAACACTAGAGAGTAAAGCAGGGGCTGATACCTGCACCCCAAATATCTACTTCCATACACAAAGAGGTCTGGAGATTTTGTGATATTTGAGGCTATCCTAGTCTTCCTCCTCTAGATCTGCATAGAGCGACATCATGGTCCACTCCATTCTGTGTCCAGATATAGATAGTACCTTTGCTAGTACTGAATAATGTAATAATATAGCTGAGGAAGTACATCCTAGAGGGGCTTCTGTTGTGGAAGTCTCGAGCCGTCCTTGTATTATAAAGGTGAGCGAATTTGCTGTTTGCAAGTTCGGGTTTGGCGTTTGGGTTCTGGGTGAATTCCGTTATGGATTCCATTATCACAGAATATAACGGAATTCTATGACTGCATGCACCATTGAAGCCTTTAAGAGGCATTCCGTTTTGCATTCCGTCATGATAAAAGTCAATGGGTAGCATAATGGATCCGGACGGTTTCCGTTATGCAGGAGTCCTGCAGAATCCATAACGGAATTCACCCAGAACCCAAACGCCAATCCCCAACGGGCAAACAGCAAATTCGCTTATCCCTAGTGACCAGTCTTCTGAATGGGTACAATGTAATACCAAATTTCTGTAGTGGCCGCTGCAGAAAATAATTGTTGGATGTTTGCTGGGGGTGTCTGGAGCAGGACATGGGTAATCAGCTGATGTTCCCAGTAGCCGCTTTTTGAAAGTGCTTATCTATGATGAGACAACCCCTTTAAGTGTATACATTTCTGTTTTGTTATCATTGCTAAATAAAACACTAATACCTTTATACAAGCTATGAGCCACATGAACCTAAATTACAGTATAATGCGCTCTACTGTAACTCAATGTATTTTCTTGTGTACATCAGACCTGTCACCCATATCTTCCTTTCAAAGGATGCCCTAATCCACTAGAAGAGAATATAGGGGGAATTATCATGATGGAAATTTTTGAAGTCGCTTTTTTTGGGGCTTAATTACCATAATTTGCTCCTGATTTATTAAACTTCGCACATTGTTTGATAAATTTGTCGCATCTTTAAACATAGCACTTTTATCTAGGGATGTTACTCTTTGTATTTTGCCCTAAAGTAGGATTATGTGCTTTTTGGAATTTTTAAAAAAGTCATAGTTGATTAATCTTGCATACACACAATTAAAATAGTAGACCATCTTCACTTTCCCGCTCTGTTTTTGAAATAGGTGAGAGTGGGGTAAAAATCACAAAAAGACAGATTTTTTGCATGAGAAAAATGGCATGAGTCAAAATTTGTGGCTCGCTTTTCACCAGAGAATGATACATTTCCCCCCCCCCCCCACACACCTTTGTGTTTAGACTCTTTGTGATAGTTCACTGCAGTTTTTTCTTTAGTTTTAGTTTGATGTAATTGTCTGCTAACCTTGTCTCTTCTTTAACCTCCCATTTGCTCTCATGGAAACTAACAGCAACCATTGAACGAGACCGTAAGTGTTATTCATCTGTGTGATGTGCTTACATTGGGCTTGTTACAGTTGGCTAATAAATGTGCTGCCAGCAAACCGTGTCATAGAGATAAATATGAGAGGAAAGAGGATAATGTAATCCAGCGAGATCTCGGTAACTATAAGTACAGTGATGGAACTAAAGCTGGTCAAAGACATTATAGTACCACAGGCATTGAGTGTGATAAGATTAGGTCATCAGTGTAAAATTCCATGAAACCCCTTTAAAGGGAATGTGCTAGCCGTGTAATTTTTTCTGCCAGTTAAAACCTAATATTGACAAAATGAGTAAAATAGGACTGGCACTCAAATATACGTGTACCATATGGAACAATAACAGTTTATTGGATATGTAATCCGTAAGAATAGTCTCAATAAAAGATATAAAATACAAATAAAATAGTATAAAACACTACAAGGCTTCAGTGATTCATGCCTATGGCGATAGTTACAAACATAATACTGGATAACAGTAATAGTATGCCTAAAAAGGGGGCTATGAGGGAGAGTATAGATCACGATAAATCTCTCTTAAACCGCATATAAAGTCCCTTGATTGGCTGTAGAGAAAGGGAAATCCAAATAGTGTGATGGAAAGATCCCCCTCTAGATTCTGGGGGTGCCGTTTTCACAAAGATGAAATAGTGATATGTTCCTAAGAGTAAGTCCAAGTATTCAACTTGAAAGATGGTTAGTCCAAAAATGCACAGTTAGGACTATGTTGATCCAGTAATGCAGAAATTAGACTTGGTTAGTCAGATGCGATATAGACCAACTCTAGACTTTTGGTTAGGTAGAGATAGTTGTAAATTCCAATGCTGATGTTATATTATAAGGAACTTGGCGTCTTACCGGTGATGTTTTCTCAAGACCTTTCATCTTTGTGAAAACGGCACCCCCAGAATCTAGAGGGGGATCTTTCCATCACACTATTTGGATTTCCCTTTCTCTACAGCCAATCAAGGGACTTTATATGCGGTTTAAGAGAGATTTATCGTGATCTATACTCTCCCTCATAGCCCCCCTTTTTAGGCATACTATTACTGTTATCCAGTATTATGTTTGTATCTATCGCCATAGGCATGAATCACTGAAGCCTCTGTGTGACTTATCTTTTGGATCCATTTAGAGTCTTGTAGTGTTTTATACTATTTTATTTGTATTTTATATCTTTTATTGAGACTATTCTTATGGATTACATATTCAATAAACTGTTATTGTTCCATATGGTACACATATATTTGAGTGCCAGTCTTATTTTACTCATTTTGTCAATTTGTTCCTTCTGAAAGGGTGATCAGTGTAGACTAGAGCACCTATTCCACACTGAGAAGGCAGTGAGCGCTTCACACTAACAACATTCAATTTTAAAACCTAATATTGACAGCTGTTGTACAGTAGCTCTGACACTGGTACTACACAGCTGTACTTTCTGCAATTCACTTCAATGGGAGCAGTGCTGCAGTAAAGTTATGCCCACTATACAATGGATAGAGCTACTGCAGAACTGCACATTGGCAGGGGAATTGGGCGTCAGACCCCTGACGATCAGCTAGTCATGGCCTATCTTTAGGAGAGGCAATCACTTGTAAAGGGTTGGCCAACCCCTTTAAATAAGAGTTTTTAATGCATCCGTAGAGCAGAGGAGCACAAATTACTGGACAGGTTCGGATCAGTTAAGACAGTCTAGAATCCTCTAGAAGTTAATAGAACTTAGTAGAAAATGTCCCAAAAAACCTAATGCCATCTGCAGATTTCTAGATGAATATGCTAACTGGCTGCTGGGATATGTCTAGAAGAAAGTTATTTTTCACTGGTTGTATTTGTCCTTTAGGTAACTACCTTCTCAATAAGTGCTGTCATTCCTCTCTAAACTATGGCGCAGAAGACTAATGCTTTCTCTTTTCTCCTTTCTGTAGTGTATCAGCCCCCAACCATCATCAAGGAATCGGAAAAGAATTATATTGTTGACCCACGTGATAATATCATGATAGAATGTGAGGCTACAGGAAACCCATATCCAACGTAAGTAAACTACTTTATGTTTAAAACCAGAACGACATACTGTCTGCTAAAATCTGACATTCCTATGCTGTTACTTAGGCTACTTTCACACTTGCGTTCGGGGCTCCGCTTGTGAGTTCCGTTAGAAGACTCTCACAAGCGGCCCTGAGCGCATCCGTACTGCCCTAATGCATTCTGAGTGGATGCGGATCCTCTCAGAATGCATCAGACTGGCAGCGTCTGTCCTCCGCTCCGCTCAGCAGGCGGACAGCCGAACGCTGCTTGCAGCGTTCGTGTGTCCGCCTGGCCGTGCAGAGGCAAATGGATCCGTCCAGAGTTACAATGGAAGTCAATGGGGGCGGATCCGTTCGAAGGTGACACAATATGGTGCATTTTTTAAACGGATCTGCTCCCCATTGACTTTCAATGTAAAGTCAAAACGGATCCGTCTGAATGCAAATTGTACTTAGACTTTTTTAGTAAAATATAATGCAGACGGATTCCATCGTTTGCATTATAGGAGCGGATCCGTCTGTACAAATACCAGACGGATCCGCTCCGAACGCAAGTGTGAAAGTAGCCTTACCTGTCTGTGTGTTATATCAAATATTTTGCTATTTTATTATTGTGGTTTTATTGTAGATTTAGCTGGACACGAAACGGGAAATTTTATAACGTAGCCAAAGACCCAAAAGTCTCATTCCGCAGGCGTTCTGGGACCCTTGTCATAGACATATATGGGGGTGGTCGGCCTGAGGACTACGAAGGAGAATATCAGTGCTTTGCTCGCAATCGGCATGGAACAGCCCTTTCAAACAAGATTTTACTGCAAGTATCAAGTAAGTGCCCAGGTTGGACTTATAATATGAACAGACTTTCCCGCACCAATGTCCACTGTTAAAAATCCATATTTTATTAAAAGTACAGAAACCGGAGCCACTGTGAGGTTTACGCGTTTTGACACCTGGTCTTAATGGTAACATTATGATTAAGACCAGCTGTTGAAACATATAAACCTCACAGTGGCTCCGGTTTCTGTACTAAGTTTGGAATAAAATGTGTATTTTTAACAGTGGACGTCGGTGCGGGAAAGTCTGTTCATGTTAAGAGCTTTTTGGGCAGGCCCTATGCTTCATGTCAATGGATCACGTGACACAATGGGGAGGTTGCTTCACTGCTGCGGCCAATGATTGGCTGCAGCCGCCGTCAAACTGAATGTTGAAATGCGGGTAGCCGACTGCTGCAGCAGTAGCGTGGGAGGAAGCAAGCCAGAACCTAGTGGGGGGTAGCAGGTTAGGCTACTTTCACACTGGTGTTCGGGAACAGCCTGCTGGATCTCTCTGCATCCGGCATTGCCGGAATCTACATGATTGCCATGTGGCCCCATTAACTATAATGGAGACTGGCAGAGATCCGTCCACAATCTGGCAAATATGCAGAGAATCAGCTGGACAAATACTGCTCCTGTGAATATAGCCTAAGTATGCTTCCCTTTGCAGGTCTGGTCACGGAGAGAAGATATTGGCAGGGTTCTATGGTTCCCATCAGTTCCTAGAAAGGAGGTTCTACTAGGACAAGAGTCATTCAGATACAGTATTTCCCTATATTAGTGAAGCTGGCGTTGTGCTTACCCATTAAAATCTATGGGACTGCTCAGCCTATTGATGCACTTATCTTTTTGTTAAGATGTTAATTAAAATAGTTTGATCTGTCGACATCAATGTAATGGGCACTGAAGGCATTGAAGCATCTAATGTCATCTTTGTGGCTTATCTTGTCTATTATAATATGTTCAAATTAGCTCATACCAGCAAAATCAGAGACATGTGTGCACAGTGTTTTGGGGTTCTTGTCTTTCATTAGTACAGAGCAGGGTACAAGTTGGCTGGATGAGATGCCTTAGATGCAGCCTGGGGGAGTGGGGTACGGTATATCCTTGAAGAGACTGTGGTGTATGGAGAATTATTTTTCAGGCATTGCTCCATGGGAAAAATGATAAAAAATTAGCCCCTACCATTAAAACCAGAGAAACCAGGTTCTTTCCCTACCAGTCTCTGCTTTGGTTGGGTTAGGAGTTGACTTGCATACTTTTACCACAGACCATTGCCTGAATGATAAGTCTTCATGCACCACTGTGTCTCTTCGAGGAGAAACAATAGTCCCCTGAGTTTTAATCTGTATAGACAAGTCCTTATCTAAGGATGTGAGGACAGTAATATTACTTTATACCTCCTGCTGCTCCTGGATCAGAGAGGGTCTCGCTGAGATTCCACAAACGCAAATTGTACAGTAACTTTACCACAGATTTCACCCCAAAAATCCACAATATAATTAAGAGGTAGCGGTTTTTGAAATCCACAGCATTTTCCAAACCCCATCCAGTTGTATTGTACTGTAATTTAGTGTAGATTTTAGGTGCACCCTCATTCCAAAGAATTTTCCTTGTTAGATAGTTATCAATAAGTGATGTGTTGTCAGGAAGTGCTAAGAAATCCTAATCTTAATTTATTTTAATTCTGTAATATTGCATTGTATGTCAGAGATCCTGGAAAAGCTATGCAGTTTTTCTCAATTTCTGTTTTAATTGTACAGGATCCCCACTGTGGCCAAAGGAAAACCTGGACCCAGTTGTCATAAATGAGGGCGCTTCCCTCATTCTTCAGTGCAACCCCCCACCCAGTCTTCCCCCTCCAGTCATATTCTGGATGAGCAGCTGTAAGTGAGAGATAATGCCGTGCTAGTGTGATCTGCATAGAATATATTATCTCACTATATATAGTTTATACATTTGAATAACTATTCTTTCACATAAGAGATTGTCCCTTTCCCCTTATTTGTTCTTGCAGCAATGGAGCCGATTGCACAGAATAGACGAGTGTCTCAGGGTTTGAATGGGGATCTATACTTCTCTAATGTCCTGCGTGAAGACGCACAGACAGATTACAGCTGCAACGCTCGCTCCCATTTCACACACACTATCCAGCAGAAGAACGCCTACACTCTCAAAGTCGTGACCAGTAAGTGGGCCCACATTCATTGTAGGAAATGTCCTATGTTTCCGCTTTCACTGTCCATATAGCTTGCGATAACACCATCATAGGGTTTTACATAGTTAAAGTGCACTTATTGCAGCCCTATGAGTTGTCTCTGTACAGTTGTAATATGTACTGAGAAGATTAAAATAAAAAGGACCAGCAAATCAATCTGTGAGAAACCTCCATACGTGTACCATATAGATAGAACTTTTAGAGAAACAACACAAAAAAATGTTCAGTTTTCTCTTTACATATGGTACAAATACAAAGCGAATACAGAACAAAACTGTAACTTCCTGAGCACCATATGAAGTGGTCTGTAAGAAAATTACTAAAATAATTCTTTATTCAGTGTAGGATCTCTAATCCACTAGTGATTGAAGGAAAATCAGACTGTACCGTAATTGGCTTTACATAGGTTTGTGATAGTAACACTACAGGAGGAGCGAATCTGCAGAATAATTGCCTGCTGCTTCTTCTGCCCAGCCTGACGTTTGCTTGAATTGCTGTAACACATGGCTATGGCGCCCGCAGTTCCTTTATGCCTCCTGATGCAATTTGTTTGGACTTGTCTTGCATTTGCTTGATGTTGCTATCACTGTATGCTTTGCTATTATTGTGATGTCATTTTACTGTACCCACCACAATAACCCCTCTTACAGTTACCCTTCATTCATTGTCTGTTTCTCTTTCTTAACTTTAGAGCAACACAAACCATTACTCATTTGTGATTAGGTCATTATGTTTCTCTGCACAGTATATGGATGAACATGGCTTGTGCCTGCGTGCACTTCTTAGATTTCTCAGATAGAAGCCCCCTGCGAGTCTTGAGGTCTTGACTTCTGGCCCATAACAACATCATTTATTGATTGACGAGTTATGATACCCTTGAGCTTTGTATTGGAGGGAATTATCACACCATACAAACACCACTTCCAGGCTATCAGTGCTAAATTAGGCACCTATCGGCTTTCTATGAAGTTGTAGATCAGAACCATAACAGTTTCTAAGGCTGAAAAATACATAAGCCCATCAGTCCATTGTCCTTCAGTTTTCATCCAGAGGAAGGCCCCATGAGGTAGAACCAGCTTTCTTCATCTTAGGGAACATATCCATCCTGACTCCATATCTAGCAATCTCTGGAACAAATGACACCCTTCTCCAGTCATCCAAAAACTATAACCTGTGATATGTTTACACTATAGAGAGACATCCAGGCCTCTTTTGAACTCTTTTACTGAGTTCACCGTCACCACCTCCCATGGCAAAGATTTCCATAGACTCGCTGATCTTACAGCCCCCTTCATTGTTGGTGTAGAAACCTCTTTCTGGTGATTTTCACTGGCAGACTCAGAAAATCATTAGTATAGGCTGTTGGCACTAGGAGGCTAACACTAAGGAAAAAAGTTCTCTCTTCCTACCCTCGCTATATCCAGCCTGGTGACACATCTTTGCCTAGTGATGCTCGCTTGTTACATTAAGCGGAAGCATAATATGTTCAGAATCCAGCAAATTTATTCTTTCGCAGTTGACAATCTGCTGCATTAGGGCTCATGCACACAAACGTATTTTCTTTCTGTGTCCGTTCCATTTTTTCTGCGGACGGTATGCGGAGCCATTCATTTCAATGGGTCCGCAAAAAAAACGGAAGGTACTCCATGTGCATTCCGTTTTGGTATGTCCGTATTTCCATTCCGCAAAAAAAATAGAACATGTCCTATTATTGTCCACATTACAGACAAGGATAGGACTGTTCTATTAGGGACCAGCTGTTCCGTTCCACAAAATACGGAATGCACACGGACGTCATCCGTATTTTTTGTGGATCTGTTTTTTGCAGACCGCAACATACATACAGTCGTGTGCCTGAGCCCTTACGTGAATGTTTCATCTTTACATTTCTTTATGTACTTTCTCCATTTTGCATCCCATCAGTGTTGAGTACGTCTTCCTGAGCTGCATGCTTCCAGCACTTTTGTGTCCCACCTCATTCCCAACATTTGCATTTTGAGTGGTCTTCTTCATCTTCACCCTCCACAACGGATTCTCTTGTCTTATTGACTGCTCCAATGTATATTGCCCTGGGGCTCTCACCCTATCTTGTTTATTACAGAGAATTCCCGTAATGACTCTGCAGTACATTCCACAGTGAACCTCACTATTATGTACCATGGTGAGTCCTTGGGGTCTCCAGACCTCCCTCCTACCTCACCTACTAGCTAACCACTCTCACTATATTTATAACAAGTCCTAAAGATGAAGAACTTGACCCTTTTCATGCCCAGTAATATGACCTGGAAGCCATTTGAAGCACACGTGCATCTTTTTTTATCAATTTATAAAAGCATGTTCAGATTCCCCAGCACCGGCTGAATCGCACCATATTACCACAAGTAATCTTTGTAAAGAGACTGAAACAGAAAAGTATGCTTGCCTCTAAGAAGTGGATTTAATAGAAAAACTAAATAATAATAGCAAAATGTGAACTTTTTTAAGAGTAGTAATTACAATTCTGTAACTAGTCAACAGAATATTTCTGGATTGTATAGACCTCAATCACTATATGTATTATAGATTACCGGGAATTTTTTATTTTTACCTTTAGATATATCCCATTGTTTTACTATTGGCAGCATGCACTTGACTTATCCGGTGTCTTTTCCTTGTTTCTTCCCTGTCTTGCTGTTGCTTTTTGTGTGTTTGTAACCAAAGCTAGCTTTGCACTTTTGCCTTTTGGCCTTTGCATATTGACCATTGCAATTTTAGGCAGCAGGTTCTTTTGGTTCTTTATACAGTCAACATAGTTTTAGCCAACATAGACCTACATGCAGTAAATCTAGAATTTGGCTTGCTTTGAAATATGTACCAAAATCATGATGTGTGCACATTGTGATGCTAACCAGTGCTTGCACAGATAATGATATTCCTAACAAAAGCATGGTATCAAAGGGGTTGTCTGGACTTTGGATAGTGATGGCCTAGTCCCAGGACACCGACACTCAGCACTCTTGTGGATCAGCAGTTCGGGTGTAGCTTCAGGTGTTGCCTTAACCTTGGAGTGGACATCTACCTGTTTAATGGGGTATTCCTGCAAAATAAAAAAACTTGAGCATGGCTTGCAAATGGGTAAAAAAAAATATGTTTATACTCACCTAGCTGATCCCTGACTCTGCAGGTCCAACAGTACCCCTCTTGCGTTCCATTTCTGGCTTCTTTTTTCTACATGGCAGGAAATGGCTGTGAATGCTGCCTAACCAATCACCGGCTGCAGCAATGACCTGCCTTAGCCACTGACTGGCTGAGCGCCAAGCCCAGCTATGTCCTGCCGTTTTGAAAATTGGAGCAGGAAGTGCCGCACAGAACAGCAATGTCAGCAATCGGCAAGGTATGATTTCCCAATTTTTTTTAACCATTTGCAGGCTATGCTCAAGCTATTTTATTGTGCTGTATTACCCCTTTAAAGGGAACCTATCAGGAGCTGCATGCTCCTTGAACTAGGAACGGGGAGCAGAGTCATGGACCGGTTCCTTGCTCACTTCTCCCCATCGGGCTTGACTTGACTGACGTGTTTTCCTGTGCATAAATAGGAAAGCTACCCCTGTGACTCTTCTTCTGTTCTCCACTTGTTTTTTAAACTATCGTATGTTTTCTCTGAGACAAAAGTAGTAAACCATAGCTGTTTGCTTCACAGCAGCCACATGGTCCGTAGGTACTCACAGACTGGGGGGGATCATTGACTTCTATGGGAGAGTGCTCGAGGCATGCTTAGTGACCTGTGCAGAAATCATTGTGCAGGTTGGGAGATGATGTGAGCTCTAATCATTACCTATTGTCAGTGGTCAACTTTGCTATTTGCCTTCAGGCTTCTAATAGTGATGTGATCTCTACAGAACAGGAAGTGTCAGCCTACTATGAGGCTTAGTGGCCAGAGTGAAACTGCAAGATATAGGTATATGGAAAGTTAAAATATATATAACACCAACATTTTTAAAAACATATGTTTAATGCAAAAACTTGGGGGCATATTTATTAAGATCTGCGTTTTAGACACCGGTCTTAATAATCCCTATAGCTGGCGGTGGATCGCCGAAGTTATGTACAGGTGCATGTGGATGCGCCAAAGTAATGTAGAGGCCTGCGCCTCTACATAACTTCGGCACATCCAGCACCGATTCTAAATTTAGGACAGCTTTCTTGCTGTCTTACATTTAGACCATTTTCTACGCATAAACCAGCCTGTGCCCTTCCCTGCCCACACCACTACCAATTTTTTAGACCTGGCATGAGTAGGTAAGAAGTTGCAGATTCTGCCGCACCATGGTGTGCGACAGAATCTGCGCCAGATATATGTCACAAAAGTGGCGTTTATTTGGTCGTAGGTGACCCGCTTGGATTAAATATTAGGTAATTTTCTGACTTTCCTTTAAATGATGTCATGTTGTTGCCAACTAGTCTGTCTCAGATTGTTGTACTTGGGTATGGCATTAAACCAAATCCAGTCTTGTCAAGCAAGCAATGCCAAGCATTGCTATTATAATGCTTTTTCTAATACATTTAGTCTAGTTTGTCATATGATAACTATAAGCACTACTGTGCTTCCTTACACTGCAAAAAAATGTGAGTTCAAGCTCAAGTTTAATTTGTACAGTCTTGTAAAATGGAAAAAAAGAAATTCACTGCATTGGTAGGAAAACATATGATAAAGAAACCCCAAATATATCTAATACTGAAAATGTTGTATGTGCAAACACATTATTTTGGTTGTAATTTACAGTATATTTTTTTTATAACAAGAAGTTTGTGTATGTGTTTTATAGATTTTATTGCCCCATTTGTAGTCTTTTAGTTTCTGTCTTCTTTCCATTTAATTATAAAGCTATCACTGGATCTAATACATATTAGTGGCCTCGGAAGACAAGTGGATGAAGTGATGAACACTGAGGCGCAGGCATGAGATGTTCATATAATAAAACTGCTTATGGTTTCTCTCTAATTAACAAGTAATTGACTAACTCTATTCTCCAGACCCACAGGAAGTCCCTTGAGGCCTGTAAATAGATCCTTAAACGGACAGCAGGTGCCTCCAGTAGCAGAATGAACATCTCCAGAGACTAAAACGGTTGATTTCCAGTGGGACATGAACTAAAGCAGCAGTTTATTCAAGTAAAATAGAGGGATAAACATTTGCTTTGGACATATGGATCACATAACACGGATACCTTTGTAGTCCTGGTTCTTTATCTGCCTAGAAATTGATAGGGATTATTTCTTGGTAATGAGTTAAAACAGAAATATGCAGCAGTGGATAGGAAGTTTACGTTTTGGGACATCTTGAAAGTGCTACTTTAGATAAAGTAGTGTTAGTAGAGATTAGCCTTACTTTTGTATAATGGTCACGTTATATGCATATGCTACAACTTACTTGACCATGGTCATTTCTTCCGATTAGCCCGTGGAGTATCAGAGAGAACTCCAACGTTCTTGCTGCCTACGGGCACTTCTAGCACTAAGCTGGTGTTACGGGATGAAGATCTCCTGCTTGAATGCATTGCCTCTGGAGTGTAAGTACTGTAATGGTGATGATTATCATATCCTGTATATTTGGTGTCCCTGTCCACTTCTTCCTCATCTAGAATTTCTAGAATCTAGAGATTATTGTGCATAATTCTTTGTAATACACACATTGCATCTGGAAGACTTAATGCAACTAAGTAATTAATTAACCGCAATTACTGTATGCCTGTGCAGTTATGCACAGGGGTATTTTGTGCCAAAAAATGTGGCTTTACAATTTACCACTGCATATTTTTAAATCTGTCATATATGTCATACATATAAAAATTAGTACCAGTCATCATTGATGTGACACACATTACATTTTTAAAATATGCCACCTTCCCAGAACACTGCATCAATACACATGTATCAATACTATAGTAAGAACAGCTTTACAGATGGAGAGTGAATGGTTTTATTTTTTTAATTATTTTTACTTATTAATATTATCTATTTTTTATTTTATTTCGTAAGACCAACTCCAGAAATCATGTGGTACAAGAAGGGAGGGGAGTTGCCAAGCCAAAAACTCAAGTTTGAGAACTTCAACAAAACTCTTCGTATTTCACGAGTGTCGGAGGAAGACAGTGGAGAGTATTTTTGTCAAGCGTCTAACAGGATGGGCAGTATAAGGCACACTATCACTGTTCGAGTGAAGGGTAGGAACCACAGTCATGGATTCACTTTTTAAGCAAGATAATCCCACATATTAAAGGGGTTTTTAGGGACTTAGACATTGATGACCTATCCTCACGTGTATGGGAGCTGCGATAAGCTGGCACAGCCACTATACCGTGGACAGAACCTCCTTCTTCCGGCCATGTCCACTATATAGTCTCCAGTGTCAATGGTTGAATACAGCTGATCGGCAGAGGTGTCAAGATCTGTTATTGATAGCTTATCCTGAGATTAGTTTATCAATTTCTAAGTCCCATAAAACCCCCTTTATGGTGCATTTCACAAAGCATTTGTTATGGTGAGAAGTAGAAAACACAGAGTAGAAAGTTACTGTTTGTTAATGTGTTTCAGGGTTGCCTAGCTTTACAAGATACACATGAATATGAATATCCAGTTCAGTGAAATGTGTGTGTGAAGTGGTTAAGTACATAGTACATATAGCGTTATATAAATCTGCAAGCTTAGGGTCTATTCACACGTCCGTATCCGCAAAACACGGACACCGGCAATGTACGTTCTGCATTTTGCGGACCGCTCATCGCCGGCACTAACATAAAAAATTCATTTTTTTGTCCGCAATTGCAGACAAGAATAGGACATGTTCTATTTTTTTGCGGATCCAGAAGTGTGGATCTGCAAATGCAGATGCGGACAGCACATTCCGGCCGCATTGAAAATGAATGGGTCCGCACCAGTTCCGCAAAATTGCGGAACGGATGCGGACCCATTTTGCGGACGTGTGAATGGACCCTTAAGGGGGTTTTCCAGGATTTGAATATTGATAGCCTTTCCTCGGGATAAAGCTAACCTAAGGATAAGGAGCAATAGCTGCACCCCAACTGATCAGCTGTTTCAGAATAGCATCAGCAATGGAACTACACAGCTCTCACCATTGTGTAGTGGACACAGCTGGTAACCACAGCACTGCTCCCATTTACGTCAGTGAGAGCAGCATTGCAGTCAGCAGCTCTTTTAATGACGCAACACAGAGAGAGCTGTGTAGTTCCGGCACCAGAGGTCCAAAACGGATCAGTTTTGCCCTTAATGCATTCTGAATAGATAAGAATCCACTAAGATATGCCTCCAATGCCAGGTGTGGAAGCGGCCTGCCAAAGTAGGGCGCACTGTACAAGCATGGCCACTCTCCATTGATTGCAATGGAAGTTCCCAAATATAGCCAAGCACTGACTCGGCTATTTCCATCAGTCATATAGAGATGAATGGAGAGGTGGTTGTGCATGCGCTGGGGTCTCTCCACCCACTTCCATTGGTCTTCCGAAAATAGCCAAGTGCACACACTTGGCTGTTTTTGGAACTAACATAAAAGTGAACGTAGAGCATGCAAGGTGTGCTCTTCTTCGCTTTGGTTGCCCTGCATTGGAGATAGCAGTGTTTCCCAAATTTAGGACCTACACTGAGATGAGACAACCTCTTTAAGTTTCTTGACATTTAGTAAGGTAATTTATAAAGCTGAAATATGCCTATATTAGTTGTATTTCAGGTGCAGATTGCGGCGGTGCGACTTCTCCTTTCCCACACCAAGTCTAAAAAAAGTGGGCGGGGAAGAGGACGGATCGGCAGGCCCGTCTCATTTACCATTTTCTATGGCTCTTTTAGGCGTAGGAAAAGGTCTAAATGTAAGACAGCTAGGTAGCTGTCTTATATTTTGAATCAGCGGTGGAGCCGCTGAAGTTATGAAGAGACCAACGTAGGGGTTTATTAAAGGGGTTGTCCGAGTTATGAAAAAAAAATATGTAGCACTGTAAATCTGATGGGCAGCAATATATAACTGAGCTAAGCAAGTTCCCTGGTTCTCTTCTGGCCCTTTGTTTACCTGCAATAACAACAATCTCTGCCCCTCCCCCTGCACTGCAAAGGGAATTGAATAAGTCTGTCCTGAGTGACATGTCTGCCTGCTGGGAGACTCAGCAGCATGTTGTATGTGTAGGACTACAGGTCCCAGCTGTACAATGACACTACTGATACACACAGGATCTTCCCCCTACCTGTTGTGCAATGCTCTGCAGAACTCCTCTGTCAGCTCCTGTGCCCAGCATTTGTCTCCTCACTGCCTGCAGCTACTCAGTAAAGCTTTAAACCCTAAGTCTGTGCAGCTGAAGGGGTTAAGAATCCAGGGAGAGAGCAGACAGCAGCAGAGGACAGTGCAGGGGGCGTGGCCAGTGTACAGACTTATATCTGCTCTCTCAGGCTTGTGCACCAATCATTATCAGATCACGGAGAGAAGCTGACATCACAGGTCATGTGACCCTCAGTGATATCTGAGAAAGGAGCAACTACAGATACATAAGTGCAAGAACAAAAAAATAACACAATAACAACCTCTTTTAGACCGGCGTCTAAAACACCAGTCTTAATAAATGTGCCCCTTAAAGAACTGCATTCAGTGAGAACAGACATGTAAGGCCTCATGCACACGACCGTTGTTTGGGTCCGCATCCGAGCCGCACTTCAATGGGCCCGCAAAAGATGCAGACAGCACTCCGTGTTCTGTCCGCATCCATTGCTCCGTTCTGCGGCCCTGCAAAAAAAATATAACATGTCCTATTCTTGTCCGTGCTTTGCAGCTTCCTTTTTTTGCGGATCCGCGGTTTGCGGACCGCAAAAAACGGCACGGTCATGTGCATGAGACCTAAAATTCACAGCTGTGCAGCGAGTTTAGGCACACTATAGTACATGCAGAAAATACAGGCATAATAGACATTTAGAAGTGAGCACAGAAATAGAATGTCCTTAGACTGGTACAGACATAATGTATTTGCATAGTCTGCAGTTTCTCACATCTGTTTTTACTGGCAGCGGCACCTTTTTGGTTGGATAAACCTAAGGACCTGATCTTAGCTCCTGGAGAAAATGGTCAATTGGTGTGTCGTGCCAATGGCAATCCTAAACCTACTGTTCAATGGATGATGAATGGAGAGCCGTTATCAGGTAGGAGGGGTGGGAGTGGTATGTGTTGGTGACCTTTACAATTTGGTCAGTTTATTATGTGACAGATACAGGTAGGCTGGCCATGTCCACAATACTGATGCCAGTGCTACATGATATGTAATGCAGGGTTAAACTTCATCCTATCTGCACAGTATCTTAAGGCCAGCTTACACAGGCAAATGGAGCAGGCTATTGTCGGGAAGGAATCGTTCCTTCCCAACAACTGCTCATCAGTAGAGGCGAAAGCTGCATTTACATGCAGCGATCCCTCAAATGTATGGGGATGAACGATGGCTACTCTACTGCCATCGCTCATTCCCATACAGATTCATTATTTCTGGGTAGCAGTGTGCTGTTAAGACTGCACAATCTTCTGCCCACAAGCAGTCATTTAGGTGTCCATATGAATGATTGTTCACCTGATGAAGGAGCTTTTCACTTGATCATTGGGGTATCAGTGGCACCTTTACATGGACAGAATATCAGGAACGAGTGTTTGTACAAAAGATCATCCCAGATAATCTGCCCGACAGTTTTACACTGTGAAGCCTTATCTCTGATTTCCTGACAGCTCATAAACACTCTTATAGCTAAATTCCTATTCTATTGATATATATATATATATATATATATATATGTAGATTGTAAGCCCCCACGGGCAGGGCCCTCTCTCCTTCTGTACCAGTTTGTAACCCGTCTTGTTTATGATTAGTGCAATTGTTTGTATTATGTAAGTATACCTCTTCTTATATGTACAGCGCTATGGACTGAATGGCGCTTCAATAATAATAATAATAATAATAATATAGAATATTGCTTAAATGAGTGTTTATGCACCATCATAAGTTCAGAGATAATGGCTATACATATAGCTGTCACATGAGTATAAAACTAAGATTACAGATTTTTAGCCCAAAGTGATTAAAATGGAATTAAAAAATTGCCATCGAGGGGGTTTATAGCTGGTGAGATAGTTCCTATGTCCTATTAGTGAAGCATAGCATACTAATACCACAGTAATATTGATCAGTAGTAACTCATTGTATAGGGTTTGATCCCTCCTTGAACCTCATCCTGAAGTGCATTATAACTGACCCAATAGGACTGCTGACCTTCTCATCCCACTGTTTCAGTCAGGCTAGGAGTCACATAACAAAAGCTGTACTAATGTCATTTGTACTGTTAGTGCCCTCTTGTGGTCCAGTGATGAAACTGTAATGGGAAGGAGACTTTTTTTGCGCTGTCCAGGGTACTTAAAGGGATTCTGTCACCTCTTTTTACCCTATAGAGATGCAGACATGCACAGCTAGATCGCCGCTAGCATGTCCGCAATATACCTGTCCCATATCTCTAAGTGATTTTATTTCTGTAAAAAAAAAGATTTTATATATATGTAAATCAGCCTGGCGCTGGCTGGGCTCCAGAACAGTTAGTATAGCCCCTGGGCTGATTTACATTTGTATATATATATATATATATATATATATATAAAATCATTTTTTTTAAATAGAAATAAAACCACTCAGAGATATAGGACAGGTATTTTGCGGACATGCTAGCGGCGATCTAGCTGTGCATGTCCGCATCTCTATAGGGTAAAAAGAGGTGACAGAATACCTTTAAAGCAAATAGCAAAATGTAATCACTCAAAGTAATTTTTTTTCACAAACACCCGTGAACAGTTTCAAAAATGTTGTATTCTTCAATGTTGAGCTGTGGAATAAGTTCCTAATACCTGATCCGGCCATCCACATATTACATTGTATTAGTAGGCTTAATATATATATTATTTTTATTTGTAATTTGGCAACACATTGTTCATTTAATTTCCTTCATCTATCCTGTAGTAACAGATCCAAACCCTAATTTTGAAGTTGCTGGTGACACCATCATCTTCCGTGAAGTGCAGAGCGGAAACAGCGCAGTGTTTCAGTGCAACGCATCCAATGCCCATGGCTATCTGTTGGCTAATTCCTTTATCAACATCCTGGGTAAAATGACTTGGATACAATATTTTCATTTGTGTTATGGCTTGTGGTTGACAAATCTGTCTTAAACGGGCTATGGTGTCTCTACACTCTACACCAAATGAACTGAAGGGACACATATAAAATAATCACAAATTTTATTGAGTAATTGACATTACAAAAAAAACATAAAGAAAAAATAATGTTAGACAACAGTAATAGTAATGAGTAAAGTAGAAATAACTAAAACATATTACCTAAAGTTAGTAGGACCACAAAAAGGATCGGACCCTGGACCGGCAAAGAGCGCACCCCGACACACGTTTCGCTCCGCTTTTTCAAGGGGCGTATAGTGTCGCACTGCGACATTTGACATGCTGCGACTTTGACACGAAAGTTGCAAAAAAATCAATTTGGACAGTCGCGTCGCAGTTGCAGCATGTCACATGTCGCAGTGCAACACCATAGACTATCATCATAAAAATTGTCGCTCTACATTGGACACATGTAGCAGTGTAGCTGTGCTCTATGTGTCGTGCGACTTAGTGTCATTGTGTAGCCCTAACCAGTGATGGCCAGTTCGCATTGTTCGCCCGCGAACACATGGGGGCTGCCATCTTTTCTCACAAGTCCGGCGAGGCGCAGATAAGTCCTTACCTGTGCCTGTGCGCGAGCCGGTCTAAAATCAAATGCGGTCACCGGGAGCAGGCAGTTCCGAGAACAGCCCGATGAAGGCCCCCGGTGGAACTGCCTGCTCCTGGTGACCGCATTTGATTTCAGACCGGCTTGCGCACAGGAACAAGTAAGGACTTACCTGTGCATTGCCGAACTTGTGAGAAAAGATGGCAGCCTGCATGTGTTCGCGGGCGAACAATGTGAACTAGCCATCACTGGTCCTAACCTAAAGCTGACCTACAGCAGTGAAGAAAAATGGCTGGGTTGTTATGGAAACCTGGAGTAAAACTGTGTGTATGTAGAGGCTAAGGGCCTGCGAGCTTCTATTGGCTGATAAGAGACATGTGACCGTGTGTATGGCAGTTCGGATATGAATAGAAATATTTGCAGGCTTGTATTGGCTAATGCAGGTAATTTTTGTGGAATATCTCAGAAACAGTACGTCCTAGAGAGCTGAGACCCCCACAAGATTTCTTTCCAGGTAGCAAGGAATGTGTATACCAAGTTTCGTTGAAATCGATGGTTGCGTTTTTGAGTGATCGCGGAACATACATACATACACACATTTATACATCAATACACACATACATATATACATACATACATACATACGTCTTTCTTTATATATATATATATATATATATATATATATATTACTGTATTGCATCTCACAGCTCATGAAGCCTGGACTGTGTTGGGGCCAGTGAATGTTACCTAAGGCTACTTTCACACTAGCGCTTGATCGGATCCGTTCTGAACGGATCCGATCATATTAATGCAGACGGAGGCTCCGTTCAGTACGGATCCGTCTGCATTAATAACTTAGAAAAATTTCTAAGTGCGCAAGATGCCTGAGCGGATCCGTTCAGACTTTCAATGTAAAGTCAATGGGGGACGGATCCGCTTGAAGATTGAGCCATATGGTGACCTCTTCAAGCGGATCCGTTCCCATTGACTTACATTGTAAGTCTGAACGGATCCGCTCGCCTCCGCACGGCCAGGCGGACGCAAGCAGCGTTCAGCAAGATGAACCCCTTTAACATATTTATTCTTCACTTGTCTACCTTCTGGTTTACCGTAAATGTCAGTGTATTATTATGAGCTGTGTTTCATGTATTAAATTAATATCACCATTGTATGAATCCATGTTACCATCAGCACCACTGTGTAACAGCCATGTGATATAGTAACATTTCTTTTATAAACCCTTTGTCAGGCAGTATTACAGTAAACTTTTGGTTGGGAACACTATAATTTGGTGTGCTGACCCATTCTCTCCTCGTATGTGAATAGTCTATGGTGTATCGGAGGTACACCACTTAGGTTTTGGCACCCGAGAAGTGCGACAAGAAATTGAGAAAGTGCTGCCTGACCCAAGCTTTGTTTCTGCATTGATGATTCTGATGTTTGCCTTCTATATTCCCACTTAAGATGTTCCCTCACGAGTTCTGGGCCCTCGGAATCAACTTATAAGAGTAATTGAGTACAACAGGACTCAACTAGACTGTCCGTTCTTTGGCTCTCCTATTCCCACACTTCGGTGGTAAGAACGGCTTCTGTTAGATTTGTATAGCATTGCGGTTACAGGGTGAATTAACATTACATTTCTGTGCCCTTATGTGTGTAGGTTTAAGAATGGACAGGGCAGTAACCTGGATGGAGGAAATTACCGGGTACATGAAAATGGTACCCTAGAGATTAGTGTTGTAAGGAAAGAAGATCAGGGCAAATACACCTGCGTTGCCACCAACATCCTTGGAAATGCTGAAAATACTGTGCGGCTGGAGGTCAAAGGTAGATAAATGCAAAAATAAAATGAAATGCTATTGAACTCAAAATCGTTTCTGTACTTGTGTACCCTGTCTTTTTTTATACTGTATTCTTACCAGTATACATAGATAAACCCTAGAGAGGGAGGTTTATCATTCCCCTATGCTTTGTTTTTGGCATAAAAAATTTGTAGAGCCTGGTTTTGTGATTATTATTTTTTTTAATGCCATTTGACCTGCGCCTTCTCATAAAGTAAATGCAGCCTCCGGTGGTGCATGGGATATCAAGATCTGTGTAGCACATGCTGGGCCTTAATAAATTCGGGCCTAAGAGTCCACAGCAAGGGGGGCATCTGGTGGAAAAAAGTGTAACGGCAAACTGCCAGCAGCCTTAATGGAATCAAACTGAGGTATGCAGAACCAGTAGAATACAGGGCATCATCGTGTGAGTACCCTGCAGTAGCCTCGTGATAAGATACAAACTGACTGTATCACAAATCACTATGATACAGTCAGTTCTGGTCAGGGATGCCAAAGTTGGCCCGGGAGATGCAACCGACACACGGATCATGTTTCCCAGGGTGAATATAGAAACATATATTAAACAGCCAGCAGCCACCATAGACAAAACGAATGACGTTCAAATTCTCCAGAGGAAGCTTCCAAGCGATGTACATCGGGCACAGTGGATCCCCTGGTGGTCAGCATATAAGGCTCATTGCTGTTCTTATATTTATCATGTGGTTTGAACTTGATCTGTTTGTCCACTGTGGCTATGCTTCATGATTACGGCTGCTGGCTGTTTAATATGTGTTTCTATATATGTCCTTAGGATTTTTACTGGGTTTTTATAACTCAGTTTGATAAAAAAAATATTCTGCTGGCTTCTATTATGTCTGCGGCTTTTCTTCCACCTGGTGGCCCTCTTTGTCTACCTAGTCCTGTGTTAAAGGGGTTATCCAAAGCTGTAAACTTAGGGGGTGCAACCAATAGCAGGCTGCACAGTGACCTGCCCCCTTGTGTCACGTGTGACGCAAATGGAGCGAGTCACCGTCACAGCCCGCTATTGGCTGCACCCCACATTGCCGGATGTTGTGATCTACACAACTGAGAGATGCAACAACGGCCATGGAGGCCAGGTAAGTATTATCTGTATGAGGGGCCTGGGCATTGTGGCGGGGAGGGGGTTACAGCTTTGGATAACCCCCTTAAATTTTTTTTAACCCTTGATGTATATCTATGTAAACGTAGGGTGATTTTTTTGGACCTTAAAATTTTTTATTTCATGATGGTCTGTCCTCCATGATGGCTTTCTTGGAGCTGATGTGTACACATACATATGAGTACATCAGGACACGGAAACATCTAAAATCACTTTAGGCTACTTTCACACTTGCGTTCGGGGTTCCGCTTGTGAGTTCCGTTTGAAGGCTCTCACAAGCGGCCCCGAACGGATCCGTACAGCCCCAATGCATTCTGAGTGGCTGTGGATCCGCTCAGAATGCATCAGTATGGCACCGTTTTGCCTCCGTTCCGCTCCGTGACAGGTCTGTGCTATAAGCAATGCGCCGCACAGACCTTTCACTTACCAGTAAGAGGAGCGACCGGCCGGCCACAGACAGCGCAGGTAAGTATAATGCTTCTAAAATTGCTAAGTAACCATGGCAGCAAGAACTGCAGTAGCATTCTGGCTGCCATGGTAACCGATCGGAGCCCCAGCGATTAAACTGGGACTCCGATCAGAACTCTCCGCTGCCACCAATGATGGGGGGCGAGAGGGGGGGCCGCACTGGCCACCAATGAATTTAATACTGAGGAGGGAGGGCGGGGCGCACTGGCCACCAATGAATTTAATACTGGGGAGGGAGGGAGGGGGGCCGCACTGGCCACCAATGAATTTAAAACTGGGGAGGGAAGGGGGTCTGCCCCCTGCTGCCTGGCAGCACCTGATCTCTTACAGGGGGTTATGATACGCACAATTAACCCCTCAGGTGCGGCACCTGAGGGTTAATTGTGCGGATCACAGCCCCCTGTAAGAGATCGGGTGCTGCCAGGCAGCAGGGGGCAGTTATGTACACAGTTCTTAGTATATTCTAACTTGAAGAGTCCCCATCACCATGGGAACGCCTCTGTGTTAGAATATACTGTCGGATCTGAGTTTTCACGATGTGAAAACTCAGATCTGAAAAAGCTGTCTAATGCAGACGGATCCATTCTGAACGGATGCAAGCGTTTGCATTATAGGTGCGGATCCGTCTGTTCAGATACCAGACGGATCCGCACCGAACGCAAGTGTGAAAGTAGCCTTAGACTGTTATAAATACACGTATCATAATACTATAAGAATGATAAAAAGTATGACCAAATCCACAAAAATATTCAGCTTAACACTTTTCCCTCTCAAATTAAATTCATCAGTAGATACAGTTTGCTGTCTCCTGTCAAGTTTTTTAAATCTATTTCTTCGTATATTTGTTCTTGAGAAGCTGTGTGACCACCAAAACGCGAATAGCAGCCGTGTTTGTTCCGCATTTTTTGGGAGGGGGCACGGAAGGGACATACCGGTGTGCTTTCCGCATCTTTTGCAGCCCCATTGAAATGAATGGGTCTGCATCCGACCCGCAAAAAATGTGAATCAGATGCAGACCAAAAATATGTTAATGAAGTTAAAAGTAATTTCAAAAGTTCTCATGTTTCCACGTTTCCATCTGCAGAGGCTACCCGTATAATTAAGGGGCCAGAAGATCAGATAGCTAGACGAGGCACCACAGTGCGCTTGGACTGTAGAGTAAGGAGTGATTTATCCCTGAGATTAACAGTAATATGGATGAAGGATGATACACAGCTGTACATCAGCAGCAGGTGAGTAGGATTATAAAACACTGAATTGCCTTAAAGGGAATCTGTCACCATGATCTTGGACTATTATCTGGAGTAATGTATTAGTAGTACTGCACATAAGAGGCAGTAGGAGAAAAAAAAAGGGATCTGGACTCCTTGTATGCAACACTACTCATGTATTACTGCAGATAACGGTCAAAGATCGTGGTGTCGGGTTCCCTGTTAAGGGGTTATTGGACCGTACACAGTCTGATAATCACTGTTACCACTGGCTGGGCTATGTCAGTTTGTGTAGGGAAACACTCCCAGCTGATAAATCCCAGTTATCAATCGTAACAGGAATGATGCAAGCCATGTTTATAAGGAAAAATGCTCCAGAATTATTATGTTAAGTGGAATACAATTATTCACTAAAACAGACTTGTTACGAATGGTCAAGGGTCCTCTTAGGGCCACTTCCATGCTTCAGTATCCTGGTCAGTATTTTGGTTGAGTATTGGCTGATGCACAAAACTGACCAAAATACACAAATGTGAATGTGGTCTTAGGAAGGTTCTCCAGTTATAAAGAAACTTGCACAGACTACAACAGATTGCCACGTCTCTAATCTTGCAGCCATGTTAGAGGAGTGTGTAAATAGAACAGAGAGTAAATGTAATAAATATTTTATTTTTTTAGACAATTATCATTTATACAATTGTCTGCTTTACTTAAGCCATATACTACCAAGAACTTTATGAAAATCTAACACCAGCTATGTCTGCTTCTAGTAACCATCTTATCTCACAGTGTCCATTCTTTTAACTACTGAAAGCCAGTTTGAGTTAGGGCCCATTTACACAGGTTCATATACAAAACAAAAAAAAAAGTTAAGAGGCTCAGCTTAATGTATAAATTTCATATTACTTTATCACCCATTTGCACAAATGCATACAAGCCTATGGCAGTCACATAAATGTAAAACCTACATTGAAATTGCCAGACAGCTTGAAAACAGTATCATTGTTTATTAATTCAATACAAATAAATAATTACATGATTTAAAACAGGTATACGTGCAGGGAAAAAGCAACATCAACAGAAGGAAACACAATGGGAATAGTTCATATCCATCCAGAAAATGATATTTACAAAATAAAGTGCGAGTGCTACATATAACAAAATAGTGTATGACCAGGACAAGAATCAATTACCCATAATGTGTTGCTGGTGCCATCCCGGAGGCGAGACATTATGGGTAATTGATTCTTGCCCTGGTCATACACTATTTTGTTATATGTAGCACTCGCACTTTATTTTGTAAATATCATTTTGTGGATGGATACAAACTATTCCCATTGTGTTTACTCCGGTTGATGTCGCCTTTTCCCAGCACTTATGTAAATGAGTATTTAGTTTTGAAGTCTAAAGTTGATCAAAACAGACAATTTCAACTGAAACTGACGTTCGTCGGCTGAAATCTAACAACAAACGATTATTTTAGCTGACCAATGATAGGTCATTATCGTCTGAAAAGAAGTCGGCCTCGTTTAATATTTTCATCCATAAGTTGGATGAAAGATTATTCTTTGAAAGAATGTTCCCCGAAAGATCTTTTGTCCATCGCCCAGTTAAATTGAACGTGTGCATGGCCGTGTCAGTGAAAGGAACATTCACCAGATGTACAGTATGTTTGTTTGTTCAACTGCTGTTCAACCATCAACCAACATCTGTCTAATGTGTATGGCCAGCTTTATTGATGTCTACACTCTGACTGACCCCTGTAAGTGAACAGCACTGCTGTGCGTCTTGTATACCACCCTCACACACAGCTCTGTTTATGGCTCTTTTTAATTCTAGAATGAAGAAAGAGGATGATGCTCTCGTTATTTTTGGGGTAGCAGAGAGGGACCAAGGCGCATACACCTGTGTGGCCAAAACTGAGTTGGATCAGGACTTTGCTAAAGCCTATCTCACCATTCAAGGTACTTACATTTCTTACAACTGGTTTTGGTTATTGCATTCGTACATTAATAGGATTGATACCAAACAGAAGATACTGGCGTCTTGAGTAAAGGCATGTTTATAAGAGCTATAAAATTAACTAAATTAGAGAAACAATGAGGGAGATTTATCAAACTGGTGTAAAGGAAAACTGGCTTACTTGTCTATAGCAACCAATCAGATTCCACCTTTCATTTTTCCAATGGATCTCTGAAAAATGAAAGGTGGAATATGATTGGTTGCAATAGGTAACAAAAGCCAGTTTTCCTTTATCCCAATAAATTTTTCACATTATTTACCTTTACAATTTTTCTTTGTTTCCACACCAGCATATTCTTGTATGGACCCCTGTGGCATAGTCTGTGTTTACATGCGCACATCAGGCAGTGGCTGCTTGGCATGGTGATGTTACTGTGGATCATCACCGCAAAGATTGGCAATTAGCAGTCATTACACAACTTAGTAATAAGGAATTTGGCACCAGAAAATCACCTACTGAATTAAATCCAGTTTTTATGTTAAACACATAGACCTAGATTTACTATTCGTTAGACAGGGTAAATTGGGGCCAAGCAGACCAAAAATGTGCTAGATTTATCACAGTGACTGAGGTTGTATGATAAATCTGGCACATTTTACAATGCCTAAGTTTATGCTATCTATTGGTTTGTGGCAGTAAAAGTTTTTTGTGATTTTTTTTTATTTTCTATGTCGCTATTTATTATTTTTTTTAAATCCTAAAATCCTGCATTCCAAGCCACCAAGTTTATAATTGACAATGCATTCCCTTTAGCAAATAGTAAATCAGCAGAGGGAGAGTTGTGGTCGTAAAATAAAGAACAATTGAAAGAACATAATTGGATTGAAAAGTTTATTCTTCTTCTTTATTCGACGATCTGAGAACTTTTTTGAACACTTACCATGTTTACCTAACGTGCTTATATGCAACTTTTATATATTGTCACTTTTATATGCAAGATGCTCACATATATCACTGCACAAATACAGTATATCACTACATAAAAGTTTAGCTTTACTCACTAGAATGCCCACATAGAAAGTCGTTCTTCTTCATAAAGATTGGAAAGTGCTGTACATGGTCTCTTAATTAGCTGGGACAATACAACAGGCGATTGTCAGCATGATCTGCCAACGGCAAACAATGATTTTTGTTTATGCACAAATGATCTATTACCCAATGAACGAGCATTACATATACATGGTTGTCTGGTCAAGTGTGTATGTACTGTTGATGGGGAGAGAGCTTTGTCTCCTGGGAGAACATTATGCAACAAGGTATCTCCCAAGGAAAGAGAACCATCTTGCTAGCACCATTTTGTGGAAGTGGCTCCCAATGAGTCAAAATCAGACTTTTCAACATGCCTTGGGACATGACAAGAGAAAATAGCCTAACCAAATATCCATCCATAGACAGCTGTTTCAGTGTGCTTGCCCCGCATTAGTATGGAGTATGACGCTGGCTGGGTGAATGCGATGCCTTGGATGAATCTTAGATAGGATACTGACAGGTCTGGTCTCTTTAAAGAGAGCCAGTGCCCTACCTAAACTGAATCCAAGGCATTGCACTCAGCATCTTTGCATATTGTTTTCCCATGAAGCATCGCCAATAAGTCGGCCTTTTGGCTAAGATCAAGTGTAGTATCTGTTCTTATCAGTCCTGGTGAACCGGAACATTGGGATATTGAGCAGAGAAGCCTAGGGTGTTCGCCTTTGACCATTATAGCCACATGGTAAGTGACCAAGGGCCTCCGGATCGAAGCCATGGGCTGAGGTGTTTGAAAGCCCAAGGTGCAGAAATGTCTTAGGAATGATGACCCTGGGGTGCCTGAACTAACTGGTGGTGGCACATTTGCACGCACTTGCCTTTCTAATATTTTGATCGCACTAACCTCTCTTTGGTCGGCTTCGAGCCTGGCATAATATGAGGAATTTTTATGATTCTGACTAAATTTACAGGCCGTAGCTGGCTCACATTCACTTATTTCTTTTTATGTTCACTGTGTGTTCCCTTTACATGTTTGTTTGTCACTAGTAGTTTTCAGGGGTGCAGCACCCTAACGGGCTACCCCCTGAGGTCCAAGGGGGTGAGAGGCCAGACCTCGATTTTGGCTCTTGGCCAACACCTGGGGTCTCAGCCAGGTGGAAGAAAGAGTATCAATTGGCCCTTCTCCAGCTTTGGCTGAGGTATAGCTGCTAGTCCTGGTCTCTTACAGAAGCCTTCTTGTCCAGAGGGACTGGGACTGGTTTATGGGAGGGCCTTTCTCTTATGGAGAGGGCCTGCGATAGAATGCGACCTAGTGCACGTTTTTGTGTGGCACCTGCACGATTTTGTTGCATGAGTGTAGAAAGCGCGTCTCCATACCGTAGAGTACCTCCAGTAACTCTCCAGGGAGAACAAAAAGATCGGTGAAAAAATTAACTTTGGCCACTGCTTCTTTACCCCAAGGGGAGAGTTAGGAGCTCCACATACACATTAGAAAGTTGGCTGAACCTCCTAAATGTAGCAGGCTCAGTCAGCAATACAATAGTGAGTATGAGGGCGTTAAGTCAATCAATGGAGTACATTTATCAAAACTGGTGTATAGGAAAGCTGGTTTAGTTGCCCACAGCAACGAATCAGATTCCACCTTTCATTTTTAGAGCTCCTTTGGAAAGGAAAGGTGGAATCTGGTTGCTATGGGTAACTAAGCCAGTTCTCCTTTACATAAAGGTTGATAAATCTCCTTGAATGTGTTTAGGTTTGTTTATTTATTTAAAGAGAAAGATTACCAGTTAGCAGGAGCTTAATTTCTCCTTAAAGGGGTTCTCCGAGCTGTTCATATTAATGACCAATCCTCAAGAGAGGTCATCAATATGAGATCGGAGGGGTCCGACACCCGGCACCCCCACTAATCAGCTGTTTGAAGAGAAGGCGCGCGCCATGCAAGCGCTGCCTCCTCTTCATTGTTTACCTGCTCGCCTTCGCATCCGCAGAGGTGAGCAGGTGTAATTACACCCAAGCCGTCCCATTCATTTCAATAGGATGAATCGCTCCTATAGAAGTGTATAGGAACGAGTCGTCCCATTGAAATGAATTGGACGGCTAGGGTGTAATTACACCTGCTTACCTCTGCGGATGCGAAGGCGAGCAGGTAAACAATGAAGAGGAGGCAGCGCTGGCCTTCTCTTCAACAGCTGATGGGGGGGCGGGTGTCGGACCCCCACTGATCTGATATTGATGACCTATCCTGAGGATTTCATCAATAAAAATAACTTGGACAACCCCTTTAAACATATGTTTCTATGTTACAATATCCGAGGCCACTGTGCAGTTGCTGGCGTTTGGTTTTTGGTCCCTAATATAACATTAACATTCTTATCAGTAACATTTCCTTGTTCGTTTGCAGAAACCTCCACCTCACCTACTAGCCGACTGACAACACTACAAAGAGGTAACCTCTCCCTACTAATCTCCTCACCCTGCAGGCCACTCCGAATGTTGTCAGAAATAATAAAGGTTGTTGCTATATCAGGATATACTTCTCAGAGATAAGCAGTGCTTTCTTTGTCTTATTTTCTTTTTATTACTTTATAATATATACTTAACATCCAGTGCATTTTAGTTAAAGAAGATCTACCGCCAGACTTCACAATACATTCTGCATACTTCTTCATTTTAATAGCAGGTGGGAAAACATTTAAAAAGGATTAGGCCTAGTTGACACAGATCCGTTGTTCCGTTTTTGAGTTCCGTTGTGTTTCCGTTTCTGTTCCGTTTTTCTGTATGGCATATACAGTATACAGTAATTACATAAATTGGGCTGGGCATAACATTTTCAATAGATGGTTCAGCAAAAACGGAACAGATACGGAAGACATACGGATGCATTTCCGTATGTGTTCCGTTTTTTTGCGGACCCATTGACTTTAATGGAGCCACGGAACATGATTTGTGGCCAAATATAGGACATGTTCTATCTTTCAACGGAAAGGAAAAACGGAAATGCGGAAACGGAATGCATACGGAACACATTCAGTTTTTTTTGCGGAACCATTGAAATGAATGGTTCCGTACACGAACCGTATACGGAACACAAAAAAACGGCCCATACACTCGCAAAATAAACGTTTGTGTGAACTAGGCCTTAGACATATGCTTAACCTCAACAGTTTTGCACAAGCTCTGCTCGAACTTTGAGAAAAGACACTAAGGGGGAGATTTATCAAAAAAATCTGATTCTACCTTTCATTTTTCACAGATCCTATAGAAACTGAAGGTTGGAATCTGCCATGGGCAACTAAGCCAGTTTTCCTTTACACCAGTTTTGATAAATCTCCCTCTAACAGTTCAGCCCAGGTAGAGCTCAGGCAGCAGGGGAACAGGGGATACCTGCTATAACCTCTCATATCACGCGCCTGGTAACACTTAGAGATATGGGACTGATCTTGTTTGAAAGCTGACAGTCTAGGAGAATGGCAGCATGATCTCCTCTACATTAGAAGATGTGTTAGTATTCGGTTGGGAGTAATAACATTTGAAAGTGAAAGCACGTTTCAGCTGCTTTCAATTCTGACCCGATGTACAGTAAATAATATTGCCATTCTGGTCTTTAACCTTTCCGCTACAAGTGCCGTACATGTACGGCGCTGAAGCTATAGGCAAACAAGGCGTCTGCTCGCACGTGCTGCAGGCTTCATGGCCGGTTTCAAACAGCAGAGACCTGCGGCTAATTACTGCGACCGGCAATAATGCTGATCGCGGCAATTAAAGGCTTTAGATGCCGTGATCAAGTGGCATCTAAATTCTTAAAAACCCAGAGGCTTCCGGGCATCCTACCGACATCCCCAGCAGACAATAGGGATGCCGGTAATTGGTTTAAATGGGCTCAGCCTGGCTGAAGAGGCTGAGAACATTCAAACTGCAATTGTTCAATTCAATACATGATTATTCAAAATTAAAATAGATTTTGTAGGTTCGTAATAGGCTTCAAAATCATTACAAAAAAAACAGTTAAAACATACATAAATAAAAAAATAAAAAAAAGTTGTGTAGGGAGAACTGAGTTTTAGCGCTCCAGGGATGAAAATTTATAGTAAGAATAGAAAATGTATAAATAAAGTATATTCAAAAAATATTTTTTAGGGGGTTAGGGACAACATATTAAAAGTGGAAGGTGCCTCAGGACCATGCTGGAGGTGACTTCCATGGAGGAGGGGGACAACATATTAAAAGTTAGTATAAAAGTTTAGTTACTCTTTAAATCACCCCCCTTTCCGTATAATAAAAAAATGTATGCCTAAATAACAAAAAATATAAACATGATGGGTATCACTGCGATCGAAAAACGTCCATACTATTAAAATATTTGAAAAAAAATCCAATATGTGAATGGCGTAACAGAAAAAAGGGTCAAAATAGTCCATTTGCAATTTTTTATTGCTTTTCTTCCCCCAAAAAATGTAATAAAATGTGTTCAAAAAGTCACACACACTCCAAAATGGTATCAATAAAAACTACAGATTGTCCCGTAAAAAATGAGCCTCAAACAGTAGATATAACTATAAACAAGTTATGAGGTCAGAATATTGTGATGTAAAAAAAAAAAAGTACATTTTTTTAACACTATTTAGACATATAAAACCTATACATATGGGGTATCTTTATAATCATACTGAATCAGAGAATGAAGGGCAAAGGTCAGTTTTGCCGCAAACGGAATGTCGTGGGAACAAAACCCGTAAAACAGTGGAGGAATTGTGTTTTTTTCCAATTCCACCCTATTTTGATTTTTTTTTACCGTTTCCCGCTACATTGTATGCTATAATTTATGGTGGCATTAGGAAGTACAACTTGTCCCGCCAAAAATAAGCCCTTATACAGCTATGTGAACGGAAATATAAAAAAGTTATGGCTCAAGGAAGATAGGTTACCAAGCCTGAGATATGAAAAGTGAAATCAGTCCTCCCACTTCAGCTTGGAGAAGGAGAGAGAACAGTGGGATAGCTGGCAGGTTGCAAGGAGGAAAGAAAAAATATATAAATTTGGAAACATCATAATCGTTCTCAACCCGCACAATAAAGTTATCGGGGGAGATTTATCAAAAGTGGTGTAAATGAAAACTGGCTTACTTGTCCATAGCAACCAATCAACCACCTTTCATTTTCGAAAGGAACTCTAAAAAATCTGATTGGTTGCTATAAGCAACTAGTTTTCCTTTACACCACTTTTGATAAAACTCTCCCATCATGTTATTTCCACTACTGCGTGAACATCATAAAAATAAAACCAACATGTTAAAATGGCTTTTTTTTACCTTTCCCCTAAAAATTAAATAAGAAAATGGTTCCTAAAAAAAAAAAAACACAACTCAAGGTTTCATACAGCTAAATTGAAGAAAAAATAAAAGTTATGACCACTGGAACACAGAGGGGAAAAATATTAAGGCTAAAATTCGTCTTGTCACTAATTAGTTAAAAAAGAACGTACTTGTGCCCCCTGAGTTGTGCGCCAACTAGATATACTTTAGACATAAATTCAAAATGTACATTTTCGGGAGAGTTGTTTCAAATTTTAGTGTGACAATTGAGGGGTTGAAGGGATATTCTGAGGTTTTTTTAACTGATGACCTATCCTCTGGATAGGCTATCAGTATCTGATCGGTGGGGGTCCGACAACTGGGACCCCTGCCGATCAGCTGTTTGAGAAGGCACTGCCACTCACAGTAGCACCGCAGCATTCTTGCAGGTTTGCCTAGGTCATGTGACACCACGATCATCAGTCACGTGGCCTAAGCGCAGCCCAGCCCCATTGACGTGAATGAAGCTGAGTTGCGATACCAAGCACAGCCGCTATACAGTGTACAGTGCTTGCTTAGTGAGCTGAGAGAAGGCCGTGGTGCTTCTGTGAGCGCCGATGCCTTCTCAAAGAGCAGATCGGCGGGGTTCCAGGTGTTGGACCTCTACTGATCAAATATCGATGACCTATCCAGAGGACAGGTAGTCAGTAAAAAGGTCTTGCAAAACCCCTTTAATAATGCATGCAGTTTGTATTGTGAAAACTGGTGACAGATGCTCTTTAAGGATCTTACACCTGGATCTAACCTAAAGCTATTTCTTATGGGATTATACAGTCTGGATCCCACCTGAAGGCTGTGTCTATCATAATGTATGTATCCTCTGTAGATAAACCAGATCCCCCCATGGACTTGGAGTTAACCGAACTTGCAGAAAGAAGCTGCCCAGCTCACGTGGACAGTAGGCAGTGATAACAACAGCCCTATAACAGGTGAGCTTGAGAATGCATATTCTTATAGATGGTTGGGACACATGGTGTGTACAACCCTAGAAGCACGTTTCAAGACTTTAGACCTACAAAGCATCATTTGTGTACTTTAGTGATTTTTGAGACACCTATTAAAATGATGTACTCTATGCGCATTTATAGAGCAGAAGAATGTGTATTTGTGTACTAATGCCACATTCACATGAGAGTGCATAGTGACCGTCAAAAAATAGGACATGTCCTATTTTTATCTGTTTTCACGGCCAGATGGACCCCATTGAAATCAATGGCTCAGACTGGAGAATAAAAAGTTCAGTCTCCAGAAGCATCAAAACTTCTTTAGGGTCCATTCACACGTCCGCAAGTGTTTTGCAGTCCGCAAATTTCAGATCCGCAAAAAACGGACACCGGCCATGTGCGTTCTGCATTTTGCGGACCGCACATGGCCGTCACCATAATAGAAATGTCTTTCTTGTCCGTGTCTGCAGACAAGAAAAGGACATGTTCCGGAACGGAAGTGTGGATGCGGACAGGAGACTGTGTGTTGTCCGCATCTTTTGCGGCCCCATTGAAAATTAATAGGTCCGCACCCATTCTGCAAAATTGCGGAACAGATGCGGACGTGTGAATGGACCCTTACTGTAAGAACTGTGAATCTGTGGAATAGACTTCCCCAGGACGTGGTCACAGCAGGAACAGTGGACAGTTTTAAAAAGGGTTTAGATGAATTCTTAAAGGTAAATTACATTAATGCTTATGAAAATGTGTAGAAATCTCAGTCTCGCTTCCTTTTGGGATTTGCGTCGCCACCTCCTATCTTTTGGTTGAACTTGATGGACTTATGTCTTTTTTTGTTTCAACCATATTAACTATGTAACTAATTGGGTATTAATCATATTGGTAGCACAATGGGGGGGATTAGATGTCCAGGGGACATCATGGGGGACATTATGTATACAGAGGGCAACAGGGGTTGGGATTCATTTGTTTTTAATGGCAGTTAAATATAAATGCAAAATGGCCATTAAAAACAGCCAGAAAATGGCAGCAAAATTGTTGAAAAATGGCCATTAAAAGCTGACAGTGTGTCCGTTTAATGTGGCAGGAACTGAGGGATTTTTTCAGCTTAGTTCTAGGGTTAACATAAGTCATATTTAAAAATGTTAGCCACCATAGAGAGTGGCAAAGTTATTTTATTTCTGTGATTTTTACTACATGTGGTACCTTTTAAGGACTTCCACTCTGCACTACAGTCTGTCCTGCAGTTTCCTTCATATATATCATAAGTTTGCGTATGCATAATATTCCATTGAGCAGGAGCCTGTATTTCTCTGTGCATTCTTAGTAAATTATTAACTGTCAGACATGCTCAACTGTTTTTCTCACTCATCAGGTTTTATTATACAGTTTGAGGAGAACCGTTACCAACCAGGTACCTGGCACAACCTTGCCTCAGTTCCTGGTAATGTGAACACTGCTTTGCTTCGTCTTTCTCCATATGTCAACTATCAGTTTCGCGTTTTGGCAATAAATGATCTGGGAAGCAGTATGCCCAGCCCATCATCGGAGAGATACCAAACTAATGGGTCACGTGAGTGATGACTTCTTGGTTTTATAATATAACATCTAGTCAAGTTTTTGGTCTTAATCCTATCCTAAAATTGATCTTTTGTTTTCCCACCAATGAGCTGCCTCTCTTTATTATGCTGTTGTATTGTAGCGTGCTCACATTTTGTTTGCATTTTTTAGCCCCAGAAGTTAATCCAAGTGATGTTCGTGGAGCGGGAACTCGTAAAGACAATATGGAGATCACATGGACAGTAAGTAATACTGTAAAAGATATGGGTTCCGAGGGTTTTTAATTAGCCCTCTGTTGAATGCATGGTTGTGTTCCATCTGTCTTTGCAACAATGCTGCTTATAGCTCCTACAGTGACTTCAGAAGTCACAGCGTGGAAGTCATTTTATATGATGGGTCAGGAGACGATGGAAGATCAAACCATTTTAAAAACACATCAAACCATTTAAAAAACACTAATATCACTTTAAGGGAATCAGACTTCAGGGCTACCTAAGAGTCAAACTAACAGAGGAATAATAGGACCTACCTAACGCATAATATAAATCTAAATGACAGTTATTCTGATTGAAGATATTATGTGGTAATGTAATTAGAATGGCCTATGTTGGAGGAGAGAAGGATCAGGATGTTGGATTTCAACATTCCCGATCCTTTTGTTCTCCAGCAAGTCAGCCTACACCACCCTCCACATTGAGATAGGGTTGCACCGGGTATCGAATTATCGATACTAAATTAATACTTTTGTACCCGGATCGATTCGATACCAGGATTTGCCATTTACCAATACTAGGCTGCACACTACTGCGCAGCCTAGTATCAGAGTACATGGCGAGTGCTGCTCTCAGCATGCGCCGTGTTCTGTTAAGCATTAAGGTGGAGAAGGAGAGAGTCTCTCCCTCATAACTGTGCGCTGCTGCCGCTGGCACCAATGAGAGGAGAAAGGGGAGGAGGAGGGGCTGTGGCCACTGCACCATCAATAAAGATAACTAACTAATTAATTCAAAAAGAGGCAGCGGGTACCGGCGGCAGAATCACATACCCAGCACCCGATCTCTATGACAGGGCGCTGCAATTAACTCCTCGGGTGTCACAGAGGTTGGGTGTCGGGTATGTGATTCAGCCACTGGCACCCGCCGCTTTTATTTGTATTAAAAGCTTAGTTAGCTTAATTGGTGGCGCAGTGCGCCCCCCCAATCCCCGATATTATAAACATTGGTGGCGCAGTGCAGCAGCAGGGAGAGTGTAAAATCCTATTCACCCTAATAGAGCTCTATAAGGGTGAATAGGACAAGGGATTAAAAGATCCCAGGTTCTAGCCTCTAAAGGGGCTAATAATTATTAAATAAAAAGTGTAAAAAATAACAAACACCAAAATATTAAGTTTAAATCACCCCCTTTCCCAATTTTACATATAAAATATATAAACAATAAATAAATTAACATATTACATATCGCCATGTCCGAAAAGTCCGAACTATTAAAATATAAAAAAGTATCTCCTATGCGGTGAACACCATAACATAAAAAATAAAAAAACACGCGATTCACCATTTTTTTGGTCACCTTGAAAAAAGTCTCGAAATAGCCAATTTGCTATGTTTTCATTGCTTCTCTTACCCCAAAAAATGTAATAAAATGTGATCAAAAAGTCAAGCACACTCCAAAATGGTATCAATAAAAACTACAGATTGTCCTGCAAAAAATGAGGCTCTAAACATCTTAGGCTACTTTCACACCTGCACAGACGGATCCGCACCTATAAATGCAAACGATAGTATCCGTTCAGAACGGATCCGTCTGCATTCTATGTAAAAAAAAAGTCTAAGTCTAATTGTTAGTCAGACGGATCCGTCCTGACTTTACATTGAAAGTCAATAGGGGACAGATCCGTTTGCAATTGCACCATATTGTGTCAACGTCAAACGGATCCGTCCCCATTGACCTACATTGTAAGTTAGGACTGATCCGTTTGGCTCCGTGCCGCCAGGAGGACACCAAGACGCTGCAAGCAGCGTTTTGATGTCCGCCTCCAGAGCGGAATGGAGGCGGAACGGAGCCAAACTGATGCATTCTGAACGGATCTGCATTCTTTCAGAATGCATTGGGGCTGAACTGATCCGTTTGGGGCCGCTTGTGAGAGCCTTGAAACGGATCTCGCAGGCGGACACTGAAACGCTGGTGTGAAAGTAGCCTTAGTAGACATAAGTATAAAAAAGTTATGGGGGTCAGAATATGGTAATGTAAAAAAAAAAATTTTTAATCAAAGTTTAAATTTATATTTACACTAATTAGACATAAAAACCTATACGGTATTGTTGTACCAACCCAGAGAATGAAGGGCATGCGTCAATTTTGCCGCAAACGAAACGCCGTGGGAATAAAACCCGTAAAATGATGGTGGAATTGCGTTTTTTTTTTCAGTTCCACTCCATTTGGAATGTTTTTACTGCTTCCCACTACATTTTATGCCATAATTAATGGTGGCATTAAAAAGTACAACTTGTCCCGCAAAGAATAAGCCCTCATACAGCTATGTGAACGGAAATATAAAAACGTTATGTGAAGATAGGGAAGTAAAATGAAAAATGAGAACACAAAAACTAAAACACCTCAGGTATCCTAAGGGTTAAGGCAGGAGTAAATGTCTAGTTCCTGTGTTTTCAGAGTAGATCTATTCTATGAATACTGAATCAACAGATCACAGATCAATATATCCTGAATTTTACACCACCTGCCGTATGCATGCGAGCCAACTGAGTATGTGCTACTATCCATTTAATTTAGGCTGGCATTACACAATAGACAGCTTGTTCAGTGGATAACATTCTCTCAGCTACCTTATACACAAGCAAGCTGAGAACATGCATATGGTCTCAATGTAGGGTTGTCACGATACCCACATTTTTTATTGATTTCGTTACCATGAAAAAGTATTGCGATACTTGATACCATTCGATACCCTGCGAAAAAAAAAAAAAACACTAAAAAAGCCGTGTGCATTCTGCATTTTATGGAGCGTCTGGCCCATAATAGAACAGTCCTATCCTATTTTTACGCCATTCACCATATTGGAATTTTTAAAAAATATTTTAATAGTATGGACGTTTTCGGTCGGTGATACCCATGATGTTTATATTTATTGTTATTTAAGTATTTCTTTTTTAATTTTACAAAAAGGGGGGTGATTTAAACTTTTATATATTTTTAAAGTTTTTTTTATTTTTTTGTGATGATTTTGAAGCTCTATATAAGCCTATAAATTTTGTCTAAAAAAAAAAATGTTTTTGTGTCTCCATATTCTGAGAGCCACAGGTAGGGTCTCATTTTTTGAAGGATGAGATGAGATGTTTAATTTGTATGATTTTGGGGTGCCTATGACTTTTTTATCTCTTGTTATTACACTTTTTGTGATGTAAGGTAACTTTTTACGGTGTTCACCTGAGGGCTTAGGTCATGAGGTATTTAGTTGTTACGGAAGCGGCGATAACTAATATGTCTACTTTTTTTAATTTTTACTATCAGGTATTTTTAAAATGGGTTTCGGTACTGAAAATTGCTCATTTCTTATCCTTGCCTGCCATATTGGTGGCCAAAATAATAATTGCAGCATGAACACTACCAGCCTCGTCAGTGAGGCTGATAGTGTTCAGCCCTACTACTGATGCCCCCATTGGCTGCAGGGAGTGTCGGTAGGAAGCCTGAAAGCGCAAGCTTCTGGGTTTTTGCGCATTTAGATGTTGTGATCTCAATTGATCATGATATCTAAAGCCTTTAATTACCACGATCGGTATTATTGCCGGTCACGTTAATTAGCTGCAGGTCTGTGCCGCCTGCCTGCCCTCCATTTTTTGCTGGAGCCCGTCGACACCCGTCCCGCAGCAAGAAGGAATAACTGATATCCAAGTTATAAATCTGTCGGCATCGATTATTACGGAGGATCAGGTTGGTGTGCTTTCAAAAGGGGTTATCTTTTTCCCCAACACACCACTTAGATTTGTACCAAACTATTCTCGATGTCAACAGATTTGCCTGAAGTCTTACACTTAAAGAGGACCTTTCACCGATTATGACACTGTGAACTAAGTATACAGACATAGAGAGCGGCGCCCGGGGATCTCACTGCACTTACTATTATCCCTGGGCGCTGCTCCGTTCTCCCGCTATGCCCTCCGGAATCTCCGGCCACTAAGTTATAGTAGGCGGAGATTTCAGTCACTAAGTTATGGTAGGCGGAGTCTGCCCTTGTTCTGCTCTAGCGCTGGCCAATCGCAGCGCAGAGCTCACAGCCTGGGAGTTTATTTTCTCCCAGGCTGTGAGCTCTGCAATGCGATTGGCCAGCGCTACAGCAGAACAAGGGCAGACTCCGCCTACTATAACTTAGTGGCCGGAGATACCAGAGGGCATAGCAGGAGAACGGAGCGGCGCCCAAGGATAATAGTAAGTGCAGTGAGATCCCCGGGCGCCGCTCTCCATGTCTGTATTCTTACTTCACAGTGTCATAATCGGTGAAAGGTCCTCTTTAAAAGACATTTCTGTGACTCCTGTACCTGATCCAGCTGATAGGGTTAATGTTGATACATGTGATGTTCCTTGTGTGAATGCTTGTTTCTCTGATTCTGCTCTACCACAAAGTAGTATGACTTTCCAGGAACTTATCCATATCAACTTTTTACAGGATTTACGGGTAAGGCAAGATGACTGTAATATTATTAGAATGTCTTCATTCAAAGTCTCAAATAGAGACTTTTATCCTATACATTCAAGATCTCTTGCCTTAGACCGCTATCAGGAGTTGGTGGAGAAGGATCTCTGTTCATTGCATGATTCCATTAGGGGTATGGGACATGGTACACAACTCCTCAGGGACAGGAATTTAACATACAATGAACTGAGGGCATTGCAGAATTTCCTGTGTTCTGGAGCTGGGGGAAATGAACAAACACATAAAGCCAGAGGAATTCGGAGGGCAAGAGTCAGAAGTAATCCGAGTTGATTCTTCTTGGTGTTAGAGGTGAGTTCTTCCTCTTCTGGCGTTGAGCTTTAGGAGTTCATCTCATCTCAAACGGGACTGTTTTCGGGATCTCAGGGAGAAAAGTTAGATCTTGTATCAAGTCCCAGTTCTCGATCTTGATAGGCTGTATCTTTCGGTGGTCGAACAGCTAGGCTAGGTCGGCATGGGAATGGACATTGTGTCTGTGACCGTTAAAGGCAAAGGTGAGACAGAATGAAAAGGTCCAGTGGTAAGGTATTTTTTTGTTTCTGAGCCAGTCCCTCAGAGGAATGAGGACCTTGTGCTTCTTTAGAGTCATGGGTGCTAGATCTTGATAGATGTTGATAGTTGCACATTGGTACATAACTGCAGAGGAGTTGCGGGACTTGGAAAGAACAGCTTCTTTATCTTTGAAATTGAGGAAGCAACATATTATGTCCCTAGGGGGGGTCTGATGGATTTGGCTGAGGGTATTCTGGACCTAATAGGTCTGCACATATGGATTGTGGAACTCCACGGATTCTGAGGTTGTTTCTCCTTTCGCGATTCTCCTGGTCCTCCAAAGCTTTATGGACCGCGTTTAGGTGATCTTGGCATTTCTGCAGGCTGAGGGATGCCACTGCTTGCCAGTCTTGCATGGCGGCTTGTGTGTTTTCCAGCGTCTCCACTCTGCCCCCAATATGTCTCACATCTTGGCAGAGGGAGGCTAATTTGTGAGCCACAGGCTCTAGTGCTTTGGATAAAGCCTTTTTAAGGAATTTCCTTGAGATCGGGAGGCTCTGTGATCCCCTTGTCTCCTCCGTATCACTCTCACCTTCCGAGTCCTCATGTTCGCTCATGGAAGCCCCGATTTGTGGTGCGGGCGCCATCTTGGAGTCTTTGGCAGCGCATACTGCTGCGGCTTTCCTGATGAATTTATCAATTTCTCCTTCACCAGTCGGGTTCTTTTGGTGGCGGGTGGTGTCCCCTGGTTTGGGGTTTCCTATTTTTACCATCTTTAGTCGGGTTTGCTGGCGTAAGCTAGGTAGAGAACGAGTCTTACGACCAATTGTGGCCAGGATCGATTCATTCTCAGAAAGGCTATCTGAATGGATTGACATTACTTCAGCCCCTTATTTCACAGATTCCAGGTTTTTTTAAGGACACTAGGTATGTATTACAGGCATTTTCGACCTTTGAATAGAAGGCGGACTATACCTGGATGACGGCAGATGTCACTGCTTTATACACCAGCATTCCACACAATTTAGCTTTGATATCACTTCATTGGTTCCTTAAAAAATATAGTGACTACTCGGAGGAATTACAGGAATATATGGGTTTAGTGGTGGAGTTCCTTCTCCAACACAATTTTTTTATGTTTGAGTCAACTTTTTATTTGCAGGTTGCAGGGGTGTCGATGGGGTCCAAATTCTCTCCCTCCATAGCCAATATTTTTATGGCATGGTAGGAAGGTTGTTTTCTCCTCATCGACACCCATCCTTTTGGTGGTCTGGTGCAGTGGTATGGTCACTACATCGATGACCTGCTGTTAGGATGGTCTGGTGATGTGGCGGCCATATCACTGTTCTCTGACTACTTAAATTCTTGTGTGGAGTCTATTTCTTTAAGGGTACTTTCACACTAGCGGCAGGACGGATCGGATCCGTCCTGCCGCTAGTGTGAAAGTACCCTTAGTCTCCAACATCACAGTTCACAGATTTGTTTTGTGGATTTGTGTTTGGAGGGGGACCCCACCACTTCTCAGGGGACTACCACCACATATAGAAAGGAATCCGCCCTGGCTTGTAAACAAAGAAAGCTATAAATGTGGCCATGGGAAGTGCATTTGTTGTGACCATACAAGAATAGACAGACACTTCAGGTCTACTGCAAATAATAAAGAGTATGTTATACAATCATATATGAATTGCAATACCAAGTTTGCAGTATACCTGATAACATTTGAACTGTGTACAGTAGATTACAATGGGCTGTACTATTAATGAAATAAAAACAAGAATACGGAAACATTTTTCTGATGTTCCACACTTTAAAAACCGCAATGTGTCTGCACATTTTGCGGTCATGCATGGGGGCGACACCGCTGGACTGATTGCACAAGGAATTGAAAGAGTGAGTTTTCCGGTCAGAGGGGGTGATCACAGAAGAAAACTTTTAAACAGGGAAGCTTATTGGATTTTTCAGCTCAATTTGAGACAGCCAACAGGTCTTAAGACATGACCTTACATTATTGGGAGAGTTATTGTATGTGTATGTATAGACTTTTTTGAAAGTGTGCATATTTTTTGCTATTGTTTTTAGCGCATTTGTATGTGTTGCACATTTGTGTATGGTATTTATTAAATTTTTGTTATAGTTAAATGATTTTTGGTTCAAAGATGGTTAAATGTATTGATTGCACCATGTGTGCTGTTTTTTGACCATGTGATCGCTTGATTGCATGGCCAGGTGTGTGAATGGCATATATGGTGCATTCTTTTAGAAGTTCAGTGTGTCATGAGGAAGGACCGCACATTGTTCATGGTCTGAAACACGTAACTGAACTTGTCCTGTATGTTGAAGATTTTAATACCGCAAATAAAGCTACGATTTTCCACTATTCTGGAGCTGGATATTTCCACTTTTCCTACTATACAAATTACCGCATCCAGGTGCTTCATTCGAGCTCAGCTAGTGGAGGGGAAGGTGAGAGCTGCCTTGCGCTTCTTTGTGACTATTAATTAATTATTGTATGCTAAAATGAATTTTTTCATGAAAATAGGACAGTTATCCTTTAAATTATTCAAAGCATTATATGTACATTACATTGTAAGTATGTATACATTGGCATGCCATTTTATACTCTTTGTCTTTACTACCCACAGCCACTGAACTCCACACAGGCATATGGTCCCAATCTACGCTACATTGTAAAGTGGCGGCAGCGTCACACAGGAGAGCCATGGAGCAATATCACAGTCTGGACAAATAAGCACGTAGTGTGGAACACTCCTGTATACACCCCTTATGAAATAAGGGTGCAGGCAGAAAACGAGTTTGGCAGGTCACCAGAACCAAGCACTGTGATTGGATACTCAGGAGAAGATTGTGAGTAGTAGAAACAGCATCTTATTCATTTTTCTTCCTTTAATGATACAATTTTTTCATGACAGTTTTTATAGTTTTGTGTATTTTATGTGCTGTACTTCAATCTTATTGACATACACAAAGAATTAATGGCCACAGTAACCACAAAAATACATTAAAATGTCCATCAAATGCCAGAAAATGTGGACAGAAAACTCATAGTAACACTAAATTAATGTTGTATATGTAAAGTGCTTATCTACATGTGAATTCAACCAATTTTCTATAATAAATTCAGCAATTATGTGCTTTACGCTGGACTCTTACATATGGATTCCAGGCTCCAAATTCTAGAGGTGCGTCATGGCCCGACCATAAGTTTAATGATCAAAACTCACAGCATCATAGATCCCAATGACACTGTGAGATTGGGTCATTAATTCTGCGGCATTAGTATGAGTTGACAGGACGGATTTCTGCCACAGATGGTGTATTTTTCGATGTCCAACATTTAAGGCATATTCACAGGAATGTAAAATTCTCCTGGACACATCCATGATAAGAACCTTAACCTCCTGACTTTCAACAAACCTGGTCAGGCGACCATTGGCTGCCACATCCAGGTGGAGAAGGATTGGAGAGGTTGCTACAACGATGTGCAAAATTATGGAAACTGCTGAGCAAGTGTGACTGGTCCTAGACATAAGGCCTGCGTTTATTAGACACTTTTCAGATTCGCTGTAGGCACTGTAGTAGTCACAGATCACAGCTGTGTTCTAATAAAACTGAACTAAAAAAGTGTCCAAACGGCAAGATCTGTGAAAAAGTAAATAAGTAAATAGCAGGTGAGCATCCACTTTAGATACTGACTTAAAGGGGTTCTGCAGTTTGTTTAAACTGATGATCTATCCTCTGGACACACGGGACCCCTGCCGATCAGCTGTTTGAGAAGGCAGCGGTGCTCCTTCTCACTGTTTACCGCTGGCCAAGTGACGTCACGACTTGTATCAACTGGCCTGGGCTAAGCTCCATTCAAGAGAACGAAGCTTAGCCGCGCCCAGGCTAGTGATACTAGTCGTGACGTCACTGGGCCTGCGGTAAACAGTGACAAGGCCGCGGCGCTGCTGCTTTCTCAAACAGCTGATAGGCGGGGTCCCGGGTGTCTGTCCCCGCCGATCAGATGCTGATGATCTATCCGTACCCCCGCTCGTTAGCGATAATCTGCCAGTCTAAAGATGCCTCCAAATACCCGATGAGTAGCTGCACCCGCCCGATCCGCAGCACAGACCCGGCTGTTACTGATAGCCGGGCCCCCGCTGCATCCTGCCGGCATCGCTGTATGCAGTGATGCTGGCAGATTAACCCTTTCACATGCCGCGTTCAGCACTGACCACTGCGTTTGTGGGGTTTACAGAAGGAGGGGTCTCCCTCTGATTCGATTGCCCCCCCTGCGCTGGGCAGGGGGCCGATGGTTGCCATGGCAGCCCCGATGCCTTACACAGGCATCAGAGCCTGCCAGCTACAGAAGCCCAGGAGATCTAGCCGACAGTAAGATGCTGACAATTCAATTCAATACAGAGTGTATTGTACTGAATTAAAACAGGGATCAAACCCTGAATACGTGAAGTCCCACAGTGGAACAAATATAAAAAGTAAAAAAAAAAGTGTTTTTTTATAATAAAAAAAATTAAGTTTCGACCAAAAAAAAAAGCCTCCTTTTCCCAAAATAAAGTTAAAAAAAATAGGGAAAATAAGAAAAGTAGACATATTAGGTATCGCCATGTCTGTATCGACCAGCTCTATAAAAATATCACATCACAAAAAGTGTAATACCAAGCAATCAAAAAGTCATATGCACCCTAAAATAGTACCAATCAAACCACCATCTCATACTGAAAAAAATTAGCCCGTCCGTAAATATTGAGTTTTGTTTGGCTGTTAACCCTTGCTTTGCTACTGGAAATATTTTATTAAAATGGAAAATCTGCCCAAAAAGTGAAATTTCATCTACATTTTCCTTTAATTCTTGCGGAACACCTAAAGGGTTAACAAAGTTTGTAAAATCAGTTTTGAATACCTTGAGGGGGTGTAGTTTCTAAAATGGGGTGATTTATGGGTGGTTTCTAATATGTAAGCCCCAGAAAGTGACTTCATAACTAAACTGGTCCTGAAAAAATTGGGTTTTGGAAATGTTCTTAAAATTTTTACATATGAACTTAAACTTCTAAGCCTTCTAACGTCCCCAAAAAATTAAATGTCATTTTCAAAATGAACCAAACATGAAGCTGATTTATGGGCAATATAAAGTAATAACTATTTTGAAATTTAGAAATTGAAATTTGCTAATTTGGCATTTTTTATACATAAAAATGAAATATTTTGCCACTGTCATTCAGTACAATATGTGACGAGAAAACAATATCAGAATGGCCTGGATAAGTAAAAGCGTTTTAAAGTTATTACCACATAAAGTGACACATGTCAGATTTGCAAAATTAGGCTGCTGCCAAAAGGAACCTTGTTGGGGTGATATTATAGAGACCCACAGAAAAATGTAGTACTGGCCTCCCACTGTGATTTTGAACAAATTGAGTATTTTTTTTTTTAAGTGTAAGAATCTTTTAATAAAAATGTCACCCTTTCACCTAGTTTCTCCAACTTTTATGTCTGAAAAAAATTAACAGGTACTTGTTAAATATAGAGCTCATTCATATTTTCCAATGTATTTACACCAGGCTGCTGACATAAATGCATTGATACAGTATATGTCACTCATTAAATCTCCTTCTTCCTGTACATGATAAAGCTGGCTGACCTTTAGGGTGAGCTCAGTGTATAGGAATTCAACTTAATGGAAGTCATCAAATCTGTTTGCACTGAGCACTCTCTAGTAGTGATGGACGAACATCTGCCGGGACGGTTCGCGAACGCGATCAAATGTTCACGAACAGTAAGTTCGTGGCGGGTCCCATTTATTTTAATGGCAGGTGAACCTGAAAAACCTTCAGCTCATATTTGCAGCCAATAAATAATTACTAGACGTGCACAAATAGTCCCACAACATGGACAGTGACATACCAGATATATTATTCGAATTTGCGATCTCCATTCATAATTTTATCATTTATAATATCATTTTCACGTACGCGCATGCGCACACCAGTTATAATTACTTTTTCCTTACTTTTTCCAATACCATTTGTCACTGTGTGTAGCAAAGGGAACGCAGCAAAACCGCAAACAAATGCTGCAGTACCCAAATGTATATTATTGGTATATAACACCCCGCTTCTATCAGTTTTTTGGGGGGGAGACTAGTATATCACACCAGTTATAATTATTTTTTCTAATTGCGTTTGTCCCTCTGTATAGTTGCAGAAGCGCTCACCACTGCTGCACAATACAAATCCACTATAATATGCTTTCTATGTTAGAAAGTATATTATAAGTATATCACACCCCTCAGTAAGTCACACCTATCGATAGTACACCTATACCAGTCCTTAAACGGACTTTTGTGGACCTATTAGCTAGCGATTGGTGTCCCTAACAACCTGTCCCTGCTCCACACAGCAACCTCTCCCTACGCTGGCAAAAGACTGAATGTAAAATGGCGGCCAGATCGGGTCTATTTATAAGGTTGGGGTATGTCCATGTGCTGAAATGTCTCAATTGGCTGTCCTGTCCCACCTGATGGATGTTTCATGGGTCAAAATTCTTCACAATGTGAAAGAATATTGCGGGCGCGAATATATCCCCATATGTTTGCATGTTCGGCGAATAGCGAACGAGCAAAGTTCGCAGCGAACCGACCACCGGGCGAACCGCAAGGCCATCACTACTCCCTAGTGCTAGCTGCCTGGAGATTTGCTCTGGCACTGGGCCGTCCTTGCTCAGAGCCGCATATCAGTTGCATAATTGGATTGCACAAAATACATTAAAACTGCACTGTGTGAATTTTTTGCTAATTAAGGGGATTGTGCTGCTCTTCTTCACTACTATGCCCCCCTTTAGCTGTTTTTGGGTACGGGTGCAGGGTTACAGCAGTTAAATAATCAATGCTGGTTGAGTTACATATGTTAGAGAAGCCTAAAAGTTTAGTAGTGGCATTTTTCAGTATTGGAGAACATTGTGTTATTTTAAGGGTTAAAGATGATCGTGCACAATTTCCTGTGCTGCTGTGCACCGTGGATAGTCAGAGCCACATAATGGGGTATTCTGATAGAAGTAGATGGGTTTATTCAGCTTTAAAAGGGTGTTCTGAGATTTTATAACTGATGATCTATTCTCTGGATAGGTCATCAGCATCTGATCAGTGGAGGTCTGACCCCGGGACCCCCGCCGATCAGCTGTTTGAGAAGGAATCGGCACATCTGTGAGCACTGCTGCCCTATATGTGCTTACCAAGCCCAGCGCCGTACATTGTATAGCGGCTGTGCTTGTTATCGCGCTAAGTGGCTCCTAGGCCACATGACCGATGAACATGTCGTTGATAGGAAAAGCGGGAGAAGGCTGCTGCGCTAACAGGAGCATCGGTGCCTTCTCAAACAGCTGATTGGCAGGGGTCCCGGGTGTTGGACTCACAACGATCAGATACTGCTGACATATCCAGAGGATAGGTCATCATTACAAAGATCTCTTAAAATGCCTTTAGAATGGAAGGCTATCATACTTCATACTTCAAAAGATATCATTGTGTAAAAATGAAATGTAATTTAGCAATTTTGGTGTCCTGAGGATAGGCCATCAATATAATGGCAGTGCACAACCACAAGTAATAAGAATTATTCATTCAAGCATTCGGAGAACGGGCCTATACATCTATCTCTGTATACACAGTCAGAGATAAGGCTGTCAGACACTGATAGGACCGGCTCCCTGACTTCAAAGCCCAGAAGGAGCAGGACTTTAAATGAATACATTACAAGTTTTACTGAATCTTGTCCCCTAGACCTACATATCAGTCTGCTCAGCTCCTCCTGCTCTATAACAGGCTGCCTGCAGCTCAAACACCATGTTAAACGTGCATGTTCTCTTCAAATACTGTTGACTGTCATGTTTACTATACATTTTGCGCATTTCAGACTGCCTATTTTTATAAGATTTTAGAACTGCTCTTGTGGTGCTATGCCAACCTTTTGATGACCACAAGATGGCGCAGTTCTAGTATGTTATAACCCATCATTGACTCATGATCGGTAATTGCACTTTAAAAATGAAACATTCTTACTTTTGCATAAAAGAAGGCAATTTTTATTTGTCTCTTTACTTAAAGGGGTTATGCAAGATTTATTATGCTCCCAGCCCCTCCCCTCACACTTACCTCGCTCCCCGACACCCGTGTCGCTTCTCATATCGGTACAGCCGCCACTGCTTCTCCCCATTGTGTAGATGAAAACATGTGGTGTGAAGGAGGGGAGCCAATAGCAAGCCGTGATGGGGACGAGCCTCACTAGCGTGGCTCGTCCCTGTCCTGGCCTGCTTTTGGCTGCCCCTACCGCCATCCTTGATACCGGATGTTTTCATCCGCACAACGGGTAGATGCAGCGGTGGTTGTGCCGGTATAAGAATTGACGCGGATGTCGGGGAGCAAGGTAAGTACAACCTCTGTGAGGGGCTGGGGTAATGGGGGGGATGGCATTATAGATCTTGGATAACCCCCTTATCTGGAAGTGCACCCCAGTATCCCATAGTCCATACAAGTTTAAGTTATTTGGAGCCCTGTATTTTAAAAAAAGTTACTCAATTTTCCATTTTTAGCATTTGGAATAGTTTAGGAAGAAACCACAGGAAAATCCTGCAGGATCTGAGCAGGACTACATTACCGTATGATTCTATTAAATCGTGCTGCATAGAAATCTATTGTGTTGGTCTGCTTAAAGCTGTCTTTACCCTCAGATCCTAAAGCAGCACCAACTGACATTAAACTGAGGGTCATGAACAGCACTGCTATCGCCCTCCAGTGGACACGTGTGGCCCCTGCTTCTGTCCAAGGAAGTCTCGTGGAATACAGAGTGAGCAAATCCAGCTCCTGGTTAACGGCCCACTTATGTCTAATTCAATAATATTTAAACTGGGGAGGAGGAATAATGTAACTTTCCTTTGACTTATCTCTGTGGATCTATTAACCAGTGTGAACCCCCAAGCATGTGAATACTTACAACCCAGGGAAACTAATTATTGAACTGCTGGTTAAGTTGTTAAAATAAATAATAACACAGACTGACAGGCTGCCAAAATTCACCCCCCCCCCCCCCCCCACCACTAATATATCAAGGCGCTCTGATAAATGATTGGGCTGTGTATTTCAAAAGGCATATTACTGGAGGGAAAGTAGTTTGCTCAAGGGACTTTGGGTCTCCCGAAAGAAGCTGCAGCAGAGTTTTATTGGGGACCGTGTACGCGGGATCGTGTCCTTCCTGATACCTTACAGCAACTACAAATTATACATGGTAGCAGTGAACGGCAGAGGGGATGGCCCGAAGAGTGACATTAAAGATTTCACTACACCAGAAGGAGGTAGGTGCTCAGGAGCAGAGCAAATAACAGGACTCTAATATATCGTTGAAGACAACAGCATATGTGACAAGCCTCTATGCTAGTCAGTAGCTAACTGCAGTGGGAATGTCTAACCTGGTGTACTGCATATATATATATATATATACATTATAACTATATATATACTGTAAACTCTGGCATCACAGTACCATTTAGCCTTACACGTGCACACATTCAGCTTTTACTTGCCGGCGTGTGTTGCTTTTGTTTGATTTTCATATATTTCCTTCTTATTATTCCAGTGCCCAGTCAGCCCAAAAATTTTAGATTCCATGAACCGAACAATGAATTGATTATCTTAGAATGGAATCCTCCAGAACACCCCAATGGAAATTTGACAGGATACAGCATTCGCTACCAAGCATGTGAGTGATCACCATTCAAAATAATTTTCCCATATTATTTGCAGTTTTTATGTGACCGGTATATCAACTCTTAACTGGAAAGGTGGCGATACACATGAGGGTGGGTTCACATCACGTTTTATGCCTCCGTTTGACGTATACGTTAGGAAAAAATGAAGGATACAAAAACACCACAGACCACATTCTTGTATCCTGCACAGTCCTGTAAAAAAAAAACATATACTTTTTTTACAGTCTATTTTTTTTGTGGAACTCTATGGTGAACGGATGTCAATATATGGCATCAGTCTGAGCCATCTGTTTAACGTTTACATTTTTGATATACGTTAAACAGATGGGGAAAACGTGATGTGAACCCAGTCTTACATGAATATCCACATGTAATATATATGGTGGTGTCCTGATTCCCTCAACAGTTGTTGGGGAGGGGGGATCAGGCATATTAGGTTTCAATATGCCCGATCGTCTTCTCACCAGAGACAAACCACTGCTAGAGGTGTGTGGCAGTAGCTTGTTCCTCTCTTTCCATTGAGCAGTCATGTGTACAGGAGGAGGAGTTGAGATAGATTGCTGTTCTGCCAACAGCTGTCTATGGTGTATGGCCACCTTAGAACTGTTTTCTGAGATTTTAATACTGATGACCTATCCTCTGGGATCAAGGAGAGTTTTGCTTCCGCTCCCATCTTGGTACAACTTGATGCCTCTCTACCCTTCATAGTTGAGGTTGACGCTTCTGAGGTGGGTGTGGGTGTGGTCTTGTCTCAGGGTCCCTCTCCTGCCAAATGGCGACCGTGTGCCTTTTTCTCGAAGAAACTCTCCTCCGCAGAGAGAAATTACGATGTGGGAGATAGGGAGTTGTTGGCCATCAAGTTAGCTTTTGAGGAATGGCGCCATTGGCTAGAGGGAGCCAGACACCCTATTACCGTGTTTACCGACCATAAGAATCTGGCCTACTTGGAGTCAGCCAAGCGTCTGAACCCCAGACAGGCCAGATGGTCTTTGTTCTTTTCAAGGTTTAATTTTGTTGTCACGTTCCACCCTGGGGTTAAGAATGTGAAGGCGGATGCCTTGTCACGTTGTTTTCTGGGAGGGGGGAACTTTGACGACCCGGGTCCCATTTTGGCTGAAGGGGTGGTTGTGTCTGCTCTTTATCCTGAATTGGAGGCAGAGGTTCTGGCTGCCCAGGCAGAGGCTTCTGATCTTTGTCCTCCTGGGAGGTTGTTTGTGCCTCTCGCTTTGCGACACAAGGTTTTTAAGGAGCACCACGATACTGTCCTTGCTGGGCACCCGGGGGGTAGAGCCACAGTGGATCTCATCGCTCGGAGATTCTGGTGGCCGGCTCTTCGTAAGTCGGTTGAGGGTTTTGTGGCAGCCTGCGAGATCTGCGCTCGTGCCAAAGTCCCTCATTCACGGCCATCGGGTCCTCTCCTTCCGTTACCCATTCCTTCACGTCCTTGGACACATCTGTCCATGGATTTCATCACTGACCTGCCTCGAGGGTAGGCCCTGTAACAGCCCTAGCACTCTCCCTTAATGCCCAGCCTATGCAAAAATCTCTATGGTAGATAATTGCATACCCTCGTTCCTCAACTGTATGACACCTGAACACCCTATAATAGTGAGGGGACACGACCACCGGCTCCCTACACTAAATACGGAGGGAGTCAGGGTCACCTAGGATCAAGACCACAGGAAAACAGAAATAAAGGAACAGACTTATCTTGTGGATGCAGCAGTAGCAGCTTCTAGCATCAGCACAGTCCAGGAAGTTGTATAAACCACAAGGTGAGGCAGTATGGGGAGGAGATATATAGGGAGGCAATCACTGCTAATAGATGACAGCTGGGAGAGGAAGGAGAGATGTCAAAACGAAAGCAAAGCAAAAGAAGATCCTGCAGGAAGTACTGAAGAAAGTCTATCAGAACTTCTCAAAGATCTGGTGGTGACAGGTTATGTACAGAACAAAAATGAGAAAAATGTTTCAGTCCAAATATATATGGACCTAACGGTATATGTCAGAGGGCCCTGGAACACCAGCTTCTACCTCTGCACCATAGAAGCAAAACAGCCCTCACTACATAGATCTGCTTTACTTTCCAATGCATCACCGCCTCACAAGGAGATGGATACCAGCAAATGTACTACTTTCTTGAATGAAGTAAAACAATAAAATTTTGAATTGTCAATTGTGAACTTTGTTGCAGTTTTTACACTTTTAATACTCAAACATCTTAATAACAATCTTCACATTCTCCAAACAGTCAATGGTTCCAGATTTGCAAGACCCATGGTTGATGTATTGTCACCAAACCAAACAAAATACACTATAACAAGGACGGATCCGATATCTCGTTATCGCCTCACCTTAAGTGCAAGGACCCAGGTTGGAGCTGGGGAAGCAGTCACGGTTGATACGCCTCTCAGGCAGGATGAAGGTAAAAAAACGCAATCTGATACGATTCTTCCAAACTTACATACATTGAAATAACAGTTTTAAAGGGGTATTTATGGTTTTAGAATGTCATAGCATTCTGCTCAGTGAGAGTCTGACTAAGAATCTTAAGGCGGGTTTACACCGCACAACGTTACAGCTGATTCTTGGGAAGGAAGCATTTCTTCCCGACATTTGGCTGCTCGTTCAGTGAAGGACACTGCTGCATTTAAATACAGCGATTGTTTGTTCCCATACAGAATCGTTGTTTCTGGGCAGCAGATCTCTGTTAAACCGCACGATCTCCTGTCCAGAAACAATGATTGAAGTGCCCGAACGACAGGATCACCCAATCAACGAGTGACACAGGTGGTCAGAGACACATTAAGATGGGCATGAACGGTTCTTCCCGATAATCTGCCCAAAAATCAGGAAGTCTAAATCCATCTTTAGGCTTATTGTGGCGGTTCTCTTTCACAACGGCGCTCCTGGACATCCGCTGTACAAGGAACTTCAACATAGTTCCATTCAAGTGAAGTGTATTGTGTTTGGTTGTCTGCACTGTGGGTGGCCATGAACATCACTGTTTATCAGATTTTTTCCAATCGTGAGCTTCTGGTTGTCTTCCCCCACCGATGATCAATTGATAACATATCCTAGTGATATAACATCACTTATTTTAGTGGGAAAAACCCTTTAAAGGTCTACATTTTTATATAAATCATTTATCGGCAAATGGAGATCAGCAAATTAAAAAATAATGAAGTATTTTCTACTAAAGCAAGATTTTCCACTTATCCTCAATTTATTTGGCTCTGCTATGGTGGCATCCGTCTGAGTGACATTATTCTATAACTGACACAGTAAAGCTATCTCAAGTGACTCTGCAGGGACCAGTCTCATTGTGTTTTCTTTGTGTTTATGTGTTCCACTCTTTTTTTCTCTTTCTTTTCCCTTTGCCTTTCCTTACTCTTGGCCTTCTGTGAGGTCTGCAGTTCCCCCTACTTCAGGTAAAGTAATAAGATATCAAGGTAACATGCATGGGGCTTCAAGCATGCTAAGCTTGTGGCATGGTATTCTGTCTTTCAAAGCACCCAACGTGCCTGCAAAATACAGTAGATTGCTTGTGGTAATGGCCTTCTTCCTCAGCTGTATTACGCTAAAAGCATTTATTCTCGACTGGGATGATCGTCATTGATAAATTGATGACCATCAGCTATTTTTCTGTGCCTTTTGCTGATGAGCAGAGGGATCCATGCTTCCCAAGCTAGGGAGAGACAGGGAAATTCTGTGTTTAAAAATGCAGAAAAGATACAAGGTTATTGCATATTAGTTAGCATATCCTTCCACAAAGGACCATTCATTGTATGCTCATTACCAGACATAGTGTAGATTGGTATTCGCGCTGTATGTGCATAAAGCTAGAAAGCAAAGATCCCTCATATAAAGTATCACCTTACAGCAATTTCTAGGCCTCTCTCTCTCAATGGTTTTCCGGTTTAAGCAATGAAAGCTCTTTCATTGGATATTTTATACACTACGTAGTGTCTATATCAATTATTTGTGGTTTTCGAAATCTCTGCTTGTAGTCCTTGAATAGAAACCAAAACTGTTTAATTCCAGAGGATGAACATCTGTTCTGATCACACAGGTGCAGGGTTAGGCTCTGTTCACATCACATGTATTTCCTCCATTTAACTTATATGTTTGAACGTATAGGATAAAGGGATGACGTACAGTCGTGTCCATCACCCATAGTGTCCCATTTAAAAAAAAAAAAAAGTGTACATTTAACGTATACATTTTTTTAAAACTAATTACTGCTGAATGGAGTAGAGTAATCTACTGCTTTTGCATCATTTTTTAGGGTATACTGACATATACCAGCCAGAAGGATGCCAAAAGGCCTAATATAACCCTATGGCAGGATGAGCAAAACCCAGCATACGCACGTGCTTGGGCTGTTCTTAGAAATTCCAAAGAATTACTAGGAGTTGTAGAGCTGGAGGTTGCAGATTCCCATCCTATGTACAGTACATGCTTAACTGGTTCCTTCAGAGCATTTCAGACCTACACGCTAAACGTAACTTAGTTCGCTGTGTGATCACAAATCATTACACAGTTAGAGAATTGCAAAACTTTTCATGACGCAATGAATGAGCTTTACTTGCTGGATTCAGAATACACTTCAAGAGATCAACAGTGAAATCATAACTTTTTTTTGTATAGTAACATTTTAAACATGTTTTTCTGGTCGAATAGAGAAACTTGTGGGTTAAAAGGCATGTACACAGTGTTTCTTGGGCTTCATGCACACGACCGTTGCTTTGGTCTTGCGGCTTGGATGCGGACCCATTCACTTCCGTTCCGTAGCCCCGCAAAAAAAATATATAACGTGTCCTATTCTTGTCCGTTTTGCGGAATGGGCTGCCTGTTCCGTTCCACAAATTGCGGAAGGCACACAGGCGGGTTCTGTTTTTTGCGGACCTAAAAAAATGGAACGATCATGTGCATGAGGCCTTACGTGGAATATTTTGTATTTAACTGTAGACTTTAAAGTTATATCTGGCCTTAAAAAAACAGCAAAAAAGGGCTGTGTGTAAAACCAGTCTTATACTGGCATCCCCCAATATTTTTTGATTCCCAAATGTAGTATTATTATTTATTTAATATCAAGTTCATATACTAGATAACTTGATAGTACCTTAGGGCACATTTTCTTCATCTTGAATGTGTGTTTGCCCTTTAACCTGGTCTGGGCAGTTAACACTGCTTGTAACCTGCATTAATAAATCCCTCATAAGTTACCAAAGTTGTTGTTGAAGTTATAAGTACATGAGACGTCACATGGTTCCTAATTAGATTGAATGGATAAAATATGCCTAACCGTATATTAGGGTACTTAACACTTGCGTTGTTTGATTCCGGCAGGCAGTTCAGTTGCCTGAACTGCCTGCCTGATCAGGAAAACTGTATGCAAACGCATGTCAGACAAATGCATTGCAATACCGGATCCGTTTTTCTGGTGTCATCCAGAAAAACGGATCCAGTATTTATTATTTTTCACATTTTTAAAGGTCTGACCTGGAAACCAGATCCGTTTTACCGGAACACTCGATACCGGGTCCGGCATTAATACATTTCAATGGAAATTAATGCCAGATCCAGCATTCAGGCAAGTGTTCTGGAATTTTGGCCGGAGAAAATACCGCAGCATGCTGCAGTATTCTCTTCGTCCAAAAACCGAATAATGACTAAACTGAAGACATCCTGATGCATACTGAACGGAATGCTCTCCATTCAGAATGCATTAGGATAAACCTGTTCATTTTTTTCCGGTATTGAATCTTAGGACGGAACTCAATAGCGGAAAAGTTTAACGCAAGTGTGAAAGTACCCTTAGGCATCATTTGTATGGCATTTTCCTGTTTTGTTTGCCTCTCCTTAAAAATAAAGTAAAACAGATCTCTGCAGGAAGGAAATGTAAAACTTTCCTACAGGAGTCCTGGGCCTTTCTCTGTAATGGAGTCCACTGATTTATGTACTTAATAAACATGGAAAATAGAAGTTAAAACTTAAATGATCATTAAACTTTCACATAACTATGCATATATCAATAGTACAAACTACAATAAGAAACTTTGTAATATACCTTATTAGAGAGAAAAGTCTCTCATGTTATCAGCTCTTTACCCCTTCCCCCATTTATTGCTTTTCACCCTGAAATGTCTTAAACCAGATCTGCTGAATCAGATCTGCTGAAGTATCATATTACACATGTCAATACAAGTCTATGGAGAGGGGTAGAAGAGAAATGATAATGATTTTAGTGAGACACGTACAGCTAAAGGGACTGCGCTGCTAACAGGAAGTTTTCTCTCAGCAAAAGTGCTTTATTCACAACGATGCAGGGCAGTACTTATCTGTAATTTCCTCCATTACCCTGGGCCTACCTTGGAGTGAGTAAGAGAAGTTTAGGAAACAGATTCTCCTCTACCTTCAGTGTGCAGTGAATGACAGCTAGTCTGTATCCACCATAACTCGGAGAACAGCAAATTAGACATTCTGCATAGGGTAAAACTGCTAAAATTTGCAGATACAAGTGATAGTGGCCAGAGATGGTGTTATTCCTCATATACACACGCTGTACTATTGATTAATGTAATGTTTGTTGACCGTTTAGGTATGCTTTAAAACAGTGGCGTACATAGAGAAATAAGGGCCCCATAGCAAGGATCAAACTAAGCCCCCCACACAGGACAGAAGGGTTTCTGCCTAAACCCTTTTCAATGACCCGTGGGCCATTTTTCCACTGCCTCACTTCCTAAAAGTTGTTCCTTTAGAGAGTCCTGACCAAGTTTTCACCTTCAGTAGAAGAGGAGATAATCCCAACTAAGACTGTGGCCCTCTTGCTCGGGGCCCCATAGCAGTCGCATGGTCTGCTGCTATGGTAGTTACGCCCCTGCTTTAAAGATCAGGTGATATCTAGTTACTCTTTCACATATATACTGTACACATCTGCAGAAATAGACCTCTACTGCATGCATGTGTGGCTGCCAACATTGGTAATGCCAGTTATCAGTGGCAGATGCAATGTATACTGCGGATTGTGTGAATGGCTGTATAAGAGCTGCTTGCAATCCGGTTAAAATGCATAGTGCATGTCCGTATATGAATAAGAGAGAATGTTTGTTGCTTTGCATTAAACAGGGTTTCCAGGATTTTAATATTGATGACCTATCCTCAGGATAGGTCATCAATTTCAGATCGACGGGGGTCCGAGGCCCAGCTGGTTGACGTGTAGTCCGTGCTCCGTGCAAGCGCAGCCTTCTCTTTGTTGTTTAATGGGATGGCTTGTAATTACACCTGCTCACGGCTGTGATGTTGACGGTGAGCAGGTGTATTTACAAGCCGATAGGAAGAAGCTGTCCTATAGAAGCGATGTCGACAGTAATCAGGTAAACAATGACGAGAAGGCAGCGATCGCAGGGGAGCGCAGCCTTCTCTTCAACCACCTGATTGGCAGGGGTGCAAGATGTCGGACCCCTCTGATCTGATATTGATGACATATTGATGACCTATCTTCTCAACATTAAAATCCCAGAAAACCCCTTGATGGTGGTTTTCTGGACTTTAATATAAGTAAAAAAGCACATATTCAGCTTTTATATTCCTTGCTGCTCCAGTGGCGCTAATCCAGTGGTCCCCCTCCAGTCATGGTAAGGCGATGATGTACTGTACCGATATGTGATTGTCCCAGCTAGTCACCCCATTTCAGTGTGGAGCTTCGTCTCTTCAACATAGTAAACACACACTGGCGGAGGACCACTAGATCGGCAGCACTGAGGTTGAATTTAAAAAGGATGGAATGAGTGTTATTTTCTTTTAATTTATTTTTTTATCCCAACAAAACCCTTTAAACTATAATATGTTTACCCTGGATAAGAGTACATTTGATATAATACAAATGGATATGGGTTAATATAGAAACCAATGCATTATGAGTGCTTTGTCAGCTAATTGCATTTATGCATGCCGGCTCCATGCGTTACATCATCTTCCATCTTGTCTGTTGTACATAGAGCAGTAGGACAGCATCTCTCCCATGATCAGGCGGCTTGGCTGTGATAAAGTATTATACTTGTAAATACTTGCTATTCATTCAGCTTGCTTACCAGTGGAGTATTGTCAGCCATGTTTTCAGCGCTGCATTTACAGTGCATCTTGATGTCATGTGTCAACTTTGTTGTATTGTATTTCGAAATGACCGGAGTATGACATTTTCTGTTTTTCAGCTTTCATTACAGTTTTATATATTAACATACAGGATGTTACATTTTTTCAGCAGAGTCCTTATATATTAATTGTCCTGATGGAATTAGAAACAGTATCCAATGAAACTTACAATTGTTTGGATGGATAGAAACATTTAGATAAATGGAAGACATCGGGGCAAATTTACTAATACAATAGACAGTGTAGACCACAAATATGCACCAGGTTTATCGCAGTGGCTCAGGCTGGTGCATGGGTAGACACTTTTGATTACTAATATACCAACTACTGGTTGCTTTACCTTGTGACACAATTTTAAACATCATGTCTTGGCCCACACTCACTTTCCACCGCCATTTACAACAGGGTCTAGGTGCACACACATAAGACTGTTTCAAAGAAAAAGTAGGGCATTTACCTATGCAGCCAAACAGTTCACAGCAAGATCAATTTGTGTAAAACAGGTTAAAAAACTAAATATGTTATCTGATTGGTTTCTATTAGGCAGGAATCACACATGCAGTTGTGGATGCCAGGAGTGGATTCAAAAAGAAGGAAATGTAAAGGAAATAATTATACTTCTCCTTCGTGCCGAATCCACTTCTAACTTTGGCTCAAAAATCTTGAAGTTTAATTCCAGCATAAGGGTGCTTTCTCATGTGCCATTCCATTAAATTCTGGAAGACATGCATTTCTCTGCTCTTTTTTCAGTCTGTTTTTCACCCTGTTCTCAGTTCCTCCCACGTCTCCAGCACCTGTTACAGATGCTCCCACAGAAATCCCAACTGTTTCCCCCACCACTCCCAGTGCTACCACTCCTGTCCTCACCACAACTATTACTACTGCTAGACCTACTACTACAACTGTCCTTATCACCACTGCTACTGAGGGCCCTCCAACAACTGTGGCTAGCGTCCATGGAATAGGTACTGCACTTCAGAAGAAACCGGATAAAATATTTGGTGTAAAGCATTGAAAATGAAAAGTACCTTATTACTGTTTATTTTTAGTGATTTTTAGGGCCCTATTACAGGGGCAGATAAAGCAGGCGATTGTCGGGAGGGAAGCGTTCCCTCCCACCAATCGCCTGCTCGCTAGAGGAGAAGACTGCTGCTATTACATGCAACGATCTTCTCCTCAGTATATGGACGAGCGATCGCTAATGCTAATCGGTCTTCCCTATACTGTCTTATTGTTTGCCAGCAGCAGAGCGCCTTTTACATGGCACAATCTGCCACCGGCAAATCAGGATTGTTTAACATGCTAAAGATCTCGATTACCTGATGAACAAGCGTTTGCTCGTTAATCGGGTAATCAGCGGCATTATTACGCTGCCAGATGATTGCTAACAAGCATTCATACGAACGCTCGTTAGCGATCATCTTAACAATAACCTGCCTGTGTAATAGGGCTTTAAGCTGTATATGTGTTACCCATATCAATGTTAAAGAGACACTTCCATCGGAAATATCACATACTAACCTACGCTAATTCCTCTCCGGAGTCTGTAACTCCCTCTCTGTCTGGACTTTTATCGCAGCAGACAGGCTCACTTCACACGCTTTGTCAGACAATCAAGCGGACAGAATGGAGTGAGGGACTCAATTAGACCACCACACCTCCCATATGTTATCCCAGTAGTGTGGCTGGTCAGTGCTTCTCACATTATACCTATCAATGCTCTGCTCCCCTGTTTGTATGTTTACTAGGCCTTTCCATTGAACAACAGAGCTGTCGTTCTGGTCCTCCAACTACAATTCTAATTAGGATTACTTTGCAGATAAATCCTTTTTTGTGCAGCAGTGTTGTAAACTAAGATTACGTTTAGAATGTTTATCTCTCGGTGCCGACTACTACTGAAAGACAGTATTTTGTATCTCATTTTTTATGTCACAGTAAATAAAAAACATCAGACATTCTAAAAAAAAAATGTTTCCCGTGGATATTGAGTTTAAAAAGATTCCTCTTTCTGATGGAAGTGTTCCTTTAAGGAACAGTAGAAAAATGTTGTATTGCCTTCTATGCAGCGCATTCAAGGGATATAAGCTGAAACCAGCATACTAAGTGTGCCCCGTACTTGATATTGAGGTTTTATTAAAGGATAGATCAGCTTTATGGCTATAACCTCTTCTATGACTTTTCCACACATCAAAAAAAGAGATGATAGTTGCTCTCATTTATTAAATAGTGATGACTTAGGCTACTTTCACACTAGCGTTTTTTGCTGGATCCAGGAGGGCTCAGCAAAAACGCCTCCGTTACTGATAATACAACCATCTGAGTCCGTTATGAACGGATCCAGTTGTATTATCTTTAACATAGCCAAGACGGATCCGTCATGAACTCCATTGAAAGTCAATGAGGGACGGATCCGTTTTCTATTGTATCAGAGAAAACTGATTCGTCCCCACTGATTTGCATTGTGGATCATGACGGATCTGTCTTGCTCCGCATCCCAGGACGGAAAGCAAAACGCAGCATGCTGCGGTTTGCTCTCCGGTATGAGAACTGAATGCATTTTGGAGCATTATGTTCTGTTTAGTTAGGTTTTGTCCCTATTGACAATGAATGGGGACAAAATGGAAGCAGTTTTTTTTTTTTCGGGTATTTAGATCCTATGATGGATCTCAATACCGGAAAATATTAACGCTAGTGTGAAAGTAGCCTTAGAGTCTATTAGAGGAAACGTCAAAATATGCTAGTAAAATTTCCACTTTATGTTTCCATTAAGGGGTTGTCTCATCATAGACAATGAGGGCATATTGGTAGGATATGCCCCCATTGTCTTATAGGTGTGGGTCCCACTGCTGGGACCCGCACCTATATCTGGAACAGAGCCCTGCAAGGTGGTGGCTGGAGGACTCCGATCCGACCACCACCAAGCCAGCTCCCCATACATGTGAATGGGAGCGCACCGCGCATGACCGGCCACCGCTCCTATTCACTTCTATGGGCACAACGGAAATATCAGACCCATCGCTCGACTATTTTCACCGGCCCCATAGAAAATGAATGGAGGGTGGCTGCACATGCACAGTGTGCCCTCCTTCACGTTCGGGGCTCCGTTCCCTATATAGGTATGGGTCCCAGTGGTGGGACCCGCATCTATAAGACAATGGGGGCATATTATCCTAGCGATATGCCCCCATTGTCTATGATGAGACAACCCCTTTAACTGTTTATAAAATCTTTGCTTATAGTCAGTGGCTGGAAACATTCCTTGTTCATATGTATTGCCTGAAAACCCATGCTAGTCCACAGCTAGGTAAAATGTATTTTAATGCTATGTACACCTTTGGAGGCAATTTTTGTTTATTATTGCATTTTACTCATTTCTGGCAAAAAATCTTATTTTCAATTGGCCTATTAAAAATATTGACCCATTCTGTCACCAAGGGTTATCTGTTTTTCTAACTGTGTGACTGGTACTTTCACTTTGTGTCATCTAATAAACCCTCTCTCTACTGAGAGGTCATAAACACTTATTTAAGCCACATTCTTATCAGTAATATAAGAACTGAGCTATAATGTTTATGAGCAAAGATAAGAAGTCTGTCTGTTCCCTAGATGATGGAAAAGATAGAAAATCCACAGGCTGCTACCACAGCATCTCAGATCTATACACAAAAAAGGACTCCATATTTTTAATAAAGACAATTGAAAAAATTATTTTTAGCTCAAGATAATTACAATGCAATAATAATAAAAAATTGCCCCCAAAGGTGTACATAGCCTTCAAGGTCTTTTTACATGGACCAGTAATCTGGCCAATTATATGGGATGAGTCTTTGTACAAATTCTTGTCCACAATAATTGGCCCATGTAAAGACGCCAGCAATCTTCAGATGAATGAGCAAACGTTTGTTCATCAGGTGATCGCGTCTTTCAGACGGCACGAAAAAACGTTGTTTCTGTGCAACACATTTCTCTGTGTAAACAGGGATATGCCTCAAGGAAACAATGATTCGGTATGGAGATGAACATTCACAGTAGCGATCAGTAGTCCCCATACTGACGAGATGATTGCTGCATGTAAATGTAGCTCTTACCTCCTTTGATGATCAGGCAATTATCTTGAACAAATTATTTGCTCCCAATAATTAACTGTAGCATCGGTCCGTGTAAAAGTACCATTAGGTTGGAGGCCAGGACAAGAGAAAAATACGTATCAGCCTTTAAATGTGAAGTGTATTTACTGACAGTACGCAGAGATCCTGACAGGGTAGACCTAAAACAAAGTATATCTGAGAGTTGTACACTTTTCTATTGTGCATTGAATCATTTGCATATTACTATATTGCACATTGGTAGGAGTCTGTCACTAGAACTCTCACAATGTACAGGGAGGAACAATGTGCAATAAAAAGGAATACATAAATATACATAAATGGATATTATTAGAAAGAACAGTTGGTTTCAGGTTATTGATTTCATGTGATATATGTATATGTGATGGAAATAAGCACACAAATAAGAGGATGTTTTTTTGTATAGAATGCTGTTTTATCTAACTTTTTGTAAATCGCCTCTCCAACAGCGCCTGAACACTGGGACATCAAAATTTCCCCCAACAGCCACTGGGCAAACATCACCTGGGTATATAATGTACAGATGGGCACTGAGGTTATGGTTGAGTATATTGACAGTAAGCATCATTTTGCATGTGGAGTGTGTGTAGCTGGAATGGAGCGACTAGCCACCACCCACGACAGACCTCGGCTGCAGTGTGTGCATAGGATGGCACTTCAGGAGGTGGTTGTCAATGAGCACATAAGCAGAACTTACATACTTTTCTGTTGGTATAGTTACGAATATAGACTGACAATTGGCCCATTTTACAGTGATATACCACCACTCCTGGAGTGTCAGCATTGCATTTATTCAGCTTGTAAAGTAAAAAGATCAAGAACCGCGCAGTCATGTATTTTACATAGACATTTCTGGGAACTTTTTGAAAAATTTGTGGTAATCCCCAACAAAACTTTAACATGACTTCCAAAATGGCTTTCCTCTGTTTATACAGGCGTAGTAGAAATATGGTATACAGATAATATCTACATTCTGAAAGTCCCATATATGACTATGTATACAGACATTACATGAGCATGTGGCTAGGTGCGGACAGAAATTGCCCATGCTCAGAAGCACTGCATTTCTATTGTTTCTTTTTTGAATGGAAGATCTTGTCACCTCATATTACACATATGATTGGCATGCCGTGCATTACACATGCTTTGTCTGCTTGTTCTATAGTCATTTGACTGGGTCAGCTTATCACGTTGTGTGCTACCTGCCATCCTGACTGACTGCTGTTGGAATGTGTATAAGAACAGGAGGCATGTTTCAAAAAGTACAAATTAAGTGTTTGAGAATACGACTGGATTTGTGTTTTAGACCTATGAGTAGAATTAGTGGACAATGTATCCTCTACAAGCTGCACTTTGTATTATGTTGTGATAGAAAGTACTATATGTTGTACGCTTGGGTCATAGATTTAATAAAATGTGGATTGTTACTGGATTATATCAGGTGCGTACACAGATTTAATAGGACCCCATAGCAAAACTTAGTATGGCCCCCCTGGACCTAATTTTCCAGTGTATGTGTGTCAATCACTCCCAGGCATTGCAGGACATGCACAACTCTCCAGATTTTTGACAGATTTACATAATTTTTTATTGCATACAAAATTATAATTAAAAAGGTTGCCTTTGGCCTTAACCAGTTTATCCAACTTTTATGTCAGAAAAAGTAGAAGAGGTGCTTCGAATGTATGGCAAAAATATATTGATAAATCGCCTGCTTCTCTTCTATTACAAAGCTAGCAGGCTGCCTGCAGCCACCACTAGAGGGAGCTCAGTGAATAGGAATTAAAGTAGTTTTCCAAGATTTTCATACTGATGATGTATCCTCTAAATAGGTCATAGTATCTGATTGATTGGGGTCCGACACCCGGGACCTCTGCCGATCAGCTGTTTGAGAAGGCAGCGGGGCTCATGCGAGCGCCACAGCCTTCATGAAGCTTACCAAGCACAGTGCAGTACATTGTATGGCAGCTGTGCTTGGTATCGCGCTCAGCTCCATTCACAGTTACTGTGCGTCAGAATGACCGTCAGGTCACATATATGGACGTGCGCATCATTGTGCAGGCCACTAACAGTCCTAGCTAACCCTTAGCTAAACCAAAGGAAAAGAATACAGTAGCCTTCAGTAAAGAAAAAAAAAATGTGCGCCCCTGCAGGAGCAGTGTCCCAATTACTCTTTAGTGGAACAAAATAAGGACATGGAGGCAGCGCCAATAAAGTAGTGAAGAAAAAAAAAGTTATTTTAATCCATGTTATGGCAGTGCAAACAGATACTTTAGAATCCCTTCTCTTAGCTGTAGAATGACTGTGTGTATCTATTAGGCTTAGTTCACACTTCAATTATTTGGTTAGTTATTCTCATCAGTTATTGCCAGCCCAAAACAGGTGCGGGTCAAAGCCACAGAACAGGTGCAGATCTATATACCTAATCTGAGAGTAGGCTTAGCTCCTGAATTTGGCTTACAATGAGAGTTGGAAATGACTGACCAAATAACTTAAGTGTGAACTCAGCCTTACAGGTCAATATTAGCATCAGGTCTAATTTATCAGCGTTGACTTACCGTGCAGTGGCCCAAGATTCAAGTAGTGGCCCCATGACAATGGGGAGGATGTCAGCTGTAAGGCTGGATTCACATCACTGTTTATTTTTCTGTTCTTCTTATTAGTCAGAAGAACAGCTCAAAACTGCGGATCCTGTATTTTGAGCATCCACCTTCACACCGTCAGTATTTGGTCAGCATTTGATCAGTATTTGTAAGGCAAAAACAGGAGTGGGTCCAAAACAGAGATAAAATGTAATGGAAGTATTTGCATCTGTTCTGTGTTTTGGACCCACTCCTGCTTTTGGCTTCCAAATCATGATCAAATCCGGATGTAAAATAGATGTGTGTGATAGACGCCTCATGCTCAATTTGCATGAGTTTTGGTCATTTGCATCTGAAATCAGTTGTATTCAGATGGAAATAAGTCCTGCATGCAGGACTTTAATGGCTTCTATCACACGGTCAGTATTTGTTTTTTTGCTTCAGTATTTGAATAGTATTGGTAAGGCAAAAACAGGAGTGGGTCTAAACAGAGATAACATATGATGGAAATGTTTGCATGTCTTCTGTGTTTTGGACCCACTTCTGCTTTTGGCTTCCAAATCATTATCAAATCCTGATGCAAAAATACTGTGTGATATAGGCCTTATGGACGCTCAAACGACAGGACCCATTTTTTTTAAAAGATCAGTAGAACGGAAAAATAAATGTCAACATGGCCATGTAAAAGACTAGTGAGGGTGGCAACAAAATGTAGAGACACAATAGTGGTCCTGTAATAGAGTGGTAAGGGTGGCAACAGCATGAACAGTCACAATAGTTGCAGCGGAACAGAGTGGTGAGGGTGGAAACAGCATGAAGAGTCACAATAGTGGCCCAGTAACAGAGTGAGGAGGGTGGCAACAGCATGAAGAGTCACAAAACTGGCCCCAGAACAGAATCGGGGGGAAGGGGGGCAAGAGCAGTGGCAGTAACAGCACAAGATGGAGGCAGGTCATAGTAGGAGCAAATGGCAGTAAAGGCAGCAGGCATCAGGTGGGTAGCAGTATCAGAATAGTGGCAGCAGCACGTGGGCACAAGTAACGGGCCAATTGTCTCAATGTTCTGGTGTAGCAGCACACTACAGTCATATCATACCAGAATGATCTAGTTTCTTGCATCAGGTGCCGGTGTCTGGAAATCCTGTTTGATTCACGCCTGATTCATCTTTATAAGGGTTAGTCTCTCAACATTTTGTGTTGAAAGGAGAGTTCTGTTTGGGGTAACTATGCCACCTGCCACACTAAACATCCACTCTGATGTCACACTACAGGTCGGGCAGCAAAGCTTGCCTAGGGAAAACTTGGACAGTTGCAGCCACAATTCAAGTTTGACTGGCCAGTAGTCCAGGGGATCTCGGATCTGGGGTGACAGGGTGTAGTCAATATATGTCACCACCTGCTGGTTTAGGTTCTGCTCCATATCCTGCTGCTGGGTGGTTTCTTCAGTAAGCGGCTGAACAAAACTTCTCATCAGAGACTCAAGACTTAAGTTGCTGCTGATGGAGCTCCTGCCCCCCCCCCCCCCCCCAGCAGTCATGGCAGTGGACCGTGCACTCAGAGGGTCCCCCCAGTTGGACCTTCGTGAGGATAGGCGATGGCGCATGTAGGCAGCGACCAACCAACTACAAAGGATGCCTCAATAGTAGTTGAGTGTTGAGTTCATCCCTCTCAGGTGTAAAAAGGACCCCATTTTGGACTGGTAGTGAGGGTCTAACATTGTGGAAAGCCAGTAATCATCCCTCAGCCGAATGGTGATGATGCGGCTATCACTACTCAGCATGCATCTGGCCATTTGTGAAAGGGACTCGGAAAGACTCCCTGCCTCCTTCTCTACTGCATACTGCTACGGTGTGTCGGGGTCATCTGCGTCGTCTTTGTTGTCGCCCTCTAGCTCCTCCTAGTCCTCCTGCTCCTCTGCTATCGCTTGGAAAGATAATCCACCTAGTTCTGTATAGAATATGTCCTCCTCCTCGTCTTCCTCCTGTGCCAGTTCAGCCTTCACAGGGCTCAGGTGGGTGTGAGATGTAGGCTCCACGTCTTCTATTTCCTCACCAGTCAGATTTATCAGCGTCCCTTCCAGGACGTGAAGGAGTGGAATGACATCATTGATCCCATCGTCCTGGTGACTCACAAATAAAGTGGCCTCCTCAAAGGGCCTGAGCAAACAGAAGGTGTCACGCATGATCTGCCAATGTCTAACATCGTGCCTGTCCATCTGCATCATCAAGAAATCGGTCACGGGTTTCCTCTACTCATACATTCAGTCCAACATGTGGAGCGTGAAGTTCGAACGTGTGAAAACGTTGCATATAAGGCAATCTAGGGGAACACCATTTTGGCTTTACAGGTCAAGGAGTGCCTAAAGTGCATTCACAGTTTGATATTTTCAAGATGTCTTGCAGTTGGGTGGAAGACTTCAGGAGCCGGGTGAGAACCAGATTAAATATGTGTGCCATGCAAGGCGCATGGGTCAGCCCTCCCTGATGCATCGCAGACAGAATGTTCTTCCCATTTTCCATGACCTCCAGTGGGTGAGGAGACAGCCAGGATTTGATTTCTTGGTTGATGATGCAGAGCAGTTCCTCCCCGGTGTGACTCCGTACGCCCAAGCTAACCAGGTGTAGAACCGCGTAACAACACTGTGCTTTGCATAGGTAGTATCCTGGAGGACCATTCTGAACTGTGCCTACAGTTGAGTCTGAGGATGAGGAAGCAGAGGAGGACATTGGCATAGAAATCCCATGATTACAACACGGCGTTGTCATCACCTGGGCAAGTTGCTGGTTTGCCTGGGCTGGAATCACATTTATAGCTAAATAGATACAAAATGACTTGAGCGCTACTGCTATATCAATCCCTCATTCCCCAGATCTAAGAGCTGGGGTCCGCTGCTGGGAATCACATTTACCCAGTGGACTGTAAAGGACATATATTGTCCTTGACTATAGTTACAGCTCAACAGGTCATCACTGACATGAACTGTATTAGACGCCGACAGGCTCAAGTGCTGGCCCACCTTCTGATCAACAAACATGTGCAGGGCTGGTACAGCTTTTTAGAGAAGTTGTGAAGGCTTGGGACTCTCCACCTTGGGTGGTCACAAGCTATCAGTTCTCTGAAATGTTCTGAGTCAGCGATATGAAAAGGGGGGAACTGTAGTACCAGCAACTTGGCCAGCTGCACGTTCAGCTTCTGTGTTGTTGGATGAGTGTTGACTAGGGGCCGTGGTGCCAACATTAGCACCCTGACCATGCTTCACCTTCTGCCCACATATCCTGCATTCACACATAGCCGAGTATGGCATTTTACCCCCACCACTCTGTGCAGACTGCATGTCACTGCCTTTATGAGCCCGTGCACCCCTAGTTGTTTCCTGACAGGTAGGCTCCTGAGTAGCAGACTGTGTACCCCGGCTGCATTTGGCTCCAGATCTCCCACTGCTTCCACCCTGCTGGCTCATCGGCATGCTGCCACCCTGCTGCTGTCTCACAGGCCTGCTGCCACCCTCACCCCCTGATGATGATGATGCCTCCTCTTCACCCAGCTCACGCGTGCGATCTGCTACATCATCATCCACTGCCTGTTCGTCACTTATGTCACCCTCACCAGTTTCATGGCCATGTCCCTGACTGTTCTCAACATGTGCTCCCACCCTATTGTCATCATCGCTAGTTGCATGCCTAGAGGAGTCCGCAGGTTGTTTATGGGCCATGCCAACTAAGGCTACTTTCACACTAGCGTTCGATCAGATCCGTTCTGAACGGATCCGATCATATTAATGCAGACGGAGGCTCCGTTCAGTACGGATCCGTCTGCATTAATAACTTAGAAAAAATTCTAAGTGTGAAAGTAGCCTGAGCGGATCCGTTCAGACTTTCAATGTAAAGTCAATGGGGGACGGATCCGCTTGAAGATTGAGCCATATGGTGACATCTTCAAGCGGATCCGTTCCCATTGACTTACATTGTAAGTCTGAACGGATCCGCTCGCCTCCGCACGGCCATGCGGACAGCTGAACGCTGCAAGCAGCGTTCAGCTGTCCGCCTGTCCGTGCGGAGGCGAGCGGAGCGGAGGCTGAACGCCACCAGACTGATGCAGTCTGAGCGGATCCGCTCCATTCAGACTGCATCAGGGCTGGACGGAGGCGTTCGGGTCCGCTCGTGAGCTCCTTCAAACGGAGCTCACGAACGGACCTATGAACGCTAGTGTGAAAGTAGCCTAAATGTGCTGAGGAACCCACCTATTCCTGGCTGTGTTTATCTGTTGTCACCTGAGAAGATGTTGAAGAGCGAGTCAACTATTCCAGTACACCTGGATTGTTGGTCAAATCACGGCCGCTAGCAGCCTGTTACTGCAGCTGCTGCTACCACTTCCCCCTCTTCTGCTGCTAGTTATGTCGGCTACAGCTACATTTTTGCCACTACCTGTTCCTTTTTGAGGGCCGGGCAACTGTCTGTTGGCCATAGTGCACAGTAACTGAATCAGTAATATAACTAAGTATGGATGACTCAGCAGGTGAACTAGATAAACATGCCTACATACTTGACCACCTGTTGACGCTGAGTCTGATGCACAGTAAGTCTATTTATAACAGAGCAGATTAAGAATGAATGGCAGCAGTTGAACAAGATGCACAGGGCGATTACACCAAGACTGCATTGTCCCTGCAGTCTCCCTTATCTCTCCCTACAGTGTCTGAAAACTCTCCCTACAATCTCCCTGCACTCTTACTTTCCAGTATTCTACAAGTAAAAGTTTTCTAAAACACTGTTCCTAGCGCTTGCCACGACCTTCCCCTATACTCAGTTCACAGTGAAATGGTGTCGACCGCTCGGGATGAGGCTTTTATAGGGCTATGACATCACAGGGAATGTCTGCTTATTGGCTGGCTGCATTGCATTATGGGTCATATTACGTTCCTAGGCTTCTTACTCTCACTTTGTAACACGTGTAGCTGGCCATTTTAGGGGAAAAAAACACAAGGAAATTCAGCTTTGTGGCAAATCAAATTTTTCCTGAAATTCAGATCAAAGTCAGTTCGTCTCACTTCAAATCGCTCAACGCATCATCAGTATGAAAATATTGGAAAACCCCTTTAATACAACTACTATGGAAGCTGTAATGATCTCTTTGCACTGAGCTCCTCCTAGTGGTAAAAAACAAGTTCAGTGTCGGGCACTCCCAGGCCCCCTCCTCCCCCCGGGCCCATAGCAGTCACGTGGTCTGCTTCTATTGCCGGTACGCCACTGGATTATATACATTTACATTGAGTGTATAGTCCTGTAATAATAGTAGAGATTTTCAGCTGTTTGACCAGCTAAAGTAGGAATTATTGAGGCTCTTTGGAACCTGCAAGGTTATCTTTAATGATACTGAAAGGTAACAATTTAATCTGGTTAACCATGCATAGTTCTCTCAAAAAAGTGTTTGAGGCATGTTGGTTTACCAGTTTATATAAAACAGGTGCAGTGTTCATTAAAAACAGCGCTGATTTTGCGGTATTGTAACGTTAAAATGGAGTAGGGTGCAACAAAAATATCATCAGTCAGATGATGCATTGTTCAAATCAGATTTTTATGTTAAACATTTTTTTGCAAGAATTTTTGACGTTTTTGTGTTTTTCGCTATCCATATTCGCTATCCATCAGTTTTTTAACACTGAAAACTTCCTGTGCGCAGGTCACAGAGCATGCCTAGAAGTCAATGAGCCATCTCCATACTACAGGTTCTTATGAACCATGTGGCTGCTGTAAAGCAAAACTCTTAAGTATTCCCAGCTTAAACATTTATGGCATATCTACAGGTTATGCTATTAATGTCTGATAGATGCATGTCCTATCTCTGGGGTCTGCACATTCAAACATTTTCCTCCTAGTTTAAGGTATGCCCAAATGAGTGGCACAAGATGCCCAGCTTAGAAAAAAATATTTTTTGCGTTACTCTGGTGGGAATACGTAAAAAAAAAAAAAGCTGACCATCTCATGTTACTCATCTCAGGATATCTTAAACCAAAAGGAACAGTATGGAGACATCTGTATGTGCAGTACGGGGGTCCCCTAACCCACCTATAAGCTGGCTGCTACCTTCAGGCAGAGAATGAATGAGAAGGTGTCTGTGCACATTCGCTTGCTTAGCTGTTTCTGCAACTCCTATAGCAGGGGATTGAGAGGTCCTCTTTCTATACATAAGTCCACCTGGATGTGGCAGCCACTCAATCAAAGTGCTTGGTAGACTCCCTATCTCCTCATAGGTTCAGCTTCCAGGGGAGGATATGGTGGATATCTCTAAGGTGGTTTTACCCCTTTAAAGTAGCAGCTCAGGCAATATGCCGACTCCTTACTCATCTATAGAAAATAGAAAAAAAAATCTCAGAAAAATAAAAACAGATCAGAAAACAGATTATGCATCAGTAGCCCATTCTACTTAGTAAAAAAAAAATGTAGGTGACACATTCCCTTTAACGTTACCATTTATTGCAAAAGTAGAGTATTTGGAAAGGAACAAGAGCATTGATGTGCTTATATGTTGTGGTGGATTTTGTACCCATTGCATTATATTTTATACAGCGTGTGCTATATTGCTATAGAGAAAGAACTTTATTTATGCAGAATGTTCTGTGATTATTAGGATCACCATGTATATGAATGCTGGTGCTCGATTCATTTGCATGAAACATTTTGCCTTGGCCTCCCTTTCCCTTACTGTCAAGTCAGACGACATTCATCCTCAGCTCTTTCCTATCAGGTAATAACATGAGCAGAACTGTTCCCGTTAGGGGTCATCCCCCTGCATCAATTCAGCTGTCTGATCTGGTCCCTGGGATGACCTACAGAGTACGGGTTTATTCCCAGGAGCACCACGCGGTCACAAGCCCATTTGTGACTTTCGAGACCAACTCAGGTGAGGGATCTATCTTTTCGGTGACAGCACAGACACATGGTTTTTTTAACCTTTGTCATCCAGTTTGTGTGGAAGATGCCTCCTGCCAGCAATGCCATTACATTGATATAGTTCATTTAATATTGAAATGTGAAAGAAAGGTTGTTCTTATGCTATGAATTTACAAAAAGAGGTTACCTAATAAGGCCCCTGGTGCCGATTCACATGGAATGGAAAGTAATAAGGAAGAAAATGGATTCTTCCATAAAAGCTCAATGTTGCAGCATGGTTTATCCTTCTTGAGCTTTAGGCCTCATGCACACAACCATATCCATGTTGTTGTCTTCAAACTGCTGATCCACAAAATATGGATACCAGCCATGTGCATTCTGCATTCATTTTTGTGGTGGAACTGGCTGTTCTAGTCTACAAAATGGATAAAAATAGGACGTTCTCTGTAATTTGGAGAATGACCACACGGATGTGGACAGCACATGGATGAAATCCATATGCTGTCCGCATTTTTTGAGGACCCATAGAAATGAATGAGTCCACGTGCGTGTGCATGAGGCCTAACCCATTATTGTTTGTTGCTTTTGCTTTTTAATTCTCATGATCCTTTAGTTTTTTTCCTTCTTTTTTATGTTTCTCCTATTAGTAATAACGATCTATATTGTTTTCTGGAAAGGTTTCGTTCTAAGGCCTCTTTCACACTTGCGTTGTCCGGATCCGGCGTGTACTCCACTTGCCGGAATTACACGCCGGATCCGGAAAAACGCAAGTGTACTGAAAGCATTTGAAGACGGATCCGTCTTCAAAATGCTTTCAGTGTTACTATGGCACCCAGGACGCTATTAAAGTCCTGGTTGCCATAGTAGTAGTGGGGAGCGGGGGAGCAGCATACTTACCATCCGTGCGGCTCCCGGGGCGCTCCAGAATGACGTCAGAGCGCCCCATGCGCATGGATGACGTGTCCATGCGATCACGTGATCCATGCGCTTGGGGCGCCCTGACGTCACTCTGGAGCGCCCCGGGAGCCGCACGGATGGTAAGTATGCTGCTCCCCGCTCCCCGCTACACTTTACCATGGCTGCCTGGACTTTAGCGTCCCGGCAGCCATGGTAACCATTGAGAAAAAGCTAAACGTCGCATCCGGCAATGCGCCGAAACGACGTTTAGCTTAAGGCCGGATCCGGATCAATGCCTTTCAATGGGCATTCATTCCGGATCCGGCCTTGCGGCAAGTATTCCGGATTTTTGGCCGGAGCAAAAAGCGCAGCATGCTGCGCTATTTGCTGCGGCCAAAAAACGTTCCGTTCCGGAACGGAAGACATCCTGATGCATCCTGAAGGACGGACTGTCCATTCAGAATGCATTAGGAAAATCCTGATCAGTATTCTTCCGGCATAGAGCCCCGACGACGGAACTCTATGCCGGAAGACTATAACGCAGGTGTGAAAGAGCCCTAATGTATGTACACTTTTTTGGCGAGCTGTTTAGAGTGCTGTAATTTTTTTTATATTAAAAAACTGTTAGGGCTTTTTCACACGAGCGAGTCCATTGCGGGAATCGCGCTCCGTGTGTGAGTGTGATCCTCCGCTCTGGACATGCAGGAGCGCACAGCATTATCATGATTTATAATGCTATGTGCCTCTGCATGGCCTTTTTTCCACAGAATCATAGTGACATAAAGCTGTCAGTATGATTCTGTAGAAATAAGCTCAAGCAGAGACACATAGCATTATAAATCATGCTAATGCCGTGTGCTCCTGCAAGTCCAGAGCGGAGGATCACACTCACACACGGAGCGTGATTCCCGCAATGGACTCGCTCGTGTGAAACAGCCCTTATAGTTAGAGCATCTTCTTCTAAATATGTATACGTCTTTCAATAAAAGATTAGATGTTATTGTCTTCATAAAGATCATTTATGAACTGTGCCTATAAAAGCAGGGAATTTTAATAGGAGCAGAAAATTCTGAATATTCATATATATTGAATACTAAAGAAACAGTAATGTGTTTTTTAAGATTGTTTTTTAGTTTAAATATAAAACAGAAGAATATTGTTTTTTTTCTTGGGTGACATCAGACATGTGTTGGCTGATTAAACCCTATGATATACAGTATGCATTCATTAGGTCTGTCATTAGCAACTTTATGAACTAGAAATAGTTTGGAGGGCACTCAAATATCTGATGTTGCAAGGAACCGTCTTACAGATAAATGCATATACTCTATTTATTAATTGTAATATATACATAATATACACAAACAGATCAAAAAAGGGTTTAAAATATGGGATAAAAGTATACTAGCAATCCTATAGATGAGCAAATAAAATGATATAAAATAAAATCAAAATAAAAACTGATGATGATGGTATTGGTTAGCTAATAGATTTGATTTGATATATACTTGGATACATAAACATGGTTGTAGCATTAGTACATACAAACATATATATATATATATATAATATACAGTATATGTTCAGACTCCAAATTATCTTATCTCAATTACTTCAATGAAGTTCTCAATTCTACTGACATTAATACATTTATATTGAATTGGATGTTTTTAGTCTCCTTTTTATGGAAACAGTTTTTTGTTTTTAAGTTTTTGTAAGCTGTTAAATGGTTATCCATAGTCCCACGTGGCTATAGTAGTGCGGGCGCTGGGCTGTGCCGGCTCACTGCTTTCGGCGTCCCACGTGGATGTGGTGATATGGGCGCTAAGCTATGTCGGCTCGCTGCTTACTGTGTACCACGTGGCATCCCACGTGTTTAGGACTCTATTTGGGTTGACCGGCCACTGATCACCTGCAGATAAGTGGATAACAGGGATCGCACCTCATACCACGTACGGTTCACTTTTGAATGGATCCAATTTTTAAAGGCAAAAAAGCTCTGCTTCCTTAATGTCAAAGCTGTCCATGTATTGTGGCCACTCCGATGTTCACTAACTTTACAATTAGTCACAGACGCGTTTCGGAGCCTCATGCTCCTTCCTCAGTGGGTTACATTTCAATACATTACAGCAACAATCAGGACACTGAATATCCTTGTAGCAAATAATATATTAATAACAGAATAGTAAGCTTGGCATATTAATCACAAACATTTATCCATGTTTTCCTCAAAGGATAAACATTTAACAGCTTACTAAAAATTACAAAAAAGAACAAAAAAAACTGTTTCCATAAAAAGTAGACTAAAGACATCCAATTCAATATAAGTGTATTAATGTCAGTAGAATGGAGAACTACATTGAAGTAATTGTGGTAAGATAATTTGGAGTCTCAAGATATATATTATATGCCAATATTAACTGACTAAACCTAAAAACATCCATCAGTGGTTTATGTTTGGGATATTGTATATATCTATTTGATTTTTAATTCATATTGAAGTTGATCATGGATATATTTGTGTGTACAATCATGTGATGGTATCAAATTGGTATAATATATAAATATAACATTTTAAATATATATATATACGAACTAATATACGAACTTCTGTATCCAAGTATATATCAAATCTATTACCTAATTGATACCATCATCATTTGTGATTATATATTCTAGTTTTTATTTTTATTTTCTCATCTATAGGATTATTGGTATACTTTTATCCCATATGTTTAACCTTTTTTTGATCTGTGTATATTATGTATATATTACAATTAATACAAACCGGATTCCCAAAAAGTTGGGACACTATACAAATCGTGAATAAAAACTGAATGCAATGATGTGGAGGTGCCAACTTCTAATATTTTATTCTGAATAGAACATAAATCACGGAACAAAAGTTCAAACTGAGAAAATGTACCATTTTAAAGAAAAAATATGTTGAATCAGAATTTCATGGTGTCAACAAATCCCCAAAAAGTTGGGACAAGGCCATTTTCACCACTGTGTGGCATCTTCCCTTCTTCTTACAACACTCAACAGACGTCTGGGGACCGAGGAGACCAGTTTCTCAGGTTTAGAAATAGGAATGCTCTCTCCCATTCTTGTCTAATACAGGCCTCTAACTGTTCAATCGTCTTGGGCCTTCTTTGTTGCACCTTCCTCTTTATGATGCGCCATATGTTCTCTATAGGTGAAAGATCTGGACTGCAGACTGGCCATTTCAGTACCCGGATCCTTCTCCTACGCAACCATGATGTTGAGATTGATGCAGAATGTGGTCTGGCATTATCTTGTTGAAAAATGCAGGGTCTTCCCTGAAAGAGATGACGTCTGGATGCGAGCATATGTTGTTCTAGTACCTGAATATATTTTTCTGCATTGATGGTGCCTTTCCAGATATGCAAGCTGCCCATGCCACACTCACTCATGCAACCCCATACCGTCAGAGATGCAGGCTTCTGAACTGAGCGTTGATAACAACTTGGGTTGTCCTTGTCCTCTTTGGTCCGGATGACATGGCGTCCCAGATTTCCAAAAATAACTTTGAATCGTGACTCGTCTGACCACAGAACAGTCTTCCATTTTGCCACACTCCATTTTAAATGATCCCTGGCCAGTGAAAACGCTTGCGCTTGTGGATCTTGCTAAGAAATGGCTTCTTCTTTGCACTGTAGAGTTTCAGCTGGCAACGGCGGATGGCACGGTGGATTGTGTTCACTGACAATGGTTTCTGGAAGTATTCCTGAGCCCATTCTGTGATTTCCTTTACAGTAGCATTCCTGTTTGTGGTGCAGTGTCGTTTAAGGGCCCAGAGATCACGGGCATCTAGTATGGTTTTACGGCCTTGACCCTTACGCACAGAGATTGTTCCAGATTCTCTGAATCTTCGGATGATGTTATGCACAGTTGATAATGATAGATGCAAAGTCTTTGCAATTTTTCGCTGGGTAACACCTTTCTGATATTGCTCCACTATCTTTCTGCGCATCTTGGCTTCTGAGAGACACTGCCACTCTGAGAAGCTCTTTTTATACCCAATCATGTTGCCAATTGACCTAATTAGTGTTAATTGGTCTTCCAGCTCTTCGTTATGCTCAAATTTACTTTTTCCAGCCCCTTTATTGCTACTTGTCCCAACTTTTTGGGGATTTGTTGACACCGTGAAAATTTTTATCAACGTATTTTTCCTTTAAAATGATACATTTACTCGGATTAAACGTTTGATCTGTCATCTACGTTCTATTACAAATAAAATATTGACATTTGCCATCTCCACAACATTGCATTCAGTATTTATTCACAATTTGTTTAGTGTCCCAACTTTTTGGGAATCCGGTTTGTAAATAGAGTATATGCATTTAGTCTGTAAGACGGTTCCTTGCAACATCAGATATTTGAGTGCCCTCCAAACTATTTCTAATTCATTATTGCTAATTATCGGCAGTGGGTGTGCCGTGGAGAGTGCACCTAATCTGTAGCTCCGGGACGGGCGAGCCACTGTAAATCCAAACTTTATGAACTGTGCCTATAAAAGCAGGGGCCATACCCAGAGAATTTTCATAAAAGGTAGCAGAAAATTCTGAATATTCACATATATTGAATACTAAATAAACAGTAATGTGGTTTTTTAGCTGTCCCCAAGAGGATATGTTGGGGGAAAGAAGAACCATGTTATGCCTGATTCTTCATGTTTATCATGGGGTCAGGAGATACATGCAAACAATGTTGAGTCTTTGTTGAATCTTCTAACAATCTTATGTAAAATTTCTACTGCGCATGGCCAGTCTTAAAGTGGATTTAGACAGGCAGATTATCAGGAACTACTGTTCCTGTGAACACTCATTCCCGATAATCTGCCCGTGTAAAGGTGCAGCCAATCATTTAATGAACGAGCGAAACACTCGTTTATCGGGTGATCCTGTCGTTTGTTCAGGCACCTAAATTAGAATCTCTGGGCAGCAGATTGTGCTTTGTAAACAGCGATTTGATGCCCAGAAACAATGCAGCTGTATGAGGACGAGCGATCGCAATAATGATCCCTCGTCCTCATACTGTGGAGATGATCGCTACATGTAAATGCATTACTTCACCCCCACTGACCAAGCAGCCGACTGTCGGGAAGGAATGCTCCGTCCCGACAGCTGGCTTCTCCTCGGCACGTATAAATGTGCCTTTACTTGGAATCTACCTCTAATCAATATGAATTAAGTGACTGAAGTCATTAGAAGAAATTGGTGTAAATATTCCTTTGTTTCTCTGTGTGATAAGATTATTTGTGCCTTCATGGGTTTGCCCACAAATCACCACCATTCTCCTTGTTGTATGTATGATGTAATAGTAATGATGTTATAAACTGTACAGTATGTGGTCATAGACGTTACTATATTCCATTCTTCAGTCATTGGTTAAGAACTGTAAGAATTGTTCTCTTCTGATTTCCTCTTGCTCTTGAATATTTAATTAGAGGATTTCCCATCTCTGGTCCTCAACAGCCCCCCCAAAATACTGAATTTCATGGTCTCTTCACATGAGCTCCAGAGAATCTGCCTGATTGACTCATACGTAGCCAACTTCTCTGCTGTAAAGAGATCCTAAACAGACTGCACTGTCTGGGTTGCTTGAAAGACAAGGTTGGGGATCAGTATTACAAGATCTGTGATTTACAGATGTTTCATCATTTTTTTATGCTACTACCTAAATTATTTTCTTTCTCTATGTGTTGATTCTGTCTTCTTTGTTGTACATGTCATCAGTGTTACTTCTATTCGTGTGATATACAGAGCTCTATTATAACCAGTCTTCTGCTTATCACTGACAGCTTACACAAAGAACCAGGTGGACATTGCTACCCAGGGCTGGTTCATTGGACTCATGTGTGCAGTCGCTCTCCTGGTGCTCATCTTATTGATAGTTTGCTTCATCAAGAGGAGTCGAGGAGGAAAATACCCAGGTGAGGGACACATACCTCAAAACAAAATTGATTTGATGGTTTCTACAAAATAATACGTCTAAAACATTCCCACCGTCTTTTTCTTGGACTCTTTTTTGCTTGTAAAAAAAAAACTTGAAATTAAAAACCCCATGAAGTGTTTTTAGTCTAGAGGAAAGCTTCAGTAAAGTGCCACACACCGAGCATACTGCAATTAAAAAACAACAATATTTTTAACTGCAGCATTTAAACAATGCTCAATTTGTATGTAGGAGCCTATTGTGTACCAGAAAAAGATTCCCACACCATACCACCAGACTCAATCAACACTTGGCAAGATGGATCAGTAGATTCATAAAGCTGATCTTATCAGATCTCCATGCTAAAGGAAATTATTTTTATTTTTTTGTGAACCTGTTTACCGTTTAGCTTCAGTTTCCACTTCTTAGCTGGCAGAATTGGAGCCAAGTGTAGACTTTTCCTTCAATATGCTGTACAATTTGTCATACTCTTCGGACCAGGCCGAACTGGATGGACAAATGTCTTTTTTCGGCCTTATGTACTATGTTACTATGTTACCAGTATTGGCCCCATGTATTACATCTGGTTTAGAAAACTCATTTTTAAATTCCATAATAGGATTTCATAGTTCGGTGTTAAAAGCAGAGAGTGACTAAGAGTATTCTCTCTTATGCAGTAGGACCCATCTAGTCTATGCATATTACAAAGACAACCAATTGATTTCAGTGGGAACTGTGTAATGCTTTATTTCCCCTGTGGAGATGCTGCAGCAGAATGGAACTCTTTTTTTTCCAGGGTCTGTTGGGGTCCCAGTATCAGGATACTCTATTATCATCAGGATACCCTATGATCATGGTCAGAAGACTTTTAAAAGTAAAAAAAAAAAAAAAATGCAAAGGGGTATTCCAGTTATAGAACCATTAGATCGGTGGGGTCCTACCGGATAGGGGATAACTTTATATCACCAGAAACCCCCTTTAAGTAAGTTGTGTCATATGGTAGTTTTTTAGAGTAATGAAGTTTCAAAAGTCATTAAAGTTAGCTCGTTATATGTATACAGATAGTAAGCAAGCTAAGTCTGTAGGAGCAGAGTTGTTCCACAATATTTGAAAGGATTGGGTAATAATGAGTAATGAGTGCCACAAACATAACTTTTTGTTTATACCCTTCAGTGAGAGAAAAGAAAGAAGTGGCACTAGGTCCTGAAGATCAGAAAGATGAAGATGGTTCATTTGACTACAGGTAAAAGAAGAATATGTAGGGTGCTATGTCAATACACTAATACATCCAAATTTTTAAAAAAGTGAAACAGATAATTAAAGGGAAAAAAAACATATACAGGGACGGACTGGCCATAGACCCCACAGGGAAATCTTCTAGTGGGCTGATGCCCAGTGGGCCGCCCACCTCACTTCTGCTGGCCGGGTATGTAGCAATCTGATGCTCTCAGGATTGTTTAGTGCTAGGTACATCAGGTAATTATGCACCTAGTCAGCGTCGGGAAGTGCCCTCCTGCATTCAACTGTATTGCGATCCTCAGGAATGTGATACTGTTGAATACTGCAGCTGTGGCGGCAGTATTTTATGCTGGCCCTGCCTTCTGTTAATTTGGACCGACCTACAACTTGGGGCCACATTTATTTATTTATTCCCAGTCCGCCCCTGAACATATGTATAGATACATAAATACATACATGGACAGTGTTGCATTTGTAGTACATCGTTATTTACAGTGACCTTTAAGTTATGCATACACATTAAATATTTCTGATTATAGACCACATAAACAAAATGTTTAATTAATATGCCACCATTCCTTAGTATTTCAATGTCACACTTGTTCAGTGCCGAACACAACGGTTCACAGCGTCACACACAGGACAGTCCTCCACCGCTGTCCCAGACCGGCCTGTGCATGTAACATCTGTGCCTTTGTCTCCTACTCGCTACCCAGGAAGGAGCACAGGTGAGGGACGTCACTGCCTATGTGTCACCCTCTGTGCTTTGTGTGTGACAGACATCTCCCTGAAATCCTACAATAAAATCCTCAAATAATCAATTAAATGTATGGACAAGCTCTGAGAACAGCTGAGACACATAAGTGCCTCCTCATCCAAATCCTTGGTCCAAGGATGCAAAGAGCTAAAGAGCAAAGCTGGATAAAACGCCAGACCTAACCACCTAAACTGTGTTCACTGTAACATGATGTCACAGGACATACATTTTTCATAAGCCACGGTGTTATGTGCAACCCTGCATCAGATTCTCTGAATTGATGAGTGTCTGTATCTATGTCCATGTGATAGCGACATGGTGTCTCTTACCGTTATTATAGTGTCTGCTTCTCTCTCCCTCCTTCACATGTCTCCCATCTCTTTCTATTCTATCACATATGGGCCTGTCTCTTCTCTTCATAAAACATGCTCATGTGTCCATTTGTTCCATGAAGGTTTTTCGGAAGGTAGGATAAATCCTTTTTGGCCTTCTAGGCCTTAAACTACTGTTATTAATCTAATGTAATCATCATTAATCCCATAAACTCAACCGATTACATCATAACATGGTAATCCACATTAATCTCTTTAATTTAAAATTTACTAATGTAGCCGGCAGAATACAGTTTGTTATCTTAACATACGGTAGCTACCGTTTTTAGAATACCAAACATAGTGGAGCACAATCTTTTATTTTCTTCTTCCGCTGCCTGCTGAACTGGTGTTAACTGAAAAGGGCTATAGATGACAGTAGCATCTAGACCCTAGAAGAGCATGCCTTTTCAGATTCTTTTTTACTGGGGCCTCACCAACAGTCCTAGCCCTTGCCAATCATTTTAAAGATTGCCTCCATTTATCTGGAAATGTGTCTTCTGGACACAATAGAACATTACAATATGCACAAAGAAGTTATGGTGTTAAGGCTACTTTTCACACTAGTGTTTTTGCTGGATCCGGCAGGGTTCAGCAAAAACGCTTCCATTACTGATAATACAACCATCTGCATCCTTTATGAACGGATCCGGTTGTATTATATTTAACATTGCCAAGACGGATCCCTCATGAAATCCATTAAAAGGACGATCCGTTTTCTATTGCTCCACATCCGAGTACGGAAAGCAAAATACAACATGTTGCGGTTTTCTCTCCGGTCTGGGAACACAACTAAACGGAACGGAATGCATTTTGGAGCATTCCGTTCAGTTTTGTCCCCATTGACAATAAATGGGGAAAAAACTGAAGCGTTTGTTTCCCGGTATTGAGCCCCTATGACGGATCTCAATACCTGGAAAAGTAAAACGGTAGTGTTAAAGTAGCCTAAACCAGAGATTGTTGCAACCAGAGAAAGACTTGTGAAGCATACAGAAGGTTCTCTCAGAACGTCTTCCCTAGCTGCCTCTCACCGGTGAGGCCCACCTCACAGTTTGAGAAGAACTGCTCTAGAGGATGCAAGAAGCAACCTATGGACTCTTATAGAATTGACAGGTTGCATGGATCGGTAGCACAGTTAAAAGTCTCTTGTGTCATACCTTGTCACAGGTACTGACTGCAACAGACGGCTGAATACATTTCATGTGTTTCCTGAGGGTTATATATAAACTACATACTTAACCATTAACCCCCTCCAAATCCGTAGAGGCTGCTTTTTTATACATTTTTACTTTGTGTTTGGGGTTTCGTTGACGGAAAGCAGTGGGATGTTCCCATATTTCCATGTCATTTACAACATGCAATGAAATGTATACTTTTACCAGCTTTTCTAGAGCTTACAACAGAGGGACATTCCCCAACCTTGACACTGGGGCCAACCAGCAGTCTCTCATTTTACCAGTCTGTCATTGGCAGATTTACAGCTGTACTGGACTTTTTCCATTTTTAATCATTCCCTTAAAGGGGTTGTCCCATCGAGGCCTTTTATTGCCAAGATGGAAAAAAACGCACAGTAAGTGCCGGCCCAGGGAGGTAGAGTTATGGAAAATGGGAGCTACGCAAACAGTAAGCTATGCTGTCTCCGTAAGCTGCCCAGGATATTTAGCTGTGCAGTTCCCATTCACTGCTGTGGGAGTTTCAGAAACAGCGGAGTGCCAGACGCTCACCATTTAGGTAACTCTGGCCACCCCAGGCTGACGCTTAATGGAGGTTATTCCCATTTGGGCCATCAAATGCCAAAATGAGACAACTACTTTAACTAAGGCTATGTTCACATTGTCTGTATTTGCCTTTGACAAATAATTCATGACAGAAGGCCAAGAAAGATACCCGAATTGCTGTCGCGTATCCACACAAGGATTAGCGCTATTGCTGATTTACATATTTTCCATGTGGAATACAGAGCATATTCTTTGCATATAGAGCATGCTGCCTATTCCATGATGATTTCTTCCACTACATGTGAATGGGGATGAGATATCCTATCTATTTGGATGCAGTGTCCATGGATTTGATGAGGATCTAAGTCCGCACCTAAATCCTTATCAGATCCTGAACATGTGAGCATAGCCTAACTATACTGTGAAGGAAACTCGATAACCTTTTCATTTATCCATCCCCCGAGCAGCACTTTCCAGTAACCTTGTCAGATTTGTTTGGAGTCGTCTTTTATTTTCTCTGTGTTGTTCATCAGAAAGCGAAGCTTTCAGTTACAGATGTATTTATACCACAGCCATTACTGCAATGCTTCTACAGGAGAATACCACCAGAGTATGGCATGCGATGGAGCATGCCATGCCATTATTCCGGCACAGATTCATACGGAATCTGTATAAAATTGGAGGCGCATAAAGGTACAGTATAAGCCCATAGCATTCTATGGGAGACATATTAGGGATCAATACATCGGTGTCCATAATATGGTCGTTTGCTTAAAGCAGTAATAATTTAGTTGTGTCATAGTTACAAGAGTGAATAGTTAAGTATTTAGTCGTATTGTACTTACTAGTTGTAGACGACACCCACCGTACAGAGGAATGAGTGTGTTTTCTGGTTATCTGTATAAAAAAAACTCAGCAAAAGGATTGAATGACTTCATATGGAAAGGTAAAGAACTGATGGGATCCTTGTATGCTCCGCTGGCAATTTTGGCAAGAAAGAGGTTGAGTCATTGCAAAGAGATGTGTTATCTTAAGGGCTCATGCACACGAACGTATTTTTTCCGTGCCATTCACAAAAATATAGAACTTGTCCTATTATTGTCCGCATTACGGACAAGGATAGAACTGTTCTAATATAGACAGGACATTTCGTTCCACAAAATGTGGAGCACACACGACCGGTATTTGTGTTTTGCGGATCTGCAATTTGCGGACCGCAAAACAGACTACAGTCGTGTGCATGAGCCCTAATAGTTAGGTCACTTTAACACAGTCGGTGTTTGATCAGTGATTTCCCTTCAGTGATTGTGAGTCAAAATAAGGTGGAGGTCAAACTCAAATCAGATGCAAATCTTTCCATTATGCTTTATCTCTGTGTACCCTCCGCTCCTGGTTTTTGGCTAATAATCACTGATGGATGTGACTAACTAAATACTGACTGTGTGAAAGCAGCCTTAAGGTGCCTTCACACATTCACGTTTTGTTCCGATTTTTTAATCAAGTTTTTGATGCCAAAACCAGGAGTGGATTAAAAAAAGAGAGACATGAGTCCCTCAAGGGATTCTCCAGGCTCAGATGTAGTTCCCTATTGCTTTTAATCTGCCCTTAAAGGGGTGACCCTCACTGATCAGCTTTTGAAAGCCGCAGCCTCTCTGCTTTTCCTAGGCCAAGTGATGACATGTTCATGTGTCACGCAGCCTAGGTGTAGCTCAGCTCCATTCACGTTAATAGGGCTGAGCGCGATACCAAGAACAGCCCCTATACAATGTATAGCACTGTGCACAGGAGGAGCACCGCTGCCTTCTCAAAACAGCTGATAGGCGAGGATCCCAGCTGTCAGACCCCCACTGATCAGATACTGATGACCTATCCAAAGGATAGATCATCAGTAAAAAAAAATCTTGGAAAACCCTCTTAAGGAGTACATTTCTAAAGTACACTATTTACCAGTGATAAGCTTTATCCGAATTCCAAAAGAATGTCACGACCCCTTTGCACAGGATTTTTCTGTGATGTTCTGTTTGATTTCGGCGGCCTTTCTTCTGGCCAGTGCTTTAACAACACATCAGTTGTGACTTATCTTTGAGGAGCTGGCCCCAGATCAGCAGTAGCAGCAGGGGACAGTAGCTCTGATATTATGCACCTGGGTGGTAGACGATCCATTCAAGCTCCCCAGTCTTTTCTTTCGGGTAGTCGATTGAGCAATATATCAGTTCTGGCTTCAGTCTAAGGCCCCTTGCAGACGAGCGCAGCTCCTGGCCTGACCTCCCAGCACTGACCGGGTCACATAGCATTATATTGATTTATGATGCTTTGTAACCCTTAAGCCCTTAATGAGGCTTAAGGCCTCTTTCACACGGGCGTTGCGATTTTTCCGCGTAAGTGCAAAACATTGTAATGCGTTTTGCACTCACGTGAGAAAAATCGCCCGTGTTTGGTACCCAAACCCGAACTTCTTCACAGAAGATCGGGTCTGGGATCGGTGTTCTGTAGATTGTATTATTTTCCCTTATAACATGGTTATAGGGGAAAATAATAACATTCTGAATACAGAATGCATAGTAAAATAGCGCTGGAGGGGTTAATTTTTTTTTTACAAAAATGTAACTCACCTTAGTCCACTTGATCGTGCAGCCCGGAATCTCCTTCTGTCTCCTCTGCTGAACAGGACCTGTGGTGAGCATTCATTGCAGGAACAGGACCTGTGGTGACGTCACTCCGGTCATCACATGATCCATCACATGATCCATCACCATGGTAAAAGATCATGTGATGGAACATCGGATGACCGGAGTGACGTCACCACAGGTCCTGTTCAGCAAAGGAGACGGAAGAGATGCCGGGCAGCGCGATCAAGTGGACTAAGGTGAGTTAAATTCTTATTATTATTTTTTTAACCCCTCCAGCGCTATTTTACTATGCATTCTATATTCAGAATGCTATTATTTTCCCTTATAACCATGTTATAAGGGAAAATAATAATGATCGGGTCTCCATCCCGATCGTCTCCTACAAACCGTGCGTGAAAATCGCACCGCATCCGCACTTGCTTGCGGATGCTTGCGATTTTCACGCAACCCCATTCACTTCTATGGGGCCTGCGTTGCGTGAAAAGAGGAGCATGCTGCGATTTTCACGCAACGCACAAGTGATGTGCGAAAATCACCGCTCATGTGAACAGCCCCATAGAAATGAATGGGTCGGTATTCAGTGCAGGTGCAATGCGTTCAACTCACGCATCCGCGCGGAATACTCACCCAAGTGAAAGGGGCCTAAGGATCACGCATCGCATCCGTGCGGAATACTCACCCGTGTGAAAGGGGCCTAAGGATTACAAAGCATCATCAATCAATATAATGCTATGTGACCTGCAAGGGGCCTAAGTGTGGTTGCTGATTCAGCAGAACAGTCTGCAGAAGATGTCAGGGAAACAACCCCTGAGCATAACAGGTGTTAACAGAAAAGTTGGGTGAGCACCAGTAATGTTACAAACTAGTTTGGTGTGTGTTACTGTAGGCGAGTATTAGTGAAGAATAGAGGCCCAGATTTACCAATCGAAAAAAAGATGGTGTAAGCTTAGACAGGCTGTCTATCCCTGCACCAGATTTATCACAGGGGCTCAGGGAGGAGGATAAATGTGGTGCAAGGATAGACACTTTTCTCTGACTCTTTACCAACTATTGGTTGGCTTACTGTGAAACAGATTTTACGCTAGAAAATTTTGGCGCAAAATAGCACATCTTAGACGTGCCCCTTTCCCGTGATACCCCCAGGGCCGTCTTTAATATTGATTGGACCCTTGGCAAAAATTTACTTGGGCCCCCTGGATCCCGCCTTCTCACACCCTAGCATGCAATCACGCCCTCCACCACAACACACACAAAAAAAAATCCACACACCTGGTAGAGTACAGTGAATGACTGTAAATACTTCCAGTTCTGAAGACTCCAGTAGCTCAGGATCAGTGCTCTGGGCAGCTGGGCTCAGAGCTGGAAGTGGGAACTGCTCTGCAGGAAGGATACCGGGGCTCGGCTTACCCTAGCGTTACAGTGCACCCCAGCACCCCACAGTATGCAGTATAGCACCCTATAGTATACAGCACCCCACAGTATGCAGTATAGCACCCTATAGTATACAGCACCCCGAAGTATGCAGTATAGCACCGTATAGTATACAGCACCCCACAGTAGGCAGTAGAGCAGTATATCACTTCACAATATACAGCTCCCCACAGTATACAGTAAAGCAGTATAGCACCCCACAGTATACAGCAACCTAACGGTATACAGAACCCCACAGTATACAGCAACCCAATGGTATACAGCCCCTCCCAGTATACAGTAGAGCTGTATAGCCCCCCACAGTATACAGTAGAACAGTATAGCACACCACAGTATACAGTAGAGCAGTATAGCCCCCCACAGTATACAGTAGAGCAGTATAGCACACGACAGTATACAGCCCCCCACAGTATACAGTAGAGCAGTATAGCACACCACAGTATACAGTAGAGCAGTATAGCACACCACAGTATACAGCCCCCCACAGTATACAGTAGAGCAGTATAGCCCCCCACAGTATACAGTAGAGCCCCCCACAGTATACAGTAGAGCAGTAGAGCCCCCCACAGTATACAGTAGAGCAGTATAGCACACCACAGTATACAGTAGCTTACAGTGTATTAGTATAACAGCCCCTGACACCTTTTCCTGATGTAATCTTCACAAAACAAGCTCCACAAGTCTGGCAAACTTCTCCTGCAGCAACACTCCTGGTAGACAGGACCTTTGATCACCTCATAACCATGTGACCAGTAATATTGCTAGGTTACTGGTCACATGGTGATGATGTCATCTAAGGTCCTTAAGAGAATCACAGCTCTCATAGTTCGCTGCCTGGAGTGCCAATGGCATGGCAGCACCCCCCTGTGTAGCTGACAGCCTGACACCCGGGGCAGTGGCCAGCAGGGCTCAAGAGGCAGCTGCCTTAGGCCCCCGAGGAGCAACTGGGCCCGGGGCAGCTGCCCCTTTTGGCAGAAAAAAAGTGTAGAAGCCCTTTGCAATTTGCATCACTTTTTTAACATATTTTTGGGGCAGACACATTAGTAAATCTGGGACACAGTGATTTGATTTCAACGAACCCCTTTAATACTTTCTCTCGTATACTGATCCACTCCTCGATTTGACTTTACAAACTGCATCACAAAGCCTGCACATGTAAGAGCACCTACCTAAAAGCTCAAATCACACCCTGTATGGTCAGTACGTTCCAAACAGTCCCACAGAATATATAGGTAGACGTATGCTGTGTGCCTATACAGTTAAATACGTCTGCTATAGTTTGGCATAAAACTGAAATGTACAGTGTGGTATACTTTTTCTATTCAGTATTGAAAGTGCAGTGGACTCCGCTTTTCAGCACAGCTGGGTCTGCAGGATTCTGAAGTATCGTTGCCAAAAGTCTCATCTGCTCACTAAAATCTGTAGACAGGTTGCACAACCTGCAGTCCAGGGCTAGTTCCTAATAGCTATATAGTTTAGACTCCAGTTTCATATATTTAATGGGGTTTTCCGGGAGTGCAATATTTATGACCTATTCTCAGGATAGGTCATCAATATCTGTTCGATGGGGATCCAACTCCTGGCACTCAGCTGTTTGAAGAGGCCTCCGCACAGCTTTTCAATAACAGCACTGTACACTGTATGGCATTGTAGCACAAGCCCGTTCACTTAAATAGGACTGATGGGTACATAGGTCATGTGACCAATGACCGCGATGCCACTGGCCTAGGAAGAGATCACAGCGTTCACCGGAGCACCGTGGCCTCTTCAAACAGCTGATCGGCATTAGTTGTCCTACCTCCACCAGTCTGATATTGATCACCTATACTGTGGATAGTTAATCGCTGATTTACTCCTGGAAACCCATTTAATTAGAGAAACAGTTGTAGCAAACTCTTACCTTTCAGAAATAAGGTCTGTAGACTTCTGACAGCAAGATGCCAAGCAGTTAAAATACAGACTACGTTAGAAAGTTGATTTTAATATACAGTGATTGATCTTTATTTACATAAAACTGGAATACCCCTTTAGGTAAGTACAGTATGTTACTAAATTAACAAGAAGATTATGAAGACCAAGAGATGCGGTTGTAGTATATTAACGTTGGAGAAAAATATCTTACATTGGCATACACTCTCATACACAGTAAAAAGTCACACATTGTACCAGGCTCGCCAGGTTTCAGCAAATGTCCAGCAGTTCAATTCCTAATTACGGTGTCTGCAAACCACTGCATTGTCTAATTTATCTACATGCCAACACATAAACAGCAGACCTCAGCAAATTATGTGCATTTATATTCCATTTGCCTTGTCAGCACTGTAGGCCATCTGCAATTAATGCCATGCACAAGTGTTGGGCATTGTACTTTCTACCTGGTAAGAAACTCAGCAGAAGTTTTCCTCTGCATCCTATTGCTTAAATGATCGGTGCTTCAAAGGCAACCACCGGAACGGACCATATTACTTTATGGTTAGGGTTCTACAGTAGACTGTGAAGCTTAGATGACCTCCATCACTATATTCTGCTCCTGGTTCTATCACCAAAGCAAAGGTTGTTCTTCTGTTACCCCATATGATTTTGTAATGTCCTGTATTTTATACCACACAATGTGATTTTCTTGCTGATTAATGCTTTTTTAACATTTTCCAACTAAACAAGTGTCCTTAGCGTCACATTCCCCAATCTCATGGAGACTAGCACCCTTCAACTAATATGTGGTCCACTATAAATATACTTGTTTCTTGTTCTTCTTTAGTGATGAAGACAACAAGCCACTTCAGGGCAGTCAGACTTCAATAGATGGAACTATAAAGCAACAAGAGAGCGATGACAGCCTTGTGGATTATGGTGAAGGAGGAGAAGGACAGTTTAATGAAGACGGCTCCTTTATAGGGCAGTATACAGTTAAAAAGGACAAGGATGAGACAGAGGGTAATGAAAGTTCAGAAGCCACCTCACCAGTCAATGCCATATATTCCCTGGCATAGGACAATTCCCACATCCCATCTTATCTCAAATTCTACCACATCCATGTCTTTGCCTCTCTGAGCTCTCCTAGGAACACCAGATACCCTTTTCACCCGGCTAGTTAACAATAGGAAACATGTACCTATGGAGATTCCTACTATTAGAAGAACCTCATCTGCAGTTCAGAAAAACGCCACAAGACGTGGAATCATGGACAGCTTTCTTCTTCTACAGCTGCTACAGTGTCTGCCCAAACCACATGCACAGTATTACTTGCTGGGACATTATCTCAGCCATGCCTTGCAGTCTGTTGACTATAGTTCCATTCAGTTCCACAGGAGGAAGACAATGACCTAATATTCACTGCTGTCTGATGTCCACTAAATTTCAATCTAGGAAGATTGAAATCCATTCAGATTGAAGTCCACTCATTTTCACTCTGGGAACAATTACCATGTTTCACTTAAAGATCAGAGAGTTTTACCCCAGTAGGAGACAACTTCTGATTGGAATAAAAGGAACGTATTATTTTTTCACCTTGCAATGTGGGAAGGCAATGGGATAAGTGATCTAAAACTCCTTTTAACTGTTCCCATCTAGCAAAGAGGTCATGTAACTATTAATTTCCCCACCTCCTGTTTTAATGTGAATGTTTGTTGTGCTCCAGGGTTTTCTGTAATATAGACCATATAGGGCAATAAGGCACTCTGGATATGTGCTTCATTATCATTCCCCTCAGGACAGCATTCAACGCTATAACTGCTTGTGGGAGCCTGGCAATGCCATTGGACATGCCCCAGCATCATGGAGCTGTTGTCCATTGATTGTAGCTGCTACTTTTACATATCCCATTGTCTGATTTTCCAAGGCCAGCTCCTGCCATTTGCTGCCAGAAGGATATGAGTGGAGCCACAGAGGATACTAAGCAACACAGGCACTGGTACTAACAACATAATTGTCCCCATTATATACATCCATCCTTAATTCTTTGTGCCACTAACAATCTATGCAGAAATGATGTCCATCCATGTCCTCTGCTTTTTCCAGATCACCCTGTTTTTGCCTATTCTTGTTTTGGGAAATAATAGTTGTTGGCACCAGAATGGGTGGGAGGGAGCCATCACTGATAATGGGTACCTGCTCCTTGCAGCACCTAGAACATGTCTAAATGATTGTGAATATAACGAATGTTTGAGACATTGGAGGTGGCACTGGTGCTGATTGTGACAGTAAGTACACCAAGTCAATGTGTGTGATGTTGACATTGCTGCATGAGTGTGTGTTTTCCAGGAGAGTATGGCACCCTTGCTGTGCATCTGTTGTATGTGTGTCAATGTCACTGCAGAGGTGCAAGTAAAATAGGACTTACAGATGTGCTATCCCTGCTGAACCTGAGCTAACAATGCCTTTGATGTGCAAGGAGGAGGCTGGAACTTCCACTGCTGTACCTGTGATTACATATCGGGTTTGGCAGAGTGTGTACCTATTAAGGAGAGCTGGCACCGCCTTAGTATATCTCAAGCTATATCCTGAAGCTTTGCCAAATCTGGCCTTAAAAATCACCGGAAAGAAATGATATCACACATAGGTGCCCCGACCTCTCCATTTCTATAACACACACTCTGCCTTGTCTCTCCTTTTGCACTAAAGATTCCCTCATATCTTTTGTTTGACTTGTAAATATTAACTTATATCCATATTTAATTACCACTCAAAGAAACACTAATATATTTATATCACTGTACATTAACCGCAAGCATAATACTGGACTATTATAAGGATTGGGTAGCCCATATTGGTCTGTGGCACTGAAAGGGTTAATTGTATGCCAAGAGGAAACCCACAGTGCGTCATATGGAGACTTGACTTTTTCTTTTGTGCTATTCTTTGCCAGTCGTATTTTTTGAGAAATGAACACTCTCATAGGAGAATTGGTTAACTCCTTCATGCTGGAGAGTCCTGCCCCTCTTAAAAATTGAGATGTCAGTGTTTTCTCCTGTTGAATCTTCATTTCTATAGTTTTTTGTTTGGAGCGAGCAGAGAACTGCATGAGCGCCACTAATACGTTTATATCCGTCTGTCGTCTGTTCCTTGTTTTGTCTTTTTTAATCACTGTAAAACAAAGAAATAAATTCCTTTTTTTTCTTTTTTTCTCTTTTCTTTTTTTCTCCCTGTAATGATCTGTTCAGTTCCAGCTAAATGTACTCTTGTCACCACTTTAGAACTTTTTTAAAGTGGACTTGAGGGATTCCCTAAAAGGAATGTCCGACCATTGAATTCTACATCTTCTCTGTTAGATCATGGAAAACATTGGGGGTAATTTATGAATAGATATAGTCCAATTTTTGGCGTATATCTGTTACAGATTCATTCGCAAAGGGAATTTGCGTCCGAATCTGTGACTTCTTCCCCATGTACGCCAGTTCTAAAAAAAACATTTATCATTTCCTATGCCTGTTTTAGGTGTAGAAAATGATGAAAATCTACGCCAGCAATAGAACTGGCGTAGATTTAGGCTGGCGGTGGATGCGTCTAAGTTGTGTAGAGGACGCCTCCTCTACATAACTTAGGCGCATCAAGCACCAGCACAGGGTTATTAAAACCTGCGTCTAAAACGCCAGTCTAAGGCTACTTTCACACTAGTGGCACGGACCTCCAGCAGGCTGTTCCGTCGGGTGAACAGCCTGTCTGATTCGTCCTGCCGCTAGTGACTTGTGGCTCCGGACTGCCGCTCCATCCCCATTGACTATAATGGGGGCGGAGGAGGAGTTCTGGCGAGGCACGACAAGAGGCTGCTGGAATAAATGTCGGACATGTCGTAGACCCCGATAAACAAGAGTCATTCTTTGCAGTTACATGCTTGTTTTGGCTCCCCCTGGTGTTATTTTGACTCCGTCTCAGAACGTCCACCTAATGTGTCTTTTTTTCATTGATTCTTATTGATTGTCCTGTACAATAGCAGGGATCCTTCTGCTGCTCTGTACAGGAGGATTCAGGCAGTCGGGCTGATCTACTGAACTTGTGTGGCCTCCTGCACTTGAGAGATTAGATGGCATTCTGAGAGGGAATCAAAAGAGCAGTAAGGGGCGCTATAACAGCATGAATATCTCGCAGACCTCTTAATGCACCATGATGAAATATATGCACATTATGGAATGACTTGTATTAAGGCAAACCATGGCATACATATACATGTCTGTTATAGTGATTACATGGGCAACAACGGAAGTCTGGGGGTGATTGAAAGCAGGGTGCTCACTTTTGCAATGATAAAAGAGGGTGCTGATGGGTTATCATGGTATCTAAGGGCCTAACAAAGTGCTCCCGGACTGCTAGAGGCATCTGTCTATTAAGCCATGACATTCGACATAGCCTAATAGATTGCTGTCAGTAAAACCCTGACAAGCAACAATGCTTTGGCATATTAAGTATTCCAAAGCACTGTACAAGCAGTTGATGCTTCAGGTCCCCTAGTAAGACCAAAAAGAGTAAAATAATGTTTTATAAGGTTTAAAAAAAAAAATGAGGTCTCCCCCCAAAAAATACATATGTTGAAAACTGCAAAAGACTACCTATTATCCAGACCATATTTCCTGTGACAGATTTTCATTTCCATCATATACTACTCACATTAGTCACTATTGAGATCACCTGCCTAGATAACCACTTTTCAATACAATTTTGTCTTCTCAAATAAGCCAACATTGAAAAAAACGTGAAAAAAATTTACGGTAGTAAACAAATAAAGAATAAATAAAAAAGCCAACATATAAATATGTATTTGGTACAGGCCTAATTGTGAAATACTTAGATTAAAGCTAACTTATTATTTGTACCACACAGCCTCTGACATTTAAAAAAAATGAAGGATTTGCTGTTCTTGCCATTCCCTCCAAAGAAAATGTATAACAAAATAAGTAATAATTATATATAACCCCAAAAACAAGCTGTCACACAGCTAAATAATTAAAAAAAACATATATTTATGTGTATATATACATATATATATATATATACACACTGCTCAAAAAAATTAAGGGAACACAAAAACAACACATCCTAGATCTGAATTAATTAAATATTCTTCTGAAATACTTTGTTCTTTACATAGTTAAATGTGCTGACAACAAAATCACACAAAAAAAAAATGGAAATTAAATTTTTCATTCATGGAGGTCTGGATTTGGAGTCACACTCAAAATTAAAGTGGAAAAACACACTACAGGCTGATCCAACTTTGATGTAATGTCCTTAAAACAAGTCAAAATGATGCTCAGTAGTGTGTGTGGCCTCCACGTGCCTGTATGACCTCCCTACAACACCTGTGCATGCTCCTGATGAGGTGGCGGACGGTCTCCTGAGGGATCTCCTCCTAGACCTGGACTGAAGCATCTGCCAACTCCTGGACAGTCTGTGGTGCAATGTGACGTTGGTGGATAGAGCGAGACATGATGTCCCAGATGTGCTTAATTGGATTCAGGTTTGGGGAACGGGCGGGCCAGTCCATAGCATCAATGCCTTCGATTTGCAGGAACTGCTGACACACTCCAGTCACGTGAGGTCTTGCATTAGGAGGAACCCAGGGCCAACCGCACCAGCATATGGTCTCACAAGGGGTCGCAGGATCTCATCTCGGTACCTAATGGCAGTCAGGCTACCTCTGGCGAACACATGGAGGGCTGTGCGGTCCTCCAAAGAAATGACACCCCACACCATTACTGACCCAATGCCAAACCGGTCATGCTGGAGGATGTTGCAGGCAGCAGAACGTTCTCCACGGCATCTCCAGACTCTGTCACGTCTGTCATGTGCTCAGTGTGAACTTGCTTTCATCTGTGAAGAGCACAGGGCGCTAGTGGGCTCAAATGCCAAACGTCCTGCACGGTGTTGGGCTGTGAGCACAACCCCCACCTGTGGATGTCGGGCCCTCATATCACCCTCATGGAGTCTGTTTCTGACTGTTTGAGCAGACACATGCACATTTGTGGCCTGCTGGAGGTCATTTTGCAGGGCTCTGGCAGTGCTCTTCCTGTTCCTCCTTGCACAAAGGCGGAGGTAGCGGTCCTGATGCTGGGTTGTTGCCCTCCTACGGCCTCCTCCACGTCTCCTGATGTACTGGCCTTTCTCTTGGTAGCGCCTCCATGCTCTGGACACTACGGATGACAGACACAGCAAACCTTGCCACAACTCGCATTGATGTGCCATCCTGGATAAGCTGCACTACCTGAGCCACTTGTGTGGGTTCTAGACTCCGTCTCATGCTACCACTAGAGTGAAAGCACCGCCAGCATTCAAAAGTGACCAAAACATCAGCCAGGAAGCATAGGAACTGAGAAGTGGTCTGTGGTCACCACCTGCAGAACCACTACTTTATTGGGGGTGTCTTGCTAATTGCCTATAATTTCCACCTGTTGTCTATCCCGTTTGCACAACCAACAGCATGTGAAATTGATTGTCACTCAGTGTTGCTTCCTAAGTGGACAGTTTGATTTCACAGAAGTGTGATTGACTTGGAGTTACATTGTGTTGTTTAAGTGTTCCCTTTATATATTTTTATATATATATATATATATATATATATATATATATATAACAGTCACTTGTCTAGGATTTTACAACTGGTGGACTACCTCAGGATAGCCATCACTATCTGGCAGGGGGTCCCGCAACCTCCACCGTTTAGCTGCTGTGCAGTAGCTCCAGAAGTCAGCACCAGAACTAGACAGCTCTGTCCACTATGTAGGTGATGGAGCTGGTAACTGCAGTGCTGCTCCCATTGAAATGAATAAGATCAGCCCTGCAGTGACCAGCTCCTAGCCAGCTGATAGGCAAAGGTGCAGGGTGTCAGACAGGTGCTGATCAGGTAGTGATGGCCTATCCTGATGATAGACCATCACTTGTAAAATCTTGAAAACCCATTTCAGGCTATAAATAGGACAGTCTTTAACTGGTGGGACAACTCTTTGTTCGTAAAAACGTCATCCAAGTCCACCTAAAATGATGTGTCTGGGTACACAAGTGCCCCATAGGATTGGCAGAACCTCCAGTTCAGCTTCCTAAAACTGTGTAATAGAAAGGTGATTGGATTATCGAGGATCACTTGTGTTATATGTGGTGACTCTCAGACTAAAGGATATATAGTAGCAGTTTGTGTATATACTAGTACAGGATAATCTGTATGAAAATATCATACTTCTAGTAGACTAATCAAGTTTAATAGCTGTGCATTGACTTTTACACCTCCCTTCCACTTGATTCAACCAAAACTTCCTGATCACTATTATGTATTATACTCTGGTGGCATGTACTATATCTAAGGCCCCATTCACACGACTGTAAGGGCCCCGTGCCCGTATTGTGGACTGCAAACAGCAGGTACAGGCACTGGCCATGTGCAATCCCTGGGTCCATAATCCGCAAGATATGGCCAAAAATAGGGCATGGTGCTTTTGAGTCCGTGCCTACTTTCCGCAAAAGATAGGACATGTCCTATCTTTTGCCATATCTTGCGGATCGCTGACCCATTCAAGTCATTGGGTCTGCATCCGCACCACAGAGTGCACACGACCAGTGCCCGTGCACAGAGCCCTTACGTTCCTCTGAATGAGCCCTTAGGGTACAGCCACACATTCAGGTGTCTGATGCAGCTATGGAAGCCAAAACTGGGAGTGACTTCAAAAAAGAGAATTTGTATCTGTCCTTTATACTTTCTCTCCTTTTATGATGCACTCCAGAAAGCCTAAACATGTGGTGATACACTTAGGCCTCATGCACACGGACGTTTTTTTTCACGGTCCGCAAAACGGGGTTCCGTTGGTCCGTGATCCGTGACCGTTTTTCCGTCCGTGGGTCTTCCTTGATTTTTGGAGGATCCACGGACATGAAAAAAAAGTCATTTTGGTGTCCGCCTGGCCGTGCGGAGCCAAACGGATCCGTCCTGAATTACAATGCAAGTCAATGGGGACGGATCCGTTTGATGTTGACACAATATGGTGCCATTTCAAACGGATCCGTCCCCATTGACTTTCAATGTAAAGTCTGGAGTTCTGTTATACCATCGGATTGGAGTTTTCTCCAATCCGATGGTATATTTTAACTTGTAGCGTCCCCATCACCATGGGAACGCGTCTATGTTAGAATATACTGTCGGATATGAGCTACATCGTGAAACTCATTTCCGACAGTATATTCTAACACAGAGGCGTTCCCATGGTGATGGAGACGCTTCAGGTTAGAATATACAAAAAAACTGTGTACATGACTGTCCCCTGCTGCCTGGCAGGTGCTGCCAGGCAGCAGGGGGCAGACCCCCCCCCCCCCCTGTTTTTAACTCATTGGTGGCCAGTGGGCCCCCCCTCCCCTGTTGTTAACTCGTTGGTGGCCAGTGTGCGCACCCCCCTCCCTCCCTCCCTCTATTGTTTTAATACATTGGGGCCAGTGTGCGCGCGCCCCCCCCAACCCCCCCTCCCTCCCTCTATTGTTTTAATACATTGGGGCCAGTGTGCGCGGGCCCCCCCAACCCCCCCTCCCTCCCTCTATTGTTTTAATACATTGGGGCCAGTGTGCGCACCCCCCCAACCCCAACCCCCCCCCCCCCCTCCCTCCCTCTATTGTAATCATCATCGGTGGCAGCGGAGTAGAAGATTTTCATACTTACCTGGCTGCTGGCTGCTGCGATCTCTGTGTCCGGCCGGGAGCTCCTCCTACTGGTAAGTGACAGGTCTGTGCGGCGCATTGCTGTCACTTACCAGTAGGAGGAGCTCCCGGCCGGACGCAGACATCGCAGCAGCCAGCAGCCAGGTAAGTATGAAAATCTTCTACTCCGCTGCCACCGATGATGATTACAATAGAGGGAGGGAGGGGGGGGGGGGTTGGGGGGGGTGCGCACACTGGCCCCAATGTATTAAAACAATAGAGGGAGGGAGGGGGGGTTGGGTGGGCGCGCGCACACTGGCCCCAATGTATTAAAACAATAGAGGGAGGGAGGGAGGGGGGTGCGCACACTGGCCACCAACGAGTTAACAACAGGGGGGGGGGGGGGCCGCACAATGATATTCAAACTGGGGAGGGGGGGGGGTGTCTGCCCCCTGCTGCCTGGCAGCCCTGATCTCTTACAGGGGGATATGATGGGGTTAATTGTACTATCATATCCCCCTGTAAGAGATCGGGTGCTGCCAGGCAGCAGGGGGCAGTCTTGTACAAAGTTTGCAGTGTATTCTAACTAGAAGCGTCCCCATCACCATGGGAACGCTTCTGTGTTAGAATATACTGTCGGAAATGAGTTTTCACGAAGTGAAAACTTAGATCAGAAAAAGCTTTTATGCAGACGGATCTTCGGATCCGTCTGTATGAAAGCAACCTACGGCCACGGATCACGGACACGGATGCCAATCTTGTGTGCATCCGTGTTCTTTCACGGACCCATTGACTTGAATGGGCCCGTGAACCGTTGGCCGTGAAAAAAATAGGACAGGTCATATTTTTTTCACGGCCAGGAAACACGGCTCACGGATGCGGCTGCCAAACGGTGCATTTTCCGATTTTTCCACGGACCCATTGAAAGTCAATGGGTCCGTGAAAAAAAACGGAAAACGGCACAACGGCCACGGATGCACACAACGGTCGTGTGCATGAGGCCTTAGGGTGTGTTCACACAGCTAATCCACATTCAGAACTCTGACAGTTTCTCATGGACTTTAGTGTAAAAACCTTGAACATGTTCACAACTTGTTCAGCAGCTGATTTGAAAAATGCTTGAGAAGTGACATGTAACTTTTTAGAAGCACATTTGACTGTGTGTTCCATAATATTCAATGGGGAAGCAGAAAAATGTAACCAAAAACTATTCTAAAACGCTTGTAAAATATCCTCTAAAAATGCCACCAAATGACAAATCTGCCAAAAGCAGACTGTTTTCAGCTACTAATTCTGCTACTGATATGTCTTCTGTGGATTTAGCCATGTGAACATACTTTCATTCTCCTCCTAGAAGTGGTACAGCTGAACATCTTATGCATTCCATAGATAGTTTGGTGAAGAGATACTTCTAGAGACATCCTTCAACCAAAGACAGACCTACCAGAGAAGATGGAGACTCTCAGGTTATCTTGTGAACCAGCTTTGTAAGCAAGAACGTTTGTCAAACTTCATAGGCTAAATATAGGAAAAAAGCCTTTCATTTAAGATGACACGACCAAGGTTATAAAATATACAGTAGTTGAGGTTAGTCAAGATGAATCATACTTCTCTGTCCATACAGAAGCTCATAAAGTGATAGCGCTACACACTTGTGATCTCAAAACACCAGTTCACACAGTAATATCTTGCAATCTAAACCACTATAAATTGCATGATCACATATACTGTATATAGTTTTGTCTTATATCGAACATACATTGTGATACATATAATGCCAGTCAAAAGTTTGGAGCACCTTTTCATTCTATGTTTTCTAATTTTTTTTCTCCATTGTGGATTTATATTGAAGACATGAAAACGATAAAGGAACACATATGGAATTAAGTAGTAAACAAAAAATTGTTACACAAGACACAATATGCTTTATATTTAAAGGGGTTATCCAAAGCTGTCCCCCGCAAAACACAACATGTGGGTGCAGCCAATAGCAGGCCACAACAGAGACCCACTCCCCTTGTGTCACAAGTGATGTCACATGTGGCGCAAGGAGGCAGGTCACTATTGCGGCCTGCTATTGGCTGCACCCCCAGATGTTGTGATTTAAACGACGGGTAGATGCAGCGGCGGCCGTGGAGGGATCCAGGAGGACACAGGTATCGGGGACCAGGTAAGTATTTTCTGTATGAGTGGTCTAGGAATTCTGGGGAGGGGGTTATAGCTTTGGATAGCCCCTTTAAGTTTCTTTAAAGGGTTTCTACCACTTGCAGATCACATATTTGGTGATCAGACACTAGCGATCCGCTAGTGTCTGATGTAGCTTACAAGCTAATTATTACCTTAATCCGTTCGGCCCATACCTCAAAAAAAGCACTTATATCTTTATGCAAATGAGCCTCTAGGTGCTATGCAGGCGTTTTTCCAGCACCTAGAGGCTCCGTCTACCTTGCAGTTTGCCGCCCAGCGCCTCGCTCCAGCACGCCCATCTTCAACTCTATTCGATCCTCCCCCTGCTTCTGCCTTCCGAAATCTCGCGCCTGCGCCGTTCGTCGCGGCATTCGGCGCAGGCGCAGTCAATGTCTGACCGCTCCGTGCTCAGACATTTCCACTGCGCCTGCGCCGATGACATCGGCGCAGGCGCAGTGGAAATGTCTGAGCACGGAGCGGTCAGACATTGACTGCGCCTGCGCCGAATGCCTCCGAATGCCGCGACGAACGGCGCAGGCGCGGGATTTCTGAAGGCTGAAGCAGGGGGAGGATCGAATACGGTAAGAGATGGGCGTGCTGGAGCGAGGCGCTGGGCGGCAAACTGCAAGGTAGACGGAGCCTCTAGGTGCTGGAAAAACGCCTGCATAGCACCTAGAGGCTCATTTGCATAAAGATATAAGTGCTTTTTTTGAGGTATGGGCCGAACGGATTAAGGTAATAATTAGCTTGTAAGCTACATCAGACACTAGCGGATCGCTAGTGTCTGATCACCAAATATGTGATCTGCAAGTGGTAGAAACCCTTTAAAGGGTTTCTACCACCAGAAATACTGTTATGTAGCTGACTGACATTAGCGATTTGCTAATGTCAGCACTACATAACAGTATGTTTCTAACAGTAGTTCCTGCAGCCGTTTTTGTTAAAAACGTACTTTTATAGATATGCTAATAAGCCTCTAGGTGCTATGTGGGCGTCATTAGCACCTAGAGGGCTCCGTCCACTAACCATTTTAGCCTGCGCCGAATACAGAAGCGCACGGCGGAGGCGTGGGAATTGGTACTCGATACTGAGAAGTTTCACGTCAATCAACAGGAGCGGGGCGGGCTGGAGGGACGCGATGGGCGGCTGAAATGGTTAGTGAACGGAGCCCTCTAGGTGCTAATGACGCCCACATAGCACCTAGAGGCACATTAGCATATCTATAAAAGTACGTTTTTAACAAAAACGGCTGCAGGAACTACTGTTAGAAACATACTGTTATGTAGTGCTGACATTAGCAAATCGCTAATGTCAGCTACATAACAGTATTTCTGGTGGTAGAAACCCTTTAATGCAACCCCTTTGCTTTGATGACAACTTTGCACACTCTTGGTATTCTCTCAGTCAGTTTCATGTGGTAGTCTCCTAGAATGGTTTTCCAAGAGCCTAGAATGAGTTACCAGAGGTGCTGAGCATTTGTTGGCTGCTTTTTTTTCACTGGTAAAAGTTGAGTTACTGTGGAGGACACGTCTTTAGACACATCACTCTCGCTCTTGGTTAAATAAGCCTGGTTACATAGCCTGGGGTCATTGTCCTGTTGAAAAACAAATGATGGTCTCACTAAGCGCAGACCAGATGGAATAGCATGTCACTGCAGAATGCCGTGCAGGGCCGGATTGGCCATAGACCTTACAGAGAAATTTCACGGTGGGCCGATGCCCAGTGGAAGTTTTTGGGGATGTATTTTGTGATGGACTGTGGTATTTGGCTCTGTTGGGGTGGTATAATGTGCCACAATATGATATTGTCAGCCCTGCCTTCCATCAGTTTGGACCCAGCTACAAAATGAGGCCACTTTTAGTATTTTTTCCATGGCCACTTTAAGATCCCAGTCCGCCCCTGATGCCGTGGTAGCCAAGCTGGTTAACTCCTTAACGTATAATGGCATACATGTACAGCTCTCTCTATTATGGTTCTTTGTTATGGTCTATGGGACAAGTAGTCAGAAGATTGCAGGTTTTAAGTTCCTGAGTAAAAAGTAAAATATTACAAATTCAAATAACCCCCCTTTCCCAATTTTACATATAAAAATATATAAACAATAAAAAAAAATTAAACATAACAGATATTGTCATGTCCGAAAATGTTTGAACTATTAAAATATTTTTCCTGCGTGGTGAATGCTAACAGAAAAAAACACATGATTATTTTTAGTCACCTTGTCCACCCAAAAAATTGAATAAAAGTGATCAAAAAGTTGTACGTACCCCAAAAATTGTACTAGTAAAAACTACAGTTCGTCCTGCAAAAAACAAGCTCTCCTATAGCTCTGTACAGAAAATGGCGATGCAAAGAAAAATTTCCTTTTTTTAAAAGTCACAAGACCATGTATTGTAATCCATTGTAGAGGGGATCAGAACCACACAAGTTGAAGTCCCACAGTGAAAAAAAAAAAATATTTTTTTTTAATCAAAAATGAAAACTTTCAATAAAAAAAGCGCCCTTTCTCCTCTTCGAGCCATATACAATAAAAAATATATATATACAGTACAGACCAAAAGTTTGGACACACCTTCTCATTAAAATTTGGACACACCTTCTCATTTCTTTATTTTCATGACTATGAAAATTGTAGATTCACACTGAAGGCATCAAAACTATGAATTAACACATGTGGAATTATATACATAACAAAAAAGTGTGAAACAACTGAAAATATGTCATATTCTAGGTTCTTCAAAGTAGCCACCTTTTGCTTTGATTACTGCTTTTCACATGCAGACCGCCCCATGAAAGGAAGACCAAGAGTCACCTCTGCTGCGGAGGATAAGTTCATCCGAGTCACCAGCCTCAGAAATCGCAGGTTAACAGCAGCTCAGATTAGAGACCAGGTCAATGCCACACAGAGTTCTAGCAGCAGACACATCTCTAGAACAACTGTTAAGAGGAGACTGTGTGAATCAGGGCTTCATGGTAGAATATCTGCTAGGAAACCACTGCTAAGGACAGGCAACAAGCAGAAGAGACTTGTTTGGGCTAAAGAACACAAGGAATGGACATTAGACAGTGGAAATCTGTGCTTTGGTCTGATGAGTCCAAACTTGAGATCTTTAGTTCCAACCACCGTGTCTTTGTGCGACGCAGAAAAGGTGAACGGATGGACTCTACATGCCTGGTTCCCACCGTGAAGCATGGAGGAGGAGGTGTGATGGTGTGGGGGTGCTTTGTTGGTGACACTGTTGGGGATTTATTCAAAATTGAAGGCATACTGAACCAGCATGGCTACCACAGCATCTTGCAGCGGCATGCTATTCCATCCGGTTTGCGTTTAGTTGGACCATCATTTATTTTTCAACAGGACAATGACCCCAAACACACCTCCAGGCTGTGTAAGGGCTATTTGACCATGAAGGAGAGTGATGGGGTGCTGCGCCAGGGGACCTGGCCTCCACAGTCACCGGACCTGAACCCAATTGAGATGGTTTGGGGTGAGCTGGACCGAAGAGTGAAGGCAAGAGGGCCAACAAGTGCTAAGCATCTCTGGGAACTCCTTCAAGACTGTTGGAAGACCATTTCAGGTGACTACCTCTTGAAGCTCATCAAGAGAATGCCAAGAGTGTGCAAAGCAGTAATCAAAGCAAAAAGTGGCTACTTTGAAGAACCTAGAATATGACATATTTTCAGTTGTTTCACACTTTTTGTTATGTATATAATTCCACATGTGTTAATTCATAGTTTTGATGCCTTCAGTGTGAATCTACAATTTTCATAGTCATGAAAATAAAGAAAACTCTTTGGGCCAGATTTATCATGACTCTGACAGCTCACTCCACTTTCACATATGGCTAAAGTCAGTTTTAGCCAAGTCAGATTTATGATCGGCCCTTTAAGACTGTAATAAATGTGGTTTGACTGTAGCAGTTAATCCGTCAGTAAGAAGCTTTACAAAAGTCGCACATCTTTGCAAAAAAGTCGCACGTTTTTATGAAAAAGTCGCATGTTCTATTAAAAAGTCTCAAAGGATAAGCATGGTCCTCACTGGAGTGAAATTGCGACTTTTTATATAGTCCCAATGGTAAATCTGTCTAGAGATTCATTTACATAAGAAAACACACCCACTTTCAGAAAACTGGCGAGCATAGTGCGCAGTTTTAGCGTTTGGGACTTTTTTTGGGACTTTTTCACTCCATTCTGAGCTAATGATAAATCTGGCCCTTTGAAAGAGAAGGTGTGTCCAAACTTTTGGTCTGTACTGTATATAAAACAGACATATTAGTTATCTCCGTGTCTGTAATGACTGGCTCTATAAGTTAAGAAAGTAGAGGAACGGCACTCCCAAGTTGCTGGTGGATTGAACTTTATTGGTCACTTTTCACAGTTTGAGACAGGCACTATAGGTGCCAAAAAGTGACTAATAAAGTTCAATCTACCAGCAACTTGGGAGTGCCGGTCCTCTACTTTCTTCGTTTACTGGGGAATCCGATCCCTTGACCGAGCACCCTGATTCCTTATACACAGTGCCTACCAATTTGGATGATACATGGCTCTATAAGTTATCACATAATCTACCGCACCAGCTGAATGCAGTAAACCATTTTTTGGTCACATTGCCTTACAAAAAGCGCAATAACGAGAGATCAAAAGTACTACAGTATGTATCCCAAAATGTACCAGTGAAAACGTCAACTCATCCTGCAAAAAAATTTGGCTCTCAGAAAACGGCAACATAAAAACAGGATTTTAATGTGTAATATTGCAAAAAAATCGACATATTAGGTATCACCGCGTCTGTAACAACATATTCTATAAAAACATCATATGATCGACCCCGTTAGGTGAACACTGTAAAAAAAAGTTTTGTTTTTTTTTAAGTGTCAAAACAGCCATTTTTTGTCACCTTGCCTTACAAAAAGCGTAATAGCAAATGATCAAAAAGTACTATGGGCGTCATTTATGAAACTGTTGTAAAGTATAACTGGCTTAGTTGCCCTTAGCAACCAATGAGATTCCAACTTTCATTTTTGACAGCTCCTTTGGAAAATTAAAGGTAGAATCTGATTGGTTGCTATGGGCACCTAAGCCAGTTCTACTTTGCACCATTTTCATAAATGACCCCAAACGTGTCATTTTTACCATACAGTGTACATCTAGGGTGGCCATTTGCTTCACTCTCAAAACCTGAACTCTAGCTACGCCCCTGAGACCACAATCCATGCCCCCAGTTGGGAAGGAAAAAAAATAGACCTGAAAGATGGTGAGGTGAGCTGCACTGGGGCCGGGAGTGCTTCTCTCCCCCTCAGTCAGCCAAAGACAGCCATGTCTGCCAGCTCTAGGGACTGGCTGGGTGGTTAGAGAAACCTCAGTTAGTTAATATGTTGCTGTGTAAGCCTGAGCTGCTGAAAGGGCAGACAACCCTTGCTCCGTCCAGGCACTGTGCCGAACGAAGGACAGGGAGCCAGAAAACCAGACTGTCCGGCCTAAAACCGGACATCTGGCCACCCTATCTACTCCACAGTAACAAAACCCAAAAAGCAATGGCAAACTTGAAGCTTTTTCTTTATCCTGCTTCTCAACAAGTTAAATATATAGGTCCTCACATAGCTCCATCAATTAAGAAAACGTATGGTTGTCTGAGAATGGCTGCACTGGTACCCCAGAGGCTGTTCAAAAGCAATGATGTGACCGTAAACCAATCCATTAAAATCTGTGCTGCAAAAGTTGGCCTTTCCCTTTAGAACCCAGAGCGTTACCAAACAGTGGTTTACGTCCACATTTATGGCTTTTCAATACCTAGCAGTACCTATCTAATAATTAAAGGGTGTGTTGTGAGAATTAGATAAGGCATAAGCTGGGCACAGCATATTGGGCACTGAAATGCCATATCTGTGGAGAAATTGCAATTTTCAATTTACACGGTCCGCAGTGCATTAATTTCTGTGAAACATCAAAATGCTCACTCCACTCCTCAATAAATACCTGGAGGGGTGCAGTTTAAAAAATGGGATTTCCATTCATTATTTCACCCCAAAGCCTTTACAGCGGTCAGCACAAGATGCACAAGATCTCCACAACGCACCTCAAATGTGTATGGTGCTGTTTTACTCCTGAGGCCTGTGGTATGTCCAAGCAAAAGATTAGGGCCACATGTAGGGTGTTCAAGAAGCCAGGAAGCAAGGCATAATATTAAGAGGGCTCACTTTTCATAATGGCATACAATGGGCACACTATATTGAGCATGGAAATAGCAATTTTCATTCTGCTGTGAATTCATTTTTGCAAATCACCTGTAGGTGGGATTTAGTTTTTAAAATGGGGGTCACTTCTTGGGGGTGTCTTTTTTATATTTCACCTTAGAGCCTCTACATATGGGGTGTTGCTGTATTCAGGAGGAAATGAGTAATACATTTTGGTCCTTTTTCTTCTGTAACCCCCTTAAAAATTGAAAATCTCAGCCTAAATTTACATTGTCTTGTAAAAAAGAAACGTTACATTACAAGTGTTCCTAAATTCTATGAAAGGTATGTGGAGTCAAAGTTCTCCCTACACCCCTTGAAAAATTAATTGGGGGTTGGCATTTCCAAAATGGGGTAACTTTTTGGGGGTTTCTACTGTAGGAGTACCTCAGGGTCTCTTCAAATGTGACATGGCACCCAAAAACCATTCCAGCAAAATCTGCCCTCCAAAAGCAGTGTGCCCATACAGCAGTTTACAAGCACATATGGAGTGTTGCCGTATTCATTAGAGATCGCGTAGCAAATTGGTCCTTTTTCTCATGTTACCCATTGTGAAAATGAAAAAATCTGGGGTTAAAGCAAGGATTTATTGGAAAAAATGAAATTTTGCATTTTAGCAGCCAAGTGTTTCTAAATTCTATTAAATGCCTGTGTCGTCAAAGCATTTACTACACCCTTTAATAAATTTCTTGAGGGGTGTAGTTTCCAAAATGGAGTCACTTTTTCCACTCTATGGGTACCCAGGGTCTCTTCGAATGTGACATGGCACTCGAAAGCCATTCCACCAAGATCTGCCATTCAAAAACCATATGGCGCGGCTTCCCTTCTGATCCCTGCCATGTGCCCAAACATGAGTTTACGACTACACATGAGGTGTCTCCATGTTCAGGAGAAAATAAAATTTGGGGTGCTTTTTCTTCTGTTACCCCTTTTTAAAATGAAAAAGTCCTCAGGACAGCAATATAGATGCCTGTGCTGCGGCAGGGGAGGGAGAGGCGTCTCCCTTCCCTATTCTTCTGATAGGCTGCAGGCACTAATGCCTGCGGCCTATCAGAGGTCGGCTCAGCCGGTGCGATGACGTCATTATCATCGCGCTGCCTGAGCCGGGCAGCACACAGCAGGGACACAGGCCGGAAGAGGCCTGCATCGCATCACTGCTGATGGAGGTAAGTATTAGTGTTTTTTTTTTTTTTTATCTTTGCGGGGGAAGCTGGCATTTCTTACAGACCCATTTTTTTAGGGTGGCACTCTGGGGGCATTTATTTCTTGCCCATTTTGGGGGAGGCACTATGGGGGCATTTGTTACTGGCACATTATAGGGGGCACCAAGGTAAGAGGAGCGCTATGGGGGCTCTAAAGGGGCTTTTTTTTTATTGGCACACTATGGGGGGCACTATAGGGGAGAGCTATAGGGGCATTATTTGGGGGGCACTATGGGGAAGTGGGGGCCATTTTTTATTGGCACATTATAGGGGGCATTATGGCATCTGGTGGAACTAAGGGGGCATTTTTTACTGGCACATTATGGGGAAGAGGAGCACTATAGGGGCATCTGCTGCGGGCACTAAGAAGGGGCATTTTTTTACTGGCATATTATGGGGGACACTATGGGGAAGGGGGAGAGGAGCACTATGAGGGCATTTACTGGGCACCATATAGGGGTATTTTATACTGGCATACATTATGGGAACATTAGATCAACTGCGGGCACTAAGCGGGGGTATTTCATGTACTGTCATATTATAGCGAGAATTATTACTACTAGGGGTTATTATGCAGAGCTTTACTACTACTGGGGGGCTATGAGGAACATGATTACTAGATTACTATAGGGGCATTATTACTACTAAGTGTGCTCTGGCAGAGAATTATTTCTATTGGTAGGATTTTGGGGAGGACTGTTACTTTTGGGGGGCACCCTGGCACAGTATCAGTTTAGCACAATTATTTTTGGGGGACATTATCTTTATACTATTAGTGTCTGGGCGCAGTTATTCTTTAGAGCACTGTGTGCCAATAATTGTTGAAGGGGACACTATCTGTGTGGTAGTAGTATTTCCAGGGGGACTGTTTCTGCAGTATAGTATTGGGGGTGGCAGAAAAGGGCAGGTGGCAGATGGTGGGGGGAACTACAGGCCTTGAGCAGAATCTGGGGATGGAGGAGAGCGGAAGAGCTTCCTGGCTGTAGCCCTGTTGTCTATTGTATGATGTGAAGCAGGTAGTGCAGCCAGGACAGGCCTTCCCCTCTACGTATGATGTGTAGAGACAGGCCGCAACTATAGAATTTTATCTGTACATGTACAGTGGATATTGTGAAGGTGTTAAGATGGCCTTACACATTAGATAGCTGTAACCAAGTGCCTTTTTGGCCCACAGCTATTCCTCCCATTCTCCTCTCTCTATACATACTGTATGTGTGTATGTTCTCAGTAGGGAGAGGGGAGTAACCTGCTGGCAGTGGCTTATCTTCCTTGGGAACAAAGGATTGGGCATGTTGAAATCGAATCTACTGTCAGTGAAGAATGGTGTGTAACTCCTATCGCATCAACTGGAAGAGTTAACTCCTTTACTAGCATAACGTTTATATTACACAGCTGAGGACAGATATAGATACCCATGACGAATCTGTTGTCTACATGCTGGACTAAGAACAATGCTAGAAAATGTGAAAGTAGTATTTTATCACGTAATATTTTTAAAACCTACAATTACAATTACTGGAACACAAGCTAATTGTGTTCCAGTATTACATAGTACCCCTACGCTTCTATGCATCCTATAGTGCTTACAGCAGGTGAGCTGCACAACTGCACTTTTTCTTTATACAATTTCATAAGCATAAGGTGGAATTATCTTTTGATGGAAGTAAAGCACCTCCTTTCCACTTAGCTTTCAGCCTTCCTACAATTTCCATTAGTGCTTTCCTGCAGCCACCACACTGAGACACTAAGCGCATCAGAGATAGAGCCATACAAGAATTATAAACTGTTTGACATGTATCACGCTTGAAGAGTGAGGGGTTAATCCTGGAAGACTACATAAGCCAACTAGATGCACACGGTATGAGTTGTGTATTTTTATAGAACTATCTTGGGCCCCTTTGCCAAGGGAGCCACAGGACCAGCAATAGGTGATAAGGAGCTCTATGAGTGGCACTATAGGTTTTATACTAGGACCCAATTCATGTGAGGGGCCTCTGTGGTAACTGTATAGCTGTGATTTCATATGGAGGGTTTTTTTCTGCCACATTCCATAAAAATGATTATTTCATTTTTTTTATAGAGCCCCAGCATATTGTACTGCAGTGTACAGAGATTAAATTCACATTTTTACTTCTACCCATAGGGGCTCACATTCTAAAGTATGTTTTTGGAGTGTCCAAAAGAAACGTGACTACCTGGAGGAAACCCATGCAAATATGGGGAGAGCAAACAAACTCCAGGCAGATGTTGCCCTTGGTGAGATTTAAACCCAGAATTCCAACATTGAAAGGCAACAGTGCTAACCACCAAACCTCCATACCACACATCTGGCATAAAGAAAATTGTGACATGTTCCATATGTGCCAAGATAGTCCACCCTAGATCCAGAGTACCATACAAACATGGGGAGAACATACAAACCCCATGCGGATGTAGTACTTTGTCAGATTTCATCCCAGGATCCCTGTGCTGCCACGGAACAGTGCTAACCACTGAGCAACCATGCCACAAATCTGTCATAATCTGGAAAATTATGGCATGTTTCATTGGATTCTATATGTACCAAGGCATTGTACCCTAGAAGGATTGCTTCTAGCAGATAGTGGGGGGAAAGTTATTATTGGCATTGCAATAGTTTTCTGCTGGAAAAAGTTACATATTTTTGCACACCATATTTCTTTTTCCATTGTAACTTTTTCCATTATGCCTTTTTTTTGTGGTGAGAAAATGGGGTGGGACTTACCAATACTGGGCAGGACCAACAAGTAAAAAGGAAAAAAACTTTATAAGTTAAGAGTAAATGGTTGCTGAGAACCAACATCACAAACATTGCAGACTGGGCCAGGCAAAGAGTCCCGGCCACCTGAGAAGAGTCCTGGTTATTCATGACTTCCTGCTCTCCTGCCCACCTGCTGATGACTGACAGTCTCCTACCGAGTTTTCTCCCTTTCTATCTAGGAGAGAACTGCCAATCATTAGCAGATGGGGAGAGCAGGAGATGATGAATAACCAGGACTCTTCTCAGGTAGATTGGACTCTTCTCAAGGCCTGGGCGGCAATGATTATGATGCTGGTTCTCAGCAACCACTTACTTTTAGCTCATCAGTGGCACACCGCTGACATCGGCATTTCTGTCACTATTTTATGCTGCGTTCAGTGAGGTTAGCATAAAGTTGATGACAGGTTCCCTTTAAAGAGAGTTCAAGATGCACCATACGCTTAATAAATGTGGCTTCAAGGGGGTAACATATGACTTTGCACCAGAAAAATAGGAGAGAACAGATGTTTTGCAGGCGGAGCTTTTAGCCAGATTTATCACTTGTGACTTAAAAAAGATGCAAAAAAAAGTGACAAGTGTACTCTATTTCCCTGGTGGCGTACAAACTGATGGCACCTCTATAACAAATAATATACTGTAAGGCTTTAACAGAAAATTAAATACAATAAATAAAAAATACTATAATAAATATTAATAAACAATAGTAAAAAAAAAAATGTTGGTAATTAATGTGGCAAATTTAACAAATTGTGTGCAAAATTTGATAAACATGTAAAAAGTAACTTCAAATATTAACCTTGTAAATACGCTACCCACCTCTATAAATGTTTCCCATTACCTCCATACATAGAGCAGCCTGGATGATGGCATGTGGACGCCTCTGCACACTGCTGTACAGGCTCCCTGCACATGGCACTGCTGTGCACCATTGCCTCAGTAATATTAGAAAAGACACCACGTGATCTGCAGAATAACAGACTTTTACATTAATTCATGTTATAATTTCTTTAATGCTAAAATAATTATTGTTGATAAAGCAAAGTTTGCGATCTGTCAAATGTAAATGACAGTGAGAAACTCCTTTTCGTGTTGAAATCTGACAAGCTGCTTCCCCCGTGATATCCCATTTTATGTGATCTATACATGAGTTTTCAGAATCCTTCTGGTATAGCTGGAGGTGGAATAAATGTTGGATCCAAGTATACTGTAACTCATCCTGTCCAGTTCAGTCAATACAGCGGCAGCTGCTACATATGGCTAATATTCCCTGGAGGAGCTCGCACTTGGCTGAGTGGGAGGTTCATGGCACCATTACTGTGAACAACACCTTCTCAATGTCAGTAGTCAATTATTTTCTTGTTTCAGTTTTTCTGTCACTTGAAAAATAACATGATAAAAGTTTGTAGTAAAACAGAATTATTGGTTATTGGAATTATTGGTCTCTTGACCAAGAATAGGTCCTCATCACTCCCAATCAGGAAACCATCAGGAGCCATGGTGGTGGAACAGAGGGCTATTGTAAGAGGTGCCGGTCTTTTTTTAATTTTTTTATTTAAACGCAGTTGGAATGAAGTTCTACAGGACAACTGCCTCCACATGCAGCATATATTGTTGCAGAAACCTGTGAGACTGAAAATCAGTTCCTGCTGAAATTCCACAGTAGAAATAATTGCACCAAATGGTGCTGTTCTTGTTGTGAGATTCATTGCAGAAATGCTGCTGACTTGACACAGATTTCACTCTGCATTAGAAAGGGTAAAATCTGCAATGAAAATCCACAGCATAAACTGACGGAATAAAAAAGCTAAGTGTACATGAGATTTGTCTTAGCTCATAAATTTTTGCTGGTACTGTATTAAGCCTCATGCAGACGTCAGTGTTTCACGGATGTGTGCTGTACATTTTCTCCACGGACAGCACACGTCCCCATTCATTTTAATGTGTGTATTCAGACATCAGTGTTTTAGCACGGTCCGTGGGTCAGTGTTTTTAGCACGGATGCATGCTCTATTTTGTCCGTGTTCAAGAATCCATCACGTCCATTATAGTCTATGGGTCCGTGAAAACCACGGATGCATCCGTGTTTCACAGATCATTAAGAAGAAATGATTTGAAAATCATTTTTCAGCTGTTCAGTGTCAGGGAAACACGGATGCAACACGGACAGCAAAAAACTGACACACTGACCCAACACGGATCCTTCACGGACAGCTTCACGGATGCATCACTGACCACCAGATATAGACTGGGAAACTGAAAGCTGTACATCTCATAAAGGAAACAGGTTCTTGGCAATAACCAAAGACAATTACCTTACCCAACTGGTTCAGGACCCGACTACAGGGACGGCCATACTGTATTTAGTATTAACCAATAGACCTGACAGAACAACAGATGTGCAGGGGACACCTGGGAAATAGTGACCATAAAGTAATAACCTTCCAATTATCCTTCAAACAAGCGTTTCTACAGGAAAAATACCAAACTTCAAAAAAGCTAAATTTTGCCAACTAAGAGAGGCCATAGGCCTAATTAACTGGGACAAAGTCCTCGAAAATAAAGATACCACCACAAAATTGGATATTTTTAAAAGCATCCTGAAATCTAATTGTGAGAGGTATATACCTTATAGGAATAAAGGGTTAAGGAGCAAGAAGAAACAAATGTGGATAAATAGAACTGTAAAGAAAGCAATAAATGACAAAAAGAAAGCATTTAAATCACTAAAACAGGAGGGTAGCGAGGAAGCACTGAAAAACTATAAGGAAAAAAAATGAATATGTAAAAAACAAATAAAAGCCGCCAAACTAGAGACCAAGAGATTAATTGCCAAAGAGAGCAAAACTAACCCTAAAATGTTTTTCAATTATATAAATGGTAAAAAGTATAAATCTGAAGGTGTCGGCCCCCTACAGAGCAATGAGGGGGGAGTTGCAGAGAGCGACGAGGAGAAAGCAAAGCTTTTAAATATTTTTTTCTCCACTGTATTCACTGAGGAAAATAAACTGTCAGATGAAATGCAGAATGTAAAAGTAAATTCCCTATTAAAAGTGACCTGTCTGACCCAGGAAGAAGTTACAACAGTGACCTAAAAAGATTAAAATAGACAAATCGCCAGGACCAGATGGCATACACCCCCGTATCCTAAGAGAATTAAGTAATGTCATAGCCAGACCCTTATTTCTGATATTTACAGACTTTATACTGACAGGGTGTGTTCTACAGGATTGGCGCATCGCAAATGTGGTGCCAATATTCAAAAAGGGTGCAAAAACAGACCCCGGTAAGTTTAACATCTGTTGTGGGTAAACTGTTTGAAGGTTTTCTAAGAGATGCTATATTGGAGGATCTTAATGAAAACAAGCAAATAACATCATATCAGCATGGCTTCATGAGGGATCAGTCATGTCAAACTAAGTAATGGATCAATGGATGTCGTATATCTGGACTTCTCCAAAGCATTTGACACTGTACCACATAAAAAGTTAGTATATAAAATGAGACTGCTCGGACTGGGAGAAAACATCTGTATGTGAGTAAGTAACTGGCTGAGTGATAGAAAACAGAGGGTGGTTATTAATGGTACACACTCAGATTGGGTCACTGTTCCACAGCAGTACTTGCAAAATATTCTATGGACAGATGAAACCAACGTTGAGTTGTTTGGAAGAAACACACAACACTATGTGTGGAGAAAAAGAGGCACAGCACACCAACATCAAAACATCATCCCAACTGTGAAGTATAGTGGTGGGGGCATCATGGTTTGGGGCTGCTTTGTTGCGTCAGGGCCTGGACGGATTGCTATCATCGAAGTAAAAATGAATTCCCAGGCTTATCCAGACATTTTGCAGGGGAAGCTCAACAGAAGATGGGTGTTGCAACAGGACAACGACCCAAAGCATAGAAGTAAATCAACAATAGAATGGCTTAAAACAGAAGAAAATACCCCTTCTGGAGTGGCCCAGTCAGAGTCCTGACCTCAACTCGATTGAGATGCTGTAGCATGACCTCAAGAAAGCGATTTACACCAGACATCCAAAAAATATTGCTGAACTGAAACAGTTCTGTAAAGAGGAATGGTCAAGAATTACTCCTGACCGTTGTGCACGTCTGATCTGCAACTAGAGGAAACGTTTGGTTGAAGTTATTGCTGCCAAAAGAGGTTCAACCAGTTATTAAATCCAAGGGTTCACATACTTTTTCCACCTGCACTGTGAATGTTTACATGGTGTATTCAATAAAAACATGGTAACATTTAATTCTTTGTGTGTTATCAGTTTAAGCAGACTGTGATTGTCCATTGTTGTGACTTAGATGAAGATCAGATCACATTTTATGACCAATTTGTGCAGAAATCGATATCATTCCAAAGGGGTCACATACTTTTTCTTGCAACTGTATATATATATATACAGGTCCTTCTAAAAAAATTAGCATATTGTGATAAAGTTTATTATTTTCTGTAATGTACTGATAAACATTAGACTTTCATATATTTTAGATTCATTACACCCCAACTGAAGTAGTTCAAGCCTTTTATTGTTTTAATATTGATGATTTTGGCATACAGCTCATGAAAACCCAAATTTCCTATCTCAAAAAATTTGCATATTTCATCCGACCAATAAAAGAAGTGTTTTTAATACAAAAAAAGTCAACCTTCAAATAATTATGTTCAGTTATGCACTCAATCCTTGGTCGGGAATCCTTTTGCAGAAATTACTGCTTCAATGCGGCGTGGCATGGAGGCAATCAGCCTGTGGCACTGCTGAGGTGTTATGGAGGCCCAGGATGCTTCGATAGCGGCCTTAAGCTCATCCAGAGTGTTGGGTCTTGCGTCTCTCAACTTTCTCTTCCCAATATCACACAGATTCTCTATGGGGTTCAGGTCAGGAGAGTTGGCAGGCCAATTGAGCACAGTAATACCATGGTCAGTAAACCATTTACCAGTGGTTTTGGCACTGTGAGCAGGTGCCAGGTCGTGCTGAAAAATGAAATCTTCATCTCCATAAAGCTTTTCAGCAGATGGAAGCATGAAGTGCTCCAAAATCTCCTGATAGCTAGCTACATTGACCCTGTCCTTGATAAAACACAGTGGACCAACACCAGCAGCTGACATGGCACCCCAGACCATCACTGACTGTGGGTACTTGACACTGGACTTCAGGCATTTTGGCATTTCCCTCTCCCCAGTCTTCCTCCAGACTCTGGCACCTTGATTTCCGAATGACATACAACAGTCCAGTGCTGCTTCTCTGTAGCCCAGGTCAGGCGCTTCTGCCGCTGTTTCTGGTTCAAAAGTGGCTTGACCTGGGGAATGCCGCACCTGTAGCCCATTTCCTGCACACGCCTGTACACGGTGGCTCTGGATGTTTCTACTCCAGACTCAGTCCACTGCTTCAGCAGGTCCCCCAAGGTCTGGAATCGGTCCTTCTTCACAATCTTCCTCAGGGTCCGGTCACCTCTTCTCGTTGTGCAGTGTTTTCTGCCACACTTTTTCCTTCCCACAGACTTCCCACTGAGGTGCCTTGATACAGCACTCTGGGAACAGCCTATTCGTTCAGACATGTCTTTCTGTGTCTTACCCTCTTGCTTGAGGGTGTCAATGATGGCCTTCTGGACAGCAGTCAGGTCGGCAGTCTTACCCATGATTGCGGTTTTGAGTAATGAACCAGGCTGGGAGTTTTTAAAAGCCTCAGGAATCTTTTGCAGGTGTTTAGAGTTAATTAGTTGATTCAGATGATTAGGTTAATAGCTCGTTTAGAGAACCTTTTCATGATATGCTAATTTTTTTAGATAGGAATTTGGGGTTTTCATGAGCTGTATGCCAAAATCATCAATATTAAAACAATAAAAGGCTTGAACTACTTCAGTTGGTGTGTAATGAAACTAAAATATATGAAAGTCTAATGTTTATCAGTACATTACAGAAAATAATGAACTTTATCACAATATGCTAATTTTTTTAGAAGGACCTGTATATATATATATATATATATATATATATATATGTGGGAATATATATAGTGAGCTACATCTCTATATACTGTAGGAAGGCGTAAGGGGCCGTCATTGACGGAAGGTATGTGTCACCGAGGTTCCTGGCCTCGGTGAGGTAAGAACCGGTAGTTTTAAGTGTCAGCAGCAGATAGTGCTGAATGACACTATTATTTGTTAGTATGGCTGTAAAGCAAATCCGGGCTGGCTCTTACTGGGAGTAGCCAAAGTGCTGGGTGGGTGGCTTCTCCCCACGCTCCAGGCCGGGTCTTTATTGACCAATATAAAACCCAGCCAGCAGTCTCAGCTGGGTGTGGTTGATACCCCATCTGACAGGGAAGCTGTGGAGACTCTGTGAATTGGTGTGCTGAAGGCTTGGAAACTGCATGCTGGAAAACAGGCACCTAAAGCCTGCTGTGGACGGCTGGGGTAAGACTGCTAACCAGGTGAAGATTTTGTTCTATGGACATTGCATGGTGTGAACAAACACCAAGACTGTAAATGGTCATTTTGTGTTTCCTTATGTGTGAATAAACACCAAACTGTTTAAGTTAAAGACTTTTTGATTGCCTCTATACTGTGTCCACTAGCCTGTCTACCAGAGCAAAACCCCACAATTGGTGTCGGATGCGGGCAAACGCAGTGAGGTAGGCCTAAAGGCCGAAACGTTTTTTTTTTTTCCCGCGCACAAGTGCATGTCCTATATTAAGCCGGCTAGGTTACGACCTGTGTCCCCTGACAAAATGGAGGCGGTCATGAAAGCCCTCGTGGAGGCTAATTTGCCGCAGCGGGAGGCTAACTAGCAGCAGCAGGAAACTAACCAGCTGCTATTACAACATGTTATGGCGTTGCAAGCGACCAGAACGTCCCAGAATGTCCACGATGCCCGGAAAGCTGTCCATGTGGCAATCCCTAAGATGTCCCCCTCTGATGACGTCGAGACCTATCTGGCGATGTTCGAAAAGGTGGCCATGAGGGAGAAGTTACCCTGAGACCAGTGGGCTGCAAGTGTTTTTTGATCTTCCCGATGATCAAGCGACCGATTATCCGACCGTAAAAGGTGAGATTCTGGTGAGACAGGGAGTGAATGTATTGGTCCGAATTCAGCGGGTGCACCAGTGGGAATTTAACTCGGCTGAACCCGCCGGACCACAATATTATGACCTGCTACACCGGTTGCAGAAATGGCTGCAGTCTGACATATTGACTTCCACTGCTATGCTGGACTGTCTGTTGGCGGATCTGTTTTGGAGGGCAATGTCTGTTGGCGGATCTGTTTTGGAGGGCTTTACCGTTCCCTCTCCAGCACTGGATCGTCCAGGTGTCTCCTGGTAATGCCTTAGAGATGGTCGACCTGGTGGAGCGCTACGAGGCTACCAGAAATCTGCAGGGGGGTTCTTGTGGCAGGGGGCCAGTCAAACTCTGGAAATCTCCACCCCAGATCTGCCAGCCAAATCCGCCCGGGACATATCCCCTGCAGACACAGCCCTAGTGGTTTGCTGGCGGTGTCACAAGCCTGGACACATAAAGGCCGACTGTCCCCATCAGGGTAAACCCATGGATCCTAAATATGGGTACTGCCACTCATTGTATGCAAGGAAGCTGTGTGCTACAGGTACCTCCTAGACTGTAGACAACAGCCACCTGTGCCAGGTGGAAGTGGGGGACACTCTGGCGGTGGCACTGCTTGATTCAGGGAGCCTGGTGTCCCTGGTAAGAGCTGACCTGGTGCGGCCCGTCGAGTATACTGGCCAAGAGGTCGGCGTTGTGTGCATTCATGGGGACTTAAAAGACTATCCCACCGCCCTTTTCTCTCTATCAACGGTGGCCGGCACGTGGTCTCATGAGATGGCCGTCGCCACAAAGTTACCGTATGAACTAATACTTGGGAGAGACTTTCCCAGTTTCCTGACACTGTGTTGCCGGATACGAAAGTTACTGATACCCATGAGACAGATGTAACCCTAGCAGAGTGGCCCGGCTCCAGGGGGTTGACCAGAACCCTGGGAACCTGAGTCCGAAGGGCCAGCGGTAGGGGTGACCGCCACTTTGGTGAAAGAGGGGGAGACAACCCCGCTTAGTGTAATGGTGGGAGACAGAGAGGACTTGCTGCCAGGTCCGAAGCTAGCCGACCTCAATGTCTCCGGAGATAATTTTGGTACTGCACAACATTGGGACCCAACCCTATCCCGAGCCTGGGAAAATGTATTAATAATAGATAGGGAACCACAACAAACGGAGGCAGAGTCTGGGTTTCCCCGTTTTGTGGTTCATCAAGAGATGTTGTATCGAGTAAGCCAGCTGCAAGGTGAATCCATTGAACAGTTGGTGGTGCTCAGCTAGTTCATTAGTCGGAACACGGATGTGTTCTTGGACCTTCCTGGACGCACTTCAATAGTCTGACATGACATTATCACTCAGCCTCAGGCAAAAGTCTGGTTAAAACCATACCGGGTACCCAAGGCTCCCGGGTACCCGGTATGGGTACAGTACAGCTAATGCTCCAGCTAGGTGTCATCGAGAAGTCAAAAAGTGAATAGGCCAGTCCTATAGTCTTAATACCCAAGCCGGACAGGACATTGTGGTTCTGTAACGACTTCCGCAAACTGAATGAGGTGTCCAAGTTTGACGTGTATCCCATGCCCCGAGTGGATGAGCTTATTGAGAGGTTGGGCCAAGCCCAGTATTTTTCTGTGTTGGACCTCACCAAAGGGTACTGGCAGGTACCCTTGATGGAGGCTGCCAAGGAAAAAACGGCTTTCATCACACTAGAGGGGCTGTATCAGTACAAGGTATTACCCTTTGGTCTACATTGTGCTCCCGCCACGTTTCAAAGGCTAATGCATAGGGTTGAGCGAACCGAACTGTAAAGTTCGGGTTCGTACCAAATTTTAGGATTTTTAGACCCCAGACCTGAACCCAAACTTTTCAGTAAAAGTTCGGGTTCGTTGTTTATCGATTTAATGGCGCTTTTTGAAAACAGGGAGGACACCCGTTTTGGGCAAAATACAAAATTTTACAGCCCTTGCTGCATCTGTCAGTGTGAAATACAAGCGTTATATACTGCTGTCATATTCAGTTGTTATTTAAAAAAACACCCATTTTAGGCAAAATTCTAATTTTGCGGCGTTTGCTGCATCTGTCATTGTTAAATACAAGCTTGAAATACAGCAATAATTTTCTGGGTTTAAAAAAGCACCCATTTTTGCCAATACCCTCCATCTGGGGCCTATGCAGCATTTGTCAGTGTGCAATTTAAGCTTGAAATACTACAATAATTTTCTGGGTTTTAAAAAACACCCTTTTGGAGCACAATACAAAATTTTACAGTCCTTACTGCATCTGTCAGTGTGAAATACACGCGTTAGATACTGCTGTTATCTTCTCTTATAAAAAAAACACCCATTTGGGGAAAAATACTAAATTTGCAGCCTTTGCTGCATCTGTCAGTGTGAACCACAAGCATTATATACTGATGTCATATTCTGTTATTTAAAAAAAATACCTATTTTGGGAAAAATACTAAATTTGCAGCCTTTGCTGCATCTGTCAGTGTGAAATACACCCGTTAGATACTGCTGTTATCTTCTGTTATAAAAAAAAAAAAAACATTTTGGGAAAAAATACTAACTTTGCAGCCTTGGCTGCATCTGTCAGTGTGAAAAACAAGCGTTATATACTGCTGTCATATTCTGTTATATAAAAAAAACACCCATTTTGGGAAAAATACTAAATTTGCAGCCTTTGCTGCATCTGTCAGTGTGAAATACACGCGTTAGATACTGCTGTCATATTCTGTTATAAAAAAACACCCATTTTAGGAAAAATACTAAATTTGCAGCCTTTGCTGCATCTGTCAGTGTGAAATACACGCGTTAGATACTGCTGTCATATTCTGTTATTTAAAAGAAAACCCTTTTTGGCAAAAATACAAAATTTGCAGCCTTTGCTGCATCTGTCAATGTGAAATACACACGTTAGATACGGTTGTTATCTTCTGTTATTAAAAACAACACCCATTTTGGGAAAAAATACTAAATTTGCAGCCTTGGCTGCATCTGTCAGTGTGAAATACACGCGTTAGATACTGCTGTCATATTCTGTTTTTAAAAAAAAACACAAATTTTGGGAAAAATAAAAAATTTGCAGCCTTTGCTGCATCTGTCAGTTTAAAATACACGCGTTATATACTGCTGTCATATTCTGTTATTTAAAAGAAAACCCTTTTTGGCAAAAATACAAAATTTGCAGCCTTTGCTGCATCTGTCAATGTGAAATACACACGTGAGGCTACTTTCACACTAGCGTTCATGGGTCCGTTCGTGAGCTCCGTTTGAAGGAGCTCACGAGCGGACCCAAACGCCTCCGTCCAGCCCTGATGCAGTCTGAATGGAGCGGATCCGCTCAGACTGCATCAGTCTGGCGGCGTTCAGCCTCCGCTCCGCTCGCCTCCGCACGGACAGGCGGACAGCTGAACGCTGCTTGCAGCGTTCAGCTGTCCGCCTGGCCATGCGGAGGCGAGCGGATCCGTTTAGACTTACAATGTAAGTCAATGGGAACGGATCCGCTTGAAGATGTCACCCTATGGCTCAATCTTCAAGCGGATCTGTCCTCCATTGACTTTACATTGAAAGTCTGAACGGATCCGCTCAGGCTGCTTTCACACTTAGAATTTTTTCTAAGTTATTAATGCAGACGGATCCGTACTGAACGGAGCCTCCGTCTGCATTAATATGATCGGATCCGTTCAGAACGGATCCGATCAAGCGCAAGTGTGAAAGTAGCCTTAGATACTGTTGTTATCTTCTGTTATTAAAAACAACACCCATTTTGGGAAAAATACTAAATTTGCAGCCTTGGCTGCATCTGTCAGTGTGAAATACAAGCGTTAGATACTGCTCTCATATTTTATTAAAAAAACATCCATTTTGGGAAAAATACTAAATTTGCAGCCGTTGCTGCATCTGTCAGTGTGAAATACACACAATATATACTGCTGTCATATTCTGTTATTTAAAAAAAACACCCATTTTTTGAAAAATACTAAATTTGCAGCTTTTGCTGCATCTGTCAGTGTAAAATATATGCGTTAGATACTGCTGTTATCTTCTGTTATAAAAAAAAAACACCCATTTTGGGAAAATACTAAATTTGCAGAGAATGAGGAGAGCGTTGAATAAGGAACGTGGCCCCGGTCGTGGTGCTGCTGATGAAGCTCCTGTTGCAGGGAGAGGACGTAGTCGATCTGTGCCAGCTACACGCACAAGTGAAACACCTTCCTCAGGTATGAGTAGGCGACAGAACCTTCAGAGTTATTTGGTCGGGCCGATAGTAGATTGGGTTTCTGACAGTGCCTCCAGTTCCGTCACATTGTCTCCCACCCAGTCTCCTGCTGAAAGATCAGAGTTAGCACCTGTAGCCAATGTCCATCAGTCTTTCCCCTCACCCCCTTGCAAATTAGCCAAGCAGTCTGAACCCCAAATCATGCAGCAGTCTCTTCTGCTTTTTGATGACTCTGCTAGCAGGGTTTCCCAGGGCCATCCACATAGCCCTGCACCAGAAGTGGAAGAGCACCGATGCCCAACCACTTATGTTTCAAGATGAGTACATGGGAAGACCACCGCAGCACGTCTCGGATGATGACGAAACATAGGTGCCAACTGCTGTGGCTTTCAAAAATGTGCAGACGGACAAGGAGGGCAGGGGTGAAGACTGGGTGGAAGAGCATGTGGAGGATGATGAGGTCCTCGACCCCACACGGAATCAAGGTCATGCGAGTGGTCACACAGAGCCACCAACACAGCAGAAGAGGGAGCAGGGTGCAAAAGTGGAGCGGCCGTCCCCTAGACAGTACGCCTGCTACTGCCCAACGCAGCAAGGGACCGAGTACACCAAAGCTAGCTCCAAGAAGTTCCCTGGCGTGGCAGTTCTTCAGACAATGTGCTGACGACAAGACACGAGTGGTTTGCATGATGTGCAATCAGAGCCTGAAGTGGGGCATAAACGTTCTCAACCTGAGCACAACCTGCATGACCAGGCATTTAAGTGCAAAGCACGAGTTGCAGTAGAGTAGACACCTCAAAAACCAAGAAAGGTCTCTGACTCCTCATGCTTCCTCTTCTGCTGCAGTCTCGGCCTCTTCATCCACCTCTGGAGTGACAGTGGCACCTGCCACCCCGCAAACAGAGGATATGCCAGCAACACTACCACCTGGGTCACCAAGCATCTCAACAATGTCCCACGGAAGCGTTCAGCTCTCCATCTCCCAAACACTGGAGTAGAAGAGGAAGTACTCCCCTATCCACCCGCGATCCCTGGCCCTGAATGCCAGCATTTCAAAATTACTGGCTTTTGAAATTCTGTCATTCCGTCTGGTGGAGATGGAGAGTTTTAAAAGCCTTATGGCGGTGGCTGTCCCACAGTATGTCGTGCCCAGCCGCCACTACTTTTCCAGGCGAGCCATCCCTTCCCTGCACAACCAAGTGGGGGACAAAATCAGGTGTGCACTGCGCAACGCCATCTGTGGCAAGGTCCACCTAACTACGGATACGTGGACCAGTAAGCACAGTCAGGGCCGTTATATCTCCATACCAGCACACTGGGTAAATGCAGTGGCGGCTGGGCCTGAGGCGGATAGCAGTTTGGCGTATGTCCTTCCACCATCGAAGATTGCAGGGCGCTTCAGTTTGCCTCCTGTTGCTTCCTCCTCCTACTCCGCTTCCTCATCCGGTCAGCGTAACACCTTCACCACCAACTTCAGCACAGCCAGGGGTAAACGACAGCAGACAGTTTTAAAACGTTTCTGTTTGGGGGACAAACCCCACACAGGAGCTGTGGACGGGCATGGAACAACAGACCGATGAGTGGTTGGTGCCAGTGAGCCTCAAGCCCGGCCTGGTGGTGTGCGATAATGAGCGAAATATCATAGCAGCTCTGGGACTAACCGGTTTTATGCACATCCCTTGCCTGGCGCATGTGCTGAATTTGATGGTGCAGAGTTTTCTTAAAAATTCCCCCGATATGTCAGAGCTGCTGCAGAAAGTGCGGGCCGTCTGTGCACGCTTTCGGCGTTCTCGCCCTGCTGCTGCTCGCCTGTCAGAGCTGCAGCGTAACTTTGGCCTTCCCGCTCACCGCCTCATATGCGACATGCCCACAAGGTGGAACTCCACCTTGCACATGCTGGCCAGACTGTGCGAGCAGAAGCAGGCGATAGTGGAGTTTCAGCTGCAGCACGCACTGGTGATTCGCTCTGCAGAACAGCACCACTTCACCACCAATGACTGGGCCTCCATGCAAGACCTATGTTCCTTGTTGCGCTGTTTCGAGTACTCCAACATTACTATCCCATTTCAATGCCTCCTTGAAAAAAACCTTCTGGAGATGATGGAAGAGGATGTGGCAAAGGAGGAGGAGGAAGAGGGATCATTTCATAGGGTTTCCGGCCAGTCATTCACAAGTGGCTCCGAGGGTGGGTTCCTGCACCCACAAACGCCAGGTACATAATTGTCCAGCCAGGGAACAGTTCTAGAGGATGATGAGGTGGAGGAGGAGATGGAGGAAGAGGAACCGTGTTCACAGCAGGGTGGCACCCAAACCATCTCATGGCCATCACTGGTGCGTGGCTGGGGGGGATACAGAGGACACAGATGATACACCTCCCACAGAGGACAGCTTGTCGTTGCCTCTGGGCAGCCTGGCACATATGAACGATTACATGCTGCAGTTTCTCCGCAACGACCGTTGAGTTGCCCACATTCTAACTTGTGCTGATTACTGGGTGGCCACGCTGCTGGATCCCTGTTACAAGGATAACGTACCGTCCTTAATTCCATCACTGGAGAGTGATCGTAAGATGCGTGAGTACAAGCGCATGCTGGTAGACGTGCTGCTGTTGGCATTCCCACCTGACAGCGGGGGCACAGTGGAAGCACATTGAGAAGGCAGAGGAAGAGGTCGCCAACGCAGCTGGGGCACCACCAGCACCTCAGAAGGCAGGCATGGCCAAAATGTGGAAAAGCTTTGTCAGCACGCCACAACAACCAGCACTACCAGCTGATATAAATGTCTTAGCAGGAGGCAGCATTTCAGCAACATGGTGGAGCAGTATGTGTGCACACACCTACACGTACTGAATGACGGGTCTGCCCCCTTCAACTTCTGAGTCTCCAAATTGGGCACATGGCCTGAGCTTTCCCTTTACACCTTGGAGGTGTTGGCCTGCCCTGCAGCCAGTGTATTATCTGAACGCGTGTTTAGCATGGCAGAGGGCGTTATCACAGACTAGTGCAGCCGCCTGTCAACAGCCAATGTGGACAAGTTCACGTTCATTAAAATGAACCAGGCATGGTGCAGAATAGACATGTATACCGGCCTTACCCAGCCATTGTTATACTACATCGCAATTGCTCATTGTTGTATTTTTGATATTTCCCACTCTTTTGGGGTGTACTCTAATTTAAAAATAAATAAAATTAAAACCAAAAACCAGTGTTGGCTACCTCATCCTCCTCCACTGCCGCTTCCACCTACACCGCCTCCTCGAACTCCTACTTCATATAATCCTCCACCTCATACATCAAGATTATATTTTTTTATTTGTACGTATTTTATGTCATTTCACTAATTTGTCTGTTACATTTTCGGTTGAAATTCACCAATTTTTGGCTGTGATATACCCCTGCTCTACCTAGTAGACAGGTTAATAAATTTCACACATTTTTCTGTTACATAGTTGGGTGACATTCACCAATTTTTGGCTGTGATATACCCCTGCTCTACCTAGTAGACAGGTAAACAAATTTCACTTATTTGTCCGTTACATTTTCAGGTGAAATTCACCAATTGTTGGCTGTTATATACCCCTGCTCTACCTAGTAGACAGGTTAATACATTTCACAAATTTTTCTGTTACATTCTTGGGTGACATTTTACCATTTTTGCCAAGAATAAACCCCTGCTCTGCATATGTGACAGGGACCGAAATTTTCAAAAATCATCTGTTCCATTGGTGGGTGACATTAACCCATTTCTGGCGATGAAAAACCTCTGCTCTGCATAGGTGACAGAGACTTAAATTTCTAAAAAATTGTCTTTAATTGGCCCTTTCATTCGATCCTTCTGCTTTAATAACTTGTCCCACATTTCCACTCGATCACATTGCAGCCATTGACCTCCCTTGGAGGTGGTATCCCTTTCTCATGCTCCCTCTCCGGCGTGGAACCCTGATTCGCTGCTAACTGTGATCAACATGGTAGGCGCAGAAAATAACATTGAAAGTTGATAGAGAAGATATCCAATTGGATCGTGGACGTCACAGGGACGTGCGATCAGGCAGAAGTTATCTAGAGATAACAAAGCGGCAGCAGGGCGTCTCCTGGCTAACGTTTCCAAATCCAAAATACCCCAGTGACATTCCCTATAATTTTTTATTAATCATTCCAATAGCAGGGCATCTTAAGAGTCCTGTATCATTATTTATCGTCACTACCTCCCTGAGTCGGGAGTGGGTAATTGCTGCGCGCCCCCTCCTTTACTTGGAAGCTTCTGCTTCAATACTTTGTCCCACATTTCCGCTCGATTACATTTAATTTCATCCATTGACCTCCCTTGGATGTGGTATCCCTTTCTCAGGCTCCCTCTCCGGCCTGGAACCCTGATTCCCCGCTACCCGTGATCACCATGGTAGGCGCAGAAAAGAACATCGAAAGTTGATCCAATTGGATCGTGGACATCACGGGGACATGCGACATGGTGGAGCAGTATGTGTGCACACACCTACACGTACTGACTGATGGGTCTGCCCCCTTCAACTTCTGGGTCTACAAATTGGCATATGGCCTGAGCTTTCCCTTTACGCCTTGGAGGTGCTGCCCTGCTCTGCAGCCAGTGTATTGTCTGAACGTTTGTTTAGCACAGCTGGAGGGGGTTATAACAGGTTATAGTTCCCAATGTTTTGGGGTGTACCCTAATTTAAACAAAAATAAATAAAACCAAAAAGCAGTGTAGGCTATCTCCTTATCCTCCACTGCCGCTTCCACCTACACCGCCACATCCACTGCCTCCTCAACCTCCTACTCAATATGGACCCCATCCTCCAAGATCAAGATTATTTTTTATTTTTATGTATTTTATGTTATTTTAAGTCATTTCCCTATCCACATTTGTTTGCAAATGCCACTTGCCATGCTCTTAACCACATTTCGCTGCCATTTGCAGCCCTCTAGCCCTTTCCATGACTTTTTTACAGCCATTTTAGTGCTCCAAAGTTCGGGTCCCCATTGACTTCAATGGGGTTTGGAGTTAAATTCAGGTCCCAAACTCAAACTTTTTTGTGAAGTTCGGCCGAACCCGTCGAACCCGAACATCCAGGTGTCCGCTCAACTCTACTAATGGACATTGCACTCCGTCCACATCGTCAGTACGCTTCGGCGTACCTGGACGATGTCGTTATCCAGCACCGACTGGGAAAGTCACCTACAAGCTGTAGTGGACTCCCTTAGGAAGGCTGGCTTAACCACTAATCCAAAAAAGTGCGTGATAGGGTTAGAAGAGACCAAGTACCTGGGGTATGTAATTGAGCACAGAATTATCAAACCTCAGGTGAAAAAAAATTGTGGCAATTAGGAATTGGCCCCAACTTGTCAATACTCGGCAAGTAAAGTCGTTCCTGGGTATGGTGGGGTACTATGTGAGGTTTGTCCCCAATTTTGATACAGTCGCCGCACCATTGACAGGCCTTTTGAAGGGACGCAAGTCAGTGACGGTTCAGTGGAATGAGCAGGCGGAAAAGGTTTTCTCCATTTTGAAGTCTGCCCTGTGTGGGTCCCCGGGTGACTCCCGACTTCAAGAGGGAGTTTGTGGTACAAACTGATGCCCCTGAAGTAGGCCTCGGAGCTGTACTCTCTCAGGACATCAATGGGGAGGAACATCCTGTTGCTTTCCTGAGCCAAAAACTTACCCCAGCTGAGACTTGGTACAGTATAGTGGAGAGAGAGTGCCTGGCCATCAAATGCGCACTCGAGTCCCTCCGCTATTATCTGTTGGGGAGAAAGTTCCGTCTGGTGACCGACCACTCCCCTTCTCAAGTGGATGAGCCAGGCCAAAGAGAGGAATGCTCGGGTCACCAGGTGGTTCTTGTCATTACATTACTTTAAAATTTCCATGGAACATAGGGCAGGCAGGTTACAGGGAAACGCAGATACCCTGTCCCGGGTACACTGCACACTGGCAGGTGTTCACCCCCTCAGGGTTTAACAAAGGGGGAGGTATGTAGGAAGGTGCAAGGGGCCGTCATTGACGGAAGGTATGTGTCACCAAGGTTCCTGGCCTCGGTGAGGTAAGAGACGGTAGTTTTACATGTCAGCGGCAGCTAGTGCTGATTGACACTATTATTTGTTAGTATGGCTATAAAGCCAATTCAGGCCGGCGCTTACTGGGAGTAGCCAAAGTGCTGGGTGGGTGGCTTCTCCCCACGCTCCAGGCCGGGTCTTTATTGGCCTATATAAACCCCAGCCAGCAGTCTCAGCTGGGTGTGGTTGATACTCCATCTGACAGGGAAGCTGTGGAGACTCTGTTTTGGGATCTGTGAATTGGTGTGCTGAAGGCTTGGAAGCTGCATGCTGGAAAACAGGCACCTAAAGCCTGCTGTGGACGGCTGGGGGAAAGACTGCTAACCAGGTGAAGATTTTGTTCTATGGACATTGCATGGTGTGAACAAACACCAAGACTGTGAATGGTCATTTTGTGTTTCCTTATGTGTGAATAAACACTGAACTGTTTAGGGTCCATTCACACGTCCGTGGTGTATTGCAGATCCACAATACACCTGGTCGGCACCCCCTATAGAACTGCCTCATCTTGTCCGCAATGTTCTATTTTTTTGCGGAGCCACGGCCTGAAGTTCGGGGCCGAAGCACGGAACTTCGGGGCCGCGCTCCGGAAATGCGGATACGGAGATCACATAGTGTGCTCTTCGCATCCTGTTCTGTCCCATTGAGAATGAATGGGTCCGCACCCATTCCCGATATTGCGGAACGGATGCGGACCCATTATACTGCGTCCGCTAGCCTGTCTACCAGAGCAAAGCCCCACAATACATATATATATCTATATACTTAATCAATATATGTATATAGAGATATAGCTTAGTAAATATATATATACACACAATCTATATATATGTATATGGTGATATATATTTACCGATCGATATCTCTATATACATATATAGAGAGAGAGAGAGAGTAGAATGTGACAGGAAGATCTTCTGCCTATGTGAGCTAAGAAATGATCATGTGACAGTTTTTTTATGCAAAGTTAGGATGTGCAGAGCAGGGGGAGGGGAAGGTCAGAATTTTTACACCCACAAATATTCATGAGGGAGAGCTCAGTCATTGTTGTTACACGCCCCCACAGCTTTGCTGCAGCATGTTAACAAAGCAATAATAATAGAACCATGCAAAGGTGTAAGTATGGGCTTTTCTCTTAAGAAATCAAGCTTAAAGGGTTTCTACCACTTAGGTGTCACATATTTAGCTGTCAGACACTAGCGATCCGCTAGTGTCTGCTCTGCCCAACCATCCTAATATAATTGCTTTTGGGGCGGTGGTTTGGCTAAAAAAAACTACTTTTATTAATATGCTAATGAGCCTCTAGGTGCTATGGGGGCGTCATTAGCACCTAGAGGCTCCGTCTACCTTCAGAAACTGCCGCCGCCGAGCGCGTCCCTCCAGCCCGCCCATCTCCTCCTGAATGCGATCCTCCTTGTGAGCGTATGTATTCTGCGCATGCGCAGTGAATGTCTGACCACTTCCTTGCTCAGACATCTCCACTGCGCCTGCGCGATGACGCCATAGTGCTCCGAGGAACAGGCGCAGTGGAGATGTCTGAGCAGGGAAGCTGTCAGACATTTACTGCGCATGCGCCGAATACAGGCGCTCACAAGGAGGATCGCATTCAGGAGGAGATGGGCGGGCTGGAGGGACGCGCTCGGCGGCGGCAGTTTCTGAAGGTAGACGGAGCCTCTAGGTGCTAATGACGCCCCCATAGCACCTAGAGGCTCATTAGCATATTAATAAAAGTAGTTTTTTTAGCCAAACCACCGCCCCAAAAGCAATTATATTAGGATGGTTGGGCAGAGCAGACACTAGCGGATCGCTAGTGTCTGACAGCTAAATATGTGACACCTAAGTGGTAGAAACCCTTTAACTAATGTATATGTATGTCCTGATGAGTTTTATAAGTTTTTTTTTTTTCCCCCCCCCATAACTCGGATAACCCCTTTAAAGAAAAAGCTGTATTCACACCCAAGTGATTCACCCAGTATGCACCAACATTGGGAACATGTAGAAGAGACTTGGGAACAGATTTTGGTCGAGACATGCTTGAATCTCATCTAGAGCATGCCCAGAAGGTTTCAGGCAGTGTTGAAAGACAAAGGTGGATTTACAAAATACTAACAAAATAATAAAAAAAGAAATTTAGAATATTAGGAGCAAAACAGTAACAATGCAGTTACATGATAAGAATCTGCATAAGTAATCATATGCTAAATAGTTGTAAGTCTGATTTATTTATGGGATAGCCAAGATGATGGTCTATAAAATGATGGTAGTCTCATGTTTGAAGCTGTAGTGGATGGTGAGATATGGAGCCTGAAAGTCAAAAGTTCAAAATATTGTTACCCTTTTACTCGTCAGTGTAAATTTATATGGAATGTTGTTTACAAATCTGGACAACTTCTCAGAAACTGACCATACTCAGATTAATTTAGTGTTTGACAGGGTTGTCTGACTCACCCTAACAGTATGACTAAGCAAATGTTGTATCCACCATGGAGACAAACCTCGGAGGCAGACTACACAACTGCTATTGGGTCTGGCGCTGAATTTCTTCTCCGATTCCCAATATAAACTCACTGCATTTCCCAGCAGTCACCACTAGGGATAGCTCAATGCAAATAGACTATTTACAGCTTCCATTGATATAAATAGTAACTGTATGAATTTCTATGCACTGAGCTCCCCTAGTACCAATTGCCAGTTCACGCAATATAAATTATTTTTTTCAATTAATTAAAAAATTATATTAGTAAGAAATCTGGGGAGTTGCACTCAGCGTTTCTTCTTGCCAGAGAGTGTGTGATGCATGTGTGCTGGGTAACTGGGGCGGGGAGGGGGATATGAGCTGTTGTAGATTTCATGCTAGATGCACAGACTGCTGAGGGGTGAGCTTAATTTATGATGGGGGGTGTCTTGTCATTAATTAAGCACTTCCTTCTTTGTTTCACAGGAGATCAAAATCAGCATAAAAAACACTGAGGTTGCTAAATATCCCCCAGTGAGTCTTACTACCAGCATATTCTTCATAGCATCTTTTCCCTATAGAGAATGTGAATACCCTTGAAAAAATGCCAAGAGCTACAACATGATGTGTCTTTGATAAGAAGCCAGAAGGAAAAAAATGCCACCTAATTATAAAAAATTCCAGAACTAATAAAGCACTTTTGTGGCCTGCCTTTCAAATTTCCCAAATGTCTGCTAACATCTGGAGCTGACGATTTTACCGCAAAAAGGGAGGCAAAAACTGGTGCAAAAAAAAACACTGCAAAAAATGGAAAAGTGTAGAAGAACACAACCTATGCGTGAAAGCACCTGGAGCCAGACATAACTGATATATATATATATATATATATCACTATATACACTCACCTAAAGAATTATTAGGAACACCATGCTAATACGGTTTTGGACCCCCTTTTGCCTTCAGAACTGCTCAGGTAGCCTGTGGCATTTAAACGATGGCCAATTGGCACTAAGAGGCCTAAAGTGTGCCCAGAAAACATCCCCCACACCATTACACCACCACCACCACCAGCCTGCACAGTGATAACAAGGCATGATGGATACATGTTCTCATTCTGTTTACGCCAAATTCGGACTCTACCATTTGAATGTCTCAACAGAAATCGAGACTCATCAGACCAGGCAACATTTTTCCAGTCTTCAACAGTCCAATTTTGGTGAGCTCGTGCAAATTGTAGCCTCTTTTTCCTATTTGTAGTGGAGATGAGTGGTACCCGGTGGGGTCTTCTGCTGTTGTAGCCCATCCGCCTCAAGGTTGTGCGTGTTGTGGCTTCACAAATGCTTTGCTGCATACCTCGGTTGTAACTAGTGGTTATTTCAGTCAACGTTGCTCTTCTATCAGCTTGAATCAGTCGGCCCATTCTCCTCTGACCTTTAGCATCAACAAGGCATTTTTGCCCACAGGACTGCCGCATACTGGATGTTTTTCCCTTTTCACACCATTCTTTGTAAACCCTAGAAATGGTTGTGCGTGAAAATTCCAGTAACTGAGCAGATTGTGAAATACTCAGACCGGCCCGTCTGGCACCAACAACCATGCCACGCTCAAAATTGCTTAAATCACCTTTCTTTCCCATTCTGACATTCAGTTTGGAGTTCAGGAGATTGTCTTGACCAGGACCACAACCCTACATGCATTGAAGCAACTGCCATGTGATTGGTTGACTAGATAATCGCATTAATGAGAAATAGAACAGGTGTTCCTAATAATTCTTTAGGTGAGTGTATATATGAATGTGCACTTTGTTCAGCAGTCCGGCACTCAGAGATAGATGAAAAGCACTGTAGCATGTAGCGCTTTTCTGTACAGCGCTATCTCACATGCGGCATCAAAACTGATGAGCCAGATTATATGAACAATTCCATAGAAAACTATGGGATTAGTTCTGGCATGTTTCCCTCTGGTGTATCTGTACAATGCCATAGGGAAACCAGATCACCGGATATATGTGAAGGGGCCCTGTTTTAAAAAACTGAATAAAATAAATCAAGATGTTTGCGGGCATCCTTACAGTCCTATTAATTAGTGAACATCTTCTTTCAGTGCTCAAATCTTAATCAACAGAATAAATGTATTTCTAGATATAGCAACCATCAGTCTCTCCTTGTCATGCTAGCATCAGTTTATTAGCCTCTGCCAGTTCCCGAAAAGACAAACGAAAGTTTCATTCATAAGATAGCATCTTATGAAAAGTTTCCATCTGTTCTCAGAGAATTATCTGTCTGTGGGGGTCTAAGATTAATTACCACTCTCCTCATCCATTGTATCAATTGCATTAATGAAACCGGTCTTCAGATCAGTCCAATTAACCCCACTAGAGCCATTAAATACCCAGCTTTCCATTTGGGTAATGGCTAATGTAATTGATCTTCAGATTTAGTGTTGGTTGACAATAAGTTTTGGAGCATTTAGAGTCCCTTGGGTTTTATTATAAGCAATATCTGTATTTACTATCAATTCCTTAGATAATACAAGGTCCCCGCAGCATTCCTGCAGTGACACAAGATAAGGGCAAATAAAATGTCACATTATCCTTCAGGTTTACCTCATTTTAAAACATTAAAGAACATTTCTACTGAAATCTTACAAATTCACATACTGCAAATAAGAACATCGTGTTTCTTAAAGAGAGAACCAGACGAGGTGGCCAGTGGGCAGTGGAGATGGGACCATATTGCAGGTGAAAAAACATGCAACCATTTTAGCAAACAAACTGTAGAAAGCAGCTGCTGCTCGAATGGTTTCACAGATTCCAGGTGCACCGCGACCACGTCTCCACTGCCCACTACATCTGGTTCTGCCCCTAAACTCCAGTAAAAAAACATAATTTTCCATGTGACTTCTGACCCAAGATTATGTCTGATGCCACCTCTAGTAGGTGAAATTTACTAATCAAAATGCACCAGAAATTTGGCACAGTAATTGCCCAAAAAACTGGCATTCATGCTTTCCAACATATTTCTAAAGTGCTTTAGACATTTTTAAATGTGTCTTATTGAGATAGGGATGTGGCCTGCTGTAATGGGCATGGCTTACAATGTGACAATGAGCAGCATAAATGTGACTAAATTGTGCTGTAAAGTAAGACAACTAACAGGTCATAAACTTTGAGGGTATTGTATCAAAATTCTACACTTGTTTTCTGCTACAAGTGCAGCTTTGAGCCAAAATCCATGATTTTTTGGAGTTTTACACAACCCTAACACTTTTGAAAAGTGGGTGGGAAAGCAGTCATGATGAGGAACGTTATTGATTTTCACAGCATAGATTTACTAATCGTAAAGATGGTCTATGCTAAGACAGGCTGAAAAGACCTGCATTATGTTAATCAAAGTGGCTCAGGCTGGATGACTCTATACCAACTATTGGTTGGCTTACTTTGAGACAGATTTTTACCCACCCCCTTGTCAGAAAAAGTGTAGAAACCCTAGATATGTCAATATGTACCATTTTGCTTCACTCTTTTAGACAGATTTTTGGTGCAGACACATTATAAAATCTGGGCCAAAGTCACCCCATTCAGCCAATTTATCAAACATCATGCAACATTTGGTAAATGTGGTGCAAAGTATGACAATACAAATTCAATCAAAAACTGACTTAAACCTGCTTGTCCTCAAAGTAAATTCCCCCCCTTTGTCTAGACAACTTAAAGGAACAGCAGGGGGTAATTTATTATGAGGGTAATTTGTGAAGTAATTTTGTAATTTCTTTGTGAAAAATATAACAAATGTTGCATGGCAGTTCCTAATTTTGGTGCTCAGGGAAACAGGTGCCTGTGCTGTCGCTGCGCTGATTTTGTACAGTTTCCCGACAGCTGATTAATTTGGCGCAATTTGCACCATATTCGTTTTACTAAATGAGGCTACAAAATCTGATACAGTTGTAAACTCATGCATACGAGATCAAGCTTAGTTTTTTTAAATATAAAAATCAAAAACAAATTAACAATTCAAATCAGCCTCCTTTCTCATTTGCGTTTTTGCTGTCCGGTTTTGAGATCCAACAGGGGATCTCAAAACCACAGCAAAACACTTCCGTTATAATGATACAACCGGCTGCATCTGTTCTGAATGGATCTAGTTGTATTATATCGAAAATTAAGAAACCAGAGCCGGCACTAAAACCATTGTAGGTCAATGATGCCAGACCATTGTAGGTCAATTGACTTACATGGTTTTTGGTGCTGGATCCGGCTTCTATCAGTTTCCCTTGTTAAGTTTTGTCCCTATTGCCAATTAATGGGGACAAAACTGAATCCGTGTGCTGCGTTTTCGAGAGCCTGGCTGGATCTCAAAATTGGACAGCACAAAACAGGTGTGAAAGCAGGCTTATATATTACAATAAACAAAAACATTGGTATCACAACTCAAACAATTAACATATAAAATTATTCATCTATGTTTTTTTGTTGCTTCACCTCCGAAAGAACAAGTGATCAAAAAGTCAAACATACAGTACTCCAAAATGGTATCACTAAAAACTACAAATGACCCTGCAAAATAAAGGAGCCCTTAAACACCTCCGTAGATGGAAGTACCAAACACATTACATTCTTGCACTTCCTACTCTACAGACAAAACAGCTACTGTCCACTTTTCTAGCACAAAGCCTTTCTTACCTTACCCCCTTTAGACTGTATAAAGCTGGCCGCGCACATTATTATTTCGTCAGCTGAACACACCAAGAATGGCGGGTTCGGCCTGTACTATAATGTGTGTGAAAAGCTTTCAACTCTGCCTCTACATTATCTGTGGTGATGGATATTTTCACCTGATCCTTTTGTCCACCTGGGTGATAAGCAGAACTATCTGAAGCTTTCTCCACTCTTCCCAAAGATACACATAGATGTGTATGGAGGAAGTTAAGAGAGATAGCAGTCGCCAAACAAAAGTGTATAGATACTTTAAGTGTTTAATCAGTATTAGAAAAACGTAATCTGCTTTATGTCAATTACATGACAACAATATAGGATGTACTAGGTGACAACTGTATAGCCCTGTGCATCCTGCTGTTGTCAATGAATCTGGTCTAGGCTCTAGGAGGTGATCTAAAGCTCTTGCATTTCTTTCATTTCTGCTCCTCCTGGGCTGGATTTCACAACCTGCCTGTGAAAGGTATGCTGCTGCACATGGGCAGTATGATGCCTCGCCTGTGTCCTACTCTTCCATCTTTGGCTCTTCTGCCTCCTACTCACAGTTTTGAATGATGTATATAATTAGCTTCTGCTAGATGTTAGCTGGTCAGAAACTTGGCTCGATGCTTGGCATGAAAAATGCACAAAAAATTCAAGATCAGCTGTTGAAGACATTTATTCTGGAGCAGGAAAGAAGGTAGATTATTGTCTTCTAAAAGCAAGTTAGAGCTTGCATGGGGGAAATTTGAAAAACGCTGTTTAAACAGCAGGATTGCCACCATTTCTGCTTTCCCCTTTCTGACTTGGGTGGCGGTCCAGTGGGTTTGTATCATGCATTTAGTGCTTGGTCTGGCACTGGAGCTTGTAGCTTGGCGTCAACAAATAATAATTTAGAAGTGTGGGAAGAGCACCTTCTTGCTAAACCTGATGATGGACATAGTTTATGAAGAAGTAGAGTAGCAATTGTCATTCATAATTGGTCACTTTATTACAGTTGAAGATTTGGATGGTCTTAGAATGAGTGATATCCAATCCACCATCATGGCCTATAGAGTGTGCGTTCGGTTAATAGTTATTATCTTGTTATATTAATATTATCATCCCATATATAGTCATGTAAAAGCCAAGATAGCATGAACAGATGGTGCTTGTTTCATCCAGTACACAAGATGAAAAGAACATCGATATGAATCAGGGAAATATTTAAAATATGGACAGATTTGGCAGACAAAAACTTTTATGTGTGTTCATATTATTTATGCAAATTTAATTACACAAACTACAATGATGTGTAACAAAAAGTAATGCTGTGTTACATAAGTGTGGCATGCTGTCTACTTGCATGTGACCACTGGTAGCCAGTCAATGGCCCCAGTGGTGGCAGTGGTCACACTAACGGTCCACGGGGAACCAAAAGCAGAAGAGAATGGAGCTTGACGCGTTAACCAGAGTGCTGATGACAGGTAAGTCTTTTTGTTAAAACCCTGCACCCTGCCTTCCCATTTGAAAAGAGAGTCTCTCGTTTCAAAGAACCCATTTAAAGCTAGACTAGACAAGAATTTGTTCACTATGAGAAATAGGAAAACCGCCCTTGCCACTGGGCTATACTATTTTACTGATGCATTTGACAGTTGGGTAGTTTGAGTAGCAAATAAATGGAGCTGAGTGCTGTCACTGTCATCTCTGCCAGCATATACGTAGGACAATGTCACAAAAACTACAAATTCACTACATTGGCTGAATGCGAATATGGGTCAAGCAAGCTTGGATGAAGTTAATGTGATCAAAGCAACTTAAAGAGAGTAGTTCATCGTTCTCAGTCACTAATTTATGTAATGCAGTGCCTATGGAAGATTCATAAATTATCAATTGGGCCACATTAATTAATTCCTTTAAATTCTCTGCATTTTCTGACTTCAGTTGTACATGGGGGTTGTCTTTTCAGAGTATAGCATTCCTCGAGTAAGTTTGTGTATACATAGATAGCTGTCAGTTATGGTTAGTTGTGCACAGAGTCTGTCTTCAATGAGTTGTTTACCTTTCTGCCAGACCCCCCCCCCCCCCCCCCCCACATGGCTGTACAAGCAGACCCACCTGCTCCCCACCGTGGGGTCAGTCCATTCTCCATATGTCATCATCCGTTTTGTCACTGGGTCACCTGACATGTGGGAGTCTAAATGTATAAATGACAAGTTTTACTGAATCTTTGCCCTCAAACTATATATTAATTTGATCAGTTCCTCCTGCTCTATAACATGCTGGAGATTGCACTGCATGTTGTGGTGACAGGTTCTAATAATAGACCTGTTACACTTGAAATTATTTTTCATTTTAAAAATTATTTTACATTTCTACCATTAATTTTGTGCATTTGAACAATTGCCTTTGATAAATTAGCATAACAGTACATTTACAGCTTGGCTATGCCACACTTGCTTTGTTTTTGGAGATATAAGACATTTCAATCCTTCTGTCCAAATGAGGTATAAACTGCATAATAAATGTGGGCCATTGAGTATTTGACAACAAGTGGGCCATTGAGTATTTGACAGTAAAAACCCTCAGCATTAGATAAATGGAATAATGGACTTTTCCAGCATTGTGCAAAAAAACATACTGACCTGCTGACAGCCGCTGTGTTCCGACTTTCTGTCTTCTGCCATCTTCTAGTTCCTGTCCGGTAAACTTCTGGATGGGTGTGTGTGCCGCTGCAGCTAATGACTGACCTCAGTGGTAACATGTCCCCAAGAGGCATTGGACATAACAGTGATGTGCCACTACAGAATGTGAAACCATCTAAAATTTACAGAATGGGAACCAGAATCTGATGAATGGGTCATGTGCACTATTCGGGCATTAGGGAGGTTTTGAGATATGTGGCCAAAGGAGTGGAGCACATTTCTGTAAAAAAAAAAACTTTTGGTACGCCCAGGATTTTTGACTCAGTACTGAGTTGCCTGATCACGGTGGTCCCATAATGTTGCCATGAATTGTATGACCACCACAGTTGGAGAACAGGTTCTGCAGTGGTTTGTGGTCTCCTAGCCTATACTGACATCACATTTACTAGGTCATCTCTGATTATATCTATTTTTTATTTATTTACCACTAGCACTCCTAAGACCCAATGCATAATCCGTACCAGGACCCTCACCTATCATGTGCCATTATATAAAATCGTGCCTTGTCATGTGGCAGAGGGGATGGTTGAGGTTCAGCTGCTACCTCTACACCCCCCTTAATGTCGCCTGCTAGTAGGGATTGATGCCTGAATAGGTATTATGGAAGATAGTTTAATAATATATTCTGTTATATAGTAATTTTATTAATTAATATCTATCTATAGATAAGTTCTCATATTGCTCCTCTAACACTATAAAGTATTCAGTCAGTGAGTGAGATGAGCTCATTTCCGGTCAATGCAATACATAGAGGAAGCTCAATGATGACAATATTAGGGCAGTCAGCCATCGATGTGACTCATGTAAATCCTCTACTGTGTGCTGTAATACAGAGAAATACAGATACTACGTGCTTTTGCTACGTTTTGCTCAGCAAATTATGATATTGTTTTATACTGTATGTTACAGGTTCAAAATTATGACACAGACACATTCTGCATAACTACAGAAGGAGACTGACTATCCAAGACAAGAACCCACAATGTAATGTTATGGGGCCTGAGATTCAGCTTTGCTAGTGGTGCGCTGTAGGCCTCCTAAATCACAATTATTTTGAAGTACTGGTTCTCAGTGTACTATTTAAATACTGTACGCATTCTACATTGAGGTTACAAATACGTAAACTTCAGCGGTCATGAGGGATATGATTTTGCTTTTCAAAGTGTTATGGGGGCATGATTTGTCAGCCAGCTACTTCACTTTTCACTGTAGAAAGACAATTCTATAGTAAATTACCAAATAAAAAAGATGAAATAGATTTATCGACAGATTAGAACAAGCAAGCAGATGTGTAATAACCATACAATTAATAATATAATATACTATACTATATGTTAGTCATGTAAAGTAACAATATCCTCAAGGACTGCCTGCACTACCCTAGATGCTTATATCTTCCTTTTTCTTGCAGTCACATAGGTTCCCAGATAAACTGTATCAATCAATGGACAGGAAGCCTCTTTAGTTATATATATGGATCATGTATGTGAGGTTGAGGGGTCCTTGGAGAAGATCTTTCAATAACGAGCTTTGTCTTCTGATTATCCATTAAACCCCTCACTCTCACCCTGCATATTCCATTAATCCACCTGCATTATTAATGGTAGTGGGAGCAGAGCAGATGGGATGCAGCGTGCGTCCATGTGACCCCCTACCATGTTTCCATTGTACTTCTGACTGTTGACACCTTCTGTCTGGGTCTGGTAGTCTTACACCCTGAAGGGTTAACCTCATGTTCTGAGGATATATTTAAAGCAGGGAAGTAACAGATCGCATTGTGAAGTAAGGCTGCATAGCTAGGGGCCGATTCTACAGCTAGATTCAAGACACTGCTACATTACTTCATGAATATTCAGTCATATAATCAGGAATCTTCTTACTTTACAATGCATATTCAGAAACACAGTTTGAGGCCCCACCGTTTTATATTTCCATTATTCTGCTCCATTACAGAAGCAGAACAACGAAAATACTGGAAGTGCTGGATAGGGCACATAACTGACCCAAACTGAGCTAAACACACTCCATTGACTAAAATGGAGTGAATTCAGTTTCTGTTTGAAATCCTTTTTTTTTTTTTTTTTACCAGACAAAAAAGTCCTGCATGTGTCTTTTTGACTGATTCTGCCACGGAGACCCTGAACGAAGCCCTCAAAGCAAATGTGAACATGCCCTTATTGTGATGTTAGAACTGTATATATGCATATATAATGATATAAATCTATCTACTTGACAACTTTTTTTGTGTCTGCTTTTTTTCGGAGTCTGCTTTTCCAACAGTGTCCTCATTTTCTCACAGTAAAACTAAGTACCCATGCATACGGGCCCATTATGGATCCTTGTGGTATGGATCTGCAATCCGGCACCTACAGTATATATTGCTATAGTCTCATGCTTTATTTCTGTAGCGTGTTTCAATGCATGCCTTATCAAGGAGGTATCTTCTAAAGAAGTATTGCTTCTGGATATAAGCACCTTGCCTCACAGAGGCACAATACTTTGGCACTGGGATGGTTTGCAGTTCCATAATAAGGAACTGCAAAGGGTCTTTTACAGTTCCCAGGCTCTATACACATGTCTTTGCCATGTGCATACAATGCATTCAGAATGTCTGCAGACCCTTTTACTTTTTTCATATTGTGCTAACATAAACAAAACTCAATATCCCATAATGAGAAAGTGAAAATTTTTAACATTTTGGCAAATTTATTAAAAAGGAAAAACCAAAAGTTTGCGTGGATATAAGTATTAAGACCCTTTGCTATGAAACTTGAAATTAAGCTCTGGGGGCCTTCAATTTCTTTTGATCATCTTTGAGATGTCTCTACACAGGCTCGGACTGGCCCAAAGGGGAACAGGTGAATTCCCCGGTGGGCCCCTGAGCAAGGTTGGCCCCTAGTCCCTTACCCTATGCTCAAATGGAACATGACTGACATATAGATAGGCTGGCTCAGATGCTATAGAGTACAATGCCTATGTCCACATAAAAAACTAAGTAGTCTGGGCAGGTAGTATATGCATGTAGCCCTACAGTGGGCCCCGAAATTAATCTTACTGGTGTGCCCTAGGTACCGCAGTCCAACACTGTCTCTACACCAGGGTTTCTCAACTCCGGTCCTCGGGACCCACCTACCGGTCAGGATTTGAGAATATCCCACAGAATGAGTACCTGTGGTAAGTCCTGATGCATGGACACTAATTATATTACCTGCTCAATACTAATAAAATCCTTAAAACATGACTGGTAGGTGGGTCCCGAGGACCGGAGTTGAAAAACCCTGCTCTACACCTTGACTGAAGTCCACCTGTGATTTGGAAAGACACAGCCCTGTCTGTATCAGGTCTCACAGCAAAAACCAAGCCATGATGAGGAAAGTTCTGTTAAACTGAAAATTACCAAGAGCACAGTGGCCTCCATAATTCTTAAATGGAAGAAGTTTGGAACAACTAGGACTCTTCCTAGAGCTTGCCATACCCCCAAACTAAGTAATCAGGGGAGAAGGGTCTTGGTAAGAGAGGTGTCTAAAAACCCAATGGTCACTCTGGCTGAGCTCCAAAGATCTTGTATGAAGATGCTTTAAGGCCTCTCCTCATAAAAAGATACATGAAAGCCTGTCTAGAGTTTGAAAAAAGCCCCTAAAGGACTCCCAGACTATGAGTAACAAAATTCTCTGATCTGATGAAACCAAGAATGAATTTTTTGGCCTCAATTCTAAGCATCATGTCTGGAGGAAACCAGGCACAACTCATCACCTGACCAATACCATCCCTACAGTGAAGCATGGTGGTGGCAGCATCATTCTGTGGGGGTGTTTTTCAGAGGTTGGGGCAGAGAGAGCATTAAGGGAAAGCTGAATGGAGCAAAATACCGAGATATACTTAATGAGAACTTGATCCAGAGTGCTCTGGACCTCACACCGGGCTAAAGGTTCATTTTCCAACAAGACAATAACCATAAGTACACAGCCAAGACGACACAGGAGTGGCTTAGGAACAACTCTGTGAATGTCAATGAGTGGCCCAGCCAGAGCCCTGACTTGAAGCCAATTGAACATCTCTGGAGAGACCTGAAAATAGCTGTCCACGGATGGTCCCCCCAACCTGACAGAGCTTGAGAGGATCAGTAGAAAATCCCCAAATCCAGGTGTACAAACCTTGTGGCATCATAACCAAGAAGACTGGAGGCTATAATAGTAGACAAATGTGCTTTAACTAAATACTGAGTAAAGGGTCTGAATACTTATGTCAATGCAAGATTTTAGTTTTTTTCTTCTCAATAAATTAGCAAAGATCTTAAACATTCTGTTTTCACTTTCTTATCATGGGGTTTTAATAGCAGAATGAATTATTCCTAGTTCAGGGCCTAAAGTGACAGTATATGGTATAACTTCTGTCTGTTGGTGTTCTTTGACTCTCTGAGTCATGTATTGACCCTTTAGGCCCTACTGGGCATTAACACAGATGATTTATTTGGCAGTAAAAGTCATACTTTTAGCTTCTTTCTTTAGTAGTATCATCAGCCATATCTACACAAATACCACTATGTCCAGACGTATAGGGTCAAATTTGGCCTTTATGGAGATCCAAGCAAAGTTATGTCTGCGCCCCGGTCACACCACTAAGCTCTGCCCTGCCACACTGATAATCTCCATCCCATTGTACCATTAAGCTCCGCTTGTTAAACTCCACCCCATCTGCCCACTAAGCTTTACCCTCAGCTTATCAGTGCAACCTGGGTGCTTCTGCAACTGCACTACAACTTGGAAGGGACCCTACTGGGCCCCTGTGCAGCTGAACTCCCCCCCTCCCCCCCTTAGTCTTTTTCAGACAATTGCTTGGGGCAAGCAGGGGTGCCTTTATTGGTTGGTTTAAGTGGTGGTACAGTCCACCATTGGTAACGCCATCACTGTGCACCACCACCAGCAATCTGGCAGTTATTTTTTAATGCCTATATAGGATTCATGAGCTCCATCATATTCACCAGCAGGCTGAGGTGAATGTTATTAGGCAATATCCCAAAGATATTCAGATGTTGCCTACTTATTAAAGAACAGATTCTTAACTTTTAAGGGCTATCAACTACTGCAGATCTTTTGTCTTTTCACAAAACCATATGTAGAGACATAGTAAGAGGAAATTCTGATCAGGCGCAAAATCACTGGTTCCAATATGTCTCTGTGGGTAAATCTTCTTTATTTACATAATAAGCAATTATGCATAAAACAACGCGTTTCGGGGCTCAGACTGTCCCCTTCATCAGGTTAGCATATAGTCACCGAGGGGTATTTAGATTCGCCCGTGGTTACCAAGATATGTAGAGACATGGCACATTTACTAAAGCTGTACGGAAGTTTTTACAAATGCCATTTTGGACAAAAATCCGAGAGTTTCCAACACACGGCACAAGCAGCTCAAATTTATCAAGAGTCATGCATCTCTTAATTGTCACTTTATTCCAACTAACTTTTTACTGGCGTGGGAGACATCAGTCTTTAGTAAATGCACCCTGTTTTGTTATCCATTGAGCCAAAAATTCTGTGTTCATAGTGTTGGTGTTGCATGACAATTATGAAAAGAACCTTATAAGTCTGCGGCCTGCATAAAGGAGTCAAGTTGGCAGGCGTAAGAATCAGACACTTAGATGGAGAATCTGAATGTCACATTACATGCGTTACACGGTAAGGAAGATTTAGTTACAATTCAAGGGCGAACTTCACTGCTGAGAAACACCATGTGATCACTATACAGGGCCTCCCTCCATATCATAGCAATAGGTGTTACATACATTACATCCAAGATATGAGAACACCAGTTCAAGGCCTAGTGATGTATCATCTTAATTGTACAGTTCTATTATCTTAATGTATATATATATCTAGTATAGCTGTAATTAGCTATACAGATGGAGCAGAGCTGAATTGGTCTTTTAATGATTTGAGCAGCATGCGGATGGGAACACCCAGAAAACCCTGTTTGTTACAGTTGTACCAATTTTGGGTAAACCTCTGTTAGCTAAAAACCCTTAGGTAGATTTATCAAAACTGGTGCAAAAGAAAACTTTCATCTTTCAGGGTTCCTTTCAAAAATAAAAGGTAAAATCTGGTTGGTTGCTATGGGCAACTAAATCACTTTTCCTTTGAACCAGCTTGATAAATATCCCCCTGTATTTCAGGTTAAAAGGGTTTTCACAGTCATGCTTCAGTGAGCTCCGCTCCGCACATCGAGATTACCCTACCTTTAGCGCCTATTACTGGGCTCCATCACACCTGAAATTTGATGCAGGGGTCCCCGAAGATGACCCGCACTAAGGGGAAAGCTAGAATTACGGGCACCCCAGTCTCGTCGCAGACCTTGCCGGAGATCTTCCGACAGACCAGGCAGACTGTCATGGCGGACGCGCCAGCGACTCCCGCCAGCCCGGCCTCGTCAGATGGCGGTGATCCGCCCCAAGAAACAACAGATAGTCGGGTGGGTCCGGACACTATTTAAAACCAAGTTGTCCCAAGCTGTCTCAGACTTTACACGCCAGATACAAGACCTCGGTAACAGAGTCTCAGACTTGGAGATGAGAACAGACGATTTGTCTGACGCTTTGGGCCACGACCGGGAGGACATTGACTCCCATGACAATCAACTAGCAGAGTTGGAACTTAAAATTGAAGATCTCGAGAACAGGTCCCGGAGGGGTAACCTAAGAGTTAGAGGTCTACCAGAATCGTTTACCGATCTACAATCCACTCTGTCGGCTTTATTTGCTACCCTGCTCCCTCAATCGGAACCACATTTCCTGAAAATGGATCGTGTCCATAGGTCTTTGGGGAAGCCTCGGACTCCGGATCTCCCCAGAGATGTAATTCTGAAGTTCCACCATCCTGACACAAGGGACAAGGTCCTCGCTGCAGCAAGGGACAACCCGGACCTACCTGGACTCCCGCAATCAGTCCACCTCTACGCTGACCTAGCGCCATCCACACTCCGTAGGCGCAGAGAAATTAGGCCGGTCACACAGGCCTTGCAGAAGGCTAACATCAGATACCGGTGGGGATTTCCCTTCAACTTATCTTTTCAGCTGAACTCGCTCCCTCACACTATCCGTTCTATGGCAGAGGGCCTGGAAGCACTGAAGCGGGCTGGGATCCAGTACGACCATCAGGACTTGCCATCAGCGTCGCCGAAGCCACAGAGGCCGGCAAGGGTCTGGACAACCGTTCCATCAGCCTCCAGTGGCCCGACCAGGCTGAGAAACACTTGACTTTCCACTTATCCTCGACTAGAGAGCGGTAACAGTAATGTTTGTCTGCACAGGTCTACTTCGGGGCCTCTGGTTTCATCCCCGTAACCTATACATCGGGCCAGTTTTATTATTATAGGGCCTCGATCTTGGAGACTTTCATGTTGTCCCTGATATGGGATGTTGTGAGAGAGGGTTGCTAGCCGTTACTAGGCTGTATCCTCTTTCCCGCCATTTTTTTTTTCATAGGATGGGGCTTTGTAGACCCACTTTATGTTGCCTGTTCACTCAGGCTGTTATGATGTTCCATTGTATTGATGTTGTGCTCTTGGGGAATACTACTACGATGGTCAATGTATGTCTGGAGGTGAGGGGGAGGGCCAGGGTGGAAGTGCATCGGGGTGTAGGCGACAGATGGTGGCACCACCATAGGGAGACTGTCATTATATTGCTATGATGTGTAAACTACTATCTCATAATGTAAGGGGTTTCAATTCCCCTAGGAAAAGAAAAACCACCTTCGCAATTTATCTCAAACACACACCTGACGTCATCTGTCTCCAAGAGACGCATTTCACACCATCGTCGCACCCGAAGTACTTCCACCCACAATACTCTAGCTTCCATTCCTCCTCTTTTGCATCTAAGTGTCGAGGGGTTGTAACATTGTTAAGAAACTCCTTTTCTTATACTATAACTCAGACATGTATTGACCCTAACGGGAGGTATGTGATTTTGGTTGGGACCCACCAAGAGGAAGCTCTCTGCATTGTCAACTCATATGCGCCCACAGATAACCCCATCACATTTTTTGAATCTGTCAGTAAAGTAATTGAGAAACTCGCGTTTCAGAAATTAATATGGTGCGGGGACTTAAATTTTACGGTCCATCCAGTTTTAGATCGTTCTGTTCCCCCTACAACGCCACGCCCGGCAACTCAGGCGAAACTGATCACTCAGGTTATGCAATCATTGGCTATAGCTGACACGTGGAGGGAACACAATGGCCCGCAAAGGGGGTATACGTATTTCTCACCAGCTCACCAGACCTATACACGTATTGACATGATTCTGGCTTCCACCTTTCTTCTACCATACATGTCCTATTCCAGACATGTTGTGTCGTCATGGTTAGACCATGATTTAGTTATTGCAGAATTTATGACACCCCATCAAATTGCTACACCTTATCATTGGAGGTTAAATGAATCTCTCCTGACTAACCCGGCCATATTTTCCCAGTTGCAGGAAGACCTTTCAAACTTCTTCACTGAAAACAATACACCTGATGTTAACCCTATGATGCTTTGGCTGACACACAAAGCCTTTATGAGGGGTAGGTTGATAAGAGTTGCCTCCAGGAGGAAGAAGGATAGGACACAAGCTCAGATAGGGTTAGAGGCCAAAATGAACAGGCTAGTCTGGGCACACCAAAGAACCCCTTCTTTATACCTACTTAGAGCAATAAAAGAAGTTAAGCAGCAACTGAATATAGTCCTCTCGAATAATACAGAAAAAGCGCTTTGGTGGACTAACTCCTTTTATTATAAGTATGCGAACAAACCAGACAAGTTGCTTGCCAACCAACTTAAGGCTAAACAAAGGACCAATCATGTATTCCAAATACGTACCAGGACAGGCCATAATACCTCTAATCCGGACACCATCTATGCAACCTTCCAAAGATACTATAGATCCCTTTATTCTGCCCCTGTAGGTGATTCCAGCACTCAGATTGATAGTTTCCTAGCCTCTATACGACTTCCCTCATTGACTTCTGAGGCTCAATTGGAGCTTAGTTCTCCTATTACCACTAAGGAAGTGACATTTGCCATCAACTCCCTGAAATTAGGCAAAGCCCCAGGTCCAGACGGGTACTCTGCGTTATACTACAAAAAGTTTAGCCATAACATTATACCTCATATAACAAATTACTGTAACCTACTGATGCAGGGGGCTGCCCCTCCAGAGGAGTTCCTAAAAGCGTCCATCACGGTTATTCCTAAACCCAATAGAGACCCGTTACTACCGTCCAATTACCGGCCAATATCTCTTCTAAACCTCGACAACAAAATTTTCACCTCTATATTAGCAAATAGGCTTAAAAACTTTCTCCCATCACTTGTCCACAAAGATCAAGTCGGGGTTTATACCGAATAGGGAAGCCCCTGATAATATTAGAAAGATTTTAAATATCATACATTCCTCTAACAAATTGAAAACCCTGCTAGCACTCCTAGCCCTTGACATTAAAAAAGGCCTTTGATACTGTCACCTGGACCTATCTCCATAAGGTACTCTCAAAGATGGGTATTAATTGCCCTTTCCTAGCAGCTATCCAAACCCTCTATTCCAATCCAGAGGCCTTCCTTAAACTCCCCACACCACAAAACCCTTCCCTATACCCATTAAAAGAGGTACTAGGCAAGGCTGCCCACTTTCCCCAGCTTTATTTTCCTTAGCCATGGAGACCCTGGCTACTCATATTAGAGCTCACCCTGATATAACGGGATACTCAATTGGGGGATCAGAATGCAAGTTGAACCTGTTTGCAGACGATCTGCTATTGACCATCACTAAGCCCATTGTTTATTTTCCCTCCCTTCTAAAGCTCCTAGACATTTTCACTAAAGCCTCAGGCCTAGCAATCAACCATGCCAAATCTGAACTACTTTTCTGCAACACACCAACCTCCACTAAATCAGCACTGCTAAACAGTTTTCCCTTCCAGCACAGACCTCAGCACATCTCTTATCTAGGTGTCCAGATGCCGAACAGCCTAGACTCAGTTTATAAGTTAAATTACCTACCTATTTACCGCAAGATCTGTCAGGATTTGACGTCATGGCAGACCTTACAGACATCTTGGATAGGCAGAATAAACATTATTAAAATGGTTATTCTCCCTAGGCTCCTATATCTGTTTAGGACCCTACCAATACCAGTTCCTATAGGGGATCTCAGCACATCTCTTGCAGAGAGATGTGCTGAGGTTTATTTGGGCAAACAAGCGGCATCGCATATCTAGAGTAACGATATGTAGACACAGATCCCAAGGGGGCTTATCTGTACATGATTTTGTAAAATATTATAGAGCAGCGAGACTGGCCCAGATGTTTTTAACACTTCTTGATCCACGTGTGCATCCTCTTTGGATTGGGCTGGAACTTAACAGTTTTAAACCCTTCACATGGAAGGCACTGATATGGTCAACCTCTCCCGTCCCTCAGGCTTTACGCACCACCTCTATATTGTCATATTACTCCATACTGCTGTGGAGGTCGGTCAGGTTTAAGTTCGCATTGCAGAACAAGCCCTCACCACTAGAATACCTATTGGGAAACCCAGCTTTCCTACCGGGTACTCAATCTCACAATCTGGATTGGTGGGCGAGCAATAATTTGTGTTCATTGCTTAAGTTCATGTCTAAAGGCAAACTGATTTCCATTACGGATTTTAAAGAGAGGTTCTCTCCTCCCATTAGAGAATACCTCACCATGAACCAGATTTCTTTCCTTTTTTAGAGCGATTCTTCCATCTGATCGACCTGTAGAGCTTACGCCGTTTGAACATACAATTAACTTCTCGCTGTATAGACAAGGGTTACTATCCAGAATGTATGGCGCACTCAACTCAGTTCCTCCAGATCACAAAATGCCTTACATGAGAGCTTGGGAGGCAGATATGAGTCGGGAACTTACACCCTCCAAATGGTCAGATTATTCCATAACTCTTACGAAGGGTTCATGGCAAGCCACATTAGCCGAGACCTCCATAAAAGTGCTTCATAGGACTTACATGGTTCCTGCACGCCTACACGGTATATACCCAGAAGTATCCCCACTATGTTTTAGGGGCTGTGACGAGGTGGGTTATATGATTCATACGTGGTGGTCTTGCCATATAGTGAAACGATTCTGGGATAGGGTGACTCATTTGATTTCATCAGTCTTAGACTGTAGCTGTCCCAAGACAGTGCCCTTCTGTCTATTAGGTGACAAACCTCACAAACTTCCTTACGCTAAATTCAAACTTGCCCAATTCATCCTTCTGGCAGCGAGGATTCACATTGCCTTTAAATGGCGCTCAGATTCATTATCCTTCCAAGCTGTTATGGACAGGGTCAATAAAATATTAATATTTGAAAAGCTGTCGGCTATTCGCACTGATACATATGCTGCCTTTGAGAAGGTTTGGGAACCCTGGCTAGCTTCTCCTCACTCTCCGGACGTTAGATATAGTATTTCCCTCTGAACTTATGTATGTCAGATCGATATATTTTTATTTATTCTGCCATAACATGCTTTGCTTATTGTGCTATGTTCCATGTGTAAACCCAAGAGACATATTTGTGTTATGTCACCTGTTACGTGAATTTCTCATGTAATTGCCTTTCTTTTTGATATGCAAAAATCCAAATAAATGCTTTTTGAAACTAAAAGGGTTTTCCAAAGGTATGGGGATGGTTCTCTACCACTTATAAGCCCTTTGCTATACAGTCCCCTCTTCTCCAAATTGAAGATATAATTTCTCTCACCCCTAAAGCCCTCAGGGAATCTTGTCCTCTTGCGGCCAGATCTTCCCCTACTTCGATAATTGATCTGTTGGACGCAGAGAGCTGCATCCCTTCAGAGTTGGTGCTGGTGTCAAAATTGAGTATCCCACCTTCACATAGTTTACTCCTCAACTCCCATAGAAAGGAAGTCGCTCGTTGGGCTAAATCTTTTAATACCCAGAATCCCCTGGATTGGTTTGAAAGGCTATTGACTTCTTTTAGATACCACTCTAAACTAATCTTCACTATGTATAATAAACTGGGTCTCCCTTCCCTGGATGTCAAACCAGCTATAATAGGCCAATGGGAGAAAGAGCTAGAGAGGCAATTCTCACTAGCTGAGATTTCACAATGTGTCCGTGTGCAAGAAAGTGGATACAAATTCTTGTCCCGGTGGTACAGAACCCTGAATAAGATCTCTCTTTATTTTTCTACCATCCCAGACCTATCCTGGAGATGCTGATCGGATAGAGGCACGTTCATTCATATATGGTGGAAGTGCCCTCTTATAGCTGCTTAGTGGAAAGAGATCTTTCATCTGAGTAACAAAATTTTCCTTTCAAATTTCCCTTGCTCTCCTGAAATAGCTCTCTTATCCTTTGGCATCCAGGGAGTTGACACCCATAAAGCATCCCTCTCTTCTTAATCTCGGCCGTCCGCCTATTAATACCTACATTCTGGCGCTCTTCCGGTGTACACAACGTTGACCATTGGATCAACAAGGTAGACCAGTTTTACCGTTTGGAAGAGATCTCACATTGGGAACTCCATTCTAGAAATATTTTCCTCTCAATCTGGACTCTTTGGAAGTCTTATAGGCACTTTACATAAAGTATTGTAGTTAACATTATGGTATGTACCCGTGCACCTCTCTTGACACGCTTTTAAGATTGTTGTCTTGATATCTTCTTGGTATGACAACTGTGTTTCCAGACAATTACTTGTTTCTTCTTTGTCATAGGATAATCATTTGATGTTACATTTTCCTTGATGTATTTCATTCCCTGATCTTTTGACAAGTATGTCTTCTCAAAATTAATAAAAAATTGTTTTCCAAGATTTTATAACTGATGACCTATCCGCTTGATAGGTCATCAGTATTTGATCGGTGGGAGTCCGACACCTAGTACCGCCACTTATCATCTGTTTGAGAAGGCATCGGCGTTCCTGTTAGCGCCGCGGCCTTCTCCGTGCTCACCAAGCACAGCGTCGTACATAGTATCACGCTCAGACCCATTCACTTATATGGGCTGTGCCTACGCCATGTGACCGATGAATATGTCGTGATTGGCATAGGAAATGCTAAGAGAAGGCCATTGCGCTACTGCGAGCTGCAGTGCCTTCTCAAACAGCTTATCAGGGGGGTCAGACCCCCACTGAAAAGATACTGATGACCTGTCCTGAGGATAGGTCATCAGTTATAAAGTCTCAGAAAACCCCTTTAATGTAGATTAACCACACTGATATGTTGTAGAAAACACATTCACAACAGGATAGATGTTTGTGCTGATGATGTATTATTAGATTTGGCTGTAATTCAAGTGTGCACTTCATTGCTGAGCAAATTCATGAGACATACGGTAATAACAACTACACCTCCATATCATTGGCATAGCAATAGTCATTACATAACTTCGAAAACCTGCAAAATACCAGAACACAAGTTCAAGGAATAGTGACAAATCATTGAAGCTGTACAAATATGTTTTTTTGCTGTATTAATAAGACTTAGGGCACTTTCACACTAGCAGCAAGGAACTCCCACAGGCTATTCCGGCGAGTGAACAGCCTGTTGGATCCGTGCTGCTGCTAGTGCATTGGGCCGGAGTGGTAGTCCGCGGGCACTAGCGGCAGCACGGATCAGACAGCCTGTACACCCACCGGCGTTCCTTGCCGCTAGTGTGAAACTAGCCTTAGATTATATAGATTTTACAGAGAAATCTCCAAATGACCACCTCTTTATGAAGACCAGCCCATTATCCAGACAACAGTTCCCGAAAGATTTTCAGTTTCACCATATATTTTGCATATCGGCCATATTGTTTGATACGGAAAAAAAACTAGAAGGTACCTTTTCTATGTATTTTTGGATGTTCATCACAAGGAGGCACACAGGACATTCAATATAGCTTTATGTAGTCACTTTTTCGGCCATTCTATACAGTCAAAGACTATAGGCAGTACTAGGAGTTCAGCCTGGCAGAAGTATTACTATGATCAGGGGATGATTGACCTTTAACACTACAGGGAAAAATGGCAGTGGTCTGGTCAGTTTATGACATCATGAGGTCAGCCACCACCACTGGCATATCTTACACAGGTTGCAAAGGTGGTAGATAGGCCAAATGCTCCATGCGTCAGTCTGAATAAACAATGCGATTCAACCATGGGGAGGTTCCCCTTCATGACAAACTAAATTATGTTACCCTTACAGGTTCCTCTACTTTAAGAATCAATCCTCATATGCTTCCTCAGAGGCAGGTGTTATGAGTCTCTGTCTTCCAAGCTGGCTGCATAATTTCCCCAGGGCTGCTTCCTCTCTCCTTACTGTCTCTGTTCTATGTGAGTACATCAGCCAATCTAATCCTGTCTCTGAGGAGGAGGCCCACCTATCAACTAGGACCAATTAACCAGTTTTTTGCCTGTAGATAGGAAAGAAACTACTATAATTCCCACACATTTGTATCCCTTATAGCAGTGGGACACTGCAGATTTACATGTATTAATTGGTCTGGGCATTGTAAACCCTCCCATTTTGCATGCAGCTATTGGTTCCCCGCAGCCCTGTTCTGGAAGAGGTTTCTTCCTCTGTTGCCAGAGTGCTTCCCTGGGTCTCCATGGTGGTCACCAAGCAGCTCTTGATCCAGATCATGTACGCACACGGAGGACCATATTCAGTGCATTGGCTTTCCTGTTTTGGAATGTGACCTTTGGGCAGCCTTGACTGTGGCCATGGGGGTCCTGTCGGGTAAAGGTAAGATTCATGTACTGAGCTGCAGGTGAACATGAACGATGTCATCCTGTGGTACCCCAAGTGGAAAACCAAATCTGATAAATGCATGTCATCAGCTGCTATGTAGCAATGGAAGGGAAAAGAGTCAGCTTATATAGGAATAGGAGTCGTGTGTTGTTGCATAATTTGATATAAAGATATGATACACTGTATGGACAAAAGTATTGGGACACACCTCGGCCCCACTGATCAGTTGTCCCTTGTAACTCTCAGCATGGGAACTGGAGCAGGAGGCACAACTCTGTTCAAAGAAAATGGCCGTGCTGGGTTATTGCAGCTCAGATGCCATTGAAGTGAATGGAAGCTGAGCTACAGTAACCTGGAATGGCCACAAGTTAAGGAGCCTGGAAAACCTCTTTAATTCAAGCATGTTAGCTTGATAGGATGCCACCATTTAGAAACCACAGCAACTCGGCCATAGAGTGGAGTCACGCAAGTTACAGAGTGCTGAGGTGCATACAATTTGCCAATGCTCTGCTGACTCAATAGCTGCAAAGTACTAAACCTCCTCTGGCATTAAAAGCAGTACACGTCTCATTGCTGGGCTGTATATAACATGATGGTTCTCCAGATTTGACTATAGAGCTACAGAAGCGCTGCTCAGAGTGCTCTGCCCCTTCGGCTTTCATCAACTCTACTCGGCTTTCCGAGCTTGTTGAGTATGGATCCGTAGAGAGTATATGGTGTCCAATACTCCACATGCTCAAAAAACCAAGCAGACTTGTTAAAAGCAGAAGCGGCAGAGCACTCTTAGCAACAGGTTTAGGAACCCTTTAAGACATTAGGACAGCTCCACGACTCTGTAGTCTAACATAGAGCACTGCAGATTAGAACTACAAACTATGTTGGTAAGTTGCATAACTTTTCATTTTACAATGATTATGCTTTATTCAAATGAAACTGGGAAAACTACTCAAAGATAATGCAGGAGGTTCACCGTCACTTCTATGTTATAAACTTCAGATTAGCTATGCTATCACAATGACAAAAACGCACATGCCACACCGGAGAGACGCAGCTCTACTCCATCTGAGGGCTGCATCATGAAGTAACTTGCTGCTGTGCAATGTAATGTAATGCAGCGGCGATGGAGCATATGTTAATCTCGGTTATACGATGACACAACAGGAGAACATCTACATTTATCTACAGTAGAATGTGCCAATGCAAGGAAACCTGGCACAGTCTGTGCATCTGCCAATGTGTCTGGGCTCCTTCCCTCTCAGGGAGGACTCTGGAGAGAGAGGGAGGGAGTAAGTGAGAGGCTGAGGAAAAAGGGAGGGAGAGAATGAGAGAGAGAGAGTGGGAGAAGTAGAGAGAAAGGAGGAGCGTATACTGATGCAGTCAGCTTGCAGCATCCTGGTACACACACACACATATATATCCACAGCACTGGACCTGCACCCTCCCTCCTCGCTGCAGATTTCTGTATGTGATGTGAAGAGAGCGACAGAAGTACCCGCTGCTGCATTGGCACCTGTCTTTATAATTCAGGTAGGGTTTATTGTGCACCACTGGCATAAAGCATCTCTTTAGCTTTTTTATTATTATTATTCATATGCACATATTTAGTTTGCCAGAAGATTTTGTCTTTCAATGTCTACACTGTGAAATGATTGAAGGCTAAAGGACTGGTGGTGCAAAGGAATGCATATCTTGGCAACATACATCTAGAGGCAAGGAGGCACAGACTGCTGAGTCTATAGCTGAGCTTTGATAGGTACGCTATAGACTTAGCATCTTCAGCATGGCCTGAAGCATCTGCAAGGTAGCACAGGTCAGATATGATGGTGTTTGTGCTGCATGAAAGTCTCAACTAGTGTTCGGGTGACTTCATAATATGACAGGAGAGTAACAAGGTCCAGAACATCTGCAAGAAATGACATGCAGGACTGTACCACCCAAGTGAGTAAACAGATTGCTATATACCTGGTTCAGTAGCCGTTCTCAACTGTAAAAGTGGAAGATGCTGTGTGCAGTTATTATAAATGGTCTGCAGGGTGCTGGGATCCATAGGAGATGGGAAGTCTGCAAATTCACAATATAGCATAAGAAAAAAGTAGTTTTGTGGGATTGATGGGTTCATAGGACAATAGGAGCTATCTCCCTAACATCTTCCATATAAACTACAAGTATGTATTGAGTAGGCCTTAAACTAGGCAGATCATTGAACAAAGATAAAATAAAGCACAAGAAGAAGTTGCAAATAAAGGTACAGATAAAAGAGTAACACCGCGGCTAGAATACAGGCGTCCTGACTTTTGACCTCATAACACTTGTCTAAAAGATGCTCAGTTTAGGTTGCAGTGGTGAGGAAAGTTATGGTCATATTAACCTCAATGAATACATTGCCTTCTAGAGATAAGCACATTTCTTAAAATACTATATTGGTACAATAGCTGAATCAACCGTCCGATATGATTAGGTCAAATGTATTCAGAAAGTTTTCTGATTGCCTGGAAAAGTCTCTTCCTCGCTTTCTCTCTTGCCATGATGCTCCTAAATCAAATGACCCTAAATCCGGGTTCGGTAGAATCAGAACTTTTTGAAAAGTTCAAGTCAGATTTGCAAATTTTATTTGCCTTCCTCTGTATTCTGTACAAGAACGTCTATTACTCTTTGGTCTTATGGCACAGATAACCATTTAGTAAAGGAATGGATAACAACGGCTATTACATCCATTCAGAGCTTATTGTATTATTCATTCAGTGAAGGCCTAAAGCATTTGTTGAATGTTGGCCACTGCTCTATAAAAATACTTCAGTGCAGTTTGTAAAGTATTTATGAAATCCATTGTAAGTGATGGCTATAACATAGTAAATAGCTACGGTTTTCAAAGTCATAGTCACTGACGTGAAGGTAGCAACTCAGAAGTAACAGAAATTAAGAAGTGTAGTTGTAATGAAATGGATCTATTTACTGTTCTGTTTTCTGAACTTATTTTAACCATTTACATGCTTCTTATAAAATGATTTTTGACCATATTTTTGTAAATTTACACCTTCACATTTTTCCTATAACTATAACATCTCAAAAGTAAGCATACACTTTTCCTTTTCTAAAAAGGATCTGCCATTTAGCAAAATGCACAAAATGTTTCACTCTTTGTTCTGAAGACCCGAGTCTCACTTCCTTCTGGGATTCATGTCCCCACCTATCCCTTGGTTAAACTTTTTTTTCTCTTTTCAACCGTATTAACTATATGTAACTATGTAACCTCCAAGCTAATCTTCTTAATAGAGATCTGATATATAGTTACAATACAGTGTCTAGCCTCATGTATATACTCTTTTGCAATCGCTGCAAATATGAAGGCTTCATTGTAGTGTCCACCATAAAGGTTCAGCCATATGTAGTGTTACATTTATGTCTAAATAAATTTGCCTTATTGAACTTTTGTATAGTGATAATCCTTTCAATGATATCAAGGGATGTCAGAGCAGTCTTGCCCCAAGCTACTCCATCCATGCCTCCATTACACACACTGTACATTGTAGTATACATTATGCAAGAAACCTGTTGAACTTTGAAGTGGAGGAAAGAAAAAGCAGCACATTCAGCTTGAGATATGGTGGAGTATAATTTTGGTGTAGGGCAGCATACACATTATCTGTCACAGTTTTATAAATACTTTGTCTCTTCGTTTTCTAGTATTTAGATGGTGTCCTGCTAGTTTCATCTTTTTAATTTGAAATACATTTTCATGGCATTAAACTCTTAAGTGGCATACATTTCATCGGAGCACAACACATTCATTCAGTTCATTTGTTCTCTTGTCTCTGGATGGTTTTTCACCCATCTGTTGCGGCATACCCTGACTATGAGTAGCCTGGGGTGATAGATGCCGTATTAAAAGCAGCTTAAGAAGTGGACAAATTCTCAGTGTGGCTGGCAACTGAACATGTCCTGCACTAGACCACACATCTGGATGTACAATATGTTTCCTGTTATTGATCTAGATTTACTATGGATGTCAAAATGAAGAATACAAGTAAAATAGTCTCCAACTGGTGCTTCAGTGCCAAATACAAATTTGCAGTAGACTAAATATAATAGAGACAAAGCAGGTATGGTTAGAAATGGGATCAACAAGAGGCAATAGTATAACACATGGGGACCTGGAAGACTTCTATAGGTGCTCATATTTATTAGGAATCAAAATATGGCAGATCGTACATTGAACAAAACTTTAGTAAACAGGAGTAGCAGCAGCAGGGTATTAGAAAGTAATGAACCATGTTTTACAATTTCAAGTTCGTAATTTTCAGTGTTTGAGCCACCAGTAAGAAATGTCGTTTAAATTCTGAAAGCGTAAACTTATTCTCACGAGTAAGAAGAACTGGAAGCCTAATAAGCAGTATTCAATGTTCAATTCAATTACAGTGTTTCAGTTTTTTGCTGACAACATGTATATGAGACCAGGACAATAGAAATGTGTAGTTTTTGCACAGTTCTCAGTCACAAAGAGCTGCTGGCTGCATATGATTTAAGAGCTCATACAATACAGTAGGGTCGGCTCATGGATCGTGGACGATCAGAAGTGTGGGTGATAGTAATAACTTGGAAAATCTGGATATTGTGGGATTCTTCCTTTTCCTCCTAGAAAGGAGTAGGATTGGAACCTGAACATAGCTGTTGGTGAGACATGTAACATGGAAAAGCCCTTTTCTAATTATGAACAAGAACCTCTTCAGTGTATGTTTTGACCATTAAGAACATCATGGAGATCAATTTAAATGAAATAATTTGTTAGATGCTGAAATTGTAACATATCAGTGGGAGCTATTTCTTCCACTAAAATGCCCCCAGCAAGGTGCCATGGATGTGGCTATGTGATTCATGTTGACCTGTCTGCAGAGAAAGCCATACTACATAAGATATAATGTGTCCTCTCTTACAGCATCTCAGATGGATTTTTAAAGGGTCAGAATGGTTTAAAAAATTAAAAAGCACTGCCAACCTTGATCCCCTGCCCCATTGCCTCCCTGGTGGCCTCTACTGCCTGGTCCCGCTTATGTTTCCTGTGCCACAAGGGACCAAAGGACTACAGACAGGAAGGGGCTACAGGAAGCTTGGGGATTGGAGGGGTTGGGGAACAGGTAGGTGAGTATGATCTTTTTTTTTTAAAGCCATTCTAACCCTCTTCTATTTCATCACCGACTGTAAAACCTTTTTAAGATTAGAGTCGTTAAAGACTCATTTTCTGGTAAATTGTGGGAAAAAAGTCTTCAATAGTTCAAAATGTTGTCCAGTCTTATGGCGGCCAGATATCTCAGATAATTGGTGTCTGAATGTTCTTTCTGTTGACAACCATCCTGTCCCCCCAGACACACCTGGTGTCAATCTTGGTATCAGGAATATGGTACATTTCTACATCTTTGAAAACTCAATAAAAATGTAAGTAAAAAACTATCTAACTGCAAAACTGTATATAATTTTCTTGCAAATGTTTCAGTTCTGTCAGTTGTTTATGATGCTTGCCTAATTATCCCCATTGTAGACCATCAGGTATGCACCATAGATCGTGAGTAATTAAATAAATAAATAAAAACATTAATTTTGTTTTAAAATGAGGATATGTAGGCAAGTAGCATAAATATTGGAAGCTAAAAAGCTGGTCTGTACCCTTAAAGGGAGTCTGTCACCTCCATATGGCCATATACAGTGCTTACATGGCTCTGTAGCACACCTATAAAGGATTGTAACGGTACCTTTGTTCTTTTCTTTAGACTTGCACCAGCAGGAAAAACTAAGTTTAATTCATATGCAAATGAGCACTCACAAGTGCCCAGGGGCGGCGTTCAGTGTTTAGATGCCCAGGCAGCTTTGCCTTCTTCTCACTTTACTCCTCCCCAGCCTCTGCCTTTGCCCTATCGATGAGGCAAGAGACTTGGAGGGCGGGTAAAGGCAGAGACTGGGGAGGAGTAAAGTGAGAAGAAGGCAGGGCAGCCTGGGCACCTACAGACTGAACGCCGCCCCTGGGCACTTGCGAGTGCTCATTTGCATATGAATTAAACTTCTTTTTTCCTGCTGGTGCAAGTCTAAAGAAAAGAACAAAGGTACCGTTACAATCCTTTATAGGTGTGCTACAGAGCCATGCAAGCACTGTAGCTGGCCATATGGAGGTGACAGACTCCCTTTAACGGAAGCTGCCAAAGAATAAATGGCCTTCATCACACCGGAGGGGCTGTACCAGTATAAGGTATTACCCTTTGGTCTGCATGGCGCTCCCGCCACTTTTCAAAGGCTAATGGACATTGTGCTGTGACCACATCATTGGTACGCTTTGGCTTACCTGGACAATATTGTCATCCACAGTACCGACTGGGAAAGTCACCTGCCCAAACTGAAGGCTGCAGTAGACTCCCTTTGAAAAGCTACTGCAACCGCTAACCCCCAAAAAACGCGCATAAGGGTTAGAGGAGACAAAATACCTGGGGTATGTCATTGGGCGCGGAGTGATCAAACCCCAAGTAAACAAAATAGAGGCGATAAGAAATTGGCCCCAACCTGTCACCACTAAACAAGTAAAGTCGTTCCTAGGAATGATAGGCTATTACATAAGAGTTGTTCCCCACTATAGCCACGCCCTTGACAGAGCTCTTGAAGGGACAAAAATCAGTGATGGTTCGCTGGGATGAGCGGGCGGACAAGGCTTTTTCCACTTTGAAGTCGGCCCTGTGTGGGTCACCGGTTTTAGTGACATCCAACTTCGATAGGGAGTTCGTGGTACAGACAGATGCCTCCAAAGTAGGCCTTGGTGCTGTACTCTCTCAGGAAGTCAACGGGGAGGAGCATCCCGTTTGTCTTTTTAAGTCAGAAGCTCTCCCCAGCCGAAAGCAGGTATAGTATAGTGGAGAGAGAGTGCCTGGCTATCAAGTGGGCACTTGAGTCTCTCCGCTACTATTTGTTGGGGAGAAAGTTCCACCTGGTGACTGACCACTCTCCTCTCAAGTGGATGAGCAAGGCCAAAAAGAGAAATGACGAGTCACCAGGTGGTTCCTGTCCTTACAGAACTTTAAGTTCGTGGAACACAGGGCAGGCCAGTTGCAGGGAAATGCGGATACCTTGTGTATACTTTATGGCAGGTATTCACCCCCTCAGGTATGTTAACCCCCGAAGATATGTGTCACCGAGGTTCCTGGCCTTGGTGAAGTAAGATCCAGTATTTTGATGTGTCAGCAGCAGCTATTGCTAATTGACACCGTGAGATTTAGTATGGCTGTCATAGCTGATCCGGGACGGCTCTTACTGGGAGTAGTCAAAGTGCTGGGTGGGCGACTACTCCCCAGGTTCCAGGCCGGGTTTTGCCAGGCATAAAAAACAGCCAGCCCTGCCAGGTGTGGTGGATTTACCTCCCTGTGACAGTGGAGCTCAGGAGTCTGTGTGCTGTGAACTGAGGGCTGTGCTGGGATTTGAGGTTTGAGCCGGGCTGGAGGACTCAGGCCCCTCTTAAGGCGAACAGGCCGCCTATGGACTTGATGAGGCTGAACTGCTAACAGGGTGTGAACTAACACCCAATATTGTTTATTGACTTTCCTTGTGTGTGAACAAACACCAAGCCACCTGAGTTTTGTGATACACCTTATCTGCATTTTGTTATACACCAATGTGTGAATAAACACTGCTGTTTGATTTAAGAACTGTGTACTTTGCCTCTATACTGCATCTGCCATACCTTGCATTACCATGCAACGGCAAAATGTCTGACTCTGAGGCAAGTACAATGGTAAATCCTGAGTGAAAGAAAGCATCTGAAAAGTAGGGTGGGAGAAATTTTCCATTTCATTGTCAGTTACTGATGGTACTAAAGAAAAGACAGATTCAAGTCCAAGAAATCAATTGCTTGTTCTGTATGTATATTGATCACCATGTCCTCTGCATGTATATCCAAAAGTCAATAGTTCACCAATGACCATTAAAACGGTGAATGAAAACTTCAGGCTGACAACAGTAATAGAGTCCTGTTCTTTACAAGAAGAATGTGGGTGAAAGGCTCAGTAACCCCCAAGGCTTGTAAATGATGGAGGATAATAATTGCACTTAAAACTAATGACAATTGCAAGTATGTCTACTGAAAAAATCCAAAATAAGAACTGGAAGTACTGTCAAAGTGACTAAAATAATAATGTGGTCGGGTCTCTATAGGACACTCCATGTCATTGCATGACAGCTTTGTACTTTGTAAGGCTACTTTCACACTCGCGTTTGGTACGGATCTGTCATGGATCAGCACAGACAGATCCGCACCGATAATACAACCACATGCATCTGTTCAGAACGGACCAGTTTGTATTATCTTTAACATTGCCAAAACGGATCTGTCTTGAACACCATTAAAAGTCAATGGGGGGCAGATCTGTTTTCTATTGTGTCAGTGAAAACGGATCCGTCCCCATTGACTTACATTGAGTGGAATGTAGACGGAAGGAGACAAACTGATGCCTTCTGTCTGAATGGATGATTTTCCATTCACAACGCATTAGAGCAAAACTGATCCGTTTTGGACTGCTTCTGAGAGCCCTGAAATGGATCTCACAAACGGAAACCAAAACGCCAGTGTGAACGTAGTTCACACGGGCGAGATTTCTACGCGGATGCAATGCGGGAGGTGAACGCATTGGACCCGCACTGAATCCGGACACATTCATTTCTATGGGGCTGTGCACATGATCTGTTATTTTCATGCATCTCTTATTCGTTGCGTGAAAATAGCAGCATGCTCTATATTGTGCGTTTATCACGCAACTGCAGGCCCCATAGAAGTGAATGGGGCTGAGTGAAAATCGCAAGCATCCGCAAGCATAGTACAATACCATGGTAAAAGATCATGTGATGACCGGAGTGACAGGTCCTTTTCCTGTACAGAGCAACGAAGAAGACAGAAGAGATGCCGGCTGTGCAAGAAAGTGGATTAAGGTGAGTTAAATTATTATTATTATTTTTTTAACCCCTCCAGCGCTATTGTACTATGCATTCTGTATTAAGAATGCTATTGTTTTCGCTTATAACCATGTTATAACGGAAAATAATACAATCTACACAACAATGATTGGGTACCAAACATGCTGATTTTTCTCACGAGCGTGCAAAACGCATTACAATGTTTTGCACTCGCGCGGTAAAATCGCGCATGTTCCCGCAACGCACCCGCACCTTTTCCCGCAACGCCCGTGTGAACCCAGCCTAAGAGGATACGTTTTTGGGTGTGGCCCTTGACCCTGACATGGTGCCATACTCAACCATGGCACAATAATTGAGGCAGACATATAAGGGTTCTAAGTTACAGAACTGTACTCTAATTGGGGCAACAGGCATAATGGATACAGACGATGGCATAGAGCTTGGCTGCTACATTCACAACTGGACAGAGAGTTTGATGGTTTCAAGGACTGGACACAGCTTAAGGGCTCATTCACATGAACATATGAATGGAACGGCAGCCGTGTTGCAATTTTGCAGAACAGGTGTGGACCCATTTATTTCAATGGGGCCGCAAAAGATGCTGACAGCACATCGTGTGCAGTCCGCATCTGTTGTTCCGTTCCATGACCCCACAAAAAAATATAGAGCATGTGCTATTCTTGTCCACAATCACGGACAAGAATAGGAGTCTCTGTGACGCTAACAGAGCAACTCACGGTATATGAGCTCATGCACACGGCTGTTGCCCGGCCATGCCCATTTTGAGGCCCGCTATATACGGGCACTGGCAATTTGTGCACTGCATCACGGATGCAGACCTTTTCACTTGCATGCACTACAATTTTGCAATGCGGATTGATGTGTCTTTACAGTTCAGATGCACACCACTCGGGTCAGTACAAGCACAATATTTTGTAAGGAGTTCTATGCAGAAGCATCCCCCTTACAGCTTATTGGATCCGTCAATGGGGTTAATGTATTAATGTATTAAGCAGGTACATCTTGCATAGAAAATAATTCTAAAATTTTATCACAAGTTCCATTTTGCACCCAAACTTGGATTTCTCTGCCACTCTACAAAAGTTGGGGGTGGGAGGAGATGGGCCACAGGTGGGGTCTCCCTGGCTTACCGTAACTCATGTAAGTCCATATCATGTGCACCAGAAAACTGGCACAATTACATGAGAAGTCTATGCCAAAATAAGACAACCCTTGGTATCAGCCTGCAATGAAGAACTGGTAAGTACTTACCTAGCAGATTCTGTGTTGCCACTCTAGTGCCAATCATTGTCCTCAGTGGTGGACAAACGAGGCCAGTGATTGGCTACAGTGGTCATGTGTTGTTGACATGACCTCACCGCTGCAGCCAGGTAAATAGAGCGCTGCTGGGAGAACTGGACTGACAGCGCGGGATCTTCTAGATAAGTACACTTATCAATTCTTTATTACAGGCTGATCTCAAGAGCTGTCTGGTTTTACTCCTGAAACTGGACAACCCCTTTAATACTTTCTCCCCAATGTGCGTGTGTGTCTTTCTGCACCTTTCCATGGACTGTCTCTGATGATTTCATATCCCGAGGATATCAGAATTTTGAATAAAGCACATGTGCACCTACCTATATATATATACACTACTATAACGCATAAGTGCTATCATCTGGACATCTCTCATCTCATGAGTTTCTCAGTGTCTCCACTATGGACATTCAACATTTTAATGTTCATCAAATTATTACTACCCACAAATTCATTACTAAATCTTTTTCCAGAACGAAATCCAATAACTTAGCATTACTGTATTACATATGCCACCGTATCTTTAATATCAAGGATTGGCTGCACAATGACGGCGCTCACTTTGCCTTATCTTAATCATTCTAAAAGGATGCTTTGTAACCTGTCCTATCACGAGATTGACTATAATGGTTGGGGACTAATTTCTGTAGAGTGTGATAGAAAAGATACAGGGTCGAGTGTCATCTATAACTTCAACAAACACTAATGGATAACCATAAGTCAGACCTGCTCATCCTTCTCATTACACGCTAAGTAACATCTCGTAATCTCAGATGAGATCATGGAAATTAATTGGGGATGCTCCTTAATGAGATGATGTATGGTGGCTAAGTTATAGGTCCAACGAACCCGCCACTGATATCTTTTATACTGTTCATTAATGCAGATCCATTTAATATTTTTAATCACTTAGAGATATTACATGTCAATTTAGAAATATACATTTTACTGCAGGTCATAGTTATGAAGCCTAATTTGGCAAAGTACGGACTGATTCTTTAGCAGATGACAGCAAAGATTTGAATCTTCTTTATCACTTTTAGAAAGAGCAATTAGATTGGCAGATAAAATCTTTTATGCTAAATCAAACCATAGGCAGACACTTGGAAGGAGCCTTATTGCTAGGTAAATTATCTTGAAGGGCACATCTAGGTAAATTATCTTGAAGGGCACATCTAGGTAAATTATCCTGAAGGGCACATCTTAAAATTATCATTCGACCAATTAAATCAGGGGCATATATAACAATGTCAGAATATCCTTCATAAGACATAATGTATCCTTCTAAAGAGCCAATTGTTACAAGATTCACTTGGTGCAGCCCACATAACCCAACATATTCCACAGCGTTGGCATTATATGGGCTATACCAATTTCATAGGAATTTAGTGAACCTACAAGTATACAGACTTTGATAGAAAACCAGAGAACACTGTGAAAACCTATACAAACAGGATCGGGGGGACAAAGCAAATCTCAAGAGTAGTGACCCATTTTCACCACTTTTCTGATAGAGGCATAGTCATTGGCACAGTCCATTTAACCCCCTAGTGACCACTAATACGCTTTTTTGTGGGGGGGGGGGGGGGCTAAAGAGCTTGCTTTAATCAATCTTTATGTAAGAGGACATTTTGATCCATTAAGAGATTATACCAAACACTGTAGAAGTTTCACCGTGCAGTTTGACATGCTGTACCTGTTATTACCGTCACATAGTGTGATTTATAAGGCTAGACTAGGCTGAACAGTCATTACTTAGCCTGAAATTAGATTAAAGTGTAGTTGTTAAAGGGTTGGCTCCTCTTTCCTTATTCTCACACATGCTGGAAACATGACAAAGCCACTAACTGATATATTGGCCCAGATTTACTAATCTTAAAGATGGTGTAAACTTAGACCAGCTGTCTAGACCTGCACCAGATGTATTACAGGGGCTCAGGCTAAAAGATAAATGTGGTGCAGGAATAGACACTTTCCTCTGACTTTATCCTTCTCTGGCTTAGGGCTCATACACGCAACTATGTATTTTGCGGTCTGCAAAACACGGATTCACAAAAAATATGGATGACATCCGTGTACATTCCGCATTTTGCAGAACGGAACAGCTGGCCCCTGATAGAACAGTCCTATCCTTGTCCGTTATGTGTACAATAATAGGACACGTTCTATTTTTTTGAGGGAAGTGACATGTTCTTTTTTGACGTCACACGGATGCCATCCATTTTTTATTTTTTTTTGCAGATCTGTGTTTTGTGGATCACATGTGTGCATGAGCCCTTACTTTGAGAAAGATTTTTATGCCACAATTGCACTGAAATGTTGGCACCTAATTGCGCATCCTAGACTCCACACCCTTCCTGAGAAGCCTCCCCTCCTTATGGAGCATGTGGGAAAAAAGTATAGAAACCCTAGATGCGCAAAATTACACCACTTTTTGGGACAGATTTTTGGTGCTGCCTTTGATGATGTGTTAATTAACATAATGCCGCGCACTTATTGATTGCAACTGGATTCTCTAATTGTACAGCACTGCAGTCCTTATTATGACCGCTAAAGGTGGGGCATGGGACCATACCTGTCCTTCAGCAGCCTATACTGAATAACACTGCAGATGCACTCAATGGAGGCTACTCATGGATAGTTCTGGTCACGTGTCCCTCCATCAGAGGTTATGCTAAGGAACAGAGCGCCGTACAATTACAGAAACCAGTTTCAGTCAACATGAGTGTGGCATCATGCTAATTAATACATCATACAGATGTTCTACACACACTGTACCAACACACACTGTACTTTTGTCCGCAAAACACAGCACTGGCTGTGTGCTCGCTGCATCGCGGTGTGGACCCACTGAGTTCAATTGGCTCGCAATCCGCAAGATGGAGTGAAAGATAGGATATGTACTATCTTTTGCGGAGCAGAGGCACAGACCCGGAAGCTCACTGAAACACACGGAAGCTCTTCCATGTGCTTCGGGTTCGTGCCTCCACCCCACAAAAGGTAGAACAGGTCCTTTCTTTCACTGCATCTTGTGGATCGCAGACCCATCGAAGTCAGTAAGTCCGCACCACAATGCAGAGTGCACACGGCCAGTGCTTGTGTTTTGTGGACCCACGGCTTGTGGTGCACAATAGGGGCACTGCGGTCCCATGGTTGTGTGACCGCACGGCCCCCTAAGGCTGGCTGCAGGCAATAAAACTGTATAAATAATGTCATAGGCAATCATAAATTGGTGCAAATTTATTAAAATGTCCCAAGTCAAATGACACATTTCTCTTTCCTGAGCCAGTTCATGACTTCAGTGCATTTACATTAAAGGAGTATTCCCACCTTATAAAGTGATGGCCAGGATATGCCATTGGGACCCCACAAATGCTGAGAATGGAGGGGATTCAATGCTGTTTTAGTTCTGCATCCCATTCTGAGTCACCCCCCCCCCCCCCATTCACTTGGGTGGAGCTGTCCTAAAGTTCCTTGAACATTGGGTGGCTGTGAGTGAAGGGGATTCGGTGCTAAATTAATTCTCAAGGTTGGTGGGGTTCCAAATGCTTGTACCCACCAGTCATACAGTGATATTATATCCTAGCTACATATAATACTAGCCACCTCTGTGTATGCTGTTTGCATATTTTGTGCATTTTGCTAATACCTATTAGGTTGCTGCCACACGTAGTTTTATGGTGTGTGGGTTTTTTTCCCAAAAAAAGCATACAAAGTACAAGTATAGCATTTTTATAGCCTTTTTTTAGCCATTTTTTAGGTGTTTTTTGGCTAAATAGTTTGTTTCAGCATAAGTGTTTTACTTTTTTTTTTCCTGAATACCTTGCATTATTTTATATAGAAAAATGCCCCTTTCCCCCATGTCACTCACTCTGTAGAGCACTATGAAAAAAATACATTAGGGAAAAAACATTCAAAAACACCATGTAAAAACAATACAGGCAAAAAAATAATGGATGTACGTGAGACAAAAAACATCAGGTAATGATGGAAAAACACCACACCCAGTGTATGCTGCAATTTAAAAAAACTCCATTGACTGAAAAAAACAAATGTACCTCAAGTGAAAAAATGGCACGACGAAAGAAATGCATATTTGTTCCGCATTTAATATTTGCCATAGACTTCCATGTAACATCTGAAACTGGTGTTTATTGCCTATAAAAGCAGAAAAAATTTCCGTAAGATATTTTTTTTTTACCAACAGCACAAAATGACTGAAAACGCAAAAAAAAAAAATATATATATATATAAAAAAGGAAAACAATGGCGGCACCGGAATACAAAAAGGGTGCTATGTCCAGGGATGTAGCAGCTTACCCCATCAATAGGAACCGAAAAAAGGACAGCACTCCAAGTAAAAGTGATGATGATTTAATCACCCATGTGCAGGCAACGTTTCAGCTCATACAAGAGCCTTTGTCAAGCAATGAACACAGTAAAAGAAGGGGCATATATAGGCCAACCCCATATGACATCACAAAATAATCAATTAACAATAAAGTGCAAATAGTGCATTAATAATGTATAGAAAAAATACACAAAAATGTGAGACAATGTAAAATAAAATGACCAATCAATAATATGTCCAATACATCATACAATAAATGCATAATCGCACGAAACTGCATAAAGATAAATTGATTGGACAATACATATCAGGTGTATAAGGTATATGCTAAGTGAGAAAGACTGAACGATGCTGCAAAAAAAGGAGGAGCGATAGCCTACCCTGTGTTGCCAGCCATGTCACACACGCCATGTATCGCCATTACGGCGTTCAGATGGATCCAGTGCGCAAGCGCCAAATCATGTGAACAGCAAGATGTAACTTCCGCAAATGACGCAGTCCGGACATGCGCATAGAAGTAAAGAGCTGCGTCGGCCATCTTGGAAATGGTACAAAACCTCAGATGTAGACAAAAGGCGCAAATAATGAACCAAATTGTACATATGATAATCGTATGGCGAAAATATGCGCAAAGAAATAAAGAAACAATATTGTTAAGCAATATGTAGTTATTCACCAATGTGTGTGCGCCAGCCTGATAATGGACAGAATAGCGCTAAACGGAAATAATGCCGTTTGCCTGTTAGTGTGCCCATGGGGAACAAGAAAGGGGATGCATACAAAAGATGCAGCCCATTTCAAGAAGGCACCAACTGGAACAAAACCCGCAACGCAGCTGCAGGTATGTCACAAAAGGGCCCTTCGTTCCCAATGGACACACAATCATTGAGGACACACAATGAACAACATAATGCATTAAATAAGAAAAAATGCATCCAGACTATAAAGCATGGACAATGTTTCAAGACATGTGGGCAATTGTGGAACACATCGGGTACGCTTCACCTCATCAACCTGCAGCATCATTCTTGTCTGTGAAAAAAGGAAGAAAAAGAAGAAAATGAGAAACTGGCTTAATAGTGTTCATAATACACTAAGTATCCTCAAGGGAAACACATAACGCATATATGACAATTGTGGGGCAAACTAACACTCTAAATATATAACCCCGGATTATAATCCGCATTGAGCCCATTGGGTCTCAGACTATTGAGGGTATAGATCCAGAAAAGCTCTCTTTTCCTCAGAATCAATACCCTATTGCCCCCACGTCTGGGCATGGGAATGTGGTCAATGGCCCAACATTTAAGATCTCTTTCGGAGTGTTGGAGCTCCGTGAAGTGTTTGGCAATGGGGAGATCTTTTCTTTTTTTGCGTATGGACAATCGATGGACCATGCTTTATAGTCTGGATGCATTTTTTCTTATTTAATGCATTATGTTGTTCATTGTGTGTCCTCAATGATTGTGTGTCCATTGGGAACTATGGGCCCTTTTGTGACATACCTGCAGCTGCGTTGCGGGTTTTGTTCCAGTTGGTGCCTTCTTGAAATGGGCTGCATCTTTTGTATGCATCCCCTTTCTTGTTCCCCATGGGCACACTAACAGGCAAACGGCATTATTTCCGTTTAGCGCTATTCTGTCCATTATCAGGCTGGCGCACACACATTGGTGAATAACTACATATTGCTTAACAATATTGTTTCTTTATTTCTTTGCGCATATTTTCGCCATACGATTATCATATGTACAATTTGGTTCATTATTTGCGCCTTTTGTCTACATCTGAGGTTTTGTACCATTTCCAAGATGGCCGACGCAGCTCTTTACTTCTATGCGCATGTCCGGACTGCGTCATTTGCGGAAGTTACATCTTGCTGTTCACATGATTTGGCGCTTGCGCACTGGATCCATCTGAACGCCGTAATGGCGATACATGGCGTGTGTGACATGGCTGGCAACACAGGGTAGGCTATCGCTCCTCCTTTTTTTGCAGCATCGTTCAGTCTTTCTCACTTAGCATATACCTTATACACCTGATATGTATTGTCCAATCAATTTATCTTTATGCAGTTTTGTGCGATTATGCATTTATTGTATGATGTATTGGACATATTATTGATTGGTCATTTTATTTTACATTGTCTCACATTTTTGTGTATTTTTTCTATACATTATTAATGCACTATTTGCACTTTATTGTTAATTGATTATTTTGTGATGTCATATGGGGTTGGCCTATATATGCCCCTTCTTTTACTGTGTTCATTGCTTGACAAAGGCTCTTGTATGAGCTGAAACGTTGCCTGCACATGGGTGATTAAATCATCATCACTTTTACTTGGAGTGCTGTCCTTTTTTCGGTTCCTATATATATATATATATATATATATATATATATATATATATATATATATATATATATGTGATTTAAGGACCCCAACACATATTAATTTGTTTTTTTTCCACCACCAAAAAAACTCCATAGAAATAGCTTCCCAGACAAAAAGGCCCAAACCCTCATCATGCTATGCTTTTCAAAAGAACATCAGAGAACCCCAAAAAAATAATACACCTAATTAACAAAAACACCAGTAACAAAAAATCTGTTTGTCCTGTGCTTCATAATTCCCGATGGACTTTCAGGTAACATCTAGAGTTGGTGTTTTAAAATGTCACTAAACCACAAAAGTGCATAAAAACAACGGCAAAAAACTATGTTAGAACCCACCCTATAGTAAGTCACGTCTGTTTTTTTAAACACTCCTAAATTGTTGAAGTTGGTGTACAAAATGTCTAAAACACATAATTGGTCCCCAGATATTTCATTTTTTGGTGCAATTTTTTATATAATACTTTTGTTTTTTTGCTTAGTTTCTTAGGGAGGAATGTATTGACTGTTGCCTCTGATGCCAGTCATAATACAAGACTTGCTAACATACAATGTGCCTCGATATAATTTTGCTACATCTTTAGGAGGTCCAATCTGCCAGAAAAAGTAATCCATGCCAACAAGGCAGCTGGTGTAGATTTCTGGTATAATGTGCACCAGTTTTTTGGCACACATATTGTTAAAGAGTAGAGCCATTTTTTCTAAAAGTTGTGAGGTGTCGGTGAAAGCCAAGAAGCCACAAATTTCGGAGCAAAACAGGGTTTTACAAGCTTGATACAGTCCCGCCTTAGCGTTTTGCCTATATTTTGCTAAAGAAAGGATTGTGTTGGAAGGTTCACAGCTAATTCCTAGTGCTTGAGCTTTATGAATCATAAGAATCAGAGGATAATAGACAGTTTTTATTACTTGTGACTTGTGGTTCAGCGTAGGTCAATAAAAGCCATGTCTCACAGAGCATGCACATATGAGGATCACATATTTCCAGAGATTTACACTTTGTCTATAAGTTTGTCTGCACATGCCCTTATTCTACAGTAAAAGCAATGTGCGTCTCCTTCCTTTGAAGCGCTTGGTTCCTTGGTTTGTCTAAAACCTCTTCAAGCTGAATCATGCAATATGCACAAAGGTATTAGGAAGAAGTCACCTGTGAGAGCTGAATTTCCAGTATTCCTCTTCTGCTGCCTTTTTATTACTTTTCCTGGCATACACAGAGGGTAATTACAGGAAAAATACTCTTGTATGTGTGATTACCACATATTACCGGTGATTAAAATGTGTGTATAAATAGCTGTCAATGGATCCGCAGGGATGAAGATGCCAATCCAACTACCAAAAGATTCAATTTAGTCAGGTTTTAGGTCTAATGTATTACCTCCGTGAGCTGTGCAGTTAAATATACTATATTGCTCTCTGCTATCAGCCATTCAGAATGAGAAGAGGGCGATTGTCGTGCTCTTCAATGAGGTCCACAACCGAATACACTCCTATGATTAGGGTTATATCATGTATATTTCTAATTCTGGGAACCTCCAGAACCATTTACATTATTTATAGGCGTATAACTTAAAACTCTTGGACCCCAACGTAAAATCTTTAAAAGGGCCCAAACCCACCATGTGCCATGCTGGTGTCTCTATATGTAGCTGAAGGGCATTTTGGCCCCCCTCAGACACTAGGGTCTGGGTGTGACTGTTGCCTCTAAAACTCCTATACCAAAAGCTACACCCCTGATTATTTATGTTCTTTTGAGCTGTCGTTTTATAGATTTTGTATTTACTTCACTAATGTGAAATAGATGTAAGCAGGGTACGGGCAATCACAGAAAGGTAAGTGTGGTCAGCAGTGAATCACATACTGCTCAACAATGATTACCAGGCGGGATGCCCTGATTTCCAGACCCTGTGTTGAGAAGAAGGGGGATGGACAATACTTCTTCATGCATTAAGCTTTTATCACTGTTAACACTCTAAGTCCCTCAAGTGACAGCTCCTTCATTTTGCTTTTCACAAGTCAACAATGTATACTAAGATAAGTTAGTTTTTTAGCCAGATCTACCACTGTGACTTTTTACAAAAAAGTCACAAAAAGTGGCAAGTGTACTCCAGTCCCCTGGTGGCGTACAAACTTAAGGAACCTTTGTAATGAATGCTGTAAGGCTAGACTTTAGATTGAAAAATCCATAGGTATTTCATGTGACAAATTTAGCAAATGGCATGAAATATTTTCTAAATTTGTAGAAAAAATTGCTTCAAACCAAACAGACACTCCAGAAGGAAATGCTACATTTATACATTTCCCCTTTTGCACTAAGCCCGGTGTATGAAATGCTAGTCTCAGTAGATTTCCCCCATATTTCTTGTATTTTAGTACATAAAGGGAGAATTTTATTAAGATTGGATTTTATGCCAGTCTTATTTAAAAAAAACACACACATCTCAATCATGTTGGCCCATCTCGGGGTCTGTGCACCAGAAACGGAAATGTACGGCAACTAGGAGCTAAATTTCTGCTGGGATTTACGCCAGTTTTCTAGCACAAGTAATATTACATTTCTCACATTTTTGTGCCAGTTTCTACCAGCCTAATAGAGTTCCCCATAATTTTCCATATTGTACACAGAGACATGTGAGTGCTCAGTTATGATTACTTCCTATACTACGGACACTCATTTTGTACTTCACTATGGAGTATGTTGCTGTCCTATAAATAAATGATGACATTATGGATACACTATGTCCTCATCTTCTAAAAGCTTGTAAATGAGCTTGCCTCTTCCTGCCATCCCATAAGGAGCCTTTAGCAAAATGAGTATGTCCTTTTAGTAGAAGGGGAGGGGGAAAGGGCGGCAGACAGTCAATGTAGTAGATGACTGGGGGTGGAGATTTTACTATTGTAAGAAGGAACACTATGTGACCTACTGTAATGGATTCAGTGACCCCTCAAGGGAGCAATGATAAGGGATTAACAACAAAGAAGGAGCGAGTGTAGGCCTAAACATCAATACCCCCATCATCTCACACCAGGGAGATGGTCATTAGAAACAAATTTATTAGCAGAGTCCTTTTAGTCTGGCAGCTTGCGTGTGTCCTATTGAGAGACTGGTCAGTATATTACAAGGGCTATATGGATTCCTCGGTAAATTCCTATATTGATTTAGAAACAAAAACATACAAATGGATGCAATCTATAAAGTACAGTATATCTACAGTCCTATAAAATATATAAAGAAAACCCTAAACCTGGTTTCCATACTACATAACTCCCAGAGGAGAGACACATTACAGTAAAGGATGATTTTCAAGGGGTCATGTAAGGTGGACAGCTGGTGCCAGTCTAGTCAGGGGCATTTATCTCTACCAGGATGGGATTTTTGTATTATAAATCACTGTTTGTGGTTTATGGATGATTTCATTACAATGCTTAATGATGCTGTAGACAAGAAGTCAAAGCTTGAAATACTGGCATTTTTGGGCAACTTCTTTTTCTGCTCTGCATTCAGGAGACCAGAGCCTCCATTACAGGAGAAATCTTTAAGGAAATCCTGTATGTTCTGTATAGGTATGAGACTTAACATCGGAAGAGGGTGTCGCTAGTTTATTTTAACCAAGAATGACAACTCAAACATAACCAAAAAGTGGAACAGAATTTATGTATTCTGAAGAGCTATGAGGGTCCGACACTTCATAGATCTGAATGAAATATCACAAACCATACTGAAACTCATTCATTCCAGTTGAAAGTGACCTCACACACCTGACCATCCCTGCATTAAAACTGAGGAGCATGGTCCACTCATTCTTGACACTGGTGGGAGTCTGTATAAGCACACCCCAACTGTTCTTACTTTATAGAAAATCTGTCCATGGAAAAACTGTTATACCATTTATTGATCCCAATTAAAAAGTTCATCCAAGGGTCCCTGCTGCAGAGGCGCATAACCTCCTATGTTTTCCCTAAGTGACTATCAGATTTTGGTAATGGAGAATGGGTCATAAGGACAATCCTTCCATTAGCTAAATATGTTCTAACAAAAATATTTTGGAGAGGTATCCAACGCTGGACCTTTACAATTGATTAGTTATACAAACACAAGAATGTATATCACAATAGAAAAATAAGTCCCAAAATACATATATTTATCCTTTTTTATTACTATTGGATGTGCTGCGGTATTTTGCTTTTTTAGATAGATAATAGATAGATATAGATAGATTGTTAATAGATCGATAGACAGACAGACATGGGTACATTATATGATAGTTTAAATGTGTTGTCCAAATTATTCATTTTTTTGTCATTTTGTAATGGCAATATAGTGAGTGCCTTAAAATAATTAAGAAAAATTATATTCACCGCTCCAAAGTTCCCAGCTGTGACGTAATGTTTTGGCCACATGTGTGTGGCATGAGGCTGCTGAAGCCTGTGATTGGCTGCAGTGGTCACATGCTGCATGCCGCGACGTCACCGCTGCAGGCTTAAACACAAAAACTGCCAGGAGGCTGGAGCTGATGTGATGGAAATGGCGGGGAATAACAGGTGAGTATATATATATATTTTAAAAAAATTCACATTTAGTAGCAAGTTTTTTAATATTTCATACAACCCCTTTTAAGGTATTTAGCAAAGCGTGATGTGCACTGAAGGAAGAAACAATCAACCAGGATCTAACACACTGAACATCTAGGGCAGGGGTCAGCAACCCTTAGCACTCCAGCTGTTGTGACACTACAATTCCCATCATGCTCGATTCATTTCTATGAGAGTTCAGAGAAGAGGAGAGTAAGTATCCATGCTGGGAGTTGTAGTTTCACAACAGCTGGAGAGTCGGAGGTTGCCTACCTCTGATCTAGGGTGCGAAGGTGACAATACACATGGATACCATTTTACAGGAACCTATAGGAATGTGTAGCATTTCTGTTTTTTTTACAGTCCTGATGAATTCCTACAATTTAATTTAACTGGCTTTTGATGCTATAAAATTACCTGGAAAAACAATGACGTATTTTAAAAGTAGAGAAATGAAAGACTCCTTAATCCACTATGTTGGAGCAAGTGTTTTCAATCTTTATTGTGTAGATTCCCAGTACATACATCAATTTGTGAATATTTTCAGCCACAAGGCGTTCATCAGAGACCTGGAAAAAGACATATAAAGTGCAAACAAATATCAGCATGCAAAATCACATGTGATCCATATAAAGTAATGAATGGTATAACTTATCTATGCGCTATATAGAACAGTTAGAGTGTGACAAGACTAGAAAAGGAAATTGCTCAATATTAACAAACAATATTAACTATGATATGTAAAAAAAAGCAAAGCATTTTAGTAATAGTATATGGCTCACCAAACATCTGCGCTACTAATCCTATTATGCCGCTGGGTACATGCTATAAGTAGGAATTGTTCCCCTTTTGATAAATCGAAGTTAATATTGTTTGTTAATATTTAGCAATCTCCCAAACAAGATCAAAAGTAATATCAAATAGTACAGATTACTCATGGGCATCCCTAGAGCTTGCATCCATCTGCAATATTCATAATGGATAGTTATAATAACACTAATAGGTCGTCATACATTTAACACTCACCGCAGATGGAAACGATAAATGATCACTGGGGAAGTGAGGCACTTAGTGATAGAGTCTTCCTATGTTTTTACAATTGAAATCATGTATGAACTTTATGTCATACTGGGAATGACAACAAAACTTCTACAAATATATGTGTTCTAAAGAAGGAAGGTCCATCTGATCTAATTCTTTGCCTTAAAGTTTATGTTCACTTTCACTCCCTATTCCAATGATTATCAGTGAATTAGGCGCCATCACTGTCAAGTGAACCTGACCACGTATTGAAGCTACTTGTATGACTGTTCATTTCATTTGTTTTGTCAAATCTGGTGTAAATGCTGTAGACCACTCTGTGTTCCTCCAGAATACCCTATCTTCTGCATGTTAATTCTGAAGACTACACTATATTTCTCAAGAATGGCCTATCTCCTGCTTGTCATTTCTGGAGACTGCACTGCATTCCTATAGAATGGCCTATCTTCTGCTTGTAAATTCTGGAGACCATGATATGTTTCTCCAGAATGGTCTGTTTTCTGCTTCTAAATTCTGGAGACCGCAGCGTGTTCCTCCACAATGGCCTACAGTATCTTCTTCTTGTAAAATCTGGAGACTACAAATTGTTCCTCCACAATGGCCTACCTTCTGCATGAAAATTCTGGAGCCTACACTATCTTCATACAGAATGTGCTATTTTCTGCTTGAGCCTTTGGGCGTCATATCATTTTCATTATAATACCTTTTCTGAGACAACCACCTAAACTCGCAGTAAAAATTCTCCCAGAGAACAGGATCAATACACAAAATATAAGGGAATTAAAAAACTGTTGCATCAGGTCAGGGGTGGTCTTCTCAAAGCGGTATCACTGTACTAAAAAATAAGTAGGCATCAATTGATGCGGTATGTCTTCCCACTTTCCATTTACAAGTCTATTTCCTTCCTATCCAGAAGCACCATGCTGCCTCCTTCCTCTGCCTTCTTCCTGTCCTCTGTTCTTCTCTGCTGTTCAGGTAAGTTCAGAAAGCTTAGCTTTATTTCCACCATTCTATTTCTTGCCTCAATTTTAATCAGTTCTTTTTCATTATAATATACTTATTGTACATGGTCTGCTATTTGTTCTTTGTATTATCTTCCTAAGATGTCTTGCACATGGCAGAAACATGTTTAGTAGATTGTACTGGAGTGCATGGAGTTCCTGTTGTTCCATAGGAAAGCTGAGCTGAGCTGAGTGGTGCTACCATATGTTGATTCGTATGTTTCTGTATGAAATCGGAGACATACTGAGGTATAGCAGAACCCCATAGCAACCTATGGTTACCCTATTATGTTATATCCAAACAGCAATTGATTATAATTGTCTTTGCCAGGAGATTTTATTAAAAGAAAGTCTATCAGTGGTTTTGACCACCCCTCAGAATTGCTGGCAGAGTTTAGGGAAGAGTAGTGTACACATATCTAAATACAGCTCCTGACTCCAGGATCACAAGTGCCCAGGGGTGTTCTCCTCATGTGCAGTGCCAAGGCCTTTTTGCTCTGAGGGATGGCTCTAGCAAACTCTTGATTGGATGCTGTCATTTATAGGCTGAAGGGAGGACCTAGGAAGCATTCAGTACAGAGAACCCTAAGCACTTGAGATGTGTACACTCATCTTCCCATTACGTACATAGCTCTATTAGGAGTTTTGAGGGGTGGTCAAAACCACTGACAGACTCCCTTTAAGGGTGGTAACAGACGAAAAAGAACTGGATGGAGTCTGGAACATATTCAGATAGTGGAAACTGTATATATGCAAATACTTCTTTTACACAATAAAAGGATAATTCTTATTGTGGCAAAAATAATTTACCATTTGACTTAACCCAAGTGATAAATTCTGTACTAATGGATACATAATTACTAGCATGTAAGAATGTTTAAAGAGAATTGTCCATAAGTAAATCAAAAGTAATTATGTTCATTTCACATCCAGACATATTGTCATTTTTGTTTTGTTGTGGTGGCCATTTTTGCAAATGTGACAACCGGACATGCAGTCATATTGGTTGCCACCAATGCACAACCATCTCAGAAACTCATGGTAAAATTGTCATTGTATCAGCATATTCAATCAATACATTTTTTTTACTATCATTCACTAGGAAGCCAATTGAAAGGTAGCAATTGATAAAGACAATTTCTCTTTAAGATGACCACCAAAAAAGTGCATTGAAAAGTGTTCTTCTTGGGGTGTGATCTTCTCTAACAAGAGGACCAGTATGTACACTACATAATAGAACTGAAACTCTGTCATAGAAAATCCAATCTGTATTCACAAGATCGTTGGTCTCTGGAATTCTATCTTTTCAGTGCAGGTCCAGGTGCAGGTCCAATTGACTTTTTTATTCTCTGTATAGACGTGATAGCACTTTTTATATTGTGGTATAAGTGATAGTCTTTCCTCCACATGTTTCTACTCAAGAAACATAAGATTCCAACTTATAAATAGCGGTAAAAACATTCATAATTGAGTAGAATATTTTTGCAGCACTGATGGATCTTAATGGAACAAGAGGCATTTGTGATCTGTGTGATGGCTATTTTGAAGTTTGTTCCAAGAGCTAGAAACCCATCATTAATACACACATTTAGGCCTATTTAAAGCTCAAAATAACTGTTGCCGTTTTATATAAAAATAATTATATTTCCAATTAGCCTTCAACCCGATCAAAGGATCAAGTGGAGGATATGGACCAGTGTTTGAGGAGCAGCCACAGAACACGTTGTTTCCAGAGGGGTCAGAAGAACTACTTACCCTGGCTTGCCGTGCCCGGGCCATTCCTCCTGCCACATACAGGTATTAACAGGAGATATATCACACATGTAGCCATTTGAATATAATATGGACACAATCACTGACCATGGCTTCAACTGACTTGTAATTACAAGCCTTCATTGCCACAGAAACTACATGTGTTCTTCTCTGGTATACCAACAGGTGGAAACTGAATGGCACAGAGCTCAATCTTATGGAAAACTCCAGTTACCAACTAGTAGGAGGGAACCTGGCCATCTCTAACCCAACACATTCTAAGCACACAGGAACCTATCAATGTGTAGCCTCTAACCCAAGGGGTACAGTGCTTAGTAATGAAGCCTCTCTGCGCTTTGGATGTGAGTGTCCAGAAGTAACCTTTCCTGTATTATCAGTGTACAATGTATTGACTCTTTGTTGGTGAATTGTTAGTCAAGGAATAATATTTTTTTCATTCTCTTATGCCTCAGATTTACATGAATTCCCACCAGAGGAGAGAGATACGGTTAAAACAACAGAAGGATGGGGAGTTATGTTGCCATGTAATCCTCCACTGCACTACCCTGGTAATCCATCAGAATACATTTCCTGTTTGTCCATCTTAATGTCACCAACTCATTATATCCTGTTTCATAAACTGTGATGCCATTATATTTCCATTCAGTGTATGCTTTGTGTATTTACAGTTAGTAGGGCATATGTGATATGGATGAGCGACAGCTTGGAAATGATGATGAGCATCAGAAATTACCAAACCCTTGCCCTTGTGTATTAACCATCTAAAGGCGTCTGGATCTTATTGTATTCACCCAGACGTGACACTTCATATATTGTTCTTTTGGCTGCAGCCCTCTTGCTATGCCCTTCAAAATGATACAATGCAAATGGAGATGGCAAGAGCTTAGGGAATGAAATAAAGTGATAGAACAAAGAGAAAGGCCTAGTCACCTGCTAATCCTTGCAGCCACATAGCGGGTGTACCATCTCATGCTGAGAGGTACATCCCTGAACATCTGCTGACCCTAGAGTCCTATCGCTGGAAGTCTCAAATATTCCAATGGGTAAATGAATTCACTGATGGCACTAGGGGTTTCTGCCCTGCCTGTAAAAGGGAAAACAAAGCAAAAATTTAAAAATATGCTTTCTCATACGTTACAGTTTGATGCTTTTATGTTAACAATACAAAACAACAACCTATTTTGTGCCTCTGTAGATTTTAAGATATAAAAGAATTATCTAGAATACCCATGCTAGATAGAAAAGCCTGTATGACGAGTTTCATTACAATGAAAGCACAAGTGTAGCTGGCACAGTTGTGGTATATTTAGGAGACTGTACTGGCAGAGAAGCATCCCAAGGTACAGATGGAGCAGTTCTAAACTTGAGTGTGATATAATGTCACAAAAGCTATTAAAAGCTACTGAAAAAGTAAATTAAAAGTTTCTTGCCATTGTTTACATAACACGTTAAGAATTAAGATGAGAATTGCTACATCTGTAGTATAACTTAACTGATGGCCCATTAACTTGGACTGAGTGCTTTACTACACAGAATATAAGAATTTATAACGTGCCGGGATTTGAACTCACAACCTTCTACATTAGAGCCAAGAACCTTAACCACTACACTATACAGCTACATGTTAACCTGCAGTGAAATATAAAATGATACTTCTGCTGTATAGGAATACTTACTACATGACAAACTACTGTGAGGTTTTTCTGACACAGTTTACGATTCAGCTTTATAGCTGAGTGGTTAAGATCCTTACCTCTAATGTAGAAGTTTGTGAGTTCAAATCTCGGCATAGACCTCAGTGGGACCTGGCACCCTCCCCTCTTCAGAGCAGGGGTGCCTGGTTTAATGCTCGGTTTCTCCCATTGACTTCTGTAGAGCACCCAAGCATCCCAAAGTGTTCTACCAGAGCACTTTGGTGCTCAATGAACTCAATGTGTGGTCTGACTAGTGATTTGTAAATTGGCAGGACTATGTTCTAATCACGGGCATCTATGCCCCTTTTGATGCAAGCCATTATCTTATTGGCCTTGGCAGCAGCTGCTTGACACTGGTTTTTACAGCTTAGTTTGCTGTTCACTAAAATTCCTAGGTCCTTTTCCATGACAGAGTTACCCAATGTTAATTTACCATTTAGTATGTACGGGTGACTTGCATTATTCCATCCCACGTGCATAACCTTACATTTGTCAGTGTTAAACCTCATCTGCCACTTCTCTGCCTCCAATCTATCCAGATCCATCTGTGGCAGTATACTATCCTCTTCCGTGTTAATTACTTTACACAGTTTAGTGTCATCTGCAAAAATTCATATTTTACTGTGCAAGCCTTCTACAAGATCATTAATAAATATATTGAAGAGAATAGGTCCCAATACTGACCGTTGAGGTACCCCACTAGTGACAGTGACCCAATCTGAGTGTGTACCGTTAATAACTTCCTCATAGAAACTGATTAAATTAGTTTGACATGACCGATCCCTCATGAAGCCATGCTGATATGGCGTTATTTGCTTATTTTCATTGAGGAACTCCAAGTTGCATTTCTTAGAAAACCTTCAAACAGTTTACCCACAACAGATGTTAAACTTACTGGACTATAGTTTCCGGGCGATTTGTCTATTTTAATCTTTTTAAGACGCCGCTGTACTTCTTCCTGGGTCAGACAGGGCACTTTTAATGGGGAATTTACTTTTACATTCTGCATTTTATCTGACAGTTTATTTTCCTCAGTGAATATAGTGGAGAAAAAAATAAAATAATTAACAGCTTTGCTTTTTCCTCGTCGCTCTCTGCAACTCCGCCTCATTACTCTGTAAAGGGCCGACACCTTCAGATTTATACTTTTTACTATTTATGTAATTGAAGAACATTTTAGGGTTAGTTTTACTCTCTTTGGCAATTAATCTCTCAGTCTTTAGGTTGACTGCTTTTATTTGTTTTTTTACATATTTTTTTCCTTATAGTTTTTCAGTGCTTCCGTGCTACACTCCTGTTTTAGTGATTTAAATGCTTTCTTTTTGTCATGTATTGCTTTCTTTACAGTTCTATTTATCCACATTGTTTTTCTCTTGTTCCTTAACCTTTTATTCCCATAAAGGTATGTCCCGCTCACAATTAGATTTTAGAATGCTTGTAAAAATATCCTATTTTGTGGCTGTATTTTTATTTTTGAGGACTTTGTCCCAGTTAGTTAGGCCTATGGCCTCTCTTAGTTGGCTAAATTTTGCTCTTTTGAGGTTTAGTATTTTTGTTCCTCCCTGAAGACACACTTTTGAATGACAATTAGAAGGTTATTACTTTATGGTCACTATTTCCCAGGTGTCCCCCGACCTGCACATCTGTTGTTCTGTCAGGTCTATTGGTTAATACTAAGTCCAGTATGGCCATCCCTCTAGTCAGGTCCTGAACCAGTTGGGAAAGGTAATTATCTTTGGTTATTGCCAAGAACCTGTTTCCTTTATGAGATATACAAGTTTTAGTTTCCCAGTCTATATCTGGGTAGTTGAAGTCCCCCATAATAACAACCTCATTATGATTTGCCGCCTCGTCTATCTCGTTTAGTAGCAGATTTTCTGTGAACTCTGGTATATGCTCATGTCCCTCACTTATATCTTCCCGGAGTGTGGGCTTTAGACAGGACTTTACATAAAGGCAGACCCCTCCCCCTCTCCGGTTTTGGTGATCCTTTCTAAACAGGCTGTAACCCTGTACATTAACTGCCCAGTCATAGCTATCATCCAGCCATGTCTCAGTTATTCCCACTATGTCATAGTCCTCCTCACACATCACTAATTCCAGTGAGGTTTTGTATATTTTTTGTATATTTCTTACCCTACACCTTTCCTTTTGAGCTCTTTTAGTCCCTCCTTCCATTCTCTCCCCAGTCCCATTACCTTGCCCCGGTCTCTATCTGCACTATCTTCCCATCCTATAACGTAATTACCCTCACCCCCAGTACCTAATTTAAACACTTCTCCAACCTTCTAGCCATATTCTCCCCCAACACAGATGCCCCTTCTCCATTGAGCTCCTGTGCACTAGTGCAAAAGTTATGGGTGCAGCCACATAGCGTGTTCACTGCAGATCTTGATGAAATCCACAGTAGCAAATTCTGCACCAAACCCAGTGGATTTCAGTGTAAAAACACTCTGGATTTGCTGCAGACTTCAGTGTAAAAAAAAAATTGAATTTGCTACAGAATTTGGCATGAAAACATTGTGAATTTGCTGCAGATCGTTGTGTGAGAAGATTGTGAATTTGCTGCAGATTTGGGTGTGAAAACACTTGTGGATTTGCTGCAGATTCTGGTGTGGAAACACTGGATTTGCTGCAGATTTCAATGTGGAACCACTTTGAATTTTCTGCAGATTTTGATGTGGAAACACTGGATTTGCAGCAGATTTCGATGTGGAAGCACTCTGTATTTGCTGCAGATTTTGGTGTGGAAACACTGTGGATTTGCTGCTAGATGAGTGGAGAATATGTAGGCCATATTACATGACATTATCTATGGCAGCACTAACTGCCCAACCAATATATGGTATAGAGAATTCATGATCTCAGCTTATAAATGTCTCAGACGTGATTTATCTGATCTCTGGAAATATTTTACTTTTCTGTAAATGTCTTACAGGTTTGTCATACAGATGGCTACTGAATGAGTTTCCAGTGTTTCTGCCCACTGATAGCAGGAGATTTGTGTCTCAGGTGACTGGAAACTTGTACATTGCACAGACTGACGCCCAGGATGAAGGGGGATATTCCTGTCTGACCACCAGCCACATTGCATTTACAACCAAAAGTGTTTACAGCAGCTTTACTCGACTTAGTATTACTCCAGAAGGTTAGTTGTAGATCAGTGTATCAGCAAGGTCAACCAGAAATCATGAATTAAAGGGATTGTGCGAGGGGTTGGGTTCACAGCTTAGTGTTATTACGGTTGGCTTTAACATTGATTATACACTATATGGACAAAAGTATTGGGACACACCTATTAATCATTGGGTTTCATTCAGTCCCATCACCACAGGTGTATAAATTCCAGGACCTAAACACCTAGAACACGGAGTGAGAAGTACTCACATATTGCGCTCTCTCTCCTCGCTGATGATGGCAGAATTGAGACGGGCTTATAGGCTTCTGATGAGGCTGTCTCGTGCAGCAGGGAGAGAGAGGGAGCACAATATGTTTGTGCTTCTCTCACCTCGTTCTAGAAATAGATGGGAATCTCAGCACTCAGATCCCCACTGATCAAGACTTTTATTATGTCTCTATGACATATCAAATTTTGTGAAAAGTTAGTCACCCTTAAAGTATAAGAACCAAAGTAAGTGTGGAATCAAAACTGGTGTAAAGTAGAACTGGCTTAGTTGACCATAGCAACCAATCCGATTCCAATTTTCATTTCCCTAAGGAGCTGTGAAAAATGAAAGGTGGAATCTTATATGCTTTGCTATGAGCAACTAAGGCTACTTTCACCCTAGCGGCAGCCTTCTCCGGCAGGTGAACAGCCTGCCGGATCCGTGCTGCCTCTAATGCATGCGTGCCACCGGAGGTCCGCTTCGGCCCCATTGACTATAATGGGGGTGGGCCAGAGTTCTGGCAGCAGCACGGTTAACATGCCAAGAGGCGGCCGGAATAAAACTACGACATGTAGTTACTGTTCACCCGCCGGAGAAGGCTGCAGCTAGTGTGAAAGTAGCCTAAGCCAGTTTTCCTTTGCACCAAATTTTATAAATTCCCCCTTATATGTTGATATACAGTATTTCTTATACCTTTTTAATGGTTTACTACTGCAGAATGTATTCAGTATTGATGGAATGACCCTACATGAAACCCTGCTTTTGCCTGAAAAGGTGCTATTAGGTCAATGTGTATATCTTTATACTTACAGATGAAATACAAATTTCAAAATTAGCTCGAACATTTTCCTTTAAAATGTAACTATTTTTGGCCATTATATACCTTGTAACTGGCATTTTCTAAGCACCCTTTCCCTTTGTCTATAGTTCAAATATTTTTCTGAGGTAGGGGGCAAAGACTAGCTGGTATCACATCTGCCCATACCCAGGACATTGTAAACCTCAGAAGCAGCAGCAGTAATGGAGGTCATTACACAGCAGAACTAAACAGTTTAGATGTAAATCCAGCAGTTAATTAAGACAGTAAATCACTTACGAACCAGCAGCGGTCTCTCTGTCAATATCTCTCCTTCTGCCACTCTTCAGCAGCCCCTCCCGTCTCCTTCTCCATATACTTTTATTTAATCTGATCCTTCAGTGAGCAGGCAGCCTGTCTTCACTGAAGATGGATCTGGGCAGTGAAATGAATGGAGCAGAAGAGTTTCCTATGATCACCTTTACTATTTCTTTATGAAAAAAATGATATACCAGTTAGGCTACTTTCAAGTCTGCATTTTTAATTCAGGTTTTGAGATCCGGGAGATTATTAAACTAATAATATAATCAGTGTAATAAAGGAGTTCAATGAATAATATAATAAAATATAGCTTTTTCTCTTACAGCAGAACCACGGTTGTATGCTCCCAGTATTAAAGTGCGCTTCCCAGGGGAGACATATACTCTGTCCAGGCAGTCAGTTACATTGGAATGCTTTGCCTTTGGAAAGTAAGTAGATTTCATTTTTTATGTGAAAACACATGGAAATGCCTGTTCTTAGACATTGATTAAAGGGGTGTACGACAAGATAAACGGTGAAAGTCTTGTTCCATGGGCATCTGTGCTCCTCCTACATCTCCACTATAATGTCATATTTCCTCTTTACTGTTCTATATAGACATCTCTCATAAAGAGTATATCCACATATATATATATAGATATACCAGAGTGTACAAGGAAACTAGCCAGGACTGGTCTTATGTAGTGTTCTTTTACAACATGGAATATCCCTTTTAGCCCAGTGCCTCGTATTCGATGGAGGAAGGTAGACACATCACAGCCCCCTCAGTGGTTTGCTTCAGACCCTATTCTGCATATTGAAAGTGTCAGCTTTGATGACGATGGAACCTATGAGTGTGAAGCTGAAAACTCTAAAGGCAGGGATACCTACCAAGGACGTGTCATAGTGCAAGGTAAGAGGTCAAGTCTTGAGTCTCTATGAAATTAATGCCTCTATCATTTTTAAAATGAGAGTCAAGTTTCTAAAATTTCTTGCTAGCCAGAAAATCAAACTTACAATAACTCTGGGAAAATGATCCATATTCCACTTTTAAATCTTTACCAAGCAATAACATTACCAACATCATTTGTTAACTAGTCTGATGTCAGATGAATTCATAAGTCATATTTCTCCAGAATAGACCAGGGGTATTTCAAATTTTAGAAATATTAGGTGTATTACAATACAGCAGTGCCTGTATGAACGTCCAGCATGGATCCTTTCCCTTGTGTGTGGATTAATCAATAGTGTACCTACCATAGAGGCAGACCATACAACGGCTATGGGGCCTGGAGAAAGAAGGGGCCCGGTGCTGAACTGCTTCTCCTGTTGCCAACATAGTTTTCCATCAGCTATCACTAGGGGGATCTCAGTACAAGGAGATTATGTACAGGTTCCATTCAAGGCAATAGTAACTGTCTAAATTCCTATCTGCTGAGCTCCCCCTAGTGGTGGCTGAAGTTGTATAATATAGAAGTTGTATAAAATGGATAAGAAGGAGGGCAACTTTTTTATTATAAATTTCTTTCATTAAAAAAAGTTGCACTTAATTTAAAAATCCTAACTTCATCAGAAATCCGGGGGCCTGTACTTTGCATTCGTATGGGGGTTTGAAGCATGCATACTGGGAACTAGGTGGGGTGGGGAGGGGAGGGCCCGAAGTAAGTTTTGCTATGGGGTCCTATCGATCTGCATACCTTACTTTCTTTTTTCTTGACAGCACAACCAGAGTGGCTCCAAATTATCTCTGACACAGAGGCCAAAATTGGATCTGACCTTCTATGGAACTGTGCAGCATCAGGAAAACCTCGACCTACGATTCGCTGGTTGAAAGATGGAAAAGCATTGACATCACAGGTGAGGAAAACAAGATCAAAGACATGTTTCAATGGCTGCCTTCAGGCTAACCAGGTCCATATGTATGAGGTATGTACATGTGGTATGTATGTAGACAGTGAAGTTCTGCTGAACAAACCACAGGAAGTTTGGGGAGTTTGGGAAATTTTCCAAAACGGAATTATATTCACCTCAATTTATACATTTTTTTTGCAATGAAGTCAATAGGAAGAACACGTAAAAGGGTTGTTTCACTTCAGCAGATGGCATTTATCATGTAGACAAAGTTAACACCAGGCACTTACTAATGTATTGTGATTGTCCATATTACCTCTCTGGTGGCTGAGTCCGCGAGACGGCACATAGGCCAGCACTTTTTCCTATAGTGTACAAGCATGGCCACCGCTGCTGTATTGCAGGGTGGTCATAACCATGTAAACCAGCAGTGTATAATGCAAAGGAAAAATGAATCAAGCCAGCAAAGGAGGCAATATGGACAATCACAATATGTTAGTATATGCCTGGTATTAACTTTGTCTACATGATAAATGTGCAACGTGCTGCCCCCAGGGCTGATCATGTCGCAGGTTTTTAGGAATGCCGAGTGGTGTGGTGCGGCCCTTAATAGTTTCTATGTGTGTATCGATGCTCCTACCTGGATACTGTCACTCCCCAGGGTTAGGCTCCGAAGCAATAAAGGGGAGAGTAATGGTGGAGGTGGACAAATAGTCGGCTTTAGTTTAGTCGCTGGACTTTAGGATTTTTCTGTACTTTTGGAGTACAGCCTTTGGCTGTTGACCCCCTCGCAATGCTGATGAACCAGACATATGACATGTAATACAACAAATAACAGTTACATAGCAGAACAATTAATGCACAGTGTAAGAGGACCTGGAATAAATACACAGATGACACTAATGGTAGCTCATTAGAGACCGTATCAGGGTGTAGGAATGGTAATACCACACTGGGGTATTACAAATGGCATTTGCTGAAGTGAGACAACTCCTTTAAGAAAAACGCAAGAAAAGTGTGAGAATGGGCAAATTGACATTTACAAAAGGCTACAAAAATTATTTTCACGCTCACATAACATCTTCCTGTTGTGGTAAAGTAGCCATTGTAACAGTATGCATAGCGTAATCTTTTAGAAAAACTGTGATATTGAGAAATGAATGAATGCAATATAAGATGACCAGTCCCTTATAGGAAATATGTTTCCACCCTGGAACAGGCACGAATGGAAGTGAGCAACGGGCAGCTGAAAATCACCAATTTGGATCCACAAGACTCGGGCATGTACCAGTGTGTAGCAGGAAACAAGCATGGCACCATTTACACAAGCGCAGAGCTAACTGTTCAAAGTAAGAAATGGCAGCTAACAATAACAGGCACTTCTTGACATTGCCATATTAAAAAAGGATAATCCGTTTAAGATTAGCACTTTTTTTTCCTAATATCTCAGCAAGGAACTCATGCTTAAAGAGAGAGCATGAGAAACATTATTGTTGATATGCAGAAAACTACAAGAAAATGCATTGTGTTGCTCCAACGAGGCCACATATTCTTTAGCAATAGGTTTATAAATGAATTATGCAATTATCATCTTGGCCACAAGATGGCGATGTAATGTAGTATTAATTCTACTACTGCTAATAATAATAATAATGTACTGGTAGCAGTGGAGATTATTTCTCTCTCTGGTCTACTCATATTTCAAGAATGTATCTGTTTAAGACTAAGAAACACAATAAAAACACCTGTGTGCACTACACTTGCTATGGCACACAATTTATTCCACTCTAAAGTTGTCCATACAGATAACCGTTAGCCAACAACCATTTTCTCTAACTGCCTCTAAGACCCTGTTCACATCTGTGTTGCAGCTTATGATTTGTCATACAATGGACACCAGCAGAACAGGAAGTACCCTAATAATTTAGGCCTGTTGAGTTATATCATGGCGTCCATCATTAAAAAATAATTTGAAACTGAAGAGTACACTAGCACCACCCCATGAAAAACTAGTCTTAATGTATACATAGATTATACCTGCTGTATAGTCATGTCTACCTGTCTACCAAATAATACTTACCGTGTCTTTTTTTGTACCTTTGCCATGAAGCTATGGCCCCTGACTTCCGTCTGTCACCAGTGAAACCCCTGATTCCTGCAGCTCGTGGTGGAGAAATCACGATCCATTGTAACCCACGGGCTGCCCCAACCCCAGTCATCCTATGGAGTAAAGGGACTGAACTTCTACGCAACAGTAGCAGGTATGGAGGTAATGGATGCCTCAAAAGCAAAGAGTAAAAATGTTTTCCAGGTAGAGAAAAAATGTCTAGCCAGAATGCTGTGAAATAAAAAATACCCCACAGATCCCCCACCACGCCAAACCAGTAAATTGGTTGTATTGGTCACATGCCCCTGTGTTGACACATCATTACTGGATCAGGAAGGCAGGAACCAGGCATTATCGGAACAGGAGCGTCAGAGAATCCCTAGCATTCTAGGCAGTTTTATTTATAATTTTTGGACAGGAAAAAAAAAATTAAATTCTTGATGTAAAACAAAATGGGACAGATTTACTAATACTGTCTAGAAGTGTAAACTTAGGGGGTAATGTATGAAAGGCTTTGCCCCAGAGAAATGGAGTGTTTTGTTGGTGGAGTAGGATTTGCGACAAATTTAACAGATGTTTTCCAAACGGAATAAAAAAATTTCAGCCACATCATCTGCAACGTTTTAAAAAGTTGCAAAAAAAAAAAAAAAAAAAAAAAAGGGACAAGCAACCAGTCCCCAGTAAAAACTGGAGTAAAAACTGACGGCACCCGTATAATAAATAAGATTAGGTTTAACTGAAAAATCTGTTAAACTGGAGCAGTGTCCATATTAATTATAATATTTAATATATTATTTATTAATTTATAATGTATTAATTATTAATACAATTTATTTAATTAATGAATTAATTATAATGTGACAAATGACCTCCTGACCGCAATACACAATGGTGACCACTCTATGCTCATCTCCTCGACCTCTCTGAAGCTTTTGACACTGTAGACCACCATCTCCTACTCACCATGCTCCAATCCATGCCCTCTCCTGTCTCTGGCCGCTCTTTCAGTGTATCATTCGCTGGCTCTACTTCTCCTCTCCCTCTCGCTGTTGGGGTTCCTCAGGGTTTAGTCCTAGGCCCTCTCCTCTTCTCTCTGTACACAGCCCTAATTAGAAAGAGCATCAGTAGATTTGGCCTCCAGTACCATCTCTATGCTGATGATACACAACTATACAAGTCATCCCCTGACATCACCCCTGCTGTATTACAGGACACCGGTTACTGTCTCTCCGTCGTCTCTAATATCATGTCTTCTCTCTATCTGAAACTAAATCTTTCAAAAACTGAACTTCTTGTGTTCTCTCCATTTACTAACCTACCAAGACCTGATATCTCCCTCTCAGTGTGCGACACCATCATCACTCCTAGGCAGCAGACCTGCTGTCTCGAGGTGACGTTTGACACTGATCTTTCCTTCACCCCCTACATCCAATCTCTCTCCCGCTCATGTCGCCTGCACCTCAAAAACATGTCTAGAATCCGCCCCTTTTCTGACTATGGAAACAATAAAAACTCTCATTGGTGCCCTGATCCATTCCCGCCTTGATTACTGTAACTCCCTTTTAATTGGCCTCCCCCTCACCAGACTTTCCCATCTCCAATCTATTCTTAATGCAGCAGCCAGGGTCAGCTATCTGTCCAACCACTACTCCGAGGCCTCCACTCTGTGCCAGTCATTGCACTGGTTGACCGTACACTATAGACTCTAATTTAAACTGCTCGTCCTCACCCCCAAAGCTCTCCACAGTGCCGCACCCCCCTACATCCCTTCCCTCATCTCTGTCTACCACCCTACCCGTGCTCTCCATTCAGCCAATGACTTGCGACTGACTTCCACCATAATCCAAACCTCTCACTCCCGGCTTCAATACTTCTCCCAAGCTGCACTGGTTCTCTGGAATGACCTACGCCAAGAAATCAGGCTAAATCACAACATACACATTTTAAGCACTCCCTAAAAACACATCTTTTTAAGGTGGCCTATCACATCCCCTGATCTAAGTCCTCTCCATATATAGCCCATGTATCATTTCCTGAACCTGATCCTCCAGCAAACTCTCCACTGCACCATGCACCCAGAAGCACTTTATATATATTGGCTGCTGACGGGCTCATGCAGCTTTACTTCTTCTCCCCTATTCTCCCAAGATGGCTGAACCATTGAACAAAACAAGCACTTTTACCTTTTGTGTCCCCCCTATCTCCTCATAGATTGTAAGCTCTTGCGAGCAGGGTCCTCATTCCTCTTGTTGTAATTATTGACTTTTCTGTTGCTATGTTATTTATGACTGTTTGTACATGAACCTCTGAATTGTAAAGCGCTGCCGAATATGCTGGCGCTATATAAATAAAGATTTTATTATTATAATACAATTAGTGAATCTAATATCTTTTGTTAACAGGATCACAGTCACTTCTAATGGAACATTAATCTTGAAGAATATATCTCGTGCAGATGAAGGCAACTACACCTGTTTTGCAGAGAATATCATGGGAAAATCCAACAGTACTGGCATCCTTAGTGTGCGGGGTGAGATGGCTAGATATATAAAATGACATGCAGTGCAATGCAACTCAGTCTGTCCAAGGATGTTAAACAGGAAATAAATATATATATCTCAAATAAGGCTAGTGGAAAATATACATAGAAAAACTGAAAAAAGACAAGCCCTTCTAGTTCAATGTATTATCTTGCAATGTTGATCCTGAAGAAGGCAAAACAAATCACAATAGGCAAAGACCAGTTTTGTAGTACCAAGACATCCACATTTTCCTTTGGGTACATTTTAACTTACAGTCAAATGGCAATGATAAGAAATAACGTATCTGGCATTGGATTCCAAACACTTTTCTAGGTTTTTTTTGTCCATCAATTAATCAGTCACACTTGTAACTTTGAAGCCCCAACCTCCATTTTTGGCACATTTATAGACTCAGGGGCTTCATAAATGATGTTTACCCTAAATGCCATATTCTTCAATGTATTTGTGAAAACTGGCATACATTGATATATTTTTCCACTGTGCCTTTTTTTGCTTAGTAACCATCTACATGACAATGTAGGATACTTTTGCTGCTTCATAAGAACATACATACAGTGCTTGTTGTTAAAGATGACTGAGAGGACCAACCATTTTTATCTTACAGAAGCCACAAGAATTACTTTGGCCCCTTCAGGATCAGACATCAACGAGGGGGATAGTGTTACACTGCAGTGCCATGCCTCCCATGATCCTACCATGGATCTCACCTTTACGTGGGAGCTGGATGGAATGCCCATAAACTTTGAGAAGGACGAAGAACATTATCAAAAAGTTTCTGGGGTGAGGGACATCTAACACTTACTTTCATATATCACAATCATGTCCCGATTTATGTATGTATACAATATGCTTATTCTATATCTAGATGAACTGCATTAGGTTTCAGGCAACCTACAAAGAAGAAACTAGCCCAAAACAGTACCCATAAAATATAATAAAGCTTCATTGTGTACCCAAAAAGTTTTTTATTAAAGATCACATGATGCAAGGACAGGTGTCAGTAAAAGCATCCTCTAGAGACCACATCATTTACAAATGGGGGTGTATATGGAAAGTTGTGTATATTATATTGTATGGTCTGGACTACACCCACTGGGATAGTACCCTGTAAACAACATAGCTACAAATAGTGCCAGGAACAAAATAGTAATAACTGTGTCCAGACCAGAGTATAAAAAACGAATACCAATATTCAAACTCACCCATTTGCAATTGTGGTCAACGGTGGGCGCGACCCCAACATGCGTTTTGGCTGTACCTTTGTCTGGGGGTTTTCACCCATTTCACAAGAATTTGCTTGATGGAGCTGGAATTTGGGGTCAATGGACAAATAATATCCATGTTTCATAGGGACAAAAATAGTGATGATGATGGTCATGGTGCACAATCCTTATGAAAGACAACAGTGAAATGTCAGCTTCACACAGTTGTTTTATAGTTCCATTTTACCATTTCTATGGTGCACAGGAGACCCAGGTCCCCCATAGTTTAATGAGCCTCAGAACCCTAAGGTTACCCAAGTTCAGCTTAGCAAAACCATAGGAACCAGGCATTGTGGCATCAATACATATGTTAACCCCCTCCCATACCTTGACCTGCAGTGTACCTTATGTTAAACCTTTTCCACTCCTACAAGAGTGCCAAGAGGCAAGCTCCTCCATAATCTCCAGCAGGAGTACCTCTGTAAAACATAGTCACATTCTAGCTGAAATTTCTGGGACTGGAGAAAATCCTACCAGTCAACCTGCTCAGTGCCGCAGTTAGTGACAATTTGAGGTAGGTTAAGAAAACTCATCATGCATTCTGTCAGACTAATTGTATGACATTGTGAGTGAAATGGTGAAGTCTATGTTTAGTTAAAGGTTGGTTCCTAGTAAATTGATGATTTGTTCTACATTAATTCATATATTTTACATACAATACAGTATTTACTTTTATCCACGCTGTGTACCTACAGTTGAAACCAGAAGTGTACATACACTATATAAAAAGACACATATGCATGTTCTTCTCAATATCTGACATGAAATCAGAATAAACCTTTCCTGTTTTTGGTCAATTAGAATTACCATAATTATTTTTATTTGCCAAATGCCAGAATAATGAGAGAGAGAGAATGTTTTAAGGAATGTTATTACTTTCTGCAAAGTCAAAAGTTTACATACATTTCATTAATATTTGGTACCATTGCTCTTAAACTGTATGACTTGGGTCAAATGTTTTAGATATCCTTCCAAAAGCTTCTCACAATAGTTGGTCTGAATTTGGTCCCATTCCTCCTGACAAAACTGGTGTAACTGAGCCATGTTTGTTGGTCGCCTTGCTTGCACCAGCCTTTTCAGCTTTGCCCATAAATTTGTGATGGCCACTCCAAAACATTGACTTTATTATCCTTAAGCCACTTTGTAACCAGTTCGGTAGTATGCTTCGGGTCATTGTCCATTTGTAAGACCCATTTCTGCCCAAGGTTTAACTTCCTGGCTGATGTCTTGAGATGTTGCTTCAGTATTTCCACATAATCTTCTTTTCTCATGATGCCACCTATTTTGTGAAGTGCACCAGTACCTCCTGCAGAAAAACAACTGCCAACCCCGTGTTTCACAGTTGGGATGGTGTTCTTAGGGTTCAAAGCTTCTTCCTTTTTCCTCCAAATGAAACGATGGTCATTATGGCCAAAAAGTTAATTAGTTATTTTTATTAAATCATTTTTATTAATTTTTTTTATGACAAAAAGAAGACAACGATAAAAACAATACCCTTTTAGTTTCGTCAGAGCACAGGACATGTCTGCAAAAATGATTTGTTCCTGTGTGCATTTGCAAACATTAATCTGGCTTTTTTATGTTTCTTTTGGAGTAATGGCTTCTTCCTGGTAGAGTGGCCCATGTTGATACAGTACTAGTTTCTCTGTGGATATTGACACAATCTTACCAGCTTCCGCAATCATCTTCACAAGGTCTTTTGCTTTTGTTCTTGGGTTGATATGCACATGTCGGACCAAAGCACGTTCAATTCTGGGACACAGAACCCATCTCCTTCCTGGGCGGTATGATGGCTGGACATTTCCATCTTGTTTGTACTTGCGTATAATTCTTTGTACAGATGAACGAGGCACCTTCAGGTATCTTGAAATTGCACCCAAAGTTGAGCCAGACTCGTGCAAGTCCACAATTGTCTTCCTAATATTTTGGCTGATTTCTTTAGACTTTCCCATGATGGTACACAAAGAAGCAGTGTGTTTCAGGTGTGCATTTAAATACATCCTCAGGTGTGTCTCTAATTAACTCAGATGTCGCCAACAAACAGAAGCTGCCAAACACATGACACCATCATATCGGCAGTCCAGAATTGTTTAAAGGCATAGTAATATTAGTCTATGCAAACTTTTGACATTGCAGAAAGTAATAAAAATGCCTTAAAACATTTTCTCTCTCATTATTCTGACATTTGACAAATAATAATAATTATGGTAATCCTAATTGACCAAAAACAGGAAAGGTTTATTCTGATTTCATGTCAGATATTGAGAAAAACATGCATATGTGTCTTTTCATATAGCGTATGTACACTTCTGGTTTCAACTGTACATATGTGGCCAGAATGACCAACTATATAAACTGGAATGTCTGAATGGCTTACCTTGTATTACACTGATGGCAACACTTGCACCACTTTTTGCAGGATGAATCAGTTGGGGACCTTCACATTATTAATACTAAATTAAGGCATGCTGGGAAATACACCTGTACAGCTCAGACTGTGGTGGACCGAGCCTCAGCTTCTGCTTCTCTCCTTGTGCGAGGTAAGCATGGTGTTTGCATTTTTTATGTTTCTTTAGCAGAGGATCGGTAAGGCTACCATGGGCCCTGGATGTTGAAGAATGTGGGACCCTCCACAAATCTAACACTAGATAGATACGATAACAGAACCAAGCTTACTACATACAGTAGATATGATAACAGGATCACGCTTACTACATAGATATGCCACATAGGGCACAACCTTAACATGCAGGCCTTGCGGGACCGTGTCTGTGTCTCAATAACCAAAATCAGGGAGCATGGCCAGTGGCAGTGCAGTCACAGACTGCTTCTCATTGATATGATGTCTGTTAAGATGGTGGGTGGTATGGGCAGTCAAGGGCCTCGCTGGAGATTTGCGCTCCGGGCAGCCTTCCAAATCCCCCATTGTATAATATTCCACTGTTTTTTAGTAATTAATTAAAGGGTTTTCTGAGACTTTACATCCTCTGGATAAGTCATCAGTATCAGATCAGTGGGGGTCTGGCACCTGGAACCCCCGCTGATCAGCTGTTTGAGAAGGCACCGGCACGCCAAAGAGTGCCACAGCCTTCTCCCTGCTCACCAAGCACAGCGCTGTACATTTGATAGTAGCTATGCTTAGTATTGCAGCTCAGCCTCATTCAATTCAATGGGGCTGAGCTCCGCCTAGGCCAGTGATGGCTAACCTCCGGCACTCCAGCTGTGGTGAAATTCCGACTCCCGGCATGCTCCATTCACTTCTATGGATTCCTGAGAGCAGCCAAGCAAGTGTATATCTTGGGAGTTGTAGTTTTATTATAGCTGGAGTGCCGGAGGTTAGACATCACTGTCCTAGGCCACGTGACCGAGGAATGTGATATCACATGGACCACGGAAAGCTTAAAGAAGTCCACTGTGCTACTGCGAGTGCTGGTGCCTTTTCAAACAGCTAATTGGCAGGGGTCCTGGGTGTCGGACCCCCACTGATCAGATACTGATGACCTATCTAGAGGATATGTCATCAGTAATAAAGTCTCGGAAAAACAGTTTAAGTTATATAATTTTCCAATAGACTATCACTTCTTAATGATTTCAAAGCTCTCTGCTTGCAGTCACTCAGTGAGAAACGTCTTTGTTTACTTGTAGTAGATACCAATCTGTCCTGGCCATATAACGGACACACAGTCGCACTGTTCTTTACTATAATGTTATCATAGCTATGTGTTGTAATGATCCATGTACACGTTTGTCCATCACATGACCAGAACAGATTTGTATCTACTGGAGGTTTCAGTAGGTTCCTATTGAATGACAGCATTATACTGGAGAATTGTATAACTTTTAATTACACAATGAATAAGCTCTATCTGCAGAACCCAAATACTCTGTTAAATATGATGCATCAAGAGCTATAGCAATATAAGTGAACCTTCTTCCTAGTAGATGCCTCCTAATTAGAAATAACTCTTTACATGTGTTATCAAGATCATATCATATCATGGGTACTTGAAGACTGGTGTTGAGATTGAGAAATAATGCCCAACTTACCTTAAAACAGTTTTTTATTTACTGTTCAAATTTTCCTCCAGCTTTTCTAATTACAGTGGAACTCCACATTTTACCTAGTTTAAATTTATATTAGTGAAACTATATGGAACACATAAAGAATAAATAGCCACTAAGCTCTGAATAAAGCAAGCTGTTTTTATATTACAAATTTTATACAAATATTGGCCAACTTTGGATATTTTGACCTCACAAGATAAAACCAGATGTTTGTTTTAAAGGGCTTCTGTCACCCCACTAAAGTGATTATTATTTTTTTTGGGCTAGTGAAATTAGTTATATTGTGATATATGACAATATAATTGTGTTACTTACTTTGATCCAGCAGTTTCTGCAAAAAACGAAGTTTTATAATATGTAAATTCGGTCTCTACCAGCAAGTAGGGCGGCTACTTGCTGGCTAGCTGCTGCAGAAATCCGCCTCCTCGTCGTGTTGATTGACAGGGCCAGCCGGGATCTCCTCCTCTGGCCAGCCCTGTCAGTATTTCAAAAATCTCGCGCCTGTGTGGATTCGGCGCAGGCGCTCTGAGATGAGGAGGCTCGTCTCCTCAGCACTCCCTCAGTGCGCCTGCGCCGATGACATCACCAAAATAGAAGACGTCATCGGCGCAGGCGCACTGAGGGAGTGCTGAGGAGACGAGCCTCCTCATCTCAGAGCGCCTGCGCCGAATCCACACAGGCGCGAGATTTTTGAAATACTGACAGGGCTGGCCGGAGGAGGAGATCCCGGCTGGCCCTGTCAATCAACACGACGAGGGGGCGGATTTCTGCAGCAGCTAGCAGCAAGTAGCCGCCCTACTTGCTGGTAGAGACCGAATTTACATATTATAAAACTTCGTTTTTTGCAGAAACTGCTGGATCAAAGTAAGTAACACAATTATATTGTCATATATCACAATATAACTAATTTCACAAGCCCAAAAAAATAATAATCACTTTAGTGGGGTGACAGAAGCCCTTTAAAGACCTTTACAATATGCGCTCACTGATTAAATAGGTTTAGAATATATACTTGTTATGATGTACAGAACATATATGTGGTTGCTTCATATAGGCCCCCCTGGACCTCCAGGAGGTGTGGTTGCAAGAAATGCAAAGGAAACAAGTATCCAATTGAGCTGGAGTCGAGGGTTTGATAATCATAACCCAATCAGTCGTTATACAGTGGAGGTGAAGGAGCCACAAATGGAAGAGTGGAAAACGGCTCGGACAGGTCAGTGTAACTGGGTGATTTTAGAAGTGGAAAGCTTGAACTTCACAACCCTGGCTGCAGGGTGACTCCAGTGGCCAGCAATTTCAGGCTAATTAAAAAATTCATAACTGTCTCAGGTTGTGTGTGTGACTTTCAGAGTACAATAACTCAGCATTTATCCACAATTAGGCCAGGTTCACATCACAGGAACAGAAAAATTAAGAAAAAATCCTGTATTTTAAGCATCCATTATGCTCATTTATGCACATTTGGCTCGATGTACCCATAGACTATAATTAGGCAAACATAGCAAATCACACTTTTCTGTCCTGCAAAAAAGTATAGAAATGTATACTTTTTTTTACATTGCATGGAATAAGAGACGAATGGAAACATAAGACAATATGTTTCCATCCATTAAGCATATCCTTTTTTATCCAGACACTTCCTACTTCCTTTGATACATTTCAAATCTTTAAAAAACAGACTCAAATGTATTGAAAGGTATGCATATCTGTCAAACCTATACATTAAACAAAGATGGCTAACCACAAAATCGCATACGTTTCTGTAACAGTTTTTTACTCTATGTCTAAATCTATTCACTTGTGCAAAAAAAAAAAAAACAAGAGTACAGTAAAAAACGAGATGTGAACAAGCCTTCAAACAGATGAACTTAATGAAATTTGATGGACTTTTCAACCAGCTATGTAACTACCATTCGTACCCATTCCTGGTGGGATTTAGCTTCAGAACTTCGATACCTACTAAGAAATATCCAGCTATTTTATGATCACCTCCAACACTTTTCTGTGCTTCTCAATCTCTTTAGACTAGACGGTGGCACCTGTGTAATGGTTATTTCCGGTAAATGATAGGAAACATCAATCTTAGCTGTGCTCCATCTCTTCTCACTCCACTCAGATTACCTCATACCCTCCCTCCTGTTACCCTTTCTCTTCCTTCCAGTAAATAATCCCCCTGATGCTTTTCTTCTCAGAAATTTTAGCCATCTGTTCCCGAACCTGGATATTACCATTTGTCGGACATAATGACATTTATTTGTCTGGTTTATTACTCAGTGTGATGTTACCTATGTTTATCCATTACTTGTCTTGGTGTTCAAGTATGAAAACAAAATCTGCAGACAATATAGCCTATATGCAACTGAGGCTAGAACAAGCATTTAGAAAATATTGCTTAGTAAATCAGGATTACACCTCATCTTGCCATTTTCCCAATATATTTAAGGATTTAAAACTTTTCTTTGGTTTATCTATGTGAACTGCAATGTCCCTTCTGTATATAGATCCTGCCACTGTGGAGGGAAATGCAGAATCAGCTTTAGTGGTGGGACTCACACCATGGTCTGACTATCAGTTCCGAGTTGTGGCTAGCAATATTTTAGGAGCTGGAGAATCCAGTTTTCCATCAGCCATAATAAGAACAAAAGAGGCAGGTGAGTAAATGAATGTAATCTTTCCTATGTTCTGCACTGGTATACTATTGGCTATGAATGGATACACCTAGTATCGAACCATCTGTTCCACATTATTGTATAATACCTGCTTAGTTATATTAAAGGTGATATCCAACTTTCTAATACTGATGGCCTTTTCCATCACAACCCTACCAATCTTATATTGATGGCAAGTCCTGAGGATAGGTCATCAGTATGGGTATGTTCACACCAGCACAAGTCATTTCCACTCTTCTGATCTTTTAGAAGAGCAGAACAACAAAATAATGGAAGTGCCGCAGTTCATCCGCAGATGTGGGTCTAAATATTTAAAGGATATGTATACCTTTGATCACAATATTTTGTTATTGCTTTGTATTTAAGAAGCACTCTCGCAAAAAAAAAATATATATAATGTAAGAGAATAGAAGGTGAGAGAATAGACATTTTGGTGGTGCTTCTTTAATTATGCCATAAAAACATTTTTAAATTGATATTAATTAAACAAGTGTTTTGGCTTCCATTGATTTAATCAGAATACAGCTTGCTGATCACTTAACCACTTCAGCCCCGCTAGGTGAAACCCCCTTCATGACCAGAGCACTTTTTACACTTCAGGCACTACACTCCTTTCACCGTTTATCGCTCGGTCATGCAACTTACCACCCAAATGAATTTTACCTCCTTTTCTTCTCACTAATGGAGCTTTCATTTGGTGGTATTTTATTGCTGCTGACATTTTTACTTTTTTTGTTATTAATCAAAATGTAACGATTTTTTTGGAAAAAAAAAACATTTTTCACTTTCAGCTGTAAAATTTTGCAAAAAAAACGACATCCATATATAAATTTTTCGCCAAATTTATTGTTCTACATGTCTTTGATAAAAAAAATGTTTGGGCAAAAAAAAAAATGGTTTGGGTAAAAGTTATAGCATTTACAAACTATGGTACAAAAATGTGAATTTCCGCTTTTTGAAACAGCTCTGATTTTCTGAGCACCTGTCATGATTCCTGAGGTTCTACAATGCCCAAACAGTAGAAAACCCCCACAAATGACCCCATTTCGGAAAGTAGACACCCTAAGGTATTCGCTGATGGGCATAGTGAGTTCATAGAACTTTTTATTTTTTGTCACAAGTTAGCGGAAAATGATGATGATTTTTTATTTTTCTTACAAAGTCTCATATTCCACTAACTTGCGACAAAAAATAAAAAATTCTAGGAACTCGCCATGCCCCTCACGGAATACCTTGGGGTGTCTTCTTTCCAAAATGGGGTCACTTGTGGCGTAGTTATACTGCCCTGGCAATTTAGGGGCCCAAATGTGTGAGAAGAACTTTGCAATCAAAATGTGTAAAATATGACCGGTGAAATCCAAAAGGTGCACTTTGGAATATGTGCCCCTTTGCCCACCTTGGCAGCAAAAAAGTGTCACACATCTGGTATCGTCGTACTCAGGAGAAGTTGGGGAATGTGTTTTGGGGTGTCATTTTACATATACCCATGCTGGGTGAGAAAAATATCTTGGTCAAATGCCAACTTTGTATAAAAAAAATGGGAAAAGTTGTCTTTTGCCAAGATATTTCTCTCATCCAGCATGGGTATATGTAAAATGACACCCCAAAACACATTCCCCAACTTCTCCTGAGTACGGCGATACCAGATGTGTCACACTTTTTTGCTGCCAAGGTGGGCAAAGGGGCACATATTCCAAAGTGCACCTTTCAGATTTTGCAGGCCATTTTTTTACACATTTTGATTGCAAGGTACTTCTCACACATTTGGGCCCCTAAATTGCCAGGGCAGTATAACTACGCCACAAGTGACCCCATTTTGGAAAGAAGACACCCCAAGGTATTCCGTGAGGGGCATGGCGAGTTCCTAGAATTTTTTATTTTTTGTCACAAGTTAGCGGAAAATGATGATTTTTTTTTTTTCTCTTTTTTCCTTACAAAGTCTCATATTCCACTAACTTGCAACAAAAAATAAAAAATTCTAGGAACTCGCCATGCCCCTCACGGAATACCTTGGGGTGTCTTCTTTCCAAAATGGGGTCACTTGTGGCGTAGTTATACTGCCCTGGCAATTTAGGGGCCCAAATGTGTGAGAAGAACTTTGCAATCAAAATGTGTAAAAAATGACCGGTGAAATCCAAAAGGTGCACTTTGGAATATGTGCCCCTTTGCCCACCTTGGCAGCAAAAAAGTGTGACACATCTGGTATCGCCGTACTCAGGAGAAGTTGGGGAATGTGTTTTGGGGTGTCATTTTACATATACCCATGCTGGATGAGAGAAATATCTTGGCAAAAGACAACTTTTCCCATTTTTTTATACAAAGTTGGCATTTGACCAAGATATTTTTCTCATCCAGCATGGGTATATGTAAAATGACACCCCAAAACACATTCCCCAACTTCTCCTGAGTACGGCGATACCAGATGTGTGACACTTTTTTGCAGCCTAGATGCGCAAAGGGGCCCAAATTCCTTTTAGGAGGGCATTTTTAGACATTTGAATCCCAGACTTCTTCTCACACTTTCGGGCCCCTAAAAAGCCAGGGCAGTATAAATACCCCACATGTGACCCCACTTTGGAAAGAAGACACCCCAAGGTATTCAATGAGGGGCCTGGCGAGTTCCTAGAAATTTTTTATTTTTTGCATAAGTTAGCGGAAATTGATTTTTTTGGTTTTTTTCTCACAAAGTCTCACTTTCCGCTAACTTAGGACAAAAATTTCAATCTTTCATGGACTCAATATGCCCCTCAGCGAATACCTTGGGGTGTCTTCTTTCCGAAATGGGGTCACATGTGGGGTATTTATACTGCCCTGGCTTTTTAGGGGCCCGAAAGCGTGAGAAGAAGTCTGGAATATAAATGTCTAAAAATGTTTACGCATTTGGATTCCGTGAGGGGTATGGTGAGTTCATGTGAGATTTTATTTTTTGACACAAGTTAGTAGAATATGAGACTTAGTAAGAAAAAACAAAAACAAACAAAAAATTTCCGCTAACTTGTGCCAAAAAAAATGTCTGAATGGAGCCTTACAGAGGGGGGTGATCAATGACAGGGGGGGTGATCAATGACAGGGGGGTAATCACCCATATAGACTCCCGGATCACCCCCCTGTCATTGATCACCCCCCTGGTAAGGCTCCATTCAGACGTCCGTATAATTTTTACGGATCCATGGATCGGATCCGCAGAACACATGCGGACGTCTGAATGGAGCCTTACAGGGGGGTTATCAATGACAGGGGGTGATCAGGGTGATCACCCCCCTGTCACTGATCACCCCCCCCCCCCCTGTAAGGCTCCATTCAGATGTCCGCATGATTTTTACGGATCCATGGATACATGGATCGGATCCACAAAACACATGCGGACGTCTGAATGGAGCCTTACAGGGGGGTTATCAATGACAGGGGGTGATCAGGGTGATCACCCCCCTGTCACTGATCACCCCCCCGTAAGGCTCCATTCAGACATCCGCATGATTTTTTACGGATCCATGGATACATGGATCGGATCCACAAAACACATGCAGACGTCTGAATGGAGCCTTACAGGGGGGTGATCAATGACAGGGGGGTGATCAGGGAGTGTATATGGGTGATCACCCGCCTGTCATTGATCACCCCCTGTAAGGCTCCATTCAGACGTCTGCATGTGTTTTGCGGATCCGATCCATGCATCCATGGATCCGTAAAAATCATGCGGACGTCTGAATGGAGCCTTACAGGGGGGTGATCAATGACAGGGGGGTGATCAATGACAGGGGGTGATCAGGGAGTGTATATGGGTGATCACCCGCCTGTCATTGATCACCCCCCTGTAAGGCTCCATTTAGACGTCCGTATGCGTTTTGCGGATCCAATCCATGTATCCGTGGATCCGTAAAAATCATACGGACGTCTGAACGGAGCCTGACAGGGGGGTGATCAATGACAGGGCGGTGATCAATGACAGGGGGGTGATCAGGGAGTTTATATGGGGTGATCATGGGTGATCAGGGGTTTATAAGGGGTTAATAAGTGACGGGGGGGGGGGTGTAGTGTAGTGTGGTGTTAGGATCGACCACCAGAGGACTCAGGTAGGTCAGTACAGTCGCACCAAACAAAAGGGACCACCAGAGGACCAGGTAGGAGGTATATTAGACGCTGTTATGAAAACAGCGTCTAATATACCTGTTAGGGGTTAAAAAATTCGGATCTCCAGCCTGCCAGCGAGCGATCGCCGCTGGCAGGCTGGAGATCCACTTGCTTACCTTCCGTTCCTGTGTGCGCGCGTTCACAGGAAAGCTCGCGTCTCGCGAGATGACGCATATATGCGTGACTGTGCGCAGAGCTGCCACCTCCGGACCGCACATCTGCGTTAGGCGGTCCGGAGGTGGTTAATAATGGAGAGAGAGGGACAAGAGAAGAGCGTCAAGCATCTCTGAAGGATTTAGCAGTGAACATCATTCTGCAGTATGCTATGTGCTAGAATACATGCAAGCTGCAGAAGGCAAACGCCACAAAATGAAAGCCAAATGGAATTTTGTAATGGAATAATTGATGCAATGCAATAAAAAATGGTGATCAAATATGTACCTTTAACGAATGGTCAGATTTATGTGTGTAAATATACTCTTTTGCCGCCATTAATATATTGAAAAATATGCCTATAAATGCCTTGCACCATTTTTTCCAACACTGACGCAACTTAGCTAAGAAAATTTTGTAGTCACTTTTCAAGCTAGAAAAGAAATATGTGAAAACAATGTCTTGTCTGCCCTGAACCAGTAGATTCATCAACAAGGTGTGCTCCATGTTGTATTTCATGTAAGGTATAACAAAAAATATAATCAGAAGCATAACTTGAAATTTCAGTGCTCGAATGCTAAATTGGTAATAGAGACCCAAATTAGACAGGGATAATGCGTACAGTGATGTCACAAAACAGGAAAATCAAAACACAGTAATGTCACAGTACATAGATATTAAACATTAAAGAAATAGTACATAGGAAAGAGCTATAGGAGACAAGTGTGTGTAAGTAGGAGATCACAGGGCACCCAATACATAACAGACAAATAAAAATAGCCTCATAATACAAAGGATAAAGCGCACAAAGTGATGTCACAGTTCAGAGGTAAAAACACAATGGGGCTTATTTACGAACTATAGTATCCTTGTTTTCTGGTTTACAAAAGGTACAAATTATGTTTTTGTAACTTTTTTGTCTCTATGTGAATTCTGTAAGAGTTCAATTTTCTAAATGAAAACTCCAGATTAGACCTGGATTATGGCACATTTATTATCTGTGACTTTTCCAAATGTCGCATCTGACGCCAGGCAAACCCCTGGTCTACTTTTACACCTAAGGGTGTAAACCACACTACACTCACGCCACATATATTAATATGGTCCACCAGTTAATACATTTGGTGCAGGCACACAGAGCAAAGCCAGACTTAAAAGTGACATAAAAAGAACCTTAAATGAAAAATAAGCCCCAATGATCATACACTGCAGAGCTAATAAACATATTGATGCTACAATACACAGGTAATGAACGCAGCGATATCACAGTGCATAGATAATTACCACAGTGATGTTACAATACCCAGATAATGAATAGTGATATGACAGTGCATAGATAATTAACACAGTGATGTTAAAACACAGAGATAATTAATGCAGGGATGTCACAACACAGGAAATAGGCAGAGTGATAAAGCTGAAAGATAATGCACACAGTCATGTCACAGCACATGTATAATTAACATAGTGCTGTCAAGGCATAGTGATAATGTCACAGCAAGGGGAATAAACATGGTATCAAAATTAAAAGGTACTGGGCCAGATTTATCATGACTGACAGCTCACTCCACTTTAACATATGGCTAAAGTCAGTTTTAGCCAAGTCAGATTTATGATCGGCCCTTTAAGACTAATAAATGTGGTTTGACGGTAGCAGTTTATTCGTCAGTAAGCAGCTTTACAAAAGTCGCATGTTTTTATGAAAAAGTCGCATGTTCTATTAAAAAGTCTCATAAGATAAGCATGGTCCTCACTGGAGTGAAATTGCGACTTTTTAAATAGTCCCAATAGTAAATCTGTCTAGAGATTCATTTACATAAGAAAACACGCCCACTTTCAGAAAACTGGCGAGCATAGTGCAGAGCAGAAAAAAGTCGCAAATTTGTGCGCAGTTTTAGCGTTGGGGACTTTTTCACTCCATTATTCTGACCTGAGCTAATGATAAATCTGGCCCACTGAACACAATGATGTCCCAGTAACGGGATACTAGGCAGTGATATCACTATACAGAGATAACCAGCACTTGTAGTATGTAATAGGTTGACTGTTGGGGCCCTCTCAGGCCATAGGGCCAAGGTGTAACTGCAATATCTTCACCTCCTATAGTTACTCCTTTCATAGGGAAATTTCTGAGAATCACAGGGCGGTCTATACTATCTTTTTTCCAAAACAAATTACAATAAAGATTCATATTGATATAAGATAATATTGTAACTCTAGCATGTATAACACCTGATTATACCTACCCAACATTTCCCTTTAGCACCAATTGTGGCCCCATCAGGTCTTAATGGTGGAGGAGGGGCACCAAACGAGCTCACAATTACCTGGAAGGTAAGTAAATGATTGAATATTTGATTCTTCCCACATATTTGCAGTTTCTTTCTTTAGAATAAGCTGCTTTGAAAACATATAGGGGGTCATTTATTTTTAGACGCCGGTCATAATAACACCATGCGCTGGCGGTGGATCTGCTGAAGTTATGTAGAGGCACGGGCCTCTACATAAGGCCTCATGCACACGACAGTTGTTGTGTTCCATTCCGCAAAATGGGGTTCCGTTGTTCCGTGATCCGTTTCTGTTTGTCTTCCTTTATTTTTGGAGGACCACCAGACAAAAAAAACGGACGCAGACACGGATGACAATCTTGTGTGCCTCCGTGTTTTTTTAGCGGTCCCATTGACTTGAATGGGTCCGCAAACCGTTTTCCGCTAAAATAATAGGACAGGTTATATTTTTTTGACGGACTGGAACCACAGATCACGGACGCGGATGACAAATGGTGCATTAGCCGAGTTTTCAACGGACCCATTGAAAGTCAATGGGTCAGCAGAAAATCACGAAAAACTGAACAGACACGGAATAAAACAACGGTCGTGTGCATGAGGCCTAACTTTGGCGCATCCACCACCCGTCTAAATCTATGCCAGCTGCCTTGCTGGTGTAGATTTAGAACATTTTCTTTCTGTGGTGGAAAATGATAAATGAGACGGGTCTGGCAGCCCATCCCCTTTTTTAGAGCGCGTGTGAGCAGGGAAAAGTCCTATCTCCGACACATATACACCTGAAAATATATAAGTTCGTAAATGACCCCCATACTTTTTACAAGATCGTGTGAAATTATGTGCTTCAACCCATTATTGAAAGCTCTGCAGGTTTCTGCTGCTTTCAGCTTTGGTATACAGGAACATACTGTATGTTAAATAAAATTTCCTAATCCATTTAGTTAAGTCTGACAATTTTTGCATGTTAGACCACATGTACAGCTGTTAACTTAGAGGTCCTAGAGTCCATTTAATGCATAGAGTCCCTATTGCTCTGTAATATGGATCAATCAGCACACCGTTCTCCACTTTAAGAGGCCTCTATACAGCACCACATAATGGAGCAAAGCAATCTATGTAACATGGCATCTGATGGAAGAAGCCAATACAGTAGGACCTCATAGAATTCTTGGAGCCTAATTGAAGCCATATTAAAGTCATCTGATTAAGGCTGTATACCGTAATCCTAAATAATGTTTGCTAGTAATTCCATGACTGCAAGGCAGAAGGCAGACACAATATTTCCCAATACAGTTGGATGCATGTGGATTTAATGGGCTCCGGAAAAATACCAATAAGTTAAGGAGATCCTGACACCACTATAATGATCCCCCAACTGCCCGGAGATCATGATGGCTTTGGTGATCATGTCCCCAATGATTTTTGTGTTTAGTTCATCCAATGGATAACTTTGCTGGAAAATAAAAAAAATTCCCTGTCATGCTCTGTATGAAAATCAGCATTTGAAGTCAAGGGGGCAGCGGTCTTCATGCTCAAAGTTAAACTGTTTATGCCCCAATCCTGCCTCTTCACTCTTGAGTGATGTCTCTGTGTTGAGTCTATGTACTAGATGATGGCACCTGAGCAGGATCTTGGGAAAATTTAGAGCATGTACAGTCAGCACAGACGTCCATCAAGACTGAAGAGGCTGGATTAGGGCATGGAAGTCTTGACTTTTAGCATCAAGACAACAGTGCCCTTAACTTCAAATGGTCAATTTGCATACAGCCTGAAGTGGGAATAAAGTGTTTTTTATTCATCCATCGGAGAAACTGAACACAAACATCACTGTTGACCAGAACTGTAAACTTCTTTGGGTGGTTTGAGGGGCCATTATGGTTGTGACACTTTCACTGTAAAACAAATGCACTTTTTCTACAGTCCATCCATTTGGAATTGTGCTGCTATAAGTACCTAAATACAGATGAATTATCATTGGTTTCTTGTTCTTGGTATAACAGTCGTTGGAGAGGAAGTACCAGAATGGAGATGGTTTTGGATACATCATTGCTTTCAAAAGAATGACTGAGGAGACCTGGCAGACAGTTAAAATTCTTGGGGCGCAGTCGCAGCACTTTGTGTATAGAAATGAGAGCATAGCAGCCTACACTCCCTTCAATGTCATGATCAAGGCATTTAATCAAAAAGGAAAAGGACCTTACAGTTTGGAAACCATTGTATATTCTGCAGAGGAGGGTATGATATTCATGATATTACTGGCGCAGTCTTTGATTTCATGGGTACTAGCTATACCTGTCTGCTTGCATTTCTTTATGCATATTTGTTAGATTTTCCTAAGAGAAAATTTTGGGGGGAAATTATTAGGTGTAAATTTTAGTCTAAAGTAGACATATATGTAATATATTTTATTTTTGCATTTCATGAGCTTTTCATATGATTAATAAGTGTTCTGGTGTTTAGAGCCGAGCATTTCACCATCTGACGTGAAGACAACAGTTCTATCATCTTCTGAAATCAAGGTGGAGTGGAAGTCTGTGGCGACTGTCAAGGGGGTTTTATTGGGCTATGAGGTAAGGTGTGCACAGTAATCAATACCCAACTGCTATTGTGTACCCATTTAGCTGGCAATGGTATTTAAGGAATGCATGCTATGACCAGTTAAGGGGTTGAGAGAATGCCTAAGAGAACCAAAATTGTGTGCGTGGCTTCTCCTTGATCCAGAACTGGTTTATTAACTGTGTAACCTCAAACAGATCAGATACTGGAAGGCTGGTGATAATGCAGGTGCTGCCGATAGGGTGAGGTCGGAAAGTCTGGACACAGTTGCCAAAGTGAGCGGTCTAAAGCCAAATACCCTATACCATGTGACAGTTCATGCTTACAACAGAGCTGGCACTGGGCCACCGAGCCCCATCGCCAATGTTACTACCACCAAATCACGTATGTATAACAAAAAAAATACATACAAATAATCATATTAGTATTGTTTATATGTTATGATTAATTTTTCATATAAGGCTTGTTTCACACTACCGTTAAAGTCTTCCGGCAGAGGAACAGCTTGCCGGAGTTCATACTGCCTTTCCCTGTCAGAGCCCATTGTCTATAATGGAATCCAGCATGAGTAAAAAACACTGCAAGCACCAGTTTTAGTCCAGCTAAATCCCGGCACTAATGCCGGATCCCCACCAGTTCCCATTACAGTCAATGGGGCCTGGCAGTCCTCTGGTCCCTTCCTACTATGCCTGATATGATGAACTCTGGCAGGCTGTTCTGGCAGAGGAAGACTAGTGTGAAACTAGCTTAATATCATGCATAGTATTTAGTCTGTGACTAACCCAGTTGTCATTCTTCAGCTCCAAACAGACCTCCGGGAAATATTTCCTGGACACTTTCGCGTTCCAGTGTCAGAATCAAGTGGGATCCATTGATATCAATGAAAAATGAGTCTTCTGTAACGGAATACAAGGTAATTATAAAAAAAAAAAAAAAGAGACTGTTGACAATTCTCATTTTATTTTCTTTCCTTAGTACCATTAATTCTTCTGTTTTTGTAGATACTTTATAGAGTGGATTCCCATTCAACCCCTACCTTATATGTGACAAGCAAGACACAGGCAGAGCTTCCAGTTCCTGAAGGTGCCAATCATGTGACTATTCAGCTACGTGCCACTGGATTGGGAGGTGATGGGGAGGCAGCAGAGGTGCATATTCCCACAAATTCAGGTACCTTTTTTTGTATTGGGTGGTATTATTGCCTATAATATGTCACGTGATATTATAATCAGTCCTATGAAATCCCTTTCATGCATAAAAGCAAAAAGTATATCATTTACAGTTAAAGGACAAATGCAAAACATTTGGTTACATGAGGGGAGAGAGCCTTGTGCATACAGTACTGTTAATTCGCCAAGTTGAGGTAGTACTGTATTGGATCGAGTGGAGACCTTAGGGCAGGTTATAGACTTGTCTAAAGAGGAGATGATCCGGTGTGTAGGGTATCAGACTCCAGGTGATCATCTAGTGGTGGCCTATGCTGAACATAGACCATCTAAGCTCAACAACCCCTTTAACCCCACATATTACAGAGTTATATCGACATTACTGCATTGATAAATTCAGCATTAACATCAGTTTCATTAATGATTGAATTACCAGATCACATTAGTACGATCTTCAAGAAAAACTCCCTTCTATACACACTCCTTTAATTAAATTTTAGGGAATATTTATAATGGTAATTAAAGTTACCTTTTTCTCATGATAGTCCTGACCTTTGAGACCATCATGGTTTCTTTCAGTCTTCAGGATCCTACTCTGTGTCCTCCTTGCTATTTTGTGGGTGAAACTAAACATTGTCTCTATTCTAGTGCATTGCCGAAATGCTAAAACTTTCCACATAAATTGTGTTGATCATATAGTAAACCATGGATATTACCTTGTACTGCACATGTTGCCACAGTTTTATAGCAGTATTTTATGTGTAGGAGAAGTTGCTTACTTCTGTGCCATCGCTTACTTCCTATAGAGTCCATTGCTGGCACAGAGGTTAGCTCATTGTAATTAGCTGGTTAGCAGTTGATTTTTGGAGCATTATTAGATTTTTATTTTTTTTCCCCCACAGGAACCAGCATGATGGTAGAAAACTCTGCTTCTCAGCCATTCATGACTAAAACAGTTGCAGTCTTGGTCCTAATCAGGTATCTTGCAGTTTGAAGCACTATTACCCTGAAGATGGAAGATTTGCTCGTTAACTCCAGCCTCTCACCCCTCAGAAGATGAAAAACAGCCCATAACAGCAAAAGACAGCATTCTTCTGTAAAGGGCAATTAGGGAAAAATTGCCGGCAGAGTGTAAGCGCCCTCTAGAAGCAAAAGGGCATAGTGGCAGATGCGTTTTCCTAAAATTGAAGTGGGATTTACTTTTAGAAAGTGGGTTGGGTGCAAGCACTTTTTGATGGGATACGTTTGGGGATTTTGTCTTATGAAGCCATGTGTACTTGCTTTATAAATAGCATTTTTTCTACAATTGTCTTCCTTTATTTCTTTCGTGCTTCAAATATCAAATGGGCAACATGAAGCACATTTAGTTGTCATACTGGGTTCTCTGGTACTTTTAGAAGGGGCTAAAGCTTATAAACGGCTCCAAATTAAGGGGGTCATTAATGATCAGAAATACGCCTATATTAGGTGTTTTTCTGGAGCAAATTGCAGCACAAAGGTTATTTGCGCCCAAATCTGTGACTTTTCCCTGCTCGCGCCAGGTCTATAAAAGTGGACGTGGCGTGGGCGGGCTGGCAGGCCTGTCTCATTCATCATTCTACGTTTTAGGTGTGGAAAATGATCTAAATATAAGCCAGCAAGGAAGCTGGCTTACATTTAGACCGGCGTTGGGTACACCAAATTTATGTAGAGGCCGGTGCCTCTACATAACTTTGGCGGATTCACCACCAGCGCAGAGGCTTATTAAGAATGGCGTCAAAAACGACGATCTTAATAAGTGACCCCCGAAAGTTCTTAAGGGTTTCTACACAGGCCAAAACAAGAACTCAAAATGCCTAACTTGACAATTGTTTTAGAAGCATTTTTAGGAGACATTTTTGCCCATATATCGTTAGCCCTTGGCATTTTTTTATGTAATTTTTTTTTTTGCATGCTTAGTGTTTTTAGAAGAAAGTATATGCCCTCTTGTAATGTCACTTCCCCTGTATATCTGTATGGGGAAAAAAGGATTGGCAAAAGCACAGCATACCAACAAGCCATTAAAAGAACGCCCACACATACTGTACAAAAGAACAAAACAAAAAAAACAGACGTCTATGGAAGAAAAACTCCAGGCAATGAGGGAACAACACACCAGAGCCAAAGCTTGCCGCGATTTGCAAAAAAAACACTATTGCAAGAAAAACACTGCGGAAGATGCCAGTTAAAAAAAAAAAAAAAAAAAAACACACCAAGAGCTACAAAACCCTGTGAAAGCGCAGGACAAAAATGTGTGACACCTGCCTAAGAAAAAAATATCATAGTTTCCGGATCTCATGACAAGGTAAATTTATACCTTTCCTCTTTGCTAGAAATATCCAGAGATTAATGGTACAAGATGATCGGCTTTGGCTATCTTGGACCACTGATCTCAGAATAAAAGCCAAGAGGTAAGGAAGGACACAGTTCTATGGAAGAAAATTATGATTACTTAGGAGATTTCGCTCTCCTTTACCCAAATCTTCTGTTCTGCGATCTTTGAGCATCACTGATGTCAGTCAGAGAACAACAATTTTCCATGAGGTTTACAGAAATTAAAAATTGTACACATGGATAAAAAAAATATACATTCATTTTAAAGTAGTGGTCTTTTCAAGCAGGACTGTAAGCCAAAGTTCTCACTCCGACTCCTTCATAAATGGCCAATAAATTGTTATAACAAATTTACAGTAGTAATATTGTAACATCTAGAGATGAGCGAATTTCATGTTATGAAATTCGTTCACGCGTCGTTTGGTGGTAAAAGCAGAATTGTGTAATGGATTCGGTTACAACGGACCATAACGCAATTCTATGATGGAATGCATAACGGAATTCCTCTAAAGGCATTCCTACAAGAATTTTTTTGACTAACACAAACATGGTCATAGGTGCATAACCATAAAGGGAACATACAAATAATAAAAGCATGGCTGCATACCATTTCACATGCAAACAATAGAACTAAGAAATGGGGGTCATTATAAATTAAAGTGGTATTATACCTAATATAAATGAAGAAATAGAATTTCTTTGCGCACATTTTTAATCAAGCGTGTGTCCCATCTAAAGGCATTCCGTTATGCATTCCGTCATAGAATTGCGTTATGGTCCGTGATAACGGAATCCATAACGCAATTCTGCTTTTACCACCAAACGAAGCATGAACGAATTTCTAAATATTGTGGAGGTTAGCTGTACAAATGGTAGGCAGTCGGCAGGATTGGATGCAACATAAGGGTTTTATTGGAAGAAAAACACAACTCAAATGTGTTCCAACAGGATGGCTTGGCTTCAGCCCATCAAAGTTCAGTCACATAAAGCACTTATCTTCAGCCCTCATGTGTCATATAACAGTTCAAATTTTAAACAGGCAAAAATACAGGAGTCACCTTTGTGCAGAATCTTGTCTTTTCCCTTCTCAGGAACACTGTGGAGATGAATGCTCCCAAGTCCTCTGCAGACCAACACCAACCACACACTGACAGTGAGTCTTTTAAATTAGCTTCCAGCTGGGTGAGGTGGTAACACCCGAGATGGAGTATGGGAGTGACCTTCCCACCCAAACTCTTCAGTCACTCCTAAATCCCCGACCCAAATTCCAGCTACCACCAACTCAGCAATCTAACATCACTGGTTGCCATTTACCTCCGGGATTTACATCACTGAGAGCAGCAGCCTCAGTGGCACATACTTACCATCAATAACCTCACCCTTTGGATGCTTACATATTCCCCCCCCCCCCCCCCCTGCCCAAGGCCAGGGGACTGGGCACTTGACCCTGATAGACAGTAAATCCTTGACAAGGCATCAGCATTAACATGAAGCTTCCCTGCCCTGTGCTCTACCACAAAATTAAAGTCCTGCAACTCCAGGAACCACCGTGTTACCCTTGCATTGTTTCCTTTATTTCGGCACATCCATTTTAAAGGGGCATGGTCAGATACCAAGCGGAGCTTCCTACCTGCCAAATAGTACCGCAAAGCCACGAGGGCCCACTTTATTGCCAAACACTCCCTCTCCACTATTGAGTAGTTTCTCTCACGGGAGGTGAGTTTTCTACTCAAATATATGATGGGGTGTTCTTCCCCATTTACCTCTTGTGACATTACTGCCCCTAACCCAACCTCTGAGGCATCGGTCTAGACAATAAACTCTTTTGAGAAGTCTGGTGCGATCAGCACAGGCTGACTGCATAGTGCTTTTTTAAGGTCCTGAAACACCTTTTCTGTCTCTTGAGACCACTGGACCATTACTGACTTTCTCCCTTTTGTGAGGTGTGTTAATGGTGCTGCAATGGAGGCAAAGTTCGGGACAAATCTGCAGTAATAGCCAACAATCCCCAAGAACGCCTTCACTTGTTTTTTTGTCCGAGGCTGTGGCCACTTCTGAATTGCCTCCACTTTGTTTACCTGTGGTCTTATTGTTCCCTTACCTGCAATATACCCCAGATAGCGAGCCTCCTCCAACCCAATAGCGCACTTCTCCGGGTTAGCAGTAAAGCCAGCTTTCCTGAGGGAATCCAGTATGGGATTCCCAGTCTGTGCTAAAGACCACAATATCATCTAAGTATGCTGCTGCATACCTTTTATGGGGCCCCAAGACCCTGTCCATTGCTCTCTGGAAAGTGGCGGGTGCCCCTTGTAACCCAAAGGGCATCCTGGTATATTGAAAGAGCCCATCTGGGGTGGAGAAGGCAGTCTTTTCCTTTGCCTCCTCCTATAGGGGAATCTGCCAGTACCCCTTGGTGAGGTCAAGTGTGGTAATATACCTAGCTGGTCCCAACCTTTCAATTAATTCATCCACCCGGGGCATAGGATAGGAATCGCATTTAGAGACTTCATTTAGACGGCGGAAGTCATTGCAGAACCGCCAGGTCCCATTTAGTTTAGGCACTAATACAATGGGGCTGGACCACCCACTTTTGGATTCCTCAATAACCTGCAGAGCTAACATACGCTTTACCTCCTCAGAGACCGCTTGTCTCCAAGCCTCAGGGATTCTGTATGGTTTAATGTTTATAGTTACCTTGGGGTCAGTGACTATATCATGCTGAATGACATCTGTAGTGCCTGGCAGGTCCGTAAAAATATCCCTGTTCTGCTGTAGAAACTCCTTGGTTTCTTGTTTTTGGGGTTTGGACAAGGTGTCACCTATTGCAACCTTTTCAATATCTGTGTGACAATCCATTTGGGGTTTTGTGGCTGCTACCAGGGACTCTCTATCCTTCCAAGGTTTGATTAAATTGACGTGATAGAGTTGGATGGGCTTTCTTTTCTTAGGCTGATGTATTTTATAATTGACTTCTCCAACCCTTTCTACTACTTCAAAAGGACCCTGCCACTTGGCCAGAAATTTGCTTTCTACCGTGGGAACCAGCACTAGTACCCTGTCCCCAGGGTTGAACTGCCTCACCCAGGCCGCTCTATTGTACACCCTGCTCTGGGACTCTTGGGCCTTCTGCATGTGTTCCCTCACGATGGGCATAATACTGCTGATGCGATCTTGCATTTGGGCCACGTGTTCTATCACACTTCTGTAAGGGGTAGCCTCACTCTCCCAAGTCTCCTTGGCAATATCCAGCAATCCCCTGGGATGTCTCCCATATAATAACTCAAATGGAGAGAAGCCAGTGGAGGACTGGGGGACCTCTCGGATGGAGAACATGAGATATGGCAACAGACAATCCCAGTCCCTCCCATCCTTTTCTACCACCCTTCTCAACATCCCCTTTAAGGTTTTATTGAACCTCTCTACGAGGCCATCTGTTTGGGGATGATATACAGAGGTTCTTAGCTACTTAATTTTCAGCAGGTTGCAAAGCTCTTTCATAACTTTGGACATGAAAGGTGTACCCTGGTCAGTCAGTATTTCTTTTGGTAGGCCAGTTCTCGAAAATATATGAACCAACTCCCGAGCAATGCACTTGGAGGAGGTATTCCGCAACGGAATGGCTTCAGGATACCTGGTGGCATAGTCCAGCACTACCAAAATATACTGGTGGCCTCGGGCAGACCTAACTAACGGCCCCACCAAATCCATAGCTATTCTGTCAAATGGAATCTCAATTATTGGCAGGGGAACCAAGGGGCTCCGAAAGTGACTCACCGGAGCCATTACTTGGCAGGTTGGGCAGGAGCGACAAAACCCTTCAACCTCTTGGTAACAACCTGGCCAATAGAACCTTTTCAGGATTCTTTCCTTTGTTTTATCAGTCCCCAGATGACCCCCAAGTAAATGGGTGTGGGCCATATCAAGGACCATTCTTCTATAAGGTATGGGTACCGCCAATTGCTCCACAATTTCATCATGCATCTTAGTAACACGATACAGTAAATTATCACTGACAGCAAAATGAGGAAACCTTTGATCAGCATTAGGCTCCTGAGGTACCTCATTTAGTACGGTTACATTTTCCCATGCATGTTTCAGGGTGGAGTCTCGTAACTGAGCAGTCCCAAAGTTCTCCCGTGACACTTCCAAGTCCGGTACATTCTGCTCAGGGTTAGACTCCTCACCCTCATCCCCAGCCAACACTGCAAGGGGAAAACTGTCTGATACCTCATTGGTCACCCCTACAGCATCTGTTTGGGCTTCTTCCCCTAAAGGAATTGGGCTGAAAGAAAAAAAAGGTGAACATGTAACAGGCGTATCATTACAATGGGAATGAGACCAGAGTTCCCAGAACAACGGAAAATCACGTCCCACAATCAATGGATGTAATAAGTCTGGTACCACACCCACTTCATGGGTCACTGTCCGGCAGCCAGTCCCTACAGTCACTTGGATACAAACCACCCCACCCGCCTTTCAGGGATGACCAGGTCATGGGGTACGGCAGCACACAAGAGGGTGACCAGGCTACCCGAGTCCAAAAGGGCCACAACACTAACCCCATTCACCTGGAGTTGACGCTCCTGGGGACCTGGTTCCTGCAGGGGTGTAGCACTGCAAACAGGATGCGCAAACATGGAGAGGCGGTGGGTGGCACCACACTCCATTGGCTCCTCCTCCTGGGAACAGTGTGCTGCAATATGCCCCGATTGCTGACACTTCCAACAACGGACCTCAGGTCGGCCTTCGAGGGGGGCTTCAGAACGGGAGGGTACCTTTCTTGGAATGAAAAACCTCTTTCCCCGGGGTGAGCCACCCAGGCTTTGTCTGTTGGCTCGGTCCTCCTGCTCAGAGGTAGAAATGGCTGTGGAGGTTGCTCTCTGTCGACGACCACCAGAGGATCCCACAAACTGCTGTGGTTTACCTTCAGGCCTCAGACAGGTCTTTGTAGTCGTAAATCGCTCCACAAGTGAAACCAATTGATCCAGGGTTTTGGGGTCTCCTTGAGCAACCCAGCGGTGAATGTCCCAAGGAAGTCCACTCACATAGCGGTCGAGCACGATTCGTTCGACAATGTCTGCTGGACTCAGTGTCTCGGGTTGTAGCCACTTGCGCACAAGGTGTAACAAATCAAACATTTGAGAGCGGGGCGGTTTTTTCTCTTCAAACCGCCATTCATGGACTCTGCGGGCACGCACAGATAAGGTGACTCCCAGCCGGGCCATGATTTCTGCTTTAAGGATATCATAGTCTTTGGCCTGCTCTGCCGTTAAGTCAAAATATGCTTTTTGCGGCTCCCCAGTCAAATAAGGCACCAGAACCTCAGTCCATTCAGCCACAGGGAGTTTCTCCCTTTCCACAATCCTTTCAAACACTGCCAGATAGGCCTCTATGTCGTCATCTGGGGTCATTTTTTGCAAGGCGTGGTGCACTGCTTTTTTTACATTCACAGTCCCAGCTAACTCCTCCATATTCCTTGGCTGAGCTGACACACTCTCTCTCAGGACTGTAATCTGGTCCAGCAACAGACGGTTGGTTTCCTGCTGGGCAGCACTGACCTGCACAAACTGCTTAACCAGCTCCTCCATGGCAGGAGTCTCACTGGGCAACAATGTAGCAGCCTTTATCCAGGACATAAGCAGGTTACAGAGTCAAAAAAAAAAATGCAGCCGTTACCCTTAGCAACCACTTGCCCGCATCCGACACCATATGTGGAGGTTAGCTGTACAAATGGTAGGCAGTCGGCAGGATTGGATGCAACATAAGGGTTTTATTGGAAGAAAAACACAACTCAAATTTGTTCCAACAGGATGGCTTGGCTTCAGCCCATCAAAGTTCAGTCACATAAAGCACTTATCTTCAGCTCTCATGTGTCATATAACAGTTCAAATTTTAAACAGGCAAAAATACAGGAGTCACCTTTGTGCAGAATCTTGCCTTTTCCCTTCTCAGGAACACTGTGGAGATGAATGCTCCTAAGTCCTCTGCAGACCAACACCAACCACACACTGACCGTGAGACTTTTAAATTAGCTTCCAGCTGGGTGAGGTGGTAACACCCGAGATGGAGTATGGGAGTGACCTTCCCACCCAAACTCTTCAGTCACTCCTAAATCCCGGACCCAAATTCCAGCTACCACCAACTCAGCAATCTAACATCACTGGTTGCCATTTACCTGCGGGATTTACATCACTGAGAGCAGCAGCCTCAGTGACACATACTTACCATCAATAACCTCACCCTTTGGATGCTTACAATATGAAATACGCTCATCTCTGGTAACATCCAACTTTTTCTTACCATCCTTTAGGTAATGAGGCTACTTAGGGTATGTTCACATCTGCAGCATGCCTGATCCAGCACAAATGTCGACTGTTAGCCGGACTAAAGACTTTACAACCAAACGTTGCCTGATCACCACCAGACCCCATTATAGTCAATGGAGATCCGGCGTGAATTGTATGATCCGGCGATCTGCTGCCTCAGATGTGAACGAACCCTTAGATGGAACTTAATTGGAATACAATTTCTGAACAAATAGTTTTTCTAAATTCCTTAGTATTTAGTAAATTCCACACTCCAGGAAATGAATTTTAAAATATACAGTACAATAAAAGTTTTCAGCCGCAATGGCCTTTGTTCTTCCCAGTCGAATGGCACCATTCTGCTGGACTTAGGCCCCTTTTTATTTGGCGCCACAATTTCTTCACTATGTGGCATTCCGGTAAATGATAAAGGATACTGCAATTCATTTCCTGGAATGTGGTCCTTCTACAAAATTATTGGCTAGTCTCGGACCCATTTCTTGCAACCGATGGTGATGTGATATTGAACCATCAATGAACAATTTTCTAAAGTCCTGTGAGTAAATATGCAATATACTATGCATTTAATAACTGGAAAACACTGTTCTACACAACAATTTTAATAAATCTACAGTAAATTGGAATAAAATGAATATTTAAAGAGGACCTTTCATCAGTTTCAACATAGGCAAATTATGGTATTACCTTGTAGGGCGGCCCACACTGATGCCATGGGTGTTTTTTTTCAAAATCCCCCCCCCCCCATTCATCCTCTGTGACCCCCTGATGATTTGGCGCGCTGTATTATAATGAGCAGTAAACTCGCAACGGGGAGGAGACTCAGTCTTTCGCTGTGGGCATCTCCTTCTCCCTGGCTGTGAGCGCGATCCAGTCAGAGCGGACAGCTCACAGCCAGGATGAAGAAGCGAGATTCCTTCTTCCTGGCTGTGAGCGGTCCGCTCTGTTTGGATCGCGCTCACAGCCAGGGAGGAGATGCCCACAGCAGAAGACTGTGTCTCCTCCCCATTGCGAGTTTACTGCTTATTATAATACAGCGCACCAAATCATCGGGGGCCACAGCGGATGAAAAGGGGGGGGGGGGGGTTGGTGCTTTTGAAAAAAGAAAAACACCCATGGCATCAGTGGAGGCCACCCTACAAGGTAAAACCATAATTAGCCTATGTCGAAACTGATGAAAGGTCCTCTTTAAAAAGTATAGCTGCTATATTTAGTGCATGTCTTAAAGAGATTGCCTGTGAATAAATAATTTTTCACAGGTGCCACAGCCTGCCTTCACTATGGAAAGAATCTTACCTGACCACTGGCTCCCATGTGTCCGCTTGTTTACGTTCTCCCCAGCATGGGACATGTCTCTGCTAAAGCCACTGGTTGGCTGCAGCAGCACAGGTCATCATGCCCATGCCAGGGAGGAAGTAAACAAGATGCAGACTGGAAGATGGACACACGGGAAAAATTGTGGAGGACCAGAGTGGCGGAAAGCAGGTATGATTCTTTCCATAGCAGAGGCAGGCTGAGGGCCCCTGTGAAAAGTTAATTGTTCCCAGGGAACACCTTTAATACCATCTTCTTTATCTGTCTAGCAGTTCTAAGATGAATGCAGGCTTGCCAGTAGTGAACTTCTTCTAGTCTTTAGTGGAGGAACTTACTGAGTATGTGCAACAGAGTTTCAGACATTGTAGCTAAGGGGCTTGGAGCAGCATGAAGATACATAGTATAAGGGACAGGAAAGAAAACAAGAGAGGTGAACTGATTTTCACCACTAAAACATCCTGCTTATCACTGTTTATAGTATAAGGACAGGAGAGGTGAGAACTGATTATCTATCACCACTAGAACATCCTGCTTATCACTGTTTATAGCAGGCATCCTCAAACTGCGGCCCTCCAGCTGTTGTAAAACTACAACTCCCACAATGCCCTACTGTAGGCTAATACCTGCAGGCTGTTCGGGCATGCTGGGAGTTGTAGTTTTGCAACAGCTGGAGGGCCGTCGTTTGAGGATGCCTGGTTTATAGTATAAGGACAGGAGAGAACACAGGAGAGGTGAGAACTGATGATCTATCACCACTAAAACAATCTGCTTATCACTGTTTATAGTATACGGGACAGGGGAGAACAAAGGAGAGGTGAAAACTGATTATCACCACTAGAACACCCCACCAATCACTGGTTATAGTATTAGAACAGGAGAGATGAGTGGAACCTGCTTATCACTGTTTAAAGTAGAGGGTGGCCCACAAAAAAGTAGCCTGCTTCCAGGGATAAACTACCCACAAGTCACAAAAGATGATAAAAGTGGTCCCCATTCACATCTATGGGCACATTGGATTATGTTCAACAGTGATGCTGCAGATCGTGTTTGTGATGTTTTCCTTGAGTTCAGCCAGGAGACGTGGATTGTTAGTGTACACTTTCTGGTTAAAATTTCCCCACAGATAAAAATCACATGTGGACAAGTCTGGGGAACATGGTGGCCATAACCCCTTGCTTACATTTTGCTCCTCCGTAAACCGTTCATGAATCTGTGCCAGTGCGTTCGGTGAGGTGTGGCATGTTGCCTCATCCTGTTGGAAAAAGCAGAACATATTTTTTTTCTGCAGCATCACTGTTTAAGAGCTGCAAGCAATATCAGCCAACATAATCCGACATGCCCAAAGATACATAGACGTGAACAGGGACCACTTTCAGCATCTTTTGTGACTTGTGGGTACTTTAAAATAAAAATCCACTTGCTCATTCATCTTGTCATCCTATTGCTGGAGGCGGGCTACTTTTTCGTGGGTCACCCTGTATAAGGACAGGAGAGGTGAGAACTGTATACACGAGGATGCCTCCATATTGAATCATCACCTACCCCAAGTTCCCACAACAAATGGTGCAGAGCACTTCTGCTCTGCTCTCCAGTCTGTGCTGTCTGAGGCTTGGTGCAGCAGGTGCGATGACATCACTACATTACATCTGCTGCTTCCAACCACTGGCGGCAGGGGAATGGTGGAGCAGGGCGTTGACAGCTTCCTGCTTCACCGTTGTATTCAACTTTATCTGCGTCCTGATAAAACCAGAACATGCAACAGCTGTCTGTAGACTACGGAGGCTGAAGATTTAAGATGGTCTCACTGGAGCTGGAATGGTTGGGAGCCTTGCTGACATATACTATGTAAAACATGAGATCTATTAATACATTTATAATTTAGAACCTAAAACTCCATAATGAGTACCCCTCAAACCCCATCTACTGGGAATGGAGAGGTGGCTCTCTGTGTAGCTCTCTCCACTCATTTCTATAGGCTGCTCAGCTGTTTTCTGAACTCCCATAAAAGCAAACAGAAATGAATGGAGAGAGGTGGGCATGAATGGCTCTCTAAATTCACATCTGCCATGGCATCCTGGTTTTGAAATTTAGTAAAGGATCTGTAAAGGTAAAATACAGACTCCTACCTCATGGTACACCAGATTTCAAACAATATTTTCAACCATATTTCACGTGATCCAATCAAGGCATTAACAAAACACATGGATGGTCGGTATGAAAACAATGCACTCCTAGAAAGTGTAATGGCAGACTTGCATGCAAAATCATTACATATCAAGCAAATTGATTAAGTCATAAAAGGTTATTGTGACAACTGCATTTTCAGTGATATTTTATTATCCAGCGTAATGTTACTCTCCTGGAAATCGATTCATTTTCTATTCTTCTTCTAGTCTGTAATCGGTGGGGTGAATTAGACGTGTTCATCAGCTGCATATCTTGTATGATGAAGATTGGGAACATTACAATACACTAGTAGTGTCGACGTCCTTCTCTTTAGATCTACAAGTACATCGGATCAGTACTAAAATAACTAAGCCTGTCACTATTCCCACAGCGCTCCCAATTCCAACATAGGTGTATCCTCCTCCATATAATTCAAGCTTTTTCAACACATCCTGTGCATTAAGTCTTTCTGCTAAAGCAGCCAACTTCTGTTTGCTGATAAGGTACTTGTCATAGTTGATATCTATAATGCCAGGTGTAATGATTCTAATTCCAAAGTAAATGCGTTTGACTAACTTCAGGTCGTCTTCTCTTTGCACATCACAGCGATAAGTTCCAGCATTTTTCTCCTGTATGGAGTCAAATACAATCGTAGAATTCCAAACTTTTAGTGGTCGAAAATAGTTATCATTAACGCTTATAATCCCAGGAGCTATTCTCCAGTAGTAAATCTTCCTGCCACCTAAGATACCAGTGGGTGGCATCTGACAGTCCATAGTGAAGGGATCCCCAACTCTCAAAGTGGACACTTGTGGACCGCACAGCCAATTACTGAGACATTCCACCCTCACCACCTCACAGTCCTTGTGAATGCCAAATCTGTCTACAAGGCAACGTTTTTCTACCTTGCTGCCTATTCCACATGTCACACTACACTCTGTGGTTTCTATGACTGCCCTGATAGAAACAGTTTCTATTGCACGTGGTATAGTGACAGCAATTAGATCTTCCATATCTTGGGCAAGCGAGATTAGGAACAAGGAGGACAGTATAAGCAGGTCTTGTCTTCTGAAAAATTCCATTTTGGTGACTGGTCAGGATCTACCGTACAGACATGGAATGTTCAGTCTTGAAGCGTTCTTATCAAATTCTCCATTCTGACATCATAATCAATAAACGCTGGCACAAAACTGAAAGGGGTTTAGGAGGTTAGAAAATGATGGCTGCTTTTCTTTAAAATCAGCACCACTCTTGTTTATGGGCTGCTTAAATTCAGCTCAGTCTTACACAAGCGAGTAGGGCACACAACCTATGGACAAGAAGGATGCTTCTTCTGGTATAAAACAGCCATGTTTTTTTTTAATCTCATACAATCTATTTTATATCAAATGTCTACATACACCATTCCGCTGACCCCTGCTCCTTTGGTTCCTCTTGCAAGAGCATTATGGAACGCGCGCTCCGTCTGTAACAAACTGTCGTACATTCATGAACTGTTCATCTCTCACAACCTTTCCTTTCTGGGTCTCACAGAAACATGGCTGACACCCTCAGACACCTCCTCCCCTGCTGCACGCTCTTATAGTGGATTTCAATTCACTCGCACCCCCCGCCCCGGCTGCAAACATGGTGGAGTTGGTCTTCTCCTATCAGATACCTGCTCCTACAGCCCAACTCCACTGCCACCCTCCATTACGCTCACCTCATTTGAAGTACACTCTGTTCGCATCTACTCTCCCTCCAACCTTCAAGTAGCAGTCATTTACCGCCCTCCAGGCCCAGCCACCATCTTTCTTGACCACTTTAACACCTGGCTACTACACTTACTTTCTTTCTGCCGACATCACCACTATCATCATGGGTGACTTCAACATCCCTATTGACACATGCCACTCGGCTGCCTCTAAACTCCTGTCACTCTCTTCCTCCTTCGGCCTATCACAGCGGTCTTCAGCTTCCACCCACAGAGATGGCCACACTCTGGATCTGATCTTTACTTGCCTCTGCTCCCTATCTAACCTTTCTAATTCGCCTCTCCCCCTATCCGACCACAACCTACTCACCTTCTCTTTACTGGTCTCTTCTGCAGCTCCCCTGGTGCACACACTAGCACCCCAAGCCCCCCCCCCCCCCCCCCATCAGGAACGTCAAACATCTTGACTTTCGCTTGCTTTCTGACTCTCTTCTCCCACTCTCTACCATCTGTTGTCTCCATGACCCAGAAGCTGCTACCACCCTATATAACACCACAATAAGTACAGCTCTGGACACTTTTGTACCCTCACGCACAACAAAATCCGGAAAATCAACAGACAACCCTGGCACACCAACCTGACCAAAAAACTCCGACAAGCTTCCAGGGCTGCTGAGCGGCGATGGAAGAAATCCCATTCTAAAGATAATTTCACCGCATACAAGCAATCCCTTCTCATATTCAAATCCTCACTCGCTGATGCAAAACAGGCCTACTTCTCATCTCTCATATCTTCCCTGTCACACAGCCCTAAACAACTTTTTAGCACTTTTAACTCCCTTCTCCGTCTCCCAGCACCCCCACCCTCTCCTATCTTCTCAGCTGAGGACTTTGCCAAATATTTCAAACAAAAGATAGTCCACATCAGAGAAAGCTTTACTGCACAGTCCCCACAGACCCTCTACACAACTGCTCAGTTCTCTTCTCCCAAAACCTGATTCTCCACCATTACAGAAGAAAAACTCTCCACTCTACTCTCCAAATCTAAATCTGCGCACTTGACCCAATCCCATCCCACCTCATCCACAACCTCACCACAGTGTTTATCCCAGCCCTAACTCATCTCTTCGACCTATCACTAAACTCTGGTGTCTTCCCCTCTGCTTTTAAACATGCTACCATTACACCCATCCTCAAAAAGCCTTCACTTGACCCATCTTCCTTGTCCAGTTATCGCCCCATATCACTTCTTCAGTATGCCTCAAAGCTACTTGAACATGTCCATTCAGAACTGTCCTCCCACCTCTCCTCCTGCTCCCTCTTTGACCGCCTACAATCTGGCTTCCGAACCCACCACTCGACCGAGACTGCCCTTACCAAAGTCACCAATGACCTACTGACAGCCAAAACCAAGAAACAATACTCTGTCCTCCTTCTCCTTGACCTGGTCCTCTGCCTTCAACACTGTTGACCACTCCCTTCTGTTGCAAACTCTCATCTCTTGGCATTACTGACCTGGCCCTCTCCTGGATCACATCATACCTCACAGACCGGATGTTTAGCGTCTCCCATTCCCGCACCACCTCCTCGTCGTCGTCTCATTCCCTCTCTGTTGGTGTCCCGCAAGGCTCTGTCCTAGGACCCCTGCTCTTCTCTATCTACACTTTTGGCCTGGGACAGCTCATAGAGTCCCATGGCTTTCAGTATCACTTCTATGCTGACGACACACAAATCTACCTCTCTGGTCCAGACATCACCACCTTACTACCAAGAATCCCACAATGTCTATCTTCTATATCATCCTTCTTCGCCTCTCACTTTCTCCTAAACTTAACATGGATAAGACAGAATTGATCATCTTTCCCCCATCTTGTTCAACCCCCCCAACAGACCTATCTATCATGATCAATGGCTGCACACTCTCCCCAGTCAACAAAGCCTGCTGCCTTGGAGTGACCTTGGATTCTGCCCTTTCCTTCCGACCGCACATCCAAGCCCTTTCCACCACCTGCCGCCTCCAACTCAAAAACATCTCCCGCATCCGTGCTTTCCTTAACTTTGAATCTGCGAAAATGCTTGTACATGCCCTCATTATCTCCCGCCTAGACTACTGCAACATTCTCCTCTGTGGCCTTCCATCTAGCACTCTCGCACCCCTCCAATCTATCCTCAACTCTGCTGCCTGACTAATCCACCTCTCACCCCATTACTCCTCTCCCCTCTGACAATCCCTTCACTGGCTCCCCATTGCCCAACAAATTCACTTCAAAGTACTAACAAATACATACAAGGCCGTCCATAACCTGTCCCCTCCCTACATATCTGAGCTAGTTTCCCGATACACCCCCACACGCACTCTCCGATCCTCACAAGACCTCCTTCTCTCCTCTTATTGCCTCTTCCCACAATCGACTCCAAGATTTCTCCCGTGCATCCCCCTTACTCTGGAACTCGCTACCCCAACATATCAGACTCTCACCTACAGTGGAATCCTTCAAAAGAAACCTGAAAACCCATCTCTTCAGACAAGCCTACAACCCGTGACTCTGCTGCCTCTATACCGCCATGACCAACTTAACCTGCACCTACTGTGTCCTTCTCCCATACCATGTAGATTGTAAGCCCTAACGGGCAGGGCCCTCTCTCCTTCTGTACCAGTTTGTAACTCATCTTGTTTATGATTAGTGCAATTGTCTGTATTATGTATGTGCACCCCTTATCATATGTACAGCGCTATGGAATGAATGGTGCTTTAATAATAAATAATAATAATAATACACCAAGGATACATCTTCATAAGCAGGGTCCTCTCTCCTCCGTAACAGTTAACTATGTATGTACACCCCTGATCATATGTACATCGCCATGGAATGAATGGCATTTTAATCATAAGAATAAGAATAGTGTATAAGGCAGTATATGTATAAGGCAAGAAATGCAACTCGGATCTAAGGATTTTAAGATTCTCCAGGACTAACCCATTTATAATGACCCCACCGATCAGCTGTTTTGTCACTGGAATTGCACATCTCCATATACTGTGAGGTGGTCATGCCTGGTTACTGCAGAGCTGCTCCCATTCACTATGGATAGGGCATCAATAAATCAGTCCTGGAAAATCCATTCAAGGGCTCATGCACACAAACGTTTGCCGGCTGTGCCCGTACTGTGCCCTGCAAACAGCTTGAATGGGTCCGCAATCCGGAAGATATGGAGCGGAGTGCTTCCAAGGCATTTTGGTCCGTGCCTCCACACTACAAAAAAAATAGAATATGCTTTATTTTTTTGGGGGTGCAGACAGATCACGGACACATTGAATGGGTCTGCTTTGGTCAGCGCAGGCCACAGAGACAGTGCCCGTGCGTTGGGGACCATAATTTGCGGTCCCTAATGCACGGTACGTGTGTCACACATTTGTGTGCATAAGCCCTAAGGAGCAGATCTTTCAACTAAAATGCTTTAATTAAAAGGAACATCTCATGTATTTAATTTTAATTTCATTAAATCTAAAGATGTAGAAGAGAACTTATTGCTATCAAAAACTTTCCCGGGGCCAGCCATATACATGGAAAAGTGGGCAACGCCTCAAAAATTAGGGAGAAGAGAAAACATTATTAGTTCTACTCATGAGCCCACTGTACCATTTTCAGCAAAATTTTACAGCAATGTATTTTTCTGTAAGATATGGACATTATTTAGGACCGTATACATTAACCTCTTGAAACAGAATTCCATACATGAATGACATTAGCATTAAATTTATGTATACAGCAGGCTCAGAAGCGGAGGTCGCTTCATTTGTGGTAGGTGCTCGATGTATAATACAGCAGATAACTAGCTGCAATGACTGGAATCAGAGATTACTTCAATCCATTTAACCCCTCTGAAAATGTGGTCAATAGCGATCACGGCTTCTGAGCACTATATCTTCTCAGTCGCTATAACAGCCTTGGCCCTGGTGAAGGTTCCCAGGTCTCTCATAGTAAGCTGCCTGTGGCACAGCTTGACAGGCAGCCTGTCGAAATCCCACAAACTGCAATAGTAGTCTATTGCAGTGTATGGTGCAAGAAATCAGAGGATAGCATGTACAAGTCCCCTAAGAGGACTAAAAGTTACAGTTAAAAAAAATAACATTTAAAAACCCACAAAATAATGATTCAAATAATTCCTAAGTGTACATATAAAAAACTAAAAACTAACTAATCCCCTTCAGGACCCTGCAATTTTTTTGGCTTTTTCACTTCTTGCCTTCACAGAGGCTAACGTTCTTATTTGAACATATAGCTGTATAGGGGCTTGTTTTTTTAAAGGCCAAGTTGTACTTTATAAATGGTATTTAATATTTCATACAATGTAGTGGAAATCTGGAAGAAAATTCCAAATGGGGTGGAATTGGGAAAAAAAAACGCAATTCCACCACAATTTTCTGGGTTTTGTTTTTAGGGTGTTCCCTATGCGGTAAAACTGACCTGTCCCCTTCATTCTCTGGGTCAGAACGATTACAACGATACCATATTTATACAGGTTTTTTATACTGAAAAAAAAAATTTTTTCTTTACATTGCCATATTCTGACCTTCAGAACTTTTTACCTATCACAGGCTAGGGCTCTATAGGTATATCGCCATGGCAGGCCTCGGATCCTTCAGTGGGCTCGAGGCTGCCACAGCAAGCGGTTCCCTCGTTCTTAGCGTGGGAGAGCCATTCGTACCCTGGGAGCACAGAATTCCCAGTGAAAGATGCCATGATCACGATATCTGAGGGGTTAAATGTCCAGGATCTGTGTTATCGCCCATCACAGACATTACCTCGGGGTGTTTGCTGTGTAAGCAGCATGCATCTGGTGACAATGACACCAGCTCAGCTTCTGAGCAGGCACCATCTTTAAAGTTCATACTTCTACTGTGTATGAACAGCACATGTCCGAAAGAGAATGATATGTATGAAAGCACCTGAAAATATCTGAATTATTATGCTGTAGCAGTATCGCCATAATCATACTAACCCACAGAATAATGTCATTTTTTTTTTATGCATCGTGAACACCATAATAACAAAACCCCCCAAAAAATGGTTGCATTTTTTTTTTTATTTCACCACACAAATATTTTCCAATGTTCCAATACAAGACATGGTAAAGTAAATGCTGACATAAAATAAAAATAAAAAATACAACTTGCAATGGGGGTGTTGTCGTTATTCCTAGAGCCTCATCTCACTGTGCCCTCTCTACTTTGATGAGGTTTTTACTGCCTGCCCTGTTAATCACGTCAGTTGCAGAGAGAGCAGAGCCTATGGAGTAAGGGCAACGCCCCCGTTGCTCCTAGAGGCTCCTTTACATATAATAAAATCATTTTCACAGCACTGCGGGCATATATGTACTCTGGACCAACACAGATGCCTTCAGCTGCCAAGTGCACATGTAACAGGTCAGCCAGTTTCATAGCTACAGATCTGCTGACAGATGTCCTTTAAAAGATCTGCTTCGAGAGAAAGTAATGACGTTTCAGATTTTCAATGTAATAGGATTTAAATGAATACATGAACTCAAATCAACATAGCAAAATGTATTCAAAAGAAGAATTTTATTCCTCCAGCAGCTATGGTAAAACAGAAATCCATGGGATCAAAATGTATTTACAGAGGAAAAAAGACAAAAAACACAATAAAAAAAAAAAAAAAGTCAGGTGACAGAATAGCTTCCTTTCAGAGTACTAGTAAAGAATAGCTTGTATTGAAATTGTTAAGGTCATGTATTCTCAATCCTCACAAGAGGCTTTCTCCAATAAAAAGACTGCCGTAGAAAAATAGAAAGGGGCCGGTACTATCTAGTATAAATTCAGGCTCACCGAGATTGGCTGTATGCAGTCTCCATGGCAACAGACTACAAACACTTTCATGTTACTATGAATGCTTATAGCTTGTAGTCTGTTGCTAAGGCGTAAACTAGAAGCAACTGAGAATTTTTTAGTTTTAAATCTCAGCGGGACTAAACCGGCGCATTAAAAAACAAAATATATGTACAGGCAATTCCACAAAACTGCTGCAAGGTTCACAAGTATGTCTGCTATTCAACATAAAGCAAGAAAATGGCAGAAGAAACCCATGATATGTCCAGATAAAAAATATCCCATGATGTTACTGGATAGGACGATATCAATTTTAAGAGTCTGCAGAATTCTCCACGTTGGCAAGTTGCAGAAGGGTCCAAACCCAGAAGTCTTCTCACAACAGCTCAGAGATGGCACCTCCACCTGAAAAAAAGACAACACAGAAGTAGAACGTGATAACTGAGGCCTAGTTCACACGTAGTCAGTGATTTTCATCAATGATTATGAGCCAAAACCTTAACAAGTGCAAATCTTTCCATTAGGCCTTCTCTGTGTAGGCTCCAGTTCTGGTTTTGGCACACAATCCCTGATGGAAATCAATGACCAAATCACTGAAGTGTGAACTAGGCCTGAAGGTGAGGCTCCAACTTTTTTTTTTTTTTTTAACACTGGCTCTGAAGTAATCAAATGTATAATCTTTCTCCTAATATATCTTCAGCATCAATTTGAATTTAAAGGGGTTTTCGGGTTGAAAATTGTGATGGCCTACCCTTAAGATAGGCCATCAATATCAGACTGGTAGTGTTCTAACTTTCATTACCCAAGTTGCAATTAGATATCTGAAGGGGCCATCAGACCCACATCAATCTGATATTGATGACCTATCCTAAGAACAGGCTAGCAATATTGTCAACCGAAAATCCCTTCAAGCGTATGAATAGTTTGTTTTTACAAAGATTCTGGACTTCACACTTGACAACTCAATCGCCAATGTAAATGAAAAGGTGGAGCATCACTTTAAAATCACAAAGGCATGAGCAGGGGGGGGATGAAGCTGCAAAGCACAGAAGCATCTAGATATCACTGTGGACACATGTCTAGCAAGACATCTACTTGGTAACTGGTTCTATTGGTAAACGTAATCCAGCAATTCAAGGATCCTCTTATGTCCAAACCATTCATCCTCAGGTCAAACCAAACGGATATGATGAATTTTATTTTAAGGGGAAGCCTAGTCTAAGAGCCCATTTACATGGGTAGATGATGGGGTCAATTATTGGGAACCAATCTTCTTATGGGCCAGTAATCAGCTGACAAATGAGTTAACATTCTTTTGTAAGGTGATTCAATTGTTGACATGGCACAAAAAAAAAAAAATCTTGCTGGCAGCATATGGCCCTGAGATGTGCTGCTGTGAAATAATGAATCTGTATGGCGATGAATGATCCTAAAATGATCATTCATCACCATACAGCAGCGATGATTGCTGCATGTAAATGTTGTGAATGAACATTTAGATTGTTTGGACGTTCGTCCCCCGATCACCGAATCCTTCAGTACCCCGGACAGGTTTGACAGGACATAAATAGTGATGACCTATCCCTAGGATAGGTCATCACTATCAGATTGGTCGATTCTAACTCCAGGCATCCCCACTGATCATCTGATTAAAGATACCATGGCGCGCTGGAACTAGAACAGCTCCATACACTGTTGTGCCCAGGAAATGTACTGCAAGCTTAATCCAACTCACTTGATTTGGCCAGATATTTAAATTTTGGAAAACACTTTTAATCCCTCAGTAGCCCAAATCACCAGAAGTATTACATCAGCCTTTCTCCCCGTTAGACCGCAAGGGAGTTAACGTTTTGTCTTGTCAGTAATACCAGTAATTATATAGACTTTATACTGACACTGTATGCAATGTAGGGTTTTATAGTGTCTATTCCAGTCACTCTAAAATTACTTATGTGGCTGCAAACTGGCATTGTGTATCCTGCGGCTATAAGCTGACAACCCATTATGTCATGCACTAAACTCTGTGACAATTGCTACCTTTGTGTCCGTTGATGGAGGTTCAATTGCAGGGAAAATGAGGTGCCGAGTGGGTGATTAAGAGCATTGCAAGTGCTCAGGGGCTTCTCACCCCACTCCTTCCCCTTGATATTAGCTAAAAGTCCCCTCCCAGTTTAAAAATCACGCAGCCCAGTAGTGAGATCCAAGGACTGTGCACGTGCAGTGCTTTCCCTTCCGTCAGCATCAGCCTCATTGACAGTACTGGACATTCAGGATCCTGGGATTCACTGCAGGGCTGTGAGACATCGGGGAACGAGGGAGCTTTCAATCAGCATCAAGGTGGAGTAGGGGGGCAAGGTTGCCTTGCTCAGGACAGTCTACTGGGAACTTGCCAGCTCATTTATATATGGGATCAATCTTTATATTCATTGACGGAGGCTCCGAGAAAATAAAGTCTGCTTGTAGACTCTCCACTGTCCAGCACTGCAAGTCAGCAAATGCAGTCTGAACAGCACTAAAGCACCTAATGGGAAACGCTTCATATCCAGTTTTCTTGTAAAGCCCCATGCTACCTCGAGTAAGGCCATTACAGGCGCTCTTTTTATCAGACACACTTTACCAAGCTTTCTAGATTTGCTGTACTAACAATTTAACAAATTCATTCTATATAAACCGCCTGCCAATCAGTATACAGAGGGGCAATTTCAGTTGCTTTCTACAAATGGAACTGATTTATTGCCTTCAAGAAGACAAGGATAATACTTGAGTCTTAAACCAATCATTAACAGGGGAACAGTATGAAAAGTACCGGCTATAAATAATGTGTGCTGCTGGCTGACATGGGAGATGTGTGGAAATATAAATCTACACAATATGAACATCCCAGCAAAGATACCCTTCCATAATTAGTCCACCCTGTCTCGTGATGTTGCAGATAGTTCCCACCTGGTATGAAAGGTTTAAGACGAGCGAGGAGACGGAGGCTGCACGAAGCCAGAGGCACAGGAAGCAGAGGTGAGGTTCTGCACCTACTTGTACAATGCTTACCTGTCAGCACTTGTGGCAGCTCACTCTGAGCTTTGCCTTTCATTGCTGAATCCAGAGGCATGCCCCTGTCACCCTTGAAGGCGTTCGATTTAAATGGAGAGTCTCTCTCTTTACCTTTAGCTCCTTTTGGTCGTCCAGATTGCTTCTTCTTGGATTTACTGTCCCCTTTAGCTCCCAACAGCGGGTGAACCTCTGTCAGATAAGTTTCAACACATTTTTGTAAGAGATTGTAATTAACAAGCTTTTAAAAATTTATTTTAAAAAAAACTAGAATTTAAAGGGGTTATCTTAAGTCTAAAAGATCCCCTCCAATGCCCAGGCTCCCGATGTGCTCCCCGACACCCACGTCGCTCCGGATCCCTGCAGGCTACCGCTGCATCCCCCATGTCACGCAGATCAAAACATCTGGCAGCAGGGTGGAGCAGCCAATAGCAGGCCGCAACGGTGATGAGCCCCCTGGAGGCTGGTCATCAGCGCGACCTGCTATTGGCTGCACCCCCCGACACCGGATGTTTTGATCCGTGCGACAGAGATGAAGCAGCGCCGTTGCAGGGATCTGGAGCAACACGGGTGTCAGGGAGCAGGTAAGTATAATCAATATGAGGGGCCTTGGCATTGGTGGGCATCTTTCAGAATTTGCATAACCCTTTTAAGGAGAATCTGTCAGATGCTTTTTTACTCACCGAATGACTGCTCCAAACCTGTGCTTTTCAAAAGGTGAAAAGCAGAAGCAACAATTTGTTACAAAAAAAACAAAACAAAGACAAAACTTCAAAGTCCACTTGCGTCATATGCCAATTACCTTTCTGGAGTCAAGGAAGTGGAGATGCTCAGGAGAGACATCAAGATGGCCCTGGCCTAATCTAGATTGACTGATGTCTCAGAGCACATACTCCCCAAGACGCTGGGTGTACCTACCTTTGGCTTTGGGGAATGCACTCTAAGTATCAATTGCCCAGGACAAATATGTCAATTTTAAACACAAGAATATGAACAGCATGCCAACGTCTCAGATGACATGCACAACAAAGGAACTATTATACCCTTACGCACATTGTTTTTTGGACAAAAACTTTTGTTTTGGTGCATTTTATGAGCCAAAGCCACAAGTGGATTCAGGTGGAATTGGAAATATACATGAATGACTTATAGTTCTCATTCCTGCTGATTCACTCCTGGCTTCAGTTTAATAAAAAAAAATACGTAAAAAAAAAATAGATACATTTTTTCAAAAAATTCTGCGTGTAAAACCATTCTTGCCACATTCTTAATTAACCATTTGTACCCTGGTGTTTAAATAGTGTACAGTAAGAAATCATCCACCCTGGCTCTAGTTTTAACATACAATGTGAGCTCTGTGATGTATGGAACCTTTTAGAGTCAACGGGATGCCTACTTCAAGAAGATCTTATTGTATGCAAAGCCTCATAAAGAGCAATTGTAGATGCTGCAAATGCCAGTTCTAAGTAATGGGCATCAGAAGGTTAATGAAATGGAGATTAATGAAAGTAGATTTAGAGATTTAAAAAGGGTTTTCCGAGATTTTATTTTTACCAATGACCTGTCCTCTGGATAGGTTATCATATCTGATCGGGACCACACCCGGGACCACCGCCAATCAGCTGTTTTGGGAAGGAACTGGCAGTTCTGTGGCCTTCTTGCCAATCACCAGGCACAGCGCTGTACATTGTTATACTAGCTGTGCTTTGTATCGTGCTCAGCCCCATTGACTTGAATGGGGCAGAGCTGCTCCTAGGCCACTTGAGGCTACGTCTACATGACATTTGTTGCGCGACATTTTTATAATGGCAGTCTATGGTGTCACACTGCAACATGCTGCGACGCAACAGTCTCAGAAAATCCATTCGAGATGTTGTATGTGGCAGTATGTTGCAGTGCGACACCATAGTCTGCCATTATAAAAATTGTCGCGCAACATTGGTGTAACAAAATGTTGCAGTGTAGTTGTGCCCTATCTGTCACGCGACAAATGTCGTTGTGTAGACGTAGCCCGATAAATGAACGAGTCACTCAGCCTGCGAAAAGCAGAGAGAGGCCATGGCGCTAGTGCGAGCCCCAGTGTCTTCTCAAACAGCTGATTGGTGGGGGTCTGACACCTGGGACCCCAGACAATCAGATACTGATGACCTATCCAGAGGATAGGTCATTAGTAAAAAAAGATTAAAAAAAATAGAAAATCTGAGAAAACCCCTTTAACCTCTTTCCCACATCTACTGTACATGTACAGTGGATGTCAAGTCTTTAAAGATAGCATCTGCACAGAACCTGATCGACCACCATAGCTGCTGGGTACCTGCTATTTTACACAGCAGACAACCAATAACAGGGTTCATGGTTGGAGACAACCCTCATCACAGACTTTTAACCCCTCTGATGCCATGGTCAACTGTAACTACTACATCTCAGACATTTACCAGGAGCATATTGCTCCCAGCGGTTGAGCGGCTCTCCCACTACAATGATCACGGGAGCAGTCCAGTTACTATGGCAACTTCTCAATGGGATCCTTCTGGTGCTGTCACATTAAATTAAGCGAGGGATCTGAAACTTCCATTATTTAAGTCTCTGCTTGGAGTGGAACAATGCAGATCATTAACAGTGATGTGGAAGCCGCCTTATCTGGGTCGTGTAGACAATTGTTCAATTTCATATTTAATAAAGAAAGACTGATCGCCAATTTTTAACAGTGTCTTGTTAATATTACTATTCTAGACCTGGCGCTGGGAAAAAAAAACAACAATCTATTACCAGTTTTTAAGAAAGCAGCTATGACGAAAGATAGAAGCAGATTTGTCCAAAGCCCCACTTTCCCACTAAATACGATTAAAATACACCATACTGACCAAGTCACCAAAATCAAGGAAGACAAATGAGTTTTTTTTTTTTTAGCAAATCAATAAAACCAAATCCATAACAAAACATGCTGAAGATAAAACATATTAACCATGTATTTGACATTTTGTTTGAGCAATCACTAACAATATCTGGGAAATCACACAACTGTATGTTTTTGGCAAAAGAGAATCACGCACTTACCATCACTGGGAACTCCTTGTAACTCAACCATTGTGGTCTTTGGTTTCTTCTTTGGGGGCTGTACACCATCTGAAGAGGCCTGCCGTTTCTTCTCTGTTCCCGCCCCATCCTCTGTGAGTGACATTTGACCGGCGTCTGGAGGTGGCCCATAGGGATTTTCCTCTGGATCCTCTACTTCTGGTGCAATAGGTAGGTATAAAAGTGCTTTTGAATCTTCTAATTCTTCATCACTGGAAAAAAAAAAAAAGAAGCAGAAGTCAAAAGACAATAATACATATCTGTCCACACAGTTATGACAACTTTCTGGCGTCATTTCACAGTACAGAATGCGTCACTTTCTTGACAAATCCCTACAGCCAGAATAGTGGAGAAAAATGAGACATGGCCATCTTGTCTAGTTTTCTGCAAGGTTTCTACAAAAAAAAAAAAGAGTTGCAGACTTAAAAAAAAAAACAACAACAAAAAAAAAAGAATTCTAGAAAAATGCACTAAACTGGATGCTGTATATCCTCAGAAAACCTAAAAATAATCACCATGGTACACCATGTCACAAGCTTATCCACTTCACAAAGAATGCAACTTGGGGTAGATAACCACCATGTGGAATAACAGTGTAGCCACTAATAAAAGATCCCAAAACACATCAGAACTACAAGATCTCAGGTAACTTCACCTGTGCCACACCAAATGTGGTCTCTATGGTTGTATGTACCAAATGTACAACTGGGGCCTCTATGCCAGTGAAACTGGTCAAAAGCTTAGAACAAAAATGAACTCCCATCTATACCAAAATACTTTTGCAGCCATGAACACAACATCATAGACCTGAAAGTCTTGATATTAAAAAGGAATTTGAAATCTAAGAAGGACAGGATACGGGCGAATGGGGGAACATCAAAGTCATTCAGATTGGGAAGAGGAACCCGTCAGGGATGTCCATTATTCCCCCTTTTGTTTGCTATTGCAATTGAGCCGCTTGCCTGCTTGTTGCACTCATCTTATAAGATTGTAGGGTTTCCCTGTGGTACATGGGAGGAGAGGGTGTCCCTTTACGCTGATGACATGTTAATTTATTTGGGTAATGTGGAACAGTCTTTAGGTCCTGTCATGACACTTATACGGGAGTTTGGTGATAGGTCTGGTCTCCGTATCAACTGGGATAAGTCCACTCTCCTACCGCTAGATGAATCTGCTATAACTTATCCCAAACTCTTGTCCATTGCAAATTGCGCATCAGGTCAAATATCTGGGGAGAATGGTTACAGCAAATTCTAACAGTTATATTAAACTGAATGTGGAGCCGCTCTTAATCGCAATGCTGGATAAGATAAAGGCTTGGTGCAAGTTGCCGCTATCTGAAATTGGGAGGAGTAACCTTCTTAAAATGATTCTCATGCTCAAACTCATGTATATACTGCATAATTCCCCACAGAATATTCATAAAAATTGATAGGTTGTTTAGGGATTTGATTTGGCGCTATAAAAAGGCGCGGATTAGACTGGACACTCTGCAGAGAGGGAAAGAGGAGGGAGGGTTATCAGTACCGAATGCATGGCTTTATTACATCTCGGCCCAGCTGCAACAGTTGAGGGGAAGGGAGAGGACTCCTGGAGACGTTGCCTCAGCTAGATTGGTGGCACACATTATTGGGCACAGTTCTCCGGTGGCTTTATTCGAAAATAGCGGAATTGTTGGTAAGCTGTCGGGGCACCCCACACTTTTTATGATGCACAAGGTTTAGCAAAAATGCCGGGCGCCGTTATCAGTAAAGGGGTTTTACGCAGTTTTCCCCTATTTGGAGAAATCCGCACCTCCCTGAACTGTTCCAGTTAGATGGCTTTTCACCCTGGGAGCGCAAAGGAGTGAGATATTTATGTCAACTACAGAGTGCTGATGTTTTTAAGTCCTTTGAGCAGTTGAGAACTGAACTTGGTCTCCCACACACGGCCTTCTATCAATTTCTACAACTTCATCATGCCTTTCAGACACAGGCTAAATCCGTGTAGTTGAAATGCACTATGGTCCCGTTGTTTCAGCAACTTCTCACAATCAGTTCGAGTGGTCTGATATCATCTACCTACAGGAACTTGTATGTGAAATCACTGAAACAAGAGGTTTTAGCAGTCAAATCTAAATGGGAAAGGGAGGTCGGGCCGATCTCAGAAGAGCAGTGGAATTCGCTCTTAGCGCTCACTCCACAACTGTCAGTTTGTGAGGGGCAGCGTATGTCCCAGCTGTTTTTAATACACCGGGTGCATAGGACGCCAGAGTTTTTATGCCAGATAGGTGTTCGGGAATATGCGGATTGTCCTAGATGTGGCAGGGGCCCGGCATCCTTGTTACACATGTTCTGGGATTGTGCAGAGCTCCGGAACTTTTGGTCCGCGGATCTGGCCCTAATAGAAGACGCATATAATATTGCGGTTCCGCCTGGACCGAGAACATGTGTGGCCAGGATAGTAGACATCAAAGATCGGCATCACCGTCTGGGAGTACAGCGTCTGCTATTTCAAGCTAGGAAACTAATAGCTAGATTTTGGCTTAGACCTCAATCTCCGACTAGGGGAGAATTCCTCAATAGAATGTCAGATATAATACGCTTAGAGAAAGGTGTGTATGTTAAAAGAAACGGTGTTGTACAGTTTAACAAAATATGGGATAACTGAGAGAAATGTAGGATACAGTGCCCGGTTTAGCCTCTCCTCGTAGTTGGACTATGACGTATGCTGTATGACGGTGTATAGTGCTATGTAGGTCGGGTGTGAAGAGGTCTGCTAAACAGATAGGAGTACACCAATGGCTATGCCTTTGATATGTTAATAGGACGACCAATTTTGGAGTTCGGATCCGCTCCATCGCTCGGGGTGGGGGGGTAGTGGGCTTTAGTTGGGTAGGGAGGGATGGTCTTATGTTTATAAATTATTGGATGGGAAATGCGGTTCTGTACCAGGTATACTGTGTAACTAGATTACGTGATTTTATGTACTTCTTGTACCATGGTTGATGTAACTTGGGATACTCATGAAAGTAACTATTTGTCCGATCTTGTAATGCTATGGTATTTTTGTCATCAACTGTTGCATGTATACTGTGCAGACTATTTTCCTTTGTATTTTTGTGATTTTCAAAAAAATCTAATAAAAATTATCTGATTTAAATAGATTTATGTCCTTCTACATCTCTTAGGGAATCTGTCCCTCAGACCTCTTTGGCTCATCACATTCATTGATTGGATATCTAGAGGAAGGTAAAACTTCCCCACTCATCTAGAATTGCTAAAATAATTTACTGCTACAACTGTTTACTCCTCCACTCATACTGGCCTGCTTTACATCACTTGTCTAATCTACCCCATTATTCCCATGTAATTTAGTGTATAAAATATGTACATACTTCAGATACGGTTGTAATTGATGCCTGAGGAAGAGGTCTGAGTATTCAAGAAAATTTAGAGTTGTGTTATCTTTTCAGTTAGCCAAGGTATCAACAATTGGGGAATATCATTTTTAATATTTTTTACTTAATGGGTAACACGGTACAAAAATAGTTTTTACTTTAACAAAGTAGCCACTATATTTATACCATATCCCCTACTATAAAAGGAACCTATCAGTTTCATGCCACATGCAGCAGAAAACGGGAGCAGGTTCTCTCATTTTAGGAACATGTTTTTTTTTCTAAATCATTGAGGAGTTTCAGATAAAGAACAAAAGCCCTGATTTATCAAGATCAATGTGCAAATACTGGGTGTAGGGGGATATATCTCCCCCATAGTTTTAAAGGGAACCTATCAGTGGCAAAAGCCGCCAGCAGTAACTTCAAATAGCCGGCAGTGAGTTTCAAATGATGATTTTCTTGCTGCATTCAGATGAGGCAGAAGTATGAAAAACGTTCTTTTACCCTCCGTCCGCGCTATTTTCCAGTCAGGCTTGAAGTCAAGGGGGCAGCAACCTCCTTGCTTCAAGTCAAGGTAACTGCACCCCCTTCCCTGCCTCTTCTCCTGTGACTGACAGCTGGCTGTTCGGCAAAGCCAGCCAGCCGTCGGGCATAAGCGCCGTCAGTCACAGCGAAGGGGCAGGGAAGGGGTGGGTGGGATACCTTGACTTGAAGCAAGGAGGCCGCTTCCCCCTTAACTTCAAGCCTGACTGGAAAATAGCGCGGATGGAGGATAAAAGAACGTTTTTCATACTTCTGCCTCATCTGAATGCAGTAAGAAAATCATAATTCGAAACTCACTGCCGGCTACTTGAAGGTACTGCTGGCAGTTCGGGACGGCTTTTGTGGCTGACAGGTTCCCTTTAAAAAAAAAAGTTGGGCACAAGGAGAGGTGTCTGATCAATACGGACAGAAATTGTAAGTATATGCTAAGATCCGGTAAAGTAATGATTTAAAGGTTAAGGACCCCTTTTAAGTTTTCAGACATGTATGTTGCTTCTACCTGTTCCCATGGCCTTGGTATTTTTTTTTTTAGCTTCCGGTTAGGTCTGCCATTTCAGGCAGCCTTCCATAGGTATCAGACGGCTTCTCTCTTCTCTTGTTATGGAGCTTAAGGTCCTCCTCTCCATGTCACTGCTTACCACAGTCATTCTACTTGAGGGACATTCTTATGAGACAAACCCCTTGGCCGTAGGTCTAAAGGGGACGTTTTTTTGATCCCTTAGGACACTCTTACCTTCCCCCACGACAGCACCCCAGAGAGAGGATCTGCCCCCAGGGACAGGAAACCTGCAGAATAAAAAAGGTGGAGCCTCTCTCCCATCTCAGTGTGGTTTCCTGTTCCTGGAGCAGGAGACCTGCAGTTTTCTTTCAGGTTCTGCCCATAGCTTGGAAGTCCCAGAGATGCTCTGGAGAGTTATGTGGCACATACCTGCTGGGGTCTATCGCCATCACTCATATGTTGGGCTAGGCAGGACCTTAGGAGCCGATGCTGGTCCAGGCTGCCTCCTGACTCTTGTGGCAGGTGCGTGTGCGCTCCTCAATGGAAGCAAGGCCATGCTGGAACAAAATATGGAAGGAAACACCCTCATGTGAAGTGGTGTATTCCGCCGCATGCGGCCGGCATTCAACAGGAGTTGTATTGTCCGAGCGCCACGGAGTTACCCGGCATGCGGTCCACAGGAGGAAATGGCAGAGATGGACGCCACTTCCAGTAAGGCGTGCGTTCCACGTGACGCACTTACAGGCATGTGACCAGATTTGCGTTCCAATAACGGGGGGTAGAGGCAGGAGAATATAAAAGTAAGTCAGAAGGGTATATGGACCTCATATATATTATATGGTAGAAGCTTGATCTCTGCTATTCCTCCCAGTTAAAATCTATATAGTTTAATTCATTGAACCATTTATATATTCTATATTTGGTTATATGCTCCCAACTAGTGGCCATTTTTGGTAATGCACTTGTTTTTTCTTGTTCGTGATAACTGTGATTCATTTCATTGCTCCACCCCTTCTGTGTACCTCACTTCATGTTTCTTTATACTGCTCCAGCATATGCACAGGTACACATGTATTCTCATGTACACTTATGAAAGCATCATCTTTCGACCGCACAATACTGGAATCCATCTGTTCCGCTGTACTCTGTTAGCTGGCTTACAGAATAAAACAACTTTCATGGATAAACTCGGTGTTGGGGAGTTCAAGCTATCTGATAAAGATTGTCAGCAGTGATTATATCTGCTTATACTGTTATCCTTTATTTGGGGCTACACTTTGGCGACTGCCCAGGAATCTGTCCAGGCAAGGTTCCGGCTGTGTGAACATGGAGAAAAAAAAAAAAAAAAAAACTGATCCGGGAGAAGGCGAGATTTGTAACAGGGTTAATGTTCCTGGAGGGATACACCAAATGGAAAAGGATTTAAGAAAACTAGAGGAATGGTCAAAAATCTGGCAACTTAAATTTAATGTTGATAAGTGCAAGATTATGCACCTGGGGCGTAAAAATCCAAGAGCAGAATATAAAATCAGTGAGTCCTAACCTCAGTATCTGAGGAAAGGGATTTAGGGGCATTATTTCAGAAGATTTAAAGGTAGGCAGACAATGTCATAGAGCAGAATGCTTGGGTGTATAGGGAGAGGCATTACCAGTAGAAAGAGGGAGGTGCTCATGCCGCTCTACAGAGCACTAGTGAGACCTCATGTGGAGTATTGTGCGCAGTACTGGAGACCATATCTCCAGAAGGATATTGATACTTTGGAGAGAGTTCAGAGAAGAGCTACTAAACTGGTACATGGATTGCAGGATAAAACTTACCAGGAAAGATTAAAAGGACCTTAACATGTATAGCTTGGAAGAAAGAGGAGACAGAGGGGATATGATAGAAACGTTTAAATACATAAAAGGGAATCAACAAGGTAAGAGAGGAGAGAATATTTAAAAGAAGAAAAACGGCTACAAGAGGACATCGTTTTAAAATAGAGGGGCAAAGGTTTAAAAGTAATATCAGGAAGTATTACTTTACTGAGCGAGTTGTGGATGCATGGAATAGCCTTCCTGCAGAAGTGGTAGCTGCAAATACAGTGAAGGAGTTTAAAGGGCTTCTGTCACCACCCAAAAGTTTTTTTTTTAGGCTAATTAAAATCCTTATACTGCGATTTTTCAATATATAGGGCTCTTACCCTTTTCTGTTGGCTAGTTTCTTTAAAAACAGCACTTTTATAATATGTAAATTACCTCTCTACCAGCAAGTAGGGCGTCTACTTGCTGGTAGCCGCCGCATCCTCCTTTAAAAAAAAACGCCCCCCTCCTCCTGCTGATTGACAGGGCCAGGAAGCGCTCTCCTCCTCCGACTGGTCCTGTCTGCAATTCAAATCCCGCACCTGCACCTCATTCGGCGCTGGCGCTCTGAGAGAAGGACGCTCGCTTCCTGCGCACTGAGGGAGCAAACGTTCTTCTCTCAGAGCGCCAGCGCCGAATGAGGTGCAGGCGCGGGATTTGAATTGCAGACAGGACCAGTCGGAGGAGGAGAGCGCTCCCTGGCCCTGTCAATCAGCAGGAGGAGGGGGCGTTTTTTTTTAAAGGAGGATGCGGCGGCTACCAGCAAGTAGACGCCCTACTTGCTGGTAGAGAGGTAATTTACATATTATAAAAGTGCAGTTTTTAAAGAAACTAGCCAACAGAAAAGGGTAAGAGATTATATATATATGTTATGTTATATATATATATATATATATATATACACACACATACATATACACACACACCCCTATACACATGCGAAAAGCCAGGCAGCACGCCTTTGTTGACTGAAAGATGGGTGCCAGCGGTAATCCCTCGATTCAGGGTGATGAACAAATAATGAAAATCCGCGGCACTCCTTGAAAGATGAAAAAAAATTCGCTATTTATTCACACATGTCATACAGCAACGTTTCGGTCACTTGGCTTGAGAAAGGTTCTGTGAGAGAATGGAAACGTTGCTGTATGACATGTGCGAATAAATAGCAATTTTTTATCATCTTTCAAGGAGTGCCGCAGATTTTCATATAATATATATATATATATATATATATTATATACACACACACACACACACACCACGGCATGGAAGGGGTTATGACGGATTCTCCGTAAATTTACTGAGAGTAGCCTGCTGAGCATAGGAAGCCCAGCAGGTTGTAGAAGGAAATATATATAATTTTTTTTTTTTTTTTACAAAAAGGTATCCATAACCTTTAAAGGGAACCTGACATCCAGATATTCAACATTTAACTATGTGCATTACCTTATTATTTCAACCATGTTGTCTCCGATGGTGCTGTTATTCTTCTTTTGTGTTTCAGGTTGCAGAGAAAATCAACTTTATTCCACCCTAAAGGGCACTTCTAAGTCTAGGAGGCCAGCTCTCGCATCCTTCAAGTCAAGTTCTTCGAATCTTCCTGTTGATTGATGTCTCCGAGCAGTGGCAACATCATCTCCACATCTCGCGCAGGTGCGCAGTGAAGCTGGGTGTACAGCACCTGGCTTCAGCACTTCTCTGTGCCTTTGTCATACAAGGGGGACAGTGTGCGTCTGTAAGGTTTGCATGCATCCTGGATGACCAGGAGCACCCCATAACTGTGCACAGCTTCACTGCACAGGTGCCCCAGAGGAGACAAAATGTGTCTGTGCGAGATGCAGAGAGGCGAGAGAATGATGTTGCCACTGCTTTAAAATGTCAATCAAGGGACAGGAGGCAGGACTAGAATAAAGTTTCTCTCATATTCTCTGCAACCATGAAACACAAAAGCAGAATAATGGAACCATGGGGTACGACATGCTTGAAATAATGAGGTTAATGTACATAGTCTTTGCATTATGAGAGCAATTCCTGCTCAATTCCCCCCCCCCCCCCCCCCCTAAATAATAAAAGCAGACTTAAAGGGATATTTTGGTTACATTAAATTATCCCCAATCCAGAGGATAGGTGATAACTATCAGATCGGTGGGGGTCCTATAGTTGGGACGCACAAACGGGGCCCCTGTATCCCTGAAATGAACGGAGTGGCTGGTCGGGCATGTGTGCTGCCGCTCCATTAATTTCTATGGGAGTTCTGCGCACTAGACAATCTCTGGAATTCCCATCGAAATTAATGAACCCACCGGCCACTCAGTTTATTTCAGGGGACTGCAGGGGTAGAGGGCTCATGTTCTTGTGACCACTAAGGGTCCCAGCCGTAGGACCCCCACCGATCTAATAGTTATCATCCTACTCTGTGGATAGGGGATAATTTCATGTAACCAGAATACCCTTTTAAGAGTAAATCAAGCTTAGGCATTCACTATATTAATGAGGTACATTGTCCTCGCCTTACAAAAGGTTAACTAACTTCAGCCGACAAACTAATAAGATGTGTAGCCAATGTTTTCTAGGAGTTCAAAACGTGATATATAAGAAACATACATTATGGAATGCACACAACATAAATGTTAGAAAGAGTGAGGTACCTGCTGCAAAAGGCAGCAATACGGTCCACGCTAGTCACATCCACTTCTTCATCTTCTGCAGCATCACCTCCTGAACATTAGAAAAACAGATAACGTTATAATGAACCACGTAAATCTCAACCTTGTGAACATCTTGAACTTGAACCCTTGGCAAATTTTCAGAAATAAACTAAACCTACTAGATTCTTTAACACTGTTCCCTCAAATAATTACAAAGAGCTATTGAGCTATGTACACTGTAAGTTCTTAAATTCTCATCTTGAGATGATCTCCCACCTGGAGTCAGCAGTCAGAGGGGTTTGGGACTAGGAAGGCAGCCGAGCAGACTGTGCTATGCTGCTTCTGTAACGTGTGGGACACAGTGTATAGCTTGCTGTGCCATGCCTTTTCCGTAACTCCATTAACTCATATGGGAACTACGGAATAGCGCAGCCACTCGAACCTCTAGATTCATCCCAACTTAGGAATACCTCCAACACCAAAGCAAAAATGGCTGTATAAGGCTCCATTCACACATCCGCAATTCCGTTCCCCAAAATGCGGAATTGCGGACCCACTCATTTCTATGGGGCTGCACGATGTGCGGCCCCAATCCGGACCCGCACTTCCGGGTCCACATTTCCGTTCCCGAGAAAAATAGAACATGCCATATTCTTGTCCGCAATTGCAGACAAGAATAGGCATTTTCTATTAGGGCCGGCGATGTGCTGTCAGCAAAATGCGGAAGGCACATTGCCGATGTCCGTGTTTTGCAGATCTGCAAAAAACACACGGATATGTGAATGGACCCCAATTCTGAGCTGTACAAGTTGCCAAAATGATGACATGCCGCATCAGTGCTCTCCAGCTACTGGCTGAATATACTACTGAGGGCTCTCTCATCCACTTTAACTGCTTCACCTTGCATTTGGACAGGAAAGTAGTTACTAAAGGCTACATGTACACGAACGTTGTTTGTTTCAGTGTCCGTTCCGTTTTTTGGGGGGATAGGATGCGAACCCATTCATTTCAATGGGTCAGCAAAAAATGCAGACAGAACACCGTATGCTGTCCGCATCAGCATGTCTGTTCCGTAGCCCCGCTAAAAAAGTAGAACGTGTCCTATTCTTGTCCGTTTTAGGCATTGTTACAATGGATCCGCAAAAAACAAAACAAAAACAAAAAAAACGGATGGCATCTGTTTTTTTGCGGATCCACAATTTGCAGACCACAAAACACATACGGTCGTGTGCATGTAGCCAAAATGGGGCAGCGTTCTCAGTATTACCAGTATCATGAGAAAAGTTAACCCAAGAGTCGTACCCAGGGCACAGCAGCAAGTCTGTGTGGAGGAGCATCATCCAATAGCTGCACAGACGAGGGCATGGTTCTGCCAACTGTCCAGTACAGTCCAGTATCAAGCAGCTACACTACTATTGCAATCTTATAGGGAATGTGCCACCAGAAAAAGGACATTGTTTAAACACACGTTTTTATATTTTTGTTGAGTTTTTTTAATTCATCTATATTTTAAGAAATGTATATAATCCTAGTTTTACACTGGCCACTAGGTCTAAGATATGACTTCCTGTCTTTAGAGCAGCTACATAGGCTATAGAAACAATGGACAAAGGGTAAAAAATTTGAATCGAGGATTTTTTTTTTGTCGAATTACTCGAGTAATCAATTTAGCCCTAATATAAAGGTGTTACTTCACAATGAAATCCTGCCTGTGATAACATAGCTACTGAAAAGTTACCTGTACAGAACAGGAAATAATGACCTATTTTTAGACCTAGTGACCAGTGTGAAGACAAAAACACCCCAAATAAAAACAACAAACAAACAAACATAAAAATTTTATTTAAAAAGGGAACGTGTCACCACCATTAAACGCATTTAACTGCTTATCTGGTGCTGTAGGTCTCCTGGAGTGCGTTCTAAGCATACCTGTAGGTGCATTCTAAATGTATTTGTGCTGTCAAAAAACAATTTTATAAATATGCTAATAAACTTTAAAAAAAAAAAGAGCATTCATGGAGCATCAGAAAATGCCCTTTTGTTTAAAGGGAATTTGTCACCACCATCAAGCGTATTTAACTGCTTATAGGGTGGTGTAGGTCTCCTGGAGTGCTTTTTACGCATACCTGTAGGTGCATTATAAATGTATTTGTGCACCTTAAAAAACGATTTTATAAATATGCTAATAATCTTGAAAAAAGCCCAAGAAGCGGTACTTAGCCCAGCCACGCCCATTCCCAGTTTGCTCTGCTCCTCCCCTGATCTGGTATTCTCCTTGATGTGGACGTCACCCTGCCACAGCAGCAAAATCCAAGGATTTTTTTTTCTGCAAAAATTGCATGACCTAGATGCATTTTTCAGTCACACAACTTTTAACTTGTAGTGTTTATTCGACTTTAGTTTTCATTACAGAAGTCTATGGAAAAACGTTTGAAAAAATGCCACCCCCAGAGAATGCTGCGATTTGAAAAAATAAAAAACAGGAGAGCCAAATGACAAAAGACCGCAGAAAACACGTAACATATGTCCTCAGCGGTACAACACTACAGACAGTGATTGGCTGCAGTGGTCATATGCCGTATCCAGGCACGTCACTGCTGCAGCAGGAGAACTGGACCAGCGCCGCACTAACTGTGGAGATAGGGTAAGTGTAAGAGGTTTTTCCATTTAAAGCAATTTTAGGGCTTGTTCGGGACTTTTAATATTTTGGACAACCCCTATAACCCCTTAGTGACTAGCCCATTTTGGATTTTTGTGGGACGACTTGTATTTTTCATTGGTATCATTTTGGAGCAAATGAAGCTTTTGATAGCTTGTTATTACATTTTTTTTTTCTGTGGCAACTAAGAATAAATGAGCAATTCTGTCTTTTTTTTTTTTTTTTACAGCGTGGACTGTAGGGGATAAGTTACATGATATTTATGTAGTTTGGGTCGTTATGGACGCAGCAATACCAAACATATGGTGGAGATTTTTTTTTTGCAATTTTTTTCATTGGAAAGCATAGGGGACTATAACAGACAGCTTTTTGATTGATTTTAACATGCAATGCACTATCCCTATAGTTCATTGCATTTTAATGTCAGTGCTATTCTGAAATTGACCAGCAGACTGCACCAGAGAGGCACAGCCTGCTGGAAATTACTCAAGGCTGGTCATGGGCCTACATCAGACCCCAGCCAGCCTTCACACACAACGACACCCCGCCATCACATTTGTGGGGTGCCGATGGGAGACAGAGGGAGTCCGCTCCCTCTGTGAGCACTTTACATGCCGCCGATTTTCTTCTCAGCAGCGCAGTGGAGGAGTCTCTCCCTCCCCCTGTGCTGCTGCTGCCACCGCCGCCAATAAGAGAGACAGGAGGAGGAGGGGCTGTGGCCACTGCGCCAACAATGAAGATAAATGACCTGTTAATACAATATAGGAGGCGGGTGCTGGAATCAAATAGCCGACACGCGACCTCTATGACAGGGACCTGCGATAACCCTTAATTGACCTTCTACTAAGCATTCTGTATTAAAGAATGCTATCATTTTCCCTTATAACCATGTTATAAGGGAAAATAACACAGTGAATAGACTTTCATCCTAGCAACCATGCGTGAAAAATCTCACCGCATCTGCACTTGCTTGCGGATGCTAGCGATTTTCACGCAGCCCCATTAACTTCTATGGGGCCTGCGTTGCGTGAAAAACGCACAACATAGAGCATGCTGCGATTTTCACGCAACGGACAAGTGATGCGTGAAAATCACCACTCGTGTGTACAGCCACATAGAAGTGAATAGGTCCAGATTCAGTGCGGGTGCAATGCGTTCACCTCATGCATTGCACCCGCGCAGAAATCTCGCCCATGTGAAAGGGGCCTAAGGGTGAATAGGACAAGGGCCCCAGCCCCTAAAGGGGGCTAATAGTAAAGTATTTAAAAAAAATAAATAAAAAAAAAACACTAAGGCTACTTTCACACTTGCAGCAGTGTGATCCGGCGGGCAGTTCTGTAGTCGGACCTGCCCACTGGATCCGCCGATCTGCATGTGACCGAAAGCATTTGTGAGATGCATCCGGATGCGGATCCATCTCACAAATGCATTGCAAGAACAAATCCATCTCTCCGCTTGTCGTGCGGACAGACGGATCCATCTAGTATCTTTTTACACATTTTTACCGGTCAGCGCATGCACAGACTGAAAGGACGGATCCAGCATTCTGGTATTTTGAATGCCAGATCCGGCACTAATACATTCCTATGGGGAAAAATGCCGGATCCGGTATTCAGGCAAGTCTTCAGTTTTTTCCGCCGGCGATAAAACCGGAGCATGCTACGGTTTTATCTTTTGCCTGGTCAGTCAAAATAACTAAACTGAAGACATCCTGAACGGATTACTCTCCATTCAGAATGCATGGGGATATACCTAAATCAGTTCTTTTCCGGTATAGAGCCCCTGTGACGGAACTCTATGCCGGAAATGAAAAACACTAGTGTTAAAGTACCCTAAAATATTAAGTTTAAATCCCCCCTTTCCCAATTTTACATATAAAATATATAAACAATAAATAAACATATTACATAGCGCTGCATCCGAAAAGTCCAAACTATTAAATTATTAAAAACTATCGCCTATGCGGTGAGCGCCGTAACAGAAATAAATAAATAAAAACCATGCGATTCCCATTTTTAAATCACCTTGTCAGCCCAAAAAATAGGATAGGACTGTTCTATTATGGGCCAAACGTTTCATAAAATGCGAAATGCACGCTTTTTTGGGCGTTTATTTTTTGCGTGGTATTGAGAATCGCAATACTTTTTTATGGTGACGAAAGCGAATCAAAATTTTGGTATCGAAACAACCCTACGCCGATCTGATCAGCGTAGCGTTGTCACGATACCAAAATTTTGATTCGGTTTCGATTTGGCGACTAAAAATTTAATTTGGCTCCTAAATTTTTCAGTTCAGGAGCCAATGGCTACTAGGTATTTTTTTTTAGTCTGGAGCACTGGAGTGCACTGCAATAATAAATAAAAAAACACCTGCAAAGTTGTACATAGGTGTATGGCTAGATTTAAAGGCTAAGACATTAGTCAGGCCATCAACTGAAAATCCCCAAAGACCCTATAATGAAACAGCCAAACAAAAATGCCAACTAACAGTGCCCACCTTCCATCGCAAAACAGGGATCACTTTCTCCCAATGGGTCATAGCCTCCAAAGGGCGATCCCCACATATAAGTTGGTGACATATACTGTGCCATGTATATTCTTTTTACTTCTGCATTGTCCAGAAAGGCTTGGCTGCAATTTATCAGTTTATGATATGATATCCCCCACCGCCCTCACACAGGTAAGAGCTGAACTGTTTGATGTAGCTAAAAGTAGTTTATCAAGTCCAAATCAGTATCTGTCACCCATTACCAGTCTGCTCCGGTTCACTCTTATCTTCATCTTCAATATCAAACTCTGATTCCCGTTCCTCATACTCCACATTCTCATCTAACTCCTTGAAGTCTGGCGCAAAGGCACTCCAATTTTCCTGAAGCACAAAAAGCAAGAGACAAATAAGCATCAGGAAACACATGATGTCTGCTGAGCATGCCTACCTGCATAATGGGATCTTATAGTATCAGGTAACTAGCAAAGACACGACCCAGTTCCCTGGTCCTGCTTACAGCGGAGGGTTTGTTACTTTCCATTGGAATAATTGCTACCAGTCATTCATTCTGTTCCACTGATTATCGGCTGCATATCCTTGATTGCACAGGGAGATGAGCTGCCGATAATCGTGCATCTTTTATCCTGATGCAGACAAAGGAGTTTTTGACGAATTTGTTCATTGGCTCCTCAATTACATGGGCCAGTTAACGGGAATGAGCGTTCCTACAAACACTTACCCGATAATGGGGCTGAAGTCACGTGGTCTAATAGAACCCCAACTCTGAGCTAAACACAAGAGCACAGTCTGAGAGCGACAGAGACTGCACCAAATAAACAGACAATTTCTGTCTCAGACCAAGTGCTTTATTCACACCGATACATGTGAGTACCTTTGTCCACCATGATCCTGGGGCTGCTTCTGAGCGAGTGAGAAAAAGGTTTGGAAGCAGATTCTTTGTAAACTTTAAGGTTTATATTTTTGTCTGGTAATGTTACTCCAGTTTCAATGCTTTAAAGTTAATAAATCAAGCTTGAATCAGCTTGACAGGCTAACCATTCCCACCTTCCCAAACTGGAGTGAATAGTATTATATAAGCAATACGTCCAAAAGTTTCAAAAACAAATTTTCGACTTTTTGAAGGCCAAATTCCCACCAATATATTTAAGCGATTCCATAATATATTATCTGCAGTGGCTGGAAAATCATGAAGCACTTAAATAAAAATATATTTTTTCAATTCTGAATGGGATTACAACACATACCACTTGGTTTTGTGCCCATATGGAAACAACACCGCTTGAAATTGATGCAATAATTGGTCGGACCGGATGCCACTATAAATACAAATAAAATTACACAGACACAATAGAAAAAGAAATTATCATCACATGAAATGTAATTATGTTATTATTTTTTAATTGATGAAAGTAGAAACTTACAGCAACATCTAGCAAAAGTTCACCACGAGTTCCATGAAGAATTTTCACAAGGTTTCCAATGCTCTTCTCCCAGATGTACAGCGCATGTTGCCTTGCAGAACCAGCCACAATGTATTCACCATCCCCAGAAAAGCAACACTTCTTCCAGGGAGTCCTAAAAGAGGGGAGCAAAAAAAAAAAAAGAAAAAAAAAAAAAAAAAAAAAAAAAAAAAAAAAGTACAATTAAATTAAAATTACGTTTCTCTCCAGTGCAGGCACATTGCATCAAACTGGACTCCTCCAAGTGCAACTGCCAATCTATTTTTATTTTTGTAACATGCAGGTGCAGTGATACTGACCATTTTTGCAATATATTTTAATTACTGAAATCGTACATTTCTATTAGAAAACGCCTTAGCAATGCTCCTTTGTCTTCTGTTTAACTGTGGAGACACACTCAACACTGACTGTGTTATGTAAACAGAAGACAGGGGAGCGTTGCTAAGGATCAAAATGGGCCACTTTAGAGCTATTTTTATAATAGATATTTACGATTTCAGTAATTAAAGTATATTACAAAAATGGTCAGTATCACTGCCGCTTTACATTACAAAAATAAATAAAGATTATGAGTTACACTTTAAAGGGTTCTCTCAGCTGTGAGAAATATTAGATCTGTGCAAGTTTTCAGACTATTTAGCCATTGTTTCTGAAAAATACCTGTTCACCAGATCCTGAAGTTTCTGCATGGGTTCGGGCTCACCATCCCTGCCGCATGTCAATATTTCCCGTCCGTCGTACACTCTAATGATTCTATCAGCTGTGTTTATCAAAAAACAGCTAAAAAGAAAAAAAATATATAACATACATCGCTTATTAAATGTAATAAGAACTTTAGCACAGAGTTAAAGGGACTTTCCGATTTATTTTTATTTTTTTACTGATGACCTATCCTCTGGGTGTCCGACTTCTGCGGATCAGCTGCTTCAGAAAGTCAAGGAGCTTGCAGTAGTACCACGGGCTTCTCGCAGCTTAGCCTAGGCCACGTGACATCACTTTCATTGGTCAAATGGCCTAGGTACAGCTCAGCCCCATCGAAGTGAATGGGGCTGAGCTGTCATACCAAGTACTTGGTAGGTCATCATAATAAAAAAAAAAAAAAAAAAAGAAGAAGTCAGAAAACCCCTTTAACTAGTGAACAATAAAAGAGAAACAGGATAGAGACACATCGCAAACATGTGACACATGGACTGGATTTATATTTGTCAATTGGTACTGAGGGTGGGGGCTGGAAAACAAAGGAAATCTATAATAACCAAAACCAAAGACATCTTGCTTGCTTACAGATATTGTCAGATTTAAATCAACACGTCAAGATTCAGACCCCTGTTTAACCCTTTCTACCCCGGGCCAGTTTTCGCTCTTCTGCCAAGGCCATTTTTTGCAAATCTGACATGTGTCACTTTATGTGGTAATAACTTTGGAACACTTTTACTTATCCAAGTTTTCTAGTGACACATTGTACTTATGATAGTTATAAATTTGAGTCAATATATTTCACCTTTATTTGTGAAGAAATCTAAAAAAAGTTACCAAAAATGTTGACAAATTCCCAAATTTTCATATTTCAATTTCTCTACTTTTATAATAGATAGTGATACCTCATATAATAGTTATTACTTTACATTTCCCATATGTCTACTTCATGTTTGGATCATTTTGAAAATTACATTTTATTTTTGGGGGACGTTAGAAGGCTTAGAAGTTTAGAAGTAAATTGAAATTTCAAAAACCCACTTTTTAAAGAACCAGTTCAGGTCTGAAGTCACTTTGTGAGGCTTACATAAAAGAAACCACCCAAAAATTACCCTATTTTGGAAACGACACCCCTCAAGGTATTCAAAACTGACTTTACAAAACTTTGTTAACCCTTTAGGTGTTCCACAAGAATTCATGGTAAATGGAGATGAAATTTCAGAATTTCACTTTTTTGGCAGATTTTAAATTTTAACCCATTTTTTGGCATGGGGTAACAGCCAAACAAAACTCAATATTTATTACCCCGATTCTGGGGTTTACAGAAACACCCCTTATGTGGTCGTAAACAGCTGCATGGCCACACGGCAGGGTGCAGAAGGAAAGGAACGCCATATGGTTTTTGGAAGGCAGATTTAGCTAAACTGGCTTTTAGATACCATGTCCCATTTGAAGCCCCCCTGATGCATCCCTACAGTAGAAACTCAAAAAAGTTACGCCATTTTGTAAACTACGGGATAAGGTGCCAGTTTTATTGGTACTATTTTGGGGTACATATGATTTTTAATTGAGATATATATACATATATATACACACACACACATACACATTTTTTAGTGATGCAAGGTAACCAAAAAATTTATGTTTTGGCACTGCTTTTATTTCTTACATTTGAGAGGGAAGATCATGTGCTATTTTTATAGAGCAGGTTGTTACGGACGCAATGATATCAAATATGTCTACTTTTTATGTGTTTGTTTGTTTTAGGGCTCTTTCACACTTGCGTTGTCCGGATCCGTCGTGTACTCCATTTGCCGGAATTACACGCCGGATCCGGAAAACCACAAGTGAACTGAACGCATTTGAAGACGGATCCGTCTTCAAAATGCGTTCAGTTTTACTATGGCAGCCAGGACACTATTAAAGTCCTGGTTGCCATAGTAGTAGTGGGGAGCAGTATACTTACCATCCGTGCGGCTCCCGGGGCGCTCCAGAATGACATCAGAGCGCCCCATGCGCATGGATGACGTGTACATGCGATCATGTGATCCATGCGCATGGGGCGCCCTGACATCACTCTGGAGCGCCCCGGGAGCCGCACGGACGGTAAGTATACTACTCCCCCGCTCCCCTTTACCATGGCTGCCAGGACTTTAGCGTCCCGGCAGCCATGGCAACCCTTCAGAAAAAGCTAAACGTCGGATCCGGCAATGCACCGAAACAGGCCGGATCCGGATTAATGCCTTTCAATGGGCATTAATTCCGGATCCGGCCTTGCGGCAAGTGTTCAGGATTTTTAGCCAGAGCAAAAAGCGCAGCACGCTGCGGTATTTTCTCCGGCCCAAAAACTTTCCGGTCCGGAACTGAAGACATCCTGATGCATCCTGAACGGATTTCTCTCCATTCAGAATGCATTAGGATAAAACTGATCAGGATTCTTCCGGCATAGAGCCCCGACGACGGAACTCTATGCCGGAAGAAAAGAACGCAAGTGTGAAAGAGCCCTAAGTTTTACATAATAAAGCATTTTTGAAAAAACAAAAAGCGTTTGTGTCTCCATTTTCTGAACGCCCTATTTTTTTTATTTTTCTGCCGATCGTCTTGTGCAGGGGCTCGTTTTTTGCAGAAAGAGTTGATGTTTTTATTGGTACCATTTTTGGGTACATATGATTTTTTGATCATTCGTTATTACACTTTATGGGGCAAGGTGACCAAAAAATGTGTTGTTTTGGCGCAGTTTTTATTTATTTATTTATTTTTACAGCGTTTACCTGAGGGATTAGGTCATGTGTCTTTTTTATAGAGTAGATCGTTACGGACGTGGAAATACCTAATAGGTCTACTTTTTCTTATTTATTTAAGTTTTACACAATAATAGCATTTTTGAAACCGAAATAATGATGTTTTAGTGTCTCCATAGTCTGAGAGCCATAGATTTTTTATTTTTTGACTGTCTTAGGTAAGGTCAATTTTTGGGGGAAATGAGGTGATGGTTTGATTGATACCATTTTGTGGGACATACGCCTTTTTTTATGGTGTTTATCGGACAGGGTAGATCATGCGATATATTTATAGAGCCGGTCATTACGGACGTGGCGATACCTAATGTGTGTTTTTGTTTTTTTCTGTATTTTATTAGAAAATAAGGGGAAAGTGGCGTTTTTTTCCTTTTTTTTTTTACTTAAAAACTTTATTATTTTTTATTAAAAACACTTTTTTTTAAACTTTTTTTTCTTTACTTTATTTCTGATGTTCACTTTTGGGGGTCTGATTCCCTCTATATTGTAATGCATTGCCTGTTCATGTACTACAGTGAGAGGCTGGATCTCCTAGGCACCCGTAGAAGGCAGGTCCCGATGCCGTGCAAGGCATTGGGCAGCCTCTGCACAGCATCGGGCTGCCTTCTGACACATCGAGCCCCCGCCACAGCAGCGTGGAGACTCGATGCGCTCCCTCACCCGACACAAACCTCTTCTATGTCGCAGGGATTAATCCGCTGGCATCAGTTTTACAGCGATGCCAGCGGATACAGCAGGAGCCCGGCTACCAGGGACCGATGCCCGCCCAATCACCATGAAGTACTATTATGTCAAATTGCGGGAACGCAGTGGCTTCCTTGACGCAATAGTAAGTCATGTGTCGGGAAGGGGTTAAGGGTAAATCCACATACATCCAATTTGCTAATGCAAACTCTCCGCAGTAGAAAAGAAAATAGTGTGGATTTTGCTGTGGATTTCCATATTTTTTTTTGGGGGGGGGGAAAGCAGTAAACTCACCTACCAATCCCCTGGCACTCCAGTGATGTTTCCGTGCTCCCCTGTAAGTCCCATTTTTCCTGGCATCTAGAGATGCCAAGCCATCACTGGAGACCAGGAAACAAAAACACATGGGGTGGAAAAGTATCACTGGAGTGCCAGGTGATTGGTAGGTGAGGGATCGCAACATGCTAAACACCTCGCACATAATGATACAAGACATATTGATTTCGGGCAGTGCCACTTACGTGCCCTTGCGAGCAAATTCTATTGATTTGATTGCAGTTGTATTACTGGTCCCAGTTGTAACCCGGAAAGATGCTACCAATGTCTGAGTGTTTGTTTTCAACACCAAGATCTGAAGAGAATGATAAAAAAAATCTGTGTAACTTTGAGGCTACACTTTTCTACCAGATTTTCACAAAATCTATCCTAGCTCTTACTTTTCCCTTTGCATTCCCTGTATAGATATATTCTCCTCGTCGATCAAAAGATGCAACCACGTTAAGGTCAGAGTCATCATCCACTGGTAAGACTACATGACTGGAGTCTGACAGTGTGAGCATGACAGGAGCAGATTTCATGGGGCACACCAGAACTTTGTCCCTGTTGAGAAACACACATGTAAATAAGGGAAGCGATTAAAAAAAAAAAATATATATATATAGTACATGCATCTAACTGTGCAAATATTACTTATCATATAGACTAATACATCCAGGGGGTTATCCCATGAACAATTTACTTTGCTGGATCATGCTATTTTTTTCATTGGAAATCTTTAGAAAATTTTCCTGTGTCTAGAAATTGCAGTTACCGTATTTTTCGCCGTATAAGACTCACTTTTTTCCCCCCAAAAGTGGGGGGAAAATAGCAGTGCGTCTTATACGGCGAATGTAGCTGATTTTGCCCAGTTTTCAATGATACACCCGCCGCGATGCGGGTGTATCAGCTGTGAGGGAGGAGGGGCTGGGGGCGGCATCTGCATTAATAATGACAGCGGGGCCCGTGCAGTGACTATTCTACTACACGGGCCCCGCTCACTGTATAATCATATCTCTCTAATAGTTAATTGTTCTATGCATGTAATCGCATAATGAGCGCTAATGAGCGCTGTGTATTACCGTACTTAAAACTAGCAGCGCTCGCCGTTCGGAGCAGAGAGGAGGCAGGAGGCAGGCCGGGAGGACGGGCACTTGCAGCGTGAGTCATACGTCACGCGCCTGCACCGCCCACTTATGAATGAAGCAGGCGGCGCAGGCGCGTGACGTATGACTCACGTTGCAAGCGCCCGTCCTCCCGGCCTGCCTCCTGCCTCCTCTCTGCTCCGAACGGCGAGCGCTGCTAGTTTTAAGTACGGTAATACACAGCGCTCATTATGCGATTACATGCATAGAACAATTAACTATTAGAGAGATATGATTATACAGTGAGCGGGGCCCGTGTAGTAGAATAGTCACTGCACGGGCCCCGCTGTCATTAAAGCAGATGCGACCCCCACCCCCTGTATTGAGGGTCATTCACTACAGGGACACTTATGGAGGGGATCTGTGGATGACAGCATAAGATGCTATATATGTGTCATTCACAGATCCTCATCCTCATAACAGTGCCATCCAGAGAGGATCCCCCATAAGTGTCACCCACAGATCCCCCATAAGTGTCACCCACAGATCCCCCATAAGTGTCACCCACAGATCCCCCATAAGTGTCACCCACAGATCCCCCATAAGTGTCACCCACAGATCCCCCATAAGTGTCACCCACAGATCCCCCATAAGTGTCACCCACAGATCCCCCATAAGTGTCACCCACAGATCCCCCATAAGTGTCACCCACAGATCCCCCATAAGTGTCACCCACAGATCCCCCATAAGTGTCACCCACAGATCCCCCATAAGTGTCACCCACAGATCCCCCATAAGTGTCACCCACAGATCCCCCATAAGTGTCACCCACAGATCCCCCATAAGTGTCACCCACAGATCCCCCATAACAGTGCCACCCACAGATCCCCCATAACAGTGCCACCCACAGATCCCCCATAACAGTGCCACCCACAGATCCCCCATAACAGTGCGTCACCCACAGACCACAATTAGTTCAAAACCCACCAAAAGTGCACCTTTTTGGTTCAAAATATTTTTTTTCTTATTTTCCTCCTCAAAAACCTAGGTGCGTCTTATAGGCCGGTGCGTCTTATACGGCGAAAAATACGGTACATACTTGTTATGGACCCCTTGGTGATATTTTGATTCCCTCTCAGATCGAATGCCTAATATGTCCAGAAGTGATGAGAAGCTGCTGCTCCTAGTGCCCCAATTCTTATTGGTGCCTACTCAATAGTATCTATGTACAAAAAGATCCAGGCAGTGGGGCTGACCTACTGAGCATGTGTGAACTCTGGCAAAGGATATATTTGGTGAATGTTGCGAGAGGGAGTAAAAAGAACAGCAGGGGCACTATAATGAATAGCAATATCTAGACCAGGGGTGCACAACCTGCGGCCCGGGGGCCACATGCGGCCCTTGATACCATTCTGTGCGGCCCCCAACCATCTGGTAACAGACATGTATGCCTATGTCTTGTGGCTGCTCACATGCATTTTTTATGTATTTCTCCCATTAGATGGGAGTCCTAGAAGTGTAACTAGACATTAATGGTATATAATGTGTGTTCAACATGCCATAAGTACAATATTTCAGTTGTTAATACACCTTTAAATTTTAATTGCGGCCCTCGTCATTGGTTCAGTCTGGCAATGTGGCCCCCAACCAGAAAACGTTGTGCACCCCTGATCTAGACACAGGATCATTATTTATTAATTTTTTTATATCCCATTTAAAATAATATTATGTTTTCCCAAATCTAGGCGATAGTGAGCAGCTCCTTTAAAGAGGACCTGTCGCCAGTTTAAATACTTAAAGCTAAGCTAGTGGTCACCAGTGGTTTGTCAAGCGGGTGTCACCAAGACTCTCCCAAGATTCTGCCAAAAGTAAGCGACCTTTATCACTCTCCAATTATCACAGACAACAGAGCTAAAAGCTCAACACACAAGATAAACCTGAGTCCTCACTTCAGCCCGCAGTGAAAGCATGCACAGCCGGGGAAGAGAGGAACCAGCAGGTACCTGCACCATCGAAGTTGCCCTGGAGAAGCTCCAGTCCAGCAACCAGGAAGGTTGGGCTGACCAAGGCTTTCCACTTTCTGCGAAAGGGGACAATATCAGAGTAATGAAGATAACTCATGCTTGGGAGAAGAGTCATGATGATTACCCCCTTGGCAAAACACTAGTACATCTATATACTAGGCGCCAGGAGTAACGGTTCCCATAGTTTGAGAATGGGTCAGGGCTATATAGAGAGAAAAAATATAGAGAGAAAAAAAAAAAAAAAAAAGATACTCAAAAGGAACATTGGGCAAGTACTTCATTTTCTCACAAGGGGTTTCCAGGGAGTGCAATACTAATGACCTATACACGGTATAGGTCATCAATATCAGATTGTCCGGCACACTACAAAACGGTATCAATAAAAACTAAAAGATCATCCAACCAAAAATGAGCCCCCACACAGCTCCAAAGACATAACCATAACAAATAAGTTATGCTGCTCAGTATATGGCGAAGGAAAGAAAATAAATTATTTTTTCCGTTTTCATCTTTTTTCAATATTAAAGCAGAAGAAAAAGGACATAAATGTGTAGTATCGCTGTAAGGCAAACAACACTGGAAGGATTGAATTACTGATAGATAAAATGTGCATATTCATTACTGGTTTGTTAGTTTCCAAGTTTTGGTTGTATGGTGTACAGAAGTGAAATGGACAAGTTACGAACACAACCGTATGTGCAAAACAAATCTAATGTACAAACACACAGGCCCTTCCATAAAACACGTCACTTACTGATCCCGTGGGTGGAACTGGACTTTCAGGATAGGGGAAGGGAATCGAAACCGTTGGTCACAATCTCCAGAGAGGACATCCCACAAGGACACAATGTTATCAGTGGAAGCGCTCACTAGCTTGTGCCCATCTCTGCTCCAGCTGCAAAGAAAGCAAAAATGGATGAACTTGTAAATGCTTCTCCCATCCTCTTCAGTGGAGAGCAACAGTGTGAACAGGACCCTCCAATTTACAGAGATATATATATATTTTTACTTCTGATTCATCATTTTGTTGCTAGCTTCTTTTCCACCCAAAACTTTTCTGCTTATAGCAGAGCTGAAGGCCATTGCTTTGCCACTGGCTTTAATGGTAACATGCCAATGCTTCCCCATCGCATAACAAGACATCGGTGCCGCTCTCTGTCAAACACCTTGCTCTAGTCATTGTCAGTGGCGACTAAGGTAGTAAATGATCAGGATCAGGATCAGTTTTCCTCCGAAAACCTCAGCTGAAACCCAGTTGTCAATCACCTCCAGATTCCGTTGTGACTGCCCGGATACAGCTTCTGAGCCTCCGTTATCACACTGGGTTGTCTCACGATAAATACTCTACATTCTTCTAACCAGAATGTTGATCTGAATACTTGAACTGCATGCACGTAAATGCAATTACTGTATAATGCTGGCAGTGCGCGCCAGAGAAGAGTCTCAAGTCTGGCTTATTCATAAATGGTCACTGGCCATACACTGTACCCTTTCTATAGAAGAAAGCAGTCAACTATACACAGATGTTAGCTGGTTGAAGGAACCTCGTTTGTTTACCTGCTAGTCGTTGACAGAGCAGTGCTGAGCAGATGCAATTACAAACCGTCCCATTCATTTCAATGGGATGGCTCGTTCCTATTCAAGAGTATAGCGCAGCTTCCCTTCAACCAGCTGATCACAGGGGGTGCCAGGTGTCGAACCCCCGCCAATCTGGTATTGATGACTTCTCCTGAGCATAGGTCATCAATATTATCCCCTTCACGAATTTAGACATAAATGTATGTCCAAATTGCATGTAATTTAAGGTGATCGGGCGTACAATTACGTCCAAATTGCTAAAAAGTGTCACAGCCATGGAGTCTCCACTCTCCCCGAGAGCATAGACACCGGAGAAGGCAGCAAGGGACCTATCAGAGTGGTGCCTTGCTGGCGTTCTCTCTGATTGGTTACTCTCTGCAGGCTAACCAATTAGAGTGGCAGTGTGAAAATGACGATTTTAGGCTCTGATCTCCAGAGTCAAGATCAGGCATGACATACTCTGTGCCCCAGATTACCCAATTGTGCCCCCTGCATATCAGTTTCTAATTGATTAAAAAATGAAAAAAAAATTAATAAACTATAGCCCGTCCCACGAAAAACAAGCCCTCACACAGCTACCTTGGTGAAAAAATAAAAATGGATGTCAGTATATGGTGATGCAAAATATCATTTATTTTTAATACAGAAGTGATTTTATGCTAAAAAGTTGCAAAACATAAATAAACTATATAAACCCACAGAATAAAATTATATCAAATATACTACATGAGAAACCCTATAAAAAAAAATAAAAAACACTTACAGAATTGCAACCTTCACACAGGTAAATTAGTGAAAAAATAAAAATGGTATGGATTTTATCATTTATTTTTATTTATATTCTGCATGAGAATTGTAACTTTTGCCCACCTCCTAAAAAATGATATATAAAAAAAAAAATGATCAAAAAGTCAGTTGCGCTTCAAAATGGAGCTTGTCCCGCAACAAACAAATCCTCACACAGCTCAGTCAGGCTACTTTCACAGTTGTGTTTGGGGTTCCACTTACAAGATCCGTTTGAGGGCTCTCACAAGCGGCCCCGAACGGATCCGTTCATCCCCAATGCATTCTGAATGGATAAGGATCCGTTCAGAATGCATCAGTTTGGCTCCGTTCCGCCTCCATTCCGCTCTGGAGGCGGACACCAAAACGCAGCTTGCAGCTGGCCACCAATGCTTTTAATACTGGGGAGGGAGGGGGGTCTGAAAAACTCAGATCCGACAGTATATTCTAACACAGAGGCGTTCCCATGGTGATGGGGGCGCTTCGTGTTAGAATATGCTAAGAACTGTGTACATAACTGCCCCCTGCTGCCTGGCAGCACCCGATGAGGGGGCTGTGATTCGCACAATTAACCCCTCAGGTGCGGCACCTGAGGGGTTAATTGTGCGGATCACAGCCCCCTGTAAGAGATCGGGTGCTGCCAGGCAGCAAGGGGCAGTTATGTACACAGTTCTTAGCATATTCTAACACGAAGCGCCCCCATCACCATGGGAATGCCTCTGTGTTAGAATATACTGTCGGATCTGAGTTTTCACGATCGTGAAAACTCAGATCTGAAAAAGCTGTTATGCAGACGGAGCCGCACTGAACGGATACCATCGTTTGCATTTATAGGTGCGGATCCGTCTAACGCAAGTGTGAAAGTAGCCTAAAACAAAAAGACAAAAACAAAAAAAGTTATGGCTCCTTAACCACCTCAGCTCCCCTAGCTTAAAACCCCTTAATAACCAGACCACTTTTTACAATTCTGCACTACACTATTTTCACGGTTTATTGCTCAGTCATACAACTTACCACCCAAATGAATTTTACCTCCTTTTCTTCTCACTAATAGAGCTTTCATTTGGTGGTATTTCATTGCTGCTGACATTTTTACTTTTTTTTTGTTATTAATCGAAATTTACAGATTTTTTTGCAAAAAAATGAAATTTTTCACTTACAGTTGTAAAATTTTTCAAATAAAACTACATTTCTATATAAATTTTTCTCTAAATTTATTGTTCTACATGTCTTATCTATTGTTCTACATATTTATTGGTTTGCGCAAAAGTTATAACGTTTACAAACTATGGTACAAAAATGTGAATTTCCGCATTTTGAAGCAGCTCTGACTTTCTGAGCACCTGTCATGTTTCCTGAGGTTCTACAATGCCCAGACAGTAGAAACACCCCACAAATGACCCCATTTCGGAGACACCCTAAGGCAGGCATGTCCAAACTGCGGCCCTCCAGCTGTTCCAAAACTACAACTCCCAGCATGCCTGGATAGCTTACAGCTATTAGAGCATGCTGGGAGTTGTAGTTTTGCAACAGCTGGAGGGCCGCAGTTTGGACATGCCTGCCCTAAGGTATTCGCTGATGGGCATAGTGAGTTCATAGAAGTTTTTATTTTTTGTCACAGCCTCTGGGCTGAAAGAAAAATTGAACGGCACAGATTTCTTCATTCGCATCAATCAATGTGGATGAAAAAATCTCTGCCATAAAAAAAAAAAAAAAAAAAAAAGGGGGAAAGGCGTCTGCCAGGACATAGGAGCCCCGCCCAACATCCAAACCCACTCAGCCCGTATGCCCTGGCAAACCCGATTTCTCCATTCACATCAATCGATGTGGATGAATAAATCATTGCCGGGTATTTTTGCAAGATGGGTGGTAACAAGCCGTTGGAGGAAGCCCCGGCGACTAGGTCGTGCGGGGCCACAGCAGCCAATCTGTTCTAAAAACAAATGCCTGAAGAGGGGCACACTTGTGTAAAAATTGTCCACATAAAGATAGTACCCCTTGCCAAAAAAGGGTGACACCAAGTCCCAGACTGTCTTCCCACTGCTCCCCAGGTAGTCAGGGCAACCGACTGGCTCTAGGGTCTGATCTTTACCCTCATAGACACGAAATTTGTGCGTATAGCCTGTGGCCCTTTCACAGAGCTTATACAATTTGACCCCATACCGGGCGTGCTTGCTTGGGATGTATTGTTTGAAGCCAAGGCGCCCGGTAAAATGTATAAGGGACTCGTCTACTCTATACAGATGTTTTGCTCAGGGGTATACAAATCAGCAAATTTGGTGTTATGGTGGTCTATGAGGGGCCGAATTTTGTGGAGCCGGTCAAAAGCTGGGTGGCCTCTGGGACGAGAGGTGCTGTTGTCACTAAAGTGCAGGAAACGCAGGATGGTATCAAATCGTGTCCTGGACATGGCAGCAGAGAACATGGGCATGTGATGAATTGGGTTCGTGGGCCAATAGGACTAATTCATGCTTTTTTGTTAGGCCATGTTGAGGAGAAGACCCAGAAAAGTTTTAAATTCGGAAACTTGGACGGGTTTCCACCGGAAAGACTGTGCATAAAAGCTTCCCGGGTTGGCGGCTATAAATTAAGTGGCATACCGATTTATCCAAGAGCTCCGCAGTCAAGAACAGTTCAAAACACCCCAGTGCCGATCTGAGCTGTCTGAACCCGAACTCCAGACTGGGCGGTGAAAGGGGGAATTACTGCTGCGGCTGAAGTTGGGGGCTGCCAATCAGGGTTTGCCAGCACCTCAGGGACTCTAGGGGCTCTATGGGCCTGTCTGTGCAGTGGCTGCGACGGGGGAACTACTGCACGCGCCACCGTACGGCAGTGCTGGTACTAGGTCCAGGATGGGCTGCGCTGCTGGTGTATGCCTCACCACGTAATCCGACAGCGCCAGCCCCACTCTGCTGCCCTTGAAGCGGATCCTGCGCAACCTGTGGTCTAGCAACACAGGGCCGTGTTCCCATTCCTCATCCGACTGGGTCAGAAGCCTGTAGGCCTCTTCAGAAGAATAACCCTTATTTGCCATTTGGTCAACTAAATTTAGGGGGTATTGAGACTACCCAAGAAAAAAAGCAAGCCTGTCTTACAAATGGGAGGCTAGCGAAGTACCGAAAGCCGCTGCGATTAATAAATATTAAAACTGATTTTTTTTATCGCCGCAGCGCTTGTAAAGTGATTGTGCAGTGATCAAAAATCAAATATTTTTTTTCACTGCGGCGGGGTGGGCGTGGGGGAACGCACGTGTGGGCGACCGATCAGGCCTGATCGGGCAAACACTGCGTCTTGGGTGGAGGGCGAGCTAAGGTGACACTAATACTATTATAGATCTGACTGATCAGTTCTGATCACTTACAGATACTATAAAAGTACCAATGCTGATTAGCGATACGCTAATCAGCGAATCAGTGACTGTGGTGCGGTGGGCTGGGCACTAACCGACGCTAACTACCTAACAAAGGGGCCTAAACTATCCTAAAACCTAACCGTCAATACTAGTGGAAAAAAAAGTGACAGTGTACACTGATCACTTTTTTCCCTTTCACTAGTGATTAACAGGGGTGATAAAGGGGTTAATTGGGGTGATGGGGGGTGATCTGGGGGCTAAGTCTAGTGTTTGGCGTGTACTCACTGATGTGTGCTCCTCTGCTGGGACCAACCGACGAAAAGGACCAGCAGAGGAGCACAGCAGCCATTTAACACATTATATTTATAAATATAAAGTGTTAAATGGCTTTTGATTCGTTTTTTTGAAAATCACCAGCCTGCCAGCGATGATCATTGGCTGGCAGGCTGGTGACGAAATACTCCTTCAACTTTTGCCGGTCCGCAATGCGCATGCGCGGGCCGGATGTGTGCGTAATCTCGCGAGATGATGCACAGATGCGTCGCCGAGGAATAAATCGACCACCTCCGTACCGCGATCCGGAGGCGGTTAAGTTCCAATAAAACGTTGCTTTAGCCTCAAAAGGAGCAACAGGGAATAATGCACCCTAAAATTTGTTATGCACTTTTTCCTGAATACCGCAACACCCCATATGTTGTCAAACTGCTGATTGGGGGCATGGCAGCCTTCCGAACAAATTTTAGGGTGCATTATTTCCTGTTGCGCCTTGTGAAAATGAAAAGTTTGAGGCTAAAGCAACGTTTTATTGGAACTTAAATGTAAGCCAAGTGTTTCTAAATTCTATGAAACGCTTGTTCGGTCAAAAGGATTCACATCACCTCTTGATCAATTCCTTGAGGGGTGTAGTTTCCAAAAAGGGGTAGGTTTTGTTTCTAGGGGTACCTCAGGGTCTCTTCAAATGTGACATGGCACTTAAAAACCATTCCAGTAAAATATGCCCTCCAAAAACAATATTGCGCTCCTTTACTTTTGTGCCCTGTCGTGTGCCCATACAGCAGGTCACGACCACATATAGGGTGTTTCTGTAAACTGCAGAATCAGGGCAATCTTTTTTTTTTTTGCTGTTAACCCTTGCTGTGCTACAGGAAAAATTGATTTAAATGGAAAATCCAGGTAAGAGCGAGCATCGGACGTCACTGGGCTCGGCGCATGCCCAGTGACGAAGATGAAGCTGCTGCCCTCAGTCTCCTGCTGATCGCACAGGCGCAGCCCTCAGTGGGTACTGCGCCTGTGCGAGAGTTCGTTCGGCGTGAGGGAGGGGGAGGAGAGGCTGTGGCAGGCTGGGGGCGGCGGTTAGACAGTACAAGGAAGGCGGGCTGGGCACTGTAAGAGGGGCGGTACTGGGCTCTCTAAGATGAACAAAACGCCCCTCTGGGCACCTTCAGGACACATTTACATATCAATCAAAGTCGTTTTTTGCAGTAACTGCTGGACGGATTTCAAGATAAAAGAGCACAGCCTAATCCAGGTAAGCTGTGCTTCATGGCTGCTTTAAAATCGTTTTTTGGCTTAGGGGAGGTGACAGAATCCCTTTAAGTGTACAAAATCATGCCAACATATGGAGAATGTTAATTATAACTTTTTTGCGAGGAATCACCATTTGTCAGGGAAATTTTTATTAGACAAACAGTGCTCCAAACAAAAAAAATAAAAATACCTAGGGGCTATTGGCTCCTAAACTGAAAAATTTAGTCGCCAAATTTAAAAACATATATAATTATGATATAAAAAAATTGCCTCATTCACACGTCAGTGTTTTGGTCAGTGATTTCCATCAGTGATTGTGAGCCAAAACCAGGATTGGAGCCTCCAAAGACATAAGGTAGAGATCTGTGCATGTTCTGTGTTTAAAGCTGCACCTGGTTTTGGCTGGAAATCACTGACTGAACACTGACTGTGTGAATAAGGGCTTATTCACACGAACATGCCGTATTTTGAAGTCCGCAAAACACAGATGCCACTCGTGTGTCTTGCGCAATTTTCAGAACGGACTTCCCTTTATAGAAATGCCTATTCTTGTCCACAAAATGGAATTTTTGCGGGGCCACACAGTGCTGTCCGCATCCTTTGCGGCCCCATTGAAGTGAATGGGTCCGCACCCGAGCCACAAAAAATGCGTCTCGAATGCGGAACAAAGCCACGGTCATGTGAATGAGCCCTAAGGCATTACTGTGTGCAGTGTCCCGCATCTCTCTCCTCCTCATTCCATTTGGTCCTCTTACAGCTGAACTTAAAAACTTGAACTTTCATCAATGGTTGTGCGTGAAAATCCCAGTAACTGAGCAGATTGTGAAATACTCAGACCGGCCCGTCTGGCACCAACAACCATGCCACGCTCAAAATTGCTTAAACCACCTTTCTTTCCCATTCTGACATTCAGTTTGGAGTTCAGGAGATTGTCTTGACCAGGACCACAACCCTACATGCATTGAAGCAACTGCCATGTGATTAATGCGATTATCTAGTCAACCAATGAGAAATAGAACAGGTGTTCCTAATAATTCTTTATCAGACCCCTGCTGATCTGATATTGATGACCTATCCTGAAGATAGATAAACGTGAGAGTGTAGAAGCAGCACCTTGTGGTCTCAAGATAATGCGTTGGTCAATGCAGCAGCCTAGCCGTAGGCCCTTGATCCATCAGGCCTTGGAATACATATGTAGAAAGGAAGATGGCTTTGGCAGCATGTAGCAGTATCAAAATTTCTTTATTCGTACCTCCAGACACAAATGGCAACGTTTCGACTGTTCACCAGTCTTTATCAAGCCTAATGACATCAATGCTGGTAGGCATATATATACCCCCCCACATTAAAAAACACACCCCATATTACATTAACATGGCCAATCAATACATAATGGAAAGAATCTGTGCAAGTTGCTACTTACTGCAGCTGACATGGCCACCATCTCCGTCATGTGCGCCACGGCGTGCTGTCACCTCCAATGCGCAGTCGCGGCTTGCCGGCTTTGCATACCGGAAGTGTCATCCGTCGCCATGACTCCGGCCGGCACTGACGCCTTCAGCCAATGAGCTGCTAGAGGCAATCATTGTCGTCATCGCTTGCGCGACTCTCACGTGACATCCAGTACGGTGCGCACAGCCGTGCGTCAATCTCGTGGGTCACATGGATAGCACAACCAATGGAAACACAGTGCAAACACCGGAGTCATGGTAACGGCGACGCCGTGACCAGCGCAACCTATCAGAGAAATGTGCATAATCCATATGACAAAATGGATAACCAGTACATGGTCCATATACAAGGATGGATAGATCGATACTATCGGATCACAGACCACAATAGTGATCGCCACACCATCAATAGACAATCAAAGTATGTACATGCACATATCTATGGAGGTGGAGACAATGTACAGCGCAGCATCAAGCAATCATGCAAGATCGTCATATACAGAATACATTCTCCAAAATTTCACCCATCGGATGCTATGAAAGGCATTTTATCATATAAATCTAAAAATCCCTATGTTAGGGATGTGTATCACATATAAAAAATTATGATGTCCATATACTGAAGAGGACCATCCAGCGACCAATGTCAATCGATGGATGTGACGTTAAACTCCAAATTTAACCCGTGAGGTTGAAGGGATCTAAGGGTGTGGATCCACTTAAGTTCCTTTTTCCTAAGTATAACTTTCCTGTCCCCACCCCTTCTCAGATACCCAACGCTGTCGATTGCTCGAAATCTTAATTGATTAATAGCATGTTTACAATCAATAAAGTGTTTTGCAACCGGTTTGTCAATAGCTCCTGTTCTTATAGTGCTTTTATGCTTATTAATTCTTTCCCTCAGTTCCATTGTGGTTTCACCCACATATATTAGGCTACATGGACACTGTATCATGTAAACCACATCTGTGGATTTACATGTGTAGTGTCCCTTAATCTTAAACCGTTTACCACTATAAGGATGAGTAAAACCATCACCTCTCATGATGCAACTGCAGTTGCAGCAGGAGAGGCAAGGGAAATTACCATTCTTAAGTGGTGCTAATCTTTTCTGTTTGTCTATATCCTTACCCCCTATGTCCGCTTTGACCAATCTATCGCGTAAGTTGCGGGTCCGTTTGTATGCCATCATTGGGGGGACAGAGAATTCCTTAACCGTTGGCAATCCTTTCTGAAGGATCTGCCAATCCTGACGTAGGATGGTGGCAATATTACTACTGTCACCCCCAAAGATGGACACAAATGGGATACGGGCAATCTCTTGTTTCTGTGGTTTCCTCACCAATGTAGACCCACGTTTCATGGATACAATCCTATGTTTGGTACGGTTAATTAATTTATTGGGGTAGCCTCTCTTTGAAAATTTCATACACATCTCATCCATTCTATAATCAAATTGGGTGTCATCAGATACGATGCGACGTACCCTGAGTAGTTGGCTCCACAGGAGAGAGTTCACCATGGTCTAAGGGTGATTGCTATCGTACATTAGTAGGGTATTCCTGTCTGTAGATTTCTGGAACAGATCAGTGCTGATCCTTCCATTGTGCACCTGAACTCGGACATCAAGGAACTGCAGCTCACGGGCAGAATGCATCACGGTGAACTGCAGGTCCCGGACCCCAGAGTTCAGGTGCACATGGAAATCATCCAGTTCAGGTATAGTGCCTGTCCATATCAGGAAAATGTCGTCGATGTAGCGCCACCAGCACAGAACTCTCTCAAAAAATATGGAGCGATACACCAGCCGATCCTCGACCTCCGCCATGAAGATGTTTGCGTAGGTGGGGGCCACGTTGGACCCCATCGCCACACCACGCTTTTGTTGGTAGAAGGTGTCCCCGAAGAGAAAGTAATTTCTCCTCAGGACCACCTCCAGGAGGGCGAGGATCAGCCGGCGCGCCCCAGGAGAGAGCTCCGTGCTGGCCAGGGCCACATCGACGACATTTAAACCATAGGAGTGATCGATGGATGTATACAACGATACAACATCGAAGCTTACAAGTAAAAATTCTGCCGGCAAAACAAGTGAATTCAACTTAGTCAAGAAATGGCCAGTATCTCCGACCTGAGGAGAAATTACTTTCTCTTCGGGGACACCTTCTACCAACAAAAGCGTGGTGTGGCGATGGGGTCCAACGTGGCCCCCACCTACGCAAACATCTTCATGGCGGAGGTCGAGGATCGGCTGGTGTATCGCTCCATATTTTTTGAGAGAGTTCTGTGCTGGTGGTGCTACATCGACGACATTTTCCTGATATGGACAGGCAGGCACTATACCTGAACTGGATGATTTCCATGTGCACCTGAACTCTGGGGTCCGGGACCTGCAGTTCACCGTGATGCATTCTGCCCGTGAGCTGCAGTTCCTTGATGTCCGAGTTCAGGTGCACAATGGAAGGATCAGCACTGATCTGTTCAGAAATCTACAGACAGGAATACCCTACTAATGTACGATAGCAATCACCCTCAGACCATGGTGAACTCTCTCCCGTGGAGCCAACTACTCAGGGTACGTCGCATCGTATCTGATGACACCCAATTTGATTATAGAATGGATGAGATGTGTATGAAATTTTCAAAGAGAGGCTACCCCAATAAATTAATTAACCGTACCAAACATAGGATTGTATCCATGAAACGTGGGTCTACATTGGTGAGGAAACCACAGAAACAAGAGATTGCCCGTATCTCATTTGTGTCCATCTTTGGGGGTGACAGTAGTAATATTGCCACCATCCTACGTCAGGATTGGCAGATCCTTCAGAAAGGATTGCCAACGGTTAAGGAATTCTCTGTCCCCCCAATGATGGCATACAAACGGACCCGCAACTTACGCGATAGATTGGTCAAAGCGGACATAGGGGGTAAGGATATAGACAAACAGAAAAGATTAGCACCACTTAAGAATGGTAATTTCCCTTGCCTCTCCTGCTGCAACTGCAGTTGCATCATGAGAGGTGATGGTTTTACTCATCCTTATAGTGGCAAACGGTTTAAAATTAAGGGACACTACACATGTAAATCCACAGATGTGGTTTACATGATACAGTGTCCATGTAGCCTAATATATGTGGGTGAAACCACAATGGAACTGAGGGAAAGAATTAATAAGCATAAAAGCACTATAAGAACAGGAGCTATTGACAAACCGGTTGCAAAACACTTTATTGATTGTAAACATGCTATTAATCAATTAAGATTTCGAGCAATCGACAGCGTTGGGTATCTGAGAAGGGGTGGGGACAGGAAGGTTATACTTAGGAAAAAGGAACTTAAGTGGATCCACACCCTTAGATCCCTTCAACCTCACGGGTTAAATTTGGAGTTTAACGTCACATCCATCGATTGACATTGGTCGCTGGATGGTCCTCTTCAGTATATGGACATCATAATTTTTTATATGTGATACACATCCCTAACAGGGATTTTTAGATTTATATGATAAAATGCCTTTCATAGCATCCGATGGGTGAAATTTTGGAGAATGTATTCTGTATATGCCGATCTTGCATGATTGCTTGATGCTGCGCTGTACATTGTCTCCACCTCCATAGATATGTGCATGTACATACTTTGATTGTCTATTGATGGTGTGGCGATCACTATTGTGGTCTGTGATCCGATAGTATCGATCTATCCATCCTTGTATATGGACCATGTACTGGTTATCCATTTTGTCATATGGATTATGCACATTTCTCTATGATCGGTTGCGCTGGTCACGGCGTCGCCGTTACCATGACTCCGGTGTTTGCACTGTGTTTCCATTGGTTGTGCTATCCATGTGACCCACGAGATTGACGCACGGCTGTGCGCACCGTACTGGATGTCACGTGAGAGTCGCGCAAGCGATGACGACAATGATTGCCTCTAGCAGCTCATTGGCTGAAGGCGTCAGTGCCGGCCGGAGTCATGGCGACGGATGACACTTCCGGTATGCAAAGCCGGCAAGCCGCGACTGCGCATTGGAGGTGACAGCACGCCGTGGCGCACATGACGGAGATGGTGGCCATGTCAGCTGCAGTAAGTAGCAACTTGCACAGATTCTTTCCATTATGTATTGATTGGCCATGTTAATGTAATATGGGGTGTGTTTTTTAATGTGGGGGGGTATATATATGCCTACCAGCATTGATGTCATTAGGCTTGATAAAGACTGGTGAACAGTCGAAACGTTGCCATTTGTGTCTGGAGGTACGAATAAAGAAATTTTGATACTGCTACATGCTGCCGAAGCCATCTTCCTTTCTACATATCTATCCTGAAGATAGGTCATCAATATTCAAAGCCCAGATAACCCCTTTAACTCTTTCTTTGGGGAATAAAAAAATAAATACAAAAAATAAAAACCTTTCCACACCTACCATCACCTGTCTGAACTTCCAGCACCGATGGGGGGGTCGCATAGCATTGTATTGATTTACTATACACACTAAGAATATATACAGTGGTCTGAGGTTACAAATACAGGTAATAGGGTACAACAGGGTTAAGCAAAACAAAAAAGTCAGTTTACCAGATGGATAAGTCCTTTTGGGTTGTGATGAGTTCTTAGCTGTATTCACAAGGAGGGTGTATTCACAAGGAGGGCAGTGATGTCAGCAGGTTACAGGTCCCTCTTAACCAGTGTGCCTCCAGCTGTTGCAAAACTACAACTCCTAGCATGCCCAGACAGCCTTTGGCTGTGCGGGCATGCTGGGAGTTGTAGTTTTGCAACAGCTGGAGGCACACTGGTTGGGAAACACTGGTCTAAACACATGGCACGATGTGACCCTCCTTCAGAGAAAAGACACGCCTGCTTGCTGGCACAAGCCTTTGAAACTGTAGCCGGCCCCTCCTCTTCCCGCCTCTGGGAAGGGTCCCCCCCTCCCTGTTGATCCTGGCAGCTCAATGACCCACAAAACCCTTTAGGGTTCACAGATCCAGACCAGAAGGTCACAGGGAGATGGTTCTGGGACCAACGGATCTGCCTGGGTTTCGGCTACCAGTAGAGTCCAAGCATGGTACCGTTATTTGGGTTCTGTGGGGAGATATGTATATCTCCTCTCCCTGGCACCCGACCTCCAACCTATGACCATGGGCATGTTAGTCTTTGCCCGAGGATCGCATAAATATATTTGACTTATGTCTGCGATTCATAATTCCTTATGAACTGCCGGTTCCATGATGTCTGGGGGAAAATGATAGATCTGGGCAAGGGCTGAGACCCCTTACAGAAATGTTTTCCTGTAGGATTAGCTGGCCTCCGTACTGGCTGGTTGAGGTGTGAATTTGTACGCACGTGGCCTCCTTGAAGCCAGGACCCCTGTGGAGTTCACTACCTCTGCTATCTGACAAGCAGATGGTTGGTGTGAGAACTTATTTTGCAGGCATACTGACAAAGGTGAATCAGATGAATATCATGGCTGCCATTAAATAATGATCCATATTCCTCACAGATGGTCTATCCTGAGGATAGCTCATCAATATGAGAAAACCGGAAATCTCCTTTAAAGGGAACCAGTCAACTATTTCATGCTGCCCTCACTGATGGACATGCTGAATTTGATCTATCATCAAGGGGATTCTGAGAAGAGTGCGGCTTATTCATGAGCTCTGATCTAACTATTTTTGGATGGTATATCCTGTAGTCTTCCGTGGGCTCCTATTATTTAATCAAATAGCACTTGAGAGGATATTGTAGGCGATTTATCCTCAGGACAGGTCATCAATATCAGATCAGCGGGGGGCTGACTCCCAGCACCCTTACCGATTAGTTGTTTGAAGAGAACGCACTGTCAACATTGTAGTGGTGAGCAGTGTAATTACAGCATCTCAGCCCTATTCACTTCAATGAGACAGAGTAGAACTACAGCGATGTAATTACACCTGCTCACCGCTTCAAGGCTGACAGCGAGCAGTTAAACAGTGAAGAGAAGGCAGTGTTTGCAGGAGGATAGGTCATCAATATGAGAAAACTGGACAAACTCTAAAGTAAAGGGTAATATATTTCCTTTATATTGCAAATATGGAGCAGATGCCACGATTTTGAACACAAACACTAGCCGGGATAAAAAAAAAAAGTGGTCAGTGTAAGAACAGACAGGAAAATAAGACAGACAAAAGAAAAAGGGCACTCACCACAGAGAGCACACTGGATGAATATGTGCACTTAAAATTTTGGCAATGCCCCTTGTTAGAAAGTCCCAGATGACAATACGACCGTCATTGCAGCCTACGGCAAGCAGTGTTCCCCACCTATTAAATGTGCAGGTGAGGGCCATGCTGATGCAATCCAACGTGCCATCTGCTTCCTACAAGACAAGAAATTCAGGTAGCACATTAAGGGTGTATTCACACATAGCGGCCGAGGTGTGGTCAAAACTACTTTGGAAAAAATGCACATGTTTTTGCTGCAGTTTGTGAATATACCCTAAATATGTCCAAACGCCAATAACTAAGTAGAACAGCATTATCTCTATTATAGAAACCTGGTACTGAGGGTCTGCAGATATCATGCTGCTTAGGGTCCATTCACACGTCTGCAAAATCGGTCCGCATCCGTTCTGCAATTTTGCTGAATGAGTGCAGACCCATTCATTTTCAATGGGGCCGGAATGTGCTGTCCGCATCCGCATTTGCAGATCCGCACTTCCGTTTCCGCTAAAAAATAGAAGATGTCCTATTCTTGTCCGCAGTTTTCTATTATAGTGCCGGCGATATGCAGTCCGCAAATTGAGGAATGCACATTGCCAGTGTCCGTGTTTTGCGTATCTGCAAAGCACTTACGTACGTGTGAATGGACCCTAACAGTTAGTGGTTTCCTCTGCAGATTTCACACTTGACATTACAAAGGGTGAAATTCACAGTCTATTCCACATCAAAACCCTCACACTGCAGCCGATGGGTGAATCTCGGGCACGGTCACACGACAGATTTTGAAAATATGCCTTCAAAATTCAGTGCAGAATCTGCACACGTTTTTTTTCCAGCATTTATTTTAACCAATCGGTGTTTAGTGCGGACCCACGCCAAAAAAAGTACGTATGTAGCTATTTTTTTATGCTTTCTACTTATTTCAATGGGAGTTTCAGTGCAGATTCTGCCCCAAAATAGGGCATGCCACTTCTTTCCCACAAGGAAAAAAAGTGCTGCTCCCCACTGAAATGAAGGAAAGGTTGTTTTGAGGAGATTTTTTTTTTTACTCTACATATAATATTATTAGAGAGAACGCTGTATGCACTTACCTCTGGGTAATTCTGACCAAAGGATTCTGGAAGAAGAAAAATAATATGTTACGTCTTCATAAGGAGATCCTTACTGACGTGGAGAGACTATAACAGTAATTAACAGCGTGCTTACTGTCACACAAATGACTAACATCTGCACACTTCCCCGACCCAATTACTGTGTGGGAAGAGTATTCCTTGGGTGAGGTCCTGTGATGCCTCCTCATTTATGCACCACTCTTCCTTGACCTTACACACACAAAAACCTGCATCCCCCCCCTCTATTATATACATTTACAGAATCATTACCAGGGGTGCACCACCAATGAGGCAAGGTGAGGCGATCGCCTCAGGCAGCACCAGATAGGGGCAAGAGGGGGACAGCGGAAGGGCCATGGGCAATGAGCACTTTCTTTGTGGCAAAGGGGTTAGGTAACGAAATTGGCCGTGTCAGTTTTCGCCTCAGGCAGCAGAAACGCTATTTGCACCCCCTAATCATTACAAACATCTTTCGCACATAATCTGGTTTCCACAAACAGCTCCTTCAATGTTCCTTAGAACAATAAGAAATGAAAACATATATAAACAGATTGGCAAACAAATCTCAAGCATTCAACAAAAATTAAAGGATAATTCCCATCCACCAAATCCTCATTGATCCCACGAATAAAGGGGCTGTAGCACCGGAGTACTCCGTTTTTTTTTTTTTGCAGAACCATTCACTTCAATTGGTCCGCCCCAAAAAACTGAAGATACTCCGTGTGCATTCCATTTCCGTATCACAAAAAAAATAGAGCATGTCCTATTATTGTCCGCATTATGGACAAGGATATAACTGTTCTAATAAGAGCTAGCTGTTCCGTTCCGCAAAACATGTAATGCACACGGATGAAATCCGTATTTCTTGCGGATCAGTTTTTTTGCGGACCGCAAAAACATATGGTCGTGAACCCTTATTCTAAAGAGTGGAGCTCTGCTACATTTCCTTGCATAGTGGGTGGCTGGAGGCGGCACCATGCAGGGTCAAACTGTGACGCAGTACTACATTCCTGAGAGTGGCGAGTATCCCAGAGATCAGACCACCACGAGCCATGAGATGACGTATCTTAGCAATATGCATACACTTTATGAGCTGTGAATAGGCCTTTGAATGTTAATTTTGAACTGACATTTTTGCACTCTATGGATGATTGACTGATAAGGTTTTTCCTCCTAAAAATTTGCTTCATAATAGAAAAAAATAAAAACGCTTACACAACAGACATCACTGCAGCCGTGACCACTGTACAATAATCCCCCCCCCCCCCCGATCTCCACCTTAAAAATAAATTATAATATATGTAACCCTGAAACTGTGGCATTAAAAATATGGCTTTTTCAGCAAAAAAAAAAAAAAAAAGCCCTCATACAGTTAGAAGTCAACTGAAAAATGAAAGAGGTTATGGCTCTCCAAATACAGCGATAGAGAACCAGAATGTGTCCTTAAAGGGGTTGTCCCAGTTCAGAGCTGAACCCAGACATACCTCCATTTTCACCCCGGCAGCCCCCCTGACTTGAGCATCGGAGCAGTTCATGCTCCGATGCTCTCCTTTGCCCTGTGCTAAATTGCACAGGGAAAAGGCATTTTTTGGAGATCCGGTGACGTACCGGGGCTCTCCATGAAGCTGGTGACATCACTGGCACTAATGGGCGGGATTTAGTGGGATTTAACGGCTAAGGCAGCGCTAAAGCACACGCCCATTCCGCCCGGCAGAGTGTTATGATAAACAAAAGAGCCCGTGCCCTGCGTGATTTAGCGCAGGGCAAGGGAGCGCAGCGGAGCCTCAGGGGAGCTGCCGGGGTGAAAATAAGGGTATGTCTGGGTTCAGCTCTGAACCCAGACAACCCCTATAATTGTCACGATATCAAGATTTTGATTTGATTTCGATAATATAAAAAAGTATTGCGATACTCAATACCACGCGAAAAAATTAAACACCAAACAAGCCACGTGCATTCTGCATTTTATGGAACGTACGGCCCAGAAACCAACAGTCCTATCCTATTTTTTTGGGGGGGACAAGGTGACTATAAAATGGCAAATCGCGCAGTTTTTATTTATTTTTTTTCTGTTACAGCGTTAACCGCATAAGAGATATTATTTTTATATTTTAATAGTTTGGACTTTTCAGACGTGGCGATATGTAATATGTTTATATATTTTATATGTAAAATTGGGAAGGGGGGGGATTTATACTTAATATTTTGGTGTGTTTTAAAAAAAAAAAAGTATTTTTAACTTTTTATTTAATAAGTATTTTCCCCTTAGGGACTAGAACCTGGGATCTTTTGATCCCTTGTCCTATTCACCCTAATAAAGTTCTATTAGGGTGAATAGGACTTTACACTCTCCCTGCTGCCTGACCATGGCAGCCAGGGCTTCAGTAGCGTCCTGGTTGCCATGGTAACTGATCGGAGCTCACGACTACACTGCTGGTGCTCCGATCAGTACTGTCACTGCCACCAATGAGGAAGGGGAGGGGACCCTGTGGTCACTGCCACCAATGAAGATAACTAACGTTTAATACAAATACAGGAGGCGGGTGCCGGCGGCAGAATCACACAGACGGCACCCGCCTCTATGACAGGGAGCTGTAATCTGCGTCAGTTAACCCCTCAGGTGCAGCACCTCCCCTCCTCTTTCCCTATCACTTGTCATTGGAGGCTTTTTCAAACTGGTGCCGCTTGAAGGAAAGAATGAAATAAGGAGACGTGTGCTCTGTAGGTAATCTGTGCAACTGCACGTGGCTCATTCCTTACCTACAGAGCGCATGGCACCAGAAAAAGGCTGAATGGGCCGAAACGTTACAATAATTGTACAGCCGACTATCGAATAAATATCAGCAATCTTCATACTACTCATACTGTGCTGGAGTTGTCTATTCCTGTCACCGCTCCTAAAATGTCAGCTACAGTAAATACTCACATTTTCCAAGAAATAACATTTCTGGAGCATTTTTCCCATAACTGTGTATACTTATTATTCCTCCTAGAAATGTATGTATAACAGGGTGCTAATATTCCCGCTGTAAAGGGTCATCTATGACTGCCAACCTTGATTACACAGTCCAGGGCCACACCCACAACTCAGTCATTCATTTCTAAGAGGAATAACAGAAGAATAGCATAATGTACAGTTGTAAGAAAAGATGCTCCGGATTTTGTTTCGGGGGTGCTGTCCTGCAGTCACCCTTCTATCATACCCTTCTCCCCTCACTGCTGAGATAAATCTCCATCTTAACTTCTTGTGATAACTCATGACATTAAACTGCACAAAAATACACATTGTATTAAAAAACCAGGGCTGATCGCCGAATGACCAGACTGCACACACAGCTGACGGCCGCTGGGCCTTTGGCGTCCCTTCCATCTTTCATACATCCCGCTCCTATTGTTGCGCTTACCCAGTAATTCCAAATTCATGGTTCCGGTTTTTACCTAACGTTCCGTGGCTTCACCGCCGCCCCTAAAACGGGGCCGACGCCTCCTGCTCCGGGTAACGCGAGTCACGATGGATAAAAAGCGGTGGCTGTAAACAGCCTCCAAACGTTAGCAAATTGATTTCAATATGGCAAATGCATGGGCAGCTAAAGCTCTGTAAACAGGCATTTACAGCGGTCAGCTTGGGGCCTTCCAGTCTGTACGGCCCGAATTTTTGTCCCCACCTCAACTCCAGCCCTGAGTAAAAGGTTCCACCTGCCTATTACACGTTCCTACCCAAGTCCCTCCAGCCCTGAGTAAACACTGTGCAGGTTCCAAACACCTAAACAACATTCTGTAAGAGCAAAGCTCCAGAAGGCAGATAGCAAGTCAGCTATATGGACACTTATATGTCATGTACCACTAATAAAGTCTACCTCTCGATTAACTGTCTCAACATTTTTCTATTCACTTATGATTAAGGTTGCCACCTTTCCCAATAAAAAATACGGACCAAGTTAAGCCACACCCCAAAGGGTGTGTGGTTGTGGGGGCGTCTCTATATCATAATGTGGCCCCCAGTATTAATAGTGCCCCCCCCCCCAGTAATATTAATGCCCCACATTAGTGCTCCCCAGAATGAATTCCCCCATTAGTGCCCCCCCCCAATTATTAATGGCCCCATTAGTACCCCCCAGAATTAATAATGCCCCATTAGTCCACCCCAGAATGGACAATGCCCCCTTTAGTGCACCCCAGAATTAATAATGCTCCATTAGTGCCCCCAGTAATAGTAATGCCCCTATTAGTGTCCCCCAGAATTATTAATGCCCTCCAGTAATGGTAATGCCCCCAGTAGTGCCCCCCAGTAATAGTAATGCCCCCATTAGTGCCCCCCAGTAATAATAATGCCCCCAGTGCTGCCCCCCAGTAATAGTAATGACCCCTTTAGTGCCCCCCAGTAATAGTAATGCTCCCGTTAATGATTATTGTCCCTCAGTAATAGTAATGCCTCCTTCTCTTTTCTGTGCAAAAAACAAACAAAAAACAAAACAACTCACCTCCTCCATTTGCTCGCGCTGCGGTGAACACTCGCTGCTCACTGGAAGCTCAGGACAGGACCTGCGTTCCAGCAGGATGATGTTTTGCAGGTCCTGTCCTGCACATCCAGTCAGCAGCGAGTGTTGACCGCAGCGCGAGCAAATGGAGAAGGTGATTATTTTTATTTTTTTACTTCTTAACACAAAAAGGGGGGGGGGGATAGGGGGCAGGACGTAAAGGCTGTACTAATGAGCGCTCCACAATGGAAGCGCTCATTAGTAACAGTCCATATAGGAAAATACTGGCAATTATTGTTGCTGGTAGAAAAAAAATGAACGGCCCTGGCATTGACACTAAAATACAGGCTTGGGCGGTGACATACTGGCCGGATGGCAACCCTAGTTATGATGGTTATTTTTGTAAAAGACAACAGGAAGTGAAGCCCTGGTGAATGACACTGTTGCAGGCTCGTCCAGACATGGAAAAGGGAAAGCATACTTACCTGCTCTCCGCCTCTGGGCTCCTTTGCTTCCTGTTCCCAGCTGTTTCAACTCTGGTCCCCCACTGTCAACATCCACTTTGATGCCTCTGCAGCCAGTCACTGGCCGCAGCAGTGACTTGCCCCCCTCGAGGAACTTGAGCAACTGACCTGATGCAAGAGGAGCAGATTACCACTGCGGCCAAATGGATGTTGATGGGGGAGGACCAGAGCAAAGCAGCTGAGGCTGGGTAGCAAAGAAGCTGGGACCTAGCGGAAGCAGGTAAGTATGCTTCATTTTGAGGTCTGGCCAGGAGGGGGGTTTGCTAACACCAAAAGCTGGCCAACCCATTTAAAGTGTCCCTAAAGTGTCTAATGTTACACTCCTGCCTGATTTGACATCAGGCATTAAAAATGTTATTGTACCATGAGAAGTATAGCGGCTGAGACAACTGTTAGAATGGGACCAGTGCTCCCAGTAATAGTAATGCCTCCGTATCCATATCTACTGGGCACCGTACATTGTACTGGGTACTAGAGTAACACTGTAGGGACACTTTAATGCAAAGATGATATCTGAAATGGTTGCTGTACGAATACAGAGAAAAAAACACCAATATATGTAGTAAAAGACTCCATGAGGTGTTCTACTCACATCACTATGTCAAAACTAATATTTTGGGCAAATTACATGTTTAAGGATAGAATTTGCACTGCAGGTTTTTCTGCGATTCTGCAGTGGACACACCGCTGGGGATTAGTTCCAGATTCTGCTGTGGATTTCACCCTCTGCACTGCAAAGGGTGAAATCCATGGTGGAAATCCACCATGTATAGTCCCCTCAGAATGCGTCAAAGTAAATTTGACACTGGGGTCAATGGTATTCAAAAACTGATGAAACGCCATGAGGTCCTCTGCGGCGCTGACCCAAATAAGGAAAATGTCGTCTATGTACAGCCACCACCCCAGCACATGGCTGAAGTGGTGGCTCACATAGACGACAGACTCCTCAAGGTGTGTCATGTAAAGATTTGCGTAGGTCGGCGCCACATTGGACCCCATCGCGGTCCCCCGTAATTGCAGAAAGAAATCATCTTGGAACAAAAAATAATTGAGAGTGAGTATAAACCTCAACAAAGCAATCAGAAATTGTTGACAATCAGTACTGTATTGTGTCCTCTGTATATTCGCCTGAATTACCCGTATGCCCAATTCATGTTCTATGGAAGTATATAAACTTACCACATCAAAAGAAGCTAGTAAGGCCCCTGTAGGAATTCGCAAATTATCAATCTTAGTCAGAAAATCATTTGTATCTCTAATGAAAGATCTGGCTGACATGGCAAATGGGCGCAGGATTTTATCGAGAAAAATAGCTGCATTACAAAACAACGAGTTTCTACCCGAGACTATTGGGCGCCCTGGAGGGGAGGTCAATGACTTGTGGATCTTTGGCAAGGTATACAGTATAGGTGTAACTGGTTTATCACAATATAAAAAGGTGAATATCTTCTAATCAATAATGCCGTTATCTATAGCTCTATTCAGCATATCCTTTAACTCTCTAAGTAGCATAAACTTGGGATCATTATAAATCCTTTCATACACATTGGTGTCTGCAAGCTGCAGCCTAATTTCCGCTACATAGGATCTGGTGTTCATTACCACAACCCCACCACCTTTATCAGCTGGCTTAATGGTGAGGTTGTGATCCGAAGCCAGATCCCTCAGTGCCATCATCTCTGCTGCAGTCATATTGTCAAACCCAGGTGGTTGCTGGGAAGTCTCCTGTTTGAGTTTCTCAATGTCGCGTTTGACTGCGATACTGAAAGCATGAATGGCAGGATGATTGATGACTGGAGAGAAATCGCTCTTTAAAAATAAAAAACCCATGCTTTTCAAATTTAGCTCACTAGTTTGTGTAGTCTCAGATTGCCGTCTGTCCTTTTGGTCCGCAAACCAAACTCTCAATTTAATTGCACATAAGAATCTCTGGAGATCCATTTCTAGGTCAAACCATTTGGTTGTGCTTACGGGACAACAGGACAGACCTTTGTTCAATGTAGATAACTGCGGCAATAAGATCAACAGAAGATATATTTACCACTATATCTTGCGTCCCAAAGTCCTGCCCCTCTGGGGCTTCATATTTTTCTCTTTTTCTTTGTGTTGTCGCTTTCCCCCTCGGCGTGTCCTGCCAGTGCAATATCTCCTCCTAAAAAAGGTGTAGATGAAGTAGTAGGGTTAGAGTCCTCTCTGGAACCTGTAGCATTCTCCCTAAACAGATGACTCTAAGACTTCTTTGGAGTGGATGGAGTAGTGGATCCATATTTCTCTCCACCTGTCTTCCGATTTCTCCTTTGGTCCCCTTGCCAGTTGTACACATAGCCTGTGGAATAATCATCCATGTCTCGCATCCATTTGAAGTGTTTCTTGCTCTGTAGATCGCTTTTAAATTTTTCTAGATTAGGACTTTGAAACCTATATGTCCAATTGTATGCCTCATCTACAAAAATTTAAAAGCGATCTACAGAGCAAGAAACACCGCAAATGGATGCGAGACATGGATGATTATTCCACAGGCTATGTGTACAACTGGCAAGGGGACCAAAGGAGAAATCGGAAGACAGGTGGAGAGAAATATGGATCCACTACTCCATCCACTCCAAAGAAGTCTTAGAGTCATCTGTTTAGGGAGAATGCTACAGGTTCCAGAGAGGACTCTAACCCTACTACTTCATCTACACCTTGTGTTTCTATGTTTCTATGTTTTTAGGAGATCCTGCACTGGCAGGACACGCCGAGGGGGAAAGCGACAACACAAACAGAGGAAAAGAGAAAAATATGATGCCCCAGAGACTTTGAGACACAAGATATAGTGGTAAATATATCTTCTATTGATCCTAATGCCGCACAGTTATCTACATTGAACAAAGGTCTGTCCTATTGTCCCGTAAGCACAACCAAATGGTTTGACCTAGAAATGGATCTCCAGAGATTCTTACGTGCAATTAAACTGAAAGTTTGGTTTGCGGACCAAAAGGACAGACGGCAATCTGAGACTACACAAACTAGTGAGCTAAATTGGAAAAGCATGGGTTTATTTTTAAAGAGCAATTTGTCTCCAGTCATCAATCATCCTGCCATTCAGGCTTTCGGTATCGCAGTCAAATGCAACTTCGAGAAACTCAAACAGGAGCGTTCCCAGCAACCACCTGGGTTTGCCAATATGACTGCAGCAGAGATGACGGCACTGAGGGATCTGGCTTCAGATCACAACCTCACCATCAAGCCAGCCGATAAGGGTGGTGGGGTTGTGGTCATGGACACCAGATCCTATGTGGCGGAAATCGGGCTGCAGCTTGCAGACACCTATGTGTATGAAAGGATTTTTAATGATCCCAAGTTTATGCTACTTAGAGAGAAAGGATATGCTGAATAGAACTAGAGATAACGGCATTATTGATGAGAGGATATTCACCTTTTTATATTGTGATAAACCAGTTACACCTATACTGTATACCTTGCCAAAGATCCACAAGTCATTGACCTCCCCTCCAGGGCGCCCAATAGTCTCGGGTAGAAACTCGTTGTTTTGTAATGCAGCTATTTTTCTCGATAAAATCCTGCGCCCATTTGCCATGTCGGCCAGATCTTACATTAGAGATACCAATGATTTTCTGACTAAGATTGATAATTAGCGAATTCCTACAGGGGCCTTACTAGCTTTTTTTGATGTGGTAAGTTTATATACTTGCATAGAACATGAATTGGGCATACGGGTAATTCAGGCGAATCTACAGAGGACACAATACAGTACTGATTGTCAACAATTTCTGATTGCTTTGTTGCGGTTTATACTGACTCGCAATTATTTTTTTTTCCCAAGATGATTTCTTTTTGCAATTACGGGGGACCGCAATGGGGTCCAATGTGGCGCCGACCTACGCAAATCTTTACATGACACACCTTGAGGAGTCTGTCGTCTATGTGAGCCACCACTTCAGCCATGTGCTGGGGGTACATAGACGACATTTTCCTTATTTGGGTCGGCGCCGCAAAGGACCTCATGGCGTATCATCAGTTTTTGAATACCATTGACCCCAGTGTCAAATTTACTTTGACGTATTCTGAGGGGACTATACAGTTTTTGGATACTCAGGTCAGCATTTGCCAGGATAGGTTAGTTACTGATTTATATGTGAAACCCACAGAGAAAAACAATTTACTACGCTTTGAGAGTCATCACCCTACCTATGATTAGATCACTTCCATTTAGTCAATTGCTCAGGGTCAAGAAGATTGTTCAAGATCCAATTCTGGTAGACACTAGGCTACATGAAATGGGTTCCAAATTCCGGACACAGGGATACCCCAAAAAGCTGATTCAAGAACACTTAGCAAAAATCAAGCCTCTGACTAATGATGCCATTCAAAAGGCCAGAATCCCTTTTGTGTCAGAGTTCAGTACTAATACACTACGTGCAGAATTATTAGGCAAATTAGTATTTTGACCACATCATCCTCTTTATGCATGTTGTCTTACTCCAAGCTGTATAGGCTCGAAAGCCTACTACCAATTAAGCATATTAGGTGATGTGCATCTCTGTAATGAGAAGGGGTGTGGTCTAATGACATCAACACCCTATATTAGGTGTGCATAATTATTAGGCAACTTCCTTTCCTTTGGCAAAATGGGTCAAAAGAAGGACTTGACAGGCAAAATAGTGAGATATCTTGCAGAGGGATGCAGCACTCTTAAAATTGCAAAGCTTCTGAAGCGTGATCATCGAATAATCAAGCGTTTCATTCAAAATAGTCAACAGGGTCGCAAGAAGCGTGTGGAAAAACCAAGGCGCAAAATAACTGCCCATGAAATGAAAAGTCAAGCGTGCAGCTGCCAAGATGCCACTTGCCACCAGTTTGGCCATATTTCAGAGCTGCAACATCACTGGAGTGCCCAAAAGCACAAGGTGTGCAATACTCAGAGACATGGCCAAGGTAAGAAAGGCTGAAAGACGACCACCACTGAACAAGACACACAAGCTGAAACGTCAAGACTGGGCCAAGAAATATCTCAAGACTGATTTTTCTAAGGTTTTATGGACTGATGAAATGAGAGTGAGTCTTGATGGGCCAGATGGCTGGATTGGTAAAGGGAAGAGAGCTCCAGTCCGACTCAGACGCCAGCAAGGTGGAGGATGGAGTACTGGTTTGGGCTGGTATCATCAAAGATGAGCTTGTGGGGCCTTTTTGGGTTGAGGATGGAGTCAAGCTCAACTCCCAGTCCTACTGCCAGTTTCTGGAAGACCCCTTCTTCAAGCAGTGGTACAGGAAGAAGTCTGCATCCTTCAAGAAAAACATGATTTTCATGCAGGACAATGCTCCATCACACGCGTCCAAGTACTCCACAACGTGGCTGGCAAGAAAGGGTATAAAAGAAGAAAATCTAATGACATGGCCTCCTTGTTCACCTGATCTGAACCCCATTGAGAACCTGTGGTCCATCATCAAATGTGAGATTTACAAGGAGGGAAAACAGTACACCTCTCTGAACAGTGTCTGGGAGGCTGTGGTTGCTGCTGCACACAATGTTGATGGTGAACAGATCAAAACACTGACAGAATCCATGGATGGCAGGCTTTTGAGTGTCCTTGCAAAGAAAGGTGGCTATATTGGTCACTGATTTGTTTTGTTTTTGAATGTCAGAAATGTATATTTGTGAATGTTGAGATGTTATATTGGTTTCACTGGTAAAAATAAATAATTGAAATGGGTATATATTTGTTTTTTGTTAAGTTGCCTAATAATTATGCACAGTAATAGTCACCTGCACACACAGATATCCCCCTAAAATAGCTAAAACTAAAAACAAACTAAAAACTACTTCCAAAAATATTCAGCTTTGATATTAATGAGTTTTTTGGGTTCATTGAGAACATGGTTGTTGTTCAATAATAAAATTAATCCTCAAAAATACAACTTGCCTAATAATTCTGCACTCCCTGTAGTGGCAATATTTCAGCCATTTTGAAAAAAACACTGGAGAATACTGACAAGTAATTTTTGAGAATGTTGAAGAATTTGAATCCCTGCCTCTATGTTCGTATCGGAGAAATTGTAATTTGGGTGACAGACTTGTCAAATCTGATATAGGTTTATCTAAGGGAACTTGTGAGACATACTTTGGATCTACCCGGAAGGGTTGTTTACCATGTTATAATTGCGTTAATTGTACCCTGATGCTACGGGGTGACTCCTTTGTTCACCCCGTTTCGGGCAAAATAATCAAAATCAGACAATATCTAACATGTTATTCGTCCTGTGTTATTTATTTATTGACCTGCCTTGTCACCTCCTATACATAGGTGAAACATAGATATTCCACCAGGAAGCAAAAAATGGACCTTCCAGTATCAAAACACTTCACTGAGGCCAAACACTCAGAAAGGGATTTACGGTTCAGAATTTTGGAACATATACCCTCTTTAAGACGAGGTGGTGATAGGACCAAATTATTGAAGAGAAGAGAACTTTATTGGATTTATACACTAGAAACTCTAAAGCCACAGTCTAAACATAGAATTCAGGGTAATTTAGTCATCTCCATCATTCATGCATGTGTTTTTTACTTGTGCCTCCTCTTGTGGAAAACAACATGTGCTATATGTCTAATTGTGTTTCTTTTTCGTAGGACAGCAATTATTCATTACACTGTCAGGAATGGTCACGTTTGGTGAAGACTGGAGGGACCATGTAGGCGATCCATGATTATAGGAACATATATTATATACTTGTTTGGTTTAGATACCACTTTTAAGGGAACCATGATCACGGACACCCTTGTCTCTGACTCCGTGCCCCCCCTGCCCCCTTTTGGGGCCTGGGTGACCCGGACTTGTTACGGGGTGGTCCGTTCATAATTTAAATACGTATACTATGTACTGCTCTGATTCAGTCTATCCATGCCTTTCCCTTGCCTTGGGAGGGATCCGGGGTCACATTACTGTGACACCCTGATGCCCTACCCCCACTGTTGCTGGGAGACTGTCCCAAGTTTCTCTTGGATGCTCCCTTTGCAACCCTGGGATAATGACATGGAGCAGATATGTTGATAGGTCTGGGAGGGGAAGAGAATACGGTTTGACACTCCGTGATACCCCCCGGCACGGAGACTGATGGTCGCCCGTTGGTCTTTCATTTGCGGATCAGATTTTATCTGCTTGAACTGTGGAGCTTTGAACACATTTAGTATGTCTTTGCAATTTTGTATGAGGAACTTGCCAGCCTGTATGGGCATGAGCATGCGCCTGTACGAAAGATAGCCAGCGGCCATCTTTGTTGTGGTTCCCACACCTATATGCATTGTCCGGTGTCTTGCGAGAGCACGAGTAGCGGCGCACGCGCAGACCGCTTTTCCGGACACCAAGCAGGTTCCATCATGTCTCTACAACCGAACGTGACTGATCCAAATGTTTTTAAGGTTTCAATCAAGTTGTTATTGATACCCACTGTGCACTTTATATATTTTTATTGATAATTATGTACTCACATCAATATTACTACTGTTTTTACCACGCCATGCACTTTATTAGACGATGCTCACAAATAACTTTGCTATGATCATGGTCACAAATGAATTATGTTTTTAATATTGCTATGCTTTGATGAATTTGCACTTTATTACTTAATCATGTATTTTTGATTATGCAAATTGCTCGCACTATTAATGTATGTCACTATGCACATGTTATTCAGCTGGACAAAGGCTCCAGTGAGAGAGCTGAAACATTGCTGCTAGATGGGTGAATAAACCATCCACTTTTTTCATCACTAATCTGGAGTGCTGTCTTTTTTCTTCTTTTTTTAATATATATATATATATATATATATATATATATATATATATATATATATATAGTGCCAAAAGTATTCACCCCTCTTGACTTTTTTCGTGTTTTGGTGCCTCACAGCCTGGAATTAACATGGATTGTTTGAGGATTTGCATCATTTAATTTACAGAACTTGCCCACAATTTTGAAGATGTTTTTTTTTTTTTTTATTGTGAACCAAACAACAAATAGGACAAAATAACAGAAAAGTCAATGTGCATAACTATTCACCCCCCTAAAGTCAATACTTTGCAGAGCCATCTTTTGAGGCAATCACAGCTCCAAGTCGCTTTGGATAAGTCTCTATGAGCTTGCCACATCTTACCACTGGGATTTTTTCCCATTCCTCCTTGCAAAACTTCTCCAGCTCCTTCAAGTTGGATGGTTTGCGCCTGTGAACAGCAATCTTTAACCCCTTAAGGACCGAGGACGTACCGGTACGCCCTATTTCCCGAGTCCTTAAGGACCGAGGACGTACCGGTACGTCCTGACTTAAAATCTGAATTCCGGCGCCGCGGGGGTTAATCGAAACGGGATTTCGGCTGAAATCATTCAGCCGGCATCCCGTAACAACGCAGGGGGGGGGTCATTGGACCCCCCGTATCGGCGATCGCAGAAAACCGCAGGTCAATTCAGACCTGCGGTTTTCTGCGTTTCCGGTCCATTCGGGTGTCCTGTGACCCGATGAACCGGAAAAAGACTGCGATCGGTGGCGTAATTTTACACCACCAATCGCAGTCCGAGGATTTGAGGAGGCGGTGCTGGCCCTGGTGCTGAACGCCGCTGTCCAGGGTGCTGATTGGTGCAGGGGAGAGAGGCGCGAGATTCAAACTTCCTGCGCTCCTCTCTCCCCTCCTCTTCCTGTCCAGCACCCTGACCGTGCAGCATCGTCTAGCACCAGCTCCTGTGTCCCCCTAAATCGGCATCCATCACCCTCCTGCACCCATCGCCACCCAGGTAGGTTAGGGTCAGTGAGGGAGAGGCACCTTTAGGCAGGGATAGAAGGGAAAAGTTAGAGAAAAAAAAAAAAAAAAAGCACATTTATTCCAAACTTTTTTGTTTCAACTTTCAGACCCCAGACCCCCCCTGCCACTTGCCCCCCCCGCATCCCTTTGGCTAGACCCGGTGGCTGGACGCCGGTCAGTGCAGCCGAGATGAGGACATTTTGGGGCCTCGTGCTGCATATGGGTCTAGTCCAAAAACCCAGTGTCAGGCAATACTGGAGTGGGGACGTCCTGTACCAGACCCCACTGTACAGTATGGTCATGATACGTCACCGGTTTGAGGCCATCCGGAAATGTCTGCATTATTCCGATAATGCAGCATGTCCACCCCGAGGTGATCCTGCCTATGACCGGCTGTATAAGATACGGCCGGTCATCGATCACTTTGGGGCCACATTTCAGCAGGCCTACGTACCTGGAAGGGAGGTCGCGGTTGATGAGTCTCTCGTTGCGTTCAAGGGGAGACTCAGTTTCCGCCAATACATTCCCACAAAGCGGGCGAGGTATGGCGTGAAGCTATACAAAATTTGTGAGAGTACCTCAGGGTACACTTACAAATTTCGTGTGTACGAGGGGCGAGATTCCCGTATTCAACCCCCAGAATGTCCCCCCACTCTGGGTGTTAGCGGGAAACTCGTGTGGGACCTTATGTACCCACTGCTGGATAGTGGTTACCACTTGTACGTGGATAACTTTTATACCAGCATTCCCTTGTTCAGGTCCCTTGCCGCCAGATCCACGTTCGCTTGTGGGACCGTGCGGAAAAATCAACGCGGCCTCCCTGCCTACCCCCTCCAGGTACCTATCCCCAGGGGTGAGACCCGTGCACTTACCAGTGGAAACCTGTTGCTGGTCAGGTATAAGGACAAGAGGGATGTCCTTATGCTGTCCACAATCCACGGTAACGGCACCACCCCAGTCCCTGTGCGAGGTACCGCGGCAACGGTCCTCAAGCCCGATTGTATCGTCGACTACAATCGGTATATGGGAGGAGTTGATCTCTCTGATCAAGTCCTCACGCCATATAACGCCATGCGCAAAACCCGGGCATGGTACAAAAAAGTTGCGGTCTACTTGGTGCAGGTTGCCATGTACAACTCTTTTGTACTATCCCGAAGCGCTGGCAGCACAGGGACATTCCTCCAATTCTATGAGGCAGTCCTCAAGGACCTGATCTTTTCGGACCGGGAAAGAGCAGGCCGGAGTACCTCGGGAACTGGAGGCGCCCGGATCGTCCCTGGCCAACACTTTCCAGGTGTGGTCCCCCATACTGGAAAGAAGGGACGAACCCAAAAAAAGTGCAGAGTGTGTCACAAGAGGGGGATACGGAAGGACACCACCACTCAATGTGACACGTGCCCCGATCATCTGGGCCTCTGCATTATCGATTGCTTCAGGGAGTATCACACTTCTATGGAGTACTAAATTTTTATAATCCCCAACAGTCCACTAGAGAACATAAAACACTATGGCTCTCAGACTTTGGAGACACGAAAACAATTTTTCTTTCCCCAAAAAATATTAGTTTTAGTGCAGGCATCCTCAAACTGCGGCCCTCCAGATGTTGTAAAACCATAACTCCCAGCATGCCCAGACAACCTACAGCCATCATCAGGGCATGGTGGGAATTGTAGTTTTACAACATCTGGAGGGCCACAGTTTTAGGATGCCTGCTTAGTGTCTCCAAAGTCTGAGAGCCATACATATCGGGCATCGTCGCGTGCGTAAAAGTCGTCGCTATAAAAATAACTTTTTACCAAACGCCTCGGATGAACGGTGTTAAAAATATAAAATAAAAACGGTGCCAAAACACCTATTTTTGGGCAAAATTTAAATTTAAATCCATTTTGCCGGTAATAAAGCAAGGGTTAACAGCCAAACAAAACTAAACATTTATTGCCCCAATTCTGTAGTTTGCAGAAACACCCCATATGTGGTCGTAAATGGCTATATAGCCGCACGGCAGGGCATAGAACGAAGGGAACTCCATACGGTTTCTGGAAGGCAGATTTTGATGGACAGTTTTTTTTTTACACCATGTCCCATTAGAAGCCCCCCCTGATGTAGCCTAGACTAGAAACTCCAAAAAAGTGACCCCATCTAAGAAACTACACCCCTCAAGGTATTCAAAAGTTACTTTACAAACTATGTTAACCCTTTAGGTGTTCCACAAAACTAAATAGCGAATGTAGAAACAATTTTAGAATTTAATTTTTTTGTTACATTGCCTCAAAAAAGAGTAATATAGAGCAACCAAAAATCTAATTTACCCCAAAAATAGTCCCAAAACAACAACCACCTTATCCCGTAGTTTCCTAGATGGGGTCACTTTTATGGAGTTTCTACTCTAGGGGGGCATCAGGGGGCTTGAAAGGGTACATGGTGTAAATAAACCAGTCCAGCAAAATCTGCCTTCCAAAAACCATATGACGTTCCCCTTCTTCTATGTCCTGCCGTTTAGCCAAATAGTAGTTTACCACCACATATGGGGTGTTTCTGCAAACTACAGAATCAGGGCAACCCATTTTGAGTGTTGTTTGGCAGTTAACCCTTGTTTTACTCCTGGAAAAAACTGATTATATTGGAAAATTTTCCAAAAAATAGAAATTTCAAAATTGTTTCTCCATCTGCCATTAACTCTTGTGGAACACCTAAAGGGTTAACAAAGTTTGTAAACCCAGTTTTGAATACCTTGAGGGGTGTACTTTCTTAGATGGAGTCACTTTTTAGAAATTTCTATTCTAGGGGTGCAACAGGGGGCTTCAAATGGGACATGGTATAAACAAAACCAGTCCTGCAAAATCTGCCTTCCAAAACCCATATGGTGTTCCCCTCCTTCTATGTGCTCCCGTTCGGCCAAACAGTAGTTTACGACCACATATGGGGTGTTTTTGCAAACTACAGAATCAGGGCAACCCATTTTGAGTGTTGTTTGGCAGTTAACCCTTGTTTTACTCCTGGAAAAAATTGATTATATTGGAAAATTTTCCAAAAAATAGAAATTTCAAAATTGTTTCTCCATCTGCCATTAACTCTTGTGGAACACCTAAAGGGTTAACAAAGTTTGTAAACCCAGTTTTGAATACCTTGAGGGGTGTACTTTCTTAGATGAAGTCACTTTTTTGAAATTTCTATTCTAGGGGTGCAACAGGGGGCTTCAAATGGGACATGGTATAAACAAAACCAGTCCTGCAAAATCTGCCTTCCAAAACCCATATGGTGTTCCCCTCCTTCTATGTGCTACCGTTCGGCCAAACAGTAGTTTACGACCACATATGGGGTGTTTCTGCAAACTACAGAATCAGGGCAACCCATTTTGAGTGTTGTTTGGCAGTTAACCCTTGTTTTACTCCTGGAAAAAATTTATTATATTGGAAAATTTTCCAAAAAATAGAAATTTCAAAATTGTTTCTCCATCTGCCATTAACTCTTGTGGAAGACCTAAAGGGTTAATAAAGTTTGAAAAAACAGTTTTGAGTACCTTGAGGGGTGTAGTTTCTAGAATGGGGTCATTTTTGGGAGGTTTCTATTATCTAAGCCTCACAATATGACTTCAAACCTGAACTGGTCCATAAAAAGTGGGATTTTGAAGATTTCTCAAAAATTTCAAAATTTGCTTCTAAACTTCTAAGCCTTGTAACATCCCCAAAAAATAAAATATCATTCCCAAAATGCTACAAACATGAAGTAGACATATGGGGAATGTAAAGTCATCACAATTTTTGGGGGTATTACTATGTATTACAGAAGTAGAGAAACTGAAACTTTGAAATTTGCTAATTTTTCAAAATTTTTGGTAAAAAATGTATTTTTTTATGCAAAAAAATTAACTTTTTTGACCCAATTTTAGCAGTGTCATGAAGTACAATATGTGACGAAAAAACAATCTCAGAACGGCCTGGGTAAGTCGAAGCGTTTTAAAGTTATGAGCACTTAAAGTGACACTGGTCAGATTTGCAAAAAATGGCCTGGTCCTTAAGGTGAAAATGAGCCTGGTCCTTAAGGGGTTAAGTCTGACCACAGATTTTCTATTGGATTGAGATCTGGGCTTTGACTAGGCCATTCCAACACATTTACATGTTTCAACTTAAACCACTCAAGTGTTGCTTTAGCAGTGTGTTTGGGGGCCAGGGGCGTACACAGAAATCATTGGGCCCCATAGCAAGAATTTAGATTGGGCCCCCATGCCCGTTCCTAGTCCCTCCTACTATGCACCCTGGCTCCTCTCACTACCCTCCCTAACTTCTCCCCTGCCCCACCTCATGCAGAAGTATTTTGTTCTACAAAATGGCAGTACTCATGCCGGATCCCAAAAGACCCATTAGGGTACTTTCACACTTACGGCAGGACGGATCCGACAGGCTGTTCACCATGTCGGATCCATCCTGCAGCTATTTCGCCGTGCCGCCGGACCGCCGCTCCGTCCCCATTGATTATATGGTGCACGGCGAAAGTCGCCGGACTAAAAAGTCAGACATGCAGTACCTTTTAGTCCGGCAGCTTTCGCCGTGCACCACCATGCTGCACCAGAGCTCCGCCCCCGTTATAGTCAATGGGGACGGAGCGGCGGTCGCGCTAAATAGCCGCAGGACGGATCCGACATGGTGAACAGCCTGTCGGATCCGTCCTGCCGCAAGTGTGAAAGTAGCCTTATAGAGAATGGGATCTGATAGGTCCCGGCAGTGTTCAGCATATATTGACAAGAATCTGGGGCGTTACATGATGTAATACCACCCAACTTTCCTGCTGTCCAGCATGGCACATGCACATGTGCATAGACATGAGAAAAGTTTGAGGAAGCGAGTGCCCCCCTTCCAATATCCTCTGTGTCATGCAGGACAGCTGGGAGACACTGACATTACTCGCTATCCTGCATGACACATGTGCAGAGACAGGAGTCTCTGGGAAAGCTGGGTGAACCCCTCTCCCCTGCCATTCCATGTTCTTATTATCCGCATTTATGCCTTGCAGGATAGCAGGAAATCTGAGGGACATTGCATGATGTAATAGCACCCAGCTTTTCTGCTGTCCTGCATGGCACATGTATAGAGACATGAGAATAGTCTGAGAAAGCTGAGTAACACAGCTCCCACCTCCCCCCATATCTTCTCCTGCCTCTGGACTTGTGCCATGCAGGACATCAGGAAAGCCGAGTCACATTACATAATAGCACCCAGCTTTCCTCCCGTTCTGAATGGCATATGTGCAGAGGAATAGCCTGGGAAAGCTAAGTGACCCCCCCCCTGCACTGTCCTCACCTACAAGTGGTCACTTACTTCATTACTGGTGGGGCAGTGGCAATCCAGAGAGGAATCAGGCATAATGGAGCTAACAGGCGGGAGGCGGAGCTAGCCGGCGGGAGGCGGAGCTAGCAGACGGGAGACAGGAAGATAGATGGGGGCGGGGACTCTCCTCCACTGCGGGCCCCTCTTCCTCACGGGCCCCATAGCAGCTGCGTGGTCTGCCTATATGGTAGGTACGCCACTGTTTGGGGGCATTGTACGGCTGGAAGGAGAACCTCCGTCCTAGCCTCAAATCACGCACAGAGTGGTACAGGTTTTGCTCAAGAATATCCCTGTATTTAGCACCATCCATCTTTCCCTCAGCTCTGACCAGTTTCCCAGTCCCATCCCCCCAGCATGATGTTGCCACCACCATGTTTCACTGTGGAGATGGTGTTCTTTGGGTGATGTGATGTGTTGGGTTTGCGTCAGACATAGCGTTTTCTTTGATGGCCGAAAAGTTTAATTTTAGTCTCATCAGACCAGAGCACCTTCCTCCATACATTTTGGGAGTCTCCCACATGCCTTTTCACAAACTCACAACGAGCCTTTTAGTTTACTGCTGAAAGTAAGGGCTTTCTTCTGACCACTCTGCCATAAAGCCCAACTCCATGGAGCGTACGGCTTACTGTCTTTCTATGTACAGATACTGCTGTGGAACTCTGAAGCTCCTCCAGGGTTACCTTAGGTCTCTGTGCTGCCTCTCTGATTAATGCCCTCCTTGCCCGGTCCGTGAGTTTTGGTGGGCGGCCGTCTCTTTGCAGGTTTGCTGTTGTGCCATGTTCTTTCCATTTAGTTATGATAGATTTGATGGTGCTCCTGGGCCTCATCAAAGATTTGGATTTTTTTTATAATCTAACCCTGACTTATACTTCTCAACAACATTGTCCCTTACTTGTTTGGAGAGTTCCTTGGTCTTCATGGCAGTGTTTGGTTAGTGATGCCTCTTGCTTAGGTGTTGCAGCCTATGGGGCCTTTTAATAAAGGTGTATATATGTAATGACAGATCATGTCACAATTAGATTGCACACAGGTGACATTGTTTCACTAATTATGTGACTTCTGAAGGTAATTGGTTGCACCAAAGCTTTTTATGGGCTTCCTAACAAAAGGGGTGAATACATACGCACATGCCAATTTTCTGTTTTCTAGTTTTATTTATATATTTTTCTCATTTCACTTCACCAACTTAGACTATTGTGTTCTGGTCCATCACCTAAAATTCAGATTAACAAAACATTGAACTTAAGGCTGTAATGTAACAAAACACGAAAAAAGTCAAGAGGGGTGAATACTTTTGCATGGCACTGTATATATATATATATATATATATATATACACACATACACTGTGGGTCACTAGTAAGTGTTTCTGTAACTCCCCTTCTCTATGGGAGTTACATTATGGGAGTGAACTTGGCTGTTTCCGTAAACCCAGCCACCTCTCGCTGCCTGGATTTGGTGGCTAGTGGGCACAGACCTCAGAGGTGGCACCTGAATTTATCAAACATTTGTGGTTTATCCATTGGTTATAATGCTGTAACTAGGGATGAGTGAACATCTGTTTTCAAGTTCAGCATACAAGGTAAGTTATGGTCCGTGGTAGCAGAATCCATAACGGAATTCTTAGATAACCCGAACCTTGTACGACAAACTTGAAAACAGAAGTTCGCTCAACACTAGCTGTAACTCTATTAGGTGCCTGTAGTATAAACATCTTATGTTTTGTTAAGTCCATTGTCTCTGTGTGGCTGGAAGTGGGCAAGAAATGATTCACAGATGGTACCATAGTGGACACTACAGAGGTCAGGGAAAGGAGGCAGGGGATTTAATTTTGGGAGTTGCCCATACCTTTTAGGCTGCATTTAAGCAACCGTGGACCTCAAACCGCGGATCAGCAAAACACGGGCACCTCCGCATCTTGGTGTGGACCTATTACTTCAATGAGTCCACGATCTGCAAGATGCGGCCCAAGATAGGACATATCCTATCTTTTGCAGTGCTGAGGCATGGACTTGGAAGCACACAGAAAATACTGCAGATTTACAAACCGTGAGGGAAACTATATTTCTTGTTTACTTTTATCATTCATTTCTAGGTTAAATTGCCTAAAAAAAATTTGAGCAAGAGCATCATGCCTCCCAACCATCCCAGATTTGGCAGGACAGTGCAGGGTTTCAGCTACAGGTGGGCTGTGGCATGTCGTGACTTTGACTGTATCTGCGTCCTCAGTTCAATAAAATGGTGAAGCAGAGAAATGTCAGCTCCCTGCCCCACCATTCACTGGCCTTTACTCTCTCAGCAGGTGATGACGTCACTGCATTGCGCCTGCTGAGCAGGAGAGATCAAAACCCAGGTATGATGTGCTTCATTCATTGGGGGAACGGGCTAGATAAGCATTCCTTTTTTTACAGAGGCTTTTTGTAAGGGGGCAGTACTATTCTAAGGGGGCACCAAGGTATGACTATGTGGGGGCACTTAAGGGGCATTCTTACTGTAACCATGCACTATGAGGGCGCTAAGGGGGAATTGTACTGTGTTGGAACAATAAGGGGGCAAAACTACTGTTAGAGGGCACTAAGAGGCATTATACTGTGGGGGCACCAACAGGACATTCTTACTGTGAGGGGACACTAAAGCATATAATGAATATGTGGGAGGACTTACAGTATGGGGCACTAAGGGGGCCTAACTATAGTAAAGTGTGGGGGCAGACCCAGAACATATGCCAGGCACCAACAGCACCCATTGACTATAATGAGGTTAACTGGGTTTCATTTATTCTACTGCATGCAGTAGTATTTTGCAGCATTTTTCCAGGTACCGTCACCACAGATGTGAACCTAGCCTAATATGATGCATGCAAAAATGTGTGCAGCAGCAATCTGGTTAGTGGGGTCTCTATTCCTTTGCACCTGCACGGCAAGTTACTTAAAGGGGTTGTACCATTACGACAAATTATCCTCTATCCACATGATAGGGGATAAGTGTCTGATCATCTGGGGCCTGACTGCTGGGGCCCATGCTCCCCCATTTGAAGAGATTAGTAAACACACATGCGCATTACTGCTCCATTTTGCTCTATGGGGCTGCCGGAGATAGCTCAGCTATCTCAGGCAGTCCCATAGAGTTGGATGGAGTGGCAGACAAATATGCGTGTCTGTTGCTTCATTTAAATTTAGAGCAGGGGCCCCTATTCTCAAGATTGATGGGGGCCCAGTGGCCAGAACTTTGCCAATCAGACACTTATTCACTATCCTGGGGATACGTTGTCTGAGTGGGACAACCCCTTTCAAGAAAGCTAGAAGTCCACCTTAATCTTAAAAGTCTGAATTTGTCTCTGGTGTCTGCTTTATTTTATTTCATACGGAAAAAAAGAAATGCCAAAAGATGAGCTCATGCACACAGCGGGTTCGCAATACACGAGCACCGGCCGTGTGCACCCCGCATCACGGACGCGGACCTATTCATTGAATGGGTCTGCCATCCGAAAGGTCGGTGCGGGACGGAGGCACTATGGAGTAGTGCATGCACTTTTTTGCGGTGCAGACCGTCGGATGCGGATCCCATTCAAGTGAATGGGTCCGCGATCCACATGCGGCGGTCGATCCACATACGGTCGGTGCCTGTGCATTGCATTGTTCGTGTGCATGAGCCCTAAGTGCTACTGCTAGTAATTTTTTTGTTTGGCAACTGTGGGTTTTGTGGAATTTTTTCTGCAGCTATTTGCACACATTGGGGGAGATTAATCAAAATTGGTGTAAAGAAAAACTGGCTTAGTTGCCCATAGATTCCACCTTTTATTTTCCAAAGGAGCTCTGAAAAATGAAAGCAAGTCTCCCCCAATGGGTCTTACTGCTACGGTTTTCTTCACAGAGTTTTTCCTGTATACAGAAGGTGTTGTCACAACGCCTGCTGCAACTTTAAAAAGAAGCAAAAAAATAAAAATAAAATGACACCTAGTTAATTAAAACTTTGGCAGCAAAAAGATGCTTGTGTGTCCTGCACTACATATTTCCTCCCGACCTTCAGCTAACATCTGGAGCTGGATTTTTTGCTGCAAAAAGCACAGGTGCAGAAAAACGCCACTATATGAAAGGATGTGTGAAACCACCCTGGAGGGCTGTTCTGGATTTTCATATCGATGGCCTATCCTCAGATTGGTTGTGGTCTGCCATCCCTGGGGAGAAGCTGTTATCTTGTAGCCCCAGAACTATACAGCTCTGTCCATTTGAGCAGTGCAGGAGGCTGGTTACTTGTAGAGCTGAGCCCATGGAGGTGAATTGGAGCAAAGCTGCAGCCACGAGCTCCGTCCACTGCACAATGTCCGGAGTTGTGTAATTCCGGGATTACAAGATAATAGATGACGGCGGGGTGCTGGACCCCCGTCGATCTGATTCTGATCGTCTAACCTGAGGATAGCCATTTTGTGGGTGGTCCAAAGGCCGTGCTTAAATGTCTTGAATGTTGGTAAGAACGTTGTAGCTCCAGGGTAAAGCCTCATGCATACGAACCTATGTATTTTGCGGTCTGCAAAATATACGCATTTCGTATTTTGCGGAACAGAACAGTTGGCCCCTAATAGAACAGTACTATCTTTGTCTGTAATGCGGACAATAATAGGACATATAAAAAAAAATTGTGGAACGGAAATACGGAAACAGAATGCACACAGAGTAACTTCAGGTTTTTTTTGCGGACCCATTGAAATGAATGGTTCTATAAAGGGTCCGCAAAAAAAAAAAAAAAACTGAACAGACACGAAAAGAAAATATGTTCGTGTGCATGAGGCCTAAAGCCGAGTAGTTACTCCGGAAAGCTGGGGCTCCACTCCAGGCATGTTCTATAGATGTGGCTTGGATCAATTTTTTGTTTATATGTAGCAGATAATAAATTCAGTCCAGACAAAAGCATGGCTTTTATTAGATACTTTGTGTCATGTTCTGGAAGGTGCTCTCATGTCGTCATCCGTCCTCCCCTTTTTTGGGGGGGATCAGAGTTCACCTCCACTGTCCTATTCTCCATCTCCCTTTGTGTGACCTCACCGGAAATGAAAGTCTTGTTATAGTGTGATTGGAGAGAGACCCATGTTGTCCAACAGGCTTATGCTGCCCTCCAGTGGTAATAAGTGGAACATGCACAATATTAATAAAGAGTTTTTTAATACTTCCAAGGTACAAAAAAAATAATTAATAGTAATAAAAATATAGTTTTAGCATGTAACTTTTTTTTCCTCCACATGATGCTTTTTCTATGAGTATTGGGTGACAATGGCAGAATGTGTTAGCCCTTTGTGACCACTGTAACAAGCCAATTTGGAGAATCCCTGTTGAGTACTAAGAATGGTTCATAAATATGCAAAGTCACACCAATATGATAAATGATGTGGAATCAGCTCACTGCTCCCCCTGCCATGGTTTCATCAGAAGGTCGAGGTCACAGACATGTGATATTATCCATTTTTATAGTTGGACGGGATAAATCTAAAACTATGAGACCTCCTTCCAGTTTTCTCTTGATGCCAACGTATTCTCTTTATTTTTAGATATTCCCACAGGAATTCTTTTGAAGAGGCATCGTCCTAGTTGTAGTAGAAGTTTGTTGCAGTCTAATTGGTAACATTCTTCTGTCCACTCAATATGTGTGAAATATGGAATATAAATCCTTTAATGTGGAACAAATTTGGATACTTTTTTTTATTTATTTTTATCCAGTTTTGTTGAGTTTTAAGATTCCTTACAGTAACATAGTACATAAGGCCGAAAAAAGACATTTGTCTATCCAGTTCGGCCTGTTATCCTGCAAGTTGATCCAGAGGAAGGCAAAAAAAAAAAAAAACTGTGAGGTAGAAGCCAATTTTCCCCACTGGAATAAACTATTCCTTCCCGACTCCAATCAGGCAATCAGACTAACTCCCTGGATCAACAACCCCTCTCTAGTATCCTGTAATATTATTACACTCCAGAAATACATCCAGGCCCCTCTTGAATTCCTTTATTGTACTCACCATCACCACCTCCTCAGGCAGAGAGTTCCATAGTCTCACTGATCTTACTGTAAAGAATCCTTTTCTATGTTTGTGTACAAACCTTCTTTCCTCCAGACGCAGAGGATGTCCCCTCGTAACAGTCACAGTCCTGGGGATAAATAGATGATGGGAGAGATCTCTGTACTGACCCCTGATATATTTATACATAGTAATTAGATCTCCCCTCAGGTGTCTTTTTTCTAAAGTGAATAACCCAAATTTTGATAATCTTTCAGGGTACTGTAGTTGCCCTCCTCTGGACCTTTTCCAGCTCTGCTATGTCTGCCTTGTTTACAGGAGCCCAGAATTGTACACAGTACTCCATGTGTGGTCTGACTAGCGATTTGTAAAGTGGTAGAACTATGTTCTCATCACGGGCATCTATGCCCCTTCTGATGCAACCCATTATCTTATTGGCCTTGGCAGCAGCTGCCTGACACTGGGTTTTGCAGCTTAGTTTGCTGTTTATTAAAATTCCTAGATCCTTTTCCATGTCAGTGTTACCGAGTGTTTTACCATTTAGTATGTACGGGTGACTTGTATTATTCCTTCCCATGTGCATAACTTTACATTTGTCAGTGTTAAACCTCATCTGCCACTTCTCTGCCCAAGCCTCCAATCTATCCAGATCCCTCTGTAGTAGTATACTGTCCTCATCAGTGTAAATTACTTTACACAGTTTAGTGTCATCTGCGAAAATTTAAATTTTACTATGCAAGCCTTCTACAAGATCATTAATAAATATATTGAAGAGAATAGGGCCCAATACTGACCCCTGAGGTACTAGTGACAGTGACCCAATCTGAGTGTGTACTGTTAACCTCTTAAGGACATAGGGCGTACAGGTACGCCCTTGTGCCCTGGTACTTAAGGACACAGGGCGTACATGTACGCCCTGTGCATTTTCGATCACCGCCGCACGGCGGGCGGTGATCGGAACACCGTGCCTGCTCAAATCATTGAGCAGGCACTTGGAGCAAATGCGCCGGGGGGTCCGGTGACCCCCCCATGTATGCGATCGCCGAAAACCGCAGGTCAATTCAGACCTGCGGTTTTCTGCGTTTCCGGGTTATTCGGGTCTCTGAAGTCCCGATAACCCGGAACAGGATGGTGATGGTGGTGTGATTTCACTCCACCAATCACCATCCAGCGATCCTGAGTGGTGATGGTGACATCACCACTCAGGATCGCTTTCTGATTGGTCTGTGGGCGGTCCGGCGGCAGATTCAAAAGAGGCAGGCGCTCCTCTCCTCCTCCTTTTGTGTTCCGGAGCCGGAGGAGAGAGGAGCTGCCTGCACGTGTCTGCTGCACCCGATCTGTGCCCCCCAGGACCCGATCTGTGCCCCCCAGGACCCGATCTGTGCCCCCCAGGACCCCATCAGGTACATAGGGACAGCTAGGGAAAGTTTGGTTTAGGCAGGGAAAAAAAAAGGGAAAGTTAGTTTTTGAACTTTGATTGCATCACCCTAGTTAGGGTGTCTGGGGTCCACAGCACAGCTGTGTGACCCTAGACCCCCCAGGGGTGCTGCCACTTGCCCCCCCACCCCCTGCCCCCTGCCCCCCCCCACCTTTTTTGGGGTGCATTTTTTTTTTTTCGTGTACGCTGACTGTGGCCGGCACTTAGTGTCCGGCCACTGTTAGCGCATCGCACACCCCACCGCTGATCAACTTCGGACGGTTGATCAGCGGTTTTGAATTTTTTTCCCCACATTTTTTGCCCTTTTTTTAGTTAGTTTATTTTATTTCTGTTCGTTTTAGGGTGAGTTCGTGAACACCCGTGCCCCCACACACACGCACACAAAATAAAGAGTTACACACACGCACATATACACGCAGACACACACTCCCCTATGGCGTGCCGGACGTTCTCGGCCGAGGAGGCATACGCCCAGATTGCCTCGGACTCCGAGAGTCCCAGTGAGGATGAGGATGACCCCACATTCCTGTTGTCATCCGCATCCTCCTCATCATCTAGCGATGAGGATGAGCCCCCAAGGCGGCGGAGACGCCGCCAGGCGGAGCAAGGGGACCGCCATGTTAGGGACCCTGTGGCCCACACTAGTACGAGCAGCTCTGGGGCTCGTACTGGTTTCCCGGCCCACCAGTTAAATCCACCGGAGCCCCCTGCCGGTGAACTTGTCTGGTGTAGCCCAGAGCGATACGAGCCTGTGATTCCTGATTTTGTAGGCCAATCAGGAATCCAGATTTCCACAGTGGGCTACACTGAATATGACTTTTTTTGTCATTTTTTCAGTGACCCACTGGTAAATCTGATGGTGGAGCAGACGAATCTGTACGCCCAACAGTTCGTCGCTCAACACCCGGGCTCCTTTTTGGCCAGGCCCGGTGGCTGGACGCCGGTCAGTGCAGCCGAAATGAGGACATTTTGGGGCCTCGTGCTGCATATGGGCCTGGTCAAAAAACCCAGTGTCAGGCTGTACTGGAGTGGGGACGTCCTATACCAGGCCCCACTTTACAGTACAGCCATGACACGCTCCCGGTTTGAGGCCATCCGGAAATGTCTGCATTATTCCGATAATGCAGCATGTCCCCCCCGAGGTGATCCTGCCCATGACCGTCTGTACAAGATACGGCCGGTCATCGATCACTTTGGGGCCAAATTCATGGAGGCCTATGTACCTGGAAGAGAGGTCGCGGTTGATGAGTCTCTCATTGCGTTCAAGGGGAGACTCATTTTCCGCCAGTATGTGCCCTCCAAGCGGGCGAGGTATGGCGTGAAGCTATACAAAATTTGTGAGAGTACCTCAGGGTACACTTACAAATTTCGTGTATACGAGGGGCGAGATTCCCGGATTCAACCCCCAGAATGTCCCCCCACTCTGGGTGTTACCGGGAAACTTGTGTGGGACCTTATGTACCCACTGCTGGATAAGGGTTACCACCTTTACGTGGATAACTTTTATACCAGTATCCCCTTGTTCCAGTCCCTTGCCGCCAGATCCACGTCCGCTTGTGGGACCGTGCGGAAAAATCAACGCGGCCTCCCTGCCCACCCCCTCCAGGTACCTATCCCCAGGGGTGAGACCCGTGCCCTTACCACTGGAAACCTGTTGCTGGTCAGGTATAAGGACAAGAGGGATGTCCTTATGCTGTCCACAATTCATGGTAACGGCATCACCCCTGTCCCTGTGCGAGGTACCGCGGCAACGGTCCTCAAGCCCGATTGTATCGTCGCTTACAATCGGTATATGGGAGGAGTTGATCTCTCTGATCAAGTCCTCACACCATATAACGCCATGCGCAAAACCCGGGCATGGTACAAAAAAGTTGCGGTCTACTTGGTGCAGGTTGCCATGTACAACTCTTTTGTACTATCCCGAAGCGCTGGCAGCACAGGGACATTCCTCCAGTTCTATGAGGCAGTCCTCAAGGCCCTGATCTTTTCGAACCGGGAAAGAGCAGGCCGGAGTACCTCGGGAACTGTAGGTGCCCAGATCGTCCCTGGCCAACACTTTCCAGGTGTGGTCCCCCATACTGGAAAGAAGGGACGAACCCAAAAAAAGTGCAGAGTGTGTCGCAGGAGGGGGATACGGAAGGACACGACTACTCAGTGCGACACTTGCCCCGATCATCCGGGCCTCTGCATTGACGGTTGCTTCAGGGAGTATCACACTTCCATGGAGTACTAAATTTATATCCCAATTTAGCACTGACATCGGATAAAAAAAAATGGTTCTCAGACTTGAGACACCCAAAAAAACTAAAATAATTTATTAAAAGTAGACATAGGTATTGCCGCGTCGGTAATAATCTCCTCTATAAAAATGCCCCATTACCTAACCCCCCAGATTAACACGGTCCAGAAAAAAAAAAAAAAAGTGCAAAAAAAGTTTTTTTTTGTCACCTTACATAATAAAAAGTTTAATAGCAAGCGATCAAAAAGTCATATAGCCCCCAAATTAGTGCCAATAAAACCGTCATCTCATCCCGCAAAAAATGAGCCCCCACATAAGATAATCAGATAAAAAAAAAAAATAGAAAATGACTCTTAGACTTTAGAGATACACATTTTTTTTTAGGGTATCAAAAAGGATAATATAGTCTAAAACCTAAATAATTGTAAAAAAAAAGTTGACTTATTAGGTATCGCCGCGTCCGTAAGAATCTCCTCTATAAAAATACCCCATGACCCAACCCCCCAGATTAACACAGTAAAAAAAAAAAAAAAAAAATAGGTGCAAAAAAATATTTTTTTTGTCACCTTACATAACAAAAAGTTTAATAGCAAGCGATCAAAAAGTCATATAGCCCCCAAAATAGTGCCAATAAAACCGTCCGCTCATCCCGCAAAAAATGAGCCCCCACATAAGATAATTGGCTAAAAGAAAATAAAAAAAATGACACTTAGACTTTAGAGATACCCAAAAAAAAATGTTGTATCAAAAAAGATAATATAGTCAAAAACCTAAATAATTGTAAAAAAAAAAGTAGACTTATTAGATATTGCCGCGTCCGTAAGAATCTCCTCTATAACAATATCCCATGACCTAACTACCCAGATTAACACGGTTAAAAAAAAAATTAAAAAAACGGTGCCAAAACCGCTATTTTTGGCACTTTTCCATTTCAGTCCGTTTTTTCCGGTAACAAAACAAGGGTTAACAACCAAACAAAAGTTAAAATTTATTACCCTGATACTGCAGCTTACAGAAACGCCACATTTGTGGTCGTAAACTGCTGTATCCGTAAAAGGGAGGCCGCAAAAGGAAAGGACCGACATGGTTTCTGGAAGGCCGATTTTGATGGCCTTTTTTATTGACACCATATCCCTTTTGAAGCCCCCCTGATGCCCCCCTAGAGTAAAAACTCCCTAAAATTGACCCCATCTAAGAAACTACACCCCTCAAGGTATTCAAAAATGATTATACAAACTTTATTAACCCTTTAGGTGTTCCTCAACAGTTAATGGCAAATGGAGATGAAATATCAGAATTTCTATTTTTGGTAACCTTGCCTCACAAAAATGTAATATAGAGCAACCAAAAATTATATTTGCCCTAAAAATACTCCCCCAAAAAATGCCACCTTATCCCGTAGTTTCCAAAATGGGGTCACTTTTAGGGAGTTTCGACTCCAGGGGTGCATCAGGGGGGTTGAAACAGGACACGGTGTAAATAAACCGGTCCATAAAAATCAGCCCTCCAAAAACCAAACGGCGCACCTTTCACTCTACGCCCCGCTGTGTGGCCGTACAGTAGTGTACGGCCACATATTGGGTGTTTCTGTAAACGGCAGAGTCAGGGTAATAAAGATACAGTCTTGTTTGGCTGTTAACCCTTGCTTTGTTAGTAGAAAACATGGGTTAAAATGGAAAATAAGGCAAAAAAATGAAATTTTCCAATTTCATCCCCATTTGCCAATAACTCTTGTGCAACACCTAAAGGGTTAACGACGTATGTAAAACCAGTTTTGAATACCTTGAGGGGTGTAGTTTCTTAGATGGGGTCACTTTTAGGGAGTTTCTACTCTAGGGGTGCATCAGGGGGCTTCAAATGGGACATGGTGTAAATAAACCAGTCCATAAAAATCAACCTTCCAAAAACCATACGGCGCACCTTTCACTCTACGCCCCGCTGTGTGGCCGTACAGTAGTTTACGGCCACATATTGGGTGTTTCTGTAAACTGCAGAGTCAGGGCAATAAAGATACAGTCTTGTTTGGCTGTTAACCCTTGCTTTGTTAGTGGAAAAAATGGGTAAAAATGAAATATTAGACAGAAAAATGAAATTCTCAAATTTCATCCCCATTTGCCAATAACTCTTGTGCAACACCTAAAGGGTTAACAACATATGTAAAATCACTTTTGAATACCTTGAGGGGTGTAGTTTCTTAGATGGGGTCATTTTTGGGTGGTTTCTATTATGTAAGCCTCGCAAAGCGACTTCAGACCTGAAATGGTCCCTAAAAATTTAGTTTTTGTAAATTTCAGAAAAATTTCAAGATTTGCTCCTAAACTTCTAAGCCTTATAACATCCCCAAAAAATAAAATATCATTCCCAAAATAATTCACACAGGAAGTAGACATATGGGGAATGTAAAGTCATCACAATTTTTGGGGGTATTACTATGTATTACAGAAGTAGAGAAACTGAAACTTTGAAATTTGCTAATTTTTCAAAATTTTTGATAAATTGGTATTTTTTGGTGCAAAAAAAAATATTTTTTTGACTTAATTTTACTAGTGTCATGAAGTACAATATGTGACGAAAAAACAATGTCAGAACGGCCTGGATAAGTCAAAGCGTTTTAAAGTTATCAGCACTTAAAGTGACACTGGTCAGATTTGCAAAAAATGGCCTGGTCCTAAGGTGTAAAAAGGCTGTGTCCTTAAGGGGTTAATAACCACCCTGTGTTTTCTATCATTGAGCCAGTTACTTACCCACTTACAGACGTTTTCTCCCAGTCCGAGCATTCTCATTTTATATACTAACCTTTTATGTGGTACAGTGTCAAATTCTTTGGAGAAGTCCAGATACACGACATCCATTGATTCGCCGCTGTCAAGTCTAGAACTTACCTCCTCATAGAAACTGATTAAATTAGTTTGGCATGATTGATCCCACACAAAGCCATGCTGATATGGCGTTATTTGCTTATTTTACATTGAGATGCTCTAAGATAGCATCTGTCAGAAAACCTTCAAACAGTTTACCCATAACAGATGTTAAACTTACCGGCCTATAGTTTCCAGGCTCTATTTTTGGACCCTTTTTGAATATTGGCACCACATTTGCCATGCGCCAATCCTGTGGGACATTCCCTGTCAGTATAGAGTCCGCAAATATCAGAAATAAGGGTCTGGCTATGACATTACTTTAATTCCCTTAGGATACGGGGGTGTATGCCATCCAGTCCTGGCGATTTGTCTATTTTAATCTTTTTAAGTCGCTGATGTACTTCTTCCTGGGTCAGACAGGACACTTTTAATGGGGAATTTATTTCAACATTCAGCATGTAATCTGACAGTTTATTTTCCTCAGTGAATACATTGGAGAAAAATATATTTAACAGCTTTGCTTTCTCCTCGTCGCTCTCTGTGACTCCCCCCTCATTACTCTTTAAAGGGCCGACACCTTCAGATTTATACTTTTTAACATTTATATAATTGAAGAACATTTTAGGGTTAGTTTTACTCTCTTTGTCAATTAATCTCTCAGTCTCTAGTTTGGCTGCTTTTATTAGTTTTTTACATGTTCTATTTTTTTCCTTATAGATTTTCAGTGCTTCCGTGCTACCCTCCTGTTTCAGTGAATTATATGCTTTCTTTTTGTCATTTATTGCTTTCTTTACAGTTATGTTTATCCACATTGGTTTCTTTTTGTTCCTTAACCTTTTATTCCCATACGGTATGTACCTCTCCCAATGAGCTTTTACGATGTTTTTAAAGATATCCCATTTTGATGACTTTGTCCCAGTTAGTTAGGCCTATGGCTTCTCTTAGTTGGCTAAATTTTGCTTTTTTGAAGTTTGGTATTTTTGTTCCTCCCTGTAGAAACGCTCTTTTGAATGATAATTGGAAGGTTATTACTTTATGGTAACTATTTCCCAGATGTCCCCCAACCTGCACGTCTGTTGTTCTGTCAGGTCTATTGGTTAATACTAAGTCCAGTATGGCCGTCCCTCTAGTCGGGTCCTGAACCAGTTGGGAAAGGTAATTGTCTTTGGTTATTGCCAAGAACCTGTTTCCTTTATGAGATGTACAAGTTTCAGTTTCTCAGTCTATATCTGGGTAGTTGAAGTCCCCCATAATAACCACCTCATTATGATTTGCCGCCTCGTCTATCTCGTTTAGTACAAATTTGTAACATAGCTATCTTCTCTAAATAGGCTCTGTTCCTGAGGAACCGCTACCAAGGTCTTTTCTCTTACAGACATTGCAGAATAACACTTCATACATCAATGAGTAATGGTCACATCAAATTTGAGTATTAGTTTCATATTTTTTTTTTTTTACTGAACTTATCCTAAAGGTGTTTTCTGGGAGTTTAAGATTGATGGCTTATCCTCAGGATAGGTTATCAATATCTGATCATTGGGGATACGATGCACGGCCCTCCAGCTAATCAGCTGTCTGAACAGGCTGTGGTTCTCCGCCGAGCACTGCAGCCTCTTCCTAGGCCAGTGACATTATGTTCACTGGTCATGTAGTCTAGGTGCAGCTCAGTATCATTCAAGTGAATGGACCTGGGCTGCAATACCAAGCACATCCCCTATACAATTCACAGCGCTGTGCTTGGTAAGCTGAAGAGGCTGCAGCACTCACCGGCTGATCAGCAGGGGTGTTGAACGTCCACTGAATGGATATTGATAACCTATCCTCAAAATGGGCTATCAATATTCATCTTCCAGGAAATGCCTTAAAGGGTTGTCTCATCATGGACAATGGGGACATATCACTAGGATATGCCCCCATTGTCTTATAGGGGCGGGTCCCACCGCTCGAGAACGGAGCCCTGCAAGTGAATGATGGCACACTGCGCATGCGCAGCCGCCCTCCATTCATTTTCTATGGGAAAATAGCTGAGCGCTGGCTCGGCTATTTCCATCAGCCCCATAGAAATGAATGGGAGCGGGGGGCCGCGCAGGTTTAAAGTGGTGTGTTGTGGCTGTGCTGAAGTGAATGGGAGCTGAGCTGCAGTAACCCACTACAGCCACTGCCCTTTGAACGTATCTGTATAGCGCCACCTGCTGTTTGTACTTTTTCTAATTTCTTTGTCTTGCTCATTGAGACTGAAGTACATGCTCAGTTCCATCCGTCCACTGCCACAAGATGCAGCAGAAAGAACCCGTCCTCTGAGAAAGGACACGACCCCTAAGTTGAAAACTTGAAATAAATCTAGCAGAACAATTGGGGCTATGAATGGGAAGATATCTGGATCCATGGGAGGTACAGGGCTGGTTCTAGCTTTGTTAGAGAGAGGTTTTCATGTATTACTTAGTCTGAAAAGGATTCTCCGGGCTAACGATAATGGCTTGTCCTCAGGATCAGATCGTTGGGGGTCCGATGCCAGACAACCCACTAATCAGCTGTGAGGCTACCAGAGCACATAAACTAAAAGCGTACAGACAGAAGTAGAAAGCTCTGTGCACTGTGTAGTTTCCGGCAATGGCGTACTGAAGCTCAGCTCCCATTCAATCAAATGGGAGCTGAGCTGCAGTACCCCAGCACGGCCACTACAAGATGTACGGAGCTCTCTGCCACATTTCCATATACAGTATACTTTCCGGTGCCACAGCAGTCCAAAACAGACACACCCCACCAATCGAATATTGATGACCTATCACTGAGGATATGCCATCAATATCTGTAGGCAAGACAAGCCCTTTAATAAAATAATTTAAAAATATATGCTAGCAAAGGTTTCTGCAAAATTATTGAGAGGCACGTGCCTCTTAATAACTTTGGCACATCTTTAGGAGGACCATGCGCCAGCATATGAAATCTAGTGTAATATACGGCAGCTTTGACACAATTACTGTTAAGTGTGTCCAGCCACGTAAGTCCCGTCTCTTTTTTTTTTTACATTTTTTTTAGAAATGTTGATGCAATTATGAAGATTACTAGAGGAGGTACGGCAAGTGGAAAAAGTGTCTAAGCAGAAAGTGTATGAGATACAAAAAATCTAGTGTCCTGTTCCCTCAAGGCCTGGTAGCTGAGAGGGCGCAGTGCAGACGGCTGCCCTGGATAAACTGCAAAAGTAAGGTATATTGTACGGTATAACGCTGTGGCTACAGAGACTTGGGCTGCAAGCACCCTGAACTGCAAGTAAGAACAGTGCATGGAGTTGTGCTGTGACAAAATGTTATGTTGTTTTTCAACTGTATTAACCGTGCAAAATTGGATTTTTTGCAGCTGACGGATCACGGTACCGTGTGGGCTTCGGTGGTAGCCTGTTCACTTTTATTACCTGTGATGCAGGCTATGCTACACTGCACTGTGTAGCCCCTGCCATTCAGTGCCCACCCTTGTCTACATCTTTGAGGTTTAAATTAGCTATTAGATGGGATTTCCCACCATAAGGACTCACCCATAAGGGATTTTCCATTATAAAAGCACAATGACTGTATGTATCTTGCTGTCTGCAAATTGTGGACTCGCACAATACAGATACTGTCCGTGTTGCATCCGCATTTTGTAAAGACCCATATGTCTGTTTTCCGCATCTGTATGTCTGTTTCTCGCAAAAAGATAGAATATGTCCATAAAATGCAGATCACAGACCCATTGAAGTCAATGGGACTGCAAAAAATTGCGTACAGCATGTGGACTGCATCTGTATTTAGCGGATCTGTGGTTTGCAGACTGCAAAACAGACGTGGTCATGTGCATGAGGCCCAAGAATTCATAACATATATCGATCGACCATTACTTCCCGATTTGTGATTGTCCAACTACTCAGAATGAAGGGACCGCATTGCTAGGTGCAAACACTGCTCCATCCCAGGACCCTAGTAACTGCTTTAGCTGATTATGGAATTCCCCAAACTATCATTCCACCCTCTAATGAGTTTAACAGACCCGATGGTTTGCAGTCGGGGCTCAAGTTCAATACAGTAGTGGAAAGTAGTCATTATAATGTTAGCTATTAAGCCTTGTGGACTCAGAACAGTGCTCGTGCCAGGAGTGGATCCAAAAAGGAAGAGTGCAAAGGTTAGGATTACACAGCAGAAGATCGCTGCATCGCAATACAATAAAAGTGGATTTCAACCTGCAAACTTCTGTAACCGAGGCCAACAATCTGCCAGAAATTAAAACTTACTGGATTTCAGGTGACTTGCTTGAGGGTCACAACGAGACCTTGTTCACTTTCATTATGTGGCCTTTGGTCCTGTAGCCCTAGCCTTATACTCCATTCCTACATAACTTATAGACACACGATTGGATTTCCACCATAATTATGATTTGGCCTATTCAAGCGGAACTATAATATTACATGATGATCGAAACCACAGCACATAATGTGGTTCATTGATAGTAGGATTTATTTGATATGCAACCTATGCTGCATATCGAATAAAATCCTCCTATTAATGAGCAAGATTATGTGCTTTGGTTTCTATCATTTATTATAAAACGGGGTTGGATCCCTACACACATCACTACCAAGCAGTGTGCAACAAAGAATGTATCTATAATATTACATATGCAGTCTTACCTTTCATGGTCTCTGAGTAGGACCTCCTACCTGTAAGAGATATATTAGTGATATTCAGCTTGTGAAAGTAGTAGAACATGCAAGGTCTGTAAACCATCCACACAAGTGCTATCTTCTATATAAGAGCAATGACAAGCTTTAGAATTGGTTGCCGCTCTAAAAACCGAACCCTACCATGAACTAGTTGCATCAGCAACAAGACTAAAGTCTGAGGACATGTGCGGGAGCGCCTCATTACTGTCTGCCTCATGCTGCTGGCTCCTTGTGCTGACCATGAATGAACCACTGACTGATGGATCCCTCGCTCATCATAAGAACAGAGGCTTGTGTTCCCCCATTTTAATGGAGTGGAGGTTATACCAGTGTGCAGATGCTCCATTCATCTCTATGGGACTGCCTGAGATATTCGAGCACGTAGTCAAAATCCATCAAAAGCACTACAAACTGCCATACTATAGAATTACAGTCTATGGCAGATGTACTCAACACAGCTGACTGGACCTTGAAGATCTTCCATCACAGACGATTTGGAAGAGGACAAGGTCTTCTCCAATGTATCCATGATGGAAAGGACTACATTAACTCCTCAAGGCCTCCAGTAAATGATTTCTGCTGCCCCAGCGATTTGTACGCTTCCATTTTCCATGCCAGCCTTACCGGTGTGGACCTGTGGCATTATACATATCTGCACATGGCTGCTTCATAGAGAATAGCCATAGAGCAATGATAGGTAGAAGTTCCTGAAATGGTTAAAGTTTCCAGGAGGTTAAAGGGTATTTTTTAATGGGGATATTTTATTGTATACTCTTGAAGGAGTGGCACCTTCAAGTGTGAATGCACTTCTATTTTATCTCGGGAGTAGCATTTTTGTGCACTTTTTGCCCCACCTATCTAATAGGCGACCTTGATTAAGGTGGTACATATAGATGTGTGTGCTCCTCCTCTCATCGGTTGCTGGATGCACACAGAGGTAACCAGGAGCAGCACACTATATGTGCAGGGTCTGCTCTCCTAACTATAGATGCCCAACGGCATAGATAGGTTTAGAGTAGGTCCTGCCTGACTGAGACCACCTTGGCGCTGGGTAGGTGGGCACACATGTTTTGATCAAAATATATTGGCTGACAGTCTCAGATTTTATCATATCAGAGTGAGGGCTTAGTCCATATATAGTCTTTGCATCTATTGTGTTAGTGCATTATTTTCTGTGATTTTTCTTTGGGATATTTTATAGAGTCATATCAAAAGTTTTGATAGGTAGGTAAGTCTATGGGCCTGTCTCGATTCCATCCTATGCAGCAAGGAGAGAGAGCTCGATACACTTCTCTCTTCTCATTCTAGGGATCAAAGATTTTAATATGTCTCTATGACGAATCAAAACTTTTCCCAAAATTTGGTGATCCTTTAAGCTGTCTCACGGCTTCATATCTATTTGCTGGCTTTCTTTACACTACAGTCGATTCTGTGGGAGTAGAACTGATACTTATTCAGGTTACTGTACCTATTGGTAAAAAGAGTGTTAACCAGAGCTTTCCTTCTTACCACCCGGTTTACAGGGGCCTCTGCTTTTCCTAGCGGGATGAAAACCTCTTGTGAACTGATTTCTTTTATTGTTGGGTCTGTATTTGTGAGAACTACCAATCTGTCTTCATTCCATCTCATATCTATCTATCTGGCCAGCATCAGGATGCCTGGAAGTAAAGAGGATATGGGAGCAGTAAGTATGTATATATATATATATATATATATATATATTTGGGCATGTAAGGATCTAATCTGGGGTCTGATATTTATGGGTTTGGTCTGGGGTCTGAATTGGTTTTGAGGTTTGGTCCTTTTTTTGCTCTAAAAAATAATATTACTGTAAATATTTGTAAAAAGTTATAGTATTTTCTGCCCTAAAAGACTCACCTGTCCGTAAGAAGCACATAGGTTTTAGGGCTCATGCACATGGCCGTTCCGTGCATAGAGGACCACAATTTTTGGTAACATCTGTGCAGCTGGCGCAGATGGATCCAGGCCCATTCAACTTGAATAGCTCCATGATACGTCCGCACCGTAAAAAAATAGAACACTCTGTAGTGTTTCCTTGGGGTTCAATGCCTCCAATCCGCATGGCACCGCACCTTCTGGATTGCGGACCCATTCAAGTGATACGGTGCAAAAATGGCCAGGGAAAATAAGAAAAAAATAATTTCTTTGCCTCAGGCCACCAATCAGACCCTCGATGTTAATCGGACCTCAGATCAAACCCCCAATGTTAATTAGACCTCAGCTTAGACAAAAATAAATAAACTCCCCTCTCCTGCTCAGTATGCCGCCAGGATCCAGTGTTCTTCCTGCTGCGCTGAGCTGTGAGCCGACGTCACACACTGAGGTCTCAGAGCGCGCCTGCGTCCCGGCAGAAGACGACCAGGGAGAGGTGAGTACTGTATTCACCTCTTTCCAGTCCTACTGTACTAATGAGTGCTTCCATAATGGAGGTGCTCATTAGTATTCACCCCATAAGATGCACTGACATTTCCCCCCAGTGCATCTTATAAGGCAAAAAATACAGTACATTATGTATTATGTGAATGCTTCTACAAAGTTAGCAAATTGTTAAAGGGAACCTGTCACTGGGATTTTGTGTATAGAGCTGAGAACATGGGTTGCTAGATGGCCACTAGCACATCAGCAATACCCAGTCCCCATAGCTCTGTGTGCTTTTATTGTGTAAAAAAACAAAAAAAAACACTATTTGATACATATGCAAATTAAGCTGAGATGAGTCCTGTCCCTGAAATGAGTCAGGGACAGGACTCATCTCAGGTTCATTTGCATTCTACACAATAAAAGCACACAGAGCTAATGGGACTGGGTATTGCGGATGTGCTAGCTGCCATCTAGCAACCCACGTCCTCAGCTCTATACACAAAATCCCGGTGACAGGTTCCCTTTAACAAGACGACTTCTTAATTATTGGCGTTCAGCTCGGACCTTCACCTAACTTAAGACCCAGGTAAGCGGACACTTTGTAAAACTAGTACCGCTGGTCTATGGTATAATCACTCATTCAAGTCCCCTAGAGGGAATAATAATAATAATAATAATAATAATAATAATAATAATAATAAAAATGCATAAAAAAATAAATAAATCTAAAAACCACTTGGAACCATACAGAGTTCGGTAAAAGGTTTGCAACAGCAGAAATTAAGTTCTGAAGTTATTATGTGGTCTCGTGAGAGTTTGCGAAGTAATAACTTTGGCTCATCTGAGCCAATACATTCTTTTTTTTTAGATCAGATGTTTCTTTATTATCAATTTTCATTCATTTTTTACAACAATCACATGACCTTTTGTAGACCACTGTCATATACAATATCAGTCATAAATACATTCTAATACTGTACAGAACGCTCACTCCGTACAGTATTCCAACAAAGTTTTATGTTTCATCCGATGCCGATTCCCTCATCCCTAGCGGCCACCCTCCATTCATTCCTATGGGTGCACCAATGGCTTGGCTATTTTTGTAAGTTTCATAGGAGTGCATGGAGCTGTCGCCAACGCTTTCACAGTGCACTTCCGAAAATAGCCAAGTGCGCCACTCAGGTATTTTCGGCACTACCACAGAAATGAATGGAGGGTGACGCCAATGTCCCAGATGGGAATAATCCTTTACATGCGCTGCCTATAGTTATGAAAAACCAATTTACAGCTAATGGGTGGGGTCACAGAGTCGCAGATTTTCGTGATCCAAATCCGCACAGTTGTTCGGTACCAGCAAAGTGGATAAAATTTTGCAAAATCTAATCCACACGTTGCATAAAAAATCCACAGGGTAAATGTGGCTTCAGTGCATTTGAAATCTGCAGCATCCAAATTTATACCACGCAATGAAAAGGGATTAAATCCAATGGCATTTCTGCAGCAAAACCAACATGGAGGACTTCTCCAGGGATGCGCTGAAAGTGGACTTTTCTGCGGACTCGGATCATACCATGTTCTAATGAGGGGTCTATTTTTACTTTTACTTGGTCCACTTGTATTTTCGCGTGACGAATAAACAGGAGCCGAACTTTACAGCTACAGCCCGTCAATGGGTTGTGCTCCAAACAGCAAGGACATACTGTCTAGTAAACACCTCACCCCACATCCTTCCGCACAGGTCAGACGTCGCTACAGCACTGTCCAAGCTCTCTCTTCAGAACCGCGCGGCGCGCTGTTGCCGCAGCTCCTCGCTTATATACTGGAGACCACATGGACTGAACCACGTTGCACGCGTCAAAGGGGGAGATGGCGCGGTAATAAACTACATACCCTGAGAGGAACCAAGTCATTGCAGAACATTCGGCCAATGATTTCGTCAGGTCCTCCCTGCGGGGAACCTAATGTAGTCTACATTATATAGTGAGGGGACTGGTCTGGCGTTACCGCATCATTGTCGCTTCCTCAGTTCTTGCTGGTGGAATTTTCTTCTAAAGTGGAAACCAGATATGAGATTATATGGAGTTGCAGTGCATTGCAGGTGTCTGTCACATGGATTCACTCAATGTAAAAGCAATGCACATTGACCGCTGGGGTTTCTGCAAATTGTAAGAATACATTTGTGGACTTGGTCTTAGCCCCATTGTATAGAAAGGATAATTCTGCATGCAATATTTTAATACATTTGGAGCCGTTTTCACCAACGTGTAACTAGGGTCACCTCTCTGTTGGGGTTTCCATTACTTCTGATAGCACAGAACGCAGTCACATATAATGGGGTCCACCGGCCAACGTGTGAGGTGGCTGGACAACGGGTCTGGCATAGTGTCATGGTTTCCGTTTGTAGCGTTATCTATATCTCTCCATTAGGCTAGGGCTACACGAAGACATGTGTCGTGCGACAATTTTAACGATAGTCTATGGCAGGGATGGCCAACCTGAGGCTCTCCAGCAGTTGCAAAACTACAACACCCAGCATGCTCAGACTGCCTACAGCTATGAGCCTACAGCAGGGCATGTTGGGAGTTGAAGTTTTACGACAGCTGGAAAGCCACAGGTTGGCCATCCCTGGTCTATGGTGTTGCACTCCAACATGCTGCGACACAACCATAGCAAAAAAATCCATCCATTTTTCTGCGACTGTCATGTCACAGTGCGACACAATAGACTATTATAAAAAGTGTCGCGCGACGCATGTTGCAGTGTAGTTGTGCCCTATGTGTCGCGCGACGCATGTTGCAGTGTAGTTGTGCCCTATGTGTCGCGCGACGCATGTTGCAGTGTAGTTGTGCCCTATGTGTCGCGCGACGCATGTTGCAGTGTAGTTGTGCCCTATGTGTCGCGCGACGCATGTTGCAGTGTAGTTGTGCCCTATGTGTCGCGCGACGCATGTTGCAGTGTAGTTGTGCCCTATGTGTCGCGCGACGCATGTTGCAGTGTAGTTGTGCCCTATGTGTCGCGCGACGCATGTTGCAGTGTAGTTGTGCCCTATGTGTCGCGCGACGCATGTTGCAGTGTAGTTGTGCCCTATGTGTCGCGCGACGCATGTTGCAGTGTAGTTGTGCCCTATGTGTCGCGCGACGCATGTTGCAGTGTAGTTGTGCCCTATGTGTCGCGCGACGCATGTTGCAGTGTAGTTGTGCCCTATGTGTCGCGCGACGCATGTTGCAGTGTAGTTGTGCCCTATGTGTCGCGCGACGCATGTTGCAGTGTAGTTGTGCCCTATGTGTCGCGCGACGCATGTTGCAGTGTAGTTGTGCCCTATGTGTCGCGCGACGCATGTTGCAGTGTAGTTGTGCCCTATGTGTCGCGCGACGCATGTTGCAGTGTAGTTGTGCCCTATGTGTCGCGCGACGCATGTTGCAGTGTAGTTGTGCCCTATGTGTCGCGCGACGCATGTTGCAGTGTAGTTGTGCCCTATGTGTCGCGCGACGCATGTTGCAGTGTAGTTGTGCCCTATGTGTCGCGCGACGCATGTTGCAGTGTAGTTGTGCCCTATGTGTCGCGCGACGCATGTTGCAGTGTAGTTGTGCCCTATGTGTCGCGCGACGCATGTTGCAGTGTAGCCACAGCCTTAGACTAGAGCCACATCTGCAGCACATTTTCCATTTTTATGTTCCAATGAACACACATGAAGCGCTGGATCCAGGACTATACCAAAAACCAACAGCGCCCAGGGGACCCATTGAGTATAATGGGGTCCATTGAATTTACAGTATGGTTTCTCCCAGACAATATCTCTCTGCATGCAGTGGTATTTTATCCTGTACTTTAGCCTGAATTTGTGAGGGGTCCATAACAGAACCCCACCCACCACCACCTCAGATGAGAACCTAACATACTGGGGGTCATTTATTATGCCTCCTAGGCCACAAACTGGTGTAGAAAATTTGCAAGCCTCTTATTGAAGGTCTAAATTTCTGCGCATGCGGCATTTGTCTGCAGACCTTGCCACTTTTGCCAACGTAAATGACAACTGAAATCTATTCCAGCTAGAAACTGGAGATTTCAGTCTTGGTGCAAGGGCTGCTGGAGGCCTGTGCCTAGTCATACATTCCGTGCATTCTCCAGCAGTGTAGGGGTTATCGGTGACTGGCGTGTGTTTTTTTCCACAGTTTTTTTTTCCCAAAAAAAAAAAAAAAAGTAAGAGCCAACAAAACACACAAATAGTGTAAAAAAGCCCAATGTGGAGATAGAGGATATAAATGTTTGCTAGTATAGAAGAGTAACTGGTACAAATCTGTAGTGGAAGACTGAAGTATAACAAATTTAAAGGAATTGTCCATCAACCTCTGTTTTGTCAGCCAGTAAAACATGTCAGGTTGAACGGGGGTCACCCATAAGGCCTGGGTTAGGGCTCATGAACATGACCTTACGTTTGCTCGGCCTCCGATCTGCATATTTTGCGGATTGGATGTAGACCCTTTCATTTCAATGGGGCTGCAAAAGATGCTGACAGCTCAGTGAGCTGTCCGCATCTGCACATCCTTTCCGCAGCCCCACAAAAAAAAAAGAAAACATTTTTGCAGACAAGGACAGGACATTTCTATTGAAGTGAAAAAGACAACGGCAGCATGCACACGGCCGTGATCTGCGATTTACGGACCACAAATCACATACGCTTGTGCGCATGAGACTATTTGTAGTACTACCAGCTGATTTTAACAGACCCCTATTGAATACTATTGAATGTATTCCTTTAGACTGCAGTTCCATAGTACTCGTACAAGGTCCGGTCCAGAGTTGCTGCTGTTCTGCAGTGCCATACACGTGGATACGTTACATTGCCAAAAAGACACAAATTTCACCCTTTGCAATTCATAGGGTAAAAATTCACTATGTCCGTATTTCAGACCTCAAACCACAGAAAATACAGACCCCTTTCATGTGCATCCCGCTTTTTTTTTTCCTCATTCCCATCAACAGAAATGGCTGTTGTCATCTGTAGTATTGTCAAGAATAGGGACAAACTGATCGACGGAAATACGGATGTGTGCATGGAAATGACTGGGTCACTGTGCCACGTGGATGAAAAATACGGTTTTCTGCTTTCATTTGTACATGCCAGACCTGTCCCAGTAACCAGACGTGCAAGCTATCCAAAGACCTGCTAGAAAACGGGTTCAGTAATCTATAGCCCTGACCAGAAAATACAGGCACCCCACTACCTGAAAAAATACAGACAACAAAAATATTCATCTCGTTAAGGAGTTTAATGGGAAATTGCACAATACAGTATAGTCTAATATTTTACATATATAAAAATAACTACGGTGACATTCTCATAAAATAAACATTTATAGTCCGATTTTATTTAGTGTTTTCTGGAGAAGAGTTTGAGAAACGGGGAAAAGCAGAGCACAACTAGGACTCCTACAGGCCTCAACTGACAACTGGGCCCTCTCGGCTGTAGCAACCAATCAGGGCTCAGCTTAGATTTCTATGTTCTCTGGAAAAATAAAATCTGCACTGTGATTGGTTGCCATGAGCAACACAATTAGGCTATTAGACAGTTTTGATAAATAAGGCCCACCGCTCTCTGGACAAATCAAAGAAAAAGCATATTATAAAACATTACTTATTTTTCCATACAAGAGATTTTAAATAGGGTGGGGAATACATTATTGCTGGAACTACTTTATTTTAAAATGATAAAAACAGGAACCTGGCAACCACCACTCCATATATCTTGGTTACATGGCAACTTTTAATGTTATTCCCAGCTGTGTCAAACTGGTGCATTAATCTTAGTCATGTGAACAGGGTGCAACTTTGTCATGCAATTTTTTATTTTCTGATCCCAAAATCCATGTATAAATCTCTATGCTGCAAAAGTCACATGACTGCTCCACATCTCCCATTGAAATAAATGGGGCTGGAACGGTTGGCGTGCCTCACGCATGACAGTACTGTTCCATTAAGGGTACCTGCAGGCAGTGCATATTACCCAGATTTACATACAGTGTAAGGGCTCATACAGGCGGTCGTTCCAGTGTTGCCGGTCTGCACTTGTGCTTTCTCTCCGTGCCCCACACCGCAAAAAAAGAATTAAAAATAATATAGATGTTTTATTTTTTTTAGAGGTGCAGATGGATCACGCACCCATTCAAGTTGCATCTGGCATAGGGACCAGGCAACGGTCGTCTGCATGAGCCCTAATACAGTAACAAAGTGAACGAGATTTGCCAAATCTCATGTACACCGTGTGTAGTTTGTGCACATGGAGATTGACCTGCGGTGTGGCTTTTACAATCCGCAGCATGGTTGTTTGTGCGGCTCCGTGTCTGATGAACTGTGGTTCCCCCATAGACTTTAATTTCAATAGTCGTAAAATGCTACAGAAAATCCAAAACCAAAAAATGCACAAAAACTGTGGGATTTATGTGCGGTTTTTATAGCATTTTTCATGCCTTTTCAGGTGGATTTTCTGCAAAACAAATGTGCATCTGGACCAAACAAATCTTGCCATGTACCCCCTAACCATGCAGTCTAGGTTAACCCATATTAAGGAACTGCATAAACAGCAATTCCCTGATATGTTCTAGTAGAGATCAGACAATGCAATACTTTAGGGGTTTAGCTCTGGAAAGTTACAGCAGTCTGTATTATGTGTATAGCAAGCATGGGCCATCTGCTACTGGAGGGCACAGACTTAGGGATTCACTATTTAAGCAGTTGCCAGGTCTACAGTTGTGTGAAGATATATGGATGTACTTTTTTTTTTATACATAGGGTAAAGTGGAGTAAAGGAAAATCTCTTAAGTGCTAATTTAAGTAAATCTATCTGGAAGTGCAGACGTGCTAGAGAATAGACTGTAGCTCTTCTGCACCCCTAGCTCTTAAAGTGCAATATACAAACACGTAAACATACATAATGAAGAGAAAAATCAGCACAATCACCTCAGCACAATTTTCCACCTACATGTGGGACATCATTTACATGTATGGAGCATAGAACGATCACAGTTATATAAGATATCTTCCTATAACTGGTGTCCATTGTACTTTTACCGATTCCTGTGCGATGTCACAGTCCATCTGCTGTGCTCCGGCCAGTGGGATAGCTGCCCAATTTAGCTGAAGTCAGACTTTATTCATGTTTACTGTCACTCCAGCCAGAATCTCAGAGAACATAGCCAATAATAAGGCTGGACTCTGGTGGTCACGTTCTCCATTCATCTGCTAGTACATCAAGTCTCTGTTTAAGATCTGTGTTCATATTGGTAAAGCAAATGCAACAATCAAATTACTTTTAACATGGGACCCTGGTATAGGAATAGTAGTGCCCGGTCTATCAAAGAATCCCATAGAAAACTCGAGCACTTCTTTGATGCAAATAACTTTTATTAAAAGGCATCTGTCAGCAGCTTTGTAACAATGAAACTGCTTGACCTGTTACATGTGCACTTGGCAGCTGACGGCATCTGTGTTGGTCCCATGTTCATATGTGCCCGCAGTGCTGTGAAAAATGCAGCTGCTGCACCCTCTCCACTTTGATGGACAGGGCCAGGCAGTGTGATATTTGCAACTGTTACGCCCTCTGCCCTTTGACAGGGCCAGGCAGTGTAAATATCACAATGCCTGGCCCTGTCCATCAAAGTGGAGAGGGCGCCGGAGCTGCAGAGAGCGCTGAGCCTCTAGGTGTAACAGCAACGCCCCCGTTGCTCCTAGAGGCTCATTTGTATATATTAAATCATTTTTCTCAGCACTGCGGGCACATATGAACATGGGACCAACACAGATGCCTTCAGCTGCCAAGTGCACATGTAACAGGTCAGCCAGTGTCATAGGTACAAATCTGCTGACGGATGCCCTTTAAGTCGATGAATTGCTTGTGGAGAAGTAGCACGTATGAACATATCTGCCAAAGTTTTGGTCCTGCAAGACCAGAGATTATAGCCATCTGTGCTTCTCAGGATCAAATCACAAGGTCTGGGAGGACCGCAATGTAGGTGGATTTGTTCACATGCGGTACTTCACTGAAGGAAATTGCATCAATAAACCTGTTTCGCATTGATACTTTAGAGTTAACGTCAAAATGGTTAATAGAGGGAACAAAATATGGTCAACCTCAAAAGTAAGAGAAGCAAGACAAGGAGGAATGTAGACTGGTTATAATATCAGCCGAGACAACGCAATATACAAAGCGTTAACTCCAGTATAACTCATTGGGGGAGATTTATTAAAACTGCAAAAGGAAAAAAAGAGTTGCCCTTAGCAACTAGATTGGCCTTTTCATTTTCCAGTGATTCTTTGCACTACTTTTGATAAATCTCACCCATTCTGTTTTCATATGCCATAGAAAAGCTGCAAATCTACTCAGTGCTTTTCCTATTGCTAGTCATCCTCAGTGACTGAATATATACACACCATCATGTCATTTACATAAAGTGTTTGGGACATAGGGTACTGTATTTGGTAATGTAATGGTCTATTAAAGGGACATTTCCATCAGACGCGGTACTAGTAAGAGTGGAGCGACTTAGATTATAGAAAGTCATCCACTTGTTCTTTACATAAAAAATAAAATGACAATAGTTACGTGTAGGTTGTCAATGGGCGATTAAAAAATGCTGACGGAAGTGTCCATCTAAGAGCTTTCCGACTGTAAACCAGGATTATTTCATTAGCGGCACTAATCATGAAAGAACAAATATGATAACGTGTGTAACAAGTGACTACAATATACTAAAGCATGTACCCTCTATCTGCAATTTTGACATTTGTCTAAATAGTTAGGATAACATTCAACAACAACAAAAAATAATTATAAAAAAAAATACTCCACTGTCATGATGCACATAAAGGTTTCGGCAGTGTCCAATTATTCAGCCCCTAGTCTAGTGGGGTTAAAACAGAGACAGAGGAGCAAGTTCAATTCAAGAAACTCACTGCGTGTGGCAGTGCAAGACACCGTTCTGAACTCTGCTCCTGTGACGGGATTGCACAGCATTATAATGTTTTAGAATGCTGTGTGTCCCTGCGAGACCTGGATTACACTGACATAATGCTGTCAGTGTAATTCGGTAGATCCAGGAGATACACAGCATTATAAATCATCATCATACCATGCAGTCCTGTCACAAGAGCAGAGTTCAGAAAGGGAACTCACACTGCCACACGCAGAGAGTTTCTCGCATTGAACTTGCTCATCTGTCTCTGGCCTTATACACAATTTCTGTCAACGTATAGAAGAGCTCAGTAAGCCAGCAGAGTTCCTTCAAACACCTAATACCCCTATGAGAATCTTATGGATGCCTTTGTTTGAAGAGACACTGCCTTTATACAGAAGACCAACTATATTAACGGAAAGTTTGAGTTCTTTGGTAATTTTGTAACTCATGCTCGCCAGCTACACCATTTATATGGGGGGCACAGGACCCCCCGCCCCTTCTCATGATCATTAGTTGTCCAAGCGGTCAGACACTCACCTATCAGACATGTATCCCCCATCCACAGGAAAGTAAATCTTAGTACAAACCCCTTAAAGGGTTTTCCTGAAGTACAACATCCGTGATCTTAGGTCATCAATATCTGATCGGTGGGAGTCCGATGCAAAAATTCTGCTATGCATTACATAAAAGGTCAGCCAAAAATGGCCAACCATATAATGTGTAGGGGGCCTCCTGACTCTCAGTTTAAACTACCTGGTTATTTTTTTCTAGGGGTGATGGCCAATGCCAGACACCTGGCAAAGGGTTTTCTCCCCTCCACCCATTCAGGACTCAGAAATGTTTGGCTGAGCATGCATGTGTGTGGGGAAATGGGGTAGAGCCATTGGCCAGTTAACAACTAACTATTGTGGATGGCCAGTGAACATGGAAAGAGTCGCCAATGAAAAACAGACATGCATCTAATATTTAAAAAAATATAACACTGCTTGCTCTGGCAAAGAGTCTCTAACCTGTCAAGAAAAGGGAAATCTTTTCAAAGTCAGATCTCTACATCCATGTCTTCAAGTTTCATTTACCAGGATTTTAAAGAAGATAAAAACAGGCAATTCTTAGTTATAGGCCTCCTGCACACGACCGTTGTTCTGGTCCGCATCCGAGCTGCAGTTTTTGTGGCTCGGGTGCGGACCCATTCACTTCAATGGGGTCGCAAAAGATGCGAACAGCACTCAGTGTGCTGTCCACATCAGTTGCTCCCGTCTGTGGCCCCACAAAAAAACTAAAAAAAAAACGTCCTATGCTTGTCAGTTTTGCGGATAAGAATAGGCATATCTACAATGGGCCGCGCCTTCAATAAATTGCAGAAGGCACACGGGCGGCTTCAGTGTTTTGCGGACAGCAAAAAAATACAAAAAAAATAAATAAAAAAAATATGTAACGGTCGTGTGCATGAGGCCTTACTGAGAATGATGGCTGCTTGTGCATGCAGTGGACATCCTCCAGTCTATGCTGGCTTCACACATACACCATTGAAAATTTCCCTGCACGCATTACATAGGAGTCTTATGCACTGCATTACAAAAGATGAAATCCGCATCAAAGCCATAGGGATTATGCAGTGCATTTGCCTGCGGTGTAAAATTATGGTGCATGTGAATACATCTGTACGTCTAATACTGAAAGGTGGTAGAAGGTGGACACAATGCATTAGCAAGGCACGGTTTATTATTATAGCTTTTAATAAAATTATTAATAAACTGAGTCTGTAGACCATCAAACTTCTAAAACTTGGAGCCCATGTTGCCATAGTTTACACGTCACGTCCTTTGTGAGGTTTAACAGGAGCACAGTCATATAACAGTACAAAGGAGCACTACAAGTACAGTACATCACAGGACAGAAAGCTAGTCACTGCTCATGGCTGATAGTGTTTCATTACTAAGTAAACCAATGCACGACACATCAAAAACCATCAGCACTGTCAATTCTACTGGTCCCTGGAACACAGTGAAATGCTTAAAACCTTAGCGGAAAGAGTACTTATATACTATAGGTACCAGTGACAGATTTTAGGTTTAGGAAATGGCCACATGTAGTGGAAACGCTGCAGATTTTCCACAGCAGAACTGCATGCAGAAAATCTGTCACATTCACAAATCTCATCCAAAACACTGCTGACTTTCTGCACTGAAATCTGCACATATCTTGACAGGCAGCGCAGATATTAAATCTGCAGCATGTCAATTGTGGATGTGGCTCCAACGCTTTGCGATGTAGATATGCTGTGGATTTTCCGCTGCGGACCAGCTACGTTTGGCCGTACCCCAAATTAGGTTTATTCTTGTCTTAAAAAGTTTTAAAGCTTTCTAATAAACTTGATGTAATCGATTCCTCACTTCGCAAAATCCCTGCTTGCTGTCAGCTAATGGAAACATGCATTGTTTACACGTAGAGGCCGAAACCTTGCTCTGGTTGTGTCCTGCTGACATAGGTACACAGCCATAAGCCATGCTCCTTGGTGAGCAGGAGTGGTCCATTCACTGACAGCCAGCGCATCTTTAAAACTTGGTGGAATTATAACAGAAAGTTGCACGAAACTTTTTATTATACATTGTTCAGCTGTTGTTCCCAGAATTCTCTCCCAATACCTAGAGTGCATAATGGTATGAACCTTACTGAATGATTCCTGTAGATTTAAGAGGGTAACAGAATTAAAATGAAAATAGAAAATATAAAAAGAAAAAAAGAAAACAAGAAAAGAAAAAAAAAATATATATATAGTGCTTTTAAAACGTGCAGCACCTTTAAACACAGAATTAGAAAATCCAATCAGGTCTTCCACACCATGGGTTGAATGCGGTGTGTAGTATAAGACAACTGACTGCGATACCAGAGGAAACAACGGCACTGACAGCGTACTGAAAATTAGGTGAAAAGAGGGGAGGTAACAGGCCTTTAAAAGGGAACATCTCTGGTACAACCCAATAGTGTTCAGTTGTGTATAGATTCTATTTGGAGCATAAAATTCCTTCCCAATCAAAAAAGCCACATACAGTGACTTTTCATGGAAGGAACAAGAACCCATCACTATTCCATGCTCAAGAGATGGTTCATGAGCAAGCTCTGTAAACATACCACAATCCTATGAACAGGAACTTCTTCAAGTCTGCCCATAGCCACCAGTCCTTTGGAGTAAATAGGGTCAGAAGGCGACTACATGCGAGAACATGGAAAAGCTCATTCCATAGCGTCACTGTATTGTAAGACAACATGCACAGGGCTAGGAGTGCCAGGTCGTACAAGGAGCGTTCACCTTCCTTCTGTACAAGGAGTCAGTAGGCAGCATCTAAACATCCACAAGTGCTTATCTTCAGGTTGAATCTTCCAGGTTTTTGCTAGACTCCTGGTTACAGCAAAGTCTGTCCGTGATACCCTGTAACATGGGCTGCACAATGCCCAGAAGGGGTCGCTGAGAAGGGTCTCCATTCCAGCATGCCTCCATTAACTTCCAGCACTCCTCATCAAAGACTGGAAGCCTCTCAGGACGTGCTCCTGTGAGGGAAAAAGAACAGCGATAGCTTCAGCTCATAATGTTGTGACAGGGGAATGCATTAAAGAGGATCTGTCACCACGAAATGCAGAGTAATCTCCATGCAGCAATTCAGAGCCGGAAGAGCTTTGCAGGGTGGTACTTCGTTTTGTGGGAAAAGGTTCAGTAAAAGTCAGCTTTTTCTGAACTTAAAGGAGTTGTCTCACGACAGCAAATAACATTTATCATGTAGACAAAGTTAATATAAGGTACTTACTAATGTATTGTGATTGTGCATATTGCCCCTTTGCTGGCTCCCCCCCCCCCCCCCCAATCACATTATACACACTGCTAGTTTCCAAGGTTACGACCACCTTGCAATCCATCAGCGGTGGCCATGCTTGCAAATGGGAAAAGCTCTAGCCACTCTTGCGGCTGGGACTGCGGCAGTGTGTATAGGCCAGAAATTTTTACTATAGGGTGAGGGCACGGCCGCCTCTGGATTGCAGGGTCGTCACAACTATGGAAACGAGAAGTGGCAATATGGCCTTGTATTAACTTTCTCTGCATGACAAATTACATTTGCCGAAGTGAGACATCCCCTTTAAAAGGGAGTCTGTCACCTCCATATGGCCTATATACAGTGCTTACGTGGATCTGTAGCACACCTATACAGGATTGTAACAGTACCTTTGTCTTTAGACTTGCACCAGCAGGAAAAACGGAGTTTAATTCATATGCAAATGAGAACTCGCAAGTGCCCAGGGGCGGCGTTCAGTGTGTAAGTGCCCAGGCTGCTCTGCCTTCCTTTCACTTTACTCCTCCCCAGCCTCTGCCTTTGCCCCATCGATGAGGCAAGAGACTTGGAGGGCGGGTAAAGGAAGAGGTTGGGGAGGAGTAAAGTGAAAAGGCAGGGCAGCCTGGGCACCTACACACTGAACTCCGCCCCTGGGCACCTACACACTGAACTCCGCCCCTGGGCACTTGCGAGTGCTCATTTGCATATAAATTAAACTCCGGTTTTCCTGCTTGTGCAAGTCTAAAGACAAAGACAAAAGGTACCATTACAATCCTGTATAGGTGTGCTACAGAGCCATGTAAGCACTGTATATGGCCATATGGAGGTGACAGACTCCCTTTAAGTATATAAAAAAAAAAAAAAAAAAAGCTGAGATATAAATTTATCAACTACAGGTGTTACAGAACCTATATAATCAATCTATTCGGCTCCTCCCGCTCTATAATATGCTGGTAGTAGATTGTATTGCATTTTGTGGTTACAGGTCCTCTTTTAAAGCTTCAGACACCTTCGGGGAACAATTTTTTGTATCATGGCATTTAACAGATTTTGGGCTAAAAATATATATTTTTTTTCATTTGGTCTTTATTAACACATTTCAATAATTTTTCCTCTACAGCTTCACTGTAAGGCAGAAAGAAATGGTCTGCAGAAGCACTGAAAGTGAAGGCTGTAGAACAAAAACTGTTGGAAATTTTGAATTAAGACCAATTGGAGGGGGGGGGGGGGGTATGAACCCAAAAAGGTTTCCATAGTGCAATGTACTTGTGCTAAAGCAGATTATCTTTCTATGCACACACAACAAAAGGACACTTAAAGGGAGTCTTCCAATGCTCCCCTCAAACTATGGGGCAGATTTACTTTATTAAAAAGTCCAGTGGATTAACATACGGCTGTCTGGTATAGGTCCTGATAAACCTGTTGGCTGCGGCGGACCCAGTCCTTTTCTACTACACGCCGCGGCGGGCCCAGTCCTTTTCTACTACACGCCGCGGCAGGCCCAGTCCTTTTCTACTACACGCCGCGGCAGGCCCAGTCCTTTTCTACTACACGCCGCGGCAGGCCCAGTCCTTTTCTACTACACGCCGCGGCAGGCCCAGTCCTTTTCTACTACACGCCGCGGCAGGCCCAGTCCTTTTCTACTACACGCCGCGGCAGGCCCAGTCCTTTTCTACTACACGCCGCGGCAGGCCCAGTCCTTTTCAGTACATGCAAGAGACTTTCTAAAAAGCGATGATTGGTTGAAAAAAGCAAAAAGCTGAAAGGGCTTACCCAATTTTTTTTGGGGCTTTTCGATGCCAGAAAACTAGCATGCAGAGCTTGATATATTCCCCGCTATGTGCCTAGACATGTATTTTTAGCACCTATTAGTCAAACAGCACAATATTTTATTTGTGCCATTTTGGCTACTGACCCTCATACTGTGCTGCTCTTAAATAGGGCACCATACTATAGACTACACTGATGACATTTTGCCAAGCAACAGTTTACCTTTTCTGACATTATTCCACAGATGGTCTTTACTTGAGCATTTCTCAAAGGCCTCTGGAAGTTTCACTGATCCTGAGCAAATATACCAAAACAGGATCCCGAATGCATAAACATCCACAGAATTGTCGTATTTTCCTATAGGAGAAATAGAACAAGGCTACAAGTCAGGCTGTTTTTTGGATGTAAGTGAATCTCTAGTCAGCATGTACGGCAAACAGGTGAAGTTTCAGGATTTCACAGGTGATATGTTCAGCGTTTCAGAAAGGCTACATGTTTTCTCCCGATGGGAGATTCTCAAATAGAAACTTGTTGTGGGCATTGTACTTGAGGACTGGAGTTAAGTGGGTTTTTCAGCCAACCCCTGAGGTTCTCCTGAACATAAAAAACCCATTCACCTGTCCACAGTCCCACCACTGCTCTGTTCCTGGCCACTTACGGTCTCTGCAGAACTAAGAAGTGGCTTGGTCCCATTAGTGTTGACGCCAATCACAGGCAATGATATAGCATTCAAAGCACCGCTGAGACCTATGACTAGCCGCAGTAGTCATGGGACTAGCTGCTACCTGGTCATGCAGGGATCGGAAATGGCTGGATACAGAGCAGAGGATGGAAACATGGACAGGTATGTGCGTTTTTTTATTTTATTTTTATGTTGAATGGGAGAGTTGAAAACCCCAGGGGTTGGTTCCAAGGCCAGTCAACCCCTTTAAAAAAGGTACTGCCCAGGATTTTCTATCGTTAGAATAAACCATGCAGAACAGGGAGCAGGTTACTGCAGTGCTGCTCCCTGCACAAGGGACAGAGCTGTGTAGTCCCTGCACCTACTTCCGGGGCCACTTTGGAACAGCTGATTAGAGGGGGTGAGGGGTGTCAGACCCCACAAACCAGATAGATATCGATGGCCTATTCCAGGAAAGGCTAGCAATACAAATATCCTGGTCAATTCCTTTAAGAAAGCCTGGTTCTTACAAATCGAAAGCAGAATAGAGCATGTCAAATTCATATTGATTATATACACAGTATGTTAAAGTGGTTGTGTCACTTCAGCAAGTGGCATTTATCATGTAGAGAACGTTAATACAAGGCACTTACTAATGTATTGTTATTATCCATATTGCCTACTTTGCTGGATGGATTAATTTTTTTATCACATTATACACGGCTTGTATCCAGGGGTTATGACCACCAGCGGTGGCCTTGTTTGCACACTAAAGAAAAAAAGTTCCGGACCTCCTGGTGGCCAGGACCGTGAGAGCTCACATATGCTGGTGCTTTTTTCTATAGTGTGCAAGCATGGCCACTACTGATGGATTGCAGGGTGGTCGTAACCATGGAAACGAGGCATGTATAATGTGATGAAAAACTAATCCAGCCAGCAAAGGAGGCAATATGGATAATCACAATACATTATTAAGTGGCTTGTATTTACTTTCTCTGCATGATAAATGCTATTTGCTGAAGTGAGAAAACCCTTTAAAGAAGTTCTCCAGGAATTAATAAAATGAAAATGCGCAAAATATTACTTCATTATAAATATATTCCCAAATACCCTTCATTAGTTATGATGGCTCATTTTGTCTAGGGAGCAATGATTAGGAGAAATAAAATGTCCGCCGTCCTATTAGTGCACACAAAACCTGTCCTAATCACACAGGAGGACAAGTTACTTCACAACACTGAGCTAAAGAGCTGCCTCATCCTCCTCTCTGATCTGTTTGTCAGAGATTATGATCCTGAATACAGTTTAATACACTGCCTGTCAAAAAAAAAAAAAAAAAGTCACACACCATAATATTTAGTTGGACCGCCTTTAGCTTTCATTACGCCACGCATTCACTGTCTCATTGTTTAAATAAGCTTCTGCAATGTCACAAGGCTTATTTCCATCCAGTGTTGCATTAATTTTTCACCAAGGTCTTGCATTGATGATGGTAGAGTCTAACTGCTGCGCAAAGCCTTCTCCAGCACATCCCAAAGAGTCTCAATGGGGTTAAGGTCTGGACTCTTGGTGGTGGCCAATCCATGTGTGAAAATGATGTCTCCTGCTCCCTGAACCACTCTTTCACAATTTGAGCCCGATGAATCCTGGCATTGTCATCTTGGAATATGCCCGTGCCATCAGGGAAGAAAAAATCCATTGATGGAATAACCTGGTCATTCAGTATGTTCAGGTAGTCAGCTGACCTCATTCTTGGAGCACGTACTGTTGCTGAACCTAGACCTGACCAACTGCACCAACCCCAGATCATAGCACTGCCCCCACAGGCTTGCACAGTAGGCACTAGGCATGATGGGTGCATCACTTCATCTGCCTCTCTTCTTACCCTGATGCACCAATCACTCTGGAACAGGGTCAATCTTGACTCAGACCACATGACCTTCTTCCATTGCTCCAGAGTCCAATCTTTATGCTCCCTAGCAAATTGAAGCCTTTTTTCTGGTTTGCCTCACTGATTAGTGGTTTTCTTACAACTACACAGCTGTTTAGTCCCAATCCCTTGAGTTCCCTTCGCATTGTGCATGTGGAAATGCTCTTACTTTCACTATTAAACATAGCCCTGAGTTCTACTGTTGTCACCATCATTCAGGATTTTTTTCCCGCCACAATTCTTAACCCAATTTTAGTATTTTGTGCAATCTCCTTAGATGTTTTCTCTGCTTGATACATGCCAATGATTTGACCCTTCTCAAACAGACTAACATCTTTTCCACGACCACGAGATGTGTCTTTCTACATGGTTGTTTAAGAAATGAGAAGCAACTCATTGCACCAGTTGGGGTTAAATAACTTCTTACCAGCTGAAAGATAATCGCCCATGCAGTAATTATCCTATAATAGGCTCATAACTATTTGTCTAGTTAAATCCAGGTGGCTACTTTTTTCTTTTGGACAGGCAGTGAATGAATTTTGTTTTAAATCAGTTTATTTTTATTGAAATAAACATCAGATGAACATCAAAAAGGAGGAGTTTAGTTTTTTGTACAGTCGGAAAGTACAAAAAGATAAAAAGATAGTGGTGTACGCAGACACCCAAGACAATTATGGGAAGTCAATGTTTAAAGGAAAAATACAGCATTGAAATTATTGAAGTATCGTAACATTGTATTCAATAACACAATTTTAATATGAAATTTAGCTGAATCTTTGTGGGAATGGAGTTCATCAGGAAACATGAAGTACAAAGGAGGAGGACAGGACAGACTGTGATAACGGAGACAGCAGACAAGTGCTGCTGCTCATTAGCCACATTTTCGCTCATGAACTGAATTCCAACAGAGATCTTATCAGCTGTATTCAGTATCAGAACATAATGCTGTCAGTGTTATACAATACATTCCAGGACTGTAAGGGTTAAAAAGCATCATAAATCCATATAACGCTATGCGACCCAGTCAGTGCTGGGAGGTCAGGACAGGAGCTGTTGCATACTCATACTGCATTCCCGGAGCGAAACACTCGCTGGTCTGAAAGTTCTTGTCGTTGATCTAGTCAACCCATGGCAGTGCGCCTTATAGTGCGAATGTTAATGACCGATTCCATTATGGAAGCAGTCATCAGTATGCAGGAGGCACGGGAAGTGGGGAGTGTAGCACTGCGCCGGCTGTACTCACTGCTGCCACATCTTCTTTCAGTTGCCGGACTGCAAGTGTCCTGACTGTGTACAGCATGAGGACTTGGTGCGTGTAGGCACACACAATGACCTGACGCTGTGCAATCTCAGGTCGTGGTGCAGTGCAAGGCTGGCAGAAGACCAAGGAGCGGTGAGTGTCAGAGTGGTACACAGCAGGAAAGGTACTTATTTTATTTTATGGAGCTTGGGAGTCTGATATGAAGTCGGAGGATGAATGGGGAATCTTATCTAAGGTCTGATGGGGGTCTGATCCTAGGTCTGATGCAGCATGTGGGCTTAATAGGGGTCTGATCTGAGGTGTGCGGAAACATTTTTTTTTCTTATTTTCCTCCTCAATATCGTAGGTGCATCTTATAGTCTGAAAAATATTGTATAACTGATGTCTGTCTCTGGCTCAAAAAAATTACAGTATTTACATGTAACCACAAGAGGGAGCCTCTACCATAGTAACAATAGGAAGAAAATACTCCTGTTCATGGAAATGGTTTGTTAACTGGGCTATGCCAAACTGAAACTAAAAATCCTAAACAGAGGTCCATAGAACGGAGCAGGACTGATCATGTACTATTGTGTGGATAGATTCTGTAGTAGTATTACTATACAGAGAACATTACATGTAGAAGTATTCCATAAGAGCTGTCACCACATTACTATAGGTTATATAGTAACGTGTGGACAAATTCAGCATTGTGAATATACAGAGAACATCATCTTTAGGGTGTTCCATAAGATCTGTCACCAGATCATATAATATATTATACGCCTTATCTTTCCAATTGAGCCTCTCTAAAAGCATGTATATTAGATAATGTCCAAAATGATTTCCATATATAGGTTTGAATGTGAGATTTACCTGAAAAGAGCTCTGGTGCCATGTGTATAGGAGTTCCTACAATGCTGCCAGACATCATAGCCTCCGGCTTGCAGAAACCCAGATCAGTTATCTTTGCCCTGTTCGTTTTATCCAACTGTAAAAGTAATAAACACAATACAATGCATATGTCTGCCAGCGTCACAACCTTTTTGGCATGGAGAATGAGCTTTGCAGGGTTTGGACTGCTATGGGAGAGTTTTCTAGGCATGCCTTGCGACTTGTGCAAGGAAGGAGTAGGTAAGAGGAGACCATCACCTATTGTGAATGGCGGATCCGGTGTCTGTGAAGCTATCCATTTCACCCATCCAATATCTGTCATTGTATTCCTACCTGTGATAATAAGAGGACTGCTGAAAAGTATTCTCTACAGACCAAGAAGTGTCACCTATTATTGGGCTTAGAGGTCAGTGTGAAAACTGCAGAATATTAATATGCAAATCATTGGTCTTATAATATCCAAGCTCCACTCATTTCTTTGGCGGACCTCTCCTTTGCCGCTTCCTGGCCCTGTCAAAGCAGCCAGTGAGGCGCCTGGCCACAGAAATGAGTGAAGCTTGAGTGCAACAAGAGCAATGGTGACGTCTTCATTGAATCAAAGACCTAATTTGCATATTGAAAAGTATAACTCAGGAAAGGAGCCTCAGATCAACAGAAAAAAAAAAAAAAACACGTGTTTTAATCAGGTTAAATATGTCTGTCTGTCTACGCAGTTGGATAGGGTAGTCACTGGTAACAGATCCTCTTAAAGGGTATACACATCTTAGGGTGGGTTCACATCCCGTGGACTCTGCAAGAAACAAAAATGTGGTGTGCTGCATTTTAGTATCCAACATATACGTCAAACGGATGGGAAACACATAAAAACGTGATGTGAACCCACCCTTAGATAGTGGAGAAAGCCAGACAATATTCATTCTCCTCTCAGGGGCGGGAGGAGGAACTCTATCAGACATTTTGATATGGCACGAATACCTATATTACCCAGGTTACAGAGACCCTGTGATAGCATCGGCAAAGTGCAACCCAGTCTGCCAATGCAATGAGAAGCTTACACTGAATGTGCTACAGGAACAAGTGTGAAAGTGGTGAAAAACGCCCAAAAATAAATTAGGGAAAAAGGAGAAAAAAAAATAAATAAAAAAAACACACCTCTACGGACCCTAGAATACCTAATAGTTAGCAGGTTTCTACTTCTAGCTTCTTACCAGTACATTCTTTAGCTTAATATCTCTGTGGACCAGGCCCTGATTGTGTAGAAAACGGATGCCTTCCACCACATCTAAGGCAATCTGCAACCGGATCTCCAGAGAAAGTCCAGACTGTGAAGAAAACAGAGCTCTGTAGTAGAGTATAGAGTGTGAATCAGGGATTTCCTAATAACCTTATGGTCCCTTTACACAGGATTGTCGGGAAGGAAGTGTTCCTTTCAGACCATCTGCACAGGAGATCGCTGCATTTACATGCAGAGATCTCCTCCCGAACGCAGATCGTGTGTACACAGCCAATGGGAAACGAAGCAGCACAAAAGATCCAATTACTTGATGAATGAGCATAAACTTATAATACAATTATTGTATTCTCTGCCGTATATATACACCGGGAAGGACCAAGTAAGATGTGCTGAACATTTTGCTCTCTTTTGGGGAGGTAGCTGCTTGTACTTGAGAACTGCAGAGGGGAGGTTGCTTGGAGCTTAACATCAAAAAAGAAAATGCCATGAAAACGCCCCATCTAATACGTTCCCCATAAAAAATTAGCATACAAATAAAAAAAGCATGTCACTAGATCAAGATCAGGCAATTTTTTCATCCTTCATGACCAGTTCTGTTCCGTTCAGTTATTTAGGCCAGGCAATGCTCCTGGAGAAAAAGTAAATGCTAAGAACAACCTCTTATCCAGGGAGGGGAAAAAAGGGGCTCTCTAGTGCCACCTATTGGATGGCTACCCTATAATGTAGTGCACAACCTTTTAAACAGGCCAAGGAACAAAGACGTGATTATATCTCAAGTCACTTCAGTTTCAAGGCATGTTGGAAAAGGACAGAAACTGACTTATACGGTAGCCATCCAATAGGTGGTACTAGAAAGTCTGCTTTTGTACTACTGTATAAGGCTACTTTTAAATGGCCATGTGTAAAATGCAGTCCGCGTGATTGCCTCATTTGCCTGACCCACCGCGGTTTACATGAACCCGGTAATCAATGATGCATTGAGTTCCAGCCTGCCTATGGGTCTAATGTCCGGTACTCAAATCATGTTGTGTGTACAGGACAGTAGACCCATGGCCGGGCTGGAACTCACAGCATTATAGGTCAATATGATGCCGTGAGTTCAGCCCACATAGGCTGCGGTCGGTACAGAAAATGTGGCCGGGACGCGGATCAAATCGCAGTGGACCACACACGGCCACATGAAAATCAGCCCAAGTGTATATTAACATTCCAAGTAATTTTGTATCAAACTGTAAAGTTTAGTAAAAGATGAAGAAATATTTTTGAGTTCATACAATCCCCTTTTAACCATGTCTGCATGCACACATCAGTTTTTCCCTTACTGTCCCAGTACCATTACTCTGGTCTTCAATGTCTGTTCCCGCTTTCTTGGCTGCAGTGGAGACATGACTACTGTGCAGTCCATCACTGACCTCATGGGTTATAAGGGCATGTCACCGCTGCAGCCAAGTAAACAGAGACCAGAGTAGCAGTGCTGAAACTGAGGGCATAAATAGGTAAGTAATGCATAGTTTTATTTCATCATGTTCACCCTCTTCCCCAGGGCAATTTTTTCCCTAAACCGGACAACCCATTTAATTCGGAACCATATAATGTGAGCTTACGTAAAAGCGGATATTGCCTATACCTACTGTTTCGGGTATGAGATTTTGCTCATTGTCTGACAAGCTTTAGGAAATTTGAGAGATTTCTCAGTTTACCTTTTTGCACTGAAAAAGGCTTTAATTTATACAATAATGGTGTGACCGCTACTATTCTAATCCAGGACACAACGCTAAAGTGTGCCCCAAGTCTTCACACATCTTATTAAAAACCTATTCTAAATGGGATAGAAATTATTTTGTAATGTACTTGCTCTGCCACTACTCTGTACTAATGTGGTATGCAGACTATTAGAAGAGCTGAGCGAGTGCGATAGGCACGTGAACCTTAGGTGCCTATTTCGCTAGGAAAAGTTCCCCAAAAATAGGAAGAAAAAAAAACTAAAAAAATATTATAATTAATAATATTTAACCCCTTAAAAGAAAGTTGTCTCTCTTCAGCAAATGGCATTGATCAAGTTAATATAAGGCACTTACTAATGCATTGTGACTGTTTATATTGCCTCCTTTGCTGGCTTCATTCACTTTTCCATCACATTATACACTGCCAGTTTCCATGGTTACGGCCACCCTGCAATCCAGCAGCGGTGGCCTACTTGCACACTATCGGAAAAAACACCGGCCTCTCTGGTGGCTGGGACTGTGGAAGAGCGCAAAGGCCAGCACTTTTTTTTTTAAATTGTGTGGAAGCACGTCCACCGCTTCCAGATTGCAGGGTGGTCGTAAACTGTGAATATGAGCAGTGTATAATGTGATGGAAAAATGAATCCAACCAGCAAAGGAAGCAATATGGACAATAACAATGCATCAGTAACTGCTTTAAATTAACTTTCTCTACATGATAAATGCCATTTGCTGAAATGACACAACCCCTTTAAAAGGGAGTCTTTCACGCAGATTCGCCCTATTAACCTAATAACAGTGTTATGTCCACGGCATCCCCCCTATTAAAACTGTGCTTACCGTTGGGCTTCTTTCACATCACCGTTCAGCCTCTCCGTTCTCCTGCTCCGTTTAGGAGCAGGAGAACGGAAAGGACGGAAAAGGCACATAACTGACGCTAAACTGAGTCCTTAGGACCCCATAGACTATAATAGGTTCAGTCATGTTTCCGCTCAGAAGAGGATTTTTAAGCGGAGAAAAGTTGTGCATGCAGGACTTTTGTCTCTGCTTATAAATCAGTTATGTGCCTTTTCCATCCTTTCCGTTCTCCTGCTCCTAAACGCAGCAGGAGAACGGAAAGGCTGAACGGTGATGTGAACGAAGCCTTAGTTCCTAGCGGGCATCGTTGTGCAGAAAAACACTTTTAATCCGTATGCAAATTAGGTTGTAAAGGTGCCTCAGGCCGATGCCCAGGCCCCTGGGTCATTTTCATAAGAAGCCACTCCTCCGCTGCGTTGGCCTGCCCTTAGTCTCTGCTCTAACCTCCCTCCTCCCGTCCGTAATCTCGCACATGCGCCGATGAACAACCACAGTCGGGCCGGGCCATCGCAGTTTACCGTACATTATAGCGTTCATCGGTGCATTATAGCGTTCATCGGTGCATGCGCGGAATTACGGATGGGAGGAGGGAAGTTAGAGCAAAGACTAAGAGTGGGCGGGCAGACGCGGCTGAGGGGGAGTGGCTTCGTATGAAAATGACACAGGAGCCTGGGCACCGGTCGTAACGCCGTCCCTGGGCACCTTCGTAGCCTCATTTGCATACGGATTTAAAGTGTTTTTCTGCACAACGATGCCAGCAAGGAACTAACGGTAAACAGTTTTAATAGGGGGGATGCCATGGACATAACACTGTTATTCGGTTAATAGGGTGAATCTGCGTGAAAGACTCCCTTTAAGTACTGGGCCCATTTTTTGTTTTGTATTTTTATTTTTTGCTCCCCAAGTTCCAATACCCATAACTTTAAATTTTCTGTTCATATAGCTAAATGAGGACTTATTTTTTTCAGCATAAGTTGCATTTTATAAGGGCACAGTTTAATTCACCATGTCTGTTATGGGAAAACAGGAAAAAAAAAAAAAAAGTGATAAGTATACTTACCGATAATTGGATTTTCCAGAACCCATGACAGCACCATAAAGAGAGATGGATCCGCCCCCCTAAAACTGGACAGAAAGCCCCAGAGCAATCAAAAAGGGAACACCCACTTCCTCCCTCAGTGTTGATTCCAGAGTAGATCACTAGGAGCCGTACAAAATAGAATTCCTATAACCTCATTCCTCCTTTTTACTTGAAAAGACAAACAATTCTCATCAACCATAAGCTCCAGGGAGGGAATTACAGGGGTGCAGTCATAGGTTCTGGAAAATCCAATTACTGGTAAATAATTTTTTTCTTCACCCATGACCGCTCCATAGAGAGATCGAATACAATAGATAAAAAAAACACCCCTCGGGAGGGACATGCTTGAAAAACAAAAGGTCCAAACTAAAAAAAGTGGGAACAATAGACATCCTAACCTAGGAATTTCAACATTATACCTTAAACCCAGGATAATCTTATAAAAGAAACTTTATATGGGTTCCTCAACACGTGTTAACATAAATCATAGCAGATTTAACAAACCATCTTAGAGAAGTACTTATCTTGACGCAGAATAAGCAAACTGAAGATGATTGCTAAACACCGATTCCTTTGGTGCAGATTATATTCCGAGACAGATGTTTCTTCCTACCTCACCAAAAGTTCCCCTGGAGAGGCCCTTCCAAGTCACGCCACCTGCACTGAGTAATCTTCAGGGAGCGTGTAGCAGGGAACTCACCCGGCACGCTCCCCACCCAGTGATACAAGATCCACTGGAGGACCAGAAGAACTTCAGATACCAAAATCACCAAATTTTATCGCAATCTGGCATTCATGATGGAACTCTACCGTGGCATCAATCCCTTATCTGGAGGAGCTCACGGATCTGCTGCAAGAGCTCCAAAGAGCCCCATAGACCCTTCAGACCTCCTAGGGTCCCCACCGCCAGAACTATCGCAAGAAGGACCCCAGCAGACAACCACCAACCCTCCAGGGACTCCCTGGAAAGTTTTAGATTGGCAGCAAATGTTTATAGGGTTTTGCTGGTGAGCCATAACTCCTGTAGGCCATCCAGACTAAATGGACCAGCCCATCTTACTCCCAACCAGGAGCAATATAGGGCTTTGTTGGTACGCCATATGTCCTGTAGGCCGTCCAAACAACATGGTCCAACCCATATCTCCACTCTTAACTAGGAAACTTATAGGGCTCTAAACCATCTGGTCCAGCCGATCTTCTCATTCTTCACTAGGAACATTATAGGGCTTTGTTGGTGTACTATGCTTATTGTAGATCATTAAACTACAAACTGTCAATCAGGCACAGCCACAGAACTAGTTCATCATGCAGGCATAGCCATCAAGGTAGACCGCCACCAAGAAATGGTTGCTGACCAGACGCAGACTCAAAGGCAGCCAACTGACCCAGCATGGACGCACAAGTGTTAAACCAACCAGGCATAGATGCACAGGTGCTCAGCAGACCAGGCGTTCAACAAACCCGGCATAGATGCAAAAATGTTCAGCCAGACAGGCATACAGCCAAGCATGCACAGGGCATCGCAATTCAATGAAACCAACATAAGATCCAAGGCCTCCCCCTGAAGCCATGAGGCAGCCAACCAGGCTCTGAAGCCATGAGGCAGCCAACCAGGCCCTGAAGCCAAACAAATATTCCTATCAATTCCTAACAAATAACCTATCAATCGGGCTAAAGGCACCAAACAGATTCATACCAACCACACAACACAAATATTTGCTGTATAACCTAAGTTAATACGGTGTTCCTTGTTTCACAGCCCTGGAGGCTGCAAGCTCCAGGCTCCTGTGTCCGGAGGACAGGAAACCACACTGAGGGAGGAAGTGGGTGTTCCCCTTTTTGATTGCTCTGGGGCTTCCTGTCCAGTTGTGGGGGCGGATCCATCTCTCTCTATGGTGCTGTCATGGGTGAAGGGAAAAATTCTGTCGGTTTAAAAATTGAAAGTCCCCCAAATCAGCCAAGGTTTTGGGGATTTTGACACTGTGTTCACCGTGCGCTAAAATGGACATGATGACCTTATTCTGAAGCTCAATACGAATATGGTGAATTTTATAACTTTTTTTTTATAAACCTTGGGAAAAAAATTCTTTGCATCGCTATTTTCTGACAGTGATAATTTTTTTTTTTATTTCTGTCCACAGACCTTTATGAGGGCAGTTTTCTTTTGCGGGACGAAATGTAGTTTTTATTAGTACCATCTTTGTGGTATGTATGATTTTTTTTTATCACTGTTACTCAACACAGCACATAGACTTCTACTTAAAATGACTTAACAGGTTTTCATCAAGATTTGAACCCCAGACCTGCTGTATAGCAAGCCAAAGAGTTACCATTACACTACAGACCTGCTCTGTTGGAAGGGCTGAATTTTTTTTTTTGTGCTCAAGTTACGGTATTTTCTTCACAGGCATAATGTGAAATAAAATCGTATATTGCTGAAATGAAGGGAAAAAAAATTGTGCTATTTACCAATCACCATAAATAATATGTTCACTATATTATACAGCTTATTATGATTACAGGAATACCAAATTATACTAAGTATGTTATAAAAACTTAAAGGGCTTCTGTCACCCCACTAAACCTTTTTATTTGCTTACTTATAATCCCTACACTGCGATTTATGGCTACATGATCTAATTAATCATTTGGTCCTGTAGATTTTGTTAAAAAAATGCTTTTAAAATATGCAAAATTACCTTGCTACCAGCAAGTAGGGCGGCTACTTGCTGGTAGCAACCGCATCCTCCGATCCTAAAGACGCCCCCTCCGCATTGTGATTGACAGGGCAGGGAATCGTTCTCTGCTGGCCCTGCCTGTTTGCATTCAAAATCTGGCTCCATCCTCAATGCGCCTGCGCCGGGTGTAGATGTGACGTCATCTGCGCAGGCGCATTGAGGATGGAGCGGCCGCTTCTCAGTGCGCCTGCGCCGATTGAAGACGGGTACGCAGGCGCCAGAGACGCGGCCGCTCCATCCTCAATGCGCCTGCGCAGATGACGTCACATCTACACCCGGCACAGGCGCATGGAGGATGGAGCCAGATTTTGAATGCAAACAGGCAGGGCCAGCAGAGAACAATTCCGTTCCCTGGCCCTGTCAATCACAATGCGGAGGGGGCGTCTTTAGGATCGGAGGATGCGGCTGCTACCAGCAAGCAGCCGCCCTACTTGCTGGTAGCAAGGTATTTTGCATATTTTAAAAGCATGTTTTTAACAAAATCTACAGGACCAAAATGATTAATTAGATCATGTAGCCATAAATCGCAGTGTAGGGATTATAAGTAAGAAGAAGAAGAAAAAAAAAAAAGTTTTATTGGGGTGACAGAAGCCCTTTAAATTGTTTTTTTTTTTTTTTAGCAACAATAACTTTACAGAAATTTTTTAACTTGCCATAAAAGAAAAAAAGCTGGAAAGTATAAATTCTATTTTTTGCCATAAGGATTACTTTACAGATCTCAGTGAGATTTGAACCACATATAATTTTTATTAAATATCATAAAACAGTATTTGGTATCCCTGTAATTATAATAACCTGTACAATATATTGAACATATTATTTATAGTGATTGGCAAATAGCGTAAATAAAAACTGGGTTGAGGGGGACACAGTGTTTGGCTGTATGGAGCCCTGAAATTCCTGATGGCAGCCCTGGATCCAAGCCTGCTTGAAGCCCTGCTGGAAAAAAAAGAAACTCCCTAACCTTTGCTGACATCACATCTACAGGGCAGGGTCCAGTAGGAAGAGCAGAACACCACCCTGAGAGGCAAGGTCACCGATGACGTTGGGGCAGATTTATTAAGACCAGTGTTTTAGACGCTGGTCTTAAGCCCCTAAGCAGCCGCTGGTTCCACCAAAGTTATTTGACCCCCGTTGTGTCTATAGTGCAAAGCCTTACTACGCCTCAAAGGTTGATGTGATGTCATCAGGATAGGGAACCAACACAGTGGAAAATGTGATAGAGACAGAGCAGGAAAACGGGGCATTACATATAAACAGTCGCTATTAGTAAGTGATAACAACATGTGTTGTACCTTATTTCCCATAAACCTATACAATATTCTCAGCATCTCCTGTTCTATAACATTCTCCCCAAAGAGAGCACTGCATTTTCATGGTGACAGAAATAAATGGCTGCTTTCTTCCAAAACCAGTGGCACATAGTCCACGGGTTTTCTCCGGTATTGCAGCTCAGCTCCAGTAAAATGAACAGAGCAGAGTTGCAATACCACACAAAACTAATTGACAAATGTGCCAATTTCTTTTTTTTCCTACTACCGGGGACCCCCTTTTTGACATTATTGCATTCCAACTACATTTTAGAAAAGTAGCACCATTTAGAAGAAACGCTCAGTGCACTGACCTTAAGACCTGCATAGAGGTCCCTATGAAGACGCTCTGTGATCAGCAGAACGGCAATGCTTGAGCCTCCGCCATAGCTGTAATCAATCACAGAGCCGTGCAAATCCACTAGGCGCTCGTGTTTTGGCAGCGACCTAGAAGAGCAGAAATAACACAAACCATCAAATGGTTATAAACTGGGACGGCATGGAGATGTGGCCGTGACAAATAGGCTTCATGTTGCATTATTTTGATAGATATACTGGTTTTCAGTTGTCCACACATTTTAGTAATATTTAGAAGTGTAAAGTTACTGCACACTAAAGTTGTAACATGGGTTTTGCCTTTCTACTATTATTTTAATATGACATTGTGACTTCTTTAAATTCAGCAGTTCCTGCATATGAGACTTATTTCATATTCCAAAAGCCAATTCATTAATAGGATAGAAATAAGCAGTTATCGTTCTTTCGGTTCAGGGATGCTTCTCTAGAATCACAATGTGGATCTGCCATCATTCTATACTGGAGTAAGTATAAGGGTACGGCTACATGGAGACACTGGTCGCACGACGTGTCACAGTCAGGTTGCAGAGTAGCGATGCTATAGTGATCCCATAGAAATGAAGGGGATTGCTGAGCGAGTTGCAAAAAAATAAATAAAAATAAAATGCAGTACTGGAGACTCGTGCAGCAATCCTATCAATCTCTATGGGATCATCATTCCTTTGCTATTCTGGCCACGTCACATGTTGTGCGACCAGTGGTGCTGTCTAGCTATACCCTAAAAGACTGTGGGGGGAATTTATCAAAACAGGTGTAATGGAAAACTAGCTTAATTGCCCATAGCAACCAATCAGATTCCACCTTTCATTTTCTAAAGGAGCTCTGAAAAATCTAAAGTGGAATCAGATTGGTTGCTATGGGAAACTAAGACAGTTCTACTTTACATAAGTTTTGATGAATCTCCCTAATCGATAGCATATCCCAAACTTGTGTAATGCACATGAAAGTGAGGGGAGGCTGCCCCGATACTTGTAAGAGAACCAAGTTCACACAGTTCTAGTGTGGCGAAAACCAACCTCGCCACTGGGTTTTGGAGAGGCCCGTTTACCAGCCTCCTGCCCCAGGATTACGGCCCTTTAAAATACTTTTACTAACTTTTAAAACCCTGAACCTATTCAAGTGAATTTTGGATAGGTTTGTCCCCAAGTTATACTGGTTAAATTGATATAAGTTATATGTATGTACAATGTAAACTCACAAAGTTGTAACAATTTATAAGAAGTGTAACTTTTCAGCGTAGGAGATAGTTGAGTAGATACAGAAATTGACTCAAATTATCTCCTAGACAGAGGGGAGGAATATGCTGGGTGTGTTTCTATTGTCCCATTGTGTGTTTAAATGGCGATTTCTGTCCTGTTGTCTCCACATGTGTATTGGCGATTTCCCTTTGTCCTGAGAGATAATGGGATTGCTCCTCGGGTGTCTCCAGGGCAGAGAGGAGGAAACCATGATGCATTGTGGGGATGTGTTGTGTCTGTATCCTGAATTGCTACATATCTGTCCTGTGTCAGTCTTCCTTCTGGTCCCCTAGGGGCGTGTACAATTGGTTGCTGTACTTACATTGTATGTGTTGTAATATATTGATTGGTTGTATTTCAAAACCCTGTGGGCAGTACTATGTTTGTGGATTGTGAATAAAAGGAGGCTGCTTTTATACCTTCATGAAGTTTTGGCTCATGTTTAGGGAATGCGATAACTACACTCTTGGGGATTGCTATATCACAATACTCCCCTGAGTATAAGCTCTTGTAAGAGCTTGTTCCTGGTTCCTGTCTCTGCATTTAGGAGAGGTTCACCCACTGGAGCCTTGTCGTAGGTCCAGGGTGGGTAGGAGACGGCGAGACCCCCACCAAGCTGCGGCGGTTCGTGGGGTCTGCAGTGCTGACTGTGTCAGGTGGAGTGCTTGGAGTCCTCGGAAAGCACTAGGAGCATCTATCGACGGAGGTACCCGGTCGGGGTGCTAGGCGTTCCGTTACATCTAGTTTTCTGCCTATAACTGTACAAAGACTTTCACAGACAGCTTACCTCATGTAGTGAAACTCCAGTGCCAAGTCATTCCAATGCTTCTCATCTGGGGGTACAACAGACTTTAAAGCACAAGGGAAATGGCCTCCCCAACTATCACACAAGTACACAACACCGTACTGTCCCCTTCCCAGCTCTCGGCCCAGTCTTGGCTTGCCTGTAGATTTTAAAAATTAGAGGGAAATACAGATAGAAAAGCTGGAAATATAAAAGGGCTTAAAAAAAACAAAAAAAACCACAACAACAACGTTTTCCCATCGCTACAGAATATGCCATAAGTCTTTGATCAGTGTGTGTCCCATCTCTCGAGAATGGCGGTCGGGGACCCCCTCCCACAGTCACTCTGAATGGCTCTCTCCATTCAGGTCTATGGGAAACCAGACGCATAAGCGTGATCTGCCATTTTTGGAAGTCCTCAACGCCATTCTCAGGATCGGTGGGATGGTAAAGGAAAAACTGTTTAATGCAGCCAATTTTAATTTTTAACTTCTGTTAAAGGCAAATTTTAGATCATGAGTCACAATAGGATGCAATATTGAAACAACTGACAGCCGTAAGATCCATTCACATGACTATATGAATGGGCCTGCATCCGTTCTGCAATTATGCAGAACAGGTGTGAACCCATTCCTTTCACTGTGTGCTGTCCACATCCGTATGTCCGTTCTGCGGACCTGCAAAAATATAGAGCATGTCCTATTCTTGTCTGCAGATGCGGACAAGAATAGGCATTTTCTATACAGCACTGGCCATGTGCGATCCGCAAAATGCGAAAAGCACACGGCCAGTATCCATGTTATGCGGATCCGTAATTTGTGGACCGCAAAACACTTAGTCGTGTGAATGTAGCCTTACACTTCATTTTGGAAGCATTATAACAGCAGGGACAACTTATCCCCTGCAGGGTGACTGGCCACTATAGTAGTATATCTCCTGCAGATGCTGCTACTGGGTCTGCAGGCTGAGAGTAGTGGCCACCTTGTGGACTGTCACAACTAGCAGCATACATGATAAATACAACAAATTTACTAAATGGCTATCCTTTTTTCTCAGCCATCTACTAAGGGGGTCATGATCTGCGACTTCTCCCCGCTACACTAAGAGGGTCATTTATTAAAGAGAAATACGCCTAAAATGTGGGTGTGATCAGGGAAGGGGACGAGTCAGGAACCTGTCTCAATTCCCATTTTCTGCGACTATTCCAAGTGGTACCTAGGAACGGAACCAAAAGTTCGGTAAAAGTTTTTTTTTTTTTACAGTAGAAATTAAATTTCTGAAGTTATTACCCGAAGTCCCGCAAGACTTTGCAAAGTAATACCTTCGGCTCGTCTGAGCCGATACATTCTAATACTGTACCGAGCACTCGCTCTGTACAGTATTCTAATAAAGTTTTATGCAAATCGACTTTGTATGTTTCACTCGCTCATCGCGAATTGTGGTGACAGATTCCCTTAAAGGCGTTTTGCTACCAAAAGTTCAGACACACGGTCTCTTACCATGTAGCAGAACATCCCGCAGAGATCTACTTTCCAGTGATAGTCGTGCCAAGCGTGGGGCATGATCCTTACGAACCTTTAGCCAAAGATCTTCAGTTTTTTCAAGTCTGCCAGAGTGACCAACCTCAAGCTTTAGAGAGAAGGGGGAAAAAAAAAAAAAAAAAAAAAAAAAAAAAGTCAAAACCATTGCCAAGAACAAAACCTTATGAGAAAATGTAGTTCTTAAAAAGGGGTTTGTCATTTGAGATACAGCTTTAGGCCTATTGCACACGACCGTATGGCTTTTTCAGTGTTTTGCGGTCCGTTTTTCATGGATCCGCTGTTCCGTTTCCGTTGTGTTTCCGTTTCTGTTCCGTTTTTCCGTATGGCATATACAGTATACAGTAATTACATAGATAAAATTGGGTTGGCCATAACATTTTCAATAGATGGTTCAGGAAAAAACGGAACGGAAACGGAAGACATACGGATGCATTTCCGTATGTGTTCCGTTTTTTTTGCGGATCCATTGACTTGAATGGAGCCACGGACTGTGATTTGCGGGCAATAATAGGATATGTTCTATATTAAAACGGAACGGAAAAACGGAAATACGGAAACGGAATGCATACGGAGTACATTCCGTTTTTTTTGCAGAACCATTGAAATGAATGGTTTCGTATACGGAACGCAAAAAACGGCCAGTAAACGGGAAAAAAAAACGGCCGTGTGCAATAGGCCTTAAAGGGGTTTTGCGGTATCCTAAAAAAGTAATTTAATTGTGTAAACCTCAACTGGGAAAAGGGGGTGGGGGGGGGGGGAGAATTAAATTTTTTTATACCTGGGTGGTCATAAAAATGTGTATAATTTTCCAGATCTTAATTATGTGGATCTAATATACATACATACATACATAGTGTATATAAATTTAAATAAAAAGATACTTTCTGTAACTCTACGAATGGTCGACCTGGTTTATCCTACAGATTTTTGTTATTAAAAGCTCAAAATCACAAAACTGTCGACCATGAGGAAATTGTGCAAGAACAGGCTGCCAGAAGCTTTATTATTTCGGAGCATGTGCCTGTACCACTTAGGCTACTTTCACACTAGCGTTCGATCGGATCCGTTCTGAACGGATCCGCTCATATTAATGCAGACGGTGGCTCCGTTCAGAACGGATCCGTCTGCATTATATTGTAAAAAAATGTCTAAGTGTGAAATTAGCCTTAACGGATCCGTCCAGACTTTTACATTGAAAGTCAATGGGGGACGGATCCGTTTGAAGATTGAGCCATAGTGTGTCATCTTCAAACGGATCCGTCCCCATTGACTTACATTGTAAGTCTGGACGGAACCGCACGCCTCCGCACGGCCAGGCGGACACCCGAACGCTGCAAGCAGCGTTCAGGTGTCCGCCTGCTGAGCGGAGCGGAGGCTGAACGCCGCCAGACTGATGCATTCTGAGCGGATCCGCGTCCACTCAGAATGCATTGGGGCTGGACGGAAGCGTTCGGGTCCGCTTGTGAGCCCCTTCAAACGGAGCTCACAAGCGGACAGCCGAACGCTAGTGTGAAAGTAGCCTTACAAAGTTACATATGAAAAAACGGTTTAATAATTTCTACATGTGACCCTGAATATACAACATCTCTGCTTGCCATCAATGAATGAAAACATACATTTTTTTTTTAGCCCAGGTTGTGAATATAAAGTGTTTTTCTCTTAGGTGGACAGAGCTTTTATACAGTACTAAAACTACTGATTAACTCTCATACGCCTCCTACTCCCACCTCAGTTATTCAGTAGATATGGGCGTGGGGTTTATCTATACTGCTCACATTTCCCTCATACCAATGTCATACTTCTTCCTCATACACTTCATATAGATATACTCCAGCTACAACTATTCTGCATTTACCTTTATTATACTAAACATTACAAAAACTACACCTATATTCTGCAATCCAGAGCTGCAATCTTAGTTCTGCAGTGTTATTCTTGTCAATTCAACAGAATCCCTTACAACACCAATGAAAATCAATAGGGTCAGTTCGCTGTCTTTAGGATCTCTCACTCAATACATATAGTACAGCACCATGGTTTCCATTCTGAACAGTAGTATTAAATAAACTCCAGGAAGAAGAAGAAACGAATATATGTATTCTTGCTTGGAATGTATGTTTTATTGTTTGACTGCAGCAATTTCTTAGTTGCGTTTCGGACATTTAAAGCCTTTTTTAAACTAAGGTATAAAGAAGAAGAAAAAACAAACAAAAAAAAAAAAAAAAAACACAAATCTCCAGCATTATCTTGGGTAACATCAAAGTATAATTACAGAACACAAAACCAGATTAGTTACAAACAACATATAGGAATATATGGTGTAGAAACAATCAGTATAATATAAAGACGGGATAATGCAGTAATATAGGTGGTCATATGTAGGGTGCGTTGATTTCTCAAAAAAACGGAACGTGGGCCGACACAGAGGTGAGAGTCACACTAAATGTAGGTTAAGGTTAAAGACATGTATACAACAACAATTTTTTTAATATATATATATATATATATATATATATATATATATATATATATATATATATATATATATATATATATATATACATATACACACACACATATACATACATATACACACACACATACATACATACATACACACACTCTCCCCTAAAGAATTATTAGGAACACCTGCTCTATTTCTCATTAATGCAATGATCTAGTCAACCAATCACATGGCAGTTGCTTCAATGCATGTAGGGTTGTGGTCCTGGTCAAGACAATCTCCTGAACTCCAAACTGAATGTCAGAATGCGAAAGAAAGGCGATTTAAGCAATTTTGAGCGTGGCATGGTTGTTGGTGCCAGACGGGCCGGTCTGAGCATTCCACAATCTGCTCAGTTACTGGGATTTTCACGCACAACCATTTCTAGGGTTTACAAAGAATGGTGTGAAAAGGGAAAAACATCCAGTATGCGGAAGTCCTGTGGGCGAAAATGCCTTGTTGATGCTAGAGGTCAGAGGAGAATGGGCCGACTGATTCAAGCTGATAGAAGAGCAACGTTGACTGAAATGACCACTCGTTACAACCGAGGTATGCAGCAAAACATTTGTGAAGCCACAACACGCACAACCTTGAGGCGGATGGGCTACAACAGCAGGTGTAATGGTGTGGGGGATGTTTTCTGGGCACACTTTAGGCCCCTTAGTGCCAATTGGCCATCGTTTAAATGCCACAGGCTACCTGAGCATTGTTTCTGACCATGTCCATCCCTTCATGACCACCATGTACCCATCCTCTTATTGCTTCTTCCAGCAGGATAATGCACCATGTCACAAAGCTCGAATCATTTCAAATTGGCTTCTTGAACATGACAATGAGTTCACTGTACTAAAATGGCCCCCCACAGTCACCAGATCTTAACCCAATAGAGCATCTTTGGGATGTGGTGGAACGGGACGAAGTCTTATCTTAAGAGAAGACCATTTTATACCAGTCTCCCTGTCCGAGCCACTGAAAAACACCCCCATAGCATGCCCTGGATGTGCATCCCTCAAATCTCCATCAACTGCAAGATGATATCCTATCAATATGGGCCAACATTTCTAAAGAATGCTATCAGCACCTTGTTGAATCAATGCCACGTAGAATTAAGGCAGTTCTGAAGGCAAAAGGGGGTCCAACACCATATTAGTATGGTGTTCCTAATAATTCTTTAGGTGAGTGTGTATGTATATATATATATATATATATATATATATATATATATATATATATATATATATATATATATATATATATATATATACACAGGTCCTTCTAAAAAAATTAGCATATTGTGATAAAGTTCATTATTTTCTGTAATGTACTGATAAACATTAGACTTTCATATATTTTAGATTCATTACACACAAACTAAAGTAGTTCAAGCCTTTTATTGTTTTAATATTGATGATTTTGGCATACAGCTCATGAAAACCCAAAATTCCTATCTCAAAAAATTAGCATATCATGAAAAGGTTCTCTAAACGAGCTATTAACGTAATCATCTGAATCAACTAATTAACTCTAAACACCTGCAAAAGATTCCTGAGGCTTTTAAAAACTCCCAGCCTGGTTCATTACTCAAAACCGCAATCATGGGTAAGACTGCCGACCTGACTGCTGTCCAGAAGGCCATCATTGACACCCTCAAGCAAGAGGGTAAGACACAGAAAGAAATTTCTGAACGAATAGGCTGTTCCCAGAGTGCTGTATCAAGGCACCTCAGTGGGAAGTCTGTGGGAAGGAAAAAGTGTGGCAGAAAACGCTGCACAACGAGAAGAGGTGACCGGACCCTGAGGAAGATTATGGAGAAGGACCGATTCCAGACCTTGGGGGACCTGCGGAAGCAGTGGACAGAGCCACCGTGTACAGGCGTGTGCAGGAAATGGGCTACAGGTGCCGCATTCCCCAGGTCAAGCCACTTTTGAACCAGAAACAGCGGCAGAAGCGCCTGACCTGGGCTACAGAGAAGCAGCACTGGACTGTTGCTCAGTGGTCCAAAGTACTTTTTTCGGATGAAAGCAAATTTTGCATGTCATTCAGAAATCAAGGTGCCAGAGTCTGGAGGACGACTGGGGAGAGGGAAATGCCAAAATGCCTGAAGTCCAGTGTCAAGTACCCACAGTCAGTGATGGTCTGGGGTGCCATGTCAGCTGCTGGTGTTGGTCCACTGTGTTTTATCAAGGGCAGGGTCAATGCAGCTAGCTATCAGGAGATTTTGGAGCACTTCATGCTTCCATCTGCTGAAAAGCTTTATGGAGATGAAGATGTCATTTTTCAGCACGACCTGGCACCTGCTCACAGTGCCAAAACCACTGGTAAATGGTTTACTGACCATGGTATTACTGTGCTCAATTGGCCTGCCAACTCTCCTGACCTGAACCCCATAGAGAATCTGTGGGATATTGGGAAGAGAAAGTTGAGAGACGCAAGACCCAACACTCTGGATGAGCTTAAGGCCGCTATCGAAGCATCCTGGGCCTCCATAACACCTCAGCAGTGCCACAGGCTGATTGCCTCCATGCCACGCCGCATTGAAGCAGTCATTTCTGCAAAAGGATTCCCGACCAAGTATTGAGTGCATAACTGAACATAATTATTTGAAGGTTGACTTTTTTGGTATTAAAAACACTTTTCTTTTATTGGTCGGATGAAATATGCTAATTTTTTGAGATAGGAAATTTGGGTTTTCATGAGCTGTATGCCAAAATCATCAATATTAAAACAATAAAAGGCTTGAACTACTTCAGTTGGTGTGTAATGAATCTAAAATATATGAAAGTCTAATGTTTATCAGTACATTACAGAAAATAATGAACTTTATCACAATATGCTAATTTTTTGAGAAGGACATATATATATATATATATATATATATATATATATATATATATCTCACACACACACACATTTACAAAGGCAGACTTATATAAAGGAGGACATATATGAGGGCAACAGGGGAAAGATCTTACTGGAAAAAGGATAAATAGCCAAAGCATAGTTGAGTTTGGAGAAATAGAACCTAGTAAGGGAGAAGGATGTATCGTGGTGAGGTTACCTGGTGCCAGAGAGAATATTGGAGGTGCGGGCTCAGTAAGGAAGATTTGAGTCTGCGCAGGAGTAATGCGAAACACGTGTTCTATTTAAGAGCGTGATATCATGGGTCCGACATGCGCAGTATGTAGTGGGTCAAGTCTTGGTATGGGGTCTGCTATGTATGGAACGCAAAGCCATATGTGAAGCGCATTATAAGGACAAGGAATAGAGATATTTACAATAAAGACATGTCAAAACGTGGCAAAGGCTTAAGGTAGTGAAGCAAAATAAAAATATAAAAAGAAAGAAAAAAAAAAAAAGAAAAGGGGAAAAGAGGAAAATGGGAATGGCAAAGAACTTAGAAGAATATAAAAATGAAAACAAAAATAGTAATAACGTAATAGAAAAGGTAAAAAATGAAAAAAGGAGAAAAAAATATGTAGTGCAAAAGAAAAAAGAAATATAATACAAGAAAAATATACAAAGAAAAATGTATATAAAAAAGGGACAAAATAATCATTTTTGTTTTAATTTTTTATATTTATTATTTTCTTCCATACCTTAGTTTGAAAAAGGCTTTAAATGGCTGAAACGTCACTAAGAAATTGCTGCAGTCATACAATAAAACATACATTTCCCAGCAAGAATACATATTTTCGTTTCTTCTTCTTCCTGGAGTTTATTTAATACTACTAAATGAGGTGGGAACCCGACTCCAGTGAACCCATCTTTAAGAAGAGCTGTGTGCTTTTTCTACGTTACATTCTGAACAGGAACCTCGGTGATAAAAGCATGAAGAATGTTTTCTCATACATCAGTTTACTGCAGACTGGCTGTATAAATCAAAAGTAAATTAACAGATTATGCTATATGCTGAGATCAAAGTAACATACGGTAGTTTGTAATGCTGAAAAAAGACAAGTCCGTCCAGTTCAGCCTATCATCCTGCAAAGTTGATCTAGAGAAAGTAAAACAAAGCCAATATTCCTCATTTTAAGGCCGTGGGCGGTCCGTGGTATCCCGGCCTGGCATCCTGCTGAGAGCAGGAGCGCACAGAGTCATTGGTTGCTATGACGCTGTGCGCTTCATGCCGCCGCACTACAGTAATACACTCATATAGATCATACGAGTGTATTATTGTAGTGCAGCGGTGGCATGAAGCGCACAGCGTCATAGCAACCAATGACGCCTTGTGCTCCTGCTCTCAGCAGGATGCCAGGCCAGGATACCATGGACCATTCACGGCTGTGTGCATTCGGCCTAAGGGGAAAAAAATAAAAAATCTTGACTTCAATCGGGCGATCAGAATAACTCTGCATCAACGACCCTTCTCTAGAATTCTAGTAACTATAAGGCCCCTTTCACACGGGCGACGCAGAAGAGGTCCGGGTGCATTGCGGGAAAACCGCACGAGTGCGCACGCAATTTCAGTCAGTTTTGTTTGAATGATAAGTAAAATGACCATTGAGGGTTAAAAAATAAAAAATAATTACTTACCTCATCCACTTGATCGCGCAGCAGTTCTTGCCTTTCTTCTTCTTGCAGGACCTGCAAAAAGACCTGCACTCCTATGTTCATTCAGCAGGACCTCCGCTGACATCGCAGACAAAACTGACTGAAATTGTGTGCGCACTCGTGCGGGTTTCCCTCAATGCATCCAGCCCTCACCTGCGACGCTCGTGTGAAATAGGCCTTACTGGAATCTGCAGAATTATGAATACAGCTCTGGGATAAAATAGAGTTTGTGATTTAATCGCAGTACAAGTAATGGAATTCATTTACATAGAGACTGTATGTAAATTAGATATTTCTGAATACAAGTTGGCATTGAAAAGTTGGAGACACATTTTCAAATGGAATCTGTCACCAGATAAGGAGTCCAGACCAATATCAATATCAATATTACAGTCTCATAACACAATGCATGTACATTTTTTTAATACCCACCTGTTTGAGAGATGCTGCAAAAGCTTCATGAGAGCTTTTCAGACGCTTACAAAACTGGCTGCAGATCCGCTTTGCAAGTTTAGAGGCACTCAAGCCTTCAATAGCGTCCTGAGCCACCCTGCGTTTCCATTCAGGGGTTATGGATGGGGGACTCACCCAAGTAATGCGCTGTATTATCTAAAGGTGTAAAACAGCATCAATATCATAAACGTGAGGCAGTCATACACAATTAAAAACATATTTCCTTATTGGCAGAGACAGTAGAGACTTCATGACATACGACAAAAGGAGGCCGGTGCGCCCAAACAAGGGTTCCTGCACATGGACATATTACTGCTCCTTGCAGAAGCCACACAGTGAAAGAATGGACGAAATTGAATTCTGTCCTGATAGATGAAGAAAACTTTTCCTAACCAAACAAAGATAAGAACTTCTTGCCATTATAGGTTTGACACAGGGGCATAATTTGCATGTGCCCTAAAATGTTTAGTGCCCCTTAGGGCACTGAGAAATAAAAGTCTGACGAAGTCTTATCTTAAGAGAAGACCATTTTATACCAGTCTTCCTGTCCGAGCCACTGAAAAACACCCCCATAGCATGATGCTGCCACCATCATGGGGATGGTATTGGGCAGTACCCAGATTGACGACACTTAGAATTGAGGCCAAAAGCTTCAATCTTGGTTTCAACAGACCACAGAATATGGTTTCTCACAGTCTGACAGTCTTTTTTGCAAATTCCAGGAGCATCTTTACGTCCACTCTGCTATAAAGTCCTGATTGGTGGAGTGTTGCAGTGATGGTTGACCTTCTGGAAGGTTGTCCGTATCTTTGGAGCTCAGCCAGAGTGACAATTGGGTTCTTGGCCACCTCTCTTACAAAGGCCCTTCTCCCCCGACTGTCACGGCCTTGGTGTTTTGCGCCGTGACACGTTAGCCGTGCATGCTGGTTGCCGGTAGCAACGTGTTGTTTTGCAGCATGTGTGTGCTTTCCTCCTTTCTCCTGGTTCCTGCCTGGTGCTGGAGGAGTTAATCACCTGGCTGGGTGTGGTCACGTGGTGTTTATATTGCCTGTGGCTTGTAAGCTGGAGTACAACTGACTCCAGCCTCTGTTTGTGCTGGAGCTTTGCTCCTTTCCTGGGTGTTCCATCTGCCCAGTCCTTGAGGGCCACCTAGCGGTTTTCTCTGGAGAGTTCCCCTCTCACCGTGACAGTATGTCCCACTAGGTGGCCCTCAAGGACTGGGCAGATGGAACACCCAGCAAAGCTCCAGCACCAGCTGACTCCAGTTTACAAGCCATAGGCAATATAAACACCAAGTGATCACACCCAGACAGGCAGTTAAAGGGATTCTGTCAGCTGGATTTTAGTAACAGAGCTTTTGACATCACCAAATCAGTCTCCTCGATTTGTTTTAAAATATACCAGTATTACGGCCCTCTGTCTAGTCGCTTTTATTAATATGCTAATTGCCTTAGTAATGTGCCCAAGGGGCTGTCCCTCTGGCCGTTGGTGCCCATTCTCTAGGAGCCCAGCACAGCCTCACTGCTAATTATTCACTCTTCTCATTGCCAATGGTGTGCCGTAATCTCACACATGCGCCCTGGATCCACTGGTCAGCGTCCGCGAGCCAAGTGCGCAGACAGCTGGCGCATGCACGCTTAGTTCACGGAGGCTGCTGCCAAGACACCTCGCGGGCGCTGACTAGTGGATCCAGGGTGCATGCATGAGATTACGGCACACCATTGGCGATTAGGAGTGAATAATTAGTAGTGGGGCGGTGCTGGGCTCCTAGAGAATGGGCGCGGCTGGGCACCAACGGCCAGGGGGCACATTACTGAGGTAATTAGCATATTAATAAAAGCGACAAGACAGATGGCAGTAATACTGGTATATTTTAAAACAAATCGAGGAGACTGAGGTGGTGATGTCAAAAGCTCTTACTAAAAATCCAGCTGACAGAATCCCTTTAACCCCTCCAGCACCAGACAGAGAAGGAACCAGGAGAAAGCACACACACATGCTGCAAAACCCCACATTGCCCCAGGCAACCAGCAAGCACGGCCAACGTGTCACGGCGCACAACAAGACCGTGACACTGACTCCAATCAATGTGCAGAAACATCTCAAAAGATAATCAAGAGAAATGGGAGACCCCCAGAGCTAAAATTTCAAGTATCCTAGTAAAGAGTCTGAATATTTATGTCTAAGCAAAATGACCCTTCTCACCTGGACTATCTGCTCCCACACCATTCTGGTGACGGTGGATCCAGAGTTAAAAGTGACCTCCACGTGATAGGCAGCATTCAGGATCTGGCAAGACATACAACTTCCTTAGAAAGGAGTACAAACAGGGTTACTCCTGTCTTCGCTGATTATACAAAATGTATTTCATTCCTGCAATCATTCATCAGACTGCAATCACCCGCTGTGAATTCATGCCTAAATAAAGAGGTTGTAAAACACGGTTTTGCTGACAGTGCAGTACCTGACAAACTAGCAGCTTTGCTGGAACGGGATATACAGGGATACAAAACAACTATTATTGCATGCTGTAGTTAGCGGTGGGCAACTTTGTTTTTGCTCTTGTTGAATTGAGTCTGTTACGTGAAAAATCATTTTCATAACTGGTTTTGATTAAAAATTCTCAACTGTTCATCTTCTGCAGCCAGCATGCAACCTCATACATTGCAGGCTGCTGAGTCCCATTACACGAGCTCTCTGACAGCTCTTTGTAGCCTTGATTTCTCCTGAACGATATTTGGAGCGGACAACTCTTTGATTTAGGTTTACTTTACTTGGTTAAGAGAGCTTTAAAGAGATCAAAAAAGGGGTTGGAGCTAGCAGTAGAAGCAAGCTTGCCAACTGATTTTACTCTGAACGGGACTGAGCAGCCTGAAATGTACGTGAACAATTTTTAATTAAAACCAATTCACATAATAGATGCAATTCGAAAGAAAAAAAAGTGAAGCTAAGGTGTCCATAGAATTAAACGATTTTTCACAAAATAAAATGTTATAAGCCTCATCAACTCTCAAATACAGCAAGCCACGCTGACTGCTACCATGTGGTGGCAACCAAGTTTCTCATTATGCCACGTTACACTATAACATCACTGCGTTCTTGATCTACACGACCTCCAAGATGAAAAATGTCGCTCTTACATCAGGTCAGTTGTACCAGTCATCAGCCATCAATGTGCTGACTATAGACTTCTTTTCCTTTTAAAGTGCCATATAGAACTTGTTATAGTCACCAAATGACTGAAGCAACCTTAACATGACCGATTATATGTGACGGACATTGCTCCCTTGCCGATTATGTAATATAACAATTGGCAAAGTGTTCATACAACCACTGCATAGAGCTAGCTTTAGTCCTGCCCAAATCTGTGACTTACCTGTTTCAGGTGGTTGCTTGTTATATGAGAAGAACACTCTTGCTGGGACCTTTCCAGACTACGGAGACATCTTTCTAGAGTCCCCACAAAGCTTTCTCGCAGATAATCCACGGAGCTGATCAGTTTGTTCACCACAGCTTGGTTGAGCCGTGAAATGATCAGCTCTTTGATCTGAAAGATGCAGTTTTTCACTTCCTGGGCTCCTAGAGGCTCACCATTTTGTGGGATGGCGATACCTGCAAAAACAGCAGAAGAATATTCCTGTTACTCAGAGATCCTTGTTTTCACATATGTACTTTGGTGAACTGTGACAACTGCAAAAAATGGCAAAATGTAAACCGCAGGCAGTTTATATACACTACTGGAAATTTGTAACAATGCCTAGGAATAAATGCGACTGAAGTGAGATTGACAAAGTACAGTATATACTAGGGGTGCACCGAAATTTCGGCGGCCGAAAATGCATCTAATCCATTTCTGCCGATATTTGTACATATCGGCCGAAAATAGCGGGGAGGGACTGGGAGGAGGAGCTGGGGGCCGGTGCGTTCACTGTGCTCCGGCCCCCAGCTCCAGTAGTTATAAAATGTGTGCAATTAATAAGGATTCTATTCATGAGGCCCCCCTCTGCAGTAGTTATAAAATGTGTACAATTAATAAGGATTCTATTCATGAGGCCCCCTCTGCAGTAGAACATTCAATATAGCCACATCCTACTCACAGGGCTGTTATCTTAATGCTGGCCGGCCGGGCAGACGAGCGGCAGCGTCACGACTGACGTCACATGCCTGCGCCGCCTCCTTCATTCAGAAAGTAGGCCGGGCACATGACGTCAGTTTTGCCGCTGCCGCTCGTCTGCCCGGCCGGCCAGGATTAAGATAGCAGCCCTGTGAGTAGGATGTGGCTATATTGAATGTTCTACTGCAGAGGGGGCCTCATGAATAGAATCCTTATTAATTGTACAACATTTTATAACTACTGGAGCTGGGGGCCGGAGCACAGTAAACGCACCGGCCCCCAGCTTCTCCCCGCTATTTTCTATTAATTGTACACATTTTATAATAACTAGTCTGTACTGGAGCGGCAATGGGGGGGGGGGGGGTTCTGTGGATGGCACTGTTATGGGATGGGTGGGGGTCTGTGGATGGCACTGTTATGAGGTGGGTGGGGGTCTGTGGATGGCACTGTTATGAGGTGGGTGGGGGTCTGTGGATGGCACTGTTATGGGGTGGGTGGGTAATATGATTTATTAGATTCATGAAAAAGAATTATTAATAAAATCATTAAAAAAAAAGTATTTTAAAAGTATTTGGGCAAAAAGGCAGTTTCGGTTTCGGTCTCGGTCAAGGGGTAGCCTGAATTTTCGGTTTCGGTTTTGGACCAGAATTTTCATTTCGGTGCACCCCTAGAATATACTGTTAGTGGGATTTGGTCAATGATCACACAACCAAGGTGGTGCACCCTTAAATATGTATTTTGCAGCAGGGTATATGTTGAGATATTGTTTGTTTTAACACGATAGACATGTCGGAAGCGGTGAAAGGTCTTCATGCTGAAGTAAGACTGTTTGTTTTAGGCCCCTTTCACACGGGCGAGAATTCCGCGCGGATGCAATGCGCGAGTTGAACGCATTGCACCCGCACTGAATACCGACCCATTCATTTCTATGGGGCTGTTCACATGAACGGTAATTTTCACGTATCACTTGTGCGTTGCATGAAAATCGCAGCATGCTCTATATTCTGCGTTTTTTTTTTTTACATAAAGCAGGCCCCATAGAAGTGAATAGGGTTGCGTGAAAATTGCAAGCATCCGCAAGCAAGTGCGGACGCGGTGCGATTTTCACGCACGGTTGCTAGGAGATGATCGGGATGGAGACCCGATCATCATTATTTTCCCTTATAACATGGTTATAATGGAAAACAATAGCATTCTGAATACAGAATGCATAGTAAAATAGCACTGGAGGGGTTAAAAAAAAAAATAATTTAACTCGCCTTAGGCTACTTTCACACTAGCGCTTGATCGGATCCGTTCTGAACGGATCCGATCATATTAATGCAGACGGAGGCTCCGTTCAGTACGGATCCGTCTGCATTAATAACTTAGAAAATTTTCTAAGTGCGCAAGATGCCTGAGCGGATCCGTTCAGACTTTCAATGTAAAGTCAATGGGGGACGGATCCGCTTGAAGATTGAGCCATATGGTGACCTCTTCAAGCGGATCCGTTCCCATTGACTTACATTGTAAGTCTGAACGGATCCGCTCGCCTCCGCACGGCCAGGCGGACAGCTGAACGCTGCAAGCAGCGTTCAGCTGTCCGCCTGTCCGTGCGGAGGCGAGCGGAGCGGAGGCTGAACGCCGCCAGACTGATGCAGTCTGAGCGGATCCGCTCCATTCAGACTGCATCAGGGCTGGACGGAGGCGTTCGGGTCCGCTCGTGAGCTCCTTCAAACGGAGCTCACGAGCGGACCGACGAACGCTAGTGTGAAACTAGCCTTAGTCCAGTTAATCGCTCAGCCCGGCTTCTCGTCTGTCTCCTTTGCTGAACAGGACCTGTGGTGACGTCACTCCGGTCATCACATGATCTTTTACCATGGTGATGGATCATGTGATGACCGGAGTGACGTCACCACAGGTCCTGTTCCTGCAATGAATGCTCACCACAGGTCCTGTTCAGCAAAGGAGACAGACGAGAAGCCGGGCTGCGCGATCAACTGGACTAAGGCGAGTTACATTTATTTTTATTTATTTATTTTAACCCCTCCAGCGCTATTTTACTATGCATTCTGTATTCAGAATGCTATTTTCCCTTATAACCATGTTATAAGGGAAAATAATACAATCTACAGAATACCGATCCCAAGCCCGAACTTCTGTGAAGAAGTTTGTGTTTGGGTACCAAACACACGCTTTTTCTCACGCGAGTGCAAAACGCATTACAATGTTTTGCACTCGCGCGGAAAAATCGTGCGTGTTCCCGCAACGCCCGTCCGAAAGAGGCCTAAATAGCTACCTGCATTTCCCATGTAATAACAATTCTGGAGCATCTATTCGTATGTCTCCAGAATTCGTATTCTACTAGAAGTTATGAATAATTGCTAGCAGTCTGCAGTATGGGTACAGAGGGGAGGTAACCAGTTGGGGGGGTATACCTGCACAGACTCACTCTATCCAATCAGTGCTGGCATTTTCAGACTGTGCAGGTACACACCCCCAACTGGGTAACTCCCCTCTGTACCCTTACTGCAGACTGCTAGCAGTTATTCATAACTTCTAGTAGAAATAATAGAGGAATGGCACAACATAGAGCCATAAGAATAGATGTTCTAGAATTGTTGGTATGTGGGGAATGCATGAAGCTTTTAAAAACAGACAAGTCAGGAGCAGTGACAAGTCCTCTTTAAATGGGTTGTCTCCCTTCAGCAAACCGCATTTATTATGTAGAGGAAGTTAATACGAGGTACTTACTAATGTATTGTGAATGTTGCTGGCTGGATTTATTTTTCCATCACATTATACACTGGTCGTTTCCATGGTTACGGCCACCCTGTAATCCAGGAGCTGTGGCCATGCTTGCACACTATAGGAAAAAGCTGTGTCCTACGCACACTCCCACGGACCCGACCACAAGAGAGCCCGGCTCTTTTTCCTATAATGTGCAAGCACGACCACCACTGATGGATTGCAGAGTGGTTGTAACCATGGAAACTAGCACACACAAAAAAAATATATATATATATCAAGCAAACTGCATACACAGATTTATATGAAAATAAAATTAATATTTTATTGAATATAACATATTATATCGACAGATCAGCCACATGGAGGAGTTATAACATAGATCACAGATAGTAATGTAAGCATGTAACAGCAGTGAATAGAAGTATAAACCAAAATATGGCACTGCAAATAACACATAGTAGTATACAGACCAAGAAGTGTGCTCCTCCAAAAACACCCCAACACGTGTTTCACATCAGCTCCCTGAGGGAGGGGGAGTTTTCCCTTGAGGAAGCTCACGCGAAACACGTGTTGGGGTGTTTTTGGAGGAGCACACTTCTTGGTCTGTATACTACTATGTGTTATTTGCAGTGCCATATTTTGGTTTATACTTCCATTCACTGCTGTTACATGCTTACCAATGTACTGGGATTGCCCATATTGCCTCCTTTGCTAGCTTTGTTAATTTTTCCAACACATCATAAACTGCTTGTTTCCATGATTACAACCACCCTGTAATCAAAATATTGATTATACTGCCACACGGTATTGTGTGTGTGGCAGTATAAAGTCACACCCAAATTAAAGCAGAGATTATATGTGAACTGGGTAGCTTAAAATATAACTTTTACTACATCAATTAAGGCTACTTTCACACTAGCATTCGACCGGATCCGTTCTGAACGGATCCGATCGTAATAATGCAGACGGAGGCTCCGTTCAGAACGGATCCGTCTGCATTATATTAGCAAAAAAAAGCTAAGTGTGGAAGTAGCCTTGGACGGATCCGTCCAGACTTTCAATGTAAAGTCAATGGGGGACGGATCCGCTTGAAGATTGAGCCATATTGTGGCATCTTCAAACGGATCCGTCCCCATTGACTTACATTGTAAGTCTGGACGGATCCGCACGGCCAGGCGGACACCCGAACGCTGCAAGCAGCGTTCAGCTGTCCGCCTGTCCGTGCGGAGGCGAGCGGAGCGGAGGCTGAACGCCGCCAGACTGATGCAGTCTGAGCGGATCCGCTCCATTCAGACTGCATCAGGGCTGGACGGCTGCGCTCGGGTCCGCTCGTGAGCCCCTTCAAACGGAGCTCACGAGCGGACACCCGAACGCTAGTGTGAAAGCAGCCTAAAATAGGTATAGCACCACTTGGTGAGCGACAATAATAGTACAAACAACTCCACTGCTTATAAATCACAAGTAAGTGAAAAAAAATGGTGGATCTTACCACGTCTTGTGGGAGATTCCACATCCAGTGGAGATAGGTCCTTGTGATTGGTTACAGAAGGACCAAGGTGACCACGGTGCTTGTATCTGGCAGCATGGAGTAAACTCCTAGTATACCCTGGTAATAGGTTAGTAGTAGGGAACCTATTACCAGGGTATACTAGGAGTTTACTCCATGCTGCCAGATACATCTCTACATGATAAAAGCCATTTGCTGATGTGAGACAACCCCTTTAAACCTTCCCATCAATAAAAAATGCTTTTTGAAGAGGTTTGAAGAGCTCTCACTCTCTCACTAGCACATCAATCCTGGCCTAACCTCTGACACCCAATTGGACCAGACTGACATAGTCACTTGTTGATCAAATTGCACCATAACGATGAAGACCTATTGTGGGTTTCCAGGGAAAAATAACTGACTCCACTCTCCATTATCTCGCTCTACTGGGTTGACCCTCAGACTGGAAACCTCTCAAAAGCCCCTTTCACAACTCCTTCCTCTTGGCATACAAGAGTTATGGTATAACTTCTCAAAAGCTTCCCAGTCACCTTGCCCACACCAATATAATAATAATGCAGGCTGGCTCACAGTATTTTTGCGTAAAATTTATTAATACACTGAATCAATAATAAGATTTGGTGTCAGTATCAGCATACATACATAAACAAATACGTAAATAGGTATATATGTGCGGAGCTCACGCACAAACCTAAATAACCGGAGTACTCCTAGGAATGAGACCTAATGGCTAGAGTTAGGCTGCAAGGGGTAATGTGTTGAACCATTCAAATGTCCATGATTATAGTTACCGATTCACCGAATAGTTGGAACCATAGGTTCAGGATTGTCCTTGTTGTAATTTCCCACAAGGGGACTCTGTGTTTTGGATGTCGTCTGACAGATCGTAACCACGCTTTCTCCGATCTGTGGGGCTCCACTTGTTCTTTGCGGAGCAGACCATCAGACTCGCTCGCTCAGCGTCCCACGTGTCCAGCCAGGTAGTTGATCGTTGGTTTGTGACGCAGGTGCCTGAACCGTCAGGCCAAACGGAAGCTGGTATAGCTGAGCCGAGCCGGTAATTGCCTGAACTTGTCAGGTCAGGGAGAGTGAACACAGCAGGATTTACCTTGTGTTTGTGGCAATGTCAGGTGTAGCAACACAGTTTCAGTCCACTTAGTGGATTCTTGGTGAACAAAATCTTTGTAGCGGTATATCGTTTGAAGGAAATCTTCTTGCGTTTTTTGGAAAAAGCCGCACCGGTAGCCAGGTCTCAATACACTCTAGACGCGTTTCGGAAACAAGTTCCTTCCTCAGTAGATAGTTGTGTAATGCTAGATACAGACACAAATTGTTGCTTTATATACCCTAATTGGGTTTATTATAAAATATGGGTCGGATTGCGGACTGGGCTAATTGCACAGCCGCAATCTTCACTTTTAATATAATCAATAGCTGACTACAAACATATCACAGTGTATGTCTTACTTTGTACATTATATTTATACATTGTGACTTGCATGTTAAAATAAAACAAAATAAAACAATTAAATTATAACACATGCTGAAATGACTGGATTTTTACATAGAAAGGTTTGATAGAAAATGTGGGTCGGATTTTAGACTGGGCCGAGCACACAGTCTCAACCTTTACCCTACATAAATAGTCAGTATACTCCAGTACATTGCTGCATACGTTTTACAATGTTACACTATAAAAACACATATTTAAATAAATGCTCACATTTGTATATTACAATAAAGAATAAAAAATAAAAAATAGATGACATTATAAATAAAATACAATAAAGATTACATGCTGGGATTTCCTTCAAACGATATACCGCTACAAAGATTTTGTTCACCAAGAATCCACTAAGTGGACTGAAACTGTGTTGCTACACCTGACATTGCCACAAACACAAGGTAAATCCTGCTGTGTTCACTCTCCCTGACCTGACAAGTTCAGGCAATTACCGGCTCGGCTCAGCTATACCAGCTTCCGTTTGGCCTGACGGTTCAGGCACCTGCGTCACAAACCAACGATCAACTACCTGGCTGGACACGTGGGACGCTGAGCGAGCGAGTCTGATGGTCTGCTCCGCAAAGAACAAGTGGAGCCCCACAGATCGGAGAAAGCGTGGTTACGATCTGTCAGACGACATCCAAAACACAGAGTCCCCTTGTGGGAAATTACAACAAGGACAATCCTGAACCTATGGTTCCAACTATTCGGTGAATCGGTAACTATAATCATGGACATTTGAATGGTTCAACACATTACCCCTTGCAGCCTAACTCTAGCCATTAGGTCTCATTCCTAGGAGTACTCCGGTTATTTAGGTTTGTGCGTGAGCTCCGCACATATACAGGTCCTTCTCAAAAAATTTGCATATTGTGATAAAGTTCATTATTTCCTGTAATGTACTGATAAACATTAGACTTTCATATATTTTAGATTCACTTACACACCAACTGAAGTAGTTCAAGCCTTTTATTGTTTTAATATTGATGATTTTGGCATACAGCTCATGAAAACCCAAATTTCCCATCTCAAAAAATTAGCATATTTCATCCGACCAATAAAAGAAAAGTGTTTTTAATACAAAAAAAGTCAACCTTCAAATAATTATGTTCAGTTATGCACTCAATACTTGGTCGGGAATCCTTTTGCAAAAATGACTGCTTCAATGCGGCTGTGGCATGGAGGCAATCAGCCTGTGGCACTGCTGAGGTGTTATGGAGACCCAGGATGCTTCGATAGCGGCCTTAAGCTCATCCAGAGTGTTGGGTCTTGTGTCTCTCAACTTTCTCTTCCTAATATCCCACAGATTCTCTATGGGGTTCAGGTCAGGAGAGTTGGCAGGCCAATTGAGCACAGTAATACCATGGTCAGTAAGCCATTTACCAGTGGTTTTGGCACTGTGAGCAGGTGCCAGGTCGTGCTGAAAAATGACATCTTCATCTCCATAAAGCTTTTCAGCAGATGGAAGCATGAAGTGCTCCAAAATCTCCTGATAGCTAGCTGCATTGACCCTGCCCTTGATAAAACACAGTGGACCAACACCAGCAGCTGACATGGCACCCCAGACCATCACTGACTGTGGGTACTTGACACTGGACTTCAGGCATTTTGGCATTTCCCTCTCCCCAGTCTTCCTCCAGACTCTGGCACCTTGTTTTCCGAATGACATGCAACAGTCCAGTGCTGCTTCTCTGTAGCCCAGGTCAGGCGCTGCTGCCGCTGTTTCTGGTTCAAAAGTGGCTTGACCTGGGGAATGCGGCACCTGTAGCCCATTTCCTGCACACGCCTGTACACGGGGGCTCTGGATGTTTCTACTCCAGACTCAGTCCACTGCTTCCGCAGGTCCCCCAAGGTCTGGAATCGGTCCTTCTCCACAATCTTCCTCAGGGTCCGGTCACCTCTTCTCGTTGTGCAGCGTTTTCTGCCACACTTTTTCCTTCCCACAGACTTCCCACTGAGGTGCCTTGATACAGCACTCTGGGAACAGCCTATTCGTTCAGAAATTTCTTTCTGTGTCTTACCCTCTTGCTTGAGGGTGTCAATGATGGCCTTCTGGACAGCAGTCAGGTCGGCAGTCTTACCCATGATTGCGGTTTTGAGTAGTGAACCAGGCTGTGAGTTTTTAAAAGCCTCAGGAATCTTTTGCAGGTGTTTAGAGTTAATTAGTTGATTCAGATGATTAGGTTCATTGCTCGTTTAGAGAACCTTTTCATGATATGCTAATTTTTTGAGATAGGAATTTGGGGTTTTCACGAGCTGTATGCCAAAATCATCAATATTTAAAACAATAAAAGGCTTGAACTACTTCAGTTGGTGTGTAATGAATCTCAAATATATGAAAGTCTAATGTTTATCAGTACATTACAGAAAATAATGAACTTTATCACAATATGCTAATTTTTTTAGAAGGACCTGTATACCTATTTACGTATTTGTTTATGTATGTATGCTGATACTGACACCAAATCTTATTATTGATTTAGTGTATTAATACATTTTACGCAAAAATACTGTGAGCCAGCCTGCATTATTATTATTGATTTATCCCTCTTTTATAGCTGGTAACTGAAAGGCTGAGCTCCAGTAGTTTGCTGGTGGAGCCTTTTCTAATTATTTGATACTAGTTTTACCCACACCAATATAGTATGTCCATTTCTCACCCAGACATGGATGGGTGAAGCCCAGACAAGCTGCTGCACCCTAACGGCTCACATGGTAGGGTTATAACCAACTGAGGCCCTTACATAACACTTCTCATCACACCATGGAATCTAGGCCTGTGTGTCTCATCTCCCAGATTATTATGCTTTTAATTGGGGCATGCCACAGGCAATGGGAGAAGAACAATTAATATTAAAAGGGTTTTCCAAGATTTTTTTTTTTACCGATTACCTATTCTTTGGATATGCCATCAGTATCTGATCTGTGAGGGTCTGACACGATCAGCTGTTTTGAGAAGGCACCGATGCTCCTGTGAGCGCTATGGCCTTCTTGCAGCTTTCCAAGCACAGCGTTGCACACTATATAGCGGATGTGCTTGGTATCGCGCTCAACCTCATTCACTTCAATGGGGCTGAGCTGCTCCTAGGCTATGTGATAAACGAACATATATTCACTTGCCTAGGAATAGGAAAAGCTGTGAGAAAGCCATGGCGCTCACTGGATGCCTGGGGTCTCCCTAAAGGGAACCTGCCATCTTCAATTTAGCTATTAAACTTATCCTTTCTAAATCTTTGTGTTTCCCCAGTTATATAAATCACAGTTAGAATTAAGGCTACTTTCACACTCGCGTTCGGAGCGGATCCGTGTGGTATCTGTACAGACGGATCCGCTCCTATAATGCAAACGATGGTATCCATTCAGAACGGAACCGTTTGCATTATATTTCAGAAAAAAGTCTAAGTGTAATTTGTATTCAGACTGATCTGTCCAGACTTTACATTGAAAGTCAATGGGGGGGGGGGGGGGGGGGGCGGATCCGTTTGAAAATTGCACCATATTGTGTCACCTTCAAACAGATCCGCCCCCATTGACTTCCATTGTAACTCTGGACGGATCAGTTTGCCTCCGCACGGCCAGACGAGAAGAGTCATATCTTCCCGGAGTCAAGCTCCTCAGAAACGCCCCATATCGATGTTATCTCGCGCATGCGCATTATTCTTATCATTGAAAACGAGGTTGCATCGCTGCGAAGCAGGAACTAACGCGCCGCTATCTACTATCGCTGGGGGACCGGATAGTTGGGAACATTTTAGCATGTTGTGGCGTGAGGGGACATACACTGAGCCATCTGATTGTTCCAAGAAATGTGCGCAATTTCAGATGCGATTTCGAGCGAAGATGCAGAACATTGTCCGTCAATCAAAATCTAGGGGGAGGGAAATAGGCGCTGATGGTGTGAAGGGAAGGAATAAAATATGCTAATGAGTATAACGGCGGGAAAGTTTTAGGGGGCAATATATTAGGATATGGGGATCCAGAGAAGGTTATGGATGGATCGCTGGAAACTCTCATAGTAGACCAGATTTAAGGTACCTTTAGTTTAATATGTAAAAACATGGTGACAGGTTCCCTTTAAGGGCCCCATAAAGGCAAATCTGTGTGTCCCCCCTTCCCTCTGGATAGACCATTATCTGATTCCTGGGGGTCTGACAGCCAGCTTCTTGCAGCTTTGCCTAGGCCAGTGATATCACGTTCAGTCACGCAGCCTTGCCACAGCTCTGCCCCCCATCGTAGTGAATGAGGCTGAGCTGCAATACCAAGCACTGCCACTGTACGGTGCTGTGCTTGGCAAGCTGAGAGAAGGCAGTGGCGCTACTGTGCATGCCGATGCCTTCTAAAACAGCTGATCAGCAAGGATCCTGGTTGTCAGACCCCCACAGATCAGATACTGAGGATATCGAATGGAAGGTCTGGTGGTGTCCCTGCATGATGTCACAAGATGGGGCTGCACTAGTGCACGTGGAGTGGGCGCGCTAGGTAGCTAGTAGAGTGGTGTGCAGGAGATGTCTTGGGCTGGCAGAGATACCAATGCCATGTAGTTTAGGAAAAATACCGCAATAACACAGCAACCTGCTGAAGACCAGAAGGGCGGTTTGTAAACCAACGGGCACACACACTGAGGAAACCACAATCATTATGGGAAAAAATAAAAATAAAAAAAACACAAACACAGTACAGTACAGCTTTATCACTATGTAATGCATTCAGACAATTTACAAAACTGCACAAAAAAAAAAAAAAAAGTCAGAAAAGAGCAGCAGAGTCTTTTTTCTGCCATCCAGAATACTTCCACCAGGTGGCTGGGCATGCCATGTACAGAGTGGGCACATACACATTTGCTGGAAGAGGCTGAATGGGTTATTGAACTAAACTGTACCATACAAGAGACGACTCACACTTAATTTTCTGTGACAGTGGAATATAATTACTTTGCCTTGGAATAAGAGGAGGAAAAAATGATACATTGATTTTCATACAAAAATAGTGCTTAGTACTACCTCTGTAAAATGGTTCTGTGCGGATCACATCCAGTAACAAGATGGCAGGAAAAACGGTACACTCCCCCCACTCCAAAAAATATATACTGCATTTATCCAACTATATACAGTCCACACATAAAACAGGAAGTGTATACAAATGAGGTCTCTCTCACTTAGCCCTACATTTCACATGTTAGCATTTATGCCATTTTTCTGTATCAGTCACATTTTTACTACCAAGGGCCAACACCTATAGCACAGCGGTGTGCCACCTAAAAGTTGCTGTTGTCTCACTTTTTGTTTTAGTACCATAGATTGACCTGCAAACATATTACAGTTTATATAGAATCTGCATTGATGACCTATCCGAAAAATAGGTAATGAATATCAGATGGGTATGGTCCGAGTCCCAGCACCCCCACCGATTAGCTGCTGGACTCTTCTTCCTCACACCCATCAGTCAAATGGCTGTTCTGCAGGTCTGTCCTATTCAAGGGAATTGGGCTGACCTGCAATACCAAGCACTGCCACTATATAATCTATGGCGCTGTGGCCTTTTCAAACAGCTGATCAGGGGAATTGCCAGGAGTAAGACCGCCATCGATCGGATATTAACCACTTATCCTGAGGATAGGAAAACCTGTTTCAATGCTGAATAAACGACAAAAAATAATTTGCTTATCTTGTACTGATCACACAGGTCTTGATTACAAAACGTCCTATCATTTTGTTTCTAGAGATCCCATGCAGACTGTGCTTCTCAATGGAAACCAACAGCAAGCCAATGTGTAATCCTGCGGTCTAATGCCTTCTTCCATTTGTCCCCTACTTTGCTTTAAATACAAGTTAAAGGGGCGCGCCAGGATTTAACAATTGATGTCTGATCCACAATGGACGAAGCGGTGCATTTCTGACGCTGGAGCTACCCCGAACAGCTAACCACCAGGACTGGAGTGTCTGACCCCCCCCCCAACGATCGGATATTGATCAGGTATCCTAGATAGGTCATCAATTGTTAAAACCTGGAGAACCCCTTTTGCTATCTGCTACCATGGAGATGCATAGTGGCTGTAGAAACAAAATGAAAATAAAATTGAAAATTCAAATTGTTTGTGAAGATGTGAACTCCCAAAGAGATCTGTACACGAGTGATAAACTGGAAAAAAAAAATTAAATTATTATTCCATTAACCCATTTTAAGCTAAATAGTTCTGGCAAAGGAACAGCTTGCCGGAGTCAATCACATCCGGCATAGCCGGAAACTGCGACAGCACTGCCGGGGCCCATTAAATATAATGGGACCTTGCGTCCATTGATTTTCTTATTTTTTTTATTTAGTTATGCCATTCTGACACAGAAAAAGATATTGACCAGAAAACCCCTTTAAACCTATTTTTCAGTAGTGACTGATGATCCAGAGGTCAGCAAAACTCCTCCCAATATGGTAATCACAATAAGACCTTGGATGAATGACACCAAGATCACTGATCTCGCAGGACAAAGTCTGTGCTGACCAGTGAGAAGTCAGTCCCTACTAGTGGAACATGGCTAAAATGTCACTCTTAAATCCAACCTCACAATTTTATATAACTAGGATACAGATATTTTAATGATTATCTTTAGTTGTTAATAAATAAAACCCATGTCCCATGGTTATAATATACTCTACAGTGACCAACTCATTGTCTGTGCCCCCTACAGTGCAGCAAGACTATATTCAACACCAACCTTTGAATTCCATGTTGGCAGCATCCTCCAGGAGTTGCTCCCTCATGCTGTTCAGAGTTTCTACAATCATGTCCTTCAGTTCTTCTTGTTTGCGATCAGAGATTCGCATGAGAGATTCGTAAAGCTCACTCTCCTTCTGGCGGGTGTATTCTAGTCTCTTAGGAGTAATCTGAAGATCTCTCCTCATGTCGAAAGCCTTATTGATAAACAAGTCTAAGCAACGACTGTGCACCATATTAAGGACCATTGCTGCATCAACTAGGTGCATCTGCAGCACTTGCCGGGAGAAACTGCCGATTTGACGCAACTTCTCAAACTGTTCAACCAGAACATTTGGGGCTGGACTACCAGACCCTGCAGCTCCACAGCTACATAAACCTCTTTTCAGAAAGCCAAGTTCTGTCAACTGCTCGTGTAGTGCTGAGCGCCCACCATCTGAGCTACTTATCAGTTTGTCCTTAGGAGTTGTTCGAATAAAGAAGATGGGAACTTTATACTTTGTCTTAAGATCAGTAAGCTCCTCTTCATCCTGCGTAGATAGGCGGTCCTCACTTATGGTATATACAACCACTGACTGCACATGGTCAATATAATCTTCCAGGGTAGTGGCTGCAGGTTGAGATCCACGACAAGGAGAAACCACAATGTCAACATCCTGTTGGATAACAAAGAAAAGTTCATGAGAAATGTGGAGATACAGAAGAAGGCCTGGTGGCTTCTACTAGTTCCGAACACCTCTGTTTCATCTTTACTACCAAGAACGTAACCTTTAAAGGGGTTTTCCAGGATTACTATAGATTTGCTCATGTAGCTGCTTACCTGATGTACATCTTCCCTATGCTTTTTTTCCCCAATTTGGGTTCTCCTGACCCATTTTCCCCATTCAAAGTGGCTGTACTTTGATGAATATCTGCTACTGACTATATGGATGTAGTCTGCGTACAATGAGAACACTGGATTAAACCCTTGGGTGATGTGGAATTGTTTTTGGAGTACTCCACCCAGCACCTCAAACCCTCAATGGCGTGCAAGAGCCATCTGCCTCTAAACCCATACTATGTATCTAAAGAATGAAAACAAAACAATGGCAACAAATGATGCAAGAAAAAAAAAAAAGGAAGTGGTTCTTTCCTCATTTAGAAGGTCAGCAGCAAAATAAACGGAATGCAATCAACTTATCTGTCTTCTACATCTTGCTGGATTCCCAAGCTAAAGTGATGGTGAACAAACGCCAGCTTCACAAAAGCCACCAATACTTGGCTCAATGGTTGTTGCCATCAATCAGCTTAAAAAAAAAAAAAAAAAAATCTTCAAGCCTCATTTCTGAAATTGTTAGAAGATGGAAAGCACCAAACGGTCATATTTCCACCTAGATTCTGCCCCACTGTAACAGAAATCCTAACCAGGAGCAGATCACTCTGTTTTACAGACAACGCTGCATCAACATGAAACATGTCTACTACACTGTTGGTAAGGCTAGGGCTACATGACATTTGCTTTTTTTTTATGACTATGCATTGGCGTATGACGTCAAATTTAGCAAGTGTCTTATTATTTGAAAAGTTGCAGTTAGTAAATCTGACATCGATCTATGACCTAATGAAAACCGGCACTCTACACCTGGTAATAACTCTTAAAGCATAATGTAGACAGATTGATGGATAAAAATATGCATTCATTAATTATCTATATCGATAATATAGGAAAGGGTTTCGTTTAGAGGGTAATATTCAGCCACTTTTGTAAAAATTGATGGAAAAAATAGGAAATAATGAAAAGGGAAATAATAAAGTAAGAATAAAATGTACAATGAAAGAGTGGGAGTGCAAATGGAGCAATGTGGTGGTCGTATAGCGGTAATTACCATCTTCAATAGTTCTTTGGCACTCTGGTGGGTAGATGTCCCCCACCAGAGTGCCAACAAACTATTGAAGGTGGTAATTACCGCAATACGACCACCGCATTGCTCCATTTGCACTCCCATTGTACATTTTATTCTTACTTTTTAATAATTCCTATTTTTTCCTTCAATTTTTTTACGAAAGTGGTTATTATTACCAATCATTGCTGAATATTACCCTCTAAACCAAACCCTTTCCTATATTATCGATATAGATAATTAATAAATGCATAATTTTATCCATCAATCTGTCTACGTTATCACCAGGTGTAGAGTGCCGGTTTTCATTATACATCTTTATTGCATACTTTCCTCCTCAATCAAACCTAGAGCACCTAGGCATTGTACTGGCCAGGTGAGCCACCAGCAACCCGCTTTTTCCTTCATCGATCTACGACCACTTTTCAAAACTGGAATGAGTGATGTAAAAAAAAAAAAAAAAAAAAAAAAAAAGGGGGAAAAAGTGTGCACAAAAGTTTTTGCGCAAAGAAGTGCAAAAAGTAAAAAAAAAAAAAAATATTCTGTGACATTTTGAACCCTGGAGTTCTGGAGTGTGGGGACTGATACATTTCCCCTCAACAAGCACGAATGTCAGCCACAGACTCCAAAGGGTTAAAAAAATAATAATAATCTGCAGGCAGTATTTGCCCGTTTCTCCCCCTTTCTACTCTGCAACAGTCTGCCTGCACCTTCTTTGTAAATGACAAAGCCCAAATCCGAAAGACTTGTGTTTACTGGTGCCTGCAGACACAGCTCAACATAAAAGCTGCACAAGGCTGGTTGCAGTATCGGAAAGCGATTGCGCCACTTTATAACTTCCCAAAAGGAAATTCATCTTCTATGCCGGGGGAAGGGGAGGGAGGGGATTGCATGAGAGCGAGAGATGGGACAGATGAGTCAGACTCAGGACCGTTATACAAAGGAGGAAGCCAGAGCTCAAAAACAAAAAAAAAAAAAAAAAAAGGGAGAAGCAAAGTAGCATGAAAAGCAACGAGAGAACGCAGAAATAACAGTTCTGAGCAAGACGTTTGCTGAGTTTATTGGAAAAATACATTCACTGGGAACTCTTCCAGGACATCAGCCCTCGAACATGAGGTGTTTACCTGACTGGAAACACTCTGTATGTACTCATGTAACAGCGCATGGACACCAGTTTTACACTAGTCTGCTGGCTGACATACCGCTAGATGGCGACCGCAAGATCGCACTGTGACATGACGAGTAATGACTGCAAATGTAGTCACTAAACATGTCAGCCATTAAACATCCAAACTGCTGAATTTTTGGTTACAGATCACACAGAATTTAAAGCAAGCCGTGCATGATAAAAATGTCTTTAGGTCGCCTGAACTCGTTTACTTTTTTTTTTTTTTTCTGCGCACAATCCCATGTGGAAAAACTCTGCAAAACTGCTGTCCGGATTTCTAAATCCTCAGCATGTCAATTATGTTTGTGGTTTTAGTTGCAGATTTCACCTTTTTCAAATGAGGGGATTGATTCATTTTTCCATCACATTATACATTGCTCGTTTCCATGGTTACGACTAGGTATCTCCGATTATCGGAAGTACCAATATTATCGGCTGATATTCAGGATTTTGTACATCATCGGTATAAGCATCTAACCTTGCAGATATATCGATAATGCGTATAAAGCGAATACTAGTGAGCACTTCCATTATGGAAGCACGCACTAGTATGCATCGGGTGCCAGGAGCAGGGAAGAAGCGCAGCAAGCGCTTCTGATACTCACCCTCCCTGGTCGTCTTTGATGTGGCGCATGCTGCACTGTCCTGACCCGATACAGCATTAGGACGTAGTGCGCGCACTATGACCTGACACTGCACGCTGTCAGGTGACAGAGCAGCGCGGGCTGGAGAACACAGGGGAGCGAGACACTGGACCCGGAGATGAAGAGGAGCCGCGGCGCAGGAGAGGTGAGGAGCTTTTTATTTTATTCATCTGAGCTCTGATAGGGGTTAATAATGTCAGTGAGGAGGGGGATGGTGTGGAAATTGGCATTTGGCACTAGTATAAATGTCAATTATAAATGAATAAAGCCCTTAGTTGGTAGTCAATTTATAATATACTAGTGTCAAATGCAAATTTCCACCACCTCAGTGACTACCAACTAATATATATTATGAGATCTAAAAAATATCGCTATAAATTATCAGCTCTCCGTCTGAAAGATCACAGATTATCGGTTTCGGCTCTAAGAAAAAAAATAAAAAAAATATCGGTCGATCCCTAGTTACAACCACCCTGCAATCAATCCAGCAGCAGTGGCCGTGCTCGTAGAAAAAGCACCAGAATATGTGCACTTACACGGTCCTAGCCACTAGAGCACTGTTCCCCAACTCCAGTCCTCAGGGCCCACCTACCAGTCATGATTTGAGAATATCCCACAGAATGAATGCCTGAGGAAAGTCCTGATGCATGGACACTAATTCTATCACCTGCTCAATACTAAGGAAATCCTGAAAAAAACATGACCAGCAAGTGGGCCCTGAGGACTGGAGTTGAGGAACCCTGCACTAGAGAGGCCAGCGCTTTTTCCTATAGTGTACAAGCACGGCCACCTCTGCTGGATTGCCAGGTGGTCGTAACCATGGAAATGAGCAATGTATAATATGATGGAAAAATGAACCAAGACAACAAAGGAAGCAACATGGACAATCACAATACATTAGTAAGTGCCTTGTATTAACTTTCTCTACAAAATCAATGCCATTAGCGGAAGTGAGACAACCCCGACAATGTATACACAGTGTATCTACCCGAATTCCACAGTAGCAAAATCCAGACCAAATGGGGTAGATTTTACGTGGAATTCAGTCATTGTATTGCAAAAGTTGAAACCCACAATATACGGTAAATGCACATGTATCGGAACATTCCGTCTGGTCATTCCAGGTAGATTTAGGCTTCTAGGTTATGCCAACTAGGCAAAGCCACAAGGATTTTAAATCTGCAGTACTTCAATTTAGGACTCATGTGTGCCCCGTGCTTGTATTGCGGACCCTTATACAGCGGGTCCGCAATGTACAGGCGCCGGCCCTGTGCACTCCTCATCAAGGATGGGGACCCGCCAGATATGGAGCAGTGCATGTCCTAATTTTGTGCAGTGCGGACTGTCTCTTGCGGTCACGGACCCAGTCGAGTCAATGGGTCTGCATGCGCAAACGGCGTGCACACACTGTGCATGAGCCCTTATGCTGCAGATTTCCACAACGGAGTTCACCTCTTCCCATGTTAACCTAACTAATTCTGCTCTGGAATCTGCCTTGTGCGATTTTTCAGCATGCTCAAAATCAAGGGAGAGGAGCCGTCAGGACTAGAAGTACTTCTCCTAGGACAGCGATGGCCAACCTCTGGCACTGCAGCTGTGGTGAAACTACAACTACCAGCATGCTCCATTCATTTCTATGGAGTTCTGAGAACAGCCAAGCAAGTGTGAATCTTGGGAGTTGTAGTTTTACCACAGCTGGAGTGCCAGAGGTTAGCCATCACAGGCTTAGGAGTTCCCATTTCAAAAGGAGACCAGCACTGGACAGGCATGGGAGAGTACACTTCAATGCAGCTAAACACTCAGGGAGAGGCGCTAATTTTCACACATTTTCCGCACCAGAAATGACTCCAAGCAGCCTCCTATTAATTTCAATGGGAAGCAACCATGTTGATATCACGCCAGAAAAGAAGCAGCATGCCCTATCTTGGCACGGAATCCATGCTAAATCTTCAACTGAAATTAATGGAAAGCAGGGGGGGGGGGGGGGGGGGGAAACAAAAAAAACAAACAAAAAAAAAACCCTTACTGTTTTATGTACACGAGAAGTAAATGCAGGTTTTGCACAAAAACACGTGTAAAAAAAATAAAATAAAATTAAAATTAAAAAAAGAAGGTTCCAGCTTGTTCTAGAGCAGGAGGAGCTGAGAAGATTGATATGTTGTTCTAGGGGTCAAGATTCTGTAAAACTTTTAATTTATACATCAACATTTCAGTTGTTTTAGCTTTTAAAGTCAAAGAGGTGGTCCTAATATCAGTCTGCTCAGCTCCTCCTGATCTATACCAGGTTGCCCGACGCTCAGACACCATGTTCAACGTGACAGGTTCCCTTTAAACGAGTGCCTCTTCCTTCACTTACCACTCCTCATGCAGAAGACCTCACCACAGCTTCTTCATCTCTTCATCACCGTCCTCCCCTTCAGTGGTCACATGATGGTGATATCATCGCAGGTCCTTCTCAACCACCTGTTTTAATGGTCACATGACCTGTGAGTTCACCATAGGTCCTTTAGCTCTTCCAGTGCTGGAACATTATTTTTTTTTTTTCCCCTTTGGGCAAAGGACAATTGGGCCGCAAAAAATTACTCTGTATCTGTATGTCCACATGGCTGTTCCACAAAAAATAAAATAAATAGAACATCTCCTATTGTCCAGATTACGGGGCGAGCCCTTCCGTTCCGCAAAATACGGAATGCACATGGCCAGTCTGCGTTTTGCAGATACACAATTTGCTGACCGCTAAACACCAACGGTGGTGGGCAGGAGCCCTAATACAATAGCAGCAAAGTGAATGAGATCTGTCAAATATTTTCTGTGGGGAAATTTACCTGCCATGTGGCTTTAAAGGGAACCTGTCACCTGAATTTTGTGTATAGAGCTGAGGACATGGGTTGCTAGATGGCCGCTAGCACATCTGCAACATCCAGTCCCCATAGCTCTCTGTGCTTTTATTGTGTAAAAAAATTATAATTTGATACATATGCAAATTAACATAAGTCATGTCTTACTTGTGGGACAAGAGGAGAGTCAATTTTCAAGCTCTGACTCATCTCAGGGCAATTTTCATATGTATCAAATCGTTTTTTACACAATAAAAGCACACAGAGCTATGGGGACTGGGTATTGTGGATGTGCTAGCGGCCATCTAGCAACCCATGTCCTCAGCTCTATACCCAAAATCCTGGTGACAGGTTCCCTTTAAAATAATCCACAGCATGTCGTTTTGGGCACCCTATATATAGTGGTTTTCCCCATAGACTTCAATGGGGATGTTGACAAAACAGAAAATCTGCAACAAAAACCCACATCCAAACCACACAAAAAAAGGTACCAAAACAGTGATAGTGTGGATTTCGTGTGGGTTTGAGGCATATTTCATGCGGATTTTCTGCATACAAACCGACACCATTTTATTTATTATTCAACCAAAAGAAAAGTCTGGCAAAATCAGCGTTTTTACCTATATGGTGTGTTTTAACATCTGAGTTTTCAGTAAAGTAGCACAAAAACCCAAAACAAAAAACTAACACCCACAACCCCATGACTGACACCAGCTTTTGCATGGGTCTCTCACCACATTTTCACCCTCAATAGTAGGCATCATCTTCCCAGAAATCCTGGATGACGTGTTCTTACCATGTACATGTTTATTTGTAGACTATTCCAGGACGTAAGTAACAATAATTTATATCTACTATTTTATGGGGAAAAAATTAGTCCCATGGGAACAAAGGGCCCTCTGCCCATTACCAGGGAGGAGACAATCACATGCATGGGAGAGAAATGGAGTGGAGGACGGCAAAGCCAAAACTCACACAGTAAATCTAAATGCTGACAAGGGCCACACAGACAGGTCACAGGAGAAATATGGCCCACATCAGTCTTAAGTGCCACTACTCCCAGGGCTCCTGCAATAAAAAATGTGTTTTAAGAGTAAAAAGGAAGGGGAGTCTAGAGACTTCATTTTGCAGAGTGGTCAAATACAGTAGGAATATTCCTAAACATTCAGCACTACTTATATAGGTGGAACAAACATCCAAAGGCTAACCCACTTACTCCACACCAAGCATTGTGAAAGTGGCACGTCTGGGCAACTGGACGAACCAAATATCATGGTCTATGGGAAATATTAAAAAGTTGTTACTTGCACTGCAAACCCACTGAAATGTCAGATGCTGCGCGTCGTCTACAGACGTTCCGTTTCCTTTAATAGCCACTCTGTTTTGGCTTCAAAAGCTGCATGAAAACGCCATGTATAAAACAACTCTACCGTGGGTTTTCACGTGGACCCACTCTAGGACTAGGTCTACTGAATGAAGCTAAATCACGGCGTTATGAGGGGTCCACGTGGTAACCATGTCAATGGACCTGTAGATTCTTGCTGCGGTCTTGAAAACTGTGCGGCAAAAGCCCTTAGTCGTGGGGGGCACCGAATCCGCTCTGAAACTTGCACCCAAAATCCTTCATCTGTGCATGGTCCCGTATAGATTTTCATGCAGAAAAAATAATGCAGCATAATACAGTACCAACAGATTTTGTGGTACTGTATTGAAGAAATTGAGATTTGTCGAATGTCATGTAGACTTTGCTTCTTTCCGTGGAGGGTTTTTCCACACAGACTTAAATGGGCTTGTTTGCATAGAACAGAAAATCTGCACCCCAAAAAATAAATACAAAATTTTAACCGCATAAAAAAAAAAAACCTGCAACAAATGGCGCAGATTTATGCGCATTTTTTTAATGCAGTTTTGGTGCAGATTTTACGCATACAGATCTGCACCCTCATGGTCCCTGCACTGCTGTTTTTTTTTTTTTTTTTCTCAACCAGCAAAAAATAAAATAAAAACATAATTACTATAAGTTGCGGACGATTTATCATGGTACATCTGGTGCAGGAATAAACACTTTTTACGGACATTATAACAACTATTGGTTGGCTTAGGCTACTGTCACACTAGCTTTTTTTGCAGATCCATCATGGATCTGCAAAAACACTTCTGTTACCATAATACAACCGCATGCATCAGTCATGAACGGATCTGGTTGTATTAGGTCTTCTATAGCCATGACGGATCAGTCATGAACATCATTGAAAGTCAAGGGGGACGGATCCATTTTTTATTGTGTCAGAAAACGGATCCATCCCCATTGACTTACATTGTGTGCCAGGACGGATCTGTTTGACTCCGCACCACATAGCGGACAGGAAAACGCTGCGGGTAGCGTTTTGGTCTCCGCCTCCAGAGCGAATGGTGACTGAACGGAGGCAAACTGATCCGTTTTGGACCGCTTGTGAGAGCCTTGAACGGATCTCACAAACGGAAAGCCAAAACGCTAGTGTGAAAGGAGCCTTACTGCAAGACAGAATTTTAGTGCAAAGTGGTGCACATACAACACACTTTCTAATAAGCCCTATCCCCTTTTCAAGCATGTTGGAAAAACGTGTAGAAACCATAAGTACCCCAAAATCGCACAAATTTTGGCCAGTTTTTATACAGATTTTAGGTGCAGACAAAATAATAAAAATATAGATCAGTGTGTTTGCCCACTAAAAAACGGCAAGAGCTCAAAAAAAAAAAAAAAAAAAAAACACACACACACGTGTGTCCTACATTTTAAATCTCCCACAGACCTTCACCTTACATCTGGAGCTGGTGTTTTTACCACAAAATATCCACCAAGAATGCAAAAGCCTATGTGTGAACGCACCCTATATCTGGCCCTACACACTTATTTATTTTATGCACTTATATAGCCGTTCTATATTGCGCAGCGCTTTACAGACAATGGGGCTCACAATCTAAGGTCCCTATCAGTATGTCTTTGGAGTGTGGGAGGAAACCGGAGTACCTGAAGGAACCCACACAAACATGGGGAGAACATACAAACCCTTAAGCAGATATTGTGCTTGGTCGGATTCAAACCTAGGACCCCAGCGCAGCAAGGCACCAGTGCCAACCAAATGAGCCACCGTGAATTAGATGAAACCACCATTTTTAATTCCCCACCGACGGCCTATGTCAGGAGTAAGATGGGCAAGGGTCCATTCACACGTCCATATGCGTTTTGCGAATCCGCAAAACACGGACACCGGCAATGCGCGTTCTGCATTTTGCAGACCGCACATCGCCGGCACTCATAGAAAATGCCTTTTCTTGTCCACAATTGCAGACAAGAATAGGACATGTTCTATTTTTTTGAGGATCCGCAAATGCGGATAGCACATTCCGGCCCCATTGAAAATAAATAGGTCTGCACCTGTTCCGCAAAATTGCGGAACGGATGCGGACATGTTAATGGACCCTAAGGCATGTTGGATTTTCAACAGGCCTGATCCTTTTGTTCTCAAGGAAGATAAGCCACCTGGACAGGTTTTGTTCAGCATACATGCACCCTGATCTGAACCCAGCATGCATGTGTTTGGGGGAAGGGGGGAGCCTGAATGTTCCGTCTTATGCCCCAATTACATGTCAGTGTTTGATCAGTGATTTTGAGCCAAAACAAGGTGCGGTTCTAAGCACAGAACAGGGGCAGATCTTTCCCTTATACCTTGTGTCTGTGGAACCTCTTTGGCTCACAATCACTGATGGAAATCACTGACGTGTGGATAAGGCTTTAGGTGTAAGGCCACCTTAAAGTGGTTACACCAAGACACAGGATAAGAGATAAGTGTCTGATCAGCGGGGGTCCAACCACTGGGGCACTCTTCCATCAATGAAGCAGCAGAAACACACGCGAGTCTAGTGCTCCATACAACTCTACAAGGCTGGCGAGGATAGCCAAGTACAAGGGCTCCCACAGAGCTGAATGGAGCAGTGGAGGAAATGCAATGTCGTAAGAAGATTGCTCCAGGATAGATACTTCATGAAGAATTCAAGCAATTACGTCAGGAGTGGAGACCGATCTTTTGGGCCCGTGACGCTCCCTGTGCAAAAGATTTCCCATTATGGACACTGCTCATTTCTTAGGAGGACACAGCATTATCACAATTTATAATGCTGTGTGTCTCTGCCTGCCCTTACTTCTACAGAATTAAAATACACAGCATTATGCCAGTACAATTCAGTAGATGCAAGCGATGCAGATGCAGTGTCTATAACGGGAAATCAAGCTCACACACAGAGCACGATTTCCGCAAGCTCATTTGAAAGAAGACCAAGTGATTTCCATAAGTGATTCAGAGCCAAAACCAGTTGCTTTCCATTATGCCTTATCTCTGTGTAGCGTCCACTCCTGGTTTTGGCTCACAATCACTGAGGCCTCATGCACGCGACCATTGTGCAGCCGGGACATTGTGCACTTGATTGTGATCCGCCTGCACTGCAAAAATAAAAATAAAAAAATAACACAATATTTTTTTGCAGTGCAGAGGCACGGACAGAAAACCCACAGAAGCACTGTGTACTGCTTCCGTGTCTTCATCCGCACCGAAGCTCCGGATTGCGGAACCATTCAAGTGAATAGGTCCACATCCGTGATGCGGGGAGCACATGGTCGGTACCCGCATATTGCGGACCCGCTGTTTGTGGGCCGCAATAGGGCACAGCCGTCTGCATGAGGCCTGACAGGAATCACCGATTAAACAATGAATGTGAACGTGGCCGTAGACAGTTTTAGAACCAAATTTTAGTTTCTGGGTTTGAACAAAAATATACTACATTCACTGACAACAAGCAGAAGCCATGAAAATGTGAATAAGTACAGGTATATAACAGGTTATTTGGGTAAAACCTTAACAACTGCATCTAAGAACAGTGCTGGAACACAGCCACTGAAGCCGAACAAACATTAGTATATTTTAGGAGGATTAGTATGGCATTCTTCTGCATGAAAAGGGTTATTTTTCCCATTCCTGCATAGAAAAGGACTGTGTGTAGAACACCGCAGAATATAAAAGGGGCTTTCTGAGACTTTACTACTTATGGCCTAAGCTCTGGATAGGTCATCAGTAACTGATTGGTGGGGGTTTGACACATGGGACACCCGCTGATCAGCTGTTTGAGAGGCACTGGTGCTCGCAGTAGGGTCACGGCATTCTCACAGCTTAGTCTAGACCATGTGACGTCACTTTCATTGGTCACATGACCTAGGCACTGTGCTTGGTGGGCTGAGAGAAGGCCATGGCGCTACTGTGAGGACAACTGCCTACTCAAACAGCTGATCAGAACGAGATCCCGGGTGTCTAACCCCCAGCGATCAGATACTAATGACCTATCCTCTGGATAATATGTACATCAGTAGAGAAGTCTCAGAAAACCCTTTAAAATACCTGCAGTGCAGTTTAGCGGTAAGTGATCACTGCAATCTAAAGGAAGTGAAGGTCCTGGCATAGTACATTAATTTCCCATCGCAAGGAGGGGGATGTTCTACATCTTTCCATTTCTAACAGAAGAAAACTCTTGGTAAAGCCACATAACTTCATGAGACTGGATACCTACCTGAAGCAACTGATGAGGCAGAGTCACCTCTAACTCTGCCAGCCTGTGTGCAGGGTCCTCCTCGTCCTCTGGCACCTCCAAGTCTTCATCAGGAATGGTATGCCACTTGCCCTGATGGGCTACTAGCTGATGAACTAGTTCATACTGGTCCGGTAATGACAAGCTCACCAGCGTCTGTTGCCCATGCCTAAAACGGATGCGCCTCCTCTTGCAGGTTTCGGGGTTGCAACACACGCCAACTGGTAAAAGGTGATCCCCTAAAAGTGCATTAACCATTCGGCTTCTAGCAGCACAGTTCTGTCCCAGGACAAACAGACATGGCCGACAGCGAACAATCACCTTCAAGTAGTCTTCTTCTTGTCGTGAAAAACTGATGCAATTCAGCTGACCTGCGAGCGAGAAGAAATGTTACTATGGACGAAGAATTAGAGAAAGCACAAAAATTTCTAAATCACGCCAACATTTTAAGAGGCAATCAATTTCTGCCCGCACAGTGGATTTTTCCACCTCGATCTCTCCATACACACCATGTAACCCTTTACCAAGTACCAGCAGTCAAACAATGGGAACCTTCAGCGCTGATCCAGCTAAAATGACTTGTCACTTCATTCTGACCCATCCCTAATGTAATATGAAGAAAACTGGAACAACAAGTTATCACAGGGGAAAGCCTGTGTCTGCCGTTATCAGTAAAAAAAAAAAAAAAAAAAAAAAAAAAAAAAAAAAGCTGAATCAGAAAGAGCCCACACAAAAATGAAACCATTATATAAAATGCTGCATACCAAAACTTAATGGAGGTGCTTAGAAAACCTTGAAAAAAAAAAAAAAATCCAGTTAAAGGGGTTGGCCCATATGGGACATTGACATTAATTTGAGATCACTAGGATATGCCATCAGATAGCTGAAGGTCCAAGCGACTTGAAATCAATGCACCAGATAGGAATGCCCCTTTAAATGGATTGTCCCCCCTTCAGCATGTAGCGAAAGTTAATACAAGGCACTTACTAATGTATTGTGATTGTCCATATTGCTTCCTTTGCTGGCTGGCTTCATTTTTCTATCACATTAAACATTGCTTGTTTCCATGGTTACAACCACCCTGCAATTCAGTAGTAGTGGTTGTACTTGAACACAATAGGAAAAAGCGCCAGCCTCTCTGGTGGCTGGGACCGTGGGAGCCCCCATAGGCTGGTGCTTTTTCCTAGAGTGTGCAAGCACGGCCACCGCTGCTGGATTGCAGGGTGGTCAGAACCATGGAAATGAGCTGTGTATTTTGCGATGGAAAAATGAATCCAGCCAGCAAAGGAAGCAATATGGACAATCACAATACATTAGCAAGTGCCTTGTATTAACTTCTGCTGCATAATAAATGCTATTTGCTGAAGTGAGACAAACGTAGCAAATTCACTTATATAATTTGTTTGCGATTCGTTTACTGGTAAAAGCAGAATTGCGCTATGGATTCCGTTACCACGGACTATAACGCAGTTCTATGACTGAATGCATAACAGAATGCCTGTAGGAGGCATTCCATCATAGTAGAAGTCTATGGCTGCAAAACGGATCCGTCCCGTTTCCTTTATGAGGGAGAGGTCTCAGGACGACAGGCCCGCGTTTGGGTTGGTACACACAGCTTCATAGAGCACTATGATGCAGCTCATGTTTTTAAGCCAGACACACTGCATCACAGGGAATTATGATGCTTCCAGCTCCTGCTCACCCGCAGGTCTGTTGGCCCGTAATTAAATGCTGTCAGTACAGGACAGTAGACCCGAGGTCGGGCTGGAAATCACCGCACCATAGATCTCTATGATAATGCGTTTGGATCACATAAGCAGCAGTCGGTCACAAAAATGTGGCCGCTTTGGTGGCACGGCAAAGGAATATTTGCAGCCAGGTTCCACAACAGAAAACGTATCACTGATGGTCCCAGCAGTAGGAGATCCCTTTACCAGCTTATTACTGCGTGACCCTTATAAATGGGTTGTCCAGAAACACTGTGGGGGTAATTTACTGAACAGGAGGGTGGTCACTCCAGTAAGGGATGCTATACAAAAAGTGGAGTAACATCTCTAGACAAAAAGAAAAGTCTTGGCAACATTTTGATACGTCAGAGACATATGACAAGGTTGATCTATGGTGGTCTGAGCACTGAGACCCATACTAATCTCTGGAACCACTAGAGAGAAGCACTTCTATATTACACTCCTCACTGCAGAGGATGGAAGCGAGACATGCCCACAGACTTTCAATTGAGCGAGGAGAGAGAGCGTGAGGTGTGCGCTTCTCTCCTTGTTCTAGCGATCGCTGGGGGTCTCTGAGGTATCAAAAGCCAAATTTATCACACAATATGTGACCTTTGATAACTGTAGCACAAACTAGGGGATACAAGGCAGACTCCAGCAAAATTGACTTAAAAATTTCCCTTGATGACAAATTCCCCCCTGAGGAATGGGCGGGTAAGGGGTTATACAGCCTTACTAGAGTCACATGCCAGCCAGCAGCATTAAGAATTAGGCCAACAAATTTGTTGCTGAACATGAGTTGGAACAATTAAGAAAAAATGTGAAAGTGAAAAACTGCTCATAATCAAACCATGAATGCCTGTTATTTTAATACGGATTAACCCTATGTAAGAGAGCTAAGAGCAACAGTCAGCGCGCTGCAATCTGTCAGATAACATGGCCGCTGTACAGGCACCGAGGGCCTCAGAAAAGCACACTGCCCACATGACAACTTTCATTTTACCACAGAAAATTTCAGAATGAAAGATATGATTTGACTGGTTGCACTAACTTTCTTAAAGGGTTTCTACCACCAGAAGTACTATTATGTAGCTGACTGACATTAGCGATGCGCCCATGTCAGCAGTACATAACAGTATGTTTCTAATGTTAGTCCCTGCAGCCGTTTTTGTTAAAAATGCACTTTTATTATATGCTAATGAGCCTCTAGGTGCTATATGGGCGTACAATCAGTACCTAGAGGCTCCGTCCACTCACCCTGTATTCCGCCCAGGTCCTGTGTTGTGCCCGCCCAGCTCCTCTTGATTGATGCCACTGTTCCCTGCATCGTTGGCGAAATCCCACGCCTGTACCGTTCACTTCGGTCTTCGGTGCAGGCGCAGTGAGTGAATGATGCGATCCTGGTGCCAGCTTCCTCACTGTGACGTAGTCGGCGCAGGCGCTGTGAGGAAGCCGGCACCAGGATCGCATCACTCACTGCGCCTGCGCCGAAGACCGAAGTGAACGGTACAGGCGTGGGATTTCGCCAACGATGCAGGGAACAGTGGCATCAATCAAGAGGAGCTGGGCGGGCACAACACAGGACCTGGGCGGAATACAGGGTGAGTGGACGGAGCCTCTAGGTGCCGATTGTACGCCCATATAGCACCTAGAGGCTCATTAGCATATAATAAAAGTGCATTTTTAACAAAAACGGCTGCAGGGACTAACATTAGAAACATACTGTTATGTAGTGCTGACATGGGCGCATCGCTAATGTCAGTCAGCTACATAACAGTATTTCTGGTGGTAGAAACCCTTTAACAGCACTTTTTAGTCCTCAAGCTCATAGATTTAGCATTTGGTTTATTACACAAATGGACTTTTAACCTGAGCGTCTATATAGGTTAAATATTGCAGACTAGGCCCTCGAGCGCGCCCTGAGGAGCAAATGACTAAACTCCATTGGTGTCTATTGTCATTCACTCCACGTAGTGTACTTAAGGGCCTTATCCGCAATACTTGTCCCATCTGCAAATAACTGGCTTTCATCCGGCACTAGTTTGCTAGATTTAGCAAGATGCCATCCTATGTAATGACACGGTGTAAAGTCCATTTCAGGAGGTTTTTTTTAGTGTCCACTAGTTTCTACATCATACAATGCACCTGCCTCAAAATCAAAACAGCCTCCCATTAATTTCAATGGGAAGTAGCAACTGTAAAAGAGGTGTGGAAAAAAGCAGCAGCATGCCCCATCTTGGGGTAGAATCAATGCGAAGCGTTAAAAAACAGCTCCATGCAAGTCCATGCGTTATTTGTGCGTTTCCTGCACTTTTTTGGCACAGATCCACACCAAAAACCTCACGCTGAAAATGCAGCTTTGTATTGAAGTGAACAACCTTAAAAAGATGTTAAAAATAAAAATAAAACACGACGTGCAAAATAATTAAAACAAACAGATTCTGCACTGTAAACCAGTGGTGTGAACTGGCCCAAAAAGTACATTTATTAGGCTACTTTCACACTAGCGTTCGGGTTTCCGTTCGTGAGCTCCGTTTGAAGGAGCTCACGAGCGGACCCGAACGCAGCCGTCCAGCCCTGATGCAGTCTGAATGGAGGCGGATCCGCTCAGACTGCATCAGTCTGGTGGCGTTCAGCCTCCGCTCCGCTCGCCTCCGCACGGACAGGCGGACAGCTGAACGCTGCTTGCAGCGTTCGGGTGTCCGCCTGGCCGTTCGGAGGCGTGCGGATCCGTCCAGACTTTCAATGTAAGTCAATGGGGACGGATCCGTTTGAAGATGCCACAATGTGGCTCAATCTTCAAGCGGATCCGTCCCCCATTGACTTTACATTGAAAGTCTGGACGGATCCGTACTAGGCTATTTTCACACTTAGCTTTTTTTTGCTAAAATAATGCAGACGGATCCGTACTGAACGGAGCCTCCGTCTGCATTATTATGATCGGATCCGTTCAGAACGGATCCGATCGAACGCTAGCCGAACGCTAGTGTGAAAGTAGCCTTAAAGGGAATCTGTCATCAGTTTTATGCTGATCTCACTGAGGGAAGCATAAAGTAGTGACAGAAATGCCGATGTCAGCGGTGTGCCATTCATGAGCTAAAAGTAAGTGGTTGCTGAGAACCAGCATCATAATCATTACAGCCCAGGCCTTGAGAAGAGTCCAATCTACCTGAGAAGAGTCCTGGTTATTCATCATCTCCTGCTCTCTCACCATCTGCTGATGATTGGCCGTTCTCTCCTAGATAGAAAGGGAGAAAACTAGGTAGGAGACTGTCAGTCATCAGCAGGTGGCAGGAGAGCAGGAATTCATGAATAACCAGGACTCTTCTCAGGTGGCCGTGACTCTTTTCCAGGCCCAGTCTGCAATGATTGTCATGTTGGTTCTTGGCAACCACTTTTAAATGACAGTCTCTGCTTTATGCTGTCGTTAGTACAGACACCATATAGTTGATGACAGGTTCCCCTTAAACAGGCCCAATGCTCATAATTAGCTGTACATATCCATGCACAGGTCTTCTAATGTGCATTAAAAACATAAGTATCCCCCCTGTCCACATTATGAATACAGTAAACTCATGTTTTATAACCTGAAGTAATCGCTTTTCTTTCTGCCCAAGGGGCGGGGTTTCAGCTCCACTTGCGCCCAGCCAGCCTCACCCCAACCGCCGTTTTGAAGCGCCGCCCAGCTCATCAATATTCACTTCGCTGGGCGGCTTCTGCTGTCCCCGACCTTCCGAGATCCGGCGCATGCCCAATAGAAAGCTATGGGCATCGGACTCGCTTTCAGCTTCTGTGCATACACCCGGCACCCATAGCTTTCTATTGGGCATGCGCCGGATCTCGGAAGGTCGGGGACAGCAGAAGCCACCTAGCAAAGTGAATATTGATGAGCTGGGGGCGGCACTTCAAAACGGCGGTTGCGGGGCGGCTGGCAGGGCGCAAGTGGAGCTAAAACCCCACCCCTTGGGCAGAAAAAAAAGCGATTACTTCAGGTTATAAAACATGAGTTTACTGTATTCATACTGTGGACAGGGGTTATACTTATATGTTTTTAATGCACATTAGAAGACCTGTGCATACATATATACAGCTAATTATGGTTATTGGGCCTGTCAGTGTCCCTTTGAGCCTCAATGAGCCGATAACGATTGTTAGACAGGGGCTTATCTTCTGTAGTTGAATAAATTCCACACTTCTCCGGTCTTAAAATATAACCCAAAATAAAAAAAGTCTAGGGATGCTATCCACACAAGAACCCAACACCCAAATAATATAGTCTTTGTCTACATGTTGTCATAAATAGATAAGGCGGCCCCGGGGTTACTCCATGTGATCATAACTCGTTCCTTTAAACACTCCAAGGGCACAAGGCGTGACGCCGCAGACACCGCTGCCCAAGATAACCTTCCTCATGCATACCCCCAGGTCCAGATAAACACTACATCCTGTAGTTTCTAACAAGTTCTCTCTTGCCAGCATATGGGAAAGCAGGCCTGCATGGTCAAACAATTCCAGAGAATCCGGAAAGTACAATTCCTTTTAATGAGTAGGTGCCAAAATCAGCAGAGGTCATGGAAAACGCGCTGTTTTTCACCAAATAGAAGGATTCAAACAAGAGAATGATGATAGAAGTGGCAAGTTAGAGAACAAGCAATGCCCTCACACAAACGCCAGGTCCGCTCCAGGGGGGATTACCGGGTCACTGCCCGTCTCTGTCAAAGTGCAGAGGGCACAGCAGTTGCAGAGAGAGCAGAGCCTCTAGGTGTACAGCAACGCCCCTGTTGCTCTTAGATGCTCATTTGCATATATTAAAACAATTTTTTTTTCCTCAGCATTTGAGCATTGCACCAACACACATGCCTTCAGCTGCCATGTGTCCGTACACTTATGGTACGTCAGAAAGATCAATATAATACAGGTCCTTCTAAAAAAAAATTGTATATTGTGATAAAGGTCATTATTTCCTGTAATGTACTGATAAACATTAGTCTTTCATATATTTTAGATTCATTACACACCAACTGAAGTAGTTCAAGCCTTTTATTGTTTTAATATTGATGATTTTGGCATGCAGCTCATGAAAACCCAAATTTCCTATCTAAAAAAACTAGCATATTTCATCCGACCAATAAAAGAAAAGTGTTTTTAATACAAAAAAAAAGTCAACCTTCAAATAATTATGTTCAGTTCTGCACTCAATACTTGGTCGGGAATCCTTTTGCGGAAATGACTGCTTCAATGCGGCGTGGCATGGAGGCAATCAGCCTGTGGCACTGCTGAGGTGTTATGGAGGCCCAGGATGCTTCCATAGCTGCCTTAAGCTCATCCAGAGTGTTGGGTCTTGCGTCTCTCAACTTTCTCTTCCCAATATCCCACAGATTCTCTATGGGGTTCAGGTCAGGAGAGTTGGCAGGCCAATTGAGCACAGTAATACCATGGTCAGTAAACCATTTACCAGTGGTTTTGGCACTGTGAGCAGGTGCCAGGTCATGCTGAAAAATGAAATCTTCATCTCCATAAAGCTTTTCAGCAGATGGAAGCATGAAGTGCTCCAAAATCTCCTGATAGCTAGCTGCATTGACCCTGCCCTTGATAAAACACAGTGGACCAACACCAGCAGCTGACATGGCACCCCAGACCATCACTGACTGTGGGTACTTGACACTGGACTTCAGGCATTTTGGCATTTCCCTCTCCCCAGTCTTCCTCCAGACTCTGGCACCTTGATTTCCGAATGACATGCAAAATTTGCTCATCCGAAAAAAGTACTTTGGACCACTGAGCAACAGTCCAGTGCTGCTTCTCTGTAGCCCACGTCAGGCGCTTCTGCTGCTGTTTCTGGTTCAAAAGTGGCTTGACCTGGGGAATGTGGCACCTGTAGCCCATTTCCTGCACACGCCTGTACACGGTGGCTCTGGATGTTTCTACTCCAGACTCAGTCCACTGCTTCCGCAGGTCCCCCAAGGTCTGGAATCGGTCCTTCTCCACAATCTTCCTCAGGGTCCGGTCACCTCTTCTCGTTGTGCAGCGTTTTCTGCCACACGTTTTCCTTCCCACAGACTTCCCACTGAGGTGCCTTGATACAGCACTCTGGGAACAGCCTATTCGTTCAGAAATTTATTTGTGTCTTACCCTCTTGCTTGAGGGTGTCAATGATGGCCTTCTGGACAGCAGTCAGGTCGGCAGTCTTACCCATGATTGCGGTTTTGAGTAATGAACCAGGCTGGGAGTTTTTAAAAGCCTCAGGAATCTTTTGCAGGTGTTTAGAGTTAATTAGTTGATTCAGATGATTAGGTTAATAGCTCGTTTAGAGAACCTTTTCATGATATGCTAATTTTTTTAGATAGGAATTTGGGGTTTTCATGAGCTGTATGCCAAAATCATCAATATTAAAACAATAAAAGGCTTGAACTACTTCAGTTGTGTGTAATGAATCTAAAATATATGAAAGTCTAATGTTTATCAGTACATTACAGAAAGTAATGAACTTTATCACAATATGCAAAAAATTTTAGAAGGACCTGTATATAACTTCCCAGCTCTGTACTAGAACCAATGATTATAACTATGTAAAACAATCTTTTCAACTGAAAATGGTCTCCCCATAACTAATTAATATGCTAATTTCAGGGACCGCTTTAGATTGGACAAATGCAGTGTTTTTGTACTACGAGGAGAGAGATATAGATAGAGATTATAATATATATATATATATATATATATATATATATATATATATATATATATATATATATATATATATATATATATATATATATATATATATATTTTGGATCTGAAAAAGCCAAATCCAGTGCGGGGGATTAGATAAATTGCAACCTAACAATAAAAAAAAGGATAATTACCACAGGACAGGGCGATTGGTGGGGGGGGGGGGGGGTTGACCAATGGGCGCCGGGCGCCGCCCCCCCCCGATCAATAGAACAGGAGTCCATGTTCCCCTGTTTGAATGGAGCAGTGGACTCATGTACACGTGCTGCTGCTCCATCAAACTCTGTGGCTGACTATAGCTGAGTACAAGCACAGTGACAAAGCTCAATGGGTTCCACCGATACAAACAGGAGAACACATGCCCCCCTCCATTCTAGTGACCAGCTGGGGCCTCAGCGGTCAGACCACAGCTCGACAGACACTTCTCTCCTACCCTGTGAATAGAGAATAAATAGAGAATAAAGATTGCCGGGCTGATTATAGGAAACAAGTGTTCCTGTGAACGCCAATTCCAAACAATCTGCCCCCGATCACCCGATGAACAAGCAAAACACTCACTCAATTGGGTGATCCTTCCATTCTTGCAGGTACATCAATAATAGTTTCTAGGCAGCAGAAAAGTGCAGCTCTACGAAGAGCAACCACAATAGCCATCGCTCATCCACATACTGTGGAGGAGATCTCAGCATGGAAATGCAGCAGTCTCCTTCACTGAACAAGCAGCCAACTGGCAGGAAGGAATGCTTCCTTCCCGATAATCGGCTGCTCCTTGGCCAGTGTAAACGTAACAGCGCAACTCTTTTAAAGGGTGGCTCGAGGAACCACTATAACTATCATATGTAGGCGTTTGACCTCTGAGGCCTCCAACAGGCCAAACCACTGATTCAGTGCTACACCTCCTTCACATTGTAGAGGACTTGTTTTTCTTGCCCTAACCTGGATGAAATCAGTGCCATTAAAATGGACAAAAACGGTGCACTCCGAAACCCACGTCCCACCTTAATGTGGAAAACATAACATTTTGGAGGTACATTCAACCAGGGCTGTGGAGTCGGTAGATAAATGGTCCAACTCAGACTCCTCCGTTTTTGGTACTTCCGACTCCTCTGTATTTAATATGCGAATGTCATTACCACAGAACTACTGGCTGGGAAGCTGCTGCCTTCTCCTTTGTGTGCTGATCTTCTGCTGCAGATCGGGCAGTGGGGGGATCCAGGACGGGGCATTTATTGTAAAACCTGATTTCCCTAGTAGAATCCCATAGTCATGTTTAAAGTTTAAGCTAACAATCGAGTTTACAGGTTTTTATAGCCTTAGCTGAATGACAGCAGTTTTTCAAATGGTTTACAGCTTCAATCTTGGGCTATTGACCATCCATTGCCTTCACTTATACAAGTGCCTAGTCCTGCAAAAAACATATTCACTTAATCAGTTATCAGTAAGAGGCAAGGTTAACCATGGGCGTTGCGTTCCCTGTAACAGCGGAACACAACACCATGGAAAGTATAAGTATTGCCGCTCCTTAACTGTGCGTTGCGTGCCATATAGTGAAGCATATGAAAAGCTTCTTCATGGTCACTTATCGTGTTCGTTTTGCGATGACATGATGCATTGGCCTTTATTCTTACAGTAGAGAAGTACCGTATTTTTCGCAAAAGTGGGGGAAAAATAGCAGTGCGTCTTATGGGGGCGAATGCTGCGACCGTCCGGTGAATAGGCTGAGTGGGAGGAGGGGCTGGGGGCGGAATCTGTTTCTGTAATGGCAGCAGGGCCCGGTGCAGTCACTGTATTCTACTACACTGGGCCCCGCTCACTGTAGTATACGGTAATCATATCTAACTTGTGGGTATTGTTAAAGTATTCCAATCATCTTAAAAACTTCTTGGCAGTCAGGAGGCCAGGCGGGCGCTCGTAGCGTAGCTCACTACGTCACGCGCCTGCTCCGCCCACTTTATGAATGAAGCAGGCACCGGGCCCCGCTGCCATTACAGAAACACTGTTATATGGGGGGCGGGGGGGGATCTGTGGATGACACATAAGATAAGATGCTATATATGTGTCATCCACAGATGCCCCCACAATGATCCCCCATAACGGTGCCCCCACAGATGCCCCCATTAGGTCAAAACATTTTTTTTCTTATTTTCCTCCTCAAAAACCTAGGTGCGTCTTATGGGCAGGTGCATCTTATAGGGCGAAAAATACGGTAATTAATTATAACTTTTAGTGAATTGGGACATTTAAACTTGCTTTTTTATATTTTTATTCCAATTTAAATCTAGTAGGAGTCTGAGTATTTTTTGCCGACTCCAGGTACCCAAAATTGCCTCCGACTCCAACTCCTTGACACCGACTCCACAGCCCTGCATTCAACGACTGATTTTTCTGTCTCCCCTTAATACCATGTAAATATAACCCAAGTTAAGGGGATACATTGACAATTATCGGGAACAGTTTATTCTCCATAACTACCTGATTATTGATCCAAGGGAAGAGCAATCATCTTCGTGGTATGGGAATAAACGATTGCTATTGTGATCATTTATCCTCATACAAATTCATTGTTCGTAGAACATTTTGGTTTACAGAGGGCGGTATGCTGCCGGCAAACAAAGATTTTATGTGCCGCATAAAAGATGTAATCACTACGCGATTGGTGGCATCTTTAAACAGGGCAATTATGGGGAATGAGCATTCGTTTGAACACTCGCTTCCAATATTTTCTCCGAGCCCTGGCTCGTGTAAGAGGGCTGTGATTCTGTACAGTGGTGCTCCCATCTTCCCGGAGAAGCAAGGAAATGCAGCCAACCTCATTGAATTGAAAAGGACTATAGTAGATCTCCCTAAACAATGGGTGGTCGGGTGCCCTTGTCAGACCCCAGTTATCAGAGATGAAATATGCCATGCCACCACTTTATAAGATGGGACTACCCCTTTAATTACACTCCACACACTCTAAAAGTAGGTCTAAAAAAATAAAAATAAACCCACTTCTACAAGTGCACGTAACTGCTGCTAAATGTCAAACTTCACCAACTTACAAGATTCTACGCCAAGCTCTCAAGTTCCACACGCCACTGTGAGAAGTGCAGCCAGAAATGTCCGGCTCAACTCTAGAAACTACCCGAGCAGCAAGAGATGCAAATGATTAAACACAAGACCACATGAAGAACACTTACATTATCACAGGACTAAGGCCTCATGTACACGACCATTGTGTGTTTTGCGGTCCGCAAAACACGGATGTCATCTGTGTGCGTTCTGCAATTTGCCTTAGACTTTTCCTGCCATTCATCAGCGCAGGGCGCACTATGGACAGCACAGGCAGGGCACTCTATGTAGGCCGGCTATTATAGCTAAAGGATAAAGTACATGGAAGATACTATACTGGGCACTCTGTCTATAAAAAGGTTCACCATTACTGGTCTATAGTGTCATACAAAAATCCAACTTGGAAGGATTCTTATGAGACTCATGTCGCATGTCAGAGCCCGACACCATGACTGTCATTCTAAAAAGTGTGTGATCATTTGTCGCAGTAATTTTGACAAATGTAGCCTTCGGCTACATGCACACGACAGCGCTGCGTTTTGCGGTCCGCAAATTACAACTGCCACCCGCGTCTGCGTTGAAGTAAATGGGTCTGCATCTGAGCCGCAAAAAAAATGCAACTCGGATGCGGACCAAAACAACGGCCTTAGGCCTCATGTACACGACCGTTGTTTTGGTCTGCATCCAGGCTGCATTTTTTGCAGCTTGGATGGGGACCGCAAAAGATGCAGACAGCACCCATTCAGTTCTGTGGCCCCCGCATGTCCTGAGGACAAGAATAGGCATTTCTATAATGGGTGGCCAGTTCTGCTTGGAGTGGCATCTGTGTTTTGCGGATCCGTAAATTGCAGACAGCAAAACACGGTGCAATTATGTGCATGTGGCCTTCCTACACCAACTCTTTATACCGGACAGCAGTGAATGGGAGCCATGCAAACAATGCAGCACAGAAGGCTAGAACAGAGAGCCCCCTGACATGAACAGAGAAGGAGGTCAGGCATGTGCACTGATGTTCCATTTAACTCGGGGGGTGGGGGGCCTGCGAAGAGGTAAGTGGTCCCCATTCTCATGATGGGCAGGAGCCCCAGCGGTGTGACCCCCACCGATCTAATAGTCATCCCCATCTTGGATAAGGTAGGGGATAACTTATCACAACCGGAGTACCCCTTTAACGGTGCTCCTACCAAACCAAGGGTTAGGCCTCACGCACACGACCGTGCGTTTTTTTGCAGCCCATTGTAGAAATGCCTATTCTTGTCAGCAAAACGGACAAGAATAGGACATGCTTTTTTTTTTTTTTTTGCGCGGCCTCGGAACGGAGCAATGGATGCGGACAGCACACGGAGTGAGGTCAGCATTTTTTGCGGCCTCGTTGAAGTGAATGGGTCCGCATCCGAGCCGCAGTTATGCGGACCTGAAAAACGGTTGTGTGTATGAGGCCTTATTCAGGTTATTCCTATCTTGGTCATGAAGGAAAACCTGACAGATCTCTGGATGTCTCATGCCCAATTCAAGAATTCTGGAGCATCTTTTCTTACAACTCTGCATTGTGCCATTCCTGTTATTCCTATTAGAAAGGTATGAAAATATTGACAATTGCGTGTTACCTGTTGGGTAGAGTGTTCCTACACACCGACACTATCCAATCAGTGCTGCCAGTGTCCGACTGTGTAGAGACTCACCCTTTTTGAAAGTTGAACGGTAACGCACAGTTGTTAATTTTCTTACACATTTCTAGGAGGTATAACAGAGGAACATTACAGAGTTGTAAGAAAAGATGCGTCAGAATAGCCATCTGAAGAAGAGTACAAGTCCTGAGACCGGACAGGTCCTCTTATCAATACTTAGATCCACATGCTTAGTAAGCACCATTACGTATGCTACCTCATGGGAAATTGTAGTGAAAGAATATGGAAATCCACATGCAAATATGTGCACATTTTTACAGTTTTCTGGCAGGTCATGACCTGGCAAACAAGGATCCAGCAACGTCAGACTGCTTCTTCTGCCCGAGGGAACCATGCTGATCTCACCGGCTTGTGTGCACTCTTCGCATGTTTATGTAAAAGTCAGGTGTGAAGCCTAAAGTAATGGTATTACTGAAAGTTTGACACATCTCTTCTTAGGACAAAGTCCCAACTTAGGCAATAAACCCCCACCCAATTTTTTTTTTTAAAATGAATAAGGCCACGTTCACAGTCCACATCCATCCGTGTTTCATCCATGAAGATATTCGGGAAGGATCAGCATTTGTTCCAAGTGTCTGTTTTTTGCCCTATTCCACAGACGCTGCTCAGCTGAAAATTAATTTCCAGATTATCTCCTACCAATGGTCCGGGAAACACTGACAGAACCTGGATGCCATCCATGTTCCGTCAGTGATTTTTCACAAACCCATAGACTTCAATGGGTCCACATAACCAAAGTAGTGTGTGTCTTTACAGCAAAAAATAAATAAAAATACACATACAAATCAATAAGTAGGTGTGCCACCTATAGAAAATGCGGAGTGCACAAGTCAGTGAAAAATGAAAATGTGAATGAGGCCTATAAATAGAGTGCAGTCAATGGAAAACATGGACAACACACGTCTGTGATTCACTGTGTGAATGAAGCCAAAGGGCTCATGGACATAAATGCCTGTCCAAGCATACCTTGCTGCATTTTCAAAGTGCTGCTTTTATAACTACATTGGAGATACTCAGGAGGTAATCTAGAGGTGGATACAATCTAAAAAAATAAAATTAAAAAAAAAAAGTATGATTTGTTTGTTTAAAATCTTTCCCCTCTTTAAAATGGCAGACCTGGTTCTGTGCAGAAATTGTTGTGCTTTTATTTCAGGTTCCACTCTTCGGAGGTTTGGATGCTGTCTGATCTGTAGACAGCTCTCCATTATGCAGCAGGAAATTGCATTTTTGAAATATGAGATTTGTAAATTAACCGTTAAACTCAGGCTGAAAACGTTGCAATGCCACTGCCACAGAGGCCCCCTAGAAATGGAAGATGGGTCTGGTAGACAGAGTTGTGGATAGAAGACCAGTCTCCCAGTCTGTGGCTTTCCATAATTCATTTGCAGCACTTTCAGAGGGCAAGAGCAACATGGAAGATGGCTCAGGCACAGTGGGTGAGAAACAATCATCTCCCATGCCTAAAGTATGCAAGGCTGCAGCCAAAGACAAAAAGGAGAAGGAGAGGACTGATAGTAAGCAGCTGTTGGTAGGCGATTCCATCATAAGAGGTGTGAAGTTTGAGGAAAATGGTTTTGCGAGATGTCTCGCTGGTGCTACCACTAGCAGGGATAGATGACATACCCTTAATATTGTTAGGCAAGCAAAGCAGGGAAGGGAGGTGGATGTTATTGTCCATCTTGGGACAAATGACCTGGCTTGCAATAAGGTTTCAAAAGGTGAAGGAAGCTTTTTTTTTTTTTTACACACTTGGAAAGGATATATGAGAGGTTGCATCAACTTTCATTCTCTGCAGTTTTGCCTGTGCATAACCTTCAGCATGACAGGAAGATGCGCATTAAGGAATTCAATGTATGGCTTGGTGAATGGTGTCTGAACCAAGGGTTTGGCTTTGTGGCTCATGCCGCTCTACAGAGCACTAGTGAGACCTCATTTGGAGTATTGTGCTCAGTACTGGAGACCATATCTCCAGAAGGATATTGATACTTTGGAGAGAGTTCACAGAAGAGCTACTAAACTAGTACATGGATTGCAGGATAAAACTTACCAGGAAAGATTAAAAGGACCTTAACATGTATAGCTTGGAAGACAGACAAGACAGAGGGGATATGAGAGAAACTTAACTACATAAAGGGAATCAACAAGGTAAAAAAGAGGAGAGAATATTTAAAAGAAGAAAAACTGCTACAAGAGGACAGTTTTAAAAGTAATATCAGGAAGTATTACTTTACTGAGAGAGTAGTGGATGCATGGAATAGCCTTCCGGCAGAAGTGGTAGCTGCAAATACAGTGAAGGAGTTTAAGCATGCATGGGATAGGCATAAGGCCATCCTTCATATAAGATAGGGCCAGGGGCTATCCATAGTATTCAGTATATTGGGCAGACTAGATGGGCCAAATGGTTCTTATCTGCCGACACATTCTATGTTCCTAAATGTGTATGCCCGTGCTTGCAGGCCACGATACACGCATTCTTGTGCATGAGCCCTAGGGCCTCTTGCACACGAACGTGTGCGCTTCGTGGCCGTATTGTGGACCCGCAATACACGGGCACTGTTCAGTGTGCATTCTGCATAACGGAACAGAACCCTACGGAGGGCTTCTGTGGTGTTTCGTCCCGTACTTCCGTTTCGCAAAAAGATAGGACATGTTCTATCTTTTTGCGGAACGGCCGGATCACGGATCCATTAAAGTAAATGGGTCCGAGATCCGCTGCGGCTTCCCCATGGTGGGTGTTCATGCACGGGCACTGGGCGCACATGTTCGTGTGCAAGAGGCCCAAGTCTGTGTTGCTGCAATTTGCACCAAATTTCTCAAATCTGGCGCATTCTAAAAGGAGTTTTGTCACCTCAGCAGGTGGCATTTATCATGTAGAGAAAAGTTAACACAAGGCACTTACTAATGTATTGTGATTGTCCATATCGCCTCCTTCGCTGGCATGATTAAATTGTCAATCACATTATACACTGCCCGTTTCCATGGTTACAACCACCCTGCAATCCAGTAGTGGTTGTCGTGCTTGCACACTATAGGAAAAAGCGCCGGCCTCTCTGGTGTCTGGGACAGCAGGAGCTCATATACGCTGGTGCTTTTTCCTATAGTGTGCAAGCACAGCCACCACTGATGGATTACAGGGTGGTGTGTAACCATGGAAACAAGCAGCATATAATGTGATTGAAAAATGAATCCAGCCAGCAAAAGAGACAATATGGACACTCACAATACATTAGTAAGTGCCTTCTATAACTCTCAACACATGATAAATGCCATTTGCTGAAGTGAGAATCCCTTTAACCAACCATACACCTTTGTCTAGAGGGGTTACGCCACATCCTTTTTTGCACCTTTTAGAAAAGGTTGAGATTGGGTGTTCACCTAGTTAATATGCAAGACTACTTTCACATTAGTGGTTTTTGAACATCCGTCATGGATCTGCAAAAACTCTGCCGTTACAATAATACAACCGCATGCATCCATCATGAACGGATCTGGTTGCATGATGTCTTCTATAGCCATGATGGCTCCGCCTTGAACACCATTGAAAGCCAATGGAGGACGGATCCGGTTTCTATTGTGCCAGAGAATATGGATCCGTCCCCATTGACTTACATTGTGTGCCAGGACGGATCCGTTTGGCTCTGCTTCGTCAGGCAGACAGAAAAATGCTGCAAGCAGCTTTTGGTGTCGGCCTGCAGAGCGGAATGGTGACGGAACGGAGGCAAACTGATGCATTCTGAGCGGATCCTTTTCCATTCAGAATGCATTAGGGCAAAACTGATCCTTTTTGGACCGCTTGTGAGAGCCCTGAACGGATCTCACAAACGGAAAAGCAAAAAACGCCAGTGTGAGAGTAGCCTGTAACTTGTAAAAATTTAGATAGCAAGTTTTGCTCAAAAATGGCATGTGGCAACATTTGTAACTTTTTCCACCAGAATTCTGGCACTAATTAAATGTATGTATGGAGGGTTTCCACATTTAGAATCACTAGGAGAGTCTATATATGTCTACAATGGGGTTCTGGTGCCAGGTGAACTCTGGGTCTATAGGTCAGTCTGACATTATTATACACTGCATACATTGAATGGTATCTAGTATATTATAATTTTGGTTTTAGACTATGAAATGCAAATTGTGTCCTCTTTTCTATAAATCCCCTTTCAGATTCGCAGCATGAGTATGTGGCAGCACCCATCCTAACCTCCCAGCACTAAGGGGGTCACATAGCACTATATTGGTTTATGATGCTATGTAACCCTTACAGTTCTGGAATGTATTGGATTACATAATGCTGTCCGCGTTATCCAATAAGGGCTACATAGCATCGTAAATCAATATAATGCTATGCCACTTGTCAGTGCTGGGAGGTCTGGACAGGTGCTCTCGCTGACACATGCTGCCACTGCAATGCATAGAACTTGCTCATCTGAAAGGGGCCTAAAACTGAGAATTAAAAAAAGAAAAAGGCACTAAAGTGAAAAACTTAAAAGGTGTTGTCTCCCTTCAGCAAATGAGATTAATCTTGTGGGCAAAGTTAATACAAGACCCTTACTAAAGTATTGCGATTGTCCATATTGCCTTCTTTGCTGGCTTCATTCATTTTTCCATTCCATAGTTACGACCACCCTGCAATCTAGCAGAGGTGGCCATGCTTGCACACTACAGGAAAAAGTGCCGGCCTATATGCACTTACACGGTCCTGGCCACCAGAAAGACTGATGCATTTTCCTATAGTGTGCAAGCACGGCCACTGCTGCTGGATTCCAGGGTGGTCGTAACTATGGAAAAGAGCAGTGTATAATGTATTGGAAAATGAATCCAGCCAGCAAAGGAAGCAATATGGACAATCGCAGTACATTAGTAAGTGCCTTGTATTAACTTCCTCTACATAATAAATGCCATTAGCTGAAATAAGGGTACTTTCACACTAGCGGTTTTCTTTTCCAGCATAGAGTTCTGTCAAAAGGGCTCAATGCCGGAAAAGAACTTGATATATCCCCATGCTTTTTGAATGGAGAGTAATCCGTTCAGGATGCATCAGGGTGTCTTCAGTTCCGTCATTTTGACTGATCAGGCAAAAGAGAAAACCATAGCATGCTACGGTTTTATTTCCGGCGGGAAAAAAAAAAAAACTGAAGACTTGCCGGAATGCAGGATCAGTCCTTCCGGTCTGCGTATGCGCACTCCCTCCCCTTTGTTAGAAATGCCTATTTTTGTCTGCAAAAAGGACAAGTTCTTTTTTGCGGGGCTGTGGAATGGCCTTATGGATGCGGATAGCATCTTTTGCGGTCCCATTGAAATTAATGGGTTGGCATCTAATCCGCAAATGTGGACCGAAACTGTGGTTGTGTGCATGAGGCCAAAAGGGTTCTCCTGCTTTTAAGAGATGGACTATCTTATGGTTAGAACTTCAAAAGTAAAAGGGCAGCACTCTTATTCTTAATTTTCAACCACATCAGTGTGCACTGGTCGAGGGAATGGGACGGAGAAGACACAATTACACTGCTCCGCTGTCAAAGAGGAACACAGGGAAGAGAACCCAATGCATCTACATTTTAATATTGATGACCTATCCTGGGAAACAGGACAACCCCTTTAACAACCCATTAGAGGGGAAAAATTCTGCCACTGATTAGAGAGTGACAAGTGGACAGAGAAGACCAGACTTATTACAGGAAACTTTTCCCACCCTTGAGGAGAACCTCATTACAAAGCTGTCCATGGGAGTGTGTTCAAACACACCTTGATTTGCAGTCGGGCTGCATACAAAATCACATTGTAATAAAAACACATTTTTAAAGCCCATTCATATAATTCAGTCAGACGCCACATTTTAAGGTTTTATTTCTTCATTTTTAAAATCACAGTATTCCCTACTGCAAGCTGAGCATCCATGTCTATGCCCATGGGAGAAATTGCTTTTGGCCAGCAGCCATCTTGCTTGTATTGCCGGTTTTACACAGGCGCTCCCTTGTCTCTAGACGAAGATTGGGACATCAGTTTTCTCATCCATCTTGTATTGCAGGACAAACCAAATGAGCGACTGATGGAAGAATTCTGCCCAATACAAAAGCCGCTGGTAATAAGCTGTGCCCATGCGGACTACAGATCTGCCACGTTCATTTGCCGTTCTCCAGTCGTCAAGAGACATTTAGTGAAAGGATGTCAGGTTTGCTTTTTTTTTTCCTTCAACTGTATTCTGTGGACTGAGGAATGTGCAAATTAGGCAAAAAGACCCATCCAGGGTACTTTCACACTAGCGTTTTCGTTTTCCGGTATTGAGTTCCATCATATATTCTGATTAGAGAGCAATCTGTTCAGGAAGCATCAGTTCAGTCCCTCTTACGTTTTTTTGACTGAGAAAATACCGCATCGTGCGGCAGTTCTCTCTCCGGCCAAAAATACTGATCACTTGCCTGAAAGCCAGAGTCGGCATTAATTTACATTGAAGTGTATTAGTGCCGGATCCAGCATTAAGTGTTCCGGCAAAACGGATCAGCCTGACAAATGCCATCAGTTTGTTTCCGGATTGCCAGAATCTTCTGCTGCAAGTGTCAAAGTACCCTCAGGGCTTAGGGAGGTTGGCTTGTAACTACTCAAGCATTTTTACGTGGTGGCTTTTAAAATTATTTTTTATTTAATCCCCTTTCACACGAGTGAGTATTCCACGCGGGTGCAATGGTTGATGCGAACGCATTGCGCCCGCACTGAATCCGGACCCATTCATTTCAATGAGGCTGTGTATATGTGCGTAAGTTTTCATGCATCACTTGTGCGTTGCGTGAAAAATTGCAGCATGTTCTATATTCTGTGATTTTCACCCAACGCTGGCCCCCATAGAAGTGAATGGAGCAGTGTGAAAATTGCATCTCATCCGCAAGCAAGTGCTGATGCGATGCGTTTTTCACGGATGGTTGCTAAGAGATGTTGTTTATATACATTCAGTTTTTTATCCCGGTCGTGAAAAACGCACTAAAATCGCATTGTACCTGCGTGATTAAAACTGAACAACTGAATGCGATCGCAGACAACACTGAAAATAGAGCACTTTTCGCTGAACGCATCCGGACCTAATCCGCACGGGCTCGTCTGCAAGAGTCCTTACTTTACAGGCTTATTTTTCTACAGAGGTCTATGGGAAAATATCTAAAGAAAAAAAAAAAAAAAAAAAAAAAAAAAAAAAGTCACACCCAGAAAATGCTGTGATTTAGAGAGGGAAAAAAAAAAAAAAAAAAAAAAAAAAAAAAAAAAAAAAAAAAACACGGAAAATGTTTAGGACCACCACAACACAATGTGTGTAAGGGTGCATTCACACAACCGCATGTATTCTGGGGTCTACATGTGTATAAATAAAATAAAAACAAATACAGATGAGGTCCATGCAACATCCGTGTTGCATCTGCTTTTTTTGCGGATCCATTGTAACATCTATCTTTTTCGCAGGACTATGGAATGGACATAAGGATGTGGATGGAATGGGGCCCAAGAGGTTTTAGAATTTACTATTGACCAATATGTAACATACGGATCTGGTGTTTTCTTGGTTTAACCAAAAAAATAAATAAAAAATAATAATTGTGGGGGAGATTTATCAAAACTGGTGTGAAGGAAAACTGACTTAGTTGCCCATAGCAACCAGATTCTGCTTTCCATTTTTTCCAAGCTCCTTTGGAAAACGAAATGTGGAATCTGATTGGTTGCTATGGGCAACCAAGTCAGTTTTCCACCAGTTTTGATACATATGCCCTTATGTGTGCAACCATAAACATGAGACTTTGCAACACCATTGTTATGTGAGTGAGGTATACAATGCCTCGCCAACCTACGGCTCATTCACACGAACATGTGCAGTCCGCAATGCACGGGCACAGACCGTGTGCCCATCGTCTACCGACCCATTCACTTGAATGGGGTCCGTGATCCAAACCGCAAAAAAGTAGTGCATGCAATACTTTTGTGGTGCAGAGGCACAAATAGAAAACCCAAGTTAGCAGTCCGCAGTGCTTCTACGGGCTTCTTCTCCGTGCCTCTTTTCAGCACCGCATCTTCCGGACCCAATCTTTGGAGGGAGAACAGTTAAAACCTCCAGGGCTCCCAAATCTTAGTCCATTTCTCCTGACTATTTCTATGCTTATATGGGACATTCTCATAGCTTTTAACCCCGTTAACCAAATTTATCCAAGCATTCAAATTTGGAACATTTCGTGAGAACCGATTCCATCTAAAACACACAACACACAGATGCATTCTGAGCGGATCCTTTTCCATTCAGAGTGCATTAGGGCAAAACTGATCAGTTTTGGACCGCATGCGAGAGCCATGAACGGATCTCAGAAACGGAAATCCAAAACGCCAGTGTGAGAGTAGCCTGACAGACAGTCACACCATGTAATGGCCGACTGACAAGTTGAGCCAATTAGACTAATCCTGGAGACACTCTGGGAGATTCTGTAAGACTGGTGCAAAGGAAAGCCAGCCCATAGCAACCAATCAGACTGATCCTTTTATTTTCCAAATGAGCACTGAAAAATGAAAAGGTAGAATCTGATTGGTTGGTATGGGCTACTACTAAGCCCCCAGTTTTGATGAACCTCCCCCAGTGAATGCCCCCTCCTCCGTAGTAGTAGTACATCGACACAATTTGTGTTTTACACTGAATATTCCTTACTGTAAAATTGTATTACATACAGAAAAGGAAACTGCAATTATTAAACTTTACATTTCAGAGGGACATTTGTTTTCACTCAACTTTATTTCTATACATCATTAGAAAAGAAAACTAGGTATATGATGAGAAATCTACACACACTTAGTACAACATCTAAAAAGGAAGGGGATGAGATGACGGCTCGTATTTCTCTGCATCACAACATCATGTCGTCTATAAATAGAGGAAAGAAGTCATTAGACTGTCATAGAAACCAACCGGAGAGACTTTCCACTATCTGATCTGTCTGAGGGTGGAAATGCGCTCATCAGAAATCTGTAATGGTCAAAAGAGAAAAATATCAAGCCTGGACCAGGGCATCAGTGGCGGACGTTACTACCACACAAATGCCCCTTGCTGGCCACAAACTGTTGGATGAAAAAAAAAAAAAAAAAAATCTATAAGGACAGACATGCCACCTCTGCAGCCCGTTTAGCTGCCCAGCTGTAGACCTGTACCAGGCTGAGAGTGGGGGTTAGCGACCTGATGGGTGTGGAGCTTCACAGTATGATGGGGCACAGTTTGACATCGAAAAGTGTGACAGGTCCCCCAGACATAACTTTGCTTTGTGCCCCATAGATACGAAATCCACTCCTGTATAACATCATGATGCTACGCGTCCAACCCCTGGGATCCCACTGACCCAGAGAACAGAGGGGCCCAGGCTGTCTTCTGCACAGCGGTGCTCATAGTCACTCGCTTCACAGGAGATAAGAACGCAGCCCTATACAAGTGAATAGAGAGTTACTGCTGTCCCCCATATAGCAGGCAGCAGGGATAAACCCTCAAGGTACTGCAATGCTTAAAAGGGGTTATTCCATAATTAATGTAAAAAATGAAAATCAGACATCATATAGTACATGACAATCTCTTTCTAACAAAGCTAGAACCAGCCCTGTACCCCACATGGATCCAGAGATCTCCCCATTCATTGCTCGGCTAGATTTATATCAAGCTGACAGCTCGGGGGGAGTGTCTTTTCTGCTGGAGCTAAGGGGGCGTGTCTCAGCTCTCCCTATCACAGCTCAGGAGGCAGCTGAAGGATGAAACTGAGCATGTGCGGCCTTCTCAGTGAGCAGGTCAAAGAAATAAGAAATAAATCATCAGGTGGCGCTATACAGATACATTTTATTCAATAACTTAGCGGCTATGCTAAATTTTTAATTACATGCAATTACAAAAGTATTCAGATCCAGGTGCTGGTTTGAAAACTGGAATATTTTTCGGGGGACAACCCCTTTAACAAGTTCTATGGTGACTTCCTTCTAGGGATCATTATGGCTCCTAGCTTTTAGACACCAACCAATTAGTAAGTGGTGGCATGACCCAGCAATGTCATCATTGACTATGGTGGCAAAACCCCATTAAATGTAACCCTTCCCAAGAACAGTTAGGGTACATGCACATGGCAGGGTAGTTTATTCCCATTCTATGCTAAATCCACACCAAAAGCTGCATGTGTTTGTTAAATGTTACATTTTTTATTTTTTTAAGACCGAGTACCGATACTTTTATTTAAGTACTCACCAATACCAATTACGGTGTGGTAATGTTTTTACTTCAAATTTAATTTAGTTATAGGGGAGATTTATCAAACTTTGTACAAAGAAATAGCGGCGCAGTTGCTGATGGCAATGAAAAAAAAAATAAAGCTGGAATTTGGTTGCTATGGACAACTGCTTTACTTTTCCTTTGTACAAGGGTTAATAAATGGGCATGTAACAGTGCTTCCCAACCAATGTGCCTCCAGCTGTTGCAAAACTACAACTCCCAGCATGCCCGCACAGCTTTTGGCTGTGTGGGCATGCTGGGGAGGTGTAGTTTTGCAACAGCTGGAGGCACACTGGTTGGGGATCACTATTATATGCCCATTGCCCCCCACCACCACATTATTTTATTATTCACTGGTAAATTGCCATATGAACATTTCTCTTGGTCTCGAAAATCTATTGGAGCTAATCGATTGTCTGCAGGACTTTGGATAGGATCGATTTTTAGTACCATTCAATTTTTGTTAGGGGGATCCATACCCCTTCTATGGACATTGGGTTGAATATTGTATCTGGCATTTTATGATCATTTGCACTGTCTCCAGCTATCAATATTCTATTTGTCTGCTACATTATGCATTGTTTATATTCGTATGGTGCTGTTATCTATAGAGCCAAGTATTTTATCTACACCTTAGGCTGTTATTCATTTATTGATTTTATTGTGTGCTACCCAACAGCATAATTAAATAAAATTATATATTTCTTGTGTAATCACATGGTCCTGGATTTCTTTGAGTGCTCTGCCCACATTTATTCATTATTCACTGTTTGTCTGTTTTAACATGAAATGGAGAGAAATTAACTGGATTTCTTCTCCATTTCATGCATCATACCCACCTGGCCTGATGTAATCCTTCCCATGCAGTTGCACAGAGTACAGCCACGTGACCTCTTCGATATTCTTTACATATTTCCGGCATAAATCTGTGACAACCCCTTTAATGGCCAGAAGTGCTCCCAGTCTGGTAGATCCTTGGTGACAACCACAGCAGTCACAGGGGTGGTCAGCCACTTTCCCTGAAGTTCTCAATGCCAGCTCCTCCTACTTCTGCTCTGGATGGCTCTGCGTATGAGAGGCGGCCATATTGGCTGTCACACAGCTTTCTCAGAATCAGATGTGGCTGGCAAACTTAAGAACGGACTGCAGTACCGGGGCTCCGGCAGCTCTTGCCATCTCTCCACCTCCGGCCCAGCTTCTTGCAGTCCCCTGAGGATAATGTCCAGAACCCCAGCCAGAGGCGGCCTCCTCCTGCCGCTGCCGAGCCAGCACGTCCCCAGGTGCATAATATCCGCTGCCATCACCACGCTGATCAGCTGGGAGCACCACCACCGCCGACCGGAAGAGAAGATGGGACACGCCACCGCCCGGAAGAAGATGGGACACGCCTCCGCCACCGCTGATCTGAACCATGAGGTATCGGCGACATTTGCACGAGTACAAGTACTCGTGCAAATGTCCATTAACGGCCCCGATACCGATACTGGTATCGGTACATCCCTACTTTGTGGAACAGTGTTACGGGTGTGAGAAGCACACAGAAGACATCTGTATCTCTGTTCTGCAATAGACAGAACATGTCCCATTCTTGGCCACAAAATGTGGTTTACTGACCCATTGAAGTCAATAAGTCCGCATAAAAACTAAAAATGGATGCAACATAGATGTCATCCATATTTTGCATATCCGCGTTTTACAGTCGTGTAAATGTACCCTAAAGCCGCACAAACAACTGACATGCTGCGGATCTTGAAATCCCTACCGCAGATCGATTTACACATGGAAAATATCCGCACTGTGTAGATGACACAGATACTGTATTAGGGCTCATGCACACGACGGTATGCGCTCCGAGACATATGGTCTGTGAGCGAGCCATATGTCCCGGAGCGGCATACATTGTGTGCACGGGAGAGCACAGCATCATAGGTTACTGTGACTATTGTCCTGCACTCATAATCATACGGGTGCGGGACAAGATCCCAGCGGGCGGCCCGATGCGCACAGTCTCATAGTAACCCATGATGCTGTGCGCATGATGTATGCCACTCCAGGACATATGGCCCGCTCACGGACCGTATGTCTCGGAGGGCATACGGTTGTGTGCATGAGCCCTTATACTGAGGATTTTCCACAAAAAATCCACACGGATAATCTGTGCATAACACACTGTGTGCATGTGGCCTTTGAGTGCCATCGCACACAGCAGATTTTATTGCACCTCCATTCATCTGAATGGGGCTCTTTGGGGGCAAGCACATGGCATTCTGCAGGACCCATTCAGATGAATGGAACTAATTTTCTGTTGTAGAAAATTTCCGTAATAAAATCTGCTGCATGTGAGGGTGCCTAAACAACAAGTCCACTATTATATCCGGAAACAAAGCAGGTCAAATGGAGTCTGAAGATGAATCCTGCGAACCCTGCTTGGCCCATTAAAGTAAATGTCGCGGTATATGTTTGAATCTCATTTATGGGCATTCAAACGGAAAGTCCTGCAGTGGAATAAAACACAATGGGGGAGATTTATCAAAACTGGTGTAAGGGAAAACTGGCTTAGTTGCCCATAGCAACCAGGTTCCGCATTTTATTTTTCACAGCTCCTTTGGAAAATGAAATTTGGAATCTCATTGATCAAAACTGGCTTAGTATTGTGTACCATCCTCCTCCTATAATAATTCCAACTCTATATGTCGCTGACTATGCTCGGTTTAGACTATATCGGGCTGTTGAAGTATTTTAGGAGGATAATTGAGGGAATTCCCACAATATTCCTAGAATACGCTGTCACTTACTGATGGTGGGGACTTGCCACTGAAACCCTCTCTGATCACTAGAATGAAGGGTCTGCAGGGCCCTGTGGAGCTGCATGGCTTTCTTAGCACCATGGAATTCACGGCTGCGAAAACCACAGCAAATTTCTGCAGCAAAGTACATCCCATGTGGATGCGGCCCAAGTGTATGGCCAGCTAAAGAATGACAACAGGTCCCCGAGGTCAGAACTCACAGACCAGAAGACAGCCGCATATCACTTGCCATGGCTACAATACCCATGTAAAGAGGTTGTCCCACAAGAAATACTCTGCAGTTTTAAAACGAGCATGTGGATCTGAATTATTTTATAATTGCATGTAGTTAAAAATTTAGTACAGCCACTGAGTTATTCAATAGACTATCTGTATAGCACCACCTGCTGTTTGTTTTGTTTTTTACCTCTGTCGACCTTGCTGAGCTGGACGCACATGCTCAGTTCTATCCTTCAGCCACATCCCGAGCTGTAATAGGAAGAGAGCTGCAGCAGAAAGGACACGCCCCCTGAGCTGTCAGCTGGATATCTCTGGATCCATGTGAGGTACAGGGCTGGTTCTAGCATTGTTACAAAGAGGTTGTCATGTACTATATGAGGTCTGATTTTTTTTTTACATTAATCATGGAACAACCTCTAAGTTTATGCAGAATATCCGCAGCCTACATTCTATCCCAGCATACAGTTCCAGCTAAGTAGATGAGTTTTTTTTTTTTTTTTTTTTTTAAACACAGAAATTGACCTGTGGTGCAGATTATGAAATTCACATAATGCCAATTGTTTGTGCAGATTTGCAATGGAATGTATGAGCTTTGGGGCAAATTGTCATCAAAATTTGCACATGCAAAAGTAACACATGCAAATTTTGATGTGGAAAAGCAGCGAATACTGCACAATATCTGCGTGGCAAATCCACATAAACGGCACTGCTGTGTGCATCTACCCTAGTGATAGCCGTCACAACATAGGCTGGACAATACCTTTGAGGTCTCTCACTCACAAAAAAATAAAATAAAATAAAAGACAAAGGCCCAGATTCACTAATGTGTCTGCACCTAGAACTGGTCTAAAAAGTGACACAAATTGGTGCAGTTTGGGGCAACTAGAGTCTCTACACTTTTATAACTTACTCATCAAGGGAAGCAGAGATTAGTTGGAGAGACGTGTGGCCTAAAATGCTACATTTTGCCCCCAAACTGCACCACAATTCTGGTCCCGTTCTTCTCACCCGTCATGCAGAACTTTTTCTGCAGTCTAAAACAGATCTCTGATGGAACTGACAAAAACACGCAAAATGAGCACAACGATGCTCAAAATAAAGCTCAGATTTTTTTTTTTCTTCTTTTAACGGATCAACAGAATGGAAAACAAAATGGTGACGTGAACCTGGCGTTAGACAAGTGTCAGTCTCTGCCCAAGCTGACGTAAACCTGCAATGAGCATACTACAGAATACGGCTATCCACCTACAGCAGTGACTAATCCTTTATCAAGCAGGGCTGGCCACCAGACACATGACAATTTAGGATTTATGGCCTCTAACATGAGCGTGTTGATAACGCTGGGAGTACAGCAAGAACTGACAGCGCCATAATTCATGCTCGGTCCGGGAAATGTAGCCTGAACACACCGGTGTGAAAGGGGCCCAACGGTGGATCAGATTTACTAACCCTGTCTAAATGGCGTAAAGTCTAAAGCTGCGTCAGATTTATCACAGGGGCAGGATGATAAATGTGGTGCCGGGACAGGCACCTTTCTCGGACTTTACACCAACTATTGGTTGGCTTAGGCTACTCTCACACTGGCGTTTTGGCTTTCCGTTTGTGAGATCCGTTCAGGGCTCTCACAAGCGGTCCAAAACGGATCAGTTTTGCCCTAATGCATTCTGAATGGATAAGGATCCGCTCAGAACGCATCAGTTTGCCTCCGTTCCGTCTCCATTCCGCTCTGGAGGCGGACACCAGAACGCTGCTTAACTTTGCAACATTTTTTGTGCAAGCATTTTGGCTCAAAGTGTTACAATTTAAACCTATTTTCCCGCAAAGCCAGGAGAATATATTAAGATGAACACTAAGGGCTCTTTCACACGAGCGTGTCCCTTGTGCCTCTGCCTGACCTTTCTGTAACGGAATAATAGTGACATAAAGCTGTCAGTGTGATTCCGTAACAGCAGTATCAATCATGATAATGTCCTGTGCTTCCTAAGTCCAGACTGCACCATCCCCCTCTGACACACGGAGCGGATTCCCGCAAGGGACACGCTCATGTGAAAGAGCCCTAACATGTCTATAATGACATGCAACAAGTTCTGGGGCAAAATTACTCAATAGAAAATGTGGGACAGTTTTTTGCAGCATTTTTTTGGGGCCTTTATTTCTTCAGAAAATGCTGCAGCCAGTGTTTACCGTACATCAGTAAGAAAATATTACCCTCTTTGTGCCATTTTTCTTTACTTTTGGGTGTTTTTTTTAAGGTCAGAGGTCCTTCATTCAAAATGCATCATGCTTTGGGTGTGGCTTTTTTCACCATAGACTGTAACTAGAAAACATAAAATTCACTTTTTTTTTCACAAGCCAAAAATATTTTAAAAGTGTGAGGAAAGCCTACGGAAAATACTTGCATGAAACGACGCTGCACAGTGTTAATCCGCGGTAACCGCTAGGCACGGCCGTCCTTTCATCTTGTCAGGCTAACAGCGACACTGCATCACATGATTGGGACAAACAGGATCCAACTAATTCACTTAAAATATAAGATGCATCTTGGTCCCAGAGGAAGAACAGAACTTCTCACACAGCAATGGCCTTCAGGTCATAGTTATATCCCTAAGAAAATCTCCCAGGACCCCAGCTCAAGTCCCGTGCGACTGAATCACAAGATGAAAGAATCAAGGGAGCCATGCATCCCTATATGAGCGGCGCACGCACACAATGAGACTCTTTACCTAGGCTTATCCCAGAGGATGCCAGTGTCAGTAAGTCTATGTGCAGAATGGAGGATTTCTCTGTAAGTTTCTAAATCTAGAAAGTTGTATAGGACTGCTCATTATGTATATATATGGCGACATTACCCAGAATATACGTTACCAAAATATCCTAGACTTTGTACAATGCCTACTTGTCAGGCTCTGTTCAGACCTGGTTTTCTTTTCACATTCGCTGATTTGCTAAATGTATCAAGAAAGCTACTCACACATACAGCAAAGGTATCCATAAGCCCCTGTGCACCCAGTGTATACCACAGCATATTTGTTTACAGTAAGGGGTTATCCATGAATTTCACACTGATGCCTACCCTTACGACAAGTCATCAATATCAGATTGGCGAGTATCTGACACCTGGGACCCCCACTTTAAAGAGGCGGATCAAGCACAGCGCCATTGTATAGTGGCTGTGCTTGGTATTACAGCTGCGACTAGGTCACATGACTGATGTACGGCGACATCACTGGCCTAGGAAGAGAACTAAATGCTTGCAGAGTGCCGGGGCCCATTTATACGGCTGATCGGTGGTAGTGCCTGCCAATCTGATACTGATGACCTATCCATTAATATCAAATTCCTGGATAACCCCTTATATAGCTGAGGTATGGCATACAGTGGCTTATGATGGAGGTATACTGTATATCCAGGAAAGTCCCCCATGCATGGAACCCAATGATTCTAGGGGATGGTAATGATGAGATTGTGCCTACGATATGCCATCATGGCTGAGCAGCCTGACAGGAAAACTCACCAATATGTAGTATATGCAAGTGCCAGAGTGCAGTGTGTAGTGAGGCCCCGACTCCCCGAGACAGCTCTGCAAGTGCAAGGTTGCTGGCGGCCATTAAAATTGATTCCCAGAGATCCCCTTTAAGTATTATACAGGGACCATTCAAATCAATGGGTTGTCCATGTAATAAAGGACAGGTCCTACGGATACAATACGAGGGGATACATAGCGTTTCCTAAACTGGACAACCTCTATGAATCTACAGCAATGAGCAACTTTGTAAAACCTCTGCTTTAGGCCTCTTTTACACTGGCGTGTGTGCCCCGTGGTCGTGCTCGAGCACAGTCCGTGGGGCAGCCGCAGCAGATCGATTCACTTGAATGGGTCCGCGATCCGGACATTCCGCAAAAAAGATAGGACATGCTCTCTCTTTTGCGGAACGGAAGTACGGGACAAAACCCCACGGAAGCACTCTGTAGTGCTTCCATTCCGCATCTACGGATTTGCGGACCCATTGAAGAGAATGGGTCCGCATCAGTGATGCGGAATGCCCACAGAACGGCACCCATGTATTGCGGATCCGCAAATGCGGTCTGCAATACGGCAACGGGGCGCACATGCCCGTGTGAAAGTCCTTACTCAACTTGTGACGATTTGTGGGAGGTACATAAAAAATAAAATAAAAAAATTTAACAATTCTTATTATTTCCATTCACATCTAAGGCTATGTTCACATGTCAGACCGTACAGGAACGCCAAGTAACGCGCTGAATGTGGGGTTGGGTAAGCGTACCAGGCACTGCTTATAGGATCTGCCTGGTGATGCCCGTAAGGGTAGGTTCACATCTCCGTTTACCCGATCTGGCAGGCTGTTCCGCCAGATGTGTTCACTGGCCGTGGCCTAGCCTGATACTGACAGGCACCGCCGGACCTCACTGACTATATACTACATGAGCACCAGGTTTTGGCTAGGCAAAATCCACTGCACGCACCAATTTCTGTCTGGTTGAAACCCAACACTCATGGCAGAAAGAAGACGGACCCCATTGTAGCAAATAGGATTACCACTGTGAATGGCAGTACCTGGCAAGGCCGGACCCTGTCAACTCTAGCAGGCTGTTAAAATGTGTGAACCTACCCACGTAAGCTGTAGTACCAGGAACAACCACTATTGAACGTACGGCGCTGTGTCTGGTAAACAATGAAGGGGACTGTTGGAGCAGAGCAGCCCTTTCAGTCTGCTGTCCGGTAGGGGTGCGGGGGTCAATTCCCCACTGATCTGATATTGATACCCTATATTACAGGGCAGGCCATCAATATCAGAGTTCCAGAAAAACCCTGTAACTTAGTTTAAGCCTCTGTTTTCCATCAGTGATTAGGAGTCAAAACCAAAGTGGAGGCTACACCGAGAAAACGGCGGAAAGGAAAGATCAGCACCTGTTTTCCTGCAGCAATGCCCCCATCAATTTAAATGGGTTGTCCCTTCTCCCCGCTGGAGCCAAAGTGTGACATGCCATCTACACACGTCACCACTGACAGCCAATCAATGGCTTCAGGGGTGACCGGCACGTGGCCGGGGTAGTTTTTAAACTCTGGTCTTGTAGAAGCATCTTAAAGGGGTAATCTGCTTTCATACAATGATTTTTCCTTTTAATAAAGGGGAGGAGGTTTCCCACCTACATGGGGGACACAATGTAAACAATCCATCCAATATCTACTCCCTCAAGAGTTTTCACAAAGACCTCAAACGGAAACAAAAAAGGTTCCAAACCAGACAACACCTTTAAGATTAGGGTTCTCCAGGGTTGGAAAAAGATAAAAACATCAATTCTCATCTCTTCAGTCCCCTGTAGTTCTAGTGTGATGCTTTGGTGGTCTCAGTTTTTGTTTGTTTCCTTCCCTGCAGTGATGACATCACGTACATCCTCATGAGCGCTGCAGCCAATCACTGGCCTTACTGTGATGCTAGCACCGCTGAGGTCAGCGAGTACCTAGTGGATGTATGTGACATCATCGCTGCGGAGAGGTAATCAAAAATGGCAGAGAGCGCTAGAGTGACAGTGCAGGATCGGCGGGCAAGGTTTTAGGGCTTTTTTAATCCATTTTAACATCCTGGACAACCCCTAAAAGCCTTGAGCATTTTGAGGTCTACCAACCACAAAAAAATAAAAGCGGTCCGTGTGCCAACATTTTTTTTGCAAACCCACTTCAATGGGTCCGCGGTCTGCATTTTGCAGCGAAGTATAAGACATGGTCTATCTTAGCTGAATTTACAGATGTGGAAAGCACACAGGTGACTTCTAGACAGAACGTATACCATGTTCCTCTGCAAAACTAGACCGCAGACCCATTGAAGTCAAAGGGTCCACAACAAAAAACATGGCCGGGACATGGACCCAATCTGTATTCTGCAGATCAGCGGACCGCAAAACTGACTGGATGGCATGCATGAGGCCTAAATGGGAGAGCTGGGCACATGAGACTGAGTATCTGTGAGGTTGTAAGTAGGTCCATCATGGTCAAGCTCCACAATCAGCTGCTCTCATGGGGAGATTGCCATGTTCTTCCCCTCATTGGATGTGACCTATTATTGGGCCCCTGTTTAGATACATAGGCGTCCACCACTTCTGAGGCGCTGTGGTCCTCCAGAAAGTATGGTCCGCAGCTCAATTCAAGCCAAGACCCAACCGAAGGCCATCATACCTTCACAGCCAGACACCTGTATGTAGCAGAGCCACATCCATGCAAGGAATGCCATCCACAGTCCTACTGGACCACAAAGAGAAGTGAGGCTGCAAGCTGAGAACCTACAAGACCAGCAGAAGACCTCCCAACATCAGGTCCTTCACACTGTGCCCACATCACAAGTTATACCAGCCAGAGGCCAACTCTCGTTGCTATGGGAAACTCCATGTCACTTGGAGGATCCCTGGACCAGCGGCAGCTGATGGCGCAGGGTGTCCCCAGCATCCAGATGCCACCACTGCACGCACACACCTGACAGCGCCATGCTGGGACTTGTAGTCCCCTGGCAGTGTGCCCACAGCTCTGACGTACACTTACCGAGCTCTCCAGCGTTCAGCTCCGAGTCCGGCCCTCCGCTGTACGTGTGCTTTATGTCCCGGAAGAATCTCTTAGTGTCTCGCAGATTCTGATGCAGCCTGGCTAGGTGCTTAGTGTAGTAGGCGAAGCCTCGGGTTAACTCCCGCTGGAAGGAGCCGGAGCCCCCAGAAGAGCCATTCCGGCGATCGCCCGCCTCCATTCCCGGTTCAGCCCGTGCCCGCTCACACTTCAGCGGCCAGGAACCGACACAACAACGAGCGCAGCGCACTGCCCATGGGATGGAACCTTTATGATCAGCGCCCGGGGGTGAGGCGGACAGCTACTGCTTCGCACGCATGCGCTGCGGCCGGCGCGGGGGGTGCGGGGAAATGTAGTTCCCAAACGGAACGTCGCAGAAGTCTAATCAGGGAGCGAGGAGAGTATGGGCAGGGTGGGCTGTTAGTTACTGGTGGCTGTTCTGTGGGAAGTACTGACCTCCTGCTATACTTTGGAATATTTCAACGTAACAATCCACTATATACAGCCAGTGTAGCCTGCACTAGACTGGGCAGCTGCCCATAGGTTTGACCAGACTGGTTATATAAAAAATTCCCACCGTCCTGCATGAGGCCCTGTCCCTCCTTAAAGGGGTATTCCATCATAATGATCACTGTTGATCATGTGACAGTGATCATTTTTGTAAATATATTTGATTAACAAATTCCTACCATTTAGGATAAAATTCATCCCCACTTACCTCATTGTTGTCATTCAGTCTCCCCTGGTTACGGCCACGGCTCTTCTCCGGAATCCTGGTGGCCGCATTTGCGCAGAAGACTCCTTCTTTTCTCCCGGCCGGGCCTCTCGCTGTCCTGAACGCGCACGCCGCCACGCATGCGCAATGGGGACTTCTTCCTGGCCAGAATAGTACAGCGCCGCGAACGCGCACGTGTTTTCTAATAGGAAATTCATCACCGGAAGTGAACTTTTCTTAGACTCGGTGACGTACCGGAGCGCTGAAGCCTCTTCTTCCAGCTGCTCAGGGAGTAACCGGCACTGATGGGCGGGCTTTAGTGCTGCTCTAGACAGTAAAACGGCTAGGGCAGCGCTAAAGCCCGCCCATCATAGCAGGTGAGGTCACCGAACACACTGCCGGGCGGAAGCCTCCGCCCAGCAGTGTGTTATTGTAAACAAAAGAGTCTTTGCCCTGCGCGATTTAGCACAGGGCAAAGGAGAGCATTGGAGAATTAACTGCTCCGATGCTCAAGTCAGGGGGGCTGCCTGGGTGAAAATGGAGGTATGTCCGGGTTCAGCTCTGAACCTGGACAACCCCTTTTAAGGGGATGTACAATTAAAGGGGTTGTCTCACTTCAGCAAGTGGCATTTATTATGTAGAGGAGGTTAATACAAGGCACTTACTGATGCTTTGGGATCGTCCATGTTGCCTCCTTTGCTGGCTGGATTCAGTTTTCTATCATATACACTGCTCATTTCCATAGTTATGACTAGGGGTGAGCGAATTGCCCTTCAGGTCCTAGATCCAAAGTTGATTAGTTCCCCAACTTCATTTAATGACCTGTTATTGGCATTAAAATGTATGGGCTTCGCAGAGGCAAAATTGGTGAAGAACTTCGGGCTTCGATTCTACAGTAAATGTAGATTACATTTGTCCTGTAGACCTGGATCTGCTTGGTGGGACCTCATCTGTTCTTGGCATTGGATGAAACTAGACATGAATCACCATTTGTGAAAATGATGCACACTTCCAGAGAAATTACTTTTCAATAGGTCAGCTGTAAAGAAGGCCATATATGTGAAAGTTGATGAAAATGGATGATTTTAACAATAATGACTGTTTATCAGGTAAATTTGGAATATATAAAAGTCTCGTCTGCACTGGATACGTGCGGCGAGCCAATGGACTTAAGGCGCAAATCACAACCCGAGCTTGGATACGAGAATTTTTTTATTTTGAAAAGACGACGCGTTTCGGGGTACTCAGGACCCCTTTATCAAGTCTGTATCCTTGGCAACGTGAGTCCGCTGGTGCCCTCTCCTGGAGGTCCCTTTCAGAAGGAATGCTGATGGGGATTGCTGGAGAGTGTCCTGCTGTTGCGGCGCTGTTGTGCTTGCTGCACGTGTAGTTGACACTGCACACTACACGTGCAGCAAGCACAACAGCGCCGCAACAGCAGGACACTCTCCAGCAATCCCCATCAGCATTCCTTCTGAAAGGGACCTCCAGGAGAGGGCACCAGCGGACTCACGTTGCCAAGGATACAGACTTGATAAAGGGGTCCTGAGTACCCCGAAACGCGTCGTCTTTTCAAAATAAAAAAATTCTCGTATCCAAGCTCGGGTTGTGAGTTGCGCCTTAAGTCCATTGGCTCGCCGCACGTATCCAGTGCAGACGAGACTTTTTTATATTCCAATACCCACCCAAGTGGCGGTCTGCCCCCGCCCAGGGTTACTTCGGACACCATCCGGCAGCACCAACCCAGACAACCTCAACTCTTCAAACTTCCCTCCACCAAGGTTGCAGCACAATCAGTGCAAACCAAACCAGGTGAGTAAATTCACTCATCTTGGTTAGGGGGAAGGGACATCTATCTGTTTACCCTCACCTATGAGCGCCTTCTCTCCTCTCTTGGCCATCTGATCACTATCAGGTAAATTTAACAGTGAATGATCAGTTCAGCCAACTGATGTCATCATCCAATAAGTCGGGCAAAGATCTTATGAAGCTTATGAAAGATCTTTTTATAGACAAATGAACTTTCTTTGAAAGCATGTTCCCAGAAAGATGGTTCCTCCTATGCCCGAAGTCATTGAACATGGATGGCCAATATGAATGACTGTAACGGCTAAAATGTGTGTGGTGTTGTCTTTATAACGATCACCATAGAATCGTTTATTCAACATTTGTAAAATCATCAACCTACTTGTATCTTATTTATATGGACACTGTAAAGAGGACCTATTACTAACAAAGGGGCTGTCCCAGAAAACACACGTATCCCCTATTCACAAGCAGGGGCGTTGTTAGGTCAAAACATTCGGGGCTGGAGCCCCGGATGTTTTGTCCTGTGCCCTGAATGCAGGGCCGGTGGGGGCCACTGGCACGCGGCGCCGCCTCCTAGCTAATTTATTCACTTCACTTGCCTCAGTGTAATGTAGCACAGGCGCAACGGGAGAGGCATCGTCGAGCGAAGTGCGCATGTGCCGTCTTCTAGCGCACCTCGTTCGGCGATGCCTCTGCCAGTGCACCTGTGCGAGATTACACTGAGGCAAGTGAAGTGAATAAATTAGCTAGGGGAGGGGATCTGTGGATGACACTTAGGGGGATCTGTGAATGACATTTATGGGGGATCTGTGGATGACATTTATGGGGGATCTGTAGATGACACTTATGGGGGATCTGTGGATGACATTTATGGGGGATCTGTGGATGACACTAATGGGGATCTGTGAATAACACTTATGGGGGATCTGTGGATGACACGTATGGGGGATCTGTGGATGACACTTATGGGGGATCTGTGGATGACACGGGGATCTGTGGATGACACTTATGGGGGATCTGTGGATGACACTTATGGGGGATCTGTGGATGACACTTATGGGGGATCTGTGGATGACACTTATGGGGGATCTGTGGATGACACTTATGGGGGATCTGTGGATGACACTTATGGGGGATCTGTGGATGACACTTATGGGGGATCTGTGGATGACACTTATGGGGGATCTGTGGATGACACTTATGGGGATCTGTGGATGACACGTATGGGGGATCTGTGGATGACACTTATGGGGGATCTGTGGATGACACCTATGGGGGATCTGTGGATGACACTTATGGGGGATCTGTGGATGACACTTATGGGGATCTGTGGATGACACTTATGGGGATCTGTGGATGGCACTGTTATGGATGATTTGTGGGGTTGCCCAGACGGCTAGGCCCTTCACTGTAGTTATTAACACAATTCAGCAGTCCCCCATTCACTGAAGGGGGGACTGCTGAAAGTGGTTAATAACTACTCGTGCCCCACAAGTTTGTAATCAGTAAGGGATCTGACTGCTGGGGCCCCCATCAGTCTTGAGAGCTGTGCCCTGTGAACCCAGTTTGAATGGAGTGGTAGTCATGCATTTCTGCTACTGCTCCATTCAACTCTATGGGACTTCCAGCACAGACAAGCACTACCAGCCTCTCCATCAGGATGGGTGTATGGGACCGCCGTTCTTAGAATCAATGGAGGTCCCAGCAGTCAGACCTTAGTGCATAAATTGTCCTTTGTGTTTTTCTTCAGGACTCACGTTTTCATTAAAGGGCATCTTTCGATAGATCTGTAGCTATGAAACTGGCTGACCTGTTACATGTGCAATTGGCAGCTGAAGGCATCTGTGTTGGTCCTATGTTCATGTGTGCCTTATTATATGCAAATGAGCCTCTAGGGGGCATGATCACATTTACACTGCCTGGCCCTGTCAATCACAGTGCAGAGGGCGCAGCAGTTGCAGAGAGAGCTGAGCCTCTAAGTGTAAAGACAATGCCCCCGTTGCTCCTAGAGGCTCATTTGCATACAATAAAACCTAATTTTTCTCAGCAATGCGGTCACATATGAACATTGATATGCAAAATAACGGTGGAGCCCCAGTTATTGGTTTTCAACACAGTGAAAGCCAGATATCCCTCAAAGGAAGGAAAACCAAGCAAAGGGGTGTCCCCATTACAGAGATCACCAAATCCACCATACTAAGTGGCCCCTATGTCAAGATCCCGCTCTTTTACAAGCTTTAAGGGTGTGACGGGGAAGACCTAAGTCAGTTATCCTTCCACAGACAGCTGTTTCGGGGTGTTGCCCCTCATCAGTGTGGAGTAGGATTCTGGCTAACCGGGAGCAATGCCTTGGAGACTACGCAAACAAAACAATAGCTGATCTTAGGGAGACCAGCTACAGAAAACACTGTGGAGCCTCCTTTAAGAGTCTCAACACAGCAATCCAAAGTGCACATATGAACATTGGACCAACACAGATGTCTTCAGCTGCCAAGTGCACATGTAACAGGTCAGCCGGTGTCATAGATACAAATCCTGTTGTCTGCGACGAAGTCTGTGACCCCCTGAGAGAGAGCGATCCCTTACAATATATATTTATATATGTATATATATATATTTAGGCTAGTGCTACACTGTAACTTTTTGTAGTGCAACTGATTGATTTGAACTATTGAACTACAGCTGAGTCCAAATGAATGTATTCATTTGAATGCAAACTTGTGGACCGCAGCTGTAGTACAATAGTAAAAGTCAATCAGTAGTGCTATAAAAAGTCACAGTGTAGCCCTAGCCTTAAAGGGGTGTCCCACGAAAAGTATTCTGCAATTTTAAAACCAGGCGATCTATCTAAATACTTTTATAATTGCATGTAATTAAAAATTTTGTATAGCCACTGAATTATTCAATAAGATGTATCTGTATAGCGCCACCTGCTGTTTGTTCTTTTTCTTATTTCTTTGACCAGCTCACTGAGAAGGCCGCACATGCTCAGTTACATCCTTCAACTGCCTCCTGAGCTGTAATAGGGAGAGCATGGACACACCCCCTTAGCTTTTATGCTGCCTGAGGCGAAAACTGAAACGGTGCCCCCCACCCCATGCCAATTACTTAACCTAACCCCTTTGCCACAATGTCGAGGTCTCTGGATCCATGTGAGGTGCAGGGCTGGTTCTAGCTTTGTTAGAAAGAGGTTGTCATCTACTATATTTACATGGCAGTATTTGTCCTCAAGAAACATGATGATACGGACAGGCAAAATATGTATTTGGTGTTAGGGAGGCGGCACTGTACAATAGCACCACTGTTACGGCTCACAAACATCAACCGTTTTCATCACATGTAGTATTATTCCACTTGCCCCAAGGGCTACTAAAAGAAAACAGACACAAAGAATGAGTTACTGATCCATGTTGACAATTTTAGAATGTGTTCACAAGATCGGTTATGGTGTTACAGTGCAAAAAAAGTAGAATACGGCCAGAATACACTGCATAGGGTCATAGAAATTCATAATTTCCTTGATTTTTGCATATCTGACACCTTCTTCAAACAAGAATTCAATACATGATAATGTGGCTGTATGTTGTGGTTCTGTCGCCCCCCCCCCCCCCCCCCAAAATAAAGGCAGAATTGTTTTTTCAAATCAATTAGTAATATATGCACACCCAAAATGATGCTTTTGAAAAATACAAGTTATTGCGCAAAACAATAACCTTTATACAGGTACGTTGTTGGAATGCAGCTTTCTGCAGCTGACTCTTTTGGAGAAGACTTTTGATTTGTTTGATAGCCTTAGTTTTGATGCAAGGCCCCTTTTTCCCAGGGAGCATTGCATGACCCATCAGGCTCCCTCTAAAAACAGGAACAGTCGTCCCTACGAGACCTAAGATCATGTACTGTCCAGTATTATAATTCACCCACCCCCTATACAATAAAAATAATAATAAAACAAGATTGTGTTGGTTTGGACTTTGTGGACTTCAGTCCCTCGTACACATCAGATGATTGTATGCCACCACTGCCGTTTCTTGTGGGACCAGCCTACAAGCTAAGGCAGGGGTCAGCAACTTCCAGAACTTCAGCGTGCTCCATTCACTCATATAGGAGTTCTGCCAAATGTGCATGCTGGGAGTTGTAGTTTTACAACAGCTGGAGTGCCGGAGGTTGCTGACCTCTGAGCTAAGGTATATGGGAAGCTTCTGACTCATCTGTAGAAAAGAATTGGGAGGGTTTCATTTCAATGTCTGATCCTTTGGTTTTGTAGATATCTTGCCAGGGCTGTATTAACAATTAGGCACCCAAGGGCACGTGCCTAGGGTGCCGCCCAGCAGAGGGGGCTGTGTCAGAGAGAGGTCTTTTTCCCATCCCCCACGCCTTCCGGGGAACCTGGTCACCTGGGGGACTGTGGCACTCGGCAAATGGCTGATAACAGGGACACAAGACAGCGGCGGATACAACAGTAGGGACTACCGACCTGCTCTGTATATGCTGCTCTGATGACAAGGCAGTGAGCTGGGGGTAATATCATGTGACACAAAGGGTGGAGCTTTATATGAAGCCAAAGTGATGGATTTAGTGCGAGAGACAGAGAAATGCTGGGAGTTGTAGTTCTCTCCTCTTCCCTGTATTGTCCTCTGATAACACATAATAATAGCCAGGACATGCTGGGAGTTTTACTTCTCTCCTCTTATACTTCAACCCTGTAGTTTCCTCTGAGATTACATAATAATAGCCAGGAGATGCTGGTAGTTGTAGTTCTCTCATTTTATACCTCCTGCATGTAATGTCCTCTGATATCACATCATGTCATGCTGGGAGTTGCAGTTCTCTCCTCTTATACCTCATTTCTGTAATGTCCTCTGATATCACATAATAATACCCTGGACATGCTGGGCATTGTAGTTCTTTATTCTTCAATCTCCTCCCTGTAATCTTCAATAGCAAACTCTTAGAGGCAGTGATAAAAGTAGGCCTTTGGTGAGCAAAGCAATGATGTATCTTATGTATTTTAATTTAACTTTGCTGATACTGTTAGGGTATGTATTTTGTGGTCCGCAAAAATGGATCCGCAAAAAATACGGATCATGTCCGTGTATATTCCGTATTTTGCGGAACGGAACAGCTGGCCCCTAATAGAACAGTCCTATCCTTGTCCGTAATGTGGACAATAATAGGACATGTTCTATTTTTTTGCAGAACGGAAATACAAACATACAGAAACGGAATGCACACGGAGTAACTTCTGTTTTTTTTTTGCGGCCCCCATTGAAGTGAATGGTTCCGCATACGGTCCGTAAAAAACCCTGAATGGACACGGAAAGAAAATGCGTTTGTGTGCATGAGCCCTAAGACCTCTTGCACACGAACGTATTTTCATTCCGTTTACGTTCCATTTTTTTTGCGAACCATATACGTATGTCCGTATTTCCTTTCCACAAAAAAATAGAACATGTCCTATTATTGTCCGCATTACGGACAAGGATAGTACTGTTCTATTAGGGGCCAGCTGTTCCATTCCGCAAAATACGGAATGTACGCGGATGTCATCCATATTTTTTGCGGATCAGTTTTTTGCAAATCGGCCACCCAAACTGCGATTCTATGTGTCACACACATTCTAGCAGTGACGGACTCTATCAGCGCCACGGAGGAGGAAGCAGGAGCGCTCTGACTACTGGCCCATCCGCCTGCCGGCCTGTGAGCACCGCGGCCACCTCCTGCCCCTGAGCCCTGGCTAGCTTAGAACTAAAGTCTGAGCAGTGAGCACCAACTGCAGCAGCCAGCCACACAGCCCGCCGAAGGCTGAATAAGAGACCTGAATGGACTGAGGTGATTACATTTTATATATGGACTGGGGTGATTACATTTTATATATGGACTGAGGTGATTACTATTTATATATGGACTGGGGTGATTACATTTTATATATGGGCTGAGGTGATTACATTTTATATATGGACTGGGGTGATTACATTTTATATATGGACTGAGGCCCCTCAAGCAGTCCGTAATAAATCCCCCCTGACTTAAATTAATATGCAATCCAGGCCCTCACCTTTACTGAGTATTGTAGGTAACCCTGCCTTCCTCCCAGGCCTGCAAGGACACAAACTTAATTGGTGGTTAGCTTAGGGCTCTTTCACATCTGCGTTATTGTCTTCCGGCATAGAGTTCCGTCGTCGGGGCTCTATGCCGGAAGAATACTGATCAGGATTATCCTAATGCATTCTGAATGGACAGTCCGTCCTTCAGGATGCATCAGGATGTCTTCAGTTCCGGAACGGAACGTTTTTTGGCCACAGCAAATAGCGCAGCATGCTGCGCTTTTTGCTCCGGCCAAAAATCTGGAACACTTGCCGCAAGGCCGGATCCGGAATGAATGCCCATTGAAAGGCATTGATCCGGATCCGGCCTTAAGCTAAACGTCGTTTCGGCGCATTGCCGGATGCGACGTTTAGCTTTTTCTCAATGGTTACCATGGCTGCCGGGACGCTAAAGTCCTGGCAGCCATGGTAAAGTGTAGTGGGGAGCGGGGGAGCGGCATACTTACCATCCGTGCGGCTCCCGGGGCGCTCCAGAGTGAAGTCAGGGCGCCCCAGGCGCATGGATGACGTGATCGCATGGATCACATGATTCATGCGCATGGGGCGCTCTGACGTCATTCTGGAGCGCCCCGGGAGCCGCGCGGACTGTAAGTATACCGCTCGCCCGCTCCCCACTACTACTATGGCAACCAGGACTTTAATAGCGTCCTGGCTGCCATAGTAACACTGAAAGCATTTTGAAGACGGATCCGTCTTCAAATGCTTTCAGTACACTTGCGTTTTTCCGGATCCGGCGTGTAATTCCGGCAAGTGGAGTACACGCCGGATCCGGACAACGCAAGTGTGAAAGAGGCCTTAGGGTACTTTCACACTAGCGTTTTTCTTTTCCGGCATAGAGTTCCGTCACAGGGGCTCTATACCGGAAAATAACTGATCAGGCATATCCCCATGCATTCTGAATGGAGAGTAATCCGTTCAGTTTGCATCAGGATGTCTTCAGTTCAGTCGTTTTGACTGATCAGGCAAAAGAGAAAACCGAAGCATGCTAGGCTATTATCTCCGGCGAAAAAAACTGAAGACATGCCTGAACGCCGGATCCGGGATTTTTTCCCATAGGAATGTATTAGCGCTGGATCCGGCATTCAGAATGCCGGATCCGTCGTTCCGGCATGCGCAGATCGGTAAAAATGAGAAAAATGTACAAGACGGATCCGTCGGTCTGCATGACAAGCGGAGAGATGGATCCGTCCTTGCAATGCATTTGTGAGACGGATCCGCATCCGTCTCACAAATGCTTTCAGTCAGCAGCAGATCGGCGGATCCGGCGGCCAGTTCCGACGACGGAACTGCCCGCCGGATCACACTGCCGCAAGTGTGAAAGTAGCCTAATAATCTGTGTACTCTCCATAGGTTCCTTATTAGAGGTAAACTGATATCCCTTTCGGACTTCAAAGAAAAATACTCACCTCCGGTAGGAGAATATCTCCTCATGAACCAGGTTTTTTCTTACCTCAGGTCTACTCAGATTCCTGACCGTAAAGTAGAATTCTCCCCCTTTGAGCGTTCTATTAATTTCTCGCTATATAGGCAAGGTCTCCTGTCAAGAATGTATGAAGCTCTTAATTCTATCCCCAGAGATCACAAATTAGCATATATGAGAGCTTGGGAGGGAGACTTGCATCAAGAATTTTCCCCTTCTAGATGGTCCCAGCGCTCACTAACCCTTACGAAGGTATCCTGGCAGGTTACTTTGGCGGAAACCTCTATAAAAGTTCTACACAGAACCTACTTGGTCCCTACGAGGCTGCATGCTATATATCCCGAAATTTCCCCTATGTGTTTCAGAGGATGTAGTGAGGAAGGGTCCATGATTCATACATGGTGGACTTGCCCGGTGGTTAAACGGTTTTGGGTCCAAATAACAAACCTGATCTCTGCGGTTCTAGATTGTAACTATCCCCTTGCGTTGCCACTTTGCATTTTGGGGGATAAGCCTCATTGGCTAACCTTTGCCAGATTTAAACTCTCTCAATATATACTGTTAGCTGCCAGAATCCATATAGCTTACAAATGGCGATCTGACTCGCTGTCTTTCCAAGTTGTTATTGAGAGGATTAATAAAATCATGGTCTCTGAAAAGCTGTCGGCTGTCCGTTCCGACACATTCCTAACTTTCGAAAAGGTCTGGGAACCTTGGCTATCTTCCTCACATGCCCCAGATTTAAGATATAGTGTCTCTCTTTGATACTGATTATTTTGCTTGTCAGAACTATGTCACTGAGTTATTGCACTCTCTCCTCATGTTTAGGATCTACTCTATCCTTATTAACATGCCAAAACAATGTATATTTTGATATGCTCTTCTCCAAGAATTGTTGGTGTTTTTGTATAACATATTTTTTATTGATTAATGTAAATGCATACCCATCTATGCTAAAAACCAATAATCGCCTTTTGAAACTTATATATGGACTGAGGTGATTACATTTTATATATGGACTGAGGTGATCACATTTTATATATGGACTGAGGTGATTACATTTTATATAAGGACTGAGGTGATTACATTTATATATGGACTGGGGTGATTACATTTTATATAAGGACTGAGGTGATTACATTTTATATATGGACTGAGGTGATTACATTTTATATATGGACTGAGGTGATTACATTTTATATAAGGACTTAGGTGATTACATTTATATATGGACTGAGATGATTACATTTATATATGGACTGAGGTGATCACATTTTATATAAGGACTGAGGTGATTACATTTTATATATGGACTGAGGTGATTACATTTTATATATGGACTGAGGTGATTACATTTTATATATGGACTGGGGTGATTACATTTTATATATGGACTGAGGTGATTACATTTTATATATGGACTGAGGTGATTACATTTTATATATGGACTGGGGTGATTACATTTTATATATGGACTGGGGTGATTACATTTTATATATGGACTGGGGTGATTACATTTTATATAAGGACTGAGGTGATTACATTTTATATATGGACTGGGGTGATTACATTTTATATAAGGACTGAGGTGATTACATTTTATATATGGACTGAGGTGATTACATTTTATATATGGACTGAGGTGATCACATTTTATATAAGGACTGAGGTGATTACATTTATATATGGACTGAGGTGATTACTATTTATATATGGACTGGGGTGATTACATTTTATATAAGGACTGAGGTGATTACATTTATATATGGACTGAGGTGATTACATTTTATATATGGACTGAGGTGATTACATTTTATATAAGGACTGAGGTGATTACATTTTATATAAGGACTGAGGTGATTACATTTATATATGGACTGAGGTGATTACTATTTATATATGGACTGAGGTGATTACATTTTATATAAGGACTGAGGTGATTACATTTATATATGGACTGAGGTGATTACATTTTATATATGGACTGAGGTGATTACATTTTATATAAGGACTGAGGTGATTACATTTTATATAAGGACTGAGGTGATTACATTTCTATATATGGACTGGGGCGATTACATTTTATATATGGACTGAGGTGATTACATTTTATATAAGGACTGAGGTGATTACATTTTATATATGGACTGAGGTGATTACATTTTATATATGGACTGGGGTGATTAAATTTTATATATGGACTGAGGTGATTACTATTTATATATGGACTGGGGTGATTAAATTTTATATATGGACTGACTGAGGTGATTACATTTTAGATTTTCAATCATTTCTGACCCAAGTCTACCTGGGCAGGATCTAATGTGCCATGTGTGCCAAGAGGTCTGTAGCTGCAGAGTACAGATTATACAGACGATATATGGGTCCTGGGTTTGAATCCAACCTGGGACAACGTCTGCATAGAGTTTGTATGTTCTCCCCGTGTTTGCGTGGGTTCCTCTGTTTTCCTTCCACACTCCAAAAATATAGAGATAGGTAATTTGGTACTTATAAAATTTAGTCCCTGTGTGCACTCCACATCTTTTTTGGCCCCACTGAAATAAATGGGTCATCCGGATGCAAACCAAAAATATGGTGGTGCAAATGGACCTTAGGTGTGATCTGTCCCTAACCCTGGGTTCACACCTGAGCGTTTTACAGCTCGTTCAAACGCGCTGTAAAACGCTTAAGACATGAAAACCAATGCTTCCCTATGGGAAGGGTTCACACCTGGGCGTTTTACAGCGCGTACGAACGCGCTGTAAAACGCCCGACGCTCAAACAAGTACTTGAGCTTCTTTGGGGCGTTTTGACGCGCGTTTGTGGCCATAGGACACTGCAGTCAATGACACAAACGCGCGTCAAACGCGCGTTTACTATTACAAAAAACGCGCATAAAAACGCGCGACAAAAACGCGCGTAAAACGCGCGTTTGAGGAACGCTTAGGTGTGAACCCAGGGTTAGTGTTTTGTAGATTTTTTTTAAGTGTGTCTTTCAGTTCAGCGTGCATGTATATGAGGGAGTTGTGAGGGATAGCTGATGGCCTAGGAAGTGTTGGGATGCCCAACCTACGGCCCTCCAGCTTTAGCAAAACTACTATTCCCAGCATGCCAGGACAGCATACAGCTACTAGGGCATGCTGGGAGTTGTAGTTTTTCAACAGCTGAATGGCTGCAGGTTGAGCATTCCGGATCTAAATTATATGGACATCAATGGGGGGGGGGGGGGGGGGCAGCCTAGAGCAGCATGAACACTAAATACGGCCCTGTGTTTGCCAGCGTCTTCCTCCTCTCTTCCCAGTGAATGCACGTACATACACGGCCAAACCAAATGTGTATGTGGAGGAGGTTGGAAGAGGTAGTTGTCAGTCGAACAGCATTGTGTATGGACACAAACAGAAAACCGAAGAAGTGACAATATTTACAATGTTTGTCTTGACTTGTATATTATCTGTGCATGGTTGTGTGCACAGACAGCAAATGTTTGCCCAAAGCAGTGGGTGACTAACAAGAACAAAATCCTTATGGCTTAACAGAAAGAAGTGCCATGTACGACTAAGGCCTCCTGCACACGAACGTTTTTTTACACGGTCCGCAAAAACGGGGTCCGTAGGTCCGTGATCCGTGCCCGTTTTTTCTTCCGTGGGTCTTCCGTGATTTTTGGAGGATCCACGGACATGAAAAATGAAAAAAAAATCTAAGTCAAGTTTGCCATTGAAATGATAGGAAAAAACGGACACGGATCACGGACACGGATCACGGACACGGATGACAATCTTGTGTGCATCCGTGATTTTCACGGACCCATTGACTTGAATGGGCCCGTGAACCGTTGGCCGTGAAAAAAATAGGACAGGTCATATTTTTTTCACGGCCAGGAAACACGGCTCACGGATGCGGCTGCCAAACGGTGCAGTTTCTGATTTTTCCACGGACCCATTGAAAGTCAATGGGTCCGCAAAAAAAACGGAAAACGGCACAACGGCCACGGGTGCACACAACGGTCGTGTGCAGGAGGCCTAAGGCTACTTTCACATTTGCGTTTGGTGTGGATCCGTCATCGATCTGCACAGACGGATCCGTTCAGATAATACAAACATCTGCATCCGTTCAGAACGGATCTGTTTGTATTATCTTTAACAAAGCCAAGACGGATCGGTTTGTATTATCTTTAAAGGGACACTGACAGGCCGAATAAGCATAATTAGCTGTATATATGTATGCACGGGTCTTCTATTGTGTAATAAAAACATATAAGTCTAACCCCTGTCCACCTTATGAATGCTGTAAAATGATGTTTTATAACCTGATAGAATTGCTCGTCTTTCTGCCCAAGGGGCGGCATTTCAGCTTTACTTCTGCCCAGGCAGCCGCCCCCAACCGCCATTTTAAAGCGCCGCCCAGCTCATCAATATTCACTTCGCTGGGCGGCTTCTGCTGTCCCCGACGTTCCGAGATCCGGCGCATGCGCCCGGCACCCTCACTGGCCGGGATCACATTGTGCCTGCGTCCCCTCTGCTTCTTTGAGGCCGCTTCAGCCTCTGCGTTCTGCGCCTGCGCCAGGCACTTTTCTCAGCAGTGCGGAAGCCACCCAGCGAAGTGAATATTGATGAGCTGGGCGGCGCTTCAAAATGGCGGTTGGGGGGCGGCTGCCTGGGCAGAAGTAAAGCTGAAACGCCGCCCCTTGGGCAGAAAAACGAGCAATTCTATCAGGTTATAAAACATCATTTTAAGGTGGACAGGGGTGTGCATACATATATACAGCTAATTATGCTTATTCGGCCTGTCAGTGTCCCTTTAACATAGCCAAGATGGATCCGTCTTAAACACCATTGGAGGACGAATCCATTTTCTATTGTGCCAGACTGTGTCATAGAAAACGGATCCGTCCCCTTTGACTTACATTACGTTTGGCTCAGTTTCGTCAGATGGACACCAAAACGGTGCAAGCAGTGTTTTGGTGTCCGCCTCCAAAGCGGGATGGAGACGGATCAGAGGCAAACTGATGTATTGTGAGCGGATCCTTTTCCATTCAGAATGCATTAGGGCAAAACTGATCCGTTTTGGACCGCTTGTGAAAGCCCAAAACGGATCTCACATACGGAAATCCAAAACGTCAGTGTTAAAGTAGCCTAAAACCTTTAGTCCTCTTGATCTCATAGATTTTTTTTCTCTACCATGGCTTAAAAGGATTGTCCAGTTTTTGAAAGAAAAAAAGTGGAGCAATATTTAAAAAAGAAAACTACTCACTTCTTCAGACCCTCGAGAAGTGTTTACATCTTAGGATCAACCCTTTTAGGCTAGTTTCACACTAGCGTTTAAAGATCTGGCAGGCTATTTTAACTATAATGGGGTCTGTGCCGGCATACATACATAATTCCTTTGGGTAGCCATCTTATATGCTTCTGGCCTATGTAAAAAGCTGTGAACTCTCATCTTCATGAAGCCTGGGTCGCCTATGATATAGATGGACACTTTTATTACCACTACTCTTTGAGGCCAGCAATAAAAGGTCATAAAGGCTATACCAGGCCCAGCTCATCCTGTCCAAGATCAGCTCGCTGTCAAGCCTGGCTGGAGCGTGACGTCATTAATTTCCAGGTCTGGTTTGAGGAGAGCTAATAGCCCTTAATTAGCTCTGGGCATAAAACCAGTCCACTTTCATATTTCATTTATGAATCAACTTATGCCCATTCTGACACCAGATCCAGGCTCTACAGAGTATTGTGGTTAGTTGGGTATCAAATATGACTAGAGGATGTGATTCCTTAGCTGACCTATGGGTGGTAGAAGAACTACAGGTCCCAGCATTACCGTGTGTGGTCTCATTCTGTAGGTAAATAAATAAGGATCGCAAATATGTATTCTGTATAACAATATGCCGATGTATCAAGGAGATATGGGCTTAAGTATAATCCTCATTGTAGGAACTGAACTTTGATGGGGTCATAAAACACTTGGGGGCTGGGGCGTAGCGTGGGGGGGGCCAGGGGGGCCGTTGCCCCGGGCGCCAAATTGTAGGCGGCGCCAGGCAGAAGGCAGTAAAATGAGGGTGATGGAAGCCTATGGCTCCCATCCCCTCCGTTCCGCCTGGCCTCAAGCTTTAAAACGCAGTAGAGCGGCGCAGGAGTCCAGGAGATCGTGATTATATGACCGTGACCTCCTGCGCCGGGTCTCGCGAGATGACGCGATGACGCGGCGCAGGAGGCCACGGTGATGTGTTCCTGACTGCCTGCGCCGGGTCTCGCGAGATGACGCGATGACGCGGCGCAGGAGGCCACGGTGATGTGTTCCTGACTGCCTGCGCCGGGTCTCGCGAGATGACGCGATGACGCGGCGCAGGAGGCCACGGTGATGTGTTCCTGACCGCCTGCGCCGGGACGCCCAAGCAAAGACTGCAAGAGGTGATAAAGAGAGGTGAGTACTTTTTTTTTTTTTTTTATGTAAGTACTGGTCTGGGGGCCATACTGGGGGCACTATGGAGGTGGCCAGTATATTTAAAGAATGGGTACCGTTTTATATTATACAGAGGGGCCATGATACATTATACAGAAGGCCATTATATATTATAGTTATACAGAGGGGGCCATAATAAATAATAATTATACAAAGGAGCCATTATATATTATACAGAGGGGCCATTATAATAATACAGAGGGGCCATTATATATTATAATAATACAGAGGGGCCATTATATATTAGAATTATACAAGGGGGCCATAATATATAATAATTATACAGAGGGCCCATTATTAATAGCCTCTCTGTATAACTATAATATATAATGGCCCCTCTGTAATATTAGGATATATAATGGCCCCTCTGTATTATTATAATATATAATGGCCCCTCTGTATAATATATAATGGCTCCTTTGTATAATTATTATTTATTATGGCCCCTTCTGTATAACTATAATATATAATGGCCTCTCTGTATATTATATATAGTGACCCCTCTGTAATATTAGGATATATAATGGCCCCCTCTGTATTAATATTATATATATATAATGCCCCTCTGTATAATTATTATATATAATGACCCCTCTGTAATATTAGGATATATAATGGACCCTCTGGATAATTATTATATATAATGGCCCCCTCTGTATTATTAGGATATATAATGGCCCATTATATATCCTAATATTACAGAGGGGTCATTATACAGAGTGGGGCATTATATATAATAATAATAACTAATATTAATAAAACTCTGCAGAGATGTGACGTGGCTGAAAGAAGGTGTCATGGCGGTCTTATCTCTGAATGAAGATGCTGAGGAAAGTCTACATCACAGGAGACGTCACTGGATGGATGAGGTATGTGGTGCTGTATTATACTGTATATTTTGTAGTGATGTATGTAATGTCCAAACACATATTTGTTATACGGTAGGGTTGGGGGGGGGGGGGGTGGATTGAGAATTTGGCGCATCCCTACTGCATCCTGGCCCCAGACTTCAGGTCACACTGTGCGTGTTCTGAATTCTGGGGCCTTATACCCATCTACTACATCATCTGTACTTAGAGCGTTGTCACCATGTTATCTGTGGTGTTACATAGGACTGCTACATTAGCTGTAAAAGGGGCGTGTCCACAGGTTGGGAGGGGGGGCGCAATACATGGCTCGCCCCGGGTGCTGGCAACCCACGCTACGCCACTGCTTGGGGGCAATCCCTAGGATTCACAGTCACTCTGCTGCCATTGGCTGACAGGAGTAAGTCTCCTACCCATGGCAGAGTTCATAAAAATCCATGCACAAGGACAGAGGAGAGAGACCCATGGAACATCACCAGACACTTAATTGGACATTGACAGCATATCCCTGTATCAGAAGAACTTTGAGGGTCTCCCCTGATACATACTGAAAAGGGGTTTGCAAGGATTCAAAAAGGACATATGAACGACCATCTGAAACCCTCCAGAGAAACTAAGTATTCTTTCATCTTTTTCCCTTTCATTTGAACTGTCGTGATTATTTATATTGTTATTATTATTCTGTAGATTTATAGTCATTTTCATTAGATTTGTATGCACTGCTTTTTACCGCTTATTAAAGATTATAAAATCTAAGTAGCCAAGTCTTCCATATTCTAAGCTGCTGAACAACGTACCTTGCCTTTGAAGAGACGTTACCAGGTAGTTAGTTAAATTGCATTTAGGAATTGTAGCTGGGGGTGATTGACTGCGGTTGGTCAGTAAGTGATATCCAGTTCATCCACTGATCTGTGTGATAGTGAATGACCCGGATAGTCGGCTCGTGGACCGGGAACCCACGTGGTGGCAGTTACCGAAGTGTAGTGGGGGGTGTTAGCCGAGTGGTAATACCCCGGTCACGTGAGGTCTCTGTGTGTGCGCAGACTCCGTCACAGACCACTACGTCAGAGCTGTGGGATCCGGAGCGGTCGGATCCATAGTTCGTGACATTTTTATGGTGGCAGCTTACGGGATTCTGTATGCTTAGAATATTAGTGCATGAAGTTATGTCCATAACTCTATGTCCATAACTCTGTACTAAAGGATTGAAAAATTCTGGAAGACGAAGCACAGTGCATTAGTTTTGATAGAATAATAATTCACGACAGTACCCTCCCCTCTCTCTTGTTTTCTGTCCTATCTTTTATTTGGCAATAATGTCCGAATCCGTGAATTATGACGTCCTGAGCGTGGCTGATATCACAGCTCTGTGTGAGCACAAAGGCATCCAAGTATATGGGAAAAATAAGACTGTCCTTATCCAGGAGTTATGTGCACGGAGGAGTCAAGAGTCATCCCTGCAGGATTCAGAGAATGGAGGAGACTCTGGGGCCCCTGAGCCAGGTGACCCCTTCCAGAATGAGGATGATGAACTGGGAGGAGGACAGCCTGCTGGGGCTTGCAGTCCTCTAGCTGGACATAACTCTGTCTCTATGTCATCCCAAAATGGTCTGGACCAACTAATGCTCAGTAACCCGGACTTATATTTTCGGCTGCTGGAGGCACGTCGTGCAGAGCGTAAGGCTGAGCTCGAGGCTGCAGAGCGCAAGGCTGAGCTCGAGGCTGCAGAGCGCAAGGCTGAGCTCGAGGCTGCAGAGCGCAAGGCTGAGCGCGAGGCTGCAGAACGAGAACGGGAAGCTGTCCGCAGGCATGAACTGGACCTGGCCCGAGTACAGCTTCAGGGGTCCGACCGGCATGCCACATCCACAGGCCCATCCCTGATGGTCAAGCCAAAACTGTCTGTGATGGAGTCTGAGAACTGTGACATTGATCTTTTCCTGCATGCTTTTGAAACCTCATGCCAGCAGTACCAGGTACCAGAGCCACAGTGGGCGGGACATCTAATGTCCGCACTGAAGGGCAAAGCTATGGAGGCCCTGGTCGGACTACCATTAGCAGAGCGTACCAGTTACACGGTCATCAAAAAGGCTATTCTGGTCAAGTACCAGCTGACTCCAGAGACTTACCGTTTACGGTTCCGGTCCCTGCGGAGAGGGCCCGGAGATACTTTTATGGACCATCTGGGCAAGTTGCAGACCACCTTCCAACAGTGGTCTGATCCCCTCACAGAGGACACCAAGCAGTCCCTGGCGGATCTGATGGTCCGAGAACAGTTTGTCTCCAATTGCCCCACGGATGTGCAAAAATATGTATGTGAGCACAAGCCGAAGAGTGCGCGAGAGGCGGCTGAGCTAGCCGATGAATACATCGCCATGCCCAGCACTCGGGCATTCAAAGACACTCTGTCCCGTCTGGGAGGAACCTCTTCATCTGCTTCTTCCTCCCGGCCAGCTTTGTCGGTTCCTGTCCAGCGACCCTTTCACAGGCCTGCACAAAGACCGGAAGGAGTCAAGCCAGCACCGACAGACGTGCGCAAGTGCTATGCGTGCGGCAAGCCAGGACACCTCAGCCACTCGTGCCCGGAGAAGAAGACAGCACCCCCTGGCAAGCTTGCCCGCAACCCATCATCTGTGCTGTTAGTGAATGGAGCTGCAAGACACACCGCAGACAACCTACAGTCGGTTACTGTGGGCAACCGATGCACCACAGGCTTCCGCGATACAGGAGCCGAAGTCACACTAGTTCGGCCTGAACTAGTGGATGACGCAGACCTTATTCCCGGCAAAAGCCTCACCATCACGGGAGTTGGGGGGGTGAGCCCTAATGTTCCCCTAGCTCGTGTTTTCCTTGATTGGGGGGCTGGGAGTGGAGTAAGGGAGGTGGGAGTCTCTGCGGAGATCCCCACAAATGTTTTATTAGGCACTGACCTAGGACGATTGGTCTCGTGCTACGTGCCCCCTGGAAGCACACCGGACTCACCCGTCCCTATGGAGGTCCCTGGACATCCCGAGGTACTGTGCAAGGATGTTTGCGTAACATCAGATAACCTTGGGGATGGACCGCGGGAGGTGGGAGGTGGGGTGTGTGGGAGCAGTTCTCCTATGACAGGAGATGTAGAGGGGATGGCGGGTGTATGTACACAGGTAGCAAACATGTGTTTAACTGATTCAAGTTGTGCAAATGTTAAATGTGATGACATTATTGTGCCTGTGTTGCCCGTCACTCGCAGGGCTGCAAAAGCCGCAGCGGAACGCTCCATTGGGGAAGAGCAAGTGGAAGTGTCCCCTTCCACCGGTTCGGACCCCGTGGACTTAACCGCGTCAGAGCCTCAGCCACTGTCCCTGTTCGCCACAGGACAGCTGGCTGGGACTTGTAGTGCCGCCTTTGAGCAGGCCCTGCGAGATGACCTTACCTTGGAGCAGCTAAGAGGGTTAGCTGCCAGCCCTCCCACTGAGGGAGACAAATACCGAGTGTGTTGGGACAATGGGAAACTGTATAAGGAGGACATCTCCCACAGTGACAGTAGGGTGGGGCCACTCAAGAGGCAGCTCATTGTACCTGTGCAGTTCAGGGAACAATTACTGCAAGTGGCTCATGAGATCCCCTTAGCTGGTCACCTGGGAATAACCAAAACAAAGTCCCGGGTGATGCAGAATTTTTTCTGGCCTGGCCTCGGGGCAGATGTCGCCAAGTACTGCAGGTCCTGCGACACCTGTCAGCGAGTTGGCAAAGCAGGAGACCGTCACCGAGCTCCATTGAATCCCTTACCAATAATTGATGAACCCTTCAGGAGGGTGGCCGTGGACATCATTGGTCCCCTGGCCATCCCCAGCAGTTCGGGTAAACGGTTCATATTAACCCTGGTGGATTACGCGACGCGCTACCCGGAAGCAGTGGCGTTATCCTCCATTAGGGCGGACAAGGTTGCAGACGCCCTGCTGGGGATCTTCACGAGAGTGGGGTTCCCAGCTGAGCTTCTCAGCGACCAAGGACCTCAGTTCATGTCTGAACTAATGCAGGGGCTCTGTAGGAAAATACAGGTGAACCATATCGTAGCCAGCCCTTACCACCCACAAACAAACGGCCTCTGTGAGCGCTTCAACGGGACGTTGAAGCAGATGCTGAAGACGTTTGTGGAGGCGCAAGGGAAGGACTGGGAACGATATCTACCTCACCTGCTATTTGCCTACAGAGAGGTTCCCCAGGAGTCAACCGGGTTTTCGCCCTTCGAACTCCTGTATGGTCGACGAGTAAGAGGTCCCCTAGACCTAATCAGAGAGTCTTGGGAAGGCAGGGTTGCCGGAACTGAAGTCTCAGTAGTAGACTATGTCCTCAGGTTCCGAGACAAAATGGAGTCGCTGGTAGGTCTGGTACAGGAGAATATGGTGCAGGCCCAAAGCAAACAGAAGCAGTGGTATAACCGCACTGCCCGAGAGAGAATCTACCAGGAGGGGCAGAAGGTCTATGTCCTGCTGCCAATGCGGCAAAACAAACTGCAAGCTGCATGGGAAGGGCCGTACCCCATTGTCAAATGTCTGAGTAAGGTAAATTATGTGGTGGGCCTTGGAGAGGGAGGTAGGAGACAGAAGACGTTTCATGTCAACATGCTCAAGGAGCATCACGAGAGAACGCCACATGTTATGCCGGTTTGCAGCCTGCCCGAAAGGGAGGAGGCCGACCCCCTACTAGATCTGCTAGCTGACACTCGAGAGTTGGAGGTGGACTTAACCCTCAACCCTCAACTCTCGTCCCAGCAGAGATCTCAGCTCTTAGAAGTGTTGACGGCTCACCGTGACACTTTTACAGGGAAACCCGGGAGAACTCACCTTGCAGTCCATCATGTGGACACAGGTACACATGCTCCCACAAAGCAGTCCGCCTACCGTGTCTCACTGGAGGTCCAGGCAGACCTCAGGAGAGAGATCGAGGAGATGAAGCAGCTCGGGGTCATTCGGAAATCCCACAGCGCTTGGGCCTCACCGGTGGTTCTGGTCCCGAAGAAAGATCAGACAACCAGGTTCTGTGTGGACTATCGGAAACTGAATGCCATCACAACCTCGGATGCTTACCCCATGCCCAGGATTGATGAACTGTTAGATAAGTTGGCAGGAGCCAGCTACCTGACAATCATGGACCTGAGCAGGGGGTATTGGCAGATTCCCCTGACCTCGGAGGCTCAGGAGAAGTCGGCCTTCATCACCCCTTTCGGCTTATACGAATTTACTGTAATGCCGTTTGGGATGAAGAATGCGCCAGCCACCTTTCAAAGGCTTGTGAATGACTTACTGGAAGGACTAGAAGAATGTGCTGTCGCCTATTTAGACGACATTGCCGTGTATAGCCCCACGTGGAAGGAGCATCTGGTGCACCTGTCGCAAGTACTGGACAAACTTGCTGCGGCTGGACTAACTGTTAAGCCTAGCAAATGCCAGCTGGGCATGAATGAGGTCACTTACTTAGGCCACAGAGTAGGAGGAGGCACACTGAGGCCTGAAATAGAGAAGGTGAAAGCCATTACGAGATGGCCAACACCTCTCACCAAGAAGCAGGTCATGTCTTTCTTGGGAACGGCCGGGTACTATAGGAAGTTCATCCCGAACTATAGCGCCCTGGCCAAGCCTCTGACAGACTTGACCAAGAAGAAGCTGCCCAGGACGGTGTCATGGACGCCGGAATGCGAGCAAGGCTTCCAGGCCCTGAAGGATGCACTAGCCAGTGCTCCTGTGCTTCAGGCCCCAGATTTCACTCGGAAGTTTGTGGTCCACACGGATGCTTCCGCCTTTGGTCTGGGTGCAGTCCTGAGTCAGGTGAACCAGGCCGGGGAGGAGCATCCTGTACTATACCTGAGCCGTAAGTTACTGGCCAGGGAGACCAGCTACTCCACAATAGAGAAGGAGTGTTTAGCTATTGTGTGGTCCCTGCAAAAGCTACAACACTACCTGTATGGACGCAATTTCACAGTGATCACTGATCACAATCCCCTCAGCTGGTTGGCACGTCTCGCAGGAGACAATGCGAAACTGCTGAGATGGAGCCTGATTTTGCAGCAGTACAACTTCACCGTGCAGCACAGAAAAGGTAGTTTACATGGAAATGCCGACGGGTTGTCGCGGCAGGGAGAATCGACCGGAGATGGCTGGGTTGCTGTGGGATAGGCTTGTGGCCATTTCCCCAGGCAACCTTTTAAAAGAGGGAGGTGTGCCGGCATACATACATAATTCCTTTGGGTAGCCATCTTATATGCTTCTGGCCTATGTAAAAAGCTGTGAACTCTCATCTTCATGAAGCCTGGGTCGCCTATGATATAGATGGACACTTTTATTACCACTACTCTTTGAGGCCAGCAATAAAAGGTCATAAAGGCTATACCAGGCCCAGCTCATCCTGTCCAAGATCAGCTCGCTGTCAAGCCTGGCTGGAGCGTGACGTCATTAATTTCCAGGTCTGGTTTGAGGAGAGCTAATAGCCCTTAATTAGCTCTGGGCATAAAACCAGTCCACTTTCATATTTCATTTATGAATCAACTTATGCCCATTCTGACACCAGATCCAGGCTCTACAGAGTATTGTGGTTAGTTGGGTATCAAATATGACTAGAGGATGTGATTCCTTAGCTGACCTATGGGTGGTAGAAGAACTACAGGTCCCAGCATTACCGTGTGTGGTCTCATTCTGTAGGTAAATAAATAAGGATCGCAAATATGTATTCTGTATAACAATATGCCGATGTATCAAGGAGATATGGGCTTAAGTATAATCCTCATTGTAGGAACTGAACTTTGATGGGGTCATAAAACACTTGGGGGCAATCCCTAGGATTCACAGTCACTCTGCTGCCATTGGCTGACAGGAGTAAGTCTCCTACCCATGGCAGAGTTCATAAAAATCCATGCACAAGGACAGAGGAGAGAGACCCATGGAACATCACCAGACACTTAATTGGACATTGACAGCATATCCCTGTATCAGAAGAACTTTGAGGGTCTCCCCTGATACATACTGAAAAGGGGTTTGCAAGGATTCAAAAAGGACATATGAACGACCATCTGAAACCCTCCAGAGAAACTAAGTATTCTTTCATCTTTTTCCCTTTCATTTGAACTGTCGTGATTATTTATATTGTTATTATTATTCTGTAGATTTATAGTCATTTTCATTAGATTTGTATGCACTGCTTTTTACCGCTTATTAAAGATTATAAAATCTAAGTAGCCAAGTCTTCCATATTCTAAGCTGCTGAACAACGTACCTTGCCTTTGAAGAGACGTTACCAGGTAGTTAGTTAAATTGCATTTAGGAATTGTAGCTGGGGGTGATTGACTGCGGTTGGTCAGTAAGTGATATCCAGTTCATCCACTGATCTGTGTGATAGTGAATGACCCGGATAGTCGGCTCGTGGACCGGGAACCCACGTGGTGGCAGTTACCGAAGTGTAGTGGGGGGTGTTAGCCGAGTGGTAATACCCCGGTCACGTGAGGTCTCTGTGTGTGCGCAGACTCCGTCACAGACCACTACGTCAGAGCTGTGGGATCCGGAGCGGTCGGATCCATAGTTCGTGACAGGGTCTAGTGGAGATCCAGCCGCAACTTGGCAAATATGCTGAGAATCAGCCGGACATGTTATGCCGGAACAGCCTGCTGAAAGGCTGTGACGCTACTGTTAAATCTAAATCCTTGAAGCTGTGCCCTTCTGTCTTGTTCCGGTTTAAACTAGGAGTCCACTGATTCAAGTTAAAAACTAACACTGTACTACTATGAATAACAAAAAAAATAATCATTTATATTTAGTTGAAGCAAAGTTTAGCAATCTTTTAATGAAAGTGATGGCACATATTTACCAGAATCCAGAAGTCTGCTTTCCGTCTTTCCAAAAAAGCTACAGCATACAAAGTCAGCAGAGTGACAAGCAATTTCAGTGTTACAGACCCTGCTGCGGGGGAGGGAATACAGATCGGACAGCCATCACTTAGCTAACATCCAGGCCAGTCTAGCTCCAGCCCTTTATCACACTGTGGATACCTATACCCACAAGTGCCTGCAACTGCCACTTAATTGTCACCTAATGAGCCACCATACCTTATCATTTGGTGACAGAAACTGCACTTTGTACCTACTACTGCTGGATGTACAACAAGTTATATTTTGCACTAAGTAAAGAGAGACTTTTATACTTTTAGTTGTAGCCTAATTCTTCAAACCACTGTTCCACCGTCCAGTACCCAGGTCTGAGGTATAACATGTCATCAGGGTGACTATCACTACAATCCTCTACAATACTACAATCGCGGTCATTGAACCCCTCAGATAACTTGGTCAATAGCAAATGTGGCATCTCAGAGGTTAGACAGAAGAAGGAGGCTCTGACCTCCTATCAGATCCCCTGCATAGAAATCGCAGGGTTCCTATTGGTTCCTATAGCAGCCTGGAGCCTTGTGAAGGCTCCCAGGCATGCAATAGCAAGATGCTTGTTAAATGGGTTATCCAGGTAAAGAAAATTAGATAGGCATCATTATCACATTGGTAGGGGTCCAAGTCCTGGTATGCCCGCTGATCAGCTGTTACAGGGAGCCACCACACTCACTGGAGCTCTGGGGAGAACAACTGGCTCCAACAGGTTTCCAAGCACAGTGCCATTCATTGTATAGCGGCTGTCCTTGGTATTGTAGGTCCGCCCAATTCACTTCAATGGGGCTCAGCTGCAACTAGGCCATGTAACTGATGTATGGTGACATCACATGGCCTAGGAAAAGTCTGTGGCACTCACAGAGTGCTGGCCTCATTTAACAGCTGATCAACTGGGGTCCTGGGTGTCAGACGCCCGCTGATCTGATATTGATGACCTATCCCGAGGATAGGTCATCATTATAAATTACCGTATAACCCCTTTAAGACCTGCTTCAGTGGTATTTTGTCTGGCAGAACGCTGGTGTTCATGCCAGAAATCCGACAGACCCTTTATAGGGAATGGGACTCATTAGGCGCTGGTAGTGTCCAGCATATGCCAGATCCAGCATAGGAACAGAAGACCAGAATTTAGCTGAAGATGTGTGCATAGACTAATAGAAGTAATGGAGTGGGTGGAAATTGCCTTATTGTAGATGAGAATAGGGTCAAGTAGTGAAAAACCTTATAAATGGATTTGCACGGTCCTTGATAGCAGATTGGTCTTTTTCCAGTGAAGGTGTCGATGTCACTGTGCATAGATGTGTAACATAGATTCTGCTATCATGAGTAAGTCAGTGGAAATGTGCAAACGCAGCCATGGGTAGGGGAGTTCTATAGCACCTTTCTTTCATCTCCGTTTAACAAAAGCAAACAGTAAAAGATAGGAAAATAGGTTTTACACAGAAACCGGCTGTTAGTTGCTCCAACCCCAAAAACTGGTTATTGTACAAATACAGTTAATGCTAATGGATGCCGGAGAGAGTTGTAAGCGCCTAGTCACCTTGCTCTCCATGAGCACTTTTACATTTGTCATACATGCTGATAGATTGACAGAAATGGTTCTTATGGGGCTCTGGTGCTGTACGTCAGAGGAGGGAAAAGTGAATAGGCGCACACCTCGCCTAAATAGCCAAGCACAATGACTGCTTCATCCCAAGAGCACACGCGACGCATCCGGAGCAAATCTGGGATGCCCGTGTGAAACTGGCCTAAATCTGTAAAATTTGGTGGTTGGCAGCCACAAACAAAAGCACTCATCTCTCTCCTGTCATACCAGTTGCAGATTTTTAGGCTACTTTCACACTAGCGTTCATAGGTCCGTTCGTGAGCTCCGTTTGAAGGAGCTCACGAGCAGACCCGAACGCCTCCGTCCAGCCCTGATGCAGTCTGAATGGAGCGGATCCGCTCAGACTGCATCAGTCTGGCGGCGTTCAGCCTCCGCTCCGCTCGCCTCCGCACGGCCAGGCGGACAGCTGAACGCTGCTTGCAGCGTTCAGCTGTCCGTGCAGAGGCGAGCGGATCCGTTCAGACTTACAATGTAAGTCAATGGGAACGGATCCGCTTGAAGATGTCACCATATGGCTCAATCTTCAAGCGGATCCGTCCCCCATTGACTTTACATTGAAAGTCTGAACGGATCCGCTCAGGCTACTTTCACACTTAGAATTTTTTTCTAAGTTATTAATGCAGACGGATCCGTACTGAACGGAGCCTCCGTCTGCATTAATATGATCGGATCCGTTCAGAACGGATCCGATCGAACGCTAGTGTGAAAGTAGCCTTACTCGGTATGACCAGTATGACAAAGGGAATTTATAGCAATTTTTTTCCAGTAACGAAATTTCTCCCCACCATTGTCAGTGGCAGTTTTAATGTAGTTTCCCAAACAGATATTGAGCGGTATATTTTAGATGGATATAGAGTTCACTCTTTTAAACACCCAAAGTGTTATTTTCTGCACAATCTTCAATTTTATTGTCGTTATGGCTATATAATACAATGGTCCCTCAAGATACAATATTAATTGATTCCAGGACGACCATTGTATGTTGAAACCATTGTATGTTGAGTAATCGGTTACAAAGCTACAAAATGTAATTCAAGATAAGAGAGAATAAAGATTTAAGAAAGATAAGCAGATAACTATGACAGATAAAACAAGTCCTTACATATAATAGTCAGGAGTAGCTGATAACTAGTATCTAATCCAGCTATTTTACCTAGAGAAGTGGCCTTGATTGGTTGGATCTGAGCCTGAGGCATTGTATGTTGAGTCTAGTTTCAACTTACGATGGGTCAGAAAAGACCATTGTATGTTGAAAATCTTGTATCCTGAAGCCATTGTATCTTTAGGGACCACTGTATTCAGCCTCATAGACAGTGGAAGATCTACCTGATCTTCCCCAAATCCCTGGTTTGTACTGTAGTACCTGTATACGGTGGACAACAGCTTTTTTACCTTTTACTGTATAGCACACTGCTGCCCTCTAGTGTCAGTCATTTATCCTGCACACGCCTCAGTGTTTCTCATTTAAGCACATACAGCTGGGACACAGTTAATCTCTAAAATGTCGCTTTGTGATAACAACGTTATCACGGATATCGATGCAAAAATACAGATTACAGTCTAGTTTCCATCCGGTTGCTGTGAAAACGTCTATTGAAAGTAGTGACAAGTGATGGTGACTCATTAGTCATTGGTTGCCTAAACTGATGGATCTCTGATAACTGTAATAAGATGGTTCAGATTGAATGGTAAAGAATGGACAGTACAATAGTATACCAGTATTTCCCCTTTTGGCTTCATGTATGAGGGGTTTGCATACAGCTGTCTGTCCCCCCCCCCCCCCCCAGATCATCAGTCTACTTTTTACACAAAATGCGCACACACCTGGTAAGGTTTCCATACAACTTTAGGGATCGTTCACACGACCGTATTGCTTTTTCAGTGTATTGCAGGCCGTTTTTAACAGACCCGTTTTTCAGTTTTTTGTTTCAGTAGTGTTTCCGGTTCTGTTCCATTTTTTCCGTATGGCATATACAGTATACAGTAATTACATAGAAAAAATTGGGCTGGGCATAAAATTTTCAATAGATGGTTCCGCAAAAACGGATACGGCAGACATACAGAGTACATTGCTGTCTGTTCCCCCCCCTAGATTATCTATCTACCTTTTACACAAAATGCACACACCTGGTACGGTTTCCATACAACTTTAGGGCTCATTCACACTACCGTATGGCTATTTCAGTGTTTTGCGGGCCGTTTTTAACGGAATCGTTGTTCCGTTTTTTTGTTTCCATTGTGTTTCCGTTCCGTTTTTCCATATGCCATAAACAGTAATTACATAGAAAAAATTGGGTTGAGCATAACATTTTCAATAGATGGTTCCGCAAAAATGGATTGGATACAGAAGACATACGGATGCATTTCCGTATGTGTTCCGTTTATTTGCTGACCCATTGACTTCAATGGAGACACGGAACGTGATTTGCGGGTAATAATAGGACATGTTCTATCTTTGAACGGAAATACGGAAACGGAATGCATACGGAGTACATTCCGTTTTTTGTGTGGAACCATTGAAATGAATGGTTCCGTATACGGAACAAAAAAAACGGCCCGTATACGGAATGCAAAAAACGTTCATGTGAACGAGCTCTTAACAGTAGTTAGCCGAAACGATCTTCCTTGATTCCTCTATACCAGTGATGCTCAACCTGCGGCCCTCCACCTGTTGTAAAACTACAGCTCTCACGATGCCCTTTTAGGAGAATGATGGGCCCGGAGTTGTAGTTTTGCAACAGCTGGAGGACCGCAGGTTGAGCATGCCTGCTCTATACACTGACATGCTCACTTCGGCTGATTGTGTGTGTTTCAATGGTGAAAGATGAGAAAGATGCTGCTGGACATCTCTGGCAGTGGCTTATCTCCCTGAAGAACAAGGACTGAACGATGAAACTCAATATGCCCGATCCTTCTCTCCCTCAGCGTTATCTGTCGATGGAGAGTCACACGTTAGACTATCAACCAGTCCCATCGAAAATGGTGGGTCTGGCCGACAATAGACTACTGTGTATGGAGGCCTTTACTTTCATATGCTCAGTCAGAGGTCACAATACCACTTGTACAGGTTCATAGATGCCTTTACAATCATTTTTACACTTTGCAAAGAGTCACATGCATACAGTGCATTCAGAAACTCTTTTGTTATGTTGTTGCATTGTGCTAAAATATTTTTTTTGACAATTCTCCCAATATTCTGCACTCAATACTCCATAATGACAAAGTGATGACTGAATATTAGAAATCTTTCTAATTTATTGAAAATAAACAGGATTTATTGAAAATAAACAGGATCGCGCTTGAGTCCGCGCGATAGACGGGATCGCGCTGCTACTGAGGCCGACGGCGCATGCGCTGCCTGTACAAGCGCGGTCCCAGCGACTGAGCCGGGTGTCAATTAGACTGCATAGAGGCGGGGTTAGGGCAGGGGAGTTACAGCCTGGAGTGAGGGAAGGGCTACCCCCTTGACTTCTATCGTGACTTGTGGAGCTGGAGAAGAGCACTTTATAAGGCGATTTTTTCATGCATATACAGTACAGACCAAAAGTTTAGACACACCTTCTCATTCAAAGAGTTTTCTTTATTTTCATGACTATGAAAATTGTAGATTCACACTGAAGGCATCAAAACTATGAATTAACACATATGGAATTATATGCATAACAAAAAAATGTTTGAAAAAATATGTCATATTCTAGGTTCTTCAAACTAGCCACCTTTTGCTTTGATTACTGCTTTGCACACTCTTGGCATTCTCTTGATGAGCTTCAAGAGGTAGTCACCTGAAATGGTTTTCACTTCACAGGTGTGCCCTGTCAGGTTTAATAAGTGGGATTTCTTGCCTTATAAACGGGGTTGGGACCATCAGTTGCGTTGTGGAGAAGTCAGGTGGATACACAGCTGATAGTCCTACTGAATAGACTGTTTTGTATTATGGCAAGAAAAAAGTAGCTAATTAAAGAAAAACGAGTGGCCATCATTACTTTAAGAAATGAAGGTCAGTCAGTCCGAAAAATTGGGAAAACTTTAAAAGTGTCCCCGGGTGCAGTCACAAAAACCATCAAGCGCTACAAAGAAACTGGCTAACATGCGGACCGCCCCAGGAAAGGAAGACCAAGAGTCACCTCTGCTGCGGAGGATAAGTTAATCCGAGTCACCAGCCTCAGAAATCGCAGGTTAACAGCAGCTCAGATTAGAGACCAGGTCAATGCCACACAGAGTTCTAGCAGCAGACACATCTCTAGAACAACTGTTAAGAGGAGACTGTGTGAATCAGGCCTTCATGGTAGAATATCTGTTAGGAAACCACTGCTAAGGACAGACAACAAGCAGAAGAGACTTGTTTGGGCTAAAGAACACAAGGAATGGACATTAGACCAGTGGAAATCTGTGCTTTGGTCTGATGAGTCCAAATTTGAGATCTTTGGTTCCAACCACCATGTCTTTGTGCGACGCAGAAAAGGTGAACGGATGGACTCTACATGCCTGGTTCCCACCGTGAAGCATGGAGGAGGAGGTGTGATGGTGTGGGGGTGCTTTGCTGGTGACACTGTTGGGGATTTATTCAAAATTGAAGGCATACTGAACCAGCATGGTTACCACAGCATCTTGCAGCGGCATGCTATTTCATCCGGTTTGCGTTTAGTTGGACCATCATTTATTTTTCAACAGGACAATGACCCAAACACACCTCCAGGCTGTGTAAGGGCTATTTGACCATGAAGGAGAGTGATGGGGTGCTGCGCCAGATTACCTGGCCTCCACAGTCACCGGACCTGAACCCAATCGAGATGGTTTGGGGTGAGCTGGACCGCAGAGTGAAGGCAAAAGGGCCAACAAGTGCTAAGCATCTCTGGGAACTCCTTCAAGACTGTTGGAAGACCATTTCAGGTGACTACCTCTTAAAGCTCATCAGGAGAATGCTAAGAGTGTGCAAAGCAAAAGGAGTCTACTTTGAAGATCCTAGAATATGACATATTTTCAGTTGTTTCACACTTTTTTGTTATGTATATAATTCCACATGTGTTAATTCATAGTTTTGATGCCTTCAGTGTGAATCTACAATTTTCATAGTCATGAAAATAAAGAAAACTCTTTGAATGAGAAGGTGTGTCCAAACTTTTGGTCTGTACTGTACATGGCAGAAAAGCGGGACAAGACTGTATGATAACACAATGAGGATGATCTATAAGGTACTTTTGATAGTTTATTAAGTGAAATGCAGGTGAAAGGTTCGCTTTAAGCCACTCCTTAAAGAGGACCTTTCACTACAATAAAAAATCTAAACTAAGCATACAGACATGGAGAGCGGCGCCCAGGGATCTCCCTGCACTTACTATTATCCCTGGGCGCCGCTCCGTTCTCCCGGTATAGGCTCCGGTATCTTCAGATTTTCGGCTCAACCGGGAGGAGCCTGCTCTTGTTCTCCTGGGCGTCTCCTTCTCCCAGGCTGGAGTGCTGGCCAATTGCAGCACTCAGCTCATAGCCTGAGAGAAAAAAAACCTCTCAGGCTATGAGCTGAGCGCTGCGATTGGCCAGCGGTACAGCATGGGAGAAGGAGACGTCGGCAGGCTCCACCCAGTTGAGCCGAACATATGAAGATACCGGAGCCTATACCGGGGGAACGGAGCGGCGGCCAGGGATAATAGTAAGTGCAGGGAGATCCCTGGGCGCCGCTCTTCATGTCTGTATGCTTAGTTTCGATTTATTGTAGGTTAGATTTTATTGTAGTGAAAGCCAAGCCATTGTCTTGTTTGAAGGTAAACCTTTGGCCCAGTCTGCAGTCCAAAGCACTGGTTCAGATTTTCATTAAGACTATATCTGTACTTTGCTCCACTAGGGTACTTTCACACCTGCGGCAGAGGATTCTGGCAGGCAGCTCTGTAGCCGGAACTGCCTGCTGGATCCGTAAAAACGTATGCAAACTGATGGCATTTGTCAGACTGATCAGGATCCTGATCCGTATGACAAATGCATTGAAATGCCGGATACGTCTCTCCGGTGTCATCCAGAAAAACAGATCCGGCATTTATTTTTTTCACATTTTTTGCGGTTTGAGCATGCGCAGACCGCAATGCCAGATTCGTTTTGCCGGAACACTCGGGGCCGGATCCAGCTATAATGCATGTCAATGGGAAAAAATGCATGTCAATGGGCATTCCGGCAAGTGTTCCGGAATTTTGGACAGAGATAAAACCGCAGCATGCTGCGGTATTATCTCCGTCCTGAAAAGTCAAAAAGACTGAACTGAAGACATCCTGATGCATCCTGAACGGATTGCTCTCCATTCAGAATGCATTAGGATAAAACTGATCAGTTATTTTCCAGTATTGAGCCCCTAGGACTGAATTCAATGTCGGAAAAGAATAACACTAGTGTGAATGTACCTTAACCGCCTCCGGACCGCCTAACGCAGATGTGCGGTCCGGGCGGCAGCGCTGCGCACAGTGACGCATATACGCGTCATCTCGCGAGACGCGAGATGACGCGCTATACCGGCCCGCGCATGCGCAGTTCGGGCCGGCATTTCGTCGAGGAGTAATTCGTCATCAGCTTGCCAGCCAATGATCGCGGCTGGCAAGCTGATGATTTTTAAAAAATCTAATCAGAGTGCCAGATAGCAGATCATATTTGTAAATATGATCTGTTATATGGCTGCCTGCTCCTCTGCTGGTTCTTTTCGTCGGTTGGATCCAGCAGAGGAGCAGGCTACACAGTGAGTACACCAAACACCTCATACTAGCCCCAGATCACCCCCCTGAACCCCAATTAACCCTTTGATCACCCCTTTGTCAATCACTAGTGAAAGGAAAAAAGTGATCAGTGTAAACTGTCACATTTTTTTTCCACTGGTATTGACCGTTAGGTTTTAGGTATAGTTTAGGCCCCTTGGTTAGGTAGTTTAGGGATCGGTTAGCGCCCAGCCCACCGCACCGCAGTCACTGATTCGCTGATTAGCATATCGCTAATCAGCATTTGTACTTTTATAGTATCTGGAAGTGATCAAAACTGATCACGGTCAGATCTATAATTGTATTAGTGTCACTTTAGCTCGCCCTCCACCCAAAACGCAGTGTTTGCCCGATCAGGCCTGATCGGTCGCCCACACGTGCGTTCACCCACGCCCGCCCCACCGCGGCGATAAAAAAATCAGTTTTGATATTTTTTATCAACCGCAGCGGCCTCCGGTACTTCGCTAGCCTCCCCTTTGTAAGACAGGCTTGCTTTTTTTTCTTGGGTAGTCTCAGGGAATACCCCTAAATTTAGTTGCCCAAAATGTCAAACAGGGGGTATTCTTCTGAAGAGGCCTACAGGCTTCTGACCCAGTCGGATGAGGAATGGGAACCCTCATCTGATGAATCCAGCGGGTCAGAATACGAACCTGTAGAAAGCAGTGGCTCTCTGACCCAAAGTTCGGACGAGGAGGCTGAGGTCCCTGATAGCACCAGGCGTACCCTGCCCCGTGTCGCTAGACCACAGGTTGCGCAGGATCCGCTTCAAGAGCAGCAGAGTGGGGCTGGTGCTGTCGGATTACGTGGTGAGGCATACACCAGCAGCCCAGCCCTCCCTGGACCTAGTACCAGCACTGCCGTAGAACATGGTGAAGTAGCGAGCACCAGAAGGGCAGTTGAAGCTGGTACGGTGGCACGTGCAGTAGTGACCCCGTCGCAGCCACCGCAAAGACGTGCCTGTAGAGCCCCTAGAATCCCTGAGGTGCTGGCAAACCCTGATTGGCAGTCCCCAACTTCAGCCGCACCTGTAGTTTTCCCTTTCACTGCCCAGTCTGGAGTTCGGGTTGAGACAGCTCAGATCGGTTCGGCCCTGGGATTTTTTGAGCTGTTCTTGACTGCGGAGCTCTTAGACATAGTTGTGGCCGAAACAAACAGGTATGCCACACAATTTATAACCGCTAACCCGGGAAGCTTTTATGCCCAGCCTTTCCGGTGGAAACCAGTCCAAGTTTCCGAAATTAAAACTTTTCTGGGCCTCCTCCTCAAAATGGGTCTAACTAAAAAGCATGAATTGCGGTCATATTGGTCCACGAACCCAATTCATCACATGCCCATGTTCTCTGCTGCTATGTCCAGGGCACGTTTTGAGGCCATCGTGCGTTTCCTGCACTTTAGCGACAACACCGCCTCCCGTCCCAGAGGCCACCCTGCTTTTGACCGGCTCCACAAAATTCGGCCCCTCATAGACCATTTCAACTTGAAATTTGCAGATTTGTATACCCCAGAGCAAAACATCTGCGTAGACGAGTCCCTGATACATTTTATCGGGCGCCTTGGCTTCAAACAATACATCCCAAGCAAGCGCGCCCGGTATGGGGTCAAATTGTATAAGCTCTGTGAAAGGGCCACAGGCTATACCCACAAATTTCGGATCTATGAGGGAAAAGATCAGACCCTGGAGCCGGTCGGTTGCCCTGACTTCCTGGGGAGCAGTGGGAAGACAGTTTGGGACTTGGTGTCACCCTTATTCGGCAAGGGGTACCATCTTTATGTGGACAATTTTTACACAAGTGTGGCCCTCTTTAGGCATTTGTTTCTAGAACGGATTGGCGCCTGTGGCACCGCGCGAACTAGTCGCGCGGGCTTCCCCCAACAGCTCGTTACCACCCGTCACTGTGTAACGAAGAACTGCTCGCGGTGAAATGGAGAGACAAGCGTGACGTTTACATGCTCTCCTCCATTCACGCAGACACGACAATACAAATTGAGCGAGCAACCCGTGTCATTGAAAAGCCCCTCTCAGTCCACGACTATAATTTGCTCATGGGAGGGGTGGACTTCAATGACCAGATGTTGTCTCCGTATTTAGTTTCCCGCAGAACCAGACGCTGGTATAAGAAGGTGTCTGTATATTTAATTCAATTGGCTCTGTATAATAGTTTTGTTCTCTACAGTAAGGCTGGGAGAACTGGATCCTTCTTAAAATTTCAGGAAGAGATCATTGAGAACCTCCTGTACCCAGGAGGTTCCGTGGCCCCATCCACCAGTGTAGTTAGCCGTCTACACGAGCGACATTTCCCCAATGTCGTTCCTGGTACCTCAACCCAACAGTCACCCCGAAAAAGATGTTGTGTCTGTAGCAGGAGTGGAATAAGGCGTGACACCCGCTATTTCTGTCCTGACTGTCCTGACCACCCTGCCCTATGCTTTGGAGAGTGTTTCCGGAAGTACCACTCACAGGTACACTATTAGCATAGGGATCATCTCACCAGGACAGGCACACAGGGCTATTAGGGCCCATTCACTCACACAGCTGCTGCAAACGTCTCCTTTCACCTGGGACAAAGTGCATAACGCACTTCGCCACATCTTTGGGCGATTTGCGCTTTGCACATTGACCCATGGGGAAGGAGAGGTTTGTTCTATAAAGGTAAAAAAAAAAAAAAAACACCAGTAAGCAAAAAGGTTAATGTTCAGTTAAAAAAGTTAAAGTTTATATATTCTGTTCCAAAGTTAATAAAATGATTGCGTTGCGGCCTGTTTTTTTTTTTTTTTTTTTTTTTTTTTACCTTCCAGGTGGACCAACCGATCGACTAGCTGCAGCACTGATGTGCATTCTGACAGAAGCATTGCGCTGCTGTCAGATTACACGCAAGTCGGTGTATGCGGCGCTGCAAGACGGGATTTCTCCTCTGCAGTAACAGATACGTTTGCCGAGGCATACGAGCTGAGGAGGAGGCGGCGTTCCTATGCTTTGGCAAACACTTTGTATATATAAAAAAAAAAATCTAAAAAAAATCCCGGCAATGATTTATTAATCCACATCGATTGATGTGAATGGAGAAATCTGGTTTGCCAGGGCATACGAGCTAAGTGGGTATGGATGTTGGGTGGAGTTCCTAGAATTTTTTATTTTTTGTCGCAAGTTAGTGGAATATGAGACTTTGTAAGGAAAAAAGAGAAAAAAAAAAATCATCATTTTCCGCTAACTTGTGACAAAAAAATAATAATTCTAGGAACTCGCCGTGCCCCTCACGGAATACCTTGGGGTGTCTTCTTTCCAAAATGGGGTCACTTGTGGGGTAGTTATACTGCCCTGGCAATTTAGGGGCCCATATGTGTTAGAAGTACTTTGCAATCAAAATGTGTAAAAAATGGCCTGCGAAATCCGAAAGGTGCACTTTGGAATATGTGCCCCTTTGCCCACTTTGGCAGCAAAAAAGTGTGACACATCTGGTATCGCCGTACTCAGGAGAAGTTGGGGAATGTGTTTTGGGGTGTCATTTTACATATACCCATGCTGGGTGAGAAAAATATCTTGGTCAAATGCCAACTTTGTATAAAAAAAATGGGAAAAGTTGTCTTTTGCCAAGATATTTCTCTCACCCAGCATGGGTATATGTAAAATGACACCCCAAAACACATTCCCCAACTTCTCCTGAGTACGGCGATACCACATGTGTCACACTTTTTTGCAGCCTAGGTGGGCAAAGGGACCCACATTCCAAAGTGCACCTTTCGGATTTCACCGGTCATTTTTTACACATTTTGATTGCAAAGTACTTCTCACACATATGGGCCCCTAAATTGCCAGGGCAGTATAACTACGCCACAAGTGACCCCATTTTGGAAAGAAGACACCCCAAGGTATTCTGTGAGGGGCATGGTGAGTTCCTAGAATTTTTTATTTTTTGTCGCAAGTTAGTGGAATATGAGACTTTGTAAGAAAAATAAAAAATAAAAAATAATCATCATTTTCCGCTAACTTGTGACAAAAAATAAAAAGATCTATGAACTCACTATGCCCATCAGCGAATACCTTAGGGTGTCTACTTTCCGAAATGGGGTCATTTGTGGGGGTTTTCTACTGTTTGGGCATTGTAGAACCTCAGGAATCATGACAGGTGTTTAGAAAGTCAGAGCTGTTTCAAAAAGCGGAAATTCACATTTTTGTACCATAGTGTGTAAACTTTTACCCAAACCATTTTTTTTTTGCCTAAACATTTTTTTTTTATCAAAGACATGTAGAACAATAAATTTGGCGAAAAATTTATATATGGATGTCGTTTTTTTTGCAAAATTTTACAGCTGAAAGTGAAAAATGTCATTTTTTTGCAAAAAAATCGTTACATTTTGATTAATAACAAAAAAAGTAAAAATGTCAGCAGCAATAAAATACCACCAAATGAAAGCTCTATTAGTGAGAAGAAAAGGAGGTAAAATTCATTTGGGTGGTAAGTTGCATGACCGAGCGATAAATGGTGAAAGTAGTGTAGTGCAGAAGTGTAAAAAGTGGCCTGGTCATGAAGGGGGTTTCAGCTAGCGGGGTTGAAGTGGTTAAAGGGGTTGTCTGGGTACAGAGATCAATCCGGACATAACCTTATTTTCACCCGGGCAGCCCCCCTGAGGCTAGCATCGGAGCATCTCTTTTGTTTATCATAACACACTGTTGGGCAGAAACTTCCGCCCGGCAGTGTGTTCGGTGATGTCACCGGCTCTGATGGGCGGGCTTTAGCACTGCCCTAGCTGTTTTACTGGCTAGGGCAGCGCTAAAACCCGCCCATCAGTGCTGGTGACGTCACCGGGCTTCCTGGCAGCCCCATGTACGTCACCAGATCTCCTAAAAATTTCTTTGTCGCGCAGGGCAAAGGAGAGCATCAGAGCATGAACTGCTCCGATGCTTAAGTCAGGGGGGCTGCCGGGGGGAAAATGGAGGTATGTCTGGGTTCAGCTCTGAACCCGGACAACCCCTATAAGCTTTTCCTCTGACCAGTCTCCCTCTCCCAGCTACTAAAAAAAACACCCCAACAGAATGATGCTGCTGCAACCATGTTTCCTTACAGACATGGAGAGCGGCACCCAGGGATCTCACTGTACTTACAATTATCCCTGGGCGCCGCTCCGTTCTCCCGGTATAGGCTCCGGTATCTTCGGTCACAAAGTTATGGTAGGCGGAGTCTGCCCTTGTTCTGTTGTAGCGCTGGCCATGCTCTGCAATGCGATTGGCCAGCGCTACTGCAGAACAAGGGCAGACTCCGCCTACCATAACTTTGTGACTGAAATCTCTGCCTACCATAACTTAGTGACCGAAGATACTGGAGGGCATAGCGGGAGAACGGAGCGGCGCCCAGGGATAATAGTAAGTGCAGTGAGATCCCTGGGTGCCGCTGTATATGTCAGGATACTTAGTTCACAATGTTTTTCCAGGTGAAAGGTCCTCTTTAAGTAGCACTAGGGCCATGGGCTATTTCTAAAAAACGACACAATCAGGGTAATAAAGACTGAGTTTTATTTCTCCTTTATCACCTGCAAAAAAAAAATTACATTTTAAAATTTCATCACTGTCATGCATTTTTTGCTAAAGGACAAAAACTCCCTAAAGGGATGTGCACACAACAGATTTTGAAATGCATTGAATAAAATCAGCACGGAATCCACAAGCTTTTTTTTTTTGTGCATTTTTTTGCATGTTTGAGGCTTTTTTTTCACACTTTTTTTAAAAAATGGCATTTCAATGCAAAGCTGCATTTTCAGCTTGAGTTTTTTGGCACGCAAAACGCACAAAAACACATGGACTTACATGGAGCTGTTTTTTATGCTTTCCATTCATTTCAAAGGGAGATTCAGCACATATTCTGCCCCAAGATAGGGCACGCTGCTTCTTTTTTCCACACTTCTTTGTTCAACATGGAAGTGCTACTTCCCACTGAAATGAAAGGGAAGCTGTTTTGAGGCATTTTTTAAGCTGATTTTGAGGCAGAAACGCTCCAAAATCTGTGCCAAAAAACTAATGGGGTCATGTATCAAACTGGTGTAAAGTAGAACTGGCTTAGTTGCCCATAGCAACCAGAGTCCACCTTTTATTTTCCAAAGGAACTTTCAAAAATGAAAGGTGGAATCTGTTTGGTTGCTATGGGCAACTAGGCCAGTTCTACTTTACACCAGTTTGATAAATGACACCATAAGGCCTCTTTCACACGGGCGAGTTTTCCACGCGGGTGCAATGCGTTGCGTGAAATGAACGCATTGCACCTGCCCTGAATCCGGACCCAATTATTTCTATGGGGCTGTGCACATGAGCGGTGATTTTCACGCATCACTTGTGCGTTGCATGAAAATTGCAGCATGTTCTATATTCAGCGTTTTTCACGTAACGGAGGCCCCATAGAAGTGAATAGGGCTGCGTGAAAATCGCAAGCACCCGCAAGCAAGTGCTGATGCGGTGCGATTTTCACGCACGGTTGCTAGGAGACGATCGGGATGGGGACCTGATCATTATTATTTCTCCTTATAACATGGTTATAAGGGAAAATAATAGCATTCTGAATACAGAATGCATAGTACAAAAGTGCTGAAGGGGTTAAAAAAAAATTAACTCACCTTAAAGGGGTTTTCTCAACAGGCTTTTTGATACTTACCTGGTCCCGGCGCGCCGTCCACTTCCTGGTTTCGGCATTCGACAGGGGGCGGGCTCCATCTTCATTGATGTCTTCTCCCGGCCGGGCCGCGCGCTGTACTGAACGCGCACGCCGAGTCCGCGCATGCGCCCTGGTGACTTCTTCCTGGCAAGTATACTATACTGGCCAGGAAGAAGTCACCAGGGCGCATGCGCGGACTCGGCGTGCGCTTTCAGTACAGCGTGCGGCCGGCCAGGAGAAGAAAAGAAAAGTCGTCTGCGATTCCTGAGAAGAGCGGTGGCTGTAACCAGGGGAGACGGAAGACAACAGTCAGGTAAGTATAGGTTTATTTTTTTCTAAGGGGTGGGGATTTGTTACAATCTACACTACAACTAACCCAAACCTGAACTTCTGTGAAGAAGTCCGGGTACCACAGTCAGTTTTTTATCATGCGCGTGCAAAACGCATTGCACCCGCGCGATAAAAACTGAACATCGGAACATAATCACAGTTAAAACTGACTGCAATTGCGTACCTACTCGCACGGGTTTGCCGCAATGCACCGGACACGCCCGTGTGAAAGAGGCCTAAGTGTGAACTGGCCCTAAGGCTCATGCACACAACTGTAGCACGGTCAGAGCCTTGTGTGGTCTGTATTTTGCGGAACGGAACGTCCTGGCCTGTATAGAACAGTCCTATTCTTGTCCTTAAAAAAGACCAGAATAGGAGATTCAGTTAAGTTTTTTGCGGGTGCCACGGAACAGTGTGCTGTCTGCATCCTGTGCACATATTTTGCAGCCCCACTGAAGTGAATGGGTCTTTATCCAACCCCCACAAAATGCAGATCAGATGCAGAACAAAAATATGTTAGTGTGCATGAGACGTTAGGCTGCTTTCACAGATTTCTGCACTTGCATTTTTTTGTTTCATTTTTTACATAGATTTCTTTAAAAAAAAATTATCACTGGCATTTTTTGTGGTAAAAATACCTCCTCCAGATAGCAGAAGGTCTAGGGGAAATATGAAACGCAGGACACAATACAATTATTATTATTATTATTATTATTTATTTATGTATTTTCTACTGGCATTTTTGTTCATTATGGGGCATTTTTAGCTTTTTATGGCCTCTTTCGAAAAATGCAGCATGCTGTAAATGTTATCATTTTTTCAACACCTCATCTAGGGGAAAAAAGCCATAAAGAAAACGTTAGTAGTAAAACACCCTGAGGGGCATTTAGTAATGTCTTTATGCTACAATAGTGGTGTAAATAAGTCACAAATTATGGCGCACGCCATATGAGTGAAATAATTTGCGACTTTTTAAGCTTCTCACCACTTTTCTGAAGTGGCAAGAAAAGGGGTGGGGCTTGGGCTGAGTTCTCAATTCAGTAAGGGTACATTCACGCTTGCGGCAGAGCATTCCGGCAGGCAGTCCGGACGCAAGCTGATGGCATTTGTCAGACGGATCCGGATGTGAATCAGTCTGACAAATGCATTGAAATACCAGATCCGTTTCTCCGGTGTCATCTGGAAAAACGGATCCGGTATCAATTTTTTATTTTTTTTTAAAGGTCTACACATGCGCAGACCGGAAATTTGGATCGGTTTTGCCGGAACACCTAATGCCGGATCCTTCAATGTAAATTAATGCAGGCATTCCGGCAAATGATCAGTATTTTTGGCCGGATTGAAAACGGCAGCATGATGCGGTATGGATAAAACTGATCAGTTTGTTTCCGGTATTGGGCTCCTGTGACGGAACTCAATACCGGAAAACGAAAACGGTAGTGTGAAAGTACCCTTATTTGATAATTTTTTTCCATCAGTGAGGCCTCATGCACACAACCGTATGTATTTTGCGGTCCGCAAAAAACACATCCACAAAAGATACGGATGACATCCGTGGGCATTTCGTATTTTGCGGAACAGAACAACTGGCCCTACTAGAACAGTACTATCCTCGTTCGTAATGCGGACAATAATAGGACATGTTCTATTTTTTTGCGGAACGGAAATACGGACATACGGAAACGGAATGCACACAGAGTAACTTCAGTTTTTTTTTGCAGACCCATTGAAATGAATGGTTTCATATATGGTCCGCATAAAAAACGGAACAGACGCGGAAAGAAAATACGTCCGTTTGCATGAGCTCTTATTGTGAGCCAAAACCATGTGCGGGTCAAAAACACAGAGCAGGTGCAAATCTTTCCATTATACCTGATCTCTGAGTAGGCTCCACTGCTGGTTGTGGCTCATAATCACTGATCAAATAACTGAGGCTACTTTCACACTGGTGTTTCTGGGTCCGTTTGTGAGATCCGTTCAGGGCTCTCCCAAGAGGCCCAAAACGGATCAGTTTAGCCCCAATGCATTCTGAATGGATAAGGATCCGTTCAGAATGCATCAGTTTGCCTCCGTTCAGCCTCCATTCCGCTCTGGAGGCAGACACCAAAACGCTCCTTGCAGCGTTTTGATGTCCGCCTAACGGTGCGGAGCCAAACGGATCCGTCCTGACTTCAATGTAAGTCAATGGGGACGGATCCGTTTTCGCTGACACAATATAGTGCAATTGAAAACGGAACGCAAAAAACGGCCCGCAAAACGGAAAAAAAAAGGTAGTGTGAAAGAGGTCTTAGGCCTCTTGCACATGAACGTTGTGTGCCGTGGCCGTATTGAATGGGTCCGCAATCACGGAGATGCGAAACGGAAGCACGGATGGGAACCCCACGGAAGCACTATGGAGTGCTTCCTTTGTCTTTCTGTCCGTGCCGCCGCACCACCAAAAAAATGCGGTGCGGACGGATCACGGACCCATTCAAGTTGAATGGGTCTTGATCCGTCCCGGCCCCCACACGAATGTTGCCTGTGCATTGGGGACCGCAAATTGCGGTCCCCAATGCACGGAACTGATGCACAGCGTTCGTGTGCAAGAGGTCTTAGGGCTCATTCACACGAACGTATTTTCGTTTTTTTGCTGACCGTATGCGGAACTATTAATTTTAATGGGTCCTCAAAATAATTGAACATCTCGTATTATTGTCCGCATTATGGACAAGGTTAGAACTGTTCTATTAGGGGCCAGCTGTTCCGTTCTGCAACATATGGAATGCACAAGGACATCATCCATATTTTTTGCGGATCCCTGTTTTGCGGACCCCAAGTGAGCCCTTAGTGAGAGGGACGGGTCTTGGTGTGACCCGCCAGATTTACTATAGTGTACGCCAGAAACTGACATAAGTTATAGCTGAAGTCTGCTTCAGCCCCTGGCAGGCATAGACTTTGGTTTCTGGCACACAGCAGGGCAGAGATACGCCTAATTTATTAAGAGGCATCTCACTCCTGCATCATTTTTGATAAATATCTAAGTAAAGTTCTTCCTTTATATTTGTCATTCCCTTTCAACCCACTTCTGGTGTTGGCTCAAAATGCTTCCACAAAAAGCAGTGTGATACCACTAGAGATGAATTTCATGTTATGAAATTCTTTCACGCTTCGTTTGGTGGTAAAAGCAGAATTGCGTTATGGATTGAGTTACCACGGACCATAACGCAATTCTATGACGGAAAGCATGGGACTGAATATAGGAGGGGCTGATGGAGGGGGTGATGTTATTTATATGGGACTGTGTATTGGAGGGGGCTGAAGAGATGGTGTAATGTTATTTACATGGGACTCTATGGTAGAGGGAAATAGTGTTATATATTGGAGGGGCGGAAGGGAGGGGAGTGATTTTATTTACATGGGACTGTATTTTGGAGGGGACAGGATAGATGGTGTGATGTTATTTAGATGGGGCTGTATGGTGGAGGGAGGAATATAACTACAGGGGGCATTATAAATACTGGGGGCACTTTAGGGTGAGCATTGTAACAGTAGGGGCAGTATAAATACTGGGGGCACTGTAAGAGCAATTTAAATCCTGGGGGCATTATAGCCATTCTTATTACCACTGAGGGAACAATAAGTGGGCCTTATTTCTACTGGGGGCTCTGTGAGGGTATTATTAATACTGGAGGGCTCTTCTACTAATGGGGGCACTCTTGTGGAGTATTATCACTGTTGGGGGCACTGTAGGGGGCAGTATTACTAATGGAAGCACTATTGTGGAGCATTATCACTGTTGGGGGCACTGTAGGGGGCAGTATTACTAATGGAGGCACTATTGTGGAGCATTATCACTGTTGGGGGCACTGTAGGGGGCAGTATTACTAATGGAGGAACTATTGTGGAGCATTTTCACTGTTGGGGGCACTGTAGGGGGCAGTATTACTAATAAGGGTATTCTAGAAGGGAATTACTATTGGTGGTACTACTAGGAGCACTATTACTATGGGGGTCACTGATATTTCTTTAGGATAGTATTTGGGGTTATTGGGGAGCACAGCAAACAGTAGGATAACACTGTGGGGATTCCAGGTTGGGAGATGATGATAGAAAAGTGTGGAAGCTAAGATGTCCGTGTGTCACACTCTGCGCAGAGACGAGGGGTGGCTGAAAGAATTTGTCCGGACCAAATGGAGAAGATGATGACAGAGAAGATCTACATTAGAGGAGACATCACCTGGGAGGCGACTTAGAAAACTGGGCCATATTCATTAGGGCTTGGGCCCTGGATCTTTTGAGACCCTAGCAATGCCCCTGGTGCACCTTTTAGTAAATTAGGAGCAATTCTTGCAATTTATCATGTCTAAAATACCCAGGCAATTATATGTAGAACCTAAGAGGTTAACCACTGCCTTATGGATGCTAGGCTGTCAGCTGGCTCTGGTGTGAAGACTCAGCATCTGTCATTTTATTTACTGAAATGATCAAGGCAAAAAAAACTATCTTGATCCAGGACATTCTTGGAAGCAAATCCCTGCAATGTGGGTTTCTATTTTTTCCTGATGAATATGAATATAAAAAAATTGCGACTATAGGCATTAACATTGGTGCACTTGGAGCAAGTGCTCCAGGCCCTGTAGTGCACCATTTCTGAGGGGGCCCCTAGTCAGCAGGTTAATTCACCCAGTTTATATGGCCCCTCCACTCACCAGTGTCTGTGTCCACAGGACACCAATACAATTGAGAAGCTGGTAGTGCCGGTGGGACATGGAAACCGTTGGTTCCCTCCCCATGATTCTGGTGCTTTTCTGTGACGTAGGCGGTCCGACGATGTTCCACAGCAGCAGACCCAGCCAGAAAAGGCACAGAGAGGCACTATATAGAAAGGGAGCACACCTATGAGGCGATATATATATATATATATATACACACACACACACAAGTACAGACCAAAAGTTTGGACACACCTTCTCAATCAAAGAGTTTTCTTTATTTTCATGACTATGAAAATTGTAGATTCACACTGAACGCATCAAAACTATGAATTAACACATGTGGAATTATATACATAACAAAAAAGTGTGAAACAACTGAAAATATGTAATATTCTAGGTTCTTCAAAGTAGCCACCTTTTGCTTTGATTACTGCTTTGCACACTCTTGGCATTCTCTTGATGAGCTTCAAGACGTAGTCACCTGAAATGGTCTTCCAACAGTCTTGAAGGAGTTCCCAGAGATGCTTAGCACTTGTTGGCCCCTTTGCCTTCACTCTGCGGTCCAGCTCACCCCATAAAAAATAAATGATGGTCCAACTAAACGTAAACCGGATGGAATAGCATGCTGCTGCAAGATGCTGTGGTAGCCATGCTGGTTCAGTATGCCTTCAATTTTGAATAAATCCCCAACAGTGTCCCCAGCAAAACACCCCCACACCATCACACCTACTCTTCCATGCTTCACGGTGGGAACCAGGCATGTAGAGTCCATCCATTCACCTTTTCTGCGTTGCACAAAGACACAGTGGTTGGAACCAAAGATCTCAAATTTGGACTCATCAGACCAAAGCACAGATCTCCACTGGTCTAATGTCCATTCTTGTGTTCTTTAGCCCAAACAAGTCTCTTCTGCTTGTTGCCTGTCCTTAGTAGTGGTTTCCTAGCAGATATTCTACCATGAAGGCCTGATTCACACAGTCTCCTCTTAACAGTTGTTCTAGAGATGTGTCTGCTGCTAGAACTCTGTGTGGCATTGACCTGGTCTCTAATCTGAGCTGCTGTTAACCTTCGATTTCTGAGGCTGGTGACTCAGATGAACTTATCCTCTGCAGCAGAGGTGACTCTTGGTCTTCCTTTCCTGGGGCGGTCCGCATGTGAGCCAGTTTCTTTGTAGTGCTTGATAGTTTTTGTGACTGCACTTGGGGACACTTTCAAAGTTTTCCCAATTTTTCGGACTGACTGACCTTCATTTCTTAAAGTAATGATGGCCACTAGTTTTTCTTTACTTAGCTGCTTTTTTCTTGCCATAATACAAATTCTAACAGTTTATTCAGTAGGACTATCATCTGTGTATCCACCTGACTTCTCCACAACGCAGCTGATGGTCCCAACCCCATTTATAAGGCAAGAAATCCCACTTATTAAACCTGACAGGGCACACCTGTGAAGTGAAAACCATTTCAGGTGACTACGTCTTGAAGCTCATCAAGAGAATGCCAAGAGTGTGCAAAGCAGTAATCAAAGCAAAAGGTGGCTACTTTGAAGAACCTAAAATATGACATTTTCAGTTGTTTCACACTTTTTTGTTATGTATATAATTCCACATGTGTTAATTCATAGTTGTGATGCCTTCAGTGTGCATTTATAATTTTCATAGTCATGAAAATAAAGAAAACTCTTTAAATGAGAAGGTGTGTCCAAACTTTTGGTCTGTACTGTATATCTAGGAGGTGCAGTTTAGAGGCACTACATATAAAGGAGGCACAGATAAGAGACACTATATACACAAGAGGCACAGATAAGAGGTGTTATATATAAAGGAGGCACAGATATAGAAGGGGTACAGAGCATGAGGTACCACTTACCAGGAGTACAGAGCAGGAGTATCACGATCGGCGTAACTGTCACATACGTGACACGGAGGGAGGAAAAGAGGGAGGCCCTGCCCTCGTGAGAGGGAAGGTGGTGACCCCTGACTCACCTTGCGGCTGGCGCCTGGCTGCCCTGTCGTCCCTAGACGGGTTCCTCACCCGTACGCCGATCACGTGCCTAAAACCCTGGCTTTCCCTAGGATGAGCCCTAGATAGTGAACAGGGCGGTGGGAACACTAGTCCGCACCACTAGCTCTAAAGGAAAACACCAAAGGGGAGGACAGACAATACAAACTAAACATATAATCCCAGGTGGGCAACAACAGGAGACAACAAAAGCCCAACAGGGATCCGGAGGGAAGCACTCTGGAACAACAACCAGATTCTCAGCTCCAGTGGGTCAGCATAGATGTCCAGGCAGGAAGCTCTATAACTGGCAACAAGAGAAGTGTGAGAGGAGAATATAAGGAGTTTGGGAGTGGCAGACAAGAAACAGCTGAGGAGGAGAAGCTACGGATCCCTGAGTGAGACAAAAAGGATAGCAAGGCAAACACAGAAAACAAACACTAAGAAACACTGTGATCTTTAGACATAGAGCGCGCAGCCACCCGCTGCGACTTCCTGACCCCGGGTATAACGGAGTCAGACGTGGCTCTTGACACCCTCGTGACAAGGAGGCACCATACACAGATGGCACGAAGTATGAGGCACCATATATGGGTTTTATAGAGTGTTTTAGATGTTGTCTTAATCCCCTTGCACTGGCGCATGATGTGCCTAATTTATGTAGAGGAGCCGGCCTCTATATAACTTAGGCGTAGCCATCGCCGGCCTAAATATACACCAGTTCCGTTGCTGGCATATATTTAGATAATTTTCTACATTTAAAGGGATTCTGTCATCAGAAATGAGGCCTATAACCTAAACATATGGCGATGTCCCTATTAATACACTGAATCCTAAAGTGACTTTATTAAATGCGCCTGTGGCTCTATAATCATAAAAAACAGGTTTATATCACCTGTCACTCACTTCAAAATGTGTCCAAGGGGACGTCTCATGGTGAAGGGTTTCCGGCTGCAGCCATCTCGTTTAGGTGCCCAGCGCCGCCTTCTGAAGTGAAATCGCCGCTCCCTCCCTTTCATTAGATCCGCCTACCTCAGTTCATCGCCTCCTCTCTAACGTCCGCTCGCTTCAGCCAGATCCCGCGCGTGCGCACTAGGTATAGTTAATTTTTTTAGTGGATGCAGTGCTTGAACGATTGCTACTACCCATTCAAACAGATGATCAGCAGGGGTGCTGGGAGTAAGACCCTCTTAACTGATATTGATGACCTATCATGAGGACAGGTCATCAATATTAAAGGGGTGTCACGGTCCCTCCCATGAGGTGAGAAGATCGGAGAGACTGGCGGCACATGAGGGTATCTGATAGTCTGTTTTTTCCTTTCAGTGTTGTGTTTGGTAATGACCACACCTCTTGTCAGGTGCAGCTTATAGTCATTACTGAGGCCCTATTTAGTGCTGATTCACACTGCTTACCATGCAGTTGATATTTCCTGCTGGAGTTGGTTGAGCTGGTGTGTTGTTCCTTTGGATATCCTGCTCCTCCATTCTGCTTTAAGCTAAGTGCATTTTGTCTTGCATTTTGTTGTTCGCTTGTGTGTTGTTGTCTAAGCCTCGGGAGATGCTGGTTCCTTCATCTGGGAAAGAACCAGTAGTCTCATTCCCTGCCACCATTTCTATGGCCTTCAAGGGTCTTCAGGGCCTAGGTTCCGGTGTATGAGTTTTTCCACCTTCAGGTTCTACTCATACTGGCAGGCAGGGCCGACTTTAATATTGATTGGACCCTGGGCAAGAATTTACTTGGGCCCCCTGGATCCCGCCTTCCCACACCCTAGCATGTGGCCACCAGAGGTGTTCCTTGGCAGTAATGTAAATACTGCCTTTTTTTTCTGAAAAGGCAGTGTTTACATTAAAAAGCTTGCAGAGACATGCTATAGACACCAGAACTACTACGTTTAACTGTTGTATTCTACTGGATCGACACAAACTTGTATGTGAACAAGGGTGTACCTCCTTAATAAGTATATCAACAAAAGAGATCTGGTACTAATAAATACCCAATAAAATGTATTCTTTATTTAGACATAAAACCGGACAAAAATACATAGATGTAGAGACCATACAGAGGGCCTGCCAGGGGTAGTCCACAACATGCACTGTGGTTACAAATGTCAGATATTACAATAATTCAACAATAGTAGTGTGAGAGTCAATATATAATAGGTCTAGGTCAGCATATAATTATACAAGCTGTCTCTAGCTATAAGTGCACTGATCTCCAAAGCCATTTAAAAAGTATATCTTCCTGAAGAAGCATCTAGCGAAACGTGCGTCGAGGATCACGCCAGCCAGAGAGAGCCCACTTTTTGTCACTGGATGGCGGGTAAGAAATAGGATTCAGATCGGTTTTTGTGCTCTTATGTTAATATCCATGGGATTTGAATGAGATCTATAAGGCATTTATAACTGACCATTTTTTAACTACGCCCCGCCGTAATCATGCCAGATACATTTGTGGTGAGAGATCAGTGCACTTATAGCTAGAGACAGCTTGTATAATTATATGCTGACCTAGACCTATTATATATTGACTCTCATACTACTATTGTTGAATTATTGTAATATCTGACATTTGTAACCACAGTGCACGTTGTGGACTACCCCTGGCAGGCCCTCTGTATGGTCTCTACATCTATGTATTTGTGTCCGGTTTTATGTCTAAATAAAGAATAAATTTTATTGGGTATTTATTAGTACCAGATCTCTTTTGTTGATATACGTTTAACTGTTGTGGTTCTGGTGACTATAGTGTCCCTTAATATAGGGGGGGGGGTGGGGGGGGGGTAAATAAGCACAAAAGTATCAAATAAAATGTCTGCATCATTATTCTAAAAATTGAAAAAGCACAACTTCTGACACAAATGCATAGTTTTTTACAATGTGCAGATAGTACTGTACTACTAACCCCTCCATCCACCCAGCACCGTTACTCACATAAAACAAGTAATATATATATATATATATATATACACACAAACCGGATTCCAAAAAAGTTGGGACACTAAACAAATTGTGAATAAACACCGAATGCAATGATGTGGAGATGGCAAATGTCAATATTTTATTTGTAACAGAACGTAGATGACAGATCAAACATTTAATCCGAGTAAATGTATCATTTTAAAGTAAAAATACGTTGATTCAAATTTTCACGGTGTCAACAAATCCCCAAAAATTTGGGACAAGTAGCAATAAGAGGCTGGAAAAAGTAAATTTGGGCATAACGAAGAGCTGGAAGACCAATTAACACTAATTAGGTCAATTGGCAACATGATTGGGTATAAAAAGAGCTTCTCAGAGTGGCATTGTCTCTCAGAAGTCAAGATGGGTAGAGGATCACCAATTCCCACAATGTTGCGCAGAAAGATAGTGGAGCAATATCAGAAAGGTGTTACCCAGCGAAAAATTGCAAAGACTTTGCATCTATCATCATCAACTGTGCATAACATCATCCGAAGATTCAGAGAATCTGGAACAATCTCTGTGCGTAAGGGTCAAGGCCGTAAAACCATACTGGATGCCCGAGATCTCCGGGCCCTTAAAGGACACTGCACCACAAACAGGAATGCTACTGTAAAGGAAATCACAGAATGGGCTCAGGAATACTTCCAGAAACCATTGTCAGTGAACACAATCCACCGTGCCATCCGCCGTTGCCAGCTGAAACTCTACAGTGCAAAGAAGAAGCCATTTCTAAGCAAGATCCACAAGCTCAGGCGTTTTCACTGGGCCAGGGATCATTTATAATGGAGTGTGGCAAAATGGAAGACTGTTCTGTGGTCAGACGAGTCACGATTCAAAGTTCTTTTTGGAAATCTGGGACACCATGTCATCCGGACCAAAGAGGACAAGGACAACCCAAGTTGTTATCAACGCTCAGTTCAGAAGCCTGCATCTCTGATGGTATGGGATTGCATGAGTGAGTGTGGCATGGGCAGCTTGCATGTCTGGAAAGGCACCATCAATGCAGAAAAATATATTCAGGTTCTAGAACAACATATGCTCCCATCCAGACGTCATCTCTTTCAGGGAAGACCCTGCATTTTTCAACAAGATAATGCCAGACCACATTCTGCATCAATCACAACATCATGGCTGCGTAGGAGAAGGATCCGGGTACTGAAATGGCCAGTCTGCAGTCCAGATCTTTTACCTATAGAGAACATTTGGCGCATCATAAAGAGGAAGGTGCAACAAAGAAGGCCCAAGACGATTGAACAGTTAGAGGCCTGTATTAGACAAGAATGGGAGAGCATTCCTATTTCTAAACTTGAGAAACTGGTCTCCTCGGTCCCCAGACGTCTGTTGAGTGTTGTAGGAAGAAGGGGAGATGCCACACAGTGGTGAAAATGGCCTCCCAACTTTTTGGGGATTTGTTGACACCATGAAATTCTGATTCAACATATTTTTCCCTTAAAATTGTAAATTTTCTCAGTTTAAACGTTTGTTCCGTGATTTATGTTCTATTCTGAATAAAATATTAGAAGTTGGCACCTCCACATCATTGCATTCAGTATTTATTCACGATTTGTATAGTGTCCCAACTTTTTTGGAATCCGGTTTGTATATATATATATATATATATATATATATAAGAAGAAAGGCAGCACTACTGTAAGATCCTCACCTGCTTTGCACTCCAGGGGAACCAAGAGGGGTCCTCGTGGAGTTGCGGGACAGGTTATGCGTGTCTCTGATGCACCAGCGCTGACCCCTTTGCGAGCCAGTGCGGAGATGCGTTCGCGTGGACGTCGGAGGGGAGGACCGTCGGAGTCCCGGGGACAGAGTGGCCAGGCGAGTGACAAGACGCCGCGGCCAGGGTTGTCTCCGGTGTCTCCTGCGACTTCCGTTTCCGCATCTGGGTCCACGCGCTCGCATACTCGCGCTGAGTCAATCATGCGTCCGTGCGTACGCACGAGGGCAGGTTCGCAAAGGGATACACGGTCGCGAGTACGCGCTTCTTATGCACTTCATCGACCAGTGGCGCATATTATACTGACTCACAAGAGCAAAGTGGATTAGGGAGCCAGCCATGGGTTAATCAACTTGTGATTGCCTTAGGCCTTGTACTCAGGTGCAGGGCAATTTGTTCACCTATGGTAGTGGACACTTGGCACCCTGGGATTGGTCAGCAGGCATTTAAAAGGAGGTCTCTCAGGGTGATCAGTGCCCACTGTTATTTTCCCTCAACCAGGTATAGGTCACAACTCCTAGTGACTGAAGACTGCCAGGAACTTTGTCCTTTACAGCGGACCCAAGATCTGGAGTGACTCGACTGCCAAGTGAACAGCATCATTCAGCACTGGTTGGGACTATTCCTGGAATCTCCTTGCCTGTTTTTTTGTTATTATTCCTTGTTACCAGCAAGTGTCCTGGACGTTTATGTTTCTGGTGAATAAACACCTTTTTGCTTTCATCACTGGTCTGTTTGTTGGTGCCTTGCATTACAGAACAGTGGGCCCAACTAACAGTTGCCATGGACAAGATCCAGCAGCAGCTGAATGAATTAACGGGAGCCGTTAACCTGCTGTTCCAACGACGCCCAAATATACCAGCAGCCGCTGCAGCGCAAATCCAAGAGCAACTGACAACTGTGATGGAGGAGGTTCAGCAGCTTATCCAGGGAGCCTCAGCACTACCCGTCACTATCGCAAGGCATCAAACAGAACCTAAGATCCCTCTGCCTGACCCCTTCACAGGAGAGCGACAGGAGTTCTTAAACTTCAGGGACTCCTGTCTCCTTTATTTCCAGTTACGACCGATGGCTTCTGGCACTCTCAGGCAGAAAATTGGGATTGTAATGTCACTGCTAAGTGGAGACCCCCAACGTTGGGCATTTAACTTGCCTCAAGACCATACAGCTTTTTCGTCAGTGGATGCCTTCTTCGAGGCTATGGCTGTGATTTACGATGACCCGGATCGTACTCGCACCGCAGAGACCAATCTTGAGCATATTCAACAAGGCCGCCGCCCAGCTGAAGAATACGCTGCAGAATTCAGGCGATGGGCAGCTTTCACCACCTGGGGCGATGCAGCCCTACGCCATCGCTTCCGTTTGGGACTTTCGGATGCGGTCCGGGATCTTCTTTTGGCCTTGCCTACCCCCTTCTCGTTGGAAATGGCTATCTCTCAGGCAATCGATGCCGACAGGCGAATCCGTGAGAGGCGAGTGGAACGGTCGTCTCGGTTTTCATCCTCTCGACCACATCCAGGGCCTCTAAAATCGGCCGAAGAGCCAATGGAGGTTGGATCCTCCCATCTCACACAGGCAGAACGAGCTCGTCGCCAACAGAAAGGCCTGTGCCTATTTTGCGGAAAGTCTGGACACCTCGTTAAAACCTGTCCCCTCCTGCCGGCGGGAAACGAATGAACCTAGGGAGCATAGAGGAGAACCCCCTAGGTGCTATTATCCCTCCTCCAAGCCGGGTGATGGTATCCATATCCTTACGGTGGCAAGACAAGGTCCATGAGTTTTCAGCACTAATCGATTCTGGGGCCGCTGGGAATTTTGTGGACTCAACCTTGGTTCGTCGACTTGGCATCCCGTTGATCCAGCCGAAAACCACCATGTCAGTGACCGCGATTGATGGTTCCCCTCTTCAAGATGGTCGTGCAGTGTGGATGACTCCGGGAATACAGGTAACGGTGGGGGCTGATCATCGGGAGACCTTAAGCCTTTTTGTCCTTGACATGCCATCCACTCCCGTTATTTTGGGTCTCCCTTGGTTAAGGCTCCATAATCCAGTAGTGGACTGGCGCTCGGGTCTTATCTGTCAGTGGAGTACGGAATGCCTTACTAAGTGCATTCGTCCCGACCTGTCACTAGCCTCCATGGAAGTATTAAGTACTTTACCACAGCAGTATCATAATTTCCGAGATGTGTTCAGTCCTCAGGGGGCTGATGTATTACCCCCCCACAGGTCATATGATTGTCCTATAGACCTGTTGCCAGGCACCATGCCACCACGAGGGCATCTTTATAATCTCACTGGGCCTGAGGTTCAGGCTCAGCGGGAGTATATTAACCACTTCAGCCCCGCTAGGTGAAACCCCCTTCATGACCAGGCCACTTTTTACACTTCGGCACTACACTCCTTTCACCGTTTATCGCTCGGTCATGCAACTTACCACCCAAATGAATTTTACCTCCTTTTCTTCTCACTAATGGAGCTTTCATTTGGTGGTATTTTATTGCTGCTGACATTTTTACTTTTTTTGTTATTAATCAAAATGTAACGATTTTTTTGCAAAAAAATGACATTTTTCACTTTCAGCTGTGAAATTTTGCAAAAAAAACGACATCCATATATAAATTTTTCGCTAAATTTATAGTTCTACATGTCTTTGATAAAAAAAAAATGTTTGGGCAAAAAAAAAATGGTTTGGGTAAAAGTTATAGCATTTACAAACTATGGTACAAAAATGTGAATTTCCGCTTTTTGAAACGGCTCTGATTTTCTGAGCACCTGTCATGTTTCCTGAGGTTCTACAATGCCCAAACAGTAGAAAAACCCCACAAATGACCCCATTTCGGAAAGTAGACACCCTAAGGTATTCGCTGATGGGCATAGTGAGTTCATAGAACTTTTTATTTTTTGTCACAAGTTAGCGGAAAATGATGATGATTTTTATTTTTTTATTTTTTTCTTACAAAGTCTCATATTCCACTAACTTGCGACAAAAAATAAAAAATTCTAGGAACTCACCATGCCCCTCACAGAATACCTTGGGGTGTCTTCTTTCCAAAATGGGGTCACTTGTGGGGTAGTTATACTGCCCTGGCAATTTAGGGGCCCAAATGTGTGAGAAGAACTTTGCAATCAAAATGTGTAAGAAATGACCGGTGAAATCCGAAAGGTTCACTTTGGAATATGTGCCCCTTTGCCCACCTTGGCAGCAAAAAAGTGTCACACATGTGGTATCGCCGTACTCAGGAGAAGTTGGGGAATGTGTTTTGGGGTGTCATTTTACATATAACCATGCTGGGTGAGAGAAATATCTTGGCAAAAGACAACTTTTCCCATTTTTTTATACAAAGTTGGCATTTGACCAAGATATTTTTCTCACCCAGCATGGGTATATGTAAAATGACACCCCAAAACACATTGCCCAACTTCTCCTGAGTACGGCGATACCAGATGTCACACTTTTTTGCTGCCAAGGTGGGCAAAGGGGCACATATTCCAAAGTGCACCTTTCGGATTTTGCAGGGCATTTTTTACACATTTTGATTGCAAAGTTCTTCTCACACATTTGGGCCCCTAAATTGCCAGGGCAGTATAACTACGCCACAAGTGACCCCATTTTGGAAAGAAGACACCCCAAGGTATTCCGTGAGGGGCATGGCGAGTTCCTAGAATTTTTTATTTTTTGTCGCAAGTTAGTGGAATATGAGACTTTGTAAGGAAAAAAGAAAAAAAAAGAAAAATCATCATTTTCCGCTAAATTGTGACAAAAAATAAAAAATTCTAGGAACTCGCCGTGCCCCCCACGGAATACCTTGGGGTGTCTTCTTTCCAAAATGGGGTCACTTGTGGCGTAGTTATACTGCCCTGGCAATTTAGGGGCCCAAATGTGTAAGAAGTACCTTGAAATCAAAATGTGTAAAAAATGGCCTGCGAAATCCGAAAGGTGCCCCTTTGCCCACCTTGGCTGCAAAAAAGTGTGACACATCTGGTATCGCCGTACTCAGGAGAAGTTGGGCAATGTGTTTTGGGGGGTCATTTTACATATACCCATGCTGGGTGAGAGAAATATCTTGGCAAAAGACAACTTTTCCCATTTTTTTATACAAAGTTGGCATTTGACCAAGATATTTTTCTCACCCAGCATGGGTATATGTAAAATGACACCCCAAAACACATTCCCCAACTTCTCCTGAGTACGGCGATACCAGATGTGTGACACTTTTTTGCAGCCTAGATGCGCAAAGGGGCCCAAATTCCTTTTAGGAGGGCATTTTTAGACATTTGGATCCCAGACTTCTTCTCACACTTTCGGGCCCCTAAAAAGCCAGGGCAGTATAAATACCCCACATGTGACCCCACTTTGGAAAGAAGACACCCCAAGGTATTCAATGAGGGGCATGGCGAGTTCCTAGAATTTTTTATTTTTTTTGCATAAGTTAGCGGATATTGATTTTTTTTTGTTTTTTTTCTCACAAAGTCTCACTTTCCGCTAACTTAGGACAAAAATTTCAATCTTTCATGGACTCAATATGCCCCTCACGGAATACCTTGGGGTGTCTTCTTTCCGAAATGGGGTCACATGTGGGGTATTTATACTGCCCTGGCTTTTTAGGGGCCCTAAAGCGTGAGAAGAAGTCTGGAATATAAATGTCTAAAAATGTTTACGCATTTGGATTCCGTGAGGGGTATGGTGCGTCCATGTGAGATTTTATTTTTTGGCACAAGTTAGTGGAATATGAGACTTAGTAAGAAAAAACAAAAACAAACAAAAAATGTCCGCTAACTTGTGCCCAAAAAAATGGCTGAATGGAGCCTTACCAGGGGGGGAGTGATCAATGACAGGGGGGTGATCAATGACAGGGGGGTGATCACCCATATAGACTCCCTGATCACCCCCCTGTCATTGATCACCCCCCCTGTAAGGCTCCATTCAGACATCCGCATGATTTTTTACGGATCCATGGATACATGGATCGGATCCACAGAACGCATGCGGACGTCTGAATGGAGCCTTACAGGGGGGGTGATCAGTGACAGGGGGGTGATCACCCTGATCACCCCCTGTCATTGATAACCCCCCTGTAAGGCTCCATTCAGACGTCCGCATGCGTTCTGTGGATCCGATCCATGTATCCATGGATCCGTAAAAAATCATGCGGATGTCTGAATGGAGCCTTACAGGGGGGAGTGATCAATGACAGGGGGGTGATCAATGACAGGGGGGTGATCACCCATATAGACTCCCTGATCACCCCCCTGTCATTGATCACCCCCCCTGTAAGGCTCCATTCAGACATCCGCATGATTTTTTACGGATCCATGGATCCATGGATCGGATCCACAGAACGCATGCGGACGTCTGAATGGAGCCTTACAGGGGGGTTATCAATGACAGGGGGTGATCAGGGTAATCAGGGTGATCACCCCCCTGTCACTGATCACCCCCCCTGTAAGGCTCCATTCAGACATCCGCATGATTTTTTACGGATCCATGGATCGGATCCACAGAACGCATGCGGACGTCTGAATGGAGCCTTACAGGGGGGTTATCAATGACAGGGGGTGATCAGGGTAATCAGGGTGATCACCCCCCTGTCACTGATCACCCCCCTGTAAGGCTCCATTCAGACATCCGCATGATTTTTTACGGATCCATGGATACATGGATCGGATCCACAGAACGCATGCGGACGTCTGAATGGAGCCTTACAGGGGGGTTATCAATGACAGGGGGTGATCAGGGTAATCAGGGTGATCACCCCCCTGTCACTGATCACCCCCCCTGTAAGGCTCCATTCAGACATCCGCATGATTTTTTACGGATCCATGGATACATGGATCGGATCCACAGAACGCATGCGGACGTCTGAATGGAGCCTTACAGGGGGGTTATCAATGACAGGGGGTGATCAGGGTAATCAGGGTGATCACCCCCCTGTCACTGATCACCCCCCCTGTAAGGCTCCATTCAGACGTCCGCATGATTTTTACGGATCCATGGATACATGGATCGGATCCGTAAAAATCATGCGGACGTCTGAATGGAGCCTGACAGGGGGGTGATCAATGACAGGGGGTGATCAGGGAGTGTATATGGGTGATCACCCGCCTGTCATTGATCACCCCCCTGTAAGGCTCCATTCAGACGTCCGCATGATTTTTACGGATCCATGGATACATGGATCGGATCCGTAAAAATCATGCGGACGTCTGAACGGAGCCTGACAGGGGGGTGATCAATGACAGGGCGGTGATCAATGACAGGGGGGTGATCAGGGAGTTTATATGGGGTGATCAGGGGTTTATAAGGGGTTAATAAGTGACGGGGGAGGGGGGGGGGGTGTAGTGTAGTGTAGTGTGGTGTTTGGTGGGACTGTACTGACCTACCTGAGTCCTCTGGTGGTCGATCCTAACAAAAGGGACCACCAGAGGACCAGGTAGGAGGTATATTAGACGCTGTTATGAAAACAGCGTCTAATATACCTGTTAGGGGTTAAAAAATTCGGATCTCCAGCCTGCCAGCGAGCGATCGCCGCTGGCAGGCTGGAGATCCACTCGCTTACCTTCCGTTCCTGTGAGCGCGCGCGCCTGTGTGCGCGCGTTCACAGGAAATCTCGCGTCTCGCGAGATGACGCGCCGATGCGTCCAGGAGGAGAAAAGCAACCACCTTCCGGACGCATCGGCGCGTTAGGCGGTCCGGAGGTGGTTAAAGAGAACCTTGAGAAGAATTTCATTCGTCCATCCACTTCCCCTGCTGGAGCTGGATTCTTCTTTGTGGAGAAGAAGGATGGAGGCTTGAGACCTTGCATCGATTATCGTGCCCTTAATCGGATTACGGTGAAGAATCGGTATCCACTGCCTCTGATTGATGATCTGTTTTCTCAGGTGGCAGGGGCCCGAGTCTTCACCAAACTCGATTTAAGGGGTGCTTATAATTTAGTTCGCATTAGAGAGGGTGACGAATGGAAGACCGCATTTAATACCAGAGACGGGCATTACGAGTATCTCGTGATGCCTTTCGGTCTCTGTAATGCTCCCGCGGACTTCCAGGAGTTCATCAACGATGTTCTCAGAGATTTCTTGGATAGATGTGTTGTTGTCTATTTAGATGACATACTAATCTACTCTTCGGATCTGGTCTCTCATCGGAGACACGTGTGTCAGGTTTTCCAGAAGCTGAGGGAGAACCGCCTCTATGCCAAACTTGAGAAGTGTCTGTTTGAGGTGAAGGAGTTGCCTTTCCTGGGGTACATTATCTCAGAAAAGGGATTGGCTATGGACCCATCCAAACTTTCTGCTGTCTTGGATTGGCCTCAACCTAAGGATCTTAAGGGGTTGCAGCGTTTCTTAGGCTTTGCCAACTTCTACCGCAAGTTTATTAAGAATTTTTCTGCGATAGTAGTACCTCTCACCAACCTCACTAAGAAGGGAGCTAATCCTTCTAAGTGGACGAGAGAGGCAGTCAGAGCCTTTGAGACGCTGAAACAGGCCTTTTGCACGGCACCAATTCTTACTCATCCAGACACCTCCAGACCTTTTGTTCTCGAGGTCGATGCCTCAGAGGTCGGTGTAGGGGCAGTTCTCTCACAGTATTCTGGGGACCCCGAGAGGTTACATCCCTGTGCCTTCTTCTCTCGGAAGCTCTCTCCAGCCGAGTGTAATTATGATATCGGCAATAGAGAGCTTCTGGGAGTAAGATTGGCTTTTCAAGAGTGGAGACATTGGCTAGAGGGTGCAGAACATCCCATCACGGTTTACACTGACCACAAAAATTTGGAGTATCTAGAGAGTGCCAAAAGACTCAACTCCCGACAAGCCAGGTGGGCATTGTTTTTCACCCGCTTCAATTTCCGCCTCACTTATAAACCAGGTTCCAAAAACGTGAAGGCAGATGCCCTGTCCCGCTGCTTCCCTGAGGCTGCTTCCGTCCTGGACTCTGAGCCAGAAACCATTCTCCCAACTAAATGTTTTCTTGCTGCCCTGGGGGCCGCAGAAGTAATGGAGGACTTGTCCTCTCTTCTTGAGCCCTCACAGGCAGAGAGTCCACCTGACAAACCCGAGGGTCGATGGTTCGTACCCATTAACCTTCGATTGGAGGTCATCCGACAGCTTCATGACTCAAAGTCTGCCGGGCATTTGGGTGTTAAAAAAACACTTGCCCTTGTTAAACGTCACGTGTGGTGGCCCAACATGTCCGTGGATGTTAAGGCCTATATCCAGGCATGTACTGTTTGCGCCAGATGTAAACCGTCCTGGTCTGCCCCTTCTGGGACTTTACTCCCACTGCCTATTCCCCAGGCTCCATGGACTCACATTTCCATGGATTTCATCACAGATTTGCCAAGGTCCTCTGGAAGTACGGTAATCTGGGTAGTGGTGGACCGTTTTAGTAAAATGGCCCATTTTATCCCACTCCCTGGATTGCCCTCGGCCAGAGAATTGGCAGATCTGTTCTTGAATCATGTCTTTACACGGAGCGCCGGATGACATTGTTTCAGACAGAGGAGTGCAATTCATCTCCCGCTTCTGGCGTTCTTTCTGCTCCCGATTGGGTATTAATTTGTCTTTTTCTTCTGGTTTTCACCCAGAGACCAACGGTCAGACGGAAAGGACTAACCAGACCCTGGAGCAATATCTCCGGTGCTTCGTGTCAGACTGCCAGGAGGAATGGGCAGCGTATCTACCCTTTGCGGAGGTGGCTTATAATAACTCTGAGCATGCTTCCACTAAGATGTCTCCGTTCAGGTGTGTGGGGGGCAGGGATCCAAGACTCTCTTCTTTGGCCGGACCCTCCACTGACTCACCGGTGGTGGATCAGTGGTTCAAGGATAGACGTCCCATTTGGTCGTCGGCCCAGCGGAATCTCCGCAGTGCGGTGGCGCAACAGAAGAAATTTGCTGATCGTCATCGCACCGTAGAGCAAAAGTTTAAGGTGGGAGATCAGGTGTGGGTCTCCACCCGGAACATTCCGCTGCGTCAGCCATCTTCCAAGTTGGGTCCTCGATTCATTGGCCCATACCCGGTGACACAAAAGATCAACCGAGTTACGTACAAGGTTGCTCTTCCACCGTCGATCCGAGGAGTGAACACCTTTCATGTTTCACTTCTCAAATCGGCAGCCGACTCCGCTCCCTTCATTCAGACCCCATCCCCGCTGGAGGTCCAAGGGGTACCGGAGTTCAAAGTGAACAGAATTTTGGACTCTCGTTTTGTCCAAAGGTCTCTTCAATACTTGGTGGACTGGAAGGGTTTTGGTCCAGAGGAGAGATGTTGGATACCTGCTCGCCAGGTGCATGCGGATGAGTTGGTGGCAGCCTTTCACCGGGATAATCCGGGGAAAGCTTGCTTGGAGTCTTCAGAGCCGCCTCCTCGAGGGGGGGGGTAATGTAAGATCCTCACCTGCTTTGCACTCCAGGGGAACCAAGAGGGGTCCTCGTGGAGTTGCGGGACAGGTTATGCGTGTCTCTGATGCACCAGCGCTGACCCCTTTGCGAGCCAGTGCGGAGATGCGTTCGCGTGGACGTCGGAGGGGAGGACCGTCGGAGTCCCGGGGACAGAGTGGCCAGGCGAGTGACAAGACGCCGCGGCCAGGGTTGTCTCCGGTGTCTCCTGCGACTTCCGTTTCCGCATCTGGGTCCACGCGCTCGCATACTCACGCTGAGTCAATCATGCGTCCGTGCGTACACACGAGGGCAGGTTCGCAAAGGGATACACGGTCGCGAGTACGCGCTTCTTATGCACTTCGTCGACCAGTGGCGCATATTATACTGACTCACAAGAGCAAAGTGGATTAGGGAGCCAGCCATGGGTTAATAAACTTGTGATTGCCTTAGGCCTTGTACTCAGGTGCAGGGCAATTTGTTCACCTATGGTAGTGGACACTTGGCACCCTGGGATTGGTCAGCAGGCATTTAAAAGGAGGTCTCTCAGGGTGATCAGTGCCCACTGTTATTTTCCCTCAACCAGGTATCGGTCACAACTCCTAGTGACTGAAGACTGCCAGGAACTTTGTCCTTTACAGCGGACCCAAGATCTGGAGTGACTCGACTGCCAAGTGAACAGCATCATTCAGCACTGGTTGGGACTATTCCTGGAATCTCCTTGCCTGTTTTTTTGTTATTATTCCTTGTTACCAGCAAGTGTCCTGGACGTTTATGTTTCTGGTGAATAAACACCTTTTTGCTTTCATCACTGGTCTGTCTGTTGGTGCCTTGCATTACAACTACAAGGTAGTGATGAAAAAAGTGGATGGTTTATTGACCCATCTAGCAGCAACATTTCAGCTCTCCCTATGGAGCCTTTGTCCAGCTGAATAACATGTGCATAGTGTCATATATAAATAGTGCAAACAATTTACATAATCAGAATCCATAATTAATTAATAAAGTGCAAAATAGATCTCAAATAAAGCATTGAGAACATAAGTCATCTGTCTGGCCATGACTGTATCAAAATTCATTACTAGTGATCTCATATAAAGTGTATAACATGATAAAAAAAACAGTGACAGTATTAATATCCATACATAATTGTTAATAAAAATATATGAGGTGCTCAGTGGGTAACAATAATAACTTGATTAAAACCTTAAAAACATGTGGAATTGTCACGAGATTGTACGTCAGGGGTATGGAAACCACATAAAAAATGGTCGCTTGCTCACTTGTACGTAGGGCGCATGATCATGCCCTTACAGGCCGGAACGCCACTTTTCTTCCGTGGAGAAGATACAGAGACACACAAATTATTAAATCGAAGCTCCACAGTTCATGCAGAAGTCGCTGGTCAAAACACAGAAGTCCCACGAGTGATCAGAGAAGTCTCCGTGTCAGAGTGTCTGTGGGGGGGGGGGAGCAGCGGGGTGTCAAACCATACTCCCTCACCTCCAGACTTATCAGCATCTTCTGCATCCATGCCAATCTCCCAGGAGTGTATGGAGAACACCCAAGGGGCTGCTTGAAAGTGTCTCCCAACACCAATGAGGACAGGGCATCAGGGTGTCACCTGTGTGTGATCCCGGACACCCACCCAATTCAAGGGAGTAGCATGGAAAAAACTGGTCATCAAAGCAAAGTACATAATATTCCTGTTTAGAATATAGCGGACAACCTTGTCGCGAATCCGTGTCTTCCAAGTCCCCAGGAAGGGGGCAAGGGAGGCACGGAGTCAGAGACAATTGCTGTCCGCGAGCATGGTCCCAATTTTAGTGGCTTCCCAACCGAAATTATGCATAGTACTATAATTATGGATCGCCTGCATGGTCCCTCCATTCCTCACCGCGCGTGACTGTTCCTGATATTTGAATCAATGATTGCTGTCCTAAGAAAAAAACTATTAGAAAACATAACACATGTTGTTTTCCACAAGTGAAGGTACAGGTAGCAACCACATACAAAAATGGTGGAGATTACTAAATGACCCTGAATTCCACATTTAGACCTTGAGGCTTCAAAGTTTCTAATGTTGCTGCCCCTTTTTCCCCGCATTAAAGACAGCCCTGCTGGCAGGAGTCATTGAGAGGACTAGGGATTCCTAGGAGGTCACCATCCCTCTCCCTTAGCTTTGAGGCCTAGACTCCGGTCTATTTATTCTGTGTGTCATTTGGTTTTATCCCCTCCCCCCTTACTCGTGACAAGCGGTTGTCTAAGTTATATAAAAACTTGGGCAACTCCTTTAACCGCCTCCGGACCGCCTAACGCAGATCTGCGGTCCGGAGGCGGCAGCTCTGCGCAGAGTGACGCATATACGTGTCATCTCGCGAGAGCCAAGACTTCCTGTGAACGCGCGCACACAGGCGAGCGTTCACAGGAACTGAAGGTAAGAGACAGGATCTCCAGCCTGCCAGCGGCGATCGTTCGCTGGCAGGCTGGAGATGTGATTTTTTTTTTTAACCCCTAACAGGTATATTAGACGCTGTTTTGATAACAGCGTCTAATATACCTGCTACCTAGTCCTCTGGTGGTCCCTTTTGTTTGGATCGACCACCAGAGGACACAGGTAGCTGTGTAAAGTACCACAAAACACTACACTACACTACACCCCCCCCTGTCACTTATTAACCCCTTATGAACCCCTGATCACCCCATATAGACTCCCTGATCACCCCCCTGTCATTGATCACCCCCCTGTCATGCTCCGTTCAGACGTCCGTATGATTTTTACGGATCCACGGATACATGGATCGTATCCGCAAAACACATACGGACGTCTGAATGGAGCCTTACAGGGGGGTGATCAATAACAGGCGGGTGATCACCCATATAGATTCCCTGATCACCCCCTGTCATTGATCACCCCCCTGTCATTGATCACCCCCCTGTAAGGCTCCATTCAGAATTTTTTTTTGGGCCCAAGTTAGCGGAAATAGTTTTTTTTTTTGTTTTTGTTTTTTCTTACTAAGTCTCATATTCCACTAACTTGTGTAAAAAAATAAAATCTCACATGAACTCACCATACCCCTCACGGAATCCAAATGCGTAAAAATTTTTAGACATTTAGATTCCAGACTTCTTCTCACGCTTTAGGGCCCCTAAAATACCAGGGCAGAATAAATACCCCACATGTGACCCCATTTCGGAAAGAAGACACCCCAAGGTATTCCGTGAGGGGCATATTGAGTCCATGAAAGATTGAAATTGTTGTCCCAAGTTAGTGGAAAGGGAGACTTTGTGAGAAAATACAAAAAAAAAAAAATATCTATTTCCGCTAACTTGTGCCCAAAAAAAGAAAAAAAATCTATGAACTCGCCATGCCCCTCATTGAATACCTTGGGGTGTCTTATTTCCAAAATGGGGTCACATGTGGGGTATTTATACTGCCCTGGCTTTTTAGGGGCCCGAAAGCGTGAGAAGAAGTCTGGGATCCAAATGTCTAAAAATGCCCTCCTAAAAGGAATTTGGGCCGCTTTGCGCATCTAGGCTGCAAGGTATCGCCGTACTCAGGAGAAGTTGGGGAATGTGTTTTGGGGTGTCATTTTACATATACCCATGCTGGGTGAGAGAAATATCTTGGCAAAAGACAACTTTTCCCATTTTTTTTATACAAAGTTGGCATTTGACCAAGATATTTATCTCACCCAGCATGGGTATATGTAAAATGACACCCCAAAACACATTCCCCAACTTCTCCTGAGTAAGGCGATACCAGATGTGTGACACTTTTTTGCAGCCTAGGTGGGCAAAGGGGCACACATTCCAAAGTGCACCTTTCGGATTTCACCGGTCATTTTTTACAGATTTTGATTGCAAACTACTTCTCACACATATGGGCCCCTAAATTGCCAGGGCAGTATAACTACGCCACAAGTGACCCCATTTTGGAAAGAAGACACCCCAAGGTATTCCGTGAGGGGCATGGCGAGTTCCTAGAATTTTTTATTTTCTGTCACAAGTTAGCGGAAAATGATGATTTTTTTTTTTGATTTTTTTTCTTACAAAGTCTCATATTCCACTAACTTGTGACAAAAAAATTAATTCTAGGAACTCGCCATGCCCCTCACGGAATACCTTGGGGTGTCTTCTTTCCAAAATGGGGTCACTTGTGGCGTAGTTATACTGCCCTGGCAATTTAGGGGCCCATATGTGTGAGAAGTAGTTTGCAATCAAAATGTGTAAAAAATGGCCTGCGAAATCCGAAAGGTGCACTTTGGAATATGTGCCCCTTTGCCCACCTTGGCTGCAAAAAAGTGTCACGCATGTGGTATCGCCGTACTCAGGAGAAGTTGGGGAATGTGTTTTGGGGTGTCATTTTACATATACCCATGCTGGGTGAGATAAATATCTTGGTCAAATGCCAACTTTGTATAAAAAAAATGGGAAAAGTTGTCTTTTGCCAAGATATTTCTCTCACCCAGCATGGGTATATGTAAAATGACACCCCAAAACACATTCCCCAACTTCTCCTGAGTAAGGCGATACCAGATGTGTGACACTTTTTTGCAGCCTAGGTGGGCAAAGGGGCACACATTCCAAAGTGCACCTTTCGGATTTCACCGGTCATTTTTTACAGATTTTGATTGCAAACTACTTCTCACACATATGGGCCCCTAAATTGCCAGGGCAGTATAACTACGCCACAAGTGACCCCATTTTGGAAAGAAGACACCCCAAGGTATTTTGTGATGGGCATAGTGAGTTCATGGAAGTTTTTATTTTTTGTCACAAGTTAGTGGAATATGAGACTTTGTAAGAAAAAATAAAATAAAAAAAATCATCATTTTCCGCTAACTTGTGACAAAAAATAAAAAGTTCTATGAACTCACTATGCCCATCAGCGAATAACTTAGGGTGTCTACTTTCTGAAATGGGGTCATTTGTGGGGGTTTTCTACTGTCTGGGCATTGTAGAACCTCAGGAATCATGACAGGTGCTCAGAAAGTCAGGGCTGCTTCAAAAAGCGGAAATTCACATTTTTGTACCATAGTTTGTAAACGCTATAACTTTTACCCAAACCATTTTTTTTTTTGCCCAAACATTTTTTTTTTTAATCAAAGACATGTAGAACAATAAATTTAGCGAAAAATTTATATATGGATGTCGTTTTTTTTGCAAAATTTTACAGCTGAAAGTGAAAAATGTCATTTTTTTGCAAAAAAATCATAAAATTTTGATTAATAACAAAAAAAGTAAAAATGTCAGCAGCAATGAAATACCACCAAATGAAAGCTCTATTAGTGAGAAGAAAAGGAGGTAAAATTCATTTGGGTGGTAAGTTGCATGACCGAGCAATAAACCGTGAAAGTAGTGTAGTGCAGAAGTGTAAAAAGTGGCCTGGTCATTAAGGGGGTTTCAGCTAGCGGGGTTGAAGTGGTTAAACTGCCTAAAATAACAAATTAATGTTTACTCACCTTTGCTTCTTCCTGCGGTGCTCTCCGGTCCTTATTCTTCTTTTCGTTTTTTCTGTGCACACAGGTCACTGCTGCAGCCGATCACTGGCCTCAGCGGAGATGTCCCATGCATGGCTGAGGACAGTGACTGGCTGCAGTGGTGACATAAGCACAGAACGTCACCGCTGCAGCCAAGAATATGACGTCAGCAGCAGGAGGATTAGAGCTCAGCTACAAGAAACGGAAGAAAACAGGTGAGAATGTCATCTGTCATTTTAGGCCACTTACAGGGGTTGGCCGAGTTGGACATCCCCTTTAAGCCACTGCACAACTCATTTAAAACAACTGGAAACATTTGCTTTATTAAAAAAAAAAAAAAAGAAGCAAAACTCAAAACATGATCAAACCGTCAGTGTCAAATAATACCCTGTGTTAAGCCATGCCCCAAAACCACGCCTGATTTTTACCTGTGTAAGTGTACCCAGTATTTGTAGTTGAGCAAGGTGGCAGGCCCATACTTACCAACGTTTTAGTTGGTAAAATCAGAACATCTAAGCCCCGCTTATATGGGAGTAGGCGTAGGAACCGGGGGGGGACGGATCCCCCCCCATGAAATAATGCGGGGGGGGGACAGGTATGGTGAAATCCCCCCCCGCGGCAGTGCAGCAGGGCAATGTGTGTGGCGGTGGGGCACTTAGATGAGCGCTTCCATTGTGGACAGCAATACAAACAGAAGGCTGTGCGGAGGAGCAGGGGAGAGGTGTGTCCCTTTCCTGTTCCTCTGATAGGCTGCCGTCACCATATCAGAGGCCAGTGTAGGCGGCGCGATGACGTCATTGCGCCGCCTGAGCCGTACAGCGCGGGACACAGGCCGGAAGAGGCCTGCATCGCATCGCTCCAAAGAGGTAAGTATAAGTGTTAATTTTTTTTTTTATATATATATATATATATACACACAATACTTAGTTTTACTGGAACATGATTGGGGGGGCCGGGTGTAATGACCGGTGTCACGCAAAGGGAGGGAAAAGGGAAGGCCCTGCCCAAGGGAGAGGGAAAGGTGGTGACCCCGGACTCACCTTGCGGCTGGCACCTGACTGCCCTGACGTCCCTAGACGGGTTCCTCACCCGTACACCGATCACGTGCCTAAACCCCTCAGCTCCAGTGGGTCAGTATAGAAGTCCAGGCAGGAAGCTCTATATCTGGCAACCAGAGAAGTGTGAGAGGGTAATATAAGGAGGTTGGGAGTGCTGGACAAGGAACAGCTGAGGAGAAGAAGCTACGGATCCCTGAGTGAGCCAAAAAGGGTTGCAAAGCAAACCCAGAAAGCTACCATAAAGAAACAGCCCTATCTTTCTACATAGAGCGCCAACCTCTGCGACTTCCTGACCCCGGGTATAACGGAGTCAGGCGTGGTTCTTGACACCCTCGTGACACCGGGCCCTGTTGTTACTGGCACATAATGGGGGGGCCTGTTATTACTGGCACATGATGGGGGGGGGCTGTTATTACTGGCACATGATTGGGGGGGCCCTGTTATTACTGGCACATGATTGGGGGGGGGGGGCTGTTATTACTGGCACATGATTGGGGGGGGCTGTTATTATTGACACATGATTGGGGGGGCTGTTATTACTGGCACATGATTGGGGGGCTGTTATTACTGGCACATGATTGGGGGGGCTGTTATTACTGGCTGATGAGAGGCACTGGGAGGCTGATGAGAGGCACTGGGGGCTGCTGGAGAGGCACTGGGGGATGCTATGAGGCATGGGGCTCTTATCTGAGGTCTGATTGGGGGTCATTCATATTGGGGTCTGAGCTGAGGTGTGATCTGAGGTCTTATTAACATTGGGGATCTTATTGGGGCTGTTAGCTGAGGTCTGATTAACATTGGGGGTCTGATTGGTGGTCTGACCTGAGGTGTAATGAAAAATATTTTTTTCTTATTGTGCCCACTTCCAGCCCGGAGCCCAGCTGTCCAGAGCACTGATCCAGAGCAGCTTGGAGAAAAAGGCCCACAGTCTCCCACACTCCTTGTGCCCGGCCAAGCCAGCCAGCACCCCTGAGGCCAAGCCAGCCAGCACCCCGGAATTAATTGCATTGCTCCCATGGAATTAACTTCTTATCTACAAAAACTAATGAGAACTGTCCTCAAAAACTGCACTCCACAAGAGTTAGAAATAGATAGAGCCCACAGACTTACGCCAGAATTCATTTTTATAGGATTAAAGAAAAGTTCACTCAAGAATTCAGGAAACAAAGAACAGTTCCTTTTGCATATTTTTTTGTTGTGAGATTTTTCACACACACACTTAAAATTTAACAATATAAATAACTTGCAGTTTACTGAATAAGAATATACCTGGCGAGCAAACATGCTGTCCCCCCCCCTTTCCCTGGGGGGGGGGGGGGGGGATTACACCAACCCCACCCATTTTGGGCAACGGTTACACTAACCCCACCCATTTTCAGCCCAGGATGGCACAAATTTGCCAGGATTTTCTTTAAAATTCAGGGACAGTCCCGTCACATTTGGTACAGTTGGAAACTATGTAACCATAGCCCCGACACACTGCAGAAATTAGGCAGGAATGGTTTGAGGGACATGGCAAAGAGTTCAACATGTTGACTCCACATTCTTCAAATCTGAATCTAAACAAGCATTTGGGATGTGCGGTTAAAATTAATTTGAATGCAATCCTTGGAGGCCCCACCTCACAACTCACCGGACTTAAAGGATCCACCCTATGCTGTATCACAGAACACCTTCAGAGATCTTGTGAAATCCATGTCTCAATTGGTTGGAGCTGTTTTGGTGGCATGAGGGCAGGTGGTTTTAATGTTACGGCTGATCAGTGTATATTGTGTGTGTATACCAGATACAAAATCACATTTTTAGTAATGCTTGTTAGATCGCTTTCTGACTAACCTCATGCTGGGTAACTGGTCATAGAGTTTGAGCTGCCTGCCACATCTTCACTAAAAACAACACCATTGCTTAGTGTATTCTTCCACCCCCATATCCCCTCCTGTCATTCTCTCCTCCTACTCTCCACGGCACCCTGATTTCTCACATAGCTTTTCAGCTCCACAACTGCCATAGAATGACATAAAGCATGTTATTGCCATGGGAACCCCTCCTACAGCCTTAATGTCCCTTGAAACATTCCAAACTTCTGCTGCATCATCCATGGTAGTGCCTCCCTGTAGAAATTGGACTTTACATATTAACTTTTGTAGTCACAGCAACAATGCGTCAACAGGCAGATAGTCAAATATCTATTTCTGAAATATCAATTTTTATCCATGTACTGATATCAGAATTAAAGGGGTTGTGCAGGGGTCATCAATATCATATCGGCGGGGTTCTGACTCCTGGGACCCCTGCTCAGCAGCTGTTGGAAGAGGTGGTGAATGGATTGAGCAGTTGCAGTTACGCAAGGAGACAACACGATCGTAGCACTGACAATCCCTTTAACAGAGTTGGGCTTTGCTATGTTTTCTAAGTAGCACTACCTTTCCCCGCCGGAGCTCATTGACCATAATGGGATCTGGCATGGATCTGGCTGTTTCCAGCCTCAGTGCCAGGATTTTGCCGGACAAAAACCAGTGCTTATTTTAGCGCTAATGTGAAACCAGCCTAACCTGGTACAGAGAAGGTAGGAAAAGATGATCTTCGGCTCTTCGCTGCCACTGCTGATAATGTCCAGGTCACAGGCCTTCACCTTCACTGCCTGTGCTGGAAGCTAATGGACTGAGCCAGTGGAGCACGCTCCTTAGTAAACAGATAAAGACAAGCTCTGTGCTGGAGCCTAATATGTATTAGCGTTTTATTAAAATGGTGGGAGTTTGGGCAGCCATGGGTCCCCAAGAAGAGTCAGGCCCGAATTTGCCATTGTGTCGAACCGATTCAGGCATCTCTATCAACTATTCTTCCTCCTCATGCACGTCAGTGTATTCTATTAGTGTTCAACCAGAAATTAACTTTTCATTTTCAAGCAATGGAGGAATGGTAGCCATGGTAATTTTTATATTATTGCTGGCGTATACACACAGCTTTATTAGTTAGATAGAATTTCCTCATTATTTTTTTACACATAGACACATGGTGCAATCACCAGGAGTTTTATAGATACATTAGATTGTGCCAGTACAGGGATTTTGATGATTTGTTTAATAAAGAGTTCATTCTGCTCAGCAGATACAGGTAATTGCTTTCTCCACTTCTGATGTAATGCCAGTGGTTCAGAGCTTTCTCCATCTCCCTAAGGCCTCATGCACACGGACGTTTTTTTTCACGGTCCGCAAAACGGGGTTCCGTTGGTCCGTGATCCGTGACCGTTTTTCCGTCCGTGGGTCTTCCTTGATTTTTGAAGGATCCACGGACATGAAAAAAAAGTCGTTTTGGTGTCCGCCTGGCCGTGCGGAGCCAAACGGATCCGTCCTGAATTACAATGCAAGTCAATGGGGACGGATCCGTTTGATGTTGACACAATATGGTGCCATTTCAAACGGATCCGTCCCCATTGACTTTCAATGTAAAGTCTGGAGTTCTGTTATACCATCGGATTGGAGTTTTCTCCAATCCGATGGTATATTTTAACTTGTAGCGTCCCCATCACCATGGGAACGCCTCTATGTTAGAATATACTGTCGGATATGAGCTACATCGTGAAACTCATTTCCGACAGTATATTCTAACACAGAGGCGTTCCCATGGTGATGGAGACGCTTCAGGTTAGAATATACAAAAAAACTGTGTACATGACTGTCCCCTGCTGCCTGGCAGGTGCTGCCAGGCAGCAGGGGGCAGACCCCCCCCCCTGTTTTTAACTCATTGGTGGCCAGTGGGCCCCCCCTCCCCTGTTGTTAACTCGTTGGTGTGCGCACCCCCCTCCCTCCCTCCCTCTATTGTAATAATAGCATTGGGGCCAGTGTGCGCGCCCCCCCAACCCCCCCCCCCCTCCCTCCCTCTATTGTAATAATAGCATTGGGGCCAGTGTGCGCGCCCCCCCTCCCTCCCTCTATTGTAATAATAGCATTGGGGCCAGTGTGCCCCCCCCCCCCCCCCCGATCATCGGTGGCAGCGGAGTAGAAGATTCATACTTACCTGGCTGCTGGCTGCTGCGATCTCTGTGTCCGGCCGGGAGCTCCTCCTACTGGTAAGTGACAGGTCTGTGCGGCGCATTGCTGTCACTTACCAGTAGGAGGAGCTCCCGGCCGGACGCAGACATCGCAGCAGCCAGCAGCCAGGTAAGTATGAAAATCTTCTACTCCGCTGCCACCGATGATGATTACAATAGAGGGAGGGAGGGGGGGTGCGCACACTGGCCCCAATGTGTTAAAACAATAGAGGGAGGGAGGGGGGGTTGGGGGGGCGCGCGCACACTGGCCCCAATGTATTAAAACAATAGAGGGAGGGAGGGGGGGTTGGGGGGGCGCGCGCACACTGGCCCCAATGTATTAAAACAATAGAGGGAGGGAGGGGGGGTTGGGGGGGCGCGCGCACACTGGCCCCAATGTATTAAAACAATAGAGGGAGGGAGGGAGGGGGGTGCGCACACTGGCAACCAACGAGTTAACAACAGGGGAGGGGGGGGGCCGCACAATGATATTCAAACTGGGGAGGGGGGGTCTGCCCCCTGCTGCCTGGCAGCCCTGATCTCTTACAGGGGGATATGATGGGGTTAATTGTACTATCATATCCCCCTGTAAGAGATCGGGTGCTGCCAGGCAGCAGGGGGCAGTCTTGTACACAGTTTGTAGTGTATTCTAACTAGAAGCGTCCCATCACCATGGGAACGCTTCTGTGTTAGAATATACTGTCGGATCTGAGTTTTCACGAAGTGAAAACTCAGCTCTGAAAAAGCTTTTATGCAGACGGATCTTCGGATCCGTCTGTATGAAACTAACCTACGGCCACGGATCACGGACACGGATGCCAATCTTGTGTGCATCCGTGTTCTTTCACGGACCCATTGACTTGAATGGGCCCGTGAACCGTTGGCCGTGAAAAAAATAGGACAGGTCATATTTTTTTCACGGCCAGGAAACACGGCTCACGGATGCGGCTGCCAAACGGTGCATTTTCCGATTTTTCCACGGACCCATTGAAAGTCAATGGGTCCGTGAAAAAAAACGGAAAACGGCACAACGGCCACGGATGCACACAACGGTCGTGTGCATGAGGCCTAAATGTATCAACATGACGACATCTATTGACTTTGAGCATCTCTAATTCTATAAAGAGCTTGAGCGGGGGAGCAATGGAAGAGCAAGTGATCAGGTAATGAAAAGCAGCACCAGTGTGGTGTCACATAGCTTTCTGATGCAGATTCTGAACCAAAGCCAGAAGTGGATCCAGTAGAAGAAGAAGTTTAAGTCTTCCCTATATATTTCTCATTCCCTTCCAATCCACACCTGGCTTTGGCTCAAAAACTGGCACAAAAAGATGTGTGTTACACCACCCCTAAACAGGAGCCATCAGCTTATCCATTCCAAGATTAAACGGGTTGTTCACCTTTGGTGAGTGTTTGTTCAGACTCCCCCTCCCCACACACACACATTCCCAGTGTGGCCGGACTCGTGGTGGTAATCATACTAGCAAAACCATTAACAGATTTATTTAACCAATCACTGGTAACAGGAGTCATCCCAGAATATTGGAAATTAGCAAATGTTGTGCCCATTCACAAGAAAGGTAGTAGGGAGGAATCGGGCAACTCTAGGCCAGTAAGCGTGACATCAATAGTGGGGAAATTAGTACAGGATTGTGGAACATCTAAAATCCCATGGATTGAAAGATGAAAAACAGTATGGGTTCACTTCAGGGAGATCATGTCAAACTAATCTTATTGATTTTTTTTGATTGGGTGACTAAAATAATAGATGGCTGAGGTGTAGTAGACATCGCTTGACTAGACTTTAGTAAAGCTTTTGATACTGTCCCACATAGAAGGCTTATCAATAAATTGCAGTCTTTGAGCTTGGACTCCCATATTGTTGAATGGATTAGGCAGTAACTGAGGGACAGACAACAGAGGGTTGTAGTCAATGGAGTATATTCAGACCATGGTCTTGTTACCAGTGGGGTACCTCTGGGATCTGTTCTGGGACCCATATTGTTCAATATCTTTATCAGCGAATTTGCAGAAGGCCTCCATGGTAAGGTGTCTTTTTGCTGATGACACAAAGATTTAATACAGGGTTGATGTTCCTGGAGGGATACACCAAATGGAAAAGGATTTAGGATAACTAGAGGAATGGTCAAAAATCTGGCAACTAAAATTTTATGTTGATAAGTGCAAGATAGTGCACCTGGGGCGTAAAAACCCAAGAGCAGAATTTAAAATCAGTGATACAGTCCTAACCTCAGTATCTGAGGAAAGGGATTTAGGAGTCATTATTTCAGAAGACTTAAAGGTAGCTAGACATTGTCATAGAGCAGCAGGAAATGCTAGCAGAATGCTTGGGTGTATAGGGAGAGGCATTACCAGTAGAAAGAGGGAGGTGCTCATGCCGCTCTACAGAGCACTAGTGAGACCTCATTTGGAGTATTGTGCTCAGTACTGGAGACCATATCTCCAGAAGGATATTGATACTTTGGAGAGAGTTCAGAGAAGAGCTACTAAACTGGTACATGGATTGCAGGATAAAACTTACCAGGAAAGATTAAAGGACCTTAACATGTATAGCTTGGAAGAAAGACGAGACAGAGGGGATATGATAGAAACTTTTAAATACATAAAGGGGACCAACAAGGTAAAAGAGGAGAGAATATTTAAAAGAAGAAAAACTGCTACAAGAGGACATAGTTTTAAATTAGAGGGGCAAGGGTTTAAAAGTAATATCAGGAAGTATTACTTTACTGAGATAGTAGTGGATGCATGGAATAGCCTTCCTGCAGAAGTGGTAGCTGCAAATACAGTGAAGCAGTTTAAGCATGCATGGGACAGGCATAAGGCCATCCTTCATATATGATAGGGCCAGGGGCTATCCATAGTATTCAGTATATTGGGCAGACTAGATGGGCCAAATGGTTCTTATCTGCCGACATATACAATGTTTCTATGCTATGGTAATCTGCTCTGCAGATCCTGGGTATCTCCATTCAAAATCCCCTTTGATGCGGGGTCATGTGACCATTGTGGCCAGTCACAGGTGGGGATAAGGTAAGTATGATTAGCACCAGGTCTGGACACATTGTGGGGTCTGAAGAAACACTCATCAAAGGTGAACAACCCCTTTAAGGGTCCTACTTCATGAGACGATGGCAGTAGAATAAAGAGCACCAATTGGTTATATACAAGTTGATTGGCGCTCAATTAACCCCTGGAAGACAGAGCCAATCTGACGTGTCACTTTATGTGGTAATAACTCTGAAATACTTTTACTTATCAAAGTCATTCTGAGATTGTTTTCTCATGACATTATGTTTCTGTATTAACATAGTGGGACCGAAGTGAGTGTATAGGCTGGGAACCCTGTATACTTATCATGGCAAGAAGGGCTTTTATCCGTACACAACTATCTAATTTGGACACCCTGGGCTTCAATATTTTTAATTCAGTAAAAACATTTGCCCAGCATGTATATTGTCTGTCTGTCTTTGTTTCCCCAATTTGGTAGTACCTTATGTGTCTCTATATGGCGCTTCATATTCTTTGTGATGCGCTTGTTGGAGATGATGGGTCATGCGCAGTATGCGCTCCGCGACTGGGAACCCTCTGCTCAAGCAGCGAGGAACTTCCGGCCTGTGGAACGCATGTGCGTTCCACCTCCTTGGCGTTCCACCAGTGCGTTCCACTGGGAGTTGGATACGCCACTCCCACACCGGATCGCCTTTAGACAAAAGTTTTGTACTGTCTGTCACGGATGATCCGCGAGAATATTGAACTGTCCTCCCAATATTATCAATATTAGTCTCCCTTATTGAGCAGTAGGTCTATTAAACAGTAATTATTTCCCTAGGGCCCAGAACCTACAATTTGATTACTCAGAGCGTCTCCTTCCGTGTACCCAGTGTGAGACAGTGACAGGTCTCACGCAGCTTAGAGGAAAGGAAGGGGTGGATAGTGCGGTCCACACCCCTATTCCACCACAGGTGAGGCAAGCTAAAGGTAATAAGGCTGGCATAAAGCACCTCCCAGGGTGTCGACAAGGGGGAAGTGTTGTCTTGGGACAGAGACTGTGACAGAGGCCTGGAGGCTCTGTGAGTGTGGTCTCAGCCAGGCAAGGCTGAGGGGCCACGAGGCTGGGTGGTAGCCTGCAGTTGGGGGACATTGGCTGACAAAGCCGCATGAGTTCACAGGGTGTGAACTCTGACCTAGGTGAGTCAGGAAACTTTGTGTTTAGTTAGAGCCTGGACGGGCGAGTGTTTATTATTTTGTCATCTTGTTGTTGCTGGTGTTGCACAATAAATGCAATGTTTGGACATTATATACGTGTCTGGTGAAGTAACCTGTGAGAATGACCCCCGGAGAAGAGCTAAACCCCCACAATTGGTGTCGGATGCGGGCAGGTGTCCTTGCTGATAATTAAAAGTGCTGGAAGCCTGCTAGTTTGCAGGAGCAGCGGCTGCTGGAAAACTGCTGGTGTTAATCTGGACATTTTTTTTTCTGTGGTGCAAAGTTTGCAGGATTTAAAGGGCCAGAAGCCAGTGAGAGAGATTGACCTGTGGAAGTTTTTTTTTTTTTTTATGGCGACCTGGATGAAAGATGGTCCGGTGTGGCGGAAAGTTCGCATAACGGAGGTGATGTCCTCTGGGGGAAGTGGACCGGTTTGGCGGAAAACCGAGGCCACTGAGAAAGTAATGAAGCAGGAAACCAATGTCTTGTTGAGGAAGCCAAGTGCTGCACTTGGAGAGGCTGCTCTGAACTTGCTGGAGAATGGAGTGCGGGAAAAAAATAAGTATGCCGTTGCCAAGGGCAACCGACGGGAAGAAAGTGAGATGGAGAGCGGTGCGACTCTCAGGCGTTCCGGTATTCCCTGGCAGTGGGTACAGAGTCCTAAAGTGTGTGGCTGGAGTGACTGTCCGGAAGGAGACTGGAGTCAAGGTGTTTCCGATGGCAACGACTGCACTGAGGAGCCTGTGTGTGTTCAGGTGACCAGGAACCAAGGGTTGGAGGTTCCCAACATCCTGGATAAGGAAGATGACTGCTGTGGAGACGTGCGTACTGCAGTTGGGAGCGCCAAACCCGTGACTGCTGTGGGTAAGAGCGTTCCAGTTGTTTCTTATGCAGCAATTAAAGTGACAGGCAGCAGGGATCTGGAGGTTGGGCATGTTGCTGACCAGTGCCCTAACACCTCAGAAGCCCTGTGCTGTGGTATGAGCTGGCAGCAGTTGCTATCTGCCGAGCCAGTGGGTGTAAAAACACCAGGACTAGAGACTGCTACACAAATGTGTGACCTTGTGGAGAAGGGCAGTCCAGTCCAGGCGTTGTTGGATGCAGAGAGCCAGGTGATCCTGGTACCTGCCAGCCAGGTGGCTGAGAACTATGTGCGGGACTTTCATGGAGTTAGCATGAACTGTCCGGTGATTCTCCCTGAGTGTGAGACTATGGTGACAGAAGGGACTAAAGTGACACCTAGAACCAATGGTGCCAAGTTATCTGCATTGCCTAATGAAAATGTGAAGTTATGCAAATTAAGTGATAATGATAACACCCTTTTTCCCTTGCAGGCTGTGATCAGGAAAAGAGGTAACCCTGCTGGCTTAATTGTATATGTGGCAGGGATGTTGATTGAAAGTGAGGCAATGCTAGAAAGTGTTCCACATGTACTAGGTGCAGATAAGCCGTCTCCACAGTGTTCTATGGTTAGTGAGCCTGAGCAAGTGCAGGTGGTTCTCACTGAGGGGGAGTCTCCAGTAAGAACTAGGTTTTGTGGACCAGAGGTTACAAATATGTTCATATATGATGCGATGTTGGGCTGGGACATTGTGTCGTTGTTATGGGGTAAGGTAGACACTTCTGCAGATAGTGAGGAAACTCCTGCAGAACCTGTACCTGTCCCTTTAAGTGAGAATCTAAGAGAGCTGCACTTTGACCTGCATGGGGAAAGAATATTGACCATTGGAAACAATGGTGCTGGTCAAGTGAAAAGTGATGGTGACAAAAGTGCGGAAATGCATAAGGAAAATATGTCATATGAAATATGTGGTGACAGTGATATACCTTTTCCGTTGCAGGTTGTGGTCAGGGGAGAAGCGCCCCCTGGTGGTAAAAATGTAAATGATGATGAAACTTTATTTTCTGCATCTGCTATGTTTCATGAAGCGCTATATGACTTAATCAAAAGGTTTGAAGACATGCATATAAGTAGTGTGGAGCAAAGCCCAGCTCCAACCCAGTGTTTGAAAGTGCAGGAAAATATGATGGGGTTAGAGGGTGTACCGCATGTACCAGAGGTGGAAATGCAGTCTCCACAATGTTGGTTGGTTACTAAGGAAGTGTCCCAGGTGGGGATTAACTCATCGGTGCCCCTAGAGGTCAGAATTAAGAATGACACGAGCGGTATAGGTGACGTATGTGCTGTGACCGATAGCAACCCAGAGAGTGAAGCTACCATGTCAAGATCCTGCGAAACAAAGGTGGTTACTAGTAGCAACCAGACAGTTATATCTGACGAGATGGGAATTAAGTCGGGTGACGTCAGCCTAGTGTCTGAGGCCCATGTCCAGGCAGTTATAGATGACCTGACACGACAGTACAGCTGCAAACAGGAGAAGTTTGACTGGCTCCTAGCTGAAGTGAAATACATCTCGGCTCGATATGGTGAAAAACGTGACCAAACAGAGACTGATGCTTGGAAAAAGGAGACCAAGGCCCTCTCCTTGGCTAGAGCCCTGGAAGAAGCGCTTGATGAGCGTGTTGAATTGGAGAGGCTGAACAAGCAACTCAGAGCAGAGACGGAAAATCTCATGAGCTTAAAAGATGAGTTGGAGAAATCGAAGGGTGCTCTCGAGCAGCAGGTGGAAGGTGGGAAACCTGAAGAGGAGAGTTCTCTGCAAGACGTCATGAAGCCAGATCCTGTTAAAAATGGGACTGGAGATGGTGGCACTGTGGTGCTGGCTGTGGCAGAGAAGATGGAAGATGCTTCTGCTGAACCAGTTGATGGGGCTGATGTGGATGCCGAAGACCACAGACCCGTGGTAGCGTGTAGCCCAGGCCTGGAAGATGTCCCCTCTGCCTACAAGGCCTTCCAAATAGCCAGCAGCCTGCTGGGGAAGAAGTACGAGGAGGTGAACGATCAGTTTTTGGATCCGGGCTATTACGATGGGCTGTATCTCCTGACTCCTCCCCAAAAGGAGAACAGTATCCTGGGTGAGCCTCTGGAGAAAATGACAGAAGACGAGGAGTCTGCTGAAGACCCTGGTGCCTCCTGCCTCGGTGAGAAAGAGGGGGAGGAATTAACAGGGCAAGTGTATGGTGCCATGTCTGAGAAGGGTGAGAAGGTGGTCAAAGAGACTGGAGACTTTGAGAAGACAAAGGCTGGAAAAGTTAAGGCCGATGTGTTGGTTGACGTGAAGTCCCCAGGTGCTGCAGAGACCAAAGTTAAGCCAAAGGGAGCCGCTGCCAAAGTGGAAAAAGCCACTAAAGGAGCAGAGGTCTCTGAAACGGCCATCGTAGCTGGGGTAACTACTGCTGGAAAGAAGGAAGAAGTGACCCAGATGCACGTAAAAGAAGCGAGTAGGGGCAAGCATGCTCTGCTGAAGGAGCCCTGCAAAGCAAAGGAGAAAGTGTCGGGACATGACCATGACTGGGAACAGTTCAGTCAAGAGGTGCAGCAGTCCAAAAAAGGACATGAGGCGCATGTGCGGGAGCCGGAGGATCAAAAAAGAGAGAGGGATCAAAGAGTGCATCATTATCACCCGGGAAAGAGGAAAAAAAAAGTATCTGGCCATGAGATGGGCACTTGAGGCCGTTAGGCAGATTAGATTGGGCAAGAGGCTAGTTTGGGTGATAAACCAAGCTCTGCTGGCGTGGGTCTGGCAGAACAAGGGGAAGGTACGTGTCACCGAGGTTCCTGGCCTCGGTGAAATAAGAACCGGTAATTTTCTGTGTCAGCAGCAGCTAGGGCTGTGTTACTTAGTGTGGCCGTAAAGCCAATCTGGGCCGGTTCTTATTGGGAGCAGCCAAAGAGCAGGATGGGTGGCTGTTCCCCACGTCCAGGCCAGGTGGATGCCCTCTCACCAGCCTCCCTTGGTTATGCAGGTGTTCACCCTCACGGGCTTGAACAAAGGGAGGGGGTATGTGAGACAGTGACAGGTCTCACGCAGCTTAGAGGAAAGGAAGGGGTGGATAGTGCGGTCCACACCCCTATTCCACCACAGGTGAGGCAAGCTAAAGGTAATAAGGCTGGCATAAAGCACCTCCCAGGGTGTCGACAAGGGGGAAGTGTTGTCTTGGGACAGAGACTGTGACAGAGGCCTGGAGGCTCTGTGAGTGTGGTCTCAGCCAGGCAAGGCTGAGGGGCCACGAGGCTGGGTGGTAGCCTGCAGTTGGGGGACATTGGCTGACAAAGCCGCATGAGTTCACAGGGTGTGAACTCTGACCTAGGTGAGTCAGGAAACTTTGTGTTTAGTTAGAGCCTGGACGGGCGAGTGTTTATTATTTTGTCATCTTGTTGTTGCTGGTGTTGCACAATAAATGCAATGTTTGGACATTATATACGTGTCTGGTGAAGTAACCTGTGAGAATGACCCCCGGAGAAGAGCTAAACCCCCACACCAGAGAACAAAATAGCCCTTTTGTTCAAGTCAGTCAATAGATGCCCAGCAGATAACACAATTACAGCTGGCTTCCTCAGGTTGACAAAAGAACTTCCCTTTCTGAAGAGATCTCACAGCTAGGTGGGAAGACTGCACCTGGGGGGAGCCATTTGGTGTCGCTGCCATAAGGGTCTGTAAGCTAGCTTGCTGCAGACAGGCCGGCACCAAGGTTTCCCAGATTGCAACATGAATCTGAGATATGATTTTTACCTTTTTAAGAGAAACTAGGCATCTTACGGACGTAAAAATTACATCATCGTGTCACTCAGAATTCACTGGACATTTACATAGGACAAACATAACTCTAAGATGTGCCCAGGTAAAGTTATGGTGTTACCCCATCATAGAACCAGTTATAATAGTAATATTTGGTATCCCTGGACTCCATATTTTGTGGGGAATGTGAATATGTGCTTGTTACTTGTGTACAGCGGAGACATCCCGCGATATGGCACATGCCATATTTCAGAACTGACATTCACCTCAGGAATACAGCCGGCCCAGCAGGCGGACTCTCAATTCCCCGCCTTGATTCTGGGACCCTTTATAACAAAGACCTAGAATCTGCTAAAGGAGTTCTCCACTTTTAACACCTAAAGAGGGCCTCAGCCAGAGAACCTGTGGGCTTTACGCATATTACACTGGACAAAAGCTTCTTGGACTTTATCCCTGCAACCGACTATTTCACCAACGGACATCTTTTCTGCGGAAACTAAGTATTTTCTTCCTTTTCTCCCTTTTGTTTATTGGACTATACTTTCCTTGATTATTGTGTTATAATTACTGTGCATCTTGATAATTTGTATTGTATATAGATATATAATAAATTACCTCCAAGTCATTTCTCTAGCCATATGCCTGTTTCAAACACTGCAAAAACTTACCCTAGCCTCTCCGAAGAGAAAGCTCCTCGGTTCTGTTATCTAGATAGTGGGTTCCTTGCTCCCATAAATTGCAAGGTGGTGGCAGTTAAACTACCCTGTGTGTAGTTCCGGTCGCAGTTCGTCGCGCGCTTACTTGCGGTCAATCGGAGGTCCACTCCCTGCGCTTTCAGCCTATCGACTGTACGGACTCAAGTTAGACTGTCGGTGTGCTGAAAGTGGCTGGGAGGCCTGTTTGCGGATTGACCACTAGGGGCGCTGTGACGGTTTCGTGACGTATTGTGGCGGTTGCAGTTCGTCACACTGTCTATTAGTAATCTAGAGCTCAGCTATTTGTTTTATTGTTTGGGAACAGTTGGTTTTATCACTCTGGTGCCCATAATGAGCTTTATCTACCTTTACTTAGTGCCATCATTATATCATGTGACCGGAAGTGGATGAAGTGACTTCAGACGTCGGCAACATTTGCGCTTTAAAATAGGCACTACTCCTAATGGAGGTGCGCTCTTTTTATCTAGGTGCCCACATTTTTTGTGTATTTATCATTAGACCATCTGGTTTAGCAACTGGCAGTATTGGCTCATCGTCTGCGTGCTGCAAGTTAAGCTGTAGGGTCACCCCAGGGATAGAACCTCCTCCCCACCCCATTTGTTGGTTGCTACCCTTGAAGACTGCCTGGCACCCAGTGAATGGTATGAAGTAACCGTGAGTTATGGTTTACAAGCATGTTTTTTTCTGCATCATAGATGTGATCTTTAATATGCAGATTAAGTTTCATCATATTGTCATTGCTGATCTCTGATTAACTGTGCGTACGCTATATGATTATACACTGAGGTGTAGGCACAGGATAATTGTTGTTGATGTATTGTGTACACAAGTATATTATTTTCTATTGTGTGTTTTATGTATCTAGTAAAGGTTACATTTTAGGAGTTTTTTCAGTGATATATTTTATAACCGTAGTAGATTGAGTAGATTATATTTCACCTTCATAAAAAAAATCTAAAATGTAGGAAGATTTTTGAAAAAATTTGCAACTTTCAAAATGTGTTGATGTAATTATCACAGGCAGGAGAATACACAGTTTACACAATGTCTTCTGTCCTGGAGACAACCAAGGAGTAATTCAATTATCTCTCAGGACAAAGAGAAATCGTCAAAACACACGTGGAGACAATAGGACAGACATTGCTACTCAAATATACAATGTCCCTGTCATGGTCTTACCTTCTTGCTGTTCTCCTTCGTTTGACATGTGCTGGCGGCCATCTTGGTTTCTGGGTTTCTTGTAGCCTCCCACCCTGCGGCTTCTCCTTCCCACTGGGAGGAGCTGGATGCCTAGCTCATATATATATAGGAGGTCTGTGGCTTCAGTTCCTTGCTTGGTCCTCCTGTGTACACATGCTTCTAAGACTGCTGCTGCTTCTGGTTCCTGATCCTGGCTTCGTCTGACTACCCTGCTGATTCCTGATCCTGGCTTCGTCTGACTACCCTGCTGGTTCCTGATCCAGGCTTCGTCTGACTACCCTTCTAGTTCCTGACCTCTGGCTTCGCAAGACCCTGCTTCGGTTTAGCCATCAGTTTGGACTTTTGCTTACAGCTAGATCTTCAATAAAGCCTTCTTATTATCTCTTGTTGTACGTCTGGTTCATGGTTCCATGACATTAGGACCAAGCCATGAATTCTGACGGTACAGGGCCATCCTCGCTACCTACGCTGGTTGCCAGACTTGATCAGCAGGATCACCTGTTGGGTCGGTTCGCTGTGGCGTTGCAAACCCTGCTTGAACGCACGGCTCATTTAGCTTCCGTTGCCGATGGGTCGGTTGTCGCTCCTGGGCCCGCTCCTACTGCCGCTCCGGTTGTTGCGCCAGAGTCTACCCCGACACCTGTTGCTGCGCCTGCGGTGTTTCGGGGTATGACCGGTTCTGCCCCCCTTCCACAGCGCTTTGGGGGAGAGCCAACTCAGTGCCGAGGTTTCCTTAACCAGGTGGGCATTTATTTCGAGTTGCTGCCACATGCCTTTCCTACTGAGAGATCAAAGGTGGGCTTCTTGATCTCGCTGCTCTCGGACAAGGCCTTGGCCTGGGCCAGCCCTTTATGGGAGAACAACAATCCGGTGGTTGCCGAGTTTTCCGGTTTTGTTGCTTCTCTTCGGAAGGTATTCGATGTGCCGGCTCGTGCTGCCTCTGCTGCGAAGCTCCTTATGTCCATCAGACAGGATTCACGATCCGTAGCTGAATACGCCATTGAGTTTCGTACCCTGGCAGCAGAGGTGGGCTGGAATAATGAGGCTCTGGTCGCTGCTTTCTCTCATGGTCTCTCGGATGCCTTGAAGGATGAGGTTGCAGCTAAGGACCTACCAGTGGAGCTCGAGTCCCTTATTTCTTTCCTGATTTTGTTTGACACCAGACTCAGGGAGAGACCTTCCTTTAAGGAGAGCCTGCGGAGGTCTTCTAACAGATTGGCGCCTACGTTTGCTGTCCCACCCGTGCCTCCCTCTCCTCCCACACCTCCTGGGGATGACTTGTCTGGGGGTGAACCCATGCAGCTGGGGTTTGCTCGCCTGTCCGAGGGGGAGAGGGTACTCCGGAGACGCGAGGGCCGATGCATGTACTGTGGTCTCGGTGGGCATTTTCGGTTGGCATGCCCGAACCGTCCGGGAAACGCTCGCACCTGAGATCCTGTCGGGGGCAGATCTTGGGTGGAGTCTCCTCGTCCCCGGTTTCCCGTGTTGACAAACCACTGATTACTGTTGTCCTCTCCTGGGTCGGGGGCTCAGTGACGACCCAGGCGTTGGTGGACTCTGGTGCTGGTGGTTTGTTCATTGATAGTGTGTTCGCTGCCGCCAATTCCATTCCTCTGCAGCCTCGAGGTTCTCCACTGGCTCTCGAGGCGATAGACGGCAGACCCCTTCTGCCGCCACACGTGACTCAGGAGACCCTTCCAGTGGGGATGGCCATTGGTGCCGTTCACAGAGAGTCGGTCTGTCTCCAGGTTATTTAGTCTCCACACTACTCGGTGGTCTTGGGGTACCCCTGGCTCCAGAAGCATAATCCGACTTTCGATTGGAGATCGGCCGAGATCCTCTCGTGGTCACCGCACTGTGGGGCTAGTTGCATTCATGGGCCTGTCAAGTTGCTGTGTACTTCCTCGGACTCCCTGTTGCCTCCTGAATACGAGGAGTACCGGGATGTATTCGATAAGGTGCGTGCGGTTGCCCTACCTCCGCACCGCCCATACGATTGTGCCATAGAGTTACAATCTGGTGCCGTTCCTCCTCGTGGCAAAGTCTATCCACTGTCGGTAGCGGAGAATGAGGCCATGGAGGAGTACGTGAGGGAGGCGCTTTCACGCGGACACATTCGCAAATCCTCGTCCCCGGCAGGGGCTGGATTTTTCTTTGTGAAAAAGAAGGGCGGTGAGTTGAGGCCTTGCATCGATTACAGGGGTCTCAATCGCATCACGATCAAGAACGCTTACCCTATACCCTTGATTTCCGAGCTGTTCGATCGCCTCAAAGGGGCCACGGTCTTTACCAAACTCGACCTGAGGGCGGCATATAACCTGGTAAGGATCAGGGCGGGCGATGAGTGGAAGACCGCGTTTAACACCAGGACCGGTCATTATGAATCCTTGGTTATGCCCTTTGGGTTGTGCAATGCGCCCGCAGTTTTCCAGGAATTCATCAACGATGTTTTCCGTGACCTGTTGCAGCAGTGTGTGGTGGTCTATTTGGATGACATCTTGGTATATTCTGAATCCATGGAGGCCCACATTCTGGATGTCAGACGAGTGTTGCAACGGTTACGAGAGAACAAGCTGTTCGGTAAGCTTGAGAAATGCGAATTTCACCGATCCCAGGTAACCTTCTTAGGTTACATCATTTCCGCTGAGGGGTTCTCTATGGATCCTGAGAAGGTTTCGGCTGTCTTACAGTGGCCCCAGCCCAGTGGTCTTCGTGCCCTGCAGCGCTTTTTGGGCTTCGCCAATTATTATCGGAAGTTCATCATGGACTTTTCCATGCTAGCCAAGCCGCTCACGGATCTGACCAGGAAGGGCAGTAATCCCCAGGTCTGGCCGCTCGAGGCCATCCGAGCTTTTGAGGCTCTAAAGTCCGCCTTTGTGTCGGCTCCGATTCTGTCACATCCCAACCCTGGGTTGCCTTTTGTCCTCGAGGTGGACGCGTCTGAGACGGGAGTAGGCGCCCTTCTGTCTCAACGTAGAACACCAGAGGGTCCTCTGCTTCCTTGTGGGTTTTACTCCCGGAAACTGTCTTCCGCGGAGTGCAACTATCAGATTGGTGACAGGGAGTTATTGGCCATCGTGCAGGCCCTTAAAGAATGGAGGCACTTGCTCGAGGGCTCGGTGGTTCCGGTTCTCATCCTGACGGACCACAAGAATCTGACCTACCTCTCTGAGGCCAAGAGATTGACACCACGTCAGGCCAGATGGGCTCTGTTCTTGTCACGTTTTAATTACGTGGTCTCCTACCTACCCGGTTCCAAGAACATCAGAGCGGATGCCTTATCACGGCAGTACTCCGAGCTGTCCGGGGAGGAGTCGATACCGTCTTCGGTCATACCTCCGAATCAGATCCTGGCCGCTATTCGCACCAGCCTGACCTCTCCCCTGGGTGAGCAGATTTTGGCGGCTCAATCTGGTGCTCCCTCTGGGAGACCCAACGGCAGATGTTTTGTGCCTGAGGAGTTGCGCACTCGGTTGTTGCGAACCTACCATAACTCCAAGGCCGTGGGGCATCCTGGAAAGAATCAGCTGTCCTGGGCTGTTTCACGTCTGTTCTGGTGGCCTTCTCTACGTTCCGACATCGCCGCATACAGGGCCGTCTTTAATATTGATTGGACCCTGGGCAAAAATTGACTTGGGCCCCCTGGATCCCGCCTTCCCACACCTTAGCATGCAATCACGCCTCCACCACAACACACACACAAAAATTCCACACATCTGGTAGAGTCCAGAGAATGACTGTAAATACTTCCAGTTCTGAAGACTCCAGCGGCTCAGGATCAGAGCTCTGGGCAGCTGGGCTCAGGCTGGAAGTGGGCACCGCTCTGTAGGAAGGAGACCAGGGCTCGGCTCACCCTAGCGTTACAGTGTACCCCAGCACCCCACAGTATGCAGTATAGCACCCTGTAGTATAAAGCAACCCACAGTATGCAGTATAGAACCCTATAGTATACAGCAACCCACAGTATGCAGTATAGCACCCTATAGTATACAGCAACCCACAGTATGCAGTATAGCACCCTATAGTATACAGCACCACACAGTATGCAGTTTAGCACCCCACACTATACAGTACCCCACAGTATATAGTAGAGCAGTATAGCAGCACACAGTATACAGCACCTCACGGTATACAGCACCCCAAACTATACACGATACAGCCCCCACACTATACAGTACAGCAGTATAGCACTCCCCCTCACTATACAGGCCCCCCACAGTATACAGCCCACCACACAGTATACAGCCCACCACACAGTATACAGGCCACCCCCCCAGTATACAGCCCACCACACAATATACAGCCCACCACACAATATACAGCCCACCACACAGTATACAGCACCCCACTATACAGTAGTTTACAGTATATTAACATAACAGCTCCTGTCACCTTTTTCTGATGTAATCTTCACACAAAAAAGCTCCACAGTTAACTTCTGCAACACTCCACAGGACCTGTGATGACCTCATAGCCATGTGACCAGTAATTGCTAGGTTACTGGTCACATGGTAATGATCTCATTAAGGTCCTAGATCAAAACTCATTAAGGTCCTAGAATTAAGATCATTAACACAGTACGATCATGATGCCTGTGTAGCCGACAGCCTGACACCCGGGGCAGTAGCTAGCAGGGCTCAAGAGGCAGCTGCCTTGGGCCCCCCAGGAGCAACTGGGCCCAGGGCAGCTGCCCCTTTTGCCCCTTGGTAAAGACGGCCCTGGCCGCATATGTAGCGGCATGCTCCGTTTGTGCCCAGAGTAAGTCCCCTCGGCACCTTCCGTTGGGCCTTTTGCAACCCATAGCCACCGGGGAGCGTCCATGGTCACACCTGGGGATGGATTTCATTGTGGACCTCCCTGCATCCCGAGGCCATACGGTCATTCTCATGATTGTGGATCGGTTTTCCAAAATGTGCCACTGTGTTCCTCTCAAGAAGTTACCCTCTGCACAAGAGTTGGCCTCGATTTTTGCCAGGGAGGTCTTCCGGTTGCACGGTTTGCCCAAGGAGATTGTGTCGGATCGGGGGAGTCAGTTTGTGTCCAGGTTCTGGCGCGCCTTTTGCTCCCAGTTGGGGATTCATCTCTCTTTCTCCTCGGCCTACCACCCTCAGTCCAATGGGGCCGCAGAACGATCCAATCAGGCCTTGGAGCAATTCCTTTGTTGCTATGTCTCCGATCACCAAGACAATTGGGTTGACCTCCTGCCCTGGGCTGAGTTTGCCAGGAACACGGCGGTGAACTCTTCCTCTGGGACGTCTCCCTTCATGGCCAATTATGGGTTCCAACCTGCCGTGTTACCGGAGGTATTCTCTCCCCAGGATACTCCGGCTGTGGAGGATCACCTTTCCGTCCTACGTGCTTCTTGGGTACAGATCCAGAGGTCCCTTGAGGTCTCTGCGCAGCGCCAGAGACTCCAGGCTGATCGCAGATGAGCGCCCGCTCCTTCCTACCAGGTCGGAGACCGCGTATGGTTGTCCACCCGCAACCTCAACCTTCGTGTGCCCACTCCCAAGCTGGCACCTCGCTTTGTTGGTCCCTTCCGAGTGCTTCGCAGGGTAAACCCGGTAGCCTATGCCCTTGCGCTTCCTCCTGGCATGCGGATCTCCAACGTGTTTCATGTCTCCCTGTTGAAGCCACTGGTGTGTAATCGTTTCTCTTCCTCGGTTCCTTGGCCTCGTCCGGTCCAAGTGGGCAATCGTGAGGAGTATGAGGTGAGCAATATCCTGGACTCACGCCTGGTCCGCGGGCGGGTGCAGTTTTTGGTCCATTGGCGTGGTTATGGTCCAGAGGAGCGTTCCTGGGTTCCCTCCGCAGATGTCCATGCTCCTGCCTTGCTCCGAGCCTTCCACGCACGCTTCCCTCAGAAACCGTTCTTTACTCCGCGGAGGAGGGGCCCTTGAGGGGGAGGTACTGTCATGGTCTTACCTTCTTGCTGTTCTCCTTCGTTTGACATGTGCTGGCGGCCATCTTGGTTTCTGGGTTTCTTGTAGCCTCCCACCCTGCGGCTTCTCCTTCCCACTGGGAGGAGCTGGATGCCTAGCTCATATATATAGGAGGTCTGTGGCTTCAGTTCCTTGCTTGGTCCTCCTGTGTACACATGCTTCTAAGACTGCTGCTGCTTCTGGTTCCTGATCCTGGCTTCGTCTGACTACCCTGCTGATTCCTGATCCAGGCTTCGTATGACTACCCTGCTGGTTCCTGATCCAGGCTTCGTCTGACTACCCTGCTGGTTCCTGATCCAGGCTTCGTCTGACTACCCTTCTGGTTCCTGACCTCTGGCTTCGCAAGACCCTGCTTCGGTTTAGCCATCAGTTTGGACTTTTGCTTACAGCTAGATCTTCAATAAAGCCTTCTTATTATCTCTTGTTGTACGTCTGGTTCATGGTTCCATGACAGTCCCAACCATTACAGTAAACATAGACATTTAACATATCCCCAGATGGCTTGGATCTGAGCGCACAATATATCCAAACAGCGCTCAGATGCCACAAACAGTCAAATCGCCATGGGGTTTAAGTTTAGCATGGGCTGATGAGAGGGCCCATAATCCTGGGGCAAGAGGGGGATGGAGACGAGGCTTCTCCAGGACCCAGTGGCGAGGTTGGTTTCGCCACATTTCTCCCCTTTTCCAAACAGACTAACAGGGTATCTGACCTTTTGCCAGTCAGTGCCCTTGTTAGTCCAGCATAGGTGCAACAGACTGATGGGTCCTACAGGGGGTGGCCACGCTGTTACAATATATAACCAAATTTTTCAAGGGTCGTACGACCTAAGCGTGGCTTGAACCACCCACTGACTAATTTTTTATTTTAAGTGCATAAAACTTGTATCTTTATTGTTACTATTTAAAAATTGAACTCTAGATTTAATTAAAATTCCTCAGAATGAGCGGTGAGACTGTTATATATATTTATGTACCCCTCTTGGTATATGTCACTGGATGGGATAGCTCCTGATATACTTCTCAGGGCTTGCCCAAATCCCTAAATCTTTATGGCAACTTTATATTTAGTTGCAGCTAAATCTCTACTATGAGGGCTCACTCCGCTCAATCTGATTCTAAAATGCATGCTCCCGCTTCCCTACATGTTTCGCCGAGCCTACATATCCCCTGAGGACGCCGAAGGCTCGGCGAAACATGTAGGGAAGCGGGAGCATGCATTTTAGAATCAGATTGAGCGGAGTGAGCCCTCATAGTAGAGATTTAGCTGCAACTAAATATAAAGTTGCCATAAAGATTTAGGGATTTGGGCAAGCCCTGAGAAGTATATCAGGAGCTATCCCATCCAGTGACATATACCAAGAGGGGTACATAAATATATATAACAGTCTCACCGCTCATTCTGAGGAATTTTAATTAAATCTAGAGTTCAATTTTGAAATAGTAACAATAAAGATACAAGTTTTATGCACTTAAAATAAAAAATTAGTCAGTGGGTGGTTCAAGCCACGCTTAGGTCGTACGACCCTTGAAAAATCTTGTTAGTCCAGCAGCCCACCCACAAAATAGAAACAGCAGTACAGCCCACCCACAATAAATGGTTACTACACCTGAGCAAGGGATAAACTTGTCCATGTCCATGTGCCTCCCTACGGCCGTGTGGGGGACTGGTAGACTGCCTTGGTGGGTTGCTGAGTGGGCAGAGACCAGCGGTACTTTTCCCTGGTGCCAGCGCTACCATGGAAGAAGCCTGGTTGTAGCCTGGTTGTTGGAGGGGGAGACCGACTGTCTCCCCTTTAGATAGACCACCATGCTGCTGTGGGGGGAGACCGACTGTCTTCTCTTTGGCTAACCAGCCCTGTTGCTGTGGGACAGGACAGACTGTCCCTATCCCCTGTGCTGTGAGTGCAGAGACCGCGGTCCCATCTGCACGGTTGTGGGGCTTACTGTCTCCCCCAGGTTCGTTAAACTGCCGCTGGGGGATGGAGACTGTGCTCCCAATTCCTTGTAGATCACACGGCCGCTGGGGAATGGAGACTGGGCTCCCAATTCCCTGTAGATCACCCAGCCGCTGGGGAATGGACAATGGGCTCCCAATTCCCTGTAGATTACACTGCCGCTGGGCAATGGAGACTGGGCTCCCAATTCCCTGTACATCACACGGCCGCTGGGGGATGGAGACTATGCTCTCCTCTCCCTGCAAAACATACTGCCGCTAGGGCGCAGGACCGACTGTCCCTACTCCCTGAAACTCTGGCTGCCGTTGGGGATCTGGGCCGACTGCCCAGCATCCCTGTAGGGCCGGTGGAGAGACCTCGGTCCCATCTCCACCTGCCATATGGGGTTCCCCCCAGGACCAGTCTATGAGGTCCCCTACCTGTGTAGCTGGTACTGAAGCAGGGGATACTTCAGTCGGGTTTTCCCAGTAAACCTCCACAATATCCTCCCATCTGAAGGGCTCTGGACCTGGGTCTGACACTCTGCTCTCTCGCTGAGCCCTCTCAATGGAGTGGAAGAGATCTCGGTAGTCCTGCTCCAGTTCCCACTCCAGGTTTGCTAGGTGAGCCAGGTCTTTCTCTACCTCGTGGGGGTCATCCCAATCCTGCCTAGTCTCCCTCTCGTAGAAAATGTTCTGAAGTCTGGACTGTGCAGGGCCTCCGAAGTCAGGCTCTGCAAAGAACTCCCATAACAAGCCAGGACCATCAAACTCCTCTCCCTCTGGCTTGTCATTCTCAGCTATCCAGGGTATATACTGTGCCATATACCACCAGAGCGCCTGGTAGGCCTCCTCCAAACATAGCTCCTGCCATGCCCGGTGCTCTAGTTCCTTCACCCATTCCTCCAGGGGCTGCTCTCCCAGGAAGGCATTCCGCAGGGCCACTTGCTTCTGCAATCGCTGGTCTCCACTAGGGAGACTCTCACCTCCCTGGTATTGTACATTACCCAGGGCCTGGTACCAGATGCCTTTCCTTAATGCATCCAGGTCTTCCTCATTGTATGCCACTGCTGGTTCCATCCTGCTGCTGTAGCCAGGGGCGCTGTACAGATACTAGCGTTGCCCTCAATTTTGTCAATCCACAAACGGTGTCTCCGAGCTGCTTGAATAACTAGTAAAAGTAGAGTGATAAGTCTGCGCGGCCCATTCCCACCAATACGTGGGATCTCCCCCTCAGTAAAATGGGTTTCCAGCAAACTAACAATCGCTGGGAGAGATCTAGAAACTATATCTCAAACTGCCGGTCTTTTTTATTTTATCATCTAGACCCCGATCATTCAAAGTTAGAATTTTAACCAACATAAATCAACCCGGGGAAAAAATTCTTCCCTATGTGAAGAGATTCTTCTCTAAGTGAAGAGATTCACTTTTTCTACCTTTTCCTCCTCTAACCTGGGAGGCATATCGCAACCCACCCCTTAGAATGCACATAGACATGGGCAAACGGAGGAGGGAGCTGTAGGGATTTGCTCTGGTAGGCAGAGTACGCGGACACAATACAGAGGCGAGACCACGGTTGAAAAACAAAAGTTCAGTGTTTATTCACACCAAAAAAAGCAGAAGAGGGAATAACAATACTTAACAGGGTCTTGGTGTTACGTCACACAGCAAGAGTCCACAAATCACCTGGCAGTCCACAGCAGGCGGCTCTCAGCCTTGCAGTATGGCGGGTCTCCTCCGCTCCCAAAACACAGAGCTTAACAGCTCCAGTATCACTTGGAGGATCATACCAAACCCACCTGAGCTACTGGCTGGGTTTTTAAACCCAGCCCAAAACCTGGCCTGGACGTGGGGAACAGCCACCCACCCTACTCTTTGGCTGCTCCCAATAAGAACCGACCCGGATTGGCTTTACTGCCATACTAAGTAAAACAGTGTCAGCAAGCACTAGCTGCGGCTGACACACAATTACCGGTTCCTATCTCACTGAGGCCAGGAACCTCGGTGACACGTATCTTCCAATGACGGAACCTTGCGCCTATAGAGCATAGATTCAACACTTCATGCCCGCAGCCGGACAAAGGGAGGTTGAGAGGTATATACGGAGACAAGAGGAAAAATGGCTCAGCCCCACAAATCGGGAGCAGCACAGAGGGAAGAACACAGAACGGCACAAAGTGGCGTCTTCACACCTTTAACCAGAGACCAACTATGGAGAGCGGGAGCAGAGAGCAGAGGCAGGGAGATCAGAACCGGTGGTCAAGACGGTCGGGTAGAGACTGAGAAGGTGGCAGTCATCTCTCGTGGAGCGTGGAAGGTGTCCCGGAGGTCCCACAGACAGCCGGCATCAACAGATCCTCCGACTCAGGCGGGAACCAAGCAGCATGGCGAGGTAGGGAGTGGAGTGGCAGGTGCAACGTAGCAACGTGACTAAGTCATCGCGTCATCTTCGTTTTTGTAGTTGAGGCCTTAAAGCTTTCTGATCAGCTCATGAAATTTATTTCATATTAAATAATAATAAAGAGATTGGATTTTATCTATAGTGCATGTGCTGGATTTTTTCAAGAAAGTATATTGCTATAATGATACTTTATTTGAAGTGCCCTATTCATTACAAGGCAATACTTCTTGGGATGACTTCTTTATTTGTGTTCCCATGGTGTTACCTGATCCAAGGGTGGGTCAGTGATTTGCACAGGTGTTTGTGAGCCAGAATTAGGCTATCTCTGTGCAGGCTTTACTTCTTTTTTTGGCCAAAATAACTGGTGTTTTTGCAATTAGAAAATGCTATATGAGAAACACATTAAAATGCTTGTGGTTTTTTATTCATTCAGCAAACATATCATATGTGTACAGTATAGCCTTTGGTGAAAAAAAAAAAGATCAATGACCACATAGCCAGTTTAGAAGTTTTAACGTTTAATGGCACCTTCACATGCGGCAGATTTTGTTACCGAAAAGTTCTGCAACTGAAAATCAGTTCCATTCACCTGAAAGGGTTGTTTTGGGGGCAAGCACATGGATTTCTTCAAGCTCCATTCACATAAATCAAACTGATTTCCACTCGCAGAAACCTCCGCAACACAATTTGCTGCATGAAAGCACCGTCACTCCACAGTGACCTGAATCCTAAAAACCTCTCCCAGATAATCCCTTATCCACACATTCATGATATCTGTGATAAGATGGTCATTGACAATATCTGTGAAGGGTCCTTTGTTGGTCTGTGTCCATTTTCTGCCATTTGTGTGTTATCCGTATTCTATGTGAACTGCTAGGCTGAAAAGGTGATTCCAGTGCATCTCCTACCAGTGGTCATGTTCTGCCATTGATTTTCAGATGCACCATGGACCAAGGTAGTGCACGCTTCCATTGTGGAGAAACAAAGTTACATTAAAATAAATGGATCTATGTGCTGTCTGTGTAGAACATGGGCTGAACACATCCTGAAGTGTGAATAAGCCTTAAAAGGGTTTTCTGGGATTTTGATACTGATGAGCTATCCTCAGGATAGTTTATCAGAACCTGATCGGTGCGGGTCTTACACCCAGGGCCAGGACCCTCGCCAATCAGCTGTTTAAGAAGGCACTAGCGCTCCTGTAAGTTAAGCAGCCTTCTCGCAGCTTACCAAGAACAGACGCTATACAATGTACAGAGTTGTGCCTGGTAAGTGCTGATGCCTTCTCAAGCAGCTGATCAGCAGGTTTACCGGGTGTAAGACCCCCCACTGATCAGATACTGATGAACTATCCAGAGGACAGGTCATCAGTATCAAAATCCCCGAAAACCCCTTTAACACTGAACACTTCAGAATGTCTGACATTGTATTTTTGTCAATCAATGAACTGAATTTGCAAGCACAATTGCTTACATTGCAGCGGATGTAAGGATATTTCCTTGTATATTATTATTAGGAAAGAGACGTGAAAAAAATATGTGGTGGAGGTTGGGAACACATAGATAATCCTAATCTGTGAAATATTTTGTTGTTTGGGTCTAGAAACCTGCACAATGCCTATGGATTAGGGTACTTTTACACTTGCGGCAGAGGAATCCGGACACAAACGGATGGATTTGTGAGATGGATCCGGATGCAGATCCGTCTCACAAATACATTGCAATACCGGATCAGTCTCTCCGGTGTCATCCGTTTTGCCGGAACACTTAATGCCGGATCCGGAACTAATACACTTCAATGTAAATTAATGCCGAATCCGAGTGATCAGTAATTTGGGCCGGAGAGAAAACTGCAGCATGCTGCGGTATTTTCTCCATCCAAAAAACATAAGGGACTGAACTGATGCATTCTGATGCATACTGAACGGATTGCTCTCCTTTCAGAATGCATTAGGATAAAACTGATCAGTTTTTTTTTTCCGGTATTGAGCCCCGAGGACTCAATACCGGAAAACTTTAACGCAAGTGTGAAAGTACCCTTATTTGCTGATATCCTGCGGAGATTCATACATAATAAATGTGAAGGTAAGAGACAAGGAATTCTTATAATCTCAGAAAACCAATGCTCTTTCATTGGCTAATATGTAGCTGTGTGCATGTTCATGGACATAGTCTGGCAATTGATCTTTGATCTGATGTTTTATTAGTTTACAACCATCTGGTAGATTAATTTGTATTGGCATCATCGTGGGAACAGCAGATAAGCTACTCTGTGGCCAAGGAAGAAAGAAGAAGTATTTTCACTACAACAAGACATGGCCTGATGCTACTGGCATACTTGATAGGGTGGGAAGGTTAGGCTTGGGGCTGAGGGTCTCTCATAACATTTTCAACTTCTGTGTAAGTCTCCATGTAGCCGTCTGGAGTAATATTTTGCATCTGATCTGAGTTTGATTGAAATATGGGACAATGTTCCATGAAAACCTACAAATTGCTGCATTTCAATATAAAATAAACAGTCAAAACTAACAGCTTTAAGGAGTTGTCTCACCAAAAAGTAACCCCTTTTAGATCACCCTGGTGTGATCAGGTGAGCGCATCCCTGTCAAGCTGCTGATTTTGCCAGGGGCAGCGAGGATTACATTGAGGCCATTCAGATGAATGTGGTCCATGTAATACACTGAAGGCTTGAGTCTGCCAGTACTGCAGTAACACCCATAATCAAAAAGGTCATCACTGGGGCACAGCATGAGAAGGGGTTGGCATGGATTGGTAAAACATGGCTGTTTTCCTACAAAAACATCAGCACCCCTGTCTATGGGTTGTATTGCAACTGAGCTCTATTCACTTCAATGGACAGGTATGCTGCTGGTCTTGGAGGAAAACAGCCATGCTGTTCTCATCCAATACAACCCCTAATCAATCTACACTTCTCTCGTTATAGATATATATATATTTGTGGTTGTGGCAGCCAAGAGAATGCACCCCGTCCCACCTGAGACTACCTTGCCCCTAAGCGGTTAGAGTTATGCCGCAACCGTGCCGTAGTAGGGACACCTGAAAGAGGGCAAAAGACATACTGAGTAGTAGGAGTAATTATTACAGCATAGATCACAAAACCAGACTTTGGAAAGCCATTGACATCTTAGTTTTGGGGTAAGGTATATAGCGGCTAAAACACAAGGAGCGCCAACGACCCAACTTCCGGATGGCATGCGCTGGTACCTGATTCTTGTAGGCTGTGGATGCTGCACCTATACAAATAGATGTCCTGAGATCGTAGCTGGGTCGCCGCCCAAACTGGCAACTAAGGAGCATATGTGAGACATGAACTGGTGAGAAGCGAGCGGTACCACCCCGAAAGGCAATAGTGGACTATCTGGCCTGAACCCAGCTAAGGCTATCTGCAGCTGATAAAGAACTCTGACAGGGTACCATCGATGAGACATAGGGAACTAGGACGTTGGGACTGGGGGACCTGTCTGCGAGGTCTTGGATGTCCTCAGCAGCAGCACGTAACCCTCGGGACCCTGGACCAACTGGCTGACTGTGAGAAACTTGCTACTATAGGGGAACAAGTAAACTCCCCAGGCCTCAAGAAACCATAGAAGGCTAAATAAACAGCGGATTTAAGCACCAGGCTGGGCAAAACCCCGAAAGAGTTCCTATCCAGGATGTCAGATAGGTTATGAAAAGCAGTCCAGTAACAGCTTGTCTGCGTACTTGGCCTCCTGGTCCACATCTGCTCAAACCCCTCAACGTAGCTTTGACAGCATGCAAAGAGAACGCAGATGCCCGTTCAGGATGACTGACAGAGAGGAAATGCTGCACCCCCGACAAGTACGACTTCACTGTGTTATGGGACAGCTTGAGATCCGAGTGGCAGTAGCCAATGAAGGCAAGGATGTATTCAACAAAACTGGACTCCCTTTGAGGGCATATTCCCTAGAACCTGCAAATGCCCTCCACCCAGTGCGATATGCCATAGTTGTATATGGCGAAAGGGGCTTGGCTAGTAAGGAGTGGGCCGTCTCTAGGTGACCAGTTAAACCAGTATTAGTGACTCGTGAAGGGGGACGGTAGCGCCCACAACATCCGCCTATGGCATGACCTGTGAAAAGGGAGAAATTAGCCATCGATAAAGCATCAGCTGCCACATTTTGAGAACCTGGCACATGCGTACTACTAACACAAAATGATGTCGCAAGGAGAGTTGAACTAGACGTCTCAAGAGACATATGACATAAGACGACTTAGACAACCCATTGGTTAAGATATCTACCACCGCAGCGTTGTCGGTTACAAACAAAACAGTGCGATTTACCCAGCTGCTGCCCCAAACACGGGCGGCCACCACAATGGGGTACAGCTCGAAAAGTGCTGAGGTTTGCAGGAAACCTGTGATTTGTCTCACCTCAGCAGGCCACTCGCCTGCGACCAAGTGGGTGCCAAAATAGCAGCAAAACCTGAGCTAGCAGGTCTCTTGGGGGAGACCGGGACACCTAACTGGGAAAACAGCTCAACAATCTCCCCAGCCCTAAGGGGGCTGACCCTGGCCTCGAGATCAGCAGGAAGTCATCTGAATAATGAATAAATTCACAGCGTACCTTATATTCTAAAACCCAATGGAGGCCTGAGCCAACTGATCAAAGAGCCACGGGCTGCTCCTAGAACAGAAAGTGAGTTTGGTGGAAAAGTAGTTTCGGACCTTCTACTTATCAATAGAAGAATACCTCATGCCCACTTCCTCTGAAGGAATGAGGGAGTTAAGACTAGGGATGTGGGAACCATGTGGGGCTGACAGGTCGATGATAAGTCTCTCCTTCTTGCTAAACTTACCTGTGACCACCCCATCGGGACTAACTCTCCACCGCTGAAAGGGGGGCACTTCAAAAGGACCGATCAAAACCCTTCTCCAACTCGGTTTCAAGAACAGACACCCAGAAAGTAACACTCAGAGGGTGACCATGCACTTACCTGCTCAGAATACCTACGGACTGACAACCGCAGAACGGTAGTAACACAGCACGACCTGGACGTGAGTGCATGAGACACAAACCAAGCTTCCTCCCCCCTCCCCGACGTGTACCCCTACTACCTTGCCGATAAGCCAAATTTCAGGATGTAACTTGAGACAAGGTTTGGACCTAGAAACAAAACAATTAAGGCATCAACACTGGATTGTGCACATGTCGTGAGGAAACCCTCGAATGTGTAAAACGTGAATGATGGAACAAGAGCAGCATTATTTTTTTTTTACAAATTAACCCTTTACCAATTAAAATGTACTAAACCTGGAAACCTAGGGAGGGTAAAATACCACGGCAAGCCGCATCTACTAAGCCCCCGTACTGGCTTAACACTGACACCAGCGAACCTAGGCCCCTGACCTGCAGCCTCCGCTAGGATTGCTCACAGCGGACCAGGCCTGTAGACTGTGCGGTACTCTGTAACCCGCTCTTCCCCGGAGACCTTGCTTTGCCAACTATGAATTCCCGTTTTTTTTGTTTTTTGTTTTTTTAAAACCCGTCCCTACTAAACCAGACCCAACCCACCCGTCTAAGATCCCTGGTAATCACCTGCATGGATTCAATAACACCCTGTACCTAAATAACCCCCTGGGAAACCTTATGTACGGGCAGCAGAAGGAAGCCAGCCACCGCCTATGAGCTGTTCCCCCTGACCGAGCCTAGTTCTCCCAGCCACGATCCCTGCCATCCGTGCCAGACTTTGTTGAAGACAAGGAGCGGGGACATGCTGTCCCTTGTACTTTTACGCAATTGCCGCGCGGGGAGCTCGCGCTGCTCCATGGCAGAGTGCAAGACGTGCGGGCAGCATTATTATCTTTTTTTTTTTTTTTTAATGAAATCAACCCTTTGCAAATTAAAATAAATCACTTGCATGGACTCATAACACCCTGTATCTAAATAACCCCCTTGGAAACCTTATCTACGGCTGGCAGAAGGAAGGCAGCCACCATCTATAATGTCCTCACCCTGACCAAGCTTAGTTCTCCGACCCCTGAAACCTGCCTAACTAACGGCATGGCGGCTCGTGCCAGACTTTATTGAAAACCAAGCTTGTGACTTCTCTCCTCACCCCCGACATGTACCCCTAGTACCTTGCTGATAAGCCACAAATCAGGGTGTAGCCAAGACAAGTTAGGACCTAGAAGCAAAACAATCAAGACCCTGGATTGTGCATTCGTCGTAAAGAACCATTCTAAGTAAAAAAAAAAAAAAAAATCATTTTTTTTTTATACATTTTTTTTTTTTAACTTTCTTTTTTTTAATTTTTTTAATTATTTTTTTTACCATTAACCCTTGCCAATAAGAATTGCCTAACCTGGGGGGGAAGCTACCACCGCAAGCTGCGCCTACTAAGCCCCTGTACTGGCTTGACACTGAGACGAGTGAACCTCGGCTCCTGACCAGCAATCCCAGCTAGGATTTACTACGGTGGACCAGGTCTGTAGACCGTGCAGTACTCTGTAACCCACCCCTCCCCGGAGACCTAGTTCTCACCTGTATGGACTAATTAATCCCCCATGCCTAAATGACCCTCTTGGCGACCTTGTGTGCAGCCGGCAGAAGGAAGCTAGCCACCGGCTATGACCTGCTCCCCCTGAACAACCTGGTTCTCTCATCCCTGATCCCTGCCTCACTAACGGCACGGCGGCCCGTGCCAGACTTTAACGAAGATAAGGAGCGGGGCCACAGTGTCCCCTGCGTCCCTACACTCCTGCCGCGTGGGGATCCGCGCAGCTCCCTGGCACCATGAACCGGGCCAGGGGGAGCCCTTCATACACCGTGGCCCCCGCCCCCCATCAGCAAAATTTGTGTGCCACGTGGGGAGCTCATGCTGCTCCCTGGCAGAGTGCACCAGTGCGGGGGTGCCCCCCATCAGCCAGGGGCCGACCCACCGCCGGCTGGTCACTTCTGCCGCGTGGAGAGCAGCGCAGCTCCCTGGCATTATGAACCGGGGCAGGGGGAGCCCTACTTCCATCAGGGGCTCAGCCCTCCACCGGTTTTGAAGTCGATGCAGCGTGGGGAGCCACGAAGCTCCCTGGGGCAGAGTGCACCAGTGCAGGGGTGCCCCCCATCAGCCAGGGGCCAACCCACCGCCGGCTGGTCACTCCTGCCGCGTGGGGAGCAGCGCAGCTCCCTGGCATTATGAACCCTGGCATTTTGAAGTCGATGCCGCGTAGGTAGCCACGAAGCTCCCTGGCAGAGTGCACCAGTGCAGGGGAGCCCCCATCAGTCAGGGGCCGACCCACCACCGGCTGGACACCCGTACCGCGTGGGGAGCCGCGCAACTCCCTGGCATTATGCTCCGGTGCGGGGGAGCCTCCCTCACCTAGGGGGACGAGCCCCCCCGCCGGCCGGACCCTAACACTGTGCGCTGCAGAGAAGCAGCTTCTTACCCTCACCGACGTCAGGATATCCAGGTATGCTGAACTCCTCTCACTGGGAAGCCAGGTATGGCTCATCAAACGCTGTAACGACGTACAGAGTGAGAGGGACGCTGGCTGTTGAAGTAGGCAGCCAAGCCCCTCCCACAAATACAGGCCAATGAATCGGCCTTACACATATATATATATATATATATATATATATATATATATATATATATGCATATATATATTTATATCTATATAGTGCTGGAGCTTATTCGCTTAAAGCGTACCTGAGTTAAAAAAATAAGTTTGCATAATGGCTGTGCTTCTTTGTACAATTACAACTGTGAGAGAACAGTTTTTTTTTTGGGCTTCCCTAAAGTCTTCCTTGGTTATTCCGTGTTTCAGCTGCACAGCTAGATGCATTTCTCTCAGAAGCACAGGGAATATTCCTGCTATAGAAGTCTGGTAGCACTATACTACTGTGACATCCTTTTACTTCCCACTATGCATGTTTTCAGTTCTGGAGCATAAATAACAGCGGCTTGTGTGATGATTTGAATCAGGGTAAGGCTAGTTTCACACTAGCGGCAGGAGACTTCGGTAGGCTGCATGCAGTACTTTTAGTCCAGCCGCCTCTCGGCATGCTGTGCCGTGCTGCCGCTGGAACTCCGCCCCCGCCCCCATTTTAGTCAATGGGGACGGAGCGACAGTCTGGGGGCACATGTGAACTAGTGGCAGGACGGATCCGACAGGCTGTTTACCCACTGAAACAGCCTGCCGGAGTCCCCTGCCGCTAGTGTAAAAGTACCATAAAAGCAGTTTTTCCATCATGCTCATGAGCTTAGCTAGCTAAGCTACTTTCTTTGAGCCATCTTCTGAGTATCTGTTACCAGGTACGGATCTTGCCTGACAACAGGCAGTGGAATGCAACTTAGGTGGAAGTAAAACCACTATTGGCCATGACTTTACAGCTTTTGTTCATGTGGATGTAGGCTTATTTTTTAACCCCTTAGTGACCACCCATACTTGTTTTTACGGCGGTCACTAAGGGGCCTTGGGCTGGAGCTCCGACTTTTTACGGCGGCACTTCAGCCCAAGTTAGTGTTTAAATAGAGCGCTGGAGCTCCGTTCCCGCAGCTACCGGAGGTAGCTGAAGGCTCGGGGGCAGTGATCAGAGACCGTGACAAGCAGTCTCTGATCACGTGATTGCCGTGATACACTGTATCACGGCAATCACCGAAAATGCCGGCAGCTCAGAGAGGAGGGAGAAAGTCCCGGAGCATGCGCACACTATAAGCCGTTCGCCTCCGCCCCTGCAGTATTTCTCTCTCCTCAGGAGAGGAGAGATAATAAGTAATTATGCCCCATCGGGTCCTGCAGCACCCCGATAGGGGCAATATGGCCCCCAATGTATTTAATAAAGGGCAGTAGCCCCCCCCCCCCCCCAGTAAAAAGATAAAATAAAAATGGCGCAGACATGCGCACTGGTTACTGTGCTGAAGATCTGCCTTCAGCACAGTAATCATCAGGGACCAATAGTAATGGTCCCTGATCATGTGGTCTCCATGATGAACCTATCATGGAGATCACATCCATTATATTTACTACACAGCCAGGACATGGGCTGCGCTTCTCTCTCCCCTCAGCGCAGTTGTTCTGTGAGGAGAGAGAGAGATAAGACTTTTGTCCTGGCTGTGCGATTTATTGTTAAAAAAAAAAATCTATTTAGAAACTGTCCATCCATAACTGGCGGTCAGTGGGTGACCGTCATTAGGCGTCCGTAATTAGGCGTCCATCAGTGATGGTCAATTATTTTTATTAGGCATCCTGTGTCCGTCTGTTACTGGCGGTCAGTGGGTGTCCATCAGTGGGTGTCCTTCAGAGAAAATAAATGGCTCAGAGATAATTCAGTGCAGAGCAGGCATATGAATTTCTATGCTCTGACCACTCTGAATCTGACACCGCTTCAGAGGCGGAAATATCTTCAGATAGCGGAGACTCTAGTTCTGCTCCCATCCCCAGACTCCATAGCCCTATGGTGGTAGAAGTCGCCACCTCATCTCATTCTCCACCCAGCAGTCCTGTCCCTTCTACTACGTGGGTTCCTGCTACTTCATTTTCCCCCCCAAGTACCCCAATTTTTATCCACTCCCCAAATTAATGTGGACGTCACCAATTTTACCCCTTATGATTTTTTTCATTTATTTGTGGACGATAAAGTCCTGGAGTTAATTATGCAGCAAACTAATCTGTACGCCACACAGTTTGCTGTACAAAAGCCAACATCTATCTATATAAGACGGTATACCCCCACAAGTGTCCCTGAAATTACATTTTTTGGGGGGCTTACACTGGACATGGGCATTGTAAAAAGCCATTTGTCCGATCGTATTGGGCTGCAAGTATTGTCCACTCAACCCCTGTATTTGCAGCAGTTATGTCCCGAAACTGCTATAAAGCCGAAATGCGGTTTATGCATTTTTCGGACAATTCACAAGTCCCTCCCCTTTAACTGACCCAGCCTACGACTGCCTAAATTGAGACCCCTTATTTCCCTCCTTACGGATTTATTCTTAAAATGATATATCCTTGAAAAAAATCTATCCGTCGATGAATCCCTTTTTAGTATTAAAGTCACCCTTTCCTTCCGTCAGTTTATTCCCTCCAAGCGTGCCAGATATGGGGTAAAATTATATAAGGTGTGCGAGAGCACAACAGGCTACACCTGCGGTCTGTCTGTATATGAGGGCAGAGACTCCCAACTTAACCCCCCAGGCTGCCCTGAAAATATTGGGACATCAGGAAAAATTGTGTGGGATCTATTGGCGCCATTCCTGCACAAAGGGTACTACGTGTACACCGATAATTTTTACACTAGTATACCCCTTTATAAATCCCTCCATGCTGCAAACACAGGGGCTTGTGGGGCAGTCTGTAAAAATAGAGTGGGGTGTCCAAGCGTTTGGAGAAAAGAGCATCCTTCACCATTGCAAGTGACCATCTGCTTGCAGTGAAGTGGAAGGACAGGAAGGATGTCTACATGCTGACAACCGTGCACGCAGACACCACAGTGGCAGTTACGGAGAGGGGGGCTACTGCTGACAAACACAAACTGGTCTGTGTTACAGACTATAATAAGTTTATGGGAGGTGTAGACCTCTCGGACCAGGCGCTTCAACCCTACCCAGTGAAGCGAAAAAACAGGGCCTGGCATAAAAAGGTAGCAATCTACCTCATTCAGATTGCTACCTATAATAGTTTTGTTTTATTTAAAAAGGCCCAAGGAACCCTCAACTTCCTTGAGTTCCAGGAGAAGGTGGTTTAGAGTCTCCTGTTTGAGTCCCCCGCACCTGGGCAAGCCTTTGAATCTGAGGATGTTCGAAGGCTTTCAGTATGCCACTTCCCTCACCCTGTCCCTGCCACTACCAGCAAGACATATCCTCCATATACTGCCCCAGTTGCCCATCACAAGGCTGACATGAGGCAAAAGAGACGTTGTACGATCAGTCACTGTCCTTGAATGCCAGTTTGTTATTATAGCCCTATCCGTGTTCTTGTATCTTGTGAACAATCTGGCATTTGCAACATAGTTGGAGAAATTTTGCTCCATTTTCTTGGACTTATTGCCTTTCACTACAGTTCAGGTTTTTTTTTTCCTTTTTTGTTTGTTTGGCGGGACATAGTCATATGTACAGGCAAATACCTTTTTAGAAATCTGCCTACTTTATACAGTAAGTGCACAGCTTCACTTTTCATCTGTACGCGCCACAAAGATAAGAATGTGGCGGATTCCTAAGAGAGTAACAGGGTTACCCATTTAAAAATATTTTTTCTCTAATTTCCTGTGAAAATTTTATTAACAATTTGAATAAAACCATATATACTCATTATTTTATCCTATAATAATTTTGCACTCAGCATGCTTACTACACCACTAGATGCATGCTTTAAGGGATCTAGCTTTTAAAATGGGGTAATTTATAAGGGTTTTCTATCATTTTGCAGCTCAACAAGTGTGCAATCGGACCTGAACCATTTTCAGTTTATTATCTGAAAGGCCCCAGGTGCTCCTTTATGTTTTGGCCCTGCCGTGTGTCAAGACATAAGATTAGGACCACAATGGGGGTATTTCTGAAGACAGGAGAAAAGGGGTAATACATTTTGGGGTGTACTTCTTCATTTTCATGTGCTCTGTAGAAAAAAAAATCTGTTTTTAAATTGACACTTTTTTTTGCCTGCTTAGCATTACTTTCTGCAAAAAACTGGGGTGTCTAAAACATCACTAAACCCCTAGATGAATTCCTTAGGGGGTCTAGTTTTCAAAATGGGGTCATTTATGGGGGTTTTATATATTTTTTGGGCAGCTCAACGCCATTACAAGTGTGCAATGGGGCCTAAAACATTTAAAAAAAATGTTGTGTTCTGAAAGCCATTGGGTGCTTTTTTATGTTTGGGCCCTGCCATGTGTCAAGACATAAGATTAGGGCCACAATGGGGGTATTTCTGAAGACAGGAGAAATGCTTTGTCTTTAAATTGACACTTTTGTGTAAAAAATATTTTTTTTATTTCTTTTCACCTTCTTAGCATTAATTTCTTTAAAAGACTAGGGGTCAAAAAATTAATTACACCCATAGATAAATACGTTAAGGGGTCTAGTTTTCAAAATGGAGTCACTTTTTTTTAACAATTCTTTATTTATAAAGAGCAGTATAATAACAGTACCCCTTGCTTTATGCAAGAAAGTCCTGACATGGAAACATACTTTTAGATGTTACAACATCATTGAACTAGATATCATCTCAAGTAAATACAGAAGGTGACATGTTTATACAATTTCCAATACAGATACAAGCTTGCAGTTAAACAGCACAGAAAACTATCACTGATTATTGATCAGGGATACAAAACATTGAGACAGGATATTAATTTAGTTTTGAATACATATATTCAACTCAAAACCAAATAACCATCCCCGGCAAGGATCTATACGATTTCAGCCAGTGGCAAACTATCTACTTTGTATGAATTATATTTCTATGACTTATGGGTCATGAGATCAGTGCTATATTCCCCCAAAGGTAAATAACCCTTCTCAATTCTGGTTTGGGCCTGTGGATGTCACTCTCCATGGGTACCAAATTAGGTGTGTGTTATAGGACGTTATCAATCTTTACCCTCTTTGCGTGGAAATTTAGCCATGGTTTCCAGACCTTAAGGAACTTTTCCCTATTTCTTAAATTCCATCCCACTAGTTCCTCCATGAGGCAAATGTGATGAACTTTCTCCATCCATTCTTCTACCCTCGGAGGTTCCCTTTCTTTCCATCTCCTTGGTATAAGGATTTTCGCAGAGGCTATCAAGTGTGTAGGTAGGTTGTCAGCTGAGGGTGTTAAACCTAATTGGGGTTTCCACAATAAAACTAAGTCCGACGATAATGATATGCATGTGTTGCATATAGTGTTGATCTTTTCCCCGATTTCTTCCCAGAAAAGACTCAGGGAGGGGCAAGACCACCATATGTGTGAAATTGTCCCCTTTCCTTCAAGGCATCTCCAGCACTTATCATCAGAGATCAGGTTTATTTTGTGTAAGAACTCCGGCGTCCCATACCACCTCGTGAGAATCTAAAATGGGGTCACTTTTGGGGGTTTCTATTATTCTGACACTTATAAGCCTCTGCAAACTTGGCTTGTTGCAGGAAAAAATATGTACTTCACAAATTTTAAAATTCATGTTAAAATGGTAAGTCTAGTAAATTAAAAAAAAGTTAAAGTTTTTTGTAAGTGCAGCCAAAATAAAGATGTGGAAATATATTTCTGATAAAAATATTGAATAGTATTTATGTATGTATGTGAAATATTGCAGTTGAAAATAGAAAAATATGCAAATTTTTATAAATTTTCATAGATTTTGAAGTTGTTTAATAAAGATACACATATTGTATTGGTAAAATTTTACCACCTAAGTAAAGTACAATATGTGACAAGAAAACAATGTCAGAATTACTTTAAAGGGTTTCTACCACTTGCAGATCACATATTTGGTGATCAGACACTAGCGATCCGTTAGTGTCTGATGTAGCTTACAAGCTAATTATTACCTTAATCCGTTCGGCCCATACCTCAAAAAAAGCACTTATATCTTTATGCAAATGAGCCTCTAGGTGCTATGCAGGCGTTTTTCCAGCACCTAGAGGCTCCGTCTACCTTGCAGTTTGCCGCCCATCGCCTCGCTCCAGCACGCCCATCTCTTACCGTATTCTATCCTCCCCCTGCTTCAGCCTTCAGAAATCCCGCGCCTGCGCCGTTCGTCGCGGCATTCGGAGGCATTCGGCGCAGGCGCAGTCAATGTCTGACCGCTCCGTGCTCAGACATTTCCACTGCGCCTGCGCCGATGTCATCGGCGCAGGCGCAGTGGAAATGTCTGAGCACGGAGCGGTCAGACATTGACTGCGCCTGCGCCGAATGCCGCGACGAACGGCGCAGGCGCGAGATTTCGGAAGGCAGAAGCAGGGGGAGGATCGAATAGAGTTGAAGATGGGCGTGCTGGAGCGAGGCGCTGGGCGGCAAACTGCAAGGTAGACTGAGCCTCTAGGTGCTGGAAAAACGCCTGCATAGCACCTAGAGGCTCATTTGCATAAAGATATAAGTGCTTTTTTTGAGGTATGGGCCGAACGGATTAAGGTAATAATTAGCTTGTAAGCTACATCAGACACTAGCGGATCGCTAGTGTCTGATCACCAAATATGTGATCTGCAAGTGGTAGAAACCCTTTAATGTGCTAAACCTTTATGAAGTTATTCTCTGCTAAAGTGACACATGTCAGATTTCCAAAATCTGGCTTGGTCATTAAGGACCAAACAGGCTTGGTCACTAATGGGTTAAATGAAGTAATTTAGAAATTTGCAATTTACGCCATTCTCTATTAAAGGAACCCGTCACTGGGATTTTGTGTATAGAGCTGAGGACATGGGTTGCTAGATGGCCGCTAGCACATCCGCAATACCCAGTCCCCATAGCTCGGTGTGCTTTTATTGTGTAAAAAAACGATTTGCAAATTAACCTGAGATGAGTCAGAGCTTGAAAATATGACTCTTCTCTGGTCACACAAGTAAGATATGACTCTTTTGTGTTAATTTGCATATGTATGAAATTGTTTTTTTTACACAATAAAAGCACACAGAGCTATGGGGACTGGGTATTGCGGATGTGCTAGCGGCCATCTAGCAACCAATGTCCTCAGTTCTATACCCAAAATCCTGGTGACAGGTTGCCTTTAAATTAAATTGTGTGAGAGTACAGTGACTTTTTAAAGGGGGTTTTCAAGATCATAAAAAGAATTTAGGCAGACCATGTGATAAAATAAGAAAAAAATAACTGTTCAGATGCCCCCCACCAATGCTTCTTTGGTCTTTGTTTACTTTGCTACAGCGATGCATATCTACACACACGACCACTGCATCCAATTACTGTCCTCTGCAGTCTCATGTCATACACCATTGAGGCCAGTCATTGGCTGCAGCGGTCACATGTGGGAGATCAGTCGTGTTGTGCACAACATATTTTGCACTATATGATCTTCTCTCTCTGTGATACCTGGCCGGTCCTTTTATTCCTCCTTTTCTTCAATATAGTTTTTTTTTTTTGTTCGGATGCGTTCTGTGCATGCGCTTAGAGGCGGTATCGCATAGTGCTCCGCTTAATTTGTCTCCAGGGTGACGGCCGTGGGCACTGTCTCGCGTATCATCGTGCGATATCTTTTAGGATGCACGCGTTGGTGCATGGGCATGCTTGACATGTGTTACGTGGGAACGATCTGGCTCGCTGTTGTGATGTTGGCGTCCTAATCATGCGGGGAATGCGACCTATATTGAACACACAGTGCTTCTTTTAATGTTTGTACCCCTACGTTTGCACTTACCTTTGCTTCCTGACGAAGTCAGTGGGTTGGCAAAACACGCAGTAGTGCCAGGGGGACCAGGCCACGTATCAATATGGGTAATTGATTAGCTTACTATCTGATTGTGCCCTACCTTTTTATACTTGCTTTGGAGTTTGTTTATGATTAGATCTAGATATTGCCTGCTTGGTTATACAGTTGTGGCCAAAAGTTTTGAGAATGACACAAATATTAGTTTTCACAAAGTTTGCTTCTAAACTGCTTTTAGATCTTTGTTTCAGTTGTTTCTGTGATAAAGTGAAATATAATTACAAGCACTTCATACGTTTCAAAGGCTTTTATTGACAACTACATGACATTTATGCAAAGAGTCAGTATTTGCAGTGTTGGCCCTTCTTTTTCAGGACCTCTGCAATTTGACTGGGCATGCTCTCAATCAACTTCTGAGCCAATTCCTGACTGATAGCAACCCATTCTTTCTCAATGGGATTAAGATCTGGGGAGTTTCCAGGCCATGGACCCAAAATGTCAACGTTTTGGTCCCCGAGCCACTTAGTTATCACTTTTGCCTAATGGCACGGTGCTCCATTGTGCTGGAAAATGCATTGTTCTTCAACAAACTGTTGTTGGATTGTTGGAAGAAGTTGCTGTTGGAGGGTGTTTTGGTGCCATTCTATATTCATGGCTGTGTTTTGGGGCAAAATTGTGAGTGAGCCCACTCCCTTGGATGAGAAGCAACCCCACACATGAATGGTCTCAGGATGCTTTACTGTTGGCATGACACAGGACTGATGGTAGCACTCACCTTTTCTTCTCCGGACAAGCCTTTTTCCTGATGCCCCAAACAATCGGAAAGAGGCTTCATCGGAGAATATGACTTTGCCCCAGTCCTCAGCAGTCCATTCACCATATTTTCTGCAGAAGATCAATCTGTCCCTGATGTTTTTTTTGGAGAGAAGTGGCTTCTTTGATGCCCTTCTTGACACCAGGCCATCTTCCAAAAGTCTTCGCCTCACTGTGCGTGCAGATGCGCTCACACCTGCCTGCTGCCATTCCTGAGCAAGCTCTGCACTGGTGGCACTCTGATCCCGCAGCTGAATCCTCTTTAGGAGACAATCCTGGCGCTTGCTGGACTTTCTTGGACGCCCTGAAGCCTTCTTAACAAGAATTGAACCTCTTTCCTTGAAGTTCTTGATGATCCTATAAATTGTTGATTGAGGTGCAATCTTAGTAGCCACAATATCCTTGCCTGTGAAGCCATTTTTATGCAACGCAATGATGGCTGCATGCGTTTCTTTGCAGGTCACCATGGTTAACAATGGAAGAACAATGATTTCAAGAATCACCCTCCTTTTAACAGGTCAAGTCTGCCATTTTAACCCAATCAGCCTGACATAATGATCTCCAGCCTTGTACTCATCAACATTCTCACCTGAGTTAACAAGACGATTACTGAAATGATCTCAGCAGATCCTTTAATTACAGCAATGAAATGCAGTGGAAAGTTTTTTTGGGATTAAGTTAATTTTCATGGCAAAGAAGGACTATGCAATTCATCTGATCACTCTTCATAACATTCTGGGGTATATGCAAATTGCTATTATAAAAACTTAAGCAGCAACTTTTCCAATTTCCAATATTTATGTAATTCTCAAAACTTTTGACCACGACTGTATACATAACCCAGTGATAACACTATTACTGCTTAATGTTTTAGATATATTTTGGTATATATTCCGCATGGTTGCTATATAATATTACTTCTATATTCATTTTACAACCTGTATATTACTTATTTAGAGGATTGTTCATTGACACACTCCCCAGTTTAACTACGCATTTTTGGATTCTATATAGTTATTTGCCAATTATAAGTAGGGCTTGCTCTGCACTAACCTATATACATCATTTTCCATGTTTACCAAGCCTGGTTGATACACCTGTGCAAGTCTCTGTTCTGCAGGGGTTCAGTGTGGGACCTTTTACACAGTGTCCCCCCTGGGTTTTCACCTTTTTATATTTTGTATTATGATGTCTCAAAATAATTTTGATATATCTTATATAGTACGTTTTAATTATTGAGACAAGGCTATTAGTTAGGTTTGTATTCATTGGAGTGCTCTGTAGTTTATCACTAGGTCTCTGTATTAGTCTTCATAGTATCTGAGGTACTGTCACGCTCGTGTGTGGGAGGAAAACACCACACCGAGGAGGGAAAGGGGATACCGGAATAAGGCCTGGAAACTAGGGAAGGAAGATAAACACCTCCTAGAGAAAACCCTAACTCCAGTCCTGACAGACTACCAGTATGAACAGGCCCCAAAGGTAGGCAAGTTCATACACCAGATACCTAGAATCCTATCTCACCCTATAGTACCCCGGAACTAATTCCTCCAAAGGGAAGGACGAACAGGAGTCTCCCTTAGGCCTAATGACAAACAACGGGGAAAGGCAACACACACACATAAAATAAACAAAATACAAAAGGGAAAGGAAACCCTTATCTACAATGAAGCTTTGGTAGCACCAGGAACTTAGCCGAAAACCAAACACAAGCTAACCACAAGTGCAACAGAAGCTATAAACCGCATAGCATAGTGGGAGAAACAACAATAAACAGGGAAGGTTAAATGACCACAATAGCCACACCTGGGGAAAGAAGGTGTGGCAAGCACCAGAAACAACACAGACGTTATTTGATCCAGATCTCCTGCCACCTGTTGCAGGAATGTCTGTATGTCTCGGTACGTCCGTGACAGGTATTGTTTGGTTTGACATGTGGGAAATCTTACAGATGTGTATTTATTTATTTTTTATCACACTGCCTACCTTTGCCTAAATATTTAACAATCTCAGATGACCTCTTTAAACCACCTCCGGACCGCCTAACGCAGATGTGCGGTCCGGAGGTGGCGGCCCTGCGCAGAGTCACGCATATATGCGTCATCTCGCGAGGGTCGGGATTTCCTGTGAACGCGCGCACACAGGCGCGCGCGCTCACAGGAACGGAAGGTAAGCAAGTGGATCTCCAGCCTGCCAGCGGCGATCGCTCGCTGGCAGGCTGGAGATCCGAATTTTTTAACCCCTAACAGGTATATTAGACGCTGTTTTCATAACAGCGTCTAATATACCTCCTACCTGGTCCTCTGGTGGTCCCTTTTGTTAGGATCGACCACCAGAGGACTCAGGTAGGTCAGTACAGTCGCACCAAACACCACACTACACTACACCCCCCCCCCGTCACTTATAAACCCCTGATCACCCATGATCACCCCATATAAACTCCCTGATCACCCCCCTGTCATTGATCACCGCCCTGTCATTGATCACCCCCCCTGTCAGGCTCCGTTCAGACGTCCGTATGATTTTTACGGATCCACGGATACATGGATCGGATCCGCAAAACGCATACGGACGTCTAAATGGAGCCTTACAGGGGGGTGATCAATGACAGGCGGGTGATCACCCATATACACTCCCTGATCACCCCCTGTCATTGATCACCCCCCTGTCACTGATCACCCCCCTGTAAGGCTTTATTCAGACGTCCGCATGATTTTTACGGATCCATGGATACATGGATCGGATCCGCAAAACACATGCGGACGTCTGAATGGAGCCTTACAGGGGGTGATCAATGACAGGCGGGTGATCACCCATATACACTCCCTGATCACCCCCCTGTCATTGATCACCCCCCTGTAAGGCTTCATTCAGACATCCGCATGTGTTTTGTGGATCTGATCCATGTATCCATGGATCCGTAAAAATCATGCGGATGTCTGAATGGAGCCTTACAGGGGGGGTGATCAGTGACAGGGGGGTGATCACCCTGATCACCCCCTGTCATTGATAACCCCCCTGTAAGGCTCCATTCAGACATCCGCATGTGTTTTGTGGATCCGATCCATGTATCCATGGATCCGTAAAAATCATGCGGATGTCTGAATGGAGCCTTACAGGGGGGGTGATCAGTGACAGGGGGGTGATCACCCTGATCACCCCCTGTCATTGATAACCCCCCTGTAAGGCTCCATTCAGACGTCCGCATGTGTTTTGTGGATCCGATCCATGTATCCATGGATCCGTAAAAATCATGCGGATGTCTGAATGGAGCCTTACAGGGGGGGTGATCAGTGACAGGGGGGTGATAACCCTGATCACCCCCTGTCATTGATAACCCCCCTGTAAGGCTCCATTCAGACGTCCGCATGTGTTTTGTGGATCCGATCCATGTATCCATGGATCCGTAAAAAATCATGCGGATGTCTGAATGGAGCCTTACAGGGGGGGTGATCAGTGACAGGGGGGTGATCACCCTGATCACCCCCTGTCATTGATAACCCCCCTGTAAGGTTCAATTCAGACGTCCGCATGTGTTTTGCAGATCCGATCCATGGATCCGTAAAAATTATACGGACGTCTGAATGGAGCCTTACCAGGGGGGTGATCAATGACAGGGGGGTGATCAGGGAGTCTATATGGGTGATCACCCCCCTGTCATTGATCACCCCCCTGTCATTGATCACCCCCCCCTGGTAAGGCTCCATTCAGACATTTTTTTTGGCACAAGTTAGCGGAAATTTTTTGTTTGTTTTGTTTTGTTTTTTCTTACTAAGTCTCATATTCTACTAACTTGTGTCAAAAAATAAAATCTCCCATGAACTCACCATACCCCTCACGGAATCCAAATGCGTAAACATTTTTAGACATTTATATTCCAGACTTCTTCTCACGCTTTAGGGCCCCTAAAAAGCCAGGGCAGTATAAATACCCCACATGTGACCCCATTTCGGAAAGAAGACACCCCAAGGTATTCGCTGAGGGGCATATTGAGTCCATGAAAGATTGAAATTTTTGTCCTAAGTTAGCGGAAATTGAGACTTTGTGAGAAAAAAACAAACAAAATCAATTTCCGCTAACTTATGCAAAAAATTAAAAATTTCTAGGAACTCGCCAGGCCCCTCATTGAATACCTTGGGGTGTCTTCTTTCCAAAGTGGGGTCACATGTGGGGTATTTATACTGCCCTGGCTTTTTAGGGGCCCGAAAGTGTGAGAAGAAGTCTGGGATCCAAATGTCTAAAAATGCCCTCCTAAAAGGAATTTGGGCCCCTTTGCGCATCTAGGCTGCAAAAAAGTGTCACACATCTGGTATCGCCGTACTCAAGAGAAGTTGGGCAATGTGTTTTGGGGTGTCATTTTACATATACCCATGCTGGGTGAGAAAAATATCTTGGTCAAATGCCAACTTTGTATAAAAAAATAGGAAAAGTTGTCTTTTGCCAAGATATTTCTCTCCCCCAGCATGGTTATATGTAAAATGGCACCCCAAAACACATTCCCCAACTTCTCCTGAGTACGGCGATACCAGATGTGTGACACTTTTTTGCAGCCAAGGTGGGCAAAGGGGCACATATTCCAAAGAACACCTTTCGGATTTCACCGGCCATTTTTTACAGATTTTGATTGCAAGGTACTTCTTACACATTTGGGCCCCTAAATTGCCAGGGCAGTATAACTACGCCACAAGTGACCCCATTTTGGAAAGAAGACACCCCAAGGTATTCCGTGAGGGGCATGGCGAGTTCCTAGAATTTTTTATTTTTTGTCACAAGTTAGCGGAAAATGATGAAATTTTCTTTTTTTTTCTTTTTTCCTTACAAAGTCTCATATTCCACTAACTTGCGACAAAAAATAAAAAATTCTAGGAACTCGCCGTGCCCCTCACGGAATACCTTGGGGTGTCTTCTTTCCAAAATGGGGTCACTTGTGGCGTAGTTATACTGCCCTGGCAATTTAGGGGCCCAAATGTGTAAGAAGTACCTTGCAATCAAAATGTGTAAAAAATGGCCTGCGAAAATAAATAAATCATCATCATTTTCCGCTAACTTGTGACAAAAAATAAAAAGTTCTATGAACTCACTATGCCCATCAGCGAATACCTTAGGGTGTCTACTTTCCGAAATGGGGTCATTTGTGGGGTGTTTGTACTGTCTGGGCATTGTAGAACCTCAGGAATCATGACAGGTGCTCAGAAAGTCAGAGCTGCTTCAAAAAGCGGAAATTCACATTTTTGTACCATAGTTTGTAAACGCTATAACTTTTACCCAAACCATTTTTTTTTTTTTGCCCAAACATTTTTTTTTTATCAAAGACATGTAGAACTATAAATTTAGCGAAAAATTTATATATGGATGTCGTTTTTTTTGCAAAATTTTACAGCTGAAAGTGAAAAATGTCATTTTTTTGCAAAAAAATCGTTACATTTCGATTAATAACAAAAAAAGTAAAAATGTCAGCAGCAATAAAATACCACCAAATGAAAGCTCCATTAGTGAGAAGAAAAGGAGGTAAAATTCATTTGGGTGGTAAGTTGCATGACCGAGCGATAAACGGTGAAAGTAGTGTAGTGCCGAAGTGTAAAAAGTGCTCTGGTCCTGAAGGGGGTTTCAGCTAGCGGGGTTGAAGTGGTTAAAGACAAAAAATAGCCTTAATGCTTTAAAGGAGTTTTCCAGTTTGCATTAAAATCCTTTAAAATAATCATTTATGAAGGTAGCTGTAATTTTGTAATGTATTTCTTTTACCTTTATGCAGTGTCCCAGGGGGTCAGTAGTGTATGCTGGGCTTTGTAGTGCAGATTGACCACTAACCTGGGATCCACTGTCGTCTTCAATTGGGGCAAATACTGGAACAGGCAGGTATTTAACAGTTCGTGACGCCAGTGTCAATTAAACGGTGACACGCCGTGTATGGTATTGTAGAAGAATGACGCAAGCATAGGATAGCCAACAAAAACTGGAACTTTTACTGAATATCAGTGAATACAGCTGGTTCTTGGGAGTACAGAATGGCCGGTCTTAGCAAGGCATTATACAGAGTGTTGATTACAGGAGATGCAGTACAGGCGGCTTGCACACTATTCCTGACTGGTCCTGCTACATGTGACTTTCTCTCCAAGGTCTAATGCCCTTTATCTGGCGTACCCTTGAAGCTGTCCTTATCTAGTACCTCCTCTGTTATCTTGAGTACCTCTTGCTTTATCTGATCGGCCTCTGTGGTATTCTGTGTCTTCAGGCTGTTTAGCTAGGCCCTTCTGACTTCTATGCATACGGACTCAGGAGGGAAACCCTCTCTGCACTGAGTCTGGAAACTTCTAATCTTCCTGAGCTAGGCCCTAGCCTATTTATACTGAACTGGGGGCTCCCTCTGCTGGCTGTGATAAGGATTGCCGGTAACCGGCCTGACTGGCTTAAAGGGAACTACACACTCAAATCTAGCAGTGTCGGGTAGCCTACCCGTATGCTGCACACCCCCAGACTTTAACGTGAGTAAGGCCTCGTACTCACACACATGCCTGAACCAACATAAGCTGATGCGTAATTTAAACATGACATTATAAATATGATAAACAACTATTTCACACAAAAATATAACATTTGCAACAAAGGACGCAAGAAAAAGGGGCGTCTTCTTTCTTCTTAGGCACGGCCGCTGACCTGGCACAGCGGACTTAAGGTGAACCAGGTTAGTCTATTTTTCTTGACTGAAGTATAATAAGGAACTACACAGGGTTTCCCCGTGGGTGTAGAACAGGCAAGGGCTCACGTGGAGGAGTCCATTCTTGCGCACAAACATCAAGCAGGCTATTTCCGATAGTAACTGTTCGGGAGGAGACACCACCAGCATAGTCAAAGTCTCTTAAATGGACTGGCGGACGTCCCCTGGTCATCCGGGTGGATCTTCTCAACACAGGGGTTTCCTCTTCCCTTAGCACCGAGGTAGAAGAGAGAGGAGCAACAGGAGGATCTCCATCCGTGAGACCTTGGTCAGGAACAACGGGAACAACAGGAACAACAGGATCCACTAGAGGGGGAACTGGATCCGGGGCATCCTGAACCGGCTCTTCTGGAAGTAAAGGTACAGTAGGTGCCGGAGCGGGCACCAACAAGTTCAACCATGGTGTCAGAAGCCAATGCATGGGATCAGCGTCATACCTTAGATTTCGGACAGCCTGCATAGGATCCTCGGGCTGTATCGATGACTCTGACACAGGGGGTTCAGATATAGAACTCTCGGCACTGGGTCCTGGTGTCAGGCAGAGCTTTAACCGGTTTCGGTGTACAATTTGGGATCCCTTGCCCTCCCGGGTGATCTCATAAGTGTGAGTTCCAACATTTGGGATTGCAGTGACAACATAAGGACTTTGCTCCCATTTACTGTCCAGTTTACTGGTACGGCGGTTATTTTTTAACCATACCACAGCCCCTATCTTCAGGGGTTCTGCATGGGCTGCTTGGTCATAGTCTCTCTGCTGCCGGTCTCTAGCATAGTCCATACGTTCCTGAACAATAGCTTGGGCTGTATTCAATCGCCTTTGGTGTTCAGCAACCCAGTCGGTATTAGGGAATGGGTTGATGCAATCAGGTACGAGTACATCCAAGGAGTGGTCAGCAGGCAATAATCCTTGGCGCCCAAACATCAAATAAAAGGGGGTATACCCGGTGGAACAGTGTATGGTATGATTGTATGTGAACATGAGCTGTGGCAACAGATTAGGCCAATCTCCCCTGGTTTCAGGAGGCACGGTCCTCAGCATCTCTATCAAGGTCTGATTCATTTTTTCACATAATCCATTACCTTGCGGATGGTAGGCCGTCGTCCGGATCTTCTTACAGTTGTGCAGGCGGCACAGTTCATGGAACAGATGGGACTCAAAAGCAGGACCTTGATCGGTGAGGATCTTTTCTGGACAACCGTAGGGCAGGAGGAAGTGTTTCCAGAACAGTTCGGCTGTAGTCTTGGCCGTCTGGTCTCTCACAGGCACCGCTACAACAAACTTAGTGAAATGGTCAATAATAGTCATAGCGTACACATACCCTGAGCGACTAGGCTCCAGTTTCACATGGTCGATGGCGACAAGTTCAAGAGGACGAGTACTTACAATGGGTCTCAGTGGTGCCCTCTGATCATGGTGTTCACCTCGTTTCAAGGCACAGGCTACGCACTCCCGACACCACTTCTCCATGTCTTCTCTCATGCCCACCCAGTAAAACCGCTGGCGGATATTTGCCTCAGTCTTTTGGACCCCAAAGTGACCGGATTGATTGTGGTACATCTCCAACACCATACCTGCATCTCGTCGGGGTATGAGAATTTGATGCACTCTTTCGTTGGACACTGGGTCTAGGCTTCTCCGTAGCAGCAGGCCCTTTTGTATGAAGAGTTGATGGCGCTGTCTCCACAGTTTGATGAGCTCAGGATCTGTACTCTTACGCCGAATCCTCTCAGGGGTTCTGCCACTGGTAATGAAGTCCAACAATTCACCCAGCACTCTACTTTCAGATTGTAGTTTCACCCACCTTTCTTCTTTGAGTTCCGGCCTACTGGAGGGTGAAGGAACTGCAGCTCTGTTACTGGTAGCCCGAGCCTGATCCTGTTGAGCAAATTTATGGTAGAAGGCCGGCATTTCTACATCTTCCCAAGCATCTCGCACATCATCAGGAGCTGTCTCTGTGGGAAGTCTGGATAAAGCATCAGCATTGTCATTAGTACGTCCAGCGCGATATTTTACAGAGAAATCATAGTTGGCGAGACGAGAGGCCCATCTTTGCTCCAAAGCCCCCAATTTAGCTGTATTTAGATGTGCCAGAGGGTTATTATCAGTGAATGCAATGAATGGGGTAGCGGCTAGATAATCTTTGAATTTTTCCGTCACTGCCCACACTAATGCCAGGAATTCTAGTTTGAAGGAACTATAATTCTGGTCATTTTTCTCAGCTCCTTTCAGGGAGCGGCTTGCATAAGCTATCACTCTTTCTTTTCCCTCTTGAATCTGGGCTAACACAGCCCCCAGGCCCCGCTTGCTAGCATCAGTATACAGATGGAAGGGCTTGCTGTAGTCGGGATAACCTAACACGGGAGGCTCGGTCAGTTTCTTTTTTAACAACTGGAACGCTATCTCTCTCTCTTCATTCCACTCAATGAGCACTGGAGTTCTAGGACTTTTCTTGGGCTGCCCCCTCAAGAGTTCCTGGATAGGATCGGCTATTTGAGCAAAATGGGGGATGAAACGTCTATAGTAGCCGGCAAAACCAAGGAAACCCCTCACCTCTTTGACGGTAGTGGGTACCGGCCAGTTACGGACAGCCGCTAACTTATCAGGGTCAGGTTGTACGCCCTCTCCGCTTACCACATGCCCCAGGTATTTTACCGCAGGTTTGAGCAAGTGGCATTTAGATGGCTTTACCTTCAGGCCATATTTGACAAGGATTTCAAAGACCTCTGCTAAGTGTTTCAGGTGGTCTTCATATGTTTTTGAGTACACAATGACGTCATCTAGATACAGCAGCACTGTTTCGAAGTTTTTGTGACCCAAACACCGCTCCATTAGTCTCTTGAAAGTTCGTGGGGCATTACATAACCCGAACGGCATACAATTAAATTCAAACAGGCCCATGGGAGTGGTGAAAGCAGTCTTTTCCCTATCTGCCGGGGCCATGGGTACTTGCCAGTAGCCACTGGTCAAGTCCAATGTGGAGAAATAGGCAGCGGAGCCCAGAGCAGTTAGTGACTCTTCAATGCGGGGCAGTGGGTACGCGTCTTTGTGGGTTATTTGGTTAATTTTTCTATAGTCCACGCAGAAACGGATACCACCATCCTTCTTCTTTACAAGGACCAGGGGTGCCGCCCACGGGCTACGACTGTCCCGGATTACATTAGAGTCTTTCATCTCTTGGATCATTTCTTTTACAGTCTGATATGAAGTAGGCGGTAAGGGTCGGTATCTCTCCTTGATAGGAGGATGAGAGCCAGTAGGTATGGTGTGTTGTATGGCACTAACCTCTCCATAATCAGCAGCATGTTTACTGAAGGCCTGGTGGTGCTCTTTGACAAGCCGTAGTATCCCTTCTTGTTGATGTGGGGGGGTAGTCTCGTCCCCGACATGTAGCTCTTCCCACCAGGGTACTTGTGACTGGGGCACCGACGGACATCCGCTGACTGCAGCTGGCGGCTTTTCTGTCACTGGAAGACGGATGATGTCTTGGAAGAACACCTGAGAAAGCTGGGCAACAGGGTAATGCTTAGTAAGCGCCACAGGATGATCACTCAGGTTAATCAGACGGACAGGTACTTTACCTTGGGAGACGTTCACCAGGCACTTGGCAGCTCTCACATAAGGGTAGTTCTCCATCTGGATTGGCTCCACCAGGGCTGGATAATCTTGGCCTTGGACTCCCAGGACAGCACGACACCATAAGAGAGTTTGGGAATTAGGAGGCAAAGTCACAGGCTTATTATCACGAATCTTGGCAGTACAAATTTCTCCTTTCCCGTTAGCAAACCTCTGCTGGGCACTTAACACAGTGATAGTCTTTTGAATCACCCTCTTGGACGCAGAGGAAGCGGTGGGCAGAGTCTGATGTACCAGCTTGACCGGCCTCAGCTCGGTTAATGATAAGCGGTTTTGACCTGCAGGCTGATAACTCAGGTGGGGTGCTCAGCTCTGTAGATACTGCTGACCCCAGAATTTTTATAGCCAGTTCTTTAAAGTCCAGAAAGGTACTGTTAGGGTGTTGGGCGGACAGCATCTTTAATTGGGTCCTTATTTGCTCACTAGACACTCCGGTAATAAATTGTTCCCTCAGGGTCTGATCCTGGTTATCAGCTTCCTTGGGATCTATCTGGATTACAGCCCCCAAAGCCTCCTGAAGTGATAGGGCATAGTCACGGAGGGACTCACCGGACTTCTGTTTCTTGCCAAAGAAGTGCATCTTTATCTCTGATGTCTAATGACATCAACACCCTATATCAGGTGTGCATAATTATTAGGCAACTTCGTTTCCTTTGGCAAAATGGGTCAAAAGAAGGACTTGACAGGCTCAGAAAAGGTAAAAATAGTGAGATATCTTGCAGAGGGATGCAGCACTCTTAAAATTGCAAAGCTTCTGAAGCGTGATCATCGAACAATCAAGCGTTTCATTCAAAATAGTCAACAGGGTCGCAAGAAGCGTGTGGAAAAACTAAGGCGCAAAATAACTGCCCATGAACTGAGAAAAGTCAAGCGTGCAGCTGCCAAGATGCCACTTGCCACCAGTTTGGCCATATTTCAGAGCTGCAACATCACTGGAGTGCCCAAAAGCACAAGGTGTGCAATACTCAGAGACATGGCCAAGGTAAGAAAGGCTGAAAGACGACCACCACTGAACAAGACACACAAGCTGAAACGTCAAGACTGGGCCAAGAAATATCTCAAGACTGATTTTTCTAAGGTTTTATGGACTGATGAAATGAGAGTGAGTCTTGATGGACCAGATGGATGGGCCTGTGGCTGGATTGGTAAAGGGCAGAGAGCTCCAGTCCGACTCAGACGCCAGCAAGGTGGAGGTGGAGTACTGGTTTGGGCTGGTATCATCAAAGATGAGCTTGTGGGGCCTTTTCGGGTTGAGGATGGAGTCAAGCTCAACTCCCAGTCCTACTGCCAGTTTCTGGAAGACACCTTCTTCAAGCAGTGGTACAGGAAGAAGTCTGCATCCTTCAAGAAAAACATGATTTTCATGCAGGACAATGCTCCATCACACGCGTCCAAGTACTCCACAGCGTGGCTGGCAAGAAAGGGTATAAAAGAAGAAAATCTAATGACATGGCCTCCTTGTTCACCTGATCTGAACCCCATTGAGAACCTGTGGTCCATCATCAAATGTGAGATTTACAAGGAGGGAAAACAGTACACCTCTCTGAACAGTGTCTGGGAGGCTGTGGTTGCTGCTGCACGCAATGTTGATGGTGAACAGATCAAAACACTGACAGAATCCATGGATGGCAGGCTTTTGAGTGTCCTTGCAAAGAAAGGTGGCTATATTGGTCACTGATTTGTTTTTGTTTTGTTTTTGAATGTCAGAAATGTATATTTGTGAATGTTGAGATGTTATATTGGTTTCACTGGTAAAAATAAATAATTGAAATGGGTATATATTTGTTTTTTGTTAAGTTGCCTAATAATTATGCACAGTAATAGTCACCTGCACACACAGATATCCCCCTAAAATAGCTAAAACTAAAAACAAACTAAAAACTACTTCCAAAAATATTCAGCTTTGATATTAATTAGTTTTTTGGGTTCATTGAGAACATGGTTGTTGTTCAATAATAAAATTAATCCTCAAAAATACAACTTGCCTAATAATTCTGCACTCCCTGTATTATATACATTGCCCTAATAAATTATATCCCTATAAATAAGCTCTATACAACAATACAACGTACAGGCTATAATTTTAGAATCAGGTCTGATATCAGCGTGTGAAGATTCTATAATACTCCCTCACAGAGAACAGATGTAGACCTGTAATAAATGATCATGTTCTGTATACTGCCATCGCTCACACCCAGTAAGAGATGCATGGCTCCTGGTTTCTCAAGGATAAAACGGTCACAAGTAGGAAGGTAAAAACAGACAATTTAATTGCTTAAAGCCCACAATATAGAATCAATATATCTATAAGGCAATTGCTGGGAAAAAAACAGCTACCCCTATGCAGTGTAATGTTTAATCCTTCATTCTTACTGTGAACAGTTAGAAGTAATAAATGCTCCATTTCTCCAGCTTACTTTTCCCTCCATACTGATTCCTAGTCACGAAGGGGAAGAATAATTGACACTGACGATGATAAATGTGCATTAGAACACAAGGCAGTGCAGGATTTACACGGTAATTGACGTTAAGCACATAAAATGCCCGTAACATTCACCATACTTAAGCTGGCTTACAATGCATGTGTTCTGAAAGACCCAAAAAAGGGTTTAACTTAACCCCTTAAAGGATAACTGTCACATTTAGACCCTAATTTCAATGTTCATATACAGTACAGACCAAAAGTTTGGACACACCTTCTCATTCAAAGAGTTTTCTTTATATTCATGACTATTAAAATTGTAGATTCACACTGAAGGCATCACAACTATGAATTAACACATGTGGAATTATATCCATAACAAAAAAGTGTGAAACAACTGAAAATATGTCATATTGTAGGTTCTTCAAATTAGCCACCTCTTGCTTTGATTACTGCTTTGCACACTCTTGGCATTCTCTTGATGAGCTTCAAGAGGTAGTTACCTGAAATGGTTTTCACTTCACAGGTGTGCCCTGTCAGGTTTAATAAGTGGGATTTCTTGCCTTATAAATGGGGTTGGGGCCATCAATTGCGTTGTGGAGAAGTCAGGTGGATACACAGCTGATAGTGCTACTGAATAGACTGTTAGAATTGGTATTATGGCAAGAAAAAAGCAGCTAAGTAAAGAAAAACAAGTGGCCATCATTACTTTAAGAAATGAAGGTCAGTCAGTCCGAAAAATTGGGAAAACTTTGAAAGTGTCCCCAAGTGCAGTCACAAAAAACATCAAGCGATACAAAGAAACTGGCTCACATGCGGACCGCTCCAGGAAAGGAAGACCAAGAGTCACCTCTGCTGCGGAGGATAAGTTCATCCGAGTCACCAGCCTCAGAAATCGCAGGTTAACAGCAGCTCAGATTAGAGACCAGGTCAATGCCACACAGAGTTCTAGCAGCAGACACATCTGTAGAACAACTGTTAAGAGGAGACTGTGTGAATCAGGCCTTCATGGTAGAATATCTGCTAGGAAACCACTGCTATGGACAGGCAACAAGCAGAAGAGACTTGTTTGGGCTAAAGAACACAAGGAATGGACATTAGACCAGTGGAAATCTGTGCTTTGGTCTGATGAGTCCAAATTTGAGATCTTTGGTTCCAACCACAGTGTCTTTGTGCAACGCAGAAAAGGTGAACGGATGGACTCTACATGCCTGGTTCCCACCGTGAAGCATGAAGGAGGAGGTGTGATGGTGTGGGGGTGCTTTGCTGGTGACACTGTTGGGGATTTATTCAAAATTGAAGGCATACTGAACCAGCATGGCTACCACAGCATCTTGCAGCGGCATGCTATTCCACCTGGTTTGCGTTTAGTTGGACCATCATTTATTTTTCAACAGGACATTGACCCCAAACACACCTCCAGGCTGTGTAAGGGCTATTTGACCATTAAGGAGAGTGATGGGGTGCTGCGCTAGATGACCTGGCCTCCACAGTCACCGGACCTGAACCCAATCGAGATGGTTTGAGGTGAGCTGGACCGCAAAGTGAAGGCTAAAGGGCCAACAAATGCTAAGCATCTCTGGGAACTCCAGACTGTTGGAAGACCATTTCAGGTGACTACCTTTTGAAGCTCATCAAGAGAATGCCAAGAGTGTGCAAAGCAGTAATCAAAGCAAAAGGTGGCTACTTTGAAGAACCTAGAATATGACATATTTTCAGTTGTTTCACACTTTTTTGTTATGTATATAATTCCACATGTGTTAATTCATAGTTTTGATGCCTTCAGTGTGAATCTACAATTTTCATAGTCATGAAAATAAAGAAAACTCTTTGAATGAGAAGGGGTGTCCAAACTTTTGGTCTGTGCTGTATGTAGTTACTAATAACATGATATGCCAGAATCAGTTACTATGACTTACCCCATATTTAATAAGATTCAGCCCTTAGCAACCAGTCTGCATAAAACAGCAATTTCACTATTCAGTTAAGATTGGTTGCTCTATATTACACTTTTTGTGAGGCAAGGTAAAAAAAAAATAGCTGTTTTACCACTGTTTTTATTTTTTGGTATTTGCAACGTTCATCTGACAGGCGATACCTAATATGTATACTTATTTTTATTTATGTAAGTTTTACACAATGATTATTTTTTTTAAGTAAGAAAAAAAAATCATGTTTTAGTGTTTCCATAGTCTGAGAGCCATAAATTTTTCAGTTTTTGGGCGATTACCTTGGGTAGGGTATGATTTTTGCAGGGATGAGATGACGGTTTTATTGGCACTATTTTGGGGTGCGTGTGACTTTTTGATCGCTTGCTATTACACTTTTTGTGATGTAAGGTGACAAAAAATGGTTTATTTAGCACAGTTTTTATTTTACATTTTTTACGGTGTTCATCTGAGGGGTTAGGTCATGTGATATTTTTATAGAGACGGTCGATACGGACAAGGCGATACCTAATATGTATACTTCTTTTATTTATGTAAGTTTTACACAATAATATCATTTTTGAAACAAAAAAAAGTCATGTTTTAGTGTCTCCATAGTCTGAGAGCCATAGTTTTTTTTTGGGGGGGGGGGGGGGGCGATTGTCTCAGGTAGGGGCTCATTTTTTGCGGGATGAGGTGACGGTTAGATTGGTACTATTTTGGTGGGCATACGCCTTTTTGATCGCTTGCTGTTGTACTTTTAGTGATGTAAGGTGAAGAAAATTGTTTTTTTACACAGTTTTTTATTTTTTATGGTGTCTATCAGACAGGTTGGATCATGTGATATATTTATGTGTGCATTTTTTCTATTTTTTTCTTATAAAATCAGGGGAAAGGGGCATTTTTTTTTTTTTTACTTGAAACTTTTTTTTTTTTTTTATTCATACACTTTTTTAACTTTCTTTTTTTTTAAACTTTATTTCTGTCTCACTCTGGGACTTCAACCTTTGGGGGTCTGATCCCCTCTGCAATGCATTACAATGCATCTGTATTGTAATGCATTGCCTGTTTGTGTACTACAGTGAGTAGTACACAAACAGGTTGCCTAGGAGACCCAGACTGAGGCTGGATCTCCTTGGCACCCGTGGAAGGCAGGTCCCGATGCCGCGCAGGGCATTGGGCAGCCTCTGCACGGCATTGGGCTGCCTTGTGACGCATCCGGTCTTCGCCACAGCAGCGCGGGGACTCTATGTGCTGCTTTACCCGTTGCAAACCACTTCTATGTCGCGGTCAGCGTGGACCGCGGCATAGAAGGGGTTAATCCGCCGGCATCGCTGTAAACATTCTGGCAATGCATCCCCCGCCGTACATGCACGGCGTTCTGCATTAAAGGGGTTAAAGATGTATTCCCATCTTGGACATGGGGGGCATATCCCAACTGGGACCCGCACCTATACTTAGAAAGGAGCCCACAAAGTGCACTGCACATGCGCGTCTGCCCTCCATTCATTTCTATGGGTGTGCCAAAAATAGCAGAGAGAGGGACAGTGGTGGGACCCACACTTATCAGACATCGGGGGCATATCCTAGCGATAGAGCCCCAATGTTCAAAATGGGAAACACCCCTTTAAGTTAAACCCTTTTTTGGGTCTTTCAGAACATATGACCTTATTAGGCCCTAGAGGTGGTCTAGAGGTGGTCTTATCAGTGACTGAAAGCCTATCATGTATGACTGTACATGCAAAAATGGCTGTCAACCACTGATTGGGACCGCCCACAGGACTCCTAAGTAAGAGTTGAGCGAAGCGAGCTTCGGATGCTTAATCTGAAGTCGCTTTGTTCAAAATTTCGGAATAATACTATACAGAGATTCTTCTCGATACAGTATTAGGGCTGTTTCACACGAGCGGATGCCGTGCGTGACATCCGCTCCGTGAATGACAGCCAAGACCCGATGCGGACAGCAGAAGCACGACTGATAATGCTCCGTGCCTCTCTGTGATCTCTTAACTACGAAATTACTACGACAACTTTATCTCACTGTGATTTCGTAGTAAAGAGATCACAGAGAGGCACGGAGCATTATCAATCAGGTTAATGCTCTGTGCTTCTGCAGTCCGCATCGGGTCTTGGCTGTCATTCACGGAGCGGATGTCACGCACGGCATCCGCTCGTGTGAAACAGCCCTTAGAATGTATGGGCTCCGATGAGCCAAAGTTAGTTATTCACAAAGTCGCAAGTGACTTTGTTGAATAACTTCAGTAATTGGTTTTTAAAGTGAAAAAACACTTTAAAACTTGAATCCAAACTCGGCTTCAGTTCCGAGGTATTAATAGTAACGGAAGCCGAGTTCGGTTTCTAATACTGTACGGAGACGAATCTCCGTACAGTATTATTCCAAAGTTTTGAACAAAGCGACTTCAGATATAGCACCCGAATCTCGCTTCACTCAATGCTACTCCTAAGCATAGAAAGGTCAGGGTCTTAAAGGGAGTCTGTCACCAAAATATGACATTATACGCCACTTACATGGCTCTCTACCACACCCATCCATGATTCAAATGGTACCTTTGTAATTTTCTTCTGACTTTCACCAGCAGGAAAAACGCTGTTTAATCCATATTCAAATGAGGGCTCGCAAGTGCCCAGGGGCGGCGTTCAGTGTGTAGGAGCCCAGGCTGCTCTGCCTTCTTTTTACATTACTCCTCCCCAGCCTCTGCCTTGGCCCCCCTGCAAGTCCCTTGCATCATCCCATTGCAGACACGGCATCGCTACATGTAGTGTGTATGTGCTGGCCTCCAGTCCTCCTGTCTGCTTCTAGCCCGCCCCCTAGTCACTGGTTTCACGCCATTTGCTGGCGCATGTGTAACCCCCTTTTTCTTACACCATCTGCGACACGTCCAGCTTTCGCACTCACACGGTCACCAGCTCCTCCAGGCATTCACTCTATGTGGACTCTAAGGGACGACACTCAGGTCTTCTGTGGGTTAAATCTTTATTGAGGTGGAGTGCACTTGGCTGGGGCCTGTAATACAACAGGGAGACACTGCCACTATCTGTTATACAGCCAGGTCACCAGCCCACCTCCTTCACAGCTAATGTCTGCACTCCAAATATATTATAAAACAGTGATCGTATAGTGGATCTTACATTGAACAAGTATATGAAGATAACAGCAACATACCTGTAATACAACAGGGAAACACTGCCACTATCTGGTATACAGCCAGGTCACCAGCCCACCTATATCATAACAGGCAGTCATTATATTACATTCCCACATACGTGTTACAGGATAAAACAAAGCATACAGAGAAATGAACAAGAGAAAATAATTTACAAAGATATTGCAACAGGGTGACCTGGAATACAGAATGTCTTACAGCCATCTTAGGAAGAGCACATGGCTCTCTAACTCTACATCATCTACTCAGCCCAGCATGTGCTGCAGGGTTTAAAGGCTGCTAGAAAAACATACAGTCACCTCTTTACATTCTACAGAACTATTATGGGTAGATATCATAACTTTTTTCAACAGATAAATGAACTTTAGCTTTAGAGAACTTAGACAGAGATCCTACCTCCTTCACAGCTAATGTCTGCACTGAGGAGACTAAACCAAGTAGCAGAATACACAGGGGACTTCCTGGATGAGTCCACTGTAAAGACTCTGTCTGTTAAAACTTTCCTCAGTTATCTAATAGCACATTTGAAGAAGTTTATTTAGCATGTCCTGACTCTCTGTTAACAGCTTATGAATTTATGGAACTCCATTTAACAAGTGCTCATTGCTGCAGCTCCTGTGTATTGGTATGACCCTATTGCAAACCTGCAGACTGGATATTTGGTGAAACTTCATGTGCACCATATTGACTGTACTACATTTTACCCCTCCTGAATTTCACCAAATATATGACACTAAACAGTACAATATAACGTGATAGAAAACTCCAATGAGAACAAAATTGTATACTTCAGTTTGGACATTCTAAGGTATGTGAGCATATGTCTATACAGGATAACTGTTTCTTGGACTCTCTCTTGAAGGACCACTTAAGGACTACTTGGAGGGTTTGCGCTCCCCTCACGTAGTAAGTATTACAAAGTGCCTCTCTACACAATGCTTAATGCAAGAAATATTACAGAATCCCCTTTGTTAAGACATACAACTTTGTGCTCCTCAACTCAGCACCTACATATCACAAAACATGTTGTGTTTTGTTTTTCTGTGATATCTACCTTATATGTCTACATTTATCTATTTAGTTATAAGGAACTACAGTACTACTACTTCTAGTAACTCTCCTTCTTCTAGGCACCTAGATATCCTAGTATTCACGGAACAGATCAGTCTGTTTACTGGTCTAACAGTTCTTCCAACTCTTGTTTGAGTTCCCCTGTTTGAATCAGACTGGCTTAAATTGGTCTGCTTCTTCTCATATGATGGTTTAGAATTCCAAGTTTGAGCAGTTTGACCCTCGGACAAAGATAATGTCTTGAATAAGTCACCTTTATGACTGGTTTGTAAGTCTTGCTCATCATGGCAAGGATCAAAGTCTGATGGACCATCTCTTAGAATGTCCTCTGGTAGGGATTTCCCAGTGTCTTTGGCATCTTTCAAAAGCTCTTCATTAGAACCAAACAATACTGAACTACATTCTTCAGTTCCTGATATCTGGTCAAGAATTCTCTCTGTATTTCCATTGTGATTACTACTGATGGAATCTATTTGTTCTTCATCAATCTGTTCTTCTACCTCATAATCCGATAAAGCGGAAGCTACCTCAGACAATTCTTCTTCTCCTAAATCAATGGGTAAAAAGTTAACTGGTAAGATCAAGTTGCGATGAACTACCCGGACTTCTCCAGTCTTTAAGTTATGTATCTGGAATATATGCGTCTTTGGGTTGGTGTTAACAACTCTGTAAACAGTTGACTCCCAAATATCAGCAAGTTTATGTTTTCCTCTTTCTTTCTTATTCACAAGAAGAACGTGGTCTCCAATACTGATTGGTAAACCCTTGATCCTTTGGTCATATCCTCTGGCCTGTTTGTTTTGCTCTTTGCTCGAATGTTTCTGCGCTATTTCAATTGCTTCCTTCAAGTCTTTCCCTAGAGCAGCAACAAATTCATCATAGTCCTTGACCGTTTCATCTCTTAACACGTTCCTGAACATTATGTCAACAGGCAGTCTAGGAGTTCTTCCAAACATAAGGAAAAAGGGTGGATAACCCGTGGTTTCATGTACAGTACAGTTATATGCAAAGGTTAGCGTTTGAATCATCTGTGGCCACTTATTCTTTGATCTTGGCGGTAGAGATCTCAGCATGCTTCCTAGTGTACGGTTGAAACGCTCTACTTGACCGTTTCCCATAGGATGGTATGGTGTTGTGTGTGATTTCTCAATACCAGCAATCTGTAAAAGTTCACTAATTAGTTCACTTTCAAAATTAGCTCCTCTATCAGAATGCAATCTTTCTGGAAATCCATAGATGCAGAAGAAATTGTCCCAAAGTTTGCGTGCCACTTGCTCTGCAGTTTGGTTCTGACATTGGAATGCATGAGATAGTTTTGTAAAGTGGTCTGTAACCACTAACACATCAACACTTTTATTTCTGCTGTTCTCCGCGGACCAGAAATCAATGCATACAAGTTCTAATGGATGACTTGTAACTATGGATTCAAGAGGGGCTCTTCCTTCTGGTTCTGGAGTCTTGCTCACTACGCATCTCTTGCACTGTCTCACATAGTTTTTGATGTCTGCTTCCATGTGAATCCAAAAAAATCGTTCTCGGGCCAAAGAGATCGTTCTGTCCTGACCTTGATGTCCAGCGTCATCATGAATACCCTTTAGAACATTACTCCTAAGTGAATGAGGGACAACAAATTGATAAATTTTGCTTCCTGATCTATGTTTTGAAATCCTATAAAGAATTTCATTATTTAACTTCAATTTATCCCAGTGCTTCAACAACCACAAAGTGTTTTGAGATTCAAAACGGCGTTCTCTTCTGGATGGTCTTCTTCTCCTTTGAACAAAATATATGGCCCTTGCCAGTTCATCATCTTCATTTTGTTTCCTCTGAAGGTCTCCCAATGAAAATTTGGGGAGTGGGACAATTCCCTTCTGCAGCACAGCATTCACATGTTGTCCTAGCAGGACTGTATATGGTTTGGTAACATCTCCTGGTCGCAAATGGTTTTCAAACATAGCTTTAACTTCATTGTTCGTAATTGAAACTCCCTGATGGTTCACTGATAGCTTAAATGACTCCTGAATAGAGTCCTTCTCAACAGTTGTACAAAACTTCAGTAAATCTTGGTATGGTTCGCTTCCTATCTTGCTGTTGATACTTTGTCTGACAAATGGCTCTCAACAAATTGTAAGGTGCAAGCTTGGCAACCCATCTTTGTTCACAAGCATCCAACTTTGGCTTGGTCATAATGTAGGTTAGAGGATTATTGTCTGTCCATGCTGTGAATCTGTGTCCTTTTAACCAGTGGCTAAATTTGTCACAAACTGCCCATTTTAAAGCTAAAAATTCCAATCGATGAGCTGGATATCTTGACTGAGATTTTGTTAAAGTTTTACTGGCAAAAGAAATAGGCTGTACTTTCTTCCCACATTCAGATAGTTGACTGAGTACTGCTCCAAGTCCGCCCATAGAGGCATCAGTAGCCAAAATAAAGGGCTTGCTAAAGTCTGGATGCTTCAATGTCACTGTCTTCTGAAAAGCATCCTTCAAATTTTTAAACGCATTCTGACATTCTTCATCCCAACTTTCCGGACTCAGCTTTCCTGTCATCGACTGCTTTCGCTTGAACCGTTTTGACTTCCCTTTTCCTTGTGTTGGCTCTGATGTTAGGTTGTACAGTGGTTTTGCTATTCTTGAAAATCCTGGTATGAAGTGAGAATAATAATTCGCCAATCCCAGAAATGATCTGATCTTCTTTACCGATGGTGTTTTGCCATCCTCTTCCATCAGGTCATTTGCAGCAACGCTTGTTATCGCTGATACCTTATCTGGATCTGTGGCAATCCCTTCTGGTCTTATGATATGGCCCAAAAACTTCACAGTGCTTCTTAAAAATTAGCATTTCTTTGGTTCTAACTTTAAATTGTATTTATGTAATCGGCTGAAGACCATCTGGATTCTCTCAAGAGCTTCTTGTTCATTCTTGCCAAACACCAGCAAATCATCTAGATAGCATAACAACCCCAGATAGTTTTGGTCACCAAAAATTGACATCATCATCCGAGCAAAAGTTGCAGGACTGTTGCATAACCCTTGTGCCATACGGTTGTACTCAAATAGCCCAACAGGTGTGATACAAGCTGTGTACTTTTTATCATCCTCATGGATTGGAATGTTGTAAAAACCCGATGTTAAGTCCATTGTACTGAACCAACAGTTTCCACTAAGGGATGCCAGAGCATCAGCCTGATTTGGTAAAGGATAGGCATCCTTAATTGTTCTTGCATTCAGCCATCGGAAATCTGTACAGATTCTGGGTTCTCCTGATGGTTTCCATGCTAACACAAGTGGTGATGCCCATTCACTGCTAGACTTACGAATAATTTGCTTTTCTTCCATTTCATTCAAAACTTCACGCATTTTCTGAAAGTGTGCCGGAGGGACTCTTCTATAAGGAAGACGAAAGGGTCTGTCGTCAGTTAGACGTATTCGATGACAAAAGCCCTCTGCTTCTCCACAATCCAGCCTTCCTCTAGAAAAGATCTGTTCATTAGAAACAATCAGCTCACCTAACTTTTGCTTCCAGTACTCTGACACTTCACAGGAGTCTATATTCACTTCCTCTAATCCAAGATTTTTCAGCATGGTTCTTATATTTTTACATTCAGAACCATCTAATGTACAATTCTTATTTTTTCTTTTTGTGCTGTCAAGAGTATCTTCTTGTGCTGAGCATTGCTGGGATAGCAGTACTTCTTCCTTGCCACCAAGATCAAGATCTTCTAAAGCTATACAAGGGTGTACATCAGCTATTTTTGCATTTCTTCTAATTGTGATTTGCCTGTTGGTCGTATTAATCAATTTTACAGGGATCCATCTGTCGCCCCATAGTGGTGTGACTGTACGCCCTATCAGGACATTTCTTGGACATGTCTTGGATGTAGTGGGCTCCACAATAACTGTACTACCAACTGATAACGTTGCCTTTTTTTCAAGCTTTCCCCACACTAAATGCTCTTGAAAAGGTTGCATAGTAATGCAGGAATTAAGCTTTACAGTGCCCACTTTCTCTGGGATCCTATCACCTCTCCATCGGGTCACATTGGCTAGTAAATTCATGAAAGAACCTGGCCTGGCTTCACTGCGCTCCTCAGGGGTAGCTAACATTGCCCAAAAACTCTCATCTTTCTTAAACTGGTGAGTAATATGCCTAATCACATTTGTTCCAATAATTATATCATCTACTTGTCCTGGTACTACTAGCATTGGAACAATCATTTTACAGTCAAACATTTCTAGGTGTATGTCATAAACGGACTTTGGCTTTACTTTGATACCACCACAACCCACAAGTACAATATCATTTAGTATGGCAAAGCATGGTTTCAGCAATTTGGACTGTATAAGTTGCTGCTCAGTTTGCTCACTGATGCTACACACCATTGAGCCACTGTCAATCATAGCAGTTAACTTACACTTTTCTTGAACCGTAACAGTAGTATGGAACAAGTTGTCATAGGGAGCAATTTTCTGCAAGTGTTGAAATATCACCTCCATATCTCCAGATTCATCAGTAGATGGGGTTTGGGAACATGGGCCTACACCATACCCCTCTAAGTGCAGGCTTTTTAGTTTAACTGTTGTGACCTTTTCATTGGACATGCCTGCCTCTGGTGGCCAGGTTGCCAGCAGAGGAAGCACAGGTTGTTCATCATACAATGTGCCTTGGTAGAGTGGTTACTGTTTTTACAGATGTGACAAGCAGCAGGCTTTTTTCCAGAAACTGAAAAACCTGCTGCTGGTGCCCCTGGATGTTGGCAAGTATATTGAACTGGTACAACCTTTTCAAGCAATGCAATCAATTTGTTAATATTTGAATCTTCTTCCCCCTTATTGCATAAGGGGACTATGTTCTTTACCTTAGGTTCTGTAGGGGTTAAGCCTTCAGAAATTTCACATTGTTTTGTTACAAGACTCTGGGTCATCTTATTCTCAGCCCTCAACCTTTTGTCTCTGTGGTAACTATCCATCATTTCCTGTACCTCACTGACTGTCCATCTCTCGGCAGGTTTACACCTAAGCATGGTTTGCAATTCTGATTCTGGACAGTGTCGGATAAACATCATTGCTACCTCATGCCCTGGGTCCTCCACACACTTTCCCCGCCCTTTTAGACATTCATTAGCAAGATCAATGACACGGTTTAAACGAATCCAGTAATCTAGGCTACTCTCACCAGGTTTAGGCAGTGTGGAATAAAAGTCTGCCAAGGGAGTCACGGTGGAGATAACTTCCCCAAAATGTTGTTTCAGTATATTGTAAATAGCACTTGGGTCCTTCTTTATATCAATAGTTGGATTATTCCTCACCCCAATTTTCACTAGTTCTTTTGCACGGCCCATCAATTTATCCATTATCTCTTTACCACACTCAACAGTTTGGTAACCTTTCTTATCAAGAAAAGACTGCATCATCTCCTCCCACTCATACACACTACACTTATCACTCTCATCTCCCCGAAATATTGGCGGTTCTTTTACATTTGCTTTCAGTACAAAATTTAATTTAGCCCAATCCTGAGTTTGCTGGTAACTCTCTGGTGGGAAGGAATCCTGTTTGCTATTATGAGCTGACAGACCTTCTATTATAGAGTGGCTAATCTGCTGCCCAACCTCCCGTATTACATCTGACAGAACCTGCGAATTCTGAAATGTGTTCTGCATATCGCTGGATGTACGTCTATTATGGGAGTCAGTGACATGGCTCATGTTTTCTGCATATGTCCTGTTCTGGTCTGACACTTCTGGTACACCAGAATCATTAGATGCAAATAACTTAGACCTTGTGAATAAGCCTCCAGTCTGGTCTACCGTTGTGGAAAAACCTGCATTAACATCATGGCTATCAGATACATTCATATTCTGTGACTGTTTATACCATGAAGAACCCCTCCCTAGTACCAAGGGGGTGGAGTAGTAATGTCCTGGGGGGGGGGGGGGGTCTGCGGTGTTCTGATATATTTTTCATTTTAGAAAGTTCCAGAAGAACGCAGTCTCTTAGTCAAACCTTTCAGATGCTGTCCGCTTGTTACACGTGTCCACTTATCTGGATCGCTGCTGGTGACTTTAGGTATCTTCACTGGTCACTTTGAGCAGAATGATGACATCCGAGTCACGGCACCAAATGTAACCCCCTTTTTCTTACACCATCTGCGACACGTCCAGCTTTCGCACTCACTCGGTCACCAGCTCCTCCAGGCATTCACTCTATGTGGACTCTAAGGGACGACACTCAGGTCTTCTGTGGGTTAAATCTTTATTGAGGTGGAGTGCACTTGGCTGGGGCCTGTAATACAACAGGGAGACACTGCCACTATCTGTTATACAGCCAGGTCACCAGCCCACCTCCTTCACAGCTAATGTCTGCACTCCAAATATATTATAAAACAGTGATCGTATAGTGGATCTTACATTGAACAAGTATATGAAGATAACAGCAACATACCTGTAATACAACAGGGAGACACTGCCACTATCTGTTATACAGCCAGGTCACCAGCCCACCTATATCATAACAGGCAGTTATTATATTACATTCCCACATACATGTTACAGGATATAACAAAGCATACAGAGAAATGAACAAGAGAAAATCATTTACAAAGATATTGCAGCAGGGTGACCTGGAATACAGCATGTCTTACAGCCATCTTAGGAAGAGCACATGGCTCTCTAACCCTACATCATCTACTCAGCCCAGCATGTGCTGCAGGGTTTAAAGGCTGCTAGAAAAACATACAGTCACCTCTTTACATTCTACAGAACTATTATGGGTAGATATCATAACTTTTTTCAACAGATAAATGAACTTTAGCTTTAGAGAACTTAGGGCTCTTTCACACCTGCGTTATAGTCTTCCGGCATAGAGTTCTGTCGTCGGGGCTCTATGCCGGAAGAATACTGATCAGGATTTTCCTAATGCATTCTGAATGGACAGTCCGTCCTTCAGGATGCATCAGGATGTCTTCCGTTCCGGAACGGAACGTTTTTTGGCCGCAGCAAATAGCGCAGCATGCTGCGCTTTTTGCTCCGGCCAAAAATCCGGAACACTTGCCGCAAGGCCGGATCCGGAATGAATGCCCATTGAAAGGCATTGATCCGGATCCGGCCTTAAGCTAAACGTCGTTTCGGCGCATTGCCGGATGCGACGTTTAGCTTTTTCTCAATAGGTTACCATGGCTGCCGGGACGCTAAAGTCCTGGCAGCCATGATAAAGTGTAGCGGGGAGCGGGGAGCAGCATACTTACCATCCGTGCGGCTCCCGGGGCGCTCCAGAGTGACGTCAGGGCGCCCCAAGCGCATGGATCACGTGATCGCATGGACACGTCATCCATGCGCATGGGGCGCTCTGACGTCATTCTGGAGCGCCCCGGGAGCCGCACGGATGGTAAGTATGCTGCTCCCTCGCTCCCCACTACTACTATGGCAACCAGGACTTTAATAGCGTCCTGGCTGCCATAGTAACACTGAAAGCATTTTGAAGACGGATGCCACAATGGGCATCACAGTGCCCGGGACGGCTGTGCACTGTGCATGAGCGGGATATCGGACGTTTTTTACTGCTGGTGAAAGTCAGAAGAAAATTATCAAGGATAGGTGTGCTAGAGAGCCATGTAAGTGGCGTATAACATCATATTTTGGTGAAAGATTCCCTTCAAATGAATAAATTAAAAGTGATACTGAATATGTTCCCACAAAACGATACATCAATCAACTCAGCTCCTTCTGCTGTATGATCAAAAATGTACAGCATTGTCCTGTGAAACTGAAGATCACCATGGCAACTGACAGAACATTTTACTGGTATCATTTTAGTAAAAAGAATATCCAGGGCACGGAGCCCTGCCTCCACCACAACCCTGTGCCCTGCCTCCTATACACCCCTGGGGCTAAACCTAGAGAAACAGTCCCAGACCATTATCCCTCCTCCACCATCTTAGTGTACTCCAGACGCTTTAGCTATATTTAGTTCCTGAGGCCCACCATAGGACGTGATCCTGAGGACCCCTTTCCATCTACAGAGAATCTGTACACGCTCCCTCTCATTTGCAAACAATTGTACGCACACAGCACCTATGAGCATTCATGTCTGTACAGTTTTATGAATCTTTCTGTAAGAAACAGACCCTTGCAACAAGTAAATGACTAAAGTTAGCTCCACACAGGGTTGTCTTCTGCTCAATCATTAGGGCCCATTATTTTGTTACAGACAGTGCCCAGAGGATCCCCTGTCTGACCCTCGCTATAGCTCTAACAATCATAGAAACTGTTTTGGGGCTCAGAGGAGGAGGTCCACTCCACTGTAGGACCTATGATCTTGAGGGGGGAAGGGATGTTTGTGCTTGATTTGGGGATTGGGGTTGGTTAATGGCATTCCATGGGAAAATAATATGCAAAGGAAAGAGAACCATCTCGCAAAACATGGACACCGGCAATGTGCGTTCCACATTTTTGCGGACTGCACATTGCCGACACTAATAGAATATGCCTATTCTTGTGCGCAATTACGGACAAGAATAGGACATGTTCTATTGTTTCAGGAACGGAAATGCGGACCCGGAAGTGCGGGTCGCGGACAAGAATAGGACATGTTATTTTTTTTTGCGGTGCCGCGGAACGGAGCCACGGATGCGGACAGCACAAGGAGTGCTGTCCGCATCTTTTGTGGCTCCATTGAAATGAATGGGTCCGCATCCGAGCCGCCAAAACGGCGGCTCGGATGTGGACCCATACAACGGTGCATGAGGCTGTAACCTCATCCTGTTGTCAGATGATGTTGTTGATGGTTCAGTCGGCCTTTCCACATTTTCATCTCCTTGATCCATAATAACAATCGCCCAACTGCTAGTGGAGTCACTGGTTAATACTGACTGGGAGGCTGGTGCCGAGTCTGACAGTGCCGCCACCACAGCCACTGACATTACTGGTGGATGATGTGGTTTTTCCTGCATTATCCCGTCCTCTTTCATTTTCTGTTGACAAACATACCCTAATCAAATATGACTCTGTTTTCAACTACACACCACACTGCCGTCTGTGATGCAGGAAATTCTTTTCCTGTACTACATGCAATATCCCAGTGTACGTTTTTATTTTAAATACACACAAAAATGGTGATTGTGCACAGAGTGATGCAAGAAATTGAATTGCCTAAGGCTACTTTCACACTTGCGGCAGAGAGATCCGGCAAGCAGTTCCGTTGCCGTAACTGCCTGCCGGATCCGGCAAAACGTATGCCAACTGATGGCATTAGTAAGACTGATCAGGATCATGATCAGTCTTAAAAATGCCTGATCAGTCAAAAAAATGCATTAAAAGCCGGATCCGTCCTACTGGTGTCATCCGGCAAAACGGATCTGGCATTTCCTTTTTTCACCTCTTTTTCGGTCTGCGCATGCGCAGACTGGAAGGACGGGTCTGGCGATCCGGCATTCAGACAAGTCTTCATATTTTTTTCGCTGGAGATAAAACCGTAGCATGCTACGGTTTTCTCTTTTGCCTGATCAGTCACAATGACTGAACTGAAGACATCCTGATGCATCCTGAACGGATTACTCCCCATTTAGAATGCATGGTGATATAACTAAGGCTTCATTCACATCACCGTTCTGGCTTTCCGTTCTCCTTCTCCATCTTCTGAGCGGAAACATAACGGACTCCATTATAATCTATGGGGTCCTAAGGGCCCCGTTTGACTCAGTTTGGCGTCAGTTATGTGCCTTTTCTGTCCTTTCCGTTCTCCTGCTCCTAGACGGAGAAGGAGAACGGAAAGCCAGAACGGTGATGTGAACGAAGCCTTAGGTCTCTTTCACACTTGCGTTGTCCGGATCCGGCGTGTACTCCACTTGCCGGAATTACACGCCGGATCCGGAAAAACGCAAGTGAACTGAAAGCATTTGAAGACGGATCCGTCTTCAAAATGCTTTCAGTGTTACTATGGCAGCCAGGACGCTATTAAAGTCCTGGTTGCCATAGTAGGAGCGGGGAGCGGGGGAGCAGGAGTGCCATGCGATCACGTGATCCATGCGCTTGGGGCGCCCTGACGTCACTCTGGAGCGCCCCGGGAGCCGCACGGACGATAAGTATGCTGCTCCCCCGCTCCCCACTACACTTTACCATGGCTGCCAGGACTTTAGCGTCCCGGCAGCCCCGGTAACCATTCAGAAAAAGCTAAACGTCGGATCCGGCAATGCGCCGAAACGACGTTTAGCTTAAGGCCGGATCCGGATCAATGCCTTTCAATGGGCATTCATTCTGGATCCGGCCTTGCGGCAAGTCTTCAGCATTTTTGGCTAGAGCAAAAAGCGCAGCATGCTGCGGTATTTTCTCCGGCCAAAAAACGTTCCGGTCCGGAACTGAAGACATCCTGATGCATCCTGAATGGATTTCTCTCCATTCAGAATGCATTAGGATAAAACTGATCAGGATTCAGGATTCTTCCGGCATAGAGCCCCGACGACGGAACTCTATGCCGGAAGAAAAGAACGCAGGTGTGAAAGAGCCTATCAGATTTTTTCCAGTATAGAGCCCTTGTGACGGAACTCTATGCAGAAAAAGAAAAACACTAGTGTAAAAGTACGCTTAGAAAATTCAATATTGAAATGTAAGTTTTCTCAAATACACACCAAAATGCCGTGTGATGATTGTCTGTCTGCTGTATCAAATGCAGGTTTTGCTCAAATTAATAAAAAAGAAAAAAACTATTTTAGCTGGCACCGCACTAAATAAAGAATGCGCAGTCACTTAATTGTCAGTTTTCTTTTGCACAGATTGTGTGCGTGACAGTGTATATAACTTCACTCCCTGAACACACTATATTTTCACTATCCCTAAATCTATTTAGCTTTTACTTAACCCCTTAGTGACCACCCATACGTGTTTTTACAGCGGTCACTAAGGGGCCTTGGGGTGGAGCGCCGCCTTTTTACGGTGGCTCTTCAGCTCAAGTTAGCGATAAAATCAAGCGCTGCAGCTCTGTGCCCGCAGCTACCGGAGGTAGCTGAGGGCTCGGGGCAGTGAACAGAGACCGTGACAAGCGGTCTCTGATCACGTGATCGCCGTGATACACTTTATCACGGCGATCACAGAAAATGCCGTTAGCGGAGCTACCCGCACTAAACTTTCTCCCTCCTCTCATGTAAGAGAGAAGGGAGAAAGTCTCCGGTGCAGCGATCGGGTCCCCCAGCGCTTCTGGCCCTAAGCTGGGTCCCGATCCTCACCCCCCACACCCCCCTTACCCTCAGGAAAGATGGCGGCGGCGGCCTGGCGCATGCGCAGCCTTAGCTCACCGCTGCTCTGAGTAAGGTCTCTCTCCTCAGCAGAGGAGAGAGAAGTTCAAATTATGCCCCGATCAGGTCCCCCTGCACCCCGATCGGGGCAATATGGCACCCAGATATGTTAAAATAAAGTTTTTAGGGCGCCCCCCACATCTAATTTAAAAAAAAATGGCGCAGACATGCGCACTGGTTACTGTGCTGAAGATCTGCCTTCAGCACAGTAACCATCAGGGACCAATAATAATGGTCCCTGATCATGTGGTCTCCATGATAAACCTATCACGAAAATCACATCCATTATATTTACAAAACAGAGCCAGGACAGGGGCTGCGCTTCTCTCTCCCCTCAGCGCAGTTGTTCTGTGAGGAGACAGAGATCAGACTTCTGTCATGGCTCTGTGATTACATACTGTGAAAAAAATAAATAAAAAAAAAAGCAAATTATAAACTGTCCGTCAGTAACTGGCGGTCAGTGGGTGTCCGTGATTAGGCGTCCGTCATTAGACATCTATTAGTGACGGTCAATTGTCTTTATTAGGGACCCTGTGTCCGTCTGTTACTGGCGGTCAGTGGGTGTCAGTCAGTCGGTGGGTGTCAGTGAGTTGGTGGGTGTCAGTCAGTCGGCTAAAAATGAATTTTTTTTTACCTTTTTGGTTCACTTTTGGGGTGGTTCTATTATTCTGACACTTATAAGCCTCTGCAAACTTGGCTTGTTGCAGGAAAAAATATGCACTTCAAAAATGTTAAAATTTATGTTAAAATGTTAAGTCTCCTAAATAAAAATAAAAAAAGTAAACATTTTTTGTAAGTGCAGCCAAAATAAAGCAAAGATGTGGAAATATATTTCTGATAAGAATATTGAATAGTATTTATGTATGTATGTGAAATATTGCAGTTGAAAATAGGAAAATGTGGCAATTTGTACAAATTTTAATACATTTTAATTTTTTAAATAAAGATAAACATATTTTATTGGTTGAATTTTACCACCTAGGTAAAGTACAATATGTGACGAGAAAACACTGTCAGAATTACTTTGATGTGCAAAGCCTTTACAAAGTTATTCTAAGCTAAAATGACACGTCAGATTTCCAAAATTTGGCTTGGTCATTAAGGCCCAAACAGGCTTGGTCACTAAGGGGTTAAATAAATATTTGCTTGTATTCACACACTAAATTGCCCCCACTATCAACACCACTCACTTGGCTTGTGGGTGAAATTTCAGGGTGACCCCAAAATGCACATGTCCAACTGTTCAGTGTTTCAGGACTTTTTGCACAACTTGCTGTTCTCTAACAAGGAGCTTAATGGCAAAATTCATAACAGGTGTTTGATCCATGAATCACACAATACATTTCCTGGTTCAATTAGAATTGGTATTTAAACGGTCCTCCTCATCATGCTGTTCACATTTTACCATCATGAGATCAAGACGACACCTAACAATTGATCAGCAGTACCTTGCCCTTGCGAGGCTTCAAGCAGAATGTTCTCAGATGGAAGTGGCCACTGAGCTTAGAGTGTCACAGAGAGTCATCCGCAGGTTGTATCAGAGAGACTGGAAGAGTCACAGAAAGGCAGAGAAGTGGACGTCCTTTGGCCACATCCCATACTGATGACCACTTTATTGTAAGCAATGCCCTGTAGAACAGGATGATGAATGCCACACAACTCCAGGCACAAGGTAGGTGAGAGGCACTCAAGTGTCAGGTCAGACCATTGGAAACCATTTACATCAGCCTGGTCTGCATGCTAGACGACCTGGAAGGGTACCTGGCCACACCACCAGGCACAGGCGTCATCGTCTTGCATGGGCCAGAGGGCATCTACACTGATGAACGTTGATTCACACTGAGCAGAAATGATGGCCGCCAACGATGTTGGAGACGTCAAGGCGAGTGCTATGCATCAGCCACTGTTGTCACCAGACGAGCCTTTGGTGGTGGTGGTGGTGTTAGTGTGGGCAGATGTCTAGTCACCACCACCACTAGTGCCTCTGCAGGAACAACACAGGCCTAATGTCATCTTGATGGAGGACAATGCGCAAGCTCATCGAAGTGCATCATTAGGGAACGGCTGCTGGAGACTGGGGCACCGTGTAGAGGCTTGTACCCCAGAACCTCAATGACCTGAGGACCGCACTTCAAAAAGAGTGGGATGCCATGCCCCAGCAGACAATAAGTCGACTTGTGAACAGCAGGAGAAGTCGTTGTCAAGCTGTAATTGATGCTTAAGGACAAGTTCTGGAGACACTGACATTTTGTGGGAGTATACTGTCCACTATTGTTGGCTTTTGTTTCAATAAATTGTTTGAGATGAGGAAATCAGCATTGCATGCTTCTACTTAACCCCTTAAGGACCCGGCCATTTTTTACCTAACCCTGGGTTCACACCTGAGCGCTCCGAAAGGAGCGCTCTGTATGCGCTATTGTACGGGCGTTTGCAATCGCGCATACAGAGACAAGTGAACGCCCATTGTCGCGTGTTCCCGAAAGTCTATGTACGGGAACGCGCGACAAAACGCCCCAAAGAAGCTCAAGAACTTTTTTGAGCGTCTGGCGTTTTACAGCGCGATCGTACGCGCTGTAAAACGCCCAGGTGAGAACCATTCCCATAGGGAAGCATTGGTTTCTCCTTGTTGAGCATTTTACAGCGCGTAGGAACGCGCTGTAAAACGCTCAGGTGTGAACTTAGGGTAAGGACCAGGCAATTTTTTGCAAATCTGACATGTATCACTGGTGATAATTTTAAAACACTTTTACTTATCCAAGCCATTCTCAGAATGTTTTCTTGTCACATATTGTACTTCATGACAGTGGTAAATTTGAGTCCAAATATTTCATTTTTATTTCTAAAAACAAAAAACAAATTTGCAAAACATTTGGAGAAACCTAATTTCAATTTCTATACTTTTAAAATAAATAGTAATACCTCCTTACATTTCCCATATGTCTACTTTATGTTTGGATCATTTTGTAAATTACATTTTCTTTTTTTGGGATGTTAAAAGTTTAGAAGCAATCCTTAAAATTTTAAGAAAATCTCCAAAACCCAATTTTTTAAGGACCAGTTTAGTTATGAAGTCACTTTGTGAGGCTTACATAATAGAAACCACCTATAAATCGCCCATTTTAGAAACTACACCCCTCAAGCTATTCAAAACTGATTTTACAAACTTAGTTAACCCTTTAAGTGTCCCACAAGAATTAAAAGAAAAATGGTAATGAAATTTCAAAATTTCACTTTATTTTTAATTTTTTTTAACAGATTTTCCATTTTAATCCATTTTCCCTGCAACACAAGGGTTAAAAGCCAAACAAAACTCAAAATCTATTACTCTGATTCTGGAGTTTACAGAAACACCCCATACTGTATGTGCTCAAAAACTGTTGTATGGGTGCACAGCAGGCTTCAGAGTTTTATTGATTTTTTTTTAAATTATTGGGGAGGTGAAATGACAAAATAGTGACAAATCAGCGTTTTTTTCCCGCATTACGCCATTCGCCGTGTATGTTTTAACATTTTAATAGTAAAGGCGGTTTCACATGCGTCAATACCTATGCTGTTTATTTTTTGTTACACTTTTTAATAGTTGCCCCAGGTTACCTGAACCAGCAATCATTAGACTGTGTCTCTCATAGACTCCAGTGCACAGACAAGGTCTTCATAGGAACATAGCTGTGGCAGCCTTGGATCCTTCAGGAGGACTGAGGTTGCTGCACACACAATCCGGTTCCCCTGATTCTCGCTAGGGGGAGCCAATGCTTATGGCGGGGAGCACGTGCTCATGGTTAAAAATTGGATAAAACTATTAGTTTTTATTGAAGACAAGAAAAACGGCAGATTTCTCCTCTACATGTACAGAAGAAGATGTGAGGGGAGACATGATAACTGGGATTGTATGCTGAGGGTGGGGGGCTGCTGTGTGGGATTGTATGGAGGGGGGCTGCTGTGTGAAATTGTATACTGAGCGGGGTAGGGGGCTGCTGTGTGGTATTGTATGCTGAGGGTGTGGGGCTGCTGCGTAGGATTGTATGCAGGAGGGCTGCTGTGTGAGATTGTATGCAGGGGGCTGCTGTGTGAGATTGTATGCAGGGGGGCTGCTGTGTGAGATTGTATGCAGGGGGCTGCTGTGTGAGATTGTATGCAGGGGGCTGCTGTGTGAGATTGTATGCAGGGGGGCTGCTGTGTGAGATTGTATGGAGGGGGCTGCTGTGTGAGATTGTATACTGAGCGGGGTAGGGGGCTGCTGTGTGGTATTGTATGCTGAGGGTGGGGGGCTGCTGCGTGGGATTGTATGAGGGGGGCTGCTGTGTGAGATTGTATGCAGGGGGGCCGCTGCGTGGGATTGTATGCAGGGGGGCCGCTGCGTGGGATTGTATGCAGGGGGGCTGCTGCGTGGGATTGTATGCAGGGGGGCCGCTGCGTGGGATTGTATGCAGGGGGGCCGCTGCGTGGGATTGTATGCAGGGGGGCCGCTGCGTGGGATTGTATGCAGGAGGGCCGCTGTGTGGGATTGTATGGAGGGGGGCTGCTGTGTGAGATTGTATGGAGGGGGGCTGCTGTGTGAAATTGTATACTGAGCGGGGTAGGGGGCTGCTGTGTGGTATTGTATGCTGAGGGTGGGGGGCTGCTGTGTGGGATTGTATGCAGGGGGGCTGCTGTGTGGGATTGTATGCAGGGGGGCTGCTGTGTGAGATTGTATGCAGGGGGGTTGCTGTGTGAGATTGTATGCAGGGGGGCTGCTGTGTGAGATTGTATGGAGGGGGCTTCTGTGTGAGATTGTATACTGAGGGGAGGTAGGGGCTGCTGTGTGGTATTGTATGCTAGGAGGGGCTGCTGTGTGAGATTGTATACTGGAGGGGAGGTAGGGGCTGCTGTGTGAGATTGTATGGAGGGGGGCTGCTGTGTGAGATTGTATGGAGGGGGGCTGCTGTGTGAGATTGTATGGAGGGGGGCTGCTGTGTGAGATTGTATGGAGGGGGGCTGCTGTGTGAGATTGTATGGAGGGGGGCTGCTGTGTGAGATTGTATGCAGGGGGGTTGCTGTGTGAGATTGTATGGAGGGGGTTGCTGTGTGAGATTGTATGGAGGGGGCTTCTGTGTGAGATTGTATACTGAGGGGAGGTAGGGGCTGCTGTGTGGTATTGTATGCTAGGAGGGGCTGCTGTGTGAGATTGTATACTGGAGGGGAGGTAGGGGCTGCTGTGTGAGATTGTATGGAGGGGGGCTGCTGTGTGAGATTGTATGGAGGGGGGCTGCTGTGTGAGATTGTATGGAGGGGGGCTGCTGTGTGAGATTGTATGGAGGGGGGCTGCTGTGTGAGATTGTATGGAGGGGGGCTGCTGTGTGAGATTGTATGGAGGGGGTTGCTGTGTGAGATTGTATGGAGGGGGCTGCTGTGTGAGATTGTATACTGAGGGGAGGTAGGGGTTCCTGTGTGGTATTGTATGCTAGGGGGGGCTGCTGTGTGAGATTCTATGCTGAGGAGGGGGAGGGCTGCTGTGTGGGATTGTATGCCGGGGGGAGGGGGCTGCTTTGTGGGATTGTATGCCGAGGGGGGGCTGCTGTGTGGGATTATATAGAGGCCTACTTCCCAAGTTTTTGGACAGTTGCAACGGTGCCTCTCCCTAGGGCCCTTTATAATGCGACCCAGGTGTAGGAATGCCGAGTAGTATAGTGCGGCCTAAAATGTCTCTATGTGTGTCACGGTGCTCCTACCTGGATATGGCTAAACCCCAGGCTTTGGCTCCGAAGCAATAAATAGGAGGAATAATTGAGGGATTTGAAAGAAAGATTGAGTCCAGACCTTGTATGTAAATAAACAGCAGCTTTACTTTGCATAAACGTTCTCCAAAACGGTTTACAGACTCTGTCTTGGTCCCAGCAGGCTTTAGCATTGTTCTGTACATTACCACAATGAATTCTGAACCAAACAATTCAGATGGAGTAGAAGTTCAGACTTTCAGCTTTAATTCAGTGGGTTGAACAAGATTATGGAATAAAAATGTGAGGAACTAAAGGATTTTTTAAACTCAATCCCTTCAGGGGCTGAAAAGTAATTGGACAAATATAATAATTGTAAAAAAAAAAAGTTAATTTCTAATATTTGGTGGAAAAAACCCTTTGTTGGCAATGACTGCCTGAAGTCTTGAACTCATGGACATCACCAGAAGCTGCGTTTCCTCCTTTCTAATGCTCTGCCAGTCCTTTACTGCAGCGGTTTTCAGTTGCTGTTTGTTTCTGGGCCTTTCTGTCTGAAGCTTAGTCTTTAACAAGTGGAATGCTCTATTGGGTTCAGGTCAGGTGACTGACTTTGAAGAATATTCCACTTCTTTGCTTTAATAAACTCCTGGGTTGCTTTAGCTTTATGTTTTAGGTCATTGTCCATCTGTATTATGAAACTCCAACCAATCAGTTTGGCTGTTTAATCAGTTTATCAGCAAAATCTTCAAAATGCAAGCACCACACTGCAAATCAACCCCAGGCCTTTTATGTGCTTAATTGAGAATGAAATAATTAAGGAATTGCCTACACCTGCCTAAATCAATTGTCCAATCACTTTTGGTCCCTTTAAAAACAGGGTGCCACATGTAAAGGAGCTGAAAATCCTAAACCCTTAATCTAATTTTCATGTGGATCCCCTCAAATGAAAGTTAAAAGTCTGGACTTTATGTCCATGTCCATTATATAACTATAACTTAACCGCTTGCCGCCACGCTAACGCCGAAAGGCGTCATCGTGGCGGCTCTCCCAGGTCACACTAACGCCAATAGGCGTCATCTCGCGAGACGCGAGATTTCCTGTGAACGCGCGCACACAGGCGCGCGCGCTCACAGGAACGGAAGGTAAGCGAGTGGATCTCCAGCATGCCAGCGGCGATCGTTCGCTGGCAGGCTGGAGATCCGAATTTTTTAACCCCTAACAGGTATATTAGACGCTGTTTTCATAACAGCGTCTAATATACCTGCTACCTGGTCCTCTGGTGGTCCCTTTTGTTAGGATCGACCACCAGAGGACTCAGGTAGGTCAGTACAGTCGCACCAAACACCACACTACACTACACCCCCCCCCGTCACTTATTAACCCCTTATAAACCCCTGATCACCCATGATCACCCCATATAAACTCCCTGATCACCCCCCTGTCATTGATCACCGCCCTGTCATTGATCACCCCCCTGTCAGGCTCCGTTCAGACGTCCGTATGATTTTTACGGATCCACGGATACATGGATCGGATCCGCAAAAAGCATACGGACGTCTGAATGGAGCCTTACAGGGGGGTGATCAATGACAGGCGGGTGATCACCCATATACACTCCCTGATCACCCCCTGTCATTGATCACCCCCCTGTCATTGATCACTCCCCTGTAAGGCTCCATTCAGACGTCCGCATGATTTTTACGGATCTATGGATACATGGATCGGATCCGCAAAACACATGCGGACGTCTGAATGGAGCCTTACAGGGGGTGATCAATGACAGGCGGGTGATCACCCATATACACTCCCTGATCACCCCCCTGTCATTGATAACCCCCCTGTAAGGCTCCATTCAGACGTCCGCATGCGTTTTGTGGATCCGATCCATGTATCCATGGATCCGTAAAAAATCATGCGGATGTCTGAATGGAGCCTTACAGGGGGGGTGATCAGTGACAGGGGGGTGATCACCCTGATCACCCCCTGTCATTGATAACCCCCCTGTAAGGCTCCATTCAGACGTCAGCATGCGTTTTGTGGATCCGATCCATGTATCCATGGATCCGTAAAAAATCATGCGGATGTCTGAATGGAGCCTTACAGGGGGGGTGATCAGTGACAGGGGGGTGATCACCCTGATCACCCCCTGTCATTGATAACCCCCCTGTAAGGCTCCATTCAGACGTCCGCATGCGTTTTGTGGATCCGATCCATGTATCCATGGATCCGTAAAAAATCATGCGGATGCCTGAATGGAGCCTTACAGGGGGGGTGATCAGTGACAGGGGGGTGATCACCCTGATTACCCTGATCACCCCCTGTCATTGATAACCCCCCTGTAAGGCTCCATTCAGACGTCCGCATGCGTTTTGTGGATCCGATCCATGTATCCATGGATCCGTAAAAAATCATGCGGATGTCTGAATGGAGCCTTACAGGGGGGGTGATCAGTGACAGGGGGGTGATTACCCTGATCACCCCCTGTCATTGATAACCCCCCTGTAAGGCTCCATTCAGACGTCCGCATGCGTTTTGTGGATCCGATACATGTATCCATGGATCCGTAAAAAATCATGCGGATGTCTGAATGGAGCCTTACAGTGGGGGTGATCAGTGACAGGGGGGTGATCACCCTGATTACCCTGATCACCCCCTGTCATTGATAACCCCCCTGTAAGGCTCCATTCAGACGTCCGCATGCGTTCTGTGGATCCGATACATGTATCCATGGATCCGTAAAAAATCATGCGGATGTCTGAATGGAGCCTTACAGGGGGGGTGATCAGTGACAGGGGGGTGATTACCCTGATCACCCCCTGTCATTGATAACCCCCCTGTAAGGCTCCATTCAGACGTCCGCATGCGTTTTGTGGATCCGATACATGTATCCATGGATCCGTAAAAAATCATGCGGATGTCTGAATGGAGCCTTACAGTGGGGGTGATCAGTGACAGGGGGGTGATCACCCTGATTACCCTGATCACCCCCTGTCATTGATAACCCCCCTGTAAGGCTCCATTCAGACGTCCGCATGCGTTCTGTGGATCCGATACATGTATCCATGGATCCGTAAAAAATCATGCGGATGTCTGAATGGAGCCTTACAGGGGGGGTGATCAGTGACAGGGGGGTGATCCGGGAGTCTATATGGGTGATCACCCCCCTGTCTTTGATCACCCCCCTGTCTTTGATCACCCCCCCCCCCCTGGTAAGGCTCCATTCAGACATTTTTTTTGGCACAAGTTAGCGGAAATTTTTTGTTTGTTTTTGTTTTTGTTTTTTCTTACTAAGTCTCATATTCCTCTAACTTGTGTCAAAAAATAAAATCTCACATGGACGCACCATACCCCTCACGGAATCCAAATGCGTAAACATTTTTAGACATTTATATTCCAGACTTCTTCTCACGCTTTAGGGCCCCTAAAAAGCCAGGGCAGTATAAATACCCCACATGTGACCCCATTTCGGAAAGAAGACACCCCAAGGTATTCCGTGAGGGGCATATTGAGTCCATGAAAGATTGAAATTTTTGTCCTAAGTTAGCGGAAAGTGAGACTTTGTGAGAAAAAAACAAAAAAAAAATCAATATCCGCTAACTTATGCAAAAAAAAAAAAAATTCTAGGAACTCGCCATGCCCCTCATTGAATACCTTGGGGTGTCTTCTTTCCAAAGTGGGGTCACATGTGGGGTATTTATACTGCCCTGGCTTTTTAGGGGCCCGAAAGTGTGAGAAGAAGTCTGGGATCCAAATGTCTAAAAATGCCCTCCTAAAAGGAATTTGGGCCCCTTTGCGCATCTAGGCTGCAAAAAAGTGTCACACATCTGGTATCGCCGTACTCAGGAGAAGTTGGGGAATGTGTTTTGGGGTGTCATTTTACATATACCCATGCTGGGTGAGAAAAATATCTTGGTCAAATGCCAACTTTGTATAAAAAAATGGGAAAAGTTGTCTTTTGCCAAGATATTTCTCTCACCCAGCATGGGTATATGTAAAATGACACCCCAAAACACATTCCCCAACTTCTCCTGAGTACGGCGATACCAGATGTGTGACACTTTTTTGATGCCAAGGTGGGCAAAGGGGCACATATTCCAAAGTGCACCTTTCGGATTTCACCGGTCATTTTTTTACAGATTTTGATTGCAAAGTACTTCTCACACATTTGGGCCCCTAAATTGCCAGGGCAGTATAACTACGCCACAAGTGACCCCATTTTGGAAAGAAGACACCCCAAGGTATTCCGTGAGGGGCATGGCGAGTTCCTAGAATTTTTTTTTTTTGTCGCAAGTTAGTGGAATATGAGACTTTGTAAGGAAAAAAGAGAAAAAAAAAAAAATCATCATTTTCCGCTAACTTGTGACAAAAAATAAAAAATTCTAGGAACTCGCCATGCCCCTCACGGAATACCTTGGGGTGTCTTCTTTCCAAAATGGGGTCACTTGTGGCGTAGTTATACTGCCCTGGCAATTTAGGGGCCCAAATGTGTGAGAAGTACCTTGCAATCAAAATGTGTAAAAAATGGCCTGCAAAATCTGAAAGGTGCACTTTGGAATATGTGCCCCTTTGCCCACCTTGGCAGCAAAAAAGTGTGACACATCTGGTATCGCCGTACTCAGGAGAAGTTGGGGAATGTGTTTTGGGGTGTCATTTTACATATACCCATGCTGGGTGAGAGAAATATCTTGGCAAAAGACAACTTTTCCCATTTTTTTATACAAAGTTGGCATTTGACCAAGATATTTTTCTCACCCAGCATGGGTATATGTAAAATGACACCCCAAAACACATTCCCCAACTTCTCCTGAGTACGGCAATACCAGATGTGTCACACTTTTTTGCTGCCAAGGTGGGCAAAGGGGCACATATTCCAAAGTGCACCTTTTGGATTTCACCGGTCATTTTTTACACATTTTGATTGCAAAGTTCTTCTCACACATTTGGGCCCCTAAATTGCCAGGGCAGTATAACTACCCCACAAGTGACCCCATTTTGGAAAGAAGACACCCCAAGGTATTCCGTGAGGGGCATGGCAAGTTTTTAGAATTTTTTATTTTTTGTCGCAAGTTAGTGGAATATGAGACTTTGTAAGAAAAAATAAAAAAAATAAAATCATCATCATTTTCCGCTAACTTGTGACAAAAAATAAAAAGTTCTATGAACTCACTATGCCCATCAGCGAATACCTTAGGGTGTCTACTTTCCGAAATGGGGTCATTTGTGGGGGTTTTCTACTGTTTGGGCATTGTAGAACCTCAGGAATCATGACAGGTGCTCAGAAAGTCAGAGCTGTTTCAAAAAGCGGAAATTCACATTTTTGTACCATAGTTTGTAAATGCTATAACTTTTACCCAAACCATTTTTTTTTGCCCAAACATTTTTTTTTTATCAAAGACATGTAGAAAAATAAATTAGGCGAAAAATGTATATATGGATGTCGTTTTTTTTGCAAAATTTTACAGCTGAAAGTGAAAAATGTCATTTTTTTGCAAAAAAATCGTTAAATTTCGATTAATAACAAAAAAAGTAAAAATGTCAGCGGCAATGAAATACCACCAAATGAAAGCTCTATTAGTGAGAAGAAAAGGAGGTAAAATTCATTTGGGTGGTAAGTTGCATGACCGAGCAATAAACCGCTAAAGTTGTGGAGTGCCGATTTGTAAAAAAGGGCCTGGTCACTAGGGGGGTATAAACCTGTGGTCCTTAAGTGGTTAAATATGTTTTAGTAAACAGGCAATAAAAACAAAATTTGTGTCAGTGTCCAAATATATATGGACCTAACTGTATACCTCATATAAAAAAAGAGGGATATTTAAGGAGTAAAGAGGGACAGAGGGGCTTGGGTCAAAAAGAGGGACATATACTGTGCTGCTGTGAGGGATTATATGGATGAGGGGCTGCTGTGTGGGATTATATACTGGAGGGGCTGCTGTGTGAGACTGTATGGAGGGGGGGGCTCAGGGTTGGGCGATATACCGGTATCATGATATACCGCGGTATTGAAAAAACCGCGATATCGCTGTTTCCTAAATACCACAGTATTTTGTGACGTTATCAAATCGGTCATGTGCGCTGACCGCTTCTAAAAGTCCGCGCGCCCCCCCCCCCCCCCCCCCGGCACCTTGCATAGCGCTGAGTAACATTACTTCCTCTCGCTCCTGGCCTGGCTCATTCTTGCTCCGCCTCCCTTAGTCAAGTCTCCACCCACCATCTGACATCATCACAGTCGTCACCAACCAGTGCCGGCTCTATTGTATATGTGGCGATCCCCTGTGTGAGTACTGGTGTCTCTGGAAAGACTTCCTGCGGCTGCCTCGCTAGTGTGTGCTCTGATGACGAAATTAGAAACTTACTACTTCCCGCAGCGGCCGCCCCGGCTATCCCTCCTCCTTGCTCCCATATTCAAATCTCCGCCCACCGGCATCTGATGTCCGAATCGGAGCACACAAGTGAGGCAACCGCGGGAAAGGTATATCGCAAAGTATTACTGCATGTATGGTGGCCTGTGGCCACAAGATTTTATTCTAACGACTCCTTGTTTCCCCCCCCATACAGTGTAACACCTCCTTGTGGCCCCCCATACAGTGCAACACCTCCTTGTGGCTGCCCCCATATAATGCAACGCCTCCTTGTGGCTTCCCCCATACAGTGTAACGTCTCCTTGTGGCCCCCCCATACAGTGTAACGCCTCCTTGTGGCTGCCCCCATACAGTGTAACATCTCCTTGTGGCTGCCCCCATACAGTGTAACATCTCCTTGTGGCTGCCCCCATACAGTGTAACGTCTCCTTGTGGCCCCCCATAACGTCTCCTCGTGGCCCCCCATACAGTATAACGTCTCCTCGTGGCTGCCCCCCTACAGTGTAACGTCTCCTTGTGGCCCCCCCATACAATGTAACGCCTCCTTGTGGCTGCCCCCATACAGTATAACATCTCCTTGTGGCTGCCCCCATACAGTGTAACGTCTCCTCGTGGCCCCCCATACAGTATAACGTCTCCTTGTGGCTGCCCCCATACAGTATAACGTCCCCTTGTGGTTTTTTCTTTTAAACGGGTATTTATCGCGATATATATCGTTATCGCGATACATTTTTAAATATCGTTATCGTCTGAATATTTTGATATCGTCCAACCCTAGGGGGGGCTGCTGTGTGAGATTGTATGGAGGGGGGGGGGGCTGCTGTGTGAGATTGTATGGAGGGGGGCTGCTGTGTGGGATTGTATGGATACAATATCACACAGCAGCCCCCCCTCCCATATAATCTCGCACAGCAGCCCCCCCATTATATACAGGTGAAAATTAGAATATTGTGCAAAAGTCCATTTATTTCAGTAATGCAAATTAAAAGGAATTGCATTAATGCAGCTTAAAATTGGAATTTTGTGAAAAGGTTCAATATTCTAGGCTCAAAGTCTTACACTTTAGTCAGCTAATTAATCCCCACATACCCCCTGAGCAAAGGGTACCCGAGATTGTGACTTTGGGGTTTCATAAACTGTAAGCCATAATCATCCAAATTATAACAAATAAAGGCTTGATATCTCGGTTTGCATGTAATGAGTCTATCTCATATAGTTTCACCTTTTAAGTTGCATTACTGAAATAAATTAACTTTGCACAATATTCGAATTTTTCGAGTTTCACCTGTAATCTCACACAGCAGCCCCCCCAGTATATAATCTCACACAGCAGCCCCCCTCCATACAATCCCATACAGCAGCCCTCCCTCCATACAATCCCACACAGCAGCCCCCCCTCCATACAATCCCACACAGCAGCCCCCTCCATACAATCCCCTCCATACAATCTCACACAGCGGCCCCCTCCATAGAATCTCACACAGCAGCCCCCCTGCATACAATCTCACACAGCAGCCCCTCCATAGAACCTCACACAGCAGCCCCCAGTATACAATCTCGCACAGCAACTCCCCAGTATATAATCTCACACAGCCGCCCCCAGTATATAATCTCACATAGCAGCCCCCCTCCATACAATCTCACACAACAGCCCGAGAGTATAAACAGTCAGGTCCATAAATATTGGGACATGGACACAATTCTAACATTTTTGGCTCTATACACCACCACAATGGATTTGAAATGAAACGATCTAGATGTGCTTTACCTGCAGACTGTCAGCTTTAATTTGACGGTATTTATGTCCAAATCAGGTGAACGGTGTAGGAATTACAACAGTTTGCATATGTGCCTCCCACTTGTTAAGGGACCAAAAGTAATGGGACAGAATAATAATCATAAATCAAACTTTCACTTTTTAATACTTGGTTGCAAATCCTTTGCAGTCAATTACAGCCTGAAGTCTGGAACGCATAGACATCACCAGACACTGGGTTTCATCCCTGGTGATGCTCTGCCAGGCCTCTACTGCAGCTGTCTTCGGTTCCCGCTTCTTCTTGGGGCATTTTCCCTTCAGTTTTGTCTTCAGCAAGTGAAATGCATGCTCAATCGGATTCAGGTCAGGTGATTGACTTGGCCATTAACATAGTAACATAGTACATAAGGCCGAAAAAAGACATTTGTCCATCCAGTTCGGCCTGTCATCCTGCAAGTTGATCCAGAGGAAGGCAAAAAAAAAAAAAACCCTGTGAGGTAGAAGCCAATTTTCCCCACTTTAGGGGAATAAAAAATTCCTTCCCGAATCAGGCAATCAGAATAACTCCCTGGATCAACGACCCCTCTCTAGTAGCTATAGCCTGTAATATTATTAAGCTCCAGAAATACGTCCATGGCCCTCTTGAATTCCTTTATTGTACTCACCATCACCACCTCCTCAGGCAGAGAGTTCCATAGTCTCACTGCTCTTACCGTAAAGAATCCTCTTCTATGTTTGTGTACAAACCTTCTTTCCTCCAGACGCAGAGGATGTCCCCTCGTCACAGTCACAGTCCTGGGGATAAATAGCTGATGGGATAGATCTCTGTACTGACCCCTGATATATTTATACATAGTAATTAGCTCTCCCCTCAGTCGTCTTTCTTCTAAAGTGAATAACCCTAATTTTGATAATCTTTCAGGGTACTGTAGTTGCCCCATTCCAGTTATTACTTTTGTTGCCCTCCTCTGGACCTTCTCCAGCTCTGCTATGTCTGCCTTGTTCACAGGAGCCCAGAACTGTACACAGTACTCCATGTGTGGTCTGACTAGCGATTTGTAAAGTGGTAGGACTATGTTCTCATCACGGGCATCTATGCCCCTTTTGATGCAACCCATTATCTTATTGGCCTTGGCAGCAGCTGCCTGACACTGGTTTTTGCAGCTTAGTTTGCTGTTTATTAAAATTCCTAGATCCTTTTCCATGTCAGTGTTACCAAGTGTTTTACCATTTAGTATGGACGGGTGACTTGCATTATTCCTTCCCATGTGCATAACTTTACATTTGTCAGTGTTAAACCTCATCTGCCACTTATTTGCCCAAGCCTCCAATCTATCCAGATCCCTTTGTAGTAGTATACTGCCCTCTTCAGTGTTAATTACTTTACACAGTTTAGTGTCATCTGCGAAAATTGATATTTTACTGTGCAAGCCTTCTACAAGATCATTAATAAATATATTGAAGAGAATAGGGCCCAATACTGACCCCTGAGATACCCCACTAGTGACAGTGACCCAATCTGAGTGTGTACCGTTAATAACCACCCTCTGTTTTCTATCTTTGAGCCAGTTACTTACCCACTTACAGACGTTTTCTCCCAGTCCGAGCATTCTCATTTTATATACTAACCTTTTATGTGGAACAGTGTCAAATGCTTTGGATAAGTCCAGATACACGACATCCATTGAGTCGCCGCTGTCAAGTCTAGAACTTACCTCCTCATAGAAACTGGATGAAATTAGTTTGGCATGACCGATCCCTCACGAAGCCATGCTGATATGGCGTTATTTGCTTATTTCCGTTGAGATGCTCTAAGATAGCATCTGTCAGAAAACCTTCAAACAGTTTACCCATAACAGATGTTAAACTTACCGGCCTATAGTTTCCAGGCTCTGTTTTTGGACCCTTTTTGAATATTGGCACCACATTTACCATGCGCCAATCCTGTGGGACATTCCCTGTCAGTATAGAGTCCGCAAATATCAGAAATAAGGGTCTGGCTATGACATTACTTAATTCCCTCAGGATACGGGGGTGTATGCCATCCGGTCCTGGCGATTTGTCTATTTTAATCTTTTTAAGTCGCTGTTGTACTTCTTCAGACAGGACACTTTTAATGGGGAATTTATTTCAACATTCAGCATGTCATCTGACAGTTTATTTTCCTCAGTGAATACATTGGAGAAAAAAATATTTAACAGCTTTGCTTTCTCCTCGTCGCTCTCTGCGACTTCCCCCTCATTACTCTTTAACGGGCCGACACCTTCGGATTTATACTTTTTAACATTTATATAATTGAAGAACATTTTAGGGTCAGTTTTACTCTCTTTGGCAATTAATCTCTCGGTCTCTAGTTTGGCCGCTTTTATTTGTTTTTTACATGTTCTATTTTTTTCCTTATAGTTTTTCAGTGCTTCCGTGCTACACTCCTGTTTTAGGGATTTATATGCTTTCTGTTTGCCATTTATTGCTTTCTTTACAGTTCTGTTTATCCACATTGGTTTCTTTTTGTTCCTTAACCTTTTATTCCCATACGGTATGTACCTCTCACAATGAGATTTTAGGATGTTTTTAAAGATATCCCATTTTGTGGCTATATTTTTACTTTTGATGACTTTGTCCCAGTTAGTTCGGCCTATGGCCTCTCTTAGTTGGCTAAATTTAGCTTTTTTGACGTTTGGTATTTTTGTTCCTCCCTGTAGAAACGCTCTTTTTAATGATAATTGGAAGGTTATTACTTTATGGTCACTATTTCCCAGGTGTCCCCCAACCTCCACGTCTGTTGTTCTGTCAGGCCTATGGGTTAATACTAAGTCCAGTATGGCCGTCCCTCTAGTCGGGTCCTGAACCAGTTGGGAAAGGTAATTGTCTTTGATTATTGCCAATAACCTGTTTCCTTTATGAGATGTACAAGTTTCAGTTTCCCAGTGTATATCTGGGTAGTTGAAGTCCCCCATAATAACAACCTCATTATGATCTTCTGCCTCGTCTATCTCGTTTAGTAGTAGATTTTCTGGTATATTAGGTGGTTTATAGTAAACTCCTATTAGTAATTTATTATTGTTTTTAGCTCCATGTATCTCTACCCACAGTGACTCCACATGTTCATGTCCCTCACTTATATCTTCATGGAGTGTGATATTTAGACAGGACTTTACATAAAGGCAAACCCCTCCCCCCCCTCTGGTTTTGGTGATCCTTTCTAAACAGACTGTAACCTTGTACATTAACTGCCCAGTCATTGCTATCATCCAGCCATGTCTCAGTTATTCCCACTATGTCATAGTCCTCCTCACACATCACTAATTCCAGATCCCCAGTTTTATTAGTCAGGCTTCTGGCATTAGTAATACATACATTTGAGAGGTTTATGTATATTTTTTACCCTACACCTTTCCTTCTGAACTGTTCTAGTCCATCCTTCCATTCCTCCCCCAGTCCCACTACATTGCCCCCGGTCTCTATCTGCCCTATCTTCCCCTTCTATAATGTAATTTTCCTCCCCCCCCAGTGCCTAGTTTAAACACTCCTCCAACCTTCTAGCCATCTTTCTCCCCAGCACAGCTGCCCCTTCCCCATTGAGGTGCAGCCCATCCCTACGATAGAGCCTGTAGCCGATAGAAAAGTCGGCCCAGTTCTCCAGGAACCCAAACCCCTCCTTCCTACACCAGTTCTTGAGCCACTTGTTAATCTCCCTAATCTCCCGCTGCCTTTCTTGTGTGGCTCGTGGTACAGGCAGTATTTCGAAAAAAAATACTACCTTTGAGGTCCTTGCCCTAAGCTTTTGACCTAAATCCTCTAAATCATTTTTAAGGACTCTCCACTTACCTCTTTGTCATTGGTTCCAATATGAATCATGACCACTGGATCTTCTCCAGCCCCTCCCAGTAATCTGTCAACCCGATCCGCGATGTGTTGAACTCTAGCGCCAGGAAGACAGCACACTGTTTGGCGATCACGGTCTTTGTGACAGATTTTCCTATCTGTTCCCCTAATAATAGAGTCTCCCACTACCAGCACCTGTCTGGCCTGCCCTGCTCTCCTGGTTCCCTGCTTACTGGAGCTGACATTCCCCTGACTGGCAGAGGAAGTGTCCGGCTGCATAACATTCCACTGCTTTCCCTTAAAAAACTCTTTGGTTGCTTTTGCAGTATGCTTTGGGTCATTGTCCATCTGCACTGTGAAGTGCCGTCCAATGAGTTCTGAAGCATTTGGCTGAATATGAGCAGATAATATTCCCCGAAACACTTCAGAATTCATCCTGCTGCTTTTGTCAGCAGTCACATCATCAATAAATACAAGAGAACCAGTGCTTAGAATCCTGAGCAGTTCCTTTCCTTCTCCATACTCTTCTCTTCCCATCACTCTGGCACACGTTGATCTTGGTCTCATCTGTCCATAGGATGTTGTTCCAGAACTGTGAAGGTTTTTTTAGATGTCGTCTGGCAAACTCTAATCTGGCCTTCCTGTTTTTGAGGCTCACCAATGGTTTACATCTTGTGGGGAACCCTCTGTATTCACTCTGGTGAAGTCTTCTCTTGATTGTTGACTTTGACACACATACACCTACCTCCTGGAGAGTGTTCTTGATCTGGCCAAGTGTTGTGAAGTCTTTTCGTCACCAGGGAAATAATTCTTTGGTCATCCACCACAGTTGTTTTCCATGGTCTTCCTGGTCTTTTGGTGTTGCTGAACTCACCGATGCGTTTCTTCTTTTTAAGAATGTTCCAAACAGTTGTTTTGGCCACGCCTAATGTTTTTGCTATCTCTCTGATGGGTCCGTTTTGTTTTTTCAGCCTAATGATGACTTGCTTCACTGATAGTGACAACTCTTTGGATCTCATCTTGAGAGTTAACAGATTCCAAATGCAAATAGCACACTTGAAATTAACTCTGGACCTTTTATCTGCTCACTGTAATTGGGATAATGAGGGAATAACACACACCTGGCCATGGAACAGCTGAGAAGCCAATTGCCCCATTACTTTTGGTCCGTTAACAAGTGGGAGGCAGATATGCCAACTGTTGTAATTCCTCCACCGTTCATCTGATTTGGATGGAAATACCCTCAAATTAAACCTGACAGTCTGCAGTTAAAGCACATCTTGTTCGTTTCATTTCAATATATTATGGTGGTGTATAGAGCCAAAAATTTTAGAATTGTGTCGGTGTCCCAATATTTTTGGACCTGACTGTAATCTCACACAGCTGCCCCCCAGCATACAATCTCTCACAGCAGCCCCCCCAGTATACAATCTCACACAGCCGCCCCAGTATATCATCTCACACAGTAGCCCCCCCAGTATATAATCTCACACAGCAGCCCCCAGTATATAATCTCACACAGCAGCCCCCAGTATATAATCTCACACAGCAGCCCCCCAGTATATAATCTCACACAGCAGCCCCCCTCCATACAATCTCACACAGTCCCCTCCCCCAGTATATAATCTCACACAGTAGCCTCCCAGTATATAATCTCACACAGCAGCCCCGAGTATATAATCTCACACAGCAGCCCCCAGTATATAATCTCACACAGCAGCAGCCCTCCATAAAATCTCACACAGTAGCCCCTCAGTATATAATCTCACACAGAAGCTGCCCTCCATACAATCTCACACAGTAGCCCCCAGTATATAATCTCACACAGAAGCCCCCAGTATATAATCTCATACAGCAGCCCCCCCAGTATATAATCTCACACCAGCCCCCCCAGTATATCATCTCACACAGCAGCCCCCCAGTATATAATCTCACACAGCCCCCTCACCCAGTATATCATCTCACACAGCAGCCCCCTCACCCAGTATATCATCTCACACAGCAGCCCCCTCCCCTAGTATATAATCTCACATAGCCCCCTCCCCCAGTATATAATCTCACACAGCCCCTCCCCCCAGTATATCATCTCACACAGCCCTCACCCCCAGTATATCATCTCACACAGCCCTCACCCCCAGTATATAATCTCACACAGCCCCCTCACCCAGTATATCATCTCACACAGCCCCCTCACCCAGTATATCATCTCACACAGCAGCCCCCTCCCCTAGTATATAATCTCACACAGCCCCCTCCCCTAGTATATAATCTCACATAGCCCCCTCCCCCAGTATATAATCTCACGCAGCCCCTCCCCCCAGTATATCATCTCACACAGCCCTCACCCCCAGTATATCTCACACAGCAGCCCCCTCCCCAGTATATCATCTCACACAGCCCCCTCCCCCAGTATATCATCTCACACAGCCCCCTCCCCCAGTATATCATCTCACAGCAGCCCCCTCCCCCAGTATATCATCTCACACAGAATCCCCTGCTGCATACAATTCTCAGCCCCTCCCCAGTAGTCACATCCATCTCCACAGACGCTGCTGAGCAGCCATCCCTGACCTTCCTACTCTGCACTCAGCTAGTGCCTGTGATAGCAGAGCGCATCGGCTGTCGGCCCACGTGACCTGGGGATGTCAAGTGATATCGTGACGTCAGGAGGTCCTTACGGAGTATAGTATTTAGCCCTTACCCAGGCTCTGCAGGGAGAAGTGCGGACGGAGCAGCCAGGGCCCCCAGGACCGGGAGCCATAAGGGCCTGGGGGAGAATGGAGCAGACCCCCGTGCCTCTCCCGCCCCCCAGCCTGGCCCGCGGTGTGAGGTGTGCGGCTGCAGCTTTGTGATGTGTGGAGGGAGCCGAGCACATTGCACTCTGTGCCATAGGGCCTGTGGGATGACTGGCAGGGAAGTTATGGCTTGTGGAGGGCACCAGTGCTCGGCGTGACCTTCCTTTGTTGTCATTCTACCTGCCCTCCCTTATTTGATGGTACCCTGCTCCTTTGCTGCCCCCTCTACCCCGTGCCCCCTCTGGATACATGAAGCGCTGCCAGTCGGACGAGCTGCACCCTGAGGAGGTGGCTGCACAAGATGCTCTTTTGCCACCTACTGTCATGGAAGTGCGAGGATCAGACAGCCCTGTGCCTGGGGATTTGGGCTCTGCAGGAGCATACCAGGCACCCCCTGCCATCACCAGGAACAAGCCTCCAGACCTCAAGGTAATGGCATCTACTGTATGGCACATAGAGCATGTGGCCTGTGTCAGGGAGAAAGGTGTTCCATACGATGCACTCCACCACAGCAGTGGGTACATTGGGTACCCACCGATTGTAAGAGGCCATACCTGGACCCTTCTACGTGCTGAGGTGGTCCGGTGCTCTCTGTACAGTATAGGCCGATCGGTACACAGAGACCTTCAGAGTAACGTGTTCCTAGAATTAGCCTTTTTTCGGTATCGTAGACAGTTGTCAGCAAATGCTTTCCTCTGCAGAGCATCGCAAGGTGGAGAGTGGTGAACTTATTTGGCTCCCTTGCTGTTTCCATAGAGACGCTGGAAAGAGAATAAAGTTTTGCTGGCGTCTTTGGTGTGAGCGCTGCGGAGTGGGCTGTTAGCAAGATGCGCCTTATGGAAATGAAGTTATTGAATATCAGGTTTTTTTAAATTCTTCAGTTTTTTTCCTCCTTGTAAGGAGGCGAAATGTGTGAAAATTGTGATCTGAGAAATCACACCAGCGTTCAGCCTTTCCGTTCTCCTGCTCCGTTATAGGAGCAGGAGAACAGAAAGGACGGAAAAAGGCACATAACGGAGCCTACGGACCCCATAGACTAAAATAGGGTCCGTTAGGTTTCCACTCAGAAGATGATTTTGGAGCGGAGACAAAAGTCTTTCGTGCACAACTTTTGTCTCCGCTTCAAATATCTTCCTCTGAGCAGAAACCTAACGGACCCCATTATAGTCTATGGGGTCCGTAGGCTCCGTTTGGCGTCAGTTATGTGTATTCTCTGTCCTTTCTGTTCTCCTGCTCCTAAACGGCAGGAGAACGGAAAGGCTGAACGCTGATGTGAACTCAGCCTAAGGACTACGGCCCATGTGTTTACAAGGGTAAGCCATTTAACAACTGGTGGGTGATCCCCACTTAATATCTGATCCAGCACCCTGTCGATCAGCTGTTTGAAGCAGTGAGCATGGCGGCCATCTCCTAGGTCAGTGACATCACGTTCATCAGTCACGTGGCTCGTGTGCTGCTCCGTCCCATTCAAGCGAATGGACTCGGGCTGCAATACCAAACACAGCCAATGTACAGTGTGCGACACAGCGCTTGGTATTGCAGTCCAGGCCCATGCACTTGGCGGACCAGCACACTGGCCACGTGACTGACAAATGTGACGTCACTGGCCTAGAAAGAGGCCGCAGCGGTCACTGAGGTGCCATGGCCTCTCTAAACAGCTGATCGATGGGATGCCAGAAGTCGGACCCCCACTCATTAGATACAGTGCCGTGAAGAGGCCACAGCATGCACTGGAGTACAGCGGCCTCTTCAAACAGCTGATCGGTACTGCCCCACTGATCAGATATTAAAGGGCATGTTATCAGTATTAAACATCCAGAAAACCCCTTTTAAACATAGTGTAAGAGATGTTATAAAAACATCTAAAAGAAAAAACGCTTGTTGCCTACCAATCGCATTGCTACTTTCATTCCCTACAGTGCGCTTGAAAAAGGAAAGTTGTGCATGGATTGGTTGCTATAGACAAGAAAGAGTCTTTATTTTAGGGCTCGTTCTGTGGACCACAAATTGCTGTCCGCGATGCACGGGCACCGACCGTGACCCAGCCGCACGGGGATCATGGACCTTGAATGGGTCCGCGATCCCTATGTTCCACAAAAAGATAGAACATGCTCTATCTTTTTTGCGATGTGGAGGCACGGAACAGAACCCCAGGAAGCACTCCGTAGTGTTCCGTTCTGCATCTCCGGATTTGCGGACCCATTGAAGTGAATGGGTCCTCTTCCATGATGCGTTATGCACACGGTGCCCATGTATTGCGGCAACGGGCAGCACTCGTTCGTGTGAACGAGCCACTAGGCTCAGGCTACATGGGGATCTTCACCATGACCAGCACTGCAGCCAGTGAACAGAGTTGGGTTGCTGGATTTTTTTCGATTCTACGATTGTGTCAATTTACGAGTCGCAATGGGACCCAATTCATCGAAATGGCTGCTCTGCTACACAGTGATTGTTGGTGTCGTGAACAAGATTGCCTTGTAGCCCCAGCCTTAGACAATTTTCATCAATTGTGATGGTGTTGTACACTTAAGGGGAGATTTATCAAAACTGGCGCTTTCTGCATCGGTCGTCATATCCCCTACGCTGCAGGAGAATGGGCCTAATTTATGATGGCAGTAGAAATCTATGGCAGCTCTGAATGGCGAGGGCAGCTTTAAAAAAAAAAAAAAAAAGTAGCATGTAAAAAGTCGCAGACACATGTTTGTGAAATTTTAAAGACCCTTTTCTGGCGCATGGAGATGATAGATATCCCTATTAAGCCTTTTGCACATGACTGTGTCCGTTTTACGATCTGCAAAGCTTGGATCCATAAAACATGAACTGGACGTGTGCATCCCGCATTTACCGCTTCTGCACATCCCGCCCTGTGTTAGAAATGCCTCTTGTCTGCAGAACAGACAAGAATGGGACATGTTCTATTTTTTTTTTTTTTTTTTTTTGTGGTGCCGCAAAATGGACTTACGGATGTGGACAGCACGCGGCTGTTAGCAGCCCAATAGAAATGAATGGGTCTGCAGATAGTATGCGGACTAAAAATATGGTGGTGTGCATGGGTCCTTTTCAGAAATCCACATCCTCAATGTACAGCTTATTATAAATTATAACATGCACAGGGGACCTGGATCAAATCACAGTAGTGCTGTTCCACACATGCTCTGTAGTGTGTGGACTCTCCAGTTGCATTATGGGAGATGATGTTGCCACTGACTCACACAGTGAACTAAAGAAGCAAAACAAATGGCACACGATAATGAAAAAGGGCATGGTAAAAGCACATCAAATTTGTGCCTTATTGGATTTTTTATTTTTTTGGGGGGGATTTGGAAAACCCCTTTAAAGGGTTTCTACCACCAGAAATACTGTTATGTAGCTGACTGACATTAGTGATTAGTGACATTAGTATGTAGCACTTTTTTTTATATGCTAATGAGCCTCTAGGTGCTATGTGGGCGTAAAATCAGCACCTAAAGGCTCCGTCTACTCACCCTTTATCCCGCCCAGGTCCCCTGTTCTGCCCGCCCCGCTCCTCTTGATTAATGGCACGGTTCCCTGCATTGCAGACGAAATCCCGCGCCTGCGCCGTTCACGTCTGTATTTGGCGCAGTGAGTGATTGATGCGCTCCTGGTACCGGATTCCTCACGGCGCCTGCCCTGACTACGTCACAGTGAGGAAGCCGGCATCAGGAGAGCGGCCTTCACTCACTGCGCCTGCTCCGAAGATTGCTGCAGGGAGAAATGTGAAAAACATACTGTAATGTAGTGCGGACATTCGCGCATCACTAATGTCAGTCAGCTACATAACTGTATTTCTGGTTGTAGAAGCCCTTTAATTTGTTTCATCTGCTAGATGTGGAACGTTTCTAATGACCCATCCTCGATTTACTACAATGGGGTAAAAACTACATGTAAAAGCTAAATATGTAGTTCTGACACAAATGCACATTTTAAATACATAGAAGTGTTTAACCCACACCTATAAGACAATGGGGGCATATCCTAGCGATATGCCCCTATTGCAGTGATGGTGAACCTTTTAGAAACTGAGTGCCCAAACTGCAACCCAAAGCCCAGTTATCACCAAGTGCCAACCCAACAATGTAACCTGAATACCAATACATATATATCTTCTAGGGATCGACCGATATTGATTTTTTTTTTTAGGGCCGATACCGATAATTTGTGAACTTTCAGGCCGATAGCCGATAATTTATACCGATATTCTGGGAATTTTTATTTTTGAATAAAAAAAAAAATAATTCCCACAAATCTGCTGAAAATTAATGTTTATTGTTAATGTGTATTTATTTATTTTTTAAAATCTTTCTTTCTCATTTATACTTAATATTTTTTTTTTTTTTTTTTTTTTTAAACTAACTTTTATTCCCCTTAGGGACTAGAACCCTTGTCTTATTCACACTGATAGAGATCTATCAGGGGGAATAGGAGCTCACACTGTCCCTGCTGCTTTGTGCACACAGCAGCATGGAGCTTACCATGGCAGCCAGGGCTTCAATAGCGTCCTGGCTGCCATGGTAACCGATCGGAGCCCCAGCATTACACTGCTGGGGCTCCGATCGGAGGAGCAGGGGAGAGGGGATCCTGTGGGGGGGCTCACTGCGCCACCAATGCTTAATACTGGGGGGGGGTTGGGGGGGAGGCGCACTGCGCCACCAATGGGGTTGGGGGGGGGGGACTGCGCCACCAATGAAGCTTAATCTCTCATTCATTCATATACAGGAGGCGGGAGCTGCAGTATCACATAGCTGGCTCCCGACCTCTATGAGCAATAGCTGCGATCCGCGGCACCTGAGGGGTTAACTACCGCAGATCGCAGCTACAGCTCATAGAGGTCGGGAGCCGGCTATGTGATTCTGCAGCTCCCGCCTCCTGTATATGAATGAATGAATGAGAGATTAAGCTTCATTGGTGGCGCAGTGGCCACAGCCCCTCCCCTCCTCTTGTCTCCTGTCCATTCATTGGCGGCAGCAGCAGCAGCACAGGGGGAGGAGACACTGCTTCCTTCTCCCCTGTGCTGCTAAGGGGAACACGGCGAGCGCTGTCAGCAGCGCAAAATAAATGCCGATACCGATAGCGTTCAAAATCCTGAATATCGGCCGATATCGGTAAATCCGATAATCGGTCGATCCCTAATATCTTCTATATACTTTATCACTTAGCTATAATAGCCTGCCTACATTCAATGCGCTGCCTGTGCTGTTCATAGTGCACCCTGCGCTGGTGAAGGGCAGGAAAAATCTAAGTCATATTGTTACACCATAGACTTTCTCCAGGGCACGGGTGCCCACAGAGAGGGCTCAGAGTGCTGCCTCTGGCACCCGTGCCATAGGTTCGCCAACACTGCCCTATTGTCTGTGATGAGACAACCCCTGTAGATGCAATGCCAGATTTTGTATATTGGGGGATGCCACAAGTCTGTTGTACTTTTGGGCATAAGATGCATCATAATATTAAATTGTGAAGCTTGTCTTATGAGGCATGCCCCTAGAAGCGGATGATAACTGTAAGGCCCCATTCACACGTCCGCAATTTCGTTCCGCACTTCCGGGTCCACATTTCCATTCCCGAAAACAGTAGAACATATCCTATTCTTGTCCGCAATTGGCATATTCTATTAGTGCCGGCAATGTGCGCTCCGCAAAATGTGAACGCACATTGCCGCTGTCTGTGTTTTGCGGATCTGCAAAACTCGTTACGGACGTGTGAATGGAGCCTAAGGGCCAGTTTACACAGTGTTTTTTTTTTTGTTTTTTTTTAACACTGATTTTCGTGCTTTCCCATCTCAAAATCGGCTCCAAAAGAGCCTCCTATTCATTTCAGTGGGAAGCAACACTTGTATTATTTTTTTTCCATGTGGAAAAAAGCAGGATCCCCTTCTCTCATTGAAATGAATAGGCAGCATAAAAAAAATGCTCTGTATGAGTCCATGCGTTTTCTGTCTGTTTTTTTGGTGCAAATATGCACCAAAACCAACAAGCTGAAAATGCAGTTTTGTATTGACATAAAAGCCCATTAGTTTAAAAAAAAATATGGAAAAATGCATCTAAAACACCTCAAAAACCACATGTGAATTCTGCACTGAACTTTGTAGGTTGATTTTCAGAATCAGTCATGTGAACAGATTTTATTGTGCGGTAAACATTGGGTGAAGGAAATAAGTCGTAGGCAGCTACAGTGTAGAAACCGTACTGGACTACCAAATAAAAGGAGAACAGAATTACCGTATACAGAAGGCACAATTTAGGGATTTAGGCTGTATAACCTTTCCGGACCTCCGCTGTACATGTGCAGTGGAAGTCCGGTCTTTAAAAATGGCGTCCATAACCTCTAGGTTCATGGGTACTTTCACACTTGCGGCAGAGTGATCCGGCAAGCAGTTCTGTCGCCGGAACTGCCTGCCGGATTCCTCAAAACATATGCCAACTTTTTTTCGTTCTGCTCATGTGCAGACCGGAAGGATGGATCCGGCATTCAGGCAAGTGTTCATTATTATTTTTTGGGCTGGAGATAAAACCGTAGCATGCTACGATTTTAGCTTTTGCCTGATCAGTCAAAAAGACTGAACTGAAGACATCCTGATGCATCCTGAACGGATTTCTCTCCATTCAAAATGCATGGGGATATGCCTGATCAGTTCTTTTCCGATATAGAGCCCCTAGGATGGAACTCTATGCCGGAAAAGAAAAACGCTGGTGTGAAAGTACCCTAAGGTTTTTTTTTTTTTCTTCCGTTAACGTTCCGTTTTTTTTTGTTCTGTATACGCATCCTATACGGAACGATTCATTTGAACGGATCCGCAAAAAATGAAGGTATTCCGTATGTCTTACGTTTCCGTTCCTTTCAAAGATAGAACATGTCCTATTATTGTTCGCATAACGGACAAGGATAATACTGTCTATTAGGGGCCAGCTGTTCCGTTCTGCAAAAAACGGAATGCAAACGGACGGCATCAGTATTTTTTTTGCAGATAGATGTTTGCGGGTCGTAAAATACAGAAAAAGCTATACGGTCGTGTGCAAGAGGCCCAAGTCTGATTAAATGCCTGATCGGTCATAAAAAATGACATGCGTTTGCAACGGAACTGCCTGCCGGAACCAAACAACACAAGTGTGAATGTACCCTTTTAAACAGCAGAAACCTAGGGCTAAAGTCTTTTTCTGTTTTGTAAGGGAGTCCATAATACACATACCTGAACTCGAAGTTACAAAACTTAAGTTCGTTCAACACTAGTTCTGGTCTCTCTGAAGAAACCAGGGCTTTTAGAGCTGTAGTTCCTGTGGAGCCCTGCAGGTGGCAGGGCTCCACAAGAACACAGCAAATCTGCAATGAATGGCAATAGTAATTTGACTGCTTGTTATAGTCATCTAGGGTACTATATAAATGTAAAAATAATTATCACAAACTGAACGGCGTAATGTAAAAGAAAACAAAGTGGCATAGTTGGCATTTTTTTTTCGTCGTTTCACCTTCAAAAACGTTATCAATAAAAACTTTTTCGCAGAAAATGAGCCCTTACACAGTTCCGTAGATGTAGCTATAAAAAGGTTATGGGGGTCAGAATTTGGTGATGTAAAGAAAAAACGATTTTGTTTTTCCAAAGATTTTTTTATTTTTTATTTTTTCAGTATTAAAACACAAGAAAAACGCTATAAATGTGGTATTGGAAATATAAAGTTATGGCTCTGGGAAGGCAGGGAGTAAAAAATAAATAAAACGGAAACGGAGAATTGCAGGATGTTGAAGGGGTTAAATATATATATATTTTGCATATTCAGTATAGTTAATAGTATACAATGCCATAATTAAAGTGTACAGAGGCATTTGTATATGTTCTATCAAAATGCATACGCCTACTTACCATGTCAAGGTTGCCTCTTTCCAGTGAGTACCGTGTTTCCCCGAAAATAAGCCCTAGCGCTATTTTGCAGGGTTTTTGGAGTAGGCTTAAAGAGGACCTTTCACCTGGATATCCTTAATCTAATTATTATCCTACCTTATAGTCCCTGGCGTGGACTTGTATTTCTCCTGGGCGCGGTTATCTTCTCCCTGGCTGCGAGCGCATCCAATCATAGCGCCCCGCTCTTAGCCAGGGAGAAGGAGCTCAAGCTCTCACGAGAACTGCAGCTCCTTCTCACGCGAGAACTTGAGCTCCTTCTCCCTGGCTAAAAGCGGGGCGCTTTGATTGGATGCGCTCGCAGCCAGGGAGAAGATGACCACTCCCAGGAAAACTTCAAGTCCACGCCTAGTATAACTAAGTCGCCTCATTAGCATATGAGGCGCCAAAGGATACGGGGACCACAGCAGAAGAACGGGGGGTTCTTTAGAAAAAAAAGTGCCAAGACATCAGTGGGGGCCGCACTATAAGGTAGGATAATAACTACTGTAGATTAAGGATATCCAGGTGAAAGGTCCTCTTTAAAATATAAGCCCTAGATACAGCCATATTTTATTTTGTATAAAGGGAAGGTGGGGGAAATGTGCGGACTGCAGCAGCTCAGGAGCGCTCACTAATGGCTCCTGAGCTGCCATGAAACTGGGCGGGCGGGCAGCGCAGGCTTCAGTGAAGCAGCCAGCTCGTGCATACATCTCAGCACCTAACGGGCGGGCTGGCGGTTTGACTAAATGCTAAATTATTCCAGCAGCCCGTTCTTCCCTTCTTTTTCACATTGGGTGGGCTGGCGGCTTCTCTGTATGCCCTGTACTGCCACCAGCCCGCACGTTCTTACTTACATGAAGGAGGCAGCAGAAGGATCTCCTTCTCTTCTCTGCTCCCTGGAGGAGCTCCCTACATCTCTCCCGTGCCGTATCTGCTCTCCCTGGTACCGTAGATTGCTACCTAGGTCCCTTGGGTAAGGACAGCACAGGGGCAATATACGGTACCAGAATGAAAAATGTGTGGCAAATATGACTATAACCCCCCTCATCCATAGGAATGCACCCATGTACTGCAGTATATGGGTGCATTCCTATGGATGAGGGGGGGGGGTTATAGTGATATTTAATATAAACACTATCCAAGGACTTTTCTTTAATTGGCATGTGTCTATATAAAATATGTTCATGGAGCCCAAATAAGCCCCAACCCTTTTTTCGGAGAAAAAAAAATAAGATCCTGTCTTATTTTTCGGAGAAACACGGTACCTACTCTAATTTGGCACAGCACCACATAGGCTACAGCACCTCACCAACAGGTGGCATGACCCAGCAGTCCACCAGCACCCCTGTTGTTGGACGGCACTGGGCCCCACCAACCCACATCACAACCGCAGCCACGCAGTACCGTAGCATGTGAACATGTAAGAAGCTCCCCTGTCCATGTGCTCTCACGAACTACAACTGAGACCGGGTAGGAATCTATTAACCCTTATTCAGTCTCCTGCTAATTAAAAGCACGTGAGCCAAATGGGAGGAGTACAGACCCCATGTAAGAAGGCAAGGCAAAGAAAATATGGATTGCACATCCAATAGCCTTGTGATAGCCAGTTTATTAATAATGGCTTTATATACGATTTAATTTATGCTGAGAAGCAATAGATCAGTGCATAGCATGTGGATGCTATGCACACAGTTTGGCGGTAGTCATGTAGTAAATGGCCAGGGTTCCTTTCCACCTTCCACAATTTGACAGGGTGAAATATGAAGCATTTCAGTAAATGCTTACTACTCATACTGTGGTCACACTTGAGTACAGAATGTCATTTACTGTAATGCTAGGGCTTAGAAGCCGGTGACTTAAAGTGAAATTGCCATTCTCATAAATAGCACATGACTGTAATACTACAAGCACTTTCCCACAGAAGTCAGGGATCTCAGCGCTACAAAATTGTCCCAGCTAGGACACTCTTTGACTTAAAAATCACAAAGCTCAGCAGTCCCATGTAACAAATGTTCACTGTTGTGAAAAACTGCACGAAAAATGCCAAAAAAACTGTTCCATGTAAACCTGAAGTTGCCACCTTGTAATTTCCTATGTTGATTACTTATAGTGGACTAATAATCATTTTTATGTATTTTCTTTAGATTGTATCCTCATCTATATTTTCAGTGCCCATTACTCATGTGAAAAAGGCTGCTGTCATTTTGAATCCTTTAACCCCTTCAGGACCCTGCCATTTTTCACCTTCAGGACCAGGCCATTTTTTGCAAATCTGACATATGTCTCTTTATGTGGTGATAACTTTGAAACGCTTTTGCTTATCCAGGCCATTCTGAGATTTGTTTTCTCGTCACATATTGTACTTCATGGTAGTGGTAAATTTGAGTCAAAATATTTCATTTTTATTTATCAAAATTTTAAAAATTTCAATTTATCTGCTTTTAAAACAGATAGTGATACCTCCTAAAATAGTTATTACTGTACACTTCCCATGTGTCTACTTCATGTTTAGATCATTTTGTAAATTCGAAAAATCGGCATGTTTGGTACCCACAGAAGTACTTCACAGAAGTTCGGGTGTGGCTTATGTGTTCTGTAGATTGTATTTTCCCTTATAACATGGTTATAAGAGAGAATAATAGCATTCTTAATACAGAATGCATAGTACAATGTCCATTGAGGGGTAAAAAATAATAAACAAATTTAACTCACCCCTTCCACTTGGTCGTGTGGATGGGGTGAGTTAAATTTGTTATTTTTAGCCCCTCAATGGACGTTTTAGTAAGCATTCTGTATTAAGAATGCTATTATTTTCCCTTATAACCATGTTATAAGGGAAAATAAAACAGATCGGGTCCCCATCCCGATTGTCTCCTAGCAACCATGTGTGAAAATCGCAGCGCATCCGCACTTGCTTGCGGAGGCTTGCGATTTTCACGCAGCCCCATTCACTTCCATGGGGCCTGCGTTGCGTGAAAAACTCACAATATAGAGCATGTTGCGATTTTCACGCAACGCACAAGTGATGCATGTAGCTGAAATTTCAGAATTTCACTTTTTTGGCAGATTTTACTTTTTTATGCTACTTTCACACTTGCGTTTTTAGCTTTCCGTTAGTGAAATCTGCCATGGGCTCTCACAAGCGGTCCAAAACGGATCAATTTTGCCCTAATGCATTCTGAATGGAAAATGATCCGCTCAGAATGTATCAGTTTGCCTCCGATCAGCTCCATTCCGCCCTGGAGGCCGACACCAAAAGCTGCCTGCATCGTTTTGCTGTCCGCTTGATGAAACTGAGCCAAACGGATCCATCCTGGCACACAATGTAAGTAAATGGGGACGGATCCGTTTTCTCTGACACAATCTGGCTCAATAGAAAACTGATCCGTCTCCCATTGACTTTCAGTGGAGTTCATGACTGATCTGTCTTGGCTATGTTACAGATAATATAAACAGATCCGTTCATGATGGATGCATGCGGTTGTATTATTGTAATGGATACGTTTTTGCAGATCCATGACGTATCCGCCAAAAAACGCGAGTGTGAAAGTAGCCTTAAACCATTTTTCAAGTAACAAAGCAAGGGTTAACAGCCAAACCAAACTCATTATTTATTACCCTGATACAGCTGTCAGTCACTGATAACACCTCCCAATTTACAATTAAAGGGGTTATCCCATCTTAGACAATGGGGGCATATCGCTAGGATATGCCCCCATTGTCTGATAGGTGTGGGTCCCACCTCTGTGACCCGCGCTTACAAGGAGAACGAAGCCGGGGAGAGTTGTGGCTGGAGGACCCTTGGGTCCGTCCACCACCAGGCGCAGCTCCCCGCCTCTCCCATTGAAGTGAATGGGAGCGCACCGTGCATGCGCGGCCACCGCTCCCATTCATTTATATGGGGCTGACGGAAAAAGCCGAGCCAGCTGGCTCGGCCTATTTTCAGCGGCCCCATAGAAATGAATGGAGGGCGGCTGCGCATGCGCAGTGCGCCCAACTCAAGTTTCTCCGCTCCGTTCTCCTTGTAGGTGCGGGTCCCAGAGGTAGGACCCGCACCTATCAGACAATGGGGGCATAGCCTAGCAATATGCCCCCATTGTCTAAGATGGGATAACCCCTTTAAGTCAGAAATGGCAGAGATAAATGTGTAAATAGCAAGTTTTGCTGAACCTTTTCCCACCAAACTATATTTTAATCTGTTCAGCTCCTCCTGCTCTATAACATGCTGCCTGCAGATTGCACTGCATTTCATGGTGGCAGGTCCTCTTGTCTGAGATAATAAAAAATCTCAAACAAGGCCTATAATAGCTTAAAATAAAAAAATGTTTGCATTGCATTAGACCACTGAGGGCAGTGACTGGCTGCAGCAGTCAGGTGCCATATGCAGGCATGTCTCCGCCATTGCCTGTGTAAACAAGCAGTAGCAGCAGGACCAGTGCCCCAGAGAATTTAGCTGGAGGAAGGGGTGAGCGTAAGATGATTATTATTTTTTTAAAGCTTTTGTAGGGCTTGCCCAAGATCTTTAATTATCCCTGACAACCCTTTAATACTGGGCAGACTGTAAAAGCACAAATTCTGTTGAGCTCATTCTCTAGTACACTCCCAGTCAGTACAGTGAAATAACCCCCCAAAAATTATCTTTCAAAGCCTTGTAGGATTGTTTAAAGGTGTTATCCAATATCATAAACCGCCCACCCATGTACTGGGTCGCGGGTGACACTATGGAGGCTCGCCGCCCCCCCCTCCCTGACACTGGATGTTTTCATCGGCGCACGGGGAGAAGCAGCAACAGGGATGCGGGGACCAGGTGCGGCACGGGGACCCAGGTAAGTATATTCCCTGTGAGGGGCCTGGCACATGGGGGGCAGTTTATGATATTGGATAACCCCTTTAAGGAAGGGAATTTCTGCTGATGCGCTTGATGAGATCCAATCTACTATACAAATAACTGGTCCTTTTTCAGCCTCCTGTACACTGCTGGCATATAAGATTTCTATAAAGGGCCATCCGTTCTGTAAATTGCCGCAGGCACACGGGCGGCATCTGTGTTTTGCGGATCCGCAATTTGTAGAACGCAAAACATGGCACGGTCGTGTGAACAAGCCTATAATATGTAAAAAAAAAAAAAAAATTGTGGTTAGTTCCATATTATGGAGAAATTCTCTCTGAGAAGCATTGCTCAGGGGGTGAAGGGCTCATGCACGTTGCTTTGCCAACCCTAGCAGATAATTCTGCGGCCCTTTGTTTTTCCTTTTCTTATTTTCATGGAACACACTCGGAAGAAACATGAAACTGTTACTTGGGGGAAATGATTACAATAATGTATGCACATATATATATTTTATTATCTGATAGGAAATAATAGAGATTCACAGTGACCTTTAAAACCCCAGGGCGGTGGAGCTCGGATCCTGTTGAACCGCTGCTTTCTTGACCAAGCCATCATGATGTATTAATAATTAACGTGTGCTTGTCTGTGTTTTTTTTTTTTTTTTTTTTTTTTTTTTTTTCTTTTTTCTCGCTGTCACACAATCCCATGTTCGTTTGTCATATACTTAATCTCTTCTCTCACTTTCCCATCGTTTCTCGCACACTTCTTCACACCTACTTTCTCAGCCTCGAGTGCTATATCTTCCTGTCTTTCTTGCTGATATTCAGCTTTTTTCCCAGACTGTCACGCCTTGCTGTCCCCTCCTGTCGGCATTGCAGGTTAGCCCAGAGCGTAGACACCAGTCTGGGAACCTGATAGCTGATGTGGAGACTGTAAATTTTTCATGGATGTAATGTGACATTCTCTTGCTGACTCCGGCCAGCTGTAAACTCTCAGACTGCGGGATTTCAGGTCTGACGAGCGCCAGTGCCTATGGAGATTAAACGGTTAGCACTGTGGCCGGGCGCTATATTGCAGGAAATAGGCCTAGGCATTAGGGCAGGGTATATACCAAAGCTTAGCCCAAACCCTTTCTTAGCGTTAATAGTAGATTGGGTCAGGATGGAAAGCTTGTAAACTGTTACATAAGTGATAGCTGCACTTCTGGAGGTAACAGCAGTTCATAGATCTAGTTTGTATGACCGTTTAGTGTACATTTACGTGTCATGTGAAAAGCATGTTAGTTCTGGCTAGTTATCTTAATAACGTACTGTTTGATAAAAGCCTAAGTGTCTAACAAACCATATTTCCCTACAGAAAATCCAACAGCTTTCTGAAGGATCCATGTTTGGACACGGACTGAAGCACCTCTTCCATAGCCGTCGGCGTTCTAGAGAGCGGGACCACCAGGCAGCTTCAGAACCCGCTGCTGCTTGCTCGACCCCTGGACCCCAAACTCCACAAGCATCCATAACTGCTCCCCTGTCCTCTTCAGATCACGACTCTGCAGATGAGAAAGAGCGTTCTCCAGAAATGCATCGAGTGTCTTATGCTGTTTCTTTGCATGATTTACCAGCACGTCCAACTGCCTTTAACCGTGTGCTACAACAAATCCGCTCCCGTCCTTCTGTCAAGAGAGGCTCTGGTCAGCATGGGGGTGGTCGGCGGAGCAAGAGTGGTCCTGGGGACACTGCTCACCATCATCATCATCAGCAGTTGCGAGGAGGAAGCCCTCATCTTCCTAGGCGTCCCCCACCAATGGATGGTGGGCTGGCTGCAGTGTTACACCATCACCAAGGTCGACCCAGATCTTCTTCTACAACTGATGCTGCGATGTTGGCTGGAGCTGATGTTGCTGGAGCCGCCGGATTTTCACATGAAGATCAAGACAGAGCAGCAGAAAAGGTATGGCGGGTATCATCCTATCATAAGAATTCCTTGCTGCGTCCAATTGTATATAGCTCACGTTTGGCATCTGATCCAGGATGGCTCCAGTTGCATGCGATGAACGTCACCATAGGCTCTCATTCACATGACAGAGGCCAAAAGAGTGTCCTGATATGCAGTAGATTGCCCTTTCCTATACAGTGAGCCACCATAAAAATATATGCCATATGGCAAACTGCGGAACGGGTGCGGACCCATTCATTCTCTATGTGGACGGAATGGATGCGAAAGCACACAGTGTGCTATCCGCATCCACATTTCCGGAGCGCGCCGCTGATCTTCGGGTCCGCAAAAAAAATAGAACATGTCCTATTCTTGTCCGCAATTGTGGCAAGAATAGGCATTTCTATGGGGGTGCCGGCCGGGTGTATTGCAGATCCACAATGCACTACGGACGTGTGAATGGACCCTAAGACGCTGTTCACACCATCTTTGCTCCCTTATGTTTTCTTTCAACGTACATTGCTAAGAAAGAGGTGCAATTGTGTTCCCAGTGTATTCTTTTTTGACAAACCGGTATACAGTTGTATACGTTCTTATTTTTTTTTCTTTTTGAAGATGTACAGTTATACCCATGTGCTTGGATCATTAAATTCTTATTAACTTACTCATGTTTTAGTGGCTCAGAAAAAAACAGCCCCCACTTTTCAGTACATGCACACGTTCAGGATTCATGTGCGGAGAATCCTCACTGAAATCCGCAGGTGTTCGCAGGCAAATCTGTGCTTTCAATCCACATCAATTGGTGCGGATTTGGTGTGGATTCGGTGTGGATTTTACTAAGTGAATGAAGAAAATCTGGCCAGGAAAAATAAAATAAATTGACATGCTTGGGATTTTAAAATTCACTCAAAATCCGCGCGGAAAAAATCTGCATCGTGTGTATTGAGAATGTCAAATTCTCATAGAATACAATGTACATAACCTACCGTGCAGATTTTCTGCACGCAATCCTGATCGTGTGCATTTAGCCTTAAAGTGGGATATAAGATGTAAACCTGTCCCACCCTTTGGCATGCAGCTCTACTGTAGAAGCCTTGTGGGTACGTTACTGTGCGTTTGTAGATATTTCAGTCAGGAGACTGAGGTGAGAGGTGGTACACTTGTACAGTATGGCGTGTGCCCGTGTTCTACATAGGATATGCGGTTACATACAGAGGTGAAGAATTGTATTTCTACCGCTACCAGACTAATTAACAATGAATAATTCACATGTGTATACTTGTCACGCTGCTGCTGACACGTTACATGTTTACAAGCATGGTGGTGTTTCATCCTGGTCTATGTAGACTAGTCCTGTAGGTTATAGCAGCTCTGATAGGTAAAAGAAACACAGTTTTTGTACTAGAAATATATTGGAGAAATGATGCTGAATATAATAATAATCTTTATTTATACAGCGCCAGCATATTCGGAAGCGCTTTACAATTCAGGGGTTCATGTACAAACAGTCATAAATAACATAGCAACAGACAAGTCAATAATTACCACAAGTGGAATGAGGACCCTGCTCGCAAGAGCTTACAATCTATGAGGAGATAGGGGGGACACAAAAGGTAAAAGTGCTTGTTTTGTTCAATGGTTCAACCATCTTGGGAGAATAGGGGAGAAGATGTAAAGCTGCATGAGCCGGTGAGCAGCCAATATATGAAGTGCTTCTGGGTGCATGGGTGCAGTGGAGAGTTTGCTGGAGGATCAGGTTCAGGAAATGATACATACTATATATGGACAGGACTTAGATCAGGGGATGTGATAGTCCACCCTAAAAAGATGTGTTTTTAGGGAGCCCCCAAAACTGTGTACAGTATTTTTCACCCTATAAGACGCACCGGCTGTCACGGACGGTGTACAGGAAACAAGACAAAGCAACATGCATATATGACTGAGTGGATCCAAAGCTAAGGAACCAAAAGGGAGACCCCTGCACAAGACCTGAGACTTTCCCTGGCTGCTCAGCCTATGCAAAGATCCCAGAGGAGGAAGGTTGCATATCCACGTACCTCGACTATATAACCCCTGAACACCCTACAATAGTGAGGGGACACGACCACCGGCTCCCTACACCAGGCACGGAGGGAGTCGGGGTCACCTGGGATCCAGCAAACAGAAAATAACAGATAAATGTTCAGCACTTAACTTTGTAGCAGACTGGAAAACAAGATCAGCATGCACACACACTCCAGGAAGTAGTATAAGCCGCCCAGTAATGCATTATGGGGCGGAATTTAAAGGGATGCAATCAGTCCAACTCCATGACAGCTGAGAGAGGCTAACGAGATGAGGAACTGAACAGCACAACAAAGAGAACTCAAGGAGGAGGTTCTGAAAGGCCTCTGTCAGAGCTTCTCAGCTGTCTGGTTGTGACAGTACCCCTCCCTCTACGAGTGGACTCCGGACACTCAGAGCCCACCTTCTCAGGATGGGACCTATGGAAAGCCCTGATGAGACGAGAGGCCTTAATGTCCGTCACTGGGACCCACATCCTCTCCTCAGGACCATAACCCTCCCAATGAACAAGGTACTGAAGAGAACCGCAGACAAGACGAGAATCCACAATCCTAGAGACCTGAAATTCAAGATTCCCATCAACCATAATCGGAGGAGGAGGCAAAGGCGAGGGTACAATGGGTTGAACATAAGGTTTCAATAAGGACTTATGAAAAACATTATGGATCTTCCAAGTCTTAGGAAGATCAAGACGGTAGGCAACAGGATTGATGACAGACAGGATTTTGTAAAGCCCAATAAACCTAGGACCCAACTTCCAGGAGGGAACCTTCAATTTGATATTCTTGGTAGACAACCACACCAGATCACCAACATTCAGGTCCGGACCAAGCACACGTCTCTTATCTGCCACACGCTTATATCTCTCACTCGTGCTCTTCAGATTATCCTGAATCTTTTGCCAAATAGATGACAAAGACAAGGCGAATCTGTCCTCATCAGGTAAACCAGAAGACCCCTCTCCCGAGAGTCCCAAACTGCGGATGAAACCCATATGCACCAAAAAATGGTGACTTATCAGAGGACTCCTGACGACGGTTATTTAAAGCAAACTCAGCAAGGGACAAAAAAGAACACCAATCCTCTTGATTCTCCGCCACAAAACAGCGCAGATATGTCTCCAGATTCTGATTGACGCGCTCTGTCTGGCCATTCGACTGCGGGTGGAAAGCAGAAGAGAATGACAACCGAACCCAAGCGAGAACAGAGCCTTCCAGAATCTGGAAACAAACTGCGTGCCCCTATCAGAGACTATGTCTGAAGGAATACCGTGCAATTTGACAATGTGATCAATAAATGCCAGCGTCTTAGCATTGGGCAAACCAGGAAAAGGGATGAAATGCACCATTTTGCTAAAACGGTCCACCACCACCAGAATCGCAGTCTTCCCCGAGGAACGAGGCAGGTCCGTTATAAAGTCCATGGACAGATGTGTCCAAGGACGGGAAGGAATGGGTAAGGGAAGGAGAGGACGGACCCGATGGCCGTGAATGAGGGACTTTGGCACGAGCGCAAGTCTCGCAGGCTGCCACAAAACCCTCAACCGACTTACGAAGCGCAGGCCACCAGAATTTCCGAGCGATGAGATTCAGTGTGGCTCTTGCCCCCGGGTGCCCAGCAAGGACCGTATCGTGGTGTTCCTTAAAAATCTTGTGTCTTAAAGCGAGAGGCACAAACAACCTCCCAGGAGGACAAAGATCAGGGGCCTCTGACTGGGCTGCCTGCACTCTGCCTCCAATTCAGAAAAGAGAGCAGAGACCACCACACCTTCAGCCAAAATGGGACCCGGGTCTTCAAAATTCCCGCCTCCCGGAAAACAACATGACAGGGCATCTGCCTTCACATTCTTAACTCCAGGGCGGAACGTGACCACAAAATTAAACCTAGAAAAGAACAAAGACCATCTGGCCTGTCTCGGGTTCAGACGCTTGGCTGACTCCAAGTAGGCCAGATTTTTATGGTCAGTAAATACGGTAATAGGGTGTCTGGCTCCCTCTAGCCAATGGCGGCCATTCCTCAAAAGCCAACTTGATGGCCAACAATTCCCTATCTCCCACATCGTAATTTCTCTCTGCGGAGGAGAGTTTTTTCGAGAAAAGGCACACGGTCGCCATTTGGCAGGAGAGGAACCCTGAGACAAGACCGCCCCCACACCCACCTCAGAAGCGTCAACCTCAACTATGAAGGGTAAAGAAATATCAGGTTGCACCAAGATGGGAGCGGAAGCAAAACTCTCCTTGATATTAGAAAAAGCCTTACGCGCCTCTACTCACCAAGAAGAAAAATCTACCCCCTTTCTGGTCATATCAGTGAGTGGTTTAACAATAGAGGAATAATTCAAAATAAACTTCCTGTAATAATTGGCAAAGCCCAAAAACCGCATCAGCGCCTTCTGATTCTCAGGAAGCTCCCACTCAAGCACAGCGCGGACCTTCTCGGGGTCCATGCGAAAACCAGAAGCGGAGAGAAGAAACCCCAGAAATTGAATTTCTGGAACCGCAAACACACATTTTTCCAGTTTCGCATATAATTTATTCTCCCGCAGGATGAGCAAGACCTGACGTAAATGTTCCTTATGAGTCTTGAAATCAGGAGAAAAAATCAAAATGTCATCCAAATACACTAATACAAATTTTCCCATCAAATGATAAAAAATGCTGTTCACGAAATGCTGAAAAACGGCTGGGGCATTCATCAAACCAAAAGGCATAACCAAATTCTCAAAATGGCCCTCAGGGGTATTGAAGGCCGTCTTCCATTCGTCTCCTTCTCTGACCCTGACCAGGTTGTATGCCCCTCTTAGATCTAATTTGGAAAATACTTTAGCCCCAACAACCTGGTTAAACAGGTCCGGGATCAGAGGAAGCGGATAAGGGTCACGAATAGTGATACTGTTCAGCTCCCTAAAATCCAGACAAGGTCTTAACCCCTTAAGGACACAGCCTTTTTACACCTTAGGACCAGGCCATTTTTTGCAAATCTGACCAGTGTCACTTTAAGTGCTGATAACTTTAAAACGCTTTGACTTATCCAGGCCGTTCTGACATTGTTTTTTCGTCACATATTGTACTTCATGACACTAGTAAAATTAAGTCAAAAAAATATATTTTTTTTTGCACCAAAAAATACCAAATTTATCAAAAATTTTGAAAAAGTAGCAAATTTCAAAGTTTCAGTTTCTCTACTTCTGTAATACATAGTAATACCCCCAAAAATTGTGATGACTTTACATTCCCCATATGTCTACTTCATGTGTGAATTATTTTGGGAATGATATTTTATTTTTTGGGGATGTTATAAGGCTTAGAAGTTTAGGAGCAAATCTTGAAATTTTTCTGAAATTTACAAAAACTAAATTTTTAGGGACCATTTCAGGTCTGAAGTCGCTTTGCGAGGCTTACATAATAGAAACCACCCAAAAATGACCCCATCTAAGAAACTACACCCCTCAAGGTATTCAAAAGTGATTTTACATATGTTGTTAACCCTTTAGGTGTTGCACAAGAGTTATTGGCAAATGGGGATGAAATTTGAGAATTTCATTTTTCTGTCTAATATTTCATTTTTACCCATTTTTTCCACTAACAAAGCAAGGGTTAACAGCCAAACAAGACTGTATCTTTATTGCCCTGACTCTGCAGTTTACAGAAACACCCAATATGTGGCCGTAAACTACTGTACGGCCACACAGCGGGGCGTAGAGTGAAAGGTGCGCCGTATGGTTTTTGTAAGGTTGATTTTTATGGACTGGTTTATTTACACCATGTCCCATTTGAAGCCCCCTGATGCACCCCTAGAGTAGAAACTCCCTAAAAGTGACCCCATCTAAGAAACTACACCCCTCAAGGTATTCAAAACTGGTTTTACATACGTCGTTAACCCTTTAGGTGTTGCACAAGAGTTATTGGCAAATGGGGATGAAATTAGAAAATTTCTTTTTTTGCCTTATTTTCCATTTTAACCCATGTTTTCCACTAACAAATCAAGGGTTAACAGCCAAACAAGACTGTATCTTTATTGCCCTGACTCTGCCGTTTACAGAAACACCCAATATGTGGCCGCAAACTACTGTACGGCCACACAGCGGGGCGTAGAGTGAAAGGTGCGCCGTGTGGTTTTTGGAGGGCTGATTTTTATGGACTGGTTTATTTACACCATGTCCCATTTGACGCCCCCTGATGCACCCCTGGAGTAGAAACTCCCTAAAAGTGACCCCATCTAAGAAACTACACCCCTCAAGGTATTCAAAACTGGTTTTACATACGTCGTTAACCCTTTAGATGTTGCACAAGAGTTATTGGCAAATGGGGATGAAATTTGAAAATTCCATTTTTTTGCCTTATTTTCCATTTTAACCCATGTTTTCCACTAACAAAGCAAGGGTTAACAGCCAAACAAGACTGTATCTTTATTACCCTGACTCTGCCGTTTACAGAAACACCCAATATGTGGCCGTACACTACTGTACGGCCACACAGCGGGGCGTAGAGTGAAAGGTGCGCCGTTTGGTTTTTGGAGGGCTGATTTTTATGGACCGGTTTATTTACACCGTGTCCTGTTTCAACCCCCCTGATGCACCCCTGGAGTCGAAACTCCCTAAAAGTGACCCCATCTAAGAAACTACACCCCTCAAGGTATTCAAAACTGGTTTTACATACGTCGTTAACCCTTTAGGTGTTGCACAAGAGTTATTGGCAAATGGGGATGAAATTGGAAAATTTCATTTTTTTGCCTTATTTTCCATTTTAACCCATGTTTTCTACTAACAAAGCAAGGGTTAACAGCCAAACAAGACTGTATCTTTATTACCCTGACTCTGCCGTTTACAGAAACACCCAATATGTGGCCGTAGAGTGAAAGGTGCGCCGTTTGGTTTTTGGAGGGCTGATTTTTATGGACCGGTTTATTTACACCGTGTCCTGTTTCAAACCCCCTGATGCACCCCTGGAGTCGAAACTCCCTAAAAGTGACCCCATTTTGGAAACTACGCGATAAGGTGGCATTTTTTGGGGGAGTATTTTTAGGGCAAATATAATTTTTGGTTGCTCTATATTACATTTTTGTGAGGCAAGGTTACCAAAAATAGAAATTCTGATATTTCATCTCCATTTGCCATTAACTGTTGAGGAACACCTAAAGGGTTAATAAAGTTTGTATAATCATTTTTGAATACCTTGAGGGGTGTAGTTTCTTAGATGGGGTCAATTTTAGGGAGTTTTTACTCTAGGGGGGCATCAGGGGGCTTCAAAAGGGATATGGTGTCAATAAAAAAGGCCATCAAAATCGGCCTTCCAGAAACCATGTCGGTCCTTTCCTTTTGCGGCCTCCCTTTTACGGATACAGCAGTTTACGACCACAAATGTGGCGTTTCTGTAAACTGCAGTATCAGGGTAATAAATTTTAACTTTTGTTTGGTTGTTAACCCTTGTTTTGTTACCGGAAAAAACGGACTGAAATGGAAAAGTGCCAAAAATAGCGGTTTTGGCACAGTTTTTTTTTTTTTTTTTTTTTAACCGTGTTAATCTGGGTAGTTAGGTCATGGGATATTGTTATAGAGGAGATTCTTACGGACGCGGCAATATCTAATAAGTCTACTTTTTTTTTACAATAATTTAGGTTTTTGACTATATTATCTTTTTTGATACAACATTTTTTTTTGGGTATCTCTAAAGTCTAAGTGTCATTTTTTTTATTTTCTTTTAGCCAATTATCTTATGTGGGGGCTCATTTTTTGCGGGATGAGCGGACGGTTTTATTGGCACTATTTTGGGGGCTATATGACTTTTTGATCGCTTTCTATTAAACTTTTTGTTATGTAAGGTGACAAAAAAAATATTTTTTTGCACCTATATTTTTTTTTTTTTTTTTTTTTTTTTTTTTACTGTGTTAATCTGGGGGGTTGGGTCATGGGGTATTTTTATAGAGGAGATTCTTACGGACGCGGCGATACCTAATAAGTCAACTTTTTTTACAATTATTTAGGTTTTAGACTATATTATCCTTTTTGATACCCTAAAAAAAAATTTGTATCTCTAAAGTCTAAGAGTCATTTTCTATTTTTTTTTTTATCTGATTATCTTATGTGGGGGCTCATTTTTTGCGGGATGAGATGACGGTTTTATTGGCACTAATTTGGGGGCTATATGACTTTTTGATCGCTTGCTATTAAACTTTTTATTATGTAAGGTGACAAAAAAAAACTTTTTTTGCACCTTTTTTTTTTTTTTTCTGGACCGTGTTAATCTGGGGGGTTAGGTAATGGGGCATTTTTATAGAGGAGATTATTACCGACGCGGCAATACCTATGTCTACTTTTAATAAATTATTTTAGTTTTTTTGGGTGTCTCAAGTCTGAGAACCATTTTTTTTTATCCGATGTCAGTGCTAAATTGGGATATAAATTTAGTACTCCATGGAAGTGTGATACTCCCTGAAGCAACCGTCAATGCAGAGGCCCGGATGATCGGGGCAAGTGTCGCACTGAGTAGTCGTGTCCTTCCGTATCCCCCTCCTGCGACACACTCTGCACTTTTTTTGGGTTCGTCCCTTCTTTCCAGTATGGGGGACCACACCTGGAAAGTGTTGGCCAGGGACGATCCGGGCACCTACAGTTCCCGAGGTACTCCGGCCTGCTCTTTCCCGGTCCGAAAAGATCAGGGCCTTGAGGACTGCCTCATAGAACTGGAGGAATGTCCCTGTGCTGCCAGCGCTTCGGGATAGTACAAAAGAGTTGTACATGGCAACCTGCACCAAGTAGACCGCAACTTTTTTGTACCATGCCCGGGTTTTGCGCATGGCGTTATATGGCGTGAGGACTTGATCAGAGAGATCAACTCCTCCCATATACCGATTGTAAGCGACGATACAATCGGGCTTGAGCACCGTTGCCGCGGTACCTCGCACAGGGACAGGGGTGATGCCGTTACCATGAATTGTGGACAGCATAAGGACATCCCTCTTGTCCTTATACCTGACCAGCAACAGGTTTCCAGTGGTAAGGGCACGGGTCTCACCCCTGGGGATAGGTACCTGGAGGGGGTGGGCAGGGAGGCCGCGTTGATTTTTCCGCACGGTCCCACAAGCGGACGTGGATCTGGCGGCAAGGGACTGGAACAAGGGGATACTGGTATAAAAGTTATCCATGTAAAGGTGGTAACCCTTATCCAGCAGTGGGTACATAAGGTCCCACACAAGTTTCCCGGTAACACCCAGAGTGGGGGGACATTCTGGGGGTTGAATCCGGGAATCTCGCCCCTCGTATACACGAAATTTGTAAGTGTACCCTGAGGTACTCTCACAAATTTTGTATAGCTTCACGCCATACCTCGCCCGCTTGGAGGGCACATACTGGCGGAAAATGAGTCTCCCCTTGAACGCAATGAGAGACTCATCAACCGCGACCTCTCTTCCAGGTACATAGGCCTCCATGAATTTGGCCCCAAAGTGATCGATGACCGGCCGTATCTTGTACAGACGGTCATGGGCAGGATCACCTCGGGGGGGACATGCTGCATTATCGGAATAATGCAGACATTTCCGGATGGCCTCAAACCGGGAGCGTGTCATGGCTGTACTGTAAAGTGGGGCCTGGTATAGGACGTCCCCACTCCAGTACAGCCTGACACTGGGTTTTTTGACCAGGCCCATATGCAGCACGAGGCCCCAAAATGTCCTCATTTCGGCTGCACTGACCGGCGTCCAGCCACCGGGCCTGGCCAAAAAGGAGCCCGGGTGTTGAGCGACGAACTGTTGGGCGTACAGATTCGTCTGCTCCACCATCAGATTTACCAGTGGGTCACTGAAAAAATGACAAAAAAAGTCATATTCAGTGTAGCCCACTGTGGAAATCTGGATTCCTGATTGGCCTACAAAATCAGGAATCACAGGCTCGTATCGCTCTGGGCTACACCAGACAAGTTCACCGGCAGGGGGCTCCGGTGGATTTAACTGGTGGGCCGGGAAACCAGTACGAGCCCCAGAGCTGCTCGTACTAGTGTGGGCCACAGGGTCCCTAACATGGCGGTCCCCTTGCTCCGCCTGGCGGCGTCTCCGCCGCCTTGGGGGCTCATCATCATCGCTAGATGATGAGGAGGATGCGGATGACAACAGGAATGTGGGGTCATCCTCATCCTCACTGGGACTCTCGGAGTCAGAGGCAATCTGGGCGTATGCCTCCTCGGCCGAGAACGTCCGGCGGGCCATAGGGGAGTGTGTGTCTGCGTGTATATGTGCGTGTGTGTAACTCTTTATTTTGTGTGCGTGTGTGTGGGGGCACGGGTGTTCACGAACTCACCCTAAAACTAACAGAAAAAAAATAAAATAAACTAACTAAAAAAAGGGCAAAAAATGTGGGGAAAAAAATTCAAAACCGCTGATCAACCGTCCGAAGTTGATCAGCGGTGGGGTGTGCGATGCGCTAACAGTGGCCGGACACTAAGTGCCGGCCACAGTCAGCGTACACGAAAAAAAAAAATAAATGCACCCCAAAAAAGGTGGGGGGGGGGGGGCAGGGGTGGGGGGGCAAGTGGCAGCACCCCTGGGGGGTCTAGGGTCACACAGCTGTGCTGTGGACCCCAGACACCCTAACTAGGGTGATGCAATCAAAGTTCAAAAACTAACTTTCCCTTTTTTTTTCCCTGCCTAAACCAAACTTTCCCTAGCTGTCCCTATGTACCTGATGGGGTCCTGGGGGGCACAGATCGGGTCCTGGGGGGCACAGATCGGGTGCAGCAGACACGTGCAGGCAGCTCCTCTCTCCTCCGGCTCCGGAACACAAAAGGAGGAGGAGAGGAGCGCCTGCCTCTTTTGAATCTGCCGCCGGACCGCCCACAGACCAATCAGAAAGCGATCCTGAGTGGTGATGTCACCATCACCACTCAGGATCGCTGGATGGTGATTGGTGGAGTGAAATCACACCACCATCACCATCCTGTTCCGGGTTATCGGGACTTCAGAGACCCGAATAACCCGGAAATGCAGAAAACCGCAGGTCTGAATTGACCTGCGGTTTTCTGCGATCGCATACATGGGGGGGTCACCGGACCCCCCGGCGCATTTGCTCCAAGTGCCTGCTCAATGATTTGAGCAGGCACGGGGTTCCGATCACCGCCCGCCGTGCGGCGGTGATCGAAAATGCACAGGGCGTACATGTACGCCCTGTGTCCTTAAGTACCAGGGCACAAGGGCGTACCTGTACGCCCTATGTCCTTAAGAGGTTAAAGAACCATCTTTTTTTCTTAACAAAGAAAAAACCAGCGGCAACAGGTGACTTCGAGGGTCGTATGTGTCCTTTTCTCAGACTCTCAGAGATATAAGCACGCATAGCAATCCTCTCAGGTTGGGAAAGATTGTATAAACGAGATTTAGGCAGTTTGGCGCCTGGGATGAGATTAATAGGGCAATCGTACTCCCTGTGCGGGGGCAAATCCTGAACTCCACTCTCAGAGAAGACATCCGAAAATTCAGAGAGAAAAGATGGTACAGTCTTAGTAGCAACCTCAGAAACAGATGTCGTGAGGCAATTCTCTCTGCAAAAGTCACTCCAACCATTTATTTGCCTCGCTTGCCAATCAATGGTGGGGTTATGTTTAGTGAGCCAGGGTAGCCCCAACACTAGAGGAGTAGGCAAACCGCTAAGGACAAAACATGACACATCCTCAACATGAGCATCACTCACAATTAAACGGATATTGTAAACTATGCCCTTTAATGATTTCTGAGAAAGTGGAGCGGAATCAATAGCAAAAACCGGAATATCCTTTCCCAAAGTGCGCACCTGGAAACTATGAGTTATCGCAAATTGATTATCAATGAGATTGACCGCTTCTCCACTATCCACAAAAATCTCACAAAAAATGTTCTTGCTCTCTAGCACCACCCTAGCCGGCAGGACAAAACGGGAACTACAAGCAAACGGAACACCTTCAATTTCCGCCTCAACCCTGCCAATAGTAACAGACGGAACATTTTTAAAAGATTTTTTCCTGTTTGTTTCTTTATTACTCCCAGAAAACTGCCTGAATCTCCTAGAGGGACAAATATTTGCCAAATGATTTGTACCTCCACAACAAAAACAAACCCTCCCATGCGAGCTGAATCTTCTATTGTCAGAAGCAATCACCCCCAGCTGCATGGGCTCCTGCTCAGAAGGGGCTGACAGCGACTGAGACCCCTGCGCACAGAATGGGACCGCTGCACTGTCCCGGGACTGAGTATGACAGGAAGGAGACATCTCTCCTCTCTCTCTAAGACGCCTGTCAATACGAACGGCCTGAGACATAGCAGAGTCCAAAGAAATAGGCCTCTCATGAAAGGCAAATGCCTCTTTCAATCCCTCTGAAAGACCATGGCAAAACTGACTTCGGAGTGCAGCATCATTCCAACCAGTATCAACTGCCCATCTCTGAAATTCTGAGCAGTATATTTCTGCGGATGGTTTACCCTGGCACAATAGACGCAAGCCTCTCTAAAACGCACAAAATTCTCACTACCCCCGGAGAACGTATCCGGGAGCGAGATCTTAGGCTCAGAACAAACTCCATGAACGCAAGCTGAACCGGTCACTTGAAGCTGAGAAAAAGTCTTACGGAGATCAGCTACCTCCAATGAAAGACCCTGGAAGCGTTCAGCCAAAAGTGAAACCGGATCCATGCTTGAGACGGTTTTGGGCGGCTTATAATGTCACGGACGGTGTACAGGAAACAAGACAAAGCAACATGCATATATGACTGAGTGGATCCAAAGCTAAGGAACCAAAAGGGAGACCCCTGCACAAGACCTGAGACTTTCCCTGGCTGCTCAGCCTATGCAAAGATCCCAGAGGTGGAAGGTTGCATATCCACGTACCTCGACTATATAACCCCTGAACACCCTACAATAGTGAGGGGACACGACCACCGGCTCCCTACACCAGACACGTAGGGAGTCGGGGTCACCTGGGATCCAGCAAACAGAAAATAACAGATAAATGTTCAGCAATTAACTTTGTAGCAGACTGGAAAACAAGATCAGCATGCACACACACTCCAGGAAGTAGTATAAGCCGCCCAGTAATGCATTATGGGGTGGAATTTAAAGGGATGCAATCAGTCCAACTCCATGACAGCTGAGAGGGGCTAATGAGATGAGGAACTGAACAGCACAACAAAGAGAACTCAAGGAGGAGGTTCTGAAAGGCCTCTGTCAGAGCTTCTCAGCTGTCTGGTTGTGACACCGGCCCATAAGACGCACCTGGTTTTAGAGAAGAACAATAGGGAAAAATAATATTTTTATTAGACCTCATATCAGACACCCAATGTTAATAGGACCCTCAATCAGACCTCAGATAAGACCCCAATAAGACCTCAGATCAGACCCACAATCGGACCACAGCTCAGACCGCAATGTGAATGACTCGCAGTCAGACCTCATACCCCCTTGCTTTACTGACTGGAGGCATTGGAGTAGCAGTTGGAAAGACCGGTGACCCTGACTGCTGCATTAAGGATAGATTGGAGAGGAGAGATTCTGGTTAGGGGGAGGCCAATTAATGAGTTACAGAAATCGAGGTGGGAATGAATCAGGGCAACAATGAGCGTTTTGCATCTTTTGAAATACTTGTTTTCCTCTTTATAAAACGCCTGATGATTAGATACACCTAAGTTTTAGAGAAGGAAAATCTGAAAAATATATTTGTCATCAGACCTCAGAAAATACCCCAAATCAGACTTCATTTCAGATCCCCATATCATATCCTCAGATCAGACCCCCATAGCAGACCACATCAAATGCTGCGGCATTTTCTCCGGTCAAAAACCATACAGTGACTGAACTGAAGACATCCATTCAGAATACATTAGGATAAAACTGATTAGCTCTTTTCTGGTATTGAGTCCCTAGGACGGAACTCGGTACCGGAAAAGTTTAACGCAAGTGTAAAAGTACCCTCAGGGTACAAGCCAAGGTCAGGAATCCAGTAACACTTCACATAAACAAAACTCTAATGTGGCAATCCAGAGGATAAGACCAATCGCATTAGTGAGGGTCCAAAACCCGGGACCCCTGCCGATCAACTGTTTGAGAAGGCACTGGGGTTCAAATGCCGCAGAGGCCCTCTCTCGGCTCACCAAGCACAGAGATGTACATTGTACAGCAACTGTGCTTGGTATCGCAGCTCAGGCCCATTCACTTCAGTGGGGCTATGTTGCGCCTAGGCCATGTGGCTGATGAACGTGACATCACATGGCCTGGGCCTATGGGTCCATTCACACGTCCGGAATTACGGACCCATTTATTTCTATGGGGCAGCACGATGTGCTGCCCGGATCCGGAATTGCAGATCCACACTTTCGGGTCCACAATTCCGTTCACGAAAAAATAAAACTGTGTGCTATTCTTGTCCGCAATTTCGGACAAGGATAGGCATTTTCTATTAGGTGCCGGCGATGTGTGGTCCGCAAAATGCGGAACGCACATCGCCAATGTCCATGTTTTGTGGATCCGCAAAACACACACTGATGTGTGAATGGACCCTAACTCTGAGAATGCTGTGGCAGTACTGCGAGCGCTGGTGCCTTCTCAAACACCTGATCGGCTCGGGTGTCGGGACCCCCACTGATCAGATACTTATGACCTTTCCAGAGGATAGGTTATCAGTATAATTGCGGAATGGATGCGGACCCATTTTGCGGATGTGTGAATGGATCCTAATCCAAATAAACCTATACCCTTTAGTTACAAAGTGTCTCACCCCAAACTTCCAGAGAAACCAGAATCGGAAACAATTCAAACAACACCAAATTTCTTGTAAACCCATTTGCCCGCCATGACTCAAGTCAGGATGAGGAGACCACTGACCCTCTAAAAAGGCACCATAACTGACAGCGCCAGATGCATCTCATGTTACTGCCTGAATAAACTCCTGTTGCCAAATAGTGCAAAATAAATGAGAAAATCCTCCCGAGCTCTGAAGTCCTCCTTCAATGGGCCTGTTAAGGCTAGTTTTACAGTAGCATTATATTTCCTACAGGCTGTTCCAGCAGAGAACAGCCTTTCATAGGTCTCTGGATCCAGCCTTGCCAAATATTACCGCAATGCCTATCGGCTCCATTGACTATAATCCCAGATCCAGACAGATCTGGCAGGCTGTTCTCTGCTGGGACAGCCTGCCGGAGAGCTTACAGTGAGTGTGAAGGAACCCTAACTGATAATAAGAATGGGGAGACTTGAGACCTTTTGTGGCCATATGAAGCCTAGAAAAAACACTGCCTATGGGCATCACGATGCAAATACCAACAGACCTAACAAACACTGCAGTTCCTTCAACTGTAGTTTTCGCAGCTAACAAACTTCTAATTAAACATAACATGGTATTGATTTTCTCCATAAGCAAACTAAACTCTATTAACTCAGAATCGATAAAAATGTGTTTTTCCTAGCATGGGTCCAGGATTTTTCCAGATTTCTCCTGGGCCAGAGGAGTATCAAAATAAGCATACATAGCAGAAAAACCACTTAACAACCTAAAACAAATTTCAGAATGACGAGGGCCAATGAAGAGGAAGTCCTCTAAATAATGAATTACATACACATAATCCATAATAAGCCAATGCAGAAGAAGTAAAGGCATGGCCATTTTTGTACCATTGTGCATCTATTTTCTGGCCGTTTTGCATCCATCTTTCATGGCCATTAAAAATGGATGTTCATTGTCATTTTTTTTATTTATTTTTTAACATTCACAACCCCTGTAGTACTATAGATAATGTCCCCCATAGTGGTCCTCAGCTGTAATAGTGGCCCCCAATGTCCCCATAGTGTGGTCCTCAGCTGTAATAATGTTTTAATTGGAAATAAAATTACTCACCTCATCCACTAGCACGCGCAAAGGCATTTTCTCCTCTCTTACTGCTGAAGCTTAATCGTGATGACATCACAACGTGCTCCCATGCTATGATCAAGTGGTGATGTCCTCTCACTTCAGCACAGGTCCTTCAGGAGGTCCTTCAGAATCATGAGAGAGGCAACTGCCTCTGTATGTGCAAGTGGATGAGATTAGTATTTTAATATATATTTTTTTAATCTCTAAAAGGCCATATTGCATTAGTGTACCTTGTTAGACAGGAGTTGCACCCGTCTAACGGCCGTTAAAAATAGCCCCATGATAGCCCATGGACACCCCATGGGGTGTGATAGCCCCATGGACTTTAATTTGTTCTAAAAAAAAATGGCTGCGAGACGGCATTACAAAAACGGCCTTTACACTCCCGATTTTCACTGATAATAATGTATTGAAATAAATGTATGTGATGAACACTAAAAAGTATTGAAATTATATTTTATACATAAATTCTGTTCACACAACATCATTTTGAAGCTGAAAAGTGCAGACCTTATTTCAAGAGAAATTCGCCTCGCTTTTTTTTTGGTGCATTCTTCTGCTTTTTTATTTTTTTTGCAGCATTTTAAGCTGTATAAATACCTCTCACAATACATAGCTAATAGCAATGGATTTGTACTTGTGAACATACACTCCTAAACTGCTTCACAGAAGTGATTATGCCTCTTCTTGAAGTGTGCTTAAAACAGTAGCATAAAGATGTGTGTCCATTTGAACTAATTAGGTATGTATTTACCATTAAAAACAAGCTATTTTAGGTGTTTTTGAAGAGTACTGCAGCGCGTAAAACGTACATACACTGCATATGGTGTAGGGGTGCAGCCATATGTACTGGAAAATCTGCAGTGGATCTGGCCGAAATCTGCCTCTACAAAAACCACCTGAAATGGGCTGATTTTCTGCGGTGGCATTGCTGCTGGAAATGCGGCAGGTCTTGTGCTGCAGAGGTTGAAAGCCGTGGGTAAGGCCTTATTCACATGGTAATCTTTTGAGCAGGACTGAGGCACAGAACCTGTGCAAATATTTCCAGTATACTTTATTTTGATAAAGGCGCCACTCCTGGTTTAGAATAAGGCTCATTGATAAATAAAAAAAAACGGACCAAATATTGACGCGTGAATTGGTCCTTAAACCTGCAGTGTGCGGTTGAGATTTCTGAAATCTACTTTGCTTATACTTTGAATGCTGAAAATTTTGTGAAAACAGTTGGTTTAAGAAGGGTGATTTATGGGATCCTTAGATAATTTATTGGTAGGACTGAATATTACTTGCTTTGTCTCTGCATTAAGATTATGGGGAGAGAGAAAAGGATAACTCTAACCCGCCCCCCCTCTCCACCCAAAAATAAAAAAAATATGATATGTAACTTGAAGGCATGTAGGAGTGGAGAAAACCTTGTGTTCCCTAATCATCTGCCAAAACTGAGTTTGAAGGTATTATGAGAAGCTGGAGTACAGAAAGCGCTCATCACGCCTGCTTTTCATTCATTCCATGGACAATTGCTCCACCTTCTGTTCACAAGTAGATATTACAACTATCATATTGCATGCTTCCGCAGAGAGGATACTGTTCTCTCTACACTAATCCAGCTTTGGTGACCTGCCAGTCAATTCCCGTGAGTCTACAGGGGGGATTAAAGGTTCCCAAGCTTGGGCGACTGTCTACGAGGAGACAGGGTTTTATGCGACTCGACATAGGCAGGTGACAGAGCACGAGCACAGTCTACTCTTTGTGGAGAAGCAGATGAGGTTTTGTCTCCGAGTGGACCCAGCATTGGTCCAGAAGGTACCTAAACATGGTGCACATTCTGGTGAGTAGACATCTACATAACAATACAGCTGCAGATAAGGTTGGAGATGAGCAGTGATTTCAATAACCTGTGGCCCAGACAGATCTGGTCTACAATATCACACTATATATCATTGCTATAGTGTGGCCAGGACAACCTGATGGCAGTTGGTTTAGCTCCGCACTGATTGCGGTTCCTGCCAATGATTTCGGAGGGCCACAAGCATGCTATGTTCAAAGTGTCCTCCACCCTGACATTTATGGGCTGCTGGATGGATTTCTGTGGTTCTTAGGAATGCAGGTGGACCATAGATGCAATATAACTTGAGATCAAATTGTAATATTTATTGAAACCCACTGTATTACTAGTACATTGCTGGCCGTGTTGAGTGGACTGAAGGCATTATTGGTTAGCTAGCATCAGTCCTGGAAGTGGCAATTATCTCAAGTCTAAGTCTTGACAGTGTGTGAAACGGATTCTGCTTACACAGACTAAATAATCTTCAGAGGCAAAGGATATTCTCTGGGCGGTCCGTGTACAGAATAAACATAATCCAGGCTGATGGAATGGAAGGATTTTCATTTTACTCAACAGTACTTGCATTTTTCAATTTTAATGTCCATATACAAGGTAGTCTTAAATGTTTAAATCAAGTTGAAAATACATACATAGTATTAATTGCCTTTACTATGAGCAGTCCCATGTAAACAGTCATTGTGGAATATGTTCTCTTAGGCCCCTTTCACATGGGCGAGTTTTCCACGCGGGTGCAATGTGTGAGGTGAACGCATTGCACCCGCACTGAATCAGGACCCATTAATTTCTATGGGGCTGTGCATATGAGCAGTGATTTTTCACGCATCACTTGTGCGTTGCGTGAAAATCGCAGCGTGCTCCTCTTTGTGCGTTTTCCACGCAACGCAGGCCCCATAGAAGTGAATAGGGCTGCGTGAAAATCGCAAGCAAGTGCGGATGCGGTGCGATTTTTCACTCATGGTTGCTAGGAGACAATCTGGATGGGGGACCCGATCATTATTATTTCCCCTTATAACATGGTTATAAGGGAAAATAATAGCATTCTGAATACAGAATGCATAGTACAATAGGGCTGGAGGGGTTAAAAAATAATTTAACTCTCCTTAATCCACTTGTTCGCGCAGCCGGCATCTCTTCTGTCTTGTTCTGTGAGGAATAGGACCTGTGCTGACGTCACTGCGTTCATCACATGGTTCATCACATGGTCCGTCACATGATCCATCACTATGGTGATAGATCATGTGATGACCGCAGTGACGTCACCACAGGTCCTATTCCTCACAGAACAAGACAGAAGAGATGCCGGCTGCGCGAACAAGTGGATTAAGGTGAGTTAAATTATTTATTTTATTTTTAACCCCTTCAGCCCGATTGTACTATGCATTCTGTATTCAGAATGCTATTATTTTCCCTTACTACCATGTTATAAGGGGAAATTATACAATCTACACAACCTTGAACCCAAACCTGGACCTTATCCGGACACGCTCGTGTGAAAGAGGCCTTAGATCAGGAAGTATTCATAGTAGTGGTATACAGGTACAGAGACCTACTGCTTCTTATAAATTGTACTCTTTCCAAATGCATGTTTGGTGCTCTCAATATAATGGCCCAAAAAAATGTGCCTTAAGGCTCATGCACACAACTGTGTCCGTTTTGCGGTCTGAAAAATGCAGATCCACAAAGAGATACCGGCTGCCACAGCCCACAATAGAGCAGTCCTATGCTTGTCCCTGATGTGTGTGTGTGTGTGTGTGTGTGTGTGTGTGTCTGTGTCCATTGAAGTGAATGGGTCCATATCCGACCTGCAAAAAAGCGCAGCTTGGAAGTGGACCCAAACCACACAAGGCCTTAGTAGCACGTCTTTTAGACACATAAAAAAAAATAAAAAAAATTAAATATAATTTTCTTCTACCGATGCTGTTTAACCTTTGGCCAAGTTTAACTGTTGACAACATTAGGCATTAGATGGGAAGAGCAATATAAACAAACCTTTTGTGTGGTTTTGATCATCAGGAGCAGTGAGAATATGAAGTTATATTCTGACCAATTCCGCTAGTGCTCTGATAATAATAAAAGCTCCACAAAAGGTTTGTTTGTCTCCCCAGCTCCTATCTAGCATGGTCTAAACTCCAGACAGAACCTCTGGAGATGTGACTGCACATCTGATACCATAGTGTATGTCACAACATATCTATGATTGGCGGTGGAAAGTTTTTGGACATTGAGAAGTGAGCTAAAAATATTACTGCAATAAAATGTATTGAGTTTATCACAGGACTCTGGAATGATCACACTTTATAAATAATCCAAATTGTGGTAATGTGTGACTTTTATGATCTGATTTACTCCCGATCACATATTTTAATCATTTTAAGGTTATTTGAAGTTTATATATGGTACTTGCTCTTGTATGTGCTTTTTCACTCCCATGGAGTGCTTTCACCCAGCCAGCTAAAGATGTAGCTGAAGTGCCTAGGGGAAATATGAAACCTAATACACACAAGCCATAGTCTTTTTGCTGGGTGTTTTTGTTCATTAGGTAGCGTTATTTGTTTTTCTGGTTTCTTTTCAAAATACAACAGGCAGTTTTTTTTTTTTTTTCTGCCGTTTTCACCTTCTCTATTTAAAAAATAATAATAATAAAAAAACTGTAAGAAACCGCTGGTGGACAAACACACACAGTGTTTGCAAAATACGCAACAAGAAATGCAGTAAAAAACAAAGGTGGTTAAAAAAAAAAACATTTGCACATATTTTGCCATTTATTTAATGGCAAAAAAGCATCAGTTAAGGTTCATGCGTGTGAGGGAATTTTCATACGACATGTGTCCCTTTCTGGCACGGCCGCTGCTTTAAGCTGCAGCTCCGCGATCCTCAGAGCTGCCTCTCATTTAAATGAAAGGATGCAGCTGCCAGCGGGTGTGTGGTGTAAATCCGTCCTGTGAACGTCACCTTAGTCTGGTTATGAACATTTACCTTGTATATGGAAATTAAAATTGAAAAATGCAAGTACTGTTGAGTAAAATCAAAATCCTGGAGACAGGCTCCATTGCTTGGCTGTGTGTCTTTCTATACAGACTCTCGGGCAGAGTTGTAAAGCTGGCCCTACACGTTAGGTGGAATTTGTCTGAACCCTCTGATCTTAGTAAGACTGGCCAACTAGGAAACCTAAGATGCATTAGGTACACTATATTGGATTTAAACATTTTTAATGAAATTTCCGTACTGTTTATTGTGTCGCTGTCAAATGTGCTTCCCTTTTTAAGCCATCATGTTTTTAGTGTGCGGCTGTTACAGACATTTTCTGCAGTGTGTGGGTGAGATTTGTTAAATTCCCATCCAGTTTTCTGCCACAGATTTTCTGCATGTAAATATGCAGTGTTTTTGTTATGTACATATGGCAGTATATAGTAGTTAAAGAAGTTAGGCCACCTCCACTGATGAGCTGTTTCAGGCTGTGTATGCAGTGTACAGAGCTAGATGTAGGCAGCTCAATACTCCATGTAGTGGCCATGCTGGGGTACTGTTCTGCTCTGTTCGTTTCCCGCGTAGACAAACAGCTGATCGGTGATGGTGCTGCTTTGATATTGATGACCTGTTTGGAGGTCAGATCCTGAATATCTGTATTCTGGAGAACCCCTTTTAACTCATAGCTCTCTCCCTACTGTATATGTTGGGTGTAATAAATAAGGAAGAAGACCATGCTTCTATGCTATTGAGCTCTTCCTTATGTTAGCAACAATGGGCAAGGAGACATTGGCTGGCAGTGATCTCCATATGCATGCCCAGAACAGTGCACTTCCTTATGTGCTTCTGTGAAATATCATGTACATGGAAGGGGGTGGCAGAAGAAAAGTATGGGTAGGTTTACTATTAGTATATAATTAATATTTATTGAACAGTGCATAACTTTGACTGAAGGCAGTAGGGATCGACCAATTATTGATTTTATATTTTTTTGTAAATCTTTCTTTTTCATATTATTTTATTTATTTTTTTAACTAACTTTTAGCCCCCTTAGGGACTAAAACCCTTGTCATATTCACCCTGATAGAGATCTATCAGGGTGAATAGGAGCTCACACTGTCCCTGCTGCTCTGTGCTTTGTGCACACAGCAGCATTGAGCTTACCATGGCAGCCAGGCTTCAATAGCGTCCTGGCTGCCATGGTAACTGATCAGAGCACCAGGATTACACTGCTGGGGCTCCGATCTGAGGAGCAAGAGAGGGTATCCTGTGTCCACTGCCACCAATGATTAAAACTGGTGGGGGGGGGCACACTGCGCCACCAATGATTAATACTGGGGGGCTTGGGGGGGGGGGGGGGCGCGGCGCACTGCGCCACCAATGAAGATCTCTCATTCATTCAAATTGAACAGGAGGCGGGAGCTGGCTGCAGAATGACATAGCCGGCTCCCGACCTGATAGACCACAGTGAATGCAAGTAAAAGCACCGTTTGGGTGCTGTTGCTCCCGCTGCGCACCAGCCAGTATTCCTGTTTGCGACTTTCATTTTTATCATATTTTGCTTGCTTTTATTCCTGGCTTATGTTATTTTTTTTCTACAATGCCATCTTTTTTAGAAAGAAAGTTCTCCATTCTTCCAAAGGTTACATTTTGCTGTTGTGTGCTACACTTTGTGAGGGCAGGGGAAGCAATCTGATGCCACTCAATGCCACTGAGTCATAACTGCCACATCACTTAGTGCCCTAGCTGCCAAGATTGAAGTAAGTGATATTTATTTAGAGGGCAATTCATCACATAGGCATGGAAAGAGCTCCCTTAGATGTCATTGAAAAAAAGGGGTCCCAAAAACGAATACAGCAGTCCCTCAAGACACAATGGACTCAGGTTATGATATTTTCAGCTTACAGTGGTCTGTCCTGGGTCATTGTAGCCATGGAATTTCGAGTTTCAGACACTGCCATTTGGCTCAAAGATCCAACCAATCAGCATGGACATTTTACCGGTAAAATATTATTGCGCGATAGGCAGTCAGCGGGCACCATATTACTGAAATGCCTGGCTGTCTAGTAGCGCCTCTCTAAGGTACTGTACTGTCTACTGGTACCAGGTTGAGCTGCTCATTGGCCACCAGATTTACGGTATTCCATTTAATTATTACTTTACCTTTAAAGACATTTATCAAATGTTTTGTGCTACTACAGCTTTCAAAAGTGTTTGAGAAAGAGGGCAGGGCTTACAAAGGTGCCAATGCGGCCTAACAAATTTACTATCATTTATGCCAAAACCTGAGGTAAATAATAGCCGATTTAGATTTGAATTTCTGGAGGTGCTTCAGATATATTACAAGGCCTTTGCCTCATAGTACATTTGGCACATTCTGTGCCAATGGACTTGATACTAAGATTGGCATATGTATACTGTATGACGTGCAGACCTGCAGTGTTCTTACTGGTTTCTAACTGTTTGGGTGGTCTGTAACTATGAAGTCAGTAAAATGAACTACCTGGATCCCAAAATCAGTAGTAATTTGCTCATGATGTATGCCATGTCTGTCTGGTAACTATTGCTCACACCGTAAGGCCCCATGCACACAACCATTTTTGCAGACCTGTTGACTTCAACGGGTCCGTGGTCCGCATTTTGCGGGCAAGTATAGGACATGTTTTATCTTTTTGCAGAACGGACATACAGATGCTCTTTCCTCATCCAAAAAGAATATGTCCACAAAATGCGGACCACGGATCCTTTGAAGTCAGTGGGTCTGCAAAGATAAAAAATACAGACAGCACACAGACCTTATCTGTATTTTGCGGATCCGCGATTTGTATACTGCAAAACAGACCTGGTCATGTGCAGACCTGTCATGCCTGTCGTGTTTTTTTAATGTGTAGTGACAGAGATAGAAACTTTTTTTTTTATATAGTGTATTTAGAGATCTTGTACATTTTATAGTAGAAAACTTGCCCAGAAATGTCCCTTTAGCAGCACGTTGCTAAGGCATGTCTGTCTTCCTAATGCAGTGCAGTGCTGGGCTGCTGCCCTCACATACTGGACAGTATAGTATTATGTGTAAAGATACGGTCGCCTCCCAGCAGTTTCTCACTGATCAGCGTGGCCAGCGCTATGACTGAGTGATTATGCTGTATCCTCTGCGAGCTGAATAACTAACCAGTCACTGGGAGATACATGATAGCGGGCAGTAAGCGCTCACTATTGTCAATGCATGGAGATAGGGAGAGGCTGGTTAGTTACTCAATGCAGCAGAATCACTCACTGGGAGCGCTGGCCTTGCTGATAACTAAGAAATGGCAGGGAGATGAACATATATTTAGGCTGCCCATTAGACACACCTAGGTTTTAGAGGAGGAAAATAATAAAAAATATTTTTCATTTAGTCCTCAGATAAGAACACCAACTAGACCTCAGCTTAGAGCCCCAAACAAAACTCCAATATAAATCATTCCCCCAATGTTAATAAGACCTGAAGACCCCCAATGTTAATAAGACCCCATTCAGGCCTCAGCTCAGACTCCCAGTGTTCATAAGATGTCACTGAGCATGCCGATGTCCTCACGCTATGCGCAGATCACAGCACAGCATGCATAACCCTGCAGAAGACCAAGAAGCGGTGAGTACAGAGCCCGCACGGGGAAGTGCTGCATACACCGCCTTCCGGTCCTCCTGTACTAACGCTCATTAGTATTTAAGACACACAAACAATTCCCCCCCACCTTGAGGGGGGGGGGGGGGGGAGGGAGTGAGTGTGTCTTATAGTGTTAAAAATATAGTATCTAATTGCAAGACCCAATGTAGCACATATACCAAGGTGGCACTAAGTTTGTGCTGCAGACTCCACACATCACATAAACTGTTGAATACAGGTCTTCATGTGACAAAGTGATGCGAGTCATCTATTTCCCATTTTTTTTTGGTGAATTTTTATTTTTTATTTTTTTATTTTTATGTATCCTCTATAATCTCGCTTCCTCTGTAGAGCAGGATGGGGGAAAATACATTGGTGTGTACCAAAGTACCATGATAAAAAAGGATGCTGCGATAAAAAAAAAAAAAAGCACAGAAAAATACCTGTATGCATTTTTTTTTCCATTTAACATCTGGAGTTGGTATTATTCTTGCCCAAAAACACAAATCTATGACACCAGCCTTATGGCAGGTTTCTCCTGGATCATCTATCTTCTTGTTTTCTGCTGTATATGAAGTTGTACATATGTCAGGCAGTAGCTAGGCAGGGCCTGACATAGGTGCTTTAAACTGTTCAAAGGTCACAGACCACCCTTTTGTTTGTTCTGTTCGTAACCAATAAGTCAGGTTGATTATGGTAAATTTTTAGTGTAAAAAAAATATGTAGGAACCATATTAGATATATGCAGAGGCCTAATTCTTCCTTTGCCTTTATGACAATGTGTTCATATTAGGTTTCAGTCCTCCGTCAGAGATGCATATGTCTAGAATAATTCCCAATATATACCTCTGATAGAAGGCTCCAGCATATGCCATGATAATGTTGCTCATAGGTTGCCATAAAAAATGTAAAAACAAATGCTTATTTTTTTTATAGGATACCCTGTATAGCAAATTTGTGTAGACGCTGAGCACTTTCCCGGCACATGCACCAGATGTAGGGGAGAGACAGAATACCAACAAAACCTTACAGCGTTTATTCTTTTCAGGAGACTTCCATTTGGAGAAACCTGAAGAGACATTCTTCCAGGCTTACTGCACACATTGTCAAATTCAGCAATAGGAACTCAGTGCATTTTCTACTTCTCATGATCTAAGTGACCAATCCAACAGTTTCTAATTTTAAGGGCTCTTGCACACAACAGTGATTTGGATTTTTTGCAGATCACACATGGATCTATTCATTTTTGAGGCCGCAAAAAAAATGGAACAGCACGTGGTTGTCACCTATCCGTAGGCCTGTCCTGCAGATTATAGAACATGTCCTATCCTTGTCCATTGTGCTGACAAGAGTAGCCATTTCTATAAATAGGACTGAGAAAAATATGTATTAAAAAAAAAAAGGGTATCTGTAATTTGTGGATCCGCTGTTTGCAGACCCAAAAGGGATATGCTCATGTGCATGTAGCCTTATAAGGATGTAATGATCTTGTTGTTTCCATTTTAACATTTGTGGCATATCGCTAGCGTATGCGACAAATGTCAGACAGATGCATGTCCCACCTCTGGAACCCACTCCTATCTCCAGAATGGGGCTTATAAAGTGAAGGAGACCACACTGCACTTGCGGGGCTGCTCTCCCTTCATTTCTGGAGATAGGTGCAGGTCCCACCAATGGAACGCATTCCTATCTGATATTTGTGGCATATCCTAGCAATATGCCGCAAATCTTCAGATGGGGAAACCCCTTTAAACAGTGAGCCTATAGGTACGGCCACATGTAGTAGGTCTGCTGCATATTTACCAAATAGTGCCAACTTGTAATGCCTGTAGGTAGGGACAGACACAGATAGTGAGATCTAACTTAGAACCCAGCCTGCTTTCCCTACCTACTTGCAGTGCAAGTCCTAAGTAGCAAGACCACAACTGGTCGACGCTGCTACGGTGCAGAGACAGGCAAACACTTAGAGACAAACTACACAAAGACAGAATAGTACTTAAGTAGGTCAGAACCAGGAGGACAAAGCAGTACAAAGACAAGAGACAGAGAGTGGTCAAAAGACGAGCCAAGGTCAGACCCAGACAGAATGCACAGTACAAATCGCAAGAGACAGAGTGGTCAAGGGACGAGCCAAAGTCAAAAACACGAGCAATCCAAATAAGCACATTCACAAGAAGCTAGCTAATCAGCCCAAACAAGACCATCACTGGTACTGGTGTATGTCCAGGAAGGGGTTTAAGTAGAGCACTGAGTCCCTGGATCAGTACCTGATAGGCTCTCAATTATTCAGAAACGCTAGCACACAGGAATAGAGCATTTGAGCAATCCACACACTGCTAATCTCCTCCAGCACACACCCACTGCAGGGAGAAACAGGGCATTGCATCCTGTTGCTAACGATGCTGTCACATCACCAGTGGGTGTGGCTCAGCTCGGACAGGTACGTTTATGACAAATACTGCAGATGTCATCCTACGGCATCTAAGGGGTTAAATGTCTGTCTGTGGTGGGTGTGATCACCGATCACAGACATTGTCTCCGGGTGCCTATTGTCTATAACCGCAGGCACCCGGCTGCTATGCTGCTTGCTTTGCACTTGAGCGGGTACCATCTTTAAAGACCCAACTATGGCGCATGTCGGAAAGGCTTTAAACCTCCCACTGCTCCAGTGCCAACACTCCGGTGCTCTCTGCCGGTCTTTGTTTACTTGTTCTGCGTGATGATGTCATATACATCCATGTGACCACTGTAGCCAATCCCTAGCTTCAGTAGCCATTTGCCGTACATGCAATCATCACAGATGAGGCTAATAATTGGATCGTGGATGTATGACACTTCTTTTTAAAACCTTTTCTTCTATGTGAAGATAAACCTGAAAAGAAATATGACATGTCCCTGCGACTTCTGTCTTTTGCAGTTAGTGTTGTCATGGGGTCCTTGTATGGATTCTGACAACCGAATACATCAATCACTACTTTCTCCTTGGCTTGAATGTTGGCCGTAGCATTTGTACATGGGAGCATTGATGTATAGTAACTGGTGACAATACTGCATCTGGTAGAAATCGGAAGAGAAAATCTCATCAGAACCGCTCTTTAGGCTTTGGGCCTGTAACTAAAAACATTGACTCAAATAAATTATTTTGATGGATATTAAAGGGGTTGTCCGGGTTCAGAGCTGAACCCGGACATTACTCCATTTTCACCCAGGCAGCCCCCCTGACAAGAGCATTGGAGCAGTTCATGCTCCTATGCTCTCCTTTGCCCTGCGCTAAATTGTGCAGGACAAAGGCGTTTTTAGGAGTTCCGGTGACGTACCGGGGCTCTCCATGGAGCCGCCAGGAAGCCCGGTGATGTCACAGGCACCGATGGGCGGGATTTAGCATTGCCCTAGCCAGTAAAACGGCTAGGGCAGCGCTAAAGCCCGCCCATCAGAGCCGGTGACGTCACCGAGCACACTGCCGGGCGGAAGTTTCCGCACGGCAGTGTGTTATGATAAACTAAAGATCACTTGCCCTGCGCGATCTAGCGCAGGGCAAGGGAGCGCATCGGAGCATGATATGCTCCGACGCTAGCCTCAGGGGGCTGTCCGGGTGAAAATAAGGGTATGTCCGGGTTAAGCTCTGAAGCCTGACAACCCCTTTAAAGGGCTGGTTGGTGTCTTTTAGAAACCTATTGACAGAGAGGCAGGAAGCCCACTGGGAATTCTATGTTCCCTATTATGGCCGCTCGGTAATTCCTGATCTTTTCTGATGCCAAGTGGCAATTTTATTCTGAACATGCCTGGTAGATTGCTATTTAAGGTGTATTAATAATTTCATCAAAGTAGTTCCTGGGGATGAATAAAAGATTAAGGCCCTGATTTACCAACAAGGGACAATTTAAAGTTTGTCTTCAAATTTGTCTATTTGTGTAAAGGTAACAGTTTTCAAATGTATAAAAGTGGCGCACAGCGCTTGTTTACTTTGGCTCAGGCAAAACCACATTTGACTTATTTTCACCTACCACCTCTACAGCAGGTCGAGAGTGGAGCGTAGCTTAGACCATTTTTGGAGACTTTGTCCTCTTGTCTTTGGATGACATCCATATGCTGTCTGCATATTTTACGGACATGTAGAAATGAATGGGTCAGTGTGCGATGTGCAGATCAGACGTGTACACAAACGACTCGTGTGCATGAGGCCTAAATCGGGGCCTAAATATTTCTAATGCGAATCGTGCCATGAGCTATACAGATTTTTATAAAAGCAAGCCTTACATATCTTAAGAAGAATCTATAACTTGCAGGTGAAAGGTGGCCCTGGGTCTGACACTATGAGACGGGTGTTGAATGGGTTATGTCAAGCAGTCGGGGATTGGCATGTGAGGCATGAAGATTGTGTTACAAGCACTTGTCACCATTATACCAGCTGTTGCCTTCCCTCCTCAGGGCGAGGCTAAATGTGTGAGAGGGACTCTGATACTGAGTCGATTATTTGCAAAACTGATCTTCAAGTCCACAGCAGCCATCTCTACCTGTGTGGATGATGTGAAGTGGTGCCATATACAGCCAGTATCCTTCCATTCTTAGGGTGTTTGACATGAATTTAGAGCATGGACCATCTATGACTGGTAATGTCTAGTGTACTGCCCGGACTGTGGAGTAGAAGCCATGTATTCCCTGGTTCTGTGGGTCAACTGTCAGTAAGTTATTGGATTGCCTGAAAGGTGGCGTTTTATTGTATTTTTTTTAACCTGTAGAAACAAACATGATATTTTGGATCTGTGGACTGAGGTGTTTTTATGGAATGGTCTTAGCGGCTGTCTGTGTACTGCCACGTACCGGCTGAAATGCAATATCCTATTTATTCCTGTCCATTACTGTGCAAAGTTCTTGTTGTAAATGACCACTAGCCACATTCATGTGTGTGTTGTTTGTTTTTTGTTTTTTTTTGTTTTTTTCTTTTTTTTCTTTTAAGTTTATGTTCATACGTGGCTTAAGCACTGCAGGTTTTCCACTGCAGAATTGCAACGTCCCCAGCGTATTAAGGTAGTGGCAACATGGATGAGATTTTAGAAAATCTCATCCTTTTTATCTATTTCCATGCAGGACTTTTTCTACTGTCATAAATAACAGATCTCAGACGGAACTGCCAAAAACGGATGCAAAATTTTCCTTTTTGTTTTCTGTTGTTCTGACGGATTAGAGGAACGGAAAACAGAATGGTGATGTGAACGTACACTTAGGGCTCATTCACACGACTTTATGAATGAGTCTCATTAATTTCAACAGGGCCGCAAAAGATGCCACACTGATCATATAATACACAGCAATAATTGTGTATTGGATTGTATTATACCTGTGAGTATTACACTGACCGGTATTATTATACCTCTGGCTGCCATTGCTACCCAGCGGTCCCTCGTGACATATCTATTGTCAGCAGCATGTCAGAGTTATTGGATTGAGATAACTACTGCTGTGGGACCCTGGATGTCATGTGACAGTTAGTCCTCCATGATTGCGTGGACATGGCTCCTGTGCTCGTGCAGACACCTTGCTGTACACATACAAGAAACTGAAAACATTCCCTCATGTATGTTTGTGAAAATGTAGGACAGGTTAAAGGGATAGTTCACGTTGGAAAGGCTCATTTTGTTATTCGGTACCCCAGTGATAATTGGAGCACAGCTTGTTTGGGCTGCCAGTGTAATGTATGGACAGGCTGGGGCCTCCACATGAAGGGAACTTCTTATTATATGAACTGAATTTTGACAAGATGCACTTCATAAAAGGCCAAGCACCCCTGTCAAAAGCTTTTCCTGGATCTGTACCGAATAATAGTAAGGGGGGGAGGGAGGGGGAGGGTTATGATTTTGGGCAAAGGACATACTGCAGCATTAAAACCTTTAGAAGTGTTGTCCCTTCCCTCTCTACCTGGCACAAACCCTGTCTGGTCAGGGTGAATGACATTCGGTAGTAATGTTTGGAGTCTATGGGGGAGATCTATCACACTGGTGTAAAGGAAAACTGGCTTAGTTGTCCATAGCAACCAATCAGATTCTACCTTTCATTTTGGAGACCTCCTTTGGAAAATGAAAGGTGGAATCTGATTGGTTGCAAAGAGCAACATTGGATGATAAATTAGAGGGATCTTTCGCCTGTTTGTGGATCAAGGGGATATGTGGAGGAGAAAAGGACATAATTGTAATGAATAATTAGGAGATTGAGTGTCTTGAAAGGAGGAATAATACAACAAGGGAAGGCCATCTGGGTCGGGTGCTTTCCCCTTCAAAGTTTGATTAAATAGTCACCACCTCTATTTCTTTTGATTCATTTTAATAGAAGGGTGAATTGGGCAGAAAGCAGCTGTATAAAATGGTAAGATATATTATATATTATATTTTTATTTTTTTAAATAAATACATTGTTAATAGCGTATTGCATAACTAAAAATACTTGTTATCCTGGCATGTGAAATCATCTTGCATACTAAGGGCTCATTCAGACGGCCGTAGTGCTTTGCGGATCTGCAAAACACGGATACCGGCCGTGTGCGTTCCGCAAGTTGCTGACCGCACATGGCCGCAACCATTTCATCATTCTTATGGGCTCCTCCCTCTCCATTTTCTGAAAAGGAGTGATGAAGGCAGGAGTGGTGGGGCCAGCAGGTCCTCCACATTTTCTTCATTTGCGCCTGTTTTCGGGTGCAAATTAAGGGCTCATGCATACAAATGTATTTTATTTCCGTGTCTGTTCTGGTGTTTTTGCGGACCGTATGCGGAACCATTCACTTCCGTTTTTTTTTTTTTGTGGACCCATTGAAGTTACTCCATGTGTCCTTATTTCCGTTCTGCAAAAAAAATAGAACATGTCCTATTATTGTCCGCATTATGGACAAGGATAGTACTGTTCTGTTCCGCAAAATACAGAATGCACACGGATGTCATCCGTATTTTTTGCGGACTGCAAAATACATATGGTTATGTGCTCCAAGCTGCCATAGGCTTCATTCTGGCACACGGACAGCCAGCGGATGCGCCTAATTGATGACCAGACCTGCGCCTCTTCAGAAATGAATCGCATCCTCCGGCAGTGCGGGATATTTCAAAGACTAATGTAGAATGCTGGTCTTTGATAAACCCCCACCCCATGCGTGAAACGAGCCTAATACAAATGTTGGAATTTGCCCTAAATTTGTGCAATTTTGCAATAATAAATGTAGCGTTTTTCTCCTTGGAGACATAGTTAGGGTCACATTGTAACCAGAGCAAAGGAAAATGGCACCTTTTTTACGCAAATCTAAGTCCTGTATTGAAATATGCACCAGATTGAGGTGATTGGAGTGCTCACCACATCTCTGTGAGAAGGTAGGATTGGAGTATCTTATGAAGGATCAGACTTTAGCTGTGAAAACACTTAGACCTGAATAGGACCTGTAGATTTTTTTTTTAAAATCAAGACTGTTTGCAAAGCAAACCGTACCCACGCTTCGGTTGGCATGAAACCAGCCTGACGTGGCCGCGCCTGCCCATTGCATCCAATGGCTGCCGGTTTCTTGGTAAAATCATGTGCCCATTGGCCTGCACAGGCGGGCATAGCTTACACTTTTCAATGGCATATTGGCCTTGGAGCTTCCCTTTTAATTCACGGTGATCTTCTCATGTCCTGTTTCTCCATGCTTGGCTGCAGTACGCTCTGCACAAATGTGCTTTCCCAGCAGCTAAATGGCAGTGCATTGTATTTAGATGTTGGCACCACTTGGTTTATGTTTGTTCTGAAAACTCTGGCAGCTGATGTCCCTGATTCAGATCAATATGAGGGAACAGTTGTGTCCTTGTGTCCAAGCGTCCCCCTGCAAGCTGATAAATCAGTCATGCGATGACCATTGATTGGCATGGAATGCTGGGAAAAGGCCATTTACCACACTTTCCTGTCAGTTCTGGGGACAGAATGCTAGAGCGTGGGTCCTACAACCCAGCGATACGTGCTTCCTTTTTATCTTCTCATTCTGGTCCTACTTGATCCAAAGGTCCACAATTTTTGCACTGCAGGATCCTGCTGGGAGTCATGTCTGCCATTATGTATTAGCATCTCTACCAGAACAGTCTTTTAGTTTACTCTTCTTTTTCCTGGTTGTTCCTTAACTTGAGGGTCATCATGAGGGAGGGAGAAGAAGAATTGCCATTTGTGGGAGTACTTGGACAGGCCCTGTGCACAAATCCGTTGGGTCTGCTATTGCCAGAAATATTCCCAGCTGAGCCGGGACCTGTGAAGATGCAGCTTGTAAATCATCTCATTTCAACTGGAGTAAGTAGTTGTGTGATATAAAGCGGGTATAACCATATTTGTGTCGAGCGGCATAATGAAATACGTGACTGAGGTTTGATATCAGCTAAAGGAGTGAACTGAACCTTTCTTCAGATGGTTCTAGAGGCTCTTCTAGATTGCTTCTTGATCCAAGGATTTCTACTAAGACAGCAATACTTGTAAAACCTTGCATTTCTGTGCTGCTATATTTCTTCAGTGCTTTAAATCAAGTTGCTTGTAATATTATTATATCAATACAACTGAGATATCCTGTCCAGTCTCAAGTGAAACCTCATGTAAAAGAAGTGACAAGTTTCACCAGTGACCCACATGTTCATACATGGTCTCTTGGTGAACATCACTTGCTTACTTTTCATCCAGTTTTTAGTGGAAATATTTCCTATTCATAGTGACGCGTCTTTTAACCCATTTATACATTTGTATATGTTACGTACTGCTGCTAATGAAGTGCACATTCAACTGCTTGTATGCCATCACTGGAAAGTAGCAGTATAATGTATATATGACGGTAGGACTATGCTGAAAATGGGTGCTTAGGGCTTGTTCACATTAGCATTGGGTTTTCTGAATTTCTTTTTCGTCAGAGGAACCAGTTTTATTCCCAGTGTATTTGAATGGGTTATTTTGAGCAACGATTGCGCTCAGATTGTGTTCATTCTTTCAGGTTTCTGTTATTTTTTAGAAAGTCTGCTGCACTTTTTTTTTTCTGTTTGAAAAAAATAAATAAAGCTTTTCGATTTTAGTTTTGTTTAACATTTTAGTCCATGGATTATGGATAGAAACGGAAGAGGTTTTGTTTAACAGATCCTCTGACGGAACAGAAATACGGCAAACACGAATATGACCTGAACAAGCCCTTATCAGCAAAAATTTACTGCAAATTTATGTGCAGTTTGTCTAACTGTTCAGTAAAGTTGCACGTGATTCCTTTCTTTATAGTATAAGACAGTAAAGATAGGTGGGCACATTTACATTTAGATGTTGCACTGTTGCATGCAGTCTCATTACTTCTGACCACACCCGTTCTAAGTGACGTCATGGGCTACTATGACAAATAAAAGGAATGTAAAAAATTTCTGTAAAACAAGACAAATTATGGTAAATGCTGCATAAAGACACGTGTCAGATTATGATCCCATTCAAGTGAATTAAAGTACAGTGTTGAAAAGTACAAAGGGATATCTGGACGAGCGTAAACGGCGAAAAAGGCCGCAGCTCTTCAAACAACTGATCGGCAAGGTTGTCAAGAGTCCATCCCGCTTGGATGTAATATTGTTGGCCTATCCAGAAGAATCTTTGTCCGCTACAGCTGCTGCTTTTGGTAAACTCATTTGACGAAATTTAGTATTTTGATATCTTTAATTGGAGTGTAAAAGTATTGGGCATGTTAGGTGTTAACACAAGCCTGGGCCTTCATTCAGAGGTGACAGCAACTTACAGTATCTCTCTACATACAGAAATAGGCCGATTGCTAGGTTTGCATTTTTAGCGAGTCTGGAGAGATGCCGGCTATTTTGTGTGGGACTGGCTTACAGATGGCTGGATAAAGGGGCTCATAGACTTTAAGATAATTCGACCTGCAAAGTAGTGGTCAGAGCCGTAATCTTTGCTTTGAGGATCTCTTTGATCCAGAGCCATGGAAAACCTTTCCATTGGTCTTATGCTGCTTTTACACACAGCCATCGAGCTCGCAATTGTCGGGAAGGAAGAGTTCACCTGCTTGTGGGTGAAGAGCTGCGTTTACATGCATTCATTCCCTCCACAGTATGAAGGCGAACTATGGTTACTGCGATCACCCCTCCACATGCAGCCACACCAGATAGCAGGCGATTGTTGGGAAGGAGGCGTTCCTTCCCGGCAGTTGCCTGCTCGTAAGTGAAGGAGACCGCTGCTATTACGTACAGCAATCTCCTTCACAGTATGCGGAGGAGCGATCTCTATGCCACTACTCTTCCCCATACAGACACATTGTTTGCCGGCAGCGGAGCGTGTTTAGCCTGCACTTTTGCTGCCGGCAAACAAGGATTTAGGTGCCTGCACAAACGATCCAATTAACTGACCTTTACACCGCCAGATAATCGCTAACGGGCGTTCCTATAAATGCTCGTTAGAGATTATCTGGCAGATTCTTGGCTTGTGTAAAGGGGCCCTTTAAAAATGCTGAGTTGTTACTGTAAAGATCATCTGTCACTTGCAAATGACAGCCAGTCTGCTGTCAGCATGTAGCGGAAGCTACATCTAATGAATATTAATGAGAAACTAAGTCGCCAAGTGCAAATACATTCTATAGCATTTTACAAAGATTGCTCAAAACCCATAAAACAGCAAGATTTTGATGGCAGATGCTCTTTAAGAGAAATCAATCAAAACCTTCCTTTGAGGGCTAATGGAAGATTGTGATATTGCAGAAGATGTGGCTGGGATCAGACTGATAATCTGTGGGATGAGCATTCGGGATACATTTGCAAGCAGAAACGGGTGGACCAACATTGACTAAATCGTGGACCATTTCTCTGTACCTGAAATGCATGACGTATGTGAGTCCTTGGCTTGAATTCTGTGTTAAAAGGGGTTGTCTTAGGAAGACAGTCCCCCAGATTATGTCCTGTCAGGCATAAGGAAATCAAAGAACCCTATCTGAAGAGTAGAAATGGAACGAGGGTCAGTCAGTAACTAGAGGCGTATGGACATCAATACAAACGAGCAGGTATTGAAAAAAGTCACGCTTTACTTGTAAAATGGCATATGATATGGCATCATCCAAACATGATCCTTTGTTCGATGTCATATGCCATTTTACAAGTAAAGCGTGACTTTTTTCAATACCTGCTCGTTTGTATTGCTGTCCATACGCCTCTAGTGATGAGTGACCCTCGTTCCATTTCTACTCTTCATATACAGTTTCCTTTGGTATTGGGGATACAGAGAGATGTGCACCAGTCCATATTCTAAGACAGTAGGAGAAGCTGCTGACCATTTCAAAGAACCCATGTGTCAGCCAGATTGGAGAGCCACTCGGTACATGCAGACTTCAGCCATCCATGCATTAGATGGATGACCATTCATTGAATGGCCACCACCACATTTCCTCAATAGTGACTACTGGCTAGCCCTGGCTTTCCCTGGCAAAATAGCTGTTTGAAGGGAGGTCAGGAGCCAACTGATCGCCATGGGGGCTCCTTTAAGAGGTCCTCCTCACAAGTGCCCTATGTTGGATAACGTATAGGCTGTCATGTCCTTTCTTCTGCTTTGTTTCTTAGACATAAATAAAAAGGAGAAGTGCACAATATCGTACCCAGTTCATTTCCTGCAGATTACTGCAATAGTTTCTCAGCTGATTCTCTCTCCTTGGTTCAGTTTTTGCCTCCGACACCATTGCAGATTCATTTTTTTTTTTTCCCAGTATCGATTTGTCAGTTTGTGAATAGAACATGAGAAAGGAGCACAGTCAGGTACCAGTGTTGTCCTGTATTCTGATACATATGAAATATACATAATCCACTTTTTATGTGCATAAATCATGTGTCTACTTACAGTTTTAAGATGCCTTTTTATGAGTTTGTATTTAATGCTCTAGTCACATTGACCAGGATGTTATCAGTTTTAAAATGTCTTAATAGAGACACAGACCTTTACCATTGTCTCAAAGACGTGAGGACAAGGCTGAGGGTGACATGGTGAGAGGAGAAATGTAACTGCTCAGACTATTAGTGTGATATTTCCAGTATATTATTATTTCTCTATTTTCAAAATCAAAGTTATCGTCATTTTGTTGTCAATTTGTACTCTGTTCTAAAAACAAATTGTAATCTTTTATATATGTACATTTTTTTATTTTTTTTTGCTTTTTTTTTTGTTTGTTTTTTTTAATTATTTTTTTTTTGTATATCCACGTTTGGTTTGGGATCATGCCATTTACATGCAGATTTTTTTTCTTTTTTTTTCTTCAGCAGCCAGACAAGGGGGATTTGAGTAGCCTGAGTCTCCCCCCAAGTGCACTCCATGGCGGTTCAGAGGGGAACATCAGCCTGGAAGTCCCTGAAGGGGCACCAGATCCACAGCGCACCAAAGCCGCAATGGACCATTTACATCAAAAGATCCTCAAGATAACGGAACAGATTAAGATTGAGCAGGAGGCTCGAGATGACAACGTTGCAGAGTATCTCAAGTTGGCGAATAATGCAGACCGGCAACAAGCTTACCGTATCAAACAGGTATTGTCCTAACATTTTCTAAGATTGAAGTACTTTGCATTAGCCTTTGGGTATTTAAAGGCTCCTTCTCTCTAACTTCAGCCTAGTTCTTACAAACCAGCAATGTTCTTTACATCCTATCATAGGAGAAATGTAGAGAAACACAACATAAGGTAAACTTTAATGGACCATTCTGTTCTGTGCACCTAGGCACATGAACAGCAATTTCTATTGATGGCGGGCCAGGGCAGAGGGTGGTTCTGCGCATAAAGCAAGGTTCGAACTCATAATGCAGGTGCAGGATTTCAGGGCCAGACTCGATGATGCAGGAGAATCCTGGCCTTCTCAATCAATTAAGAAGTTATGGTGCACCAAGCAGCTTAGACCTGCGCTTGTTGCACTTGAGTGCGAATTTGATTTTGGTGCTCCAAAATAAAACTTGATTGAGTGATAAATTCTTATTTTAGTTTGTTAATTTTAGTAGAGGAACAAGTGGAATTGCTTTTATAGGGGGGTCTCCATGTACCTATATTCTTTAAAAAGTATAATTGAGCAATAGGAAATAAATAAAAGCTTATTTAAATGGGTTATCCCACAAATTAAAAAACTAATATCTGGAGTGCTGGACACCACTATTTTAAATATATCGACCCCAAAAAAACTACAGACTCATTTTCACCTTTCCTCTCTTTTTTCACTCGCATATCTGGAGCACCTGTCTCTCTCCTTTCTGTGGGCAGGCAGTAGCATGTGACAGTCAGGCATCTGCATCTCCCAGGAGTGCATTTCAGGCAGCTCTTGTTAAACCCTTTCTCCTGGGCATAGATAATGGTCCCTCACACACAGCCCCAGCGATTTCACTTATAAATTGCACTACAGTATGCAATGCCCACCCCCAACTTTCCCTCTCCACTGTCTAGAGAGATATACGGTAGTTATATATCTCCATGAATTTAAAAGTATGGACAAATGAAGGAATAATGCCTGGTTTGATTCACCTGCTTTGCTATGAGATCCCTACACTGGCACTGACAGGAGAGAAAGGGAGCATGGAAGATACTGTGCATGTTGGTCCACTGCTGAATGCAGGAGAGGGTGGAACAGAATTTTGGCCACAGGAGAAACGGCATGATGCGTTACTAGAGAGGAAAATGTACATAAAAAAATATATATATATTTTTATTGCATGTATATTCCAATAATACTTTACTTGAAATGCCTTAGTAATACTTTTCATGGGATAACCCCTTTAAATGGGTATTCTGGTTATAGAAAGGTATCCTCAATTCATAGGTTAGGGGAAAACTATTAGTTCTGTGGGGTTCCTGTAAGCGACTATCTCTGTAACTCCCATAGAAATGAATGGAGCAGGTGTGTGCGCATGCCCAACCAGCCACTCTGTTCATCTCAGGGGGCTCCACAGGGTCCCTTTCTTATGATCAGTGGGGGTCACCGCGCTGTGACTCCCACAGATCTAATAGTTGGGTGCTAACTTTACATAACTGGAATACCTCTTAAGTCATGCCAGACCTCTTGTCCATCTTTTGTCCTCTCATCAGTGATTATTCAGCTTTGAGCTGACAGACCTTAGTAATCTGTGACTAATTGCTGGACACATGCTGCCTAACTACTGGATTTAATGCTCTCGTTCTCACATTGCAAGATATCATGGTGCAAAGGAAAGGGCAACTTGACAGCAGTAAGATCACATCATTCCCCATCTCAACCTGTTTTAATAATAATAATACATTTTGGTTGGGATCTTTTTTAAGGCTGGAGCTCCAGAGAGATGCTGAATTGCATGGCATCATAGTATTACCATGACTTGTATGACCACTTCTATTCACATTTATTTACTCCTTTGTTCTTTTCCACTGTAGGTTTTTGAAAAAAAGAACCAGAAATCTGCACAGACCATTGCCCAGTTGCACAAGAAGTTAGAACATTATCACAAGAAACTGAAGGAGATTGAACAAAATGGTATATCTCGACAGCCAAAGGATGTCTTGAGGGACATGCAGCAAGGGCTAAAAGACGTGAGAGCAAATATGCGAGCAGGCATTAGTGGCTTCAGTGGAGGAGTGGTGGAAGGTGTCAAGGGAGGCCTTTCTGGCCTATCTCAGGTCACCCATACAGCTGTAGTGTCAAAGCCTAGAGAGTTTGCCAGTCTCATCCGAAACAAATTTGGGAGTGCTGACAATATCCCACACCTTAAAGATGGTATGGAAGAAGATGGGGACGGTCAGGGGGGCTCAAGGGCACTAAGTGGCAGTGCAACCTTGGCACCAAGCCCCAAATATGGGAGTGATGATGAGTGCTCTAGTGCTACTTCTGGGTCAGCTGGTGCAGGAAGTAACTCTGGGGCTGGCCCCGCAGGACCTGGCAGCCCAAGGTCCAACACTCTAGATGGACATCATCATAGTCACCATGGAGGCTTTGATGCTATTCTAGAGGAATTATGTGAAATCAAAGAAGGACAGAGCCACCTTGAAGATTCCATGGAAGACTTGAAATCACAGCTCCAGAGAGATTACAGCTATATGACACAATGTCTTCAAGAGGAACGTTACAGGTTAGTGCTAAATTGAATATAGGCACAAATAATGTCTGTGTTTATAAAAGATGTTCATGTTTCATGGGGGAGTTTCAGTGAACACGGTATCATTGTATCATATTATGTAAAAAAAGTACAGAAATAAAATTAGACTTTACAAGGGTTGTCCCACAAAGAACCTGTATCACCTGGGGGCCTCACTGTTAGGACCCTCAACAATCGCTAGAGCAAACAGGGGCACAGAAAGAAAAATGAATTCATGATTAAGCAATACCGGGGGCATGTAAGTAACGCTATGTCTTTAGTTAATTTTTTTTTGGGGGGTTCAAAGGTCCTCTTTAAAGGAAGTAACTAAGAAGGCCAAACAGCAGATGGCACTAAACGGATACATTGCAATTACAAAAGTATTCAGATCTAAGTGCTGGTTTGAAAAAGTAGAATATTTTTCATGGGGCAACCCCTGTAATAATTGTGGCTCATCCGACAGCAGCAGGGGGCTATATTAATGCCCTTTTCACACTGGCGAGAATTCTGTGCGGGTGCAATGCGTGAGGTGAACACTTTGCACCCGCGCTGAATCCGTACCTATTCATTTCAATGGGGCTGTGCAGATGAGCAGTGATTTTCCCGCATCACTTGTGCGTTGCGTGAAAATCGCAGCATGTTATATATTCAGCATTTTTAACGCAATGCAGGACCCATAGAAATTAATGGGGCTGCGTGAAAATCGCAAGCTTCTGCAAGCATGTACGGATTTGGTACGATTTTCACGCATGGTTACTAGGAGATTATGGGGATGAGCAACCCCGGACCCCATTAAAGTCTTTTCACTGTATTATTTTCCCTTATAACATTGTTATATGGGAAAATAATAGCATTCTTAATACAGAATGCTTTGTAAAATGTGCCTTGAGGGGTTAAAAAATAACAAAAATTAACTCTCCTCATCTACTTGATCGCACAGCCTGCATCATCTTCTTTCTTTTTCTTTCAGGACCTGCAAAAGGACCTTTTGATGATGTAAGATCCTTCTATTTTCATTCAGCAGGACCTGCGCTGACGTCACCACACTCACCACGTGGCAAGCGCGATTACGTCATCAAAGGTCCTTTTGCAGTTCCTGAAAGAAGATGATGCCGGCTGCGCGATCAAGTGGATGAGGCAAATTATGTTTTTTTTTTTTTTTTAACCCTCAATTGACATTATACTTAGCATTCTTTAATACAGAATGCTATTATAACCATGTTATAATGGAAAATAATAAAATCTACAGAACACCAAACCCGAGCTTCAGTGAAGAATCCTGGGTTCGGGTCTGGGTACCACATTCAGTTTTTCTCACGCGCGTGCAAAACGCATTGCACCCGCACAGAAAAAACTGAACAACGGAACGCAATCGCAGACAAAACTGACTGCAATTGCGTGCCTACTTGCGCGGGTTTCCTGCAATGCACCCTGAACGCATCCGGCCCTCACCCGCGATGCCCATATGAAAGAGGCTTAAGACTGGTATGTTAAAGGGGTTTTCCAGGCTTCTTATATTGATGACCGATCATCAATATCCAATCGTACCTCTGCTGATCAGCTGTTCCATGCAGACTCTGACACCAAAACCAGCACTTTGAAAGGTGCTTCCAGCTTTGTCTGGTGGTGTCTGTGCTTTAGTCTTGTTACACATGTTAAATACATAATTGAAATATCCAGTATGTGCATAAACCGTTTTTATTAAGATTTTTTTTATTTAAAAAAAGGATACAGATTAAATAATATACAATTGCATGTCAAGAATTAAGACACCTTATACAAATACATATTCACGTCAGACACATAACTTCAGAAATGAGTCCAGAGGATATGTACAAATCATAAAAACAAGTCTAGATATTTAGTGTAACCTGTACTTGGAAAAAAAAAGGGCACAGAGGGGAGAAGAGACATATAAGAAAGCAAACAATGTATAAATGTATGGGGGAAGGAAGGAAAGGTGTGGGAACGGCCAGGAAGGAGCCTTCTGCCCATCGCCTACAGGGCAAACAGAAATGGGCACAGAGAAATCGTATCAGTATGATATGCTAAAGGTTCAGTTGCCAACCAATGTAGCAAACTCTGCAGAGTCCATAAAACTATTCCAGGTAAACCACGTTCCAGACAATGCATTGAGGTGCCGTCATGGTCCTCCGCCAATAGCTGTGCCATTCTCCTAATGTAATACAATTTGAGCATTTGTATTTTTAATGAGAGTGCAGTGTTGGCATTTGATGCATATTCTACTTGGACTATTAAGAGCATAAGCCATGGATAAAATAATCAAATAAGTCAAATAGTCAAATAATTTTGTGAATTATCGTCCATCCGAAAAATTTCACTTGCCTTTCCAGGTAAGATAGAAATGTTTAGTCAAGACTTGCTTAAATAGGTATATTTATTCTGCAAGAGGTAGCAGGTGTGCTCAGACCCTAGTGCCGCAGGCTTCTTCCACAGAATAAGATGCCCATGTTAAAAATACCACATGGTAGGCACAGGACAATGTTTTCATGTTTGGCTTTGCGGTCTAAAAATGTTTAAGAGATTTTCTGTGACTTTGAGATTAATGATGCTAGTACTGCAGTTCTTTGCAGCTCTTGAATGGCGCAGAGTTGTAATACTGGTACAACATAGATAGTCTGTGGCTGCTGGCTTTCCCCAGCTCTCGGTGGGCATGGTTTTGACATTTGAATTTTTTTTTACAGGGTGGACAATCCATTTAAAGGGGGTCAAATGGACATTTGGGTTTACCACCATAATCAGCACAATAAAAGGGCCCCTTCATTATTTACACAGACACAGCAGCTCATTCTGTTCATTCCTAATCAAGTGACTGAGACAAGATTCAGTACTAGGTGTAGCACGCATGCAGACTATATGATGTGTCTGTTTAAGCAATGAAAAAAGAGGTCAGACTCCAACTAATCAAAGTTAGTCCCAAAGTACCTTTTAAGAACCAGCAGCACCTTTTGGGCTGAGGCAGAGCTGAATAGAGATGGACAGTAGAGCCAAGGGATGTTTCAGCTGGTCTGCAGCCTGGGATCTACACTACCTACTGTAATCACAGGCTCTGAGCTGTGTAAGGTATGACATGTCTACAGTGTGTACCTGTAATGGGGCAATATAGGACTTTCTCTCAACTAATTTTTGTGTAGTCATCTGTAGAACTGGGGAAGTGTTTTCTGTAATACAGATTAGAGCAGGCATGCTCAACCTGCGGCCCTCCAGCTGTTGCAAAACTGCAACTCCCCACCATGCCCTGCTGTAGGCTGATAGCTGTAAGCTGTTCGGGCATGCTGGGAGTTGTAGTTTTGCAACAGCTGGAGGGCCGCAGGTTGAGCATGCCTGGATTAGAGTATTGGTTGCGAACCCATAATGTTTGTGGGGAGCTCCCAACTCTCCTCCAGAAGATGTCAGATGGGCGGTTGGGGAGAAGGATCGGGCACTTTGAATTTTACCGCTCAATCATTTTGTTCCCAAGGGATATCAATCGCCACCAAAGGTGCCTGGCAGCAGTATTTTCCTCTCTCCCTATTCAAATACATACTTTTAAAGGTGTAGGGGCGCCTTAAGAAAAATTGTCTGAATTTTATAGTTTCATAAAACGTTTAAATACAAGACAACGCAAAGTTATTCTCCAAGTTCTTCCCTGCTTTACTGTTATGTGGTTGTACTTCTGTATTACCCTATTATTTCTGATATAGGACAACACCTTTTATGGTAAAAGGGGACCCTGTGAATAGTTTCATGAAAGAAGTCTTGAATGTTTTATCTGCAGTATTTCATTCCATATAGGTATGAGCGCTTGGAAGAGCAGCTGAATGACCTGACAGAGCTTCATCAAAATGAAATGACATTGCTTAAGCAAGAACTGGCCAGCATGGAGGAGAAAGTTGCATATCAGTCATATGAGCGGGCTAGGGACATTCAGGTACAGATAAGTGACACTACAGTATGTAACTGAATGCTATATCCAGTTGTACACTGAAACTTTTCCAAAAGACCACCTCTTAGAGAAGACCATGCTTTTTTTCTAGAGCAGATCTCCTGGCACAGATTTTCAGTTCCACCATATACTATTCACACTGGCCATCTTCTTAGTGAGGGTCGCTTCCATATCCAGACCTGATTTTCAGTTTCACCATATACTGTCCATACTGGTCATCTTCTCTGAGAAGATCACTCCTTTATCCAGACCAGATTTCCTTGCAAAGGTTTTCAGTTGTATCATTCACTATTCATACTGGTCATCTTATTAGAGAGGATCACTCCCATGTCCAGATCAGATTTCATTATGGCTATATATCCATACTCTTCATTATCCAAACAGTGTCCTTACGGCATACAATTACATACATATGGGCCTTACATTCTTAATCAGAACAGAACTTTATCCCACCTTGACCTTACAGAAGCCATAAAGTCCAAGAGAGAGCAACAAGCTATAAGTTCAAAAAAGATATATTGGTAACTATGCTTGCTGAGGTCACCTTTGGTTGAAAGCCTCTCTTTCACTTACCGTATGCATTGCAGCTTCTGATCATACACCTTTAATGGCAGTGTGTACAGAGCCTTCAACCTCTAGGCTTGTAGGTGATTATTAATATTATCATGATTTGGTAGACTTTGGTATTGGCTTATGCAAAAGTAGCAAACATTTCCTATGTGGTGAAAAAATTCTCAAGAATATGTACTAAGATATATATTTTTTCCAGTTCTAGAAAAAAAAAAATCGCATTAACTGCAGAACAAACAGAAACGTACCTGGTACCCTCCTTTTCATCTCTTTAGCTGGTCCACCAATTCTCAGGCTTCTCTTCATCAATTCAAGATAGTTGCTTCTCAAGACTGCCTGATGCAATCTATGCATTTGGTAGACCGAGACCCTTCCTGCTGCCCTCAGATTGACCAGCGCTGCCCACGTGAGCGGTGCTGATCAATCAAAGATCAGGGCTGGACAAGCAGGAAATGCTTTGGACTACCAAATGCTTGTATATCAGTCTCAGAAGCGGTGGGGCCATCTTGGATGGCAGAAGAGGAGCCCACAAATTCGCAGATCTGCAGCTGAAAAGATGAAAAGGAGGGCCACAGGTAAGGCTCCATTCACACATCTGTAATTCCATTTCGCATTTTGCGGAACGGAATTGCGGACCCATACATTTCTATGGGGCCGCACGACGTGCGGCCCCAATCCGGAATTGTGGACCCGCAATTCCGATCCTGAAAAAAATAGAACCCGTCCTATTCTTGTCCGCAATAGCGGAACACACATTGCCGCTTTCCGTGTTTTTTGTGGTTCCGCAAAACACACTTGGATGTGTGAATGGACCCTAAGTGTTCTGTTTGCTCCCCAGTTAATGGGTTTTTGTTTTTCATGAACCGGAGGGTAATTTTAAAGGTCACTCAATAGGGGCTGTTGTATCACAGGCTGGATGGGGTTATTTAGATTATATGTTTTCTAGTACCAGCTTTACAAAATCTATATGGGAATGAATGTGAATTGTATGAAACTGCTTTAAAATAGGGCGGTGTGTTATTTAGAAGGGTTCCTCTGGGCTAAAGAACAGCACCACGCCTGTCCATGGCGTGTATCTGGTATTGCAGTTTAGTGCCACTGAAGTGAATAGGGCTTAGCTGTAATACCATGCACAACCCATGGATAGGTGTGATGTTGTTTTTGGAAGAAAGCACCCATCTTGTTGTAGTCCTGGAGAACCCCTTTAATGGAGAACCCCTCTCTTAATTAGTCTTTTCTTTTGTAATTTCAGGAAGCCGTGGAGTCTTGCCTCACCCGTATTACTAAGCTAGAGTTACAGCAACAGCAGCAACAGGTTGTCCAGCTGGAAGGTGTGGAAAATGCTAATGCTCGGGCTTTGCTAGGAAAGTTCATCAACGTGCTACTAGCTCTCATGGCCGTTTTGCTAGTCTTTGTTTCTACAGCTGCCAGTTTTATAACCCCACTGGTTAAAACCCGGGTACGCCTTTTGTCCTCCCTGCTCTTTTTGCTCTCCCTGCTGACACTGTGGAGACACTGGGACTGTGTTACTTACTTTCTGGAACATTTTCTCCTGCCCAGTTGATTTCTTACTCTATGTATCTCACCTGCATCCATGTCCCCTCTCTACACATCCGAGAGGGAGACTTACCTTGGCAGAAGATGATGCCCAATTCCTTCTATACACATATTTATCTGGATGCATCTGTTTATGCATATATTGATATATCTCTGTAGAGCTTTTCTTTTTACAGTGGGCAGCTATTTGCCACTAATATCCCAACCCCCCGATATGAGGATGGAAGAATCACTTGAAAATTAGCTTTGTTCTAGGCTGTTGCTTCGCGGGGGCGTGGAGTACTAGTGGTGGCGATATGCAACAGCTTACTTATAAGCGGTTGCTACACAGGTTATGGAGTATCAGCGGTGAATGTATATGACAGGACGTTCATCTCTACAAGACATGAAGACGTGATATGTGTACATATGGTACGAGGCTCTGTGTTGTTATACGTAGGAATCTGGAGATGGAGGAAAAGCAATAGATGGCAATACAAATATGGACAAATTATTTGTGATACAGAGAAGGAGAGCCATGTGTTGTGAATGTGAGAGATACTCTGTATTTCTCGAATTTTGATTAGGAAGGTTTATTTAGGTTAATTTGATTAACTAGGTACCAAAACCATTGGTAGAAATAGACTTACTTGGAGTGTGAGGAGCAGAGTGGTGATGGGTTACCCGTCTTTTCTTATTTACCCTTCTATGGTTCCCTCATTTTAAAGGAACCATCTTGGGGGTGGGTGCTGTAGGACCAGCAGTTCTAACATTTACAGTAAACTGTTTACATAAGGACAGGAAGGAGGAGACACATTTTATTTCAAGAAGTATTCTAATTATAATGCAATAACTTGACGTGCCTGGCAGGTCACACATTTGGTAGTGCTTTACCGCCCTCTTATCGGCCTCTGCCATAGCCAGTTATGAAGTTGCCAGGCCATAACTCTTAGAGTTCAGTATTTATGGGAAGGCCCGTGGATTAAATTACATTTCATGTATTTATTTATCCCTGACTCAAATTTGCATTTATGCAAATTAGAATATTGTATATTTATTTATTTATTTATTTATTGCAGGTCAAAGTGTACTTACATCCAATACAGAGAGAGGCAGGTTATAGGCAGTATTCCCCTATACATTTGCTGTGAATCTGGAGGAGTAATATTGGTTCAGCATACAGGGGCTGCGTCCACTGTGACTAGTGGTCATTTTTGAGCAGCCTTTTTTGACTATTACAGATTTATTTGTAGGTTTTTGTTTATTGTATTTTTTTTTTAGTTTGCTGTAATGCATTAACAAATGTACAAGCGAAAAGGGTTGAAAACTTTGGAGATAGCCAAATAATTGTCAACATAGACACTCCATGTCACATGTACGAGATTGTTTTATTTCACGTGTTTTAGATTCTATTTTTTACCAGAAGTATTACATGTATATATTAGGTCTTCCTTTAAAGTTATGTGTACATATCACAACTCTTACTGTCTCTGGCAAAATAGAGATTTTTTTTTTTGTGCATTTTGGTAACATTTGGGACAAAAACTTTCATTTTTCCCTAGCCCCTTCTACTGTTGTATGTAACAGCGCTATCACAAAGCAGGGTTTGTGTGTTACATTCTCTTGCTTTTGTGTGAAAATAAAATTTACACATTTAAAAGTGCAGTCTGAGTCTTAATAAAACATTCTGATGACGTAAGGCCACTTGTTTGGCCAACTTTCTCCTTATCCCCCCCCCCTTCCCCATACATATGCATGCAGGACAGAGCCTGCATGAATTCTGAATAAGGGGGAGAGCAGTAAGCCTCTGCCATACACCTCAGACAGCAGCTCTTCCTGAGATCAAAAGGTTCAGGCATGTTAAGACCCAGCTGCCTGGATCCTTATCTTCCTTTTGATATCGAGAAGGCAGATTGGAAGATTTGGCCAACATTATTCTAATGCAACTGGCAAGTTTTATTTAATGGAAGGTATCCAGAAGGTTTCTACCTCATCTTCAGACTGGGAAATTGTGACATACTGTATCTGTCCATCAAAGGTTATAACGTATGCATGGTTTATAATTATGCACAGTGGATATACAGGATGAGTAAGTCTGGACACACCTTTTTTACTGGTATAATTTGTAGAAAATCGTGTGAAAGTCTTAATTAGGAAGAAGGCTGCATTATTGTGAGGTGGAAATTTTTTTTTGCTGCCATTTTGAAATCCACCATATTGAATTCGGTTCAGGTTTTCCCAATGGGAAGGGGGTCATGTGATATATCAGTCTTGGCTAGAATAAACAAACTGGAATTTTCACATTATCTTTACCTGGTTAGGAGTTAAGTGAAGTTTAAAGTGCTTTACAAGATGTGTCCACCATTCTGTCAGATGCACATGGTTAAATGAACATGTTCCATGTTAGTTATCACCTGGGGTTCTTCAGCATGTTAAGAAATATGCAATTTGGCTCACCTGAAATGGCGAATCCTACAGAGCTGTGAAGGATCACCTGCATTTCCTCAGCGTATTTATAAAGACTGGATTAAACATTTAAAGGAGTTTTCTGAGATTTTTATACTGATGACCTATACTCAGGCTAGGTCATCAGTATCTGTTCAGTAGGGGTCCGACGCCTTTACACCAGCGTTTTTGCTGGATCCGTCATGAATCGGCATAAACGCTTCCGTTATTATAATAAAACAGTCTGCATCCGTTATGAATAGATCCGGTTGTATTATGTATTGTGTCAGAGAAAACTGATCTGTCCCCATTGACTTACATTGTGTGTCATGACTGATCCGACTTGCTCCACATCACATTGCGGACAGAAAAAGAGGCCCCCATGGGGCCTCCTACCTGCAAATTGAACTAACCATTAAAACCATCCCGACACGTGCGATACATGTATGAGTTCCTGACACTTGTAATGGTATGGTGCACTGATCGGGCGGTCACAGAAGTGCGCTCGCTCAGTCAGTAGCAGGGGCATGGCTGTTACAGCAAGGGCCCAGCCATTAGTATCTGTTGGCATCTGTGAAAACTCTGATGCTAGTGGATTAACCCCTTGGATGCTGCAGTCATCTGCAACACCTGTGGTGTCAAAATGCTTACTCTACAGCTTGATAAATAGGGGTGTAGTTTCTAAAATAGGGTCACTTATTGGGTGTTTCCACTGTACAGGTATCTCAGGGGCACTGCAAATGTGATGAGCACCCGAAAATCATTCTAGAAAAATCTCAGCTCCAAAAGCCAAATGGTGCTCCTTCCCTTCTGAGCTCTGTCATATGCCCACACAGCAGCTTACCCCCACACTTATGGCATTTATGTACCCAGTAGAACCCGCCTATTAATAAAAGTAGTGTGGTGTGAGTCTCTGATGGTTTCAGATGGGCACAACATATTGGGCACTGAAATGCCATATCTATGGAAAATTTGCAACTTTCTGCCGTGCATTCATTTCTGCAAAATAGAAATAAAAGGATATACCACCGGCGCTAATTACAGTGGATAAGCAGCAGTGTCAAAAACAGCTCCGCAATCACTGTTATAAATGGGTTACACCGCGCTCAACCTAGTAAACCTGACCCCTATTAAGCTCCGGTTCTGATCGTGTAAAACCTGTCCACCTCAGTTAGAAATGACAAGATTACCTTGGTACTGATGTGTGGGATAAGGGGGACCACCTTCTCGGGCATTCCAGTATGCACGTTTTCTTCTGCACAGAGGCAAATAGAAGGTAGAATAGGCTGTGTGGAGTTCGCCCCGGCCGGTAGCGAGACTCCGCTTGTACCTACGCTCACAAGGGGAGCTGGTGACGTCACCTATGGAGCTACGGGCTGCTGTAAGCACCAAGAAACCTTGGTGCTTACAGCAGCCCGTAGCTCAATATAGTTGTGCCCATCTGAAACCATCAGAGACTCAGTTAGAAATTTTGTCATTTCTAACTGAGGTGGACAGGTTTTACACGATCAGAACCGGAGGTTAATAGGGGTCAGGTTTACTAGGCTGAGCGCGGTGTCTCCTTTCTCTTTTACAAATTATTTCTGCAAAATTACACAGTGTCAAAATACTTCACCCCTTTAAAATGGGGTCACTAATTGGCGGTTCCATTTATTTCACACCAGAGCCTATACAGTTGTCAGCACAAGATGCGTAAATCGGGACACTAGGCCTCAAATGTGAGGCCCTGTTGTATGTCCAGGCAAAAGATTAGGGCCACATATAGGGTGTTTATAAAACCAGGAAGCACGGCATAATAATAATAAGGCTTGCTTTTCACACTGGCATACAATAGACATAACACATTGGGCACTGAATTGGCATATCTGTGTAAAAAATTTCAGTTTTTACTATGTGTCAGCTTACTCTGCAAAATGCTCACTGCACTCCTTCTCCCAGGGATGTGGTTTCTACTTAAGAGACTCTGCAGTTGTCGTCCAGTGCTGTATACATCACCAAACTAGGCCTAAAATCCCATAGTGTTCTTTCTGTTGAACCCTGCTGTGCGCCCATACAGCAGTATATGACCACATATAGGTTGCCGTATTAATGAGAAAATGTTTAACAAATTGTGGGTAATTTTTATCCTCAAACCCCGTTTGAAAATGAAAAATCTGTGGCTAAAGGAACATTTTATTGGGAAAAATATAACATTTGACTTTCACAACCAAGTGTTTCGAAATCCTATGAAATGCCTGTGGGGTCAAAGTAGTGACTACATCTCCCAATAGATTCCTTGAGGGGCGAGGGTAAATTTTTTGGGGGTTTCCACTGTAGTGGTACCTCAGGGTGTCATCAAACGGGACATGGCACCTGAAAAACATTTAAAGTCTACCCTCCAAAACCATATGGCGCTCCTTCCCTACTGAACCCTGCAGTGTGCCAAGACTGCAGTTTATGACCACATATGGGGTGTTGCCGTGTTCAGGAGAAAATGGGTAACAAATTTGTGGGATGCTTTTTCTCCTGTTGCCCCTTATGAAAAAGAGTTGTTGTTTGTTTTTTTTTTTTTTTTTGTTTTTTTTACAGGTTTCTGGCCAGGAGATTGCTGTTTAAACAGGATAATCTGCTGCCCACTAGCAATGATTTTGAGTGCCACATCAATGATTCTTTTGGGGATTGGTGACACAGAGTAAAGGGAACTTGAAGGGTTTATCCAAGACAAAAAAAAATGAATACAACATGATGCAGTGTAGATGTTTATAGCATACAATTTTGTTTCCTGTTCATCTGATGTCTGGAAGTGATCTAAGATCAGCGCTTTATGCCAGCAAGATCACCACCGACTCCACAAGATCTCTGCCCACTTCCTATGCTGCCCAGCTCCATCTACAACACCCAGCACCAACTCCAGCCTCCGCTATCTGTGCCCCTATTTATCTATTCCTTCCCTGCAAGCCCACACAGAAAAGCTGCTGATGGATGGAAGAATAGGCTAATCCAAACCTGCATCAGGTGCATGAGCTGTGCTAGCAGAAAGGCGTAGATGGGGAGTGCTCTGTAGCATCGGGTGGAACAGACTGAGGTTGACGGGGTTGAGCCATAACGGGGGCATTACGCTAGTGTTGCTGATGTTGCGACCACATGAGCGCAGGGGAACATGGGAGCCAGCGACCTTACATTACCAGATGTATACACAAAACCATGAAAGCACATCACGTGACCAAGGTGGAGAACAGGCGAAGGACGCACATTTGGAAAAGCAAGTACCAGGGGCCTGGATATAGAGGGTGCAAAAGGGACCCGAAGACCCTTGTGCTGCATAAGAAGACACCGGTATTATAGAAAGTCCATGCTGGTCAAGTTACACCTTTGGCTGGAGCGATGGGGTTAGGTCAAGAATTTGGCACGAGGGGGACTGCGATTTTCAATTTTTGCCTCAGGCAGCACAAAGGCTTTGTGCTTCACTGCCCCTGGCCACAAAGCAATGAGGGAAGGAGGGCCCAAGCTGAACTCTTGCACCATGAGCCTTTAGCTACACCCCTAGTAAGTACATTACATATTTGTCAGAACTTAAAGGGGTTATCCAAAAGTAAGACAGATCTCCTAGAATGACTGACCCACGTTGGAGACATATGTACCTGGTCCCCAATGCTGCTTTTGGAGTCTGACACTCCTGGGCCAACTCTTCCTCTCACTGACGCTCTGAGATCCGCATCCCTCGAAGGGGGGGCACTCCACGGCTGCAACCAATCACAGGCTGCAGTGGTGACTTGCTCTCCTTGTGTCACATAACCAGTTGTCGTGACACAAGGGGAGCAGGTCACGTGTCCCCCCATTTACAGATGTTGATCTCAGTGCGTCTGGACGAGGAAGAGCTGGCCTGAATCCAGTGAGACCAGGTAAGTATTATCTCCACCACAAGTTAGCCACTTTGGGAGGTCTGTCTTACTCTTGGATAAACCCCTTTGGATAAAATTACTAGTAGTGGTGTGTCAGGATACTGAATACATTCATTGATTTCACATATAGTGGCATATGTTGTTGAGCGACTTCCACTGGAAAAAGCACTTTGCACTGAACTTTATTTTACTGCGCTTCTCTGTATAGAAAAGCATGGTGGACTACACTTTCTTATGCAGGGAAAAAAGTATGGTAACGTATACCAGTCCTGTGTATGTCAAATAGAAATGCTTTTGGCTTCAACTGGGTGCCTGGAGGCCTTTGAATACATTTAGTGTGTGCTCTGGTACATTTTCTAAAAGAGAGCCTTAGGACCTTGTCAAGCAAAGACAAGCTGAATGACTGCCTTTTTTTAAAGCTGCCACAAGAGAATTGGGAGAGGGCTCACGTCTGTATCTTAACGCTACCAAAGCCTGCTCTTTTCCTGCCACACAGTTGTTATAAACCTGTCAGAAGAGATGACCCAGCTCAAGAGACCTCTCAATATTCCAGGACCATCTCTGACCAGCAGGTGATCCCAGGATAAGTACTCCATGGAAGAAACAAAGAGGAGGGGGAGAAACTATAAAAATGTGGTAAAATAGTACACCCCCTCTCAATCCAGTGATACCATGAGGCCCAAATTTTTTTTTTTATAGGATTTTCATTAAACCTGATGTAAGCATACGCCCAATTTTTTTTTTTTTTTTTTTTTTTTTTTTTGTTACTGGGCAGGTGTCAGCAGCAAACCCTATCAACTAATGAGCACGTTTGTTTCCTGGGAATCTAAACTACGTAACCTCAACTAAGCTGGACTTTAAAAAGTGAAACATTTTATCTAAGCGGTCCTAAAGTAACAGGGACATTGCTACAAATTTGAAAAACTGACTTTGATAAAGCCCAAAGTATTCCTAAAAACATGCTTTTTTGGCCTAACAGAATTACTTTTTTCATACAAATAAACTTACAGGACTTCTGGGATATAAAGGTGGAGATTTATCAAAACTGGTGTACAATAGAACTGGCTTAGTTGCCCATAGCAACCAATCAGGTTCCACCTTTCATTTTCCAAAGGAGCTATGAAAAGTGAAATCTGATTGGTTGCTATGGGCAACTGAGTCTTTTTTTTTTATTTATATTTTTTTTGCGCTTCACAGATAAATTTTATTGATAAACTCAGTGGCTATGCTAAATCTTTACGTGCAATTACAAAGTATTCCGATCCAAATGCTGGCTTGAAAACTGTAGAATATTTTTTGGGAGACAACCCCTTTAATGAATTATTTAATGCTCCTCCTGTACTGTTTGTATGTTGTCTCACATATATATTGTACACAAGTTTTTTTTTTTTTGGTATATTTTATTACATTTTTTACAGAAAATTTAAATAAAATTTTGCAGTATTAATTCCAAGTACAACAATACACAGTCTGCCCACATAACAAGTATGAGAAATCTACCCACATAACAGATATAAAAAATTGTGTCACTTTAAACAAACAAAACCATACAAATTTAGTGAATAATCTGTGCTGTTTTAGGAGATTTCAAACACTCCCTATTCAATTGCAAATTCGAATTGACTCAGATTGCCTAACTATCAAAACTTATCGCCCATCTCCCCCCCATGATGGTCATCTCGGTAAACTTCACCAGTGGTCGCTCCAATTTCTCTCCCCTCACCCGGGGTAAAAATGACACACATTCAGGACATACCACATATTCCTCATATCTCTCAATTCTTGCCAATCGGTTCTTCCATTCCCTAATGTTCGGTGCTCTCTTTGATCCCCACTCTCTTGCAATAATAACCTGTTAAGGCCTCTTGTCCAAACCCTTTTTTTCCTCTCTCCCCCTAATTGATGATGGTAAACACAAACTCTTCACTACATCTCCAGCATTTTGATTCTCGTTCTTTATAAATCTTGCTTAACAATATAGGAGTCAGATATATTCTGTGGATAATGTTAAAGGAAATAATCCTAAAATTACTAGAAATCGTTGACTTTTTTTTGATGGTTTTTGTATATGTTCCCCCCAGTCTATTGTGTTTAATCCTATATCCTTTATCCATTTTTCCTCACTGTTTAAATTTTAATATTTTCCCCATTCCCTTCCTTATTATCCTATACACTTAGAAAGTGCTCACCCTTTTACACCAGTTTTGATAAATCTTCCCCTAAGATTCCAGCATTCATTTTCCCCATGCACATTAGAAATCTGATTAGAAACTACAGGCTGCAGTTAGAATTTAAGTGCTGTGGATAAGTGTTTGAGTTTTTGTTTGTTTTTTAGCTCAACACAAGGCCCAATCTAACTTTTGACAATTAATTTATATTGTGCATCCTACTGTTGCCACTAGATGGCGATACAACACAAGTCAAACATTACACACATTAACCAGCTATATAATTCCCAGTGCCAATTTACCATATACTACAATTTTATTAACCCCCTCAGGACACAGACAGTTTTCACCTTAAGGACCAAACCTAATTTTGCAAATCTGACATGTCACTATATGTGTTTATTGCTTTTACTTATTTTGCTTTTTGTTTTGCTTTCACTTATTCAACCAATTCTGAGACTGTTTTCTTGTGACTCACCATACTTCATGTTAGTGGTGAATTTGAGATGATAGTCTCGAACTTTAACTTTTTTTTATAATTCACTTTACAGAAAATTTGACACAAATTCGTTGTTTTCAAAATTTGAATTTCTCTGCTTTTAAGATAGATTGTGATACCTCATAAAATTATATTACTTATTAATTAACATTCGCCACATATCTAATTTTTGTTGGCATCATTTTGTAAATTTTTTTTTTTTTTAGAATGTTAGAAGGCTTTTGTAAAAAATTTAATTTTTGTGGGGCTAGCATAATAGAAACTACAAATATATTATCCCATTTTGGAAAATAAACTATACAAAACCGATTTTACTAACTTTGTTAACCCTTTTGATGAATTAAAGAAAATGAAGAAGAAATTCAAAATGTAACTTCTTTGCAGATTTCCAATTTTAATCCATTTTTTTTCTGTAATGCAGCAAGCGTTAACAGCAAAATAAACCTCAATATTTATTACCATCAATCTGAAGTTTAAAAATACACCCCCTATGTGGTCGTAAACTGCTGTATGGGCACAATGAAGGGCTCAGAAGGGGAAGTGCGCCATTTTGCAGGGCAGATTTTGCTGGATTGATTTTTAGCCACCATGTCACATTTGAAGAGACCCTGATGTACCCTTAGGCCCCTTTCACACGAGCGAGTTTTCCGCGCGGGTGCAATGCGTGATGTGAAAGCATAGCACCTGTACTGAATCCTGACCCATTAATTTCAATGGGTCTCTTTACATGAGCGTTTTTTTCACACATCAGTTCTGCATTGCGTGAAAAACGCAGCATGTTCTATATTCTGAGTTTTTGACGCAGCCATGGCCCCATAGAAGTGAATGGAACTTCAGTGAAAAACGCATTGCATCTGGAAGCAAGTGCAGATGCAGTGCGTTTTTCAATTATGGTTGCTAAGAGAGTTGTTTGTAAAACCTTCAGTTTTTTATCACGTGCGTGAAAAACGCATGAAAACGTATTGCATCCGCACGCTCTGTCACACTCGTGTGAAAGAGTCCTTACAGTGGAAACCCCCAAAAAGTGTAATTCTTGAAACTACACCCTTCAAGGAATTTATTTGACGGGTGTAGTGAGTGCTTTGATCCCACAAGTATTTATAGAATTTTGAAGTACTTGGCTGTGAAGATGAAAAATTACATTCTTTCCAATAAAATGTTGCTTTAGCCCCATATTTTTAATTTTAACAAGGGGTAACTGGAGAAAAAGGAACCCAAATGTGTTACCCATTTTCTCCTGAATGTAGTAACACCCCATATGTGGTTGTAAACTTCTGTTTGGGCATGCAGCAGGGCTCTGAAAGGATTGAGCACAATGTGCATTTGAGGCTTGGTGATTAAAGGGTTTCTACCACTTTGTTTGCCCCTATTTAGCTTTCAGACACTATCGATCCGCTAGTGTCTAACAGTTTTTTGTTAGACTTTTGGCTTTTGCTGTGCAGATTTTGATAATTTGGTTTACGGGTGCCATGTTGCTTTTGAACAGCCTCTCGGTTACCAGTACTGACATTTTCTGAAAAACATATGTATTTTTTTTTTTTTATCTCAAAGGAGCTGTGAGAGGGCTTAATTCTTGCGGGATGATTTGCCATTATCTGGTCCTGGTGATTTGTCTATTTTAATCTTTTTAATGAGGAATTTACTTTTGCACTCTGCATTTCATCTGAATACAGTGGAGAAAAAATATTTTAGCTTTACTCACTCTGCATTTCATCTGAATACAGTGGAGAAAAAATATTTTAGCTTTACATCGCTCTCTCCACCCTCATGACTTGGTAAAAGGCGGACACCTTCAGATTTATACTTATTACCATTTACAGGTATGTAATTGAAGAACATTTTAGGGTTAGTTTTACTGTGTCCAGTTTGGCTGCTTTTATTCGTCTTTTATTTATTATTATTTATTATTTATTTTCCTTATAGGTTTTTTTAATGTTTCATTGGTACTCTCCTGTTTTAGTGATTGAAATGCTTTATTTTTGTTATGTCTTGCTTCCTTTACATTTCTATTTGTCCACATAGTTTTTTGCTTGTTACTTACCCTTTCATTCCCATAAGACAGGGGAGGGGAACCTACGGCCTCAGGGATCTTTTCATGTGGCGCCCGGCCCCCTGACAGAACATAATGTGAAAATGCTAAGGACCAGTTCCATTATGGAAGCAGTCATTAGCATTCAGGAGGCACAGTAAGGTGAAAACACCACTGCACTAGCTGTCCTCACCTTCCTTGGTCTTCTTCAAGCCCTGCACTGTGTCTTGACACATACAGCATCAGGACATGTAGACACACACTATGACCTGACACTGTGCGCTGCCAGGTCACAGTGAATCTCCCAAGAGGCATGTCTGATCTGAGCTGGAGAGGTAAGTTTATGTATTTATTTATTTTAAATGTCTGATCTGAGGCTAATGAAGGATGGGGGGGGTCTGATCTGAGGCTGGGGGGGGGGGTCTAATCTGAGGCTAGGGGTCTGATCTGAGGCTGGGGGTCTGATTTGTGGCTGGGGAAGGTCTGATGGGGGCTGATCTTAGGCTGAGGGCCTATTGCGGATATGATTTGAGGCTGGGGGTCTGATGGGGCTGATCTGAGGCTGGGGAGGGTCTGTTGAGAGCTGATCTGAGGCTGGGGCGTCTGATGGGGCTGATTTGAAGCTAGGGGGTCTGATGGGGTCTGATCTGAGTGGATACACAGCTGCAACTGTGTATGCTGCTTTGTGACTCATCCTGTGATACACACGTATCGGATAGAACTACACACTTTCTTTTTGGATTATTCTTATCTGGCCATAGGCCACTGCTGGACAAGTGTTCATTTAATCAGAGGATCCTATTAGGAAGGACATTACTCTACACTAGGACGCACCTTCAAGGGATACTGACAATCACCTACAGATTGTCGTCCCCAGTGTCAATTGATTTGCGGTCTTATTCTCTTATATATTGTTATATATACATTGTGTTATATTTCCACAGGTTTTATCACTTTTTATTTGCAATTATTATATGGTCTTAATTTTATGTCTGAATTTTATATGTGAATAAATCAAATTCCTGATTGATCCCACATATTTGAGTGCCAGCCTTATATTTGCTTTACAATTCAACTTTTGACTGATAGGGTGATCAGTCTTTGGGCTAGAGCACCAGTTCCGTTTGGAGAGAGGTGGTGAGCTATCCACTGTTTGTACTCAATAAAAAGAACATACTAGCGCCACCAACAGCAGAAACCACCATAAAATATCCTAAACAGAGCCCCCATCCCGTGCCCCGCCCAGCCAGACGTAAGAGCAGAATCTCCTTGATTCCCAACAAGCAAACTTACAAATGACCTCCTTTCCCAAACTCCAACAAGCTGCTTCTGTAGCCACCCCTATCCGAATAGAATGGCCCGTATTATCCCTGGGATCCACCCCCAACAACAACAACGTTCGAAGAAAAACCGCTACAAACTGAAAACGAAACAAACACCTCCTGTCTGTGTGAACCAACAACTGTGAACTCGCCCAATGCCCAACAACCCCATAATCCGCTAAACACTTCACTGGATGCATATCAAAACCTGGAACAGAAAAAAGAACCACTGGGACTTCCGGTTCTGGCGCCGACATGAGCGGACACACAGTGTAAAGCTCCGTGATCCCGAGCTCTAATTACTAATTGCTCCCTGACATACTGGCCTTGTAAAAGTGCAGGGTCTGGGCACACCAACGACCTCTTCCAACCCTGTACTTTATGGACCGGTTTCTGGTCAGTATGGACAGCAAAATGAAGGGGCAGCAAAAGATGACTAAGGCTACCGCTGAGAAACGCAGCATGGCGGCTCCCCCCTCCCTATTCACGCCAGTTGAATCTCCTCATTTACCACCAGAGGATGGGTTGATGAATGGTGATGATCCGAATTCAGAGATCACAGTGGACTACAAAAGGCTGGCATTGGAAGTGGCAGCCAGAATACTACCGGACTTACAAGAGTTATTGTCATCCACAGTATCAGAATCGCTGTCACAGCTTCAACGGGAGCTCACAGAACATAGTCAAAGAATAACCACATCAGAATGTAGAATAAGCTCCCTAGAAGATAGTTATCTACAACTCCAGGCTACGCATGCAAAGCTACTCCAGGATAACAAGAGACTGGGGAAAAAATTTATGACTTTGAGAATCGTTCCAGGTGCAACAACTTGCGCCTGGTGGGAGTTCCTGAATCCATACCTATGCAAGATTTCCTGACCATATGTGAAAAAGATCTACTGCTGTATGCAAAGTGGAAAGAGCCCATAGAATAGGCCTGCCACTAATGACCCCACCACAACGCGATGTAACTGAACCTGCACTTCATCAGAGACCAAGACAAGTCATTATGCGATACCTGGGCTTCTCTGAGAAAACTTCCATACTTAGGGCCTACAAACGGCGCAAGTCCCCACTGAAGATAAGGGGATACCGGATGCTTCTATTTGAGGATTTCTCTGCAGAGGTGACCAGGAGGAGACGAGGATTTTCCTCTGCTCATCTGCTTAGAGTTGTATCGCTCACAAACCAAATTCACACTGCTATATCCTGCAATTCTGAAAGTTGTTGACGCTGCTGGCTCAACTACTCTATTCCATGTTCTGCAAAAGGCAAAGCAAGCTCTGCCAGATGGTGTAATCGGCTGCACAAGCCGTACGGATACAGATCATAAGAGACGTAGATATCATCAAGGAAGGGAATAACAGACGGACTCTGCTAGAGATGGAGAACGACAGGATCAGATAGAACAGAAGAAAAATCCAACATCTCAAGCAAATGCTTGAACTTTCAACTCACTGACTCTGGGGTTTATAATATTGCTTGGTGGGATAGGTATTAAATGGGGGTCAAAGACAAAAATTTGGGGGGATTATATGAAAAAACAGGAAAGTAAAAAATAAAAAAAAGTCTAAATACCAATTCAAAAGTACAATTTTTGAAATGCCTTTTTGACAATTTATATAAATACAAAATAGAGCGGGATAGTCAGGAGCGTTATAGATATGTGTGTTCTTGGGGAAGGATAGGAGCCCATGTCGGAAAAAAAGTGAGGTCCGAGTCAAATGTTTATGATGTTAATATAATTTTTAGTTCAATGTATTCTGTTGAAATGTTATAAGGGGGAGTTATATATATCTCGGATTAATCATACGCTTAAAATTTGTGGAAAAGCTTGTAGGTCAGCTACTACGTGTCACAACGTGGTACCTTGACAAGGATCATTTCATGGAATGTCAAGGGACTAAAGTTCCCACATAAAAAATTGATAGTGCTGAAGCACCTCAAACGCTTGAAAGCAGACATTGCCTTGCTCCAGGAAACACACCTGCCTGAGTCAGATTTTGTTTCGAATGCAGAAATTGTGGGTGGGTGGAATTCAGGGCTCGCCTTCTCTGGGTTCAAAAGGGGGAGTGCTGATACTACTACATAAGAAATTAATGCACACTGTGAAGTCAATCACACAGGACCAACAGGTCCAGGAGGTTGGTACATTTGATCCTCAAGTCTCCATCAGAGGCAATGAGCATTTATAATGTTTATGGGCCAAACGACACTAACACTGGTTTCTTTGGAGACCTGAGAGACCGGATACACAGAGACTCGGTTTTATTGCAAATAATAGCAGGAGATATGAACGCGGTGATGTCCCATGAAGAAGACAGATGTAGTAACACAAACAGTCAAATATTACCTAGATTCAGAGATAAAATACTGATGAAACTGTCGGCGGAAACAGGATTACGAGATGTGTGGCGTAGCTTCCACCTGGAAGGACGAGAATTCACACATTTCTCAGTAGCACATAATTCATGGTCATGCCTTGATTACTTTTTAGTAAATGAGAGAGTTCTTCAGAGAACTATAGATATAAACATAGGGGACCATGCTCCAGTGATCCTGGAAATTGCTTACAGCATTCCAAAAGGGACAGATTTTCTGTGGAGATTCCCATCAGATCTAGCTATGAATGAAAACTTTACAGAAATGCTAAACCATTGGTAGATAAAATATGGAGAGGCAAACGCCCAGATTACTGACCCGAATTTATTTTGGAGAACAGGGAAAGCTGTGTTGAGAGTGAAAATATTAGCATACATAAGAAATGTAAGAAAAAAGACCCTTACGAAATTAACAACTTTAACTGACACTGTTAGGGACTCTTATACCAACTTTACACTTCACCCCTCACCACATACTAAACAAAAATGGATAGATTCAAACACAGAACCTGATGAATGGCTTAGATGAAAGGAGTAGGTAGATGGAACAAAAAGGGAAGCTCAATTATTCAATTTTGGAAATAAGTCACGCAGACTTCTAGCTAACCTAGTAAAAGGGTCTAAGCCACCTTCTCTGATATCATCACTCAAGAACACACAGGGAATTACATGTCATCAACCGGTAGAAATAGTGGAGATTTTGAGAGACTTCTATGAAAATTTATATAAGTCATCTCCAGGAGGCTTTATCTCAGGGAAAACTTGTCTAAAAAATATCCCCTTTCCAAAAATAACACTAGAAGATTTAGAATTACTAAATCAACCTATTACTCGTGAAGAAATTCAGAAAATAATAAGTCAATCAAAAAATAGGAAAGCCCCAGGTCCGATGGATATACAAATGAATTCAACAAGGGACTTGCACCTAAGATTACGAAAACACTCACGGAGGTATACAATCTCGTATTGAAGGGACAACCCATACCACCGGACATGAATACAGCATACATTAAAGTCCTCCCTAAAGCAGGTAGAGCGAGTACCCTGGCATCCTCTTATCGTCCAATCTCTTTGATAGATAATGACATGAAATATCTCTCAAAGATAATGGCGGACAGACTATCTATATTTTTACCCAAATTGATTTCAAGTCATCAAACAGGATTCATACAAGGTAGATCAGCTGTTTATAATATTCGTAAGGTTCTGACAATACTAGACAAGATAAAAATAAACCCACATCTGCACCCTAATCCTGCGCTCCTAACAATCAATGCTGAAAAAGCATTCAACAATGTAAACCGGCTATGAATAAACGAAGTATTGGATGCCATGGGATTTCAGGGTCAATTTAGAAAGTATATTAACTCCCTTTATAGCTCTCCACTGGCAAGAGTTTCCATCCCTGGTTTCATTTCCCAACCTTTCAGTCTGGAAAAAGGCACCAGACAGGGTTGCCCCCTCTCACCTTTATTATTTAACATAGCGCAAGAACCCCACTATCCCCCACTATTTTCGAAAATAATATCTGAACTTAAATCTTGGTCAAACTTACCTATCTCATTTATGGACAGTTGCCACTTAGTGAAAATGATGAGTTTTGGCAAATTACTAGATCCCATGCAAATCCTCCCTATATTACTGAAATGTAGCACTCACGGGGGCTTTCCACTCTTTTTTATATGGCGACCCAAAAGATGCAGAATAGCACTACATACATTAACCAGACATAAAAATGATGGTGGTGTCGGGTTCCCAGATATCACACAATATAATGTGGCTAGTCTGGTAAGACATTGCCTAGACTGGATAATTGGGTCTTCATATTATTCAGTGACACCAATTGAAGAGGAATTAGCTAGACCATGGAGCTTAAATGCTGTTCTGCACACTAAATATTCGTTCCTACCTTATACAATTAAACACAGTCTACTACTTCAAGATACGATAGCTACGTGGAAGGTATTTAGGAAGAAATTTAATCTTCCTGCCATAATATCCCCAAAAATTACATTATGGAATCACCCAGAGTTTCAGGCATCTTCACTAAACAAACAATTTCCCCACCGGCCAGAGAGAGGCATAACGGAGGTTAGCCATATGTGGAACTTAATAGAAAAAAGATGGTATACATTTCAGAAATTGCAAGTATTCCAGATTCCAATAGATTATTTTCTGGCCTATCACCAGATTAGGGCTTTTCTTTGCAACAGAGTACTAGATCTATCCAGGGAATTCTCAGTAGACCCTTTAGAAAATTTTGTAAAATCTGCAGATGTTACACACCTTAGCGTCTATATACACTCACCTAAAGAATTATTAGGAACACCTGTTCTATTTCTCATTAATGCGATTATCTAGTCAACCAATCACATGGCAGTTGCTTCAATGCATGTAGGGTTGTTGTCCTGGTCTAGACAATCTCCTGAACTTCAAACTGAATGTCAGAATGGGAAAGAGGTGATTTAAGCAATTTTGAGCGTGGCATGGTTGTTGGTGCCAGACGGGCCGGTCTGAGTATGTCACAATCTGCTCAGTTACTGGGATTTTCACACACAACCATTTCTAGGGTTTACAAAGAATGGTGTGAAAAGGGAAAAACATCCAGTATGTGGCAGACCTGTGGGCGAAAATGCCTTGTTGATGCTAGAGGTCAGAGGAGAATGGGCCGACTGATTCAAGCTGATAGAAGAGCAACGTTGACTGAAATAACCACTCGTTACAACCGAGGTATGCAGCAAAGCATTTGTGAAGCCACAACACGCACAACCTTGAGGCGGATGGGCTACAACAGCAGAAGACCCCACCGGGTACCACTCATCTCCACTACAAATAGGAAAAAGAGGCTACAATTTGCACGAGCTCACCAAAATTGGACTGTTGAAGACTGGAAAAATGTTGCCTGGTCTGATGAGTCTCTATTTCTGTTGAGACATTCAAATGGTAGAGACTGAATTTGGCGTAAACAGAATGAGAACATGTATCCATCATGTCTTGTTACCACTGTGCAGGCTGGTGGTGGTGGTGTAATGGTGTGGGGGATGTTTTCTGGGCACACTTTAGGCCCCTTAGTGCCAATTGGCCATCGTTTAAATGCCACGGGCTACCTGAGCATTGTTTCTGACCATGTCCCTCCCTTCATGACCACCATGTACCCATCCTCTGATGGCTACTTCCAGCAGGACAATGCACCATGTCACAAAGCTCGAATCATTTCAAATTGGTTTCTTGAACATGACAATGAGTTCACTGTACTAAAATTTACAAATGGCCACTATGACCAATGAATGTCTCTTGATTGACACGTGTTACTTATTTTTGTAACTAAAATTTAACATTTATTAGTATAAATGTAAAATTATCTCCTAGAACTAACTAACTTGATTAAAACTTTCAGCTTGATGCACTGCCGCTAGTAGACTAATAATTACAGTGGATTAGACTTGGACTTCACTATACACTGCCTGGCTCTCTTTTGTATCTACACAGAACGCTCAGCTCTCTATTTATGTGCTCACTGTTCATTTCACAGTGAGCTGCCTTTGAGTTGTGTGAAGCCTGTCTATAATCCACTCTTCTCTTATTATAATATCAGTACATTAATAGTGGAGCGGCGCTCTAGCTGGCTAAAAATGACATTGATCACACTCTGGCCCCCGACATGTTTCGCCAAGCTCGTTGGCGTCTTCAGGGGTATGGGCAGCAGTCATAAGACGCCAACGAGCTTGGCGAAACATGTCGGGGGGCAGAGTGTGATCGATGTCATTTTTACCCAGCTAGAGCGCCGCTCCACTATTAATGTGTTGATATTATAATAAGAGAAGAGTGGATTATAGACAGGCTTCACACAACTCAAAGGCAGCTCACTGTGAAATGAACAGTGAGCACATAAATAGAGTGCTGAGCATTCTGTGTAGATACAAAAGAGAGTGCCAGGCATTTTTAATCAAGTTAGTTAGTTCTAGGAGATAATTTTATATTTATACTAATAAATGTTAAATTTTAGTTACAAAAATAAGAAACACGTGTCAATCAAGAGACATTCATTGGTCATAGTGGCCATTTGTAAATAATAAAATTTAGGAGTCTCAACACGTGTTAGTGGGTCCAATGTAAATAAAACACTGTACTAAAATGGCCCCCACAGTCACCAGATCTCAACCCAATAGAGCATCTTTGGGATGTGGTGGAACAGGAGCTTCGTGCCCTTGGATGTGCATCCCTCAAATCGCCATCAACTGCAAGATGCTATCTTATCAATATGGGCAAACATTTCTAAAGAAAGCTATCAGCACCTTTTTGAATCGATGCCATGTAGAATTAAGGCAGTTCTGAAGGCAAAAGGGGGTCCAACACCGTATTAGTATGGTGTTCCTAATAATTTTTTAGGTGAGTGTATATGGTCATGAGAGATATCGATGCCAAAAAAGGAGATGTTTCCCTATTAAAGACATGGCTTAGGGACTTCCCTGAATTAGATCTTCCAGAACAACTATTGAAGGGGTGGGCCCTCGTGCGGAAAAGTGTGAGTAGTGAAATATGGGGAGAGTCACAATTTAGGATAATCCATAGGGCCATATATGGTTTCCGACTTCCTAAAAATCAGGCAGATATTAAGGGAGATAGAATCACACATTGTCCTAAATACAAAATGCCAAACACCGATATCACCCACGGCCTTTGTCCCTGTCAGAGGGTACAAACCTTCTGGCAATCTCTAATAACCGAGATAGACAAACACAGCAAATTGAAAATTCCAATGGATCCCGAGACCTTACTATTTCATGTGGATAGATCCACTGATGCCGTTAAAATTCCGGAAGCATTTCATGTCATGATCTTGGCTGCTAAAAGATGCCTCCTAACTTGTTGGCTCCAGATGGACCTGCCTACGATTATGAATGTTGTCCAGCAAACAACCAAGTGTTTGAAAATGGACCGTTTAGAAACAGAAAAACACCGATCTAAATTAACAGCAATGTTCTTTGGGAAATGGAAACCATACATATTGGCCTTTTTTTTAATGAGGTGGAAATATCGGAAACCATTGGACCCTTCATATATACTGAATGGTACAATAAATTAGATATGTCAGATCCATGGTATAAAATACATAGAAAATAATAGCACAAACTAAGAATGTAAACAAAACAACAGATACAAGCTTGATGAGTAAGGCTACTTTCACACTGGCGTTTCTGGGTCCGCTTGTGAGATCCGTGTCAGGGCTCTCACAAGCGGCCCAAAACGGATCAGTTCAGCCCCAATGCATTCTGAATAGATAAGGATCTGTTTAGAATGCATGAATTTGGCTGCGTTTGGTCTCCGTTCCGCTTTTTAGACGGTCACTAAAACGCAGCTTGCAGCGTTCTGGTGTCCGTCTGACGATGCAGAGCCAAATGGATCTGTCCTGATTACAATGTAAGTCAATGGGGACAGATCTGTTCACTAACACAATATGGTGCAATTGAAAACTGATCTGTTCCCCATTGACTATGAATGTAAGTCATGACCGTTCCGTTTTGACATAGACTTTTTTTTTATGAATATGGCAAACGGATCCGTTATGAACGGATACAAGTGTTTGCATTATCGGTGCGGATCTGTCTGTGCAGATACAAGAAGGATCCGCACCAAACGCAAGTGTGAAAGTAGCTTAAGTCAATTTATTTCAACTGTGTGGTTTAACAAAACTAAGAATTGTTATTTCTGAGATAAAGTTGGGTTGGGGGTTGGGGGAGAGGGGAATTTTTTTCTTGAAACAAAATATAAAACCAAAACTATGATCATGTATACTTTGCTATATGGAAAATGCTGTTATACATTCTTCTGTAACATGTACATTTTCTTATTGTTTCTGATCTGGAAACATATACACCCGAACGTATACACCGCCATCCTTTTAATGCATGTGCCACTAAAAACGATTTTGTGGCATCAGGCAACCCACGCAACTTAAAACCGAATGCCAGACCCACCACACACCTATTCAGCTTTGCCACAAGCCACGCCTCATCCTTACAATTTCAACAAAACAGCAACAATGGCACTTCTAAATCCTCCCCTGACACCCCCAACTTATCGTACCAAACCTCCCAGTGATGCCAAGCTGAAGCATACGCCTCCCAAGTACCTGGTGCCAAAGATAACTTAATCAAATTAGCTACCGTTCTTCCAGAAGGTCTCAAAGAAAACTCGGTCACGCCAAACCCTTGTCGTCTGCCTCCGGCGCCAGTTGCCTGAACTGCTCCCCCTGAAAATGAGAAAGGGCATCAGCAATGCAATTTTGAACACCTAGTACATGCACTGCCACCACCTAAGCATTCAATGACAAACAAGCCAACACTCAATGCTGTAACAATCAAACAACCGGCGGGGACGTAGCGGACAAACTATTAATTGCTTGCATCACACCCAAATTGTCACAGTGAAAATGCACTTTTCTGTCCTGGAAAAGATCCCCCCAAAGAGCCACCACCACCACCAAAATTGGGAATAATTCCAATAATGACAAATTCCTCACACAATCCCTGGAAACCCATTGCTCAGGCCAGCGTTCTGCACACCACTGACCCTGACAATACACCCCAAACCCACTCCTCCAGCCATATCAGAATATATCTCGAAGTCCAAAAAATCCACTACTTCTGTTATAACCAGTGTGCGGCCGTTAAAAGAATCCAAAAATGAAGCCCAAACCTTCAAGTGATAGGGGGAAGCCACACCCGCAGTAGCCACTGCCAGACTTCTGCCAAAAATTCTACCCATTGGCTTATTGCGCCAGGCAAAATTAAGCTTACCCAAAAGAGACTGCAACTCTCGCAGCCGAATCTTCCTACTCTGACCCACCCTGGCTACTTCCCGCCGCAACCCCAACAACTTGTCCTCTGGCAAACGACACTCCATCTTAACCGTATCGATGACAATACCTAAAAAACGAAGTTCCGTGACTGGTCCCACCGCTTTTTTCTGCCGCTAAAGGAACCCCGAAACCTGCAAACACTGCAACAATAACGAACAGACCCCCGAACCAGGAGGGCCCAAACACAAAAAATCGTCCTAATAATGGATGATGGACTGGCAACCTGAAACGTCAATCACCACCCACTCCAGAAACGTACTAAAAGTTTCAAAGTATGCACACGACAGCGAACACCCCATAGGAAGGCACCGGTCCACAAAATAACTCCTATCCCAGTAACAACCCAACAAATGAATACTCTCTAAATGCAGTGAAAGCAAGCGAAACGCCGCTTCTACATCCACTTTCCCCAATAATGCCCCAGTCGCCGAACCCATTCCACTGCCACATCAAATGAAGTATAGACCACAGAACAAAGCTCTGGATCGATACCATCATTGACTGACGTGCCACGCGGGAATGATAAATGGTGAATGAGCCGAAATGTATTCGGCTCTTTTTTAGGCACTACACCGAGTGGTGATACCCTTAAATCTGATTAAGGGGGAACTGCAAACAGACCTGCCATCCTACCCAACTGCTTTTACAATTTATCAGTAATCACCCCAGGATATTCCCTCGCTGGCGGCAAATTCCTGATGCCCAAAACTGCACCCGACGGAACAAACGGGATGCGAAAACCAAATTGAAAACCCTCCCGCAACAACAACGCCGACTCCTGATCAGGATATCTGTTTAGAAATGGTTCCATCCTTTCCAGTTGCACCAGCGTCACCCCCTTTTGTAGCGGCATCTCCCCCTCTTTGCATTGCCCCTTTAAAACACCAACTCGCCCCATGATTGCCCCCACAGGAGGAGCATTCGTGTTTGAATTTGCACTTAGTTCCAAACATGCATCCCCCCTCGTTAAACAAGAAGCGCAATCCTTTTGCTGATGCTGCAGCAAAACTGGACTGGCTCGATCACCCAGCCTGACCTGACCCTCCAGCGTCCCCCCGGAAGGACTGCCCAGAACTTACAGGTGCCGTCACCTTGAGGCATAAAGCAATATCCTTATGGTCCCACCTGATATTCGGGCACACTGCCTTCCGTTGCCTAAATTGCTTTTCATAACTCAACCAGGCTTGCCCCCCATAAACCCGATACGCCTCCCCATTAGCATGTAAATAACAGAACAGAGCTGAACAATTCTCCGGCGCCTTCTCCCTCACCACGGTAGCAAAAAATAGTAAATGGCTGGAGCCAATTAGAAAAGGTGCCCGGAATCAAAGAATACCGCCTCTTTTCTTCCTCCTCTTTCTTACTGTCATACTTCTTTGCCCTATTCAAATTAAAACTCTCAAGGGGGAGCAGTGAAAATATATCTATGTACTCACCTTTCCAAACTCGCTCCCTCACCTCTTGCCTTAGATGCACCTCCAACAGTCCCTCAAAACAAACATACACCTCACCTCTTGCTACGTCATCCACCTGTGGACACTCCTCCACAGAGCCTCCCGCTTGCTTGTGTACCGACACAGAATCCCTTACTGCCATAACTCTAGAACTCCCCGACCCGCCACAATAGACCCCCCCCCCAACACTTCCAGACACTGCGTCGTCCCGCCATCTTCTCTGCTCGCCACTGTTGAACTCTCAGGGGATCCGGTGATCTCTCTTGATGGACGCTGGGCAGACCTCACATGGGAAGAAGATCCACTGCTGGAAACTGCCACCCAGGAACTTGGGATACTGAAGACTACCCTCCCGCAAATGAACAGAAGGGGGCACTGAAGAGCATCTGGCACACATCGCGCAGTGCAGGCAGCCACGTGCTGCCCATTCTCCCCACAGGATTCTCCAAGATGGCCCCTTGCATCCCTACTGCCACCTGCATGAACACAGGCAACAGCAGCGCATGCACCTTAGCAGCCCCCCGCAAACTATGCACTTGCCCTTGGAGCCACTTAGGACCCTGTGGCACCGCTGCCGCCCTCAACTGCTCGAGGATAACGTCCAATTCAGCCATGCAGAAGGTAGGTGGCAAAATGTAGCAGAGCTAAATAGGTTTGCTGCCTTCTCCTATAAAATGGCCCCCTTTCTTCCCCCAGAGCCCCCTTTTAAAGGCATGACCCTCTCCCTCAATTTACTAACCACCACCCCCCACAACTTAAACTTCCCAATTTGCATTCCTGCTTCCCTGAACCACCCCCCGTCATGCCGGTCTCCCCCTAAGGCTACGCCTCCAGTCCAGCATCACTTGATTTGCCACCTCATCTATCTCATTTATTAGTATATTTTCTGTGAACTCAGGTATATTAGGTGGCTTATAATAAACTCCTATTTGTATTTTATTATTGTTTTTGGCGCCATGTATCTCTACCCACAGTGACTCCACATGTGCATGTCCCTGACTTATATCTTCCCGGAGTGTGGGCTTTAGACAGGACTTTACATAAAGGCAGACCCCTCCCCCTCTCCGGTTTTGACAATCTTTTCTAAACAGACTGTGACCCTGTACGTTAACCCCCCCAGTCATAGCTATCCTCCAGCCATGTTTCAGTTATTTCCACTGTTATAGTCCTCCTCACACATCACTAATTCCAGTTCACCAGTTTTATTAGTCAGGCTTCTGGCATTAGTATACATACAATTAAATGGTTTATGTATATTTTTTTTTTACCCAAAAATGTCTTTATGAACTGTTCTAGTCCCTCCTTCCATTCCTCCCTCAGTTTCATTACCTTGCCCCAGGTCTCTATTTGCACTCCTATCCTACTCTTCCCCTCCTATGATTTAATTAACCCCCCCATCCCCAGTCCCTAATTTAAACACTCCTCCCACCTTTTAGCCATCTTATCCCCCAACACAGCTGCCCCTTCCCCACTGAGGTGCAGCCCATCCCTACGATGGAGCCTGTAGCTGACAGACAAGTCAGCCCAGTTCTCCAGGAACCCAAACCCCTCCTTCCTACACCAGTTTTTGAGCCACCTGTTAACCTCTGTAATTTCCCGCTGCCTTTTTGTGTGGCTTGTTGTGCAGGTAGTATTTTGGAAAATACTACCTTTGAGGGGCTTGCCCTGAGCTTGTGACCTAAATATCTAAAATCATTTTTAAGGACGTTCCACCTACCTCTAACTTTCTGATTAGTTCCAGTGTGGACCATGACTGCTGAATCTTCACCAGCCCCTCCCAGTAACCTATCAACCCGATCCACGATTTGTCAAACTGGCAGAGGAAGTGTCTTGCTGCAGCAGTGCTCTCCCTGAACTAACATCCCCCTCATCTGTCATCTTTGCAAACCTGTTGGGGTGTGTTAGATCAGGGTTAGCCTCCCTGGCACTCTTCCTCTACCCCACTTTCTGTTACCCAGCTAGCTACCTCACTTTCCTGAGCCTCCTCGCTACCACCCTCCCCCACATCTAACCCATAGAGTGCTTCTTCGGTGAGCAGCAAACTCTTTTCCAAATTGACAACACTTCTCAGTGTCGAAATTTGTTTGTTTAGATATAGGATGTTTGACAGAGTTGACATTTTCATTGTTACTATTTTGTGGTACATAGTATTTTTGTGAGGTGACCAAAAAATGGCTGTTCTGGCACCATTTGTATTTATTTATTTTTACAGTGTTCACCTGACGGGGTAGATCATGTGACATTTTTATATGTCGGTTGAGTTGGTATTTACGGATGTGGCGATACGTAATACAGTATGTCTACTTTACATTTTTTTAAATGTTTATTACTTGTAAATAACTTGATGAGGCTACTTTCACACCTGCGTTAGGTCCTCTGCCCATACCCCTGAAGACGCCTGTTCGGCGAAACATGTCGGGGGGCAGCCAGTGATGTTAGGGTTTTAGCCAGCTCTTGCCCAGCCTGCAGGTCTGGGAGGTATACAGACAACAGGAGTACAGTTTAGAAAGGCAGACATGAAATAAGCACGCTGTGAGGATAACAGCTTGCAATGTTCTACTAGAGGAATAAAGGCTGCAATGAGACGAACAGCTGAATGTTATAGAGCCATCTAGTGGACGTACTCAAAAATACACTCCATATAGTTACATGAAATAAAAGGCAGGCAGGCAAACGCTGATATTTTTAACCATAGTATTATAGAGTTCTAAGTAATTGATTTTAAGGACAAGTAATAAACGTTATTTTTTATGATTAATAACACGTGTTAATCTATGGACATTGATGGTCCTAGTGGCCAATTGTAAATAATAAACATTGAAGATCTGACACTTTGATACAATGTAAAGCAGTCAGTGTACAGCTTGTATAACAGTGTAAATTTGGTGTGCCCTCAAAATAACTCAACACACAGCCATTAATGTCTAAACTGCTGGCACCAAAAGTGAGTACACCCCAAGTGAAAATGGCCAAATTGTGCCCAAAGTGTCAATATTGTGTGTGATCACCATTATTTTCCAGCACTGCTTTAACTCTCTAGGGCATGGAGTTCACTAGAGCTTCAAAGGTTGCCACTAGAATCGTCTTCCACTCCGTCATGACAACATCACGGAGCTGGTGGATTTTAGACACCTTCTGTCTGGAGACATGCTTGGCCAGTCCAGCACCTTTACCCTCAGTTTCTTTAGCAAAGCACTGGACGTCTTGGAGGCGTATTTGGGGTCGTTATCATGTTGGAATACTGTCCTGTGGTCCAGTTTCCGAAGGGAGGGGATCATGCTCTGATTCAATATATCACAGTACATGTTGGCATTCATGGTTCCGTCAATGAGCTGTAGCTCTCTATAGACGGCAGCCCTCATGCAGCCCCAAGCCATGACACTCCTACCAACATGCTTGATTGTAAGCAAGATACACTTATCTTTGTACTCCTCACCTGATTGCCGCCACACACACTGAACTACATAAGTTTATCTTGGTCTCATCAGACCACAGGACATGGTTCCAGTAATCCATGTCCTTAGTCTGCTTATCTTCAGCAAACTGTTTGCAGGCTTTCTTGTGCATCATCTTTAGAAGAGACTTCCTTCTAGGACGACAGCCATGCTGACCAATGTGATGCAGTGTGTGGCATATGGTCTGAGCACAGACAGGCTGACCCCTCCCCCCCCCACCCCTTTAATACCTGCAGCAATGCTGGCAGCACTCATATGTCTATTTTGAAAAGAAGACAATGTCACGGCTGTGTCACAGTCTCGTTGGTCACCATGACACGTTATCCGTGCATACTAGTTGCCTTGGGCAACGTGTTGTTTATGCAGCATGTGTGTGCTTTGCTCCTTTCCCCTTGTTCCTTCTCTGTCTGGAGTGTGTGGGGTTAAGTTCCTGGCTGGGTGTGGTCACTTGGTGCTATTTAGCCTGTGGCTGGTAGTCTAGGGTGATTTGTACTTCAGCTTCTATTGGTGCTGGAGCTATGCTCCTGTCCTGGGTATTCCATCTGCCCAGTCCTTGAGGGCCACCTTGTGGGACATCAATGTCTCCCCTATGTTTTCTACCCTACCTTCCCTATTCTATGTGTGGTGTGGGTTTATGTTCAGGGTTTGTGTTATGTCTAGTTGTTGTTCCATATCTGGTCTGATTTGTACGATGATTTGTGTGTACGATCCTGCATGGATGCTAGACACTTCCCTGTCTGTCTGTGCCTTCGGTGAGAGGGGCTCCAGGGTTCCCCAGAGGGGGAACAACAAGTCAGTGAGCAGCTCTTCCTGAGGTCGCCATGCATTCTGTCCGCATGGTGGTCCATGCAGTTTCTGGTGTGCTGGATTCTGTGTTTATTGGTTGTACTGTGTCCTGTTTGGTGTGCGAGTTCCAGTTCATATGCCTGGGTTCCAGTCGTGTTGTTTGCACTGCAGGATTTCCTTCCTGTAGTTGCGGCAGGTAAGTGCCTAGGATCCCGGTGCCTTTGATCCAGTGGGTATTATTTGCCACTGAGTTCTTACCTGCTGATCCAGTTTTGCTTATTCATCTCTCTAGGCCTGAGGGAGAGTCTGGTTCATACTTCTGGTGAAAGAACCGGTCGTCTCTGGCCCTGACACTTTACCAGGGTTCTACAGGGTGAGTTAGGGCTCTAGGTTACGGTGTATGAACTTCCCTACTATCGAGGCCTGTTCATACTACTAGATTGTCAGGAGTCAGGACTTGCATCAGGGTTGCATTAGGAGATGACCAGCTCCCTTTCCCCAGTGTCCAGGCCTATTTTCTATTCCCGTTTTCGATTAGTGTTCGGTGGGGAGTTTTCCCCCCCATTGTGACAAAAGACCTCTGGATATGACGCTGAGCATGTGCAGTCAACTTCTTTGGTCAACCATGGCGAGGCCTGTTGTTCGTGGTACCTGTTATGTTAAACCGCTGTATGGTCTTGGCCACTGTGCTGCAGCTCAGTTTCAGGGTGTTGGCAATCTTCTTATAGCCTAGGCCATCTTTAAGTAGAGCAACAATTCTTTTTTTCAGATCCTCAGAGAGTTCTTTGCCATGAGGTGCCATGTTGATCTTCCAGTGACCACCAAATTTAACACACCTGTTCCCCATTCAGACCTGGGACCTTGTAACATTAATAAGTCATATGACACCAGGGAGGTAAAAAGGCTAATTGGGCAGAATTTGTCCATTTTCACTTAGGGGTATATTCACTTTTGTTGCCAGCGGTTTAGACATTAATGGCTGTGTGTTAAGGGCGCAACAAATTTGCACTGTTATACAAGCTGTACACTGACTACTTTACATTGTATCAAAGTATCATATCTTCAGTGTTGTGCCATGAAAAGATAGAATAAAATATTTACAAAAATGTGATCACTTTTGTGAGATACTGTATATTATCTCACTCAACAGTTATTGGTGTAATATCACTTTCCCCAAATACCACCATTTATTTAAACTGTACCTTATTGTAAAGTTACTAGCCTCCTTTTGCACAAATCTATTTTAATATTTGGTTGCTGAAGGTTACGTCCTGCATTGGAGCCTTGTAATGTAGAACATAGGCAGCATCATTGGTAAGAACAAGCGGTGTGGTTAGTGTCACATGATCTCCTGATGTTAGGACACATGTCACTGCCCTAAGGCATGATGAGACAGCAGACACATGACAAACCAGGAAGGAGGATTCAAGCATGGAAATAAGAGACAACTGCAAATTAGATTTAAAAAAAAACAATTCAAGGCAGAATGGGAGCTAGAATAATTGATTAAAACACACTTAAGAGTGAAAAGTTTAATGGCACAACCTCTTCAACTGAGTAACTACCCCTGATGGAAAGAGAACAGACATCCACAGAAGGTTTAGATTTAGAACCATCAAGGTTGCATTAAAGGGGATTTCCAGTAATAATTATACTTTATGTAATGCCCCCAGCCAGGGCCGGCCTTAGGTGTTCAGGCGCCCTGTGCGAGCTAACCTTGTGGCGCCCCCACCCCCTCAAAAAATAAATAAAAATATATTGTGTGGCACAGTGTATGCTATATGTGTATAACAAACATATTTCACATGAAAACTTACAGTTACTTGGCTTGGTCCTTGGGGATCTCGGACGCCACTTCCACACTTTGGCTTTCATAATAAGTATTTGGAGAAGGGGCAGAGGGCTACCAGAGCAGGGAGAGGCTGGTGCTGCTACTAGAGGGTCATACCATTGGGGAGTAATAAAGCCTGCCATAATGCCCCCCCCCCCCCAGTAGTAATAATTCTCCTTATAATGTGACAGTGCAAAAAATACCCCCTTGTAATGCCCCCATTTGAGCTAATGTCCTCATAGTGCCCCCATAATGTGCCAGTATAAAATACCCCTATATAGTGCCCCTAGTAAATGACCCCATAGTGCTCCACACCCTCCTTCCTCCTAGTGCCCCCCATAATGTGCCAGTATAAAATGCTCCAGTAGATGCACTCAGTGTCCCCCATAATTTGCAAGTATAAAATACCCCTTCTTAGTGCCCCCCGTAGATGACCCCATAGTACTCCTCTCCCCCTTCCCCATAGTACCCACCATGTGTCCCAGTATAAAATTGTACTGTACAGAGAGTCCATATAAAATACCCCTTCTTTGTGGCCTCAGTAGATGCCCCTGAAGTGCCCCCAATCATGTGCCAGTATTAACAGCATCCCATGCCAGTAATAGCAGCCCACCTGTGCCAGTAATAGCAGCCCCCAGTAATAACAGCCCCCCTGTGCCAGTAATAACAGCCCCCAGTAATAACAGCCCCTCTGTGCCAGTAATAACAGCCCCCAGTAATAACAGCCCTTCTGTGCCAGTAATAACAGCCCCCAGTAATAAGAGCCCCTCTGTGCCAGTAATAACAGCCCCCAGTAATAAGAACCTCTCTGTGTCAGTAATAACAGCCCCCAGTAATAGGAGCCCCTCTGTGCCAGTAATAACAGCCCCCAGTAATAAGAGCCCCTCTGTGCCAGTAATAACAGCCCCCGCCAGTAATAACAGCCCGCCCCTTTGCCAGTAATAACAGCCCCCCCTTTTGCCAGTAATAACAGCCCCCCCTTTGCCAGTAATAACAGTTTCCCCTTTGCCAGTAATAACAGCCCCCCCTTTGCAAGTAATAACAGCCCCCCCTTTGCAGTAATAACAGCCCCCCCTTTGCAGTAATACCAACAGCCCCCCCTTTGCCAGTAATAACAGCCCCCGCCAGTAAAAGTATTGTACATAATAAAAAATAAAAAATAAACACATACTTACCTCCATGTCAGTGATGCGATGCAGGCCTCTTCTGGCCTGTGTCCCACGCTGTATGGCTCAGGCGGCGCAATGACGTCATCGCGCCGCCTGCGCCGGCCTCTGATAGGCTGCAGGCACTAGGCCGGCAGCCTATCAGAGGAAGGGAAAGGGACACGCCTCTCCCTCCCCTACCGCAGCACAGGCAGGCATCTGTATCGCTGTCCTGAGGACGGCGATACAGATGACTGGAGATGAGCGCTTCCACAATGGAAGCGCTCATCTCCCTGTGCCCAGCCGCCGCCGCCATTACACTGCGAGCTGTCGGCCGCCCGGCGCCCCTGTCGCTATGGCGCCCTGTGCGGCCGCACACCCCGCAACTCTCCCAGCAACTCTAGTCCTCCGCCCTGCCTGCGCTGTCTTCATCTTCCGGCTCCCACACTGTTTCCTTCTGGCAGTCCATGGACATGGTCACATGCGCCAGTCAATGACTGGCTTCAGCGGTGATGAGGTGACAAGCACCACATCACCGCTGAAGCAAGTCATTCGCTGGAGCAGCGCATGGGATCATGCTCATGGCTAACTGGATGTAAACAGCGCGGAGACAAGAAGATGGAGGGGGTGGAGCAGGTAGGTTTGAATCTTCTTTTTCAGGAGGCAGGCTGCAGGCATTACATACATAAAATATAATTATTCATGAAAAAGGGTTTACTGATGTAAGGGTTTACTGCTTATGGAAAGGGTTAGTTGCCTCTGGCACCCACCACACTTTGAGATGGTCTTGCTATCCAGAAAGAGTTAATGAAAATGGAATTGCACGCCTGTGGTTATTTGGAAAGACTGCAAAGTGTGTTTAGAGTGAGACTCAGGGAAGACTACTACTACCATCATTGCTACTACCTATACACAACTATTGGGGGAATCCTACTCTAATATGCTTCAAAACTGTGCCTTTTGCTAAAGAGAGACTTATTTTTTGCAACCAAATGGGCCTGGTCATTGACTCGATTAACCTTTCGCCATCTCTACAGCTACACTCCTGCCTTGCATCCTGGCAATCGTACACCTTCAAGGACACCCCAACTATCACCAGGCAGGAGTCACAAAAAGGCCCAGGGTGTGCCCCAAGGGAAGAAAGGGTGTGCCCTTCATTCACTGGTGGATGGCTTTAGGGAGTACCAGAGTGAGGACAGCCACTGTGAACCACTACTACTCCCACCCACTGTAGGAAGAAACCATTTACTTGAAGTAGGACCGCATCTGCACTGGTGCCGTGAAAAAGCCTACGGGAGGCATCAATTGCAAACAATAGGGTTCCATGATAAAAGCAGGTCCTGCCTTGGTTCTAATGATGCCAGTAACAGAGTTAACAGAAGGTCTGCAGGGAGCCTAATGCCATCATTTATAGTGCACAGACACACAGGACCAATACTAGGTGTCATGTTGTAGCTTCTCATTAGCTACTTTGGCTGTTCCCCTCTGGTATTCATACATTACCTAGCCTTCAGTATGTCCAGGACATACCATGTCCAGTCCTACGTTCCAACAAGATAACATCCATCCACACACTGTCCGCACTACACAATGTGCCCTTCAGGGTATCCAGTAGGTCCCTGCCCAGCTCGATCGCCAGATCTTTTTCCCATTGAGAATGCCTGAACCTAGATGGAGTAACGGATCCTCCATGTACAGTGGATATAAAAAGTCTTCGCACCCCTGTTAAAATGTCATGTTTCTGTGATGTAAAAAATGAGACAAAAATAAATCACTTCAGAACTTTTTCTATCTTTAATGTGACCTATAAACTGTACAACTCAATTAAAAAACAAACTGAAATCTTTTAGGTAGAGGGAAGAAAAAATATAAAAATAAAATAATATGGTTGCATAAGTGTGCACACCCTTAAACTATTACTTTGTTGAAGCACCTTTTGATTTTATTACAGCACTTAGTCTTTTTGGGTATGAGTCTATCAGCATAGCACATTTTGACTTGGCAAAATTTGCCCACTCTTCTTTGCAAAAACACTCCAAATCTGTCAGATTGCGAGGGCATCTCCTGTGCTCAGCCCTCTTCAGATCACCCCACAGATTTTCAATCGGATTTAGGTCTTGGGCTCTGGCTGGGCCATTCCAAAACCTAAATCTTCTTCTGGTGAAGCCATTCCTTTGTTGATTTGGATGTATGCTTTGGGTCGTTGTCGTGCTGAAAGATTAAGTTCCTCTTCATGTTCAGCTTTCTAGCAGAAGCCTGAAGGTTTTGTGCCAATATTGACTGGTATTTCGAACTGTTCATAATTCCCTCTAGCTTAACTAAGGCCCCAGTTCCAGCCCCTTGGCATGATGCTGTCACCACCATGCTTCACTATGGGTATGGCGTTTTTTTGGTGATGTGCAGTATTTTTTTTGTGCCAAACATATTTTTTGGAAATATGGCCAAAAAGTTCAACCTTAGTTTCATCAGACCATAACACCTTTTCCCACATGCTATTGGGAGACTTCAGATGTGTTTTTGCAAAATGTAGCCAGGCTTGGATGTTTTTCTTCGTAAGAAATGGCTTTCGTCTTGCCACTGTACCCCATAGCCCAGACATATGAAGAATACAGGAGATTGTTGTCACATGTACCACACGGTCAGATATTCCTGCAGCTCCTTTGATGTTGCTGTAGGCCTCTTAGTAGCCTCCCAGGCCAGCTTTCTTCTCGTCTTTTCATCAATTTTGGAGGGACGTCCAGTTCTTGGTAATGCCACTGTTGTGCCATATTTTCTCCACTTGATGAGTGTCTTCACTGTTGTTGTGGTAAAAATATTAATAGTTGTGATCAGCCCGCATCATAGTTAGTGTAAGGAAAAGGCAACTCCATCTTCCCTCAGCCGCAGCCAGAGAACCACACAAATGCTACATCTTCCTTCAGTTCTGAGCAACTCCCCCTTCCTCCTTGCCCAGTATCCGTCTTTTATTGACTAAAACAAAAGGTGTAAAAGGGGCTGGCCCAAGACAAGGATACAGGAAGTGATGATATATCAAAGGACAGGGAGGGGCAGCCAATGTGGCTGTGCAGACACACCCCATACAAACACATGTATACAATAATCTACCATTACCACTGAGAGACATGATGACAATCTATAAAACACACACACATCCTAAGATAAAATGTCCGCATAATAAAATTTCCACAACATATTGTATATTTACATTTTTCTTCTTTTACTCATTTTTATTTTTTAGGTTTTTATTGCATATTTACATTTTTCTTCTTTTACTCATTTTAATTTTTTAGGTTTTTATTGCATATTTGCTGCTTTTCTCTCTCTCTCCCTCTCTTTTCTCTGTAGATTTGGTTAGGAGTACTGGGGGTCTCATGATATTGTGTGGGAACTACTGTCTGAATTCAAGGGTTGCTGCTGAGAGAGGTTTTTGATCAGTCACTGCAAAAAGGGCTTCGTGTGCTGTTCAGCTTGACTATATAGAATCATATCGGCAAAGGAAAGTGAGTTGATGAGCATTTTTTTTAAGGAGACAAGGTGATGTATATCACCTGGGCATACCAATAGCTATGTGAGTAACCCCATTCCCCACAGGAGTACTGTGTGTTTTTCCTGTGCACCCCTCGTCCCCACAGAGGGTACTGTGTGTTCTCTGTGCACCCCCCTTTTCCACTCCAGGTCAATTGGAAGCCCTATCCTGTGGTCAGGTCACTATTCAGAGCCAAAACTGAGGCTGGTATATCTCATTAGGAGACTCAGAGGGCCGCTGTGTGTCGGCGAGAGCCCTTTTCCTCACACTGATTACTCCTTTTCCTGAGGTCTATCTAGGGTGAACGGAGTCCGTGTGTCGGTGCCAGAAACCCTAGGGCAACTCAGAGGCGAACGAAGAGGAGTAGCAGTCGTCCAGGCGTTTGTTGCAGGACACTGGAGGTGGACGCACCTACTTTTAGAAAATTCCTTGCGTAGGTCGCAGGAAAATTTATGCTCGAGCATGTGTTTAGGGAAAATTAGGGATCAGAAGGGTACCACTTCTGACTACTATAGGACAGCCAAGCAGTACATGAAATCCATATATAGAGGAGGAGTTGTTAAGCCCCTCAAAGATTGGCACCAAGGGACTGTAGGTTCAGAGTGGATCATCCCCAAAGAAGGGACCTTTGAGGTCTGGATTGGAAAAAAAAGTTCGTCCGTAAATTCCCCACTAGACTCCAAAGCCATGGTTCCCTCCAGAAAGCAGAACTGTGGCTGCACGAATCCATCGATCTCCAGCAACAGGACATTCAAAAGTCCCAGACAGTGCGAACTAACACTCTCATGTACTCCCATCCCGCTAAGACTGCAGAGTCCAAGAGAAGCGCTTTTCTTTTTCTCTTTCTCTTTCTCTATCTCTCTCATCCCTCCGTCATCTCTCCATCTAACCTTGAGACGATGCACCATGCTAATCCAGCTTCTCTTCGTCCTGGTTTTAAGGCCGATGAGAAGGGGGGAAAGTGGTGCAGAAATCAACGATCTTCAAACTTTCTTACCTCTCAAATGTCAATCAATCACAACTGCCTTTTCTTTGCTGGTACTTGGGTCAGATTTTTGCAAAGTAGGTAAAAATCACGGCCGATCCATGGACTGAATGTTCCGCTGTAACCCTTTTATTCCATCAGGTATGCCTCCAGGCAGCCCCACGGGTTATCACCCGATGTCCACCACCAGGTTCGGGAATTGCTCCCGGACCCAGACTCAATAACCAGTGTTCATTCTAGCCAACCAGGTGATTGGGTCGTGCTAAAGAAACATCCGAGGACGGGACTAGAGCCGAGATATCTTGGGCCATTCCAGGTGCTGCTGATGACGCCAACCTCTCTGAAGTTCGAGGGACGAGACAACTGGATCCACACCGGTCACTGCAAGAAGCTGCTCAACTAAGTCAAAGAATGCAGAGTATCACTTTTGTTTATTTGTTACAAGGAGGCATTTGTTGATAGACGATATTAATATTAGCTCTGGCTCCTGCTCCTCGCTTGTTAATCCTGTATGGGTGTCCGGGCAGCTAAGCGACCAGTAGATTTGGGATCCTCCAGTTGTGAGGAAGGTATATGGTTATGCCAGGCTAGCAGACACCATTGACAAGGGTCAGGCCCATACTGACAGGAGCAGGGCAGGGGCGGAGCTATGATCAGTGAGAGTCGGAATCCTTTTTAAAACTTTGGGAGGTCTTGGGGCTCACTGGTTTTCCATTGGATCCGGGCGAAAGGAAATGGGACATATACTTATGTTTTTTGTCTCCATTCCTTCTATACGCCGGAGTGAGATGTTCCTGATGTCTAATCGACTGATATACCGAAGCCCAAACAGACAAGACGCCCTGAAGACCAAACCATGGACCAGATGCAGAGGATTCCAAACCAGCCGGCGACCAACGCGAAACGTCACCTCCCGAAGAAAAGAAGCTACGTGTCAAGATTGACTTTCTGTTTTCTATTTGTTTTATGGATTCAGGACTTTTCGTAGACAAGACAGTTTTTTTTTTGCAAAGAAGAAGATCAAGATTTGTCAAGGGACACTGGGGAGCATATGACAAAGAGGAGGGACTGTTGTGGAAATTTTATTATGCGGACATTTTATCTTAGGATGTGTGTGTGTTTTATAGATTGTCATCATGTCTCTCAGTGGTAATGGTAGATTATTGTATACATGTGTTTGTATGGGGTGTGTCTGCACAGCCACATTGGCTGCCCCTCCCTGTCCTTTGATATGTCATCACTTCCTGTATCCTTGTCTTGGGCCAGCCTCTTTTACACCTTTTGTTTTAGTCAATAAAAGACGGATACTGGGCAAGGAGGAAGGGGGAGTTGCTCAGAACTGAAGGAAGATGTAGCATTTGTGTGGTTCTCTGGCTGCGGCTGAGGGAAGATGGAGTTGCCTTTTCCTTACACTAACTATGATGCGGGCTGATCACAACTATTAATATTTTTACCACAACACTGTGTTCCATGGTATATCTAATGCTTTGGAAATTCTTTTGTACCCTTCTCCTGACTGGTACCTTTTAACAATGAGATCCCGCTGATGCTTTGGAAGCTCTCTGTGGACCATGGCTTTTGCTGTGGGATGCGACTAAGAAAATGTCCGGAAACACCAACTAGAGCAGCTGAACTTTATTTGGGGTTAATCAGAGGGACTTTAAATGATGGCAGGTGTATGCTGACTCCTATTTAACACGATTTTGAATGTGATTGCTTAATTCTGAGCACAGCTACATCCCCAGTTATGCAACCACATTATTTTAGTTTTTTGTTTGTTTACTTTCCTCCACCTAAAAGAGTTCAGTTTGTTTTTCAATTGAGTGGTACAGTTTATAGGTCACATTAAAGGTGGAAAACATTTTTTTTACATCACAGAAACCTGACATTTTAACAGGGGTGTGTAGACTTTTTATATCCACTGTACATCAGCCAACAGCCACCTTGGCTGAACTATAGGTCCACTTCGAAAAGCTTGGAATGACAGACCCCAGGAGGATATCCAGAATCTGTAGGACCGTTACCAGGCCAGGGTGGCAGCCTGCATCGCATCAAGGGGAGATGCCACCCAGTGTTAATGTGACCCTGCCCCAACATATACCTTGCTGCAGAACCCAAACCCTTGTGTAATCATTGACCAGGCACCACTAGCAGTTTATACTTTGTCAGTCTCAGCTCAATCGTATGAAGTTTTCCAGGTGTTCATTTTTATTTTCTGCATATTATGCACTATACAGTATGTTTTGAAGGGGCAGTTTTACATGAATCTAACTTTTTCATCTTGTAGTGTAATATATTATAGCTGGGCAATTTTAATTTCTTATGTAATCTTTTAGGTATTTTTTTGCTTTCTTCAAAAGGAGTGGGGTCTTTCACTAAATGTTTTTTTCTTTGCCCGTGGCATCCACACCTCCACCTGTACAGACTACATGGAATGCTGTGATGTCATTCCCTTTGACCAGTAGCAACCGCTTGTTTGCATGCCATTGCAGTTCTCAACTTTTATGCTTTTATGTGGCCACAATGGAGATGTTCTTAGAACAACAGATACAGCAATAGGAGTTGGGCAGCACAGATTTCACATCCAGCCTTGCCAAACTAAACAAATCAACTAACTACAAAAACAAAAGTCTAACCTCATGATGTGTATGGCATATGTTCTGTATTTACTTTCCATATTGCCAACATATTTTATTAGTGTAGCATGTTAAGAGGCCATTAAGGACACTTGACACCTTCTTTTTATCTCTAGGCAGATCTTGCCGGGTGGATTTATTATGCCTTGTCTCAATTTCCTATTATTTCCTCTTGCTCAATTCTTCCATTCTTTTGTTTTGTCTTGTGATGGTAAGCAAGGTAATGTGAACCATGTAATGCAAGTATATTGTGAGCTAGGTAATGTAAGTATATGGGAGGCACCATTCTTACATTTTGTGCATACTTACACACAAAGCCTATTCTGACCCTTACCATCTAAATCCTGTCCATTTCCCATGAACATGAATGGGAAGAAAATTCCACACTCTCCAAAAATAGATGAGAAGCACAAACATAAAAAAAATAATCTATAAACAGAATGTTATGTTGGGGCTACACATACAGTACAGACCAAAAGTTTGGACACACCTTCTCATTCAAAGAGTTTTCTTTATTTTCAGGACTATGAAAATTGTAGATTCACACTGAAGGCATCAAAACTATGAATTAACACATTTGGAATGATATACATAACAAAAAAGTGTGAAACAACTGAAAATATGTCATATTCTAGGTTCTTCAAAGTAGCCACCTTTTGCTTTGATTACTGCTTTGCACACTCTTGGCATTCTCTTGATGAGCTTCAAGAGGTAGTCACCTGAAATGGTTTTCACTTCACAGGTGTGCCGTCAGGTTTAATAAGTGGGATTTCTTGCCTTATAAATGGGGTTGGGACCATCAGTTGCGTTGTGGAGAAGTCAGGTGGATACACAGGTGATAGTCCTACTGAATAGACTGTTAGAATTTGTATTATGGCAAGAAAAAAGCAGCTAAGTAAAACGAGTTGCCATCATTACTTTAAGAAATGAAGGTCAGTCAGTCCGAAAAATTGGGAAAACTGTGTCCCCAAGTGCAGTCACAAAAACCATCAAGTGCTACAAAGAAACTGGCTCACATGCGGACCGCCCCAGGAAAGGAAGACCAAGAGTCACCTCTGCTGCGGAGGATAAGTTCATCCAAATCACCAGCCTCAGAAATCGCAGGTTAACAGCAGCTCAGATTAGAGACCAGGTCAATGCCACCAGGGGCGTAGCGTGGGGGGGGCCAGGGGGGCCGTTGCCCCGGGCGCCAAATTGTAGGGGGCGCCAGGCAGAAGGCAGTAAAATGAGGGTGATGGAAGCCTATGGCTCCCATCCCCTCCGTTCCGCCTGGCATGAAGCTTTAAAACGCAGTAGAGCGGCGCAGGAGTCCAGGAGATCGTGATTATGTGACCGTGACCTCCTGCGCCGGGTCTCGCGAGATGACGCGATGACGCGGCGCAGGAGGCCACGGTGATGTGTTCCTGACTGCCTGCGCCGGGACGCCCAAGCAAAGACTGCAAGAGGTGATGAAGAGAGGTGAGTACTTTTTATTTTTTTTATGTAAGTACTGGGGGCCATACTGGGGGCACTATGGAGGTGGCCAGTATATTTAAAGAATGGGTACTGTTCAGTGGCGTAGCGTGGGTTGCCAGCACCCGGGGCGAGCCATGTATTGCGCCCCCCCCCATCCCAACCTGTGGACACGCCCCTTTTACAGCTAATGTAGCAGTCCTATGTAACACCACAGATAACATGGTGACAACGCTCTAAGTACAGATGATGTAGTAGATGGGTATAAGGCCCCAGAATTCAGAACACGCACCGTGTGACCTGAAGTCTGGGGCCAGGATGCAGCAGGGATGCGCCAAATTCTCAATCCACCCCCCCCCCCCAACCCTACCGTATAACAAATATGTGTTGGACATTGCATACATCACTACAAAATATACAGTATAATACAGCACCACATACCTCATCCATCCAGTGACGTCTCCTGTGATGTAGACTTTCCTCAGCATCTTCATTCAGAGATAAGACCGCCATGACACCTTCTTTCAGCCACGTCACATCTCTGCAGAGTTTTATTAATATTAGTTATTATTATTATATATAATGCCCCACTCTGTATAATGACCCCTCTGTAATATTAGGATATATAATGGGCCATTATATATCCTAATAATACAGAGGGGGCCATTATATATAATAATTATCCAGAGGGTCCATTATATATCCTAATATTACAGAGGGGTCATTATATATAATAATTATACAGAGGGGCATTATATATATATAATATTAATACAGAGGGGGCCATTATATATCCTAATGTTACAGAGGGGTCACTATATATAATATACAGAGAGGCCATTATATATTATAGTTATACAGAAGGGGCCATAATAAATAATAATTATACAAAGGAGCCATTATATATTATACAGAGGGGCCATTATAATAATACAGAGGGGCCATTATATATTAGAATTATACAGAGAGGCCATTATATATTATAGTTATACAGAAGGGGCCATAATAAATAATAATTATACAAAGGAGCCATTATATATTATACAGAGGGGCCATTATATATTATAATAATACAGAGGGGCCATTATATATCCTAATATTACAGAGGGGCCATTATATATTATAGTTATACAGAGAGGCTATTAATAATGGGCCCTCTGTATAATTATTATATATTATGGCCCCCTTGTATAATTCTAATATATAATGGCCCCTCTGTATAATTCTAATATATAATGGCCCCTCTGTATTATTATAATATATAATGGCCCCTCTGTATTATTATAATGGCCCCTCTGTATAATATATAATGGCTCCTTTGTATAATTATTATTTATTATGGCCCCCTCTGTATAACTATAATATATAATGGCCTCTCTGTATTATTATAATATATAATGGCCCCTCTGTATTATTATAATGGCCCCTCTGTATAATATATAATGGCTCCTTTGTATAATTATTATTTATTATGGCCCCCTCTGTATAACTATAATATATAATGGCCTTCTGTATAATGTATCATGGCCCCTCTGTATAATATAAAACAGTACCCATTCTTTAAATATACTGGCCACCTCCATAGTGCCCCCAGTATGGCCCCCAGTACTTACATAAAAAAAATAAAAAGTACTCACCTCTCTTCATCACCTCTTGCAGTCTTTGCTTGGGCGTCCCGGCGCAGGCAGTCAGGAACACATCACCGTGGCCTCCTGCGCCGCGTCATCGCGTCATCTCGCGAGACCCGGCGCAGGAGGTCACGGTCACATAATCACGATCTCCTGGACTCCTGCGCCGCTCTACTGCGTTTTAAAGCTTCATGCCAGGCGGAACGGAGGGGATGGGAGCCATAGGCTTCCATCACCCTCATTTTACTGCCTTCTGCCTGGCGCCCCCTACAATTTGGCGCCCGGGGCAACGGCCCCCCTGGCCCCCCCACGCTACGCCCCTGGTACTGTTTTATATTATACAGAGGGGCCATGATACATTATACAGAAGGCCATTATATATTATAGTTATACAGAGGGGGCCATAATAAATAATAATTATACAAAGGAGCCATTATATATTATACAGAGGGGCCATTATAATAATACAGAGGGGCCATTATATATTATAATAATACAGAGAGGCCATTATATATTATAGTTATACAGAGGGGGCCATAATAAATAATAATTATACAAAGGAGCCATTATATATTATACAGAGGGGCCATTATAATAATACAGAGGGGCCATTATATATTATAATAATACAGAGGGGCCATTATATATTAGAATTATACAGAGGGGCCATTATATATTAGAATTATACAAGGGGGCCATAATATATAATAATTATACAGAGGGCCCATTATTAATAGCCTCTCTGTATAACTATAATATATAATGGCCCCTCTGTAATATTAGGATATATAATGGCCCCTCTGTATTATTATAATATATAATGGCCCCTCTGTATAATATATAATGGCTCCTTTGTATAATTATTATTTATTATGGCCCCTTCTGTATAACTATAATATATAATGGCCTCTCTGTATAATTCTAATATATAATGGCCCCTCTGTATAATATATAATGGCTCCTTTGTATAATTATTATTTATTATGGCCCCTTCTGTATAACTATAATATATAATGGCCTCTCTGTATATTATATATAGTGACCCCTCTGTAATATTAGGATATATAATGGCCCCCTCTGTATTAATATTATATATATATATATATAATGCCCCTCTGTATAATTATTATATATAATGACCCCTCTGTAATATTAGGATATATAATGGACCCTCTGGATAATTATTATATATAATGGCCCCCTCTGTATTATTAGGATATATAATGGCCCATTATATATCCTAATATTACAGAGGGGTCATTATACAGAGTGGGGCATTATATATAATAATAATAACTAATATTAATAAAACTCTGCAGAGATGTGACGTGGCTGAAAGAAGGTGTCATGGCGGTCTTATCTCTGAATGAAGATGCTGAGGAAAGTCTACATCACAGGAGACGTCACTGGATGGATGAGGTATGTGGTGCTGTATTATACTGTATATTTTGTAGTGATGTATGCAATGTCCAAACACATATTTGTTATACGGTAGGGTTGGGGGGGGGGGGGGTGGATTGAGAATTTGGCGCATCCCTGCTGCATCCTGGCCCCAGACTTCAGGTCACACGGTGCGTGTTCTGAATTCTGGGGCCTTATACCCATCTACTACATCATCTGTACTTAGAGCGTTGTCACCATGTTATCTGTGGTGTTACATAGGACTGCTACATTAGCTGTAAAAGGGGCGTGTCCACAGGTTGGGATGGGGGGGGGGCGCAATACATGGCTCGCCCCGGGTGCTGGCAACCCACGCTACGCCACTGAATGCCACACAGAGTTCTAGCAGCAGACACATCTCTAGAACAACTGTTAAGAGGAGACTGTGTGAATCCGGCCTTCATGGTAGAATATCTGCTAGGAAACCACTGCTAAGGACAGGCAACAAGCAGAAGAGACTTGTTTGGGCTAAAGAACACAAGGAATGGACATTAGACCAGTGGAAATCTGTGCTTTGGTCTGATGAGTCCAAATTTGAGATCTTTGGTTCCAACCACCGTGTCTTTGTGCGACGCAGAAAAGGTGAACGGATGGACTCTACATGCCTGGTTCCCACCGTGAAGCATGGAGGAGGAGGTGTGATGGTGTGGGGGTGCTTTGCTGGTGACACTGTTGGGGATTTATTCAAAATTGAAGGCATACTGAACCAGCATGGCTACCACAGCATCTTGCAGCGGCATGCTATTCCATCCGCTTTGCGTTTAGTTGGACCATTATTTATTTTTCAACAGGACAATGACCTCAAACACACCTCCAGGCTGTGTAAGGGCTATTTGACCATGAAGGAGAGTGATGGCGTGCTGCGCCAGATGACCTGGCCTCCACAGTCACAGACCTGAACCCAATTGAGATGGTTTGGGGTGAGCTGGACCGCAGAGTGAAGGCAAAAGGGCCAACAAGTGCTAAGCATCTCTGGGAACTCCTTCAAGACTGTTGGAAGACCATTTCAGGTGACTACCTCTTGAAGCTCATCAAGAGAATGCCAAGAGTGTGCAAAGCAGTAATCAAAGCAAAAGGTGGCTACTTTGAAGAACCTAGAATATGACATATTTTCAGTTGTTTCACACTTTTTTGTTATGTATATAATTCCACATGTGTTAATTCATAGTTTTGATGCCTTCAGTGTGAATCTACAATTTTCATAGTCCTGAAAATAAAGAAAACTCTTTGAATGAGAAGGTGTGTCCAAACTTTTGGTCTGTACTGTACATCTTGGCTGCGACACCCATCACAGCATTGTGGCTCAGTGGTTAATTGCACACTCAGTTCAATCAGTTTTTTTTATGCGATTGCCCTAAGTGTGCGTGCATCTTCTTGCAACTATAAGTGAAAAACACATGGGGGGAGATTTATCAAAACTGGTTTGAAGGAAAACGGGCTTAGTTGCCCATAGCAACCAATCAGATTCCACCATACATTTTCTGGAACTCTGAAAAATGAAAGGTGTAATCTGATTGGCTGCTATGGGCAACTAAACCAGTTTTCTTTTATGTCTTGATAAGACTACTCCATTGCATCCAGATTGTCTTCCGTTTTTCACGCAAGACCCATTGATTTCTATGGAGCCAGGGCTGTGTGAAAAACACACAATAGAGAACATGCTGTGATTTTTCCTGAAAGCAGGGATGATGTGTGTAAAATGATGCTCATGTGCACAGACAGATTGAAACTAATGGGTCAGAATTCAGTCTGGATGCTACGTGTTCATTACAAGCGTTTTTCCCCCCCATCTGGATTGCATCTGTTTTTCACGTATAATCAGTGGCATAATTAGAAATGACTTTGCCCCTCAGCAAATTTTTTAGCAGGGCCCCCTAGAAACTTCCTCACTACCCCCAACTCCTGTGCATCCCCCACTCTTGTGGCTAGTCAAGTTCGCTCTCTCAGACGAGGCTTGGCAGCCGCTCCACCTGCTTCACGAATGTATATAGTCATAGTCATGTCACTGTATATACTGTCACCGTATATGATGTCTATAATTCTGTTGAAGGAGCTCTGACAATAAAATCTTTTAGTCCTCCTCCTGGGTGGGTCACTTCTGAGTTCGGGCACCAAAGCAACTACTTCCCCTATGGCTACACACCTGCATATGTTGGCTCTTAAACCAAGAAGAGTCAGGAGCTCCCCATACACATTAGGGAACATGGGAAACTTGTATTTGGCTCAAGGACTTGCCTAACTGATTTAATTGACTAAAAGTTCTTGCACATGTAACGTTATCCAATAGCAATAACACAATTGGTCACTAGGTGGCAGCATAACCCTAGAACGCAAATAGTATTAGAATAATAGACAAAAATGAAGATAGAAAAACTCCCAAAATCTGAAAATGTCTGAAGGCCTATAGGCAATAATGAGATAAAACTCAACTTTTACTTAATGATAGGATAAAATCACCACACTACACAAAGGGACATACAAAACATAATCGTCATATCATGATATACCTAGACTATATTAGTCCTGTGCACAATTCTCACAAGGCCCATCAGTAATACTGGAGAAAAAACTATTGGAACAATCTCACCCAAGAAGTGCAGCGAATCCTCAATTGGATGTAGATGGTTCAGGAACCCCAGGAATGATGTGGAGACCTGATGTGCTCACTGAATAGATGCTAACTGCTAACAGCCAGGCAATTCTGATATTGTTGACTGTAGAGCAGGTAAACCGGCGAGTGCATCTTGCACTTTGAATAGAGATGGCAGCAGGAACCACTAGCCCTAAATCACCCTAAGGTCGGGGGAGAGGACTAGGAATACCCTGCCTATCTATACAGAGCACTCGCCCCGAAAGAGGCTACCCTGTCCGGATACCTGAACCTAAACCCAGGCAATGACCCTAATATACCCTAAGCAGAAAAAGTTCCCGACTTGCCATGTTTTGTGTAAACAACTCATCAGGGTAAATATAAAGAAGCACGGTGTGCTGAGTACATGGTAAATTGAAGCAAATGTTGCTTGATGAAAAACAGGGGTGGAGGGAGCCCAGAAAAAATAGGTTTTCCAAATAAAGACATAAAAAATAGTAATGGGAAGAAGGGGTAATGATCCCACAAAATTCCCACAAAAATCCCAAGGACAGTGGAACCAATTGGGGAAAAAAAAAAGATGTCCCCCTACATTGAATACCCTAGATGCAAAAAAAAGGGCATATACACACGAGTCCTGCCAGTGGGTGAGGACTACCCGTCAGACAGGTATCATCAGACAAGCTTTCAAAGTGGGAGTCCTGGAAACAATCTCTACATGCCTTAGATGGAATCTGTATACCACGCTGCTACACCTAACCCTGAGCACACAAATCCTAGGCTTGAACTTTGTGTGACTGTGCTAGTTGTAGAAATTGCAGATTTCATACTGCGTGAGCTAGACATTCAGATAGATGACACCCAATTCTACACAGACAGTAAAGTTGTTCTGGGCTACATATACAACCAGACTAAACGTTTCTATGTGTATGTTAGCAACCGTGTAGAAAGAATCAGGAAATCATCTAAACCTGAACAATGGCATTATGTCCCATCTGAAATTTATCCTGCAGATCATGCCACCAGGCCAATGTCTGCAAGTGCCTTTGCGAATTCTTCTTGGTTAACAGGTCCTGAATTCCTGCTGGATCATCCTGAAGAAACCACAGCTAATGTCTTCAGACTTCTAGAACCTGACAGATCCAGAGATTCGTCCTGAAGTTAAAACCCTTGTCACCAGAACTGAACAAAGACTTGTCTTGGGCTGTCAATGCTTTGAACATTTTTCCAATTGGATAAGGCTTGTACACACCATCGCAAGGTTAGTCCATATTGCACACTGCTTTCACACAAAGCCGAAGGTCAATGTCAAGGTTGGCACATTTGCCAAAAGCTTCTTTCTGCAAAAGACATTGCTGAAGGTGAAATGATCATAATACGCAGTGTAAAACAGGATGTCTTTGGCTCAGAAATTAAATGTATCCGTGACAAGAGGGACATTCCAAAAAACAGTCCAATTGCTAATCTGAACCCATTCATTGACAATTGCAAGTTTTCCCACTTAGAAATCATAGAGGGGTCTGAAATTCACATTGTAGGTGCATTCCCACTCTGAGAGACAGAATTTAAAAAAGAAATTCAGGAAATCCCACTGTATGATTTTTAAAGAATGTATTTGTCTTGCACTGCTAAACATAAGTATTTGAACACCTAAGAAAATCAGTGTTAATATTTGGCACAGAAGCCTTTGTTTGCAATTACAGAGGTCAAACGTTTCCTGTAGTTCTTGACCAGGTTTGCACACACTGCAGCAGAGATTTTGGCACACTCCTCCACACAGATCTCCTCTAGATCTGTCAGGTTTCAGGCTGTCGCTGAGCAACACAGAGTTTCAGCTCCCTCCAAAGATGTTCTATTGGATTTAGGTCTGGAGACTAGGCCACTCCAGAACCTTGATATGCTTCTTATGGAGCCACTCCTTGGTTATCCTGGCTGTGTGCTTCGGGTCGTTGTCATGTTAGAAGACCCAGCCACGACCCATCTTTAATGCTCTGACTGAGAGAAGGAGGTTGTTGCTCAAAATCTCGCAATAAATGGCCCCATTCATCCTCTCCTTAATACAGTGCAGTCGTCCTGTCCCCTTTGCAGAAAATCACCCCCAAAGCATGATGGTACCACCACCATGCTTCACAGTAGGGATGGTGTTCTTGGGATGCAACTCATCCTTCTTTTTCCTCCAAACACGACGAGTGACGTTTAGACCAAAAAGTTCTACTTTGGTCTCATCTGACCACATGACTTCCTCCCATGTCTCCTCTGGATCATCCAGATGGTCATTGGAAAACTTCAGATGGGCCTGGACATGTGATGACTTGAGCAGGGGAACCTTCCCTGCAATGCATGATTTGAAACCATGACGCGGTAGTGTTCTACTGACTTTTGAAACTGTTGTCCTAGCTCTCTTCATGTCATTGACCAGCTCCTTCCTTGTAGTTCTGGGCTGATTCCTCACCTTTCTTATCATCAGTGATACCCCACGAGGTGAGATCTTACATGGGGCCCCAGTCAGGGGGAGACTGACAGTCTCCTTTAGCCTCTTCCATTTTCTAACAATTGCTCCAACAGTTGATCTATTTTCACCAAGCTGCTTGTCAATTGCCCCGTAGCCCTTTCCAGCCTTGTGGAGGTCCACAATGTTGTCTCTGGTGTCTTTTGACAGCTCTTTGGTCTTGCCCATGGTAGTAGTTGGCGTTTGACTGACTGTGGGGTGGACAGGTGTCTTTAAAGAGCTCAGACAGGTGCTACTAAGTTAGATTAAAGGCACAGTAACAGGTCTTTGAGAGCCAGAATTCTTGCTGTTTCTCAGGTGTTCAAATACTTATGTTCAGCAGTGCAAGACAAATTAATTCTTTAAAAATCATACAATGTGAGTTCCTGATTTATTTATTTTTTATTCTGTCTCTCAGAGTGGGAATGCACCTACAATGTGAATTTCAGACCCCCTCCATGATTTCTAAGGGGGAGGACTTGCAAAATCACAGGGTGTTCACATACTTCTGTTCCTCACTGTATAAGATCACTGCCATTATTAATCCTGTAGCTTTTCGTCTTGAACTTCCTCAGGCCATTAAAATTCATAATGTGTTTCATAAATCTTTGTTGAAGAGATATGTTGAACCTTTGGAGCCGTCTTCCTTGCCACCCGCTCCTGTCATGGTGGATGGTAGTTTGGAATTGACGCTCGAGTTCTCCGCAGGTTTCTTCAGTATCTTGTTCACTAGAAGGGTTATGGACCAGAGGAGAGGATATGGGTACCAGCATCTGACGTGAATGCCAGTCGTTTGGTGAAAGCTTTTCACAGGTCTCACCTGGGTAATGTCGGTCCTGGGTGCCCATGCAACCTACCCATTGGCTGCGCCTGGGGGATCCCTAACCCCTCTAGAGGTATCTATGAAATATGTCACTCTTTTAGAGTAAGTAGTCGTGACGCCAACTGTAGTTAAGCAGCAGAAGCACAAGGCTTCCTTTTGTAGTGATGTTATGATACCTAGTGGTAGGAAGGCCAGAACATAAACATAGAGTGGGAAGGAGCACTGTTATATGAACAATACCACTCCCACCCACTTGCTTGTGGCACTAAACCTGACCGGGGGCAGGAAGGAAGCACCGATATATGAACAGCACCACCCCCACCCCCGTTTGTGCCAAACCCTACAGGGAGTGGTAAGGAGCACTGATATATGAACAGCACCAGCCCCACCCCCTTGTGTCACTAAACCTGACAGAGGGCAGGAAGGAAGCACCGTTATATGAACAGCACCATCCCCACCCCCACCCCTGGTTGTGCCAAACCCTACAGAGAGTGGGAAGGAGCACAGTTATATGAACAGCACCACCCTCACCCCGGTTGTGCCAAACCCTACAGAGAGTGGTAAGGAGCACCATTATATGAACAGCACCACTCCCATCCCCTTGTGGCACTAAACCTGACCAGGGACAGGAAGGAAGCACTGTTATATGAACAGCACCATCCCCACCCCTGGTTGTGCCAAACCCCACAGAGAGTGGGAAGGATCACAGTTATATAAACAGCACCTCTCCCACCCCCTCGTGGCACTAAACCTGACGGGGCAGGAAGGAAGCACCGTTATATGAACAGCAGCACCCCCACCCGTTTGTGCCAAACCTACAGAGAGTGGTAAGGAGCACCGTTATATGAACAGCACCACTTCCACCACCTCGTGGCACTAAACCTGACAGGGGGCAGGAAGGAGCACCATTATATGAACAGCACCACTCCCACCCCCTTGTGGAACTAAACCTGAGAGGGGGCAGGAAGGAAGCACCATTATATTTTGGTGTCCGTCTGACAAAACTAAGCCAAACTGATCCGTCCTGGCACACAATGTAAGTTAATGGGGACGGATCCGTTTTCACTGACACAATATGGCACAATAGAAAACGGATCCGTCCCCCATCGACTTTCAATGGTGTTCAGGATGGATGCATTTGTGCAGATCCATGATGGATCCGCACCAAACCCGAGTGTGAAAGAGGCCTAAGACATTGGGAGAGATTTATCAAATTGGTGTAAAGTAGAACTGGCTTAGTTGCATATAGCAACCAATCAGATTCCACTTTTCATTTTCCAAAGGAGCTATCAAAAATGAAAGGTGGAATCTGATTGGTTGCTATGGGCAATTAAACCAATTTTACTTTACACCAGTTTGATAAAACTCCCCCATTATTCTTAAATAATTTAACTCTGTGTGTAGCTACTTTTCCAGATTCTATTGACACAGCACTATGACTAGATCTATGAAGAGGCAATTTCAGGGGGGCTTATATAACTTTATAGATAAGTAGAGAATTGAGAATTACTGTAAGATGCCTGTTCTATACACTCACCTAAAGAATTATTAGGAACACCATACTAATACAGTGTTAGACCCCCTTTTGCCTTCAGAACTGCCTTAATTCTACGTGGTATTGATTCAACAAGGTGCTGAGAGCATTCTAGAAATGTTGGCCCATATTGATAGGATAGCATCTTCCAGTTGATGGAGATTTGAGAGATGCACATCCAGGGCACGAAGCTCCCGTTCCACCACATCCCAAAGATGCTCTATTGGGTTGAGAGCTGGTGACTGTGGGGCCATTTTAGTACAGTGAACTCATTGTCATGTTCAAGAAACCAATTTGAAATGATTCAAGCTTTTTGACATGGTGTATTATCCTGCTGGAAGTAGCCATCAGAGGGATAGGTACATGGTGGTCATGAAGGGATGGACATGGTCAGAAACAATGCTCAGGTAGCCCGTGGCATTTAAACAATGGCCAATTGGCACTAAGGGGCCTAAAGTGTGCCCAGAAAACATCCCCCACACCATTACACCGCCACCACCAGCCTGCATAGTGGTAACAAGGCATGATGGATACATGTTCTCATTCTGTTTACGCCAAATTCGGAATCTACCATTTGAATGTCTCAACAGAAATCGAGACTCATCAGACCAGGAAACAGGGACAGGACTCATCTCAGGACTCATCTCATGTTAATTTGCATATGTATCAAATCGTTTTTTTACACAATAAAAGCACACAGAGCTATAGGGACTGGGTATTGCGGATGTGCTAGCAGTGATCTAGCAACCCATGTCCTCAGCTCTATACACAAAATCCCGGTGACAGGTTCCCTTTAACTTCATACTGCACCTGGGAGAGGAGAAGCCTGATGCTCATTAGGAGAAAGGATCTAAAAAGGTGCTGAAAAAGTAGCTTTATTCTCTGCTCATAGTGTCAGCTAGCTGCTGTAAAGGACTATTTACATGAGGAGATTATCAGGATGATGTACTTGATATCACGCATACTTAACAATTTTTAGAATAAATATCATGAATGATTGTACTGTATCGAAGAACATTTTGCTAAAAATTGGTTTCCTATATCAGGTTTTGGGACAAAATACAAGAAATTATCTCTGTATGTGAATGTTAATTTGAATGGGCTTTTACTGCTCTGGGCCCACTATATTTTACTCTGAGTAGAATTATATTGACTGCTGGACTTAACATATGGTTTTAAGCTTCTAGAAATATAGAATAAATCTGAAATGTCAGGGAAGATCTAGATGACCACTTGGCTCAAGTCATAAGTTATCATTTAGCTCTTGTCTTATATCTGTCATCTGGTTCTTTCCTCTTTGATATCTAAAATTCAATACATGGAAATCAGATACAAATCACGGCATCAATTATGAAAGCCATCCCCTGCTAAGCGATGAAGAGATTCCCCATCATTTCTGTGTCTGTTGTGACGGTATGCGAGGTGAGGTTGTGGATGATAGGTATGTTTCACCTCGCATGCGCTCTGTTGTCAGGGACTGAACCGGAATCCGGCCCGGGTTTTTCCAGCCTCTGTGGCAGGCTTGGTTCCGGTCCAGAGATTATGGTCCACTGGAGTTCACCTCCAGGTGGACTTTAAAGAAACAGGAAGAGAGCACAACAGGTCTCTCATGTGCTGAGTCTCAGGACTGTAACCTGTGTTGCTGAAGAGAGAGCTATGTTTGGATGCGGGAAAAACAAAAGGTTTGCTTTACCATTTGTGTTGTGGATGTTGGGGAGCAGCCCCACACCGTATAGTCAGGACATGACTGTATAGCTTAGCGCCGGACGGCAAGGATTTACTTTGTTTTGTTTGTTTTCTGCTGTGCAAACCTTTGTGCCTAAATAAACCTGGCAACAAGCCAGATTTTCAAGGAAACTGCCTGCTTACGGACTGTCTGTTCAGAAAAAGGTGATCCCCACGAGCTAATCTCCCACACTGTATACAATATACATCACATACTAGAAGCCTAATAGGTTGGACCAATATTCAAGGTTTGCTCTTTTAAGGTGCCTTTAGACGTGACATTTCAAGCCTAAATGTCCATTACATGACAGAGGCTCAGCAGGACGCTTCTACAAAAGATCTGGGGTTGGCCAGTTGTAACTTTTCCATACAATCTACCTAATAACAGTAATGATGATAATGTTGATATCGCTTAATCGTCTGTCTAAATCTCACTACATGTCTTAATAAAGTAGAATTTGTAAATGATTAACTGTAAATGATTAACTGACTTTGACTATAACCACATATGGAACATTCCTGGTGCTAATTACTAATTTTCTCCATAGCTCAAATAGTCAAGTAATAACATATACGCTCACTCCTCAATGTATGGTCGTGGGTTCACAAAACAGAGTTCAGGTTTCTCCTTGTTGTTGGATAAGGTTGTCTTGATGGTATGGTCATCTTCATCTTTCTAGAGTTTGCTGGAGTCTTCTTAAAGGGGTTGTCCGGGTTCAGAGCTGAACCCGGACATACCCTTATTTTCACCCCGGCAGCCCTCCTGAGCCTGGCATCGGAGCATCTCATGCTCCGATGCGCTCCCGTGCCCTGCGCTAGATCGCGCAGGGCACAGGCTCTTGTGTTTTCAATAACACACTGCCGGGCGGTAACTTCCGCCCAGCAGTGTGTTCGGTGACGTCACCGGCTCTGAGGGGCGGGCTTTAGCTCTGCCCTAGCCGTTTTACTGGCTAGGGCAGAGCCAAATCCCGCCCATCAGTGCCGGTGACGTCACCGGGCTGCCTGTCAGCCCCATAGAGAGCCCGGTATGTCACCGGAACTCAGAAAAATGCCTTTGCCCTGCGCGATTTAGCGCAGGGCAAAGGAGAGCATCGGAGCATGAACTGCTCCGATGCTCATGTCAGGGGGGCTGCCGGGGTGAAAATGGAGGGATGTCCAGGTAGGCATTAACCATGCGTTGACAATTCTCGACAACCCCATCCTAGGCTCATAGATTTAGACGATGATCTGAAAAATGTTCTGAAAAACATCTGTGATCTGTAGGATCCTTAACTTGTAGAGAAAGGACACAGAATCAGTAGTAACACAAGCTGTATAAAGGGCAGAGAATTCCTACATTAGATCATCGTCTTCATACTTTGAGGTCTCTGCGGACATGCAGTAAACATCACATGTCCTTATGTCTATATGGGAGCTCTCCTTGCACAGGTAAGATGAGGTATCCCCACTATTGTGTGAATGGCTGCTATACTTGAAGCCCATACACCAGGCCAGCCATCGGGGGGTAATTATCTATGCCTATAGATCTTGGTTTCAGCCTTCATTCTAACATTATATTAGGGAATTGTTCTCCATCTAAAGTGTTTCTATATGTGAAGAGTCACTCTGAGTAACTATACAGCAATAACACTGATATATATGGCCATTTCTGGGAGAAAATCTTCTTTATAGTGTTTCTATAATGACCACAGCAGGGAGCCGCTATGATGAATTTCCTTTCCTCTGAACGACCTGTCCCATCTGTGCATTTATTTTAATGGTAGCCACATAGACAATTCATAGAAAAGCTGTCAAGGACCTTTGCCTGTCACCCCTTTCCCCCACCTTTCGAAACAAGGTTTGTAGGCAGCTATATGCCCATCTTGGGTACCACCTCTGGGACCCGGACCTATACTTAAAACGGAGCCTGCAAAGTCCTAGATTCCCCAAAAACAAGGTTTTGCCCAGGAAAAGAAAGGGTGCACCCTTTTTTTCACTGCACGGCCCTAGGGAGCAATGGTGTGAAGAAAGCATCTGTGATAGATAGTGATGTAATAGCCAGAGCCACTACCACTCCCATCTTTTGATCTAGTTGCTCTTGAGTGGCTGCATTACTACTCACAGTAGGTCATATATGCAGTACCCAAGAGCCAAAACGGAACCTGCGAAGTGCTGGATGGCGCACCAAACATGCACGGCCACCCTCCAGTCATTCTTATGGGAGCGCAGAAAATAGATACGGTCAATAGTGAATGGAGTGGTGGCCATACTTGCGTGGTGTGCATCACATTAATTTCAATGGAGTTTCCGAAAATAGCCAATTGCACTGCTTGTCTATTTTTCGCGCTCCCATAGGAATGAATGGAGGGAGGCCATGCATGCATGGTGTGCCCTCCCGCACATGGCATGTTCCGTTCTAAGTATAGGTGGGAGTCCCTAACGATATACCTACAATGTCCAAGATGAGAACACCCCTTTAATATAAGATACATATTTCCTCTCATTTCTCTGCAGTGGTTGCCATGGAAACCTTTCAACTAGTTACCAGCAGCCATTTTGTTTACCTCTGAATAGGGGTCTGCATGAATAACACTGACATGATTCCTATATCTGCTGTGAAATACCCACCTAAGAATTGAACAGTTCACTGACCATCCGCCTCATCAGCATTGTACAATGGGAAAATTGCCTATTAGAGACTTATTTGCTGTAGATAAGAAAATGGCAGCTGAAATGCTGGAACATGGATTTGCATTTCATCCTCCACTATCTTATATCTGGTAAATCTCCACCAAGTACTTTTACACTTCAATACCCCAGGACACCATGTGGATAATACAGTGGATGATAGGAGTGATATAGACACATCTTACCTGGCTGGATACAGAAGTGATATCCATATAATGGGGATCTGAGAACAGTTGCTATGGCGATGATGTCATTAAGTGTTCTTGCATGGCAAGACCACTTAGTTATCTCACATATATATTCTTATTATTATAGCCAAATTTACCACCCTAACTTCTCCCACAGTTTTTACACTACATAGACAGTAATATACCGAAACGTTTTTGTGGCGAAATTGGCCCCATAGGAATGAATAGCGGAATGTTCAAAACTAGAGTGGGAGCTGACAAAAGCTAGAGTGTGAGCTTAAAAATCAGGACATGATTTCTAAACTGCCACCACTCCTTCATTTTCAAGCCCACCTACACAAATCTTATATCAAAACGTTCCGCTATCCCCGCTGCCACTAAAAATGTCCACAGCTAAGCCATAGTCCTGATAGTTTTCACAATATGACTATTTGTTTGCAACTCACACCACCCATTGACATTCATTGAAACTCCACTCTAGCCTCCTGAAATTTGAAGGGCAATTTCTAAACTGCGACTGTGCCTTCATTTTTAATATTTCAGAGACATACTATGCATCAAAATATATGTCTGGGTCTTGTGATTCTCTTCACTGTAGGATTTATAATTTTTAAACTACAACCGTTTGAAGATGGCAACTGCCAGTGAAGTGAGCAAGTTGGAGCAGTTTGTTTTTAACCGTTCTTCTCTGCCCTTGCTGTAGAGTGAGTTGCCATAGGAACCCAGGTGTGTGAGCAGCCAGCAGAGTGACAAAAGCTAGAGTGTGAGCTGAAAAATCAGGACATGATTTCTAAACTGCCACCACTCCCTCATTTTCAAGCCCATCTACACAAATCGGCTGCTAATGTTTTTATAAATATATATTTTAATGTAACTGTGAAGCACTTTGGGCAACAACATTGCAATTAAATGTGATATATAAATAAATAAAAAGTTGAAATGCATTTCTCTCTCTATCAAGCTTGCCATGTGCACTTTTTAAATTTGATCAATCAATTGGTTAGTGTAATGTTTACTATCTTTACTCAATCCAAACACTCCACACAGTTACTCTGCCCACTCCATAAAGTTACTCTGCCCTGTCCAACCTTTCCACAGTTACTCCAGCCACTCAAACCACACAACAGTTACTCAAGCCACTCCACCCAGTTACTCCGCCCACTCCAGTTGTAGACTACTGGTGGAGGCAAGAACACTTCACACAATTTCCCCAGAAATTGTAGCTTTTCTAGTTTTCTTTTGTGTTCTTCATTGGGGACGGGGACTGTATAGAAATGTTTGTTTCTTATAATATTGAAGGGAATTGTACCATAACCAACTTAATTCCTGATTATAGAGCTGTGCCGTATCTACAGACAACAGGACACCGAACATTATGGGGGAGATTTATCAAAACTGGTGTAAAAGAAAACTGGCTTAGTTGCTCATAGCAACCAATCAGATTCCACCTTTAATTTTTTTACAGCTCCTTTGACAAGTAATAACATCAATCTGATTGGTTGCTATAGGTAACTAAGTCAGTTTTCCTTTACACCAGTTTTGATAAATATCCCTCTATGTTGTAATATTTAAGGGGGAACTCCACCTCCTGCAAAAGTGACTGCCAAAGGATATAGTTATTGGGGGATCATGAACCCAGACCCCTCACTGATTCTCATAATAAGGAGGAGACAGCACCCTTTGGCATGGCCAAGAAATATGGACATTTCAGAACAGCACTAAAGGGGGAACAAGGGCTTCACTGAAAACAGCTACCAGGAGATAGAGATTTCCTGATATGTGACAACCCAGTTCTCCCATGTGACCAGGCTGGTGACCAGTAACTGCCACCGTCCATTGCTAACTGTCATCCTATGCCCAGCGGATGTACCCATACCCTGCAGCGTCTCCTCCTCACAACAGTGACTGGATCTATAGCAACATCACTTATTACATTATATCTAGTGAGATCATAAATATAGGAAAATAAAGAACAAGACAATTCCTGATCATGAATATTGTGTCATTGATTTTCTTCCCAGGCACAGGTCTAGTGCCCCCTGCTGTGAAGATCCAGCCATGATATAGTCATCAGGGTGATGATCGCTGGGTTTAGGGTGATGATCAGATTGTTTCATACCAACGGAAATCTGCTCCAATCTTTCAGTAACTGATGGGAATCGTGTCTGCTGGGAGTTATAATCATAGATCTTACTGACCATAATGGAGGGATGATGGGGAAATTCTGGAGAGAAGATGGAGCTAAGGAGCGCCCCTCTGGAGATGCTTCCAGCTGCCGTTTGGTTGGAGGTTCTACGGTCAGTATGGTGATGATTGTAACAATGGAACCCCCGCAGTCACTATTGTGATGAGCAGAATATAAAGGGCCGGCTACTCATCCTGCGCGGGGTCTGTGTGGAAGAAATAAAAATAATGTTTTTCTTCTTTTTGTATCGAGCACCAAAAAGATTTCATAGGAGACCATTTACCCATAGCCCATTAACCACATCCATCTTACCAGGATCTAATGGGCTTCTAAATTTGAGATCTGTGTGGTCTGCCATATGATGGAAGGAAGACTGCATGAGACATAGGCTGCAAAAGACATCTGCCATATGCCAAATGAATAGCAAGGAAGGGAGCCAAAGACTATCATCTGCTAAGAAAATCCCAGCCACAAGTAGGACAAATGAAATAAGCCCCCTTCCCCTTCGTACACAATGGGTACCCAAGTGTCACTAATTATAATCCTGCCCCAATGTCACTGTATTACAAGGCTTCATGTGTCAGTAGTTGCGGTTTTCAATGGCAGCACTGAGGTCCCAGCTGTATGACGGTGGTATGTTGTAGGGTTTAAATATACTTACACCTGGTAAATGAATTGGTCTTCTATGAAATTGTCCTTAGTATGGGGTGTGATTGTGAGTGTTATGGTGAGGGACTATCAATGGCGCAACTAGAACTGACTGGGCCCCACAGCAAATTTTTAAATGGGTGCTCTTACCCCCAGCAACTTCTTCGAAAGCCCCAACTCACTGCAATCCCCACTCCTGTGGCTAGTCATGATCAAGCTCTCAGAAGAGGCCCGGTGGCCACTCCGTCCATTTCCTACAGTGTCACTGTATATAATGTCACTGTATAATTCTGTTGAGGGGGCCCTGACAAGAAAATCTTTTAGTTCTCCTCCTGAGAGGGCCCCTTGTGAGTTCGGGCCCCAAAGCAGCAGCTTCCCCTATAGCTATGCCCCTGATAACAATCTACATCTGCTAGCAACCATCAGTGAAAACCCATGCATCCAGATTCCTTAAATTTTTCACTGAAGCCCCATTCACTTCTATGGAGCCAGGGCTGCGTGAAAAATGCATAATATAGAACATGCTTCAATTTTTCCTGATTGTAGAATTGATGCGTGAAAAACTATGCTCATGTGCAGTGATGGCCAGTCCGCGAACATATGCGGGCTGCCATCTTTTTTCACAAGTCCGGCGAGGCACAGGTAAGCCCTTACCTGTGCCTGTGCGCGAGTCGGTCTGAAAACAAGTGCGGTCAGCGGGAGCAGGCAGTTCTGAGAACAGCCACCAGGGAATTTCATCGGGCTGTTCTCGGAACTGCCTGCTCCAGGTCAGTGGCGGATCCAGAGCCTGGTCTCGGGAGGGGCACTTTCAGATTATTTTCTGTCCGCCGCCACAAAACAATGGTGCTTATAGAACAGACTACACAGTGTAGGCTATATGTGTATAACAAACATATTTCACATGAAAACTTACAGTTACTTGGCTTGGTCCTTGGGGATCTCGGAAGCCACTTCCACACTTTGGCCGGGGGCTCGGCGGAGCTGATGATGTGTTTTATCCTAATGAGAAAGATTTCATAATAAGGATTTGGAGAAGGGGCAGAGGGATAGCAGAGCAGGGAGAGGCTGGTGCTGCTACTAGGGGGTCATACCATGGGGGAGTAATAAAGCCCACCATAATGCCCCCCCCCCAGTAGTAATAATTCTCCTTATAATGTGACAGTGCAAAAAATACCCCCTTGTAATGCCCCCAGTTGAGCTAATGTCCCCATAGTGCCCCCATAATGTGCCAGTATAAAATACCCCTATATAGTGCCCCTAGTAAATGACCCCATAGTGCTCCACACCCTCCTTCCTCCTAGTGCCCCCATAATGTACCAGTATAAAATGCTCCAGTAGATGCCCTCAGTGTCCCCCATAATTTGCAAGTATAAAATACCCCTTCTTAGTGCCCCCCGTAGATGACCCCATAGTACCCACCATAATGTGTCCCAGTATAAAATTGTACTGTACAGAGAGCCCATATAAAATACCCCTTCTTTGTGGCCTCAGTAGATGCCCCTATAGTGCCCCCAATCATGTGCCAGTATTAACAGCCCCCCCATGCCAGTAATAATAGCCCCCTATGCCAGTAATAGCAGCCCCCAGTAATAACAGCCCCCCTGTGCCAGTAATAACAGCCCCCAGTAATAACAGCCCCCGCCAGTAATAACAGCCCCCAGGTGCCAGTAATAACAGCCCCCAGGTGCCAGTAATAACAGCCCCCCCTTTGCCAGTAATAACAGCCCCCCCTTGCCAGTAATAACAGCCCCCCTTTGCCAGTAATAACAGCCCCCCCTTTGCTAGTAATAACAGCCCCCCCTTTGCTAGTAATAACAGCCCCCCCATTGCCAGTAATAACAGCCCCCCCTTTGCCAGTAATAACAGCCCCCGCCAGTAAAAGTATTGTATATAATAAATAAATAAAAACACATATTTACCTCCATGTCAGTGATGCGATGCAGGCCTCTTCTGGCCTGCGTCCGCCTCTGATAGGCTGCAGGCACTAGGCCAGCAGCCTATCAGAGGAAGGGAAAGGGACACGCCTCTCCCTCCCCTACCGCAGCACAGGCAGGCATCTGTATCGCTGTCCTGAGGACGGCGATACAGATGACTGGAGATGAGCGCTTCCACAATGGAAACGCTCATCTCCCTGTGCCCAGCCGCCGCCGCCAGCTCGAGGGGGGGGGCTTTTTATTTTTATTTTGGGGTCACGGCAACTTGCGAGTCAAACTGCGACCCCATTCAGTTCACTGGCCGCACTGCTACATAGTGATCTTTGGTCCTGTGTCAGGTGTCGCTCCATAGATCGCCGTGCACCCCCAGCCTTATAGGACCTTCCTCAGCCCATCAGATTTATCCAATGTATCGCACCATGGGGATCTTCTCTCTGGGTGCTTGGTGGTGTATATGTGATACTCAGATTTTAAAGGGTGCTGAGTTTCATTTACATATATTGATCTTAGTAGATAGGTTACTTGAAACACCTGTCACATACTAGAGTGCACCTGAGAATACAGTATGGGCTGTCACATTGCCCCATAACAGTGACAGCCAAAATGCCTCCATAACAGTGCAGCATAATAGTATCAGCTACACTGTAGCTCCATTCACACAGTCAGTGTTTGATCAGTGATTTCCATCAGTGATTATGAGCGAAAAACCAGGAGTGAAGCCTACACAGAGATAAGGTATAATGGAAAGATTTGTACCTGTTCTGTGTTTTTGACCTGCACCTGGTTTTGGTCTGACAATCACTGATGGGAATCACTAATCAAACGCTAAGGCCTTGTTCGTATATATGCTTTTTACGGATGTGTGCTGTAAGCATTTTTAGCAGACAGCATGCTGACCCATAAGAAATCTATGATATGTTTACATTTTTGTGAAATTTTACGTTCCGTGCATCCGCTGAAAAACAGCAGAAGCATGTCCTACTTTGATCCGTGTGGCAGACCAATCGTGCCCATATAAGTCTATGAGTCTGTGAAAATCACGTACAGTCGGGGCCAAAAGTTTTGAGAATGACACAAATATTAGTTTTCACAAAGTTTGCTGCTAAACTGCTTTTAGATCTTTATTTCAGTTGTTTCTGTGATGTAGTGAAATATAATTACACGCACTTCATACGTTTCAAAGGCTTCTATCGACAATTACATGACATCTTTTTCAGAACCTCTGCAATTTGACTGGACATGCTCTCAATCAACTTCTGGGCCAATTCCTGACTGATAGCAACCCATTCTTTAATAATCACTTCTTGGAGTTTGTCAGAAATAGTGGGTTTATGTTTGTCCACCCGCCTCTTGAGGATTGACCACAAGTTCTCAATGGGATTAAGATCTGGGGAGTTTCCAGGCCATGGACCCAAAATGTCATTGTTTTGGTCCCCGAGCCAGTTATCACTATTGCCTTATGGCACGGTGCTCCACCGTGCTGGAAAATGCATTGTTCTTCACCAAACTGTTGTTGGATTGTTGGAAGAAGTTGCTGTTGGAGGGTGTTTTGGTACCATTCTTTATTCATGGCTGTGTTTTGTGGCAAAATTGTGACTGAGTCCACTCCCTTGGATGAGAAGCAACCCCATGCATGAATGGTCTCAGGATGCTTTACTGTTGGCATGACACAGGACTGATGGTAGCGCTCACCTTTTCTTCTCCGGACAAGCCTTTTTCCTGATCAATCTGTCCCTGATGTTTTTTTTGAGAGAAGTGGCTTCTTTGCTGCCCTTCTTGACACCAGGCCATATTCCAAAAGTCTTCGCCTCACTGTGCGTGCAGATGCACTCACACCTGCCTACTGCCATTCCTGAGCAAGCTCTGCACTGGTGGCACTCCGATCCCGCAGCTGAATCCTCTTTAGGAGACGATCCTGCTGGACTTTTTGGGACGCCCTGAAGCCTTCTTAACAAGAATTGAACCTCTTTACTTGAAGTTCTTGATGATCCTATAAATTGTTGATTGAGGTGCAATCTTAGTAGCTACAATATCCTTGCCTGTGAAGCCATTTTTATGCAACGCAATGATGGCTACACGCGTTTCTTTGCAGGTCACCATGGTTAACAATGGAAGAACAATGATTTCAAGCATCACCCTTCTTTTAACAGGTCAAGTCTGCCATTTTAACCCAATCAGCCTGACATAATGATCTCCAGCCTTGTGCTCGTCAACATTCTCACCTGAGTTAACAAGACGATTACTGAAATGATCTCAGCAGGTCCTTTAATGACAGCAATGAAATGCAGTGGAAATGTTTTATTGGGATTAAGTTAATTTTCATGGCAAAGAAGGACTATGCAATTCATCTGATCACTCTTCATAACATTCTGGAGTATATGCAAATTGCTATTATAAAAACGTAAGCACCAACTTTTCCAATTTTCAATATTTATGTAATTCTCAAAAGTTTTGGCCACGACTGTACATCATACGGATGTCATCCGTGGTGCATCCATTTTTCACGGAAGACAGATAGGAAATGCTCTTGAAATTAGTTTTCAGCTGAGCTGAGTAAAAACTTGGCCCAATCGCGGATCCTTCACGGACATCTTCTCGGATGAAACACGTGTGCTTTCTTTTACGGATGTGACACTGACACGGAAATGTGAACGAGATCTATCTGTGTGAATAAGGCCTAACCCCTGAACACTCTCAGCTGGGCCCACACCATCACTTGAGAGTGCTAGCTTTATTATGCAATTGCATATTTTTCAAGCAGGGCATAAAAAAAACAATGAATGTCTATGGGATTCAACTATAATTTAATACTATGATTTAATATAAACCATTGAGACAAAAAAAACACACCTCAAAGGTGAAAAACACCACTACAAAAAACACAGTTAAAGGAGTTTTCTCATCTCAGACAATGGGGGCATATCCTCAGTAGGATATACCCCCATTGTCTTATAGGTGTGGGCCCACCACTGGGACCTGCAACTATATCGAGAACAGTGCCCCGAAAGTGGTGGAAGGTGCACTGCGCATGCGCAGCCGCCCTCCATTCATTATCTATGAAAATAGCTGAGGGATGGCTTGGCTATTTCCATCGGGTTTATAGAAGTGAATGGGAGCGGTGGCCTATCATGCGCGGTGCGCTCCCATTCACTTCTATGGGGAAAGTGCTTGGTGGTGGCCGGATCGGAGTCCTCCATCCACCATTTTGCGGGGTTCCGTTCCCGATATAGCAATATGCCCCTATTGTCTGTGATGAGACAACCCCTTTAACATTTCCCCATAGATTTTCATGCAACATCTGGAGCCATCGTTTTATTACTACAAAAGGCTGCAAAAATACCATTAAAAAAAATGTACCAGGTCTCAATAATAATAATAATAAATCAACAGCCTATGTGCAACAACAACCTTTGGTGTTTTTTAGGCTTTTAGTGTTTTTTTTTGTGCATGTTTTTTCCTGCTTTTTTAATAAACAAGTTGTGTCATTAGGGTCAATGGTGCATTGTAAAATTGCAGCACATGTGCTCAAACACACTGTTTGGCCAAAAATGCTGCAAAAGTCTGGTGTTTTTGGTTGCATTTCTGGGAGGGGCTAAAAAAAACTGCCATGACCAAAACAGGTGTAGGCACCCTTCTGAGATACAGCTCATAAAGGGTTAAAACAGTGGGTATGCAGCCAGCCAGCCAGATAGCCTACCTGATCTTTAATTTGGACGAATGGACACTAACTCTGCAGTCCTTCTGGAAAAAACATAGCGCATCAGGAGGGCATCCCTGTCAGTCAATGACTATGTAAATAGATGGCGGGTACAACAGAGTTCTCCTGCTGAAGTGCTACTGCCATTTCCTTTTCGAAAAGACTGAATAAGCAGTGCTCGGCGCCGAACTCCAGGGCAAAATAGTATCCATTGTTATATTCTATAGACACTGATATTTAAAGAGTCCCTGTCTACATATTATTGCTGTTAATTTCAGCGCTTTACTACTGCAGATTTATTTCCCTGAAACTGTATGACACACAGCATTCGAAGTGGTTGACACTGTCACAATTTTATATGAAGTGACAACTCTCTCTGCAAGGGTTATAAAGCAGTAAAGGCATAAAAATATAATAATCTGAAAGCTTCAAGGGTGTGATGTGCATAAGGTGATACTAACCGTGAATACAAAATAGATATTGGACATAATTCACATGGTCATACTAATATTAGTCACATAATACTCTAAATAAATAAGAGGACACCAAAATATGTATTTGGATAAACAAGGCCATGTTGCTTTATTTTGGGGTTATTTAAATAATTAATCCATAACAAATAAATAACTATAAATAGATAATATTAATCTCATCAATAACCAATAAATCTGGGTGACAAAATCCCCTGAATAAAGGCAACACGACTAAAACAGCGGAGGGAGGGCGGCGATGGTCCTGATCTTCTTCAACTGCCAGGTACTAATGGCGATGTCCCTTCTTTTAAATCCCTAGGTTTCCTGACGCCAGAGGATCCAGCCAATCAGCTGAGAAGAATTATCCTGCCTCAAGACACCGGAACCAATGTACAGCTAGATAATCAGGAACCGTCGCTGGGCAGAAGAACCGAGGCCGACTAAAACTCGATTCACCTTAGGTAAGACTTGTGAACACAAAACACAAACATGGAGGAAGTGAGAACACAAAACCACCGAACAGCCAAAACACAAAAACTAAACACCAAAACCCACACATAATCCTAGTTACTGTGTCCCCATGAGTCCCCCAAGCATAACGCTCTGGGGGCCCCATACATGGTGACACAAGTCACATAATACTCTAAATAAGAGGACACCAAAATATATTTGGATAAACGGACTTGTTACTATATTTTGGGGTTACCCATAAAATTGCACCAATAAATATTTAATTAAATAATCCATAAAGAATAAATAACCATAAATAGATAATATAAATCTTATCAATAACCAATAAATCTTGACCAAAAGTCCACCCAGCATTAGCTGGGCGACAAAATCCCACAAGCCAGGCCCAACACATGTTTGAGCAAATATGTGCTCTAAGAGATTCCATTAACTCATTTATAGTCGGTATTGTACCACTTTTATTTAGAATGACCCCCATTTCTTAGCTCTATTGTTTGTATGTATAATGGTGTGCAGCCATTTTGTTTTTTGCAATTATGTTTGCTTCATGGATATGCACCTGTGATTCTGAAGGTTCTAGTCTAAATTCTCTTGTACAAACCGGATTCCAAAAAAGTTGGGACACTAAACAAATTGTGAATAAAAACTGAATGCAATGATGTGGAGATGGCAAATGTCAATATTTTATTTGTAATAGAACGTAGATGACAGATCAAACGTTTAATCCGAGTAAATGTATAATTTTAAAGGAAAAATACGTTGATTCAAATTTTCACGGTGTCAACAAATCCCCAAAAAGTTGGGACAAGTAGCAATAAGAGGCTGGAAAAAGTAAATTTGAACATAATGAAGAGCTGGAAGACCAATTAACACTAATTAGGTCAATTAGCAACATGATTGGGTATAAAAAGAGCTTCTCAGAGTGGCAGTGTCTCTCAGAAGCCAAGATGGGTAGAGGATCACCAATTCCCACAATGTTGTGCAGAAAGATAGTGGAGCAATATCAGAAAGGTGTTACCCAGCGAAAAATTGCAAAGACTTTGCATCTATCATTATCAACTGTGCATAACATCATCCGAAGATTCAGAGAATCTGGAACAATCTCTGTGCGTAAGGGTCAAGGCTGTAAAACCATACTGAATGCCCGTGATCTCCGGGCCCTTAAATGACACTGCACCACAAACAGGAATGCTACTGTAAAGGAAATCATAGAATGGGCTCAGGAATACTTCCAGAAACCATTGTCAGTGAACACAATCCACCGTGCCATCCGCCGTTGCCAGCTGAAACTCTACAGTGCAAAGAAGAAGCCATTTCTAAGCAAGATCCACAAGCTCAGGCGTTTTCACTGGGCCAGGGATCATTTAAAATGGAGTGTGGCAAAATGGAAGACTGTTCTGTGGTCAGACGAGTCACGATTCGAAGTTCTTTTTGGAAATCTGAGACGCCATGTCATCCGGACCAAAGAGGACAAGGACAACCCAAGTTGTTATCAACGCTCCGTTCAGAAGCCTGCATCTCTGATGGTATGGGGTTGCATGAGTGCGTGTGGCATGGGCAGCTTGCATGTCTGGAAAGGCACCATCAATGCAGAAAAATATATTCAGGTTCTAGAACAACATATGCTCCCATCCAGACGTCATCTCTTTCAGGGAAGACCCTGCATTTTTCAACAAGATAATGCCAGACCACATTCTGCATCAATCACAACATCATGGCTGCGTAGGAGAAGGATCCGGGTACTGAAATGGCCAGTCTGCAGTCCAGATCTTTCACCTATAGAGAACATTTGGCGCATCATAAAGAGGAAGGTGCAACAAAGAAGGCCCAAGACGATTGAACAGTTAGAGGCCTGTATTAGACAAGAATGGGAGAGCATTCCTATTTCTAAACTTGAGAAACTGGTCTCCTCGGTCCCCAGATGTCTGTTGAGTGTTGTAAGAAGAAGGGGAGATGCCACACAGTGGTGAAAATAGCCTTGTCCCAACTTTTTGGGGATTTGTTGACATCATGAAATTCTGATTCAACATATTTTTCCCTTAAAATGGTAAATTTTCTCAGTTTAAACTTTTGTTCCGTGATTTATGTTCTATTCTGAATAAAATATTAGAAGTTGGCAACTCCACATCATTGCAACTTTTTTGGAATCCGGTTTGTAGTATATATTGAGGGTAGCGCCTCTTTTAGACTGAACACACCCATCTACCTGGGGCTTCTGAGCAGAGTACATACTGTATATAGCTGGTCTCTACACTGCCCTGAATATTGTAGACTTAAGTAAGTCCGAAGAGAGGCAGTATAGTTAGTGTTATGGACCCATCTGCGGAAGCCACCTTGACGCCTGGTAGATGTGCCCGGCACATGTTTGAGCAAATATGTGCGCTAAGAGCTTCCATTAACTCATTTATAGTCGTTATTGTACCACTTTTATTTAGAATGACCCCCATTTATTAGCTCTGTTGTTTGTATGTATAATGGTGTGCAGCCATTTAGTTTTTTTGTACTTATTGAAAACCAAACCATCTTTAGCAGACCATACCCCCAGCATGCAAAATTAAAACATGTGGGGCAGGCTATTTAACCGGCAATCTTTTAATTTCATTCATAAGATTCTTCCATTTCAAACCCCTTACACCGCACCCAAAAATATGCATTTTATGGGACTCAAATGATAAGTTCTCAGAGTAAAACCTCTTCCCCGCTCTCTTCTGAGCCACATAAATGAACGAATGTCCAATAACCCATATGATTAATTGAAAACCTGAAAAACATAAGAAGATCAATCTGACAACAAATCTGGTCTCACATATCTGTTGGAAGACCAACGGCCTATCTTCCTAATTACTGTATCCTCCAATCCCATCCTAGCTGCTTCTGCAGCCGCTCCAATTCAGAAAGAATGGGAGGATATCCAGAGGTGACTCAGATTCAGTGTACTTAAAGGGAACCTGTCACCTGGATTTTGGGTATAGAGCTGAGGACATGGGTTGCTAGATGGCCGCTAGCACAACCGCAATATCCAGTCCCCATAGCTCCCTGTGCTTTTACTGTGTCAAAAAAACGATTTTATAGATATGTAAATTAACCTTAGATGAGTCCTGCATTCTCTGACTCGAAGCCCAGCCACGCCCACTGTGAAGGAGTCCAGCACCGCAACGCATCCTCCGAATCTTCTCCTTGCTCTCCGACGTCACAAAGCTAGAGCGCCGTAATCTTGCGATGCAAGGAGGAGATTCGGACGATGCGGGGCGTTGCTGGGCTCCTTCACAGTGGGCGTGGCTGGGCTCAGAGTTAGAGAACGCTGGACTCATCTCTGACAGGACACATCTAAGGTTAATTTACATATCTATAAAATAGTTTTTTTGACACAAAAAAGCACAGAGAGCTATGGGGACTGGATATTGCAGATGTGCTAGCGGCAATCTAGCAGCCCATGTCCTCAGCTCTATACTCAAAATCCCGGTGACAGGTTCCCTTTAAGCAAAGAATTGAATTGAAATTTCATTAGTGGGCTTAAATTAGAGTGAATAAAAAAGCACCTTGCACTACCGGTCTAATTTCCAGCCAAGCTGTAACAGCTCTGACTGGACACAACAAAGAATTAGACCAACTATTTAAATAAATAAATTGACCCCGGCCCAACTGATCCATCTTAGAACGTGTAATTAAAATTTTTATCATGCCCTTACAAACTACCACATCCGAAACCAACAGACATGATTCAGAAGATTCAGAACTAGCCACCAACTCCCCGATCCTGAAGGCCCCCAAAAATGCCAAGATGAACACCTTCTAAACAGAAGCACTTTAAACAGATTTTTTTCAATATTGGGAAGAATGCTCAACATTTTTTCCAACAGCTCTAAAGAGATAGGACGTCTCAAATCTGAGTTAAAATTAGCCTTGCAATATCCTTTTCAACATCTGCTTAATTATAAATAGACTAGCGAGAGGTGCCTGAGCAATTAACCTCTGAAAAAATGACACTTCAGCCACTATTTTAACATTATGAGTGTAAGAAAACTTTTTGGACATGAGTGGCCTAACTTTTCAATATTACCTGACGGATTCTATTGAACTGATTGACTAAACGACAACCAATCCCTCCATAGAAACATAGAATGTGTCGGCAGATAAGAACCATTTGGCCCATCTAGTCTGCCCAATATACTGAGTACTATGGATTAGAGTTGTTGCGATACCAATTTTTTGATTCGGTTTCGATACCATGAAAAAGTATTGCGATACTCGATACCATTCGATACCACGCGAAAAAAATAAACAAAAAAAGCCACGTGCATTCCTCATTTTTAAAAATGGCGAATCGCGCAGTTTTTATTTTATTTTTTCTGTTCCGGCATTCACCACCTAGATTTTTTTTTATATATTTTAATAGTTTGGACTTTTCTGACGTGGCGATGTAATATGTTTATTATTTAAATATTTTATATGTGAAATTGGGAAAAGGGGGTGATTTATACTTCATATTTTAGTGTTTTTTGTTTGTTTTTTTTACACTTTTTATTTAATGACTATTTTCCCCTTAGGGGCTAGAACCTGGGATCTTTCATCCCTTTTCCTATTCAGCCTGATAGATCTCTATTAGGGTGAATAGGACTCCACACTGTCCCTGCTGCTCTGTGCACACAGCATCAGGGATGTTACCATGGCAACCAGGGCTTCTGTAGCGTCCTGGCTGCCATGGTAACCGATCGGAGCCCCAGGCTTACACAGCTGGGGCTCCGATCAGAAGCTGCCACTGCACCACCAATGAGGGGGGGGGGGGGGAAGAGGTCCCTGTGGCCACTGCCACCAATGATTTTAATACTGGGGGGTTGAGAGGGGCCGGCACACTGTGCCACCAATGATCTTAATGGGATGGGTGGGTTGAGGGGGGGGGGGGGGCAATGATAACTACCTCTTTATACAGGAGGCGGGTACTGGCAGATCAGCGGCAGTTAACTGCCGCTGATCGCAGCTCCCTGTCAGGGGCAGGGTGCCGGCAATGCGATTCTGCTGCCGGCACCCGCCTCCTGTATGTGTTAAAGACTGACTACTGTATATGAGTCCAGACTTTCACTATCAGGCCACACAGAGCGGCGCCCAGCAATGTCCCAGCACTCACCATTAGTCCTGGGCGCCGCTCCGTTCGCCTGCAGTGCTCCATTACTGTCTCCTGTCCTGCTCCACATGCTGCTGATTACTATCGGAGCGATGGGAGGAGACATCAGATTCACTAGTGGGCGTTCCTTCTCCCTGGCTGTAGCGCTGTCCAATCGCAGCGCAGGGAGAAGGAACGCCTACTAGTGAAGCTGATGTCTCCTCCCATCGCTCCGATAGTAATCAGCAGCATGTGGAGCAGGAGAGGAGACAGTAATGGGGCACTGCAGGCGAACGGAGCGGCGCCCAGGACTAATGGTGAGTGCTGGGGCATCGCTGGGCGCAGCTCTGTGTTGAAATAATCCTATCATTGGTGGCGCAGTGCGCCCGCCCCTCCTCCGCCCCTCTCTTCTCATTGCCGGCGCTGCCCCTCCTCCGCCCCTCGCTTCTCATTGCCGGCGCTGCCCCTCCTCCGCCCCTCGCTTCTCATTGCCGGCGCTGCCCCTCCTCCGCCCCTCGCTTCTCATTGCCGGCGCTGCCCCTCCTCCGCCCCTCTCTTCTCATTGCCGGCGCTGCCCCTCCTCCGCCCCTCGCTTCTCATTGCCGGCGCTGCCCCTCCTCCGCCCCTCGCTTCTCATTGCCGGCGCTGCCCCTCCTCCGCCCCTCGCTTCTCATTGCCGGCGCTGCCCCTCCTCCGCCCCTCGCTTCTCATTGCCGGCGCTGCCCCTCCTCCGCCCCTCGCTTCTCATTGCCGCCCCTCCTCCGCCCCTCGCTTCTCATTGGTGGCAGCGGCAGCAGCAGCACAGGGGGAGGGAGGACAGCTTCCTTCTCCCCGTGCTGCTGAGAGAGAACATGAGCGCGCCGATAGCAGCGCGCTCATGTTCAGAGATACTAGACTGCGCAGAAGCGCAGCCCAGTATCGAAAAAACGGAAATCCCGGTATCGTATCGATACCGGGACAAAAGTATCGATTGGGTATCGAAATTTCGATACCCGCAACAACCCTACTATGGATAGCCCCTGGCCCTATCTTATATGAAGGATGGCCTTATGCCTATCCCATGCATGCTTAAACTCCTTCACTGTATTTGCAGCTACCACTTCTGCAGGAAGGCTATTCCATGCATCCACTACTCTCTCAGTAAAGTAATACTTCCTGATATTACTTTTAAACCTTTGCCCCTCTAATTTAAAACTATGTCCTCTTGTAGCAGTTTTTCTTCTTTTAAATATTCTCTCCTCTTTTACCTTGTTGATTCCCTTTATGTATTTAAAAGTTTCTATCATATCCCCTCTGTCTCCAAGCTATACATGTTAAGGTCCTTTAATCTTTCCTGGTAAGTTTTATCCTGCAGCTGCATAGGAAGCCCATGTTCTAAGTGCCACAGAACTACGGATACTATCAGCTACTAATCCCGCAGCAGGTCCAATAAGTGTGAATGTCAAGGGGTCCCTACTTTCTATGCTGATGGAACCAACTCCCGAAATCTCCTCCACTGGAAACGAGACAAAGAGTCAGCTATATCATGTTTCCTACCAGGAATGTGCTTTGCTTTCAACCAAATGTTAAAGGACATACAGCACAACACCAAATGTCTCAACAAGCGAACTGTCCTCTCACATTTAGAAGACAGTGTATTGATGGCAAAACCACACCTTTATTATCTGTGAAAAGACAAATTATCTTATTGGGTAACTCTACCCAAAAACCTGGCCAACATCCTGTAGACCATTGGTTATTCCAGATGTCAAGGTCTCTCCAGTGACAGGGGTCAGAAGATCTAAGAGACTGGCTGCACGTGATGCTATGTGACAGTCCCTTTGGTTTCACTTTGTTCAATGTTGTTGCTGGTCATGAACACACCTCTTGTCTCAGGTGCAGATTAAGTGGTCATTCCAACTCCTATTTAGTTTGGCCTCACCCATCATGCTATGCGGTTGATAGCTTCTTTTGGCTGTGGAAGCGCTGGTGTTGGTTCCCCTATGAGTTCCTGCTCATCCGCATACTTCAGAGTTAAGTGTCATTTCTTCCTATTGTTTGTTTGTGGTTTTTCCCTTCCCTTTTGGTATTAGGCCTGAGGGGGTCCCCTGTTCCTTTTATCGGGGAAGGAACAGATCACCTGTTGTCCTGACTCTGTTTCCAGGGCCCTGTAGGGTGATACAGGGCCTTAGGCTCTGGCGTATGAACATTTCTACCATTGAGGTCTGTTCATACTGTTAGCAGTCAGGGCTCGGTTTAGGGACTTACCAGGTGATGACCTTTCCCCTTTCCCTAGTTTACAGGCCTAGTACCATTCCCCCCTCCCTCCTGTGTTTGGTGTGGAGTGTATTATCAACCGCTGCAAACCGTCATTTTTGTTTGTGTCAATGAGGCTATGGACCCTATTGCTGCACTGGTTGGACAATTGCATGGTCTGTCTTTGGAGGTAGCGGACCTCCACACGCAGATCCAGGTTTCGGGTGCCCGTAGTAGTTACCAGGCCTGTCCTGAACTTAAGGTTGCACTTCCGGACCGATTTTTTGGGGGAAGCGATAATTTCATTCGGTTCAGAGAGTCGTGTAAATTGTACTTTAAGTTACGTCCGTTCTCATCTGAGGATAAGAGTCAAAGTTGGTATTATCATTTTGTTGCTTAAAGGGGACGCTCAGTCTTGGGCCAGATCACTGTCCCTCCGGTCGGTAGATTAATTTTTTAGAGCTCTAGGTCTTATTTATGATGACCCGGACCGGATCTCCCTGGCCGAGACCAAGTTACGTGGTTTACGGCAGGGACAGCATTCTGCAGAAATCTATTGGTCTGAATTTAGGTGATGGGCTACGGATACAGAGTGGAATGATCCAGCTCTCCATAGCCAATTTCGCCAGGGATTACCCAAAAAGCTACAGGACGCGTTGGCTTTTCGCAAAAATCCCTAGTCATTGGAAGCGGCTATGTCCCTTGCTGTATGTATAGATAGACGCCTGAGAGAGAGATCTAAGGTCCCTCACTCTCAGGAAGATCTATCATATAAAATGGTGGCTTCCTCTGACACTCTGGGTGGAGAGACTCCTGAGTTTATGCCTGGTGAAGAACCTATGCAGTTAGGGGGAGCTACCCCTGGACCTGCTTGCAAGAGTGTTAGTCATAAGAAAGGAGGAAAAAGGGGACATTTTGTTAATGTTTGTCCTTACGTTCAGCAAGGAGAAAACAAAAGAAAAAAAAAAGTCTAATTCCCATCTTACTCTTAATGGTGTGGGTGGGGAGTCAGAGAACTTACTTTTGTCATTTACTGGTAGTACCCGATCTCTCCTGTCTGCCGAGGTGGTGCTAGAGTCCAAAACTGTGGGAATTGAGGTGTTCATTGGCAGTGGGGCAGGGGTTAACCTAGTCGATGGTCAGTTCGTCTGTATGAATGGGTTAACAACAAGTGCTTTAGAGAAAAATATTTTGGTGTTTGCAATAGACTCCGCACCACTTACTCAGAAATGTTTGTCACAGATTGGGTGATTTTCATCAGGAATCCATTTTGTGTTTTGTGCTGGAGGGTCTGCCTGCTCCGTGGGTTCTGGGTTTGCCATGGTTGAGCAAACATAATCCTACCATTGACTGGCAAGCAAGACAGATTCTCGATTGGAGTGATTTTTTGCATGGACAACTGTCTTAATACAGCTCTGTCTTGACCACTAACGCTGTTCCCGCCTTCATTTCAGATTTTTCAGATGTATTCTCTGATAGTGGTTGCCAGTGGTTACCCCCACATCGGGAATATGATTGCTCTATCAATTTTATTCCCGCAGAGAAGTTGCCCAAATTTAGGCTATATAACCTTTCTGAACCTGAAAGAGCGGCCATGAGAGCATATATTGCCGAAAGTTTGTCTAAGGGACATATTAGACCTTCCAAGTCCACAGTGGCGGCAGGGTTTTTCTTTGCAAAGAAGAAATACGGAACTCTTAGGTCATGTCTGGACTTCCGTGAGCTCAATTGGATTACAGTCTGTGATCCGTACCCCCTTCCTTTGATTCCTGTCCTGTTTAACCAGATTTTCGGTGCCAAGGTGATCTCCAAGTTGGATTTAAGGGGGGCATATAATCTGGTCAGGATCAAGGAAGGGGATAACATGGCGTTTAATACACTAGAGGGTCATTTTGAGAGTCTGGTCATGCCGTTTGGGTTAACTAATGCTCCTGTGGTTTTCCAGCATTTTGTTAATGATATCTTTCATCATCTGGTGGGGAGGTTTGTTGTTGTGTATCTGGATGACATACTAATTTATTCTCTCTCATCAGGATCACGTGAGATAGGTTTTACAGATCCTAAGAGAGAACAAATTGTTTGCTAAGATGGAGAAGTGTGTATATGCAGGTCAGGAAGTACAATTATCTACACTCATCTTCAGGTTTTTGTATGGATCCAGAGAAGGTCCGTGCTGTGTTGGACTGGGATCGACCCGAAGATTTAAAAGCGCTTATGCGGTTTTTGGGGTTCACCAACTACTGTAAGCCGTGTACTGGGGTGGGCTCCCCAGGATACAGCAAAATCACGAACAAGGAAAGCATCACTGACACCAGCTATTGTAAAACTTTTTATTGTAACAGGGTATTAAACACAATCCGAAATGCAAGGATAATAAAATGAGGTAACATACACTCAGCCCGGAAGCCGAGACCCCTGTGTTGCACAGCACGGCGCCCTCCAGTGGTAGCCGGAAAACACTTGAGCAATTTGCCTACTGCGAGCAGAGTTAGCTTTGCCTCGCCATACCTGTTATTATCCTAAAGAACAGGAATGATTGTTTGGGGTGTAAGGTACAGGCTAGCCAGCGGTGCAACACAACAGCTTACAATCTTACCAGACTATACAGTAATTCCTCCCTCCCTATTCCCCAAACTGTAATGTGGCACGTGCCTAATATATACATCACTCCCGATAAACACGCTGGGGTAATTGGACATAATGGTGAAGTTCCTCTCTGTTCTCCGGAACGAACCAAAATGTAACTGATTAGTCCTTGTGATATACAAGCAGCAATTATTGGTAGCCTGCCACTCAGCAACACTAACTAACTAAATACTGGCAGGTTTGATTTCAGTCTCTAGTGTTTAGGCGCCAATCTTCTATTGAGGTTCGTGCATGCTCTGTCTTACCGACCCGGGTCTGCTCTGCCTCAGCTGGTGACTGCAAACTGAACAAAGGCTGATCCAACACACGTGCAGTACCGCAGGGTCCGTTGCTTTGCTCTTCAGCTCTCATCAGGGATCCTGGCAGCTGTACTCCTTCTCCTGGACAAGATCTGGGTCCTTGACACGATCCCTTGGCTGCAGTCCTCGTTGCAAAAGGGTGATTCCACACTTGGATGTTAATGAATTACTTCTCTCACACACTTTTCCAGTCTGCAACTAAGATGGACTACAGCTTCCTTACTCTAGACACACAGCTCCACCTTCTATGAATATTTTAATCTGAGCAGTCTGTTTAGCTGTGTGGGGAAACAGCCGCCTCTTTAGGCCAAGCAGCAAAATAACAGTGTTCATGCAATAAGAGCTGTTTCACAATCTCACTGTCATGAATCATCCTGCTATGTCTGTTTAGTTCAGATTGTCTTGCCCTCAAGTTCTCCCTCAGTTAAGATGATGGATTGTGTCTCAGCTGGGTGCCATCTTACTTTCTGTTTGACATTTAAACCTCTCAAGCCTGTTACTAATTGCTTGAGTATTGTGTGTTACCTTGTGCTTGTGCAGTCCTCTTGCTTGGAACTAGCTCTCTGGTTTGTTCCTCCTCCTTGCGGTTTACCCTTCTACTCTGTGACATCCTGCTTACCTCCTGTTGCCGACTCAGATTGCCTGACTACGTTCCTGTGCCACCTGCCCTTACCCATTGCTTGTCTGACCTCGGTTCTACTGCATCCTTCGGTCCTGCACCATTGCTACCGGTAACGGTGCCGCCTGCCTGGCTCGGTTTCATCCTTCAGTCCTGCAATCTCCGGTGCTTCCTGTTTACAGGCCTTGTCCCTGCCATTGTATTCCAGCAGTATTCCACTAGTATCATGAGACTTGCATGCCACCCCACTAGAAGTTGTCATCCTCGGCAACCCTCCCCATACACACTCATCCTGTGCATAGCGCTGTATGGGCACACCAGCGTAGGCCATGGTTGACCTTCCCAGAGTGGGAGGCTCAGAAGCACTGGGGACATCGGGCACATGTGATGGGGGAGGCGCTGCTGACTGTTCAGCCAATGGGGCCTCTGGGATTACTGGGGCTTTCCTCTGGACTCTGAGCAGAAGGAGGCATCTCCTCCATGCACACTGGCTCGTCACAATTACAACATCTCAACATGTTATGGTGTAAGTTTCATGAGGGTCCCCCAGTCTCTATTGGCTCTACCTCATAGACCGGGATGGCAGGGTCTACCCTTCTCTTCACTGTGTATGGGACCGCCTCCCACTGCCCATCCAACTTCCCAGATGGCCGTTTGACCATCACTCGATCACCCGGGGCATACCTATCCCTCTGCACTGGTCTTGGGTTAGGGTGTACCACTTGTCTCAGGCGCTCCCTTACAACCTTGTGGACCGCTCTCAGCCAGTGGCGGTGCTCTTGCATCCATGCGGTGGTACTTCTCGGTGGTGGTTCCATCGGGTCGGACATGTGGAGGTCTTCCATCTCCCTTCCGGCTCTCTCAAACATGAGCATATGTGGAGAGTATCCGGTTGTACTGTATACCCTGTTTTTATAGACCCACATCAGTTCAGGTAGGTATTTGGGCCACTGAGGCTTTTGGCTTTCCTCCAGAGTCCACAGCATCTGGAGCAAAGTGCGGTTGAAGCATTCGCACGCCCCGTTTCCTTGGGGGTGATACGGGGTGGTGCGGGAGTGATTGATCCTATATAGCTGGTACAGTTCGTTCATTAGAGTACCCTGGAAACATACCCCCTGGTCTGAATGTATTCTTCGTGGACACCCGCACACCTGGATAAAGTGTTTGCAGACCTCTTCGGCGGCCGACTCTGCTGTCTAGTCTCTGGTGGATACAGCCACCGCATATTTTGTGAAATAGTCTGTCATGACTAGACAGTACGAGTGTCCTGAGGTAGAGTATCTAATCTGCACATAAATGATCATAAGAAGCTCTAGTGGTGCTGAAGTCCGGATGGCCTGGACAGGAGACTGTTGTTCAGCACTCTTGCTCAGCCCGCAGGGCCGACACTTAAGGCAGGCCTCGGCCACCATGTCTGACAGATCTGGACAGTATACCAGTCATTGTAGCCACTTGATCGTTTTGTAGCTCCCGAAATGGGTACCCCTCTCATGGGCTTCCTGGGTGGCCTCCGGTACCAATGACATGGGGATGACAATCTGTTGCAGGTACTGAAGCTCTAACTGTAAGTATATGGTCTGACACAGGAGGCCCTGGACAATAGTCAGCTTATCCCACTGCCTCAACAAATTTTGGTCCTCTGGAGTCAGAGGCCAGGTCTTGGTCCAAACCCATTCTCTCACTTTTCACAGGTCCGGGCAGCCATTCTGGACTCTCTTCCAATTAGCCAACATCTTTCCCAACACCATGGACATCCCGGACGCCACCCCACTTGAGTGGGCCATGTCCTGGAACATAGGTAATTGACCAAGGTCAGGAGTTTCAGTGTCCTCTAGCTCCTCATCGGCTCTCTGAGTCAACGCCCTTACAGGGACTCCATGCCTGACCGGAATGTGATGCAATATTGGAACTTAGGAAGGAGAGCGCACCGAGAGTGCACCGAGCTTGGCATTCTCTAGATGGGCTGTTGTCCGTCATTACAGTCACCTCTGCACCTGTCAGGTATTCCGCGAACCTTTCGGTCATGGCCCACACTAGCGCCAGTAGTTCCAATTTAAAGGAGCTATAGTTGTCAGGGTTGCGCTCTGACTCCATCAGAGACCGGCTGCCATAGGCAATGAGTCATTGGACTTGGGATAACATGGCCCCCAGACCATGTAGACTTCTGTCAGTGTACAGCAGGAATGGGGTGTCTAACTGCGCATAAGCCAGAATCGGGGCACTGGTCAGCGCCTCCTTCACTTCCTCAAATGCCTCTTGTTACCGGGGTCCCCAGTTGATGGGACAATTCCTTGGGCCTCCCGCAGTGCCCCTCAATGACTCGTTTAACAGGCCCACCAAATGAGCAAATTTGGGTATAAACCTCCTGTAGTAGCCGGCCAGTCCCACGAACGCCTGCTGTTGAAACAGTTGGCACTTCTTGGGCTTGATCTTGAGCCCATGGTCTCGTAGCCGTCCTAGGACCTGTCTCAGCTTCTGGAGGTGATCTTCAAAGGAGGTACCAAACACTACTATGTCGTCTAGGTATATCAATACTGACTCGAAGTTAGGATCCCCCAGACAGTGCTCCATCAACCGCTGGAATGTTCCCAGGGCATTGGAGAGGCCAAATGGCATCCGGTTGAACTTGTAGAGTCCCATAGGTAGAATGAAGGCTGTCTTTGCTTTGTCCTTCTTGGCCACCGATGCCTGCCAATACCCACTGGCCAAGTCAAGAGTCGAGAAGAACTTTGCATGACTCAGGGCGGACAATGACTCCTCAATCCGTGGAAGGGGGTAGGCATCCCGGATGGTCTGGGCATTCAGCTTCCAATAATCCACGCAGAACCAGAGACTCCTATCTTTCTTCCACACCAAGACTACTGGAGCAGCCCAAGGACTTTGACTCTCCTGGATCACCCGGGTTTTCCAACATGCTGGCTACCATATCCTTCACCTCCTGGTACATTTTAGGTGGGATTTGCCGGTAACGTTCCCTAATCGGTGCAGCATCGCCGGTAGGGATTTCAATGGCGGAAGCACACCCGAAGTCGCGAGAATGCCTCTTGAAATTCCCAGAGGGTGTCTTCCAGCAACTTGTGTTGTCCTGAAGTCAGAGTCTTGCAGTCCACCTCTATCCGGGTCATGATCACTCAACCATTCCACTCCGCTGTCGGGGTCTCCCTTTGATGAACCTCTACAGCATATGTCCAGGCTGATCTTCTATCAGGATGCATCATGAAGCTCCTTCATTGAGAGATATCCCCCTCGGACACATAAATGTTGGCCAGCAAGGTGTTTCCAGGAATGGTTAACTCTCAATCTTCAATATTTAGGCAGTGTACAGGCACACATCCATTCTTCACAATGGCAAGGGCCCGGGCTTCCAGTGGGAGAGCCTGCGTTTCCCCTTGATAAGCGGGCTCGATCAGGACCTCCAGTCCATTCAGTCGTCGTCCAGCCCGCACCAGCAGCATCAATATTTGTTCTTGTCGAGGTGGGATCTTCATCGGGATCCTCCGTAGCACCTTCACGTCTTCTATGGGCCGACCGGAAATGTTACTTTTTTGCAGTCTACAGCTTCTCACCATCTGTTGTAAAACCTTCTGGGTCAACCATTGTGTGGTGGCCCGTTGCCAATATTTTGGCCCTTCCTTGGCATAGAGTTGAGGGTCTAGGTCTCTCTGTACATTCATACCTAGGGTCACGTCCATTCCTTTCTGGGACGGATGGTCCACCAGCACGACCCCCTTCTTGCCAACGTCTTGTCCAAACAGGCGGCGGACCCGCATCCAGACTATACCTCGGACATCCATCTTTCTGTTATTGGCGGCCGTCAGCCTGATGACTCTCCCGTCTTCTGGCTCCATCATACGACTAAAGTGTCTTTTGAAGAACTGCAGGGGCATAAGGGTGCACTTCGACCCTGTATCAACTAGGCAGTGTACCTTCTGGCCTTCCAACTCGCTGCTGGCATACAGGTCGTGTTCCTCATGGATAGGGCTTAGCTTTTGGTGTACCGCTGCAGGATGCCCAACTACTGCGGCGGTCAAAATTTTAACGTTGGCTCGGACTCCATCTGTTCGGGCACTCTCTGGCCATATGTCTGTACTGTCGACAAGCCCTCCCTTCCTGGGTGGAGTGGCGCGGGATGTTGGGGTCATTTCCGGTGACCGGGATGTTTCCGCCTTCATCTGGGACACTTCTAGCCGTAGTCCTCTTAATTCTGTCCGCAGTGCCTGTACCACATCCTTTAGGGACTCGGATTCTTCAGACCCCGACCGGTCCCTTGTAGCATGAGTGCTACTCACCATTCTCGCCGCCACAGGTACGTGCTCTTCCTCCCTTTCCACGGCAGCTTAGTAGACACTGTAGAATGTCATGTTGGCTGCCGTCCAATTCATCTCTTGCAGCTTATCCTGTAGGAACTTGTTGGAGAGCCCCACTATGAACTGATCTAGTAGCCGGTCCACCTCCCAGAAGTTTCCCATGGGCTCTAGGTCTCGCTTCTGTATGTCATTGAGCATTTCATGTAGGGCATTTGAATACTGCATCAGAGTCTAGCCCTCTTGCTGTGGTCGGTTGAAGAAGTGGCTCCTCAACTGCACTTCTTTAGCATGCTCCCCCTTGGCTATCTCCAGCAGGGAGAATATTTTCTCTAGGGTGTCTCTCTCGGAAGCGGGCCTTACCATCACTGCCCGTCTGAAGTCACCCTCTAGAGCCCCCAACGCAACCTCTGCCTGTAGTTCGGGGGTCAGGTTACCCATTCTAACCGCACTCCGCACCCTTTCAGTCAAGTCCTGCAAGTCATGTCTTTACCGTCAAATTTTGGCAGATGACACAACAGCGCCCCCATGGGGATGTATCCTACTGGGGAGGACATGATATTGGGGGGAAAGCTGGCCTTGCGCAGGCGCACCCTGAGCTGGGTCCTGATCCGTGCCATTGGCGCCAGGGGAGGGTCTCTTGCCGCTTTCCCGTCCATAATGGTTGCTGTATCCTGCCGACTACTCCAAGTTGTAAGCCGTGTACCACAGCTCCACTTCTTATGAATATTTAAATCTGAGCAATGTATTTAGCTGTGTGGGGAAACTGCGGCCTCTTGTGGCCAAGCAGCAAAATAACAGTGTTCATGCAATAAAAGCAGTTTCACAATCTCACACTACTATCGTAAATTCATTTTGAACTACTCCTCTGTGGTTAAACCTTTAACGGACATGACTAGAAAGGGTTCGGATGTTTCAACCTGGTCTGATGCGGCATTACAAGCTTTCTCAGCTATAAAGGAATGTTTTGCTTCTGCTCCTATACTGGTGCAACCGGATGTGTCGTAGCCATTCATTGTGGAGGTTGACGCATCTGAGGTAGGGGTAGGAGCAGTCTTGTCGCAGGGTCTTTCACCTAGTAAATGGGGCCCATGTGCATTCTTCTCTAAGAAACTTGCAGAAAGAAATTATGACATGGGTAATAGAGTTGCTGGCCATCAAGTTGGCTTTTGAGGAGTGGCGTCATTGGTTGGAGGGAGCAATTCAACCTATTACTGCGCTTACCGATCACAAAAAATCTGGCTTACTTGGAGTTGGCTAAACGACTGAACCCAAGGCGTTGTTTTTTATCAGATTTAATTTCATCGTCACCTATCACCCTGGGGTCAAGAATCTCAAGGCTGATGCTTTGTCACGTAGCATTCCTGGGAAGGATGATTCTGAAGATCCAGGTCCGATATTGTCTGAGGGGATAGTTATATCCGCCCTATATCCCAACCTTGAGGCAGAGGTGATGGAGGCCCAGGGAGATGCTCTGGATTCTTGTTCTCTGGGGAAGTTGTTTGTTCCTTCTGAATTTTGTCACAAAGTGTTTGAGGAACATCACTGTATGGTTCTCACATCTCTTGTAGATTCTGGTGGCCGGGGTTGCGCAAGTGTGTTTAGAACTATGCGTCAGCTTGTAGTACTTGTGAACGTGCAAAGGTGACTCACACTCGGCCTTCAGGATCTTTACTTCCGTTACCCATCCCGTCCGACCTTGGACTCATTTATCCAAGGATTTTATCACAGATTTACCTAATTCTTCAGGAAAAACTGTGATTTTGGTGGTTGTTGATTGTTTTAGTAAGATGGCGCACTTTACAGCATTTCCTGGTCTACCTAATGCTAAAACTCTTGCACAAGTGTTTGTCAACAACATCGTGCAATTACATGGTATTCCTTCTGATGTGGTGACTGATAGGGGGACTCAGTTTGTTTCCAAATTCTGGAAGGCGTTCTATACTCGTCTGGGGGTACAATTGTCCTTCTCTTTAGCCTTTCATCCTCAGTCGAACCGACAGTCTGAACGCACTAACCAGAATCTGGAGACCTATTTGAGATGTTTTGTCTTGGAGAACCAGGAAGAATGGTCATTTTTGCCATAAACAACCGTAGACAGGAGTTCACTAATAAGTCGCCGTTTTTTGGTGCATATGGGTTCCACCCGCAATTTGGCACATTTTCTGGTACGGAGACTTCTGGTATTCCGGAGGAGGAACGATTTTCCTCTTCTTTGTCATCTATTTGGCTGAAAATTCAAAATAATCTGAAAAAAATGGGCAACAAGTATAAACTTGTGGCTGACAGGAGACGTATGAATGGTCCGGACCTGAGAGTGGGTGATTCTATGTGGCTGTCCACAAGAAACATTAAATTGAAAGTACCTTCCTGGAAGTTGGGTCCAAGGTTTATTGGACCATATAAGATCACTGCCATTATTAAGCCAGTAGCCTTTCGTCTTGAACTTCCTCAGGCTTTGAAAATTCATAATGTGTTCCATAAGTCGTTGTTGAAGAGATATGTCGAACCTGTTGAAACATCCTCCTTGCCTCCCCCTCCTGTTATGGTGGACGGTAATCTGGAATTTCAGATCGCCAGGATAGTGGACTTCCGAGTTCTCCGTAGATCCCTCCAGTATCTCGTTCACTGGAGGGGTTACGGACCAGAGGAGAGGATATGGGTTTCAGCGGCCGACGTCAATTCTAGTCATCTGGTAAAAGCCTTCAACAGAGCTCATCTGGATAAGGTCGGTCCTGGGTGTCCGGATGCCATCCGTAGAAGGGGGGGGGGGGGGTTACTGTCATGGTCAGGGGTCAGAAGATCTAAGAGACTGGCTGCATGTGATGTAATCCAGCAGTCCCTTTGGTTTCACTTTGTTCAATGTTGTTGCTGGTCATGACCACACCTCTTGTCTGAGGTGTAGATTAAGTGGTCATTCTGACTCCTATTTAGTTTGGCCTCACCCATCATGCTGTGCGGTCGATAGCTCCTATTGGCTGTGGAAGCACTGGTGTTGGTTCTCCTATGAGTTCCTGCTCATCCGCATACTTCAGAGTTAAGTGTAATTTCTTCCTATTGTTTATTTGTGGGTTTTCTCTTCCCTTTTTGTATTAGGCCTGACGGGGTCCCCTGTTCCTTCAGCTGGGAAGGAACAGGTCACCTGTTGTCCTGACTCTGTTTCCAGGGCCCTGTAGGGTGAGACAGGGCCTTAGGCTCTGGCGTATGAACATTCCTACCATTGAGGTCTGTTCATACAGTTAGCAGTCAGGGCTCGGTTTAGGGACTTACCAGGTGGTGACCTTTCCCCTTTCCCTAGTTACCAGTCCCAGTACCTTTCTCCCCTCTCTCCTGTGTTCAGGGTGGAGTGTATTCCCCACACCGAACCGTGACACCAGAAGACCCCAAAACCAAAGTTTACTGCTGCGTCAGTAAATAATTTCAAAGAATCTGAATACAGAAATTCTTCCTGCCAACAACTCCTACTGTTAAACTTACTTAGGAATTCCAGCCACATGGACATGTCCTCCTTAAGAGGTTTAGTTAATTTAACATGAGCTGCCAGGGAACACAAACCTCTAGTAGCAAAGTACATCTGCTTAGAAAAAATATGACCCATTGGAATGATTCTACAAGCCAAATTTAATGAGCCCCCAAGGTGCACTTATTCTTGGTTAATAATTTCACTAATAATGAAATAATCTAATTTAACTTAACCTCAGATAAACTAAACTCCATTTTAACACTATCAATAACAATACCTAAAAATCAAACGCAAGGACAAACAGTTTTTTCTTCTGCAATGGGGATACCGAACTACTTAGCCATACCAATAAAACATTGTAACAACTGAGAACACAACTGAGAATCGGAAAAACCTACAAACAGGAAATCGTCTAAGTAATGTAACACACCACCTTCTGGAATACTAACCTGAACTACCCACTGCAAAAATTTAGAAAATGATTAAAAATAGGAACAAGACATGGGGAGACACTTATCAAAATAAAATGTATCCTCAAACCTAAAACCCAACGAATTAAAACCTTGTGGCCTAACTGGCAAAAGCCTAAATGCTGATTTAATGTCAACCTTTGTGAGTAAAGCCCCTTGGCCAAAATGTTTCAATAAATCCACTGCTTGATCAAATGACACATAAGACACTGGAGCATCAGACTTAGACACCTCATCATTAAGTGAGCAATCAAACGGAAAATACAAGTGATGAATTAATCTAAACTCCCCAGGTTCCTTCCTAGGAACTATGCCTAAGGCCTCATGCACACGGCCGTTGTTCAGGTCCGCATCTGAGCCGCCGTTTTGGCGGCTCGGATGCGGACCCATTCACTTCAATAGGGCCGCAAAAGATATAGACAGCACTCCGTGTGCTGTCCGCATCCATTGCTCCGTTCTGTGGCCCCGCCAGAAAAATAGAACACGTCCTATTCTTGTCCGTTGCGGACAAGAATAGGCATTTCTACAATGGGCCGCCCGTTCTGTTCCGCAAATTGCGGAAGGCACACGGGCGGCTTCCGTTTTTTGCGTATTTGCGGTTCGCGGGCTTCAAAAAATAGAACAGTCGTGTGTGCGTGAGGCCTAAAAGGGATAAGCGGAAATTCTCAAAAGCTGGATAATCAAAGGGGCCCGCAATCCTACCCACTTCTAATTCTTTCTTAATTTAAGTATGAACTACATCCGCATATCTCACTACAGATTTTAAATTATCCACCATTTAAAAACCAATACCCTTAAATTCAGGAACCAAAAAAACAAAAGAAAAACCATCAATAATTAAATTAGCTTTCACTTGGTCTGGATATCGCTTTAGCAATGGCAAAATTTCTGTTAATCTCACTGGAGTCCAAGCTTTTTACAAGCTACTCCTTAATTGACGGCTGCTGAAAATTTGCCAAGATTGCTCCGCTTGAATCATCTTGAAAAAGGATGGGTGCCCCCACAAAAGGAACACTCATGCTTATAGCGACAATTTACTAACCACTTGCAGGTATTCTAATTGAACGCAAAACAAACTCCATTCCTCAAACCTTGAGGGTAGGGAGATTGTTTAAGCAGAGCGGTTCTTTGCAGTAAAATCAAATTCATCCATAAGCTGATATCCTTAACACCCCACTTTAAAGATGGATGAACTGCTAATTTCTGCCTAAATAATTTCATCATATTGGAACCATTCCATATATCCAAAGGTATGGTATGCCTCCAATATGATGTCCAAATGTTGGAATAAACCGCAACATTTTTCTGGGAATTTTTCCCAATGTACCTCTGAATAAATGCAGAAAGCCTGCAGCCAGTCATTAAAAGAACGTGGCTGACTACGCTTTCTATCTTTATTTATCCATGCGGACAATATGTTCCTTAATAGAGGGTAATAATGACAAATCAATTAATTCAATCAACTCTAAAAGCCATAAACGTTCTTTAATACCCTTATCGGGTACAGGAATAGTTTGAATCTCAATTGACGCCTTGGGCTGATTAAGCCAGACCCCAGAAGGCGATGCAATATTCCCTTTCTGACTAAGATCAGAGAAAAGGGAATATAAGCCAGAAACAAATTGTTGATTGGAAAGTAAATTAGACATGGACTGAACAATTGATTCTCTTACCACTAGATGGCACCTTCTAACCAGGATCAGAGGAATGAAGATTCTTCGCCTCCAGCTTCAGAGGATCACACTGGACTTCAGGTAAGATTGCTGGGGGTAAAGGCAGGCTACAAGAACCCTGGCTGCTGCTTGGAACATTGTAGATCCACTGTGGGTCTTTAACCCCTTTAGGATACAGCCATATTTCCCCTTAAGGACCAGGCCATTTTTTGCAAATCTGACCAGTGTCATTTTAAGTGGTGATAACTCTAAAACGCTTTGACTTATCCAGGCCATTCTGAGATTGTTTTTTCATCACATATTGTACTTCATGACACTGGTAAAATGAAGCCCAAAAAATTCCTTTTTATTTATAAAAAAATACAAAATGTACCCAGATTTTTGAAAAAATTGCGAATTTCCAAGTTTCAATTTCTCTACTTCTATAATACATAGTAATACCTCCAAAAATAGTTATTACTTTACATTCCCCATATGTCTACTTAATGTTTCAATCATTTGGGGAATTACATTTTAGTTTTTGGGGACGTTACAAGGCTTAGAAGCAAATCTTGAAATTTTTCAGAAATTTTCAAAAACCCATTTTTTAGGGACCAGTTCAGGTCTGAAGTCACTTTGTGAGGCTTACATAATAGAAACCACCCAAAAATGACCCCATTCTAGAAATTACACCCCTCAAGGTATTCAAAACTTATTTCGCAAACGTCATTAACCCTTTAGGTGTTCCACAAGAGTTAATGGCAAATGGAGATAACATTTTTGAATTTCGTTTTTTGGGCAAATTTTCCATTTTAATCAATTTTTTCCTGTAACAAAGCAAGGGTTAACAGCCAAACAAAATGCTATATTTATTGCCCCGATTCTGTAGTTTGCAGAAACACCCCATATGTGGCCGTAAACTACTGTATGGGCACACGGTAGGGCGTAGAGGGAAAGGTGCGCCGTGTGGTTTTTGGAAGGCAGATTTTGCTGGACTGGTTTATTTACACCATGTCCCATTTGAAACCCCCCCGATGCACCCCCACGCGGCAATACCTAATATGTCAACTTATTTTATTTATTTTAGATTTACTAAATAATATTTTGGAAAAATTTTTTTTTTTTGTTTCAGTATCTCAAGTCTGAGAACCATAGTTTTTTATCTGATTGCCAGTGGCTAAATTGGGATATAAATTTAGTACTCCGTGGAACTGTGGTACTCCCTGAAGCAACCAATAATGCAGAGGCCCGGATGATCGGGGCACGTGTCACACTGAGTAGTGGTGTCCTTCCGTATCCCCCTCCTGTGACACACTCTGCACTTTTTTGGGGTCCGTCCCTTCTTTCCAGTATGGGGGACCACACCTGGAATGTGTTGGCCAGGGACGATCCGGGCGCCTTTAGTTCCCGAGGTACTCCGGCCTGCTCTTTCCCGGTCAGAAAAGATCAGGGCCTTGAGGACTGCCTCATAGAACTGAAAGAATGTCCCTGTGTTGCCAGCCCTCCGGGACAGCACACAAGAGTTGTACAAGGCAACCTGTACCAAGTAGACTGCAACTTTTTTGTACCATGCCCGGGTTTTGCGCATGGCGTTATATGGCTTGAGGACTTGATCAGAGAGATCAACTCCTCCCATATACCTATTGTAGTCGACGATACAATGGGGCTTGAGGACCGTTACCGCGGTACCACGCACAGGGACAGGGGTGATGCAGTTACCATTAATTGTGGACAGTACAAGGAGATCCCTGTTGTCCTTATATCTGACCAGCAACAGGTTTCCACTGGTAAGGGCACGGGTCTCACACCTGGGGATAGGTACCTGAAGGGGGTAGGTAGGGAGGCCGTGTTGATTTTTCCGCACGGTCCCACAAGCGGACGTGGATCTGGCGGCGAGGGACTCGAACAAGGGGATACTAGTATAAAAGATATCCACGTACAGGTGGTAACCTTTATCTAGCAGTGGGTACATAAGGTTCCACACAAGTTTCCCGCTAAAACACCTAGAGTGGGGGGACATTCTGGGGGTTGAATACGGGAATCTCGCCCCTCGTACACACGAAACTTGTAATTGTACCCTAAGGTACTCTCACAAAGTTTGTACAGCTTCACGCCATACCTCGCCCGCTTAGAGGGAACATGCTGGCGGAAAAGGAGTCTCCCCTTGAAAGCGATGAGAGACTCATCAACCGCGACCTCCCTTCCAGGTACATAGGCCTGTACAAATTTGGCCCCAAAGTGATCGATGACCGGCCTGATTTTGTACAGGTGTTCATGGGCAGGATCACCTTGGGGGGGCATGCTGCATTATCTGAATAATGCAGGCATTTGCGGATGGCCTCAAACCGGGAGCATGTCATGGCCGTACTGTAAAGTGGCGTCTGGTAAAGGACTTCCCCACTCCAGTAATGCCTGACACTAGGTTTCCTGACTAGATCCATGTGCAGCTCAAGGTCCCAAAATGTCCTCATCTCGGCTGCACTTACTGGGGTCCAGCCGCCGGGCCTAGCCAAAAAGGAGCCCGGGTGTAGAGCAACAAACTGTTGGGCTTACAGGTTTGTTTGCTCCACCATTAGATTTACAAAGTGGTCACTGAAAAAAAGACTAAAATAGTCATATTCAGTGAAGTCCACTGCGGAAATCTGGATACCTGGTTGGCCTACAAAATCAGGGATCACGGGCTCAAAACTCTCTGGGGTATACCAGACAAGTTCTCCAGAGCTGCTCGTACTAGGGTGGGCCACAGGGTCCCTAGCATGGCGGTCCCCTTGCTCCGCCTGGCGCCGTCTCCGCCGCCTTGGGGGCTCATCATCATCACTGGGGTCTCACTGGGACTCTCGGAGTCAGAGGCAAGCTGGGCGTATGCCCCCACTGCCGAGAACATCTGGCGGGCCATAGGGGAGTGTGTGTGTGCGTGCGTGATAAACTTTATTTGGTGTGCATGTGTGTGGGGGCACGGGTGTTCGCGAACTTACCCTAAACCTAACAGACAAAAAAAATAGACTAACTAAAAAAAGGGCAAAAAATGTGAAAAAAAATATATAATAATTAAAAATCGCTGATCAACCGTCTGAAGTTGATCAGCGGTGGGGTGTGCGATTCGCTAACAGTGGCCGGACGCTAAGAGTGCCCGCCACAGTCAGCGTACGCACAAAGAAAAGAAAAAACTGCTTGCACCCCCAAAAAGTTGTGTGGGGGGGGGAGGGGGATAAGCTGCAGCACCCCTGGGGGGGTCTAGGGTCACACAGCTGTGCTGTGGACCCCAGACACCTGATTTAGGGTTATGCATTCAGTAACGGTTTTTTTCCACTAACTTTCCCTAAATATCCCTGCCTAACCTTTTCCTAAATACCTGGGGGTGCTGGGGCACAGATGGGGTGCTGGCTGACGATCCTGAGCTTTTTACAGATGGGGGTGCTGGCTGGAGATCCGACGCAGCGCTCCTCTCTCCTCGGCTCCCGGACTGAAAAGGAGGAGGAGCAGAGCGCTGATGCAATTTGAAATGCTCCCCCGCCCAGCCGACCAATGAGAGGTGATCCTGAGAGGTGATGTCACCATCACCTCTCAGGATCGCAGGATGGTGATTGGTGGTATATTATCACACCACCGATCACCATCCTGTTCCGGGTTATCGGGTCCCCAGAGACCCAAATAACCCAGAACCGCAGAAAACCGCAGGTCTGAATTGACAGGACCCCTCGGTGCATTGTCCCTAGGTGCCTGCTCAATGATTTGAGCAGGCACCGGGTTTCGATCACCGCTTGCCGAGCGGTGATCAGAAATACATAGGACGTACCTGTACACCCTTTGTCCTTAAGTACCTAGACATCAGGGCGTACCGGTACGCCCTATGTCCGGAACAGGTTAAATGCGCTTGGCTCCCCACCCTGCTGCCATCCTTGGAAAGAATCACTGGTGCTCGTCGCTGCTGTAAGGCACCGCTGCCCTGCTTCCATAGCTGCCTTCTCATTTGCCTGTCGGTGCCGCCTGTTCCTGCAACTTGCGCTTCCTCCTCTGCTGACTCCATGGATCCGGCCCTCCTCCTTCTAGTCTCAGAGGGCAGAGTATAGGCCTGCTGTGTCCTGCAAGCTCTTTTTCTAGGCAGTGCCTCTAAGTTCCTCCCGTGACAGTCTGCTGCTCTCCGACGCCACTCCCCGTAGCTCCTCCGGCGGCTCTCCCAGCTCTGATTCCTCCGCTGCTTCAACCACAACTTCAGGCGTGCCGTGCCCTGTGAGCTCTTTTGCTAGGCAGCGCCTCTATGTCCGCCCGTGACGGTCTGCTGCTCTTTGGCGCCGCTCCCCGTCGCTCCTCCGCCGGCTCTCCCAGCTCCGATTCCTCCGTTGCTTCAACCACAACTTCAGGCTGGGCAAGGCAATGCTGCAGCCACTCCTCACCTTCGGCCGACTCGGCTCGACGAATCAGCTGCCGTAGTCCTCCATCCCTGGCGCTGGTCCTGATCTTCTTCAACTGCCATGTACTAATGGCGATGTCCCTTCTTTTAAATCCCTAGGTTTTGCGCGCCAGAGGATCCAGCCAATCAGCTGAGAAGAATTCTCTCTCCTCAAGACACAAACCAATGAACAGCTGGATCATAAGAAACCGTCGCTGGGCAGATGAACCGAGACCGGTAAGAACTGGATTCACCTCAGTTAAGACCTGTGGAGGAGGGGGCGTTTTTTTTTAAAGGAGGATGCGGCAGCTACCAGCAAGCAACCGCCCTACTTGCTGGTAGCCAGGTAATTAGCATATTATAAAAGTGCCGTTTTTAAAGAAACTAAGGCCCCTTTCACACGGGCGAGTTTTCCGTGCGGGTGCGATGCGTGAGGTGAACGTATTGCACCCGTACTGAATCCTGATCCATTCATTTCTATGGGGCTGTGCACATGAGCGGTGATTTTCACGCATCACTTGTGCGTTGAGTGAAAATCGCAGCATGCTCTATATTGTCCGATTTTCACGCGATGCAGGCCCCATAGAAGTAAATGGGAAACGTGAAAATCGCATAGCATCCGCAAGCAAGTACGGATGCGGTGCGATTTTCACGCACGGTTGCTAGGAGACGATCGGGATGGGGACCCGATCATTATTATTTTCCCTTATAACATGGTTATAAGGGAAAATAATAGCATTCTGAATACAGAATGCATAGTAAAACAGCGCTAGAGGGGTTAAAAAAAAATAAAAAATAATTTAACTCGCCTTAGTCCACTTGATCGCGAAGCCCGGCATCTCCTTGTGTCTCCTCTGCTGAACAGGACCTGGGGTGAGCATTAAATAGAGGTTAAGGACCTTTGATGACGTCACTCTGGTCATCACATGGTCTTTTACCATGGTGAATCACCATGGTAAAAGATCATGTGACGTACCATGTGATGACCAGAGTGACGTCAGCAAAGGTCCTTAACCTCTATTTAATGCTCACCCCAGGTCCTGTTCAGCAGAGCAGAGGAGACACAAGGAGATGCCGGGCTTCGCGATCAAGTGGACTAAGGTGAGTTAAATTATTTTTTTTAACCCCTCTAGTGCTGTTTTACTATGCATTCTGTATTCAGAATGCTATTATTTTCCCTTATAACCATGTCATAAGGGAAAATAATACAATCTTCAGAACATCAATCCCAAGCCCGAACTTCTGTGAAGAAGTTCGGGTTTGGGTACCAAACATGCGCGATTTTTCTCACGCGAGTGCAACGCATGACAATGTTTTGCAATCGCGCTGAAAAATTGCGCATTTTCCCGCAACGCACCCACCTCTTATCCGGGCAAAAAAACTGACGCCCGTGTGAAAGAGGCCTAAACCACAGAAAAATTTAAGAGCACTACATATTGACTAATCGCACTGTAAGGATTTTAATTAGCCCAAAAATGAAAAATGACTTTTAAATACTTTTACCTTCCTGAAACAATTCATAAACATCAACAAATTATAAACAACTTCAAAACAAAATTCAAAACTACTCATAGGCTGCACATGCTGTAATAAAATAACAGAACTTATATGCCCCTCACCGATACCCAGTGTCGGACTGGGGTACCTAGGGCCCACCAGGAAAATTTATTTTGGGGGCCCACCGTACGGATACATTTAAATATAATAAATAACTTAACAAGTTTTTTATATGAACATAGGCTGGTTGAGGTGCTGTACATTGAATATACTGTATGTATGTAGTGCAGTAAGTCTAATGTGTAATGTGACACTTGTGTAGGGGGTGGGAGACTAGGGGCCCATCCTGCTCAGGGGCCCACCGGGGGATTCCCCTGTATCCCTGTGGGCCAGTCTGAGCCTGCCGATACCACACTGCTGTCACTCTGACAGTGCCGAGGTTCCTGCTGTACCCCACTTTCCGCTCTTTTCCAACATGGCAGGAAATGGCCAGGTCTGCTAATCAGGAAATCACTGGCTGAGGAGGGTAATCGCTGTAGTCAGTTATCAACTGGATGGCACTTACAACCTTTTCCTGCCATGTTAAGAACAGGAGCAGGAAATGGAGTGGGGATCCTAGCACCATCTGATTGAGGACTCTTGCACACGAATGTGTGCGCCCCGTGGCCATTCCGCAAAAAGATAGGACAAGTTCTATCTTTTTTGTGGAACATAAGTATGGGACGAAAGCCCACGGAAGCACTCCGTACTTGTAGTGTCCCACTAAGTAAATGTGGGCACTACACAAGGGTCAATATGGCCACGTTATTGGTCATTGTATTTTATATGATGTTTGTATGTGTTTTCCCTGTTATCTCCTGTATCAGGCCTGTTAGGGGTAGTTCCTCCTCCTAGACAGTAGAGGGAGCTAGGGAACCCCTAGTATATATAGTTAGGCCCAGACAGGAAAGAGGGAGGGCAGTATAGTCCAGGAGGCTAGTCAGTGCAGTCCAGCCTGCCTGAGGGTCCTGAGTAAAGTAGCTCAGAAGCTAGCACAAGGAGAAGGGTTTACCTCCTGAGAGAAACTAAGTTTCTACAAAGTACAGTGCAGAGCAAAAGTGATTCCAGCCGAACCAGAGAGCTGAACGGCAGAAGGATCTATTTAAACCAAGGAGACATATACCTGAGGAAGTTTCCCCTAACCAAGGATAAAGCCAGTAATAGGGCATACGGGCCTTGGGATGAAGATAGACAGGATTCTGAGGAAAGTGCAGCCTGATCTGTAAGTGTTTAACCCTCTGAGTATCTTGCAAGAACATTGTGCCTGCCAATTAATGTAAAGCCTGCATGTTTACTACCTCTGACATATGGAACTTTGACCAAAGACTGTACATAGTTAACTGTTTCAGTAAACAGAAGTTTTGGTTCACTGCAACGTGTGTTCCTCTATTATTAATCCAATAAATCGGTGTGCCACCGTTACCGGCACTGGCGTCACAAATTTAAATGGATCTTGCCACCGGCACATTAAAAATACCTGCAACATCAGGCCTGGTCCCTATACACAGAGAGTGCCCCAGAGGAACCCTGTGCCAGGCTCTCCATCACTGCTGTACGTCGGCCCAGGGTATATAAAAGACTGAGTACTACAACCACCCTCGGTTAGTAACTACCCCTGTGACCTCACCATTCGCCTCACCCTGCAGATTTGCGGATCCATTGAAGTGAATGGGTCCGCATCTGTCATGCGGAATGCACACGGAACGGTGCCTGTGTATTGCGGATCCGCAAATGCGGTCCGCAATACGGCCACGGAGCGCACGCGTTCGTGTGAAAGAGGCTGACAGAGGCGGGGGATGGGTAAGATCTGTTATTATTTAACAGCATGTGCAGCCCATGGGAACACTATCTTTTTGTCCAGGAATCCCCATGTTTAGCCTCTTAGGCCCCTTTCTCACGAGCAAGTTTTCCGCACTGAATCTTGACTCATTCATTTCAATGGGTCTGTTTTCATGAGTGTCTTTTTTCACACATCAGTTCTGCGTTGCGGGAGCATGTTCTATGCAGCCCTGGCCCCATAGAAGTGAAAAACGTATTGCATCCGGATGTAACATGGATGCAGTCCGGATGCAATGCGTTTTTCACTGATGGTTGGTAGGAGAAAAACTAAAACACTGAACAGTTTCACTGAACGCACCCTGAACACATCCTGACCCAATCTGTATCGTTCATGTGAGAGGCCTTAAGGTACCACTTGTTTTGCACCTTAGGACCAAGCATTTGTTTAGTTTTAGCATTCCAAGAGTCGTAATTTTTTATTTTTCCAGCGATTTACATCAGCTTTATGAGGGCTTTTTACAACTTATGTTGTATTTTGCAACAGCACCATTTTGGGGTACATAGCATTTTTTATTAGCTTTTATTCATTTTTTTGTGTCTCTGGCAACAGCTTTTTCCTCCCCACCAATTAAATACACATACATGTTTGGTCGAGTCGATGTGTATGATGGAGCTGGGAGGGAATCAGGAAAGATAGCTAAGCATTTGGCCAACTGCTATTGAATGTGTATGGCAGCTAGTGTTGAGCGCGAATATTCGAATAGCGAATATTAATCGCGAATATCGCAACTTCGCTAATTCGCGAATATTACAAATATAGTGCTATATATTTGCTATATCGAACATTCATAATTTTTTAACATCTAAAAACATGATTCCTCCCTGCTTCTTTCTTGTGGGTCAATGAGTCATTGGCCCACAAGCAACTTAAGCAGGAAGGAATCATGTTTTCATATGGAAAATAAAATGCTGAATATTTTAAAAAACAAATATATAGCAATATAGGGAATATATTCGTTATTTAGAATATTTGTCTTCTTTTTCCAATCTGTACGGTCGTTTGCATACTCCTCCCCGAAAACGTCCCCGTCACCATGGGAATGCCTGTGGGTTAGAAAATACCATCGGATCTGAGTTTTCCCTGAGAAAACTCAGATCTGATGGTAAATTCTAACCCACAGGCGTCCCCATGGTGACCGGGACGCTTGTCGGGGAGGAGTATGCGCACAACTGTACACATTGGAAAAAAGAAATGTAAATATTCTAAATAGCCAACCAATAGGAAAGTTGCCTTATATAGTTAAAAGAAAATTGCAATACGCGAATAATTAAATTGCATATTATTCGCGCTAAATAGAATAATGACGAATATTCGATTCCTACGAATATAGGACGAATATTCAATCGAATATTCGCGAAATATTGCGAAATTGAATATGGCACCTCCTGCTTATCACTAATGGCCGCATAAAACATCTTTACACCTGGATCTGAGGACGCAGAGACAGTTTAATGCAATAGTAAAGTAGGGAGTCATCAGTTGTGCTCTCCCCAGTCTAAGGTGTAATGTGTTGATACATTGTGCCTGCTGGGCTGTGTAGGAGGAGTGCGCGGGCCAGGAAATCAGTCTCAGTGTTCCTCCTACAAAGCCCAGCAGGCACAATGTTTCACCGCATCACACCTGCTAGGAAGTGCAGGATGTGCTCCAATCATCAGGGGAACAGGGCTAGGTGAGTATTGTTTTTTTATTTTTATGATTATTATTATTAACAGTATAAGGGAGCACTATGGGGTCATGATTACTGTGTGGGGGCACTATGACATGACTACTGTATGAAGGCATAAAGGTGGCATCAATACTGTGTAGAGGGGACTACGGGGCATAACTATAGTGTGGGGGCACAATGGGGACATAAATACTGTGTAGGTACACTGTGGGGGCATAAATACTGTGTATGGGGCCCTACTGGGCATATTTACAGTGTGGGGGCACTATGGGGGCATAAGTATTGTGTAGGGGTATTATGGGGTCACTGCAATTGTCTCTCTTTGACCTTTTCAGAAAGTTGGGAGGTATACTACAGCGCTACTTACAATACTGTAGACCTATGTTTACCAACCTGTTGCATAACTACAACTTCCAACATGACCTGACAGCCTGCAGCTATCAGGGAATGATGGAAGTTGTAGTTTTGCAACAGCTGGAGAGCCACAGAAGTGATGTAGTAAAATGAAAGGTATGTTGTGATTGGATGCTATGGGATGAGAGGCAGAGAGAGAAGCAGCGCATCAGCAGTTACATTAGTGCAGGGATGACTTCTCCTCAATAAGAGCTATGCAGTTTGAACCTGGAGATCACGTCACCACCAGATGTCTCGGGAGCAGTGGAGTGCAGAGCTGCAGCGTCAGTAGACCTTGATCAACTCTGCCTTGTACAAAAAAAAGTCTCATTGTCTTCCAAGGGTCTTTCAGTGACAAATTATGTGGCAAAAATATATTTTAAAAAAGTCATACTCACATCACCAATCACTTGTCGCTCCCCTACTGAAGCTTCATGGTTCCCTGCTAATCTCTACCTCCTGGAGTCCTGGACTCTCTTGGTCCATCAAAAAAATACAAGAATGGCAAGCAGGTCAAACCGAGTCCAATGATGAATCCTTTGGACCCCCATTTACCTAATTGAAGTGAATGTATCCATCACTGCGTATGTTTGAAATTTGAATACAGTCTTCGGGTATTCAAACATATACGTCTGATTAGGGGTAGGCTGGGAACTTAAAGTGGCCCTGGGAAAGAACCAAAAAGTGGCCCTATGTTGTAAGCGGGTCCAAATTGACAGAAGGCGGGGCAACGCAAGTAGGCAGGGCCAACACAACCTATAAGAGGGCAGGGACAACAGAAATAGGCGGGGTTAGCAATATCATAGTGCAGCACAAAATACCGCCCCAGCAAAATGAAATATCACAGTGCAGGATAAAATCCTGATACAGTTGAAGTCAGGAGGGCACATGGCTGCTGACCAGGTGCATAAGTACCTTATACTCCTTGCATTTATTAATGTTAGATCATTAAATCATTTTGGACTTGGCCAGCGGCGGTGAGGAGGCCTAGGGAGACCCCGTGGGCAATGGCCCACCGGGAAATTTCCCTGTAGGGTCTATGGCCAGTCCACTGCTGCCTCTGATGCAAAGCTCAGTGGATGACTGTACACAGTAGTTATTTCTTTTAGACTGCCCCTAAGACATGAACCCCAAATTGGTCTACACTATACCTATATTTTTATAGAACCTTTTTAACTCACCATTTTATGCTATTCTTCACCGGCTTGTGTATATTATGAGAACACCTTCCCAGTTAGAAACCCTGAATATAATATGTTGTGTACAGTATATAACTAATATCTGAATTTTATGAATGTCATTTGGAATCAAACTTGTTCTGTTTCTGTGTTCACAAACCTTCTACGTATCAGAAGGGTTGATTTACACTGCAGTTTTCTCTGTGCAATAGTGGAAAGTGATTCTGAAAATGGCTTTACGATTGTCTGAGCTTCTTTCGTGGGAACCTAGTCTAACTACATCATATGATGCCATATGCATTGTATGAGCAAGCGTCATACCATAGTTCCCACCAAGAAAGTCCTGTGCCTTCCCCTGGTGCAGAAGTTATTCTTCTACAGGGTGACTCATTGTCCCTGCTCCCAGGTGTGGATGATGTGCTCGCTCATAGTCTGTGTCTGCAGGGGGGAAAGAATCCTTGTATTTGCACATTCCTTGCATTCTTTATAGGCTTTCAAGTGGGACTTTTCTACTGCACCTCATGATCTTGTGATCAAACAGCCAGACAGCCCCCAGCTTGTAAATGTGTCACCAACAGGGACATTAACACTTTCAGTGCCACCTTATGATAATATGCTAAATGTAGATATTTCTTTCTCTTGCTCCAACAAGACTTCTACTATCCTTTTCTGTACACTGCAATAATTGGAATGATTTGCCATGCAGAAAATCATTCTTACTGTTGAAAATGTTGCTTAGATACATTGCTGGATATGCATTTTCTCATTCAAAAGATGATCAAATGCTATAACCAAAGCATTTAATCAGTAGGAGTGCTGCCACACACAGTTTGGTGCATTTTCCGGCAAAAATAAATAAATAATGCCTCACAAAAGATTTACTTGCTCAGTGTGTTTTTGTAGCCTTTTTAGGTGTTTGAAGTATTTTTGACCATATAGTGTTTTACCACCTGTTGTTTTTATTGAGATTTTTGTATGCCTTATGTTCTTATAGGTAAGTATTTAGCCCCCTGTAGTGTCACTTCCTCCCCATGGGGAAAATGTTATGGTACAAAAATAAAAATGCCATTCAAAAACACCATTTAAGCCTCATGCAGAAGTCCGTGGAATGCGGTCCGTGAGATACCGGACTGGCATTGCAGGAGAGCATGGCGTGATTGGTTGCTATGACGCCGTGTGCTCCTGCAATGCCAGTCCGGTATCTCACGGACCATGTTCCACTGACATCTGCATGAGGCTTAAGAAACACAACACACACTAGCACAAGCAGGGCAAAAAAAAAAAAATATGGAGGACTATGAAACTAAACACACCAGAGGATAAAAATAAAAACCCAGATCCAAGGCATGCTGTGATTAAAAAACAATACCATTGACCCAAAAAAAAACACCTCAAGGGTAAAAAAAAAAAACACCACTGCAAAAAAACTAAACGCGCTTGTCCTCTATTTAAAGGCCTCTTTCACACAGGCATCGCGTGTGAGGGCCGGATAGGATGCAGGTGCGTCGTGGGAAAATGCGCAATTTTTCCAGCGTGAGTGCAAAGCGTTTTAATGCGTTTTGCACACGAGTGAGAAAAATCGGCATGTTTGGTACCCAGACCCGAACCCGGACTTCTTCACAGAAATTCAGGTTTGGGATCGGTGTTGTGTAAATTTTATTATTTTCCCTTATAACATGGTTATAAGGAAAAATAATAGCTTTTTATAATACAGAATGCTAAGTAAATTAGGGATGGAGGGGTTAAAAAAATTAAATTTAATTAAACTCACCTCATCCACTTGTTCGCGCAGCCCGGCTTGTCTTCTTTCTTCTTCTTTGATGACCTGGGAGGAGAAGGACCTTTGGTGATGTCACTGCGCTCATCACATGGTCTGTCACATGGTCCATCACATGGTCCATCACCATGGTGATGGACCATGTGAGGAGAGCAGTGACATCACCAAAGGTCCTTTTCCTCCCAGGTCATCAAAGAAGAAGACGAGTCGGGCAGCACAAACAAGTGGATGAGGTGAGTTTAATAATTTTTTATATTTTTTTAACCCCTCCATAGAACCCCTCCATCCCTAATTTGTGTTGCGTGAAAAACACACAATATTGAGTATGCTGTGATTTTCACACAACGCACAAGTGCTGCGTGAAAATCACCGCTCATGTGGACAACCTCATAGAAATGAATGGGTCCGGATTCAGTGCGGGTGCAATGTGTTCACCTCACGCATTGCACCCGCGCTGAAAACTCGCCCATGTGAAAGGGGCCTAACATTTCCCATTGATTTCCGTCCACCATCTAGAACTAACATACACGGTCGAGTCACATTATTATGGCCACTTCTTATTTTCTACGTCAGCAGTGTGTAGATCATGAAGGAAGGCACGTGTGATGGACTGGCTTGGTGGGTATATAAGGTGTGCGATAGGCTGTCTGCAAACATATTACTTGCTGTTGTCATGGATAAAAGGGGTTGCAAAATGTGATGATTATTGGCTTTTGGGCCAAGGGTGGCAGTATTTCTGAAACTGTGCAGTTTGTGAACTGTTTGTGTGCAGCTGTGGTGAACGCGTATCATGTGTGGTCAAATGGCACCATTGTGAATAAGCTATGTAGAAACAGAGAAGCGCAATGTGTCATTGATGTGAGAGGTGAACGTCGGCTTCAAAGGTCTGCAAGGGCAGACCGACACGCTACAATGTAGTAGCTCACCGCCAAAATAAACCAGGGCGCTATGAGACATGTGTCTAAACCAACACTTCAGTGAACCCTACAGCATATGGGGCTCAAAAGCACATAGTCACTGCACCTCTGATAACAAAGTTGAATTGTCAGAAAAGGCTTCTATTTTTGCGGCAGTATTGGAATTGTACCTCTGCTGATTGGCAAAAAGTTGCCTTCTCCAAGACATTTTCTGATTCATCGAATAGATGGACATTGGCATTTCAGGTGTAAAACATCAGAGAACAAACACCCTGCAACCATTGCTGGAAGAACACAAGCTGGTGGTGGAAGCGTTATGACCTAGGGAATGTTTTCATGGAATTCTCTGGGCCCACTCATCTATGTAGAAGGCACTCTCAACTGATTTGGGTATGAATCCATCTTTGTACATCCATACATGCTGATTGTCTTTCCTGGGGGGAAAGGGGTCTTCCAGCAAGACAATGTGACAAGTCACATGGCTAGAAATGTTTGAGACTGGTCAGGAGAGCATGACCAAGACTTTCAAGTACTACTGTGATCACCTAGTTCCCGAGACTTGAACCCAATTGAGCATCTGTGGACCACCTCGTTGGGTTTGCTCTATGGCTCCTCTTCCACGCACCCTCCAGCAGCTGTAGGATGTAGCATGGCTCCAGATACCTGTGACAACCTACCCAGACCATATTGAGTCACCTCCAGCCCATCTAGCTGCTGTCTGCACTGCACGGCAGTTACTCTGGGTACTAACTGGTGGTCAGAATAATGTGACTGAACTATGTATTTTGCCTAAAAAACACTAGCATAAAAAACGTACGTGTGCCACCAGCCTTATGAACGAAAATTCTTAAAACTATTACAACCAAAAGAAAACATGTTCATTTGTCAAAACTGATAATCATTACTTTTAGGCCGGTTGCACATGACAAAGGCATGAGAGCCATTGTCTGCACTGAAAAGGACAGGAGTTATAGAAACCTCCATGTGACACCATTTGGAAGTTTCTGTAATTTGAGTTCCTAAAGTGAGGGTACTCACACAATTCAGCTACCCAGCAACCATCTATCAAACTGCACCATTTGAACTTTAATGACTGACATGTCTGATTGACGTGCCATAAAAGTGTTTCAATAAAAACCCTTTAAAGAGCAATTCTCGGTGCCAGATGTTACGAATTTGGCATACAACTACATCAGATTTTCACACAAGTCCTAAAAGTAAAGATAAACAAATCAAACAAATGAAACAAAGTATTAGACCTGGTCATTTATCTATTGAGTAAAATGATCCAATATCACACTGCTGTGAATGGCAAAAGTATGTGAACCTTTTCTTTCAGTATCTGGTGTGAACCTCTTGTGCAGCCATAACTGCAGCTAAATGTTTCCAGTAATTGCTAATTAGTCGTTCATATCGGTTTGGAGGAATATTAGCCCATTGCTCCATATGTAACAATTTCACTTTTCTTATGTTGGTGGGTTTCCTCCCATAAACTGCTCTACAACATTTATATTGGATTAAGGTTAGAAATTTGACAGCCGTTTCTAAACTCTAAAGTGTAAATATTATTTAAAGGGAACCTGTCACCGGGATTTTGTGTATAAAGCTGAGGACATGGGTTGCTAGATGGTCACTAGCACATCCGCAATACCCAGTCCCCATAGCTCTGTGTGCTTTTATTGTGTAAAAAAACCAGATTTGATACAAATGCAAATTAACCTGAGATGAGTCCAGCATGAAGGAGCCCAGCACCGCCCCGCATCCTCAGAATCTCCTCCTTGCTCCCCGACATCAGAAAGCTAGAGCGCCGTAATCTCGCAATGTGCACGCTAGCGCATGCGCAGTTCGTTCCCTGAGGCTGATGCCAGCACAGGGAAGGAACACTATGACGACAGGCGCATGCGCTAGCTCGCGCATAGCGAGATTACGGCGCTCTAGCTTTCTGACGTCGGGGAGCAAGGAGGAGATTCTGAGGATGCGGGGCGGTGCTGGGCTCCTTCATGCTGGACTCATCTCAGGTTAAGGCCGAATGCACACGGCCGTGTTCCGCGGCCGAGTGCGGGCCGTGAAAACCCTGCCGGGATTCCTGCTGACTGCTGGAGCGCACGGCGTCATGGGTTGCTATGACGCCGTGCGCTTCATGCAGCCGCTCCTGTACAGTAATACAATATACTAGTGTATTACTGTCCAGCAGCGGCTGCATGAAGCGCACGGCGTCATAGCAACCCATGAAGCCGTGCGCTCCAGCAGTCAGCAGGAATCCCGGCAGGGTTTTCACGGCCCGCACTCGGCCGCGGAACACGGCCGTGTGCATTCGGCCTTATTTGCATATGTATCAAATAGTTTTTTTACACAATAAAAGCACAAAGAGGTATGGGGACTGGGTATTGCGGATGTGCTAGCGGCCATCTAGCAGCCCAAGTCCTCAGCTCTATACACAAAATCCCAGTGACAGGTTCCCTTTAAATGTTTTTTTTTGTAGGGAAAGTGATAATGAATCTTTTTATAGTATACTTTATTAAATTGTTCGATTAAAATTGGCTTTGAAGTGAAGGTGTTTCTTAGCAGCGCAATCTAAATGCGCATTACCATGTAAGGCTATATTCACACGACTGTATTTGTTTTGCGGTCTGCAAATTGCAGATCCTGAAAAAAGATCCTGAAAAAAAAAAAAGGATGACATTCCGTATGGAATCCTTTTTTTTTTTTTGCAGATCCATTGTAACAATGCCTATCCTTTTCCAATGAACAAGAATAGGACATGTTCTATTTTATTTTTGCAGGGCTGCAGAACTGACTTCCAGATGCGGTTAGCACACTGTGTGCTGTCCGAATTTTTGTCGGAACCAATGAAATGAATGCGTCTGTATCCTATCTGCGAAAAAACGGAACGGACACAGGAACAAAATACATTCGTTTGAATGTAGCTTAAAGCCCCTTTCACACGAATGAGATTTCCACGCAGGTTCAATGTGTGAAGTGAACGCATAGCACCCGCACTGAATCCTGACCCATTAATTTCAATGGGTTTGTACACATCAACGCATCATTTCTGCATTGCGTGATAATTGCAGCATGTTCTATATTCTGCGTTTTTCAAGCAGCCCCAGCCCCATAGAAGTGAATGGGGCTTCAGTGAAAAACACATTGCATCCGAATGCAATGTGTTTTTTACTGATGGTTGCTAGGAGATGTTGTTTGTAAATCTTCAGTTGTTTTTCACGTGCTTGAAAAAAACGTATCAAAACTGAATGCACCCGCACCAAAGTAACTGAAACACTTAACGCAATTGCAGACAAAACTGAATGAATGAATGAACGCATCCTGACACAATCCGTATGGTTTGTGTGAAAGAGGCCTAAAACCCATCTTCAGTCTCTACAGTATCTACACTGAAGACGCTCCAGTGCCAGCCTGCTTCTAGCCTCCCCTCCTGTAGGCATATCCATATCAAATATATAAAACTGAGTGACCTTATAGTATTGTAAGTTCAGTTCTGTCCTTTCTTCCTGCCATCTGCACACTGTCAGTGATGAGTGCTGACAGTGAGTGCTCACTCTGTATCCCCAGGGCGCACTGTCAGTGGTGAGTGCTGACAGTGAGTGCTCACTCTGTATCCCCAGGGCGCACTGTCAGTGGTGAGTGCTGACAGCGTGTGTTCACTCTGTATCCCCAGTGCGCTGACTCACTAACTAGCCGCCAGAAGATACAAGAAAGTTACCAGCCAGCACTCACTATTGTCAGTAAGAATAGAAGGCAGGGAAAGACGGAAAAACTTTTTTTATAGTATGTATATTATATTATACATTATATATATATATACATATAGTATATTGGGATCGTTTTATATAATTTATATATATAATCATCCCTATATACTGTAGAACTGCTTCTCTGTCTCTCCCTGCCTTCTATATTTACTGTCAATAGTGAGCACTGACTGCCTGCTCTTCTGTCTTACTGTTGATTGGTGGAGTCCAGACTTTGTAGAGATGGTTTTGTAACTGCAGCATCCCACATTTGTGTGAAAAGGGGACACTTTAAAAATCTAAATATTTATGTATTTGCATTGTATGGTATTTCCTTTTATCAGACTGGCAATGTCATTTACACCCACTTGCACCTAGGTGGTACTGGCACCACATAATGCATATAGCTTGGGTGTGTCTAGACAGGAAGTTAGTTAGTTGGAGTTAGTTAGTAGTTGGTGAGAGGAGGAGAAGCAAGTTCATGGAGGAGAAAAACTGGCTAAAATCACCATGTAGCTGTTATCCTTTCCTCTGGGCCCTGATCAAGCCTGGAGAAGACTACCACAACAACCAAGCCCCAGACAGTGAGTCTATGTACAAAAATGCAGAGAGCCGAGCGAGGGTAACAGCTAAACTTAGCTCATGGACCTCATTAGCACAAGTGCCTGAGAGCAACTTTCCGAGTCACAGGACACAAATAGACAATTAGTGCACAGAATTGTCCTTATCCACTATACAAGCCTTCCGGGTCATAGTGGAAAAATCGAAACCTATTTAGAAGAGTATCCTGCAAATAATGAACAGATGTGTTTGCCTGCCACAAGGGAGATCGCCCTTAAAGGATAGCTTATGGTAACCAGATATATCAGCATACTTCGTACCAGAGTGCTATAGAGTGAATTTAGGATTACCACCAGGATCCTTGCCTGTAAAGTGTCTACTTTAACCACTTCAACCCCGCTAGCTGAAACCCCCTTAATGACCAGGCCACTTTTTACACTTCTGCACTACACTACTTTCACCGTTTATCGCTCGGTCATGCAACTTACCACCCAAATTAATTTTACCTCCTTTTCTTCTCACTAATAGAGCTTTCATTTGGTGGTATTTCATTGCTGCTGACATTTTTACTTTTTTGTTATTAATCAAAATTTAAAGATTTTTTTGCAAAAAAATGACATTTTTCACTTTCAGTTGTAAAATTTTGCAAAAAAACAACATCCATATATAAATTTTTCACAAAATTTATTGTTCTACATGTCTTTGATAAAAAAAAATGTTTGGGTAAAAAAAAAAATGGTTTGGGTAAAAGTTATAGCATTTACAAACTATGGTACATGTAACGGCACCGTTTCCGCAGACAAGGGGTTAAAATCCGTTTAGGCGATTTGCCCCTTTCCGATAGACAGGCACAGCTACTGCAGAACACCAACCTCCCGAACTGGATACAAAATAGCACTCCAAACTGGAACCTCGCGGATAGCTGCCGGCAGACGAACAGGAAAAGCGTATCAGTCAGCTTACACTCCTGGCAATCAGTCTCCTACAGCATACAGGGAATCCCCCCAATAACGAGACAAGGCTCCGTCTTGAGGGTCAGCAGTGATCTGATGTGCTGGCACACCCAGCCTGGTTTTTATTACAGTTTTGCAAATACAGAACAGATACAACATATCCCCACAATGCATCATGGTTTCCTCCCCTCTGTCCCGGAGACGACCGAAGACAATCCAATTATCTCTCAGGACAAAGGGGAGATCGCCAATACACACGTGGAGACAACAGCACAGACATCTCCATTTAAACACACAATGGCACACCCCCACAGCAAACACAGACATTTAACATATCCCCAGATAGCTCAAGTCTGAGTGCATATCATTAGGTGAATGGCACTCAGAATACACGAATACAATAATATTAGCTATCTGGGTGCCCTCACATAACATACAATTTTATAAAACATATCACAGGAACCACAAAACATGCAATAACCCCATAACCAATATATCCTCGGAACCGGGGGATCTGGGTGAACCACATGTCCAAAATTCACCCACATCCGTTCAGTAGTTTGGAAGATACAGTTACACTGAAAATATACAAGTTATACAGAAAATAGTCACTAATAAATGTGTCCCCTGTTTGGTAGTTTCAAACTACTGAATGATGTCTCTGTGCACCAAATACAGGCAAGATAGCACCGTGTGGAAAGTCAGAACAGTGTCTGTGAGGTAAAATGGCCGCTATCTATTGTTCTCACCATGTGCTTCATCCAAGCAAGTAAGGCAAATGATGCAATCCAGGGACAGAGGGCTCCGTCCCAAGTGCCTTAAGACCCAATTACTTATGGGGCCATAATCCCAGGGCAGGAGGCTGGTAAACAGCCCCCTCCAAAACACCGTGGCGAGGTTGGTTTCGCCACAGTACAAAAATGTGAATTTCCGCTTTTTGAAGCAGCTCTGACTTTCTGAGCACCTGTCATGTTTCCTGAGGTTCTACAATGCCCAGACAGTACAAACACCCCACAAATGACCCCATTTCGGAAAGTAGACACCCTAAGGTATTCACTGATGGGCATAGTGAGTTCATAGAACTTTTTATTTTTTGTCACAAGTTAGCGGAAAATGATAATTGGGGTCACTTGTGGGGTAGTTATACTGCCCTGGCATTCTAGGGGCCCAGATGTGTGAGAAGAAGTTTGCAATCAAAATCTGTAAAAAATGACCGGTGAAATCCGAAAGGTGCACTTTGGAATGTGTGCCCCTTTGCCCACTTAGGCTGCAAAAAAGTGTCACACATGTGGTATCGCCGTACTCAGGAGAAGTTGGGGAATGTGTTTTGGGGTGTCATTTTACATATACCCATGCTGGGTGAGATAAATATCTTGGTCAAATGCCAACTCTGTATAAAAAAAATGGGAAAAGTTGTCTTTTGCCGAGATATTTCTCTCACCCAGCATGGGTATATGTAAAATGACACCCCAAAACACATTCCCCAACTTCTCCTGAGTACGGCGATACCAGATGTGTGACACTTTTTTGCAGCCAAGGTGGGCAAAGGGGCACATATTCCAAAGTGCACCTTTCGGATTTCACAGGCCATTTTTTACACATTTTGATTGCAAAGTACTTCTCACGCATTTGGGCCCCTAGAATGCCAGGGCAGTATAACTACGCCACAAGTGACCCCATTTTGGAAAGAAGACACCCCAAGGTATTTCGTGAGGGGCATGGCGAGTTCCTAGAATTTTTTTTTTTTCTCACAAGTTAGCGGAAAATGATGATTTTTTTTTTCCTTACAAAGTCTCATATTCCACTAACTTGTGACAAAAAATAAAAACTTCCATGAACTCACTATGCCCATCACAAAATACCTTGGGGTGTCTTCTTTCCAAAATGGGGTCACTTGTGGGGTAGTTATACTGCCCTGGCATTCTAGGGGCCCAGATGTGTGAGAAGAAGTTTGCAATCAAAATCTGTAAAAAATGACCGGTGAAATCCGAAAGGTGCACTTTGGAATGTGTGCCCCTTTGCCCACCTAGGCTGCAAAAAAGTGTCACACATCTGGTATCGCCATACTCGGGAGAAGTTGGGGAATGTGTTTTGTGGTGTCATTTTACATATACCCATGCTGGGTGAGAGAAATATCTCGGCAAAAGACAACTTTTCCCATTTTTTTATACAAAGTTGGCATTTGACCAAGATATTTATCTCACCCAGCATGGGTATATGTAAAATGACACCCCAAAACACATTCCCCAACTTCTCCTGAGTACGGCGATACCACATGTGTGACACTTTTTTGCAGACTAGATGCGCAAAGCGGCCCAATTTCCTTTTAGGAGGGCATTTTTAGACATTTGGATCCCAGACTTCTTCTCACGCTTTAGGGCCCCTAAAAAGCCAAGGCAGTATAAATACCCCACATGTGACCCCACTTTGGAAAGAAGACACCCCAAGGTATTCAATGAGGGGCATGGTGAGTTCATAGAATTTTTTTTTTTTGCATAAGTTAGCGGAAATTTTTTATTTATTTTTTTTTTCTCACAAAGTCTCACTTTCCGCTAACTTGGGACAAAAATTTCAATCTTTCATGGACTCAATATGCCCCTCACGGAATACCTTGGGGTATCTTCTTTCCGAAATGGGGTCACATGTGGGGTATTTATACTGCCCTGGCTTTTTAGGGGCCCTAAAGCGTGAGAAGAAGTCTGGAATCTAAATGTCTAAAAAATGTTACGCATTTGGATTCCGTGAGGGGTATGGTGAGTTCATGTGAGATTTTATTTTTTGACACAAGTTAGTGGAATATGAGACTTTGTAAGAAAATAAATAAATAAATAAATAATAATAATAATATTTCCGCTAACTTGGGCCAAGAAATGTCTGAATGGAGCCTTACAGGGGGGTGATCAATGACAGGGGGGTGATCACCCATATAGACTCCCTGATCACTCCCCTGTCATTGATCACCCCCCTGTAAGGCTCCATTCAGACGTTCGTATGATTTTTACGGATCCACGGATACATGGATCGGATCCGCAAAACACATACGGACGTCTGAATGGAGCCTTACAGGTGGGTGATCAATGACAGGGGGGTGATCACCTCATATACTCTCCCTGATCACCCCTGTCATTGATCACCCCCCTGTAAGGCTCCATTCAGACGTCCGTATGATTTTTACGGATCCATGGATCCATGGATCGGATCCGCAAAACACATACAGACGTCTGAATGGAGCCTTACAGGAAAGTGATCAATGACAGGGGGTGATCAGGGAGTGTATATGAGGTGATCACCCCCCTGTCATTGATCACCCCCTGTAAGGCTCCATTCAGACGTCCGTATGTGTTTTGCGGATCCGATCCATGTATCCATGGATCCGTAAAAATCATACGGACATCTGAATGGAGCCTTACAGGGGGGTGATCAATGACAGGGGGGTGATCAATGACAGGGAAGTGATCAGGAAGTCTATATACGTGATCACCCCCTTGTCATTGATCACCCCCCTGTAAGGCTCCATTCAGACGTCCGTATGCGTTTTGTGGATCCGATCCATGTATCTGTGGATCCGTAAAAATCATACGGACGTCTGAATGGAGCCTTACAGGGGGGTGATCAATGACAGGGGGGTGATCAATGACAGGGAAATTCCTAGAATTTTTTATTTTTTGTCACAAGTTAGCGGAAAATGATGATTTTTTTTTCCTTACAAAGTCTCATATTCCACTAACTTGTGACAAAAAATAAAAACTTCCATGAACTCACTATGCCCATCACGAAATACCTTGGGGTGTCTTCTTTCCAAAATGGGGTCACTTGTGGGGTAGTTGTGCTGCCCTGGCATTTTAGGGGCCCTAATGTGTGAGAAGTAGTTTGAAATCAAAATGTGTAAAAAATGTCCTGTGAAATCCTAAAGGTGCTCTTTGGAATGTGGGCCCTTTGCCCACCTAGGCTGCAAAAAAAGTGTCACACATGTGGTATCGCCGTACTCAGGAGAAGTTGGGGAATGTGTTTTGGGGTGTCATTTTACATATACCCATGCTGGGTGAGATAAATATCTCGGTCAAATGCCAACTTTGTATAAAAAAAATGGGAAAAGTTGTCTTTTGCCGAGATATTTCTCTCACCCAGCATATATGTAAAATGACACCCCAAAACACATTACCCAACTTCTTCTGAGTACGGCGATACCACATGTGTGACACTTTTTTGCAGCCTAGATGCGCAAAGGGGCCCACATTCCTTTTAGGAGGGCATTTTTAGACATTTGGATCCCAGACTTCTTCTCACACTTTAGGGCCCCTAAAATTCCAGGGCAGTATAAATACCCCACATGTGACCCCATTTCGGAAAGAAGACACCCCAAGGTACTCAACGAGGGGCATCGCAAGTTCATAGAAGTTTTTTTGGGGGCACAAGTTAGCGGAAATTGAATTTTTTTTGTTTTTTTCTCACAAAGTCTCCATTTCCGCTAACTTGGGACAAAAAGTTTAATCTTTCATGGACTCAATATGCCCCTCAGCAAATACCTTAGTGTGTCTTCTTTCCGAAATGGGGTCATTTGTGGGGTGTTTGTACTGCCCTGGCATTTGAGGGTCTCCGCAATCATTACATGTATGGCCAGCATTAGGCGTTTCTGCTATTCTCTTTATATTGAGCATACAGGTAATGAGATTTTTTTATTTTTTTTTCGTTCAGCCTCTGGGCTGAATGAAAAAATGAACGGCACAGATTTCTTCATTCGCATCGATCAATGTGGATGAAAAAATCTCTGCCCAAAAAAAAGAGGGGAAAGGCGTCTGCCAGGACATAGGAGCTCCGCCCAACATCCATACCCACTTAGCTCGTATGCCCTGGCAAACCTGATTTCTCCATTCACATCAATCGATGTGGATGAATAAATCATTGCCAGGATTTTTTTTTATATGCAAAGTGTTTGCCAAAGCATATGAACACCGCCGCTCCCTCAGCTCGTATGCCTCAGCAAACGTATCTTTTACTGCAGAGGAGAAATCTCGTCTTGCAGCGCCACATACACCGACTTTTGTGTAATCTGACAGCAGCGCAATGCTTCTGTCAGTATGCACATCAGTGCTGCAGCTAGTCGATCGGTTGGTCCACCTGGATGGTAAAAAAAAACTAAACAAAAAAGAAAAAACCAGGCCGCAACACAATAAATTTATTAACTTTATAATAACATTTGAACGGAACATATAAACTTTATTTAACTTTTTGAACAGAACCTTAACTTTTTTGCTTACTGGTGATTTATTTATTTATTTTTTTACCTTTATAGGACAAACCTCTCCTTCCCCATGGGACAATGTGCAAAGCGCAAATCGCCCAAAGATGTGGCGAAGTACATTATGCACTTTGTCCCAGGTGAAAGGAGAGGTTTGCAGCAGCTCTGTGTGAATGGGTCCTAATAGCCCTGTGTGCCTGTCCTGTGAGATGCAATCCTTATGCTAAGTGTACCTGTGTGTGGTACTTCCGGAAACACTCCCCTAAGCATAGGGCAGGGTGGTCAGGGCAGTCAGGACAGAAATAGCGGGTGTCATGCCTTATTCCACTCCTGCTACAGACACAACATCTTTTTCGGGGTGATGGTTGGGTTGAGATACCGGCAACGACATTGGGGAAATGTCGCTCGTGTAGACAGGTCACAACAATGGTGGATGTGGCCACGGAACCTCCTGGATACAGGAGGTTCTCGATGATCTCTTCCTGAAATTTGAGGAAGGATCCTGTTCTCCCAGCCTTACTGTAGAGAACAAAACTATTATATACAGCCAATTGAATTAAATATACAGACACCTTCTTATACCAGTGTCTGGTGTGTCGGGAAACTAAATAAGGAGCCAACATCTGGTCATTGAAGTCCACCCCTCCCATGAGCGAATTATAGTCGTGGACACAGAGGGGCTTTTCAATGACACTGGTTGCTCGTTCAATTTGTATTGTCGTGTCTGCGTGAATGGAGGAGAGCATGTAAACGTCACGCTTGTCTCTCCATTTCACCGCGAGCAGTTCTTCATTACACAAGGCAGCCCTCTGCCCCCTTGCAAGACGGGTGGTAACGAGCCGTTGGGGGAATCCCCGGCGACTAGGTCGCGCGGTGCCACAGCAGCCAATCTGTTCTAGGAACAAATGCCTGAGGAGGGGCACACTTGTGTAGAAATTGTCCACATAAAGATGGTACCCCTTGCCAAATAAGGGTGACACCAAGTCCCAGACTGTCTTCCCAATGCTCCCCAGGTAGTCAGGGCAACCGAATGGCTCCAGGGTCTGATCTTTACCCTCTGTAGGAAGGCGCAAGGGTCCGTCATTGACGGAAGGTACGTGTCACCGAGGTTCCTGGCCTCGGTGAGATAAGAACTGGTTATTTTATGTGTCAGCCGCAGCTAGTGCTCGCTGTCACTGTTTATTCTTAGTGTGGCTGAAAAGCCGATCCGGGCAGGTTCTTATTGGGAGCAGCCAAAGAGCAGGGTGGGTGGCTGTTCCCCACGTCCAGGCCAGGTTTTGGGCTGGGGTTTAAAAGCTCAGCCAGAAGCTCAGCTGGGTGTGGTATGTTCCTCCAAGTGAGAGTGGAGCTGTGAAGGCTCTGGGTTTCTAGGAGCTGCATGAGAGCCACCAGCTGGAAGCCAGGCACCCTAAAAGCCTGCTGTGGATATCCAGGTGACATGTTTGTTTGAGTTTGCTGGACTTTTTGCTGTGCGAAAAACCACTGAGGAATTCCTGCGGTGTGAATTAACACCAGGACTCATAGACCCGAAATTTGTGGGTATAGCCTGTGGCCCTTTCACAGAGCTTATACAATTTGACCCCATACCGGGCGCGCTTGCTTGGGATGTATTGTTTGACGCCAAGCGCCCGGTAAAATGTATAAGGGACTCGTCTAAGCAGATGTTTTGCTCAGGGGTATACAAATCTGCAAATTTGTTGTTGAAGTGGTCTATGAAGGGCCGAATTTTGTGGAGCCGGTCAAAAGCTGGGTGGCCTCTGGGACGGGAGGTGGTGTTGTCGCTAAAGTGCAGGAAATGCAGGATGGCCTCAAATCGTGCACTGGACATGGCAGCAGAAAACATAGGCATGTGATGAATTGGGTTCGTGGACCAATATGACCGCAATTCATGCTTTTTGGTTAGACCCATGTTGAGGAGAAGGCCCAGAAAAAAATGTAATTCGGAAACTTGGACGGGTTTCCACTGGAAAGGCTGGGCATAATAGCTTCCCGGGTTGGCGGCTATAAATTGAGTGGCATACCGATTTGTTTCTGCCACGACTATGTCCAAGAGCTCCGCAGTCAAGAACAGCTAAAAAAAAATCCCAGGGCCGAACCGATCTGAGCTGTCTCAACCCGAACTCCAGACTGGGCAGTGAAAGGGGGAACTAATGGTGCGGCTGAAGTTGGGATTTGCCAGCACCTCAGGGACTCTAGGGGCTCTACGGGCCTGTCTGTGGGGTAACTATTGCACGTGCCATCGTACCAGCTTCAACTGCCCTTCTGGTGCTCACCACTTCACCATGTTGTACGGCAGTGCTGGTACTAGGTCCAGGGTGGGCTGCGCTGCTGGTGTATGCCTCACCACGTAATCCGACAGCGCCAGCCCCACTCTGCTCCCCTTGAAGCGGATCCTGGGCAACCTGTGGTGTAGCAACACGGGGCCGGGTACGCCTGTTGGTATCAGGGACCTATACCTCCTCGTCCGAATTCTGGGTCATACTGCCACTGCTTTCTACAGGTTCATATTCTGACCCGCTGGATTCGTCAGATGAGGATTCCCATTCCTCATCCGACTGGGTCAGAAGCCTGTAGGCCTCTTCAGAAAAATGCCCTTTGTTTGACATTTGGACTACTAAATTTAGGGGGTATTGACATTTGGACTACTAAATTTAGGGGGTATTCCCTGAGACTACCCAAGAAAAAAAGCAAGCCTGTCTTACAAATGGGAGGCTAGCGAAGTACCGGAGGCCGCTGTGATTGATAAAAATTATCAAAACTGATTTTTTTATCGCCGCAGCCCTTGTAAAGTGATTGTGCAGTGATCAAAAAAAAAAATTTGGGGTCACTGCGGCGCGGCGGGCGTGGGTGAACGCACGTGTGGGCGACCGATCAGGCCTGATCGGGCAAACACTGTGTTTTGGGTGGAGGGCGAACTAAGGTGACACTAATACTATTATAGATCTGACTGTGATCAGTTTTGATCACTTACAGATACTATAAAAGTACAAATGCTGATTATCAATACGCTAATCAGCGAATCAGTGACTGCGGTGCGGTGGGCTGGGCGCTAAACGATTGCTAACTACCTAACCAAGGGGCCTAAACTATCCTAAAACCTATCAGTCAATACCAGTGAAAAAAAAAGTGACAGTTTACACTGATCACTTTTTTCCCTTTCACTAGGTGATTGACAGGGGCGATCAAGGGGTTAATTGGGGTGATCGGGGGTGATCTGGGGCTAAGTGTGGTGTTTGGTGTACTCACTGTGATGTCTGCTCCTCTGCTGAGACCAACCGACCAAAAGAATCAGCAGAGGAGCAGAGAAGCCATTTAACACCTTATATTTATAAATATAAGGTGTTAAATGGCTTGTGATTCGTTTTTTTAAAAATCATCAGCCTGCCAGCGATGATCATTGGCTGGCAGGCTGATGATGTAACCCCCCCAAACTTTTGCCGGCCCGCGATGCGCATGCGCGGGCCGGCTGTGAGCGTCATCTCGCGTCTCGCATCTTGCGTCTCGTTACGCATATATGCGTAACTCTGCCTCAGACAGCCGCCTCCGGACCGCGATCCTGCGTTAGGCGGTCCGGAGGCGGTTAAATAATTCCTCGAATAATTAATTAACCGGGTCTATTATTTTTGACTGATGTGTTTGATTCGGTTATCTTTGGTTATCTACTTTTTGTGAAAATATGATGTAGTTTTAGGTCCAATAACATAGAAACATAGAATGTGTCGGCAGATAAGAACCATTTGGCCTATCTAGTCTGCCCAATATATCTGAATCCTATGAATAGTCCCTGGCCCTATCTTATATGAAGGATAGCCTTATGCCTATCCCATGCATGCTTAAACTCCTTCACTGTATTTGCAGCTACCACTTCTGCAGGAAGGCTATTCCATGCATCCACTACTCTCTCAGTAAAGTAATACTTCCTTATATTACTTTTAAACCTTTGCCCCGCTAATTTAAAACTGTGTCCTCTTGTGGTAGTTTTTCTTCTTTTAAATATGCTCTCCTCCTTTACCGAGTTGATTCCCTTTATGTATTTAAAAGTTTCTATCATATCCCCTCTGTCTCTTCTTTCTTCCAAGCTATACATATTAAGGTCTTTTAACCTTTCCTGGTAAGTTTTATCCTGCAATCCATGTACTAGTTTAGTAGCTCTTCTCTGAACTCTCTCTAGAGTATCTATATCCTTCTGGAGATATGGCCTCCAGTACTGCGCACAATACTCCAAGTGAGGTCTCACCAGTGTTCTGTACAGCGGCATAAGCACCTCCCTCTTTCTACTGTTAATGCCTCTCCCTATACACCCAAGCATTCTGCTAGCATTTCCTGCTGCTCTATGACATTGTCTTCCCACCTTTAAGTCTTCTGAAATAATTACTCCTAAATCCCTTTCCTCAGATACTGAGGTCAGGACTGTGTCAAATATTCTATATTCTGCCCTTGGGTTTTTACGCCCCAGGTGCATTATCTTGCACTTATCCACATTAAATTTCAGTTGCCAGAGTTCTGACCATTCTTCTAGTTTTCCTAAATCCTTTTCCATTTGGCGTTTCCCTCCAGGAACATCAACCCTGTTACATATCTTTGTGTCATCAGCAAAAATTTATGCAGAAATAAAGAATATAGAAAATTCTGAAAGGTTCACAAACTTTTGAAGTATCTGGATGTAACAGAAGGTAGTTTGTTCACTGAGGGTATAGAGCAGGGATGCCCAACCTGCAGCCCTACAGCTGTTACAAAACTACAACTCCCAGCATGCCTAGACAGCTTAAAGCTGTTAGGGCATGCTAGGAGTTGTAGTTTTTCAACAGCTGGAGAGCTGCAGGTTGAGCATCCCTGGTCTAGAGAGTGGTACAGTAATGAGTGTCTGCAGGCAATAGTGAAGAATGGAGGAGGTTCCTTGCAAGTTTGGGGCTGCATTTCCACAAATGGGGTTAGGGATTGGGTCAGGATTAATGGTGTTCTCAATGCCGAGAAATACAGGCAGAAATGTATCCATTATGCCAGACCATCAGGTTGTTAGCTGCCGGAGCCCAGTGTTGGGGATCAGGGAAGTATGAGAACCACTGTGATTCTAACCATGCTGTGGTATCAGTAGAAAAGTTCTTCAAAAGCAAAAAATACCTTTAAAATCTATCTTCAGTGTAAACAAGAGTCCTGGAAGTGATGATATCAACATAGAATCTGTCTGGAATTACACAAAGAGAGAGGAGAATTTGCTCAAGCCTACATCCACAGAAGATTTATGATTAGTTCTCCAAGATGTTTGCAACCTTCCTGCTGAGTTCCTTTAAAATCAGTGTGCAATTGTGTAGTACCCCAGACCTGAAATTGTTTATTGTTATGCATTGCATTTCCTGTTTGTTTTCTGGCTATTACTACTAGCAAGGAAGGCATGGCAAAGGTAGGCAGGAACAGGTTTAACCACCTTGTTCCTCCTCTCGTGGTAGGAGTGGGCTGGTCATGCTTCCTGCCAAGTGAGGGAGTTCCTGTGTAGCTACAGAGTGGAGATGACGCAGACTGCAGTGCTCCTTTTCCTACAGAGAATTCTCCGGAAAGAACCATTACTAAATTGCCTCATGTAAAGCATTAAGAAGATAAAGACGCAGAGTGAAATGCTAAATTCAGCTTCTACAGACCCTGCTATGAAGTGAAGGAATACGGCTAAAAACATCCTAATCACCAAATAACCACTAGGCCAGTATCACCTAAGTGCTAAATTGCCACCAACCAACGTGCCTTAATATCATTGCTGGTGTCAGATCAGAGAAGAATTGCACTAAAGCCTGCTGCTACTGTATGTATTTTCAAGTTATACATTGCACCTAGTAAAAAGGACTTTGTTAGGTTCAACTCTGGCCTCATTCTTCAGTGCTACAACTTTCACTACAATGGACCTCATGGAGCAATTGCCTGAGGTAGGATACTGTGAGACAGTTTCAGTACATTAGGGCCACCACCACTCCCACCTTCTACACCGGCTACCACTGGGGCCCACTACAAGTGTACCTAGAACTGCATTTTGTTAATTGATAAAAATAAGTTAATAATTCTATTTTTTTAAGTATTCTTACTGTGCAGTATTTCCATACCTGCCTAAAACATTTGCACAGTACTGTGTGTATGTATATGTATATATATATATATATATATATATATGCCATATCATTCAAACCAATATTATTGTGCAATATTGTGTAGGTCCCCTTATCCCACCAAAACAGCCCTGACCTATGAATGCATAGACCCCACAAGACTTCTGAAGGTTCTGTGGTAGCTGGTACCCACACATAGTTGATAGTTGGGGCCTCTATAAATTGTGCTTGTTTTTTTCAGCTCACATTTAAATCTGTGGTATTTGGAGACCAAGTGAACATCTTAAACTCTTTTCATGTTCCTCAAACCATTCCTGAGCAATGTTTGCAGTGTGGCAGGGTGCATTGTCTTGCTCAAAGAGACCACTGCCATTAGTAAATTACTGTTGCCATAAAAGAGTGTACTTGGGGGCACATTTATTAAGACCGGCATTTCAGATGCCGGTTTTAATAACCCCTATAGCTGGCGGTGGATCACTGACGTTATATAGAGGTGCCGGCTTTTACATAACTTGGGCGCACCCCCCGCCGATTCTAAATGTAAGACAGCTTCCTACTTGTCATTCAGACCATTTTTTATGCCTAAACCAGGTGTAGAAAATGATGAATGAGATGGGCTTGACACCCCTTTTAGACCTGGCGTGCGCAGGGAAGATTCTGCCACACCATGGTATTAGACTTTGATCCCCTCACGCATCATCGATCCTTGGCTGCCAACAATGGTGTAGCTGATTCACTGTTGTCCTTCCTTGAACCACTTTTGGTAGGCAGTGGCACTTACCCCTACATTCTACAAAACACCACAAGACCTGCTGTTTTGGAGATGATCTGACCATGTCATCCAGCCGTCACAATTTGTCCTTCTTAAAGTCATTTAAATCCTTTTGATTTGTATAATACAGTATATCCAACTCTTGACAGTTGCCATTATCATGAAATCATCAGGTATATCTATTGCTATATCTATTTGTTTTGTCTTCCAGTTTTAAACATATTAAAAAGTTTTTAGAAATCATGGAAAATCACAGTTATATCTGGAATTCACAAAAGGAAAGGAAAAGCTCAGACTTGCAAACTCTGGTGGTACATTGTGTACTATATCACTCTCATAGGAAGTAAACAGGATACCATATAACACCAACACCCAGCTATTGAAGGAAAGAGAGATTTGCAGTCTGCAACTGCAAGCACCATTGTCTGCCTTCATTTCACTGCGCTATGCATATGGTTGCTGCAGTCTAGGATGTGACTACAAAGATATCATATCTTTGCCAGAGACAGCCTTAAAGGGTTTCCCCAGTTTTTAACACTTTTTGGCTCCCCTGCCTCCTCACCGGACATGTGGAGGGGTTATGGCTAGTGTTGATCGAGCACCAAAGTGCTCGGGTGCTCGAGTAGAACACTTTAGGATGCTCGGGTGCTCTACAGAGCACCCGAGCACAATGGAAATCAATGGGAGAACCAGAGCATTAAACCAGGCACCCCCTGCTCTGAAGAGGGGAGGGTGTCTGGTTCATAGTAAAAGGTCAGAAATTGATGGAAACACCACTGAAATGGTTCGGGAACAGCATGGGGGGGATGTCTGGATGCATCTTGGACTCCCAGGTCGCTGCTGGGAACGATGTTGTCCGAGTAGTAAGCCACTATTACAGACTGACAATAATACGCCCAAAACCGAAGATAAAATCGATTTTAGAGGAAACATTGTTCGGAAACATTCTTTCCTGTATATTTAATTGTATATAAAGTACAAGTGCTGCCAAAAATCACGAGGAAGAGGGACTCCGATACAACCTGTATATCACATAAAGGAGGGCCTCATTCACATTGTGGTACTATTGTTCAGGTAGTGGGACTCCTACACTCAAAGCCTATGCACTAAGGGAAAGGGCTGCCAAAAATTTCAAGGAATCGGCACTCCAATACACCCTTTATTACACATAAAGTAGGGCATCATACACACCCCTGAAAAATTATGATTGCTGGCCTGCTGGTGACCCTCAAAAACATTAGGGACGAGGGCCTGCTGCTGATCTGACCATCTAAAACATTAGGGGTGAGGGTCTGCTGCTGAGCTGACCATCTAAAAAAAATTGTGGGCGAGGGCTTGCTGCTGAGTTGACCATCTAAAACATTATCGGCGAGGGCCTGCTACCCAACTGACCATCTAAAAAATGTTGTGGGTGAAGGCCTGCTGCCGAGCTGGCCATCTAAAAAATGTTGTGGGCGTAGAAAATCCTTTTAGTGAGATGTTGCAAAAGAAATGGAACAAAATAGGACAGATAGTTGGAATCTCGCAGGCTGTACAATTCACCCCACTATGGCAAAACACAAATTTAAATCAGCTACTCACCTTTCCTAAAGCTGGGTATTACACTAATTTCACATGTATTTACTTTGGGAAATGTAAAACCTTTAGAGGAAATTTTTCCTGACACTACAATTACTTGTATAGACAGGTTTAGATACGCACAATTATGGCACATTTTTAAATACACGGAGAATAAAAATTATTTGATGATTAGAGATAGCACTTTTTTGAATTATTGTTATGCGGCGTCACAGACTAGACTTACAATTTCACTAATATATCACAAATTGATAAAAGAATTATCGAAAAAGATCAAATTTAAGAGCAATCCAAATGGAAAGAAGAATTGGGATGTAATAGCCCACTACCATGGGAAGAAATTTGCAAAAATATCAAAAAATCTTCCATTTCAAACACACAGATTAATTCAGTTTAAGATAATACACCGTCTATATTATACTCCCCGGCTCCTAGCTAAGATCTATCAGGTTAAAGAATATAAGTGTCTTAAATGTCACAGTGAAGATGCTGGACTTATCCATAATATGGGAATTCCCAATTATTGCAGAGTATTGGTTAAAGATATTTGATAAATTAGGAAGTAGTTCCTCCTTGAAATTGGCTGCAAAAATAGAAATGGCAATCTTAGGTATTTTTTTAAAATATAAAAAAGGTCAGAAGTATAAATTACTGTGGTTTAAAGAGGACCTTTCACCTGGAAAAACACTGTGAACTAAGTATCTTGACATATACAGCGGCGCCCAGTGATCACACTGCGCTTACTATTATCCCTGGGCGCCGCTCCGTTCTCCCGTTATGTCCTCCGGTATCTTCGCTCAGTAAGTTATAGTAGGCGGAGACTGCCCTTGTTCTGCTGGGCGTCTCCTTCTCCTAGGCTGTAGCGGTGGACAATCGCAGCGCAGAGCTCACAGCATGGGAGTTTTTTTTGTGATTGGCCAGCGCTACAGCGTAGGAGGAGGAGACGCCCAGCAGAACAAGGGCAGTCTCCGCCTACTATAACTTACTGAGCGAAGCTACTGGAGGACATAATGGGAGAACGGAGCGGCGCCCAGGGATAATAGTAAGTGCAGCGAGATCCCTGGGCGCCGCTGTATATGTCAGGATACTTAGTTCACAATGTTTTTCCAGGTGAAAGGTCTTCTTTAAGGTGGTTATCTTTGGCCAAAGCTATCATTGTAAAGAAATAGGGCTCAGTTAAATACCCCAAATTTGAAGAATGGAAGGAGTTCATGGAGAAAACTAGAGAATACGAGTGAATATGGTATCAGGGAAGGGCGCAAATGCAGACCTGGTATCAGGTCTGGAATAACTGGTCTTAAGGCTGTGTTATGATTGACCCCTGTGGCTCCAGCGACGATAAGAGGGGACAAAAGTGGGAAAGATTAGGAGGGGATGTAAATGTAATACTATTATCGGGATGACAGAATGCATCACAAGCTCTATCTGAAGAACCATCCGGATTGGAAGCTTATAGGAGTTGATTAATATATTGCTAGAACATGTTATGCCCCTTTTTAATATATGTTTTAATATGCTTATATGCTATATATGTATTTGGTCATAAATAATAAAGATTTAAAAAATAATAATAATATTTTGTAGGCGAGGGCCTGCTGCCGAACTGACCATTTAAAAAATGTTGCGGGCAAGGGCCTGCTGCCAAGCTGTCCATCTAAAACATTATGGGCGAGGGCCTGCTGCCGAGCTGCCCATCTAAAAAAAATTGTGGTTGAGGGTCTGCTGCTGAGCTGACCATCTAAAACATTTTGTGGGCGAAGGCCTGCTGTCGAGCTGACCATCTAAAACATTATGGGCGAGGGCCTGCTGCCGAGCTGACCATCTAAAAAAAATTGTGGGCGAGGGCCTGCTGTCAAGCTGACCATCTAAAAAATATTGTGGGCGAGGGTCTGCTGCCGAGCTGACCATCTAAAACATTATGGACGAGGGCCTGTTGTCGAGCTGACCATCTAAAACATTATGGGCGAGAGCCTGCTGCTGAGCTGACCATCTAAAAACATTTGTGGGCGAGGGCCTGCTGCCGAGCTGACCATTAAAAAATTTAGGGGTGAGGTTCTGTTGCCAAGCTGACCCTCTAAAACATTATGGTTGAGGGCCTGCTGGTGACCCTCAAAAACATTATGGGTGAGGGTCTGCTGGTGACCCTCAAAAACATTAGGAGCGAGGGCAGCCTAATAAGCATGTTGATTTGATGGAGGAGGAGGACGAGAAAAGGGAGATTGAACCATATACCCTTTTTAGTGGTGGAAGGGGTGCATGGGAATACAGTGTATTCAATACACAATAAAAGCCACATTTAGAGTGCCTTCATGTTCAGCATCTTTTCTCTGGTGGAGTAGAGAAGTCAGGGGCAATCCAGGCCTTGTTCGTTTTTATAAGAGTCAACCGGTCAGCATTTTCAGTTGACAGAAGATGCGCTTATCAGTTATTATGCCCCGAGCAGCACTAAATACCCGCTGTGACAAAACGCACCGTAGAGCACCAGTTTGTGCTATGTGTCCAGTTTGGACACCCAATAGTTGTAAGGCACACAGGGATCACTGAGGACGCTGACACAGTCTGCTATGTACTCCTTCACCATCTCCCAAAAATTTTCCCTCCTTGTGACACTAGGCTGCGCATCAGGTTGAGGGTGCTGGCGGGGTGTCATAAAAATGTCCAAGGCCTTGGAGAGTGTTGCCCTGCCTCTGTTGGAACTACTGTGTGTTCCCCTCATCTTCCCTCCTCGGTAGCCCAAGGAACTACGTACTCTGCTGCCAGCATTATCAGCTGGAAATTTTTGGAGCAATTTGCCCCAGGAATGAAAAATGAGAAGTTCTCTTTGTAGCAGGGGTCGAGAATGATGAACAACCAGTAATCGGTGTTGGCCAAAATGCATACAATGCAAGGGTCATGGGAAAAGCAGCCTAACATAAAGTCAGCCATGTGTGCCAGAGTCCCAACAGACAAGACTTCGCTGTCTTCATCAGGAGGATGACTCTCAATCTCCTCATTCTCTTCCTCCTCTTCTACCCATCCACGCTGAACAGATGAAATAAAACTTCCATTAGTACTACCCTCTGTAGCGGAGGCAACCGTCTCCTGCTCCTCCTGCTCCTCATAATCCAATTCGCGCTGAGAAGACGAACTGAGGGTGGTCTGGCTATCACCCTGTGTACTTTCCTCCCCCATTTCCACCTCTTCCACATGCAAAGCGTCCACCTTAATTGTGAGCAGCGAGCGTTTAAGTAGACACAGAAGTGAGATGGTTATTGCCGCTCACCATCTGTGTTGATTTCTCAAAGTTGTGTAAAACTTCACAGAGGTCAGACATCAATGCCCACTGGTCGCTTGTGAGGAGTGGAAGCTGACTAGAAAGGAGACAACCATGTTGCAGCTGGTATGCCACTACTGCCCTCTGCTGCTCACAAAGCCTGTCTGGCCTGCGCCTTGGACAGGGGATTGGCCAGCACGTAACACAAGGGAAGAGGAGGCAGTGGTGTGACCCGCAGACACTGGTTGTGGACCCAGGTGTTCGGTCCACCTATTAGGGTGCTTTGATGCCATTTGGCAGATCATGCTAAATGTGGTGAGGTTGCTAGTGTTCACGCCCCTGCTCATTTTGCTAATGCACAGGTTGCAAATGACAATTCTTTTATCGTCCGCACTTTCCTCATTAAAACGACAGACTGCGGAACACCTACCTCTTGGCAAGGGAGATTGCTGCAAAGGGGTGCTCCGGGGAACAGTTGCGGGCCTGATTGGTGTGGCCCGCCTTCTCCCTTTTTCCACCCCACTGCCTCTTCCAGCCTCTTGCGGTGCTGCGGATACCTCCCCCTCTGTACTGCTTTCCTTGCTCGGCTTGCCACCTGCTCAGGTTGGGTCAGTGACTTCATCGTCCAGCACCTCCTCTTCCACTTCCTCACTCTGGTCATCCTCCTGACTTGTTGACCTAACAACAACTACAGTTATTGACAACTTTGTCTCATCCTAATCACGAACCTCTTGAGACACTAATTGCCGTTGACTTATTGGCAACTGTGTCTCATCATCATCATCATCATCCACCTCGTGAAACACTAATTGACGTTCCCCACCATCATCTTCTTCTGACTGTGGATGCTCCAGAGTTTGGGAATCAGGGCACAAGATCTCCACATTTCCCTCTTCAAGCGGGCTTTGCGAGAGGCCCAAATTAAGGAATGGTGATGAAAACGGCTCCTCGGAATGTCCGAGTGTGGGATCACATGTTTGCCAAGACTCTCCATGGTGGGAGGAAGGAGTATCAGGGTGAGGATTCTGTTGACCAGACTCTTGGCTACTGAGACTGGACTTTGTGGAAGACAGGGTGGTGCTTAACCGACTGGAAGCATTATCTGCTGCAATCCAACCGACCACCTGGTTGCACTGGTCTGACTTCGAGAGTGGTGTCCTGCGCCGCCCTGCAAACTGGGACATGAAGCTAGGTATCGTGGATGAGTGTGTTTCTCGTGCTCTGGCAGCAGGCACAGTTTCACCGTGCCCAGGGCCACGGCCTCTGCGTGCACCATCAGCAGCACGGCCACTTTCCCATCCCTTACTGCTCACCTTGCGCATATTAAGTGGTATATATGCTTGCAAGTATGTCACACGTACAGTAGCGCAAGTTTTGTAAGTGTATGCACAAATAAATTACCCTGAATGTTAGATATTTTTAGGATGCGCACACATTAAAAAGGAGGTATAGTGCAAGTAGTGCAATAAAAAATTACACTGAATGAATGTCACTGATATTTCGGATGGGCAAACGTTATACAGGAGATGTAGCGCAGGTAATGTCGCTGCCACCAGCAGCAGAAAAATTAGACTGAATGTCACTGATATTTCGGATACGCAAACGTTATACAGGAGATGTAGCGCAGGTAATGTAACTGTCCGCAGCGGACACCGTCTACAGAAAAAGTGCACTGGATGTCACAGATATTTTTAGGCTCTTCACACATTACACAGGAGATGTAGCAAAGATAATGTCGCTGTCTGCCACGGCCAAACAGTTGGCAGCTATTGAGCGCAGGTTACGCAAAATATATATATTACTTCTAGATACAACTATAGTCCTTAAAATGACTTTTGGGTCTATAACAAGTATAAAAACTAAAATATTGCTATTTCAATCCCTACACCAGGCATCCTCAAACTGCGGCCCTCCAGCTGTTGTAAAACTACAACTCCCACAATGCCCTGCTGTAGGCTGATACCTGTAGGCTGTTTGGGCATGCTGGGAGTTGTAGTTTTGCAACAGCTGGAGGGCCGCAGTTTGAGGATGCCTGTCCTACACTATCTCTCCCTTTTGCTCTCCAGCTCTTCCTGACTAATTATGAGCCGAACACGTGTCATCGGGTGCTATAGTTTCCGGCCAGCCAATCACTGTAATGCCAGCAGCCAACATGGCTACGGCATTACAGTGAATGGCAGTACTCACCTACATGTTTATTGGCTGCGTAGCAGCCAACAAACATGCAGGGAGGAGACTCGAGCATGCTTGCCCAACACTAGTTATGGCTCCTTAGGTCCACCACTGCATTCAACCTCCCCTAACCCTGCTTCTCACCTGTACCCGTTTGTAGACTTCTGACATGGACTGGGGCCACCAAGCGGCCAAAAAGTATAAAAAAAATGGAGAATCCCTTTCAATAAGTGGCTGTCTCATGAAGTCCACTCCTATAGATATTATTTCTGATGAAAGCTTTGGCAGGCTGTACATTTACATTATATTATTTGCACTTTAATGTCTACCACAAAATGTGGAGGTGTCATTTAGAGATATTACCTAGAGCAGGGATGCTCAACCTGCGGCCCTCCAGCTGTTGTAAAACTACAACTCCCACCATGCCCTGTTGTAGGCTGATAGCTGTAGGCTCTCTGGGTATACTGGGAGTTGTCGTTTTGCAACAGATGGAGGGCCACAGGTTGGGCATCCCTGACCTAAAGGTATAAACTCATCAGCTTAGCAGACTAATGGGAGGAAAGATTATATGGGATGGATGTAAAAAAAATGTAGTATATTGTGTAACAACATTCATATGCATTATGTAAGACAAGAATATACAGTAATTAACCCGTACAGTAATTAATCTGAGTGACAGTACAGTATGTACGTTTCTGCATGCCCTGTTATGTACTGTGTTCTCAGGACACCTCATCATCACTGTATAAAGGCAATTCTGGTTCTTGTCTGAACTAGTGATGAGTAAATGAAAAAGTGTCATCGACACTAATAGCAGTAATGTAATTTCAGCCTCGACACTGTTATGTTAACGAAGTGAGGTCTGCACTACTCTTTGATCGCTCCAGCTGAAGATAACACCACTTAAGAAGGTCCTGATGGACCGAAACATTCAGTGACCTATATTGTGGTTAAACTAAATATATATATATATATATATATATATATATATAGATTCAGCATACATGCAAAAAAAAAAAAGTTTTCCCCGATCAATCTAAACTCAATACCCCATAATGAAAAAGTGAAAACCGAATTTTAGAAATGTTTGCTAATTTATTAAAAACTAAAAAAAATATTTTTTTACATGGACCATATATATTTAGATCCTTTGCTATGACACTTGAAATTTAGCTCTGTGGGCTTTACCATTTCTCTTGATAATCTTTGAGATGTTTCTACTCCTTAACTGGAGTCCACCTGTGGTAAATTCAGTTGACTGGACATGATTTGGAAAGACAAACCCCTGTCTATATAAGGTCTCATGGATGACAATGCATATCAGAGCAAAAACCAAGCCATGAGGGGGAAAGAACTGCCTGTAGAGCTCAGAGTCAGTTGTGTGGAGGCACAGATCTGGATAAAGGTACAAAAACATTTCTGCTGCACTGAAAGTACCCAAGAGCAAAGTGGCCTCCATAATTCTTAAATGGAAGAAGTTGGAACAACCTAGATTCTAAGACCTAGTTGCCTGTCACGATGCAGAGTTCCAGGAAGCGGGGACGGCCGGGGCGCGCTCGCGTCATCAGCGCGCCCGGCATCGCCTGTTCCCGTGGCAACCGCAATAGGGCTGAGCGCCGATCTGATTACTCGGCGCTCGGCTGCATCGGAACTCAGGAGTCATATGACGCTGGCCACGTCACATGACTCCCCCAGCGCCCTATTTAAACAGGCAATCTGCTGGCCACAGATTGCCTGTTATTGAGGTCCTTCCTGCAAGATACTCACCTGGTTTGTTATTCCTGCTTGGCTTCCGATTTCCCGTCTGTCTCATCCTTTCGTCTTGGCGTTCCCTCCTGGTTTTTACTTCGGCTTGTCCTGACGATTCTCTGCCTGCTCCTCCGGTACCTTTCTGTTCTCTTGGTTATTGATGGGGCTTGTTCGACTTTCCTGGTACTTGTGTTGTTTGTCTTCCCTGCACTATCCTAGCTAAGGGTTTGTTGACCAGTTGTCTCTTGTCGCTAGGACTTGCGAGGCAAGTAGGTAGGGACAGGGGTGCGGGTGGAGTTCAGTGGTCACTACCCCACCCCCTGTGTGTGTGACAGAATAACAGGCCAAAATTACCACTGTTATCATGAATCCTTTCGTTACCCTGACGAAGCATGTTTCTAATTTGACTCAGATGGTTCAGGAATTAGGGGAGAAACTCCATTTACATGAGTCAGGACAGAGTGCCTCCACTTCGAATTTATCTAGTCATCATATGGAGCCTCAGATTAAGCTCCCTGAACCGTTTTCAGGTTACCATAAAAAGTTTCTTTCTTTCAAAGAGAATTGTAAACTTTATTTCAGATTATGCCCCTTGTCATCCAGTTCTGAGAGCCAGCGTGTGGGCATAGTAATTTCCCGCCTCCAGGATTGGGCTTTTTCCTTCCCTTCTTACGCTGGTTGTCTCAGCTCTGTCGAGAGATTCTTTCAGGCTCTGGGAACCTTGTATGATGAACCTGACAGAGCCATGGTAGCTGAGACCGCTCTTAATTCTTTGATACAGGGAGACCAACCTACCAAAGAGTATTGTACCCAGTTCAGGAGAGGGTGTGTTCTTTCTGGCTGGAATGAACCAGCCCTTAAAAGCCAGTTCAGGTCAGGTTTGTCTGAAAATCTTAAAGACCTATTAGTGAACTACCAGCTTCCTGAGACATTAGAGGAGACCATGACACTCGCTGTTCGACTTGACAGACGTGTTAGGGAGAGACGTCAGGAACGTTTGCTTGTTGCCCAGGAGGTGCTTTAGTCAGTCCTGTAAGTAGAGCCGATTTCTCTTCTGAGGAATCCATGCACCCTTGACTGTGTGTGTGTGTGGGGGGGAGGGGGGGTTCACTCTAAAATATGCTCTCTGTTGGTTCTAGAAAACTTACCAGTAGAGGTAGTACTGGGAATGCCCTGGCTCCAGTTACATAACCCCATTATTGACTGGACCAAGGGGGGACTGGTGAAATGGGGGGGTTGAATGCGACTCGTGCTTGTCTATAGTGCAAGCGGGGTCTCAGCAGAATCCAATACTTTGCCTTTACTCTTAAAGGAATATATGGATGTATTCTCCTCCTCGAACCCTGAGTTGCTACCGCCCCATAGATCTTATGATTGTGCCATTGAATTGATAGAGGGGGCCAGGTTTCCCAAGGACGTATCTATAATCTTTCCATACCTGAACGCAAGGCCATGGAGGATTATGTTGAAGAAAGTCTCAGTAAGGGACACATTAGGCTTTCTGTATCTCCTATGGGGGCGGGATTTTTCTTTGTTAAAAAGAAAAATGGAGGTCTCAGACCTTGCATCGACTACCGGGAGTTAAATAAGATTACGATCAAGAATCAATACTCCCCTCAGTTGATTCTTGATTTGTTTAATCAAGTAATGGGGGCTTCCAGGTTCTCTAAAATTGATCTGAAGGGGCCATATAACTTAATTCGAATTAAGGAGGGAGACGAGTGGAAGACCGCTTTCAATACGCCAGCTGGACACTTCAAAAATCTTGTAATGCCTTTTGGACTCAGCAATGCACCAGCTGTGTTTCAAAACTTTATGAATGATATTTTTAGAGGATTCTTGGGTAAATTTGTAATTGTCTATCTTGATGATGTTTTGATTTTTTCCCCTGATTTTGAGAGTCAGGTGTCTCATGTTAAACAAGTATTGGAGGTTTTGAGGAAGAATCAATTGGTAGCCAAACAGGAGAAATGTGTTTTTGGGGTACAAGAAATTTTGTATCTTGGGTATGTTCTCACTCCTCACGCTTTTAAAATGGATCCTAGCAAGGTATTAGCAATTTTGGACTGGGTAAGGCCATCATCCTTAAAGCCTTACAACGTTTTTTAGGATTTGATAATTATTACCGTAGATTTATAAAAAATAATAATCGGTAATTGCTAGGCCCTTGACCGTCTTCACCAAAAAAGGGGCGGACCTGGAGAACTGGTCTGTTGAGGCTACTGAAGCATTTGAGACACTTAAGAAGGCTTTCAGCTGCGTCCCAGTTTTGACTCAGCCGGATTAAGAGAGACCTTTCATTGTGGAGGTGGATGCCTCTGAGGACGGAGTGGGGGCGGTTCTCTCTCAAGGTCCTGCTAGTCTTACCAATTTAAGGCCTTGTGCCTTTAAAAAAAAAATAATCTCCAACCGAGAGAAATTATGACACGGGGAATCGTGAATTGCTGGCCATTAAATGGGCTTTTGAGGAGTGGAGACATTTTCTTGAGGGGCTAAACATTGAGTTACCGTTGTTACTGATCACAAAAATCTGATGTTTCTTGAGTCTGCTAAGCCAGATGGGCATTGTTTTTTACACGCTTTAATTTCTCCATCACTTTCAGGCCAGGAAGTAAGAACGTGAAAGCAGATGCCCTATCCCGGAGTTTCTGTGCGTCTCAGCCTACGGACGCACCGCCTGAAACCATACTGCCAGCTAGTGTCTTTGTAGCAGCCGTGTCCCAAGATCTTACGGCTCTTATTAAGGCAGAACAACATCTGGCCCCGACACCCACACTAACAGATAAGTTGTTTGTCCCTGAACAATTCAGTCTCTTGGTTGAGTGTCATGACTCTGTTTTGTGTGGACATCCTGGTATCAAGAGTACTAAAGAGCTGGTATCTAGGTCTTATTGGTGGCCCACCCTATATACAGTCATGTGAAAAAATTAGGACACCCTTTGAAAGCATGTGGTTTTTTGTAACATTTTTAATAAAAGGTTATTTCATCTCCGTTTCAACAATACAGAGAGATTAAAGTAATCCGACTAAACAAAGAAAACTGAAGAAAAGTCTTTTCAAGATCTTCTGTAAATGTCATTCTACAAAAATGCCTATTCTAACTGAGGAAAAAGATAGGACACCCTTGCCCCTAATAGCGAGTGTTACCTCCTTTGGCTGAAATAACTGCAGTGAGACGGTTCTTGTAGCCATCTACCAGTCTTCGACATCGGTCTGAGGAAATTTTACCCCACTCCTCAATGCAGAACTTTTTCAGCTGTGAGATGTTTGAGGGGTTTCTTGCACGTACAGCCCTTTTCAAGTCACCCCACAGCATCTCAATGGGATTCAAATCTGGACTTTGACTTGGCCATTCCAGGACTCTCCATTTCTTCTTTTTCAGCCAATCTTTGGTTGATTTACTAGTATGTTTTGGGTCATTGTCATGTTGCATGGTCCAGTTCCGCTTCAGCTTTAATTTTCTAACTGATGGTCTCACATGTTCTTCAAGCACCTTCTGATACACAGTAGAATTCATCGTGGATTCTATGATGGTGAGCTGACCAGGTCCTGCTGCAGCAAAGCAGCCCCAAACCATGACACTTCCACCTCCATGCTTCACAGTTGGTATGAGGTTCTTTTCTTGGAATGCTGTGTTTGGTTTACGCCAAACATGTCCTCTGCTGTTGTGTCCAAATAATTCAATTTTGGACTCATCTGTCCAAAGAACATTATTCCAGAAGTCCTGGTCTTTGTCAACTTTATCTCTGGCAAATGTCAGTCTGGCCTCGATGTTTCTCTTGGAAAGCAAAGGTTTCCTCCTTGCACACCTCCCATGCAAGTTAAACTTGTACAGTCTCTTTCTGATTGTAGAGGCATGTACTTCTACATCAACAGTAGCCAGAGCCTGCTGTAGTTCTCGAGATGACACTTTAGGGTTTTTGGAGACCTCTTTTAGCATCTTGCGGTCTGCTCTTGGGGTGAACTTGCTGGGGCAACCAGTCCTGGGCATGTTGGCAGTTGTTTTGAAAGCCCTCCACTTGTAGACTATCTTCCGGACAGTGGAATGGCTGATTTCAAAATCTTTTGAGATCTTTTTAAATCCCTTCCCAGACTCATAGGCTGCTACAATCTTTTTTCTGAAGTCCTCTGACAGCTCTTTTGCTCTCACCATGGTGCTCACTCTCACTTCAACAGTCAGGAGCACACCAAACTAAATGTCTGAGGTTTAAATAGGGCAAGCCTCATTCAACATGCAGAGTAACGATCTACTAATTATGTGCACCTGGTGTGATATACCTGTGTGAGATCTGAGCCAATTTAAGAGGGAATACATGTGAGGGTGTCCTATCTTTTTCCTCAGTTAGAATAGGCATTTTTGTAGAATGACATTTACAGAAGATCTTGAAAAGACTTTTCTTCAGTTTTCTTTGTTTAGTTGGATTACTTTAATCTCTCTGTATTGTTGAAACGGAGATGAAATAACCTTTTATTAAAAATGTTACAAAAAACCACATGCTTTCAAAGGGTGTCCTAATTTTTTCACATGACTGTAAGGATGTCAAGTCCTATGTGTTGGCCTGTGAGGTGTGTGCCAAGTCAAAAACCCCTAGAACTTGTCCTGCTGGTGAACTGCGACCCCTACCAATTCCCAGTAGACCCTGGTCCCATATTTCTATGGACTTCATCACAGATCTGCCACATGCTGAGGGTAAAACTGTGATTTGGGTAGTGGTCGACAGGTTCAGTAAGATGCCGGTGCCGCCTGTTCCCATGGCAACCGCAATAGGGCTGAGCGCCAAGTTGATCACTCGGCGCTCGGCTGCATCGGAACTCAGGAGTCATGTGACAATGGCCACTTCACATGACTCCCCCAGCGCCCTATTTAAACAGGCAATCTGCTGGCCACAGATTGCCTGTTATTGATGTCCTTCCTGCGAGATACTCACCTAGTTTGTTGTTCCTGCTTGGCTTCCGATTTCCCGTCCGTCTCATCCTTTGGTCTTTGCGTTCCCTCCTGGTTTTGACTTCGGCTTGTCCTGACGATTCTCTGCCTGCTCCTCTGGTACCTTTCTGCCCTCTTGGTTGTTGACGCGGCTTGTTTGACTTTCCTGTTACTTGTGTTGTTTGTCTTCCCTGCACTATCCTAGCTAAGGGTTTGTCGACCAGTTGTCCCTTGTCGCTAGGAGTTGCGAGGCAAGTGTAGTGTCCCACTAGGTAGGGGTGGGCACTACACAAGGGTTATTTGGGTCACGTGTTACTTCTGCTCACAAGGGACAGTGATATTATATTTATCTATGCATTTAATGTATTTTCTGTGTGTTTTTACATTTGTATGGTTCCCCTGTTATATGCTCAGCAGGCCTATTTGGGTGTAGTTAGACATCCTAGACACTAGAGGGAGATAGGGAGCCCCTAGTATAAATGTCCAGGCCCAGACAGGGAGGGGTTAGGTCATAGTCATGAGTCTGTGGAGACAGAAGTGAGAAGGCACCAGCCAGAGATATTCTGAGGGCCTCCTCCTGACATGCAGCTAGACAGTCCAGGCTTCTAGTTGCCCCAGGAGGCTAGTGAAGGAGTACAGCCTGCCTGGAGACCAGTAATCCAACAAGCACAGAAGAGCAACCCCAGTAGTAGGAATGAACCTCCTGGGAGAAACCTGCAGCTTCCCTCACAACAGGAACAGTACAACCAGCTCAGAGAAGTAAGCTGAGAGGCAGAGGTACTATAAGATAAAAGCAAGGGTTAATATGGGAAGAAGATTTATTACCAAGGATTAAAGCCAGCATTTAGGCATCCTGGCCTTGGGATCCAGCCAGCTAGAATAGCTGAGGGGATAGAGCAGCCTTGACTGTGAAACATTAACTGTTTACCCTCCAAGTATCTTGCAAGATTACCCGCCACATTAAGAAGTAAACCTGTTTGTGACTGGTACGATTCAAGGGACTGCATAATCTACTGTATGTACAAAGTTGTACTGTTTTCCAAGTAAAGCAACGTTTGGTTTACCATATCATCTGTGTACCTCCATTACTACTCCTATAAATCGGTGTGCCACCGTTACAGGCACTGGCGTCACGATCCTTAAAGGGACCTTGCCTCAGGCACTCAAAATACCTGCAACACTCAGGGCACCTCATCCACCATCAGGCCTGGTCCCTATTTACAGAGTGTGCCCCAGAGGAACTTGTGTCTACCTTTCCTTCACTGCCGCATGCTTGCCCAGGGTTCTCCTCTAAAAAGTGAGTAACCCTCAATTGCCCATAACCGTGACCTCACTATCGCAATACCCTGCAGGTCTGGCGTGCTGCACAAGTAGGCAGGGACAGGGGTGCAGGTGGAGTTCAGTGGTCACTACCCCACCCCCTGTGTGTGTGACACTGCCCCACCATACTGAGTAATAGGAGTAGAAGGGTCTTGTTAGAGAAGTGACCAAGAACCCATTGATCATCCTGGCAGAGCTCCAAAGATCCTGTGTGCAGATGGGAGAAACTTCCAGAAGATCAACCATCACTACAGCACACTAGTTTGGGCTTTATGGCAGAGTGGTCAGAAGGCTGGTATGGCACCAGCAGAGGTAGTATTTAATGTAAGTTCCTGTCCTAAAGAGATTGCCTTGACACTGGCGGACACGCAAAAATAATTTGGTACAAAATGTATTTGCCAAGAATTTCATATTTATAATGCAACATTAGCATTAGTACATTTTCTATAGTGAGTAGGGCACCATTGTATTTCCTTTATTATTTGAGTGCTGTTGCATTAGTAATGTGCACCTGCGCATTGGGAAGTGCTGAATAACCCCAATTTCTTTCTTTACAGCCTGCATAGGAAGTGTGGCTGACTCTATTAGTGCACTCCTAACTAATCTGTCACAACCAGAAATTTGTCCGTCCTTGGACACATCTGTCCATGGACTTCATAATGGACCTGCCTCGTTCCTCGGGGAAGACTGTGATTCTGGTGGTGGTGGACCGTTTTAGCAAAATGGTGCATTTCATCCCTTTTCCTGGTTTGCCCAATGCTAAGACGCTGGCGCAGGCATTTATTGATCACATTGTCAAATTGCATGGTATTCCTTCAGACATAGTCTCTTATAGGGGCACGCAGTTTGTTTCCAGATTCTGGAAGGCTTTCTGTTCTCGCTTGGGGGTTCGGTTGTCATTCTCTTCTGCTTTCCACCCGCAGTCGAATGGCCAGACAGAGCGCGTCAATCAGAATCTGGAGACATATCTGCGCTGTTTTCTGGCGGAGAATCAGGAGGATTGGTGTTCTTTTTTGTCCCTTGCTGAGTTTGCTTTAAATAACCGTCGTCAGGAGTCCTCTGATAAGTCACCATTTTTTGGTGCATATGGGTTTCATCCACAGTTTGGGACATTCTCGGGAGAGGGTTCTTCTGGTTTACCTGATGAGGACAGATTCTCCTCATCTTTGTCATCGATTTGGCAAAAGATTCAGGATAATCTAAAGAGCATGAGTGAGAGGTATAAGCGTGTGGCAGATAAGAGACGTGTGCCTGGTCCGGACCTGAATGTTGGTGATCTGGTGTGGTTGTCTACCAAAAATATCAAATTGAAGGTTCCCTCCTGGAAGTTGGGTCCTAAGTTTATTGGGCCTTACAAAATCCTGTCTGTCATCAATCCTGTTGCCTACCGTCTTGATCTTCCTCAGACTTGGAAGATCCATAATGTTTTTCATAAGTCCTTATTGAAACCTTATGTTCAACCCATTGTACCCTCGCCTTTACCTCCTCCTCCGATTATGGTTGATGGTAATCTTGAATTTCAGGTCTCTAGGATTGTGGATTCTCGTGTTGTCCGCGGTTCTCTCCAGTACCTCGTTCATTGGGAGGGTTATGGTCCTGAGGAGAGGATGTGGGTCCCAGTGACGGACATTAAGGCCACTCGTCTCATCAGGGCTTTCCATAGGTCCCATCCTGAGAAGGTGGGCTCTGAGTGTCCGGAGTCCACTCATAGAGGCAGGGGTACTGTCACAACCAGACATCTGAGAAGCTCTGACAGATGCCTTTCAGAACCTCCTCCTTGAGCTTTCTTTGTGTTGGTTTTCAGTTCCTCATAACGTTAGCCTCTCTCAGCTGTTTTGTAGTTGGACTGATTGCATCTCTTTAAATTCCTCCCCATAATGCATTAGTGTGCGGCTTATATAACTTCCTGGAGTGTGTGTGCATGCTGATCCTATTTCCCAGTCTTCTACAAGATAAGTGTTACATTAATTTGTGATTTTATGCTTGCTGGATCCCAGGTGACCCTGACTCCCTCCGTGTCTAGTGTAGGTAGCCGGTGGTCGTGTCCCCTCACTATTATAGGGTGTTCAGGTGTTATACAGTCGAGGTACGAGGATATGCGATCATCTACCATTAGGATCTTTGCATAGGCTGAGCAGTCAGGGAGAGTGCCAGGTCTAATGCAGGGGTCTCCCTTTTGTTCCTTAGTTTTGGATCCAGTGAGTCATATATTCATTTTGTATTGTCTTGTTTCCTGTACACCTTCCGTGACATAATCACAGGCTGATTTTAATTTGTGCAAGTATAAAGCTGAAGCCTGCTCTCCCTGCATTTATTGGAGGGCATTTAGCACCAGGAGAGGTAAAATACAAAGTGGGCTCAGCATGCATTCCCTGAATTTAATGGAGGCCGCTGTGGCACCAAAAGAGGTATAATACAGTGTGGGCGCAGCATGCACGTGGAACCTGCATTTCCTGAATTTAATGGAGGCCTGTATTGCACCAGTGGAGGTTGTATTTAGTGTAGGTTTGTAGGCAGACAGGCACAAATAAATTAGTACAAAATGTATTTGCCAAGAATCTCACATTTATAATGCCGCATTAGCACATTTTCTATAGTCAATATGGCACAATAACGGCATTTTTTAAACAAAAAAATTATGTTTTAATGTGTTCATGTTCTGAGAGCTATAGTTTCACATTTTTTGATAGATTTTCTTATGTAGGGGTTCGTTTTTTGCGGGATGAGGTGACTGTTTTATTGGTATCATTTTGTGGGACATACGCCTTTTTGATCACTTGGTGTTGCACTTTTTGTGATGTAATGTGGCAGAAATTGTGGCAGAAATTCCTTGTTTTGACAGTTTTTTTTTTATTTTTTTTATGGTGTTCACCTGAGGGGTTAGGTCATGTGATATTTTTATAGAGCTGGTTTTTATAGACGCGGCAATACCGAATATGTATACTTTTTTTATTTATTTCACTTTAACACAATAATAGCATTTTTGAAACCAAAAAAATGATGTTTTAGTGTCTCCATGTTCTAAGAGCTATAGTTTTTTTTATTTTTTGAGAGATTTTCTTATGTAGGGGCTAATTTTTTGCGGGATGAGGGGACGGTTTTATTGGTACCATTTTGTGGGACATTCGCCTTTTTGATCACTTGGTGTTGTACTTTTTGTGATGTAAGGTGACAAAAATGGCTTTTTTTGACAGTTTTTTTTTTTATGGTATTTATTGGACTGGGTCGATTATGTGACATATTTATAGAGCCGACCGTCACAGATGCGGCAATACCAAATATGTCTATTTTATTTTATTTTTTCCATTTAAAAAAAAAATGTATTCCTTACTTGGGGATTTTTTTTTTTTTTACATGTGAAACCTTTTTATTTTTTTAACACTTTTATTTATTTATTTTTGCACTTTTTGTCCCCCATAAGGTCATACAAGACCTCTGGGGGACTTTTACTTCCCTTTTTTTTTTTTTTCACTGTTGATTTCTCCTGTTACTGGGGCTGACATAGTAGCCCCAGTTACCGGAGAAATGCACCCCCCAGAGAGGCTGTACAGCGCAATACAGCACTGTACAGCCTCAGTGCAAGGCTGATCGAGGTCTCTGAAAGACCTCACACAGCTCCTGCACTCTCCGGTCCAGGCGATCACATGACCGCCGGGCCGGAACAGGAAGCGCTGTGTATGCAGCGATCCAGAAAGCAGGGACATCTGGGCACTGTCCCTGCCTTCTCTCTGGGTAGCCCTGCTGTCACTGACAGCGGGCAACCTGATCAGCAGCTGCATGATTAGCTGCACGGGTAGCAAGAGAAGAAAGAAAAACTAATCACCGGCAACTGCTGCTGGTAGTAGCCTATTTAAAAATGCAGCCTACCCCAGTATGGCACGTCAATGTCCATCCCGATTGGTCTGGCATTCCACGTGACCTGGAAGTGATGTCAACACTCAGGCTGCCAGCAGCATATCCGATTGGCCCGACGACCACGTGTCTCCGCCGTGCCATCACCCCCAGCCTCCCACGGACGTGCTTTCCTGGCAACAGCACCAGCGACACTGATGCCACCTCCCAGGGACAAAGCTGGCCATGGGAGCGTAGGCTGGTAAGTACGCTACATTATGTCAATGCAATATTTTAGTTTTCCCTTTTCAATAAATTTGCAAATATTTTGAATATTCTGCTTTCACTTTGTGGTATTAAGAGAAGAATGATGGAGAAATACTATATATATTTAGATATATATATATATATATATATATATATATATATATAATGTGGTGTTTCACTCTGGTATATAGGGTAAGCGGGCGCAGTACAGAGGGAAAAAAAACTAGTTCTTAACTCAAAACGTCAGTGTTTATTCACACTTGAGGCAATTGCACAAAACATCACATAACTTTGTAGTCTTGGTGTTAATTCACACAGAATGGAAAGTTCATATAACACAAGTCACCTTGCTGGCAGTTCTGGCTCCAGTAGTCCACAGCAGGCTTTAGGGGGCCTGTTTCCCCAGCATGCGGCTCTCACCCCTCCAGCACGGCACAAAGCCTCAGATCCTAAAAACGGAGACCTCTCTGCTGAGCCCAGCTGCCTATTTAAGGATAGCCAGGTGCTGCCAAAACCCGGACTGGCACTTAAACTCCGGTCCGGTATTTGACCTCACCTGGCTGGAAATCAGCCCAGCCGGACACATGCTGGGAGGAAAATACCTGACTTGACAGACACAACCACTCACTGTGTCACAATATATATATATATATATATACACACACAGGTGAAACTCAAAAACTTTGAATATTGTGCAAAAGTCCATTTATTTTAAGTTGCATTGCTGAAATAAATGAACTTTGCACAATATTAAACATTTTTGAGTTTCACCTGTATATATATGTGAAAAAGGGTCTGAAGATTTTCCAAATGAATTGTATCTAAATGCATAACTATAGATATTACCTCCCACTATAAGGCCCCTTACACACGAGCGAGTATTCCGCGCGGGTGCAATGCCTAATGCAAACGCATTGCGTCCGCACTGATTCCGGGCCCATTCATTTCAATGGGGCTGTGTACATGAGCGTTGTTTTTCACGTATCACTTGTGCGTTGCGTGAAAATTGCAGCATGTTCTATATTCTGTGATTTTCGTGCAACGCTGGCCCCATAGAAGAGAATGGGGATGCGTGAAAATCGCATCACATCCGAACGCAAGTAACTTAGCAACAGTGAAGGTATTTTAGACAGGAAGTTGAGTTTCTCAGCGTCTGGATCCAGGCAGCACATAAGACAAGAGTTTGCTGCTGAATTTTCCAACCCTTGCGGACCATTTGAAACGCCATGCCAAAGACACCACGGAGTATGGATGTGGAGAGGCTCATTGTCCTTGTCCAGGAGAGGCACTGCATTTGGGATACGCAGTCAGGGGACTCAAAGAAAAAAATACAATGCAACAGCACTCTGCAAACCAAATAAAGTACAAAAAAAGTATTTTAATGCTAATGCTATGCTTAAGTAAATTTGAGATTCTCGGCAAATACATTTTGTACAAAATTATTTGGGCCCGTCTGCCACATGTCAAGGCGATCTCTGTAAGACGGGAACCTAACACTAAATTCTACCTGTTATGTGCCATTACGGCTACCATAAAATTCAGGGAGTGTAGGTTCCACATGCATGCTGGGCCCACCTTAATTTTTGTCATTTTTGGTGCCAATATGGCCTCCATTAAATCCAGGGAATGCAGGTACCAACATGCACGCTGAGCCCACTCCACACCTCTCCTGGTGCCAGATTGTAGCCGTCATGGCGCATAACAGGTAGAATTTGGTGTTAGGTTCCCGTCTAACAGAGATCGCATTGACGTGTGGCAGACAGGCCCAAATAATTTTGTACAAAATTTATTTGCCAAGAATCTCAAATTTACTTAATTTGTACTTTATTTGGTTTGCATTGTATTTTTTTCTTTGTGTTTTCAGCCATAGCAACGTGCACCTTCGCATTGGGATGTGCTGACTGACCCACCCTTTTTTTCTTTGTGGTCAGGGGACTATCACGACCGGTATAAAAAAAGATGCGGCCTGGGTGGAGATAACTCAGGAGCTTTTTTCCACCATCTGGGAGAAAACCAAAGGGCAAAGTCCCTAGTATAGCACATGTGATACATTATCCTCCCTAGTATAGCACATGTGATACATTATCCTCCCTAGTATAGCACATGTGGTATGTTATCCTTTGTAGGATTGCATATTTGCCTACATTTTCCTTTCTTGTCTTTTTATTACAAGTCGATGAGGTCAAGAATCATTGGCGGAGCTGCAAGGACCAGTTCCGCAAAGAGATGTAGCACCAGGGGCGGAGTGGTTCCGGGCCCCCAAAGAAAAGGCCCTATATGTTCAAGGAACAACTGATGTTCCTCCGTGAGATCATGGAGCTGCGTCCGTAAGTTAATTCTACACACTGACCACTAAATGTTTATCGATACACACTGTATGTAGACTATGTAGGTAATGTGATTTGTTACAATTGTTCAATTTGAAATGTCATAGTTGCCGATAGCAACCATTCCAATTCCTCCTTTCATTAGCAAAAGTAGTTGAACAACATGACAAGTCAAGTAGATTAGGAATTGTTTCTATGGGCAGCTATGACACTTCTAATTTCCCCAATGTTGCTAAATTACCCCATATGTAATATCTTGGTTAGTTCATGTAGTACTATGTGCTAAATGTATTTTGCTGATTATAGTAATATGTGGCGTGAATATTTATAATACAAAATAGTGTTCATATAGTAATGTACCCAGGATCCAGCACGGCACCATCCAGGCCACCAGCTGCTTTGGGAGGCGATTACCCCCTCTTTGGCTCTACCCAGCCAGGCCACACAACGGGCAATGGCTCCTGCCGAATCTCTGATAAATACCCAGATTCTGGAGTATTTATCTAGAGCCCGGCAGGAGGATCATTTAAACATTTTTTTCCGAAGTCTGGCTCATTATTTGCACTGGCTGCCTCCAGAAAAATTACTTAGAACCAAATTGGCTCTAGGAATCGTTCTGGATGCAGCCACTCCCCCCAATGAACCTACCGACATTTTTGTGGCCCTGGAAAATTGGCACCTCCATGGGCACATGTTTGGAACCCGGTCAATGCCAATTTCCCAGGGCTCACAGTTCTCTCCTCCTCCTCCCAAGCTGGGCCATCACAGTACTCAGGCCCCCCTTTCCAACCAGCCTACTCTAGCCCGCAGTATCAGGGTCCCCCCTCGCCATCTAGGCATTTTTTTAATTTGTGAATTTGTTTTAATTTTTTTATTTGTTATTTTATTACACTGAGCTGAAAAAATAGTCGAGTTGACTATTTTGTCTGTGAATAAACAGAGTTTTATTTTGCTGAATTTTATTTTTAGTTCTCTTTATTATATACAGTGCATAATGATATTTATGTCGCACCAACACATACACCACATTAATAATTGTACACTTTAACTAAACATTAATATCACCCAAATACAATTATGCTATATAAACTTTTTTTTCTATATCACTTACACACACTAATGTTACTTTGCCGGATCAGGCAATCTGCATGCAAACGGACAGCATTTGTAGACTGATCCGGATGCGGATCCGTCTCACAAATGCATTGCATTCTCTTCGTTTGCGTTTGTCATACAGACAAACTGATCAGTTTCTATATTTTTTTCACATTTTTACAGACAGATCCGCCATTGCAGTATTTTTTATGCTGAATCCAGCACTAATACATTTCAATGTTAATTAATGTCGGAGACGGCATTCCGGGAACTTATCCGGAATTTTGGACGGAGATAATACTGCATTACCGCAGCATGCTGCGGTACTTCCTCTGTCCAAAACGCCGTTCAGTGACTGAACTGAGGACATCCTGATGCATCCTGAACGGATTTCTCTCCATTCAGAATGCATGGGGATAAAACTGATCAGTTCTTTTCCGGTATTGAGCCCCTATGACGGAACTCAGTGCCGGAAAAGAAAAACGCTGGTGTGAAAGTACCCTAACGGTTTCCACCAATATCTACAAATTTATAAACTGCATTCCAACAAAAAAAAAAATTATTATACATATATACATAACATGTTATAAACAATATAATGTCCTTTAAGCACACAATAGTAAAAACAATACAGATGGAGTCTACGCGCCATGACACATGTAATGATAGTTTTTATTACATCAGAATGAGGCCAACTACAACTTTATTAATGATGATGGGAAAACATGCATACATTTTAGGCTAAATTTTACACTTTCTATGAATGAGGTATTAGTACATATTTCATATACCCTGTGCGAGCCAATATATGTAAGCAAAATATGTAAGCTCGCAACCCACGTCAAGGGTCCTCATTATCTTGCAAGTCCCTAACTAAGGAAATACAAAAACTAACAAAACCATAATCATCCAGGTTAAAAATAAAATATCTGGCAAACACAAACATCCATGATTCGAGTACTACTGCTGAAAAGGGAATGAATCGATAGGGGACATAAAATATTGAGAAAATAAGTCCCTCACTCTCAGTCTAGCAGATCCAGATCTTCCAAGTTGGAAAGTGTCTCTTCCTGTTGGCGGACTATTGACTTGGGCGTCTTCATCAGATGTCGACTCATAGATACGTATGTAGTTGTGCAGCACCACAAACGCTTTGGTGACCACATTGACATTTTCGGGGGCCAGCTGTATGGCTGAAAGAAAAACCCGCCATTTATCAGAAAAAATCCCAAAGGCGCACTCCACAAACCTTCTGGGCCTATTTAACCGATAATTCAAATTGTGCCTTTTTGCATCCAAACCTCGCCTAGGAAAGGGAGGCATGAGGTTTATAGAAAGTGCAAAACCCTTGTCCCCTACAACCACATATGGTGCTGGTGGGCCAGAGGAGCCAGGAAGGTTTTCTCGCTTTGGTACATCCAGTTGGTTGGACTGAAGCCACGACCCATTTTGGAAGTCCTGAAGATGCGAGCATCTGCAGTACTTCCATAGGACCCGATATCTACAATTATAAACTTGTAGTTTATGTCAGCCAAGGCCAACAAAACTACAGAGAAAAACTGTTTATAATTATAGAAACGGGACCCTGAGTTCGGTGGCTTCTTAACCCGTATATGCTTCCCGTCAAGAGCACCGATATAATTTGGGAATTGAGCCCTCTCCAGGAAGCCCTGGGCTATATCAAGCCACTGCTGCCTGGTTGGATGTGGCAGCACTAAAGCTTTCAGTCTCAACCAAATGGTGGCACATGTAGACGGTACCACGCCAGAAATTGTGGAGGTCTCCGTTCTAAACTCAAAATGTAACGAAGAAAAAGTCGCCAGATATCTGAAATGAAAAAATAAATAAAAATTATTAACATTAATACACAAAATGTACTACATTACTTTATTTAAAGGGAGTCTGTCACCAAAATATGATGTTATACAGCACTTACATGGCTCTCTAGCACACCGATCCATGATTCAAATGGTACCTTCGTAATTTTCTTCTGGCTTTCACCAGCAGGAAAAACGACGTTTAATCCATATGTAAATGAGGGCTCCTCCCCAGCCTCTTCCTTGACCCGCCCTGCAAGTCCCTTGATTAATCCACAGGACCGGACGATATCCGCAGAGCACCGCTTGTCCGCACTGGCCTCCAGTCCTCCTGTTGACTTATGGTCCGCCCCCTTGTCACTGGTTTCACGGCGTTTACTGGCCGGGCGAGTGGTGCACTGCACTCGCGATGGATATCGGCCAGTCCTGTGGATTAAGCAAGGGACTTGCAGGGTGGGTCAAGGAAGAGGCTGGAGAGGAGTAATGTAAAAAGAAGGCAGAGCAGCCTGGGCTCCTGCTGGTGAAAGTCAGAAAAAAATAACAAAGGTACCTTTTGAATCATGGATAGGTGTGCTAGAGAGCCATGTAAGTGGTGCATAACGTCATATTTTGTTGACAGACTCCCTTTAGCCCCTTAAGGGCACAGGGCGTACCGGTACGCCCTGATGTCCCGGTACTTAAGGACACAGGGTGTACCTGTACGTCATGTGTAGTTCCGATCACCGCCGCGTGGCGGCACTCTGGCACAATGCCTAGGGGGGTCTTGTGAACCCCCCGCATAGGCGATCGCAGCAAACTGCAGGACAATTCAGACCTGTGGTTTGCTGCGTTTCTGGCTTATTCGGGTCTCTGGTGACCCGATAACCCGGAACAGGATGGTGTTCGATGCGCCTTTCCCTCTACGCCCCGACGTGTGGCCGTACAGTAGTGTACGACCACATATGGGGTGTTTCTGTAAACGGCAGAGTCAGGGCAATAAAGATACACTCTTGTTTGGCTGTTAACCCTTGCTTTGTTAGTGAAAAAAATGGGTTAAAATTGAAAATTTGGCCAAAAAATTAAATTCTGAAATTCCATCTCCATTTGCCAATAACTCTTGTGGAGCACCTAAAGGGTTAACATAGCTTGTAAGATCAGTTTTGAATACCTTGAGAGGTGTAGTTTCTTAGATGGGGTCACTTTTAGGGAGTTTCTACTCCAGGGATGCACCGAGGGGCTTGAAACAGGACACGGTGTAAATTAACCGGTCCATAAAAATCAGCCTTCCAAAAACCACACGGCGCTCCTTTCCCTCTACGCCCCGCCATGTGGCCGTACAGTAGTGTACGACCACATATGGGGTGTTTCTGTAAACAGCAGAGTCAGGGCAATAAATATACAGTCTTATTTGGCTGTTAACCCTTGCTTTTTTAGTGGAAAAAATGGGTTAAAATGGAAAATTTGGCATAAAAATTAAATTCTGAAATTTCCTCTCTATTTGTCAATAACTCTTGTGGAGCACCTAAAGGGTTAAGAACGTTTGTAAAATTAGTTTTGAATACCTTGAGGGGTGTAGTTTCTAGAATGGGGACATTTTTGGGTGGTTTCTATTATGTAAGGGTACTTTCACACTTGCGTTTTTCTTTTCCGGCATTGAGTTCCATCACAGGGGCTCTATAGCGGAAAAGAACTGATCAGTTTTATCCCCATGCATTCTGAATGGAGAGTAATCCGTTCAGTTTGCATCAGGATATCTTCAGTTCAGTCGTTTTGACTGATCAGGCAAAAGAGAAAACCGCAGCATGCTACGGTTTTCTCTCCGTAAAAAAAAAAAAATGAAGACATGCCTGAACGCCGGATTCGGCATTTTTTCCCATAGGAATGTATTAGCGCCGGATCCGGCATTCAGAATACCGGAATGCCGGATTTGTCGTTCCGGGGTGCGCATGCGCAGATCGGTAAAAATTTGAAAAAATGTACAAGACGGATCCGTCGGTCCGCATGAAAAGCGGAGAGACGGATCCGTCCTTGCAATGCATTTGTGAGACGGATCCGCATCAGTCTCACAAATGCTTTCAGTCAGCGGCAGATCAGCGGATCCGGCGGCCACTGCCCGCCGGATCACACTGCCGCAAGTGTGAAAGTAGCCTAATCCTCACAAAGTGACTTCAGACCTGAACTGGTCCCTAAAAATTGGGTTTTTGAACATCCCCAACATATAAAACATAATTCCCAAAATGATCCAAACATGAAGTAGACATATGGGGAATGTAAAGTAATAACTATTTTTGGAGGTATTACTATGCATGATAGAAGTAGAGAAATTGAAACTTGAAAATGTGCAATTTTTTACAACTTTTTTGGTAAATTTGGTATTTTTTTATAAATAAAAATGTTTTTTTTTTTTACTTCATTTTACCAGTGTCATGTACAATATGTGACGAAAAAACAATCTCAGAATGGCCTGGAGAACCCGGTGCCTATCACCAGATCCTTCTTAAAACATACACTGGCACAAGCCCTTTCACCAGTCATGAAGGAATTGGCTGATATAAAAGCTGAAGTGACTCACATGGGGCACAGAGTGGAGGCCTTAGAGGAGTCGCAAGCTTCCATCATCCAGCACAGCAAAGGCATGCAATCACAGATGCAAGTGCTTCGCTCGCAGGTCAACAATGCTTACCTGTACCTTGAAGACCTGGAAAATCGGTGTCGGTGGAAGAATGTGCGATTGAGAGGAATCCCCGAGTCGGTTTCTCCTGATGAGCTGATGGAAGCGGTCCGCCGTGTGTTTGCCATGCTACTGGGACCAGACCACGCGGCAGCCATTACAATAGAAAGAGCTCATAGAGCTTTGCGCCCGAAACCTCCTGCAGGTGTTTCCCCCCGGACACCATTTGTGCCTTTACTTAATTATCTGGACAGTGCAGATGTCCTGAGAGCGGCGAGGGAAAAAGAAGAAGTTCTACTTGATAACAACAAGATCCTGCTATTTCAGGACTTAGCCGCCAGCACCCTAGCTAAGCGCAGGGCCCTGCGACCGCTGACGGCGGAATTGAGAGCTAGGAAGCACCCCTTGAGATGGCCGTTTCCATTCGGTCTCAGTACCACCATAAATGGACGACAGATCCTGGTGAAACATCCGGACGATTTGCAGAAGATCTGGGGGGCATTGGATATAGCACAGATGGAAATTACACCTTGGTTGCCGGTGGCTGATTTTGATGAACTCCCCAGGTTAACCGTTCCTTCTCCATGGAGCCGAGTGGGGAAGTTCAAATCCCCCAAGAAGAGAGCTGATCCTGCGGACTGAGGTCCTCCACGTGAGACTCTCATAACAATGTCTAACCCTTTACTTTTCAGGGCCAAATTAAGGGACTTGATATCATGGCTATCTACTGTTGGTTTGCTTATACCTATGTTTAGTATTACATGAACCTGGGTCATGGGAAGCTGCGCTATCATAGGATGTGGTTGTATGCATAGTTCATTGTTAATGTTTCTCACATCATGTGTTAATGGGGGCGACTAAGTTACTGCTTATTTATTCCTAGCAAGTGATAGTTAGCCCAGGTACAGACCCACAGTTTTAACTATATAATGGTATTATTCCCTTCATAGGCTCCCTTAGTATTAGGCAGGTTTCACTCTGCTCAAGCCGAGGTTGTGGTGCTCCGAGTGTGACCTTGGCATTCACCAATAAGTTACCTCCCCCAACATACATCCCCTTGTATGTTACCTTTGTTCTTTACAGGTGTAGGTTTATGACATACCTCATCCTTTATGGGGGTCCAATTTTCGTTAATTCTTAAGTCAGTTCAGGAATGGATAGCAATGCTCTTTGTCTACCTCAAACAACTCTCATATGGCTAAAGTCACGGCTGTGACATTGAATGTGAACGGGATGAATGCACCACAAAAACGCAGCCAGGTATATCACATGCTCAGGAAGGAGAAAGCTGACATCGCATTCCTGCAAGAAACGCACTTTAGACATTTACACATACCCAATATGGTAAATAAGCACTTTAACAGCTGGCATCATGCTACATACACGTCCGCAGCTAGAGGGGTCTCAATAGGGATTAACAGCAATATTCCTTTGGTGGTGCTATATAAAAAAGTGGATCCCGAAGGAAGATTTCTGTTCATCAATGGTAGAATCCTGAATTCTATTGTCACTCTCGCCAACTTGTACGCTCCTAACGCCAAGCAGGTGATCCAGACCTTAGAGGTTCTTAGGTCATTTACGGAAGGGACCCTCATTGTGGGGGGAGATCTTAACCTGGCATTGGGCCCTTCAAAAGATTCCACTTCCAAACATGCCTCCATTTCTATGAAACAGATACGTAGGATCCAAATTAGCCTAGCTGATTTGGGAATCTCTGATGTCTGGAGGATACTCCACCCGAGTGATAAGGATTATACCCATTTCTCCCAAGTCCACAGAACCTATCAAAGGTTGGACTATTTATTCATTTCTAATACTGCCCTAATGTCTGTCGCTAGCGCATCAATAGGCTCTATAACTGTGTCAGACCATGCCCCCGTAGGTTTATGTTTAAGGCTTCAGGACATAACACCTAAAGCTTGGTCGTGGAGGCTTAATACCACGCTTATAGAAAACATAGTTAATAGAGACATGATTAGAGATAAAATATTAGAGTATTTCAAGGTTAATGATATACCCAACACTTCAAAAACCATATTGTGGGAAGCTCACAAAACAGTTGTTAGAGGGGAATTGATTAGCCTGGGTACCAGGGTGAAAAAACAAAGAGCAAAAAAGAGTAGAACAACTCCTGCTACAAATCTCCGCATTAGAAAAAAAAGCACAAATCCATTATGACAGATGATGCTCAAAATACTTTGAGTCTCTTACGCTCTCAATTGAAGGATGCGCTCCGTGTTAAGTCGGCCAGAGCCCTGCAAGCGTTAAGGTTTAAATATTATTCACATGGGGATAAGGGTTCTAAATTAATATCAGCTCTTTTGAAGGCCCAGAGAAATAAGACCTTTATTAGCGCGGTAAGGACTAAAAATGGTAATAGATTGACCACGACCCCTGCCATAGCTGAAGAATTCTGTAAATTTTACACTTCACTTTACAACCTAGAGGACGCCCCTGGGAACTCTCCTCCCCATATGCAGGATCACATTGACTCTTTCCTCCATTCCATCAAAATACCTACTATCTCTGAAGCAGGGAAAGCTAGCCTCTTAACACCTTTCACAATCCAGGAGATAGAAACAACTCTCCATACTATCCCTTCTGGTAAAAGTCTGGGTCCTGACGGGTTTCAGATTGCCTATTATAAAAAAATTCAAGGAGGTATTACTGCCACACTTCACTAATAAGTGCAACTCTCTGATGTTGGGTTCTTCCCTCACTCCCCAGGCCCAGTTGGCGCATATAACTATTTTGCATAAAGATGGGAAGGATCCGGAAGACTGCGGTAGCTATCGACCCATTTCCTTGCTTAATACAGATCTGAAGTGGTGGGCGAAGCTTTTCAGCCAGCGCGTTTCAAAACTGCTCCCAGACCTAATAGGAGAAGAGCATGTGGGTTTTGTGCCGGGGAGGGAGGGTAGACACAACATCAGTAGAGTACTGCATTCCATATTTGTAGCTAAGGAAAGAAGGTCCCCACTTTTACTCTTAGGGACGGATGCTGAAAAGGCGTCCAACAGAGTTAATTGGCTTTTCATGAAATCCTGCTTGGTGGCGTTTGGTTTTCCTTTGCAAGTCATTGATGCAATATTTTCGTTGTATTCAGCTCCTTCGGACAAAGTATTGGTTAATGGAACTCTGTAGAACGCCTTTCAGATTAAAAATGGAACTAGACAGGGATGCCCACTTTCCCCCACCCTGTTCGTTTTGACTTTGGAGACACTTCTATTGAATTTCAGACAGTCCCCCAACATTAAAGGATTGAGAATTGATGGCGTACATCATAAGATGGCGGCATTTGCTGATGACCTTCTATTGATGATAACGAACCCAGAGGAAGCCATGCCTCGTGTCCTGGGGATTTTCGAGAAGTTCGGAAGTGTCTCTAATTTTAAAATAAATATGGGGAAGTCTGAGGTCTTAGGAATCTCATTGGACCCTGTGAAAAAGAGACATTTAGAAGCGTTGACCCCTTTTAAATGGCCCTCTGAAGCTATAAAATATTTAGGGATTATGGTGCCAGCTAATCCAGCTCTCCTCTTAAGGTGTAATTATATCCCCTTATTAAATAAAATAAAAGCGTTTCTCTCTAAACCCTCGTTGCCTAACCTCTCTTGGTTAGGGAGAAAAAATGTTTTGATGACATATATCCTTCCTCAGGTTATGTATACATTCAGGGCCCTTCCAATCCCTGTCCCAAAATCATTCCTGAATAAACTGAAAACACTTATGGGTAGATTTCTCTGGGCGGACAAAAGAGCCAGACTCTCTTTTGCGCTTCTAACCAGGCGTAGAAAACAGGGTGGCATATCCCTCCCGGACTTATCTATGTATATTCAGGCTATCCACCTGGAAAGATGGTTGGCCCTGTCCAGGCCGCAACCTTTCCCCCTACATATTTCTCTAGAAAGGGCCCTATTGGGAATAAATCAAGAAAAACTTTAGACCAAATAAATCCTTGCTGGCCACTCATATGATTACAGCTGCAAAACTCCTTATTCCCATTAAATGGAGGTGGACCCCCCCCCCCACTTTGATCATGTGGTATGATAAAATGAACCTTATGTGTCAAATTGAGGAATTGGCGGGGTGGGAGAACAACAGGAGTGTGTTCCTTAAAACTTGGCAACCATGGCTCATGCACATGGAGGAGAAATATGCTCGGGGCAAGTGTTGGTCCGCCTGATGTATCAACCCCACAAATATGGTGCTGTAGATAATGCATTTCTCAATCGTTCACATTTCCTATACCAAGGAGGTTGACGCTTGATATCCTGACTGACATGTATTTTTTCCCCTATGTTCTTTTTGTTTGATGTTTCTCCTCTAATATTGCCTTAAACATTGTGGAGTGAGACAATTGGGAGGAGGTTGGTCTCTTAGCCAAATTCCCATCCAAGGCCTATGACTGCAGTAGCGTGAATGGAAGAGTTAGTTGACTCTAGCATTTAGTATTGGCCACCGGCATCCCCTACCTGCGGCTAAGGGTATCACGGCCCTTCCAGTTGGTCCTCTATCCACCTTGATTGATTGTCAGAGTTGTGCCAAATTAATGATTATACTTGCTTTAACCTCTGATGTATTTATCTGAGCTTTGTATGTCTTTGTGTGAAAAAACGTGGACATAAATAAAGAATAAAAAAAAATAAGATTTGCAAAAAATGGCCTGGTCTTTAAGGTGAAATATGGCCGTGTCCTTAAGGGGTTAATGGCAATATGTCTGGCAAGTTGAAATAAAAAAGACCATACTCCAAGATTGGGGCTAAATACTTTATATTGATATATACTTTAAAGTAAGGAAAACCGCCCAGCTAAATCAACTTCCAGACCATTACAATATACACACAGGTGACATATCCTCATCATTACAGCCAGGGTAGAATAATTAACTCCCGCGGAACTTGAATCTGGTGTGACTAATCAATTACTTGGCAGTACACCAAGTGACTTTATACAAAGTGGCCGGTCCAAAAGCACACACAGTTTCTTAATCAAAATGTACAATATACAATACACGTGTACTACTATTAAGTACTTATACATAGAACAGGTAAAGTTCACACTACACAGGCCATAGACAAAACTGCTATGTAATGGCAAACAGTGGGTCATTCATGTAGGAGTCTGATAATATATAGTCTTACCTTAACGTAATAATGAGACGTTCTTCAGGTGACACACTCCGCCGCATGTTGAAGTCCTGGAAAGTCAAGGCAGGGCTCAACTCCCCCAACATCCGATCAAAGATAGCCACTGACATGTGGCAATATTTAAAGAACTTCAGAGGGTGCGCACGGAGGTCAGAGTACAAACCAACAAATTACCCTTTGCTGGCCCGCTGTGAAATTATTGGATGCACCCACATCCGCTTCCTCCGCTGTTCCTCCTCTATCTTTACTGGCCACTCTCCAAAACAGTGGAAGACCAGCCAATGCAAGAACACATTGTCAGTGGATGATACAGTGAAAGTGGACATCCTGCAAAGGGAAATCCAATCACCAAACACACACACCAGCCAAACGACCAAAACTCCCCAAACAAATGGAGCTGTCCAAAAAACCAATGCATGCTGGGGGTATTTATATGTAGTGATGGTCAGTTTGCAGTGTTTGCCAGTGGGCTGCCATCTTTAGTAAGATAGACTTACCTGTCCGGTGATGCACAGGTAAGCCCTTACCTGTGCCTGTGCCGGGAGCCGGTCTTAAATTAAATGCAGTCACCGGGAGCAGGCAGTTCCGAGAACAGCCGCCGGGTGCCTTCATCTGGCTGTTCTAAGAACTGCCTGCTCCGGTGACTGCATTTGATTTCAGACCGGCTCCCGGCACAGGCATAAGTAAGGGCTTACCTGTGCATCGCCGGACAGGTGAGTCTACCTTACTAAAGATGGCAGCCGCATGTGTTCGCTGGCGAACACAGCGAACTGACCATCACTGTTTATGTGTTTGCAGTAACTGTTGAATCTACAAAACGGACACCAGACGCAAGCAAAATTGCGCGATTATCATGGAATGCACCTCAACGGATCCTGACCAAATCCGTCACGCTCATGTGCAAGAGGCCTAAATGTTGTTGTTTTTTTAATGTGCATGACCTTTCTCTTTATACGTTAAGTTCATTTTGGTTTTAACACGTTGAGAGAGAAAATAATTGAGGAGTGGTGCTGACTCACCCACATCACAATACATAGCATGCAACTCCTCTGTCCTGAAATGACAACTACCCTCTTCGTTAGACAGAAAGATGAGTATTTGTCTAGCACAAAGTGTTGAAAGTTGATATTCCACTATGGCATACCTTTTAGCTGTGCAGTCAAGGAAATACTGACGTGAAATTGATTTCAGTAATGATTTCTGAGTTATGAAGTATGAGGAAACAAGCTACACATTAAACAATACAACTGACTCCCACTTCTTTTACGGAAAATAGTTTCCTTCCTCCTGTTCCCGAGCAATGCAAATTTGCCTCAACCGGGCAACATATGCACAAATAAGAGATATGCAACATGTGACCATATAACTACACCTTGCAATTGTGAGACATTTGTGCACTGGAGAGAAACAGATGCATTCAAACTAAGGATACTTTCACACTAGCGTTTTTACTGGATCCGGCAGGGTTCAACAAAAACGCTTCCGTTACTGATAATCAGTGATTGTCAGTTCGCATTGTTCGCCCGCGAACACATGCGGGCTGCTATCTTTTTTCACAAGTCCGGCGAGGCACAGGTAAGCCCTTACCTGTGCCTGTGCGCAAACCGGTCTGAAAACAAGTGCAGGCAGGTAGTTCCGAGAACAGCCACCGGGAGCCTTCATCGGGTGGTTCTCGGAACTGCCTGCTCCCGGTGACCGCATTTGTTTCAGACCGGCTCGCGGGACAGGCACAGATAAGAGCTTACCTGTGCCTCGCCGGACTTGTGAAAAAAGATGGCAACGCGCATATGTTCGTGGGCCAACAATGCGAACTGGCCATCACTGCTGATAATACAACCATCTGCATCCATTATGAACGATCCTCTTGTATTATCTTTAACATACCCAAGACGGATCCATCATGAAATACACTGAAAGTCAATGGGGGACGGATCCGTTTTCTATTGTGTCAGAGAAAATGGATCCTTCCCTATTGACTTGCATTGAGGGTCATGCCGGATCCGTCTTGCTCCGCATCCCAGGACGGAAAGCAAAATACAACATGTTGCGGTTTGCTATCCGGTCTGGGAACGCAACTAAATGGAACAGAATGCATTTTGGAGCATTCCGTTCAGTTCAGTTTTGTCCCCATTGACAATGAATGGGGACAAAACTGAAGCGTTTTTTAATATTAACCATTTTAGAGTACTTTCACACTAGCGCTTAAGTTTTCTGATATTGAGTTCAGTCATAGGGGCTCAATACCGGAAAACTTAAACGCTAGTGTGAAAGTACCCTAAAATGGTTAATATTTCTCAACAAGACTGATATCTAATTATAAGAAATGTCTGATTCCAATTACTACAGCTACAAAAGGAGGAACCAGAGCATAGTTCACTTGTTATATCGGGTGAGTAAAAAGTCTCAGGACACCATTTTATTTTAGAAACAAAAGGGAACATTAAATATCTGAATACCCCAGCAAGTAATGGGTGAGGGGGCCTATCTTTTAGGCTATGTCCGGAACATGGCTGCCATCTTTAAAGCCGCCATATTGGATCAAGGGGTTAAACCTGAACCCTAGGTGTCTCAAGAGCCATTCTGCCACATATTGGAATACCAGTGTTTAAACAGTTATATAGTTAACATCACTGTGCATTATTCTTGTATTTTTGTACAGCATTTATTATTACTGAAATGTGGCATCACTGTGTGCAATTACCTATTACTTCATAGTATTTATTATCATGATGTGCAGTGACATCACTGACTTAATTATTGTTACATCATGTTTATTACTGCTGCACTGTGACATCAGTGTGTTTATTATACCTGTGCTGTGACTTCACTGTCTTTATTATCCCTTCGCTGTGACGTCACTGTCTTTATTACCCCTGCGCTGTGACATCACTGTGTTTTATTACCCCTGCGCTGTGACATCACTGTGTTTTATTATCTGCGTGCTATGACATATCTGTGTTTATTAACTCTGCACTGTGACATCGCTATATTTATTACTCCAGCACTATGACATCACAGTGTTTATTATACAGGTCCTTCTAAAAAAATTAGCATATTGTGATAAAGTTCATTATTTTCTGTAATGTACTGATAAACATTAGACTTTCATATATTTTAGATTCATTACACACCAACTGAAGTAGTTCAAGCCTTTTATTGTTTTAATATTGATGATTTTGGCATACAGCTCATGAAAACCCAAAATTCCTATCTCAAAAAATTAGCATATCATGAAAAGGTTCTCTAAACGAGCTATTAACCTAATCATCTGAATCAACTAATTAACTCTAAAAACCTGCATAGATTCCTGAGGCTTTTAAAAACTCCCTGCCTGGTTCATTACTCAAAACCGCAATCATGGGTAAGACTGCCGACCTGACTGCTGTCCAGAAGGCCATCATTGACACCCTCAAGCAAGAGGGTAAGACACAGAAAGAAATTTCTGAACGAATAGGCTGTTCCCAGAGTGCTGTATCAAGGCACCTCAGTGGGAAGTCTGTGGGAAGGAAAAAGTGTGGCAGAAAACGCTGCACAACGAGAAGAGGTGACCGGACCCTGAGGAAGATTGTGGAGAAGGACCGATTCCAGACCTTGGGGGACCTGCGGAAGCAGTGGACTGAGTCTGGAGTAGAAACATCCAGAGCCACCGTGTACAGGCGTGTGCAGGAAATGGGCTACAGGTGCTGCATTCCCCAGGTCAAGCCACTTTTGAACCAGAAACAGCGGCAGAAGCGCCTGACCTGGGCTACAGAGAAGCAGCACTGGACTGTTGCTCAGTGGTCCAAAGTACTTTTTTCGGATGAAAGCAAATTTTGCATGTCATTCGTAAATCGAGGTGCCAGAGTCTGGAGGAAGACTGGGGAGAGGGAAATGCCAAAATGCCTGAAGTCCAGTGTCAAGTACCCACAGTCAGTGATGGTCTGGGGTGCCATATCAGCTGCTGGTGTTGGTCCACTGTGTTTTATCAAGGGCAGGGTCAATGCAGCTAGCTATCAGGAGATTTTGGAGCACTTCATGCTTCCATCTTCTGAAAAGCTTTATGGAGATGAAGATTTCATTTTTCAGCACGACCTGGCACCTGCTCACAGTGCCAAAACCACTGGTAAATGGTTTACTGACCATGGTATTACTGTGCTCAATTGGCCTGCCAACTCTCCTGACCTGAACCCCATAGAGAATCTGTGGGATATTGGGAAGAGAAAGTTGAGAGACGCAAGACCCAACACTCTGGATGAGCTTAAGGCCGCTATCGAAGCACCCTGGGCCTCCATAACACCTCAGCAGTGCCACAGGCTGATTGCCTCCATGCCACGCCGCATTGAAGCAGTCATTTCTGCAAAAGGATTCCCAACCAAGTATTGAGTGCAGAACTGAACATAATTATTTGAAGGTTGACTTTTTTTGTATTAAAAACACTTTTCTTTTATTGGTCGGATGAAATATGCTAATTTTTTTAGATAGGAAATTTGGGTTTTCATGAGCTGTATGCCAAAATCATCAATATTAAAACAATAAAAGGCTTGAACTACTTCAGTTGGTGTGTAATGAATCTAAAATATATGAAAGTCTAATGTTTATCAGTACATTACAGAAAATAATGAACTTTATCACAATATGCTAATTTTTTTAGAAGGACCTGTACTTGCACTGTGAGATCACTGTGTTTATTACCTCTGTACTGTGACATCACTATGTTTATTACTCCAGCACTATGATATCACAGTGTATTATCTATCCTTTTGGTGAGATATAATTGTGTGCATTTTATGGGGAACATTTATTATTCCCTCTGCACCAGAAAAATATCGCCAAAATGTCGCAAAGTTTGGCACGTTTTGTACGTGTGCAAAATTTTGTGATTTCTTTTGGCTAATACACACTGCATAACACTTTTGAAAGTGGCCGAGATGTGGGGCTGATATGGGCACTTACTCACAGATCTGGAGCAGGGTACACGTCTCCTGTCTTCATGTGTCCGTGAATGTAAAGTATTTTACTAAAACAGATTTTCAGCTTTTATCCACTGGGTACTTTCCCTTTAGCGGTTTTCTTTTCCGACATAGAGTTCCGTCACAGGGGCTCTATACCGGAAAAAAAATGACTTGCCTGAATGCCGGCATTTTTTCCATCGGGATGTATTAGTGCCGGGTCAAAATACCGGAATGCCTTTAAAAATGAGAAATTTTTTTATACCGGATCAGTTTTGCCTGATGACACCGGAAAAATGGATCCGGTATTGCAATGCATTTTTTCTGACTGATCAGGCATTTTTCAGACTGATCAGGATCCTGATCAGTCTGAAAAATGACATGCTTTTGCATACAGTTTGCCTGATCATGCAGGCAGTTCAGGCAACGGAACTGCCTGCCAGAATCAAACAACGCAAGTGTGAAAGTACCCTTACTATGTTGTTACATGCTGTGAAAACGAGTTCTTTCTGGGAAAAATGCCTATACGACGACATTTGTCGCACCAATGTCGTGCGACAATTTTTATAATGGTAGTCTATGGTGTCGCACTGCGATATGCAACATGCTGCGACACGAAAGTCGCAAAAAAACATTCAAGATGGATTTTTCGCCTACTGTCTCGTTGCAGCATGTCTGACACCATAGACTACCATTATAATAATTGTTGTTGCGCGACACGTGTTGCAGTGTAGTTGTGCCCCTTGTGTCATGCGACTTATTGTCGCGCAGACCTAGCCTTAGACTTCATAAGAGGGATTTTATCAAGCCCTGCTTTCTCATCATGGTGCCTTTTATTGTGACCTACAGATGTGGAGTGAAAATTTGGTCAGGGCTGCAAAGTAGATACCTTTTTGTCACATTTATGACGTGCAAATTTTTAAAAAGTTACAGTTCCACTCCAGGCATCCCCTAGGTCAGTGATGGTGAACCTCTTAGAGACCAAGTGCCCAAACTGCAACCAAATACCCACTTATTTATCGCAAAGTGCCAACACGGCAATTTAACCCGAATAGCAATATAGTATATCTTCCATGTGCTTTATCATTTAGCTATAATAGCTTAATAGCCTACATTCAGTGAGCCGCTTGTGCTGTTCATAGTGCGTCCTGTGCTGATGAATGGCAGGAAAAGTCTAAGGCATATTGGTACGCCATAGACTTTTTCCAAGGCGCGGGTGCCCACAGAGAGGGCCCTGAGTGCCGCCTCTGGCACCCGTGCCATAGGTTCGCCATCACTGCCCTAGGTGTTGTTTCACTGAAATAGGCGCAACAACATTGCACTTGAGCCACATTTATTATAGCCATGTGCCATTTTCATAAAGTTGGCACAGGTCAGCATAACAACTCCAGTCTAACCTTAAATACGCCTACAATGATAAATCCCCCCTACCTGATTTATCATACCTTCACTCCAGAATTTTGGCATCAAAAAGTCACAAAATAGGGCTTACGCGACTGTTTTGCACTCGCTTGCGCAATAATTTATGCGATTGCGCAAACATTTTTGACTTTTTGCATGTGTACACCACTCACTCCAGTTTTGTAATATGGGTAGAAAAGTGGGTGTGGTGAGCTATGTTAATGAGTTTCACTTCAGATTTATCATTGAGACTTTTTTTTTAAAAGTCCCAAATAAGTCACAATCTCACTCCAGAAGCAGGGTGGAGTAGGAAAATTGGAGTAGATTCTCTAGACAGAAGTGTTAGGTTTAAGGACAAGCCAAATTTCTCAAACATGTAACATTTGATAAATGTGGCACAAAGTACTCCAACAAAGACTAAAGCAAAACAGACTTCAAATATTCTCCTAATGATAAATTCCCCCCATAGTGTTTAGTTACTTTGCCCCTTCGGTGTTACACAGGAGTGCTACATAGCGGTATTTGTCTTTACTACCATATAAGCAGGACTGAGAAGAGTGAAAGTTGACACAGTGGGGCAGCTTTACTATTGAAAATGCCTTACTTTTAATGTGCAATTTGCTGCACAAAACTGGTGTACACGCTTTTAGGCGCACAGAATTCAGGAGTAAATCTGGCACAGGATTTAAAATATTTAAAAAGTTTACAGGCATTTGGAAAGAATACAGACCCTTTGACATTTTTATGTTGCGGCCTTGTGCTAAAAAAAAATATGTTCTACTTTTTTCCCCATCATTTTGCACTCAATACCCCATAATGACAAAGTGAAAACAAAGTGTTCGAAATCTTTGCCAATTGATTAAAAAGGAAAAACTAAAATATTGCATTGACCTAAGTATTCACACCCTTTACTCCGGGCCAGTGGCGGATCCAGAGCCTGGTCTCGGGAGGGGCACTTCCAGATTATTTTCTACCCGCTGACACAAAACAATGGTGCTTATAGAACAGACTACACAGTGTATCGGTATACTGTATATTGTGTGGCACAGTGTAGCGGTATACTGTATATTGTGGGGCACAGTGTAGCGGTATACTGTATATTGTGGGGCACAGTGTAGAGGTATAACTGTATATTGTGTGGCACAGTGTAGGCTATATGTGTATAACAAACATATTTCACATGAAAACTTACAAATACTTGGCTTGGCCCTTGGGGATCTCGGAAACCACTTCAACACTTTGGCTGGGGGGCTTGGTGGAGCTGATGTGTTTTATCCTAATGAGAAAGATTTCATAATAACGATTTGGAGAAGGGACAGAGGGATAGCAGAGCAGGGAGAGGCTGGTGCTGCTGCTACTAGTGGGTCATACCATGGGGGATTAATAAAGCCCCCCCCCCAGTAGAAATAATTCTCCTTATAATGTGACAGTGCAAAAAATACCCCCTTGTAATGCCCCCAGTTGAGCTAATGTCCCCATTGTGCCCCATAATGTGCCAGTATAAAATACCCCTATATAGTGCCCCCATAGTGCTCATCTCCCTTCTTCCTTCTAGTGCCCCCCATAATGTACCACTATAAAATGCCCCAGTTGATGCCCTCAGTGTCCCCCATAATTTGCAAGTATAAAATACCCCTTCTTAGTGCCCCCTGTAGATGACCCCATAGTACTCCTCTCCCCCCTTCCCCATAGTACCCACCATAATGTGTCCCAGTATAAAATTCTACTGTATAGAGCCCCCCATATAAAATACCCCTTCTTTGTGGCCTCAGTAGATTCCCCTATAGCGCCCCCAATCATGTGCCAGTAATAAAAGCACTCCCCTCAATCATGTGCCAGTAATAAAAGCAATCCCCCAATCATGTGCCAGTAATAAAAGCACTCCCCCCCCAATCATGTGCCAGTAATAACAGACCCCCCATTATGTGCCAGTAATAACAGCCCTCCATTATGTGCCAGTAATAACAGCCCCCCATTATGTGCCAGTAATAACAGCCCCCCATTATGTGCCAGTAATAACAGCCCCCCATTATGTGCCAGTAATAACAGCCCCCCCATTATGTGCCAGTAATAACAGCCCCCATTATGTGCCAGTAACAGCCCCCCATTATGTGCCAGTAATAACAGCCCCCCATTATGTGCCAGTAATAATAGCCCCCCCCATTATGTGCCAGTATTAACAGCCCCCCCATTATGTGCCAGTATTAACAGCCCCCCATTATGTGTCAGTAATAACAGCCCCCCATTATGTGCCAGTAATAACAGCCCCCCATTATGTGCCAGTAATAACAGCCCCCCATTATGTACCAGTAATAACAGCCCCCCCATTATGTGCCAGTAATATCAGGCCCCCCATTATGTGCCAGTAATAACAGCCCCCCCATTATGTGCCAGTAATAACAGCCACCCATTATGTGCCAGTAATAACAGCCATCCATTATGTGCCAGTAATAACAGCCACCTATTATGTGCCAGTAATAACAGCCACCTATTATGTGCCAGTAATAACAACCACCCATTGTGCCAGTAATAACAGCCCCCCCATTATGTGCCAGTAATAACAGCCCCCCCCCCATTATGTGCCAGTAATAACAGCCCCCCATTATCTGCCAGTAATAACAGCCCCCCATTATCTGCCAGTAAAACTATTGTATATATAAAAAAATAAAATAAACACTTATACTTACCTCCTTGGCAGCGATGCCTGTGTCCCACGCTGTATGGCTCAGGTGGCGCAATGATGTCATCGCGCCGCCTATCAGAGGAACAGGGAAGGGACACACCTCTCCCCTGCTCCTCTGCACAGCCTTCTGTATCGCTGTCCTGAGGACTGCGATCCAGATGACTATGGAGATGAGCGCTTCCACAATGGAAGCGCTTATCTCCCTGTGGCCCACCGCCACCACCCCCATCTCTGAGCAGCTCGGGGGGGGGGGGGCAATTGCCCCGTTGCCCCCCCCCTGAATCCGCCACTGCTCCGGCCAGGGCTGGAGCAGACTGCAGCTGTAACTGACGCCAGCTGCTAGTGCAAGTTATAATGAATATAGTAAATCGGGTGGGCTGCGCTAAGCCACGCCTTCTGCTAAGCTCCTCCCATTTTCTAGCCACTTCATAAAAATTACAAGAAGCCCTACAGGCAGTTCTTTCCTCCCCATGGCTTGGTTTTTGCTCTGATATGCATTGTCAGCTGTAAGACCTTATATAGACAGGGGCTTTCCAAATCATGTCCATCAGCTGAATTTACAACAGGTGGACTCCAATCAAGGCGTAGAAATATCTCAAAGTTGATCAAGAGAAATTTGAGGCCCCAAGAACGTGGTAGTCGCAGACAGAGCTGAGCCTCTAAGAGAAAAGGCAATGCTCCCGTTGCTCCTAGAGACTCATTAGCATATACTTGAAATCTGCTGACAGATGCCCTTTAAATTTGAAGAAACCATAACAAAAATCTTGAGGGCTCTGTGCAGTATATAGTGAGTTTCTTATGCCATATGCATAAGATTGTAATCATCCAGAATGTGACCGATCAATCATCCGTCTGTTTTAGTGGCGTAACTAGAAATGACTGGGCCCCACAGCAAATTTTTTTATGCCCCCCACCCTCCCCTCATGCTACCCCCACTCCTGTTACTAGTCAAGATAGCTCTCTCAGACAAGGCCCAATAGCTGCTCTGTCCATTTCCTACAGTTTTACTGTATATATCATCATTGTATAATACTGATTAGGGGGCCCTGACAATAAAATCTTTTAGTCCTCCTCCTGGGTGGGCCCCCTTGCAGCCGCTTTCCCTATAGCTACGGCCCTGGTCTGTTTATATGAATGATCAGACCATCAACAAACCAAGACTAAACTGGCAAATATCAGACTTAAAAAGACTAATACCACTACTAACTGCAATATAATTGTCTTTAATAATGAAATGTCTATATAAATGATTAAAAGACATGTAAAATACACGGTCATATAAAAGTGTTTTGCTCCCTTCATCCCTGGCTCAGGTTGGGATCTGTCTTTTGCACAGGCGCCGGACTGTAAATTGGTCTAGCACCTGTGTAGGAGAGGATGTGGCCATGGAGGGGTAATAAAGTGGTCACGTGATTAAGCCACATGACCACCTCCATTTTGACTCCAATGGATGTGGTGGACACAGCAGTGGGATGTTTACACAGCCATGCATTGACATTCAGGGGCCATGTGACAAGAATAATTCTCAAATGATGGTCAACCCAACTAGTCCAAGTTTCAGCCTATGTGTATGGGCAGTTTGACACAGACCCTGAGGGAGCAGTGCATGACAGGAGGCTTCAAAGAGCAGCAAAAAATATTTATAATGGGACATTTTAATTTTTAGAAAATATAAATTGTCAAAAAATGAAATTATAAAAGATTAATTATACGGCTCCAAAATAACCAGGACTGGTGGGGGTAACATATTCACGATTTTTATAAATTGGACACTTGTGTCTCATTCAAACCACTATTTGTGGTCCTTGAGCTAATCCTACTTATGTGTCTACTCTATGCCTTGAAGATGTAATCATTTCAAATAATGTTTTGTTATGACCAGTGTTTAGGTTGCCATGACCTAACCATCTTGCTATTTGTATCTACAGATCAAACATTTTTTTTCTTTGTCCGTCTTCATACTGTTGATGTTCTGGTTGTGTACTCCACCCCGATCAAACATGCTACATACAGTCCCCACACCAAACATGTTCACTAAGCCTGTCCCAAAGCACAACCTCACCTACAGAAGGCACCTCAAGCACTTCACTCCACACCTATTACAGTTCTGCTTTAAAGAGTTACATTTCAAGTATCTCAATATTTTATTTGCCAAATATAGAAAACTAAAGGAGAACAAATGATACACTATTTACTGCAGTCCCACACATGGACAAAGTGCATCTGGGACAGCACCCCTTGCTTTACAAACCAATGCATTCTGGCAATATGGAGATTGGAGATTGCTTCTGGCAATATGTGTCGCATCGCCAGAGCCGTAACTCTATGGATCAACTTGTTGCGTATTTGAACCAACAATCTCTGGGTGGAAATGGAACATAAACCTAGGTAAGATCTGATAACGAAATGAAAATGTAAGCCCCAAATCATAGGGGGTTATTCAATTATCAATCAAGTATGGGTTATTGGTAGATTACACCAGAACTGTGTGAGACAGATGTGAGGTCTGTTTATCTATTTTATTCTATCATGTTTCACTCTGTGGAGGGTGCGCTTTGTCTGACACGTGTGCATCTTAGTTTCTAGTGAAGGCGCAGCCCCCCATCATCAGTGGCGATTACGTTAGTTCTTTATAGCCTCTCCAGTCTATCAGTGACCTCTCTCTGTTATAGGAGGTTGCGGTATATGTGGGTTTTAGTGTTAGTCAGGTAGCGTCCACCAAAATAGAAGTTTGTCTATTACAGCCACACTACTAGACTGTGCCCGAACTTGACACAGTCCTTTGTACCTGGGGCGCTGGTCCTTTTGCTGCAGCGGTCTTGTGTCAGTGTTCCTGGCTCTCTACATCTGGGTGTGTGACGCTGATACATTATTGCAGCATAGTTCACAGCAACCATGCAACACCCCACAGATGCGATTTATACAACTCTCATAGGTCAAATATCTATCCTAACTCCTGATGATCCAGGTTTACACTTGTGAAACGCTTTGAGTGAAACATGATGGAATAAAATGAGATAAACAGACCTCACATCTGTCTGACACGGTTCTGGTGTAATCTACCAATTACCCATAGTTGATTGATAATTGAATAACCCCCTATGATTTCGGGCTTACATTTTCATTTCATTATCAGATCTTACCTGGTTTTATGTTCCATTTCCACCCAGAGATTGTTGGTTCAAATACGCAACAAGTTGATCCATAGAGTTACGGCTCTGGCGATGCGACACATATTGCCAGAAGCAATCTCCAATCTCGGGTGCACGTACTCTATGCCTTCGGACATTATAACACCCCAACTAGGGTTAGCGTGTAGTGCCTTGTTATAAGCATTGTGTCTGATAAGAATAGGCTATTGCTTGTGATACAATGGGCCTTCTGCCCACATTAAAGAATTTATTATTTTGTATTTTAGTATCCAGACAAGCAGTGAATTCTTATAATAATTGGGTATGATATCAGTTGTAACTTTCTCTTTCAGTGTTTTTTACACTAGTTAGGAAAGACAGGGTCAATAGAAAAGGAGGTGGCATGTGCCTGTATGTAAGTTGTGATCTGAAGACAAGTGTGAAAGAGGCAATTGTGGGTGAGGATGGTGAAGAAACCTTATGGGTGGAAGTTCAAAGGGATATAAACACATAAAAAAATAATACTTGGTTTACTGTATAGACACCGTAACGTCACAGAAGAGATAGAAACGCAACTGTATAACCAAATTGAGCGGGCTGCACAGGCTGGCACAGTGGTCATAATGGGAGATTTTACCTTCCCAGACATTGACTAGGTTCATGGTTCTGCCTTAACCGCAAAGGGGAGAAAATTCCTCAACTTTCTGCAGGACTACTTCATGGGCCAGTTTGTAGAAGCTCCCACTAGGGGCGATGCTCTGTTGGATGTTACTGTTCGAGAAACACTAGGTAATAGTGACCACAATATAATTATATTCCCCTAAATTATAAGAAGCAAACTGTCAGGCAGAGCAAAGACACAGAATTTTAAAAAGGCTAATTTCCCTGGGTTGAGGGCAACATTTCAGGGCATGGACTGGGAGCAGCTACTGTCTACTGTAAAAATACTGAGGAAAATGGGAGAGCTTTAAATTGAGTAATTGCACACAAAAAAATATTCCTTTAGGTAAAAAGTATAATGGGCTATAATTAAACCCCATGGCTTACAGCTACTGTAAAAAGGTCAATAAAAGTAAAAAAAAAAGGTCATTTAAAAAATGCAAATCTGAGGGGTCAGTTGTAGCGTTTGAAGATTACAAAGGTCTTAATAAAATCTATAAAAGGAGATAAAATTAGCAAAAATACAAAACAAACAGCAGGTGGCAAAAAAGAGCAAAACAAATTCTTTAAATATATAAATGCTAAAAAAAAACAAGATCCGAGCAGGTAGGTCCCCTAAATAATGGTAGAGGGGGAGAAGGGGTAGTCACTGAAGATAAGGAAAAGGCAGAGTTACTAAATGTTTTTTTTTAGCTCTGTATATACAAAAGAGAAAGAAGCAGATATCTGTGGTGCTGGGGCTGTTAGCAAATTGAGTATATTACTAGATGTACTAACTGTAGATATGGTCCAAGAGAAGTTAAATAAGGTACATGTGAACAAGGCTCCTGGTCCAGATGGATTACACCTAAGAGTGCCTAAAGAGCTCAGTTCAGTCATTGCTGTGCCTCTGTTTATAATTTTTTAAGATTCTCTAGGTACTTGTACAGTGCCAAGTGATTGGCGCAAGGCAAATTTGGTGCCTATATTCAAAAAAGGATCTAGGTCCTTCACAGGTAATTATAGACCTATAGGTTTGGAAAGTATAATTTGGATTGAAAACTGGCTGAAGGACCATGTCCATATAGTTGTGGTCAATTATTCCTATTCAGAATGTCCCAGGATATAAGTGGTGTACCCTGAGGTTCAGTGCTGGGCCCTCTATTATTTAATTTATTTATTAATGATATCGAGGACTGGATTAATAGCACCATTTCTATTTTTGCAGATAACACCAAGCTATGTAGTACTGTACAGTGTATGGAAGATGTCCATAAACTACAAGCTGACTTGAACACTGAGTGATTGGGCATCAACTTGGCAAATGAGGTTCAATGTGGATAAATGTAAAGTTATGCATCTTGGTAGTAATAATCTCTGTGCTTCATATGTCCCAGGGGATGTAGCACTGGGAGAGTCACTTATAGAGAAGGATTTGGGTTTCCTTGTTGATCATAGATTGAATAACAGCATACAATGTCAATCAGCTGCTTATAAGGCCACTAGGATATTGTCATGTATTAAACGAGGCATGGACTTGCTGGGCAGGGATGTAATACTGACACATTACAAAGCGTTGGTGCGGCATCACCTGGAATATGCAGTTCAGTTCTGGGCCCCAGGCCATAGAAAGGACGCACTGCAGCTGGAAAAAGTACAGAGGAGAGCCAATAAAATGATAAGGGGCCTGGAGGGTCTTAGTTATGAAGAAAGATTAAAAGAATTGAATTTATTTAGTCTTGAGAAGAGATGTCTCAGGGGGGGACATGATTAACCTATACAAATATATAAATGGACCATACAAAAATACTGTGAGAAACTGTTCCATGTAACATGCCGTCAAAAGACAAGGGGGCACTGCCTCCGGCTGGAGAAGAAAAAGTTCAGTCTCCAGAAGCGTTAAAGCTACTTTACTGTAAGAACTTTGGAATAGACTTCCCCAGGATGTAGTCACAGCAGGAACCGTGGGCAGTTTTAAATAGGGTTTAGATGAATTATCAAAAGTAAACAACATTAATGCTTATGAAAACGTGTAGAAATCTGAGTCTCACTTCCTTCTGCGATTTGCTTCCCCACCTATCCCTTGGTTGAACTTGATGGACTTTTGTCTTTTTTCAACCGTATCAACTATGTAGCTATGAAACCCATTCTTCTCCCAGTGCACACGCTAAGGTTGGGGCTCCTGCCGGGGGGTAGTCGGTGTGCCCATGATGTTGAGTCTTTGTATGGGTGAAAGGCAGTGTGTGTATAGTGCAACGGTAAGCATATGGTGCAGGAGTCAATAACCAGGCCAGATGTGGCAGAATAAATGGCTCTCTTTACTGAAGCCACAAAGTAAGCCCCCAAGGGGAGAGTGTCAGTATCAAAAACATAATTTTTTATTAAATATGCAGATAAAACACACCACTGTGATGCAATAATCTAAAACGTGGGGGGTCCAAGCCTGGTACCCAGACATTGGTAGATAAAGAATAAACCTGCTCCACCTAGTGAAAGGTACGAGCAGTCTTACCAGACTAATAAATGCGATGGGACCAGCGAAGGTTTCAAGAGAGGCAAATCCAGAGGACATCAGATGTAGGTCCGATGGAAAGCCACGGTAATGGACGGGGTCTGTATAGACAACGGAGCACTGTGCTCCATTAAGCCCTATTGGTAGGGAAGGGGACTAGTTACATTCTACCTATCTATACAGAGCACCCGCCCGACAGGGGCGACCCCGTCCGGATACCTGTCCCTATTTCGGACCTGATCCCTAACTCTGAAAATAAACGTAGCCAGCTAGTGCACTCCTGATGACATCCTAACGTGGCACGTTTCTGTCCGTGTCGACAAAAGGAAAGAACACCGGTATACAGCCTGCAGTGACAACTGGGTCAGATGTAGATATAATTGAAAAAAGCCCCCCAGATGAGAGGGTGCAAATACGCAAAGGATATGGTGATCCTATGCTGGTTGGTCAGGAGGATATGATAATCCTACATATGGCAGGTCCCCTATGGTTGGGGGAAATAAAGAACTACCAGTCTGGCTAGATGTACCCTGGTCAACCGTACATGCTATTATCGTAAAGTGGAAACATTTAGGAGTAATAACACGTCAGCCACTAAATGCATCTTCAGTAGCTGATGACCAACTCCCCTTACACATACACCCTCAGTCTGGCTGGTGAGGAGAAAGCTGCTACTAGACAACAGATCCTTATCTCCCAGGAGGACAAAATGACCAGACTTGGAAATTCAACGCCCTCAGTCCTTCTCTACCCCAGCATCATCTATTGGGGGAGAGTTGGGAACTCCCCATAGACATTATATTGTTGGCCAGTCCCGAAATGGCGGGTTCGGCTTACAATAGTCTGATGTGTATGGGAGCCTTAAGTGGTGGGTCATGCAAACCCATTACCTCTCCGGAGAATGTTATTTTTATATATATATATATATATATATATATATATATATATACACACACACACACACACACACACACACACTGTAAGAACTACGGTCAGGGATGTTATATCTGGTAGACACTTAAAGAGGTTCTCTGGGAATTAAGAAAATGAAAAAAATACATAAATATTACATTATTATAAATATATTCTCAAATACCTTTTATTATTAATAATGGCTCGTTTTGTCTGGGAAGCAATTAGGGGAAACAAAATGGCCGCTGTCCCATTAGTTCACACAAAAACCTGTCCTGATCACACATGAGGACTGAGGTAAATAGCTGCCTCATCCTCCTCTCTGCTCTACTTCAGGGATTATTACCCTAAATACAGATGATAAAAACCACCACCCCACCGCCGTCAAAAAAGGGATCCCCAGGGGACAATACCTGTGGGTCCGTAGGAATAGTTCATCGGGAGGGAATTTTTATCATGAATCAGGAAAACTCAGGAAGAGACAGAGAGAGGGGTTATCCTCTAAATATCCTTAGGGACTCCTTCCAGTTTGCAGAGTCAAAAAGAAGAGAGGAGCTCTTAATACCAAGGCAAAGAGACTCTGACGAGAACCTGATACGTCTGATCTCTACCTTTGATTCTGGGAATGGGGAGGTGGTATCCATACTTAAAAGGCACTGGGCAATCTTAACTATGGACCCTGACCTAACACAGGTAATTAGGAACTATCCCCAGGTGACTTACCGTAAAGGAAGAAGCCTACGAGACCGGCTAGTCCATAGCCACTACGAAGGCCCAAAAAGAGAGGGCACGTGGCTAGACCGTAGGCCCCTCGGTGTCTTCAAGTGCGGTTCCTGCAAAGCTTGCAATTTTATTAATCCGTCAAAATCAATAACTTGCTCTGTGACCCAACGATCCTTCGCCATCCGTGACTTCGCAAATTGTAGAACAAAAGGCGTAGTCTACATCTGCCAATGTAGCTGTCCGTTGGACTACATTGGCAAGACTAAGAGGGAATTACGGAGAAGAATCTGTGAGCATTTAAATGACATTAAAAAATCTAAGGATACTCCGGTGGCCTATCACTTTAATAGCTGCCACAAGGGTGATGTGAGTTCGGCTCGTTTCTCGGTCTTGGAGGTAGTTCCCTTTCCCGAGAGAAGAGGTGACTGGGACAGAAGGATTCTCCAAAAAGAGTCCTCCTGGATTTATCGTTTTCAATCCGAGTCCCCCCTTGGTCTCAATGAAAGACTTCATTTTGCATGTTTTATTTAAAATCCTCCTTGTCTGATTTAGTACTTACGATCCTAAGTAATTTTTCCAGTATCGGCGGTATGTGACCCTAGTACTCTGTGCTGATCGGTGCGAAAAGCACCACGCTATAAAGGGGTAAACAAGACTGACTCCCCATATCTTTAAACATGACCTGGTACCTCTAAACTTTATCAATGTAATTGTAGAGGCAGGTCTTTATGTATGTATCCATCCTCCTTAATATCTATAACTAATAGGCATCACCTGTTCAGTGGTGTATTTATGTCATTTGGGAGTTCTGGTTTGGGTTACCTGTGCCCCCTATCTTATTTTAGTGTGTGGCATACAAATGGAAGACCCGATGTGGTTTACAGCAGTTCTGGCATCTGACAATAATGTGCGGACACTCTATTTAAATTACCGTCGGCCTCCCATTCGCCTGGGCAGTGCGGCATCCCTCTGTCACCTTCCGGTGTCGGCATCGAGCCCTATGCGGTTCACGATGCGTTCCACGGCACCGGAAGTGACATAGGCTGGAAGCCCGATGCGTTCCACAGTGCGTTCCGGAGGCCGGAAGTGCATTACCGGCGTCCGGACGCACCGACCTGATGTTATAAATACACTAAACCGGCACCAGCAAGTTAGCTGGGCTTAGAGCAGGCCAGCGGAGGGTGAATTGGCCAGCATCATCATCATGTAAGTGTGCACTAAGGGTCTCTATGTAGAGCTTGCAAATTTATTTTACTGCTTTAGCTGTGACCACCACAGTTATCTTTGATCTAATTTGTCTCCATTTGCATACATCTTCTTGGGTATCTCCTGATGGGCTTTATATATCTTGCAATTTGGTAACCCTACAACCTGCGCTTCCCATATCGAGCGTCTCTAGCTAAGTATCGTTTCTTGTATATCATCGCCTTTGTATCATTGTTGGACTTCGTCCAAATGTCTACCTACCTCCTGATGAGCCTGGTTAGTTACAGGTGAAACGCGTTGAGGTTTGCGTATTAAGATTTGCGTATTGTTTCCTTGAGAAGGTAGGTGGTGATCCTACAACCGGGACCACCTTCCACTCTCTTTGTATCTGTGAAATTTGTGATTGGCTTTTTGAGAGGGCAGGTGGCGACCCCATTTATCTGGACCACCTTCCACTCTCTGTATATCTTTGTTTTAACCGTTATTCTGTATCCAATATTCTTCCCTGGTTAGGGTCGATCTAGGGAATGGACAGTAATAGGTTCGGGGACAGGGAACCCCGCCTTTAGGGTAAGCGTTGTGTCTGCCCTGCCCTCTTCCAGACCTGGTCTTTTTGGCGGTTTCTCGAACCTATAGGTCTATAGACAGTATCGTGTCACCTGTGAATGTTCTGTGTAGGGGTCGCTACTCCCCTGTCAAAGAGTTTAATCTCTTTTAAATGTAGTACACTTTGTTGGTATATACATACCCACTATCACGATTAAAGGTATTTTTAAAAGTCACTAATTCTAAAGCAATGTATGATAAAAACTTTAGCAGAATCTCTTGGGAATTTAGTTAATGAGAAGACATGAAGTTCAGAGAGGACGGACAGGACAGTCTGTGGTAATGGAGATTGTAAACAAGTGCTGCTCCTCATTAGCCACACCCCACCCTCCTCTCGTGGTCTCCTCATCACCTCCATTCCCACAGATTCACCTGTAGTCTGGATCATGATTCCTGACAAGCAGAGCAGAGAGGAGGATGAGGCAGCACTCTGGCTCATTGCGGTGAAGTAACTTGTCCTGCTGTGTGATTAGGACAGGTTTTGTGTGTACTGATAGGACGGCGGCCATTTTATTTCTCCTAATCATTGCTCCCTAGACAAAACAAGCCATTCTAAGTAATGAAAGGTATTTGTGAATATATTTATTATTATAAAATAATATTTAAGTATTTTCATTTTTTTTGTTTTATTCCTGGAGAACCCCTTTAAGATATACTAATTGTAGACCTTTTTCTTCATTTTCTCACAGATTGTAATCGTGACAGAGCATTTAAACTATGGCACCAATAAAGATGTTACGGTGTAAAGCTAATGTCAGATAGAGCTGCTATTTATTACTAGATGACTAAAGCTAAAAGTTGCTATGCAGCGCATACAACTTATCAACAATTTGATAAGGTTCATCTACCTCACATACACTGCACGTAATGAAGTAACTAAAAGATAGAGTATCCTAGACAAAGGGTAAAAGGGTTTATAAAGATTTGCATATTATATAGAGCAGGGTTCAATATTATGCAGATAGGAGTATTATGTAACTAATAGAATACGTAAGGCCAAGTTCTTTAAAGTGAACATGTCAAAATGATTCAATTCTGGTATTATATTTCTACAAGTCTTTTTTTATTTTTCCTTTTTTTAAGCTACCCTTAAAGCATACTATGTGTTGCTTAGCTGAGCTAAAATTGAAACAGACACTTTTACAATATGGCACATAACTGCTATATGTCTCAGATGGGACTACCACTTTATGTTCAAATATTACATGCAGAATGTGACATAATAACATGAAAAGTTATTGCTTCACATATATTAAGGGGGCTAAAAATGTTTTAAAAATAAATATAAAAAAAGAATTAAAAATTCAAATCAAATTTAACCCCTGCTGCTCGCTATAGGTTCAAATGAATGTTCTAAATATCCACCCACACCCACTCACCAGAAAGCCACCCTGCAGGAGACCAAAATAAGCAAGACCAACCATAATAACTCAGTATAACTTTGGGATGGGGGGAATAACCACTCCAATTTACCACCAACTCCAAAATTGGTGGAAAGGAAAACTGGCTTGGTTGCCCCTAGCAACCAATCAGATTCCACCCTTCATTTTTCATAGGAGCTCTGAATAATGTAAGTTGGAATCTGATTGTTTGCTAGAGGCAACTAAGACAGTTTTCCTTTCAACCAGTTTTGATAAATCTCCCGTGGAGATTCTCCCCCGTAGTGCTTTGGAGGATAATAAAACTTCCTCTGATTACTCCTCCTAAACATAGTCCCCTCCCTACAGCCTGATGTTGGCCTTCTTTTAGGCTTTTAGACAGAGTCCTCTACTGTGATGGTTATCAGCAGCAACAACAAAGGTACAGTAGTTAGCACTGCTGCTATGGATTCAAATCCCACTAGGGCAACATCACTGAGGTATACAAGCTCTCCGCCTATTTGTCTGTGTAGGTTTAATTGGGACATTCTAAGTTCTTCCCACACACTGCGGGGGATTTGCCGGAGGATAAGCTTTATTGTCTTTCAATAAGACCAATCTGCAGTTTTTCTGTGTAGAATACAGAATATGTTGTATATCCCATAAGGATTGTTTTCCTCGCATGTAAATGGGGTATAAAGTACCTCATTCACTTGCATTGGATGCAGAATGTTACTGGATTTCATCACATTAGCCAAAACAAAATCCTCAAACATGATTGATATTGCCGTATCCAAAAAGGTCTAAACTAACTCCAAAAGGTAAGGGTGTATGCAAGGATAGGTTTTTGTACTGGGGCACATTATAAGGAGGTATTTTTATACTGGCACACATTATAAGGGGGTATTTTTTTGCACTGGTGCACATTATAAGGGGATATTTGTGTACTGTCACACATTATAAAGGGGGTATTTTAGTACTAGCACACATTGTAAGGGTGTATTTTTGTACTGGCACACCTTGTAAGGGAGTATTTTTGTACTGGCACACCTTGTAAGGGAGTATTTTTGTACTAGTATGGGAACAAAGGGGGCTTGATTACTATTGGGGGCACCGTCAACACTATGTACTCTGGCAGATAATTATTTCTATTATTGGGACTTTGGGGAGCACTATTACCGTGGGAGACACCCTGGCACAGTGTCAGCTTAGCACAATTACTTTTGGAGGAAATTGTTTACAACACTATTAGTGTCAGGGACATTATTTGCTGGGTGCAGTTATGTTTTAAGAAACTGTGTGCAATAATTATTGAAGGGGCAATATCTGAGTTGTATAGTATTTTTAGGGGCACTGTTTCTGCAGTATAGTATTGGGGAGCACAGCTGTGGCGAGATGATGGGGGTTTGATGGAAAAGTAGGAAACTAAGATGTCTGTTTGTCAAACTCTCCAGAGGAAAAAGATTGCTGAAAGAAATCATGGAGGTCTGGACTGAATGGAGAAGATGAGGAAAAAGAATATCTACATCAGAGGACACGTCACTGGATGTAAGAGGTATGTGGGGCTTCATTCTCCTGTATGTTTTGTAGCACTGTATGTAATGTTATCCAAGTATGTCTTTAACAGTAGGGCTGAAAGGAAGGGTTTAGGTTGAGAATTTGGCATGGAGGGGTGCCGTTTCAAAAAGTTGAAAGGCTAGGTGCACCCCTGCCCCCTGCCAGAAAGCACTGAGAGAAGAGGGGCCCAAGCTAAACTCTTGCATCAGGACCCAAGAGCCCTTAACTATGCCCCTCATCATTATTGTTCTATGGTCATAGGTGCTTGAGATATTATGGATCAGCTCCAACTGGATTTTATTGGTTAATGTATATTGTATTAACCCCTAATAAATCACAGTGGCCATATTTGTTTTAAGAGATTTGTGTTTGTCTATTATGTATTGTTTAAAAAAAAAATTATAATATATATATATATATATACACACACCTATATATATATATATATATAGGTGTATGTGTATGTATATATATATATATATATATATACACACACACACTTTTTTTTTTTTTGTAGGTTAATATTTATGTAGTATATAATCCCAAAATATTCTATTCCTGCTTGTAAACTCATCACTGCTTGTATTTAATTACATAGTAAAAAAAAAAAAAAAAACTTTTCCCTCTTAGTCATCTTCAAGTAAATGCCAAAAAGAAAACTCCTTTAATACAAGCCCAGTCCACCTGTCTGTTTTTTGTTAACACTGGCAATAGTGTTTTAATCTGTGAGGTGACTCAGAAGCAATGACTAGTATGTTAAAAATAACACAGTGGAGAGCACCGCCTAATATTTGATAAATAAACTGTCTACGAACAGGTAGATAAAAGAAACGTGCAGTTGCTAAATTTAGTGGAGCTATGCAATGGGTGAAAAAACAAGTGTAGGATTTTGTGTCTTATCCTATCATTATGCCATGCCGATTTACATTGTAAGGCCTTATGCACACGGCCGTTGTTTTGGTCCGCATTCGAGCCGCAGTTTTTGCGGCTCAGATGTGGACCCATTCACTTCAATAGGCCCGCGAAATATGCGGACAGCACTCCGTTGCTCCGTTCCGTGGCCTCGCAAAAAAAAAAATATAACATGTCCTATTCTTCTCCGTTTTGCGGACAAGAATAGGGATTTCTACAATGGGCCGCTTCCGATTTTTGCAGATCCGCGATTTGCGGACCGCAAAAAACGGAACGATCGTGTGCATGTAGCCTAACAGGGAAACATTGAGCTAGATTTACTATTCCTGTCCAATAGACTGTAAATGAAGGGCTTATTTATAAAAGCCAATACAAAGGGCAATGATGGAAAATGATACTGATCACTGCCTGCTCGTCCAGGTGTACTTGTGGCAATCATGCCCTTTGTATGGGGATGAATAATCACAACTGCAATCGTTTCTCCCCATACAGTTTGTCTGTTGTTTACACAGGGTAATGTGCTGCCAACACAGAAGATTTTGCGACTGCTAAATGATCACTTCACCTGACAAACGAGTCATTCGGGTGATCCGCGGCACATTTTACATTTGTTCCGATAATCTGTCTATGTACATGGGCCCTTAGCAGCCTTGCCAACCACAATTTTTCTTTTTTCTAAACAATTTATCCAAGAATCATGGACAGCCAACATTGTTACAGATAAATTGGAAAACCATAATGAATGATAAAGATTATAAGTAAAATAAATATGGAAGGAGGGGACACACCAATCAATACAAGTAATCAGAAGAGTGCAAAAGGGTGGTTAAGAAGTGGTGCAAAACAAGCCTGACCCAAGAGTCACAAGAACCACCTTATATGAATGCACATCCAACAATCACTATCAATAAAAATATATATAAAGTTTATTAGACACACCGACAGACAAACACATAAAAAAAATTGTATACAATATAAACAGCGTGTCAGTGTAAAAATATAGTATCACCGACACATACAGAATCCACTGAACGTCCACTGGATGAGGACATACAATATAACCCAGCTAAACAAAATATGCACCTATAAATAACAAAGATAATGTAAGATAAGGTAAGGCCACTTAATGAATAAAAGCAGACCCCAATGAGATCAAATAGCAAGAGCAAAAACCTGTATGAGCAGCTGGTGCAGTGGATCTGAGTGAATGAGAGATGCCCAACGCGTATCGCCGACGCAGTCCGGCTTCCTCAAGGGTAATGAGCCCAATGTCAGTGTGTCACATATATACAGGAAATGAGATCAATCAATAAAACATAATCCAATTCACCTGTGAAAGATTATAAGTAATACAGGTCTATAGCCAATATACCACAAAAATAATCTAGTCAAATACCACCAGCCTCAAAACAAAAAAAATGGGACGGTTGGCAACCCTGGCCCTTAGAGTCTTTTTTGGGAAAAACGTTTTTGTAACAGTTTCACATACAATTTTCAAAACCAGAAGTGGATTCAAAAGGTAGGGGAAAAAGATGAAAATGGGTTATCCCAGGAAAATGTCAAACAAAGTATTATTGCAATATACACGCCAAAAATGTTTTTAGTTTTCTTATGTACGTTACATTTTTCTCTCAGGTAGCGCCCCCTACTGTTTTTCCTATGGTCAAATTTCTGGTTCACCTTCTCTGAAATCAGTGGTGGACCAGTGATGCTAGTTATGATAATAAAGTGGCCCAGATGCTTTTCTTTCATTTGTCCCTAAATTCATAAAAATATATAGACCTATCTCTCCCTGCACACTGGAGAAGGAAATATGTCTGTTGGGGGGGATCGGGGGGGGGGGGGGAGAGGAGCATAACCTACCGTACTATAGTGCTCTTTATTAGTACTGTCACTGGCGCTGTGTGTGAAGGACTATTTTCAATGAAGGGGTTAACAAGGGCTGACTGCAGTGCCTTCCTGTGAGAGGTAAGTGCTTTACAGAAACGGAAGAGACAAATCCTCGAAATAATCCAGAATACAGAGAAAGAAAATTCTAAGAGAAAATTATACTGGAAAGAAACATTGTTTTGCTTTACTATACTTAAAATATTGGTTTTTATTTACTCCAAATACTTCCTTTTTCCTAATTTGTGGCATGGCTCCTTAATATGCTCAGAACATAGGATGGCCTTCTGTTCCATTCTCCCCCCCCCCCCCCTTTTTTTAACATTTACTTTTCATGTACAGAATAATCCCTTGTAAAAGACGAACAGTAGGAACCTTTCATAAAATAAAAAACTGGCTATGTGCATTAGAATAATGTTGGCCAAACCTGCCGAACAGCCTTCTTGATATCAGAAGGAGATGAAGACCAAGGCAGCTGGACCTTGCCCGATCCTTTTGTTCCCAGGAAGATAAGCTGCTGCTAAAGGTGTATGGCAGAGGCTTATTGCTCTCTCCCCATTCAGAATTCATACACGCTCTGTCCTGCATGCAGTGTATGGCGGGCAAGACTGTCCTAATTAATTGGCAGGAACAGAGAGAAAAATACGAGATCTTTGTGAAATACTGGTTGTCAGTACATGAACCTTGAAATAGCTCCTCAGAAGACAGTTGTGCTGGCTTTAAATAGATATAGCTGTGTACGCCTAACCAAACTGCAAGATATTCTAGTGAAGCTGGAGGGTACAAGAATGTGTTCTATGTTACTCTTATAGAAGAATCTGCAATAATGGGGTTAGCCATGCTATGGGTGTGCTAATGGCTATTTCTTGTATGAAAAGGTTAAAAGGAGCATTTTTGTACTGGCACACATTATAAGGGGCCACTATGCTGGGCACAGTAATTCTTTAGGGCACTGTGTGCCAATAATTATTGAAGGCGAACTATCTGTGTGGTAATAGTATTTTTATAGGGGATTTTCTGTAGTAAAGTATTGGGAAGCACACTGGGCACACCATTAGAGGTAGCAGGATGTGGTATTGAGAAGGTAAGGCGGAGGATGGAACAGTAGGAAACTAAGAGGTCTGTCTGACAAACTCTGTAGAGACAAGAGATGGCTGAAAGAAATCATCATGGCGGTCTGGTCTGAATAGAGAAGATGAGGAAAGATAATGTTTACGTCAGAGGACACATCACTGGATGTATGTGGCACTGTATTACCCTGTATGTTTTTTAGCTCTGTATGTACTTTTTTCCAAGCATGTCTTTAACAGTCGGCCTAGAGGGAAGGGGTTAGGTTAAGAAATTGGCATGAGGGTGGGGGCACCACTTCAGTTTTTGCCTCAGGCAGCGGAAAAGGCTAGATGCACCCCTGCTTGCGTGTTATGAGCATGCTGAGTACTTCCATTAAAGGGGTTACCCAAGTCTTAGGGTCCGTCTCTTAACACCACGCTGATTGGCTGTTTGTAGAGGCAGCCGGTATCCCTTTTATTTTTAATGGGCACAGCGCCCTGGTCTTGGTAGTGGCTGTGCCTGTTATTGCAGCTCGCTACGGCTTCACCTCATTCAGGTGAATGGAACTGGAGCGCAGGGGCTGGCTAGCTGGCAAATTTTAGCCAGGGGGACATGCAAACAGCACTAGCCCATGAGTAGCGGCCCATCTTCAACCTATTTAACTTCTATTTAACAAATCATATAAAGACGGAATGGAAAAACTGGCTTTAAATTGTTAAAAGGAAGTAGCTGGTTGTATTTTCTTGTTGGGATTGCGCACATGATTGAGACCGTAGCAACAGCATGGTCATTAGCGGGACCAGATTTACCAACTGCAAAAAAGTCTTGCATACAGGACTTCTTACTAGTCTATCTTCATCCTTTTGAACTTCTAGAACTTTGGCCAATGTCCATAGACTTCTAGGTAAATCTTCTTCTTTCACTAGCACTATGTCACCAACTTGGACATTTCTTCTGGGTGTTTGCTATTTACTTCTTAGCATAAGATTGGCTAAGTACTCTTTCCTCCATCTATTCCAAAACTGATCTGATAGATATTGAACTCTTCGCCATCTCCTTTTAGCATAGAAATCCTCTTTGGTGAACTTGCCAGGTGGTGGCTGTATGTAATCAGACTTAAGGTGAAGTAGATGGTAGGGAGTTAAAGGGCCCAAACTTATTGGATCGTTGACGTTATCAACTGTAAGTGGACGACTGTTAACAATAGACATTCTACAGGGTCCTAAGTGGAGCATCATCTATTCTTCCGGCGTTCTTTTTCAACACTGAACTTAACACTTTTCTTACAGTTCTGATTTGTCTTTCCCAAACTCCTCCTGTATGGCTTGCATGTGGAGCATTCATATGAAAATCACACTGTTTCTCTAACAAATACTCAGTAATTTTTTATTTATCAATCTCTTTTAGAGCTTTCTTCAATTCATTCTTTGCTCCGACAAAATTAGATCCTTGGTCAGATCTAAGCTCTCTGACAGTACCTCTAATGCCCATGAAACATCTCAAGGCGTTGATGAATGCATCAGTTGACATATCTTCTAACATTTCCAGGTGAATTGCTTAGACATGTAAATATTAGTCCATATCTCTTGTACTCCTTGTGGTTCTGTTTGGTAATGAATGGGCCAAAACAATCCATTCCGCTATAAAGAAATAGTGATGGGTTTACACGATCTGCCGGTAAATCTGTCATTCTTTGTTCTTTGGTAGGTCTACGTGCCTTTCTGCAGACTACACATTTACAGTTGTGTTCAAAATTATTCACTGAAATTGAGTGTTTTGGCCAGTTTGACATTGATTTAATTGTAAACAAGATGACTGAAATGATCAAAATCAAAGAGGCACTTGTAAGTCAGACAAATATAACATAACATTTATAATGAAATAACCACAAATGTCTTTTCTGTGCTCACATCATTATCAGTTTTATTCAACCCCCAAGTGACATTCAATCTTAGTACTTAGTAAAACATCCTTTTCCAGTTATAACAGCTTTTAAACGTGAAGCATAGCTTGACGCAAGTGTCTTGCAGCGATCTACGGGTATCTTCGCCCATTCTTCATGGGCAAAAGCCTCCAGTTCAGTCACATTCTTAGGCTTGCGAGCTGCAACTGCTTTAAGTCCCACCAGAGGTTCACAATCGGATTTAAGTCTGGTGACTGCGATGGCTACTTCAAAATGTTCCAGCCTTTAATCTGCAACCATGCTCTAGTGGACTTGGAGGTATGCTTGGGATCATTGTCCTGTTGAAAGGTCCAACGTCTCCCAAGCCTCAGGTTTGTGACGGACTGAATCACATTTTCATCCAATATCTCCTGGTAATGAAGAGAATTCATGGTACCTTGCACACGCTGAAGCTTCCCTGTACCTGTAGAAGCAAAACAGCCCCAAAGCATGATTGACCCCCCGCCATGCTTCACAGTAGGCAAGGTGTTCTTTTCTTCATAGGCCTTGTTCTTCCTCCTCCAAACATAGCATTGATCCATGGGCCCAAACAGTTCTAATTTTGTTTTATCAGTCCACAGAACACTATCCCCAAACTTTTGTGGTTTGTCCACATGACTTTTGGCATACTGCAGTAGACTTCTTATTCTTTGGAGACAGCAAGGGGGTGCGCCTGGGAGTTCTGGTATGGAGGCCTTAATTACGCAGTGTGCACCTTATTGTCTGAGCTGAAACGTCAGTACCCACATCTGACAAATCTTTTTTCAGTTCCTCAGCAGTCACACGGGGACTTTTCTCCACTTTGCGCTTCAGGTAGCGCACAGCAGTCGAAGTCAGCATCTTCTTTCTGCCATGACCAGGTAGCGTTTCAACAGTGCCCTTTGCCTTGAATTTGCGAATGATGCTTCCTATGGTGTCTCTTGGTATGTTTAACATCTTTGCAATCTTCTTATAACCATTGCCCTTCCTGTGAAGAGAAATCACCTCTTCTCTTGTCTTCCTGGACCATTCTCTTGACTTCAACCATGTTTGTAAACACACCAGTAAATGTCTAGAAGGAGCTGAGTATCACAGTCCTTTTAACCACTTGCCGCCGCGCTAACGCCGAAAGGCGTCATTGCGGCGGCTCTCCCAGGCTACGCTAACGCGCGCGCTCACAGGAACGGAAGGTAAGCGAGTGGATCTCCAGCCTGCCAGCGGCGATCGCTCGCTGGCAGGCTGGAGATGTGATTTTTTTTAACCCCTAACAGGTATATTAGACGCTGTTTTGATAACAGCGTCTAATATACCTGCTACCTGGTCCTCTGGTGGTCCCTTTTGTTAGGATCGACCACCAGAGGACACAGGTAGCTCACTAAAGTAGCACCAAACACCACTACACTACACTACACCCCCCCTGTCACTTATTAACCCTTTATAAACCACTGATCAGCCCATATAGACTCCCTGATCACCCCCCTGTCATTGATCACCCCCCTGTAAGGCTCCATTCAGAGGTCCGTATGATTTTTACGGATCCACGGATACATGGATCGGATCCGCAAAACGCATACGGACGTCTGAATGGAGCCTTACAGGGGAGTGATCAATGACAAGGGGGTGATCACGCATATAGACTTCCTGATCACTTCCCTGTCATTGATCACCCCCCTGTAAGGCTCCATTCAGACGTCCGTATGATTTTTACGGATCCACTGATACATGGATCGGATCCGCAAAACACATGCGGACGTCTGAATGGAGCCTTACAGGGGGGTGATCAATGACAGAGGAGTGATCACCAATATAGACTCCCTGATCACCTCTGTCATTGATCACCCCCCTGTAAGGCTCCATTCAGACGTCCGTATGATTTTTTTTACGGATACATGGATCGGATCCGCAAAACACATACGGACGTCTGAATGGAGCCTTACAGGGGGGGAATCAATGACAGGCGGGTGATCACCCATATACACTCCCTGATCACCCCCTGTCATTGATCACCCCACTGTAAGGCTCCATTCAGATGTCCGTATGTGTTTTACGGATCCACGCATCTATGGATCGGATCCGCAAAACACATACGGACGTCTGAATGGAGCCTTACAGAGGGGTGATCAGTGACAGGGGGGTGATCACCCCATATAGACTTCCTGATCACCCCCCTGTCATTGATCACCCCCCTGTAAGGCTCCATTCAGACGTCTGCATGTGTTTTACGGATCCACGCATCCATGGATCGGATCCGTAAAACGCATACGGACGTCTGAATGGAGCCTTACAGGGGGGTGATCAGGGAGTCTATATGGGATGATCACCCCCGTGTAAGGCTCCATTCAGACGTCTGCATGTGTTTTACGGATTCACGCATCCATAGATCGGATCCGCAAAACGCATACGGACGTCTGAATGGAGCCTTACAGGGGGGTGATCAGTGACAGGGGGGTGATCACCTCATATACACTCCCTGATCACCCCCTGTCATTGATTACCCCCCTGTCATTGATCACCCCCCTGTAAGGCTCCATTCAGACGTCTGCATGTGTTTTACGGATCCACGCATCCATGGATCGGATCCGCAAAACGCATACGGACGTCTGAATGGAGCCCTACAGGGGGGTGATCAATGACAGGGGGGTGATCACCCCCCTGTCATTGATCACCCCCATGTAAGGCTCCATTCAGACGTCCGTATGTGTTTTGCGGTTCCGATCTATGTATCCGTGGATCCGTAAAAAACATATGGACGTCTGAATGGAGCCTTACAGGGGGGTGATCAATGACAGAGGGGAGATCAGTGAAAGGGGGGTTATCACCCCATATACACTCCCTGATCACCCCCCTGTCATTGATCGCCCCCCTGTAAGACTCCATTCAGACATTTTTTTGGCCCAAGTTAGCGGAAATATATATATTTTTTTGTTTGTTTTTTCTTACTAAGTCTCATATTCCACTAACTTGTGTCAAAAAATAAAATCTCACATGAACTCACCATACCCCTCACGAAATCCAAATGCGTAACATTTTTTAGACATTTATATTCCAGACTTCTTCTCACTCTTTAGGGCCCCTAAAAAGCCAGGGCAGTATAAATACCCCACATGTGACCCCATTTCGGAAAGAAGACACCCCAAGGTATTCCGTGAGGGGCATATTGAGTCCATGAAAGATTGAAATTTTTGTCCCAAGTTAGCGGAAAGGGAGACTTTGTGAGAAAAAAAAATAAAAAATAAATTTCCGCTAACTTGTGCCCAAAAAAAAAAAATTCTATGAACTCGCCATGCCCCTCATTGAATACCTTGGGGTGTCTTCTTTCCAAAATGGGGTCACATGTGGGGTATTTATACTGCCCTGGCATTTTAGGGGCCTGAAACCATGAGAAGAAGTCTGGGATCCAAATGTCTAAAAATGCCCCCCTAAAAGGAATTTGGGCCCCTTTGCGCATCTAGGCTGCAAAAAAGTGTCACACATCTGGTATCGCCGTACTCAGGAGAAGTTGGGCAATGTGTTTTGGGGTGTCATTTTACATATACCCATGCTGGGTGAGAGAAATATCTTGGTCAAATGCCAACTTTGTATAAAAAAATGGGAAAAGTTGTCTTTTGCAGAGATATTTCTCTCACCCAGCATGGTTATATGTAAAATGACACCCCAAAACACATTCCCCAACTTCTCCTGAGTACGGCGATACCAGATGTGTGACACTTTTTTGCAGCCAAGGTGGGCAAAGGGGCACACATTCCAAAGAGCACCTTTCGGATTTCACAGGTCATTTTTTACACATTTTGATTGCAAAGTACTTACCACACATTAGGACCCCTAAATTGCCAGGGCAGTATAACTACCCCACAAGTGACCCCATTTTGGAAAGAAGACACCCCAAGGTATTCCGTGAGGGGCATGGCGAGTTCCTATAATTTTTTATTTTTTGTCACAAGTTAGCGGAAAATGATGATTTTTTTTTTTTCTTACAAAGTCTCATATTCCACTAACTTGTGACAAAAAATTAAAATTTCCAGGAACTCGCCATGCCCCTCACGAAATACCTTGGGGTGTCTTCTTTCCAAAATGGGGTCACTTGTGGGGTAGTTATAAAGCCCTGGCAATTTAGGGGCCCTAATGTGTGCAAAGTAGTTTGAAATCAAAATCTGTAAAAAATGCCCTGTGAAATCCTAAATGTGCATTTTGGAATATGTGCCCCTTTGCCCACCTAGGCTGCAAAACAGTGTCACACATCTGGTATCGCCGTACTCAGGAGAAGTTGGGCAATGTGTTTTGGGGTGTCATTTTACATATACCCATGCTGGGTGAGATAAATATCTTGGTCAAATGCCAACTTTGTATAAAAAAAATGGGAAAAGTTGTCTTTTGCCAAGATATTTCTCTCACCCAGCATGGGTATATGTAAAATGACACCCCAAGCAGGCCACATTAGGCCTAGCCATCTTTGTTGCTTTACAACTCTGTTTTATATGTTTTTGTTGTTCAGTTCTAAGGTGCACTTGGAGAATCTATTTCATATATTTGATGGCCCACTACAGCGTAGGCGGCCAGCTATGTTGAGCTACTCTATATATTGTTGGGATAATGTGTAAACTATTGTCGCATAATGCTCGAGGCTTAAACTCCCCAGGTAAACGTAAAATGGCTCTCTCAATATACCATAGGCATAAACCTGATGTCATATGTATACAAGAGACACATTTTACCCCTTCTTCGCATCCCAAATACTTTCACCCTCAATACTCAAGATTTTTCTCCTCCACTTTCTGTACCAAAAGTAGGGGAGTGATTACTTTGCTGCATAATTCATTTCCGTTCCAGGTTACTGACCAGTTTAAAGACCAGGAGGGACGATATGTTATTTTGTTAGGGGAGTATAAAGGGAAAGCTATGTGTTTAATTAATGTATATGCTCCTACTGAAGATCCAATTGCTTTCTTTGGCCACATGCACCAGCTAATAGAAGCACTACGGTATGATGAGATAATCTGGGCAGGGGATTTTAATTTTGTAATGAATCCTTCAATGGACCGAACCTCCCAGCTTAGAACCCCACGATCAGCTGCGTTGGGCCGCCAGATTACGAATGTCATGATGTCTTTTACATTAGCAGATTCCTGGAGGGATTATAATGGTACTCAGAGAGGATATACTTACTATTCTCCCGCCCATCATCTTTATACACGCATTGACATGATTCTGATCTCCTCCTCCCTCTTGCCACAGTTGGCTTACTGCAGGCACCAGGTGATGTCGTGGTCAGACCATGATATGGTTGTAGCAGATGTTACCCCATCTACCCCTACCAGCAGATTGTTTACGTGGAGACTTAATGAGTCACTATTGACCAGACCTGCTATAAGGGATAGGATCCAAGATGAATTGAGACAATTCTTTTTAGATAATTCTGACCCCGACGTAGACCCCGTACTAACATGGCTTTCCCACAAGGCCTTTATAAGGGGTCAATTCATTAAGGAAGCTTCGCGTCTGAAAAAGGAAAGGCAGGCGACGTTGTTGAGTCTTGAGTCCAAGCTTAGCAGATTGGTAAGAGCACACCAGAGGGTGCCCTCGTTATATTTAATTAGAGAAATTAAAAGTACCAAGCTCCAAATAAACATGATCCTCACGGATCGAACAGAGAAGGCACTAAGATGGACTGAATCCTACTACTATAGGTTCGCCAACAAACCTGACAAAATGCTGGCCCGACAACTTAAGGCAAAGCAAACCATTAATCAGGTATTTCAGATTCGGTCACAGGCTGGCCAAATATCCTCCAACCCCGAGACCATCTATCAGACCTTCCATGCATTTTACCAAAAATTGTATGCTAAACCTAGCGGTATCCAGAACCAGAATCTTAGTGACTTCCTAGCCTCTGTTGGCTTGCCACGGGTCTCTCCGGAGGCGGTGGGAAACCTAAACAGACCGGTAGTTAATGAAGAAGTAGAATTCTACATCAAATTGTTGAAACTAGGTAAAGCCCCAGGACCGGATGGGCTATCTGCCCTTTATTATAAAAAAATTCACTCCCATCCTAACGCCGCATATCACCAAATATTGCAACCATGTAATGCAAGGTAATACTCCGCACCCTGATTTTTTGGCTGCTAACATAACGGTAATCCCAAAACCCAAAAAAGATCACTTATCTCCCTCCAACTATAGACCAATTTCCTTGCTGAACTTGGACACTAAGATTCTCACGTCTATACTTGCTCGGAGACTCAATTGTCTACTCCCAAATATTATTGGTAGAGATCAGGTAGGGTTTATCCCAGGTAGGGAAGCCCCTGATAATATTCGCAAAATCCTCAACCTGATTCAAGTGGCAAACAAAGGTAATACACCATTAGCTGTTTTGGCCCTTGATATAGAGAAGGCCTTTGATTCTGTCACGTGGGATTACTTGCACTCAGTTCTCCGGTCTATGGGTATTGAGGGCCCATTTGTACAAGCGGTTAGGGCTTTATATTCGAATCCAGTAGCATATCTTAAACTCCCGTCCCTAAATCCTGCCCCGATCCAGATTCTTAGAGGTACACGCCAGGGGTGTCCCTTATCTCCAGCACTTTTTGCCCTGGCTATGGAACCCCTAGCCATATCCATTAGAGAAGACCAGAATGTGACGGGTGTTAAGGTTGCAGATAAGGAATACAAACTGAGCCTATTCGCCGACGACCTCCTCCTTTCTATAACTAACCCCCTTGTCTCCCTACCAAACCTACTACGAATTTTAGACAACTTCTCTAGGGCCTCCGGACAAATCATCAAAAATCCGAACTTATGTTATGCAATACTCCGTACCCCCTAAAATCAACTCTCTTAAAAAACTTTCAGTTCCACTACCAACCGAGTCATATACCATATTTAGGCACAATTGTTCCCACTCTTCCGCACCTAATGTATAAAATGAACTATGTCCCTATGTACCGGGCTATTAGAGCAGACCTTAAGACTTGGAGCACATTGCCGATATCCTGGATAGGCAGGATACATATAGTCCGGATGGTGGTTTTATCTAGGCTTTTATATTTATTCCGGTCAATACCGTTACCGGTCCCGAGTGGGGATCTCCACGACTTACAGAGAGATGTGCTGAAATTCATATGGGGTAACAAGCGTGCCCGTATAGCTCGGGCTACAATGTGTCGGCACAAAACACAGGGAGGCCTTTCAGTTCCCGATTTTTTAAAATACTACAGAGCCGCTAGATTGGCCCAGCTCTTTCTGACACATACAAAACCTGAAACTCATCCAATATGGGTCTCGATGGAACAGTCGCTCTTCTCTCCTTGGTCGTGGAGGGCTCTACTCTGGTCTGCACTTCCCATTCCGAAGAAAGTTCGCTCTAACTCGCCATTATCATATCAGGCCCTCCTATTATGGAGATCAGTCAGATTTAAGTATTCGTTGCAATCTAAACTTTCTCCACTTTTACACCTGATTGGTAATCCTGCCTTTCCCCCAGGACTGAAGTCCTCTAATTTTAAGTGGTGGATTGATAATAACTGCACAAGTCTACACAGATTCTTGGTCAGGGGAAGACTGATTGCCCTGAGTGATTTTAGAGACAAATTTGGTCTCCCTGGTAGTGAATCATTCAGGGCCAATCAGGTCTTTTCATTTCTTCACTCACTACAGATTGCTGACCAGATTTTAGATTTTACCCCCTTTGAGCGATTTGTGAACTTCTCTCTGTATAGGCAGGGATTATTATCTAGACTATACAGCATGCTGGACCTTTCACCCGAAGGAGTTCGACTCCCATATATGTTAGAATGGGATAGAGATACACAGTTAGACTGTTCATTGTCCAAATGGTTCTCTCGCTCCCAGACGCTGACAAAGACTTCGTGGCAGACCACATTAGCGGAGACTTCTGTAAAGATTCTCCATAGAACCCATCTAGTTCCTTATCGATTACATCGTATATATCCGGATGTGTCGCCTCTCTGCTTTAGAGGGTGCACCGAGGATGGTACAGTATACCACATTTGGTGGACATGTCCACTTGTTCAGCAATTCTGGTCCAAAATTGGGAGACTACTCACTACAATTTTGGGATGCCCTTACCAAATTACACCCACCTCCTGCCTCCTAGGAGACAAACCTTCTGAACTACCCTTCGCTAAATTTAAACTGTCACAATACATCCTAATGGCTGCCAGAATTCACGTAGCGTTTAAATGGAAGTCGAGTACGTTAAGCTTCCAGGCAGTCTTAGACAGAGTCAATAGGATCTTACTCTATGAAAGACTCTCAGCAATTAGGGCGGATACTTTCGAGGCTTTTGAGAAGTTATGGGAGCCTTGGACTACCTCGGCCTACTCCGCCAATGTGCAACGTAGTCTAACACTGTGATATTTCATGTGTCTCTAAAGAACTATTTTGGAACAGATTTATGCCATATGTCTACCTGTGTTTTTTATTAGGTTGTTGCCTCTTATATCTCGAGCTGCTGATTGCCGCTAGATTCTCCACTGATGTACGTTTTTGTTGTACTATCTCTATACTTAATGTATGACCATAATACATTTGTTATTCTAAGAGTGATTGCTACTCAAAATGCTTATATGATGACGAATATATATATTCAATAAAGCATTTGAAACATAAAATGACACCCTAAAACACATTCCCCAACTTCTCCTGAGTACGGCGATACCAGATGTGTGTCACTTTTTTGCCGCCTAGGTGGGCAAAGGGGCCCACATTCCAAAGAGCACCTTTCGGATTTCACAGGCCATTTTTTACACATTTTGATTGCAAAGTACTTCTCACACATTTGGGCCCCTAAATTGCCAGGGCAGTATAACTTCCCCACAAGTGACCCCATTTTGGAAAGAAGACACCCCAAGGTATTTAGTGATGGGCATAGTGAGTTCATGGAAGTTTTTATTTTTTGTCACAAGTTAGTGGAATATGAGACTTTGAAAGGAAAAAAAATAAAAAAAAAATAAATCATCATTTTCCGCTAACTTGTGACATAAAATAAAAAGTTCTATGAACTCACTATGCCCATCAGCGAATACCTTTTAGGGTGTCTACTTTCCGAAATGGGGTCATTTGTGGGGGTTTTCTACTGTCTGGGCATTGTAGAACCACAGGAATCATGACAGGTGCTCAGAAAGTCAGAGCTGCTTCAAAAAGCGGAAATTCACATTTTTGTACCATAGTTTGTAAACGCTATAACTTTTACCCAAACCATTTTTTTTTTTTTACCCAAATTTTTTTTTTTATCAAAGACATGTAGAACAATAAATTTAGCGAAAAATGTATATATGGATGTCGTTTTTTTTGCAAAATTTTACAACTGAAAGTGAAAAATGTCATTTTTTTGCAAAAAAATCGTTAAATTTCGATTAATAACAAAAAAAGTAAAAATGTCAGCAGCAATGAAATACCACCAAATGAAAGCTCTATTAGTGAGAAGAAAAGGAGGTAAAATAAATTTGGGTGGTAAGTTGCATGACCGAGCAATAAACCGCTAAAGTTGTGGAGTGCCGATTTGTAAAAAAGGGCCTGGTCACTAGGGGGGTATAAACCTGTGGTCCTTAAGTGGTTAAATCTGCCTAATTGGTGCTTATTATGCTTGATTGCTGCTCCTTGACATCCACAGGTATTTTCAATACTTGATCGAAAACACTTGAATGAACCTCTGTTCTTAAGAGTGGTAGTCTTTAAGGGGTTGAATAATTGTGTCAATGAAGAAATCACAAAAAAAAAAACATTTAATACTGTATTACAAAAACAATTGATGTAATTTTAGTTGCATTTGGGTCTTTAAAAAGTCTTGTCTTGTAAGATTTCATTCTGAACACAATTACAAAATGTACACTAAAGTCCTGACAACCCTTTACAGCATTGGGGGTTGAATAATTTTGAACACAACTGTACTATACTTTGCTATTACTGTGCTTCCTTTCACTATCCAGTAACCACCTTCTCTCAAACAGCTTATGGCAAAGCATTTTCCTTGATGCAAGGATTTCTTGTGGTAGTGATCAATAATCAATCAATCTTGTGAAGGTAGAGTTTTTGGATAGAATTTCTGGATGCTTCACTCTGTTAGGTAACTATGCATTTTCCAGTCTCCCTCCCACCTTCAGTATACCATCTTGCAGAACAAGATTAAGTTTGTACAACGGGTGGTTGTTTGGAAGCCTTTTAGGTTCTTGACTAAGTCTCTTCAACTCTACACTGTAGAATCTCTATTGAATGAGTCATGACTGTTTCTTCAGCTTTCATTCTGTCTTCTACATTCAACAATTCCTTCTTTCTAATTCCCTTTGCCAAACGTTGAATTTGATCTACTACATTTATGACTGTATTCCATTTTGAATATCTGGCTAGTCTTTCAAAGTATGACATCTTGACACTTGGCAGCAGTGCTCAATGTTTGTACAACTTTTACTTCTGGATCACCCATAGATAACTCTGTGTAACCTTTACTGGGCGCGATTTCCTTTTCCCAAAGGAACTCTGGGCCTGTGAACCAATTAGAATTTTACAATTCTGTTACATTCAGGCCTCTTGAAGCATGATCTGCTGGTTTATGCTTTGTGTCAGTGATGCCAATGTTTCAGCTTTGTTATTTCCCAAATTTTCTCAACGCTGTTGGCGACAAACATATGAAATCTTCGCGCTTCATTGTTTATGTATCCTAGGACAACTTGTGAGTCTGTCCAAATTATTCTTCATCTAATTTTAATTCCAATACTTCTCTCAGAAACTTGCTTACTGATGCCGAAACAACAGCTGCTGTCAGTTCAAGTCTTGGTATTGTCTGAATACTGGTAGGTGCAACTCTGGACTTTCCCATAACCAGGGAACAGTGTATCTTTTCTTCTCCTATTACTCTGATGTAGGAGCACTGGCCATAACCATAACTACTGGCATCTGAAAAGGGATGACGTTCAATTTTCTTGTACTTTCTGTAATCATGAGGTACAAAACATTGGGGTATCCGAACCTCTCTCAAGTTTTGCAGGTCTCTTATCCAACTTTCCCACCTTGGCCTCAAATTTTCACGTATGGGCTCATCCCATCCCAACTTCTAGAGTGTGTACGAACTTTATGTTTTCTTGATATGCACTCTTTTCTTTAGAACTTATGTCTGCAAAGTCCGATTCAAGGATCTTGATTACTTTCGCTGGACTTACAGTTGGTAACTCTTGGACAGATATTCGATGACACAATCCGGTCACCTGTCTTGAGTTTGCGATCTGCTGTTTTCCTCCAACAACACCCCATCCTAGATCAGTTTGAACAGCGTAGGGTTCACCCTTTCCTGGTACCAAGGCTTCGGGACAATCATAGCCTATCAACAGTCCAACACCAAACTCCTTCAGTGGGGACATTTCATGAGATATGACAGATAGGTGCTCCCATTCATTGGCTGTTTCACAGGTAGGTATGCAATCTCGATCTAGAGGTATGTCGTCTTTTGTATAAGCTGGAGGTAGATCTAATGTGCAGTTTGAATGAAGTTCTCTAGCTCTCAGTCCTTTGACCGTTTACTAATGTGTCTCTCCCCATCATTGTGGCGAGTTTGAGCTTTACTGGTTCTGTAGCCACTAATTTTTTGCAGATTTCTTGATCAATGAAGGTGACATCACTCTGGGCATCCAGTAGCGCATAGGCTTATACCTTCTTGTTCCCCCTTTTAGGATTTAATATGCACACTGGTACAACCACTGATGTGCCATTGCTTTCTTTCCTTCCTCAGTATCTTTAGGTATTGAGGATTTATCTTTCTTTGGACGTTCTTCATGTAGTGGTGTAGGATGGCATCCTTTGCAAATGCTGCATGTGGCCCTTTTCTTACACTCCTTAGTAACATGGACTTTTTTTTAGCCATCCAAAACACAGTTGGTTAACCAGTCCAAATTTTTTTCTTTTCATCTGGGGACTTCTCCTTCAATTGTTGGCACTTATGTATGGAGTGGTTCTCTCCACAGAACATACACTTGAAGGTAGTCTGAAGATTTGTCGGTTCTGTCTCTCTACTGATCCTAGTAGTGACTTTGGACTAGCTCTCGTAGGTATCTGGACCTTTACCTGCTGTGTTGGTTGCAAAGCTAGTTGCTTTTGCGCGTCTTACATCTCTCACAGGCCTTTCTTCTGAGGATTTTAAGACGCAAGATGCTGTTACTGGATTACATGCTATCTGTGCTTCCTTATTGATGAACTCAGAGAGCTCTTTAAAACTTGGGAAGTCCTTACCTAGATCTAACTGTTCAGTCACATAGCGATTCCATCTAGAAGCTACTTCTTCGGGTTGCTTAGTTAGCATCCTGTGGTTTTCTAGATAATCGTGGGATAAAGGATGACCATATCTTGCATTAAATTTTTCCAAAGCTTGCTTGTAGGCTTCTTCATCTTTTCTATAGAAGTTACCTTCAAGAACTTCCTTGGCTTCTCCATCAACATATCTCTGAAAGTAGAATAACTTGTTAACTGGAGTGAAGCAATGATGCTCAATGATCATTTCAAAACTTGCCTTCCACTCTTTGAACTCCAGTACATCACCTGAAAATACAGTAGGTTCCGGAACGGGAACTCTAGCTAGGACTGTCCTCTGTGGTCTTGCTGGAACAATGGTTGTAACACTCTCCTGAGCATTGCCATGGCATCTAGGAATCGAATCATCCGGTTCTATTTTCTCACTTACTTCTGAATTAGGGGAGTCCTTTTTTTTTATCTTTTCTGGTAGCGATAGGAAAAAGGTATGTGAATTTACCCTCTAACAATGGACTAGGCCCCTCTTTGTTTTTATGAGCAGGGATGGAAGGATAATACCTTATTTCTTCACTACATGCTGGAGATTTCCTTCCATTCTCCTGGGCATATACAGAAATGTAGGAGTCTGTTTCTTCACTTAGTACAGATTTGAACCTATGACTACTCTGACTCATATCCTCCTCATGTACTCCGAGTCTGGCTTCTATGATCTTAACTTCTTTCTGCCTTTCAAGACTTTTCATCTGTTGGCACTGTGCCTCAATTTCAGCTTCCATTTTTTGGCTCTGTGCCTCAATTTCAGCTTCCAGCTCATGGCATTGTGCATCTATACATTGGCACTGTGCCTCGATGGCAGCTTCCATCTCAATTTCAGCTTTTTTGACAGCAAGTTGTTCAGCTAATTCCTTTCTTTTGGCTGAAGTATTTGAGGACTCTGATATATGGGTGGCACTTCTGCTAGCGAAGAAAGTCACACTTGAGATTGTGGTTCCGCCTAAGGACCTAGCATAGTCTCTCATAAAAAGCTCATTCATTCTACTAACTTCATCATAGTTTTCTGCAGATGATAGTTCTCTCTTGAGCTTCAATACATCTCTAGTGACCGCAGTACATGTGTCCATGTTCCTTACAATGTCCTGGGAAGGTACCATAAGCGACCGCAGGTTGACATTTCTTGCCATAAGCTATAATTCAGATTCGTCTACCGTTTCTCTACCATATCACTCAAGTTCCCTTTTATACTTTATTGTTTTAACTTTCCACGAATGCCTTTAATGTACAATTTCCACTTCTCATACATTCTGGCAAACTTTTTTCCTTTTAATGCTGCTTCTTGCTCCAAATTTTCCAGTATCTTTGGGGTTGGTTTTCTGTCACGTGATGAACGTCTTAGTTAATCTGTTTGGGCTATATTTGTTTGAGGCAAGACTAATGCTGCATCAGACTCTTCTACCTCAGACAGGTTCCCTTGCACTTCCCCCTCTACTCAATCTATCTTTGTATCCTCTCTATAACAAGGGCATGGTAATACTAGGTTCAGACATTTTACTTTAAAAGCTATAACAAGCAATACAAATATTAAGAGTCCTTTAAATTTAAATGCAATACTAACAAATGCAGAAATAAATTACTTTCACTTTAAATGCAATAGAGTTCGTGTAATACAAACTGTCCTTTGTTTTTATTTAAAAGTCTCTTATTTCTGAACACACACAAAAAAAAGTCTCGTTATGCCAAAGCCTATATGCAATGATAAGTAATAAAAGGAAAGCTCTGACCTTATTCTGAAGAGCAGGATACTGCAATCTGAAGGTTGCTGGAACAAATGTCTTAAAGGACACTTGTCTTTTCTTGATGTGATGCGATGCTCTGCACTGACTTGCGATGCTTTGTGATAACTTGCGATGTGCTGGCTTGGATACGCTGCTGCAGGCTTTGGGCTTAGTGGCGGGAATCTAGCTGACTGCAGTACGTGGTCTCTCCGTGGATAGCAGTGCAAGAATTCTAGCTCTGGACTTTGGCCTCCCACCATGCGTCCCTTTCTCTCTCTAGGGATCGCAGGAGGGTCGGCGCTCGTTGACTATTTTGCCTTTGCCGTTATGCCACTTTAAGAGTCAGCTGCAGTTCGACTAATGCCACAGCGCATATCTTTTTTCCCATAAAACTCAGTTCTCAGTGGAGTGAATGTCTCTTCAGCTCCTGTCTCTGGTGAATTATGATTCTAGCAGCAGCAACTGGGGTAGATCCCAGACAGGCTGTGTGTGAGGCTGGCTGTGATTGGTCTAGACTTCTGCCCAGTAACAACAGATTAACACTATGCTTTCTGTTGTTTCCACTGTGTCACTGAGTTTACTTTACATTACAAAACAAATCTTAAAGACAGATCATCTTTTTCTGCTTCTGTGAACACAATATATATAACAGTTATATGACATCCAAAACATGGTGTCACAGTAAATAACTCTGCTTTTGTCTCTAACACATAAACATAGGAACTGTATTAAGGTTATTAGCAGGTTTAGCTGCATACACATAAGCTATACTAGCAACCTAGGGCAGGTCTTAGCTGGCCAGCTACAATCGGTAATGTAATATATTCGCGATTAGAATATTCGCACTCAAAACTACTCTGCATATTTGCCGGATTGTGGCCAGTTCACCACCGGACCCCATTATAGTTAATGTGGCTGGATGGCATTCTGGCAGCATCCGGCAATGCTGAATCCAGCAGGCTGTTTCCTGCTGGAACAGTAAGAAATGGCCAGAGGAAGAGAAGGCGCTCATAGGGTGAGTATGTAGGCAATTTAGAGGCAAAACAGTGTCCTCTAAATTAAGGTGAGTAAATTCTGCTCACCTGCTTGGGTTGCGCCGGATAGGGTGCAACCACAATGAAGGCACACTGGGAAAATAGCAAGTGACTGGTTGGTGCCGCCTACTGTGTCCAAGACAACACCTTAGGCGTGGCCAAGCGGCCGTTCAGGTGGACACTGGAACTAGTAATAGGGCTCCTCTGGACTTTAGTGGTCTAGTGAGCGTGTGGACACAAGGTGCATATCACAACCGGATGTTTAGGTACAATCAGATTTATTGTAGGATAATGGGCTTCGGGGTTCAAAGGACCCCTTTTTCAAGTCTGAAGCGCTGCAGCAGGAGAATAAGCTGGAGCGCTGCCGTCTGGTCCCTGCACGTGGTGCGTACGATCGGCGGTATGGCCACACAGTTGAACAGGCAAGAACTCAGAAACAGGTAATGACCAATCTGAAGTTGTAGAGCTACTGTATACTGTGTTTTTAGGCACTGACAAACAGTGAAGGTGGACAGGGAGTGCATTGTGCAGTACCTGAATATAGTGTATACTGAACCAGTTATATGTGTGTTTACTTACAGTTCCACTAATTGCAAACTACAAATTTCACAATCCAAATTAAAATTCCATATTGCAATCCAAATTGCATACAACTATACCAGATCATACTCAACCAATTTGCTAATAGTTACTGCTAACTGCATACTGCAAATTGCGACCAAATTCAGCAAGTAGAACTATTAGTTATCCTCAGATAAACCTCTCAGAGAGATCATAAAGTGCTTAAATAACTTAAAGTGAGAGTACAGATACTCAAGAGAGAAATATATCCACCATTTTATGTTGAATGAAAAGATTGAACAGTTGAACCACCATCTTATGCATACCGCCATTTTATGAATCTTTATGCAACACATGTTTTGTACATGGACTATCTGCTGTGGAGGCGCAGTGTTATATGAAGAAAAGTTGAAGTTAATAAAGAAGTTATTTCAAGCATTTGGTGTGCTTTTTAAACCTACTGTTTTCATAGAACGGCGCTAAAGAAATTACAGAGTAATAGACAGTCTGGTCAGACTAAAAGTCAGAGATATCAAAATTCTTCTAATACAGCAGCGCAAAAGGCACTTCATAGTGCTGCATCTGCCACAATTATTGCTAATGCTCTTCGCCTCTCTGTAATCTTTTTACTACAAAATCTGTGAGATAAAGTTGTCACCGTGATTTTGTTTTAAAAAGGTCACAGAGAGGCGAAGCGCATTATCAATAATGTTAATGCTCTGTGTCGCTGCTGTCTGGAACGGGGCTTGACACTCTTTCACGCAGCGGATTCCACGCACTGCATCCGCTCGTGTGAAAGAGCCCTTTTACAGTTGAGCATTACGCAGGTTAACCACTGTAATATACTTAAATCTCCATTTTTTTTGTGTTTTTTATGCATCTTAACATTATTGCTTTAGCGCAGGGATGGCCAACCTGCGGCTCTCCAGCTGTTGCAAAACTACAACTCCCATCATGCCCAGGCTGCCTACAGCTATCAGCCTACAGAAGGGCATGGTGGAAATTGTAGTTTTACAACAGCTGGAGAGCCGCAGGTTGGACATCCGTGCTTTAGCGGCTGCTGCTTGGCCTTGAGAGTACTGCTGCAATGCTTGTGGTTAACTTGTCTTTCAACATTGTTCATCACAGTTCCATTCGCCATTTAAAAGGGTATCTGTCAGCGGATTTGTACCTATGGAACTGTCTGACCTGCTGCAGCTGAAGGCATGTGTCAAAGTGCAGAGGGTGCGGCGGTTGCAGAGAGAGCATAACCTCTCGGTGTAACGGCAACGCCTCCGATGCTCCTAGATGTCCATTTGCATATATTAAAACTTTATTCTTCTCAGCAATGCGGGCACATATGAACATGGGACCAACACAGATGCCTTCAGCTGCCAAGTGCACATGTAACAGGTCAGCCAGTTTCATAGGTACAAATCTGCTGACAGATGCCCTTTAATGCGCCATGCTGCCAACCTGTGTGCTTGTGGTTAAACACTTTTTTCTTTCTAGAAATAGGACCTTGTTTATATTCACAGGCCTAGATCTAAAATGATTATTAGAATCTATCAAAGGCCAATAAAGAAATCTTGCTGTTGAATTAGCTAGATTGCTGTATTGACCTTTGATGGACTTGAACATAGTAATGCACCCCTACGCCGCTTTTGCTCCAAAATAAATAGGCTTCATCTTGGTAATCTTTCTGGGTACCGCTTACTTTTTTTTTTACTTCTTTGGTCACCAAGCTTTTTGTACATATCCTGTGTGTACTACAGAATGAGTAAACATTGCTAAGTGGGACTGTTCCATACCAGCAGACCAAGATTCTGCTAAGGACTACATCCCGCACTGGAAACCTGTAGTATTGCATTGGTAGTATAAGAAAAAGAGAAAGTAAGTGCAGAGAGCGGCAAGACAGGTGTTGTGCCCCTATTTTCTCAAAGCTAAAGCTAGAAAGAGAAGTATAAAGGCCGTTTCACACAAGCGGATGCCGTGCGTGACATCCACTGTGTGAATGACAGCCAAGACCCAATGCGGACAGCAGAAGCACGGAGCAATAACATGACTGATAATGCTCCGTGCCGCTCTGTGATCTCTATACTACGAAATGCTCGGTGCTTCTGCTGTCCGCTTCGGGTCTTGGCTGTCATTCACGGCATCCGCTCGTGTGAAACAGCCCTAAGAAAGATTGCTCCAGAGAAGGAACAGCCTGGGAAATTGAAAGACCTGTGGACATTGCAATCTGTGTAGGAGCTACCAGTCCATGCATGCCGAGACCTGTAAATACTGCATTTGAACTTAAAAGGAACCTGTCACCGGGATTTTGGGTATAGAGCTGAGGAAATGGGCTGCTAGATGGCCGCTAGCACATCCGCAATACCCAGTCCCCATAGCTCTGTGTGCTTTTATTGTGTAAAAATAAAATAAAAAAATTGATACATATGCAAATTAACCTGAGATGAGTCCTGTATGTGAGATGAGTCAGGGACAGGACTCATCTCAGGTTAATTTGAATATGTAGCTAATCGTTTTTTTTACACAACAAAAGCACACAGAGCTATAGGGACTGGGTATTGCGGATGTGCTTGCAACCATCTAGCAGCCCGTGTCCTCAGCTCTATACACAAAATCCCGGAGACGGGTTCCCTTTAAGGACTGTTCATCTATTAATCTGGACTCATCATTGCCTTGCACCTCAGAATTCATTCCCACCAAGAGCAACCCCAAAGTAACCCATCCCACCACTGCACAGCCCCAAGGAATGCAAGAGTGAGGACCGCGACCTCCATCATTGCCACCGACATTCCTATCCTCCACTTCTCTTCCCCCCCCTCTGGGCCCAGGGCATACATTGGTGTCATGAACCGGATAGCTCTTTTGTGCCTACTTGTGAACTGCTTATGTGTGTGGCTAAAAAGAGACTTTATTGTGCTGAGGCCAGAATATTGTTACAGGCATTGTAAATCACTTTGCTTGTTGTCATTGAATGGACTGTATTTGTGTTGCTGCTGACAAGACCATGGGGGGGGTTAACTACAGAAATTATTGCTGTGCCCACACTGCTGAGAACCACCCCCTTAACAGTGGTAAACTAAAAAGGTGCTATCCCTCATTCACACGTCCATGTCCGGGACGTAATTCATGATTAGATGGTCAGTGATTCATCCATGAAGATGTCTGAAGGCTCCATGTTTGGTCTTTGTCAATTTTTTTGCTCTCCGTGTCTCATGGACACTGTACAGCTCAAAATTTATTTTTATTGCATCCCCTCCTAATGGTCTGGGAAACATCGATGGCATCAGTGTCCCATCAATGTTTTTCATTGATCCATAGACTATAATGGGCGTGATGGATCGGTGAGCACGGACAAAATAGAGCAGGCATTTGTGCTGAAACCACGGACCCTGCTAAAACACATGTAAATACACACATTAAAATGAATGGGTACATGTGGAGAACACATACAGTACACATCCGTGAATCACTGATGTGTGAATGAGGTTTTATGCTGCCAAGCATGGAGAACCAAGCCACCACCCTGAGCAAGTTATGACAAGTCAGTATGGTCTAGTCAGGCTAAGCGAGAAGAAGCAGTTGCAGAAGTGAGATCTGCTGTAAAGAACCATCATCCTTTTATGCCATTCAACTACCATATAAAAACAAGTACTGAATTTATAGATTGTGTGAGACCAAAGAAGTGTTGGTGCAAAGGCAGCAAGTGTAATTTCTTAGGTCTTCTGGCTAGTGGAAAGGCTACATCACCTCAGGCGCCCACCACGTTTTTACCATGGATCAGCTACACCGTGATGTGGGAACCGTAGTACATTTTGGGACATTATGCACCCCTCTGGTTGATTTAGAAAAAAGTAGACTGGATCCGATAGAAAGAAAGTCAGTAATCTCACTGGCAGTTATCCAATGTTCAGCTTTGGAAGTATTGTGCATGTATCTTGGGACTGAACTAAATACTATCATACTATCATTAAACTACCACAGTAAAGGAACTGCTTGCTATTTAACGGGGCTCATTATTGCCTTGCATTCATCACATTCTCTGCCCCACATGAAGGCGTCCTGCCTTGCGCCTCTAAACCTCACATCATTAAGGGCACCCTACTTAACACCAGGTAGAAGCCCCAGGACTCAGAGTGCCCAGAGGGGGGAAAAAAAGGGTGCGCCCTCTATTCACTGCACGGCCCAGGTGAGTACCACCACTGTGAACTATGATTACTACTACAACCATCATGTCCACTACCACTTCTCCGATCCGGGTTGCTGCACTAGGATACTGCATGCATGTGTTCTAAGTGTCTATACCATGTATATAACATCATAGCTTTGAAATTCTTATGTTGGAGACTCAGGAGTTTGTTTTTTTTACGCTTTCTTCATAGCTTCCAATTAAAACACAATACACAAATTATCTTTTTTAACATCTGTTTTAATTTGCTGAAAATATCTGGACCCAAATGGAGAAAATAAGCATACCAAAAAGACAATGCTGATCTCTGAAAGGCTCCCTTCTTATATTGTACATCCATCATCTTTTTTTCAGTGTATGGCCCCTTTTACATTACAAATGGGAGATATGTTCTACCATCTTTTTACGTTAAGAGGATTGAAATGCAACTCAGGAGAAGGGAAACATTCCCTAAGGAAATATTACACTCCTCCTTTTGTAAAAAGGGCCTAAGGGCCAATTCACACAACCATGATCAGTCTGGGAAACACAGCCCGTGGTGTCAGCCCCATCTGCCAGACTGACCTAGACTCCCTAACACAAAGTGACTGCTTCATAGAGCTTTATGGTGCAGCGAGTTGCTATTTGATCGCAGGTCTAATGTACTGTACTCACATTATCTCAGTACAGTACATTAGACCCACGATTAGATAGCAACTGACTGCACCATAAATCTCTATGATGCAGTCAGTTCTGGTCAGGGGAACGATGGTGGGTCCAAGAGTTGTGGCCGACACATGGACTGCGTTTCCTGGAAGGAGCATGGTCGTGTGAATCAGCCCCTAAGATCCATTATTTCTCTCCAGTAGCAAAAGGAGAGAACCTTGCTTAGCAATTCACTCTCCAATTCCAAACTACCGCAGAGGAAAGTGCATTTTTTGCAGGGAGAAGGCTAATGGAAACACTTAAGGAATACAAACTGAAAAACATTTCTTTGTTTTGATGCAAGTATTAAGACTTAGATTAAAATGCAATAAAGTTGCCACTACCGATGCAAATTTGTCAGGGGAAAAAAAAAAAAAAAAAGTAAGTCATCAGAAAGCAATACAAGAATAAATAAAGTTAAGTTAAAAAATGATGGAAAAAAAATGTTGGGTTGAGTTGTTTTGCTCCCGGCATGTTTATAGTTTCATTGCCAATTAGTTTGAAGACTTTTCTTTTTCTATCCCTTAAAAAAAATATCCACGTCATGTCTCAAGGTCGTGTGGGCGTGCGCAGCTATACATACAAACACGCACACATTCTTGTTTACACACGGAAACTTGTTTGCACTGGATTATTGGCCAAGACCAAAGACTGTGCAAATGAAATGACTCATGTTTCTATAGAACCCCTCCAGCTATAATTCTTGGACTAATTATATTCTCCCACCTCTTTCAGTTTTTAGTGCCATCAAGTTTATTTTAGTTACAACCCTTAACCCGTGTCTTCGTTTTTCACCTTTGACTTTGGATGTACACTGGGGTATTACATGGTAGCTACAGTATTTTCAAGTAGAAAGGGAAGTTTCAACCAAGGCACAAGGAAGTAAATTCAAGTCACTGTTATCCACCAAGGATTCATAACCTTTGTGGTATACAGAGAATAAGGATATACAAGGTATGAGCCTGCACAATTCAATATGCAATCAAATACAGTATGTTGCTTGTATGGTAAGCTCACGATAAGGCAGCAGCTTGTAAAGGGATTAACCTGAACTAAGCAGCACATTGCGTGCCCGGACTCTCAGTGCAAACATTGAAGGATGTCACCGTTGTTGCCACTTTTATATTCTTTTTAAATACTACACTCCTTGATTCTATCGTAATGTCATCACACAGTTTGACATTCTTAGGTGGTGTTTTAGGCAACATCGAGAGTCCCAAGCAAGGCCTCTGTGACCGCTCCTCCTTTGTCTTCAGAAGACTCTTTATGGTAGCAAGTATACACAGTAGGCACCTTAGCTCAACTCTCGACCAATGAGCACCGCAGTCCTGTAAACCTGCATTGCTTCTTCTTCCGCCACACCTAAAGACAGACAGCTCTCTGCCACCCGTGCCCGATAGCATCCCATATCCCAGAGCCTGGGACCATCATTTTCATTGTCCTCATCTGTGTCTAATTTCAGAAGATCTTCTGCGGAGATACTAACCCTCATAGATCTATTTTTTCCTCTTGGACGCTCTCTGTACCGAGTGGGAAAGTCTAGTAACTCAAAAGACTCAGTGGAAAGAATGCTTTCTTGGCTAACAGTGGACTGTACTTTCTCACGAGCCAGCGTGCCAACAGGTAACTTTTCATTCCTTAAAGAACAGTCTACAGCATCAAAAGACAACTCTGGTGCTGCTCCAGCAGAAGAGAACTTTCCATTGCGCTTGAGAATTCCTTTCCTAACCACACTGGTGGCTGCCTCTTGTCCATTTGTACCCGTATTCAAAGCTTCCATACTTGTTGGCACAGTAAATACAGGAGAATCATCATCCTCTCCCATCGGTGAACCCTCACTGTGCTCAGGAGAGGAGTAATAGCCAGACTCTCTCTGCTGAGGCTTCTTTAAAATGCCTTTTTTAGGAGCAGGTGGCACAGTATGAGGCTTTTCCTGAGAGTCCTGAGGTGTTATTACCCGACTCATATTTTCCCTCTTAGATCGCTTCAGTGAACGTTGGCGGGTTACTGTTGCCCCTGGAAGATGTTGCCGTAAAAACGAGCGCATCTTCGCACTATTATCCCACAAAGGACGGGAGGATTTCCGAAGCCATCCACCAACAATTGAGAATGGGGTGTCTTTGGTCGATTCTGGTTCACAAAGTGAGTGCTCATATCCCCAATTCACCCACCAGTGAGAGGCCACATCAGTCAGGGTGGCCCTCCTCTCAGGGTTTACCATTAGAAGCCATCGAATAAGTCCGCATGCATCTGGAAACAGAAAGGCAGGTTATTAGTGGGAAACAAGAGAAGGTAAAGAACAGAAAAGAAACACCTAGAATACAAATACAACATTATTTGCAGATCACACCAACTGGAATATAAACTCATTGCATAAGCGCAAACAAGTGAATGTCTGGGAGACGTTACTCACTTACCTGAGGGGTGGCTTGGCTCTTTGTAGGCACCGCAGCTGATTTGGGTCACTAACTTTTTGTAATCCTGCCCATCAAAGGGCATGCAACCATGGACCAGAATGTAGAGCAGAACTCCTAGGGACCAGCTATCGACCTAGAAAATAGGAAAAATGTTATTAATGTACTTACAGGCAAACACTGACAGCTCTCAGTAGAGTATACAGGTCTTAGGCTGAATTCATATCTGTTTGGAATTCTGTTTTTCCTGGTCTATAAGACCGAGAAAACAGAATTCAAGCTGTGAGGGATCTGTCACTAGTACACCAACAGAGCCCAATGGATCAGTTGGGTTCTGTCATTTTACAAAAAAATAAATAAAAAAATAGCGCTGTTATGCTTCAAATACAGCCACCAACACAGATATGAACAAAGCCTTAAAAGGGACAATAAACCCTGAAAAAAAGAAATTAATTTAGCCCATAGTGCACACACAGCTATGTCTACAGGGTGATGCCCAAACTGCTGCAATAAGCAGTTTAGGAGAGATCTTGCAGACAAAGAACTTTCTCCTTCCCCCGATCCTCTCCACTGTCGGTTAGGTGCACATGCATGACCTCACACACTCTACCGGAAGTTCGGGAGAGGGGTAGGGCTTGTGTTACTGCACACTAAAATGCCCCAGCTGCTCTCTGGTTGACTCCATACATGGAACCAGCATTATGATGATAAGGAAGGGGGTTTCCCCTAAGCATCCTGACAGTGCTTAATCTGGCACCTATCAGGTCCTATTATCAGTATCTGGGATTACTGGATGATCATAGAAAAGCATAGGCAGTTTAATAGCCCTAATTAAGCAATTAAAAAAAAAAAATAACTATGCATATTTACGTCTGTAGGTAGCCGCTCTATGCACTAACGAATTTCATCTGAACAATGGAAGTACAGATTTATGAATGATAGGAGTCGTTGGAATGGACAACCCTACTAATTAAAAGGAATGCCCATATACATTTGGCAAGTACTGCTACATAAAATGGTATTTCATAAGACCAGGAGTGCAAGACTGAGCAGGCGTAACCACTTAGGAGGCTCCTCTGATTAAAAAACAGGTACAGTAGCAGACTGTGTAGACATTAGAGCTGCTTCAAGAATAAAAGTAAAAAAGTCTGTTTCTATAGTATGATCACCCATAATTCAGAATATGATAATTAAGCAGCTATCAAGTCCCTCTGATGATGGCTCTGGTTAGCACTGTTGATTTGCAGCACTAGTCCCCTCTGATCATGTCTGTTCAGAGAAATGATTCTGTGTGAGGCTGCACAACCCCCTTACACATAATACATGTCCATTTTACAAGGCCAAAGAACACTCCAATTACTGGGAACAAAATGTTCGTACAAACACTTTTTTCTGATCACTGGCCCGTGTAAATGTGCTGCCGATTTCCAACCAAACTTTGATGGCCGAGCAATCGGCAACAAAAAAATCCTTGTTTGACGGCAACGCATCTTCTTGTGAACAGGGATGTGCTACCAACAAACAATAAACGTTTATGGGAGGAATGAATAATCATAGTAACAGTCACTCAACCCCATGCAGAGGGGATGATTGATGCAGGTAATCAATGGTTCGGAATGAACTTTAATTGTTCCCGATCACTGCCTACTCTGATCCCATGTAAAAGGTCTCTGAAAAAATGAACCCAGCATGTCTATAATTGTCCATCACAAATACATACATACTAGGGCCAATATCATAGGCAGCCAATGAACCAAGTTGTTTTGGAGCGTTAAAGTAAAGTATACCAGAGTACCTGGAGAAAATAAATGCAAAGACGGGGAGAACAGCCAAACTCTCTATAGGCATGGACCTTGTTTAGACCTGAACTCAATAGTACTAGTCTCCCAGTAGACTACGGGGCACATTTATTAAGACTGGTGTTTTAGACGCCGGCCTTAATAAGGCCCTGTACTGGTGGTATATCGCCGAAATCATGTAGAGGCGCCGACCGATTCTAAATACTGTCTTACATTTAGACCATTTTATAAACCAGGCATAGAAAATGATGAATGAGGGGGGCCTGCCAGGAAATAGTCGCAGATTCTGCCGCAACATAATCTGCGCCAGATATATGCCACAAATGTTTGCAAATGACTACCTTATATAGGCCATACCGTTTTGGAAAAAACATTAAATGGTCCTCAAGTCATCAAAATGTGACTGGTGGAGTAACAATTAGGGATGAGCGAATCGACTTCGGATGAAACATCAGAAGTCGATTAGCATAAAACTCAGTTCCAATACTGTACGGAGCGAGCGCTCGGTACAGTATTAGAACGTATTGGCTTTGATGAGCCGAAATTATTACTTTGCGAAGTCTCGTGAGACTTTGCATAATAACTTCATAAATTGATTTTTACTGTAAAAAAACATTTCCCGAACTCTGGTTCGGTTCCAAGTGGTACTTTGGAACCAAACCCGGGTTTAGGAAATTTATATATTTTTTTACAGTAGAAATCAAATTTATGAAGTTATTACGCTTAGTCTCTCGAAGTAATAACTTCGGCTCATCGGAACCAATACATTCTAATACTGTACCGAGTGCTCGCTCTGTACAGTATTGAAACAAACTTTTATGCAAATCGACTCCTGATGTTTCATCCGAAGTGGATTCGCTCATCTCTAGTTACGATTTCCATCACCCCTGCCAATCAGCTGTTTGAAGGTGCCTGGCCTGTGACGTCACTCCCATCGGTCACATGACCATCCTTCAACCAAGTCCCTTTCAGATGACTGGAACGGAGCAGCAATACCACACACAACTACTATATAATGTATGGCACTGTGCTTGGTATACTACAGCCGACTGGCAGGGGTGCAGGGAGACAGACACCCACAATCACATCACCAATATTTAAGACCACCATGTATTTATACGTCACAAAGAGAAACACAATGTATTCTCACCTCTGGTCCGATATATGGCCTGCCATTGACTATTTCTGGAGATGCATACAGCGGACTGCCACAGTAGGTCTGAAGATGGCTGTCTGAGTGGTAAATGTTGGAAAGGCCAAAATCTGCAATCTAAAGTGAAACAATGTTTTATTAGACTAGTCAGAGGCACAGACTTAGGGATTAAATGAGGGAGAAAGAAAAGGTTAAAGGACGCTATCGTGCAGGCACATACTAGGAGGAGGCGATCATACAGGATCCTGTATGTAAATGAATGAGGAACATTCTTTCTCGCTCCCCTCCCTCCTGTTTGCATAGATATACTGGACTACTGCCAGCACGGCACTCATGCAGGTCTCCTGCTAGAGGATAAAGTCCACAAACGGCAGAAAAACAAGTAGATTTAAAAAGATGCTGCGCTTTGGTTAAAGGACAAGGTCACTTGATTCAGAAGAAAACACGTGGTGAAAAGTTTCAGCTCAGGCTACTTTCACACCTGCATTAGGTGCGGATCCGTCTGGTATCTGCACAGACGGATCCGCACCTATAATGCAAACGCTTGTATCTGTTCAGAACGGATCTGCTTGCATTACCATGAACAAAAAAAAAATTTATATATATATATATATATATATATATATATATATATATATATATATATATATATATATATATATATATATATAAAAAACAAATAGTACAGCAGCACAGTCAGAGCCAATGGACTGGGTGCAAATCCCCACAGAGGCAGGCCGCTCCTCCACGGTATACAATAGACGAAAAAACGAGGCAGCACTTCCAGCTTCTGGTGTACGGGTGAAGACCCCAAACTTTAATCCAAGCGACGTTTCGGCCTACTCAATGAGGCCTTTATCAAGCTTGATAAAGGCCTCATTGAGTAGGCCGAAACGTCGCTTGGATTAAAGTTTGGGGTCTTCACCCGTACACCAGAAGCTGGAAGTGCTGCCTCGTTTTTTCGTCTATTATATTATATATATATATATTTATATTTTTTTTTTTTTTTTTTTTTTTCATGATAATGCAAACATCTGTTTTGACTTACATTGAACATCAATGGGGGGCGGATCAGTTTTCAATTGCACCATATTGTGTCAGTGAAAACAGATCCGCCCCCATTGACTTACATTGTAAGTCAGGACGGATCCGTTTGGCTCGGCATTGTCAGGCAGACATCAAAACGCTGCAAGCTACGTTTTGGTGTCCACCTACAGAGCGGAATGGAGGCTGAACAGAGGCAAACTGATCCATTCTGAACAGATCCTTATCCATTCAGAATGCATTGGGGCAAAACTGATCCGTCTTGGGCCGCTTGCGAGAGCCCTGAAATGTATCTCACAAGCGGACCCAGAAACGCCAGTGTGAAAGTAGCCTTACAGTGAAGAAACTTTTTGGTGTTTGTACCCAGCATACCAGCACTGCTTTATTAATCTCTGGCTTCAAAGTAACAATTAGGTTTGATACACATCCCTGCTCAAATCCCACTGCAATATAAGTGCCTGAAACCAGCAAAGCTGTGGGCCTACACAACTGGCAGTGTTATAGCAGTTATGTGAGGAAAGGGATGCAAAGGAGCTCTGAACAAGCTTTGCCTCTAATGCCACCAGATGTAAGGCAGCTATCCTACAAGTCAAATGTTCAGCTCTTTAACTAAGCCTTGAGACATGACTTGGATATTAAATAAGCCAGCACCTCATCTGCAGACAGCTGTTTCGGGGTGATTACCCCTCATCAGAGCAGAGCAGAGATATTACCCCCCTAGCAGTTATGTGGGCATGAAGCTAATGACCTTGGAGCATTATCATAGTTTCACTAGGTTGGAGAGATAAAGCGACTTAGTAGTTCCATGGGAATTCCCAGTCCAAAGTCAATGGCATTTTTCTACAGCTTTACAGCAGAGGCAGCCATGCGGTTTTCCGCTTTTACACTCTACGGGAGTAGTTATATAGATCTCAGTTCAGTGACCACATTGTCGAAGCAAGTCAATTAGAACATGCACACTTAATGAGACACATTTGTGAGTGACAATAGCTTTTAATATTCTGGCTAATACTCTGGATAAAATTACACACCGCATTTTGCTGTGCTTTTCAGTGTTTTTGTTGGTGGTTTTACTTAAAGGGGTTGTGCTGTGGAGTCATTTTGATGACCTGTCCTGAGGATGGGTCATCAATATTACTCCATTGCACAAACCCTTTAAGGTTAAAAAAAATAAATAAAAAAAATTGCTGAACCCATATATTACTTTAAAGTAAACACTGAGAAGTATATATACACAGCATTTTAATTTTTAGGGTATGTGATGGAGTTTCAGCGGTTTGTAATGCACAGTGCCCCTATCTGATACAGAACCAGTTTTGATACATCTCCCCTATACAAACTACCTTTTATTCAGCTGATTTAAAAATGGTCCGTCATCAGACTATGCTTCCCGGTTTAAAGGGGTTATCCCATGACTAATCTAAAAAATTAAAATCAGACACCATATAGTACATGACAACCTCTTTCTGCCAAAGCTAGAACCAGCCCTGTACTGTACATGGATCCAGAGATCTCACCATTTATTGCTCTGCTAGATTTATATCAAGCTGACAGCTCAAGGGGAGGGTCTTATCTGCTGCAGCTCAGGGGGCGTGTCTCAGCTCTCGAGGCAGTTGAAAGATGAAACTGAGCATGTGCGTCCTTCTCAGTGAGCAGGTCAAAATAATAAGAAAAATAAAACAAACAGCAGGTGGCGCTATACAGATACACTTTATTGAAGAACTCAGTGGCTATGCTAAATTTCTAATGACATGCAATTACAAAAGTGTTCAGATCCAGGTTTGAAAACGATAAATATTTTTTGTGGGACAACCCCTTTAAGGGTAGCATAGTATGGGGGCAGGTCTGTTCAAAACGGCACAAGAGAAAAAGATTGTGCCATTTGGCTAGAAGTAGCAATTAGAGAATACATCAGACACATAGTATAGTCCAACATACTAACGAGGACAGCGCTGCCCCCACTCTCCATACACAGTGTCTGGTGTAATGCGATTGCTTCTATTAGCCGTCCCCATACTATATTGCCCTAGCATAGCCTGATGACAGATACACTTTAACAAACATGGAAACTACAGTACTTCATTGACAACGACTGTTTATGCCGATTGTGGGTGTCGTGGAGGCCCACGTGGTAGCAATGCAGCCTGGCAGCACTGGGAGTATCACCGAGTTTCCATGCTTTCTACATAACGTGATTACAGCATAGTTCTTAAGAGGCCTTGGCCAGTGCTCACCTTCACATTTTTGTTTTCATCCAGAAGAATGTTTTCTAGCTTGATATCCCGATGTACAATCCCATTCTGAAAGAGACGTAGAGATTAGCATATTTCTGATGGAAAGAATTAACATGACATTTCTATATTACGCCCAAGACTCAAACCTACCGCATGACAGTACTGAACAGCAGACACAATCTGCCTGAAGAAGCGCCTTGCCTCTTGTTCGCTGAGCCGCTGGCGCTCGCAGATATAATCGTACAGATCACCTTGGCTTGCGTACTCCATCACAATCACTATTTTGCTGCTGTTTTCAAACACTAAAGATAAAAAACAGATGAAAATTAACTTCATGGAAAGAAGAGATAAAAATGCAGCTCCCAATATATACCCCTCTTCCCAAAAGCCTAAAACAACTGCAAAAAATGTTGACGGCAAACCACTCCATCACCGAGTGCGGTAAACTGGACAGTGAGGGCATTATAAGGTCTGCGGAATACAACATGTGTATGGTTCCACTTCATGAGGTTTCCATATGGCAGTTCATACTCAAGCCTCTATAAAGCTGCCATAGAAATTTTATAAATTGATCGCTCACAATGCGATACTGTAGGGATAATAAAAAAATAAAAAATAAAAATGGACAAAAAAAAACGACTTTCACATAATCATAAAATTGATCTAGATAATGACTCAAGTGTGTGCGACAGTTATGGTTCTGGAAGTGAACAATGGAAAACCACAGCTCTGGATGCTGTGTAATGCCCACTCTCTGGTACTGGTTGATGATCCCATTGAAGTAAATGGGAGGTGCGCTGCAGTACCCAAGAACGACCACCACACCACTATGGAGCTGTTCACTTCCTAGGAATGAATGGGGTTGTAGGGAGCCTCACACGTTTGCTGCGTCTGTTTTTGATGACCTATTGGTCCCAAAAAGGGAACCGACACTGTATACCAGAGGCTGGAATAAAAATACAGTAGACAGAGATTAGGGTGGAGAAGACACGTGAGCTTCCACAAAGAACCAGAAGTTCAGGGTGTGATTTCTCCTGATTTCCCAATAACAAGTTTAGAGAAAGCAGCGACGGAAAGGTGGATCTCCTTGCCATGGGTGTGCTATCACATGTTAGGATGTCTAATGCCAGACCAAGTGACATAATGTGCCAAGTCAGATCTAAACACATGGCAACATTTACAGGACGACTATTAAAAGGTCTGCTCCACCTTATACACAGCATGTTCCAACTCCTCTCACATGTGCAAGGAAAAGACACAGCATTTACAGTAGCAGCGAAGAGGAGATGATTTTAGAAAATCCAGTTAAGGCCTCTTTAACACGACTGTATGGCTTTTTCAGTGTTTTGCGGTCCGTTTTTCACTGAACCGTTGTTCCGTTTTTTTGTTTCCGTTTTTCTGTATGACATATACAGTAATTACATAGAAAAAATTGGTCTGGGCGTAAAATTTTCAATAGATTGTTCTGCAAAAACGGAACGGATACGGAAGACATACGGATGCATTTCCGTATGTGTTCTTTTTTTGGCGGACCCATTGACTTGAATGGAGCCACGGAACTTGATTTGTGGGCAATAATAGGACATGTTCTATCTTTCAATGGAACAAAAAAAAAAATTTGAAATACGGAAACGGAATGCATACGGAGTACATTCCATATTTTTTTTTTTTTTGCGGAACCATTGAAATGAAATGAATGGTTCCGTATACGGACTGTATATGGAACGCAAAAAACGTCCCGTTAACGGGGGGGGGGGGGGGCGGGAAAACAGGAGACCTAAGAGGGGACATTTTCGGCCATAGGCAGCAGAAGGGAAATCAAATTCACTGCATATGGCCAGCAAAAGTTTCAGCAGAAGACAGGCTGCCATTTAGCTCTGCTGACTGGGAATCTGCACTCCGGTGTCTGAAGCTATCACAAGAATGCTACAGCTTAGAAGGGGATCAGTCCTGATAACGATTGCATAATATTCTTCTGTTATGTATGCAATTCGCTAATCCATGTTCCGACATGACCACTGCACAACCACGCTGGAAGAAGACATTACACACTGTATAAGCCTTGAGGTAAGCAGCTTAAGGGTACGGCCACATGGTCGGGTTTCTCAAAGCCAAAATCAGGAGTGGATTTTGGCTTTTTTCATTTAGGGCTGATGCACATGACCCTATGTATTTTGCAGTTCTCAAAATACTGATGACGTCCGTGTGTATTCCATATTTTACAAAACCGAACAGCTGGCCCCTAATAGAACAGTCCCACAAATAGGACATGTTCTATTTTTTTGCGGAACAGGACATACAGATATATGGAAATGGAATGCACATGGAGTAATTGAAATGAATGGTTCCGCATAAGGTCTGCAAAAACAAAGGAAAGGACACAGAAAGAAAATATGTGCGTGAGGCCTTAAGGCTACTTTCACACTGCAGGGATCAGCAAAAACGCTTCCATTTCTGATAATACAACTGGCGGCATCCGTTATGAACGGATCCGGTTGTATTCTATTTAAAATAGCAATGACGGATCCGGCATTAAAAGTCAATGGGTGCAGGATCCGTTTTCTATTGTGTCCACAAGAAAATCGATCCAGCACCACCGATTTGCATTGTGTGTCATGCCGTATCTGTTTTTGCTCCACATCCCATGCCAGACAGAAAACGGCAGCATGCTGCGGTTTGCTCTCCGTTATGGGAACGCAACCAAAAGGAACGGAATGCATTTTGGAGCATTCCGTTCTGTTCAGTTGTGTCCTTATTGACAATGAATGGGGACAAAACGGAAGCGCTTTTCCTCCAGTATTGAGATCCTCTGCCAAGTGTGAAAATAGCCTCATTGCTGGTTTTGGCTGCCAAAACCTGACCGTGCGGCCGTACTTTAGAACAGCATATCTGGTTCATTTTAGTAAAGACGCCCTACAACGTACGGCAGTGCGATCGCGTGGAAGTGCAAGGCTCTGTAGTCACCTGCGAGAGCCCTTAGGAGGAAATGGCTATAATAGGACAGTAAAACCGTGTGTACTCGCTCCAGGTGGCTGGCCGGCTTTATATCTTTACAGCCCTGTTATCTTCCCCGCACGGATAAGCAGATGTTCCTGTTCTTTCTATGTCCTGCACTTTCCCTCTAACAGAAACTGCACAATCCGTTTCCTTGTGCTGGAGTCATTTAGGCCATATGGACGAAACTCTCTAGTCTGAAGAAAAATCTCATTCTATCATCAGGTGCAAGGTCATAATCCACCATAAAAGACACAAAACTATTACACTCTAGAAAGGGTTAATACAGGAGGTGCCACTATAGGCAATACTAGTCTGCCATTCACAGTACAACATTCCCAAAGTCACAAGTTCTTGTCACTTTCTACAACGAGGTGGAGTAATGTAGAAAAGTCCCATTGGGCAGGCGACAGCCCCTATGAGTAATCTTCCCGTCCTCTGGCGGCCCGCCATGAGCCTGTCTCTGGCACTCACAGCCTTCACTTTCCTCCCTGAAATCCTTCTGATTAACTGCTGGGAGGAGATGATGCACAGTTCCTGCACCAGCCTGCCCGCTACCCCGCAGCTGGTCTGCCTGTGCCAGCATGCCAGTCTTCAGGATGCAACGTGTGTGGGTGGGGTTTTATAAAAATGAAGCCCATGATCCTTACTCATTATTATTTATGTGCTGATTACATTACACTGTGAAGCCTCGGGTCCTTATTATTCTTACAGCCACGCTGGGAGGCCTCACGTGGCTCTGGTTAATCAGCCGGGCTTCGGTTACTTACCTTCATATATAGAAATGATATGAGGATGGCACAGGGAGCTCATAATCTCAGTCTCTCGTCGAATATGTAGCATATCCTGCTCATCTTTTATACGGTCCTTGCGGATAGACTTAATGGCCACCTGGCAACAACAAGAAACAAAGATATGAGATCACATTCACCAAGTGCAGATTATAAAAGATGCCGTTTCAGGTTTTTTTTTTATCATCCATTCTTTGAACTCTGTATTGTGCTGTTCCTCTGTTATTCCTCCTAGAAACGTATGAATACATTGACAACTGTATATTACTAGTTTAGGGGGGGGGGGGGGGGGCGGGTTGTATACAATGACACTATCCAATCACTGCTGCTAGTGTCAGATTGCATAGGGACACAACACTTCTTGTACAAGGGGGTGAAAAGATCCGGTTGTCTTTTTATTCAGACATTTCCAGGAGGAAAACCTGAGGAACAACAACAACAACCCAGAGTTATTAGAAAAGATGCATACAAGCTGCTAGCTTATGAAGAGTACAAGTATTTACTAAAACAGACAAGTCCTCTTAAAAAGGTTTTGCCCCGGTGGTCGCCCCAGCAGTCATCTGTTCACATCAGCGTTGTGCTTTTTTTCTAGAAACAGAACTGGACACAATGTACTTTTCCTGTCAAAAAGGAGGGAATCTGCAGCAGACAGCAACACATAATAGATGCAGGCGGCCACCCATTTGCTCTTTACAATGGGCCTTCTGCTTAGGCTAGTTTCACACTAGCGTTCGGCTGTCCGCTCGTGAGCTCCGTTTGAAGGGGCTCACGAGCGGACCCGAACGCTTCCGTCCAGCCCTGATGCAGTCTGAATGGAGCGGATCCGCTCAGACTGCATCAGTCTGGCGGCGTTCAGCCTCCGCTCAGCAGGCGGACACGTCCAGACTTACAATGTAAGTCAATGGGGACGGATCAGTTTGAAGATGCCACAATATGGCTCAATCTTCAAGCGGATCCGTCCCCCATTGACTTTCAATGTAAAAGTCTGGACGGATCCGCTCAGGCTAATTTCACACAAGCTTTTTTTTTTTGCCAATATAATGCAGAAGGATCCGTTCTGAACGGAGCCTCCGTCTGCATTAATATGATCGGATCCGTTCAGAACGGATCCGATCGACCGCTAGTGTGAAAGTAGCCTTAATAGAGGGGCATTTCCATATGTCCTTCAGGGCATATGGAAAGTTGTTCTGTTAAAGGCAATAATTTACCGTATTTTTTGCCATATAAGATGCACCCCCCCCCCCCCCCCAAAGTGGAGGAAAATGTCAGTGCGTCTTATGGGATGAATACTAAGGAGTGCTCTTTATTATGGAAGCGCTCATCAGTACAGGAGGAGTGGGGGGCAGTGAAAGCAGAGCTCTCCGGGCTCTGTAGTCACCTCTTCCTGGTCCTTGGCCGCGCTGTGACTGACTGCGCACAGCAGGAAGAAGAGCACTGGAAGTGATGGAGCGGCGGCAGCATCCAAAGCAGGAGAGGCAAGCTGAGTGGTAATTGTTTTTTAATGTCTGCTCTGAGTCTGGGGGCCTGATTTGAGGTCTGCCCGAGGGCTCATTCCCATTGAGGCTGTGATCTGAAGTCAGATAGGTGGTCTGAGGTCTGATGAAAAATATTTTTCTTATTTCCTCCTCTAAAACCTAGGTGCGTCTTATGGGCAGATGCATCTTACACAGCAGAAAATACGGTAATCTGTTTTTGAAGAGGCAGGAAACAAATCCAGTCATGGAGAGAACATACAAATGTCGTGCAGATATTGTCCCCAACCAGATGCTATCATATGTGCACAAATACGGACGCAAAAGGTTCCAGACACTCTGGTCCTATGTCTAAGCCTGAAATGGCCAATAACGGCGAATATACTGCTGAGGAGGAGACATTAAAAGGACTATTATCTGCAGTAATACCTGCGTAGTACTACACATAAAGGGTCTGGATTGCCATTTCTTTATTCCCTTAATGTCCCCTTTACTCAAAGTTGTGATGAAAGACATTGTCAGGACTGCTTTGCCAACATGACGGAGAGGACGTCTGTGCACAGCAGTCCTGACAATGTAGTACAAGGTACATATTAGGTGGTGATTGTCCTCAGGGATTTGGCTGCATAAAATCCTCATTGTAAGAAACTGACCTCCGATGCAGCTATAAATCCACAGCGCGTCAATTATTTGTGTGGCTCCACGGCTGATTGATTGTGATTCGCCCATAGATTACAATGGGGTTGTGAAATTGTGAGCAGAGGTGGTGTAATACAGCAGCAAAGTGACAAATCTCACGCACACTTTGCTTTTTCTTCCGGGCGCAAATTGACTTGTCTTGCGGATGTTTAAATCAATTGTTTGTGCTATTCCGCACCTTATGTAGAGTGGGTTTTCCCATAGGCTTCAATGGGGGCTGTTAAACAGAAAATCTGCACCAAAACCAGGATAAATTGTGCTGATATATATTCTATATAATATATGTGAAGATTTCATGCGGGTTTTCTGAAGCTTTGCAGCGTTCTATCATCCGGCAGGTCGGACAGAACCTGATCTTCACCGCTCTCGTATTAAGGGCCATGGCACTGGAAGGCGAGACGGTGGCAGGCGGCCAAGAAAGCAGCTTTACCCGTTTCAGCACAAAAGATAAGGTTTATTGAGAACCATGAACCATAAAACTCTTCAATTAAGCAGCAGGTAAGCAGAGGGCAGTTTATACGTGTATTAGCATGAAACTGACACCCTGCATCTGTCTCTGCTGTACCTTTGAGAAAAAGCACCTTTGAATTGACTAAAGCAGCGTTCCTTGCAGGAGAAAAAACGGAGCCATATGCTTCCTTTTTAATAGCAAGAGTATTACAGGTGCCAGAGCAGCACATCCACTTTTGGCGAGATGCTCTGCGGCTTCTGGAATTTTTTGGCTGGGAGGGGGCAGGCTTAGTGTATAACGCAAAACAAAGGAAAAACAAAGACGCTCCAGAACAACTGAAGGAGCAGGAATGCGGAAGAAAGAGTCCCACAGACAGAGGATGTGTGTCACACATGGGGGCGGGAAGCCATGCTGACCCCAAGAGTCCCAGCACCCTGTGATAACAGCTCTTGTTGTTGCAGGTGGGGATCCGCTGGGTGCACAGCATCACTCATAGGATTCAGTCACTGCTCATATCCAGGTCTGATCCTCCTTCTGGTCAAGCAGCAGATGAGCAGAGCTTTACATGCCACGCTGGGCTAAACACACAAGGCGGTCTCATTTACGTATGGCGTATGGAGATGCTCATGCCATCTGCCTCATCATTCAGAATCTATGATCAGCTCCCTGCGCCTGACAAAAAAGCTGTAAATTACCGCGCACTGCAATGTAGACTGCGCGCATGTAAATCATGAAGAGGGTGCTGCACAAGCGCTGCGGCCCCTTTATACAACTGATCGTCAAAGGTGTCAGGAGTCGGACCCTCAGCGATCTGACATCGATGACCTATCCTGAGGATCATCCTGAGTCATCAATATCATAGAATTGAAAATCCCTTTACACCCAACCGTTGTTTGGGTCCACATCTGACCCGCAAAAACTGCGGCTCGGATGCGGACATTCACTTCAATGGGGCAGCAAAAGATGCGGACAGCACTATGTGTGCTGTCCGCATCCGTTGCTCCGTTCCATGGTCCTGCAAAAAAATATAACCTGTCCTATTCTGGTCTGTTTGGCGGACAAGAATAGGCAGTTATATCAATGGCTGTCCGTGCCATTCCGCAACGCAAGCGGAAGCCATACATGTTTTGCGGATCTGCAATCTGCACGAGGCCTAAGGATGTGGTCCACGTGGTGTCCCCTATTTTTTAATGGAAGAGTATAGGACATGTTCTACCCTTTGCAGAACAGACATACAGATGCAGAAAGTACCCCTGTAAGCTTTCTGCATCCATATGTCCGTGAACAAAGTCAACGGGTCCGCAAAAAAAAAAAAAATGTGGACGGCTTCCATAATTTGCAGATCGGCGGTCCTGTGTACCACAGAATGCTTACAGCCATGCGCATGAGGCCTTAATGAATGATGTATATGGCAACACACTTAGGCCACGTATATACACCGCATGGATTTGTATGCGGTAAGTAGACAAGACTTCAAAACTCATCTAAACACAACGTATGTATTTCATATACTGTATATGTCACTTGACACTTCTCGGATGAATGTGATAAAATGTGCCAATGTAAGTAATTGGACTTTGGGGGAATAGTTAGGAGAAAAGTACCAGCGAGCAAATAACACCGACAAGACAACCAACAGACAGGCAGACTTCCTCCTGTCTAGGACATCTTATGGGAGCATAGCCTCTATCTATAGATGGCCGGACACTGGAAAGCTGTCTGCCTTCTGAAACAGCACTGAACTGGTTAATGTGAGGGCACCTGTTGTCTTCACGGCAGAATCTGCGAGTTCATCCATGGCCGAAAAAAATCAACAGTTGTAAGAAAGAAATACCCAAAAGAAAAACAGGAATAACGAAACCGGCCTGCTATTTTTAACAAGTCTGCTGCGCCCACGCTCTGCACGGCTCGTTTGCTGGCCTGCTCCCAGAGCTGCGGTGTGTCACCCTGCTGACAGAACAGACACCACTGCCCGGGGGGACAATCAGGACAGACAGGGGCAAATGACAAAGGAGGTTCTGTACTTAGAGGGATGACACATAATTGGGAGAAGCATTACCTATAAATCTGATCCACCTTATGGCCAGTGTGGCAAAATGCTTCCAATAAATTTGGCACTGTGTAGGCCCTGGGGTGTATACATTTATATGGAGAGGGGGTGAAGAGCAGAGACCGTGTGATCAGAGGCCAGGACACAGCCTGGAATTTGTGGATAAAGGCTGAGCCTCCTTTATGAAGCAGATTACCGGCAAGTGCACATGTTTGCAAACCAATCGGCTATTGTGGGTAACCGTGCAACAGCAAAGAGCGTGCTAGGAGGAATTCTACCATCGCCGGGCATTGTTCACACACTTACCAACCAACACATATTCCTTAGTCTCTACATGGCTGATGTGTACTGGAAAGTCCTGACAATGTGAGCCTCTGTCCACATCGCTCGCAGAAGCCAGCAGGCATGCTGGCAAAAAAAAATGAAAAAAATAGCACAGCATGCAGCACTATTTTTTCTGGCTAAAAAAAAAGACCAAACCAGACAGACCCCACTAGAAGCCAAAGGGATCCATCAGGCGCTGCTGTCATGTGACTGCTTGGATTCCTCTAGGATTTTGGTAGAATTATGGGGGAGAGTTATCAAACTGGTGTAAAGTAGAACTAGCTTTGTTGCCCATAGCAACCAATCAGATTCCACCTTTCATTTTCCAAAAGAGCTGTCAAGAATTAAAGGTGGAATCTGATTGGTTGCTATGGGCAACAAAGCTAGTTCTACTTTACACCAGTTTGATAACTCTCCCCCATAATTCTACCAAAATCCTAGAGGAATCCAAGCAGTCACATGACAGCAGCGCCTGATGGATCCCTTTGGCTTTTTCTTTTTGTGATATTTTCATACGATTGGCTGTCAACATAATAAAGACTATAAAATAAATAAAGACAACAGGCTACTTTCACACTGGCATTTTGGCTTTCCGTTTGTCAGATCCGTTTCAAGGCTCTCACAAGCGGTCCAAAACGGAATAGTTTTGCCCTAATACATTCTGAATGGATAAGGATCCGCTCAGAATGCATCAGTTTGCCTCTGATGAGTCCCCATTCCGCTCTGGAGGCAGACACCAAAACGCTGCTTGTAGCGTTTTGGTGTCCGTCTGACGAAACTGAGCCAAACAGATCCGTTCTGACACACAATGTAAGTCAATGGGGACGGATCCGTTTTCCATGACACAATCTGGCATAATAGAAAACAGATCCGTCCTCCATTGACTTTCAATGGTGTTCAAGACGGATCCGTCATGGCTATGTTAAAGATAATACAAATGGATCCGTTGTGAATGGATGCAGACGGTTGTATTATCTGAACGGATCCGTCTGTGCAGATCTATGACGGATCCGCACCAAACGCGAGTGTGAAAGTTGACTTTTAGTGAAAGTCAGGGCCACACATCCACAGGCCAATGTATGACTGTAACCCCGGCCAGTCATAAGGAAGTAGGACTTCAAGAATCACATAAGAGGATGTCTGCCAACAAGTCCCAAGGGCAAGACGCATGGCAGTGCCAAGTAGTACTGTAACTCAAACACAAACAAGACGGTCCTAGAAACAACCGTCTGCTGTCCTGTCTGTGGAAAGGCTGGTAGACTGGGCAGGAAACAATTACGGGGTGCATTAAGATGGCCGAATAAACTACAATTCCTAATGCAGCCTTATGACCAGAACCCAAGCATGGCAAAAATCTCATCCCCTGCAGCGTCACCAGCTCTAATGGTCTAAGAACACGAGCACACAGCGCGGTATTAGAGGCGCAGCGTGGCCATTAAAGGGGTTTTCCAAGAACAGGTCATCAGTATCTGATTGGCTGGGATCCTGGATGTCAGACTCCCACCAATCACCCGTTTGAAAAGCGTTGTGTCCTATTCTCAGCTCACTAAGCAAAGCGCCGTACATTGTAGAGTGGTAATGCTTGGTATTGCGCTCAGCCCCATTCACTTCTATGGGACTGAGCTGCAATGTTTGAAGACCGCAGTACTACGTCGAGCGCCAGTGCCTTCTCAAACAGCCGATTGGCATGGGTCCCAGGTGCCAGACGCCGACCAATCTGATACTGATGACCTATCCAGGGTTTAAGACCCCTTAAGCAATACAGACCGACGACTGAACAATGTGGTCTTTATTACGTTTTATTCGGTCAGTACAGCCACGTGGTACACAACCGTACCATGTGGCTCTACCCCAAATGGACAATTTCAACCATAACAATTGTTCATTGGGCGAAATTTAAGGTGCGACTGTTTTAGTCCGATGCAGCTGTTGGCGGCTATACGAATAGTAATTTCCTAAAAGATCGCATGCCATGTGCCTGAAAACGTAAGACTATGGCTGGGTTCACATTATGTTTTTTTTTTCATCCGTTTAACGTATACTTTAAACGGGTGCCTCAGACCGATGCCATACAGAAGCATCCATTCACCATAAGATCCATTGTAAAAAAAATAATAATAGTATAATAAAAGTGTATACTTTTTTTACCAGACTGAAAAATGCAAGAACGTGGTCTGCTGCGTTTTTGTAACGTATGCGTGAACCCAGCCTATAATGTGTATGAGAAGCGATTAGTCCCCAGAATATACCGTAGATCACTCAACCATCGTCGATCTGATGTGTACAGCCACCTTTGGGGTACACGCATACCATGCCGCTTGCGTACATTTTTTCCAAATGGACTTTCATGCTGAAAACGCACAGAGTAATAGAGTACCAGCAAAGTGAATGAGATTAGCTTTTTTTCTTCCATGAGGATAACCTTTTGTGCAGATTTTCGGCATACAAATCCACAGGTAGCCTTAGGCTATTTTAGTAAAGCCCCCCCCCCCCTCCTTCCCCCCAGGAAAATAGACAAAGCTGATAACTCAGAGGAAACATAAATCCTATAATAACGCATGACTATGTCTGAGCAGCTTTGCATGAGCTAGCCTGAGGGATCCATCCATGTCTGGTCAGGGGTGATCAGAGCCATGGGGACAGGTGGTAAGTGAAGGCAGACATTATTCATGTTACCACAGGCTGCCAGGGATGCCCAACAGTGTGTATAGGGCGCAGGCTCTCACCTCCTTCCCCTGCTTGTCGCGGGCTCTCTTCACCGTGCCGTACGTGCCTTTCCCCAGAGACTCCAGGAACTCATAGCGGTGCTTCAGGTTGTGCTTATGAAGGTGCCTCTTGACGGCCTGGCGGCGCAAACCGGCTTCCCTCACCTCCATTCCCGGCTCAGAGCTCCGTGCAGCTGAGAATACCGTACAACGGGACGTTACTGCAGAGGAGAGCAGCGGGCGACAGACACAACTCCTCCTCAGTCTATGCCAGCACTACTAGGTAATACACAGAGCTTCCCGGCTCTCGCTGCTTCCCCGTCCACTTGTCGCTGATTGGCTGCGCTCATCACCTATTGTTTCGCGCCCCTCCTCCTCTGCCAGCTGATTGGCTGCTCCTCCAGCTGTACTCTATGCCACACCCTTTACGGGAAAGCTTCAGGTGAGGAAATGAAGCTCTGCAGAGCAGACTGCCTGTGTCCGGATGCCGTCAGCATGGCAACAATAGGTGTCACTGCCTTTATTAGTAATGGCCAGCGTGTGCCTCAGGAGAGTTGCATCTAGACCTCAGGCCCTTTCCAACAGAAAATACCTTTTACATCGCTACAAAGCGAGCGTTAGGTTGTGGGGGTTTGACGCCAATGGTTTGATCATGTTTTGCATTTGTTTTGTATTTTTATTTTATAAAACTGTCTATTCCTGTCATTTTTAAAATAAAATGCAGGCTCATGTGTGAAGAGAAGCGAATAACCACAAGGCCAGGAAAAAAATCCATCCATCACACTTGCGTTGTCCGGATCCAGCGTGTACTCCACTTGCCGGAATTACATGCCGGATCCGGAAAAACGCAAGTGTACTGAAAGCATTTGAAGACGGATCCATCTTCAAAATGCTTTCAGTGTTACTATGGCAGCCAGGACGCTATTAAAGTCCTGGTTGCCATAGTAGGAGCGGTATACTTACAGTCCGTGCGGCTCCCGGGGAGCTCCAGAATGACGTCAGAGAGCCCCATGCGCATGGATGACGTGCCATGCGATCACGTCATCCATGCACGTGGGGCGCCCTGACATCACTCTGGAGCGCCCCGGGAGCCGCACGGACGGTAAGTATACTGCTCCCCCGCTCCCCGCTACACTTTACCATGGCTGCCAGGACTTTAGCGTCCCGGCAGCCATGGTAACCATTCAGAAAAAGTTAAACGTCGGATCCAGCAATGCGCCGAAACGACGTTTACCTTAAGGCCGGATCCGGATCAATGCCTTTCAATGGGCATTAATTCCGGATCCGGCCTTGCGGCAAGTCTTCAGGATTTTTGGCCGGAGCAAAAAGCGCAGCATGCTGCGGTATTGTCTCCGGCCGAAAAACGTTCCGTTCCGGAACGGAAGACATCCTGATGCATCCTGAACGGATTTCACTCCATTCAGAATGCATTAGGATAAAACTGATCAGGATTCTTCCGGCATAGAGGCCCGACGACGGAACTCTATGCCGGAAGACAATAACGCAGGTGTGAAGGAGCCCTTACACAAAATGATACATTGTGCAGATGAAAAAATATACAAACACAAATCACTGCAAAAAATGCACCAAAATGATACGCAACTGACAATACTAGCTAATTCCTCAGGCCGATGTTAAAAGATGAGAACTTTGCCAATATCTTCCAATCAGGAACATATCGGAGCCCCTCATGCACCACGTCACGGTGTCTCAGCACGCATGGGGTCCTACCACTAACCTGCCCATAGTGTGTGAACAGGGTCTGAATCAACTCACAGCCAGGCTCTCACATGCCTCCATAGTGGTATCACCAATGCACTGTGAGGTAGAATAAAGCTGTGAGCCGCACCCACAACAGACCATGTGACACAGAAGCCACCAGGGCCGTCTTTAATATTGATTGGACCCTGGGCAAAAATTTACTTGGGCCCCCTGGATCCTGCCTTCCCACACCTTAGCAGGCAATCACGCCCTCCACCACAACACACACACAAAAAATCCACACACCTGGTAGAGTACAGTGAATGACTGTAAATACTTCCAGTTCTGAAGACTCCAGCGGCTCAGGATCAGTGCTCTGGGCTGGAAGTGGGCACCGCTCTGCAGGAAGGAGACCAGGGCTCGGCTCACCCTAGTGTTACAGTGCACCCCAGCACCCCACAGTATGCAGTATAGCACCCTATACTGTAGTATACAGCAAACCACAGTATGCAGTATAGCACCCTATAGTATACAGCACCACACAGTATGCAGTATAGCACCCCACACTATACAGTACCCCACAGTATATAGTAAAACAGTATACAGCACCACACAGTATACAACACTTCACAGTATACAGTAGAGCAGTATAGCACCTCACCGTATACAGCACCCCAAACTATACACAATACAGCACCCCACACTATACAGCCCCTCACACTATAAAGTACAGCAGTATAGCACTCCACACTATACAGCACCCACAGTATACAGCCCCCCACAGTATACAGTACAGAAGTATAGCACTCCACAATATGCAGCACCCACAATATACAGTATACAGGCCCCCCACACTATACAGCCCCCCACACTATACAGGCCCACACAGTATACAGCCCCACACAGTATACAGCCCCCCACACAGTATACAGCCCCCCACACAGTATACAGCCCCCCACACTATACAGGCCCCCCACACTATACAGGCCCCCCACAGTATACAGCCCCCCACACAGTATACAACCCCCCAAACAGTATACAGGCCCCCCACAGCATACAGGCCCCCCACACAGTATACAGCCCCCCACAGTATAAGGCCCCCAACAGTATACAACCCCACACAGTATACAGCACCCCACTATACAGTAGTTTACAGTATATTAGCATAACAGCCCCTGTCACCTTTTTCTGATGTAATCTTCATAAAAAAAAAGCTCCACAGTTAAGGCAAACTTCTCCTGCAACACTCCTGGTAGGACCTGTGATGACCTCATAGCCATGTGACCAGTAATATTGCTAGGTTACTGGTCACATGGTGATGATGTCATCTGAGGTCCTAGATTACAGCTCTCACTCACAGTACGCTGCATGGACTCAGTGCCGGCAGGCATGGCACGGCAGCACCCCCTGTGTAGCTGACAGCCTGACATCCGGGGCAGTGGCTAGCAGGGCTCAAGAGGCAGCTGCCTTGGGCCCCCCCGGAGCAACTGGGCCCAGGGCAGCTGCCCCTTTTGCCCTTTGGCAAAGACAGCCCTGGAAGCTACCAAGTGCAAAAGAACGTTACCAACAAAATAAAGTGGCACATTCCATACACATAAGGACAAAAACTCACTGCCTTGCAGATATGGAACAAAATAGTGAAGCGTGCTGTGCTTTTTGTTTTCTAAAATCCATGTGGGCTGGCCCACTGAGGAGTGGCTGCTTCAACCTGCAATATCTCAGACGGTGTGCCAGTGCACATCTTGCATGATGTATGCAGTCCTGGAACAGGAGTTCAAGGGTGCATATTTTCATGATGTGCATGTGCATATGTTCAAGATGTGAGCAAATTACCCGTTTGGAATCGCTAATCGAGTCTCTAAACGGGCAAGTTGCAACACTGAGAGGCATTGACAATTTGCAAAAGAGTTTGCTTCTCACCGAGCAAGCACTCTTTGGGGTAGATGAGGGGGAGGGTGACAGAGAGGAGGCTGAGGAAAGTGAGGTAGCTAGCTGGGTAACATTAAGAAAGCGGGGTAGAGGGAAGAGTGTCAGGGAGGCTAGCCCTGATCTGACACACCCCAACAAGTTTGCACGTTTGGCAGATGAGGGGGATGTCAGTCCAGGGATGGCAGGGCCGCAGCCAGACACTTCCTCTGCCAGTCAGGGGAATGCCAGCTCCGGTAAGCAGGGGACCAGGAGAGCAGGGCAGGCCAGACAGGTGCTGGTAGTGGGAGACTCAATTATTAGGGGAACAGATAGGGAAATCTGTCACAAAGACCGTAATCGCCGAACAATGTGCTGTCTTCCTGGCGCTAGAGTTCGACACATCGCGGATCGGGTTGACAGATTACTGGGAGGGGCTGGAGAAGATCCAGCGGTCATGGTCCATATCGGAACCAATGACAAAGTTAGGGGTAGGTGGAGAGTCCTTAAAAATGATTTCAGGGATTTAGGTCAAAAGCTGAGGGCAAGGACCTCAAAGGTAGTATTTTCCGAAATACTACCTGTACCACGGGCCACACAAGAGAGGCAGCGGGAGATTAGGGAAATTAACAAGTGGCTCAAGAACTGGTGCAGGAAGGAGGGGTTTGGGTTCCTGGAGAACTGGGCCGACTTCTCAGTCGGCTACAGGCTTTATCGTAGGGACGGGCTGCACCTCAATGGGGAAGGGGCAGCTGTGTTGGGGAAGAAGATGGCTAGAAGGTTGGAGGATTGTTTAAACTAGGGACTGGGGGGGAGGGTAATTATGTTATAGAATGGGAAGATAGTGCAGATAGAGACCGGGGGCAAGGTAGTGAGACTGGGGGAGGAATGGAAGGAGGGACTAGAAACGTTCAGAAGGAAAGGTGTAAAGTAAAAAATATACATAAACCTCTCAAATGTATGTATACTAATGCCAGAAGCCTGACTAATAAAACTGGTGAACTGGAATTAGTGATGTGTGAGGAGGACTATGACATAGTGGGAATAACTGAGACATGGCTGGATGATAGCTATGACTGGGCAGTTAATGTACAAGGTTACAGTCTGTTTAGAAAGGATCGTCAAAACCGGAGAGGGGGAGGGGTCTGCCTTTATGTAAAGTCCTGTCTAAAGCCCACACTCCGGGAAGATATAAGTGAGGGACATGAACATGTGGAGTCACTGTGGGTAGAGATACATGGCGCTAAAAACAATAATAAATTACTAATAGGAGTTTACTATAAACCACCTAATATACCAGAGTCTACATAAAATCTACTACTAAACGAGATAGACAAGGCGGCAAATCATAATGAGGTGGTTATTATGGGGGACTTCAACTACCCAGATATAGACTGGGAAACTGAAACTTGTATATCTCATAAAGGAAACAGGTTCTTGGCAATAACCAAAGACAATTACCTCTCCCAACTGGTTCAGGACCCGACTAGAGGGACGGCCATTAGTATTAGTACTTAGTATTAACCGATAGGCCTGACAGAACAACAGACGTGCAGGTTGGGGGACACCTGGGAAATAGTGACCACAAAGTAATAACCTTCCAATTATCATTCAAAACAGCGTTTCTACAGGGAGGAACAAAAATACCAAACTTCAAAAAAGCTAAATTTAGCCAACTAAGAGAGGCCATAGGCCTAAATAATGGGATAAAGTCCTCACAAATAAAAATACAGCCACAAAATGGGATATCTTTAAAAGCAACCTAAAATCTCAGTGTGAGAGGTACATACCGTATGGGAATAAAAGGTTAAGGAACAAAAAGAAACCAATGTGGATAAACAGAACATGTAAAAAACTAATAAAAGCGGCCAAACTAGAGACCGAGAGATTAATTGCCAAAGAGAGTAAAACTAACCCTAAAATGTTCTTCAATTATATAAATGTTAAAAAGTATAAATCTGAAGGTGTCGGCCCGTTAAAGAGTAATGAGGGGGGAGTCGCAGAGAGCGACGAGGAAAAAGCAAAGCTGTTAAATATTTTTTTCTCCAATGTATTCACTGAGGAAAATAAACTGTCAGATGACATGCAGAATGTAAAAATAAATTCCCCATTAAAAGTGTCCTGTCTGACCCAGGAAGAAGTACAACAAAAGATTAAAATAGACAAATCGCCAGGACCAGATGGCATACACCCCCGTATCCTAAGGGAATTAAGTAATGTCATAGCCAGACCCTTATTTCTGATATCTGCAGATTCTATATTGACAGGGAATGTCCCACAGGACTGGCGCATGGCAAATGTGGTGCCAATATTCAAAAAGGGTCCAAAAACAGAGCCTGGAAACTATAGGCCGGTAAGTTTAACATCTGTTGTGGGTAAACTGTTTGAAGGTTTTCTGAGAGATGCTATGTTAGAGCATCTTAACGGAAATAAGCAAATAACGCCATATCAGCATGGCTTCGTGAGGGATCGATCATGTCAAACAAATTTAATCAGTTTCTATGAGGAGGTAAGTTCTAGACTTGACAGCGGCGAATCAATGGATGTCGTGTATCTGGACTTCTCCAAAGCATTTGACACTGTACCACATAAAAGGTTAGTATATAAAATGAGAATGCTCGGACTGGGAGAAAACGTCTGTAAGTGGGTAAGTAACTGGCTCAAAGATAGAAAACAGAGAGTGTTTATTAATGGTAAATACTCAGATTGGGTCACTGTCACTAGTGGAGTACCTCAGGGGTCAGTATTGGGCCCTATTCTCTTCAATATATTTATTAATGATCTTGTAGAAGGCTTGCATAGTAAAATATAAATTTTCGCAGATGACACTAAACTGTGTAAAGTAATTAACACTGATGAGGACAGTATACTACTACAGAGCGATCTAGATAGATTGGAGGCTTGGGCAGATAAGTGGCAGATGAGGTTTAACACTGACAAATGTAAAGTTATGCACATGGGAAGGAATAATGCAAGTCTCCCGTAATTATTAAATAGTAAAACACTCAGTAATACTGACATGGAAAAAGAGCTAGGAATTTTAATAAACAGCAAACTAAGCTGCAAAAAACAGTGTCAGGCAGCTGCTGCCAAGGCCAATAAGATAATGGGTTGCATCAAAAGGGGCATAGATGCCCGTGATGAGAACATAGTCCTACCACTTTACAAATCATTAGTCAGACCACACATGGAGTACTGTGTACAGTTCTGGGCTCCAGTGAACAAAGCAGACATAGCAGAGCTGGAGAGGGTCCAGAGGAGGGCAACTAAAGTAATAACTGGAAGGGGGCAACTACAGTACCCTGAAAGATTATCAAAATTAGGGTTATTCACTTTAGAAAAAAGACGACTGAGATGAGATCTAATTAATATGTATAAATATATCAGGGGTCAGTACAGAGATCTATCCCATCATCTATTCATTCCCAGGACGGTGACTGTGACGAGGGGACATCCTCTGCATCTGGAGGAAAGAAGGTTTGTACACAAACATAGAAGAGGATTCTTTACGGTAAGAGCAGTGAGACTATGGAACTCTTTGCCTGAGGAGGTGGTGATGGTGAGTACAATAAAGGAATTCAAGAGGGGCCTGGATGTATTTCTGGAGCGTAATAATATTACAGGCTATAGCTACTAGAGAGAGAACGTTGATCCAGGGATTTATTCTGATTGCCTGATTGGAGTCGGGAAGGAATTTTTATTCCCCTAAAGTGAGGAAAATTGGCTTCTACCTCACAGGTTTTTTTTGCCTTCCTCTGGATCAACTTGCAGGATGACAGGCCGAACTGGATGGACAAATGTCTTTTTTCGGCCTTATGTTATGTACTATGTTACCTAGAGAATATACACTTTCAACAAGACCAGAATTGTGGTACTAGCCGCCATACAGCCTGAAATATAATTTTTGGGCAGACAGATCTTGTTTGAAAACTGAGATTCTTAGCTTTAAAAGAAGACCCTGCCTATATATCAAATTGCTATACAGAAACCCTTATACCTTCTTGGGTTACTGAAAATTACTGGCACATAACGTAGCTGGTACAAATGAAATACTGGCACCGGCCTCCTACTGGTAACACTGGGTATACTGGTGGTTTACCTGCCAGGTGGCAACCCTAAGAAGTGCTGTACAACTGAACTCAGTTTACTTAAGAAACAGGTTTGCTCCATAGGAGGCACATGTACTTCAACATTGCAAATGACCCGGTTAACCACACAGGGCAAAGCAGGAAAAATAGCCGTCCATCTGGAGCCAGGGCGCAGTATTTCTCTGTCCTGTACAATGGCTGCAGTAGTAGTAATGGCTTTCTTGGGCATCATCACACTTTCCTGCTATATGAAGGGTTCAGACCTTTGTTGGACCTTGCTTATTACCACCCGCACATCTCCTCACAGTGGCTTACAGCCATGTTAATGGTATCCAGGCCTTAGGTCTACTGCATGGACTCCATCAGGGTTCCCTTTTATCACATTTCCCAAGCCCAGTGAGGCATTACTGGCAACCGTGGCATAACAAACACCTCCCATAAGCATGACAGGCAGGGCTTTTTTTTCACCTCTGCAAGCACACATACAGTCCTGATCAAAAGTTTATGTCAAAAAATCATATTTAGCATGGCTGGATCTTAACAAGGTTCCAAGTAGAGCTTCAACATGCAACAAGAAGAAATGGGAGTGAGACAAAACATTTTTTGAGCATTCAATTTAATGAAAACAATGAAAAAACTGAAACAGGCTGTTTTTCAGCTGATCAAAAGTTTAGGACCACATGCCTTTAAAAGGCCAAATCTGTGCAAAGATGTGGATTCATTGTCATTTTCTGTCAGGTAGTCACTCGTTGTGATGGCAAAGGAAAAAAAACTCTCCCTTTTTGAACGTGGCCGGGTTGTTGAACTGCATAAGCAGGGTCTCTCACAGCGCGCCATCGCTGCTGAGGTGGGACGCAGTATGACAGTCATTGTTAATTGATCCTGAGGGTTATGGAACAAAAAAGTCAAGTGGAAGACCCCAAAAAATGTCCTCAGCACTGAGCCGGAGGATCCAATTGGCTGTCCGTCAAGACACTGGACGATCCTCGACCCAAATTAAGGCCCTTGCTGGTGCTGACTGCAGCCCCATAACCATCAGACGGCATCTGAGACTTAAGGGCTTCAAAAACAAAAAACTTCTTCAAAGACCTTGTCTCCTTGAACGCCACAGAACTGCTCGTTTGGACTTTGCAAGAGAGCACCAAACATGACATTCAAAGGTGGAAGAAAGTTTTATTCTCTGATGAGAATTTTTTTTACCTTGATGGTCCTGATGGTTTCCGTTACTGGCATGACAAGCAGATCCCACCTGAGATGTTTTCTACGCGCCACAGTGGAGGGGGCACCATAATGGTCTGGGGTGCTTTTTCCTTCAGTGGAACAATGGAGCTTCAGGAAATTCACGGGCGTCAAACGGCCGCTGGCTATGTACAGATGTTGCAGAGAGCATTCCTCGTGACTGAGGGCCCTCGTCTGTGTGGTAACGACTGGGGTTTTCAACAGGACAACACTACAGTACACAATGCCCGCAGGACAAGGGACTTCTTCCAGGAGAATAACATCACTCTTTTGGCCCATCCTGCGTGTTCCCCTGATCTAAATCCAATTGAGAACCTTTCGGGATGGGTGGCAAGGGAAGTTTACAAAAATGGACTACAGTTACAGACAGTAGATGGCCTTCGTGCGGCCGTCTTCACCACTTGGAGAAATGTTCCCACTCACCTAATGGAAACACTTTCATCAAGCATGCCGAAACAAATTTTTGAAGTGATAAACAATAACGGCGGAGCTACTCATTACTGAGTTCATGTTTGGAAGTTGGATTTCAGTTTTTTTGGGGGGAGGGGGGGGGGGGTTATTTGGAGGTGTGCTCCTAAACTTTTGATCAGCTGAAAAACAGCCTGTTTCAGTTTATTTGTTGTTTTCATTAAATTGAATGCTCAAAAAATGTTTTGTCTCACTCCCATTTCTTCTTGTTGCATGTTGAAGCTCTACTTGGAACCTTGTTAAGATCCAGCCATGCTAAATATGATTTTTTGCCATTTTTCAAGTGGTCTTAAACTTTTGATCAGGAATGTGTGTGTATATATATATATATATATATATATATACATGTAATGAATAGTGTTGAGCAATCTTCTGTATTCAAGTTTGGCGTACAGGTTCAGGTTATCTAAAATTCCCGTTATGGATTCCGTTACCACGGACCATAACCGAATTCTATGACGGCATGCACTACGGAAGGCTATAAGTGGCATATTCTGTATTGCATGCTGGCCATAGACTTCTATTATGACGGAATCCAATACAGAATGCCTCTTATAGGATTCCGTGGTGAATGCCGTCATAGAATTCGGTTATGGTCCGTGGTAGCGGAATCCATAACGGGATTCTTACATAACCCAAACCTGTACTACAAACTTGAAAACACAAGTTCGCTCAACACTAGTAATGAGAAGGAAAAACTGCCATGTACAGTGGTAAATCATATAAATAGCAAGACATTATATAAACTAAGATGGAGACCGGAGGCAGGACCACTCCCCACTGTAAAGGTGGATTTTCATGGGGCCAGGAGCAGCCGATTATTGGGAAGGATGTGTTCCTTCCTGACCATCGGCTGCTCGTTAAGAGGAGATAAAAACGCTGCATTTACATGCAGCACTTCACTTCCACTGTATGAGGACAAGCGATCACTGCTGCTATCGCTCGTCCCCATACATCATCATTGCTCCTGGGAAGCAGAGTGCCTTTTAGACAGCACAATCTGCTGCCCAGGAACGATGACTGAGGTGCCCTCACCTCCGATCATTTCACCCGATGAACAAGCGTTTCAGTCGTTCATCGGGTGATCTGCGGCACCTTTAGACGGGCTGTATAAATCCACCTTTACAGCTCTCCAGGAAAAGTATTGTCACAATGTTATTATACTTTTAGGTGACATACAGTAGCTTGGAGCTGCTGTGGTCCACCAAACACCCCATGTCATTTATTCTATTGCTATGTTGGTGAAAGGCCATTTGGACAATCTCAAAAACATCTAGGCATGGTTTCATCTGCATCCTCTTTATCCCATATAGTTATGTCAACTTCTGAGAAATGACAATTGTGTTCTCTAGGGTGCCAAGAAAAAACACAAGTTAAAAGAGTCTTAAGATAGGTCATAAACATTTAGTAAGACTCCCTTTTAGCATCAACTGGCAAAAGTTGCAGTTGGCCACAACTTTGTGCCACCTTACTTGTTATTGTTGCTCAACAAGTCTTGGAACATGGAGCCCAATGCCTAAACCAGCCAGAAATGCAGTCTTGGCATTCTTCTCTTTGCAACTAGCATGATGTAATCTGTGATTCAGCCCCATACAATGAAACACCAAATGCCAAGGATCAGATTAGACACATCACCAACAGACATTGGCTCAACTCCCACATCTTTTGTCTAGGTGTTGGGCTTCTGTCTAGACATGTTCATGAGCCTTTATTGTGTGCCTAACTGTTCCTAAAATGTAAAGTAGTACTGTTTCACAACTATAAATGTACAGTAAAGCCAAAGATAAATGAAGATACAGTCAGAGGATATTGAGATGTGTGGTGTTGATATCGGACAGTCACAAGCTATGCTGGGTGTTGCAGTTTTGCACCAGCTGGAGAGACAAAGTTGGACATTATAGTTTTGGATTTGTGTAAGGAGATCTGAGTACTGTATAGTTTCCAACTTTTGAGGATTTTTTTTTTATGGACAATTTTCTGTATGTATGTTCCACCTTCAAAAACTGGCATTGTCCCATAATGACAGCCAAAGGACTCTAACAATGTTGGCTTCAGAGAGTTTCCCCAGAAACAATGTGATCAAGAGTGTTCACCCATAAAAATCCCATCCATAGAGTTCATCCATAAACAATGTCATCCAGAGACTGTCTCAATAAACAGTCATCTAGAGAGTTCCTCCACAAACAATACCATGCAGAAAGTGCCCCATGAACATTGTCATCAAGAGTGTTCCTCAATAAACAATGCCAACCAGAGAGTACCATATGACGCAGTACCCATATAAACAGACCCACCCAAACAATTTACTTAGAATCAATGTCATTGAAAGAGGTTCCTTTGAAATAATGCCATCCAGGGGGTGTCCCATAAACAATGTCATTGAAAGAGCTCCTCCATAAACAGTGTTATCCAGAGAGTCCTACCATAAACAATTTGACCAAGAGAGTACCACATAAACAGTACAAGTCAGTGACTAACCGCCCCAACTAAAAATACTTTCTGTTTTTGTGGGGAGATTTATCTACCATTCTGGGGGTCTGGAGCACTCTCCTATTTTAATGAGTCTCCTGGAATTCCATACATGTAAAGAACTTTTCACAAGTCTAGGATCAGTGTAATTGCTCTGTATAAAGGTACTGCTGATCCAGAAGCATTTCTAGAGTCTCAAAAGATCTAGAGCCCGAGACCCAATATATATGTGCCAAATTTTTGAAGTAACCCCCAGTAGTCCCCCAACTGCCTGAGTTGCCTGCATCCAGGTGAAGGCCATCGCGATGATGTCATCACAAGGCCTGCACCGTTGATGCAGTCTCTAATAGGCTTCAGGTCTAGCAGGCTATAAGAGTGAATTATGGTGGGGCAGGGAGGGATTGGCTCCTATGCCCCTCTGCAATATTTAACAGAGATACAATTGAATGTGCAGGGGTCACAAGGTTTGGGACCCTGGGCAAAAAGTCTAGCCCCAGATGCATTGGCCTTGTGATGTCCCTGCACTGATCCTCCGACGAAAAAGGAAACGCTTGGGTGACCACATGTCATATGCAGCACATAAAATCATTGTTTGGCAGCAGCACATTGTGTAAACAGGAATGTGCTGCCAACAATCCATAAATCTTTATGGAGAGGAACGATCACAGTAGCAATTATTCCCCCATACAGAGATGGTGATTGCTGCATGTAAATGCTGCTCTCACCTCAGCTTAATGATCAGGCTGTGTTTGGAAACGCTTGGTTTGTTCCCAATAATTGCCTGTGCATTGGTCTGTGTAAAAGGGTCTTTAGCCAGTACGGAGGACCATGACAATAGAATGTACAGGACTACAAGTGATGAACTTTATAGTCCAATAAAAAGAAGGGACGTTTTCAAACTGCACTGCACCATCTCACTGCACTAATCCAACACCGATTATCAAGTCCTGAAACAGTGGTGCTCTATACTTTAATAGAAAAGTTCAACAAAGTAGATTCACAAGCAAATACACCATTTACACCATTTCAGACAAAGTTGATGCTTTATTCTAAAAACATCCACAAAGAGATATACATGGGTGTGGGATAGCAAGCTTTCTTCTCATGGACTGACACAACAGCCATGACGCTTCATTAGGTGCCTCACCAGTCAGGACCTTCTTCTGGACTGTGCACCAATATAAAAAACTTACAACTTACAATAAATACATAAAGTTCATATAATAGTCCCATTCAATGTAACAATGCAGGTAATATTCTTATGGCAAAATACATATAATTCATTCCAATTATTAAATCCAAGGGGTCTCAAGAACTATGTACCTACAATTAATGCTACCCCCTTCTTCAATAATACTTCATGTCTCCTATATGAGCATTTAACCCTTAAAAATGTGTTCCTCAACTCCACTCCTCAGGGCTGACCTGCTGGTCAGGATTTGACAATGTCCTCTGAATACCTGTGGTAAGTCCTGATCCATCAACACTAATTCTATCACCTGCTCAATAGAAAGGAAATCCTGGAAACATGACCAACAGGTGGGCCCTGAGGACTGAGGAACACTGCCTTAAAAGGCCTGCAAACCTCAAACTTGATGCCATACCTTCATGACATTCCCTGACATGCTGAATAAGTTAAGATAGCCCTTTACCACGTCTTATTGAATTCATGTTTCCTAAGCCTAGTAAACATTGAATGTATTGTCTTACCGTATAGAAAAAAACCTAAATGTTCTCTTTTATAAAAAATTGTATTGATCACCTGCAAAATGTTTAAATGTATAACCAATAGATCTGACCCAGTGAAATTTGATATTGATTTACAGGTATATGTATCTATGTGTAAATTACACCTACACAAGTATTATCATATCATAGAATGATGAATGTACAACTTGAAATTTTAGAGGGTGAACTTGCCATGTATGTGGACCCCTTAGGATTCAGTTTACATGAAAATGTTACTAGTGCGGTTAATCTGCTATATGACACAAAGGTTACTTTCACACTAGCGTTTTTACTGGATCCGGCAGGGTTCAGCAAAAACGCTTCCGTTACTGATAATACAACCATCTGCATCTGTATCTGGTTGTATTATCTTTAACATAGCCAAGACGTATCCATCATGAACTCCATTGAAAGTCAATGGAGGACGGATCCGTTTTCTATTGTGGCAGATTGCGTCAGAGAAAACGGATCCGTCCCCACTGACTTGCATTGGGGGTCATGCCGGATCCGTCTTGCTCCGCCACCCAGAACGGAAAGCAAACTACAACATGCTGCGGTTTGCTCTCCGGTCTGGGAACGCAACTAAACGGAACGGAATGCATTTTGGAGCTTTCCGTTCTGTTCAGTTCAGTTTTGTCCCCATTGACAATGATTGGGGACAAAACAGAAGCGTTTTTTTCCGGTATTGAGCCCCTATGACGGATCTCAATGCTAGAAAACTAAAACGCTAGTGTGAAAGTAACCTTAGCTAGTCCGTTGGGGTTGGAGGATGATTACGATGGAAATATGGAGATTTCTCAGGACAGTTAAAAGCTCAAATGAAATTGTTGTTGTATAACAAACAGGTTTGTAATCTGAATTTGAGGTTAAAGCTTTTAAATGGCTAAAGAGTTGGCAGGACTAACAGTAATTATTAAGCCTGCTGACGTGGAGCGTTATGTCGTTGTGATGGCTAAGAAATATTATTTGGAAAAAGTTAATCTCCAATTTAGGGACTGTAGGGTGTATGATCTACTCTAAAAATAAATCAAATTTCTAGTTTCTAGTCACTTTTGCATAATGATGTGGAGTCGGGTATTATTTCTAAAAGGATGGGTGAGTGGTTATACCCTAAGGCCCCTTTCACACAAGCAAGTTTTCCGCGCAGGTGAAATGCGTGACATGAACGCATAGCACCCGCACTGAATCCTGACCCATTCATTGCAATAGGTCTGTGTACATGAGCGTTTTTTTTCTTGCATCAGTTTTGCGTTGCGTGAAAAACACAGCATGTTCTATATTCTGCGTTTTTCACGCCGCCCTGGTCCCATAGAAGTGAATGGGGCTTCAGTGAAAAATGCATTGCATCCGCAAGAAAGCGTGGGCGCAATGTGTTTTTTTTTACTGATGGTTGCTAAGAGATGTTGTTTGTAAACCTTCAGTTTTTTTATCACGCGCGTGAAAAACACATCAAAGCGCACTGCACTCACGCAGAAAAAACTGAACAACTGAACGCAATCGCAGACGAAACTGACTGTGCTTGCTTGCAAAATGGTGCGAGTTTCACTGAACGCATCCGGACCTAATCCGTCACGCTCATGTGAAAGAGGCCTAAGAATCCTGGAGTTCCGAGGTGGTATTTTTTGCCAAGAATCAATAAAAATTATAATTACACTTACCAGTAATTTGATTTTCTGGAACCCATGACAGCACCAGAGAGAGCGGTATCTGCCCCACAGCTGGACAGGAAGCTATAGAGGAATTAAAAAGAGGAACACCCACTATCTCCCTCAACAGGTTCCAAAGTAGATCTGTAGGAGCTGTACAAATGCATTCTTAAAAACCTTTTGAAATGTACTTAATCTTGTCTTTTAGATTTACATTTTTTTCACCAAAACAAGAGGCAAAGAGACAGAACACCCATTACCAGCTACAAGGGAAGGGAGGGATTAAGAGGGGTGCTGTCATGGGTTCTGGGAAATCAAATTACCAGTAAGTGCAATTATCATTTTTCTCTTCACCCATGACAGCACCAGAGACAGGCATAACGGATGAATTAAACACAGAGGAGGGACCACCACCACAGAAAGTTCTTACACCAAGAAGACAAGTGACAACAAACAAGTAAAGCAAAGAAAAACCAAGGCCAATGAAAAGACAGATCTAAACCTAAAGAGTATACCACCAACCTAATTATTCATAGGCAGATAAGGCTGAGTTCACACGAGCGTGACAGATTAGGTCCGGATGCGTTCAGGGTGCGTTCAGTTAAACTCGCACCATTTTGCAAGCAAGTTCAGTCAGTTTTGTCTGCGATTGCGTTTAGTTGTTCAGTTTTTTCCGCGCGGGTGCAGTGCGTTTTGATGCGTTTTTCATGCGCGTGATAAAAAACTGAAGGTTTACAAACAACATCTCTTAGCAACCATCAGTGAAAAACGCATCGCACCCGCACTTGCTTGTGGATGCAATGCGTTATTCACGCAGCCCCATTCACTTCTATGGAGCCAGGGCTGCGTGAAAAACGCAGAATATAGAACATGCTGCGATTTTAAAGCATTGCAGAAGTGATGCGTGAAAAAAACGTACACAGCCCCATTGAAATGAATGGGTCAGGATTCAGTGCGGGTGCAATACGTTCACCTACTGCATTGCACCCGCGCGGAAATCTCGCCCGTGTGAACGCAGCCTAAGAGTATCCTGTCTTTCTGGCCATAGACACAATGGATAGGAGCTGGACCCATTGACTAATATGGGAGTGTTTCCTAGACATGCTGTGTGACCTGTGCAGAGGTCAGGAAGGAGCTGATAATCTGTAATATCTCCAATGGTGAATGGTGGATTCTGTGTTATCTGTATACAGGTAATACTGCCTGTAGTGATAATGAGATTTACAGAACAGGAAACATGACCTATTATTGGACCTAGTGGCCACTGCAAAAATTGCAGGATTATATACATGTTTCTTTTCATTTAGAAAGTTACATGGACAATTTGAAACATCTCACCAAAAATTCTTTAAAAATAAGTTTAACATAAAAATGTGATTTAAACAATTGTTCATTTTCTGATGACACAGTCTCTTTAAGGAGCAAGTAGGAAACCCATTGTCTCAGATGGAGATGAATTAATATAGAGTAAGTATCGGACTATAATACATGGTTAGAACGTAATTTACCGATTAGGAATCATAGATGTGGGTCTTGCTTGTTTTGTGGCCAAGTTGTGAGGGACAGATTCATTTAATTGGGATCTGACATTTCGAATTTTCCTCGTTCCCGATTATTGCTCGCTCTTTTGACCCATGTAAAAGCACCCTTAGGGCTCATTAAAATGACTGTGAAAAACTGCAATGTGGTGGCCATTTTTAGAATGCCCTTCACACAGACATTATCAGAACTAGATAAGGTCTATGAGCCCCATATGTTCATGTGTCCTATTTTCATGTACAAATGGATGCCAAAGAAACCAATGGGCCCATTTTTATTGGCCATTTAGACAGGCATGCACCCATTTAACGGCCGTTATAAACAGGTACACTATGTAAAAAAGGGCCTTTCAGGAGTTAAAAAAGAGCCCATGTGATTTAAACAATTGTTCATTTTCTGATGACACAGTCTCTTTAAGGAGCAAGTAGGAAACCCATTGTCTCAGATGGAGATGAATTAATATAGAGTAAGTATCGGACTATAATACATGGTTAGAACGTAATTTACCGATTAGGAATCATAGATGTGGGTCTTGCTTGTTTTGTGGCCAAGTTGTGAGGGACAGATTCATTTAATTGGGATCTGACATTTCGAATTTTCCTCGTTCCCGATTATTGCTCGCTCTTTTGACCCATGTAAAAGCACCCTTAGGGCTCATTAAAATTACTGTGAAAAACTGCAATGTGGTGGCCATTTTTAGAATGCCCTTCACACAGACATTATCAGAACTAGATAAGGTCTATGAGCCCCATATGTTCATGTGTCCTATTTTCATGTACAAATGGATGCCAAAGAAACCAATGGGCCCATTTTTATTGGCCATTTAGACAGGCATGCACCCATTTAACGGCCGTTATAAACAGGTACACTATGTAAAAAAGGGCCTTTCAGGAGTTAAAAAAGAGCCCATGCACTTGCATGTGAGGGAACACTTGATCCACACAAGAGACAGCAGGATCTGACGCTCCCAACGTTGTGTTTCCTCACATGTAGGTGGATGAGGTGAGTTGTTTTTTTCAAAAAGGGTCTGTCTACACTACTTTGGGGTGGAGTGGAGGAATGAGAGGCGACCATTATATATATACTGGGGGCAGTATGGGCGGCATTATGTATACTGCAGGGGTTGGGATGTTAAAAAAAAAAAGCCAATGAAATACATTTCTTTTTAATGTCTGTTTTTAATGGCTGCAGAGGCGGCTCTAGACTTTGTGAGGCCTTAGGTGAAACTCGAACATGAGGCCCCCACGAAGATTGTTGGGATGCTCGTGATCTCCTGTACGGCGCCCCGGCTCAGTTCTTAAGAAATAAGCTGTGTCAACCACCGCACGGAGCGGTGGTGTGATCAACACTCCCCCTCCATGTATCTCTATGGAAGACTCAGAGATACACAAGTGCTGTATCTACGTCTCTCCCATACATGGAGGGGGAGTGTTGACCACCACTTTGGGCACAAGGAGATCCGGAGTACCATACAGGAGATAGTGGGGGATCCCAACGGCCAGACCCCCCTGATCAGACACTTATCTCCTATCCCTTTAATATGCAGTGACATTACAGTAAAGGGTTAATATGCACAGTGACAACACAGTACAGGGCTTATATTCACAGTGCATATTAACATATGGACATCTTAGCTTCCTCACATTTCTATCCTCATCCTCCAACCTGGAGTCCCCACAGTGTTATCCTGCTGCTCACTGTGCCCCCAAATACTATCCTGAAGAAATATTAGTGCCCCCCATAGTAATAATACTTCTCATAGTCCCACCAATAGTAATTCTCTTCTAGAATGCTCTCATTAGTAATACTGCCCCCCACACTGCCCCCATTAAGTAAATTGCCCCCCACACTGCCCCCATTAAGTAATTTTCCCCCCACACTGCCCCATTAAGTAATTTGTCCGCCACACTGCCCCCATTAATTTGCCCCCACACTGTCCCCCATTAAGTAATTTGCCCCCCACACTGTCCCATTAGGTAATTTTCCCCCCACACTGCCCCATTAGGTAATTTGTCCCCCCACACTGCCCCATTAAGTAATTTGTCCCCCCACACTGCCCCATTAAGTAATTTGTCCCCCCACACTGCCCCATTAAGTAATTTGTCCCCCCACACTGCCCCATTAAGTAATTTGTCCCCTCACTCTGCCCCATTAAATAATTTACCCCCCCACACTGCCCCATTAAGTAATTTGTCCCCCACACTGCCCCCATTAAGTAATTTGTCCCCCCACACTGCCCCTATTAAGTAATTTGTCCCCCCCACACTGCCCCATTAAGTAATTTGCCCCCCCACACTGCCTCACAAATCTTCCCACACACTGCTTCATATTATGAAATCCCCCCCCCCCCACACCTTGTACTTGTCTGCTTATCTGCTAGTTCAACTTCAGTCACTTGACAGCGCAAACCTCATCCTGTGGGGCGTAATCCCGCAAGACCCATGACCTCCCGCGGGTCTCGCGGGATTACGCACTGCACTACTGGGTTGCGCTCTCAAGTGACTGAATTCATGACCGCGTGGCGCAGCAGCCTAGCAGATTAGTGGACAGACAAGTACAAGGGGGGTGGGGAATAGCATTCGGGGCCTGGAATGTTTTGACCTAAGGACGCTCCCACCCGACGCTCCCACCCAAGTACTTGCGGCGGTGTCGAGTGGGAGCCAGAGCGAGGCCCCCACCACTGCGAGGCCTTAGGCGGCGGCCTAAGTGGCCTAATGGAAGAGCCACCTCTGAATGGCTGCTAAAAACAGATGCAAAACAGACTTTTTTCTAGACGGACAGAATATTGATGCACACACTGATGCAAAATGGCCATGAAAGCTGAGAGTGTTTTTAACTGCTGTTTTTTCCCCCCCTGTCATGTGAATGTATCCTAATGGAACCTTTATATGAGCCAACACAGCATGCTTCTGCGATCGCTCGTCCCAATGGAGAATCATTGCTTCTGGGCAGCAGATCATTGTTTAGAAGGTACGATCTGCGGCCCAGAAGCAGTAATTTAGGTTACTGCAACAGCGATGCCTTCATCCGATAAACAAGCTTTTGCTCATTCATTGGGTGATCGGCGGCACCTTTACATATCGGGAACAAGTGTTTCTAGGAATGCTCCTTCCCGATAGTTGGCCCCATGGCACTTAGGTCATTTGGAATGCATGTACTAATGAGTATACATCCCCTAGAGCTGGCCTAGTACTCCAACCATATGGCTATCTACCTCTCCTCAGAATCTGTGCTGATGGAAGATAAGGTTTTGTTGACCCATTCTCCCAGGCCATTAGGTCTTGTTTATTATGACCTTCCTTTTGGCGTGCATTCTAGAGTCAACCCAAATTCTTTAAATGTTTTACTTTCTGCTACTCGTTTTAGAATCCTGTATGTCTGTGTAATTTACATAGGGATGTTAGGGTAAAGAAACACGTTCAGGTTTCTTGATGCAGTTTTTGAAGCCAAAACCAGGAGTGAATTAAAAAAAAGAGAAGTCGTATCTGTCCTTTATACTTTCTCTCCTTTCATGATCCACTTCTGATTTTGGCTTCCAAAATTGCATCAAGAAATCTGAACGTTTGGACGAACCCTTATTTTACTAATGAATGTGTTAATTGATTCTGTAGTAGTTTTCGGGAAAGTAAATTTGTGGATATTTAATGGTTAGTTTTACATTATTTCAATGCAATAGAAGAGACATTATAGTCATCTAATATAATCTACTGTTTTTCTGCGTCTGTATTACTGTGTCATAAAAACATGATCATGTGGATCTGGCCCGCTGACCCTCTTGAATCCCAATATAAAGGCCTTGACTGCTTCCTGGTTGTATCTCTCTCTCTATCTATATATATAAAAATAAAAAAGGGGGGTGGCAGCACCGTCAAGGTAAAGGCAGGTGGGTGCAGCAGCCCAACTGGGGATAAGCAAACCCCGTATATAGAAAATTGAAAAACGGGCAGCACTCCAGAAAATAAAATAAAAAAAGACATGTATTCATCCATAAGGCAATGCAACGTTTCGGCTCAGTTTCTGGAGTGCTGCCCGTTTTTCGATTTTCTATATATATATATATATATATATATATATATATGTATATAGTGACACAGGGGTTGCTTACTAGATGGGATATATTTTCCTCCCAGCATGTGACAGCTAGCTAAATGGGTTCAAGCACCGGACCGGATCTCATATGCCGGTCCGGGCTTTGCGGATGCCCAACTGTTATTAAAGCCAGCTGGGGTGTAGTAGGTGTCTGTGTTAGGGTACTTGTGCCTGGATGCATGTTTGCAACCTGTCTGGGAGCACAGGTCGATGATGTTCAGGACTTGAACCCTTTAAGCTGATCTATTGCAAGGTGTGAACTGAAGACCAGGACTTTACATGTATATGCGGTACCCGCAGCACGGTCATGGTGTAGCGACACCTGAGGAAAAGAGATGTCGCATAGTCAGAGTCGGGAGGACTGTTGGACCATATCCTCCCAAGGTATTGCGCTTTCACCGTCAGGAGGACTGGTGGTCCGAGACCCCAATAGGTTGCATTGGTCACAGCTAGGAAGCTGTCTGACCGCATGGCTGAGTGAATTCGAATACCAAAGTGTGAACACTGAGCTAGAGGTGAGTTAGGGAAAACCTCTGTATGGTGAGCGCCTAGCCGGGCAAGGATTTATTGTTTTTTATTGATTTAACACGTGATGTGAAGCTGTGACTTCATTGTGCCAAGTGACGCCAAACTTGGAAGTTTGATGTGCTGCGTGACAAATAAAGAACTGTTTGAGCTTGAAAACCCCCCTGTTTGATGAGAAGACTGTCATTGCCGACTCCCTGTGAGAGAGCAGTCCCTTACAAGATATATATATATATATATATATATATATATATATATTATGACACAGTGAGAGGTTTTGTCTGGGATATCAGTTATTTTCCTCCCAGCATGTGCTGCTAGGCTGATTTACAGCCAGGTGAGGTAAAATACCGGACCGGATTTTAAGTGCCGGTCCGGGTTTTGGTAGCACCTGGCTGTCCTTAAATAGGCAGCTGGGCTCAGAAGCGAGGTCTTTGTGTTGGTATCTGGGAGCCTTGTGTCTGGATGAAGGCTTGCTACCTGTATGGGGTGAAAACAGGTTGGTGCTGCTATGGTAAGGGACTCTTTGAGGCAGAATTGCCGCATGGTGTGAATTAACAACGGTGACTTTCTTTGATTATGACTGCTTGTTTTGTCACTTGCCTAAAGTGTGAATAAAACACTGAACTGTTTCATCCAAAGAACTTGTTGCCTCTGTACTGCGTCTGCTAATCCTGTCTACCAGAGCGACACCCCACAATATATATATGAACAATCGGAAATAAATCATGAGAAATATCCTATTCTTAGTAGAGAAGAGACCCCCATTTACTTTCTAATTCTAAAGCAAAGTAACATTTAAAGGGTTGTCCTATCAGGGTAAGCCTTTCTTAAAATATAGCCCTGGGGATCAGCTAATGCTGGAAGGAGAATATATTAAATAGTGGTCTTGGGTGAATTCCATGGCCCCTTCTAACTTCTCTTTTTTTAATGCATCAATGTTACATAGTACAAAGAAGTACGGAGAGTGCCCCCATTCACTTAAATGCAGATTAAATGAAGCATTCAGGCATGTGCGCTTCAGGATCAGAAGTTGCATATTATAGCAATTGACGACAGCCTGGATGTCATCAGCATATTTATTATGAAAATTGGAAAGGATTCCATTACAGGAATAAAAAAAAAATCTCTTCTGTAGCAAATGTATGACGTAGCATTTTCTTGCCATTTGTTTCTTAGTTTCTAGTGTTTTTCATGTTTTTTCTTCTCTATTTCAGTCAGCAGATGTGAGCATGAGGTCCTATTACCATTTGGAAGTAGAAGACGTCATTTCAGTCTCATTTCATAGGAAAATACGTGTATTTGGAACCAACAGGTTTATTTTTGGATGACAGGTGCATTATATTGTAAAGTCAAGCCCAAGATCTTGTTTGTAAAAGACAGGCATGTGACAGACAATACACCCACTTAAATGTCGATCCTGTTATTCACAGTGAAAGCAATGCACACTTCTATAGCTCCAAGAAGTCTTTTTGGTACTGATCGTTATTCTCTGGCTGTTTCCATTGTAGATACTACCTGACCTGGAGACACAATGACCCTTAAACGGCTCTCCTTTCACTCATATACACCCTGGGGATATCATCATGGGATTACAGCTAGGACAAGATTGCTGAGTTACAACCTAAAGTACTGTCTATTACCCTGTCATTAAACATTTTATGGTTTTTAACATCAATTACGTATGTTAGTCAGCAGCGCCATGCACCCAGTAGTCCTGCAGCAGTTGTTTTCACAGTAGATTTTACATACAATGGAGGAGATTTATTAAAGGGGTACTCCTATCTGAGACATTGCCATCACCTCTAGGACCCACCATTATCTCCAGGACAGGGCCCCTAAAGTGAAGCAGAGTTCACCGCGCGTAAGAGTTATGAAAATAGCTAAGCAAGCATGCTCAGCTATTTTCAGAATTCCCATAGCGGTGAATCGATGGTGGCTGCTCTTGTGGGGTGCACTTATGATGTGGGGGCCATATCATTACTTCCAGGACTCCTTGTTCTTCTATTTTCTGAAGATAGTTCCTAATTACATACGCTGTATGTTTGGGGTTGTGGTTCTGCTGAAGAATCAATTTGGGGCTAATCAGAGGCCTCCCTGATGGTATTGCATGATGAATAACTGTTTGCGTGTAATTCTCAGCATTGAGCACACCATCAATCCTGAACTCAATTTTGTGAATTTTGCAAGGAACCTCCACCATGCTTCACAGTAGGCCTCAGACACTCATTATTGTACCGCTCTCCAGACCTTTGACAAACACACTACCTTCTGTTACAGCCAAATATTTGAAGATTTGACTGTTGCACCTGACGCCGTTTTTCTGTGCCCTGGTGCCTATGTTTTTGTGCATAGCTGAGTCACTTGGCCTTGTTTTCACATCGAAGGTATGGCTTTTTGGCTGCAGTTTATACATGAAGACCATTTTTGGTCAGACTTCTCAAAACAGTGGATGGATGTACCTGGGTCCCTCTGGTTTCTGCCAGTTCTGAGCTGGTAGCACTCTTGGACATCTTCTGATTTTGAAGGGACGTAAGCATGATGTGTATTTCATCTGCTGCACTAAGTTCTCAACAAATGTTGTAGGAATATGGTCAGAATTAATAGTGTCCACAATGCTGAGAAATACAGGCAAATACTTATCCATAATACAGTACCATCAGGGTGGTGTCTGATTGGCTCCACATTTTTTCTACAGAAGGACCATGACCCCAAACATACCACCAATGTAAAAAAGAACAAGGAGTCTTGGAAGTGATGATATGGGCCCCACAGAGCCCTGAGCTCAACCTCATCAAGTCTGTCTGGGATTATTATCCCAATAGTGCTCCATGCCCACCCCCACTCTGCTATCTGGGTTAGGCACGGGCATCACATCACTCACCTAGCTTCTGCCTGGCTGCCAGACTCCTGTGTCCAACACTGCAGGCTGCAGCCTGGATGCAAGGCCTCTCCCTGTGTGTGTATTAGAGAGACTTTTCACTGCAGGGGTTAATTTCCTTTCTGATCTTGTGCTCAGCTACTTGACTTATTACCTCATCAGCTATTTAACTGTGCTGCGTCTTGTAAAGAGCTATTAGACGTTTGCCAGTTATACCATTTCTGCCTGTTTTATTGATCCAGGCCCTCTATCACCTGATCTGACCTGTGGCTGTACACCGTACTGATCTTGTGCCACTTACTTTGGCCTTCGTACAAACTCTGCCCGTTCTGACCTAGGTCTGTTATTGACTACGAGTTTGCTTGTTCCCTCGGTGCCACGTACCAGTGTCTGATTCCCGTGGGTCTGTGACCAACAACACAGGGAATATTTTAAGAGGTAGCTGCTTAGTGACACCCCTGCAGTGAAAGCCAGTTCCCTGTATAGGGGTTAAAGGGTGGAAACCAGGGGACTGCCAGCATAACAACCTTGGGACTAGCCCAAAGTCAAACTGGTTGTTGACATAGTGGATCCACATGCACTGTCCATAACAATTACACGAAGAGACAGAAGGATTTGAGTAAGCCTACATTCACAGAAGATCTGTGGTTAGTTCTCTAGTATGTTTGAAACAACCTACCTGCCAAATTCCTTCAAAAACAGTATGCAAGTGTGATATTATTTATCTTTTGTTCACTTTGCGTTTTGTTAGTTGATAAAAATAAACTATTAACACTTTTTTCCACACTTGCCTAAAACATTTGAACGTTTTCACAGTACTGTGTATATATATATATATATATATATATATATATATGTATATATACATATATATATATATATATATATATATATATATACATATATTTATATATATATACTAGCTAAAGGACCCGGCTTCACTCGGGTATATTTAATCTATTTCATTTAATGTTTGTGTGTGTCGTTAAAAGATATCAACACTATCCACTATGACAGTGACATCTACAGCACCACGCCCCCATAACAGTGACCTCCACAGCCCCCACCCATTAACACTGCCCCCCCCCCCACAGTGCTCCGTCTCTTAAAATTGGACCTCTACAGCAGTCCACTTTCTTCACTTTGACCTTCACAGCAGCCTGCCCCTTTAACAGTGAGTTTCGCAGCAAACCCCCCCTCTTGACAATGACCTCCACAGGGGACCGTCCCCTTAACAGTGGCCTGGACAGCAATCTGACGCTTAACAGTGACCTCCATAGCGGACCATCCACTTATCTGTGACTTCCACAGCAGCTTGCCCCTAGGGGGGCCAGAGGTCAGTTTTAGGCCGGACAGTCTGGCTTTCAAACTCCCTATCCTCCGTCTGGACGGACACAGGGATGTCCTTTTTGAACAGCTCACTTTCAGACAGCAGCACCGTGCTGTCTGAGTATGAGCTCCAGGGAAAAGTCACCCGCACTCCCACCCCTGCAGCTAACAGAAGTTGATTTTTAACTTCATTTTTTCAATCCCTGTAGGCTGAGGAGCGGGAGGGGGCGTGACCTAACCGAATCGGGGGCATGGCTTAGCGGGACCTAGAAGTTGATTTTTAACTTCATTTTTCAATCCCTGTCCGCTGAGCTGCAGGGAGAAAGTCACTGTCCCTCCCACCTCTGCAGCTGACAGAAGTTGATTTTAACGTAATTTTTCAGTCCCTGTCGGCTTAATTGAAGTGGGCGTGGCCTAACCGGATAAGCAGTGGGAGAGGTCATGGCCTAACCAGATAAGGGGCGTGGCTTAGCTGGGCCTGGGTATTAAATTCGTCTTTTGAGGGTGGACACATTGTGGCAGGGGGCATGTCTGTGCTCCTTGCTGCAAGAGTGACGCCCCTCTCGGCACCTTACTGGATCATTTGCATCCCAAATAAACTGGATTTTCAGAGGATAAAAACAAGAACAAAGGCACATCTTGAAATAAGGTACTAAGTGCTATTAGGCCATGGCTTTACTTCAGCAGCAATTATCCTGGTGACAGATTTCCTTTAAAGCTCTCCTACAGCAGTGAAGAAAAATGGCTGCATTGTTATGGAAACCTGAAGTAAAACTGTGTATGTGGAGGCTAACAGCCTGCAAGCTTCTATTGGCTGATAGGGGTCATGTGACCAAGCTTCTATTGGCTAATGCATTTTTTGGGATTATCTCAGGAACGGTACGTCCTAGAGAGCTGTGACCTTGTCTAAAACCTTCCCGGACACCTGATGTACCTGTGTGCCAAATTTCGTCATTGTAAATGCGATTCCTTTAGCGGACATACATATATATAAACACACACACACACACATACACAGCTTTATATATTATATATATATAGAGAGAGAGAGAGTGGATTGTAAAAGTTTTCACTCCCTTGTTGTTTTGTGGCATTAGAACCCTGAAGTTAAAATTAATGTCACGGTATGCTAATGTCATATTTGGTATAAATATGTGCACTGTTCTAAGACATGATTGAAAAAGGATTTCTATAACTGAAACATTACGTTGGAATAAACCTTGGCTCTTTGCAGCTTTAGTTGGAATTTTTCTGATTGGCCGCCCCTTACCAATTTTATGAAATGGGAGCGTGGCGAGGGTGGAGGGTGGGTGGAGCTGTCTGCCCATGGTCATTTATCATTATTTACGCCAGAATCTGGAGCAAGTAACTGAAATCTAGGGTAGCTCCGAGTTGCCGTAGATTTCATTCTAGCGCATGGACTGTTGCAGGAAACAAGTAATGACAAGACCTGCACCCAGGGGCGTACATAGAAATCACTGGGCCCCATAGCAAGAATCGAAATTGGGCCCCCATTCCCCGTTTATAGCCCCTCCCACTACCCATTCCAGGCCTCTCTCTTTGTTCAATGAACTATTCTTGCTGCTGCGTTTTATAATTTATGCCTTCAGGGCTGGATTGGGATTACAAAACAGCCCTGGCACACAAAATAGGTATAATAGATGCAGTGTGTACAGATGTGTAGAGTATACAGCAGTGTACTGTTATGTGAGGTACGAGGTATAATAGATGCAGTGTGCACAGGTATATAGTATATACAGCAGTGTACTGATATGTGAGGTACGGGGTATAATATATCCAGTGTGCACAGGTATATACAGCAGTGTACTAATATGTGAGGTACGGGGTATAATATATGCAGTGTGTACAGGTATATACAGTCATGTGAAAAAATTAGGACACCCTTTGAAAGCATGTGGTTTTTTGTAACATTTTTAATAAAAGGTTATTTCATCTCCGTTTCAACAATACAGAGAGATTAAAGTAATCCAACTAAACAAAGAAAACTGAAGAAAAGTCTTTTCAAGATCTTCTGTAAATGTCATTCTACAAAAATGCCTATTCTAACTGAGGAAAAAGATAGGACACCCTCACATGTATTCCCTCTTAAATTGGCTCAGATCTCACACAGGTATATCACACCAGGTGCACATAATTAGTAGATCGTTACTCTGCATGTTGAATGAGGCTTGCCCTATTTAAACCTCAGACATTTAGTTTGGTGTGCTCCTGACTGTTGAAGTGAGAGTGAGCACCATGGTGAGAGCAAAAGAGCTGTCAGAGGACTTCAGAAAAAAGATTGTAGCAGCCTATGAGTCTGGGAAGGGATTTAAAAAGATCTCAAAAGATTTTGAAATCAGCCATTCCACTGTCCGGAAGATAGTCTACAAGTGGAGGGCTTTCAAAACAACTGCCAACATGCCCAGGACTGGTCGCCCAAGCAAGTTCACCCCAAGAGCAGACCGCAAGATGCTAAAAGAGGTCTCCAAAAACCCTAAAGTGTCATCTCGAGAACTACAGCAGGCTCTGGCTACTGTTGATGTAGAAGTACATGCCTCTACAATCAGAAAGAGACTGTACAAGTTTAACTTGCATGGGAGGTGTGCAAGGAGGAAACCTTTGCTTTCCAAGAGAAACATCGAGGCCAGACTGACATTTGCCAGAGATAAAGTTGACAAAGACCAGGACTTCTGGAATAATGTTCTTTGGACAGATGAGTCCAAAATTGAATTATTTGGACACAACAGCAGAGGACATGTTTGGCGTAAACCAAACACAGCATTCCAAGAAAAGAACCTCATACCAACTGTGAAGCATGGAGGTGGAAGTGTCATGGTTTGGGGCTGCTTTGCTGCAGCAGGACCTGGTCAGCTCACCATCATAGAATCCACGATGAATTCTACTGTGTATCAGAAGGTGCTTGAAGAACATGTGAGACCATCAGTTAGAAAATTAAAGCTGAAGCGGAACTGGACCATGCAACATGACAATGACCCAAAACATACTAGTAAATCAACCAAAGATTGGCTGAAAAAGAAGAAATGGAGAGTCCTGGAATGGCCAAGTCAAAGTCCAGATTTGAATCCCATTGAGATGCTGTGGGGTGACTTGAAAAGGGCTGTACGTGCAAGAAACCCCTCAAACATCTCACAGCTGAAAAAGTTCTGCATTGAGGAGTGGGGTAAAATTTCCTCAGACCGATGTCGAAGACTGGTAGATGGCTACAAGAACCGTCTCACTGCAGTTATTTCAGCCAAAGGAGGTAACACTCGCTATTAGGGGCAAGGGTGTCCTATCTTTTTCCTCAGTTAGAATAGGCATTTTTGTAGAATGACATTTACAGAAGATCTTGAAAAGACTTTTCTTCAGTTTTCTTTGTTTAGTCGGATTACTTTAATCTCTCTGTATTGTTGAAACGGAGATGAAATAACCTTTTATTAAAAATGTTACAAAAAACCACATGCTTTCAAAGGGTGTCCTAATTTTTTCACATGACTGTAGTATATACAGTAGTGTACTGATATGTGAGGTACGAGGTATAATAGATGCAGTGTGTACAGATATATAGTATATATAGTATATACAGCAGTGGACTGATATATGAGGTACGACCTGTAATTTATACCTCATACCTCATACCTCATGTCAATACACTGCTGTATCTACTCTATACCTATATACACTGCATCTATTATACCTCGTACCTCACATATTATACTACCGTATATACTATATACCTGTACACACTGCATATATTATATCTAGTACACTGCTGTAGATACTATATATCTGTACACACTGCATCTATTATACCTCGTACCTCACATATCAGTACACTGCTGGATATACTATATATCTATACACACTGCATCTATTATACCTCGTACCTCACATATCAGTACACTGCTGTATATACTATATATCTGTACACACTGCATCTATTATACCTCGTACCTCACATATCAGTACACACTGCATCTATTATACCTCCTACCTCACATATCATTACACTGCTGTAGATACTATATACCTGTACACACTGCATATATTATACCTCGTACCTCACATATCAGTACTCTGCTGTATATACTATATATCTATACATACTGCATCTATTATACCTCGTACCTCACATATCAGTACACACTGCATCTATTATACCTCCTACCTCTCATATCAATACACTGCTGTACATACTTTATATCTGTACATATTGCATCTATAATACTGTGAAATATTTGCAGTGCATGTGTATATACATACATACATACATATATATATATATATATATATATACACACACACACACATAGCAGTGTATTGATGTGAGACATACAAGGTATAATACTATAGATGCATTGTTTACAGAAATATGTGGTCAGTTATACATTATGGTCACTGTGTGTGTGAGGTACATGAGGTAGTGGTCACTGTAACTGTCTGAAGTATTATACATGAGTGAGCAATGAGTAAAAACAGGGCATGGAGGGGGGGGGGGGGTAAATGATGAGAAGTGGTGGGCCTCTCTTACCATTCCATTCCAGTCTGTATGGATCAATGCAGAGCTGATTGTGAACTTCTAATACTTGCTGTTAGGGGTTAAAGGACCTGTAATGATGTCATCATCGGTCCTGGCAGATGTACCTTTCAAAGCTAGGAACTACACCATTTTTGGTGCAGTTTCTTTGCTACATCCTGCAGGACCTGAGATGTTGAAGATTATGTCATCACAGGTCCTGACAGATGCACTGTTCTAACCTGGGAACTGCACTTTACACTGTGCAGTTCCCTTACAGGACCTGTGATGACATCATCAAAGGTCCATTAGCTTTAGAAAGATAGACAGAAGTAATTAGGGGGCGGGCCTCTCCTCCACTGCGGGCCCCTCTTCCTCACGGGCCCCATAGCAGCTGCGTGGTCTGTCTATATGGTAGGTAAGCCACTGCCTGCACCTCATCATAGAGTAGCTGATGCCAGTCTTGATGCATCAGGTCCATAGAGTGTAATACTCCCCACTTTGTGTTTATATTATACAGAAGTTGGTTTTAGTCCTATTGAACTCCTTTAAATAAAAATATGATAGAACTAGAATATGTAATCATTCATGGAGGGGAATTTGCCCTGGGATATACATGAGAAAGCTTCAGATGGGTTTCTTACTAATTTTTTGAGATCAGAATAACAAATGGACTATTGGGTTCAGTACTGTTTACTGTATGCATTAAAATACATCAGCTGCTTTTTCGTTCCTACACAGGAGGTTTAGCATCTGTGCTCAAACTGATCCTAGTCACATGTATTTTTACAGAATGATCAGAATCTGGAGTTTCCCCCCTGCTGGGGGTGAAGTCAGGACTCTTCAGTGGACAGCTCAGGAATTCAGCGTGGAGGTCACAGATCACTGCTTGAGGAATGTACCAAGCTGATCAATTCTTTGCATCCACCAGTTTCAAACAATCTGCATATATGAGTGGTTAGCCTAGCTCTGCACCTGCCACACTGAGGCTGCAGCACCTGATTTTTAATGGAATACATTAGTCATGTATTCAATTAATTTGTTTGTAACAGTATGTTTATAAATTTAGAATGGCAAATCTGACAAATGTGGATTAGCCCCACTGTCATTCAGTTGGTCTAATCCATGGCTTTGCCCTGCATAATCTGTGAGGAAAATTAACCTGCTCATCATTTCCATGGTGTGGACAACAATTTGTGCAAATCTTTTCTGTGTCTAAATCTTGAACATGTGAACAGAGCCTTATATTCCCATTAAAGATTAGTAAACTTCTTGAAATTAGTTTTGTGTCCTATTCGCTGAATGATTCCAAAAAATTTATTCAGTTCAGAATCAATTCTATCCAAATCAAAAGTGCTCCAAATGGCTTAAAAATGTATATGACAATCTGAGGCCTCCTAGGGCTCATATTTTTTCTCTCTTATCTTTCTCTCATTTTTAATTTATTTATTAAACTTTTTGCTCTCGCCTCTCTCCTTTTAAGCTCTTTAACGCAATGACAGCAATAGCAAATGACACTCATTTATGTAACAATGGGTATATGTATGGTTGACGGTGTTAACAAACAGCGTGTTTAAAAACATACTGCAGTGTTGGATTTGTTCTGCTTTTTATTATTAGATACGTTCCAAAAATTTTCCCTTATTAGCATATGGTGTCACAGTGTTATCAAAAAAAAAACTGTGGCTTGTTTGGACAAAGCAGACAAACTTATGTCTAAACAGAGCCCCTGTTGTATACACACAAATGTAATTATCATAAGAAACAGTGGCTTGCTCTGCACAAGCATCCAAGCATATGCCTTAACAAGACCCTTGTTTATACATACACAAATGGTAGTGTCAGAAAAACAGTGACTTGTTATGAAATATTCTCCCATTTTTGGAAGCAGCAGCAGTATAGTATGGATTAGAGATGAGCGAATATCATATTTTGACATTCTTTCACGCTTCATTTACTGGTAAAAGGTGACTTGCGTTATGGATTTCTTTAGAGGCATTCCGTTATTCATTCCCTTATAATAGAAGTGTATGGGCTGCAAAACGGCTCCGGCCCGTTTCCTCTTCTGCTATAACAGAATCGTGACAAATCCGTTTTGCAGCCCATAGACTTCTATTATGATAGAATGAATAACAGAATGCCTCTAAAGGCATTCCGTTATGCATTCCGTCATAGAATTGCGTCATGGTCCGGTGGTAACGGAATCCATAACGCAATTCAACTTTTACCAGTAAACGAAGCGTGAATAAATTTTATAACCTGAAATTTGCTCATCTCTAGTGTGGATGTTGAAAAGGGTAAGATGTGTAGCGACAATAGTGGCATGTGGCAGCAATAGTAATGGCAGCAGTAGCAGCACAGTATGGAACTGACAAGGTAGTAGATGAGTATGTGGCTGTGCAGGGGTAATAATAATAATAGTTGTCTAAGTAGGGCTAATGGAAGTGGCAGTAGGGGGATTGGCAGTGTTGGCAGCAGCAGCTGTAATTGTGTAAAAAGTAGAGAGGTCCAGCTTCTGATAAAACGATATCCTTTATTCGATGAGGTAAAATCCATACAAAACAAGACAGTTGCAAAATCGACGCTTTTCGGATCTCAAGTTAACGATCCTTACTCATGATATAAAATGCCATCTGTGACTCTCCCATATAAATACACATCCTCCAATCACATGCATAGAAACAACATCACATGATAATCAGGTGTGGGCAAATCACAAAGCATGGAATGACAAATCCAACATGTGCAGAAAAAAAAAAACTAAGAAAAGAAAAAAGTTTCAAATTCATTGATACTGTAAAATCAAGTCATGTTTTTTGTTCATGCCTGTGGGAAAGCAACTACCAAGTTCGAAAATCCAATGTGCCTCTCTACATAGTAGTTTGTGTCTATGGTCACCCCCCCCCCCCACCCCACCCAACTGGGAGCGTGACCCTCTCCACACCCTGGACTCTAAAACTTTTTTGTATTACCCTTATATACAATGGTAAAGTGCAAAGTGGCAGAATAAACATTGCGTGTTTGATAGTGAGGTATGTCAGATAAATGTCTCTGTATTCTAGTTTTAATCTGTTTGGCGGTACATCCTATATATTGCATAGAGCATTCAAAACATGTAATTAATAGTGTTGCTCGAGCATGCTCGGCCGACTACCAGTTCGGCTCGAGCATCGCTATGCTCTGCACATCGTGGAGTTTTAAATGTAATTTGACATCTATTGCTGAAAAGTTTCTGCCGGGATTTGAACTCCCAACCCCTTGTACATTAGAGACCTTATCCACTCAGTTATAAAGCTGAATACTAAACTGTGTCAGAAAAACCTCATAGTAGTTTCTGATGTAGTGAAAATTCCTATTCACCAGAAGACTTATTTTATATTTCTGTTCGGGTTAACATATAGCTGTATAGTGTAGTGGTTCACTGTGGTCGTGACTGTTTGACTAACGGACATATGTTCGCAGCATGTGCATTTTCTGTGGCCTCATTTATAACTACCCTGATACGAAAGCCACACTGGTTTGGCCTTCGGGCGGTCACAGAAAAAGCTGGGACTGATCCTGTGACCCAAAGTGGGGTCCTGCGAGCAGCACATCTGACATCCGAAATCACTTCACTCGGCATCATGGTTTAGCACTGGTAGATGTTTTTTTTACAATTTTACAAATGTCAGTGTATTCCTCGCTATAACTGGTAGTAAAAGTAACTGATTTCATTTTTTCTTGGGTATTTGTTTTGGTAATAGGTTCTCCAGGAAATACTAGTCTGTTTCTATCTAATGTTAACGCCCATTGTCTGACTTTCCGAATAGATTGTGTAGTGTATAGCCTGGAGTGTAACCTAGAGCTAATAGCAGCAGCCTCTTCAGCAAAAGATTCGTTGGTCGAGCAATTGCGTCGTGCTCTAACCATTTGTCCTTTTAGTATATTTTTTGTTAAATGTGTAGGATGACATGAAGTTACTAGCAATGTGGTGTTCCCTGCGGTTTATTTTCTGTAAGTAACAGAGGAAACCTTTGTTTTTGTACCATCTACATATAAACGCAGATCCAAAAATGCAATAGAAAATGGATCATGGTGTAGAACAAAATTCAATGAATCCAATTTGCCATTAAGATAATCTCCAAAAAGTGGTATGTCCGCTATATTACCTGACCATAGAAAGAGCAGGTCATCGATATAACGTCCATACCACCTTTGTTTTGAAAGAAGAGATTATTAATATCAAACAAAAATTTGCTCTCACACCATGCCATAAAGATGTTTGCTATGGAGGCCAAAAATTTCACCACCAGAGAAACACCGGAGACCTGAAGAATATAACTGCAATCAAACATAAAAAAATGATGTTTCATTAAAAAATCGACTGAAATACAGATGAAATCTTGCAACTCCACAGTATAGTTGCTATAACTTCCCAAAACCCATTTGAGGGCAGAGATTGCCAAATTATGAGGAATATTCGTATATAATGAGACCACATCAGCTGTAATCCATGTGAAAGCATCACACCATTCAAAATTATGAAAAGATTGCAAAACTGTGCGAGTATCCTTAAGGACGCCTGGTATAAGCTGCACTAAGGGTTGAGGGGAGAGTGTCCACCTATTCTGAGAGCCTTTCTGAATATGAGCCTATTCCTGCCACTATCGGCCTAATAGGGAGCGGAAACTCTCCTTTATGTACCTTTGGCAGAGAATGGAATATCGATATGGGATGTTCCACATAAATATATTTCAATTCTTTCTTACTCAAAATACCACTTGAGAGACCCTGTTGCAAAATCTTAATAAGTTTCTGCTGAAAAAGGGGGAAGGGGTTACTTTTCAGAGGAGTATAGACTGTTATATCATCCAACATTTTTAAAACCTGTGATTTATAGATATACCTATCCAAAATAACCACTGCTCCCCCTTTATCAGCTTCCTTAATTATTATATCTGTTTTCCTCTCTAAGTCTCTCAGTGCATTGCGTTCTTCCAGGGCCGATGCAAGGATTTCTGCCAACACAAGCAAAGCTACATTTTGGCCTCCTCGCAGCTCACCTGGCCCTGGTCCCGTCTGCAGCAGCTGGGTTCTCTATGTGGTCCTGGTATTCTCTCTCTGCTTCAGACAATCGCTGGTTTAAGGACCGTATTTTTCGCCCTCTAAGACGCACCTAGGTTTTAGAGGCGGATAATAAGAAAATAATATTTTCCATTGCACCTCAGGTCAAACCAGCAATCAGACACACAATGTTAATCAGACCTCAGATCAGCCCCCCATGCCTCAGATCAGTCCCTCATGTCATACATCATTCCCCCATGTCAGCCATCATGCCCCCCCATATCAGCCATCAGCGCAAATAAAATAATGGAAGTGCTTCATTAGTATTCGCCCCATAAGACCCAGGGGCAAGAAACACAGGGTATTTTAAAAATAAAGTTTCATTTTTTTCCGCCCCCCCCCCCTCCCCCATCTGTGCGCCCTAAGGCAGCCGCTTGGTCTGCCTTATTATAGCACCGGCCCTGCGTTCTTCCAACGTGAAATTGTCTCTTTTACTGCTCGATTTAAATCGTTTCTCCTAATTGTATGGTGAATACATTTTTATTTTTTGTTTTTTTTCCCTTTCAACAAGATCCTAAAAGTGGTCGAGTGCAGGCAACTTATTAATATGGGAGAGTCACAGATGGCATTTTATATCATTAGCAAGGATCGTTAACTTGACAACACGTTGATTTTGCATCTGTCTTGTTTTGTATGGATTTTACAGCATCGAATAAAGGATATTGTTTTATCAGAAGCTGGACCCCTCTACTTTTTAAACAGTTTATGTTGGCTTTGTCCTGGCCACATCCGTGCCTCTGATACGATATGTAGGTGAGCGCTGCAATTTGACTTTCTATATCTAGCAGCAGATGTAAGGTATGGAACAAGATGGTAGGCAGGCAGACAGCGACTGTGGCATATTAGGGTCAGTAATAGATAGCCATCAGTAATGGCAGATCTATTCATCAGCCTCAGCCAGAGGTGTGCGAAAATCCTCACAAATCCATGCCTCTTTCCTTTTGACAAAAGTGATATTTTATACACTTGCCGAAGACAACTCTCTGTCCATTTTTGTGTGACAACATCACCTGCCTGCATTTGTGACATTACCTTGGAAGCTGGACAAGGAAGTACAGTGAGAGCAATCTTGGCCAGTTCCAGCCACTATTCCAATCTGATTGCTCAGAAGTCCATGGATCGGAGTATGTGCTAAGGAAAGGTCATTTAGAAAAGAAGACAATTTTAAAAATTTAAAGCTGGCCAGAAGTACAAATATCAGTCAAAAAAATATTTGGATGAAGATGCAAAACTGCACCACATTTCCAGAACAAGGCAATTTTTATTTATATCTGGACAGAGACAGCAATGCTTGTCTGCAGTATCAAATTTTGGGGAAGTGTAACGCCCTGCTAGGGGGCATTACCACCTTTTTGGATCCCCACTATCTCTTTTGGGTGATTCTGTGTCATCATATGCATTTATTTCCATATCCTGCATAATGTGTATATGTATTTCCTATTTTGCAACTGGTCAAGTGTAGTGTACCTGGTCTACCAGCAGATGACGCCATCTAAGGCAGAGCTAGTTTGCCTAGAGTGGAACTTGCTATCCATTCTAGCCCTCTCTAGAGAGGGAGGAGTTTTAGTTAGGGAGAGGAGTTCACAGTAGCCTCTGTATGGGGAAGGAGCAGACCCTCTTCCCTGCTGAGCGAGCCTGCAGGAGTTAGTTGAGTCTACCCCCTGAAAGGGGAAGGCTGTGTGCCAGCCAGCAGAGCCTTTCTGCTGGGTGTGGAGGCCTAAGCTGAATGCCTCCAAAGCCAGGAAGAAAGATTCCCTGGATAAAGATAACGACAGAGTCAGACTACAGAAAGCTAAGTTGCAGCCTACAGCAGAAAGGAAAAGTTTATATTTAATCCAGCCAACATAGCAGAGCCGAAAGAGTACAGATGTAGCATGGCTGAATGTGTTTGCCTGCCAGAAGTTAAGCCAAAATCTGCTGATGACCAAGATAAAGTTGGAAGATTGTTCCCTGATGCAAGTTTATGCAAAGTAAAGTTGTTAACTACTTTAATACAAGTCTAGACTCCATTTATTTTACTCATTCTTCAACTGCTAATCCTATTTGCACTGCTTCGGATGACTACGCCAGGGGTTCTGGGATATCCAGATAGGAGCACCGTGACAAGTGCAAAAGCTGCACCTAAAGGGACACTATATACAAACCCTTACACTACTCTGGCATTCCTACACCTGGGTTCAACCATCACCTTCTACATAGGGGGACCTAGTCCCTCGTTGCTGAAATGCAACTGGCATCACAAAAAAAAAAACACTTTCATTTTAAGGGACCCCCTTGGTATTACCCTGTCCGCTGAAGAAGGTGTGTAAGTGTGACACATTAAGAGAATGACAATTTTTACGGACAGCTGACCAGAACAAGTAATGCCCGCTGAATTAAATATTGTGGAAGGTTGGGAACTGTATTACATTTACCTCAACTAAGTGGTATGGTAGCAACTTGGACAGGTGAGAGTTCAGCTTACACACAAGCTAATCGTTGGTCGAGAATAGTTTTCTAATGGCCACACATTCCATTATAGATGGAATTTGAGCAGGAGAAGAAGCAGCTGATGATGATAAGGACACTGAATTGCCTGGGGATGTAGTCTGGCTGCCACAAAGAAGACCAGGAAAAGGAGGACAGCCTTGTTTCAAAAGCTGGCCAGTTCATTTTCCCCACAGGATCTGGTGATGCCACCTCATGTTCTGCAATAAAGCCCTGGTACTTATGTTTGTGTTTGAACGCTCATGGGTTATTTTGATCCTGCAGATCTTGTACACAGCTGTGGTTTTGTGTGCCCGGCCTTGTGGTGAAAACCCGCCATAATGGAGATGCTCGCACAGAGCTAGAGGCAGCTGAGCTTGGTCCACTGTATCAGTGGCATCACCAGTTCCTGAACAATAGAAGCAGATCTGGCCTTGTCAGTTTTTGGGGGGTTTTACTTTGGAAAACCCCTTTAGTCCTAACCCTGCATTCATGAATGGAGCCAACATGTGTTACATAGCTGCTTCTTTATGCTCTTGGAACCTGAACTGTAGGTTTATAGCCAGACTAATTATCTTTTATTGCAAATTTCTGTCTCTACGTGTACTTTCAATGAACTTTTACCCGCTTCTTTTACTTATATCACTAACCTGCCAACGTTGCATGCACCAAAAGAGTAAAGCTGGTCATATACATACATACAAGTATCTAATGTGTATGGCCATTGTCAGAACAAGTACGGCCTTATGCACACGACTGTATGCATTTTGCAGTCCGCAAGATACAGATGATGTCCGTGTTGCATCAGTTTTTTTGCGGACCCATTGAATTCATTGGGTCTCTGGACTGCACTTTGTGGCCAAGAATAGGACATGTTTTGTCGTTTGTGGAACGTACATACGGATGCAGAAAGCACATGGATCATTATGGCAAAACCCCCATAAGGATATGAAAAACATGTCACTGTCAGGGTGTGTGATCTAGCGGGTGCTTTAGTACCCCTTCATTTGTACATACATTACCTAGAAGTTTTTTCTGTCACTGCCAGCTCTGTGAGAAGATCTGGCAGACGTTCTTCTCTACCTGTTGTGTGATGTTCTTTGTTTTGGTTTTACTTTCTATCTCCTTTCCTTCTCCCAGCTGTCACCTATTTGCACTGATTGTCTCCCTTTATATTCCCTCCCACACTGCCTCACTTTGTGGTTTATACTTCTTCCTGGATTGTATTCACTACTGGATGCTGCTTCTCCTGATTCCTTAGATAAGTCTGTTTCCTTTATTTGTGTTTTCTTGCTGGCTTGATTGTAGGTGACCCTGACTCCGTTCGTATTAAGTGCAGGGAGCCGGTGGTCGTGTCCCCTCACTATTGTAGGGTTTTCAGGTGTCACATAGTATAAGGTACGAGGACATGCAACTGTCTACCCTTAAGACCTTTGCATGGGCATAGCAGTCAGCAGGGGCGTACATAGAAATCACTGGGCCCCATAGCAAAAATCTGAATTGGGCCCCTTAACCCCGCCCACTACCCACCATGGCCCCTCCCACTTCCTGACCTGGCTCCTCCCATGCCACACCCCCATTAAATAAATGTATACATGACCTAGAGAAACTGTTAGGGATAAACATTTTTATTTTATTATTCTAGCTCCATGGCTCCGACATCTTGATTGCTTCCTAGCCCCTTGTCTTGATAATGTGGCTTATTTTCTACTGGTGGTGCCTTCCACATTTTTGGCTACGATGGTTTCTTATGTTCTAGTTGTTTTTTTTTCATCATCCTATCCCTGGCCAGTTTCTTCCTATCATCCTCCAGTGTCTTCTTGCAATAACTTTCACTCTTTTGGGTGAACTGAGTCAATGTTCTAAAATCCCATGAGGCATGCGACCAAGACGTTACCAATTGGATTTGTCTACCCCACCCTATTACCCCATGTATAACAGGTCACTGCATGCAGCCCCTGCTCTGTACATAGTAGCATGGGGTATTCTGTGTGCTGTGAGTGGTAAGTATCTCTGTACATTGTGCTATATAGTGACCAGCACAACCCCACCCGGGGCTCACTGGGTGAATCAGAGAGGATCTATAGAGCGTATATACAAATTGCAGCATATATAGACACACCATATACGGACTGACATACAGTAAACAATACATGATGCATAGTAGCAGCAGTGGTCTGTATAGCTATATATATTCATACAGTTGGCGTGAGTACCGGTATACAGTCTCAGATATACTGTTACATATACAGGTCCTTCTAAAAAAAATTAGCATATTGTGATAAAGTTCATTATTTTCTGTAATGTACTGATAAACATTAGACTTTCATATATTTTAGATTCATTACACACCAACTGAAGTAGTTCAAGCCTTTTATTGTTTTAATATTGATGATTTTGGCATACAGCTCATGAAAACCCAAAATTCCTATCTAAAAAAATTAGCATATCATGAAAAGGTTTTCTAAACGAGCTATTACCTAATCATCTGAATCAACTAATTAACTCTAAACACCTGCAAAAGATTCCTGAGGCTTTTAAAAACTCCCAGCCTGGTTCATTACTCAAAACCGCAATCATGGGTAAGACTGCCGACCTGACTGCTGTCCAGAAGGCCATCATTGACACCCTCAAGCAAGAGGGTAAGACACAGAAAGAGATTTCTGAACGAATAGGCTGTTCCCAGAGTGCTGTATCAAGGCACCTCAGTGGGAAGTCTGTGGGAAGGAAAAAGTGTGGCAGAAAACGCTGCACAACAAGAAGAGGTGACCGGACCCTGAGGAAGATTGTGGAGAAGGACCAATTCCAGACCTTGGGGGACCTGCGGAAGCAGTGGACTGAGTCTGGAGTAGAAACATCCAGAGCCACCGTGTACAGGCGTGTGCAGGAAATGGGCTACAGGTGCCGCATTCCCCAGGTCAAGCCACTTTTGAACCATAAACAGCGGCAGAAGCGCCTGACCTGGGCTACAGAGAAGCAGCACTGGACTGTTGCATGTCATTTGGAAATCAAGGTGCCAGAATCTGGAGGAAGACTGGGGAGAGGGAAATGCCAAAATGCCTGAAGTCCAGTGTCAAGTACCCACAGTCAGTGATGGTCTAGGGTGCCATGTCAGCTGCTGGTGTTGGTCCACTGTGTTTTATCAAGGGCAGGGTCAATGCAGCTAGCTATCAGAAGATTTTGGAGCACTTCATGCTTCCATCTGCTGAAAAGCTTTATGGAGGTGAAGATTTCATTTTTCAGCACGACCTGGCACCTGCTCACAGTGCCAAAACCACTGGTAAATGGTTTACTGACCATGGTATTACTGTGCTCAATTGGCCTGCCAACTCTCCTGACCTGAACCCCATAGAGAATCTCTGGGATATTGGGAAGAGAAAGTTGAGAGACGCAAGACCCAACACTCTGGATGAGCTTAAGGCCGCTATCAAAGCATCCTGGGCCTCCATAACACCTCAGCAGTGCCACAGGCTGATTGCCTCCATGCCACGCCGCATTGAAGCAGTCATTTCCGCAAAAGGATTCCCGACCAAGTATTGAGTGCATAACTGAACATCATTATTTGAAGGTTGACTTTTTTTGTATTAAAAACACTTTTCTTTTATTGGTCGGATGAAATATGCTAATTCTTTGAGATAGGAAATTTGGGTTTTCATGAGCTGTATGCCAAAATCATCAATATTAAAACAATAAAAGGCTTGAACTACTTCAGTTGTGTGTAATGAATCTAAAATATATGAAAGTCTAATGTTTATCAGTACATTACAGAAAATAATGAACTTTATCACAATATGCTAATTTTTTTAGAAGGACCTGTATATTTGGACTAGTCGGCCGAGCCAGGCACTGCTGCAGGGAGTGCAGCCGGCAGTGACACAGCAGGACGAACGAACGGTACATCACTTGTTCTGAGTCTCTGAGTGACTTACTTCAGGCCAGCCAGCCAGGGACACAGCCGGTGCACTGCTCACTCACTGCTTCAGAATCTTCGTCTCTCTCTCCTCAGCTCAGGGCGGTGACGGCCGACGGCGAAGTTTGAGCCAATTCTCCCGCCCGCCCCCTTGCGCCACTGGCCAATCAGCAGCTGCATCAACAGAGTTGCCTTGTGCTGATTGGCCAGCGGCTCGAGCGCCACATGCAGGCTGGTTTGATCCTGATTCCGGCAGACGGTCAGGAGGACGTCAGTCAGGGTCAGGATCAGGTCAAACAGGGGGGGGCTTGGCGGCGATTGCGGAAGATGAGTTGGGGCTGGAGAAAAGCAGCCGCATAGCCGGCTGCAGGTCATGAGTGGGCGGGGCCAAATAGTGTGGGTGGGGCCTTCTCTGCGCTACGGGCCCCCCAGTGCTGCGGGCCCCATAGCAGTGGCGTGGTCTGCCTCTATGGGCGGTACGCCACTGGCAGTCAGGGAGAGCTCTAGGGGTTTTATAGGGCTCACCCATATGCTCCTTAGTTTGGGATCAAGCCAGTCGGATGTTTATTTATAAGTTCCAGCTATCTGCAACACCATCCGTGACACTTAGGCCTCATGCACACGACAGTTTTTTTTCACGGTCCGCAAAAACGGGGTCCGTGGGTCCGTGATCAGTGACCGTTTTTTCGTCCGTGGGTCTTCCTTGATTTTTGGAGGATCCACGGACATGAAAAAAAAGTCGTTTTGGTGTCCGCCTGGCCGTGCGGAGCCAAACGGATCCGTCCTGAATTACAATGCAAGTCAATGGGGACGGATCCGTTTGATGTTGACACAATATGGTGCCATTTCAAACGGATCCGTCCCCATTGACTTTCAATGTAAAGTCTGGAGTTCTTTTATACCATCGGATTGGAGTTTTCTCCAATCCGATGGTATATTTTAACTTGAAGCGTCCCCATCACCATGGGAACGTCTCTATGTTAGAATATACTGTCGGATATGAGCTACTTCGTGAACCTCAGATCCGACAGTATATTCTAACACAGAGGCGTTCCCATGGTGATGGGGACGCTTCAGGTTAGAATACACTACAAACTTTGTACAAGACTGCCCCCTGCTGCCTGGCAGCACCCGATCTCTTACTGGGGGATATGATAGCACAATTAACCCCTTTAGGTGCGGCACCTAAAGGGGTTAATTGTACTATCATATTCCCCTGTAGGAGATCAGGGCTGCCAGGCAGCAGGGGGCAGCCCCCCCCCTCCCCAGTTTGAATATCGTTGGTGGCACAGTGTGCCAACCACCATCGGCCCCCCCTCCCTCCCTCTATTGTATTAAATCGTTGGTGGCACAGTGTGCCAACCACCATCGGCCCCCCTCCCTCCCTCTATTGTATTAAATCGTTGGTGGCACAGTGTGCCAACCACCATCGGCCCCCCTCCCTCCCTCTATTGTATTAAATCGTTGGTGGCACAGTGTGCCAACCACCATCGCCCCCCCCCCCCCTCCCTCTATAGCAGTAACATTGGTGGCAGTGTGCGGTCTCAACAGTAGAAGATTCATACTTACCGGCTTGCTGCTGCGATGTCTGTGTCCGGCCGGGAGCTCCTCCTACTGGTAAGTGAAAGGTCTGTGCGGCGCATTGCTAAAGAACTGTCACTTACCAGTAGGAGGAGCTCCCGGCCGGTCACAGACATCGCAGCAGCAAGCAGGTAAGTATGAATCTTCTACTGTTGAGACCGCACACTGCCACCAATGTTACTGCTATAGAGGGAGGGGGGGGTGGCGGGGGGGCCGATGGTGGTTGGCACACTGTGCCACCAACGATTTAATACAATAGAGGGAGGGAGGGGGGGGGGGCGATGGTGGAGGCACACTGTGCCACCAACGATATTCAAACTGGGGAGGGGGGGGGGTCTGCCCCCTGCTGCCTGGCAGCCCTGATCTCTTACAGGGGAATATGATAGTACAATTAACCCCTTTAGGTGCCGCACCTGAAGGGGTTAATTGTGCTATCATATCCCCCTGTACTGTAAGAGATCGGGTGCTGCCAGGCAGCAGGGGGCAGTCTTGTACAAAGTTTGCAGTGTATTCTAACTAGAAGCGTCCCCATCACCATGGGAACGCTTCTGTGTTAGAATATACTGTCGGAAATGAGTTTTCACGAAGTGAAAACTTAGATCAGAAAAAGCTTTTATGCAGACGGATCTTCGGATCCGTCTGTATGAAAGCAACCTACGGCCACGGATCACGGACACGGATGCCAATCTTGTGTGCATCCGTGTTCTTTCACGGACCCATTGACTTGAATGGGTCCGTGAACCGTTGTCCGTCAAAAAAATAGGACAGGTCTTATTTTTTTGACGGACAGGATACACGGATCACGGCCTCGGCTGCAAAACGGTGCATTTCCCGATTTTTCCACGGACCCATTGAAAGTCAATGGGTCCGCGAAAAAAAACGGAAAACGGCACAACGGCCACGGATGCACACAACGGTCATGTGCATGAGGCCAAATCTTGTTGAATGTAGTTTTACCAGTAGGTCACTCAGTGGACATAGATCAGAAGACAGGATTTAGATTAAAATCTGCTTTTCAGAGTTAAAATGACTGTGCAGACTGGTTCTATCAGTACGTGTGCAGCAATGGAAATCATTAGCTGATTTAAACGTAACATTCCATTCTTGGCTATTATATAAAAATACTACAAGAAAATAGGATGGAAGATGGGTGTGGGCAAATGCACGGAGCAAAAATATGAAAAATGTAGATCCATTACATAGGAAATAACCTAAATAAAGGTAGCACAAAGATTCAGCTATTTCCATAAGAGCATGAACTGAATTATATCATTAGCCCCATGCACACAGTCATATTACAGATCCATCTCATGGGACCCATAAAAAACCTTCCCATTTCATACAGAGGCGTATATTGTTCTTTTTAATGGACTCCTTCACATCTGGTATTATGGAGATTAGATTTCTTCTTCTGGAGAATACAGTGCTGAATGGAGGCATCATATGTCAGCAAATGAATAACAATGGTTCTGGAATACGCGTTACCTTGTGCATGGAAGTGGTGCTTTCAGTACTCCTGCTACTACTGGCAGACACAGTCAGACTGCTATAGAAAGTAGTGCTAATTGCTTTAAAACTGAGGCTCATCCTAGAGGGAACAAGATCAGGATCAGATAAATAATGGGACAATTTATTCATTTACACATTTTCATACTTTCCTGTTCAGAAATGTGTCAGTCAACCATGCCAACTACAGTCTGGCTTCAGCGTCTGCACTGCTGGCACAGAATTCTTTTTCTGGTGCATCATACGCCAGCGTGGTATCTTAGACATTTCCCCCACAGACTCCTCAAGTGACTTAAAAAATTCCCCTCATGATAAATTTCCCTTGATTGTGTTCAGAGCCTAAAGGCGTATTCACACGGATGTTAAAATGAACAGGAACTAGACCGAAAGGGACATTTATGTCACTTTTGTGGAATTAAAAAAATGACTAATTATGTAACACGGCATATTTATGCTATAACTTGCAATGTTTGGTGCTTTTTGCAGAGCTTAGTGGGAGAAGGCTGGGGCAAGCCCTTCCTGATAGATTTGCATCTGATGTCGTTCAAAACCACACCATAGCTGGCATAGATTTGAATGTCTATCACACAGACTGCCAGAAGATGCGCCAAATGTATTAAGAGGCTTTTGCCTCTTTGTACATTTGACATATTTTGTGCCAACGGAAGTTAGACTAAGAGTGGGGCATGAAACCAATGAAAACTTTCCTTACGTAATTTCTGACCATCTGTTCATTCAGAGAAATTCGCAGCATGTTCTTCATCCATGTTTCTTGAAGACCAGCATGTCCGGATTAGGTCCGGATGCGTTGCGAATGCATTCAGTGAAAAATGGGTGATTTCACAGGCAAAGTCATTCAGTTTTGCCTGCGATTGCGTTCAGTTGTTCAGTTGTTATCGCGCGGGTGAAATGCGTTTTGCACGCGTGTGATAAAAATCTGAATGTATACAAACAACATCTCTTAGCAACCATCCGTGAAAACGCATCGCAGCCGCACTTATAATATAGAATGCGTGAAAACCAACGGACATGTACACAGCCCCGTAAAAATGAATGGGTTCGGATTCCGTGCAGGCGCAATGTGTTTGCATCACACATTGCACCCACGTGGAATACTCGCTCGTGTGAAAGGGGCCTTAGGACTGGTCTTTTCAAGTAAAAGAATCAGTAAAAAAAACCTGCAGTAATCGGATGCCATACTTGTGCAGTCGTTTTTTCAGTGATGGTTGCTAGGTGTGCGTGAGCCCTTAGTAACCATACAACCTTTGTTTTAGTAGGCGGTACGTAGGGTTGAGTGCAACACCAATGCATATATTGTAGTGCTTTATTGCCCTCTAGTGGAAAAATAGAAAAATGCATAAAAGACTTGAGAAAGTTAAAGGGTTGCCATTTGCCAACTTTTCCCAAAAACATTTATTATGTCATATAGACTTAGTTTAGACAGTTTAGATTTATTGATGAGACCCCACAATCTCTAGAACGAGGGGAGAGATGCGCACACACATTGCGTTCTTTCTCCTCACTGCATATACAGTAACTTAAGTCTATGGGCCTGTCTTTATTCTATCCTTAGCAGTGAGGAGGGAGAGCGCAATATGTGACCGCGTCTCGCCCCTTGTTCTAGAGATCAGTGGGGGTCTCAGCTCTCAGACCCCCACCGATCTAAACTTTAGATATATCTCTATCACATATCAAATTGAAAAGTTAATGAACCTAAGCCAGCAGAAATTTGTGCTATGGAAACCAGCCCATTACATAATTAGAAAGAATGGAATAAGATCTGATAGAAAATTTTTCTATGAAAGAACTATATTTAAAAAAAATAAAGGCAGGAGTGATTTTAAAAGAAATGGGAAATGGAAGGACTTATACTTCTTCTTCTGGATCCATTTCTGGAGAAAAATGCAGTGCATTTTTCCCCAAAAACACTGTGTATGGCACGATTCACATTAGTTTTTTTTATTTCCATTGTTCTCCTGCGTTATAGGAGCAGAGCAACGAAAGTAACAGAAGTGGCGTTTCTATGAAATGACGGAAACAAACAGTGCCTACTAGACTACATCACCTATCATTGTACTAGACAAAATATTGACACTGTGATGTGCAGGTGTTCAGTATGTGACCTCTGCAACCAGTCGCTGATAGACAGTGAGTAGCTGGTCACGTGCCGTATACTGCACAGCACTGCTGAAGTTTGTAGACTGGACCAGTGTTGGAGAAAAAAAGGGGAGTACACAGTGTTTTTTTTATTTTTGGCTATTGGAGACTTGTCTAAGATTTTAAAGTATCTCAGACAACCCCTTTTTATACTCTTTTATTAGTATACAAATTTTTGGGTAAGAGCGCACTTTAGGGCACACTTACATGACAATGTTGTGAGCACATACAGTTGTGTTCAAAATAATAGCAGTCAGACATAACTATAACCTGATCACTGTTTTTGGTAGAAATGATATTTCTACATGGCAAATAATATACTAGCAGGTGTAGTAGGGTAATAGAAACCCAACAGACCCAACAGTCATGACATGCATGCTGCTGATTCTCTGTAATTCAATCACTTATTGAAAGGGGCATGTTCAAAATAATAGCAGTGTGGAGTTCAATGAGTGAGGTCATTCAAGCCACAGTACACTGTGATAACAGTGAAGCATGGTGGTGCAAGCATCATGATATGGAGATGTTTCTCATACTACGGTGTTGGGCCTATTTATCGCATACCAGGGATCATGGATCAGTTTGAATACATCAGAATACTTGAAGAGGTCATGCTGCCTTATGCTGAGGAGGAAATGCCCTTGAAATGGGTGTTCCAACAAGACAACGACCCCAAACACACTAGTAAACGTGCAACATCTTGGTTCCAGACCAACAAGATTGATGTTTTGGAGTGGCCGGCCCAATCCCCGGATCTTAATCCAATAGAAAACTTGTGGGTGACACCAAAAATGCAGTTTATGAGGCAAAACCAAGAAATAGAGAAGAAATGTGGGATGTGGTCCAATCACCCTGGAATACCTGTTCACGGGTGCCAGAAGTTGGTTGACTCCATGCAACACAGATGTACAGCAGTTCTCAGAAACAGTTGCAACACGCCAAACCTGCAGGGTATAGCGAAGTGAGGTCACGGTTATGGGCAATCGAGGGTTACTCACTATATTTTGGAGAACCCTGGGCAGGCGCGTGGCAGTGAAGGAGAGGTAGACACGGTTCCTCTGGGGCACACTCTGTATATAGGGACCAGGCCTGATGGTGGATGAGGTGCCCTGGATGTTACAGGTATTTTGAGTGCCTGGGGCAAGGTCCCTGTTGGATTCGTGACGCCAGTGCCTTAGGACGGTGGCACACCGGTTGGTAGTTGGAATGATGGAGGTACACAGGTAGAATAGTGAACCAAACGTTACTTTTACTGAACAGTTCAACTTTGTACAGCAGGTGGTCACACAGTCTTTCAATCACAGTTCCACAAGTAGGCTTATTCACAAAATGGCAGGTATTAATTACGCAAGATACGCAGAGGGTAAATTCACAAGCACTCAGCAGCAGGTTGTACCTTTCCTCAGAATCAATGTACAGTGTCCTTTCTAGAACTCCTGCTTTGGCTTTATCTCCCAAGGCCCGGATGCCTAAAGGGTGGCTTAAATCCTTGGTTATTATATCTTCCTCTGGTATTAATTAAATCCTTGCTTTCCTTTCTATTTGCATCTGCCCATCAGGGTTACTTAGCTTACCCTGGAGTTTCCTCACTTGGCTGTGGATTGACTGTGGGTTTCTCCCAGGAGGTTGGGTCCTGCAACTGGGGTGACTTCAGAGCTAACTAAGGCTCTCTTGGTTTCAGGCAGGCTGGAGCTTCTCAACAGCCTCCTGGACATCACTAGCAGCCAGGGCTATCAAGCTGCATGTCAGGAGCAGGCTTTCTAGCCTCTGTCTTCTCAGACTCCTGACTCTGCACACACTGCACTGCACAGTACAGCACTCACTCTCCCTGTCTGGGCCTGGACATTTTATACTAGGGGGTCCCTATCTCCCTCTAGTGTCTGGGATGTCTAACTACACCCAACTAGGCCTGCTGTTGCATCATATAGGGGTACATTGCATGTAAAAACACATTAGAACATACATTAAATGCACAATTAAATATGACATTTCTGTCCCTTGTGAGTAGGAGTAACGCGCACACCAATTGACCCTTGTGTAGTGCCCACCCCTACCTAGTGGGACACTACACAGTGGTTATACAACTAAATAAGTGATTCAAAGGAAAGCAAAATCTTCAAACATTTTTCAGTTTATATAGTGAATGTTTGAGTTTGTAAAGAAGAATACAAACACTGCTATTTTTTAACAGTCTAATCACTTTTCTTAATTTTTTTTAGAGGAACAACACAGATTTGATATATTTTTCTTCATGTTTTGATTTGGAATAGAATGTGTAGTGTTCCCAATGCATTTGTGTGTAGGGAAATAAAAGCTAATAGAAGGATTTTGAGCTTTATTCACTTTTTTAAACCCAATGCTATTATTTTGAACACAACTGTAGCTTCAAGAACAGCAGATATACTGCCTACAGATAATGTGGGATCGTTGGCATTCTGTGTCCTGCCCTGGGCTGCTCTGTGAGGTCACGTATTCTCCCATAGAAATGTGCATGAGCTCTTAGATATACGGTTAAAGGGTTTATAGTCCATAATTGATGTAAAAAACCAGACATAATCTAGTACATGACAATCTTTTTCTAGCAAAGCTAGAACCAGCTTTGTACCTCACATAGATCCAGAGATCTCCCCATTCATTGCTCCAAGAACTCTGCTAGATTTTCTTTAGGCTGGCAGCTCGGGGGTGGTTCCTTTCTCAGGGGTTGTGTCTTTTCTGCAGCAGCTCGGGGGTGGTTCCTTTCTCAGGGGTTGTGTCTTTTCTGCAGCAGCTCGGGGGTGGTTCCTTTCTCAGGGGTTGTGTCTTTTCTGCAGCAGCTCGGGGGTGGTTCCTTTCTCAGGGGTTGTGTCTTTTCTGCAGCAGCTCGGGGGTGGTTCCTTTCTCAGGGGTTGTGTCTTTTCTGCAGCAGCTCAGGGGGTGGTTCCTTTCTCAGGGGCTGTGTCCTTTCTGCAGCAGCTCAGGGGGTGGTTCCTTTCTCAGGGGTTGTGTCCTTTCTGCAGCAGCTCAGGTGTGGTTCCTTTCTCAGGGGTTGTGTCTTTTCTGCAGTAGCTCAGGGGTGGTTCCTTTCTCAGGGGTTGTGTCTTTTCTGCAGCAGCTCATGGGGTGGTTCCTTTCTCAGGGGCTGTGTCCTTTCTGCAGCAGCTCAGGGGGTGGTTCCTTTCTCAGGGGCTGTGTCCTTTCTGCAGCAGCTCAGGGGGTGGTTCCTTTCTCAGGGGCTGTGTCCTTTCTGCAGCAGCTCAGGGGGTGGTTCCTTTCTCAGGGGCTGTGTCCTTTCTGCAGCAGCTCAGGGGGTGGTTCCTTTCTCAGGGGTTGTGTCCTTTCTGCAGCAGCTCAGGGGTGGTTCCTTTCTCAGGGGTTGTGTCCTTTCTGCAGCAGCTCAGGTGTGGTTCCTTTCTCAGGGGTTGTTTCTTTTCTGCAGTAGCTCAGGGGTGGTTCCTTTCTCAGGGGTTGTGTCTTTTCTGCAGCAGCTCATGGGGTGGTTCCTTTCTCAGGGGCTGTGTCCTTTCTGCAGCAGCTCAGGGGGTGGTTCCTTTCTCAGGGGCTGTGTCCTTTCTGCAGCAGCTCAGGGGGTGGTTCCTTTCTCAGGGGTTGTGTCCTTTCTGCAGCAGCTCAGGGGTGGTTCCTTTCTCAGGGGTTGTGTCCTTTCTGCAGCAGCTCAGGGGTGGTTCCTTTCTCAGGGGTTGTGTCTTTTCTGCAGCAGCTCGGGGGTGGTTCCTTTCTCAGGGGTTGTGTCTTTTCTGCAGCAGCTCATGGGGTGGTTCCTTTCTCAGGGGCTGTGTCCTTTCTGCAGCAGCTCAGGGGGTGGTTCCTTTCTCAGGGGTTGTGTCTTTTCTGCAGCAGCTCAGGGGTGGTTCCTTTCTCAGGGGCTGTGTCCTTTCTGCAGCAGCTCAGGGGGTGGTTCCTTTCTCAGGGGTTGTGTATTTTCTGCAGCAGCTCAGGGGGTGGTTTCTTTTATCAGGGGTTGTGTCCTTTCTGCTGCAGTGCTCTCCCTGTAACTATCACGGCTTCTCCTGCTGCTGGCAGTATAAGGATTGAACTGAGCATGTGCAACCACCTGAGTAGGTGGAGTTGGACATTATTATTTAGATTAAACACCAGGGGCACCATTATAAAGAATATCTCACAAATGGAGCATTTTTGTAACAGAAGGTAAATGACAAAAGTAACTAGTTTTTCTTACTGAATTATATTTTAAAAATTTATGATAGCACAGAGAACTTTAAATTCCTCTGTTAAAAGGGGTTTTCGACTGTTTTCTACTGATGACCTATCCTCAGGATTGGTCATCAGTTATCAGCATCTGTTTGGTTGGACTCCCACCGATTAGCTGTTAGAGGAGGTGAACGTCCCACCCTCCTCTCAGCTTACCAAGCACAGCGCCGTACATTGTATAGGGTCTGTGCTTGCTATCACAGCTCAGCTCCACTGAATGAGACTGAACTGCACCTTGACCACGTGACCGATGAACGTGACATCTCTGGCCTAGGGTAAGCTGTCAGGTGTCGGACCCCACCGATCAGATCCTGATGACCTAGCTTGAGGATAATACATCTATTGCATTGTACTCTACTTTGTTACAGATTTCTGCAACAAGCAAACCTGGAGTGAATCTATCTAAGGCTTCATGCAGACACGTGATGAAATTGCAACAAAGGACATAATACGATCCTATGAATGATCAGGAAAGCCTTTACTCAATTCTATTCTTGGTTTTAATTGCACAGCTCATACACATGGCTATAATACACCTGTATGCACGTTCCTCAAGGCTAGGTTCATACGTTGGATAAAAAAGACACTGTGGTCTAAAATCCATAATGCAGATTTTATTGTTCTTTTGGGTGCATAATGTAACCTAATATATCACTCAATGCAATAAATGAAATCTAAGGTAAAAAAATTGGCAGCTTTTCCATGACAAATGTGGCACATTGTAGATTTAAAAATCCGAAACACACCTAGAATTCACAGCAGACATGTATTACATACATTTTTGCAACAAATCAGCCCCAAGTTAGCATATCATGAGGCGCAATTCTGTAGCCATATTATTGACAAGTCTGTTGATCTAGAGACACTGGGCAATGAGTGTAGTACTAGGCTTCCATTCATGAAAAAATGTATTTCTTGTAAACCTTCTCGTTGCTATCTGTTAAAGGGGTTCTCCAGGCTTTACATGTTGATGACCTATCCTCAGGATAGCCCATGAATATGAGATTGGTGTGGGTTTGACTCCTGGGACCCCCACCAATCAGCTGTTTGAAGAAGCCACAGGGCTCACTGGAGATCTGGTGAGCATCTCGGCCTCCTCACAGCTCAGTACATTGGTATTACAGCTCAGCCATTTGGGACTAAGCTGTGCCTAGGCCATGGGACCGATGAAGCTGACATCACATGACCTAGGAAGAGGCAGCCTCTTTGTATAGCTGATCGGCAGGGGTACTGGGAGTTAGACCCCCACCGATCTGATATTGATGACCAATCCTGGGGATAGGCCATCAATATGTAAATCCCACAAAACCCCATTAATGCAGGTAAAATGATTGTATATAATTGATACTTTTTCTATTCTATATATGAATTTTTCATTGGATCCCAACTGGAGTCTCACTTTAATCAATAATATGAATAGAAATTGCAGCATTTATAAAACCAACAAGGCTAAAGTGACCTGCTTCATGTTCAGTATACAACAAAAATCAATAAATGGACAGCGGATTCATTCTCTATTCTTTCTCATAAACAGCTGTACAGACGCAGATGAGTAAGTGCCACATTTCTTTCTCTATAAAACTGGTTGTCACTACCCACAGGGCAAGTAAAGGTGGGAAAGGGTTAACTGTCACATGTCTTATCTAACCAACTCACCCTGGGGAAGTGACAGAGGACTAATACACATTCATGTATATAAGGCAAAGGGAGACTAGTCAACTGTATGATCTAATTATAATTTAGATTGATGAATACATTAGCAGGATGCAAATCATCTTCACATATAAAGTGTGAGATTCTCGCTTATCACCCACATCCTGAGTGTCCATCTCACTTCCTTAGAGACATGTAATGAAAAACAGATTAGTATTACAGGAGGCGTGCTAAGGACATAGGAAAAAATGTATTATTATGCTTGTGCCTCGATTGGGGGGCAAAATGCTAATTTGGTGCAAAAAGGTTGTATCTGGTGTTTTTTCCTGCTCTCTATGAAGGGGCATGAGAAAGGAGGTTTGGCCCGAAGTGTGACTTTATGCATCATCATTTATAAAAAATCTGAAAGAGAATAAAGGGGTTGGCCCATCTCCTACTTTGGTGGTATATCTCTAGGATTAGCCACCAATGTCTGATAGGTGCAAGTCCCACCTCTGGGACCACATATATATTTAGAATGGGAGTGGCGAAAATAGACTATTTTCAAATGGCTGCTCGTGCGCAGTGCGTTTCCATTCGCTTCTATGGAGTTCTAGAAAAAACCAAGCATGCATGGCAATTTTCAGGTATCTCCAGAGATGATCACTAGGATATGCCGGGCATAATGCCCCCATTCCTATATCAGGAACGGAGCCACGCAAAGTGGTGGCTGGAGGACTGCGGTCCGGCCAACCCCAAGCGCGCTCCCCATAGAAGTGAATGGAAGTGCTCTGCGCATGACCGGCCACCGCTCCCAAGCCAGCGCTCGGCTATTTTCGGCAGCCCCATAGAAAATTAATGGAGGGCGGCTGCGCGTGCACAGTGCGCTCTCCACCACTTTTGGGCACCTATAAGACAATGGAGGCATATCCTAGTGATATGCCCGCATTGCCTGTGATGAGACAACCCCTTTAAATTCTTATTTTTCTGAAGTTTGGTCACTTGATTGTCCTTTGATCCTCAAGCCATGATTTTGCCTTACATTTCACTGGGTCAGTATTCCTCAAACAGTGACTCTCAGGCATGTGGCTCCTCAGTAGTTGGCAGATAGAAATCATTGCAACCCCGAGTTTAAAGCACTACAAGAACTTCGGTCTGGTGTCAACCATATCACTGAGAGCACCAGAGTAAAGCCTAATGCACTTGACCGTGCCCGATTTGAGGTCAGCAAACCTCAGATCTACAAAAAAATAAGGATACTGTCCATTTTGCATCTCCATTTTTTGCGAACCCATTTTACATTCATATTCTATTTTTTTGCATAAAGGACATATGGATGCGGAAAGCACAGGACACTCCACAAAGGGATAGAACATGCCCTATACTTGGCCACAAAATGCGGACCATGGACTCATTGAAGTCAACAGGTCCATAAAAAATGCATATTAGTATAGGGCCTGTCATTAACAGCATGTTCTGTTCTTAACAGAATTTAGAAAACATTCAGAAAATTGCTTTATGGCAGCCCCATGGGCCATAGACACGATGGACAGGAGGGGACCTCATTGATTTCTATGGGAGAGTCTTCTAGGCATGTTCTGTGACCTGTGCAGAGGTCACTGTACCAGGAAGTAATAGATCAGCTTTGACAACCACCTATTGTGAATGGTGGATCCTGTATTAGGCTAGTTTTACACCTGCGGCAAGGATTCCAGAAGGCTGTTCTAGCAGAGTACGGCCTGCTGGAATTCTCCAGATCCAGCACTACAGGATGCAAACAGAAAGCCCGCTGGCCCCATTAAGTATAATGGGGTCTGGCATAGATTCGGCCACATTCCGGTAAAAATGCAGAGAATCGGCCGTGCAAAAACCGCTTCGCGCTGCGGTTTGTGTCCAACCGATTCCTGACGTTCTCTGCCAGATCAGGCTTCTGGATCTCCGTGTTGCAGATGTAAAACTAGCCTTATCTATCATTATAATCCTGCTTGTAATGATATCCCCTCTGTGTATAGATAAGCAGGTAACTGCAGTAAAGGGGTCTGTACAGACCAAAAAATGGCACATATTATTAGGCTTAGTGGCCAATACGAAAAACTGCAGTATTTTATGGTTCTTGTTTAAATATAGCTATTGAAATGGAAAATAAAAAATTACATAATCAAAAATTCTTAAAAAATATGTTAAACATAAAAATGCCATTTAAACAATAGGTCATTTTCTGATGGCACTTTGCCTTTAAGTTGCCGACTGTAGTGAAGTTACTGCTCCTTTGCAACATCTATTGACCATTCGAAACTAGTTGAGATATGACCTAAAGAAAAAGGCAGGAAGAATTAAAAAAACAGAAGCCACTATTGCTTTTTAGCATTCTGATGCAAAAATTTCTCAACTTATGCAGACTTAAGCCTCATGCACACGTCCGTGGAACACAGACCGTGTGTTACTGGCCTGGATTTCTTCTGATCTTATGATCTGTACCAGTGCATTACTGTAGTGCAGCGGCAGCAGGAAGCGTTCGGCGTCCTATCAACCAATGACGCCGTGCGCTCCTGCACTCAGAAGAAATCCAGGCCGATATCACGCGGTCCTTGTTCCACGGACGTGTGCCTGAGGCTTTAGGTGGATTTACCTGTACCAATAATAGGCCACATTATACTCTGGCCATCTAAATCTTCTGCCAATCACCAGATAAACCAGTAAAACGCTCGTTCATCAGGTGATCCCGTCGTTCATGCAGGTACCATCAATCATCTTTTCTGGGTATCATTTTGTGCAGTCTAAACAGTGATCTGCTGCCTAGAAAAAATGATTCTGTATGGGGACCAGGGATCACAATAGCGATCCCTCACCCTTAGGCCGAATGCACACGGCCGTGGAATACGGACATGAGCGGTCCGTGGTATCCCGGCCTGGCATCCTGCTGACAGCAGGAGGGCACGGCTTCATTGGTTGCCGCCACTGCATGACAGTAATACACTTGTAGACTTAAGCCTCATGCACACGAGTGTATTACTGTAGTGCAGCGGCGGCATGAAGCGCACGGCATCATAGCAACCAATGACGCCGTGCGCTCCTGCTGTCCACAGGATGCCAGTTCCACGGCCGTGTGCATTCGGCCTTATACTGTGAAGGAGATTGCTGCATATAAATTCAGTGGTCTCCTTCACGGAACGAGCAGCCGACTGTCGCTTCCTTCCCGGCAATCAGCTGTTCCATCAGCCCGTGTAAAGCAGCCTTTACAAACTCGCTTATCGGTATAATAATTAGGACACCTCAAGGTATCATTAGGCGAGGAGGACAGTCTCCAAAGGGTGGCAAGGTTGTTTTTTTTTACTTATTTAAAACAAATGTGAAGTAGAGATATTTATTATTTGTACTGGATATACCTTTCTTTTGAACTTACAATTTATTTACCAAATGCGTGAAAAACAGTTTGAATTACATTAGGGTAGTCGTGTTACTACTGCCCCATGGCACAAAAAGAGCACATGTCCATCATAAACCCTGTTGATTAATTGCCAGTGAAGTGAAAGCCGTAAATATTCTAACTAAAAACCACTAATCCCCCACCACATGCTCTTTGTACAACCATGTAGAATGACATTTTTGGGAAAAACCATGATAAATGAGTCACACTTGATAATTTTAAAGCCCCAACTTCGTAAATATGCTAAAACTGGAATGTCTTGCTATACAATAATATACACGACAATAGGTTCTTTCAAGTACACATCAAAGCTCGGCTTCAACACCTAGACAATGAGGGTAGATAATGTCTTCTCCTGTGCCCAACAATCCACATCCTCTGTACTATTCTCCCTCAGCTGAGGATGTGTATTGCTGTCCAGAAAAGCCATAAACTGTTTATGGAGCAAATGTAAAGGAAATGAATGAAGTCTTCAGTAGATGTGATAGCATTTTATTATTTAAGTACACAAATGTCAGACGGCTTAGAGACCATGTCTATGTTTTAGATCTATTTTATTACAAAAGTGGGATCTACAAGCTGCTGTATAAACACACGGCCTTAAATACACATCATAGTATATCTACGTGAGTATTGCTGAGATGGCGCTCTTGTTTATGAGGATGACATATTTATTCCTGACTTAGGCTACTTTCACACTAGCGTTGTTTGAATCCGGCGTTCAATTACGTCAACGGAACTGCCCGCCGGATCCGGAAAAACTGATTACATTGATCAGGATTTTGATCACAATGAAAAAATGCATTGGAAAAACGATCCGCCATTTATGGACTTTTTTTTCACATTTTTCGGGTTTAACATGCAAAAGCCAGATCCGTTTTGACGGAACACACGGCACCGGATCTGGCGTTAATGCAAGTCAATGGGAAAAAGGCCGGATCCGGCTTTCAGTCAAAGTGTTCCGGATTTTTGGCCGGAGGTAAAAATACAACATGCTACGGTTTTATCTTTTGCCTGATCAGTCACAAAGGCTGAACTGAAGACATCCTGATGCATCCTGAACGGATTACTCTCCATTCAGAATGCATTAGGATAAAACTGATCAGTTATTTTCCGGATTTGAGCCCCTAGGATGGAACTCAGCGCCGGAAAAGAAAAACGCTAGTGTGAAAGTAGCCTTATAACGCTGTAAAAAAAAAAAGATAAATATATTTGTAAGTTTAAAACAACAAGTATAAAATGCTACAAAAGCGTTCATTTTTGTAATGGAAGTGTATAGCAGAACTGCCTTATAGGACATGTCAGAAAGAAATATTTTTTAAAATCAGCGGTTAACCATTAAAAGAATGCTATACTTACTTTCCTGATCCCCCTTTGTTCCCGAGCTGCTGCTCCATTCTCCCCACTGACCTTTGTTGTCCTGAATGCAGTGGTGACAGTGCCACGCAAGACCTCTGCTGCTATAAATCAAAACATGCTGAGGCCAGGGATTGGCTGCAGCTGTCATGTGCAGTATACAGCACATCATTGCTACAGGCGAAACATTACATCATGGCTGCAGTAGTGGGGAGGAGAGAAGCTGCGGTGATGTTGCAACCAAGGGGTTCAGAAAGGTGAATGTCTTTTTTATTTATTAATCTGCCTAGTTAAAAAATAGCCTGTCAGTGTTCAGACCGTATGCCACACATCATATCAAATTGGTCAGCATGGCTGTCGTCTCAGAAGGAAGCCTCTTCTAAAGGTGATGCACAAGAAAGCCTGCAAACAGTTTGCTGAAGACGAGAAGACTAAGGACATGGATTACTGGAACCATGTCCTGTGGTCCGATGAGACCAAGATAAACTTATTTGGTTTAGAGGAGTACAGGTGAGGAGTACAAGTGTGTTTTGCCCAGTGGCACACCTACAGGGGGGGAGGGGGGGGGGTCTGGACCCCCCTAGAACAACCAGACAATATACATATTTTTTTATCCTTCAGGGCCGCACCGCCGATCACCACAGGCGGCGCGGCCCTGGATGTAATTGCGGAAGCGGTGGTGGAGGGGGGCAGTAGGAGATGAGCGCTTCCATTGTGGAAGCGCTCATCTCCATAACTAATCCATCTGTATCGCTGTCCTTAGGATCTGTATCGCTATAGGGGAGAACGGCACTAGGGGGCATCTGTGGCACTATAGGGGCATTATTTAGGGGCACTATGGGGAAGTGGGGGTTCTAAAGGGGCCTTTTTTTCGTATTGGCACATGGTGGCACTAAGGGGGCATTTTTTACTGGCACCTTATGGGAGGCACTATAGGGGAGGGTGGCACTATGGAGGAGTGGAGCACTATTAAGGCATATGGTGGCACTTTGAAGGGGCATTTTTTACTGGCACATTATGGGGTGGCACCATGGGGGAGAGGAGCACTATGGGGGCATCTGAGGGGTCTAAAGGGGATTTTTTTATTGACACATTATTGGGGCACTATAGGGGAGAGTGGCACTATGGGGCATTATTTGGGGGCACTAAGGGGAAGTGGGGGCTCTAAAGGGGCCTTTATTCTTATTGGCACATTATGGGGTCATTATGGCATCTGGTGGCACTAAGGGGGCATTGTTTTACTGGCACATTATGGGGGGCACTATAGGGGAGAGCGGCACTATGGGGCATTATTTTGGGGCACTATGGGGGAGAGGAGCACTATTGGGGCATATGGTGGCACTTAGAAGGGGCATTTTTTACTGGCATATTATGGGGGACACTATGGGGAAGGGGGAGAGGAGCACTATAAGGGCATTTACTTGGGCACTATATAGGGGTATTTTATACTGGCATACATTATGGGGACATTAGCTCAACAGCGGGCACTAAGCGGGGGTATTTCATGTACTGTCATATTGTAGGGAGAATTATTACTACTAGGAGGTATTATGCAGAGCTTTGCTACTACTGGGGGTCTATGAGGAACATGATTGCTAGTATGGGCACTATAGGGGCATTATTACTACTAAGTGTGCTCTGGCAGAGAATTATTTCTATTTTGGGGAGCCCTGTTACTTTGAGGGGCACCCTGCCACAGTATCAGCTTAGCACAATAATTTTTGGGGGACATTATCTTTATACTATTAGTGTCTGGGCGCAGTTATTTTTTTAGAGCACTGTGTGCCAATAATTGTTGAAGGGGGCACTATCTTTGTGGTAGCAGTATTTCCAGGGGGACTGTTTCTGCAGTATAGTATTGGGGGCACAGTGGGCACAGTATTGGGGCACTATCTGTGTGGTAGTAGTATTTCCAGGGAGACTGTTTCTGCAGTATAGTATTGGGGGTGGCAGGAAAGGGTGTTCAGAAGATGTGAAGATGATGGAAATGTGGAAAACTAATGTTTGTTTGTCAATCTCTGCAGAGATAGGAGATGGCTGAAAAAATCATCATGGCGGTCTGGTCTGAATGGAGAAGATAAAGAAAGAGAACGTCTACAACAAAGGTGACATCACTGGATGTAAGAGGTATGTGGTGCTATGTAGGAGAGGAGATGCTCCGGCTCCTCCCCCTGCCATTTGCAGAAGGAGGATTTAGAGCTGGGTGAGGACGGTCAAGGGGGGCAGCAGGCCACGGGTGGGTGGCAGATGGTAGGGGGGAACCACAAGCCTTGAGCAGGATCTGGGAGGGAGGAGAGCAGAGGAGCTTCCTGGCTGTAGCCTGCTATTTACTGTATGATGTGAAGCAGGCAGTGCAGCCAGGACAGACCTCCCCCTCTCTCCGTATGATGTGTAGAGACAGGCCTCAACTATAGAATGTCAGCTGTACAGTGTTTGTTGGGAGTGGCCTATTATATGTAGGAGGGGCTTTTAATAATGGGCGGGGCCCAAAAAATTGCAGCATGCTTCGCCTTGTTATATTCCTGCACAGCTTTTAGAATCGCCAAGTAAAAGAATCAACGCAACACACTACACCCCTTCCCTGCATTTTTAAATATAAAGGGGGCTTTGAAAAATTGAATTAGCACAGCGCACTACACATGCCACATTTTTTTGCCTTTCGGACCCCCCCTAGACAAAATTCCTGGGTGCTCCCCTGGTCTTGCCTACAGAGAAGAATGGTGGTGGAAATGTCATGGTTTGGGCCTGCATAAGTGCTGCTGGCATTGGGGAGTTACAGTTCATCGAGGGAACCATGAACGCCAACATGTACTGTGACATACTGAAGCAGAGCATGATCCCCTCCCTTCGGAAACTGGGCCGCAGGGCAGTATTCCAACATGATAATGACCCAAACACACCTTCAAGGCGGCTACTGCCTTGCTGAAGAAAGGTGCTTGACTGGCGAATGCATGTCTCCAGACCTAAACCCTACTGAACATCTGTGCGGCATCCTCAAACGAAAGATGGAGGAGCGCAAGGAGTGGAAGAGGATTCCAGTGGCAACCTATAAAGCTCTAGTGAACTCCATGCCCAAGGTGGAATAATGGTGGCCACACAAAATATTGACACTTTGGGCACAATTTGACCATTTTCACTTGGGGTGTACTCACTTTTGTTGCCAGTGGTTTAGACATTAATGGCTGTGTGTTAAGTTATTTTGAGGGCACACCTAATCTACTCTGTTACACAAGCTGTACACTGAATACTTTACATTGTATCAAATTGTCCGATCTTCAGTGAAAAGATATAATAAAATATTTACTAAAATTTAAGGGCTGTACTCACTTTGTGAGATTATAGATATATGTATGGAAAGGGACAACCCCTTTAGAGGTGTAATTCCATCTCAGACATTCATGACATATAGATACATATAGAGTCCCTTCTTTGGGATCCACTCCTATCTTAAGAACAGGTCTCCAAATTAAATGGAGAGCAATCACACATGAACCCACCTATCCAGTCACTGTTATAGGAGGACCGAAAGTAGCTGAGTGTGCTTGCTCGCTATTTTTGGAGGTCCCATAGCCGTGAATGGAGTGGATGTGCAGTGTGCTCTCCGTTTACGCTGGGGCCTCATTATAGAGCTAAAAGCAGGTCCAGAGGTAGGACCTGCAACTAGTGAACATTTATGGCATATCCATATCAATATACTATGCCCCTTTAATTTGTTGGTCAGTTATTTTGACAAATGCATGCACCAGAACTGGCTTTATGGAAACACTGGCCATACACATTAGATGAATGTTGGTGGATTCGTCCACTTTCAGCTGAGACGAGTGTATAAAATTATGAAGAGGTTACCTCTTGAAGGCTTCATTGTAGTAACACACATGGTCAGTTTTTCATTGGAGCTAATGCAGTTTTATGGAGCTGTGCACTATAAATGTCTAGATGGTGAACCATCGCCTAACAGACATACAGTATATGGCAAATATTGTGGATGGATATGCCAAAAATGCTTAAGGAGCTGGCAACCCCAATGGTCTTCTAACCTGTGCCCCATAAAAAAGAAACAAAAATCACACACTCAACTCTCTGCAGTCCCACCATATCTGTGCCGCTGCCTGTTCCGCCAACACATGCGGGCTGCCATCTTAAATCACAAGTCCGGCGAGGCACAGGTAAGACCTTACCTGTGCCTGCGCCGCGAGCCGGTCTGAAACAAATGCGGTCACCGGGAGCAGGCAGTTCCGAGAACAGCCGCCGGGGGCCTTCATCAGGCTGTTCTCGGAACTGCCTGCTCCCGGTGACCGCATTTGTTTCAGACCGGCTCGCGGCGCAGGCACAGGTAAGGACTTACCTGTGCCTCGCCAGACTTATGATTTAAGATGCCAGCCCGCATGTGTTTGCGGGAGAACACTGCAAACTGGCCATCACTGGTGGTCACATCTGCTGAAACGGCATGTCACAGGTCCAAGTCAATTCCTGGTCCTGCAGGGACTAAAATCTGCTGTGAATTTGCGGTGCATGCCCAGCAGGACAGAGGACAGCTGTGTGTGTTTTTTTTCACATGTGGTACAGGTTAGGACCACTGGACCTGTTGGCTCCTAGACTACACAATTTACTTTATTTCAGGTATCTGTGTGATGTTATGTTTTAATCTTAAAAAACTCATGACAAATTACCATAATCTTATATCAATTTTCTATCCATCTCCCATTAACCTTATTTATATAATAATAATAAAAATAAAAATAAAACGATCATAACGGATTTGACAAACAATGATGAAACTGATGGGCATTGTCATCTAATGCAAGTGTGAATCTAGTCCAAGGCAATTAAAAATGGGAAATCAGGATGGCTTTTGTTTTATGTGTGTAGAAGAGGCTATTTCATATGTACATACCTGCTTTATTTTAAATTTTATGACTTACAGTACCAGAAGTACTGTATATTTGTAAAAAATTAAAAGTGAAAAGAAAATAAGGGCACAAAAAATAAGGGTAAGGCTTTGCAGTTCAGAAACAAAAGAAATTTCAGTATTTGAACAAAAAAAATGCACTGTGTGAATCTGTCCTCTAACAACCATATTGTATTTTTAACGTAATATATAGTAATATATCTAATAATGAAATACATGTGCATGTGATCTATGCATGGCTATTACACCAAAAGGCACACCACACTGTGCATGAACAATACACAAACATTATTATGTGTGTCTGCAGAAAACTAAATCTCAACTTGGAATTCTGCTTTTTATAGCCAAGTATCGTTCATAATTACTCCAAACAACTGCTTATTCCAGATTAAAGTGACCAAATAATTCAGTTCTCCAAGCCAATCTGATATTGGGCATGTAGATGCGGAGATTGTACTGGGTGATAGCAGGACAGCCGTACAACACACGAAAAGTCTCATGCCCAGATCATATTGATATAGGCTACAGGATTTACACCCAGATTTGCAGTATAATTAATCAGATTTTAACAAATAGCATGCAGTGCAGATTTGGCACAACATGTTAGCTCTGCAGATTTTAACCGTTTGCAGTGTAAAACATGCAGATTTTTCTGTGGATCCACAAGAGATTTTTCCATCACATGTCGACATTCTAGGGACTCTTTAAGTAAAGCAGAAGCGTAGCTAGTGGGGAAGGCGGCCTCTCCAGGCCCCCTGAGAATGAGGGCCCTCCAAGGGCAGAGATGCTGACAGTCACAGACAACTATAACATCGTCCTCAGGACGGCGATACAGTTGAAGATTGTGGCAAGTACAAGAGCCAATGGCACCTTTCACCCTGTACTAGGCCTGAAGCCTATGTGGCAGTAGAATGGTGCAGGCCATGATCGGTTTCAGGCGGCGCTCAATGACATCATCATGCACTGCCTACGCCAGCGCTGCAGGCAATTGAGGTGGAGGCTGGAAGATGCCCGTGGCTGCCTGGAGAGGGAGTCAGGTGAGCATTTAATTTGATTTTTCATTTATCCCTTTGGGGGGCATTATAACTGTTAAGAGCCATATGGGGGAGGGAGGAGTATTATAAGTACTGTTCCTCTATAGGGGGCTGGGTCACTATAGGGGACATTATAAGTATTATTTGTACTGGATACACATTTCTTTTCTATTTACCATTCAAGTACTGATTGCATAAAAACTGTTAGAATGTAGATTGTAAGCCCTCGTGGGCAGGGTCTTCTCTCCTTCTGTACCAGTTGATAACTTGTCTCCTTCATGCTTGTTGTACTTGTCCTGTATTATGTATGTATACTCCTTTTCATATGTCTCCATGGAATGAATGGCACTTTAATAATAAATACATAAGGCCAGACACAAATGAGCAAGTTTAATGTGATAAACTCGCAGCGTGTGTCAGTGAGAGGTCCCGTTCTGACCTCTGCTCCTCTGACAGGATCGCGCAGCATTATACTGATTTATAATGCTGTGTAAGTGTGTAACCCTGAGAGTCCTGAAACCTAATGTGTTACACTGACAACATTATGTCAGTGTAATTCAGTAGATTTCAGGACCCTCAGGGTTACACAGCATTATAAATCAGTACAATGCTGTGCTATCCTGTCAGAGGAGTGGAAGCCGGAATGGAACCTCTCACTGACGCATGCAAACATCTTAGTCGTATTAAACTCGCTAGTGTGAGTTTGACCTTAGGGTAGTTGTATTAATACTGCCACATGGTTTCTGACATTATAAGGTCTCGGCCACTATAGAGGACATTAAAAGTACTGAACCATTATAGAGGACTTTGTAAGTACTGGGCCACTTTAGAGGACGCTATATGTATTGGGCTACTTTAAGGGACATTAAAAGTACTAGGGGCACTATAGTGGGCATAGTAAATACTGGGACCACTATAGGGGGCATTATAACTATGGGGGCACTATATGGAACCTGATTACTGGTGACACTATAGGGGGCATTATAAATATTGGGGGAATTTTAGGAGAGCATGATAGCTCATGGGCACTATAGGGGAATTTTAATTATTAAAGGCATTATAGGAGATCATGATAACTGAGGGCCCTATAAGGGCATTAAAACTATTGAGGGCAACTATAGAAGACTATGATAACTCAGGGAACTATAGGGGCATAATAACTACTGAGAGCACTATAGGTGAGCAGGATAATTACTGGAGGCATTATAGGGGACATGATTAGCGGTGGTACTATTGAGGGCATTATAGCTACTGGATCACTAAAGTGGGGCATAATAGTTACTGGGAAATCTATAAGGGCATTATAACTACTGGGTGCACTATGGGGGCATTATAACTACGGGAGACACTAGATCGAGATTTATAACTACTGGGGACAATTTGGGAAAAGAATTTCAAATAAGGGGACATTATTACTATTGTGGGTACTATGGGAGGAATTAGTATTGGGCACAATAAGGAGGGCACTACTACTAACGGGGGAACTGTAGGGGAGAATTGTCACTGTCAGGGGTACTGTTACTAATGGGATAGAATTATTACTGTTGGTGGGACTTTTTGGAGTGCTGTTACTATGGGGGGGGGGACTATTTTGTATAGCATCATTATTTACGCAGTATAGTATTTGGGAGCATGTAGGAGCACAGTATAGAGGGGACCAGCAGCATGATAGGAGCACTAAGAGGAGAGAATGACGGAAAAGAGATGAACTTAAGATGTCTGTGTGGCAAACTTTGCAGAGACGAGATGTGGCTGAAAGATGTTGTCATGGCGGTGTGGTCCGAATGAAGAAGATGAGGACGAGCACATCTGCATCAGAGGAGACGTTACTAGATGTAAGAGGTATATGGTGCTACATTCTTCTGCATGTTTGGAAGCACTGACTACAATGTCCATGTAAATACGTCTTTTGTGCTAGGACTTGGGGTCAGTTGGATTGAGAATTTGGCAACGCCCCTCTCTGTATTGCTGTCCTCCTGCATCCTGCCTATCTCTAGTGGAGATGAAGCGGGATTCGTAGAAAACAAGGATCTCTGCAGTTGTAAACACGCCAATATGTTTCACCCCTCTGTGCTGAACCCCTAGCTATGCCTCTGCTCAAAAGCAAAAGGCTAAGGTAATAACAAGACTTGGTATAGTTTTCTGGTTGATATAAAAATCATAATGTGCCTGTGGTGTGCCATGTACAATATTGTATATAAACCATGTATTTTGAAGGGTACATACGGCTTGTTTATTGGCTCTCATTTTATATAGGTTTGCATATTTATTAACAACTTCGCGGGATGTAAGACAATATTCAGATCAATGTAAAAATATTTCCATAACAGATTAAAAACTTGCAAACATTTCAATAGAATTTTTCAGTTGGTCATTATCACCCCAAAATCACCTTGATTCTCTCCAAAGTAATTAGAAAATGGTTTGATAATCAATATTAAATACATTGTTTGAATTTCACCCTTGGCAATAGCAACCTCATTCTTCATGTATGCACAGAAATTCCAGATGCCCTGCATACAGGATAGCATACGTGGCTTGGCAAACAGTCTGATGCCCACAGTATAAAACACACACTCTGAAACAAACCTACTGTACAGAAACTACAACATACTAAATGCAAACACCTTAGTCAAGAGTCTACTAAACTCAGCATGTCTACTGCAGAGCTGGGGCCCTGGTTTACTCCGCCAATAGCATACAGCCTGTTCTTCAAGACGATAGCGGCGCAAGCACATCGTGGGTTGGGCATGGGACTTATGTTTTCCCACCTGTTCTTCAATGGATGGAAGATCTCTGCTGTTTCCAAAACTGAAGGTTGATTTCCTGAATGATGAAGAGATATAGAATTCATTGACATAATTTGTAGCATGAATGTGCAATAGTCTTGCCAATGTACTTGTTCTCAAGAGATCTCACATTCCTTAGACTAAAGTCCCTGGGTTATGTGCACATCTCTGTAAATTATTGTAATAGCTTGTTAACCAGTTTGTATTAATGTTACACCCGTCACATGCCAGCTCTGTGTATCCTATGCAAACAATCTGCATTCTGAATGACATGCCCATGCTTCAGGCCACAAACTGAAGGATTCTGTCTGTTCTGGTTATGTAATACGGTTAGGTTCAGTAAAATAGAAATATAGCAAAAAAAGACCATATGCTTGTCTATGGAGGATGCATAGAATATTATCTGGATCTACTGGCGACTCTTATATATAGGAAGCATTTTTATTCTTACCAAGACCTCCAGCCACAACAACTCTGCCATGTATTGCCCCTGCAACAAAATCAGCTCTTCTTTTTCTTAGAAAGCAGGAACGATCTGTCTTCATCCAGCCACCTGAAAATCAGAGAATTGAGAATTTCATTTTCAACCAGAGACATATTTAGAAAACTATCCTAATGTTCCCTATCTGGCAGTTTAGGCTTAATAGAAACAGTTTCAGGGATAATGAATATATCATAAAGGATATCTGTCACTAGGTTTAAGTTTACGGACACAGAATTCCTGATTCCAGCACTGGGTCACTTTCGGTCCTTTACACAGACCGATTTAGCAGCCAATTTTTCATTTCAGTTTTCCATGCAATCATCTCCTCTGTAGGAGGCCAAGCAATCACTTCACCAATCACTGGCCCCCTAACGTTTCTGTTTACATAGGACAATCCGCTGCACCTCGGATGATTATGGCACCTTTTACACCGGTCAATTATCGGAATGGGTGTTTTTACAAATGCTTATCTCTGCTAATTGTCCAGATTGTTTGTCTGTGTAAAATGACCTTTACTTTTGATTGACAGCATTCTCCCTATACTGTCCTTCCCGGATTGGAGGGTGTGACAGCACATGCCTTATATTGAGAGGACTGTAATGTCAGCTCCCGCTGCACGTAATAAAGAGTGATTTAATGAAAACTACTGCACCAACAGAAGTTAATGACCCAGTGCTGGAACCAGGGCCTGTGTCACCACGTTATGATGTCCTTAGATAGGGCAGCATAAAAATGATTTGTAAACCCAGTGGAGGACATTTATCAACCTCTGAATGCCAAGCAATGTTTGGTGCACACCCTGCTTGCACAAAATTTAGAGACATTTTTTGAGCTTTGTGCCCTGCTTGCTACTTAAAAAAAAAAAAAAAAGAGTGAAGTGTGGCAGTAGAAGATTTGAGGCCGGGCATAGCCAGCCAGCATATGTATTTTTCTCTATGATACCTATATACCTGAAATCTACATCAGTTCCCTGGCTGATTTCTTTTCTGCTTCGTGGACATGCACAGATGCATCACAATTAGGCCTCTTTCACACGAACGTGTGTGTCCCGTGGCCGTGCTGCGAACCGCAAATTGCGGTTCGCAATGCATGGGCACCGACCGTGGGCCAGCCACATGTGGATCGTGACCCCATTCATTTGAATGGGTTCCGCGATCCCTCCGTTCCGCAAAAAGATAGAACAAGTTCTATATTTTTGTGAAACAGAAGAACAGAACAGAACCTCACAGAAGTGCTCCGTAGTGCTTCCGTTCAGTGGATCCATTCTGTTCCGCATCTCTGGATTTGTGGACCCATTGTGGATATGCGGGCCACAATATGGCCACGGGGGACACACTGTCGTGTGAAAGAGGTCCTATTAAAAGGCATGCAACGCAGTTGTGCCCAATCTGACACCAGCGGGGGATAGATTAAGACAAGCACGTAAAATGACCTTCTTAATAAGTGTCCCCCAGTGTCACCAGCAGGCTGGCACAAAGCTGTATGGGCCCAGCATGTAGCCTTTCAGCCCATTTGCAGCTATAATGTCATCTTGAGGATGAGATGCCATAGCTCTCTGCTCTGTATGATTAGCTTCCTGGGATATTAACGGGGAACCCCTACAGTAATTGGGTTTCCTGGCGTTTTCGTGTTTGCATTTATGTTTAACACAGCTTGCCTGTCTACTGACCCTGGTCTGATTCTTTTACCTTGTCTTTTCATACAGAATTTTGACCTGACGTTACCTGCCCATAAATGAATAGGACGTGTTTGTAGCCCAGCCTGCTACAAGTTACCTGGCCATCCATTGGAGACTATACTGGCGACCGCAACATGCTTATCTGTCCAGAAAGCCTACTGTTTGTATACCTGCTTATTATATGGCAGGAAACCAGCATTCAGGTGCACGCTTATTCTACAGTACATATAGAGTGTATATGGTCTTTCTAAAACAGACACCATTGTTAATCATTGTACGTTAAAAAGTTTATTCTGTGCCTGGATCCAGTGGATAGCGGATGCCTTGCCTGATGGAACAGGGGTCAGGAAGTCCCCATTCCCTAGAAGGCAGGTGTCCCAGAGATGAGACGCCTACCTAGGAATCATTTATGGCATATACTGTACTGCGGAAAATACTTTTAATGAGGATTAACTTGGGAGCATTGCTATAAAATGCTATGAAATGGATAGACAAAGTGAGTTGGTGATGTAGTAGTTCAGTTTCCAAGTATATCAAAATATAAGATGTCGAGTTGGTATCTATGTTTGAACTTGCCTTGTTCCATATCAAATATATCCACAGTCTTTGTAAATTTTGGCCGTCGGTATGTTCCCCCTTGTCGTAATCCTCCTAAACTGTAGAGGGATCCTTCACTTATCACATATGTTGAGTATGCTCTTTTGTTGGGAATATTGGGGAATTTGGTCCAGGAACGGGTGTCAGTGTCAAACACTTCAAAGGCATTGACTGCATACTTAGACTGCCTACCTCCTGTGGGTATAGAAATACCAGAGATGACAGTACAGTAAGGTCAGAAGCATGCAAGGTATAGCTGTAATATATGAAGCAATAAAGATATGTAGAGAACTTCAGTCTCAGTGCAATTTCATCTAAAATAATTCACATTTTCTTATCACACGTAAAGCTGTGGCACAAATATAATAACTAAAGTACATTTTTGCACCTCTTTGTTACTGGTGACTTCACACCTAACACCTCTAAATAGAAAGTTCTGGAAAATGTCCTAATAAATGTCTTTAAAACCAGAATTTATGAAGGCCTGTAGCCCTGAAACTACATGGAATGTAGAATGTCAAGTTTTGGTAGGATTATGCAGATCTACAATACTTTATAATTCTACTTAGGTTTTATACCTTACCCATGAATGCTTACAGCTATGCACCTTGTAGCCTTAGGCAGATGTATATTGTTCTGAGAAATTCGGTAGGGAATGTACCAGGTAACAAGATGACAGTCTTATACAATAAGAACCATATGACAAAGGCTGAGCTGCATTCCAATACAACATCAAACCATAGTTTAGATATTACGATGAGATCTCCACTCCCCATTCACCTTCAGGGTCACTTCATATTGTGCATGTAAGTGCTCTTTCTTTCTCCTTATATGTATAACATTTTATGTCAACAATTTCAAGAATGCAAGAAATGTACCAGCCTTCTTACACCTCCTGAGAAGTATTAGTAATTTAATAATAACAAATATTTGTAATATGCAAAACTAATAATGCTGTACAATTCGCTATATAAATAATATTGTGAGAAAATATTCTGTAAAACTTTTATTAAATGTATTCATGTAATAGGAGCAGTTTTGACCATAATATACTGCTGACAGCACTAGGTAGGGGAAGGGAAGAGCAGGACCCCAAAAAAATTTGTGGCACTTTTATTATCAGGAATAGCCTTAATAATGACAGCCTCTGTTACAGCAAGGAGCCTTTACCTAGTGCTGTCAGTAGTTATGCATGGTCAAAACTGCTGATAGATTCCATGTAAGTCCTCGCTCTTCTATGCTTAGAAGTCCAGTGGGCGGTTCTATTCAAAGAGTTAAAGCTTTCTTCATCTGAATGTACATTCAGACATAGCTGTCAATCACTGAGAAGACCATCCACTGGACTCCTAAGTATAGAAAGAGCAAACATGTAAATTAATAAAGTTTATGTTACACTGAATCTTTTCCCACAAAGCTATATATCAGTCTTCTCACCTTCTCCTGCTTTAAAACATGCTGCCTTCGGACAGAACAGCATTTCCAACAGGTTTCCTCTAATTCCTAGCTTTATAGGAGTTCCCTGGGAATACTGATTTTTCTGTAAGTGCCTCCAACCTACCTCCATAAACAGAAGATCCATACTTATCTGCTTCCCACTGCTCTGTGTCCATGTTCCGGTCCCCAGCTTGCTTTCTTCTGGTGCCTCATGGGCATGGTCACATGCTCCACTGCAGCCAATGATTGGCTTCAGAGGTGATGTGCTGCTTCTGGTCACTTCACTGCTGAAGCCAGTTATTGGTTGCAGACAAGCGTGTTGCTCATGCAGCACTGGAAGAAAACAAGCCTGTGACGAGAACATGGACACAGCAAAAGACCAGAGTGGCAGGGAACAAGTAACTATGAATCTTCTGTTTATGGAGGCACTTTCTGAAAAGTAAGTATTCCCGGTGAACCCCTTTAAGTCAGCTGATACAGACTGGTTATGAGGGGTACAAATCTCTAACACCTACAATCGTGGCCAAAAGTTTTGAGAATTACATAAATATTGGAATTTTTTTAAAGTTGCTGCTTAAGTTTATATAATAGCAATTTGCATATACTCCAGAATGTTATGAAGAGTGATCAGATGAATTGCATAGTCCTTCTTTGCTATGAAAATTAACTTAATCCCCCCAAAAAATCCACTGCATTTCATTGCTGTCATTAAAGGACCTGCTGAGATCATTTCAGTACTCGTCTTGTTAACTCAGGTGAGAATGTTGACGAGCACAAGGCTGGAGATCATTATGTCAGGCTGATTGGGTTAAAATGGCAGACTTGACCTGTTAAAAGGAGGGTGATACTTGAAATCATTGTTCTTCCATTGTCAACTATGGTGACCTGCAAAGAAACACGTGCAGCCATCATTGCGTTGCATACAAATGGCTTCACAGGCAAGGATATTGTGGCTACTAAGATTGCACCTCAATCAACAATTTATAGGATCATCAAGAATTTCAAGGAAAGAGGTTCAATTCTTGTTAAGAAGGCTTCAAGGTGTCCAAGAAAGTCCAGTAAGCGCCAGGATCGTCTCCTAAACTGGTGTCTTATGTACAGTCGTGGCCAAAAGTTTTAAGAATTACATAAATATTGGAAAAGGTGCTGCTTAAGTTTTTATAATAGCAATTTCCTTATACTCCAGAATGTTATGAAGAGTGATCAGATGAATTGCATAGTCCTTCTTTGCCATGAAAATTTACTTAATCCCCAAAAACCTTTCCACTGCATTTCATTGCTGTCATTAAAGGACCTGCTGAGAGCATTTCAGTAATCGTCTTGTTAACTCAGGTGAGAATGTTGACAAGCACAAGGCTGGAGATCATTATGTCAGGCTGATTTGGGTTAAAATGGCAGACTTGACCTGTTAAAAGGAGGGTGATGCTTGAAATCATTGTTCTTCCATTGTTAACCATGGTGACCTGCAAAGAAACGCGTGCAGCCATCATTGCGTTGCATAAAAATGGCTTCACAGGCTACTAAGATTGCACCTCAATCAACAATTTATAGGATCGTCAAGAACTTCAAGGAAAGAGGTTCAATTCTTGTTAAGAAGGCTTCAGGGCGTTCAAGAAAGTCCAGCAAGCTCCAGGATCGTCTCCTAAAGAGGATTCAGCAGCGGGATCGGAGTGCCACCAGTGCAGAGCTTGCTCAGGAATGGCAGCAGGCAGGTGTGAGCGCATCTGCACGCACAGTAAAGGCGAAGACTTTTGAAAGATGGTCGGGTGTCAAGAAGGGCAGAAAAGAAAAGAAGCCACTTCTCTCCAAACATCAGGGACAGATTGATCTTCTGCAGAAAATATGGTGAATGGACTGCTGAGGACTGGGGCAAAGTCATATTCTCCAATGAAGCCTCTTTCCGATTGTTTGGGGCATCAGGAAAAAGGCTTGTCCGGAGAATAAGAGGTGAGCGCTACCATCAGTCCTGTGTCATGCCAACAGTAAAGCATCCTGAGACCATTCATGTGTGGGGTTGCTTCTCATCCAAGGGAGTGGGCTCACTCACAATTTTGCCCCAAAACATAGCCATGAATAAAGAATGGCACCAAAACACCCTCCAACAGCAACTTCTTCCAACAATCCAACAACAGTTTGGTGAAGAACAATGCATTTTCCAGCACGATGGAGCACCAGGCCATAAGGCAAAAATGATAACTAAGTGGCTCGGGGACCAAAACGTTGACATTTTGGGTCCATGGCCTGGAAACTCCCCAGATCTTAATCCCATTGAGAACTTGTGGTCAATCCTCAAGAGGCGGGTGGACAAACAAAAACCCACTAATTCTGACAAACTCCAAGAAGTGATTATGAAAGAATGGGTTGCTATCAGTCAGGAATTGGCCCAGAAGTTGATTGAGAGCATGCCCAGTCGAATTGCAGAGGTCCTGAAAAAGAAGGGCCAACACTGCAAATACTGACTCTTTTCATAAATGTCATGTAATTGTCAATAAAAGCCTTTGAAACGTATGAAGTGCGTGTAATTATATTTCACTACATCACAGAAACAACTGAAACAAAGATCCAAAAGCAGTTTAGCAGCAAACTTGTGAAAACTAATATTTGTGTCATTCTCAAAACTTTTGGCCAGGACTGTACATCCTTTTACACTGACATGAGTGGAACTGTCTACATATACACTCACCTAAAGAATTATTAGGAACACCTGTTCTATTTCTCATTAATGCGATTATCTAGTCAACCAATCACATGGCAGTTGCTTCAATGCATGTAGGGTTGTGGTCTTGGTCAAGGCAATCTCCTGAACTCCAAACTGAATGTCAGAATGGGAAAGAAAGGTGATTTAAGCAATTTTGAGCGTGGCATGCTTGTTGGTGCCAGACGGGCCGGTCTGAGTATTTCACAATCTGCTCAGTTACTGGGATTTTCACACACAATCATTTCTAGGGTTTACAAAGAATGGTGTGAAAAGGGAAAAACATCCAGTATGCGGCAGTCCTGTGGGCGAAAATGCCTTGTTGATGCTAGAGGTCAGAGGAGAATGGGCCGACTGATTCAAGCTGATAGAAGAGCAACGTTGACTGAAATAACCACTCGTTACAACCAAGGTATGCAGCAAAGCATTTGTGAAGCCACAACACGCACAACCTTGAGGCAGATGGGCTACAACAGCAGAAGACCCCAACGGGTACCACTCATCTCCACTACAAATAGGAAAAAGAGGCTACAATTTGCACAAGCTCACCAAAATTGGACTGTTGAAGACTGGAAAAATATTGCCTGGTCTGATGAGTCTCGATTTCTGTTGAGACATTCAAATGGTAGAGTCCGAATTTGGCGTAAACAGAATGAGAACATGTATCCATCATGCCTTGTTACCACTGTGCAGGCTGGTGGTGGTGTAATGGTGTGGGGGATGTGTTCTGGGCACACTTTAGGCCCCTTAGTGCCAATTGGCCATCGTTTAAATGCCACAGGCTACCTGAGCATTGTTTCTGACCATGTCCATCCCTTCATGACCACCATGTACCCATCCTCTGATGGCTACTTCCAGCAGGATAATGCACCATGTCACAAAGCTTGAATCATTTCAAATTGTTTTCTTGAACATGACAATGAGTTCACTGTACTAAAATGGCCCCCACAGTCACCAGATCGAAACCCAATAGAGCATCTTTGGGATGTGGTGGAATGGGAGCTTCGTGCCCTGGACGTGCATCCCTCAAATCTCCATCAACTGCAAGATGCTATTCTATCAATATGGGCCAACATTTCTAAAGAATGCTATCAGCACCTTGTTGAATCAATGCCACATAGAATTAAGGCAGTTCTGAAGGCAAAAGGGGGTCCAACGCCGTATTAGTATGGTGTTCCTAATAATTCTTTAGGTGAGTGTATATTGATATTACCCTATTGACTTGGAAGAGATGAAAATACAGATATCTTTAGTTTTTTCACATTTATCAGACTGAAATGTTTCAGATTATCAAACAAATTTGAATATCAGAAAAGATAACCTGAGTAAATATAAAAGGCAATTTCTGAATGATGATTTCATTTATTAAGGGAAAATGTGAAAAAACAAAAGAAATCTGTTAGGGCGCAAATACTTTTTCATAGCACTGTATGTACTTAGGGAGCTCCCATAGTAGTAATAAGAATGTTATTATCAAATTCTATGGGGCTATGTTGGCACTGTTGTAAGAGGGTACCCTGCTAGCAATATTGTTTATTGGTTTCATTATGCTGACACCATTTATGTAGGACACTGCTGGCTGTATTGTTTATTGTGTGCCACATTGAAAAAGTTGTGCTGAGGTGTGCAAATCCCAAAAGTCTGCAAGTATGGGTAAAGGCAGAGGGGAGACAAGGTGCCTTACCAGTGCAATATTTTTGGATATGTATATTCAATATGACAAGTTTAAAATGGTATATAAGTATAAAATGTATATATACCAATGTATATATTATACGGTAATATATACCAGTGTATATATTACCGTATAAGTATAAAATTGTAAAATAAATGTATATATTACATTCATAAATACTTTATAAATCTATATTTAAACTGAAGATTTACCTGCAGGGAACTTTATCCATAGTAATTATCAAATATATTCCTTTTAGAAAACGTGCACCCTTTACTAATTTAGGTAATAGTGGAGAACAAGGTAACCGAAACAAAATTCCTAAAAAGGAGCTAAAGGTATGCATATTCTCTAGTTAGTACCAGGAAAATGTGTTAAAGTGTCACTGACGTTCTATTTTTATTTGTCTAATGTAAAGGGGCAGTGATACTAACCATTTTTGTAATATACTTTAATTACTAAAATCACACATTTCTATTAGAAAAATATCTCTAAAGTGGCCCATTTTGAGCCTTTACGCCGGACCTGATCAGCCCACAGTACATGTACGGCGCTGGTCCTTAAGTCACGTCTACCAGTGCCGTACATATACGGCGGAGGTCCTCTGCGGGTTAAGGGAGCCGTTTAGATAATGGTATATACTAGGGAATTGGTATAAACCTTTTGAATGACTATGATACAGTATTTTTACTTGTTATGATTTGTAATTGTAGCAATTTTTTATGGTTTCATGAAGAGGATATTTATTGTATATAATATGAGATCTGGGGTTTTTGGGGGAATTAATTTTACTTGAAGACTGGCCAAAAATCCCTCAAATCTCATGTAGGTGATTTTTATTTTGATCACTTGAAACGTTCCTGCATGGTTTTACATATATGCAATATGGGCACATTGCAGTATGCATATAATGGCTGCAAGACTCAAGTCTTCCGCAGTAGGTCCAGGTGTTGAAGCTGGAACATGCTATATTCACCCATATTACAGCCATGTGAAATCTTACACTGTAATCAGAGTGAAAGATTGAAGTAGGTTTAACTGAATTTTCAGTATCTCCATCCAAGGGCATACAAAAGATTCACGGGATCTCATAGCAAGATTTAGTTGCCCCCTACTCCAGACCTTGTGAAATTTCTGATAAGTTAATCCAACTCATTGACTTTTATGTTGGAAAAAGTGAGACAGGTGTTTTACAAATATGGTACTCATTCTGAGCACCACATTTTTCTATGTATTTATACTAGAGAACTGGCATCAATACATCAAGAAGTTCTCCTTCTCCTCACATACCATATTACAAAACTGGCTGTTTGCAGCCACCATTAGGGGGAGATAAGTGCATAGGAATTTATAGTTACCACTGAACTTAAAGGGGTGTTCTGGGATTTTAATACTGATGACCTATCCTCAGGATAGGTTATCAATATCAGATTGGCAGGAGTACGACACCTGGCACCCCTGCCCATCAGCTGGTTGAAGAGAAGGCCAAGCTCCGTGCGAGCGCTGCCTTCCTTTCATTGTTTACCTGCTTGCGGTCGACATCGCAGTGGAGAGCAGCTGTAATTACAAACCATTCATTTCAATGAATCAAGACACCAAACAGACAGCTCACGATCCTCCAACTGTTACACGGGAAGGGGCAATCCCAGCAACTGTATACAATCCTTCTCACTTCATAATGCCAATATCCGCACGCTCTAACTGGTCCTTTAAATTAGGGCTACGTTTATTACAAATGAGCGGTGGATTCCTGAATTCTTCCACCATTGGATATGATTTACCCAAAAGGACCAGTTAGTGCGTGCGGATATTGGCAGTATGAAGAGAGAAGGAATACAACAAACCCTAAGATGTCAAAAAAGCGGAACATTTCCCTGTTTGCATTGTATGCAGTGTAGTAATGTACAGAAGGGCCAATATTTTTTATCACCCACAGACAGGGAAATCATATAAGATCAAAGGTTATCACACATGTGATACCCAGAATGTGATTTATTTAATAAAATGTCCCTGTGGACTCTTATACACAGGGGAAACAATGCAGATGGTAAAAGATCGTATCGGCAAGCATATATCTACTATACGTAAGAAGAATATGTTATTGCCAGTTCCACACCATTTTCATACTGAGAAGCATTCAGTTGCTCAGCTTAAGTATCAGGTGATAGAACGGGTACATCAGCCAAGAAGGGGAGGTGATCTAAAAAAAGCTTCTGCTTAAACGAGAGGCCTTCTGGATCCACACCTTGGATACTTTGTATCCAAGAGGCCTAAATAGGGATTGTGAGGTAATGTCATTTTAATATGTTTTTAATATGGATGCATTTTCTTTCAGACCACGGTACCAAGAACTTGATGTAGGAGGATCCGGTTTCCCTTCGGATGGACTGGGTCATAGTAGGATAAATGCATCCAATTATATGTTTAAGGATCACATGTGTGTGCTATTATGATTGTTTCATTGATGAAGTCATGATTAGGTGATGTGTGTTAGGTGCTAATATAAATGTGCATGTCACCATTTGGTATTACATAATTGAGGGAGGCTGGACGAGCAAAAACGCGTCCTGTATTTCTGTATTTATACGATATATGCAATAAAGAATAATATGGATTAAAACTGATACAGTTGCTGGGAATTCCTTTCAATTAGACGGCTCCTTCATATACACATGTATAGGAAGGAGCCGATCTAATATTGATGACCTATCCTGAGGATAGGTTATCAATAGTAAAATCCCAGAAAACCCCTTTAATGGAAGCTGAAAAAATCTCTTTGCACTGAGCTCCCCCTAGTGGTGGCTCCTGGAAATAGAGATTGTTTTATGTCAGGGATCGAAGAGAAGACGATATATTACTACAATTAGGTCTGAAAGATATTACATTGAGTGAGTGACTGTCCAAGTACTTACCTAATACATACATTTTGGTGCCTTGTAGAAAGGATGTAGAACCATAGCGAGGTGTTGGCATTGGTGCAAAATGGACCCAAATATCCTTTAACATGTCAAACTGCTGAAGGAAACAATGTGGACGCAAATCTGAACCCATTCCTCCTGCAGCATATACTCTGCAATCTGAGAAGGAATGGAAACCAGAAAAGATCCATTAAATACTGTTTTCTGTGAAGTATGGAAAGTAACGGAAGTCCTTAAGCCTATTAAACATATATTAAACTGATCAGTGTTCAGGATTTGGAAGTTCTGATGGGTTTGCTCCATTAACCATGTAATGTTGTCAAGGAGAACATGTTATTTGGTTCAGGTTACTATTGGGCATAGTATGTGCAAATCAGTTTTTTGGCTTAGTTTGATACTTATTAAAGTCAACTGAATGTTTTCTTGAAATAATATCGGATCTTAGCAGAGATGGCTGAGCTGAGGAATCTTCTCAAATTGCTATGGAAACTGTAGAGTTCATAGCTCTTGGAGATCCTGAACCTTTTGTAAAATAATACTGCATTTCTATTCAGAAGGATATGTGACTGGAATGTAAAATAAAGGAGAAGGGAAATTTTACCTCGGGCAGTGATTGATATGCCCATGGCAGGCTCACGTAAGGAGCTCTTTTTCTTCCATTTGCCCTCGTCAATATTGTAGACTTCTACTACCTTAAGAGGCATCTGGTTTTCCCCCACTCCTCCAACCACCATGATTCTCTTGCCCACAGAAACCACCGCAACTCCAGCTCTAGCAGACGGCATGTGCGCCAAGCTAGTCCAACGGTTGATCTCAGGAGAAAAGACCTCAAAAGTATTCATTGGGTTTCCTGTATCATCACATCCTCCAATAGCGAAGATTTGTCCTCCAGCTTCTATCAGTGAACAGTAAACTCGTGGACTAGAAAGGGGTGCTAATGACTGCCACTGGAAATCTTTGGCAAGCGGAACCTCCATGTTGGATCAATATAACAGCAGACATTCATCCGTCTGATCAGCAGCTGGCTCCTTGAAAGCAAATTAAAAAGGGGACAACAGAAGGTGAAGCATCAGTACTTATCGAGGGCCACTTTTAATATTCAAACTTTAAAGGGAATCTGTCACTAGCATAATAGCAATTTTTTTTTTTTATGAATCCATGTGTAATAAAGTACTTTATTTCCATATGTCTTGTTCTTTTTATTCTGTGTCTTGTCATTTCTTCAAAAAAACGCTTTTTATGATATGCAAATGAAGCTGTAAGGAGCCCAGAGGGGCGTTATTCTTTGTCCACGGTGCCCAGGAACGCCTCTCTGAAGTGCCGTGCCCACCTAAATTTGAAAACTAAGAACTCCTCCAAGATCAGCTAAGTGCTCCCCCCCCCCTCCTCAGCGCCGCGCTCTGCGGCAAACACCCCCGATCCTCCTCTCGCCCGCATCCGAAATCCCGCGCAGGCGCAGTGCCGGTGATTGCCTGCACAATGATAAGACGACTAAGGGGAACAGCTTCCAGCTGGCTGAGGAAACAGCGAACACGTCACTGGGATCGGCGCATGCCCAGTAACGCTGTTGAAGCTGTTGCCCTCAGTCGTCTTATCATCGCGCAGGCGCAGGCAATCGCCAGCAGTGCGCCTGCGTGGGATTTCGGATGCGGGCGAGAGGAGGATCGGGGGTGTTTGCCGCAGAGCGCGGCGCTGAGGAGGGGGGGAAGGGGGGGCACTTAGTCTCGCCTCTGGGAGGCGATTTAGGCGATCTTGGAGGCGTTCTTAGTTTTCAAATTTAGGTGGGCACGGCACTTCAGAGGGGCGTTCCTGGGCACCGTGGACAAAGAATAACACCCCTCTGGGCTCCTTACAGCTTCAATTGCATATCATAAAAAGCGTTTTTTTGAAGAAATGACAAGACACAGAATAAAAAGAACAAGACATATGGAAATAAGGTACTTTATTACACATGGATTCATAAAAAAAAAATTGCTAATATGCTAGTGACAGATTCCCTTTAATTTCCAAATTCAGCATGTAGTAATGTCAACAACCAAACTATCAAAACTGCATTTCATTATTTGTTGTTACAGGAAATTTGGAAGCAGCAAGCAATAATCAATCTTCAGTTTATGAGTAGCACACTCTGCATATTCTAAATTGTGAACATTTCTGCTGAGGCACTGCAGATGTAGCTGCATAATTGAGAATAATTCTGCTGAACATTTCTATTTCTCATTAGAACACAGTGAACCATATTTCTCACATGTCCCATAAGAAAATCTTAAAATCTGGAAAAAACACTTAACATATATTATTGAATAAGTAAAGAAACAAAAAGGGCACATTTATTAAGACCGGCGTTTTAGATGCCAGTCTTAATAAAGCCCCATGTGGTGCAGGTTTCTCCATAACTTCAGCGCATCCAGCAGCAGTTCTAATTTCCTAGCTGTCTTACATTTAGACCATTTTCTACGCCTTAAACATAGAACATAGAAAATGATGAATGAGAGAGGCCAGCATGCCACGCCACTAACCGTTGCACCACCATTAAAATAAACCAAACTTTCCAGTTAAGATTATATCCCACAGAATCCCATGTGGCACACCCAAACTAAATCCAAAAGGCCTGTGCATGCTTATGGCACTGTGATTTATAATGGGAGCATTTTTAGAATCTCTCTTATGATGAAATACAGTAGATGCATTTGTGCTTAGTCACTGCTTGATTGCAAGTGAGCATCAAAATTAGACAGTGTTGTGGTGCCATCTCTTGGCTTTGCTTTTTTATGCATTTTAATATATATGCAAGCACAGACATGACTTAATGAGAAACTTTCACTGTTGAAATGGCTTTGAAAATACTTTCCTATGTCACATAAAAGTGTTCCTAAAGTAATCAATAACCTGTGCAAGTTATTGGAAAAAAAAAAAAACTAGTCTATAAAGAAAGAGTCAAACTCATCTGAGAACCACGTCCCTTGAGTATGTCCATATCTAATGATGTTGAAGTGAAATCATTATTTCTTAGGACCCCACAATTGTGTTCTCGGGTCTCTTTAACCTAATTATTTAGTCTTGAGAAGTGTCTAAGAAAGGACATGATTAACCTATATAAATGGCCCTATATAAATATAAATATGGCCTGTAAAAAATATGGTGAAAATCTGTGTAAAATCCCCTCAAAAGACAAGGGCAAAAAGTTTAATCTAATACAAATGATATAGAAAGGCACTGCCGAGAGTGAACAAAAAGTTCAATCTCCAGAGCAGACAAGGCTTCCTTACCATAAGAGCTGTCAGTCTGTGGAATCACCTCAGGCTGTGGTCACAGCAGGAACAGTGGATGGTTTAAAAAAAGGCTTAGATTAGATTAATTTTTAGAACTAAACAACATTAAAGACAAGGTTTTCCAGATTTAATTATAACATTTATTCAGTTAGAGAATAGGATGGTGAACAATTCAATGCGTTACCTGCAGACCAAAATATATATTAGGCTCACTATTGCACATATGTATCACATTATAAATGTGATACATACAGTATATGCAGCCTAAGGGCTCATTCAGACGGACGTATGCTATCCGCAAAAATGCGGATCCGTTTTTTGGCGGATTAGATGCTGACCCATTCACTTCTATGGGGCCCTTTTTTATTCCACGGTTCCGCAAAACAAATGAAACATCATATACTTGTCCGTGAAAATCAGGACATGGCCCCATTGAAGTCTATGGGTCCGCAAAAAAAGGGATAGCGTTCAATATTTTTTAGGACAGCATACGGCCGTCTGAATGAGACCTTATAGTGAGCCTAATATATCTTTTGGTTTGCAGGTTACTCATTGAAGGAGACATGTAAGTGTTATAGACTTTTCAGGAAATGGAAGATCTAACTGTATTAGTGATACTTTTTGTCATGGTGATATGATGTCATCAATAGGTGTAATTTCAGGGCCCCATATAGGAAATGCCACATACAATTTGTTAATATCTTGAACAAGTGTTCTACGGACTTAATGGTTCTCACTTTAGATTATCTACAAACGGCCATTAATGAGTTACAGAAGAAATTAGGGACAACTGAGGCACAGCTGTGGGAAATCCTGAAACCAGATGAACTGGGAGCATTAAAAAGTAAAGTGGAAACAATCTAAGAAAAACATTGAACAGGATGAACGCAGGAAATAAATAAGAGATACAGAGGATTATACTATGGGACACATTTATAAATGGCAAGACGCATCAGGGACAGCAATCCCTGCAAACAGGTTCATCAGTCGATGAACCGGCTCAATGTCTTCTGGGACTGGGAGTGAATCTACTCTTCAGGGGTGGACTGGGAACTTAAAGTGGCCCTGGAAAGAAAAACCTAAAAACGGCCCCATGTTGTAGGTCGGTCCAAATTGGGGCAGGGCCAGGATAAGTAGGCGGGCCAGCAAGCACGAAATACTGCCCCAAAGGAACCAAATATCACAGTCCAGCATAGAATACTGCCTCCACAGCAGCAGTATTCAACTGTATCACAGTCCTGAGGATGGCAATACAGTTGAATGCAAGAGGACACTTTTCACCGCCGACCCGGTGCATAATTACCTGATGTACCTAGCATTAAACAATGCTGAGAGCATCAGATCGCTACATACCGGGCCAGCGGCAGTGAGGACAAGGAGGGTGGCTCCCTGGGCATCGGCCAACTGGGAAATTTCCCTGTAGGGTCTATGGCCAGTCTGCTACTTATTGTCATCCAGCACATTTTTTAAGAAAAATTCCAACAAAAACCAGCAGAGCCAGCCGCCACTACAGTGTGCAGCACAGTGGCTTGGTTGTTAACACTGGTGCCTTGCAGTACTAAGGTTCTAGGTACAACACAGACGCCAGTAAACTTATCATCTAATACTCTGACTAATTCATAATTCGTTCAAGGGGACTTTAACATCCATCTTTTGAAGATTGCTTTTATACTGTATTGCAATGCACTATACCTGCCAGTGGTATGCTGATTGGCTGCCTATCAGGCTTCAGCTGATGGCCTTTGCAGGAAGGTTGGGGATTGGTCAAATAAGGTGTTAGTCATTCTGTCAAATCCCTTAGATGACACATGCTTCCTGTCCATTTGCTTTGTTCCAAATAAATTTGCGGCGAATAACGCAAAAAAACAAAACAAACAGCTATTTCCTGGCTGCAGAGAGCCTTTCTGGTGGTGTAGAACACTGTGCCTTGCAGTAACATGCAAAGGGAGTCTGCTGTGGTAGTGAAATAATATTGTGAGTCCATATGACATGCAGATGACAGGCGTGGTTCTTAGAATCACTGCACACTTCACTTATTTGGGCAGTCACGGGGCCAAAACTGAAGTATTAACTCAGCCTTACAGGTCGATGTTAGCATCAAGAAGAAGCGCACTCCTTTTACACCCTTGTCAGCTGATTCCACATAGATGTCTACAGAACCTGTTCTGTTAAACGCTTATACAAGTAGAGGAATCCCCGACAGAGTGGAGAGGGTGTCCGCAGTAAGTTTATGTTGATGTCACTGATTATTTTGCCTTTCCTCTGACTCGTCAGAACAATAACCCACAAAAAACGGATCCTGTCTGTGGAGCATCCGCCTTCACTCGGTCAGCATTTGCTTAAAGGGAACCTGTCACCAGGATTTTGTGTATAGAGCTGAGGACATGGGTTGCTAGATGGCTGCTAGCACATCCGCAATATCCAGTCCCCATAGCTCGGTGTGCTTTTATTGTGTATAAAAACCGATTTTATACATATGCAAATTACCCTGAGATGAGTCAGAGCTTGAAAATATGACTCTTCTCTGGTCACACAAGTAAGATGTGACTCTTTTATGTTAATTTGCATATGTATCAAATCGTTTTTTTTACACAATAAAAGCACACAGAGCTATGGGAACTGGGTATTGCGGATGTGCTAGCGGCGATCTAGCAACCCATGTCCTCAGCTCTATACCCAAAATCCTGGTGACAGGTTCCCTTTAATAATCCATCAGTAATGCTAATGCCCAAAAAAACAGGAGTGGCTCTAAAACAGAGATGACACGTGAATGGATTATTTGCATGTTTTCTGTGTTTTTTTTTTACCAACTCCTGCTTTTGACTACCAAATCATAAGCCAAATCTGATGGGACAATACAAGCTTTACAGCTGCTACACAGACAGGATCCATTGTGCGTCTCATTTTTCCTTCCTTCTGACAGAGCATAAGAAAGGTCAAATAAATGATTATGTCAGCCAGGCCAAAAGGCAAAATAGTGGCCCAGTCATGAAGTGGTGAGGGTGGGAACAGCATGAGAAGTCCACAGAGTGGACTTATGACATATTAATGAGGTGGATGCAGCATGAGGAGACCACAGAGTGGCCCAATGACAGAGTGTGGAGGTGTCGGCAACAGCAGCAGCATCAGGAGGATACCACAGAGTGGCAAGTTGGCATAGTGTGAAGATGGCAGCAGCAGCAGGATACCACAGAGTGGAAAGGTGACATAGTGTGGAGATGGCAGTAGCAGCAGCATCAGGAGACCACAGCGTGGCAAGGTGACATAGTATGGAGATGGCAGCAGCAGCAGGATACCACATAGTGGCAAGATGACATAGTGTGGAGTAGTGTTGTACCCGAATTGCGAATTTTAATCGCGAATATCGCCACTTTGAGAATTCGCAAATATTTAGAATATAGTGCTATATATTCGCGAATAGTGTCGAATTTATCGCGAATATATTAAATTGCCGATTTTTGCAATTAAGTAAACAATGACTGGAGATCACGAATTCTCGAATTTGCAAATTTATGGCGAATATTCGACCAAACATTAGCGAAATATCCCAAATTTGAATATTGCCTATGCCGCTCATCACTAGTGTGGAGATGGCAGTAGCAGCATCAGGAGACCACAGAGTGGCAAGGTGACATAGTGTGGAGATAGCAGCAGCATCAGGAGACCATAGAGTGGCAAGGTGACATAGTGTGGAGATGGCAGCAGCATCAAGAGACCACAGAATGGCAAGGTAACATAGTGTGGCGATAGCATCAGCAGCATCATCAAACCACAGAGTGGCAAGGTGACAGATTGTGGATATGGCAGCAGCAGTAGCAGAAGGAGGATAACACAGAGTGGCAAAGTGACATAATGTGGATATGGCAGCAGCAGGAGGATACCACAGAATGGCAAGGTGACATAGTGTGGAGATGGCAGTAGCAACAGCATTATCAGACCACAGAGTGGCAAGGAAAAATAGTGTGGAGAAGGCAGCAGCAGCATCAGAAGACCACAGAGTTGCAATGTGACATAATGTGGAGAAGGCAGCAGCAGCATCAGAAGACCACAACGTGGCATTGTGACATAATGTGGAGATGGCAGCAGCAGCAGAAGGAGGATACCACACAGTGGCAAGGTGACATACTGTAGTGTAGATATGGTAGCAGCAGCAGCATCATCAGACCACACAGTGGCAAGGTGACATAATATGGATATGGCAGCAGCAGCAGGAGGATGCCACAGAGTGTTTTGACTCACAATTATTTTATTTTTGACGACCGCTTCTACCACCAGCTCAGGGGTACGGCGATGGGTAGCCCCTGTGCACCTACGTATGCCAATCTACTCCTGGGCTGGTGGGAGGACACAGTCGTATTCTGTGAATCTATGATATCTTGGACCAGATACATCACACTCTGGTCCTGATTCATAGACGATATTTTTCTTCTATGGTCTGGGACAATGAATGAGTTATTTATGGATGTACTCAATTCCAATCATATTGGATTATTTTTTACTTTTGAAATACATCGTAACACTATCAATTTTCTTGATGTGTGTTTAGAAAGAGACGAACATAACCACATCAGAACGACTCTTTTCAGAAAAAAGACCTCGACTAATAGTCTCCTACGTTGGGAGAGTTTTCACCCTACCTCCCTTAAAAGAGGCATTCCAAAGGGTCAGTTTTTAAGGGTTCGTAGAAACTGTTCAGATGATAAAAACTTTACAAATGAGGCTTTTAAGCTTTTTGACCGTTTTAAGCAGAGGGGTTATCCAGGTTCTTGCTTATACCAAGCATGGGATTGGGCCAATTCTAAAAATCTACAACGTTATTACATCCACAAATGAAGAAAAGTAATGTTCAAGAACCAATAAGAATTGTTGGCACTTTTGACTCAGAGTCCAAACAGGTTCGGGACATTTTAAACCGCTACTGGTCCTTATTAAAAACTGATCCTGATTTAACACAGGCATTATCCGAAAATCCAGCTATAACCTATAGACGGGGACGGAATATTGGTGACACATTAGTCCACAGTCACTTTGAGCCCCCAGAAAAAAGCATGTGGCTATCTAATAGACAGACTGGCACATTTAAGTGTGGCAAATGTAAAGCCTGTACATTTATATCTCCAGGCAAGACTTTTTCGAATAGTCTGGGTGATCGCACCTATTATACTCGCAATTTTGCGAATTGCAATACTTCGGTGGTTATCTACATGGCTCAATGTGACTGTGGACTTAAATATATAGGTAAAACCAAGAGGATTTTTAAAAAACGAATCCTGGAACATGTCGGGGATATTCGTAATAAACGGGATAAACCGATTCCAAGACACATCTGGAACAAACATGCAGGGTCTGTCAAAACCATACATTTCTCAGTGATTGAGGTTATTAAAATGTCCAAAAGAGGCGGGGACCTAGATAAATTACTAAAACAAAAAGAATCAAGGTGGACCTTCAGGCTAAATACGGTCACACCAGCAGGTTTAAACGAATTCATTGATTATGCGTGCTTCATTTAAGTCGTCTTTTTTATTTTTTTTTAGGATCATCATATCCTTGTTATCTTAATATAACATCAATGGAGGGGCATTTCCTCTATAATGTACCCTGACTATGTATATGCCAATCACCCTCTCACATTATATATTATATTATAAATAGGCTATAAATATAAATAGAATTCAATGGGACCTGTCTTATGTTCTCGTTTACCTTGCCTCCCCTTTATGGCTATTGTTACTTTATCTGCAAAAGGCAGGACCTCCGATCATGTGACCGGCCGGTTTCAGTAGTCACCTGATCGGCATTTTGGTCACATGGCTATGGCTGACTCCAGACGCGAAGCGCGTCACTCTCGTAGTGGATGACGCGGTCACGGTCCGGCGTCCTACGTCAGACGCCAATCTACGTCAGACGCGATGTGCGTCTCTCCCATAGTGGATTACGCGGTAACGATCTGGCGCCCTACGTCAGACGCCAATCCAACCCGGAAGTAACAGTGTATAAGGCAGAGACGCCAGCAATATCCCGCTGCCTGCCTACCGGACGTCATCCTACTCTGGTCCCCACTACGCCATTGCCGACTCCTGGACACTATCAATGGTCCATCTAACCATCCATAACGGGCGCGCAAGTATCATCGTATAATATCTGACACCACTGTTTACGGTATCTTCTGATGTGGTTCGGTATTCTAATTCGAGTTATGGCCTAGATGTTAGGGATATCTTTACTGTACATCACATGTGCACACTATTTTTGTGCACATCATTAGGCACGTTTCCATTCTAGTTCGACTGGGTTATATGCCTGATATATGATATGGTATTTCCCAGCCGGGTCTCTTTCGTGCAGCACGAGACATATATATGATTCAGGCCACTTTCTAGTATCAGTACCCGGATTGATGTTATATGTTATATATCTAATGTCTCCTGCTGCAGGATTTATTTGTTCTGATCTCTTTATAGATTACGTGATCATCAGTCATCGGCCTATTATTTTATGTTTCAATATTTCTCCTAGTATCGTCTAGGAGGAAAACAGTGAACTTGGAAGGAGAAAAATATTAAAATAAAATAAAGCAAAATAAAATAAAATATATTTATGTGTATATATTATAGTTAGATTAATACTTTTTTGGTGATAGGCACTTATTGTGTCAAATATGTCCCCTGATGAGCCTGACACCAACCAGGCGAAACGCGTAGGGACTGTATTGGACAATTGATAATTCTACACTATTTAGTTCACATTATATTTCATTGGGGTGCCTTCTGTCTATAAATTTGGGTATTCTATTATATATTATTTCTTTATTTATATATTTTTTGTACTATAGCCCAGGTACTCCTATAGGGTCCCCCCTTTTTAGGCATCCATCCCTTGATAGGGTCTAACCAGGGACACCAGGAGGTACGAGAAACGGGATCGCCCCTATCGGGGCGGCCATTCCGTATATAGGTAGGGCCGGTACACTAGGGCTAGGTTTAGGGATATACCTCCCAGTAGATCCTATTAATATCTACTAAACCGATTTACTAATATCCTTCTGACCCTAGATTTTGTTTTTCTTTTCCTTCTTCTATTTATATATGACTAAGAGGGTGTATTGACATTTTATACTGAAATATTAAAAGTTATATTTTAGAATGATGGTATTACTGTGATTCCCTGTGTCTTTGACCACATTCTACTACAGTTTCCCCTGAACAGGCATATGTTCAATCTGTGATTAATGGATGCCACAGAGTGGCAAGGCTAAATAGTGTGGAGATGGCAGCAGCATCTGGAGACTACAGAGTGGCAAGGTGACATAATGTGGAGATGGCAGCAGCAGCAGGAGGATACCACAGAGTGGCAAGGTGACATAGTGTGGAGATGGCAGTAGCATCAGCACCAGGAGACCACAGAGTGGCAAGGAAAAATAGCGTTGAGATGGCAGCAGCAGAAGCAGTATCAGGAGACCACAGAGTGGCAAGGTGACATAATGTATAGATGGTAGCAGCAGGAGGATACCACACACAGAGAGTGGCAAGGTGGCATAGTGTGGACATGCTATCAGTAGCAGGAGGATACCACAGAGTGGCAAGTTGGCATAGTGTGAAGATGGCAGCAGCAGGAGGATGCCACAACGTGGCAAGGTGACACAGTGTGGAGATAGCAGCAGCAGGAGGATACCACAGAGTGGCAAGGTGACATAGTGCAGATATGGCAGCAGCAGCACCAGGAGACCACAGAGTGGCAAGGTGACATTCTTTGGAGATGGCAGCAGCATCATCAGACCACAGAGTGACAAGGTGACATAATATGGATATGGCAGCATAAGTAGCAGCCGAAGGATACCACAGAGTGGCAAGTTGGCATAGTGTGGAGATGGCAGCAGCAGGAGGATGCCACAGAGTGGCAAGGTGACACAGTGTGGAGATGGCAGCAGCAGCAGGAGGATACCACAGAGTGGCAAGGTGACATAGTGCGGATATGGCAGCAGGGGCATCAGGAGACCACAGAGTGGCAAGGTAACATAATGTGGATATGGCAGCATCAGTAGCAGCAGGAGGATACCACAGAGTGGCAAGGTGACATAGTGTTTCTATGGCAGCATCATCAGACCACAGAGTGGCAAGATAATATAATATAGATATGGCAACAGCAGGAGGATACCACAGAGTGGAAAGGTGACATAGTGTGGAGATGGCAGCAGCATCAGGAGACCACAGAGTGGCAAGGTGATATAATGTGGAGATGGCAGCAGGAGGATACCACAGAGTGGCATGGTGACATAGTGTGGAGATGGCAGCAGCATAAGCAGCATCAGGAGACCACAGAGTGGCAAGGTGACATAATGTGGAGATGGTAGCAGCAGGAGGATTCCACAGAGTGGCAAGGTGACATAGTGTGGAGATAGCAGCAGCAGGAGGATATCACAGAGTGGCAAGGTGACATCGTGTGGATATGGCAGCAGCAGTATCAGAAGACCACATAGTGGCAAGGTGACCTACTTTGGAGATAGCAGCAGCATCATCATCAGACCACAGAGTGACAAGGTGACATAATGTGGAGATGGCAGCATCAGTAGCAGCCGAAGGATACCACAGAGTGGCAAGGTGACATAATGTGGAGATGGCAGCAGCAGCAGAAGGATATCACATAGTGGCAAGGTGACTGTCACGACCATGTTCATGGCCGTGACTCCTTGGGAGCCGCATGCAGTTGCCCGTGGTCTGGTGTTGTGTCAACCGCAGCTGGGGGCACTTTGCTGTTTGCCTCAAGTGCGGTTGCCGCGGACAACAGGTATGCGCGCAGTTGCCTAAGGTTTATGTACGGTGTTTAGAAGATGTTTGTTTGGTCTCTTTGTTATTGCAGCATATGGTTTCCTGGGTTCCCGTGTGATGTCTGTTGTGTGCTGTGTCCTTTGTGTTTATGTGGACAGCAGCACTTGTACATGGGTTCCAGGTTGTGTGTCTGTGGCAGGTAAGTGTGGTACTAGTCTCACTTACCTGTCATTGCCATATGTCTGTTTATGTTTCCCCTTTCTATGTTGCTTGGCCAGTGAGACTCCTGTTCCTCCGTGTCTAGGAGGAAAAGATCGTCTTACCCTGCTCCTAGTCCAGGGCCACCCTGAGGGCTAGCAGGAATATCAGGTTACGGAGTATGAGCCCTCCTACCATCAGGGTTGGCTCATACGGATAGGAGACAGGGTCAGAATTAGGGATGTGTAGGAGGTGACCTGCTCCCTGATTCCTGTCCTGACCTGGCATTGACCATCCGCCTTCTGATACCGCACGGCTGAGGGTTTTCCCCATCCTCAGCCATGACAGTGACACAGTGTGGGTATGGCAGCAGAAAGATACCACACAGTGGCAAGGTGACATAGTGTGGAGATGGCAGTAGCAGCATCAGGAGACCACAAAGTGGAAAGGTGACAAAGTGTTGAGATGGCAGCAGCAGCATCATCAGACCACAGAGTGGCCAGGTGACATAATGTGAATATGGCAGCAGCAGTAGCAGCAGGAGGATACTACAGAGTGGCAAGGTGACATAATGTGGAGATGGCAGCAGCAGGATGATGCCACAGAGTGGCAAGGTGACATAGTGTGGAGATAGCAACAGCATGGAGGATACCACAGAGTGGCAAGGTGACATAGTGTGGAGATGGCAGCAGCAGCAGGAGGATACCACATAGTGGCAAGGTGACACAGTGTGGATATGGCAGCAGAAGGATACCACACAGTGGCAAGGTGAAATAATGTGGAGATGGCAGTAGCAGCAGCAGCATCAGGAGACCACACAGTGGCAAGGTGACATAGTGTGGAGATGGCAGTAGCAGCATCAGGAGACCACAAAGTGGAAAGGTGACAAAGTGTTGAGATGGCAGCAGCAGCATCATCAGACCACAGAGTGGCCAGGTGACATAATGTGAATATGGCAGCAGCAGTAGCAGCAGGAGGATACTACAGAGTGGCAAGGTGACATAATGTGGAGATGGCAGCAGCAGGAGGATGCCACAGAGTGGCAAGGTGACATAGTGTGGAGATAGCAGCAGCATCAGGAGACCACGGAGTGGCAAGGTGACATACTTTGGAGATGGCAGCAGCAGCAGGAGGATACCACATAGTGGCAAGGTGACACAGTGTGGATATGGCAGCAGAAGGATACCACACAGTGGCAAGGTGAAATAATGTGGAGATGGCAGTAGCAGCAGCAGCATCAGGAGACCACAGAGTGGCAAGGTGACATAGTGTTGAGATGGCAGCAGCAGCAGCATCATAATACCACAGAGTGGCAAGGTGACATAATGTGGATATGTAAATTTATAAGGTGGAGGGCACTTAAATGTCTGGGTATATATATAAGTAGATACGGGATATATGTAATAGGTTGTTTATTAAGATCAATAAATATATATACCACAAATGGTTAATATGAATTGTACCACGAGTGGTTCCGGAAATATGACGTTAAGGTATTCAAGTCTACAGTACTCAAGTAAAATATATACCACAAAGTAGTAACAACGCGGTGTTCTGGTATATAATAATAAGTACTAATACAGGTGATCAGTCTGTAAAGTATGTCTCTAATATTTACGTCAATATCCACAGTACTGCATGTGGTTCTGTGTGCACAATTGGTGATGATGTAGATATTCGGATATCCAATTAGAAATAAAATCAAATCTACTTGGGGTAAAATTTGATCAGATAGCTCATCTTAATGCGGGTATTAGTATCCCTTTTTATGTCCGAATGTAGTTGAGTCAGCCGTATATTGAGACTTGAACAGTCTTACCCCATTTGTAGTGGGTCCCAAGTGGCAGCTATCGGTGTTGTATGCTGACGATCTCTTGGTCAGTAGGGGCGATGGTCCGGTCCTGGGGGGCGTTGGTGCGCACATGTCCTGCTGCTTCCTCGGCGTCTCTCTCCGTTGCGGCGTCTCTTGGCTCCGGCGTCTCTAGTTGAATACTGTCTGAAATAGGACCATCAGACACTTGCACTTTCATCAGTGGCAGACAGTATTACTGATCACCATCCTATTTATAGGGGAGGGATCTTTAGGGTGTCCTGGAGATTGGTAAAATCCTGAATGGATCCAATTGATTATGTACAGAGTTCACATGTACTCACATATATTCACCATGCTAACTGTATATATATAGTAATTAGTAACTGTTTAGTATAGTAACTGTTTATAAGTAAAAATAAAAATAGTAGGTACATTTAAGGCTACTTTCACAGTAGCGTTCGGGGCTCCGCTTGTGAGATCCGTTCAAAGGCTCTCACAAGCGGCCCCGAACGCATCCGTCCAGCCCTAATGCATTCTGAGTGGATGCGGATCCGCTCAGAATGCATCAGTCTGGCAGCGTTTGGGCTCCGCTCAGCAGGCGGACACCTGAACGCTGGCCGTGCGGAGGCAAACGGATCCGTCCAGACTTACAATGTAAGTCAATGGGGACGGATCCGTTTGAATATGACACACTATGGCTCAATTTTCAAACGGATCCGTCCCCCATTGACTTTCAATGTAAAGTCTGGACGGATCCGTCTGAGGCTACTTTGACACTTAGAAACTTTTTTTACAATATAATGCAGACGGATCCGTTCTGAATGGATCCACCGTCTGCATTATATGAGCGGATCCGTCTCAGACGGATCCGCTCTGAACGCAAGTGTGAAAGTAGCCTAAGACAGGGTTTCCCATATAGAGCTATAAAAGGGTATCTATATGGATGTAGATAAAGGTATACAAAATATATATAGAGAGGTCAGTAGGAGTGATGTTAGTCGCTACGGTATGCAGGAGGTGAAGTCTATAGGTTGTGAGAGGAGAATCCAATAAATGTATCTTATTTAAGTTCTGTTATTCAATTATGGTATAGAGAATACTGGTAATTCTGTAATCCTTAAAATAGTGGCTAAATAGTTGGGAAGGTAGTTGTGATTGTTAGTAGATAGGGGGAGGGGGGCCCAGCGGGGAGAGGGAGTCGAGGTGCTGGTAAACAGCCGGACCTCGACAACCCGTCCCCGAAGGGCACACCTCCCTATAGAAATCCGAATAATTCTAGTTCTGCATTCAGGCCAGCGGGGATAATTGTTTTGAATTCAAAGATCTTCCGGGATTCCGCCCTAGACATGTTTGATATGTGGTTACCCCCTCTCCAAGGTTTCTTAATCTTCTCTAAAGCTGTATAGATCAAACCGAAAGGGATCCTTATTATAATGTACTTTAAAGTGTTGGGATACTGTATGGTTCTCATAGCCTTTTTTTATATTATTAATATGTTCGGCTATCCTTTTCTTGAACAACCTCTTTGTGCGGCCCACGTACTGTCTGTGGCATGGACATTCCAAAATGTATATGACATCTGTAGAATTACAAGACAGACTGTCTCTAATTGTATGGGAAAAGGAATTCTGCGTTGATTTAACCTGTACAGTTTTTTGGGGAAAGTGTGTTAATTTACAGTTGCTGCAACTTCCGCATCTATGGAATCCTTTTAAAGTAAACCAATTAGATTGTATACTCTTTTTTGTTTTATAGTTGGGGCAATCATTAGGCCTAGGTTGGGTGCTTTCGTATAGGTTATTAAGGGGTTATTCGGAAGGGTTTGCATATTAGTTTATACATTTTCTTATATTGTCCATAAAAGGGAAGGATTATCCGTACATTCTCGCCTGGTTCTTCCTGTTTGTTTTTAGTATCAAAAAAGGATTCTCTATTCATATTCCTTACTTTAGTTAGGGCTATGTCTAAGGTTTTTTCAGGATATTGTTTGGCCAGAAATAGTTATTTTAGTGTTACCGCTTCCTATTCCAAATTTTCATTGAGAGTACAATTTCTTTTTAATCTTCTAAACTGGCTAGTTGGAATATTTAATAGCCAACGGGGGAGATGGCAGCTGGTGTATAGTATATATCCATTTTTCATGACCGGCTTATGGTAAGTACTACACAGCAGTTTGGTATCTTTAATTTCTATCTTGAGATCAAGGAATTCAGACTTGTCCCCAGGTGTGGCGCAATGACCTCACGTTCCCAGTGCTCAATGAATAGATTTGCATAGCTGGGGGCAAATCTGGTGCCCATGGCTGTGCCTCTCTCCTGAATGTAGAATTCCGATTCATAACAGAAATAATTATGTGTCAATATGTGTTTTACCCCTTCCAGTATGTATTCTATCTGGTCTAATTGTAGTGTGTTGGCAATTTCTAGCTGTTGTCTAGGGGCTTCCAATCCTTGTTGATGTTCTATGATGGTGTATAGTGAACTCACATCCATAGTACCTAATTTCCAATGTTTCTGAAATTCCAGTTGTTCTAATGTTCTTATTATATTTGTTGTATCTTTTATGTATGAAGAGATTTTTTGGACTGCTGGTTGGAGTAATTTGTCTAGATATTGTGAAAGGTTGGATGTTACTGAACCTATTCCCGATATTATGGGTCTACAGGGTAGTTGCACGGGGTCTTTGTGGATTTTAGGTAAACAATAGAAAATTGGTAAATGTTTTGAAATATTAATTATAAATTTATGCTCTTGTTCAAGGAGTATGCCATTGGCATAACCTCTGTTACAGTATTTTATTACATTGTTATGAAAAGTATGTATTGGATCAGACTTCAATTTTCTATATGTAGTGTTGTCTGATAATTGTCTCAAACATTCTGAGTGATATTGGGATGTGTCTAGTACAAAGATTGTCCCACCCTTGTCAGCTGGTCTAATTGTAATGTTATTTATAGCTTGTAGTTCTTTGATCGCATTCATCTCGGATTTAGTTAAGTTATTGTATGTAGGTTTGTTGTTTAATCGCCTTATTTCGGATTCCATATTTTTCTTGAATGCAGCAATTTCATGGCTAATCTCTTGCCTTAGAAATTTTTGGGACTTAAGTTTCAGATTTGTGTGTTCATATTTAGACACTACATTCGCATTTGTATGGGTCATTGGATTCTTCATATAGTACCTTTTTAGGCATAGTTTCCTAATAAAATTCTCTATACCGATGTATGTGGAGAATTTGTCTAGATTGGCTGTTGGAGAGAATTTGATCCCTTTATTTAGTAGTTGTGTTTGTGTCTCAGAAAGATTTATGTGGCTGAGATTAACAATCGCAGTCTGTTCTATACACGTGTCCTGTGTTCTCTGTTTCTTTTTGTATCTACGTCCTCTTTGTGTCTTCTTGTGTCTTTGTAAGATTGTGTTCTCAGTGGTGATTGTTTCCTGTGGTAGTTTTTCGGATATCTGGGCTCCTGATTGTGTCGAATTTGGTGGTGATTGTCTGGGTTGTATTGGTGATTGTGATATCTCTGTCTCAAGTTGTAATCGTGCACTTGGTGTTGCGGGTTCTCTTGTCTCCTGTGTTGAGACTGTGGAGGTGATTGTCTCGTTCTTATTCTGTGGTGAGGTGGGGTGTGGTCTAAAAACTTAGGAGTAGATAAGGCTTCATAGCGGTTTGTTGTAGGTATATTGTGTTGACTATATGTTCTATTCTCCTGTATGGTTCTCTCTCTGGTATCTAATTGCTTGGCTGGTGTTCTTTCTTTAGTATTATTGGTATTCATTCTTTCATCTCTATTATGTTTACATTTTTTGGATTTTTTCTTTATTATCGCTTTCTCTAAATCATCTAAGCTCCTACAGATTCTCTCTTGCCCCCCTCCCCCTATCTACTATCAATCACAACTACCTTCCCAACCATTTAGCCACTATTTTAAGGATTACAGAATTACCACTATTCTCTATACCATAATTGAATAATAGAATTTAAATAAGATACATTTATTGGATTCTCCTCTCACAACCTATATACTTTATCTCCTGCATACCGTAGCGACTAACATCACTCCTACTGACCTCTTTCTATATATTTTGTATACCTTTATATACATCCATATAGATACCCTTTTATAGCTCTATAGGGGAAGCTATGTCTTAAATGTACCCCCTATTTTTATTTTTACTTCCTTATCTGTTTTTACCATATTTTTATCAAGTTGCATCTATTTTTGTTATGTTGCATGTATCCTACTATGGCTGCGCACACAGCAATGTCACATATACATACAGTTACCATGGTGAATATTTGTGAGTGCATGTGAACTCTGTACATAATCAATTGGATCCATTCCGAATTTTACCAATCTCCAGGACACCCTAAAGATCCCTCCCCTATAAATAGGATGGTGATCAGTAATACTGTCTGCCACTGATGAGTGTGCATCGAAATGCGTTTGGTCCTATTTCAGACAGTATTCTGATCCATTTATCAAATGGACCGCAATCCGAAGTTACACAACAGAGCCGGCCGCAACAGCTGACGTTCATGGTCAGCTGACCGCAGCGACGCAGATACTTCTCGAATCATGTGGGACGCCATGCTCTGCATCACGTGGGATGCAACTAGAGACGCTGGAGCCAAGAGAGGCCGCAACGGAGAGAGACGCAGAAGAGCAGCAGGACACGTGCCCACCAACGCCCCCCAGGACCGGACCATCGCCCCTACTGACCAAGAGATTGTCAGCATACAATGCCAATAGCTGCCACTTGGGACCCACTACAAATGGGGTAAGACTGTTCTGGTCTCAATATACGGCTGACTCAACTACATTCGGACATAAAAAGGGATACTAATACCCACATTAAGAAGAGCTATCTGATCTAATTTTACCCCAATTTGATTTGATTTTATTTCTAATTGGATATCCGAATATCTACATCATCACCAATTGTGCACACAGAACCACATGCAGTACTGTGGATATTGACGTAAATATTAGAGACATACTATACAGACTGATCACCTGTATTAGTACTTATTATTATATACCAGAACACCGCATTGTTACTACTTTGTGATATATTTTACTTGAGTACCGTAGACTTGAATACCTTGACGTCATATTTCAGGAACCACTCGTGGTACAATTCATATTAACCATTTGTGGTATATATTTTTATTGATCTTAATAAACAACCTATTACATATATCCTGTATCTACTTATATATATACCCAGACATTTGAGTGCCCTCCACCTTATAAATTGACAAATTTTAATCTATCATTTTGGCAGTAGGTGCTGCCATTTGGAGAGAGCACCTATCCCTAAATCGTTGACAGTAGAGCCTCTGTAATTTCCTATTCACTTATAATGTGGATATGGCAGCAGCAGTAGCAGCAGGAGGATACCACAGAGTGGCAAGGTGACATAATGTGGAGATGGCAGCAGCAGCAGGAGGATACCAAAGAGTGGCAAGGTGACATAGGTTGGAGATGGCAGCAGCATCACGAGACCACGGAGTGGCAAGGTGACATAATGTGGAAATGGCAGCAGCAGCAGGAGGATACCACACAGTGGCAAGGTGACATAGTGTGGATATGGCAGCAGCAGCATCATAATACCACAGAGTGGCAAAGTGACATAATGTGAATATGGCATCAGCAGCATCATCAGACCACAGAGTGGCAAGGTGACATAATGTGGATATGGCAGCAGCAGGAGGATACCACACAGTGGCAAGGTGACATAGTGTGGAGATGGCAGTAGCAGCAGCAGCATCAGGAGACTGCGGAGTATGACAAGTATGCCACCACCTGCTGGTTCAGGTCCTGCTCCAGGTCTACGTGCTGCTGCTGGTGAGTAGTTTCTTCACTAGACGGGTGAAAAAAGCTACTCATCAGTGACTAGACTCAGGCTGCTGCTGATGGAGCTGCTACTGCTCCTGCCACCCCACCCCTCCCCAGCAGCCATGGCAGTGGAACGTGGGTGCAGAGGGCCCACCCGATCAGACCTGCGAGAGGATGGACGATGGCGCAGATAGGCAGCGGCCAACTAACTACATAGGATGTCTGTTATGAGTAATGGGGAGGGGATTACACCAAATGACACACAGAAGGACTAGACCAGAGTCTAGGCCTCAAAGCTAAGGGAGAGGGATGGTGACCTCCTAGGAATCCCTAGACCTCTCCCTGACTCCTGCCAGTATTAGACCCTGAAGGTGGAAATACTCATACACCGGAACCTAGGCCCTGAAGACCTTGGAAAGCCCTAAGAATGGTGGCAGAGAATGAGACTACTGGTTCCTTCCCAGATGAAGGAACCAGCGTCTCTCTGAGGCCTAGACAACAACACACACAATCAAACAACAAAATGCAAGACAAAATGCACTTAGCTTAAAGCAGAATGGAGGAGCAGGAGATCCAATGGAGCAACAAACCAGCTCAACCAACTCCAGCAGGAAATATCAACTGCATGGTAAGCAGTGTAAGTCAAAACTAAATAGAGCCTCAGTAATGATTATAAGCTGCACCTGACAAGAAATGTGGTCATTACCAAACACAACACTGAAAGGAAAAAAACAGAGAGACTGTCAGATACCCTCACGTGCCACCAGTCTCTCCAATCTTCTCACCTCTGTCATGGGAGGGGCCGTGACAGTACCCCTCCTCTACGGGTGACCTCCGGACACCCAGGGCAGACTTTATCAGGATGCGCCCTTTGAAAGGCCTTCACAAGGCGGCTGTCATTAATGTCGGTCGCAGGAACCCACATTCTTTCCTCTGGACTGTAACCTTTCCAGTGCACGAGATACTGAAGAGATCGACGGAGAAATCGTGAGTTCACTATCCTGGCAATCTCACATTCAATATTACTGTCCACCAAGACCGGAGATGTAGGTAAGGAGGATGGTTCAGCAGATTCGACTTATATTTTCAGTAATGATTTGTGAAAAACATTATGATTTTTAAACCCTGCGGAAGTTCAAGATGAAAAGCAACCGGATTAATAATGGAAGAGATCTTAAATGGCCCAATAAACCTTGGACCCAACTTCCAAGAAGGTACCTTCAACTTAATGTTTCTTGTGGACAGCCACATAGAATCGCCCACTCTCAGGTCCAGACCATTCATACGTCTCTTGTCAGCCATACGTTTATACTTTTTGCCCATTTTTTTTAAATTGTCTTGAATTTTCTGCCAAAATAGATGACAACAAAGAGGAAAATCTTTCCTCTTCCGGTATACCAGAAGTCTCAGTACCCAAAAATGTGCCAAACTGTGGATAGAACCCATATGCTCCGAAAAACGGCGACTTATCAGTGGACTCCTGCCTACGGTTATTTATAGCAAACTTAGCCAACGACAAAAATGAAGACCACTCCTCCTGATTCTCTGAGACAAAATATCTCAAAAAAGTCTCCAGATTCTGGTTAGTGCGCTCAGTCTGTCCATTCGACTGAGGATGAAAGGCCGAAGAGAAGGACAATTATACCCCCAGGAGAGTACGGAACGCCTTCCAGTATCTGGAAACAAACTATCAGATACCACATCAGAAGGGATACTGTGCAGTTTCATAATGTTATCGACAAACACTTTTCCGAGAGTTTTAGCATTAGGTAGACCTGATAAGGCTATAAAGTACGACATCTTGCTGAAGCGATCAACAACCACCAGAATCACAGTTTTCCCTGAGGAATTCGGCAAATCTGTAATAAAGTCCATGGACAAGTGAGTCCACGGTCGGGATGGGATAGACAAGGGAAGTAAAGATCCTGAAGGCCGAGTATGTGTCACCTTGGCATGCACACAAGTCTTACAAGCTGACACATAGCCCTCAACACATTTACGCAATCCTGGCCACCAGAATCCCTGGGAAATGAGAACAACTGTGGATCTGCTCCCAGGGTGTCCCGTAAGAACAGTACTGTGATGTAGTGATTGACGAACATCGGCAGGGACGTTTCGTGAATGCAAACGCGCATTCGCAATCAAATGTTCGCAAAACGTGCATTCGCGGTGGGCCCCATTCACTTTAATGGCAGGCGAACCTGAAAAACCTTCCGATCATATTTGCAGCCACCAAATACTTACTAGAAGTGCACAAATAGTCCCACAACATGTACAGTGACATACCAGAGGGGGATCAATGGCAACAATTCCCACAAAATATATGTATTTTAATCAGGGGCCATTTTTATGCATCTTAAAGGGAAACTCTCAAAAATGTGCCCTGCTGGAGCCTAGGAATTTTTTATTTTAGGCCACTGGAGTACGGACCCCAAAAATTATGCATTCACCTGACAGAAAAGAACAAGTGATTATGTGGCTGGAGGAATATTAGACGGTCAGTGCATAACAATTTTACTGTAGGCCACTGTAGTACAGGTCCAAAAAATTATGCATTCACCTGAAAGAAAAGAACAAGCAATTATGTAGCTGGAGGTATATTAGACGGTCAGTACATAACAATTTTACTGTAGGCCAGTGGAGTACAGGCCCCAGAAATTATGCATTCACTTGACAGAAAAGAACAAGTGATTATGTGGCTGGAGGTATATTAGGCGGTCAGTGCATAACATTTTTACTGTAGGTCAGTGGAGAACAGGCCCCAAAAATTAGACATTCACCTGACAGAAAAGAACAAGTGATTATGTGGCTAGAGGTATATTAGACGGTCAGTGGATAACAATTTTACTGTAGGCCAGTGGAGTACAGGCCCCAAAAATTAGGCATTCACCTGACTGAAAAGAACAAGTGATGATGTGGCTGGAAGTACATTAGGCGGTCACATAATAACAATTTTACTGTAGGCTAGTGGAGTACAGGCCCCAAAAATTAGGCATTCACCTGACAGAAAAGAGCAAGTGATTATGTGGCTGTAGGTTTATTAGACGGTCAGTGCATAACAATTTTACTGTGGGCCAGTACAGGCCCCAAAAAATAGGCATTCATCTGACAGAAAAGAACAAATGATTATGTGGCTGGAGGTAAATTAGGCGGTCACTGAATAACAATTTTACTGTAGGCCAGTGGAGTACAGGCCCAAAAAATTAGGCATTCACTAATATCGGGCCAGGATCATCTGAAATTAAATCTGATAAAAAACAACAACCATCTGGCCTGCCTTGGGTTCAGACGTTTAGTCGTCTCCAGATAGACCAGATTTTTGTGATCAGTATTTGGTTGCACCAGTATAGGAGCAGAGGCAAAACATTCCTTCACAGCTGAAAAGGCTTGTAATGCCTCATCAGACCAGATTGAGAAATCTGCACCTTTCTTAGTCATATCTGTTAAAGGGAGTCTGTCAGCAGATTTACCCCTTTTTAACAGTTGCCATACCGCTGTAGCCGCAACACAGATGATTAACACGGTACCTTTATATGCTTTGGTGGACTTTTAAATATGCCAAAAACGAACTTTGACGGAGTCCGGAGTCCATCGTGTTGGAGCCCAGGCAGCTCTGCCTCTTCGGCTCTTATCCCCGCCCAGCCTCCTCCTCTGCCCGCCTATCTGTTGTCTCTCCCCCTCAGCGAGATCCTGCGCCGACGCGATGACTTGCTTGGTCGGGGCATGCGCACTGCCATGCCCATTGCTGACACGGCATCGCAGTAGCTTATGCGCATGCCCCGACCAAGCAAGTCATCGCGTCGGCGCAGGATCTCGCTGAGGGGGAGAGACAACAGATAGGCGGGCAGAGGAGGAGGCTGGGCGGGGATAAGAGCCGAAGAGGCAGAGCTGCCTGGGCTCCAACCCGGTGGACTCCGCCCTGGGCACTTGCGAGCCCTCATCAAAGTTCGTTTTTGGCATATTTAAAAGTCCACCAAAGCATATAAAGGTACCGTGTTAATCATCTGTGTTGCGGCTACAGCGGTATGGCAACTGTTAAAAAGGGGTAAATCTGCTGACAGACTCCCTTTAATGGTTTAACAACAGTCGAGTAATTCAAGATAAATTTACGGTAGTAGTTGGTGAACCCCAAAAATCGCATAAGTGCTTTCAGATCCCAGTCCAAACTTGCACAGACTTTTTCCGGATCAATACGAAAACCCGAAGATGAGAGTAGGTAACCCAGGAATTGCACTTCCGGAACCGCAAATACACACTTTTCCATCTTAGCGTACAATCTATTATTCCTTAGGATCTGCAAGACCTGTGTCATGTGATCCTGTCGGGGGAATAAATTAAAATATCATCCAGATACACCACCACAAACCTGCCTACCAGATGATGAAAAATGTCACTGATGAAATGTTGAAAAACAGCAGGAGCATTGGTCAACCCAAAAGGCATGACCAAATTCTCAAAATGACCTTCAGGGGTATTAAAGGCCGTCTTCCATTCATCCCCCTCCTTGATCCTTACCAGATAATATGCCTCCCTCAAATCCAACTCAGAGAACACATTGGCACCGACAATATGATTGAACAAATTTGGGATCAAAGGAAGGAGATAGGGATCATGGATAGTAATGCGATTTAAGCTCACAGAAGTCCAAACATGGCCTAAGGGTTCCGTCCTTCTTTTTTTTACAAAGAATAACTCTGCAGCCACTGGTGATTTGGATGGTCTAATATGACCTTTAGCCAAGCTTTCGGTGATATATTCTCACATGGCTATTCTTTCGGGTTCTGAAAGATTATACAACGGAGACTTGGGCTATTTAGCTCTGGGAATAAGGTTAACGGGGCAATCATATTCCCGATGTGGAGGTAACTCCTGGTCTCAACTTTCAGTGAATACATCAGAAAAATCCAAAATAAAAGAAGGTACAATTTTAGTGGTTACAACAGGAAGTAACGTGCTAAGATAGTTGTCTATGCAAAAATCACTCCAATCAAGAATCTGTCTCCCTTGCCAACCGATGGTAGGGTTATGTTTGGGATAACCACGGTAAACCTAGCACCAGAGGAGCAGGCAGACCCTCCAGCACAAAACATGAAATGGATTCTTGATGAGAATCTACCACCTTTAGGTAAATTTCCTCGAATCCTGCACAATTTGTGACATATATTTTTGAGAGTGGAGCGGAATCAATCACAAACACGAAATATTTTTGTCTAATGCGCTTGTCAAACCATGCATACGGACAAATTGGTTATCTGTCACGGCTGAGGATGGGGGAAAATCCTCAGCCGTGTGATGCCAGATGATGTTATGGCTGCTCGGCCAGGACAACAGGATAGGGAGCAGGTCACCTCCTACAGCGTCCCTAACCTGACCCTAACTCCTATCTGCATGGGCCGACCTTACAAATTGGCTATCTGTCACGGCTGAGGATGGGGGAAAATCCTCAGCCGTGTGATGCCAGATGATGTTATGGCTGCTCGGCCAGGACAACAGGATAGGGAGCAGGTCACCTCCTACAGCGTCCCTAACCTGACCCTAACTCCTATCTGCATGGGCCGACCTTAAAGGTAGGAGGACCCATGCGCAGGAACCTAGGAGCCCTGACTTACCCTCCATCCGGTCCCTAGCTAGGAGTCAGGGTAAGACAACCTACTCCTCCTAGGCACGGAAGAGCAGGAGTTTCAATGGCCAAGCTGCTGGGAAAAGGGGAACACATACAGCCTTACGGGTATGGCAGGCGAACTAGTAGTTCCACCAACCTGCCACAGCCTTGCTGACTGGATCACTGTGCAAACAGGAATCCAGAACCGTAAGCTGCACAAAATCACAAGGAAGGTCCCAACAGAACATCACATACAACATCACACACAAGAAGACATAAACATAATGACAATAATGGTTATGACCACAGGTGGCTCTCACTGGCAGGTGGAAAACACAGGAGGCTGCTCCAGCAAAGCATGGCTGAAGCAACCTCCAGACCTGAGAAGACAATGAGACTTTATAGGCCAAGAAGCCACACCCCACAGTCGGACACACCCAGTGAGACACACACACACACACTGGGAAGGGAATTAACCCTTCCACCACCAGGGAAGGGAAGACAGCAACTTAAAGGGGAATACAGGCAAATAAACCCTGTGCACACCAGACATGGGAAGTGCACACCAAACACACAAGTTGCCAGATGCAACCGCACGCCCCACACAGCAAGCAGCCACGAAACAACACAGGCTGCAATGCTGCCACATAAAAACTGTTGCCAGCGGCAACCACAGGTGAGGCAAAAACCAAAGCCCTCACCTGTGATTGACAACGAAACCAAAACCGCTGACAACCGCATGCGGTGCAGGAGTCACGGTCATAGGCATGGCCGTGACACTATCCACTAGGTTAACCCCTGCCCCACTGTCAATAAATGCTTCAATTCACACAGTTTTGGAGTCTAGAAAGAATTTGGAAATCGGGTACTACCGGTAAATGACAAAAGTACATTCTCAGATTACTCACCCACACTACCAAGAGTGAGAAGAGGACTAAACACATTATTTCTCTTTCTGTCTTTTTCACCTTGACGTTTAACATAAGGACATACGTTAACAAAATGTCCCCTTTACCACAGAAAAAGCAGAGTCTTTTCTTAACCCTAACATTTTTATTACCAGGTCCAGGAGTCACTTCCCCCAACTGCATTGGCTAATCGTCAGACATGAGCTCAAGTGCCTCCCTACCCAAAGTGTCGGAAGAGGCTGCTTCCCTATATGATAGTGCGTCCCGAACGAGAGGAACCTTAGATCTTTGCCTCAGGCATCTATCCATACGTACAGCCAGAGACATGGCCGCCTCCAATGACTCTGGATATTCGTGAAATGCCAATGCGTCCTTCAGTTTCTCGGATAACCCTTGACAGAATTGACTACGGAGGGCAGGGTCATTCCACTCAGTATCAGTTGCCCATCTCCTAAATTCCGAGCAATAGGACTCCGCAGAACGCTCTCCCTGCCGTAAGCCACGCAACTTAGTCTCGGCCAGGGAGACCCGATCTGGGTCATCGCAGATAAGCCCCAGAGTCCTGAAAAATTCATCTACCGACTGGAGGGACTGTAATCCAGTCAGCAACAAAAAAGCCCAAGACAGAGCATCACCTTTCATTGACAAAATAATAATCCCCACCCTTTGACTCTCATCCCTAGAAAAGTTAGGACATAGTCTAAAATATAGTTTGCACTACTCCCTGAACTGAACAAAGTTGTCACTTCCCCCGGAAAACCTATCCGGGAGAGTGACCTTGGGTGTCTGCCAGGCCTGGTTCTCGCTGCTGGAAGCCGCCACCCGCGGTCTCTGAAACTGCGACCAGTGCAGAAACAGTATCCATCGCTGCACTGACACAAACGAAATTATGTTTTTTGGGTGGTTGATAATGTCACGAGTAATGGGGAGGCGATAACATCAAATGACACACAGAAGGAATAGGCCTCAAAGCTAAGGGAGAGGGATAGTGACCTCCTAGGAATCTCTAGACCTCTCCCTGACTCCTGCCAGTATGAGTAGACCCTGTAGATGGAAATACTCATACACCAGAACCTAGGCCCTGAAGACCCTGGAATTCCCTAGAAATAGTGGCAGGGAATGATACTACTGGTTCCTTCCCAGATGAAGGAACCAGCTTCTTCCTGAGGCCTAGACAACAACACACACAATCAAACAACAAAATGCAAGACAAAATGCACTTAGCTTAAAGCAGAATGGAGGAGCAGGAGATCCAATGGAACAACAAACCAGCTCAACCAACTCCAGCAGGAAATATCAACCGCATGGTAAGCAGTGTGAGTCAGAACTAAATAGGGCCTCAGTAATGATTACAAGCTGCACCTGACAAGAGGTGTGGTCATTACCAAAAACAACACTGAAAGGAAAAAAACTGAGAGACTGTCAGATACCCTCACGTGCCGCCAGTCTTCTCACCTCTGTCATGGGAGGGACTGTGACAATGTCTCTTTGGTAGTTAAGTTTGTCCTCCCTCTCGGTGGGTGTAAAAAAGGCCCCCATTCTGGAGAGTCAGAAGTCAACCCTCAGCTGAATGGTGACAATTCGGCTGTCACTACGCAAGCAAGTGAGCATGCATTGGGCCATTTGTGCAAGTGAATCGGATGGACTCCCTGCCATCTCCACTGCATACTGCCACAGTGTGTCCAAGTCCCCTGTCTCATCTTCCTCATCGCCCTATAGCTCCTCTCCTCCTGTCCTGTCAGCTGAGTAGAAAAACCACCCATTTCTCTACAAATTGCCTGTGCTTCAATGTCCTTCTCCCCCTCCTCCTCCTCTTCCAGTTTAGCCCCCACAGGGCTCATGTGGCCGTGAGATCTAGGTGCCACGTCTCCAGTCCCCTGACCAGCCATTGTTACCAGCATTTGTTTCAGGACATGAAGCAGTGGAATGACGTTGTTCAGGCCGCAGTCCTGGCGACTGACACATAACATGGCGTCCTCAAAGGGCCTGAGCCAACGACAGGTGTTACGCATGAGCTGCTACTGGCTGACATCGAAGTTACACAGGGGAGTACTCCTATCTGCTTGCATCATCAAGAAATCGTTGATGGTCCTATATAGGGGAAAAGCAAAAAATGGATGCTTATTTGACACTGGGTATTTGTCTCAATAGGTTTTGACCTGCATCTGGAGATGTTGTTTCACATATGTAGCAGTCTCTATAGGAAAGATGGGCTTCCTTTTTTTAACTGTTGCTATACTTGTATCAAAGTTCTGTCTTTGAATGCAAATGATGTTTTTCCTCTTACTGCTTGAATATGGTGGTTTGACAAGTTTGACCCACTATGTGGGCTTACCTTCACCTGCGTGCCTCTGTTCGTTCGGTGGGTTTGCGGTCCACAGTATCTGCCGGCGTCCCGGCTCTGAAGTTCACCGCGTCCCACGTGTCTCTCAGCTGGCTTGCAGGGTTTGAGTCAGTAGGAGGATCAGTAGGAAGATCGCCCGACGCAGGTTAATGACGTCTCAGGGTTTCTGTCCTTACGGAATAAGACCGTTCTTTTTTCTTTCTTTGTTCTTTATAGTGCACTCTTTATTCATAGGTCATCTGTAGTTCAGGGTATTCCGCCAGACGCGTTTCGAGGAGACGCTGTCCTCTTCCTCAGTGGCATACCCCAAATCTTACAACGGTCTCAATTTATACTAACTTTCGATCTGTAAAAAATCTTTCTTTTGTAAAAAATCAATCAGCATTTTCTAAAAGACGTTATATAAACAAATTCAATTAAAATAAATAAATACATACGAATTTTACAGCTTTGATATTTCCTCTTTGTCAGCAGGTACTCATAGATACATTTATAGGAAAAAACGCATATGCGGTTTTATTGCGTTTTTTTGGGAATTGCCTGCATTTTGGTTCTTGGGAATCCCAGATTGTTCAAATTCATAAGGGGCCAATTCGGATGTTTCATACATTCAGTTTTCCTAAATATCTTTCATCCTCTCTCTTAAATGTAGATATAGAAGGGAAAGGGTGGCCTATATTTAAGAGAGAGGATGAAAGATATTTAGGAAAACTGAATGTATGAAACATCCGAATTGGCCCCTTATGAATTTGAACAATCTGGGATTCCCAAGAACCAAAATGCAGGCAATTCCCAAAAAAACGCAATAAAACCGCATATGCGTTTTTTCCTATAAATGTATCTATGAGTACCTGCTGACAAAGAGGAAATATCAAAGCTGTAAAATTCGTATGTATTTATTTATTTTAATTGAATTTGTTTATATAACGTCTTTTAGAAAATGCTGATTGATTTTTTACAAAAGAAAAACCTGTATATGGGTAAATAGGAAGAAAAAATGTATGAGAAATCATGTTGAGATGAGGTTTAACAGCCTACCATTCAAATGTATAAGAAAGACTAAGAAAATAACCTAGGAAAAAGAACCGCAGCAAAAACGCAAATAAAATATGGAACAAAAAACAGATCCAGACCGGGTTTTTTTGAGACACAATTAAAATCCAGATCGGGCTTTGAAACAGATCGAAAGTTAGTATAAATTGAGACCGTTGTAAGATTTGGGGTATGCCACTGAGGAAGAGGACAGCGTCTCCTCGAAACGCGTCTGGCGGAATACCCTGAACTACAGATGACCTATGAATAAAGAGTGCACTATAAAGAACAAAGAAAGAAAAAAGAACGGTCTTATTCCGTAAGGACAGAAACCCTGAGACGTCATTAACCTGCGTCGGGCGATCTTCCTACTGATCCTCCTACTGACTCAAACCCTGCAAGCCAGCTGAGAGACACGTGGGACGCGGTGAACTTCAGAGCCGGGACGCCGGCAGATACTGTGGACCGCAAACCCACCGAACGAACAGAGGCACGCAGGTGAAGGTAAGCCCACATAGTGGGTCAAACTTGTCAAACCACCATATTCAAGCAGTAAGAGGAAAAACATCATTTGCATTCAAAGACAGAACTTTGATACAAGTATAGCAACAGTTAAAAAAAGGAAGCCCATCTTTCCTATAGAGACTGCTACATATGTGAAACAACATCTCCAGATGCAGGTCAAAACCTATTGAGACAAATACCCAGTGTCAAATAAGCATCCATTTTTTGCTTTCCCCTATATAGGACCATACTAATGAATTTTTATTCTGTTTAGCCAAATGTGTTAAGCATTTTTTATATACGTATTTTATATAACTATTTTGCCTGGCGTAGCAGAGACTTGCCGTCCGAACAACCTCCGTTTTTCCTGTAATTAGGAGTAACCACCAGTTATACAACTTGGTTGTTTGGACTGCCAGCTTCAGTTTCAAGCCAGGATTGTGTGTTATTTAATGAAATTTTTTTTATGTATGAACTGTATCTTTTATTATCAATTATTGTAACATTAAAATGTGTCCTATACCTCCTTATATGAGTGCCCATCCATACTTAATTCACAATTTAACTACTTTTTGAGGGGTGATCTCAAATCTTGTTTGGTGCACCTACCGTTGAGGGTTACAGAGGTGAGCGGATCTCTCAAACCTTATTCAAGGACAGAAATGCCTGGGTCACCTGATGGTTTCTGTCCTTACAAAACTTCAAGTTTCCGGTGGAACACCGGGCAGGCCGGTTACAGGGAAATGCGGATGCCCTGTCCTGGATACACTGTCTGGCTTGTGTTCACCCCCTCAGGGTTGAACAAAGGGGGGGGGGTATGTGGCACAGCGAGGGATTTTGTCTGGGAAGGCAGGTATTTTCTTCCCAACATGTGCGGCTGGGCTGGTTTCCAGCCAGGTTAGGTCAAATACCGGACCGGAGTTTAAGTGCCGATCCGGGTTTTTGGCAGCACCTGGCTGTCCTTAAATAGGAAGCTGGACTCTGAGAGTCTCTGTGTTAGGATCTGAGGTTTTGTGCTGGACTGGAGGGCTGAGACCCATGTGCAGCGGGAACAGGCCCCCTAAAGCCTGCTGTGTAGTGATGAGCGAGCATGCTCGGCCGAGTACCGGTTCGGCTCGAGCATCGCTATGTTCGGCATGTGGCAGTACTCGGCCGAATACCATATGTGCTCGTCGCATTGCTCAAGTCTACTTCCCGCACGTTTGGTGCCTTCTAAGCAGCCAATTAACGTTCAGGTAAGTAATTCCCTTCAGTGTAATGACATAGCCATGTTAGCTATTAGCCTTACACTGATTGGCTGGCTGGAAGGCGGGCGGTGCAACATCAAGCGATCAAAAAGGCGCATGCCCCCCCACAATGGTGCCAATCACCTCATCCCGCAAAAAATGATACCCTACCTAAGACAATTGCCAAAAAACTATGGCTCTCAGACTATGGAGACACTAAAACATGTTTTGGTTTTATTTTGTTTAAAAAATTATATTATTGTGTAAAACCTAAAAAAAAAATAAAAAAAAGTATACATATTAGGTATTGCCACGTCCGTAAGAACCTGCTCTATAAAAATACCACATGACCTAACCAATCAGGTGAACACTGTAAAAAATTTTAAATAAAAAACGGTGTCAAAAAAGCTATTTTTTGTTACCTTACATCACAAAAAGTGTAATAGCAAGCGATCAAAAAGTCAGATGCACTTCAAAATAGTGCCAATATAACCGTCATCTTATTCCACAAAAATTATACCCAACCTGAGACAATCGCCTAAAAACTGAAAAAACTATAGCTCTCAGACTATGGAGACACTAAAACATGATTATTTTTTGTTTCAAAAATGATATTATTGTGTAAAATCTAAATAAATAAATAAAAAGGTATACATATTAGGTATTGCCACGTCCGTAAGAACCTGCTCTATAAAAATACCATATGACCTAACCACGCAGGTGAACACTGTAATTTTTTTTTAAAATAAAAACTGTGTCAGAAAAGCTATTTTTTTGTTACCTTGCATCACAAAAAGTGTAATAGCAAACGATCAAAAAGTCATATGCACCCCAAAATAGTGCCAATCTAACTGTCATCTCATCCTGCAAAAATGATACCCAACCTGAGATAATCGCCTAAAAACTGAAAAAACTATGGCTCTCAGACTATGGAGACACTAAAACATGATTTTTTTTTGTTTCAAAAATGATATTATTGTGTAAAACCTAAAAAATAAAAAAAGATATATATATTAGGTATCGCCGAGTCCGTAAGAACCTGCTCTTTAAAAATTAGCACATGATATAACCTGTCAGATGAACGTTGTAAAGAATAAAAACGGTGCCAAAACCGAATTTATTTTTTTTGGGCACATTTTCAATTTTACATCTTTTTTCCCGTAACAACGCAAGGGTAAACAGCCAAACAAAACTCTATATTTATTGCCCTGATTCTGTAGTTTACAAAAATGCCCCATATGTGGTTGTAAACTGCTGTATGGCCACATGGCAGGGCGCAGAAGGAAAGGAACGCCATATGGTTTTTGGAAGGCAGTTTTTGCTGGACAGTTTTTTTGTCCCATTTGAAGCCCCCCTGATACACCCCTGCACCTTCAGCAACTACATCCACTTCCCTGTCCCAGCGCAGCATCCAATTGTCCTTACCCCAGGCATTTGAACGCAAGCAGAAATACCCAGCCACCCACCCACTGTCCATAGCACTAAATGCACAACTTTCAAAATTACTGGCCCTTCAAATGTTGCCATATAGGCTTGTGGAGACTGGGGCCTTCCACAGCCTGATGTCAGCGGCCATCCCTTGGTACGCAGTCCCCAGCCGCCACTATTTTTCACGGTGTGCCGTGCCCGCCTTACACCAACATGTGTCCCAGAACACCACCTGTGCCCTGACCAATGCAGTTGCTGGGAAGGTCCACTTGACCACGGACACATGGACAAGTGCTGGTGGCCAGGGACGCTTCATTTCCCTGATGGCACACTGGGTGAATGTTGTGGAGGCTGGGAGTGAGTCGTACCCTGGGATGGCACAGGTGCTACCCATGCCTAGGATTGCGGGCCCTACGTCCATCAGGGTCTCTGCCAGCAGCTATGTTACTGGCTCCAACCCCCACTTCTCCTCCTCCTCTTCCGTCGCTACCTCCACCACTTCTACCTCCAGCAGTCAGCCATCAGTCGGTAGCTGGAAGTAGTGTAGCACTGCTGTGGGGAAATGTCAACAGGCCGTGCTGAAGCTGATCTGCCTAGGGGACAAACAGCACACCGCTGCAGAGCTGTGTCAGGGTATAAGGGACCAGACCGAGCTGTGGCTGTCGCCACTCAATCTACAAACAGGCATGGTTGTGTCGGACAATGACCGTAACTTGGTGGCGGCTTTGGAGCTTGGCAACCTGATGCACGTGCCATGCCTAGCGCACGTATTAAACTTAGTGGTTCAGCGGTTTATTAAAAACATACCTAAATTTGACAGAGCTACTAGTAAAGACGCACTGCGTAGGTGCCCATTTCCGCTAGTCGTCCACAGCTTCATCCGCTCTGTCAGCGCTGCAGCAGCACTTGGGGCTTCCAGCTCACCGACTGTTGTGCGACGTGAGCACACGCTGGAACTCTACCTTCTACATGTTGTCCAGGCTTTGTGAGCAGCAGAGGGCAGTTTTGGAATACCAGCTGCAACATGGTCGTCGCCTTTCGAGTCAACTTCCACGAGGAGTGGGCATTGATGGCAGACCTCTGTGAGGTTTTAAGAAACTTTGATGAATCCACACAGATGATTAGTGGTGATAACGCTATAATCAGCGTATGCATTCCACTTCTGTGTCTACTCAAACGATCGCTGATCACAATTAAGGACGACGCTCTGAATGTGGCAGACGTGGAAATGGGGGAGGACTTTAGTGTGGGTGATAGCCAGACCACCCACATTTCGTCTTCTCAGCGCGAATTGGACCATGAGGAGGAGGAGCTGGACACAGTTGCGTCTGCTACAGAGGGTACTACCGACGGAACTTTAATTACCGATTCGAAGTGGATGAGCATAAGGGGATGAGGAGGAGGAGATGGAGAGTCATCCTGACGTCGACATAGATATCTTGTCTGTTGGTACTCTGGCACACATGGCTGACTTCATGTTAGGCTGCCTTTCCCGCGACCTTCGCGTTATACGCATTTTAGATAACACAGTTTACTGGGTGTTCACCCTTCTCGACCCCCGCTACAAAGAGAACTTCTCATCTCTCATTCCTGTGGTGGAGAGGGCAAATAAAATGGTGCAATACCAGAAAGTCCTTGTTGAGAAATTGCTCCGAACATTTCCATCTGACAAAGCTGGCGGCAGAGTCCATACTTCAATAGGCAAACAAGGAAGGCAGACAACGGGAACACGTTGGAGGTGCTGGCCTGCCCTGCTGCCAGCGTATTGTCTGAGCGTGTATTTAGTGCTGCTGGTGGCATTATAACAGATAAGTGTATCCGCTTGTCCACTGACAATGCTGACAGGTTGACTCAGATAAAAATGAACAAGGCCTGGATAGCCCCTGACTTTTCCACTCCACCAGAGGAAAGCTGAGCTAATGAGGAACAAAAATGCAATTTAAATGTATGCTTTATAATGTACTCAATCCACAAGATTCAGACACACCCTTTTCTCCGTAAAAAAAAGGGTATATGCTTGAATCTTGTTTTCTCATCCTCCTCTTCCATACAGTATATATGCCCTCGCTACAATGTTTTATAGGGTCCGCTCACCTTCAGGCCCTCACCTCCAATGTTTTATACGGTCTGCTCACCTGTAGGCCCTCACTACAATGTTTTATAGGGTCCTTTCACCTTCAGGCCCTTACCTCCAATGTTTTATACGGTCTGATCACCTGTAGGCCCTCTCTACAATGTTTTATAGGGTCCACTTACCTTCAGGCTCTCACCTCCAATGCTTTATACGGTCTGCTCACCTGTAGGCCCTCACCTCTAATGTTTTTAATGGTCTGCTCACCTGTAGGCCCTCACTACGTTTTATACGGTCTGCTCACCTGTAGGCCCTCACCTCTAATGTTTTATACGGTCTGTTCACCTGTAGGCCCTCACTACAATGTTTTATAGGGTCTGCTCACCTTCAGGCCCTTACCTCCAATGTTTTATATGGTCTGCTCACCTGTAGGCCCTCACTACAATGTTTTATAGGGTCCGCTCACCTTTAGGCCCTCACCTCTAATGTTTCATACGGTCTGCTCACCTCTAGGCCCTCACTACAATGTTTTTTCACCGTAAAAAAAAAGGGTATATGCTTGAATCTTGTTTTCTCATCCTCCTCTTCCATACAGTATATATGCCCTCACTACAATGTTTTATAGGGTCCGCTCACCTTCAGGCCCTCACCTCCAATGTTTTATACGGTCTGCTCACCTGTAGGCCCTCGCTACAATGTTTTATAGTGTCTGCTTACCTTCAGGCCCTCACCTCCAATGTTTTATACGGTCTGATCACCTGTAGGCCCTCTCTACAATGTTTTATAGGGTCCACTCACCTTCAGGCCCTCACCTCCAATGTTTTATAGGGTCCGCTCACCTTTAGGCCCTCACCTCTAATGTTTCATACAGTCTGCTCACCTCTAGGCCCTCACTACAATGTTTTTTCACCGTAAAAAAAAGGGTATATGCTTGAATCTTGTTTTCTCATCCTCCTCTTCCATACAGTATATATGCCCTCACTACAATGTTTTATAGGGTCCGCTCACCTTCAGGCCCTCACCTCCAATGTTTTATACGGTCTGCTCACCTGTAGGCCCTCGCTACAATGTTTTATAGTGTCTGCTTACCTTCAGGCCCTCACCTCCAATGTTTTATACGGTCTGATCACCTGTAGGCCCTCGCTACAATGTTTTATAGTGTCTGCTTACCTTCAGGCCCTCACCTCCAATGTTTTATACGGTCTGATCACCTGTAGGCCCTCTCTACAATGTTTTATAGGGTCCACTCACCTTCAGGCCCTCACCTCCAATGTTTTATACGGTCTGCTCACCTGTAGGCCCTCACTACGTTTTATAGGGTCTGCTCACCTTCAGACCCTCACCTCCAATGTTTTATACGGTCTGCTCACCTGTAGGCCCTCACTACAATGTTTTATAGGGTCTGCTCACCTTCAGGCCCTTACCTCCAATGTTTGATATGGTCTGCTCACCTGTAGGCCCTCACTACAATGTTTTATAGGGTCCTTTCACCTTCAGGCCCTTACCTCCAATGTTTTATACGGTCTGCTCACCTGTAGGCCCTCACTACAATGTTTTATAGGGCCCGCTCACCTTCAGGCCCTTACCTCCAATGTTTTATACGGTCTGCTCACCTGTAGGCCCTCACAACAATGTTTTATAGGGTCCGCTCACCTTTAGGTCCTCACCTCTAATGTTTTATACGGTCTGCTCACCTGTAGGCCCTCACTACAATGTTTTAGAAGGTCAGCTCAGCCGCAGACACTCGCCCCTAATTTTTTATAGCTTCACCAACCTGCCCTCTCTCTGAATGTTTTGGAAGGTCACCAGCAGGCCATCAAGGATAATTTTTCAAGGGTGTGTATGATGCCCTCCTGTGTAAGAAAGGGTGTATTGGAGTGCCGATTCCTTGTAATATTTGGCAGCCCTTTCACTTAGTGCTTAGGCTTTAGGAGTGTAGCAGTGTACCTGAACAATTGTAGCACCATGTGAATGAGGCCCTCCTTTATGTGATATACAGGCTGTATCGGAGTGCTTCTTCCTTGTAATTTTTGGCAGCACTTACACTGTATACAATTGAATATTCAGGAAATAATGTTTCCTAACAATTTTTCCTCTAAAACTTTTTTTGGGGGTGGGGGCGGGGTTTTGGGCATTTTTTTGTCGGTCTGTAAAAGTGCCGTACATGTTTCCCAGCAGCGACATTGAAGTCCAAGATGCATCCAGACATGGTCCCCCTGCTGTTCCTAATCGATTTCAGAGGTGTTTCCATCACTTTCAGACCCTTTCCTATGAACCAGGCACCCTCCCCTCATCCGAGAATGGGGTGCCTGGTTGTCTCCGATTGACTTCCATTATACTCGGATGCCTGGCCAAGTGCACGAATATCGCTATGTTTTCGGACCGACTACCCGAACACCCAAACACTTTGGTGCTCACTCATCACTACTGCTGTGGACTACTGGAGGCAGAACTGCCAACAAGGTGACATGTTGTTCTGTGCAAATTGAACTTTCCATTTGTGTGTGAATTAACACCAAAGACTGCAAATTGACACGTTGTTTTATGAAACTGCCGTAAGTGTGAATAAACACTGAAGTTTGAGTTAAGAACTTGTATTTTGCCTCTGTACTGCATCCGCTTACCCTATCTACCAGAGCGAAACCCCACGGACCCTATACGCTTTGACCAGGAAAAACTTAAAGGGAGTCTGTCACCTCCATATGGCCATATACAGTGCTTACATGGCTCTGTAGCACACCTATACAGGACTATAATGGTACCTTTGTCTTTGTCTTTAGACTTGCACCAGCAGGAAAAATGAAGTTTAATTCATATGCAAATGAGCACTCACAAGTACCCAGGGGAGGAGTTCAGTGTGTAGATGCCCAGGCTGCTCTGCCTTCTTTTCACTTTACTCCTCCCCAGCCTCTGCCTTTGCCCGCCCTCCAAGTCTCTTGCCTCATCGATAGGTTCGGAGGGTGGGCAAAGGAAGAGGCTGGGGAGGAGTAAAGTGAAAAAAAGGCAGAGCAGCCTGGGCACCTACACACTGAACTCCTCCCCTGGGCACTTGCGAGTGCTCATTTGCATATAAATTAAACTTCGTTTTTCCTGCTGGTGCAAGTCTAAAGACAAAGACAAAGGTACCATTACAGTCCTGTATAGGTGTGCTACAGATCCACGTAAGCACTGTATATGGCCATATGGAGGTGACAGACTCCCTTTAAAGTGTGAAGTGCATATATATTTTTCTTGTAGTACTGAAATATACTCCTATACGCTTTCACCAGAAATAACTGCAACAGTGCAGTGCGTATATATATATTTTAGTTTTTTTACTGTAATACGCCCCTATACACTTTCAACAGAAATAACTGCAGAAGTGAACTGAGAATATATTTTTCTTGTTGGACTGAAATAGGACACTATACGCTTTCACCAGAATTAGGGTACTTTCACACTTGCGGTTTTTTTTTCCGGCATAGAGTTCCGTCACAGGGGCTCTATACCGGAAAAGAACTGATCAGTTTTATCCCCATGCATTCTGAATGGAGAGTAATCCGTTCAGTTTGCATCAGGATGTCTTCAGTTCAGTCGTTTTGACTGATCAGGCAAAAGAGAAAACCGCAGCATGCTACGGTTTTCTCTCCGGCGGAAAAAACTGAAGACTTGCCTGAACGCCGGATCCGGCATTTTTTCCCATAGGAATGTATTAGCGCCGGATCCGGCATTCAGAATACCGGAATGCCGGATCCGTCGTTCCGACATGCGCATGCGCAGATCGGTAAAAATGAGAAAAAATTTACAAGACGGATCCGTCGGTCCACATGACAAGCGGAGAGACGGATCCGTCCTTGCAATGCATTTGTGAGACGGATCCGCATCCGGATCCGTCTCACAAATGCTTTCAGTCAGCGGCAGATCGGCGGATCCGGCGGCCAGTTCCGACGACGGAACTGCCCGCCGGATCACGCTGCCGCAAGTGTGAAAGTAACCTTAACTGCAGAAATGCACTGAGAATATATTTTTCTTGTTGTACTGAAATACGACCCTATACACTTTCACCAGGAAAAACTTAAAAAGTGAAGTGCGTATATTTTTTTCTTGTAGTACTGAAATACGCCCCTATACACTTTCACCAGAAATAACTGCAACAGTGCAGTGCGTATATATATATATTTCTTTTCTGTAATACTCCTCTTTACGCTTTCAACAGAAATACCGTATTTTTTGCCCTATAAGACGCAACTAGGTTTGTGAGGAGGAAAATAAGAAAAAAACATTTTTAACCAAAAGGTGTGCTTTTGGTGGGTTTGAACTAATGGCGGTCTGTGCATGACACTATTATGGGGGATCTGTGGATGATGCACTGTTATGGGGTTGGGGATTTGTGGATGGCACTGTTATGTGGGGGATCTGTGGATGGCACTGTTATGGGGGGGAGCTGTGGGTGGCATTATGATGGGGGGGGCTGTGGATAGCATTATGATGGTGGGGGGGATCTGTGGATGGCATTATGATGGTGGGGGGGATCTGTGGATGGAATTATGATGGTGGGGGGGATCTGTGGATGGCATTATGATGGTGGGGGGGATCTGTGGATGGCATTATGATGGTGTGGGGGATCTGTGGATGGCATTATGATGGTGGGGGGATCTGTGGATGGCATTATGATGGTGAGGGGGATCTGTGGATGGCATTATGATGGTGGGGGGATCTGTGGATGGCACTGTTATGGGGTAGTGGATCTGTGGATGACACTGCTATATGTGTCATCCACAGATCCCCCCATAACAGTCCCATCCACAGATCCCCCCCCATCATAATGCCATCCACAGACCCCCCCCACCATCATAATGCCATCCATAGATCCCCCCACAGATCCCACCATCATAATTCCATTTACAGCCCCCCCCCCCCCATCATTATCACATCCATAGATCCCTAAGAATGGGCTGTAGTAGGCGGGGAGAGCGGCGGGCAGTGCAGGCACCGTACTCTGGCCCACCGCTCAGTATGTACTGTATTATACCTAGTGTTAATCATAATATCTAAACTGTGCTCCCCCTGCTCCCCACCTGTACAGTACTTACCGGTACACATGTCACACTCCGTCTCCTGTAGTAAGTGCTAGCAGGCAGGCCAGGCTGCAGGCGCCGTAACTTACTGAGGTCACGTGCCTGCTCCATCTGCTTCATTCATAAAGTAGGCAGAGCAGGCAAGTGACCTCAGTAAGTTACGGCCGCCTGCAGCCCGGCCTGCCTGCTAGCGCTCACTACAGGAGATGGAGTGTGACATGTGTACCGGTAAGTACGGTACAGATGGGGAGCAGGGGGAGTGCAGTTTAGATATTATAATTAACACTAGGTATAATACAGTACAAACTGAGTGGCGGGCCAGAGTACAGTGCCAGCATTCGCCCCATAAGATGCAGGGGCACTTTCGCCCCAGAAGATGCAGGGGATGCTTCTTATGGGGCGAAAAATATGGTAACTGCAGAAGTGAACTGAGAATACAGTACAGACCAAAAGTTTGGACACACCTTCTCATTCAAAGAGTTTTCTTTATTTTCATTACTATGAAAATTGTAGATTCACACTGAAGGCATCAAAACTATGAATTAACACATGTGGAATTATATACATAACAGAAAAGTGTGAAACAACTGAAAATATGTCATATTCTAGGTTCTTCAAAGTAGCCACCTTTTGCTTTGATTACTGCTTTGCACACTATTGGCATTCTCTTGTTGAGCTTCAAGAGGTAGTCACCTGAAATGGTTTTCACTTCACAGGTGTGCCCTGTCAGGTTTAATAAGTGGGATTTCTTGCCTTATAAATTGGGTTGGGACCATCAGTTGCCTTGTGGAGAAGTCAGGTGGATAGACTGAATAGACTGTTAGAATTTGTATTATGGCAAGAAAAAAGCAGCTAAGTAAAGAAAAACGAGTGGCCATCATTACTAAGAAATGAAGGTCAGTCAGTCCAAAAAATTGGGAAAACTTTGAAAGTGTCCCCAAGTGCAGTCACAAAAACCATCAAGCGCTACAAAGAAACTGGCTCACATGCGGACCGCCCCAGGAAAGAAACACCAAGAGTCACCTCTGCTGCGGAGGATAAGTTCATCCGAGTCACCAGCCTCAGAAATCGCAGGTTAACAGCAGCTGAGATTAGAGACCAGGTCAATGCCACACAGAGTTCTAGCAGCAGACACATCTCTAGAACAACTGTTAAGAGGAGACTGTGTGAATTAGGCCTTCATGGTAGAATATCTGCTAGGAAACCACTGCTAAGGACAGGCATCAAGCATAAGAGACTTGTTTGGGCTAAAGAACACAAGGAATGGACATTAGACCAGTGGAAATCTGTGCTTTGGTCTGATGAGTCCAAATTTGAGATCTTTAGTTCCAACCACCATGTCTTTGTGCGACACAGAAAAGGTGAACGGATGGACTCTACATGCCTGGTTCCCACCGTGAAGCATGGAGGAGGAGGTGTGATGGTGTGGGGGTGCTTTGCTGGTGATACTGTTGGGGATTTATTCAAAATTGAAGGCATACTGAACCAGCATGGCTACCACAGCATCTTGCAGCGGCATGCTATTCAATCCGGTTTGTGTTTAGTTGGACCATCATTTATTTTTCAACAGGACAATGACCCCAAACACACCTCCAGGCTGTGTAAGGGCTATTTGAACAAGAAGGAGAGTAATGGGGTGCTGCGCCAAATGACCTGGCCTCCACAGTCACCGGACCTGAACCCAATCGAGATGGTTTGGGGTGAGCTGGACCGCAGAGTGAAGGCAAAAGGGCCAACAAGTGCTAAGCATCTCTGGGAACTCCTTCAAGACTGTTGGAAGACCATTTCAGGTGACTACCTCTTGAAGCTCTTCAAGAGAATGCCAAGAGTGTGCAAAGCACTAATCAAAGCAAAAGGTGGCTACTTTGAAGAACCTAGAATATGACATATTTTCAGTTGTTTCACATTTTTTTGTTATGTATATAATTCCACATGTGTTAATTCATAGTTTTGATGCCTTCAGTGTGAATCTACAATTTTCATAGTCATGAAAATAAAGAAAACTCTTTGAATGAGAAGGTGTGTCCAAACTTTTGGTCTGTACTGTATATTTTTCTTGTTGGACTGAAATAGGCCACTATACCCTTTGACCAGAAAAAACTGCGGAAGTGAAATGCGTATATATTTATCTTGTAGTACTGATATAAGATACTAAAGATACTATGATATAAGCCACTAAAGGCTTTTCAACATAACACTTGCAGCCCAATAACAATAAGCTGGAATGACAGAGCTGTCTAATGGATATTTGGATACCCAAATAATCTTTCCCTGCACTTGTAAATCACTTTCCTATCAATATCCCTAGAGCCTCCTGACGTCTCTCCCTGCACTAAGATGCTGTGAAATGATTCCTCCCTATCCTTTCCCTGCACTTATAAATCGTTTTTTCTATCTTTTTTTTCCCACAATCAGGTTTTTTCAATTGCTGTCCCTAGCGCCTTCACACGTCTGTCCCTGCACTCAAAACACTGGGAAATGGCAGACTCTAAAATGGCTGCCGTATTTATAGAGCTGTGACATCACAGGGCTGGCTGGCTACTGATTGGCTGCATGCAGGCATGTCAATCAAGGTGATCCCGTCTTCCCAGAGATTCTTGCCCCATGTCCTCAGTCCTCACACGTGTAGCCGCTATTTTCGGAAAAATGTGATTCGTTACCACGAAGCATGAGGAAATTCGCATTTGTTGCGAATCGAATTGTTCCTGAAATACTAAACGAATTCCACTTTGTCAGCTTCAATTAACTCATCTCTAGCCTAGACCCACCAGTATAATTAATTCTAGGGTCCTATTACACAGATACATGCAAATATTACCTGCTCATAGAGCAGAAGACAGCAGCAAGATACTACAAGGTAATTGATTATGGGGGGGTCCCTTCAAGAAGACTAGTCCCTAGGAAATGAGAATAGTGGCTACTCTGCCTCTATACCTAGAAGTCATCTCAGCTATGTGATGCATCTAAATAATATAGATATGAACATAGGCTGGTTGAGATGCTGTCTGCAGCCTATCTGTATGTATCTACTAAGCCATGTGCCATTTGTAAAAGGGGTGGGGGAATAGTTTCCCACCTTGCTCAAGGTCCCACTGGGGGATTCACCTGTACCCCTGTGGGCCAGTCTGAGCCTAATGACATCTAATGACAGTGCCCATAATCCATTCCTTACATATATAGTGTCAACATAGAACTGTATGATTTTACTTACCTTTTACAATGTTTATAAATTAGAGTTGATATTACTCTTGTGGTTAATTAAGTGTGACTGGTATCATACTAAGAGGGAGAGACATCTCATTCATCACATCGTAGAGGAAAAGCTTAGCAGGCTGGTTCACTCTATAAAGTAAGTATAACTAATATGTTTGTAGGCTGCAGGAAGCCACTCAGTAAAAGCTAGAATAAAGAAATTGTATGGGTAAAGATAATGGAAAAATATTTATGAGGAATTGTACATATACTTTATCAATGTGACAGGTTTTCTATTAAAAAGCAACAAAAAGTGAATGTGAAAGAACCTCATGTGTAATTAAAGCCAGAGGACTAATATAGAAGAAGTTGACCTTGAACAACATCCACAGGAGAGGTGATAAATGTGTAATTACTGAGGGGTCTAACTGCGGAGACCCTCACCGATCACAAGAAGAAGCCAAAGTCTTGCGTGTGACTGGGGTGGTAGTGCGCAAGTTCATGGCTCCATTCACTTCTATTGCACTGCCAAATACAGAGATAGCTGTCTTTGTTAGTCCCATGGGTGTAAATGGAGCAGTGGTCACCCATGCACACCACCGATCTGTTAATACGGTTATGATGGGTGGTGGTCCTGCTGATCATGTACATTATATACCTGGAGTTGAAAGGTTAACTCAAAGGCTATGGACACCTTTGGGGGAATTTTTTAAATGATTGCATTCATTTACCTTGGTCTAAAAATGTCATAATAAATGTTCAACTGTTACTCTTATAGGTTATAGTTTCATTGCATCTGCAAACTGTTGCCTCTGTGTGAACACCCCACTTAGAGGGAACATGAGAGAACAGTGACTCTCAGTACTCCAGTCTAACATTTCACAATACTACTGTAGAGTAAATCCAATAGAGATCTACGATTTTTATGCTAACACTTTAGCACTGCTAGACTACAATCTCCATAATTCAGTGTGATTGTAACAATAATTCCAAAGTTTATACTTCTTATACCTCTGCCACTGTGATGTTCTCTATAATACAGAAGATGATGGACAGGGTGTGATTTCACTTGAAAAATACGTAATCATCACAGTTATGGGTATTCCCATCTGGGACATTGATGGCATATCACTATGATATGCCATCAGTCTCAGATAGGTGCAGGTCCCACCTCTGGGACCTGCTCTTATCTCCAAATCGGGGCTTCCACAGTGAAGGAGAGCAAACCATGCTTGTGCGGTGTGCTCTTTATTCCCTGCTATCAGAGATTCAAAAACAGCCGAGCAAGCACGCTGAGCTGTTTTTGGAAGTCTCATAGCGGTGATTAGAGAGCAAGCCACATCTCTATGGGACTGCAGGAAATAACCTTTGGAGCTCCCATTGCAGAGAATGGAGGCTGGTCACTCATGCGCGACTGCTCTCCCTGTACCCTGTTCTGGAGATAAGAGTGGTTCCCAGAGGTGAGAGAGTCAAACCTCTCTGACATTGGTGGCATATCCTAATGATATCCCAAATGGGAATGCCCCTTTAATATATAAATCTTTCACAATGAACTTGTCTGTCGTGATACCAATTTTATCATTAAAATGTTTTGTTGTCTAATTTTGGGGTCCTGTGGCTTAAAGGGGTTATCCAACACCTATAATGCCCCCCAAAATGCCTGGGCACCTCATACAGGTTATACTTTTCTGCTTCCCGCGCGGCCACCGCTGATGTTTTAATCTGCGCGATGGGGAAGGGGGGCGGGGTAGCCAATAGCAGCCCCCCCCCCCCTCCGTTGCTGGATGTTTTGATGGGGAGATGCAGCAGCGGTCATGCGGGCATCAGGAGCGACAAGGGTGTCGGGGAGTGGGGTAACCTGTATGAGGTGCCCGGGCATTTTTAGGGGCATTATAGGTGTTGGATAACCCCTTTAAAGCTTGCCCTAAGCAAAAATGCTGAATGGATTCCAATTACACCCTCATTCATACAGAGTAGTGAATTTCCAATAAATGAGGGATGACAAGGGGTTAATCGCAGCATCGTGAGTACTGCACCTTTCTACTCCGTCGTTAGCACTCAGCTTGATGAGTTCTGGTTACCAAGCAACTAACGCCCACATGAACTCACCACGTGGTGCAATAAGGACAGCATGAGAGAACAGAATTTGGGCCTTATAGCAAATAAATAAAAATATTAAGACTAGGCATCATTTTACCTAGGGAGATAATGATAGGTATTATAGTGACACATTCAATAGTTTTGAAATGGACTCTGCTTCTGTAATGCAAAGTAATTTACAATGTGTAGATTATAAAAACGACCAACTGTTTCCAGCAGTGAAGTGGGTTTAAGTGGGTAGAGAGCAAGGAACAGACATTGTAAAGGAGACAAATCCAGGTCACTTCACGATGGCTTAAAGCGCCTGGGGGGACTGCTATGCATTAGTCACGTGTATCCGTCGGTGATGTGGTCCCTAGATCTAAATCACAGATGTAGTATTTTTATGCCAGGAAGGACCTAGATTCATGTAAATAACATGACCTAGAAAACAGGAACCAATAATGCCAGGCTGCCTTTAGCTAATACCTACAAAGTAATTTGTACAAGATTGTAGTCTATACAGTTCATCTCCTTGATGTGCACTCTTCATTTGCTAACGGTATACAAAATGCATACTATAGCCCACTGCCACATCGCAGACATTTTTTGGTGTAAGTAGGAAACATTAAAGAGTTATTCAAATCTTGAACATTGGGGGCATATCGCAAGGATATGCCCCCAATGTCTGATAGATGCGGGTCCCACCTCTGAGACCTGCACCTGTGCTTAGAACGGAGCCCACTAAGTGCCACCCTCCATTCATTTCTGTAGGAGTGCTCGGCTATTTCCGGAAGTCCCACAGAAATTAATAGGAAGTGCACTGCGCAAGCATGGCCACCTCTCCATTCACATCTATGGCACTTATGGGGCTATCAGACATTGGGGGCATATCATTAGGATATGCCCCCAATGTCCAAGATGGAAATACCCATTAAAGGGGCAGATTTTTTATAGACCAGAAGAGTACACCAGCATATGCCTCGTCATAAATTGCATCCGGCAGTCCATGCGCCTGAACTGAAATCTACACTAGCCCCGGGCTGGTGTATATTTAAGCATGCTTGTATACCAGAAAACTGATGTAGAAGATGATAAATGTAGAGGGGTTACCAGCCCTGACTTTGCCATGCCCCCCTTTTGGGAAAGTGGTTAGGCCGGTGGAAAAACAGCACTTGTGCAAAAACTTTTGCACAAGTGCTGTTGAAAAAGTTGCAGCTTGCGACTTTTTCACACTACAAAAGGGTGTATTCAAATTATAAATGTGGCCCTAATTCTCTCATGTAGAGGTACAACACTCTTTACTGTCACAATAAGTATATTGGTACAGTCTCTAGAAAAGGTGCACATGTTTGATGGCTTCTCTCACAGTTGGTAGGAAAATTTATTTGAACAGAATTTCTTTCTAAGGACTAGAAGTCGGGTTGTGCTCAACGTGGTTGACAGCCCTTACCTAAACCTTTTGCACAGTTTTGACCTAGGTGGGGCTATCTACAGTGTCACCACTGCAAGTGTTAATGTGATTGCATTTTATGAACTGTATGTCTCATAGCCTGTATATGTAGAGGGCAGTGGGTCCCTAGCTACACAGGGCTGGCATTACCCCCTTCCTCTCTAGGAGGAAATTAGTGAGTCTGTGAGCTGTGGATGTGTAAACTGTTAAGAAACAGAGCTGTGCAAAGTGCCAGCATATGTGCCAGCCCTTCAGGGAAATAGTGGGAGTGCACAGCACTTTGTCTGCCTATACCTTAGCTACAGAGTTTCTTGCATGTGGTGGTATCTAATAAGCTTCAAGTTTCCCATCACACTAAAAGTCACCTGTTTAGAGACTGTGCTATATTAAGGAGATACCAATATAGTAAGAGTTGGAGGAACATGTTGCACCCTACAGTTTGAGCTAGGAAACATTGAGCAGATTATAAGGAAGAGACTTAACCGACTACATCCTATACATAGTTTTGGGAAACTGCACATGGTAACTGTAAAGACTTTACTTCACATATTCAGTATCTGTGTTAACCATCTTCAAAACTGTCTCAGTATATACAGTTTACCTGCCTTCTTACTGTACCGTGTATGCTGCAGAAGCTCTCGTGGTGTATATGACTAACGTAATTAAAAAATAATGTATGAAGAGAGCTAACTTTTGTGAAAAATGCATTACAGCATTGCTGGTGTTTAGCAGATGTAGTCCAAGGTTATCATATATCCTCAGATTAAGCTAATGTCTCTGGATGTAATTTGCCAAATTGTCATTTATGCCTAGCCTGCTGAAAACCTTAATGGTGATCACTAGAGATGAGCAAATTTCCACTTATGAAATTCGTTCACACTTCTTTTGTAGGTTAAAGGTGAACTGCGTTATGTATTCCGTTACCACCGACCATAACGCAATTCTATGACGTAATGCATAACGGAATGCCTTTAGAGGCATTTCGTTATGCATTCCGTCATAGAATTGCGTTATGGTCTGTGATAACAGAATCCATAACATAATTCACCTTTAACCAACAAACGAAGTGTGAAAGAATTTCAAAATATAAAAATTCACTCAACTCTAGTGATCACATTAATTTGTGGATTTTTTTTGTTTAAAGCTCTTCCACATACGGCTAAAAGTAAGATAAATGGATTACCTGGGATATATCCAGACACAGGTCCTAGCCTACCTATTGGTACCTGCATATAATAATATAGCAAGGATAGTTAAAGGTCGGCAGGTAATTAATTTGATGGTGGTGAGGAGCCATATAATATGTGGATAGCTTACACAGACCATACGCATTAGATAATTTTGTAAGGGTGTCAGCCTAATATGTATGAGGGCAGCCCCACTGTCCGCTTGGCATGCTTTTGGGGGACATAATGTTTGGTATGTTGGATTTTAACACGCATGTGTAACGCCCCAGAGTGGCATTACCACCTTTTACACCCCCACTATCTTCTTTGGTTGATTCTGTGTCATCGTATGTATTTTGTCCAGGTCCTCCCTATTGTGCATTCCTTATGTCTCAAACTGTTATGTTAACATGTAATGTGCCTGGTTCACCAGCAGATGGCGGCAACATTGGCAGAGCTAGTTTGCCTAGAATGAAACCTTTCTGTCCATTCTAGCCCTCTCTAGAAAGGGAGGAGTTCAGTTAGCTGGAGTTAGTTGAGTCTACCCCCTGCTAAGGGAAGGGTGTGCAGCAGGCCCTCGTCCCTGCTTGATGGGCCCTGCCAAAGCCAGCAGAGCACAATCTGCTTTGCTGGAACAAGAGAAAAGAGTAAAGAGCTGTAGAAGCCAGGATGAAAAGTTCCCTGGATAAAAGAGAAAGAGAAAGATAGAGATCCAGATAATGACAGAGTCAGACTACAGCAAGCTAAGTATAGCCGAGAGGAAAAGTTTGCCTGCCAGAAGTTAAGCTAAAGCCTGCTGGTAAACAAGATAAAGTTGGAAGATTGTTCCCTGATGCAAGTTTATTCAAGTAAAGCTGTAATCAACTTCAGTACAAGCCTGGAATCCATTTCTTTCTCCATACCCTTCATCAACTATTCCATTTTCTGCAGCGGACCACAACGACTGGGGTTCCAGGATATCCAGGTAGGATAACTGTGACACGTGCACAGCCACACCTGAAGGGACACCATAGGCAACCCTTATACCACTCTGGCATTCCTACAGCTGGGTACCACCAATACCATCTACTTAGGGGGACTCCGTCCCTCGTTGCTGAAATGCAACTGGCATCACGACAAAAAACATTTATAACACCTCAAAGGGATCCCAGGGACGTTTACCACCACCACCTATGTACTGCACATGCCCAAGCAATGGGTTTCTAGTGCTAGGAGGAGGAGAAGCTCGTAAAGTGCATCTGTCAGCAGATTTGTACCTATGAAACTGGCTGACCTGTTACATGTGCACTTGGCAGATGAAGGCATCTGTGTTGGTCCCATGTCCATATGTGCTCGCATTGCTGAGAAAAATGATGTTTTAATATATGCAAATTAGCCTCTAGGAGCAACAGGGGGGTTGCTGTTACAGCTAGAGGCTCTGCTCTCTGCAACTACTGCACCCTCTCCAATTTGATTGGCAGGGACAGGTGTGATGACTTTTTCACTGCATGGTCCTGTCAATCAAAGTGGAGAGAGCATGCAGAGAAAGTGGAGCCTCTAGGTGTAATGGCAACACCCCCACTGCTCTTAAAGGCTCATTTGCATGCAATAAAACTTCATTTTTCTCACCAATGTGGGCATATATGAACATGGGACCAACACAGATGCCTTCAGCTGCATGTCTTCTGTGTTTTGTACCCACTCCTGCATTTGGCTACTAAATCATAAGCCAATTCTGATGGGACCATACAGGCCTTACATATGCTACACAGACAGGATCGGTTGTGCGTCTCCTTTTTCCTTCCTTCTGACAGATCAGAAGAAGGGTCAAATAAATGATGATGTCAGCCAGGCCGAAAGACAAAATAGTGGCCCGGTCATGAAGTGGGGAGGGTGGGAACAGCATGATAAGTCCACAGAGTGGCCCTATGACATAGTGGTGAGGTAGATGCAGCATGAGAAGACCACAGAGTGGCTCAATGACAAAGTCTGGAGGTGGCAGCAGCATCAGGAAAAGGCCACAGAGTGGCACAATGACAGTGTGGAGGTGGCGGCAGCATCAGGAGGCTACAGAGTGGCACAATGACAGCGTGGAGGGGGAAGCAGCATCATCAGGAGACCACAGAGTGGCAAGGTGATATAGTGTGGAGGTGACAGCAGCATCAGGAGACCACAGATTGACCCGGTGACAGAGTGGGGAGAAGGCAGCAGCATCAGGAGACCACAGAGTGACCTGTTGACAGAGTGGGGAGGTGGCAGCAGCATCAGGAGACCACAGAGTGGCAAAGTGACATAGTGTGGAGGTGACAGCAGCATCAGAAGACCACAGAGTGCTAAGGTGACATAGTGTGGAGGTGACAGCAGCATCAGGAGACAACAGAGTGACCCGGTGACAGAGTGGGGAGGTGGGTGGCAATACGAGTACAAGCTGAAGATGGTGGGTGAAAGAAGGAGCACTTAGCATCAGATGTGTTGCATCAGGCAGGTGGCAGCATCAGAATAGTAGCTGAGGCAGGTAACCAGAAGAAACCGGTCTCTTTTGTCAAAGTGTTGGTGTGGCATCATGGATGATCTAGCTGGATGCATCAGGCATTGGTGGGTGAAAATCCTTGCTGATTCACACCTGATTCATCTTGCCAAAGGTCAGTCTCTCCACATTTTGGGGCAGGACAGCTTTTCCAGAGCAAACTCTGCTAGCTGTCACAAATCCAGTTTGGCCACCCAGTAGTCCAGCGGATCTTCAATGTGGGGTGGCATGGTGCTGTCTAAGTATGCCACCACCTGCTGGTTCAGGTCCTGCTTCAGGTCTATCTGCTGCTGCTTGTGAGTACTTTCTTCACGAGGCGGGTGAAGAAAGCTGCTCATCAGAGACTGTAGACTCAAGAACTTCTCCTACCCCCCACCCTGCCACAGCAGCCATGGCAGAGGAACGTGAGTGCAGAGGGCCCCGCGGTCAGACCTGCGAGAGGTTGGACGATGGCACAGATAGGTAGAGGCCAAATGGCTACATAGGATGTCTCTATAGTAGTTCAATTAGTTTTTTTCTCTCAGCACGTGCAAAAAAGGCCCCGATTTTGGACCGGTAGCGAGGGTCCAACAAGGTGGAGAGCCAGAAGTCATCCCTCTGCTGAATGGTGACAATTCGCTTGTCACTATGCAAGCAAGTGAGAATGCATCTGGCCATTTGTGCAAGTGACTCGGAGGGACTCCATGCCTCCATCTCCACTGCATACTGCCACGGTGTGTCTGGGTTCTCTGTCTCGTCTTCCTCTGGCTGTTCCTTCTCTCCTGTCACCTGTGTAGAAAAACCGCCCATTTTGCTACACATTGCTTGGGCTCCAATGTCCTCCTCTTTCTCCTCCTTCTCCTCCAGTTCAGCCCCCACAGGGCTCATGTGGCCGTGAGATCTAGGCGCCACGTCTCCAGTCCCCTGACCAGCCAGATTTACCAGCATCTGTTCCAGGACATGAAGCAGTGGAATGATGTTGTTCATCCCGTAGTCTTGGCAACTGACAAATAACTTGGCCTTCTCAAAGGGCCTGAGCAAACGGCAGCTGTCATGCATGAGCTTCCACTGGCTGACATCGAAGTTACACAGGGGAGTGCTCCTGTCCACTTGGATCATCAAGAAATCGATTATGACCTTTCTCTGTTCGTATAGTCGATCCAATATATTGAGGGTGGAATTCCAACGGGTGGAAACGTCGCATATCAGCCTATGTTGGAGGATGTGCATGCAGTTTCTGGCCATTTTTAGGATATCTTGCAGATGGGTGAAAGACTTCAGGAATCGCTTGACAACCAGATTGAACACATGTGCTATGCAGTGCGCGTGGCTCAGCCCTCCTTGACGCAGCGCCGACACCATGTTCTTCCCATTGTCGGTCACCATGGTTTCGATTTTGAGTTGTCGCGGAGAAAGCCAGGATTCAATTTTCTTGATGGACACTCCGTTCACCTCAAACGAGGTGAAGAACAGCGTGACACCGCCGTGCCCTGCACATGTGGTATGCTGGAGGAGCTTTGTGAATTGTCCCTGCAGTGGAGGCTGAGTACACGGTGGAGGATGAAGAGGTAGAGGCGGACATTGTTGCAGGACTAACGGCGTGAGAACATGGAGGTGGAAGCGGAGTTACCTGGCCAAGTTGCTGGTGTGGCTGGGCAGGAACCACATTTACCCAGTCGACCGTAAAGGACATATATTGTCCTTGACATAGTTATAGCTACCGACCAATTTTCCCAAAAAAGGCTGTATCAAACAAATTTTACAACTAAATGGCTAATCGACGTAATTCGGTTCATACAGAAGAAGGTCTACAATAACCCATAAATTTTTCCCATAAAGACTGTATTACAAAAAAATTTCACCAATGAATGGCTAATCAACGTAATTCGGTTCATACAGAAGAAAATCTACAATCACCCATCAATTTTCCCAAAAAAAAGTCTGTTTCACAAAAAATGTGATCAATGAATGGATAATTGACGTAATTCGGTTCATACAGAAGAAAGTCTACAATCAGCCATGAATTTTCCCATATTTTTCTTATTAATACACCCCAAAAAAATTAATATAACAATCACAATTCACCTCAGAGGATTCTGTCAAAACGCATGCAAACTGGTGGCATTTGTCAGACAGATTAGGATCCTGATCCGTATGACAAATGCATTTAAATGCCGGATCCGTCTCTCCGATCTCATCCGGAAAACGGATCCGGCATTTATTTTTTCACATTTTTTGCGGTCTGAGCATGGGCAGACCGCAATGCCGGATCTGTGTTGCATTAATGCATGTCAATGGGAAAAAATGCTGCATCCGGCATTTCGGCAAGTGTTCTAGAAATTTGGACAAAGATAATACCGCAGCATGCTGCGGTATTATCTCCGTCCTGAAAAGTGAAAAAGACTGAACTGAAGACTTCCTGATGCATCCTGAATGGATTGCTCTCCATTCAGAATGCATTACGATAAAACTGATCGGTTCTTTTCCAGTATTGAGCCCCCAGGACGGAACTCAATGCCTGAAAAGTATAACGCTAGTGTTAAAGTACCCTAATAGGACGTACGTATCTATCCTATTAATACACCCTGTAAATAGCTGTAGTATAATGGAACATCACCACTAAACGGCAAATATTTTTTTTTTTGCCACTAATACACACCAAAAAGGGCTGTAATTTTCTCACTTCAACACACAACGGCTAATAAGCCCTTTTTCTTTTTTCCCGCTAATACACGCGAAAAAGGGCTTTAGAACATATCCGCAGAACAGTAAATATATATATATATATATATTTGTTTGCCATTAATACACGCCAAAAAGGGCTTTAAAACATATAACTGCAACGCTGAATGGCAAATAGGCCTTTATTTTTTTCCACATATACATTCCACAAAAAGCTTTAGAACATATAACTGCACTGCTGAACGGCAAATATATTTTTCTTTTGCCACAATACACGACACAAAGGGCATTAGAACATATAACTTCACCACTGAACAGCAAATAGGCCCTTATTTTTTTCACTTATACACTCCACAAAAGGCTTAAGAACATATAACTGCACTGCCTAAAGGCAAATATATTTTTCTTTTGCCACTAATACACGACAGAACGGGCTATAGAACATATAACTGCACCGCTGAACGGCAAATATATTTTTCTTTTTTCCACTTATACACTCCACAAAAGGCTTTAAAACATATAACTGCACCGCTGAACGGCAAATACATATTTTTTTGTGCCACTAATACACGCCAAAAAGGGCTATAATTTTCGCACTTCACCACACAACGACTATTTCCTTGTAATAAACCCTGCTGATGGCTGTAACACCCCAATAACAAGAAATGCTGGATTTGCAGAGCTGTATAATAGCTGTATAATTTGGATCCCCAGTCAGTGCAGCAAGGTGTAATAGGATTGTTCCTAGTAGCCAGAAAAATCACTGAATAAAGTGGTCTAAATGGGAGGAAATGCTTAACCCCAAACACTGTAGCGTGTTTATAATCGGGGGAGCAATTCCTCCGCAAGTGATCCGTTGCTAATGGCAATCCCCAGCAAAAATGCATACAATAGAGGATGCCGGCAGCGGACCACATGCACCACAAAAACATCCTACACAAGATAATGTGTGGATGTGATTTATATGTTTCCTAGTACCCAGAATGTAACCTCCCCTACTGAACTCTGTACTACATAAATGTTGTGGAATGATTCCTCCCAATCATTTCCCTACACCTTTAATAATCTTTCCCTGAACTTGTAAATCGTTTTTTTTTAGCACAATAAAGTCTTTCCTAGCACTGTCCCTAGCGCCTGCTGACGTCTTTCCCTGCACTAAGTACACTGGAAAATGGCAGAATCCAAGATGGCTGAGGCTATTTATAGGGCTGTGACATCACAGGGCTGACTGGCTGATGATTGCCTGCATGCATGGCATTAAGGGTGATCCCGTGTTCCCAGAGATCATTTCTCCATGTCCTCACACGTGCAGCAACCATTTTAGGAAAAAATTTGATTCGTTACCACGAAGCATGAGGAAATTCAGATTCAGTGCAAATTTAATTTTTCCTGAAATTCGGATCAAATTCCATTTCGTCAACTTCAATTCGCTCATCTCTAATAAAGATCAAAGTGTCCTATAAATGTAACTGACCCAATATTGCATTTAAGGGGCCAAAATATACATTTTATATGCAGTAGATAATCATTAGGCAAAGTGGAGAGTATAGTAAAAAAAAAAAAAGAAGAATCATGTATGTGGCACAAACAAAGATTATTACTACCTGAACTCCAAGAAAGCGGCCAATCGGCAGCGATCAGTGGTCAGATGCCTGGTGATTAGATATTTATCACCTACCCTGTGGTTAAGTGATACATACTTTTCTGCAGTAGAGCAGAAAACATGAAACATTTACATTATGCATGTTGTGCGGCCAAAGATTGCAGTACTACCCGGATTACAAATATTGAAAGTGAACAGGTTCACGTTGCAAGCTGGGACAACTGTGATCCGACAATTGCCAGAAATCCAACCCTGCTGGATTTCTGGCAAATGTTGGGTTGTAGGAACTGGAGGGTCGCAATGCAAACTCATTCACCTACATTTGCTGCAAAGCAGGCTGTGCTACACTGCAATCTTTTGTCATGGCCAAAAATGAGTGTAACCCCAGCCTTAGACTGAAATAAATGATTATAAGTTTCACAATGCATTCTGAGGGCAAATTATCAGAGATGAGGTCACTCTTTCAAGGAAAAGTACTGTAATTATTCATTATGCATTCTGATGAATAAAGTGGTGGCTAATATGTAATTATGATAATACAGCCACAGCATTAAGTGATATAACAAGTGTAGAATTCTATTTATTACTGCTAGGAGGTACTTAACAGAAAGAAGGAATGCAGACGCAAATTTTAAAAGCAAGTTTATAACAGGATCTGGTCATTACTAGACTGACATTAGTACATGGTAAGAGCCATTCACATAGACATACTTCATCTCTACGACTTCATTTACAGTCCATTTGGAAAGTGTTCAGATAATTTCACTTTTTTCACATGTTATTTTGAAGCTTAGTTCTAAAAAAATTATCAAATTTTCCCTCATCAATCTCCGCTCAATACCCCATAATGAGAAAATGAAAACGGAGTTTTAGAAATATTAGCAAATTTATTAAAAAGGAAAAACTAGAATTCTGCATGGATATAAATATTCAGCCTCCCATTACTTTTGATCCTCCTTGAGATGTTTCTACACCTTGATTGGAGTCCACTTGTGGCAAATTCAGTTAATTGAAAATTATTTGGAAAGACACACCCCTGTGTGTATAAGCTCTTACAGCTGACAAAACCGGGGACTGCCCAATACCATCTCTATAGTGAAGCGTGGTGGTGGCAGCATCATGATGTGGGGGTGTTTTTCAGCGACTAGGAAAAGGAGACTGTTCAGAGTTGATGGAAAGCTGAATGGAGCAAACTACAGAGATATTCTTAATGAAAACCAGATACAGAGTGCTCTGGACCTCATACTGGGCCAAAGGTTCATCTTCCACCAAGACAATGACTGTAGGCACACAGCCAAGACAACACAGGAGTGGCTTAGGGACAACTCTGTAAATGTCCTTGAGTGGCCCAGCCAGAGACCTGACTTGAACCCATCTTGACAGCTCTGGAGAGACATGAAAATGCCTGCCCACCGACAGTCCCCATCCAACCTGACAAAGCTTGAGAGGATCTGTAGAGAAGGATGGTAGAAAATTCCCAAATCCAGGTGTACAAACCTTGTGGCATCATAACCAAGAAGACTGGAGGCTGTAATGGCTGCCAAAGGTGCTTCAACTAAGTCCTAAGTAAAGGTCTGAATACTTGTGTCAACACAAGATTTTAGTTTTTCCTTTCAATAAATTAGCAAAGATTTGTAACATTCTGTTTCTACTTTGTCATTATGGGGTATTGAGTATAAATTGATGGAGAAAAACTTAAACTTTTTTTTTTTTTTGCAAAAGGCCGCAACACAGCAAAATGTGAAAAAGTGACAGGGTCTGAAGACTCTCTAAATGCACTGAATATTAGCATCTGCTTATGCAAAATAAAAAATGCTATTCCTCCTAGTATGATCTTCATATTAATCCCTCCTTTTAGAAACAATCACTTTCCATTTCCGCACATGGATTATGTCTACAGTCCAATGTAGAGAAAAAAATGAAAATCAATAGCACTCTGTGAGTGGAAGTCTGACAAATAGCTGAGTGCATAGGGTTAAACTGAAAGGGTGCACAAGCACAGCTATTACTGAATCAGGGAGATCCAGAGCTTATCTCATCTGCAAAACTCACAGAAACATAAAAAGAAATATCGGATTACATATCTCAAGTTATCTGTCTTGCACTTATAGCATCCTCGGGTATGACGTTTTTCACTCCATGTCTATAGCCAGAACTAGAAACTTCCACTGTGAATCTTTTTGAAAGTGACATCCTCGTAAAATACTGGAAGGGTTCAGGAACATGTCACAGCCGCCACAACAAAGTGTAGGTGTAAATGGCATTCACTCACATGGGGATAGTGATGCCAAGAACAGCTTGGGCTCCTCTAATCTGCTTTCATCCTGTTGACTAAAACATCAAACCATGCTTAATCCTAGGTCTTTATTCAGGATAGCCTGCTGTCTAGATTTCATTAGTGCTTTCTCCCTAACCACCTATTATGGGAAACCTTTTTATGCACAATTGCAAATGAAATGTGTGGAAAAATTATAGGTTTTTTTTCCAGGGAAAATAGTCATTATGCTGCATTAAAACTCACCGGTTTATAGGTCTCTTATAACTATGCCATTCCATTTATGCAATTATATAGACTTCCATCTCATCTTTTTAATTAGATTATGTCATCTCTATATTACGAATCATTGCTCTGAGAAATCCGGTGATGTTTCACCCCAGATATCGGAGAGCTGTAATATAGCCTTGAGTCTGAAGGGCAGCTCATAAGATCATTTGGCTGGTTGCATACCATTGTCTGAAAGCTGAAATTAAATTGTCTCCTAATTAAATGGTTAGAAGGCACCATTACGGGTTTGCATCTATGACACCGAAGGTGACAGAGCCAGCAGGCTAGAACGTTAAACATGATTCCACTGATGCCCTCGCTAGATTGGGTAGCCTTCAGCATCGTAAATGCAAATGTTAAGAACTGGCACCAGTATGGGTTAATAGAGAAACGACTGTACTCACTGCGTTCTCCGGTATGATCAGTTTTCTGGGTGCTGTCGCCAAGTTTGATCCTGAGAAAAAGTCCAAATCCAGTGGCTTCCTCAGAGCATGTCACTCCCAATTTTGTGATCCCGTCCTCTCAAGGCAAACATGCCTGCTCTCCCTCTCAGCATGCTTCCTGCCAGTCCCCTCATTTCTCACATGCATCCAACCTTGTGAAGTGTGTGCTTTTATTCCTCCCTCCTCGCAGCCCTTAGGGAATGATACAGGCTGTGATTGAAGAATGCTTCAGACAAGAGAAATGCCTAGAGAGAGGGAAAATGCATGAGCAAATGGATAGCCAGTCCCTCAAGTGTGCAAGCTTGATTTATTCTGGCAATAGATGGCACGATTTTAGTTACAAATGATAAACAATCCGATATAATCACATCACAAGACTGTTTCAAATGACCTGAATCTTGCAAAGAAATGAGAATTAATAGCCAGTAGCCAATTATTTCTATGTATTGAGAGGCAGTAGTGCATCAATTGCCAAAAAAGGTGTGAGTACAGTTCTGGCTCTGATTTGGCTAAGAAGTCCCATTTCTCATGAAACAAATTCAATACAATATCATGACATGCTAGTAAAACTCCTGACAGGCTGCAATGCACAGCACAGCCACTGGGTGGCCATAAATAGACATATACAGGACAGATCTCATGATACAATATTGTGAAATCATGTTATTTGGAAAACTGGCCATCTTGTGACACACATATCAGGACATGTCTGCCCAAGAGGAAAAGTAGGGAATGACACATCTTTATTAATGTGACAAAATGTTGTTCAAAAGTAGAGGTCATGCCTGGTGCAGAGCTTGTGTCTGGTTCCCTTTATATGTTAAACAGTTATCATGGGTCACTAGATATATGCATACTTTGTAACACTCCTGGACTGTCTGGGAGGCTCTGGATACAAAGGATACAAAAACATCTACCGGTCTCCGGGTCCAGTTGGTAAATCTCTGGAGACAAACAGGAAGCACTGCATTCTCATAGAAAGCAGGCCTCCATGTTTTGTAACTGTATGTGATGTCAGGATGCTGCAAGTTTAGTCACCGCCCTGGAATCCAAATGGGAATTCAGGGGGTGCCCTACCACTCCCGTTCTCCTGGCGGCCAACACACAAATGTTGGCAAGTATGGCTATATGTTGCAGACACTTCTTGGCTTGTTTGATGTCACCCAGGCCAATATTATATTATCACCAGCTCTGAGAGCATCTGCAGTACCCCAAGAGGGTTACTTCAAAATGTTAATTACTACTATGAGAGTTAATGCAATTGTATTGGGTTGAATGTGATTTGTTATGTATATGCACTTAATAGAACTATATGGACATATAACTAACCGGGTCCTTCTGGTTAGTTAGTGAGTCTAGCAGAACAAGAGACATGAACTACATGTGCTAGCTCCTGAGAGCTAGGCTCAAGTTCAGAAAGACTCAGTCTTAGAAAGTCTATAACCCACAAGGCTGTGCAGTGGATTCAGACAGCAAGGTATTGTGCATGTGTATGGCAGAAAGACCTTGTTGCTTTGGAAGGGAAAATTTTAAAAGTACTCTACCTCACTTTGAGATAGATTGGCCACCCGTATCATAGTTCTGCACCCCTCAGCTTAGGAATTGCAGAAGGAGTTATAAAGGAAACTAAATGCATGCCTTTGGTTCTGTTGAGAGAAGGAATACTACAACTGCAGCCAGCCAGTATCGCAGGGGCAGCACGTGAGGTGCACGTGGACCGATGAGGGGCCAAATAATAACACAGTTCATCAGTTTACTCACGGTTAGCGGAAAGCCTCCCTGGGCTGGCAGCACAGTGTTGGGGTGAACAGCACGAAATCCTCCGGGGCACGCTCTGTGGTAGGGAAGCATCAGCCAAGATGGAGGTTGAGGTGCCCTTGATGTCAGGGGTGCTTAGGGTGCTTGTTGCGGCTGAGTCCATTGATGGTATTTGTCGTGATGCCGGTACCGTTAATGGTGGTACAACCAATGGTAAGAATGAAGTAGACTGTGGTAGGATACAACTCACAACTTTTACTGATGTTGGTTCCAGTTGCAGCATATACATCAGACGGAATACAGTCTTTTGCAATTTAAAGGAATTCTGTTGATCCACTGTTAATAGGTTTGGCTGGGTTTAGTTTCGCTTGAAGGTTCTGTATCAGTAGTTCTGGTAGGTGACTTTGCTTCAGGCCCCTAGTGAATCAGAGTTATTTGGTGAGGTTGCCTGTAATACTTATTTGGTATGCTTAGTCCTTCTCGTTGCTGTGACTTCAAGGCCTTGAACAGGTAGATAATCTGTATTCTTCAAAGTATGGTGAGGCTGCCTGTAGCTAGATTGTCCTCCACCATGCGCAAAGGTGTCAATTAAGCCTTTAGTAATGGCTGTTATCACCGATGTCTCTCTTTAGCTTGGTTAACTTTCTCCAGGGACGAAATCACTATTCTCTGGTTGTAAGTTCTGGGATCTAAGAAGGTCACAGGAGGAAAACGCTCTCCTGTGCCTCATACCTTGGCTCTACCTCATTTCTGCATTTGGCTTCACCCACTAATCTGTGATATGTAGCCCCAGAGTAACCACTGACTCTGCTACTCTCTAACCTATTCTTCCAGACTCTAGAACCATCCCACTAATCTGTCTCACTTTCTAATCTGACCCACTAGGCCTGACCTAGGTATTTATATGACCTAAGTGCTATCCCCATCTAGTGGTGGGATGTATAAATTACACCTAGCCAGCCTATGAACAGGGATACAACAGGTGTTGCAATACAAAATGACATGCAGTAGGATAATGCCGTTTTAAGCTATTTTGCAGTTCCCACAGGTTCCTGAGTGGGACGCTGCACAACTACCATAATTTGTTGTTGTCCATACGTTACTAGTGAGAGGATTGCTCTGTGACATACCTTGAAACTGTGCCTTTTTGCTATTTATACTGTTGCACTTATCATCAAAATTCACAGATCAATGATTTCCTTGCAAAATATCATCAATGTTAGTGCTGTGAGATCCCCTTTAATTACTCATTAGTCCCTATCCTCAATGCAGGTCACAATCTAAGTTCTGACCGTTTCACCAGACGTCTCTGATGACAGCCCTGAATGTAGAGCTCAATCAACAAGTTGAAAAACCAATAACAATTTAAAAGGTCCTCATTTTATTTATAATAAAATATTACATAACTGAATAATTACGCATTGGTTTTACCCAATGGCTGTAGTAACATACAGATTCCGATAACTATAAGTAAGCAATCCACTTCTGTTAACCATTATTTTATGTGTATGGCGAAGAAGAATTGTTTCCTGTTCTTTCTCTGCAGGACTCCATAGACATGAAGTATGAGTACCAAATAAGAATAAGCAAAAGATGAAAAAATATTTCAGAATATGACAGATATATTTGAGACTGTCACACTATTTTGCTTGAGTATTTGTTCTGCAGTAGAAGGATCCTAATAATAGGAGCCATATAACAAGTGCCAAGAATAGGGTCAGATTCATCATGAGTAAACAGGAAAGCCTTTTCAAATGGTCTACTAGTATAGATAATAAGTCCACGTACTGTCTTCTGCCAATTCAATGCAATCAGAACTTCTTTAGGTGTGTCGTGGGCCAATAACTTGCCATTGGAGTGTTCCTTATTCTGTTTGAGGGGTTATCCATTAATTAATATTGATAACCTGTCCTCTGTTATCCTGTGTTGGCCTTCCACCTGCAGGCAACATAATAACTGCAGTTCTAATACACTGGGTCGTTTCAGAGAGACTTCGGGGAAGGCATATTAGAATGAAGGACCGGCTTCCCTTACTGCCGCAGTGGGGAGTCAGTCTTAACCCGGAAGCATGCACTTCCAGGTTTTTCACCATTTAGATGCCATGGTCACACAAAAGGATAGGGAGAGTTCACATGACTGATTCATTTTCCTTTCTTCTGATTCGTCAGAAGAACAGACAAAAGGGGGGCGGAACTAGCCGTGGAAGTGAGAGGACGTCTAGCGCTGCAGCTCCTGAGCCTACAAAGCAATCTATTGGCATCCACCTACCTAAAACTTATAAAAGTGTCAGATACCGACAGTAGTGGAATCCTAACACCACAACGAACAAGATTATATCTTTATTTGCTGCCGGTGACCCTCCGGACGGGACCAGAGGCTGCGGCCTAGCATTGCCTGCTAACCATCAGATGGGATACACACAAGCGGGGACAGCTGTCCGGGGACACCTGAGGAGGATACACACTCTCTGGACACCGAGGGTGAGAAAATCTGACCTCCACAATTGCCAGGGACTCGGGCGCTTAAAGCGGAGGTCACGGCCTACCAGTTCGCAAAGCATTGAGCTATATTGCAAGCCCCAGCGGCGGTCCGCTGCAGATTCCAGCATTCGGCAGACTCTGACAGTGCTCCGGAAGGTGACACACATTGATAGAGCATTAGGGTTTCATCCGCTATCCCGCTATTACAGGTCCTGAGACCTGTAAGGACCACACAGACAGCGAGACAAGTTATTTAAACTTCATATAAGCAACCTTTAAAGCCTCAGCCTGCACTGGTCCACAGGTACCGATACTGAAGTGTATATAAACATATCCTAACAATATAGGAATATAGCTAGGATCTTTCTGGCCTGATAGTATATTAGATTAAAACACTCAATTGAGATCTAAAATCGCACACAGGTCATCAATACTACATATTGAGACTCTAAGGCTGAACATATTCCAGATATAACAGAGACTTATAAAAAGACCTGCATATTGAACAAAGGCCCTTTAAATAGGACCGGAATTATCTGCAAGTTACTGACAAATGTGAGACACATGTAAAATGTATAACTACTGACCTAACCAATCTAACTAACCTCTCATGAGCAAATGAGAATTTGACTTAAAAGAGCTGTCTTCCATTTCTCCCCCATACGTAGGAAGCCTATAAGTGCCTGATCTTAATCCAAAGCCATCCTCTCTCCATTATATGCATTATAAGAAGCATGGGGAAGCCTAGAGGCTCAATAGAAAACAGACCTTCCAAGACACCCAAAAAGATTTTTGATAGCAACAAATCTCCCAAAGCCTTGTCTATAGGTCCTGAACATCTGAGCGGGACCATGAAGTCCAAAAACAAATTTCCCCCGCATCAAGTTATGGGCTTAGGCTCTGAAAGTGAGGAGGACAATGATACTCAGGAGCAGGAAGAACAAGATGACATTAGAAATTACATCAAAACATTGCCCACTTCTGCAACTATGAGGGATATGTTCCAAGAACTGACAAACACTTTCTGAAATTAAATCAGATGTTAAACAAATATTCTCAAGAGTCCACACTCTAGAGGAAACTTCTGACGAAACCATTCAACATGCTTCCCACCTTGAAAGTAAGGTCAAGACACTACAGAAATAACTTTTTTTAAATGCGCCTACACATAGACGACCTGGAAAACAGATCGAGGCGTAACAACCTCAGGATTAGAGGCCTCACAGAACAGGTTAAAGATAGGAATATCCCTGAAGTTCTTACACAAATCTTCTCAGAGCTCCAGGGCCAAGAAGGCACTCAGGATTTAGGATTAGAAAGGGTGCATATGGGGGGAAGGAGGGGTGGGAAGGGTATGCTGCGGTAGTTTTATAATCCACATAGACATTTGTATCATATTGTCCAGTGTAATTGACGTTGTATATAGAATTATGATTCACAACATGCTTATATTTGTAACAATGCTTTATTGTTGTACATTTCTACAATAAAAATGATCTGATAAAAAAAAGGATGCATAGAGTTTTCCGCCCCAAAAATGCTCCAAAAGACACACCCAGGGACATTCTTTGCTATATCCTAAGTTTTCCGTCTAAAAGAGGAAATATTAAAGAAAGCACGTCTCGCCAAGAGAATAGACTACGATGGAGGAGAAATCACAATCTTTCAAGATGTTTCAAGATACACATTAGAAAAAAGAAGACAGCTTGTGCCCTTTACTAGAGCTCCTAGAGAACATAATATTAAATACAGATGGTTATATTCTTTTGGAATTCTGGTGACTCATAATAACAGACCCTTCACTATTAGGACCCCAGATAAACTCTATTCGGTCACCCCCAAGCTGAACATAGGCCGGATCGATGTACCAGATTGGACTATAGTAGATCTACCTGATGGAGCTCCAGAGCTACCCAAAGCTGATAAATGGGAAAGATTTACTACCCCCAAACAGAGAAGGAATGATACTCAAGACCTCTCACAACCAAGAGCTCCCAGGAAGAACATGAGAAGCTTCACTCCTGGCTGATATCATCCCTATATCCTTTGTTACATATCTTGTCTAAGTTATGTTATAACACAATAGGGCGTATGACGCCACTGTAATGTTCTAGTGTTACACTGCTGGTATTTGATTAGGTCAGTGGTCTTGGGTTCTGATGCAAGATCTAAGATCACTCACCTATCCTGGCAACTAAATTTGCCTAAAAAAACGAAGTTGCTAATTCACTGTTATAAACAAGTGTTTACTGTTTTTGTTCACTGTTATATTACTAATAGACGCCTTTTCACTTGGTATTTCAGCACTTATCATCCCCACAAGTGGTGTGTATTTGAACACGCTAAACTCTGCTCTACAGAGAGGACCAGTTTTTTTAGGTCTTCTCGGTAGACCAAAAACTTTTTTTTTTTCTTCCTATCTTCAGTACCATACTCAATCATTGAGGTGTACTGAAAAATAGTTTGGTTTAGTTTTATTTAGTTTTTTCTTTAAGTTACACCAGTCAGAAAGATCTGAAAGTATTACACACTTATTATATATATCATGGCAGTTCTTTCATGTGTTACATATAATGTACATGGTTTTAATATACCTTCCAAAAGAAGTCACATCTTAAAATTATTCCATAAGGAAAAGATAGATGTTCTTTTTTTTTGCAGGAGACGCATTTCAAGAAATCGTATACCCCAATAACTAAAAATCGATACTACACGCAATGGTACAATGCTTGTACACCCTCCCAAAAAAGGAAAGGGGTTTCCATAATACTAACTAAACATATAATATTTATTCAAAAAGAGACTTTGGTTGACCCAGGTAATAGATATATCTTTATTAAAGGATATATAGCAGAGAGATTACTTACTCTTGTCAATATATATGCCCCAAATGAGAAACAACCCTCCTTTTTCAAACTTTAATAAATTAGAGCCTTTTTTGGAAGGAATCCTGATTGTAGGGGGAGACTTTTTCTTCATTTGCACCCCATTCCCTATTTTAACTCATATCTCACTCATATATATAGTACTGCAGACAGTTACAACCATTATTACCTCATGTACACAATGACCATAATATATAACTGACCACATATATTTGTACACACTGCATCTATTATACTTCTCATCAGTACACTGATCTATATAATATATATATATATATATATATATATATATATATATATGAGAGAGAGAGAGAGAGAGAGAGAGAGATATCTATATCTACATATTATATTTGATATATAACACACACTGCATCTATTATACAGTATAATAGATGCAGTGGACACAGGTATGTAGTATACCCAGCAGTGTATTGATATGTGAGGTACAAGGTATAATAGATGCAGTGTGGCAAGATATATATTATATACAACAGTGTATTGCTATATGAGGTACAGGGTACAATAGATGCAGTGTTGTAAGATAAATAGTATATACAGCAGTGTACTGACGTGAAGTAGGAGGTATAATACATGCAGTGTGTTCAGATATATAGTATATATATATATATATATATATATATATACACACACACATACAAACACTGCATCTATTAAACAGTATAATAGATGCGGCGGACATAGGTATGTAGTATACCCAGCAGTATACTGATATGTGAGGTACGAGGTATAATAGATAAAGTGTGGTAAGATATATATTGTACATACAGCAGTGTACTGATATGTGAGGTACGAGGTATAATAGATACAGTGTGGTAAGATATATATTGTACATACAGCAGTGTACTGATATGTGCGGTACGAGGTATAATAGATACAGTGTGGTAAGATATATATTGTACATACAGCAGTATACTGATATCTGAGGTACGAGGTATAATAGATACAGTGTGGTAAGATATATTGTACATACAGCAGTGTACTGATATGTGAGGTACGAGGTATAATAGATACAGTGTGGTAAGATATATTGTACATACAGCAGTGTACTGATATGTGAGGTACGAGGTATAATAGATACAGTGTGGTAAGATATATATTGTACATACAGCAGTATACTGATATCTGAGGTACGAGGTATAATAGATACAGTGTGGTAAGATATATTGAACATACAGCAGTGTACTGATATGTGAGGTATAATAGATGCAGTGTGTATAGATATATAGTATATACAGCAGTGTACTGATATGTGAGGTATAATAGATGCAGTGTGTTAAGATGTATAATATATACAGCAGTAAACTGATATGTGAGGTACGAGGTATAATAGATACAGTGTGGTAAGATATATATTGTACATACAGCAGAGTACTGATATGTGAGGTACGAGGTATAATAGATACAGTGTGGTAAGATATATATTGTACATACAGCAGTATACTGATATGTGAGGTACGAGGTATAATAGATACAGTGTGGTAAGATATATATTGTACATACAGCAGTGTACTGATATGTGAGGTACGAGGTATAATAGATACAGTGTGGTAAGATATATTGTACATACAGCAGTGTACTGTTATGTGAGGTACGAGGTATAATAGATGCAGTGTGTATAGATATATAGTATATACAGCAGTGTACTGATATGTGAGGTATAATAGATGCAGTGTGTACAGGTATACAGTATATACAGCAGTGTACTGATATGTGAGGTATGAGCTATAATTTATACCTCATAGCTCACATATCAGTATACTGCTGTATATACTGGCCAGGAAGGGGTAGTGGGAGGGGCTATGAATGGGGCATGGGGGCTCATTTTAGATTCTTACTATGGGGCCCAGTGATTTTTTTGTATGCCCCTGAATTATGTGAACTCTCCCTTACTTGGAGATATATGCATTTGTAGGAAGCCCAGAATATATCAGGCCAGGGAAAGGCTGCTCTACAAAATTATCTCATCCTCGTTTACCCACATATATGGGTTTTGAAAGTTTAATTACATTGTAATATATATTTCTTTTATTATTGATTCTACTAAGGATTTTTTCCCCCATGCGGATAAGTAAGACACTATTCCCATGGCCGCCTAAGGCTGCAGAAAGACTAGGCAAGCCCCCGATGCTTTGTGCAGAAATTTACTCAGGGTGTGATAATCAAATAGGCCTCTGTATTAGCATCTGTGAGATCACATTTCCTAGTGGAATCAGAAGTGGAAGCATATCAGAGCATGATAATAATTATATGCTAAAAGGGGAGCAGAGCCCATAGACAGAGCACAATAGCTGGCTATGGAATAGAACACGTGAGTCCCTCTGCCTCTGATAAGGGAAGAAATAAAGGGTGCAACATGAATTCTGCACAAACTGATGAGTCTTTGTAATTAAAGTTGCCTTTGTTTCAAATGACTGCTTTAAATTGTCTTATTTGTATTCAAATGAAATCCTCCCATAGGAAGAAGTTAATAGAAAATGAAAATGCGCTGGCGTCTGCTAGTGGAGCAGCTGCATCTGTGAGCACTTTTATTGTATGTCTACAGCCCTTAAAGGATTGTGTATGTCACATATGCTTCACAAACGCCGTACATGTATAAAAAGAAGATGCTTGCTGACAAGAATCAGATAAGTTTCAAAGAGAGCAGCAAATGTGAACCATACCAAAGATACCCAAGCAAAGCAAATGGCTGTACCATATAAATATTATCTCAAAGTAGACTTAAAGTACATCTATCATGGGACAAGTGCACTTTTGATAATATTATATTACATATTATATTTAAAGGGATTCTGTCATGAGATTTTACCCCTATAACCTAAACATATGCTCATCTCCGGAGTAATAATAGGAATCCTAAGCTGGCTTTATTAAACTTCACTGTGGCTCTATTTGCACAAAAAAACAGGTTTTTATAACCTGTCAATCACTCACTTAAGGTGCCCAAGGGGAGGTCCGTTAATACAGGGTGCCCGGCCGCACCCCTCGCCGTCCGGTGCCCAGCGCACTTCGCTCAACGAAGCCGCTGCCAGGAGTCTGCGGCGCATCAGGCTGAGCCTAGTGTGCAGGCACGGGATCTGGCAGAGGGACGAGTAGGATTGCGGAGGCGGCGCTGAGCTAGGGAAGGTGGCGCTGGGCACCGGACAGCGAGGGGTGCGGCCGGGCACCCTGTATTAATGGACCTCCCCTTGGGCACCTTAAGTGAGTGATTGACAGGTTATAAAAACCTGTTTTTTTGTGCAAATAGAGCCACAGTGAAGTTTAATAAAGCCAGCTTAGGATTCTTTTTATTACTCCGGACATGAGCATATGTTTAGGTTATATGGGTAAAATCTCATGACAGAATCCCTTTAATATGTGACCACCTGTAAGATGACCTTACAAGGATAAATTTAACGGCTCTAAGAGCACTCACTCCCAAAGTTCAGTTCTGGAGTTGTCCATTCATTCTAGCAATTTATTGAGTTGGTTAGCCCGAGAATTGCATTAAAGCTATACACCGTTCTTCCACACAGAGATGCTACAGGAATAGGAAATGTTACTGTTTTATATAGTTCCACTTCAAATTAATAGGTTCTGTTTTTTATGTAGTTATTTCTTTTATAATCTACATCTAAATCTTGTTACTGTTGGGTTCAAGGTGAACAGTCACTTCTTGAAGTTGATGTCTTGGCAGCAGGAAAAAGGGCAAGAATCTAAGCTACTTTGACAAGAGCTAAATCGTGATGGCTGTGTAGTGTATGCCCAGTATGCAGAGGTTAGTATCTACCAAAAATGGTCCAAGTGAGGACAACCAGTGAACTGGTGACAGGACCAAGGCTACTCAAGGCTCATTGATGTCTGCAGTGAGCAAAGGCTAATTTAAAGAGGTTTTCTCATCTCAACATTTGTGACATATCAAGTGTCAGATAGGTGCAGGGGTCACCTCTGGGATCTGCTACTACCAGAATAGGCCACTCAAAGTGAAGGAGACCACAGAAGTCTGACCTTGGCTTCAGATGTCCTCCTGAATTCAATTGCATAGCTGTCCTCAGGACAGAAATAAAGTTGGATACTGCAGCGAGGCATAGGAGCTGATGGTTCCATATCTTAATTAGAGACAATTGGAGGAGGACAGAACGTGCAGCTATTGATGGCCACCACAGACAGACAGCTTTTGGGGTAATATCTAGTGCTGCACTTGTGGTGTTTAGTTCTGGTGGGGCAGTATTGTGCTGCACTATTGTATTGCCGGTCCCAACTACTTGTGTCAGCCCCATCTACTTGCGTTGGCACTGCCTTCTATCAATTTGAATCCACCCACAACATGGGGGCCACTTTTAGTTTTTTTTCCAGGCAAACTTTATATTCCCAGTCCACCCCTGAATGTAATGTATTTATAAAGTACTCAAGATTTCAGGTAAATATGTGTATAAAAACTGTAAAATGAAAAATGGACATGTACATCAAGTTAGAACTTTTAACAGCCTCAAGATTTATACGAAAATATGTTAATATTACCACTGAAATGTCTACAATACCCAGAAGTTATCACAGTAGATGTCTACCACTGCTAGCCATAAAAGACCAAACAACTCCTACAAGGAACTGAATGGCAATAGAAAAATATTTAGTATAGAAAATATAAAATACAACATGTATTAAATGTAATCAATTCTTCTAAAAACTCAGGCATGTCTCATCTGCATCCCTTACTATAGAACAGATTTCCTCTCTGTATGTTCTAGTTTTAAACAATGAGGTAGAAGGTGATATTTTTATGTGCTGAATCTGGTTCATGTTCTAAAACTGCTAAAAGCCTAGTGATAAATGTCATTGGAAGTGGGGATGTTTATATAGGAAGACAATATCCAGAGACATGAAGGAGCCAGGAGTAAAAACATTTTAGACAACAGATTTCATCTCATTGCATTAACTTATTAAATGAAACAAGGAGTTGCACAGAAGTCTATTAGCAAATTACAGTAGTATGCATGCACTGAAAACTACCTGCAAGGATATGTCGCCATGTTGTGGGCCATATGTGATGAGTTACTGGAAAATATACTGTACATTGAACTGTTGTATATGTCATAACATTTAAATGTTCAAAAATGTATTTATAAAGTGAACCAGTACTTTTGAGCAACATAAAAACAACTTAAAGCCCATAAGTATTGTCATATGGCACATAACTCAACCAGTCTGTCCAAGAGGAACAAAAAGAATCAAGGTTACTCATTTAGACAATAGAAGACACTATTTTTAATATCCGAGAAACTTGAATTGTTGTACTATGAATACCGCTGTACATATGGTGCTTCCTAATACAGCATATGGACATCATAGAGGGGAGTCCCCCAAAGTGCCCACCCCCCTCAATATGCGACTGGCACCCACTCTTGTAGAGCTGGTGTGTAAATAGCCATTTATTTAATAAACGAAAAGTGTGTCTGTTGAGTTGCTGCAACAACTCCTTTTTAAAAAGGGGTTGTCTTCATGAAGCAACCTCTTTAGTTCTTCAGGTTACATCATGATACCATACCTACACTTAATCAGGGTTGAATGGCCCACCAGAGAACCAGAGGATCTTCTGGTGGGCCCATTCTCGAACACAATAATGAACCCTTAAAAAAACAGGGTCCCAAAAGGTCAACTTCCCCTGACTGGACATGCCATATATGCAGTCTTTGAAGCTGAACAGGGACCTAGTAACTGAGTAGGAAAAGGTCCACCTACTGCAGTAGCCCAGAAAATGGTACTTGCAAAATCGTTTCTTGTTTATCTGATGTATTGTACCCATATAGCTCTGTATAGATCATTATGGGTTAACAATCTTGACTCTACCACTGTACGTGGTCCATCTCCGTGCTCAGTGTAGAGAGTGTGTTAGCTGAGCGAGTGAGAGGAGCTACATGTGCTCATTCCTTGGAGCTTTGCATCAAGAAAGGCATCACTACTTTACAGTACTCCAGAAAAGACAGAGAAAGAAAGAACTAGAAGGTCCAGAATCTGCATGGCCGAGCATTTTAGTCAGTCAGTAAGTTATTCGCTGATTAAGGCTGAAAGAGACTTTACCGCAGTGAGAGGGACATTGCTATTACACTCTTCCACACTTTGACATGGTCCTGGCCAGCCATATCTTAATCCTGTACCACTTAGGCTACTTTCAAACTAGCGTTTTTACTGGATCCGGCAGGGTTCAACAAAAACGCTTCCATTACTGATGATACAACCATCTGCATCTGTTATGAACGGATCCGGTTGTATTATCTTTAACATTGCCAAGACGGATCCGTCATGAACTCCATTGAAAGTCAATAGAGGACGGATCCATTTTCTATTGTGGCAGATTGTGTCAGAGAAAACTGATCCGTCCCCATTTACTTGCATTGGGGGTCATGACGGATCCGTCTTGCTGCGCATCCCAGGATGGAAAGCAAACTGCAGCATGCTGCTGTTTGCTTTTCGGTATGAGAAAGGAACGGAATGTTCAGTTACGTTTTGTCCCCATTGACACTAAATGGGGACAAAACAGAAGCGTTTTGTGTGAAAGTAGCCTCATTTGGGAATTACAGACAAGTTTGCAAGCCCCTTATTGCCAGGCTTATATTCTGCAGAGAGAGACTTTGGAAAGATAGAGGAAAGGAATACTCCATTATTGCCTTTATCCATGCATCACTATTTGGGAAGATTTGCACTGTGAAGTCTTTGGAACTTTGTTTGATACCGTTCGATGTACTACACCTCCCATTCTGGACTTTAGTAAAGGGAGACATCTATTTTTTTTACAACTAGCCTGGTTACTGACTCTGGTTACTCTCCTGCTTTGCTCCGTACAATACTCATAACACCAAGGCTACCCTAGCAGGCAGGAGTCCCGACATCAAGGGAAGAAGGGGTGCACCCTCCTGGCACAGCCTGGCCCTAGGGAGCAACAGTGTGAGGATTGCCACTGTGATTAACTGTTGCAGCAAAACCCACTAACACTCCTTTCCTCTGCTCTGCTCCTCCAGGGCTCTCGGGACTGCCATCTAAGCAAGAAAACACCAATGCTTCATAATGTCTACTTCATTGCATGTAAATCTATTTAATTGATTTTACTGCTGCATAACAAGGGGGCAGATAATTTGCAGTTTATGTCTGAACCAAATAACCTTTTAATTCTTATCAATGAAATGTCCGACATATGCAATGATAAAAATGTCCTATGAATATTCACATGTCCTGCATGCATAGAGGGTGGGCCCTTATTTCCTCCAGTGGACCCTGCGAACTTCAGTCAACCACTGCACTCAATACTAAAACATGTCTCAGAACCAAAGCTGAGTTTATACTTATTCTTCTTCCATAGTAATATAATATGGAGGACCTTGACTTTTACTGGATAATTGTAATATATAATTGTAGTACAGCTTTCATAAAACTTAATTGTTAAACTAGATCAATGGCAGCAAATCCTATAATAAAATGTAAATGTCAATAGAGGAGGGGCCTACCTTTCTCACCCCATCATCTCCCGATGCTATCGTGAGGTGCCAATGGCTGCTATAGCAGCTTGAGACCTTACAAAGGTCTCAGGTCCTGCTAGCTATGGAGGCCTATGAGGCACAGCCCCAGGCCCAGTCTCCTAGACAACTTTAATAGTTGTCACCAACCAGCGGGTGTGAACCCACCATGCCACACATTCTTTATTCTCTAAGGGCGTTGTCTAAGTGAACCCCTCATTTTTCACAGTACCCCTGGTGGTTGGGATAGGCTTTCCCGAGAGGAACACCATGTCGCTACCTCTTGAGGAGGATTGACATGCGAGGCAACTGGCTTAGGCGAGCCAGGAGGTACCTGAGCAAGGTACCAGAGGTGCAGACATAGTCAGCAGGCCGAGTCGTAACCAGGAGCAACAGTCCAGGAACACAAGCACGGGTCAGGTACACAGAAACACAAGCAGAGAAATTTGCAGCATTTGCAGGACACAAGGACCTTGACACATAGGCATCTTGGAAGGGGCCTGAGCACTTATATACATGCAGGAGGGCTATAACTAGTCAGCGAGGTCACATTATCTAACCCATAAAGCACAGGAAGTGACGCGTGGTGGCCCTTAAGGAAGTGCTGCAGGGAAGAAGCAGCAAGCATGCTTTAGTCAGGGCTGAAAGGAAACTGTGGAGTGGAACCAAGAACAAACATTACCTGCAAGGACAGAGCCCAGGACTGGGAAAGCATAGGCAGCAGATCACCGCTGAACACAGCGCCCAGGACTGTTGCAGTAAGCAGGAGAACAGCGGTGCACAGCAGCCGCTGTTACAATAGTCACAATGCATTACAATTAACTGTGTATTGTAATGCATTGTAGAAGGGAGGAAACCCCTAAAAATTGAAGTCCCATACAGGGACAAAAATAAAAAGTAAATAGTAACAAAGTGTTTTATAAAAATAAAATAAAGTTTCAAGAATAAAAAAGTGCCCCTTTCCCCTCATCAAGCCATTTAATATTGAAAAAAAGACATATTAGATTTCACATCATCAGTAATGACCAACTCTATAAAAATATCACATGATCTACCCCGTCAGATGAATGCTGTAAATAATTTATAAAAACGGTGCGGGAGTAATTAAAAAGTCATATGTACCCCAAAATGGTATCAATGGTACATCACCTCATCCCACATCACCCTTGCTGTGTTACGGAAAAGTTTATTCAAATGGGAAATTTGCAAAAAGAAATAACATTTTTTAATTTCACCTCCATATTGCTTTCATTTCTGTGGAACACCTAAAGGGTTAACAAGGTATCTTACATTAGTTTCTATAGTTTGAGGGGTGTAGTTTCTAAAATGGGATCATTTATGGGTGGTTCATGATATGTAAGACCCTCAAAGTGACTTCATAGTATTGGAAATGTTCTTAAACATTTGAAAAATAGCTTCTAAAATTCTAAGCCTTCTAACGTCCTAAAAAAATAAAATGACATTTACAAAATGATGCCAACATAAAGTAGACATATGGGGAATGTAAAGTAATAGCTATTTTATGAGGTATCACTATCCGTCCTAAAAGCAGAGAAATGTAATTTTAGAAAGTAGCAAATGTTTCAAATTTTTCTTTGAATTTGGGATTTTTTACCACTCATATTTACCACTAACATGAAGTACGATGTGTCATGAGAAAACAATCTCAGCATAGCTTGGATAAGAAAGGCTATTTTCACGCTTGCGTTGTTAAACGGATCTGTTTTGATTTTGCACATCAGGATGTATCTTTTCCGTTAGGATGCGGTTGTGTGAAATCAAAACGAAAAAAAAACGGATCCATCACTAAATACATTGAAAGTCAATGGGTGACGGATCAGGTTTTTTTAGGAGCAGTCACCATTGACTCACATTGTTTTCAGTGCTGGATCCCGGATCCGTTCTTATGACCAGACACAAAATTACAGCTTGCAGTGGAATGCTGCCAGAACGGAAGAACGTTTTTTGTCCGGTATTGATATCCTCTGACGGATTCCAATACCGACAAACAACAACGCAATTGTGAAACTAGCCAAAGTTATTGCCACATAAAGTAGATTCGCAAAATTTGAGTCCTTAAAGGAAATCTGTCACCAGGATAATTGCTATTGAAGTAAAGCCATGGCCTAATAGCACTTAGTACCTTATTTCCAGATGTGCCTTTGTTCCAGCAATAGATGTTTTTATCCTCTGAAATACCAGTTTATTTGGTATGCAAATGAGAGAGTAAGGGGCCCAGAGGGGCGTCACTCTTGCAGGAAGGAGCCCAGACACGCCCCCTGCCACAATGTGTCCATCCACCCCTCCTACATCACATTCAAGCCAAAACTCTTCCCCCTTTTCCCTGCTCGCAGCACTGGGCAACTTCCTGCAAGAGTGATGCCCCTCTGGGCACCTTACTGGCTCATTTGCATACCAAATAAACTGGATTTTCAGAGGCTAAAAACATCTATTACTGGAACAAAGGCACATCTGGAAATAAGGTACTAAGTGCTATTAGGCCATGGCTTTACTTCAATAGCGATTATACTGGTGACAGATTTCCTTTAAGCTTTATGTCTGAAGGGACTAAATAAGTATGCAACTCCATTCAAATCAAGCTACACCTATTTTGCGCTGTGAGCACTGTACTTACCCCTCCTCCTGCTTGTTCTTCTCAGGTCCCACGCTACTGTGTCCTGGCTGCCTGCAGTATCAGGATGTACAGAGTGCACTGTGACCTGACTCTGCAGGCAGTCAGGTGACTGTGCAGCATGGGCCCTGACAAGAGATGATAGCCAGAGAGACCGCCAGACCGGGAGAGGGGCGGCGGAGCAGGAGAGGTAAGTTTATTTATTTTACAGTCTGCTCTCAGGTCTGATATGGGAGATCTGAGGTCAAATGGGGGTCTGAGTTCTGATATGGTGGTCTGTAGCTCTAATGGGGGTCTAATTGAGGATCTGTAAGTCTAATGGGGGTCTGGAGGTCTAATGGGGGTCTGAAATGGGGCAGTGGAGGTCTAATGGGGGTCTGAGGTCTGATATGGGGGTCTGGAAGTCTAATGGGGGTCTGATATGGGGCTCTGGAGGTCTGGTCTGAGGTCTGATATGGGGTCTGGAAGTCTAATGGGGGTCTGATATGGGGGTCTGGTCTGAGGTCTGATATGGGGATCTGGAGGTCTAATGGGGGTCTTATATTAGGGTCTAAAGGTCTGGTCTGAGGTCTAATATTGGGGGTTGGAAGTCTAATGGGGGTCTGATACATGGGGGATTTGGTCTGAGATGGGGCGTTTCTGACATAGAGGTCTAATGGGGGTCTGATCTGAGGTCTGAAATTGGGTCTGACATAGAGGTCTAAGGAAGTTCTGGTCTGAGATGGGGGCGTCCTATCTGAGGTTTCATATGGGAGTTTGGTCTGAAAGGTACGGGGATATATTTTGTACTGGCGCATCTGTGTGGTACCAGTATTTTAAGGGGAACTGTTTCTGCAGTATAGTGATAGGGAACACAGCGGACACTGCATTAGAGGTAGCAGAAGGTGGGAGGATGATGGAAAAGTATAAAACTAAGATGTCTGTTTGTCAAACTCTGCAGAGATGAGACAAGGCTGAAAGAAATCTTTATGGTTGGTCTGAATGGAGAAGGTGAGGAAAGAGAATATCTACATCAGAGAGGACAATTAGAAAAATAGGCCAGCACTACTCACTATTATTATAGCGGAATCATTACAATTTCTGGATACGTTGGTTTATGTAAGGGATGGTAAATTGGAAACCGATCTCTTTATTAAGCCAACGGACAGGAATAGCATGTTATGCTATGATAGTGCTCATCCTAGAAAGTCAGTAGAATCTTTACCGTTTAGCCAGTTCTTACGAGCAAGAAGAATAGTGTCAGAAGAGAGTTTAGTAGATGATAGATTGAAAAAAATGGGACAAAGATTTAGGGATAGGAAATACCCCAAAAAATTGATAGATAGACACTTAGAAAAAGCCAGGAACAGTAACCGACAGCAACTATTAATCAACACAATAAAGAGGGAGGAGCCAAAAATAAATAGGATCCCATTTGTATCCACTTATAGTAAAATGAGCAATCGCATCTCAGGCATACTGAGACATAACTGGCACATACTGACGCAGTCCTTTCCTAAGGTCATTGAATTTCAATCCCCCCCACTGATGTCATATAAGAGGCCCAGAAATCTTAAGGATAGCTTGACATCAGCTGATGTTAAAATCAAGAAAAAGGAGATTGGTAGAAGGGGCTGTTACCCTTGCTTGGGTTGCTGCAATTGCGGCAGCCTAATCAAGGGTGACTCCTTCTGCCACCCTCAAACGGGGAAGAAATATGATATTAAAGGGCACTATACATGCAATACAGATTTTGCTATTTATAGCTTGCAATGCCCGTGTGGTCTTCTCTATATAGGAGAGACGACACAGCCCTGTAAAAACAGAATTAACCAACATCGGTACACGATACGTAAGCTATTAGCTAAAAAAGAAAAAGAAAGAGATCAGCAATATCAAGGAAGTGATGATGAAGCAGAATTACCAGTGCCTGAACACTTTTGGAAATATAGGCATAATGTCTCTCAATTGAGATTTAGGATTATTGATAATGTCCCGACTTTAAGGAGAGGTGGAGATAGGGAGAAGCTGTTAAAACGAAAAGAGTTAAGATGGATCCACGAGTCGGAGACATTGGAGCCGAAGGGCCTTAATTGGGAATTTAAGGTGGGTTCCCTTTTCTGACTCCTGATCGGGTTGTGTGTAAATGTGTTTCAAATACCAGGCTAAGAAGCCAGCTTTTAATACATATGTATATATGAATATATCTAAACTCCTGTGTGTGCCCATATCTCCATTTTTATGATGATAGTTTATCTAAAGAAATCCCTTTTTTTTCCTTTTTCCCTTTTGTCTTAGATTCTGTTTGGACATACATGCTGTGGGAGAACCGTCTTCTTATCTTCACGATGCCCTTTATGCGTGAAGGACCCATGACTGATAGGCTAAAAGGGGAACCAGTCATATAGACCCTCTAATTTCGATGTGGGGCTGTCAAGGTTTGCACCATATATGATATAATCTTTGAGTAAAATCTATAGTATATGGAGACTGCTACTAAAAGGGTCCACTTGTGTGATATTTCACATAGTTTGAGAACTCCTTTCTAATAAATAATTGAGTGAAATGGTACTGGAGGTAAATCTAGAAGGAATAGGTTTTCGCCATAAAAAATCTTTTAGGGAGAATGTGAGGGAATGTGGGCGGCTCCTCAATTGGGGGGGTAGCCCCACAGTCCCCCGCTGAAACTCCCATATAGAATGAATGATAGTATGAGACTGGATGGGCTGGCGTACTGAGGGTTAATCACCCCATGAACGCTTACCCTATACACCAGTCACTGAACGAATGGTGGCAAACCTATATGTACAGCCTCTGAAATACCATGATAGTCACTCTGAAGATAGGGCAAAATAATAGAAATAAATAAATGTATTGGTGGTCCAGATAGTGGCAGCCTCCATAAGATAAGTAAAGAATTAGAATGGCATAATTAATGTCGATTAGAGTGTGGTGGATACCAGACAGCCCGCACCGTGTAGATGGGAGTCTAATTAATAATCTTATATGACTGTGTTAAAAATATATAGTAACATGGATCTTTAGCATCTGATGGCATTTAGATTAGAGTTTGAATGGAACGGAGTATGATCTTGTGATAGCGCGTCATCGGAGCGACGAGATCACATGACCAGGAAGTGGGGCATGATCTGATGGAAATGCGCAGAAAAGGGCGGAAGAATTTTCGCGCAAGCGCAGATTATACACAGAGACACGGAAGCCTCGTGTTGTAATGTGAGAACATCGATATGCACCAGTAGCGAGGAGGATGGGACGGCGTCTCCTGCAGCATGGTAAAGCAAGGGAGCAAAGGATGAAAGTATGTTATTAGGGATCATGGAGTGGGCAATATGTAATATGTAAATGTCTGCAAGAAGTAATGAGGGGGTTAATGGGTAGGGCTCAGCAGTAACCAATGCGGAGCCAGGGGACTGTATTTAATGTTCACTGTGTCATTTGTGTAATGGGAGCTTGACAAAGACCATCAGGTTGAAACGTTGCTACACAGGGTGTAATAAAGAAATTGATTGGAATCCCTCTGGAGTGCCGTGGCTTATTCAACATTGTCTACATCAGAGAGGAGACGTCACTGTATGTAAAAGGTACATATGTGGCGCTGTATTACCCTGTATGTTGTGTAGCTCTGTATGTAATGTTTTCCAAGTATGTCTTTAAAGGGGTTGTCTGCTTTTCTTATTGTATGAGCGCTGCCTTCTCTGCTCCGTTTACCTGCTCATCACTGCAAATGCTGCGGAGAGCAGGCAAACAGAGCAGAGAAAGCAGCTCTCATCTGGAGGGAATGGGTAAGGCCTCTTTCACAAGGGCGTGTGCGCCCCGATCCGCTGCGGCTGCCCCACGGACTGTGCTCATGCATTGCGGCACGCATTTTGCGGGCTGCAGCATGACCACAGGGCGCACACGCCCGTGTGAAAGAGGCCTTAGGTTAAGAATTTGGCATGTGGGTGACGTTTCAATTTTTACCTCAGGGAGCAAAAAGGCTAGATGATGCCATATTTTCCCCATGGAAGTCAATAAAACCTACAATATACGGATATGTATTAGAGATTATTACCTATATCTGTAATAAGTGAGAAAGTACTTATTTGCTTAAAAGTAATGAACAATATAAAGCTTAATGAACACAGTAATGTCATGCCCCACTCTGACGATGTGTGGAGGTCAGCCAGGATAGCAGCACGAGTTTAGTGATTGCTTTGGAGCCGTGCTGGATCCGCCTTTCTCAGGTGCACTGGGTGGGGTCTTTAGTTTAAATAGCACACTGCCCAGTGCCCTGAGCGGATTATACTGTTCATTCTGGTCTGAGAAGCTTGGCTGTCAGTTCCTGCTCTCAGAGATAAGTGTCATTGCTAGTTCGGTTGTTTGTGTCTTCTTGTCCATCCAGGTTCTGTGCGAGCAGACTGCTCCTATCTCCCCACTTCATCATCTTAGGGAGTTCAGGGTTTTTGTTAGCCCAGGCTGGAGGACACTAGCACACCTACCTTCAAGGTCTGCTGTGGGCTGAGCAGTGCAGGGAAAGAGGTCAGGGATAAGCTAGGAGATGACCCTTCCCCTGTCTCTCGTCCAGAGCCTGGTTGGTGTGTTATCTTTGGTACAAAGTGTACGTCCGCCTTGACAAGTAATGACACTAACTGTACTGTTATGAGTGACTACTACATAATTTATGCACAACTAGGATTTGAGGAGGACCTATCAGCTCTCTCGGCATGTCTATTTATTGAACTTTTCCAAATTTTTTCATGTTACACCCACAAACTTAGATGTATTTTATTGAGATTTTAGGTGATAGACCAACACACAGTAGCAAATATGTGTGAAGTGAAAAGTAATTGATACATGGTTTTCAAAGTTTGTATTCAATAAAAATCTGAAAGGTGTGACGTGCATTTGTTTTCAAACCGCTTTACTCTGATACCATGTGACCAATTGCATTCAAAGTCACCTAATTAGTAAATAGAGTCCACCTGTGTGTAATTTACCCTCAGTATAACAGCTGTTCTTTTAAGCCCTCAGAGGTTTGCTAGAGAGCATCAGTCATCAAACAGCATCATGAAAACCAAGGCACAAGCCAAACAGGTCAGGGATAAAGTTGTGGAGAAGTGTAACAAAATGTTATGCTAAAAAACAATATTCCAAGTTATGTACGAGATGTACTGGTCAATCCATCATCCGAAAATGAAAGGAGTATTGCACAACGGCAAACCTACCAAGACATGGCAGTCCACATAAACTAACAGTCCAGGCAAGGATAGCACTAATTAGAGAAACAGGCAAGAGGCCCATGGTCAGGCTGGAGGAGCTACAGGATCCAAAGCTCAGGTGGGAAATTCTGTCCATGCGACAACTATTAGGCTAGTTTCACACTAGCGTTCGGCTGTCCGCTCGTGAGCTCCGTTTGAAGGGGCTCACGAGCGGACCCGAACGCTTCCGTCCAGCCCTGATGCAGTCTGAATGGATGCGTATCCGCTCAGACTGCATCAGTCTGGCGGCGTTCAGCCTCCGCTCAGCAGGCGGACACCTGAACGCTGCTTGCAGCGTTCGGGTGTCCGCCTGGCCGTGCGGATCCCTCCAGACTTACAATGTAAGTCAATGGGGACGGATCCGTTTGAAGATGCCACAATATGGCTCAATCTTCAAGCGGATCCGTCCCCCATTGACTTTCAATGTAAAAGTCTAGACGGATCCGCTCAGGCTAATTTCACACTTAGCTTTTTTTTGCCAATATAATGCAGACGGATCCGTTCTGAACGGAGCCTCCGTCTGCATTAATATGATCGGATCCGTTCAGAACGGATCCGATCGAACGCTAGTGTGAAAGTAGCCTTAGTGGTGTACTCCATTAATCAGGCCTTTATGGAAGAGTGGCAAGAAGAAAGACATTTTTGAAAGCAAGCCATAAGAAGTCCTGTTTGCAGTTTGTCACAAGCCATGTAGGGGACACAGCAAACATGTGGAAGAAAGTCCTCTGGTAAGATGAGACCAAAGTTGAACTTTTTGGCCTGGAGGTTTACCTTCCAGCAGGACATCAACTCTAAACATACAGCCAGAGCTATAATAGAATGGTTTCGATCAAAGCATATTCATGTGTTAGAATGGCCCAGTCAAAGTCCAGACCTAAATTCCATTGGGAATCTGTAGCAAGACTTGAAAACTGGTATTGTCACGGATGTTCCAATGGCAGGTACCAGGAGATCGGAGAGACTGGCAACTCGTGGGTTAAATTGACAAGTTCCCTGTGGATCTTATTGTGTCTGTGTTTTGGTGAATGCCACACCCCTTGCTTCAGGTGTTGTTTGTTGGTGATTTGTCTTTCCCATAAGTAGCCGCTTTTCACTCTTGGAGGTGCGTTTTATAGATTATCTTCCTGCCTTCTAACGGTTGTACTCTGTGGTGGTTCTGGAGTTGCCAGTTTTCTACTTTCAGATAATTCTTGTCTTTTCTTATTGTTTTGTGTTTGTTATATTCCCTGTTGTTTGTACCTGGGCCTGAGACAGAGACTTCCATTCGTCCATCTGGGGAGGAATGGATTGTCTCTGGTCCTAACCTCATTCCAGGGCCTTCAAGGTCTATTCATATTGAGAGGTAGTTAGGGCCCAGATTAGGGTTGTTTAGGAGGTGACCTGTTTCTTCCCTAGTTTCCAGGCCCAGTTACTGATCCCCTTCCCTCCTGTGTTCAGTGTGGAGTTTCCCCTGCCACACTGATCGTGACAGGTGCTCACAGTCGTTCTCCATCCTATCTGACTAAGGGTACTTTCACACTTGCGGCACAGGATTCCGGCAGGCAGTTCCGTCGCTGGAACTGCCTGCTGGATCCGGCAATTCGGACACAAACTGATGGCATTTGTCATACGGATCCAGATCCGTCTGACAAATGCATTGAAATACCGGATCTATCTCTCCGGTTCATCCAGAAAAACGGATCCGGTATAAAGAATTTTTGCATTTTTAAAGGTCTGCGCATGCGCAGACCGGAAAGCCAGATCTGTTTTGCTGGAACACTTAATGCCGGCACTAATACACTTCAATGTAAATTAATGCCGGCATTACGGCAAGTGTTCAGTATTTTTGGCCGGAGAGAAAACTGCAGTATGCTGCAGCATTTTCTCCGTCCAAAAATTTTAAGCACTGATGCATCCTGAATGGAATGGTCTGATCAATTTTTTCCTGTATTGAGCTCCTGTGATGGAACTCAATACCAGAAAACAAAAATGCTAGTGTGAAAGTACCCTAAGCTTGAGCTATTTTGGAAAGAAGAATGGATTTGTAGAGATATACCCCAAAAGACTTGTGGCTGTAATTGCAGCAAAAGGTGGTCCTACAAAGTATTGGCTTTTTTTTTTTTTTTTACTTTTAAAAACCATGTATCATTTTCTTTTTACTTCCTTCACACGTACTTGCTACAGTACTTTACATTGGTCTGTCACCTAAAATCCCAATAAAATACATTATTTTGATTGTAGAAATGTAGAAAAGTTCAAGGGGTATGAATACTTTTTTAAGGTACTTGAACTGAAAACAAAACGTGTGAGCTTCACATGCCCTATTCTCTGTTTTATTCTGCATTTATTGATCTGCTATGTATGTAAGTTACACACTCTTGACTTGCTAGTCTTCAACTCAAGTTTGGGGGTAAGACCTTCACATCCAACACCAGTGCCTGGCCTCACACATTCCCATAGAAACACTGAAACAACTTGTCGAAAACCTAGCCAGAAGAGTGGATGCTGCTATAGCCACAAAACTGGGCTCAACTCCATGTTAACGGACATGAAAATAATTATGCAAAAAAGCTTATAACCGTGATGGTCCTAAGTATCAAACATGCTTTTTGCGTTGTCTAGAAATATAAAGCTTATAAAGAAATACAGTATGCTGCTCAGCTAGTGGGTGTACTAAATAATGCAAAAATATGCTGTTCAGCTTGTGGGTGTTTGGGTCTATGCAAATCTGTGCGATTCTCTAGTGGGTGCACCAGCAAATTAAGTTGTAAGTGTATGAATGTATACCCTGTGGCTACTGAGTGCACTAGCTTCTGCAGATTGCTGCTGGGGGGAAGGGTAACTAGTATTTTGTACTAACTGTGGTAGCTTTAGCCCTATTGAGATTAATAAGGTGGTTTCATGTTACCTATTAGTGGTTATTTTGCTCATAAATATTTTCTCTAGATGTCCAACTGCGTTGTACAGATGAAATGAACAGAGAAAAATAATCACAGCGTGGGATGTGCTTGGACTATGAACAATCTCTACATTAACCCCTTTCCTGATGCAGTGATTTGACAATTTTTCATTATCGTTTTTTACTCCTTGCTTTCCCTGGGTGATAACTTTTTTACTTTTCCATCCGCATAGTCATATGATGGCATTGTGCAGTGTCCTGGAGCTCACTGCAGAGCTCTGCTAGCGTGAGTTTCAGTGTATTTCATGCATTATATCTTGAATTACTGTACATGTCCCATTAGTTGTGGAAGGTCCTTAGTGGTTAGGCAGGGCTGGCACCACCCTTTCCTCTCTAAGAGGAAATAGAAGTCAGTCCAGTGTGAGCTGCAGACTGGTAAGCAGCAAGAAGGCAGTGTGGGTGTGGAGCAGGGTCACAGGCGGACAGACTGGCCATAGATGCCATACATTTTGCAGTGAGTCGATGCCGAGGGGCCACTAAGCTCTGGTCAAGTACATAGCGATCTGATGCTCTCAGCAGTAGTTCATGCGAGGAGCATCTGCTGCTTATGCACCTGGCTGCCAAAAGAAATTGCACTTCTGCATTTAACTGTATTGCTGTTGTCAGGATGGTGAGAGTTGAATGCACGATGGCTCAGTGGTTAGCAAAGGAGCCTTGCAGTGCTGGAGTTTTAGGTGCAAATCTGACCAATGATTACATAAGCATGACGTTTGAATGTTCTCCCCACACAATAGGGAACTTAGATTGTGAGCCCCACTGCGGACAGCATGATGCTAGTGTCTGTAGAGCACTGCGGATAGGTCAGTGCATAAAGTAAATAATGAGGGGCAGTATCGTGGTGCACTGTGCATTTCGTTCTGCTGGAGCAGTGTTTTGTGCCACACTACAGTATTGGTGGCCCTGCCTACTTATCTCTAGCTGCCTTCTGGCAATATGGACTCTCCTACAACATGGGGCAACTTTTTTGCCAGTTCGCCTCTGTTAGATTACAAGAGTAAAAAGCGACAATTTATGTGCCATCCCTTGAGGGGGAAAAAAAAAAAAAAAAAAAGACTTCTGACTTCTATGACTACTTTGTCATAGAATGGTAACTGCACTTAAACTAAAGCCTCATTCACAAGTCAGTGATTCACAGGCACGTGCTGTACTTGTTCTCCACTCTATTTTGTCTGTGTTCACAGAACCCTCATGTCCATTATAGTCTATGGGTCCGTGTAAACCACGGATGCCATCCGTGTAGCATGGATCATTAGGAAGAGGTGCTTTGAGAATTATTTTTCAGCTGTTCAGTATCCCGGATGAAACATGGATGGTACACAGACAGCATAACGGACCCAACACCGATCCTCCACGGCTGCATCACTGACCACCCTCTCACGGATTTGAGCACGGACATGTGAATAAGGCTTAAAGGGGTTATTCAAGACTATTAAATGCCATGCCCCCCCCCCCCCCCCCCCCCCCATATGCCCAGGCCCCTCACAATGAATATACTTACCTGGCTCCCCACGCCACCAATGGCGGGCGGGGACGCTATGGAGGCTTTGTCCCAGTCACCGTCTGCCATTTTCTGCCCGGTTGTTGCAATTGTACTTTTCAAATGGCACCATTTAATGTTGCATACAATGTAGTGGGACGGTGGAATTGGGGGGGGGACACATAACTAATGGCCCCCATAACTAATGTTGAGCAAATGGTGTTCAGATTGGTCTATACAAACCTGATTTGCTTGAAAACTTTACAATCTCTCTTCCGTAGAGTGCTAAAAAGTATGGTCTCCACTGAGGCACTGAAAATAACGCAAGACTTGCTTCGTCTTGCGTCTATGATGTTTACAGTTCAGTTATGCACATAAATTACCGTTTTAAAACCGGAAGCTGAACTCTGCTTTATTAGGGTCCATTCACGCGTTCGTGCCAGTGTCCGTGTTTTGCAGATCCACCAATGTGCATTTCGCAATTTGCGGACCGCACATCGCCGGCACTATAATAGAAAATGCCTAATCTTGTCCGCAATTGCGGACAAGAATAGGACATGTTCTATTTTTGGGCGGAAACGGAAGCACGGATGTGGAAGTACGGATCCACAAATGCGAACAGCACATTCCGGCCCCATTGAAAATGAATGGGTCTGTACCAATTCCGCAAAACTGCGGAACGGATGTGGGCGTGTTAATGGATCCTTAATGAGCATAACGTCAGACGCAAGACGAAGCAAGTCTCACACTATTTGCAGCAAGATTGTCAAGGCCTCAGTGGGGCCCATACATTTTAGTGCACTGCAGAGGAGATATTGTAAACAAAGTTTTCAAACTAATCCAGATTTGCTCAAGCCAAACTTTTTATATTTACATCTGTGGCTCTTTTTAAAGGGATGATCTGTACTTTTTATTAAAGGGGTTGTCTCATTTTCACAAATGGAATTTAGAACATACAGAAAGTTAATACAAGTGCAGGCTTTTCTGGGGGCTGGGACCACAGGAGTGAGCATAGCCCAGCACCTTTTTCTATAGTGTGCAAGCACGGCCACTGCTGTTGGATTGCAGGGTGGTCATAACCCCCGGAAACGAGCAGTGTATAATGTGATAGAAAAATTTATCTAGCCAGCAAAGGAAGCAATATGGACAATCACAATGCATTAGTAAGTGCCTTGTATTAACTTTCTCTACATTATAGATGCCATTTGCTGAAGTGAGACAACCCTTTTAACACCATATTAGGGTGTGTATGACCATGATCACATATTACTTAATTTTCTTTTAGGAGGTGAAGCAACCGAAAAATGGAGGATCGATCATTTTTTTCCCCTTATTACACCATTTTATTGTAAAGGAGCCTAATTTATGACGCACGGACTGCCGTAAAGGAGTCTAATTTATGATGAGGTGTATGTTGGCTGTGCAGGACTACTAGAATTTAAAGAGGACCTTTCATTACAATAAAAAATCTAAACTTAGGGCTCTTCCACACTTGCGTTGTCCGGATCAGTCATGTACTCCATTTGCCGGAATTACACGCCGGATCCAGAAAAACGCGCAAAAACGCATAATTTTTTTTCTTTCCGGCTTTTTTTTTGTAAGATACTGATCCAGAAATCCTGAAGCCAACATCAACTTTTTTTTTTACGGATCAGTCGTGTGCTGATGAGCGGATCCGGTATGTAAATTATTTCTTATCAGAAAATTTCTAGTTTGTTTTACAACTAATAAAATATGCAAGGGACAAACACACACAATACTCACCTCCAGGAGCTTCTTTCACGCCCTGTCTTCTCCCACGCGGGCGGTCTAGTGGAAGTTTTCGCGCCAGCCAAGCCCTTCCGGATCAGTCGTTGCGTCATAACAACTAAAGATGTTAGGACAGATCCGGAATAATACATTTCAATGGGCTATTATTCCAGATCCGTCAATGCGGCAAGTGTTCAGGAATTTTGACTGGAGCATAAAGCGCAGCATGCTGCGGTATTTTCTCCGGCCAAAAACGTTCCAGTCCTGAACTGAAGACATCCTGAACGGATTTCTCTCCATTCAGAATGCATTAGGATAATCCTGATCAGGATTTTTCCGGCATAGAGCCCCGACGACGGAACTCTATGCCGGAAAAGAAAAGCGCAAGTGTGAAAGAGCCCTAAGTATTCTGACATGGAGTGGCGCCCAGGGATCTCCCTGCACTTACCATTATCCCTGGGCGCCGCTTCGTTCTCCCGGTATCTTCAGATTTTCGGCTCAACTGGGAGGAGCGTGCTCTTGTTCTCCTGGGCGTCTCCTTTTCCCAGGCTGTAGCGCTGGCCAATCGCAGCACTCAGCCTGAGAATTTTTTTTTTTTTTTGGAGAGCTAGATGCAGTACTTCGGAAAGTTCAGGACCCTAGCACCTAGAATTTTTTACATTTTTTTTTTATTGTTGGCACTGACAGGGTAAGGGTGATGCAGAGGGCATTATTATGGCCACTATGGGGGACTATTATAGATACTGGAAGCTATTCTATGAAGGGGCATTAGATCTATATTGAGGGCACTGTGGGGTATACAAAATCTATACTGAGGGCACTGCAATGGTTAGGATCATATAAAAAAAAAGATGGACAACAGCTGTTAAAAACCGATAAACGGCCAGGTAATGGATGCACACTGATGCAAAATGGCCACTGACGGACCCACAGACTTCAATGGGAGTGTCATCTGCAACACGGACCAAAGTAGTGCATGTATTTTTAGTTTTTTTTCAAACAAGGACTATATCTTCTTCATTAGCCCTTTAACTGTAGCCCTGCAAATGCTCATCTGCTTTCTCAGTTGTTTACAAGGTGCAAAATTCATTTAGGAGTATTTTAGAGACTTATTGGTATAGACACAAAGGTAAACCAACACTTTATAAAATATGATTTAAAAGGCATCTGTCAACAGATTTGTACTTGTGAAACTGGCTGACCCGTTACATGTGCAGCTGACAGGTGAAGGCGTCTGTGTTGGTCCCATGTTCATATGTGCCCAAATTACTGAGAAAAATTGTCGGATGTAATGTACTACTACACCTAGTCTGCACATTAGTAAAGATACTTATTTATTGATAATTGACTACACCATTCGCCAGCCATTGCCCTGCACCCAGACTAACACCTACATCACAGGCACCCCCCAACTACCACCTGGCACTTCAAATCCCGGCAGTGCACAGAGGAAGAAAGGGTGCAACCTTCTGTCACTGCACAGCCCTAGGGAGAGACTGCCGCTGTGACCTGCTAGAACCAAAACCACCTTCTGGACCATAACTACTACTGCCATCGTCTGCTCGCTCCTCCCGGGCTGCTGTAGATGTGCTGTGGATTATTCATCTGGATTTGCGGCAATCTGCGGATCTGCAGCAAAGTGGATAAAATTTTAGGAAATCTCAAAAAATAAAAATAATTTGGGAAATTACCATGCAACGTAGATTTTAAAGTGTAACTGACATTCTATTTTTATTTGTGTAATGTATAGGGGCAGTGATACTGACCATTTTTGTAATATAAAAGTATGATTTCCGTAACTATAGTATATTACAAAAATAGCTCTAAAGTGGCCCATTTTGAGCCTTAGCAACGCTCCTCTGTCTTCTGTTTACATAACAGACAGTATTAGCAAATCTCCAGTTATGTAAACAGAAGACAGAGGAGCGTTGCTAAGGCTCAAAATGGGCCACTTTAGAGCTATTTTTTTTTTTTATAGAAACGTATGATTTCAGTAATAAAAGTATATTACAAAAATAGTCAGCATCACTTCCCCTATACATTGCACGAATAAAAATAGAATGGCAGTTACATGTTAAAGGGAGTCTGTCACCTCCATATGGCCATATACAGTGCTTACATGGCTCTGCAGCACACCTATACAGGATTGTAACGGTACCTTTGTTCTTTTCTTTAGACTTGCACCAGCAGGAAAAACGAAGTTTAATTCATATGCAAATGAGCACTCGCAAGTGCCCAGGGGCGGCGTTCAGTGTGTAGGTGCCCAGGCCGCTCTGCCTTCCTTTCACTTTACCCCTCCCCAGCCTCTGCCTTTGCCCGCCCTCCAAGTCTCTTGCCTCATCGATAGGGCAAATGCAGTGACTGGGGAGGAGTAAAGTGAAAAGAAGGCAGAGCAGCCTGGGCACTTACACACTGAACGCCGCCCCTGGGCACTTGCGAGTGCTCATTTGCATATGAATTAAACTTCGTTTTTCCTGCTGGTGCAAGTCTAAAGAAAAGAACAAAAGGTACCATTACAATCCTGTATAGGTGTGCTGCAGAGCCATGTAAGCACTGTATATGGCCATACGGAGGTGACAGACTCTCTTTAGGTCCACAGCATGTCAGTTCTTTATGCAGATTTTTACCATAGATTTCACCACTTTTAAGGCTCCATTCACACATCCGCAACGTGTTTTGCAGATACACAGAGCCGCGGATCCGCAAAACACGGCAAGCGGCAATGTGCGTTTCCGCATTTTGCAGACCGCACATTGCCGGCACTAATAGAATATGACTGTTCTTGTCCGCAACTGCGAACAAGAATAGGACACGTTCTATTTTTTTGCGGAACGGAAGTGCGGATCCGCAATTCTGTGTACAGGCAGCACATCATGCTGTCCCATAGGAATGAATGGATCCGCAATTCCGTTCCGCAAAATGCTGAACAAAATTGCGGACGTGTGAATGGAGCCTAATAAAGCTGGGTGAAATCCGTGGGGAATCTACATGTAATAATTTCAGATTTTGCTGTGAATTTTTACCAGGATGTGTGGACGTACTCTAATGGTGACAACTTAGATTATTCTTCTTTAATAAAAGCAAAGGAGGCAAAATAAAACACAGCTTTATTTAAACACAGATAAAAATAACTTAACATGAATATGACAAGCCAAAACTGCTTTGGAGGAAAAACATAAACCCAGTGGCTTAAAAACAGTGCACAACAATCCAAATTAGCAGCAAAGAACTGATCCCCAAAAGAACTGTGAACACATCTACCGGTCTTCACCTCTGTAACTGTGCTGTATTGCATAACCCTGCCATGCAGAAACATTGAATGCTGAATGGGTCAAGCATTAAAGCAACGGTAACCTTTCATTGAATTGAACCTTGTTTATCACAGCTATGATTTGCTACAAATGTCTTCCATTTAAAAGTTAAGAGCATGTGGAATACAGTATTAAAAGGGATTGTCTCAATAAGACAAGACTAACCCCCTATTCATAGGGGATCCACCACAGGAGTCAGATTGCTGTGGACCCTGCCATTAACAAGAAAGGGGGCCTGTGCTCCCCTTCTGAATGGAGCAGCAGATACGCACGAGTGTCTACCGCTCCATTCAGCTGTATAAAACAGCTGGAGATAGGCAAGTACAAGTGCTCGGCAGACATACATGGGCGCAGCTGCTCCATTCATGTCCGACGCTCCAGTTGAGCAGGAAGCATGGGCCCCCCAGTGGTTGGACCCCAGGGCCCAGCAATAAGACCGTTGTCACCTATTCTGTGGATACAGGATAAGTCACCTTAGTGAAACAACCCCTTTAGAGACGTGATATCAGGTCTTACCATTTAGAAATCACAGCAACTGAGGTATTTTATTTCATTTTTAAACCAGTGACAATCACATTCGTGTTGTTTTTTTTATTATTAGCAGTTGTTGACATATATGCAACCATTATACAGAAAGAAACGGAAGCAACACTGATCACTAGTTATATCTTGGAAACCACATACCTTTAACGCTGGGTTCACACCTGAGCGTTTTACAGCGCGTTCCTACGCGCTGTAAAACGCACAACAGGCAAGAACCAATGATTCCCTATGGGAATGGTTCACACCTGGGCGTTTTACAGCGCGTACGATCGCGCTGTAAAACGCCCGACGCTCAAACAAGTACAGGAGCTTTTTTTGGCGCGTTTGACGCGCGTTTGGGCCATAGACTCTTTGGACAACACTGCTGTCAATCACCCAAACGCGCGTTTACTATTACAAAAAACGCGCATAAAAACGCGCGACAAAATTGCGCATAAAAACGCGCGTTTGCGAAACGCCTAGGTGTGAACCCAGCGTCATTGTCTAGACTGTATTAAGAATTAGCAGGGCTCTAGAATCTCCCTGGAACTGTCCTTTAAGTCAAAACCATTATTACAGAACAGCATCTCTGAAACAGTCAAAGCGCACTTCACTAAAATAATTCAGTGATCCATATATGACAGCAGACTTGGTGAGGAGGCTTAGCATTGATCACACAGTAACTGCTGCTAAAAATATGCCACCAATTTACAAGAAAACATTATCCAAACTGAACAAAACAAGTATTGCAAAAACGCTCCAAAACCTTCAAACCCTGTTCCTCAGAAAGAACATAACCTATTATATATCTACATTTTACCCTAGGGTTGGCGTCCTTCAGCAAGGTCTTCTGTGACAGAACCAAAAGGATTGTCTGGGCTGCTCTCCATCGTGATATAGACAAGGGCAATAAAGGCTACTATAATGAAGAGAACAATCTGAAGACGTACAGATACCAAGCGTTGTGGTTTTCCCTCCGTTACGATCTCTTTAGACTGCTCCTGCATCCTGGCTCTAGTTGCAATATCATCATATCGAAACTGAATGGGACGGCCAGCAGCCCCTTTTATAGGCTTCCTTCGTGTAGCACTGCAGATAAATGGGATTGCAGAAGAATGTTACTTCACAAATAAAGCACAACCATTTACAACAAAAATAAAATTCTTAGGGTGCTTTAACACTTGCGGCAGAGGATTCCAGCAGGCAGTTCCCTCGCCGGAACTGCCTGCCGGATCCGGCAATCCAGACACAAACTGATGGCATTTGTCAGAAGGATCCATCTGACAAATGCATTGAAATACCAGATCCGTCTCTCTGCTGTCATCCGGAAAAACAGATCCGGTATTTTTTTTTTTTTCCATAGACTTAAAGATATGTGCATGCGCGGACCGGAAGAACGGATCCATCAATGCGGCACCAATACATCTCAATGGAAATTAATGCCGGATGTAATCAGGATTTTTGGCTGGAGAGAAAAATACAGCATGCTGTGGTATTTTCTCTGGCCAAAAAACATAAGAGGGACTGAACATATGCCTCCTGAATGGATTGCTCTCAATTCAGAATGCATTAGGACAAAACTGATCAGTTTGTTTCCGGTATTGAGCCCCTGTGACGGAACTTTATGCCGGAAAAGAAAAACGCTAGTGTGAATGTACACTTAAAGGGAACCTGTCACCGGGATTTTGTGTAAAGAGTTGAGGACATTGGCTGCTAGATGGCTGCTGGCACATCCGCAATACCCAGTGCCCATAGCTCTGTGTGCTTTTATTGTGTAAAAAAACGATTTTATACATATGCAAATTAACCTGAGATGAGTCCTGTATGTGAGATGAGTCAGGGACAGGACTCATCTCAGGTTAATTTGCATATGTATCAAATCAGTTTTATTACACAATAAAAGCACACAGAGCTATGGGGACTGGGTATTGCTGATGTGCTAGCGGCCATTTAGCAACCCATGTCCTCAACTCTATACACAAAATCCCAGTGACAGGTTCCCTTTAAAGAGGTTGTCCAAGTAGCTATATTATAGATTTAACACACCAGGATGCTGAACAATAAATATAACTTGCCGTATCTTCTGTAGCCCCTCATATCCACACATGCTCTTCCAGTCCTCATATGCTTGAGTTGCAGCTATGACATATTGTTTTGGTTGCTGCAGCAGCGACTTCCAATATGCAGCTGCAGCCAATCTCTGGCATCAGCAGGAGACCACTGAGGCCAGTAATTGGCTGCAGTAGAATACAGGACGTCACTGCTGCAGCCAAAACAACAAGTTGTGGCTGCAGCCTGGTGGAGAGGACAGAGCAGCACCACTGGATAGAATGGGGCTTGGGAAAGTAACTTAAACTTTTTGATTGTTTTAACAGCATCCCAGCACGTAACATCAATAACAACTCGAACAACCCTTTTAATATTGCTACTAGCAACAAAGGAAACAAAGAATGAATAAAGAAATATACTGATCACTATGTCAACAGTCTAATCATATGCCATCTGCACTTGGTCAACATGTGTAGCTTGCTTCATTTCCCTTTTTTTGTATTTTACTTTACAGTTCTTTTCTGTTAGACTACATTGGGCCAAGATGGAGGCCTTTATTAAAAAAAATGTTTCTTATCTTGATGTCTTAGCTTTTGGATATTCATAAACACAGACTGCATCTTGCTTCCAGATCTAAGGTAGCTATCCTGCAAGTCAATGTTCAACCTTTTAAACAGGCCTTGAGACATGACTTGGATAATTAAGTCATCACTTCAGCTGTTTCAGGGCGATTGTTCCTCATTGCAGAGCAGAGCGTACTGGCTTAACTTGGTGAGAGGCCTAGGATAGGGTTTGGGGGACAATTATAAGCCAGACAATGCTCCTCTGGAATTCTAGGAAGAGGGTATGTATGTGTTTAAAAAGGTAGAACACAGACATAGTAAGGTTACCTTAAATCTGGTAGCATTAGAGGCAGAGCTTACCAAGAGCTTATTTGCATCCCTTCCCTCCCAGAATTCCAGAGGAGTATTGCCTGGCCTATAAGATGCCTCATGACGATTAGGCTATATATAGTATACCCCAAATCCTGCATCTGGCTTGTGATATACAGTACAGTATTCTAACAAAAATGCCACATATGGTTAAGGTCCTTTTTCATATTTGTATGCATGTTTCCATCATATATGCAAAATGCAGTCTTTGATCCATTGCACTTCAGACACAAGTGGCGACCGATGGACAGCAATGACCTATAATGGTCCATCAGGTTCTGCCAAAGTGTCTGTTGTTTTAATGGGAAGATAGTGCTCCATGCATGAATCTGTAATTGTCTGTTCTAAAGGAGACTGCACTGCAGCCATAGCCTTAAATACATTATGCAAGGGTCAACATAGCATATCATAAGTAATATTCTACTTGCTTCCTAGTTCATTGAGGAAAACCCTGTGTACATGGCTAGATTATAGAGTTTTGTTGAACCTTTTTGTCCCTTCAATTCAACTAGGTGGTCTTCCCCATTATTGCTTCTACTGATGGGACAGGTCAACACATTTTTGTCCACTACAGTTGGTCCATACATTTTTTGCATGACTTCATAGTAAAAAGCTTCAATTAGGATAAAGATAGACTTGCTCACCAGTATCAGAGAGGCTTGAAGTTTTTTTTTTTTGAGATTTATATACTGATGATCTGTCCCTATGGATAGGTCATTAGTATCTGATCGGTGGGGGTCTGACACCCATAACCCCTCACCAATCAGCTATTTGAGAAGACAGCAGCACACCTGTGAGCGCCACGGCATTCTCTCAGCTTTTTCTAGGCCGAGTGACAACACATTCATGTGTCACGTGGCCTAGGAGCAGCTCAGCCCCATCCAATTCAATACCAAGCCCAGGCACTGTACAATGTACGGTGCTGTGCATCGTAAGCGGCAAGAAGGCAGCGCCGCTCACAGGAGTTGATCCGTGGTGGTCCTGTGTGTCAGACACTCACCAATCAGATACTGATGACCTATCCAGGGGATAGATCATCAGTATAAAAATCCTGGAAAACACTTTTAAAGAGAACCTGTCACCACAAAATGCAACGCAATCTGAAAGCATCATGTTATAAAGCAGGATAAGCTGAGCAGATTGATATATAGTTTAGTGGGAAAAAGTTCAGTAAAACATGTAATTTATAGATTTATATATTTTGCAGCCCCAACGGTACAGGGAGGAGGGGTTATCAGTGATTGATAGAATTGTGTGTACAAGTCACAATTTTTCACAGAGCTGCACATAAATGTATAAAATTATAAGTTTTACTGAATCTTTACCCACAAAAATATATAATCAATCTGCTCAGCTTCTCCTGCTTTATAACATGATGCATTCAGATTGCATTGTATTTCATGGTGAAAGGTTCTCTATAAAGAGGATTTGTCACCAGATTTTACAATACAAACCACATACATCATTAAATTTCCTACACCCGATGAGGCTGGTGTACTTACTATGAAAATCCATTTCAGAATAGCTGCATAATGCTTCTGAAAGTTTTCCCGTCAAATAGTAAAATTAACGTTTTTGGAAATCCATTTAGAGACTGCCAGGGCTTATCAGCCCACTGTATTGATAGGCTAGGCGGCCAGATAATTGGTTTAGCTCTACTGATTAGCGGCCGCTTGTACCGGGCATCGAGATCGTTCAGCAGCAGGGGAGGATGTATACTGAAAGGAGCTTCTCTGTTAGGCTAGGTGGGTGGAGATTGAGTTTAGCTTGTGAGTACACCGGACCCACGAGTCCTCTCTCTAGCTAGACTCACAAAATGCTAATTTTAATGTGCCAGACAAAATGTTACTAGTTAGAACTGAAAAAGACAAGTTAAAGAGGACCTTTCATCTGTTTAACCCTAGTCTAATTAGGGTCTTATCTTATAGGGCAGCCCCCACTGATGTCATCGCATCATTTTTAATTATTTTTTCAAAGTTCGTCCGCTATTGTCCCCGTTGATTTCGACGCCTTATATTCTAATTAGCCGACTTGGTTATACTAGGTGGAGACTGGAGCGGTTTTCTTCTCCCTGGCTGTGAGAGCATCCAATCAGAGCGCACGGCTCATAGCCAGGGAAAATAAGGTGCCAAAATCAACGGGGGAAAACAGCGGATGAAAGTTGGGGGAAAAAATAAAAATAAATAAAAAATGTGACGACATCAGTGGGGGCCGCCCTATATGGTAAGACCCTAATTAGACTAGGGCTAAACAGATGAAAGGTCCTCTTTAAATGCCCAAGGCAAATAAGGATACCAGTGTAATACATCTTATTAGAAAACAAGTAAATAACCAGGCTGAATCTATCCCACTTAAAGGGGTTGTTTGGTTTCAAGAGGAAATCTGACAACTCACTGGTTTAATCTGGCATCACATACCGCTGCTCTGGTTCTCCCAACACGGCTGTCTTCCTGGCTGCAGTGGTGACGTCACGTCAACAAGTGACTGCTGCAGCCAGTCACTGACTTCCTTAGTGCACTGCTGAGGCCAGTGATTGAAAATGTCAAATACAGACAATGTGCCATCACTGTTGCAGGATGTCAGGTAAGTTATCACCTATTCTTTATTACAGATCAGTCTCCTGTGTTTAGTCTTGAAACCCGGACAACTTCTTTAAGAGACAAAACTGTCTTGAAAACCACAGAAGCAAATTCATTTTGGCTGAGCCACAGAGTAGTAAAAAACAATCAATATGGAAGACAAAGCAAACAACACAAGTAACATTGCTCTAAATGACCATTATTTGTAACAGTGTTCTTTTCCTGTCCTCTACTACACAGTTAAGGGCAAAGACAACTTATCTTCATTATATACTAGCTATTTGTCTCTCCGGTAAGGAGCTGTGAAATGCCAAACGGTTATCTGAACTACCTCATTCCTAGGGTAGACTGGGACATCAGATCAGAGAAGTCATCAGAAGAGGTGTCATCCGGCTGTTGATACAAAAAGCAATAAATGATTAATGGCTGAATAGTAGGACGATCCAATTTTAGAAGCTACAAACCCACAAAGGCAAAGCAGTGAATAACAGCTGCCAATTACTTTTTTGCATAATAGGTGGACACAAGATGGTGTTTTGAAGAAATATTAAAATGCATAAAATTTGTCAACATGGCAGAAACCACCCATGTGAAAAGATATACCGTAAATCACAGTATCACTGAGAATGAGCTCCAGACCTGATACTCTATTTCAGCTATATTTTTCCAAAGGTAAACTACTGACAATAATTAGAAATCCCAGAGAAAAACTGATTAGAGCAGATTATTATTTTTTTTTTTTTTAACAGTCAACAACATTTTGCAATCTGTCCATTCTCAGTGAGGAGAGAAGTGCAGTATTAAAGTGCCCAAAGCCATTGCAATAAGAGAGATGGTTGCCTGGAGTCTGCTCTGCTTGGAAAACACGCAGGCCTTGGGTGTGTTAGCCGCAGATCTGTAGGTCATGGTGTTCTTGTCTGCAGTAACTTTGTCCTGACAAATACAAACCTCTTATTATTTTTTTTTACTTTTTATAAATAAAAACAAAAATACAGCATCTGATGCTTTGCAAAGCTAATGTGCTTTTAAACCGGTGGTGCCTTTTATTGTAGAATATACAGAGTTCGGCTTTTGAGAGCAGACATGCAGGATAAAAATTGTGAAAGTTGGAAAAATAATATATTATAAATATATTTATATTACACACACACACACAGAGAGCCCTTGTAGCACTCAGTGGATATTTTACCGGACCTTGCAGCAACCGACTTTGAATACCTAATAAACAAGTTGCATCCAATACGATCTAACTGGAGTTTTCGTACTAAATGTTAAAAGGGTGGGAACCCTACTCCGGTAAAATATCCACTGAGTACTACAAGGGCGCGCGCGCGCGTGCGTGTGTGTGTATTTTCAATACATACATATATATACATACATATACACACATACATATACACACACATACAGCCTTGCAAAGGTATTCACCCCCCCTTGACTTTTTTCGTGTTTTGTTACATTACAGCCTTAAGTTCAATGTTTTGTTAATCTGAATTTTACGTGATGGATCAGAACACAATAGTCCAAGTTGGTGAAGTGAAAGGAGAAAAATATATAAATAAAACTATTGTTTAGAAATAGAAAACAGAAAATTGGCATGTGCGTATGTATTCACCCCCTTTGTTAGGAAGCCCATAAAAAGCTCTGGTGCAACCAATTACCTTCAGAAATCACATAATTTGGCCTCACGCACACAACCATTGTTGTGTTCCGTAAAATGGGGTTCCGTTATCCATTTAAGTTTTTGTTTCCGTGTGTCTTCCTTTATTTTTTTGAGGACCACCAGACATAAAGGAAGGTAAAAAAAAGTCTAAGACAGATTTGCCATGCAAATGATAGGAAAAAAAAAAAAGGAGGCGGACGTGGATGACAATCTTGTGTGCCTCCGCGTCTTTTAGCAGTCCCATTGACTTGAATGGGTCCACAAACCATTTTCCGCGGACAAGAATAGGACAGGTTATATTTTTTTTTTTTTTTTTTACGGACTGGAACCACAGATCTCGGACAGCAAATGGTGTACTATCCGCATTTTCAACGGCTCCGTAGAAATGAATGGGTCCGCATCTGAAACGCTAAATTCGGCGGAACGGACGCGGAGACAAACAACGGTCGTGTGCATGAGGCCTTAGTGAAATTATGTCCACCTGTGTGCAATCTAAGTGTCACATGATCTGTCATTACATATACACACCTTTTTTGAAAGGCCCCTTCGGCTGCAACACCTAAGCAAGAGGCATCACTAACCAAACACTGCCATGAAGACCAAGGAACTCTCCAAACAAGTAAGGGACAATGTTGTTGAGAAGTATAAGTCAGGGTTAGGTTATAAAATAAATATCCAATCTTTAATGATCCCCAGGAGCACCATCAAATCTATCATGACCAAATGGAAAGAACAGGACATAACAGAAAACCTGCCAAGAGATGGCCGCCCACCAAAACTCATGGACTGGGCAAGGAGGGCATTAATCAGAGAAGCAGCACAGAGACCTAACGTAACCCTGGGTGAGCTGCAGAGTTCCACAGCAGACACTGAAGTATTTTTACATAAGACGACAATAAGCCTTATGCTCCATAGAGTGGCCAGAAGAAAGCCATTACTTTCAGCTAAAAACAAAAAGGCACGTTGTGAGTTTGCGAAAAGGCATGTGAGAGACTCCCAAAATGTATGGAGGAAGGTGCTCTGGTCTGACGAGACTAAAATTAAACTTTTCGGCCAAAGAAAATGCCATGTCTGGTGCAAACCCAACACATGACATCACCAAAAGAACACCATCCCCATAGTGAAACATGGCGGTGGCAACATCATGCTGTGGGGGGGGGGGGGGGGGGGGGGACAGGGAAACTGGTCAGAGCTGAGGAAAGATTGATTCTTGAGCAAAACCTGTACCACTCTGTGTGTGATTTGAGGCTAGGATGGAGGTTCACCTTCCAGCAGGACAATGACCCCAAACACACTGCTAAAGCAACACTTGAGTGGTTTAAGTTTAAACATGTAAATGTGTTGGAATGGCCTAGTCAAAGGTCAAATCTCAATCCAATAGAAAATCTGTGGTCAGACTTAAAGATTGCTGTTCACAAGCGCAAACCATCCAACTTGAAGGAGCTGGAGCAGTTTTGCAAGGAGGAATGGGCAAAAATCCTAGTGGTTAGATGTGGCAAGCTCATAGAGACTTATCCAAAGCGACTTGGAGCTGTGATTGCCGCAAAAGGTGGCTCTGCAAAGTATTGTGAGGCACCAAAATACGGAAAAAAAGTTGAGAGGGGGTGAATACTTTTGCAGGGAACATACATATATATATGAAATGAAATGAAATGCACTTTAAAAAGGAGTTGACCCATCTCGCTAGGATATGCCACCATCTATCTCTACGAGTGTTCCAAAAAGAGCCGAGCGAGCGTACTTTGCTATTTTCAGATTTCTCATAGTGGTGAATTGAGAGCAGTGCCCTCTTCTTTGCTTTGGGGGCCCCATTCTAGAGATAGATGTGGGTCAGAGAGGTTGTGCAGTAACAACAAAGCATTGACTTTAACCCTTTCACTACCAGCGCTGTACATGTACAGCGCTGGTAGCGCTGTGCAAGCATGACGCCTGCTCGCGCGTGCAGCGGGCGTCATGGCCAGCAAGTCTCTGCCGTTTCAAACAGCAGAGACCTGCGGCTAATTACCGCAACCGGTAATAATGCTGATCGCGGTAATTAAATGCTTTAGATGCCGTGATCAAGTGAGATAATGGCACCTGAATGCGCCATTCAGAAATTCAGAGCATTAATGCTGCAATTCTTATTTTGGCCACCAGATGGCAGGCCAACATAAGAAATGAGCATAATAGATTATATTCGCTTATAGATCAAAATGAAAAATTCCTTATCAAAATGATAGATAGATAGATATATATATATATATATATATATATATATATATATATATATATATATATATATATATATATATATATATATATCTATCTATCTTCATTCCCAGGAAATCCACAGCACTTCCTTCAGTAAAAACGCAAGTGTCTATTCACCAGATATACGTTTCGGTTCGCACACTAGAACCTTTTGCAAGCACACTGGAACACATTATATAATATATATATATATATATATATATATATATATATATATATATATATATATATATAAATTTATTGTGTGTGTGTGTATATATGTTCCAATGTGCTTATAAAAATGTTTAAATCGCCCTTTTCATTTTTATTTTTATATATTATATATGTATATATATTAAAAAAAATATATAAAAATGTTTAAATCACCCCCTTTCCGTGTAATAAAAAAAAAAAAACCTAAACAACAATAACCATAAACATCCTTTGTATCACTGCAACAGAAACGGCCATAATATTAAAATAAAAAAAATCCAATACAGCGAATGGCGTAATGGAAAAAAAAAGGTCAAAATGGGCGATTTGCAATTCTTTTTTATTACGTCTCTCAAAAAAATGAAATATAAAAAGTGATCCATGCACACTCCAAAATGGTATCAATAAAAACTATGAATTGTCCCGCAAAAAATGAGCCCCTACACAGCTCAGTAGACATAAGTATAAAAAAGTTTTTGGGGTCAGAATATGGTGATGAATTAATTGTTATATTTTTTACACAAAAAACCTATACATATGGGGTATCGTTGTAATCGTACTGACCCAGAGAATGAAGGGCATGGGTCAGTTTTGCCGTAAACAAAACACCATGGGAACAAAACGCGGAAAACTGTGGTGGGATTGCGTTAATTTATTTTCCCAATTGCACCCCATTTGGAATTTATTTGCCGCTTCCCACTACATTTTATGCCATAATTAATGGTGGCTTTAGAAAGTACAACTTGTCCCGCAAAAAATAAACCCTCATACAGCTATGTGACTGGAAATATAAAAAAAAGTTATGGCTCACGGACAATAGGGAAGAAAAATGAAAACGAAAAAAAAAACTCTGCTATCCTAAGGGTTAAGGAATAAAAGAATGTATAATAGCACAATTTATAGAAAGGCCTTATTTTACTCTATGAAGTTACCTGTTAATGGAGAATAGTGGTGCTGCTTGTATTAAAGAAACACAACCTTTTTCCTAACCCCAGACAACCCCCTTTTAAGAGGACCTGTCACCATGTAAAACATTTTGATCTGCACATATCTGTGAATAGACCCCTCTCAACCGAGTCATTTGATGCAATTTTACTTTCTGCCCCCCCCCCCCATTTCTGAATTATGGGGCAGGTACTTCTGGTGCCCAATAGGTAAATATGGCTATGTATAGTTGAGGGATTGGCAACCATCACAAATTTCTTAAGAGGGAATGACCGTCACGGCTCAGACCGTGCGACTGGACAGCATCAGGGCAGTAAAGATCACTCCGACTTGGGAAATGAGTGATCGTGACCACCCCATAGACTATACACATCCACATTTTTATATTGGGCACTGGAACTACTGGCACAGATAAAGATGGGGGTTGTTCGAAAGCGAGAAACTGGCACCAGATTACCCAGTAGAGCGCCGCGAATACATGGAGGTATGCATGTTATAAAGTCTGGCAGGCTGTAGACACATTAGTACCTGAAAACTGGATGTCAAAGTCTTGCTTTCCTGTCCATTTCTGTAACTTGCTGTCTGGCTCAAAGACGACCTTCTCTCCATCTGCTCAGATACAGTTTTATTTCTGTCACTTGTTTGCAAAATTAAAACACGCTAACCAGCTATAAACAAAGTGAACTTCTTGACTATACACAGATCTAGCAGCTTACCCTGTATTGGCTCTAATGGTCATGTCGCCATAGGATTTTATGGCCTATGCTTAATGGGGTTCCCCGCTTTTTACTATTGATGACTTATCCTCAGGAGGGGTCATCAATCAGTTCAGCGCTGGTCCGACTCCTGGCACCCTCGTCGATCAGCTTTTCTGAAGAGAAGGCAGTGCTCTGCATAGTTTACCTGTTCGCCACAGCAATTGCAGTGGTGAGCAGTGTAATTACACGTATGGCCTCCCCATTCACTTAGAAACATAGAATGTGTCGGCAGATAAGAACCATTTGGCCCATCTAGTCTGCCATTATACTAAATACTATGGATAGCCCCTGGCCCCATCTTATATGAAGGATAGCCTTATGCCTGTCCCATGCATGCTTAAACTCCTTCACTGTATTTGCAGCTACCACTTCTGCAGGAAGGCTATTCCATGCATCCACTACTCTCTCAGTAAAGTAATACTTCCTGATATTACTTTTAAACCTTTGCCCCTCTAATTTAAAACTATGTCCTCTTGTAGCAGTTTTTCTTCTTTTAAATATTCTCTCCTCTCTTACCTTGTTGATTCCCTTTATGTATTAAAAGTTTCTATCATATCCCCTTGTCTCGTCTTTCTTCCAAGCTATACATGTTAAGGTCCTTTAATCTTTCCTGGTAAGTTTTGTCCTGCAATCCATGTACTAGTTTAGTAGCTCTTCTCTGAACTCTCTCCAAAGTATCAATATCCTTCTGGAGATATGGTCTCTATTACTGCGCACAATACTCCACATGAGGTCTCACTAGTGCTCTGTAGAGCGGCATGAGCACCTCCCTCTTTCTACTGGTAATGCCTCTCCCTATACACCCAAGCATTCTGCTAGCATTTCCTGCTGCTCTATGACACTGTCTGCCTACCTTTAAGTCTTCTGAAATAATGACCCCTAAATCCCTTTCCTCAGATACTGAGGTTAGGACTGTATCACTGATTTTATATTCTGCTCTTGGGTTTTTACGCCCCAGGTGCATTATTTTGCACTTATCCACATTACATTTTAGTTGCCAGATTTTTGACCATTCCTCTAGTTTTCCTAAATCCTTTTCCATTTGGTGTATCCCTCCAGGAACATCAACCCTGTTACAAATCTTTGTGTCATCAGCAAAAAGACACCTTACCATTGAGGCCTTCTGCAATTTCGCTGATAAAGATATTAAACAATATGGGTCCCAGAACAGATCCCTGAGTTACCCCATTGGTAACAAGACCTTGGTCTGAATATACTCCATTGACTACAACCCTCTGTTGCCTGTCCCTCAGCCACTGCCTAATCCATTCAACAATATGGGAGACCACGCACAAAGTCTGCAATTTATTGATAAGCCTTCTGTGTGGGCTGTATTCACTTGAACAGACAGACGTCCCATAGAAGTGAATAGAGACGCCATACTTGTAATAACACCTGCTCACCACTGCAGCAAGCAGGTAAACAAAGCAGAGAAGTCAGCGCTCGTACTACAATAGGACATGTTCTATCTTTTTTGCAGGGCCATGGAACAGGGCACACAATGTGCTGTTAGCATATTTTGCAACCCCATTGAAATTAATGCATCTGCATCGATTGCGCAAAATTGCAGAACGGATGCGGACATAAATATACGGTTGTGTGAATGGGCCCTTAGGGTCCATTCATACGTCCATAAGTGTTCGGCAGATCCGCAAATTGCAGATCCGCAAAACACAGACACTGGCAATGTGCATTCCGCAATTTGCGGACCGCACATCGCCGGCACTAAAATAGAAAATGCCTAATCCTGGCAACTGCGGACAAGAATAGGACATGTTCTATTTTTTTTGCGGAAACGGAAGCACGGATGCGGAAGTGCAGATCCGCAAATGCAGATGCGGACAGCACATTCCGGCCCCATTGAAAATTAATGGGTCTGCACCCGTTCCAAAAAATTGCGGAACGGATGCGGACGTGTGAATGTACCCTTATACTGAATCTTTTCCCACCGAGCTATATACGGAATCTGCTCTCCTTCTGCCTGCAGCTCAAACACCATGTTTAACATCACTACATTGAATACAAAAATTCCAGTAATTATGCAATATTACATTGCATTTGCAGTGTGTGTTGGTAACCACCATTAGTCAGAACAGCCTATGGTACATGTTCTCTAGGTTCCTTACTTTAATGTTGCTGTTTGTACTTGCCATAAGAGTAAGAAAAAAAAAAAAAAAAAAAAAAAAACGCTATTAAAGTCCTGGTTGCCATAGTAGTAGTGGGGAGCGGTATACTTACAGTCCGTGCGGCTCCCGGAGCGCTCTAGAATGACATCAGAGCGCCCCATGCGCATGGATGACGTGCCATGTGATCACGTCATCCATGCGTGTGGGGCGCCCTGACGTCACTCTACTGTCCGTGCGGCTCCCGGGGCGCTCCAGAGTGACGTCAGGGCGCCCCACGCGCATGGATGACGTGATCACATGGCACGTCATCCATGCGCGTGGGGCGCCCTGACGTCACTCTGGAGCGCCCCGGGAGCCGCACGGACGGTAAGTACGGATTAATGCCTTTCAATGGGCATTAATTCCAGATCCGGCCTTGCGGCAAGTCTTCAGGATCTTTGGCCGGAGCAAAAAGCGCAGCATGCTGCAGTATTTTCTCTGGCCAAAAAACGTTCCGGTCCTCAACTGAAGACATCCTGATGCATCCTGAACGGATTTCTCTCCATTCAGAATGCATTAGGATAATCCTGATCAGGATTCTTCCGGCATAGAGCCCCGACGACGGAACTCTATGCCGGAAGAAAAGAACGCAAGTGTGAAAGAGCCCTTAAACACACCACCAAAATAAAAAATGCATTGTGTGTTAGGCTTCATTGTTCCATACTGACCAACAGCAACCAAAAATGCACAAATCAGACCTGAACGTTGCGAGTGAATCCAGTGTTTAAAGGATCAATTGTGAATTTATTAGGTACCTGCTACAATAATTACAGGACGGCAGGTAAAGAAAAGCTGCCAAATTTGGCATTGTACACACACCAGCTCCTGTTCTTAGCTATATTGTGACAGATTTATAATAGAGATGTAATCGGTCTTATGGCAATGGTAACAAAAACAACCAACAAAATAATACAAATCCTATAGTCTACCCTTTGTTACATACAGCCAATATTGGACACCTCTTTCATTACTACTGTTGTCTAAATCGAGGATGCCCAACCTGCGGCCCTTCAGCTGTTGCAAAACTACAACTCCTAGCATGCCTGGACAGCCTACAGCTACTAGGGCATGCTGGGAGTTGTAGTTTTGCAACTGGAGGGCCGCAGGTTGAGTATCCCTGGCCTAGATCAATAACAGTTTTAATGCTCAATCACTTTATATGCTCTCTTGCACATTATCTAGACAGCCATGCTATCATTTCTTTTAGGGTGCATTCACACACACCGTATAAATGGATCCGCATCTGTTCTGCAAAATTTGCAGAACGGGTGCGGACCAATTCATTTCAATGGGGCCGCAAAAGATGCGGACAGCACACTGTGCTGTCCGCATCCATTGTTTCGTTCCGTGGCCCCGCAAAAAAGATAGAGCATATCCCATTGTTGGTCGCAACCGCGGACAAGCTTAGGCATTCTCTATATAGCACTGGCCATGTGCGGACCGCAAAACACTTACGGTCGTGTGAATGCACCCTTATCAGCATGAGCATGTGCTATTAGATACACCACTATCACATGAACCCCCAGAATTGCTTCTCTCTGCTCCGATTATCATTCACTTCTGTCCGAGGTAGATATCTGGCTTTCAATAGACATTATTTCAGAAAGTAAAGCATTGTGGGGGCAGTGAATGATTTCAGAGAGGCTTCCGATTTAGTGTCCGATGTGGACCAGATGTGTCTGCCAACTGCAGACTAAAAACTAGGAATAGATTGTCTGTCATCCAGCTCTAAAGAACTATACTTTCCTGTTTTAACATTTTTGTAACGCTGAAATCATCTCCTAGTGTTGCAAGGTTCTGATTAAATTCGGCTGCAAGGCATGCAGGGATCTGAAAGAGCAAAACACAAAAGTTTTCATTCCGTCTGACTTATCACTGAAATTAAAAGGAGTATCCAGCAGTCATGCCAACCAACACCTTACTGTAAAGCAAGATAGCAGAAACATTCAGGGCTTTTTTGGCTTAAACGCAAAACAAAAAACACAGAAATTCGTTATTTTTCTTCTGGTAGAAATGCCTGGAAAAAAACAAACAAAAAACAAAACAAAAAACACCACACCCAGTGCATGCTGCAATTAAAAAAAAAAAAAAACACACACTAGGAAATTGTGATTACAGAAAACCTATTTTTGGTAGTGCGTTTTGTAATTATTACTACGCTGAACAGACTGGACAAGTCCTTGGTGCAAACAGAGAAGAGAAGTTCCAGCATCCAGGGTTGTATATGTTGCCGTTATCTTTATTGGTCTTTGGTTAAAATACAGCTATACAGACATAGACTCCCTACACCGCCTGGTTAACAGGTTTCGAACTTGGCAGTTCTTACTCATAACCTGATGTGTTGTCCGACTACTGGGGTGAAATAGTCACCATCACCCACATTTAAATGTTGAATACTAAAATACACCAAAGCATGCATGCAGCAGAATACGTCAAATTATCACAGAGAGAGGAATACCGTATTTTTCGCCCTATAAGACGCACCTAAGTTTTATAGAAGAACAATAATAAGAAAAAAAATTTCACTACACCTCAGGTCAGACTAGCAATCAGACCCCCAAAGTTAATCAGACCTCAGCTTACAGCCCCAATCAGACCCCCAATGTCAATCAGACTTCAGATCAGACCCCCAATGTCTCAGATCAACCCCCCAACCTTCAGCCATCTACCAGCCCCCATATGTCAGCCAGCAGCCCCCATATATTCAGCCACTGGGGGAAAAACAAGTGCGTCTTATGGGGCCGAAAAATACGGTATACACCTGCTGACACATAAGGAACAGCGCCTCCCCTGGTCAAGGATACCTGATCCAAAAACTGCATGGTGTGAACAGACACCCTAAACCATTATACAAAAATTGTTAAAAAGTCTTAAAATTAATAATAATAAAGTTACAGGTTAAGGGTGGCTAGTCCAAGTGGTCAAAATAGCTTTGCTTCGTGATCCTTCACTTATACATTTTGTGGATCCAAAAAAAATTAAAAAAATTAAGGAAATACTGCACCTGCCTCAACTCCTGTCACTATTCTTACATATATTGACCTAATGTTGATATAAATACATGAGTTCCTCCTATTGTGCTTATTAATAAAATGATTAGCCGCATTAGAAAGACTCGCAGCATGGGGGTTGATAATATAATTCAAATGCTCAAGGGCCTTTTTGAAAATGAAGTCTCATTGGTTGCTATAGGTGAGTATCCATTTCTCGATTACACTAGTTTCAATTCATGAACCCGATTGTATGTATTTTTAAGAATGAATCATTTGTTTCCAGGCTAATATACCAGAAAGAAACTTCACCCAGTGACAAAGTGCTGAGTTAGGGTTTGGAATTACATGTGTATATGAGCCTGCAGAAGGACGCGCCACTGTGCGACTCGGTAAAGATGATCGCCGAGAAGCTGCAACATTATTGTCTGTAAAAACCTAAAAGGGGATTTATACAAAAGGATTACCAATTACTGAAACATATGCAAACCATGATGTATTTAGCAAAATAAAGCTTAACTGATCTTACATCTCACCATCAAAAATCAGCTTTAAAGAAGACCTTCCACCACTCCTGACATGCCTGTTTTGATAGCTTCATGCATTCCCCATGTAATAATAAAATTCTAGAGCATCTACTCTTATGTCTCTATGTTGTGCCATTCCTTTATTATTTCTACTAGAAGTTATGAGTGAATTGCTAGCAGTCTGTAGTAAGGGTACAGAGGGGAGGTAACCAGTTTGGGGGGGGGGGGGTGTACCTGCACAGACTCTCTCTATACGATCAGTGCTGCCATTGTCAGACTGTGCAGGTGAACACCCCCAACTGGTTACCTCCCCTCTGGACCCTTACTGCAGACTGCTAGTAATTCATTCATAACTTCGAGTAGAAATAATAAAGGAATAGTACAACATAGAGCCATAAGAATAGATGCTCCAGAATTGTTATTACATGGGAAATGCATGAAGCTATTAAAACCGACATGTCAGGTGCAGTGGCAGGTCCTCTTTAAGCAAGCACTCGTAAATCATGTTTTAGTCAGAATTATTTCATAGTGGTCATAATGCAAGGCAGCATCTGGGAAAACACATTTCTCAACACTTCCCAGAAGGTGTCTATGACAGAATTAAGCATCCATAAAAAAAAAAATCGGGGGGGGAGGGAGGGGAGGGTTTTTCTAATTGTTATGAAAAGACGAGTTGAATATATTTATATTTATATATAATTAGTTGGGTCACTAAGAATTGAGAGATTGTAAAAACTTTTTATTGCAAATGTTTTGTAGTTTTCCCAATAAATTTTTTTTGAAAGCAAAAAAAAAAAAAAAAAAAAAGCATCCATAAAAAGGCTGTGGGAAAGCCTAAAAAGAAGTTACCCAAGAAAGTGGCTCCAAATCAGTACAAACATTTGTATTGTATTTATTTCTATTGTACAACTAAGGCTGTGTTCACATCAAGTTTTTGTCATATACACATTAATCGGATGCCTCAGACAGACACCATGCAGTGGCATCTGTCACCATAAAGTTCCATTACAACATCTACTTTTTTTTGCTGGATCCTGTAGGATGGAAAACATAGCGTACAACACTCTTGCATCCTTCTTCCTCCAATCTATCTATCTATATAGAGGACTTACATTTTTTTGGCTGCAGCTGTCAAATCCAGATGATTTTTCCCCATTCAGCTCACATCTCATGTCCATCGGATTCTTCACCTGAAAACCTTCACAAATGATGAGATCAATAAAGGAGATCATAAATCACAAGAAACAATAAAAAAATTTAAGTGCATTTTCTCCTTACAAGGAATGAGTCAACTAGTTTGACAATGCTATGTAGTGCTGCTTGACATCACAATCAAAAACATACCTTTGTTAGTATTAACTTTGCAAATAAGTTTGATTGGTATTCTAGTGAGGCCTCCAAGCGCCCAGCAGAGTGGGAAAAGTGGTTCAAGGAGCCCAATTCCACCTCTACCAACAGCCCATACCTGCCCCGTCACTCGATCCCAGTACCTCTCCTTGCATCATGCATTCCGCCCCTCGTCACGATCAGCATTGAACTCCTCCCATCTGGTCATCATGTCCCTCTGCAAAATCTCAAGATCTCGTGCAAACACAGAACAGGAAATGGTCTGCATTTGTGCAGTGAATTACCTGCAGCGAGCATCAGCCTCACTTGACTTACCGCACATGCGCCAAGACCTGTGACGTCAATGACCAAGAGATTGTGATGCTGCGGACTGGATGGCGCAAAGAGAGGTATTGCGAGCGAGTGAAGAGGTGGGCTTAAAGGGTTCGTCTCACTTCAGCAAATAGCATTGATTATGTAGAGAAAGTTAAAGGGTTTCTGTCATCAGAAAAATGGGTATTAACCTGGGTGACATTAGCGATGTGCTAATGTCAGCTGAACATAACTATATTAGTCCCATGTCACTATGTGCTGCTGTTATTTAGAAAAAACTAACTTTTATAATATGCAAATGAGCCTCTAGGAGCAAGCGGTGCCCTGTCAATCAAGTGTAGAAGGGCGTGGAAAGAGGTAAGCGAACCGAGTCTCTAGGAGCAGGTGCAACACCCCCCTACTCCTAGAGGCTAATTTGCATATTATAAAAGTTAGTGACATGGGACTAATATAGTTATGTTCAGCTGACATTAGCACATCGCTAATGTCACCCAGGTTAATACCCTTTTATCTGATGACAGAAACCCTTGAATACAAGGCACTCACTAATGTATTGTTATTATCCATATTCCCTTCTTTCCTGGCTGGATTCATTTTTCCATCACATTATACACTGCTAGTTTGCATGATTACGACCACCCTGGAATCCATCAGTTGTGGCCGTGCCTGCACAATATAGGGGGGGGGGGAAATCGCTAACCTATGTGCAGTCCCACGATCCCAGCAACCAGAGAGGACAGTACTTTTTCCTATAGTGTGAAAGCACGCTCACCACTGATGGATTGCAGGGTGGTCGTAACCATGGAAACGAGCACTGTATAGTATGATGGAAAAATTAATCCAGCCAGAAAAGGAAGCAATATGGATAATAACAATACATTAACAGGTGACTTGAATTAACTTTCTCTACATAATAAAAGCTATTTGCTGAAGTGAGACAACCCCATTAAGCTCTTGCTAGAGGAGGTCTTGGGCTCCTGGAAATCATTATTTATGCCCCGCTGGTCACCTTGAGACCTCAAAGGAGAACTGGCAATGGTTGCTTCGAATAGGAGCTCTGGCATGTGCTTCCTATCTCTTCTGTCTGGATTTGAACTCCTCTTCCTGGCAGGACGTAGGACCACCCTACTCCTACCAAAGAAGGGAGGAACAGAGTGGTTAGCAGAAGATTCCCTCATATCCTAGAGATACACCATCACTTTCTGTGATGGGAATATTCTTTTATCCTCTTAATGACCGCCGATGTGCCTTCTTATGTAAAAGCAAATGCGTGCACAATACAACAGTACTCTGCTGACATAGAATATATGGACCAATTCTATATTAAATAAATATATATATATATATATATATATATATATATATATATATATATTTTTTTTTTGTGAAGGTGATATCAAGCATGTAACTTGGCCTGTTAAGATGTTTTTGATTTCAGTAAATGTGACCTCTTAATGCTACAAATTCAACTAATTGCCATTTTCAGTTATTTAAAACCTGTATATAAAATGTTTGGAGAATCTGTTGTGCATAATAATTTGAAACATTTTGAGTTTTTAATTTGAGAAAAAAAAATTATACTTTTATCATTGGGAGGTTTGTTCAATAAAATTAGATTTAGGCCTCTTTCACACTGGCATCATGTTTTTGGCCCAGATAAGATGCGGGTGCGTTGCGGGAAAATGCGCGATTTTTCCGCGCGAGTGCAAAACATTGTAATGCGTTTTGCACCTGCGTGAGAAAAATCGGCATGTTTGGTACCCAACCCCAAACTTCTTAAAGGGAGTCTGTCACCACATTTCAGCATATTAGACCGATCAAATAGGGTTAGATGATCCACCCAGAACTTAAAAACGGTACCTTTGTTGTAGAAAACTGACTTTTTTTAGTCGAAAATGAATTTCTAAGATTATGTTATGAGCCCTCTCAAGTGCCCAGGGTGGTCTCTCAATCCTCGGAACCCCAGACAGCACCTCCTAAACGGCTCATAACCCAGCCCTCCGTGCGCCTCTGCCCGCCCGTTTACTCCCCTCCCCTGTCCTTTTCCACTGTGGCTGTGCGGTCCAAATCGTAGCGGGCGCATGCGCAATGCGATGCCCGCTCCTGGCAGGGCATCACAATACCTACTGCGCATGCGCCCGCTACGATTTGGACCGCACAGCCGCAGTGGAAAAGGACAGGGGAGGGGAGTAAACGGGCGGGCAGAGGCGCACGGAGGGCACATTAATCGACACCACCATGTTCACAGGGCAGCCAGGGTTCCAATGAAGGGCTCCAGGTCTGCCCGAAGCACAGCCTCAGCATCAGTTTCTACTGACAGCATAGTACACCATATTACATAAGTACTACAATGTACTATGTATGTGAGCAATCAAAGGATTGCATGTAAAAGTCCCCTTGTGGGACTAATAAAATCAAGAATTAAAGTTTATTGCTAAAAAAAAAAAAAAAAAAATCTCCTTTTTTAATTCCCTTTACATATATTTGGTATTGCTGCATCTGTAATGACCAGAATTATACTATTATGTATATTATCCTGCACAGTGAACACCATATAAAAATTAAAAAAAATTACAAAAACTACAAGTAGTCCTGCAAAAATCAAGCCTCACAGCTCTGTGGAGAGAAAAAAGAAAAAAAATGTATGGGTCTTGGGATGCAGCGATCCCAATATTTCAATATATATATTTTTTCATAAAGAGTAAAATTTTTATTGTACAATAGAAATAATATTTAAATTACATAGGCAGCAGAGACTATGGCACAAGGGGAGTGGAGCTGATGGCACTGGAGAAACGGACCAGATGGCACGGGGGAAAGCTGATGGCACTGGGGGAACTAATGCACTTGGGCTAATCGCACAGGGGGGGAACAAAGGGTGTTGAGGACTGATGGCAGGGGGGGTCTGATGCATTTTTATAAAGGAAAACAGTCTAATAATTCATTTTTTCTTATTAGATTACTCGATTAATCGTAAAAATAATCGATAGAATACTCTATTACTAAAATAATAGTTTACTGCAGCCCTAGACAGGGATCAGCAAAAACGCTTCTGTCACTGATAATACAACCGCCTGTATCAGTTATGAACGGATAAGTTTGTATTATCCTTAACATAGCAATGAGGGCTCAATGGGAAGCTGATCAGTTTTCTATTGTGTCTGAGAAATCGGATCTGGCACCGTTGACTTGCATCGTGGATCATGCCAGATCCGTTTTGTTCCGCATCGCATGACTGAAAGAAAACCTCAGCATGCTGTGTTTTCTCTCTGGTATGAGAAAGCAACCAAACTGAACGGAATGCATTTTGGAGCATTCCGTTCTGTTCAGTTATGTTTTGCCCCCATTGACAATGATCCTCTGCCGGATCTCAATACCGGAAAAGTGAAAAGCAAGTGTGAAAGCAGCCTGAGCAATTTGTATTCTAAATTTAATGGGAGTCTGTCAGTACGTTTGATCACGCTAAACTGCTGATCGCGTAAGTACACACCATCTTCATTGTCTGAATACTGGTCCGCACGTCCACCTCCATTCTCTTTCACCTGGTTTTCTTCAAGTAGTTTCTGCAACTTCTTTTCATAAATGGTCCTGGTGGTGGCTACTCGAAATTAGGGGAAAAAAAAATAAATTAAAAAATATTAAAAAAATTAAAGAGATTATATCAAGAGTTTAACCTATCCCCTATCCACAAGATAGGTGATAAATATCTGATCAGTGGGGGTCTGACTACTGGGACCCCCGCTGATCACAAGAACAGGGGTCCTTTGTCCTCATATAATCACGTTGATGATCTAGCATGTGCACTGCTATTCCCAGTCATCTCCAAGGGACTGCTGCAGACAGTCAAGCACTGCACTCTGCTCCAAATATACAAGAAGGGGGTCACAGGACAGCTGCTCTCATGGTCACAGCTGCTGGTGGATCCCCACCAATTGACGCTTTTCCTCCATCCTATTGCTAGGGCAGGGATGGTGAACCTACGGCTCTCCAGCTGTTGCAAAACTACAACTCCCAGCATGCCCAGACTGCCTACAGCAGGCCTTGGTGGGAGTTGTAGTTTTACAACAGCTGAAGAGCTGCAAGGTTGGGCACGCCTGGGCTAGGGGGCTACGTTTAAGTATTAGCATAACCCCTTTAATGATGTTTTAGTCCTTTATATCACCCAATACCCAAGGTTTCAAGCATTGAACACCTGGAAATTGTGTTTCTGCACAATCTTCATAAAAGGTTGAAGGCAAATATTCTATATATAATATAATAAATGGCAGCACCAACCTTAGAATATTAGAAATAGGGTGCAAGCTCCAGTGGGAAAAGCGTCCCAGGATAATATCAATAAAAAACAGAGCAGCACTCCAGTATGGTGAAAAAAAGAAAGCCGTTTATTCACCCAGTGGTGACGTGACGTTTCGGCTCCAACATGCTTCAGAAAGGCTTCATGTTGGACCCGAAACGTGTATTCACCCAGTGGTGACGCAACAGCTTTCTTTTTTTCACCATACTGCTCTGTTTATTTATATATATATATTATATATATATTATATATATATATATATATATATATATATATATATATATATATATATATATATATATATATATATATATATATATATTTTATATAAATGCGTCTAGATGATAGGAACACCAAAAAGGAAACCTACAGCATTATGCAGTCACGGTAATAAATTCATTACTTTTCTTCTCTAGACAATCTCGCCTAACAGGAACAGATTTTAAATGTTAGGTCTTTATTTATAAACCTGCACTGCATTGCAATTATTGCAGAATACCGCATCAAGGCATGCGGCTTCTTTTATGTATATCTGTACACATACAACAAATATGAATTAAAGCTATATATGTTTTTTTTTACTCTGTTCTACAAAATTACCATGAGCTACAGTTCATCTCTAACCAATGCTATTACACCTATGTGACTAGAAAGCCTCAATCAATATAATGGATCCATGCTCAGTTATCGTCTATGATCTACAGGGCAGGATTTTCCCTCATGCCGAGTAGTGATTACGTATAGCCTGACTTCCTGTGCTCTGCTCTGACACTCCCCAACTCATGGCAGTTCAGCAAAATATGATATGCATACGTAAGATGGGTCCCGGGTTGACCCCATGTTTCTTCAGCTGTTCCTTTAGCTCACTGTCACTCAAGCTTTTTAAGTCCATCTGGTCACTGCTCTTTTCCTCGTGGTCCCAAACAGGCAGAAGCTGAGAAAGGAAACAGGAACGGTGTTAGCAGGGAATGGGTTGGAGCCTGCAATACATGCTAAGTAGCGCAATAAAGATTAATGCTCCTGTACGCTTTTGATTCAATGACGGGAGGGGCTGAATCGTAACCCTTTTGTTGCTACACTGTCTAATAAAAGCAGGCAACACCTAGGAAACATCAAATTTCACTTGAAACAACTTGTCTTGCACATTGGCATGGAAAGACGTACTGCCCCTATGCTACGGTAATTTTCTTATGATAGTTTTACATAACCGGTATGTTACGTAAGGCTACTAGTTCATTACTGGGGCATTTAGCAATTATTTTCTGCCACTATTGTGGTGTAAAAAAGCTATAAATTGTGGTACATACCATATTTGCAACTTTTCACTTCTCTCACTACTTTTCAAAAGTGGTGCAGAAAGTGGGCATAGGATGGCCCAACAGATTTACTATAATTTACTGGTGTAAATGGTATTACAAATGTATTCCAGCTCAAAGCTGGTGTACGTTTGTATTTCCGGTGCACAGACTGTCAGTATATCTGTCCCAAATGTCACTGGACACCATTAAAGGCTATGTACACAATCGGGGGCAATTTTTTTAATGATTGCATTTTAGTCATTTGGGGCTAAAAATCATTGTTTCATTTGGTCTTTCTTAAAAATATTAAGCCGTTCTGTCACAAAGGGTTTTCAAGCTGTGTGAATGCTACTTTCACTCTGTGCCGCTCACCTAATAACCCTCATCTCTAAGTACTAAGAGGTTATAATCACTTATTCAAGCCACATTCTTATCAGTAAGATAAGGCTCCATTCAGACGTCAGTATGAATGGTCCGGGTCAGTTCCGCAATTATGCGGAACGGGTGCAGACCCATTTATTTTCAAAAGGGACAGAAAAGATGCGTGCTGTCCGCGGCTCCGCAAAAAAATAGAACATGTCCTATTCTTGTCTGCAATAGTGGACAAGAATAGGCATTTTCTATTATATGTGTGCACATGGCCGGATCCACAAAACACTTATGGACGTGTGAATGGACCCTAGGATTGAGCTTTGATGAGTCCTTTTATAAAGTTTATAAAGTCTGAGAGCAGAGATAAGGAGCCTATCAGTAACCTGTCTGACTAAGCAGAGAGAAAATTGAGATTCTGCTAGTAGAGCATCTCTGCTTTGTACAGAGAAAAGGACACCATATATTTTTTTATAAAAACCAATTGGAAAAAAAAAAATATATAAGATTTTTACCTCAAAATGTAAATGCTCCAAAAAACAAACAAAAACAAACAACAACATTGCACCTTAACATGTACAAAGCCATTAAAAGGGCACTATAAAAGGGCACTATAAAAATTCATTCAGAAATCAAAACTGCTGCTAATTGTCACGGCTGAGGATGGGGGAAACCCTCAGCCGTGCGATGTTACACGTATGTGGAAGCTGCTTGGCCAGGACAACAGAATTAGGGAGCAGGTCACCTCCTACAGCGTCCCTAACTCTGACCCTGACTCCTAGCTGTATGAGCCAACCTAGATGGTAGGAGGGCTCATACTCAGGGACCTCGGGTCCCTACTAGCCCTCAGCAGATCCCTGAGCTAGAAGCTGGGTAAGACACGGAGGAACAGGAGTCTAAACTGGCCAAACTGCAAGGAAGGGGAAACAAACAGCCTATGGATATGGCAGGTGAGTGGAACCACTTCCACACCTACCTGCCAGACACACTGACTGGATCCCATGCTCAAATGCTGATGTCCACACCAAACATAAAAAGGACACAGCACACACAAACACAGGAAACCAGATCCATAACTGCAATAAGGATAGACACCACACAAACATAAAATATAACATAGTATTTATGACCACAAGGGTGGCCCTCACTGGAAGATGGTATAAGAGACCAGGAGGACGACTCCAGCATATAACAAGGCTGGAGTACCACTCAGCTTCAGGTCTCAAGAGAGGATAAATAACCCAAGTAACACACCCACACAGACACACACTGGGAAGGGAATTAACCCTTCCAAGACCAGACAGGGTAGTGAAGCCACTTAAAGGGGAAGTGCGCACACACACAAAACCCCGTGGACACAACATAAAAAGTGCACACATACAAGTACAGGTTGCCTGGTGCAACCGCATTCACTTGACAGCAAGCCGTAAACTGTGAACCCTATAACGCTCTCCCTCCGGAGAACTCGCATGCATCCCATCAGCAGATGGAGACACATGCTGCACCCTCTTTCGAAGGTTACCACGCAAGGAGCCATTGTGGTCATACTGTCACAACTGAGAGTGGGGAAAACCCTCAGCTGTGCGATGTTAAACGTAGAGGAAACTGCTCGGCCAGGACAACAGCATGTGAGCACAGGTTGTCTTACCCAGCTCCTAGCTCAGGGATCTGCTGAGGGCTAGTAGGGACCCGAGGTTCCCGAGTATGAGCCCTCCTACCATCAGGGTTGGCTCATACAGCTAGGAGTCAGGGTCAGATTTAGGGGTGCAATAGGAGGTGATCTGCTCCCTATTCTGTTGTCCTGGCCGAGCAGCTTCCTATACGTTTAACATCGAACAGCTGAGGGTTTTCCCCACTCTCAGTTGTGACACTAATCTTATCCAGTCTTAAAACTATGTTCCCATCTTGGACATTATAGTGTATCCGCAGGACCTGTAAGTAGGGGTTCCACCCGTCTTGATAGCAGGTGTACCCCAAAACCAGTCTTGGGGCTGCTGTGAATGGAGAAGCAAGACACGCATTGCCACATTTCCGTTTACAGTAGCCATGAGATGGTAGTTGAGGGAGCACCTTGGGACATTTATGGAGTATATGTGGGTATGCCATCAATGTCCCAGATGGGAATAACCAGTTAAAGGGCTTCTGTCACCCCACTAAAGTCATTTTTTTGGGGGGGGGCTAGTTAAATTCCTTATACTGCGATATATGAAAATATAATGCTCTTACTTACTTTCCTTCAGCAGTTTCTTCTAAAAACAAACTTTTATAATATGTAAATTAGGTCTCTACCAGCAAGTAGGGCGTCTACTTGCCGGTAGCCGCTGCAAAAAAACGCCCCCTCGTCCTGTTGATTGACAGGGCCAGCCGCGATCTCCTCCTCCGGCCAGCCCTGTCAGCATTTCAAAAATCACGCGCCAGGCGCTCTGAGATGAGGAGGCTCGTCGCCTCAGAACTCCCTCAGTGCGCCTGCGCCGATGACATCACCGAAAGAGAAGACGTCATCGGCGCAGGCGCACCGAGGGAGTCCCTCCCTCCCCACTGTGCGCGGCTGCCGCTGAACACCAATGAGGACAGAGTAGGAGGAGGAGGGGAGGGACTGTGGCCACTGCACTACCAATGAATCTGCCGGCCATATCCCGCAGGGTCCCCCCCCCCCCCCCCCCCCCATCATTGGTGGCAGTTTGCAGTTCCGATCGGAGCCCCAGCAGTGTAATGCTGGGGCTCCGTTCGGTTACCATGGCAGCCAGGACGCTACTGAAGTCCTGGCTGTCATGGTATGTTAGTGAGCAGAGAGCAGCGCATTATACTCACGTGTGCTGTGGCCGCCGGTCGCTCCTTCTTCTGTCTGTGCGGCGGATTGCTAATGCTTACAGCATTAGCAATGCGCCGCACAGACCTATGAGAAGGAGCGACCGGCGGCCACAGCGCACGTGAGTATAATGCGCTGCTCTCTGCTCACTAACATACCATGGCAGCCAGGGCTTCAGTAGCGTGACTCCTGGCTGCCATGGTAACCGATCGGAGCCCCAGCATTACACTGCTGGGGCTCCGATCGGAACTGCAAACTGCCACCGATGATGGGGGGGGGGGGGGGGGCAGATCAGAGGCTGGGGGGAGGGGGGGGGGGAGGCAGATCAGAGGCTGGGGGAGGGGGGGAGGCAGATCAGAGGCTGGGGCAGGAGGCAGATCAGAGGCTGGGGGCAGGGAGGCAGATCAGAGGCTGGGGGCAGGGAGGCAGATCAGAGGCTGGGGGCAGGGAGGCAGATCAGAGGCTGGGGGCAGGGAGGCAGATCAGAGGCTGGGGGCAGGGAGGCAGATCAGAGGCTGGGGGCAGGGAGGCAGATCAGAGGCTGGGGGCAGGGAGGCAGATCAGAGGCTGGGGGCAGGGAGGCAGATCAGAGGCTGGGGGCAGGGAGGCAGATCAGAGGCTGGGGGCAGGGAGGCAGATCAGAGGCTGGGGGCAGGGAGGCAGATCAGAGGCTGGGGGCAGGGAGGCAGATCAGAGGCTGGGGGCAGGGAGATGGAGAGAGAGTGGTTAATGGAGGCTGCAGGCACCACCTTGGTATGTATAAAGTTATTGGTTTAGAGAGGGGTTAATGAAGGCACCTCCAAGGTGCTTTCATTAACCTCTTCAAACCAATAACTTTATACATGCCTAATGCCAAGGTGCTTCCATTAACCCCTCCAAACCCAATGGGCATGTATAAAGTTATTGGTTTGGAGGGGTTAATGGAAGCACCTTGGAGGTGCCTTCATTAACCCCTCTCTAAACCAATAACTTTATACATACCTAATTACGTACGTTATTTTAAGTAGCTTTTTCTTATTAGATTACTCGATGAATCGAGAAATATAATCGATAGAATACTCGATTACAAAAATATTCGTTTACTGCAGCCCTAATACAGATACAATAAAATTAATGTATTACCTATTCGGGTATGTGCTGAACAAGTGTGCAAAGTTTGGTAATTGTACTCCTAAAACAGTGGGAGGAGTAGCGTATTAAAAAAAAAAAAAATGTCATTGGCAGTTGCTAGCACCGCCCACTTTTGAGTGTCCCCCCTTTTTATTCGGGTTGACACCAACAATATGTGGTCCGAGTTAGGGGAGTGTAGCTTCAAAACTGTGCGAGTGGGAGCGATTTAACCACTTCAACCCCGCTAGCTGAAACCCCCTTAATGACAAGGCCACTTTTTACACTTCTGCACTACACTACTTTCACCGTTTATTGCTCGGTCATGCAACTTACCACCCAAATGAATTTTACCTCCTTTTCTTCTCACTAATAGAGCTTTCATTTGGTGGTATTTCATTGCTGCTGACATTTTTCCTTTTTTTGTTATTAATCAAAATTTAACTATTTTTTTTGCAAAAAAATGACATTTTTCACTTTCAGTTGTAAAATTTTGCAAAAAAAAACGACATCCATATATAAATTTTTCGCTAAATTTATTGTTCTACATGTCTTTGATAAAAAAAAAATGGTTTGAGTAAAAGTTATAGCATTTACAAACTATGGTACAAAAATGTGAATTTCCGCTTTTTGAAGCAGCTCTGACTTTCTGAGCACCTGTCATGTTTCCTGAGGTTCTACAATGCCCAGACAGTACAAACACCCCACAAATGACCCCATTTCGGAAAGTAGACACCCTAAGGTATTCACTGATGGGCATAGTGAGTTCATAGAACTTTTTATTTTTTGTCACAAGTTAGCGGAAAATGATGATTTTTTTTTTCTTACAAAGTCTCATATTCCACTAACTTGTGACAAAAAATAAAAACTTCCATGAACTCACTATGCCCATCACAAAATACCTTGGGGTGTCTTCTTTCCAAAATGGGGTCCCTTGTGGCGTAGTTATACTGCCCTGGCATTCTAGGGGCCCAAATGTGTGAGAAGTACTTTGCAATCAAAATGTGTAAAAAATGGCCGCAAAAAAAGTGTCACACATGTGGTATCGCCGTACTCAGGAGAAGTTGGGGAATGTGTTTTGGGGTGTCATTTTACATATACCCATGCTGGGTGAGATAAATATCTTGGTCAAATGCCAACTTTGTATAAAAAAAATGGGAAAAGTTGTCTTTTGCCGAGATATTTCTCTCACCCAGCACGGGTATATGTAAAATGACACCCCAAAACACATTCCCCAACTTCTCCTGAGTACGGCGATACCACATGTGTGACACTTTTTTGCAGCCAAGGTGAGCAAAGGGGCACATATTCCAAAGTGCACCTTTCGGATTTCGCAGGCCATTTTTTACACATTTTGATTGCAAAGTACTTCTCACGCATTTGGGCCCCTAGAATGCCAGGGCAGTATAACTACGCCACAAGTGACCCCATTTTGGAAAGAAGACACCCCAAGGTATTCCGTGAGGGGCATGGCGAGTTCCTAGAATTTTTTATTTTTTGTCACAAGTTAGCGGAAAATGATGATTTTTTTTTTCCTTACAAAGTCTCATATTCCACTAACTTGTGACAAAAAATAAAAACTTCCATGAACTCACTATGCCCATCACAAAATACCTTGGGGTGTCTTCTTTCCAAAATGGGGTCACTTGTGGGGTAGTTATACTGCCCTGGCATTCTAGGGGCCCAGATGTGTGAGAAGAAGTTTGCAATCAAAATCTGTAAAAAATGACCGGTGAAATCCGAAAGGTGCACTTTGGAATGTGTGCCCCTTTGCCCACCTAGGCTGCAAGGGCATTTTTAGACATTTGGATCCCAGACTTCTTCTCACGCTTTAGGGCCCCTAAAAAGCCAAGGCAGTATAAATACCCCACATGTGACCCCACTTTGGAAAGAAGACACCCCAAGGTATTCAATGAGGGGCATAGCGAGTTCATAGAAATTTTTTTTTTTGCATAAGTTAGCGGAAATTGATATTTTTTTTGTTTTTTCCCCACAAAGTCTCACTTTCCGCTAACTTGGGACAAAAATTTCTATCTTTCATGGACTCAATATGCCCCTCACGGAATACCTTGGGGTGTCTTCTTTCCGAAATGGGGTCACATGTGGGGTATTTATACTGCCCTGGCTTTTTAGGGGCCCTAAAGCGTGAGAAGAAGTCTGGAATATAAATGTCTAAAAAATGTTACGCATTTGGATTCCGTGAGGGGTATGGTGAGTTCATGTGAGATTTTATTTTTTGACACAAGTTAGTGGAATATGAGACTTTGTAAGGAAAAATACAAAAAAATAATAATATTTCCGCTAACTTGGGCCAAAAAAAATATGTCTGAATGGAGCCTTACAGGGGGGTGATCAATGACAGGGGGGTGATCACCTCATATACACTCCCTGATCACCCCCTGTCATTGATCACCCCCCTGTAAGGCTCCATTCAGACGTCGGTATGATTTTTACGGATCCATGGATCGGATCCGCAAAACACATACGGACGTCTGAATGGAGCCTTACAGGGGGGTGATCAATGACAGGGGGTGATCAGGGAGTGTATATGAGGTGATCACCCCCCTGTAAGGCTCCATTCAGACGTTTGTATGTGTTTTGCGGATCCGATCCATGTATCCATGGATCCGTAAAAATCATACGGACGTCTGAATGGAGCCTTACAGGGGGGTGATCAATGACAGGGGGGTGATCAATGACAGGGAAGTGATCAGGAAGTCTATATGCGTGATCACCCCCCTGTCATTGATCACCCCCCCTGTAAGGCTCCATTCAGACGTCCGTATGCGTTTTGCGGATCCGATCCATGTATCCGTGGATCCGTAAAAATCATACGGACGTCTGAATGGAGCCTTACAGGGGGGTGATCAGTGGTTCATAAAGGGTTAATAAGTGACAAGGGGGGGGGGGGGGTGTAGTGTAGTGTAGTGGTGTTTGGTGCTACTTTACTGAGCTGCCTGAGTCCTCTGGTGGTCGATCCAAACAAAAGGGACCACCAGAGGACCAGGTAGCAGGTATATTAGACGCTGTTATCAAAACAGCGTCTAATATACCTGTTAGGGGTTAAAAAAATAAAAATAAATCACATCTCCAGCCTGCCAGCGAGTGATCGCCGCTGGCAGGCTGGAGATCCACTCGCTTACCTTCCGTTCCTGTGAGCGCGTGCGCCTGTGTGCGCACGTTCACAGGAAATCTCGGCTCTCGCGGGAGGACGCGTGTATGCGTCCACCCAGAAGAGCAGGGCCGCCGGCACGACGCAATCCTGCGTACGGCGGTCCTGTAGCGGTTAAAGGGCTTCTGTCACCCCCCAAAACTCATTTTTCATTTTTGGGCATATTAAAATCCTTTTTGTACGACTATTCCCTATATAGGGCTCTTACTTTGTTCTGTGGCTTGGTTTCACAAAAAAAAAAAAAAAAAAAAAAAAAAAAAAAAAAAAAAAAAAAAAATCGAGCTTTTAAAATATGCAAATGACTTCACTACCAGCAAGTAGGGAGCCTACTTGCTGGTAGCCGCTGCATCCTCCTTTCAAAAAAACGCTCCCTCCTCCTGTTGATTGACAAGGCCAGGGAACGCTCTCCTCCTCCGGCTGGCCCTGTCTGCAATTAAAATCCCGCGCCTGCACCTTACGTGTCTTCATTCGGCGCAGGCACTCAGAGAAGGACGCTCGCTTTCTCAGCACTCCCTCAGTGCGCCTGCGCCGATGACGTCTTCTCTTTCGGGTTTAGAGGTGACGTCATCGGCGCAGGTGCACTGAGGGGGCGCTGAGGAAGCGAGCTTCCTTCTCATAGAGTGCCTGCGCCGAATGAAGACACGTAAGGTGCAGGCATGGGATTTAAATTGCAGACAGGGCGAGCCGGAGGAGGAGAGCGCTCCCTGGGCCTGTCAATCAACAGGAGGAGGGGGCGTTTTTTTTAAAGGAGGATGCGGTGGCTACCAGCAAGTAGACGCACTACTTGCTGGTAGTGAAGTCATTTGCATATTTTAAAAGCTTGATTTTTAGTGAAACCAAGCCACAGAAAAAGGTAAGAGCCCTATATAGGGAATAGTCCAATAAGGATTTGAATATGCCCAAAAATGAAAAATTCGTTTTGGGGGGTGACAGAAGCCCTTTAAAAATTTTCCCTGTCAAAGTCAATGGCGAAAAGGGTGGTCCGCTGCAGGGGCGAGGAGGGTGGGATTGCTTATTAAAGCACAAGCAGCTTACTTCGCTATAGATTGAAGAAGTGTTGAAAGTTTGGTGTTTGTAACCCCAAAACTGTAGGAGGAGCAGCGTATACAAAAAGGGGGGCGGAGAAGAATAATAAAACGCAAAAATAAGCTGAAACAATCAAATAACAGTATGTTGGCTTTTCAAGCAACATAATTATTGTCCACATTACGGACAAGGATAGGACTGTTCTATTAGGGGCCAGCTGTTCTGTTCCACAAGATACAGAATGCACACGGAAGTCATCCGTATTTTTTGCAGATCCGTTTTTTGCGGACCGCAAAATACCTACGGTTGTGTGCGTGAGGCCTTACATAGCTCCATAGATGTATAAAGTTATGGGAGGTTAGAACATGGCGGTGCAATTGCAGAGACTCTAGGCGTAATGGAAACGCCTCCATTGCTCCTAGAGGTTAATATGCATATATAAGAACTTCCCTCCACAGGTTAGCACCATGCCCTAATTACACCAAATGTCCGGAGAACCTCTTTAAGCCCTCCCGATCACAGCAAGCAGTTGCCACTTACCACTCCATACAACCCTTCCTGCATTATGCTGTACATGTACATCAAATGTCACCAATGGGCTAAAAAACAAACTTTCGATATTTCATAAAGACATATCAAAAGTATTGATCGGATGGGGTGAGAGCGCTCAGACCCCCATCGATCACTAGAATGAGGACAGAGAAGTACTCGCATACCACGCTGTCTCCTAGGCTTCTATTGAGCACGACATACAAGCACTTCTCTCTCCTCACTCTAGGACTCCGACCCCAAAACTTTTGATGTCTCTATGGAAGGGTTAGGCAACCTCTGGCACTCCAGCTGTTGTGAAACTACAACTCCCAGCATGCATAATTCCTTGATTCTTCTCAGACGTCTGATAGAAGTGAATGGAGCATGCTGGGAATTGTAGTTTCACAACAGCTGGAGTGCTGAAGGTTGCGGACCATTGGTCGATGGCATATCAAAAGATTTTTGGGGAAAACTCACTCCTTAAGGGCTGAAAATAATATAAAATAATAATAAAAAATTATATTATATACACACACACACTATTTTTTTTTAAATTCAAATTCATCTACAGATCCCAGCCATTTATTTTAAGTCAGAGTAGCTGTTATTTTGTGAGATGTAGTTTATAATAGGGGTGCATAATGTTTTTTTTTTGTTTTTTTTTTTTTTGGGTGGGGGATGCAAAAATACCAGCAATGCTGCAATTTTTGTGCTTTTTTTTCTGTTACCCATACACATTTCTGCCAGCATCCCTTTTCAGCAGGTGGGATCATTAGCATATTTTAAAAGTGTTTATTTTAAGAGAACGGTGGCAGGCAGGGAGTTATAAGGCTCCAGTCACACATCCGCAAATGGGTCCGCATCAGCGCGGAACGGGTGCGGACCTATTCATTCTCTATTGGGACGGAATGGATGCGGACAGCACACAGTGTGCCGTCAGCATCCGCGGAGTGCAGCCCCGATCTTCCGGTCCGCAGCTCCGCACAAGAATAGGCATTTCTATAGGGGTGCCAGGCGGGTGTGTTGCGGGTCCGCAACACACCATGGACGTGCGAATGGAGCCTTAAGCACACTGTTATGTACTGCTGACATTAGTACATCGCTAATGTCAGTCAGCTACATAACGTTATTTCTCATGACAGAAACCCGGACATACCCTTATTTTCACCCAGGCAGCCCCCCCTGAGGCTAGCATCGGAGTATCTCATGCTCTGATGCGCTCCCCTGCCCTGCGCTAAATCGTGCAGGGCACGGCTCTTTTGTTCATCATAAAACACACCGCCGGGCAGAAACTTCCACCCAGCAGTGTGTTCGGTGACGTCACCGGCTCTGATGGACGGGCTTTAGCGCTGCCCTAGCATTTTTACTGGCTAGGGCAATGCTAAATCCCGCCCATCAGTGACGGTGACATCACCGGGCTTCCTGGCACCCCCATGGAGAGCCCGGTACGTAACCGCATCTAAAAAAAAAATGCCCTTGCCCTGAGCGATTTAGCGAAGGGCAAAGGAGAACATCGGAGCATGAACTGCTCCGGTGCTCAAGTCAGGAGGGCTGCCTGGGTGAAAATTAAGGTATGTCCGGGTTCAGCTTTTTTTTTTAAACATCTAAGGCTACTTTCACACTGGTGTTTTGGCTTTCCGTTTGCGAGAGCCGTTCAGGGCTCTCACACACAGTCCAAAATGGATCAGTTTGCATTCTAATGCATTCTAAATGGAAAAGGATCCGCTCAGGATGCATCAGTTCAGTCTCTATTCCGCTTTGGAGGCACACACCAAAACTCTGCAGTGTTTTGGTGTCCGTCTAATGAAACTGAGCCAAACGGATGCATCCTGGAACTCAATGCAAGTCAGATCCGTTTTCACTGACACAATCTGCACAATAGAAAACAGATCCGTTCAAGATGGATCCGTCTTGGCTATGTTAAAGATAATACAAACGGATCCATACAAATTGTATTATCTTAACGGATCCGTCCATGACAGATCCGCACAAAACGCGAGTGTGAAAGTAGCCTTATACTGACCCCTTTCTCCAGCGCTGGTCTGTTTGTCCTGCAGCGGTGACGTTTCGGTATAGGTCATGTGACTGTTGGAGCCAATCCCTGTCCTCAGCGGTCTACTGCTGGAGGAGTCTGGGCATGTGGAGCCAGTAGCATCCCTTACAGCACTGTGGCTGTACTGGTGATCTGCTACTGGCTCCACATGTAACTGGCTGACACAGCAGATTCTGCACAGACCTTTCTGACCCACTATGGATCCTTGAGCAGGTCTCCAGAATACACACCTGGCCACTCATGGCTAGTGAGTTTACCTCTCCCAGCTGACTTGGGCTGTGCATGGTGCTCTGCTCTGTTACTGGGGTGCCTCCACTGACTGCACTCAAATGGTGGGTGAAGCTCTTCAGATGGCAAGGCAGCAGCACTAACTCAGGGAGGAGATTAAAAACGATAGAGTGTGAGGGGGCATCTATGTTCCAGTCTACCGGATTCCCTCAGAGCCACAGCACCACCTCATGGTAACAGGGGATATTGCAGCTGTGGAGGACTACAATTTAGCAGTGCTGTTCTGCCGTTTTATACATATGTCGTCTGTGCAGGATTAGTGTGTGGCGGGTAAGCTGGCCATGTGCCCCCATATCATAGTCCATCACTGGGGGTCATTAGATATATGACGTCAGGCAGAAAAATGTGATACGTGCATTATATATCTGCATAGATAGGATGGCTGCAGTATGGAGGGGATAGAAGAACTGGTGACAGCACAGAGGGGACTGTAAGGAAGGGTGTGGGCAAGAGGATGGACTACATGCTATGTCTATGTACAGCATGCAGGACAATATGTGGTGCCACGCCTGTCACTCTGCCCAAAGCGTCACTATTCACACCCAGTCTCCTTAATGCCCCCACATAGTAATTATTCCCCCTTTCTGCCGCCACACTGTGCCCCCTTCATAGTAGTAATGCCCACATGTGCCGCCTTCACAATAGTTATGGTGTAGCTTAGTGTAAAAACTAATTTGCATAGACAGAGGGGGCAGGGTCTGATCACACTGTGCTTGCTCTGCTCTAAGGTCAGCCAGGGTTAGATCAGAGACATACCGCAAAACTTGTAATGGCAGTGTGTGAGTGAAACCACTGTGCCAAACATAAGGGTATTGGGAACTTAAAGTGGCCCTGGGAAAAACAAAAAACTAACAGTAGCCCCATGTTGTAGGCGGGGCCAAACTGACAGAAGGCAGGGTAACACAAGTAGGCGGGGCCTGCAATACTGTAGTGCAGAACAAAACACCGCCCCAGCAGAACTGCATAGTACAGTGCAGCACAAAATACTACAGCATAAGCAAATACCACAGTACTTGTGCCAAAACCCTTTTAAATACACACAAGTAGCTAGCCATTGGCTGGAGAAAACGAGGGTGCACACTCTGGCCCTTTAAGGCCTCTTTCACACGAGCGTGACGGATTAGCTCCGGATGCGTTCAGTGAAACTCGCACCATTTTGCAAGCAAGTTCAGTCAGTTTTGTCTGCAATTGCGTTCAGTTTTTTCTGCGCGGGTGGAATGCGTTTTGATGAGTTTTTCACGCATTGCAAAAAACTGAAGGTTTACAAACAACATCTAGCAACAATCGGTGAAAAACGCATTGCATCCGCACTTGCTTCCGGATGCAATGCGTTTTTCACTGAAGCCCCATTCACTTCTATGGGGCCAGTGCTGCGTGAAGAATGCACAATATAGAACATGCTGCGTTTTTCACGCAACGCAGAACTGATGCGGGGAAAAAAAAAAAACCTCATGTACAGACACATTGAAAGAATGGGTTGAATCATGTCACGCATTGCACCCGCGCGGAACACTCGCTCGTTTGAAAGGGGCCTAAGAGTTGGAGGAATGTACCCTAGAAACAAGCCAGGAGACCTTTGCCATGACAGGTAGCACATGGGAGGCTGGTGGCTGTATCTGCTGCTAGTGAGTTGGAGCAAGTGGAGCAGGGTAAGTAACATGGCTCCCATACATGCCTGAAGGAACAGGCAGCGGCGGGCACAGGCAGGGCAGCGATCCAGACAGAAGCTGTGGCAAGGCAGGGGAGAGGAGTCTAGTGCCTGCAGCCTATCAGAGGCAGGCGGCACAATAACGTCATTATCATTGCACCGCCTGAGCCAGGCAGCATACAGGCCAGCATCGCTAACAGCCGCATGGAAGCAAGTATGTGTTTTGTTTTTTATTTGGCACTATGCAGGAGCACTATGGGGGCATCTAGGGGCACTTTTTACTGGCACATTATGGGGAAGTGAGGACAGTAGCACTGTATTGGGGCATCATTAAGAAAGGATTATTTAATACTGTCACATTATGTAGACACTATGGGAAAGGGGGAGAGGAGCATCTACTGAAGGCACTAAGAAGGGTTATTCTATACTGGCACATTATGGCGGCACTATGGGGAAGGAGAGAGGAGCACTTTGGGGCATTATATAGCGGTATTTTATACTGGCACACATTATGGGGGCACTATGGGGAACATTAGCTCAACTGGGGGCACTAAGAGTGGATATTTTTTTGTAGTGGCACACAGAACAGGAGCTTTTTTTACTAGTGCACATTATTGGGGTCATTTTTTGTAATGGTGCTCATTTTTCTACTGTCATATTATAAAGGAGAATTATTACTATGGGGAGCATTATGGTGGGCTTTATTACTACTGGGGGACTATGGGGAACATGAATACTAGTATGGGCACTATAGGAGCATTATTACTTCTGGGGCACAGTGGGGACATGTTGGGGGCACTGTAGGAGCACTATTACTACTATGTGTGCTCTGGCAGAGAATTATTACTATTGGTGGGACTTTTGGTAGCACTATTACCATGGGGGCACCCTGGCACAGTATCAGCTTAGCACTAGTGATGATCGAGCACCAAAGTATTCGGGTGTTCGGCTGAAAACCCGAGTATCATGGAAGTCAATGGGAGACAACCAGGCACCCCCTGCTTTGAAGAGGGGAGGGGGCCTGGTTCATTGGAAAAAAGGTCAGAAAGTGACAAACACCACCGAAATGGATTGGGAACACCATGGGGACGATGTCTGGATGCATCTTTGACTCCCAGGTCGCTGCTGGGAACCATGTTGTCCGAGTTGTACGCCACTTTTACAGACTGACAAAAATACGCACAAAACCTATAAACCTGTATATTCAATTGTATATAAAGTGCAAGTGTTGCAAGAAATTACAAGCAAGAGGCACTCCGAAACAGCCCGTATATCACATAAAGGAGGGCCTCATTCACATTGTGGTACAATTGTTCATGTAGTGGGACTCCTACACTCATAAAGCCTAAAAATTACAAGGAACCGACACGCCAAAACACCCTTTGTTACACATAAAGGAGGGCATCATACACAGCCTTGAAAAATTATTATTGCTGGCCTGCTGGTGACCCTCAAAAACATTTGAGCAAGGGCCTGCTGATCTGACCATCCAAAACCTAAGGGGAGAGGGCCTGCTGCTGCATTGGTGACTCTAGATAATCTTTGGGTGATTGCACGTCCCCGTGATGGCGACGATCCATTTGGCGTCTGCCCTATCAGCTTTCGATGTTCTTTTCTGCGCCATGGTGATCACGGGTAACGGGGAAATCAGGGTTCGATGCAGGAGAGGAAGCTTGAGAAAGGGAGGTCAATGGCTGAAATCTGATTGGCTGTTATTGCTTACCACTTTTTTTTCATAATTGCGAACCACCCAGAGAGGGTGGGTCAAGTTATTAAAGCAGAAACATCCAAGGAAGGCAGCGGGTGCACGGCAATTACCCACTCCCGACTCGGGAAGGTAGTGACGATAAATAACAATACAGGACTCTTAAGATGCCCTATTATTGGAATGAGTAATACAAAATTAGAGGGAATGTCACTGCGGTATTTTGGACGAGGAAACGTTATACAGGAGAGCCCTGCTGCCACTTTGTTGACTCTAGATAATTTCTGCCTGATCATACGTCTCAGTGACGTTGACGATCCATTTTGATATCTTCCCCATAAACTATGTTCTTTTATGCGCCTAACATGGTGACCACTGGTAACAGGGAATCATTGTTCGATTTCGGAGAGGGAGACTGAAAAAAGGCTATGGCTACTACTTCAAAGCAAGGCAGCATGAGTTCCGGACCTGCCGGGGGGGGGGGGGGGGGGGGAATTTAACCATATACTTTTTTTGTGGTGGAAAAGGTGCATGGAAATACACTACTGTACTGTATATTGAGTACATTATAAATGATATATTTAAATTGCCTTTATGTCCTTCATCAGCTCAGCTCTTCTCTGGTGGGAGTTGAGAAGTCAGGGGCAATGCAGGCCTTTTTCATTGTTATCCGAGTCAACCTGCCAGCATTGCCAGTGAACAAGTGGATACGCTTATCTGTTATAATGCCACCAGCAGCACTAAATACACGTTCAGACAAAATGCTGGCGGCAGGGCAGGCCAGTACCTCCAAGGCGTAGAGCACAAGTTCGTGCCACATGTCCAGCTTGGACACCCAGTAGTTGTAAGGCACTGAGGGATAATTTAGGACTCCAACACGGTCTGCTATGTATTCCTTCACCATCTTCCAAAACTTTTCCCTCCTTGTACCACTAGGCTGTGCTTCAGGGTGAGGTTCATGGTGGAGTGTCATGAAAGTGTCCCATGCCTTGGAGACTGTTGCCCTGCCTTTGTTGGAACTGCTGTGTGTTCCCCTTGTCTCCCTTCCTCGATTGCCTAAGGAAGTACGGACTCTGCCGCCAGTGTTGTCAGATGGAACAATCTCTAAACAAGCACCTTCTGGTATTGCACCTTTTTACTAGTCCTCTCCACCACAGGAATGAGAGATGAGAAGTTCTCTTTGTAGCGGGGGTTGAGAAGGGTGAATACCCAGTAATCCGTGTCATCTAAAACGCGTATAACACGAGGGTCGCTGGAAAGGCAGCCATGCGTGCCAGAGTACCAACAGGCAGGACGTCGATGTCGACATCAGGATTACTTTCCATCTCCTCATCCTCCTCCCCCTCCTCTTCTGCCCATCCACGCTGAACAGATGAAATTAAAGTTCTATGGGTACTACCCTCTGTAGCAGAGGCAACTGTCTCCAGCTCCTTCTCCTCCTCTTCATGGTCCAATTCGCACTGACAAGACGAACTGAGGGTGGGCTGGCTATCACCCTGTGTAATGTACTCCCCCATTTCCTCATCTGCCACATTCAGAGAGTCGTCCTTAATTGTGAGCAGCGATCGTTTGAGTAGACACAGCAGTGGGATGGTTACGCTGATAATAGCATTATTGCCACTAACCATCTGTGTGGATTCATCTTTTTTTAAAACCTCACAGAGGTCTGACATCAATGCCCACTCCTCGCTTGTGAATAATGGCAGTTTACTCGAAAGGCGACGACCATGTCGCAGCTGGTATTCCACAACTGCCCTCTGCTGCTCACTAAGCCTGGCCAACATGTGGAACGTAGAGTTCCAGAGCATGCTCAGGTCGCACAACGCTCAGTGAGCTGGAAGTCGCAAGCGCTGCTGAAGCGTCGACAGACTGGCTGAAGCTGTGGACGACTTGCGGAAATGGGCACACACGCGGCACGCCTTCACTAGTAGCTCTGGCAAATTGGGGTAGGTTTTGATAAACTGCTGAATCACTAAGTTTAAGACGTGAGCTAGGCATGGGATATGCGCCAGGTTGCCGAGCTCCAAAGCCGCCAGCAAGTTACGGCCATTGTCAGACACAACCATGCCTGGTTGTAGGTTGAGTGGCGAGAGCCACAGCTCGGTCTGGTCCCGTATACCCTGACACAGCTCTGCGGTGGTGTGCTGTTTGTCCCCTAAGCAGATCAGCTTCAGCACGGCCTGTTGACACTTACCCCCACCAGTACTACACTGCTTACAGCTAGCGACTGATGGCTGACTGCTGCTGGAGGTGGAAGTGGAGGAGGAGGCGGCGGCGGATGAGAAGTGCAGGTTGGAGCCAGTAATATAGCTGCTGGCGGAGACCCTGATGGACGTAGGGCCCGCAATCCTTGGCGTGGGTAGCACCCGTGCCATCCCAGGGTACGACTCACTCCCAGCCTCCACAACATTCACCCAGTGTGCGGTCAGGGAAATGTCCACCATTTGACCACCAGCACTTGTCCATGTGTCCATGGTGAAGTGGACCTTCCCAGTAACTGCGTTGGTCAGGGCACGGGTGATGTACTGGGACACATGCTGGTGTAAGGCGGGCATGGCACACCGTGAAAAATAGTGGCGGCTAGGGACTGCGTACCGAGGGACGGCTGCCGACATCAGGATGCGGAAGGCCTCAGTGTCCACAAGCCTAAATGGCAACATTTCAAGGGCCAGTAATTTCAAAAGTTGCGCATTTAGTGCTATGGCCTGTAGGTGGGTATTTGCGCTTGCGTTAAAATGACTGTGTTATGGACATTTGGACGCTGCACCGAGACAGGGAAGTGGATCTTGCTGATGGTTCATGCCAAGGTCCAGGTGCAGGGCGAGGGGCATCCGGGCCTGCGCCATCGACAGGGGATTGGCCAGCAGTGCGTAACACAGGGGAAGAGGAGGCAGTGGTGTGACAGGCAGACCCAGGTGTTTGGCCCACTTATTAGGGTGCTTGGATGCCTTATGCCGGATCATGCTGGTGGTGATGAAGTTGCTAGTGTTCACGCCCCGGCTCATTTTGGTATGGCACAGGTTGCAAACTACCACTCTTGTCGTCTGCACTTTCCTCCCAAAAAAGCGCCATACTGCAGAACACCTACCCCTTGGCAAGGTATATTTACACATAGGGGTGCTCGCTGTAACGGTTGCTGGCCTGTTTGGTGTGGGCCGACTTCTCCCTTTTGCAATCCCACTGCCTCTTCCAGCCTGTTGCGGTGCTGCAGATCCCTCCCCCACTGTACTGCTGTCCTCACTCAGCTTTTCACCTTCCCATGTTGGGTCAGTGACCTCATCGTCAACCACCTCCTCTTCCACTTCCTGACTCTGCTCATCCTCCTGACTTGACCTAACCACAACCCCAGTGATTGGTAACGGTGTCTCATCATCATCCACTTCGTGAACGAATGATTGCCGTTCACCACCGTCATCTTCTTGAGACTGTAAAGGCTCAAGAGGTTGGGAATCAGGGCACAATATCTCAGGTTCCTCTTGAAGCGTGCTGGGCACGAGGGCCAAAATTAATAGTGGTGCTGGAAAGAGCTCCTCGGAATATCAGAGTGTAGGATCACTCGTTTGGCAAGCCTGTCCATGGTGGGAGGAAGGATGATCAGAGAGAGGATTCGGTTGACCAGACTCTTGGCTACAGAGACTGGATTTGGTGGAAGAGAGGGTGGTGCTTAACTGACTGGAAGCATTATCTTCAGCAATCCAACAGACCAACTGTTCGCACTGGTCTGACTTGGACAGTGTTGTCCTGCACCACTCAGCTAAGTTGGACATGAAGCTGTTTTTTTTTTTTCTTTTCCTGGTGCACTGGCAGCAGCCACAGTTTCATTGTGCCCAGGGCCATCAGCATCACACCCACTTTCCCGTCCCTTAGTGCTCGCCATCTTCATATTAATTGTCTTGTCACTAGATGTGGCGCAGATTTTTTTACAGTCCGCTAAAGACACCGTTTTTAGATGCAGGACAGTATATGTCACAGAAACACACATAATATGGACACTATAGTAGGCCCAGATTATTGGAATTTGCCCTAAAGAAAGTTTTCGGATACAGGACAGTATATGTCACAGAACACACAGAATATGGACACTATAGTAGGCCCAGATTATTGGAATCTGCGGTACAGACACAGTTTTCTGATGTAGTTTATATTTATCCCTGACAACCACACAAGGTATTGAAGCGCAGAGGACACAATTCACAGATTACACCGTTGACAGCAAAATTGTGGATTATGGGGGGGAAAAAATTATTGTTTTCACTAATATTCTTGCTATTTCTCCCCCTGACACACAGAAGATATTGCTGCACAGATGTCACAAGTCACTTCAGAAACCTTCTATATAGCAAAAGAATCGCTATTTGAAAAAAATAAATAAAAATTTGAGTACAACTTTGCACAATTAAATTGCTGCCACCACACACAATGGTCCTTAAAAGGACTTTTGGGTCTTTGAAGCGTTATTAACTTAAATATATTGGGATCACAATCTCTCTACACTATCTGAGCGCAGCTCTCCCCAACTCGCAATGAGCCGAACCCACGTCATCAGGTGCTATATAGCTACCGATGACACGTTCCGGCCATCCAATCACTGTAATGCCAGCAGCCAACATGGCTACTGGCATTACAGTGATGGCAGTACTTACCTGCATGTTTAAACATGCGGGACGGAGACTCGAGCATGCTGCTCGAGCACATGTGGTACTCGGCCGAGTACCGCCATGTGCCGAGCATAGCGATGCTCGCGCCGAACAGGTATTCGGCCGAGCATGCTCGTTCATCACTACTTAGCACAGTTCTTTTTGGGGTACATTATGTTTACACTATTGGTGTCAGGGACACTTTTTGCTGGGCGCAGTTATTTAAGGACACTGTGTGCCAATAATTATTGGAGGGCACCATCTTCATGGTACTAGTAATATCAGGGGTTTATCTCTTTCTGCAGTATAGTATTGAGGAGCATAGCAGCACAGTATTGGGGTAGTAGTATGATTTGTACAGAAGGTGGAAGGATGATGGAAAAGTAGGAAACTAAGATGTCTTTTTGTCAAACTGCAGATACGAGAGATGGTTAAAAAAAAATCATGGTGGTCTGGTCTGAATGGAGAAGATGAGAGAAAAAGTCTACATCAGAGGAGACTTCACTGGATGTAACAGGTAAGAGGGCTATATTACCCTGTAGGTTTTGTAGTTATATATGTAATGTTAGGAGGGAAGGGGTTAGGTTAAGAATTTGGTATAGGGATTGGTGGGGGAGGGGAGCATTTCATTTTTCTCTTCAGGCAGCAGAAAGTCTAGGTGCACCCCTGGGCACGGGTCATCATTGCAACAGAGCTGCTGTCCCCCAACATGAACTGTAGAATCTCAGTTTGTCATATGTGATGATGCTTTTTAAAGAAGACCTGAAACCTCTTGGCATGTCTGCTTTAGCAACTGCTTCCATTCCTCATGTCATCATTTTGGAGCATCTATTCTTAGGACTATGTTGTATCATTCCTTTATTATTCCTTCCAGACTTTATGAATGAATTGCTAGCAGTTTGCTATGAAGGTCCAAATACCATTTGTGTGTCTATCCCTGCAGTCAGACACTGGCAGCAAAGGACGAATAAAGTCAGACTGTCCACCAGTCATTTGCACATTGCTATACTCTGAACACCAGGTGGCGCCATAGTATGGTAGTAAATGTCGTTTTACACTGGATCGTTTTTAACCACATAGAAATGGCAAACATTGTTCATTTTGTATGATCTCTATAAAGAATATAACAGTTAATGGCGGGAAAATCCATTTAAGACTGATCCACTGCTGTAATAAGCTTTCTTGTTGCGCCACATGATATGCACAAAAGTTATTGTTAGACTCAGAATGGGTCCTAAGGTCTTCCTCTTATAAAATATTGAGCAAGCAAAAATAATTGAATGAGAGCAGGCACATCAGGGTGCCAGGTATCTCAGTACATCACCGGTGGACAAAAGGCCTTCACAAATACTGATCTGAAAAGCAGCTAAAAGTAAAGGAACACAATCATCATGTACAAAGAAACAGCAAATTGGGTTTCAAGTCTGTACAGCACCTGTACATTTATCCAATTTAGTGGATCTATAAATCACATCTAAAATCCTATTTCTCTAGTGTTTTAGCACCCTGGCGTGTTGCAGTGGGTTCACTAGCTAAATGGAAGAAGGTAATTTGTACAAACCGTTCAGTGGATCTTGACACCTGTCTTCTTGTAGTTTTGAAAAACTGTCAACATTTTCCCCACAATGGGTTTTGTTGCCTAGCAACAGCCGTGCACACCACGACCTTCTGACCTGCCTGTCATCCCTAGAAATCGCTCCCAAGTCTAGCGCTAAATTTAATGAGTCAGGCACAAGCCTGTTTTCCCTCGCAGGAATTCTGACATTTGTATTAATATTTGTCAGAAAGAAGGAAGATAGATGTTATATTTTACTCAGAGAAAATGAAAGTCATGGATTGTAACTTAAGCTGAACAATGATCTGAACATGTAAAAAATATATATATAATTTCAGCTAGCAATAAATATAACGGTAACCCATTACCATCGCAGTGAGTTTTGACCTTTATAACAAATAATTTTTTTATCCCTTGTTTTCCGAGAACCTGAGAGATTATTTTTTTTTTTTATGACGCCATTTGGAGTACATCTAATGTATACATTTTTTTTCTTAGTGGAAAATGGAAAAAGGAGCATTTGTTTATAGCATTTACTGCGCGTTATGAATTTCATGTCAACTTTGTTCATGTAGCTTTTTTTGGTTTACTACTACAATAAAAACCAAGCACAAATATTTGCGAAACATATTCAAGGCTTGAATAAGCACCAAACCCTCCACATGACCACTACCCTATACCACAAAATAGCAACTGCTACTGAACAAAAGCCACTATACAGAGACCAATATTGGCAATAATACTACTATATAACTACCATCACGTAGTGACTGAATATTACCACCATACTGTTACTGAATGAAAACATTAAAGATTAATATCACTATATATTGACCGCACAGTGGTAGATATTATAGTTACAAAAGGACTTTACAGGCTGTCAATGCAGTACGGTAAAATTAAGTGACTTACAGTTGACACACACTCTTTGAAATTGTCCCATCTTTTCTATCCAGCCCAGATCGCCATGATGATTTCTTCTATCCATGACTTGTGTCTGTAGAGTGTGCAACAGTGACATCTTTGGCTCCTTACTTTTCTATTAGGCTACTTTCACACTAGCTTTTTTGCTGGATCCATCAGGGTTCAGAAAAACGCTTCAGTTATTGGTAATACAACCATCTGCATCCGTTATGAATGGATCCGGTTGTATCATCTTTAACATTGCAGTCATGAACTCTATTGAAAGTTTTCTATTGTGGCAGAGAAAATGGATCCATCCCCATTAACTTGCATTGGGGGTTATGCCGGATCAGTCTTGCTCCGCATCCTAGGACGGAAAGCATACTACAACATGTTGTGATTTGCTCTCCGGTCTGGGAACACAACTAAACGGAACAGAATGCATTTTGGAGCATTCCATTCTGTTCAGTTTTGTCCTCATTGACAATGAATGGGGACAAAACTGAAATGCTAGTGTGAAAAAAAACAGACGCGGATGACTATCTTGTGTGCCTCCGTGTTTTTCATGGACCCATTGACTTGAATGGGTCCGCGAACCGTTGTCCGTGAAAAAAAAAATAGGACAGGTTTTTCATGGACGCGGATGACAAACTGTGCATTAGCAGAGTTTTCAATGGACCCATTGAAAGTCAATGGGTCCGCAGAAAAATCACGGAAAACGGAACAACGGACACTGGACACAACAACGTTCGTGTACATGAGGCCTTACTGTGTTGCCCTGCATTAGCACACCCTCAGAGATTCTGAAATCTTATTTTTCTGAAGTTGCCTGAGAACAAAAAGATGGAAGAGATATTTCTTTATGGCAATGGAACTTAGAGACCACTTTAGGAAGGAAATTTGGAGAGTGCCGTAAAGTTATTCTATCGTCAAGAATTGTAAGAAAGGGGGGGAGATATCAAGAAGGCTTGAATTTCTCCCACCCTTTTGGCAGTGGTAATTGCCAGAACAAACAGTTTTCAAAGATAAAAACTTTTCTGAAATATCAGCAAGAGGATCAAAAGGGAGCATCCATTAGAGGACCAGATTTAAGTCCCACGGGGGTAATTTAGACCTATAGGAAGGATGAATTCTACTAGCTCCCTTAAAAACCTCTTTATTAACTCCAACTCAGCCAGCCAATCTGGTCTCCATAAAGGCACTTAGGTCTCAGAGTAAGTACTCTGAAGGTACAAGTATCGGCCCTTTCTCTAGGCCTGCTTGCAAAAAATCCAATATTATATTGACATCCCAAGCCATGGAAGGGTTCCAGACTTCAGAAACTGACAGCAGAAAGGACTTCCAAGCTTGAAGATATATTTTTGACGTCACTTGTTTTCTACTCTGCATTAATTTATCTATGACGGCATTTGATAATCCTTTATTTATTTTTTTAAGATTGCCCATTCAACCTCCAAGCCATCAGCCCGAAGTTGATGAACCGCACAAACTCTGCAGTTTTCATATACACTTATAAATTATATCAATGACTCTCCCTTAAACTAAATGTAGTCCCCCCTGCTGAAAGGTACCCACGGTATTGCAATCACCTTCTGTTTAGCTTGTAGCTGACTTTCTGACAGGGTCTGTCTCTTTCTATGCGCTGTCCAGGACACACACTCTCGTGGATCTATTGTCTCAGTTTGTGGATTGCGCCCCGGCCAGTGGCGCGATTCCTTTTGTACAGGAGTTTGCGGCGCGCTCTCACGGAGCAGCAATGACGTCACTTCTGCAACTACAGATAGTTGCAGATGCTAAAATTCCACCAACGCATTTCGGACAGAACGCTGTCCTTCCTTAGGGAAGATCTGTTTTATTAGTCAGGTTTCTGGCATTAGTGTACGTAGAATTGAGAGGTTTATGTATATTTTTTTTTACCATACACCTTTCCTTATGAACTGTTCTATTCCCTCCTTTCATTCCTCCCCCAGCTCCATTACCTCACCCCAGGTTTCTATCTGCACTATCTTCCCCTCCTATAATGTAATTACCCTCCCCCCCAGTCCCTAGTTTAAACACTCCTCCAACCTTTTTAGCCATCTTCTAATTGCCACCTTCGTGTCCCATAAAAAACAAAAAAGCTTGCTCACCTCACCCTGAGGGATCCTCTTGCTTGCACTATTAAGGTGGCTTTAGATGGAGTGATATTCAGGTAGATTATTGGGAATGAACGTTCCCAACAATCTGCCTTTCTAAAGTTGCAGCCGATCACCGGATGAACGGGCAAAACGGTTGTTCAACGGGTGAAAATGTAGTTAGCGCTTGCAAGTAAATTATCGCTTCTGGGTAGCAAATCGTGCTGTGTAAACAGCATTCTGCGGATCAGAAGCAATGCAGCTATACGAGGACGAGCAATAGCAGTATCGATCCCTTGTCCTCATACTGTGGAGGTTATCGCTGCATGCAAAATGCCGATTTTCACATCCACTGAGCGAGCAGCTGACTGTTGGGAAGGAATGCTTCCTTCCCGACAATTGGCTTATCATCCCGTGTAAAGGGACTTTAGGGTCCTAGAACAAGCAATGCAATGACATCATTGCAATTTCTGCACCATGAGTAGGTTATTGGCTAATCTTCCGGGGGCCTCCCTTCCCTGCTCCGACCCACCTTTTTACTCCAAACTCAGTAAATAAAACACAGACCAAATTTGGATTTTAATGGCCACCGCAGCAGTTTATTAAAATTAAATACAATAACCATAAATAACATAACCACAATGTTTTAGCCCTGACGAGGGAGGTCCTTGAAGCCCAAAATTTATTTAACACAACTCCCCAAACTGGCACATCCATCTTGCCTCCAGCAGTAAAGCACCAGCTCGGAGACCAACTTACAGACGCCTTTCATCCGAGCATACTGTCCAACCATGGGAGTCCAGCCCCACCATTGAGGCCCTCCCATTCTGCCGAAGCATCCATACCACCAACTTCGAGGACCTCCCACCGCCAACAACACGCAACCTAACAAACCTCCCTCAGGATTGCGCGTTCCTCCACAACACAAGTGCTCTCTCAATTCCTCCTTGAAGCCCCAAAGACCACAAATCAATACCCACGGCATTTACCTGTACACCATCCACCCTCCAAAATGCCCCTACACCCGGCTCCAATTCAGAATGTCGCACCGCCACCGCACCATTCCTGACCATAAATTTTCCTAACGCCCTGTTAACTTTAATCCTCGCCTTATTAAGGCGCTCCACTGATCGTGCCCCACGCCACACTCGGCGAGGCATAATGTTGGACCATACAGTTACTATGCCCGGGAATAACGACACAAACGCAATAAATCAAACTTAATGTCCCGTAGTAGCTCTCTGACTGGCCTCACCCCCAAAGCACCAACACATCCGGGGACCTACCCAACCGAACATAACGATTAACTTCCCTTAAAACCCCTTCCTACAACATACCTCTCACCCCCAACAACGGTCCCTATCGAACCCCAACTGCCGACCCTCATGACGAACATCCGCATTCAAAGCGCCCCAAAACACGAAGGAGTGCCCAAGTATCCAAACCAAAGCTGAGCGGGAACCTGAAAAATACAACAAAGCAAACACAACAACACATCAGTCCGCATAACTTTTACAACAATCCCACCCGAATATAGGACCCAAACCTAACTGATTCCCATCTCCCAATTCTTTTGATCACTTAATTACTCATTCCTAACCTAGCCGCCTCTGTAGCAGCTCCTATCTTGAACGAGTGCCCTGTAAAGTCATCCGCTGCAATACCCAGCATATGCAAACAACGTTTAAACACCGCTAAAAACTGGTAATGCGATAAATAGGACCCGTCCTCATGTCTCAATAAGGACCCGCCACACCATCCAAGACATACTCCCACGAACACCAAACCGGACAAAGGGAACAACCTAACATAACTACCCTTACCTTCTTTATCAGTTTTTGACCTGTGGATTTTAAATTACTACCCTGTCGCCTGAAAGCACAGCGTTCTCCCTCAATAACCCTTCACCAATAGCCCGCACGCTGTTACATACCAACTCCCCTAGCCGAAACGCCCCAAAAAACGCTAAAGAAAATGCTACCCTAAACAGCCTCACCTCCCAACGCGGACGACAAACCAGATCCAATTGCAAACCCAACTTTAATAACTCAAAAGAGACTGGCCTTCTCCTGTCCTTAGCCTTCTTACCGCGCCGCCAACCCCGCAACACCTAACTAAAAAGGTTTGTCACATCCGGCCAACCCCTCAATTTAAAACCAAAAGCCACCCCCGCAATCCACTTATTCAGTTTTGCCACAGACCAGCCAAGCTCCTTCTCATGGCCTAGGAACAATAATAACAGGATATACCCCTCATTCTCCTGAGCGCCCAACTCCTCACACCACCGCTGCCACTCTCTCCACACTGTACTGTAAGCCACCCACGTCCCGGTACTCATTGAATCCTGCAGCAGCCTGTCTATGGTACCGTCAACAGCTCCCACATGGACTCCGGGCACTCCAATCCCTCGAAATCTCCCCCCGTGCCAACTGGCGAAACCGCTCCCACTGCGAATGAGAAAGGGCATCCGCAATACTATCAAACACACCCGGCACATGTACCGCTACCACCCAAGCATTTAGCGACAAACAGACCAAAACTAAATGCTGCAACAAACGAACCACAGGTGGTGACGATGCAGTCATACTATTAATGGCCTGCACTACCCCCAGATTATCACAATGAAAACTGATTTTTTTTATCAAACCGATCCCCCCACAACACCATTGCTAGCACAATTGGAAAAAGCTCTAACAGCGCCAAGTTCCGAACCCATCCCCTCTCCACCCAGGCCTCCGGTCACCTGTCTGCACACCATTGACAGTACACCCCTATGCCAGAGCCCCCCGCCGTGTACGAAAACAATTCAAAGTCAAAATTATCCACAGCTGCCCCCAAAACCAAGGTCCTACCATTAAAGTGCTGAAGAAATTCCGCCCACACCGCTAAATCCCCTTTAATTTCCTCCCCAACCTAATAAAATGATGCGGGGCCGTCACACCCTGCCAAACGTCGACAAAAAAATCCTCCCCATTGGCATAATCCGACACGCGAAGTTGAGTTTTCCCAGCAATGACTGCAAATCCTTCAATCCGATCTTTGACTCCTTCCTTGTCCTGTCAACCACCTGCACCTGTCCACAAAATAACCCCCTTGCCAATAACATCCCAACAAATGCAAACTCTCCGAATTAACTGGCAGAAGACGGAACGCTACCTCAATATCCGTTTTCGCTAACAACGCTCCCACCCCCAACTTACGCACCCAATCCACAGCCGCGTCAAATGAAATGTGCACCACCGAACAGAGTTCCGGATCGATACCTTCATTTCGGCTCCTTCGTAGGTACAATTCCCAAAGGTGATATCCTCAAATTGGCCAAAGGCGGCTTTAAAAAAAATAAAAAATTCATATGCCCCAAGGATACCTCCTTTGCCAATTTTTTCAATACCACCTCCGGATGTTCAGTCGCCGAACGCAAATTTGTTCGCCCCATAACAACTGGCAACGGTGCCGAAGGAATACAAAAACCCTTAGGCCCCTTTCACACGGGCGTTGCGGGATAATGTGCAGGTGTGTTACGGGAACACCCGCAATTTTTCTGCGCGAGTGCAAAACATTGTAATGCGTTTTGCACTCGAGTGAAAAAAATCGCGCATGTTTGGTACCCAAACCCGAACTTCTTCGCAGAAGTTCGGGTCTGGGATCGGTGTTCTGTAGATTGTATTATTTTCCCTTATAACATGGTTATAAAAGGAAAATAATAGCATTCTGAATACAGAATGCATAGTAACTGTGATGGAGGGGTTAAAAAAAATATAAAATTATATAACTCGCCTTAGTCCACTTGATCGCGTAGCCCGGCATCTCCTTCTGTCTCCTTTGCTGAACAGGACCTGGGGGGAGCGTTAATTACATGAACAGGACCTGTGATGACGTCACTCCGGTCATCACATGTTCCATCACATTATCTTTCATCATGGTCATCACAGGTCCTGTTCATGTAATTAATACATAGTCTCCTAGCAACCGTGCGTGAAAAATCGCACCGAATCCGCACTTGCTTGCGATTTTCACGCAACCCCATTCATTTCTATGGGGCCTGCGTTACGTGAAAAATCGCACAATATAGAGCATGCTGCGATTTTCACGCAACGCAAAAGTGATGCGTGAAAAATCACCTCTCATGTGAACAGCCCCATAGAAATGAATAGGTCAGGATTCAGTGCGGGTGCAATGCGTTCAACTCACGCATCGCATCCGCGCGGAATACTCGCTCGTGTGAAAGGGGCCTTAGTAAAACAGTCCCTCAGAAATTCCGCCACCCGTTGATTAGGGTATCTACTTAGATAGGGCCCCATCTTTTCCACCCGTATCGGAGTCAGACCTTTTTCCAGCGGCCTCCCCTGCTTTTTGCCTGCCCCCTTTAAAATGGTTAAATCCATGATTACCGCTGCAGGCCGAACACATGTTTAAACCTACATTTCGCCCCGAATCGGCAGTTGCCCTCGTTAAAGAGGAAGCAAAGCCCTTTTGCTGAAGCTACCGAAAACGTTGACTGCCCTGATACCCCCGACTCACCCCGATAGGACTTCCCTGTACACACCGGAGCCATCACCCGCATCCATAAGCAGATATCCTTATGATCCCATCTAATGTTACTTTGCACCGCCATCCTCTGTCAGACACACGGAACACCTCCCCAATCGCATCCATTTAACAAAAAAGAGCCGAACAGCACTCCAGCTTCTTCTCCCCCATCACACTGGCCAAAATAGAAAATGCCTGGAGCCAATTAGAAAAAGTACACGGAATTAAACAAATTCTACGTTTTTTCCCTCTTCCTCTTTCCCCCCCCCCCTTTATCTAAATTAAACCTATCCAGGGGGAGAAAGGAAAAAAAATTCAACATACTCCCCCTTCCAAATCAGTTCTCGCACCTCCTGTTTCAAATGCGCCTCCAACGGTCCCTCAAAGCAAACATACACCTCTCCACGTGCTGGGTCATCCACCTTCGGTCTATCCTCTTCCCCGCCCCGACCTGCGTATGCACGGACACCGAGTCGCATGCCCTGCACGCCACACTACAAGCTCCCCCGCTAACTCCAGCCCCCACCCTGCCAAACTATGAAAAGCTGAACAAGGCTCCTACCCAGGTCCCTTTGTGGCCCCCCAACCCCCCCTGGGCAGCCCGTCCATGCATTAACAGTACCCCAGTTAGCCTCATCTAGCTGCCAGGGGGCTGTGAACCCCGCAGCTGATGGTCCTGCCTCCTGATAATCTTCTTGCGCTGGCCGATCTTCACCTCCCAGCCCCAGAGGCACTTCTCCATGCGGCACCAATATCCCAGCATCAGGCCTGCTGAATACATTCTGCACATGCCCCTGTTAGTCTTGCTTCCACGGTGGGTGGAGCCTCCACCATGCTGCCCGTTAGTCTCCTGTGGCGCGTGTGCCATCTCCCGGCGCACAGCCATGACCTACACCAATTCAATCCCACGTCGGGCAGCCTCCCCCGGACTGGGGGCACCCATCACACCTGGTCCTGCATCCAAGCCTCGCACTGTTGAAGATGGAGGGGTGGGATCCGCCAACCTCCCTAGGCAGAGGGTCCCCGGAGGGGCTCCACACCTGGCGCCGAGCCCTGGGGGTTACATCGGGACTAAGGCTCGCCGGCGGATGCACCCGCCGCGGCCGTCTAGTAACTGGCGGTGAGCTGACTGTACTCACTGCCGCCCTCTGCAGAACGACGGACACCTGCTCCTGCAGCCATTCGGGTCCCCGAGTCTCCGCCGCTGCCTGCAACTGCTGGATCACAGCCTCCACTGCCTGCAATGTGCTAGTTCTTTCCTTTTATTTTCCACACTAAAATGGCGCCGGTACTCTCCTCCTAATATAAACTCCTTAACCCGCGCCTTCTACACCCCACCCACCATATGCCTCTGAACATTAACCCCTACACTGCCGGCCACCTCTCGCCAAAACCCCTCATGTTGGCCTTCCCATAAACTGGCGTCCCAGTACGGCCTCACTGGATGCTAATGCTTTGATGGTGGTCCCATTGTTCTGTAGGCTGTAGACCTAAAGTGGCCCATGGCCTTGCAGATGGAGAGTGGCTGGGCAGGAAGCCTGCTTTACCACAGGTATAAACTGTAGACGCCTGTACAGTTGTAGAATGTGCTCACCAGAGTTCTGACTTGGTGGACCCCACCTCCTTATACCCCCTGGAGATATACCTTTGTTCTGTCACCATATTAAAAGCTTGAACCTTTTTTTCCCCTCACCAATAGAGCGCTGTCTCTTATTTTTTAGATGAAATGTTTTTATTGTACAATTTTGTGGTACATATGATTGATCACTTTTTCTATTGTTTTTAAGATCAGGGACAAACAAATACAGTAATTCCAGCATTGTTTAAGGTGTTCAGCATGCTGGTTAAGTAACGTGCCAACTATGTAGTTTGGGTCATTACGTACATTGAGATACTAATTATGTGCAAGGCTTATTTTGTTTAGAATTTAATAAAGCAGGAAAGGGGTGTTTTAGGCTAATATCTGCGTTTTCCTCTTCAGTATGGAGATCAGTCATAGGATCTCAAAACCAGAGGAAAAAGCTTCAGTTTTGTCTCCATTCATGGTCAATGGGGACAAAACTGAACGGAATGAAATGCACCAGAATGCCTTCTGTTCTATTGTGTTCTCATGGCGCACACAAAAGTATTGCAAGCAGCGTTTTGAGTGAGTCATGGGATACAGAACAAGGATCGGCATGAAACACAATTTTGCTCAATGGTGCCAGATCTGTTTTCTTGGATACAAAAAGAAAAACGGATCCGTCACCCATTGACTTACAAATTGTTTTAGTGCCGGATCTGCCTTGGTCATTCTAGAGATAATACAATTGGATCAGTTCATAACAGATGCAGCCGGTTGTATTATCCTAACGGAACTTTTTTTTACCGATACATGATGGATCCAGTAAAAACCCAAATGTGAAAGTAGCCTTATACAAAAATAATTCCCACATGGGCTAAGGACAATAAAGTAACAGAGTCCCGTCTATCAAACTGCTTAGATGCTGCAGTCACTCTTTACTATAGCATCTGAGGGGTTAGAAATTTCAGGATTTGAGTTAAGTTCTCTCTGATCCAGAACATCGCAGCAGGAGTAGAGTTGTAGATGCTGTGGGCTCAGCCTAGGCTAGGGCTACATGTGTGTTGCGTGACTTCTTTTCGTTAAAAAGTCACACAACATTTTTTATAATAGTCAATTTTGGTGCAACTGTGACGTCGCAGGGTGATACCATTGACTGTTGCTGGACACAAGTGCTGTGTAGCCCTAGCCTAAGAAGGAGCTTGCAAGGGTCATGACAAGGATGGTCAAGCCTTCAGGGACGTCAAGAATGTGGGCCTCAAGGATCATGTCCATCTTACCAGGAGTTTGTTCTATAATGTAACTTTATATACTGTATGTTTGTAATGGTGGGGATGTTTCGCTGGGAATTTGGGGGGGAGGGGGGGGGACCTCGGGGGATGAGGATGTGTTTTAAAATGGTTAATAACTGTCCACTTCCGGTGTAATAGCTTTATATTGGGAATACAGTATAGGGTAAAGGAGGGCATCAACAGTTCCCTTGTCATGCTGTATAACAAACTGCACACAACTGTAATAAAAAAACAACAAGTGTTGCAGGGCACAACTTATCCGTTAATGCAAAATGCCCTGAAATCACTCAAATCACCGACCCGTCATGCTGCTAAATCCCGCACACACATCATCCTCAAGCCTGGCACAGCACTTACATCATTCTCTGATAACATGTCCTCATCATCGCTTGAAAAGTCAGCAGATTCCTTTTCTTTAGGGAGAATATGCTTGAGGTAGAGCTGCAAATAGACCGCTTTTCTCTGATCACCCTGAGGCAGAAGTACATTATGTGAAATTAACAGATTTCTCAATTGGTCTTTAGAGTACTCAGATGGATTGTCCGTACAGGTTGGCATGGTTGCCAGTGGCCAGAATGAACGTACGGTGAAATGTCAGACAGCTGCTAGATGTGTAATCTACACTGCCTGCTGGCAACCCTGCTTTATTTAAGGAAACATTAATGCTTGGTGAGGGAAGAGGTGGGGGCCTTAACTGCATCTGCATGTACTAATAAGATACAGTAGCTTCAGTCTTGGACATTACTTAACCCTTTAAGGGCAAAAAAAAAAAAGTCAGACCAAATTCATGTGCAGTGGGGTCCTTAAAGGGGTTGTCCCTTAACAACTTATCCTCTATCCATAGGATAGGGGGATGTGCGTCTGAAGGGTCCTGAAAAACTAAATAAAGAGTGGCCCCAATGTAATGACCGGCAACACGCACAGGGAGGAAAAAGGGAAAGTCTTGCCCAAGGGAGAGGGAAAGGTGGTGACCCCTAACTCTCCTTGCGGCTGGCACCTGACTGCCCTGACGTCCCTAGACGGGTTCCTCACCCGTGCGGCGATCACGTGCCTAAACCCTGGCTTTCCCTGAAATGAACCCTAGATAATGAACGGGCCGGTGGGATCGCTAGTCCTCACCACTGACACTAAGAGGGAAACACCAGGGAGAGGACAGACAAACACAGACAAACACAAACACCCAGGTGGACGACAACAACTGTCCACAAAGGTCCAACAGGGATCCGGAGGGTAGCGTTCTGGATCAACTACCAGAGAACGCAGCAACACAGCTCCAGTGGGTCAGAATAGATGTCCAGGCAGGAAGCTCTATATCTGGCAACCAGAGAAGTGTGAGAGGGGAATATAAGGAGGATTGGGAGTGCTGGACAAGGAACAGCTGAGAGAAGGAGCTACGGATCCCTGAGTGAGCCAAAAGGGTTTGCAAAGCAAACCCAGAAAGCTACAATAAGAAAACATCCCTATCTTACATAGAGCGTGCAGCCAACCGCTGCGACCTCCTGACCCCGGGTACAACGGAGTCAGGCGTGGCTCTTGACACCCTCGTGACACCCATGCTGTAGGTGGTTCCAAAGTGACAGTAGGCAGAACCAGCACAAGTAGGCAAGTGCCAGCAATACCATAGTGTAACCCAAAATACTGCACCAAATACCTCACAAAGCTATCCCTCTGTGGTGGCCACTGCCAGCTACCATATTCCATCCTCCTCCTCACTTCTAATTATGTTGTAGGCGGCCCAGACTGCCATGACAACTTTCAGCCATGTCTAGACCCACACAGACATCTTAGATTCCTCATTTTTCTATAATTCTTTCCACCTTCTGAACAAACTCCCTTCTAGTGCCCCAACAGTGTCATCCTTCTGCTACCCCCTATACTGTGCCCGCTGCACTCCTGAATGCTCCCACATACTATATGGCAGAAAACAATTAATAATGCCCGCTAGTCCCCAGTATTAATAATGCTCCCATATGTGCCACATGATATCCTCTGCTAGTACAAAAAATGCTCCCTTTTAGTGCCCCCCAGTAGAACTCCCCAGTAGAACTCCCAAGTAGTGCACCCCCCCCCCCCCCCCTCACTAGAGATGAGATTAATTAAAAGTATCTGTCTGGTGCCCCCTTTGGGGTAGCACCCTATGCTGTCGCACCCCTCGCCCCCTTCTAGAAATGGCTCTGCCTAGGCCACTGGAGATGGTGAGAACCATCACAGAGGATGAGTATTTTAAATTGAGGCCAATGTGTTAAGTTACACCTCTGTACATATCCTTCCCTCTCACACATAGATGCGCGCACACACGTATACAGTGGTGTAGCTACAGGGGTGCATGCCTGTCCTGGTTCTTGTACCCAACGAGCCCTAAGGATTAGTCTGCCAATATAAAATACAGCCCACGATAGATGGAGGTCTTTTCACAAAAGCATGGGACCAAAATGATGGCTACATCTGTCTCTTACACACGTACATAGCCATCTACTTTATCTCTAAGCGCCTCACCTTCTCCATCACTGTGCCCCCTCTATAGATACATCTTTCTATCCCTGAATGGTATTTGCTGACGTTAGTCCACATTCACACTATATGACAATGTAAGACTGGATCCAGTGAATTCCTCCAGCTGTACCTCTGCTGGAACAGTTAAACTGGCCCACCAGGAATCTGCCCAGTCTGAACCTCAGTGTCTGATTGGTAAGGGGCCCCAAATGTCAGACCAATAACTAGAATGGGGGGGGGGGGCTGTGTTTTTCATTTAAATGGAGTGGCAGACACACCAGTTGGATGTGTGCCTCTCTATAGTCTGATGCTGTCCCATCAGACTGTGCAGGGGCATATCCCCAACTGGTAACACCCAGCTGTACCTTCATTGCAAAGTGCTAGCAATTCATTCATAACTTCTAGCAGGAATAATACAGGAGTGTCTTAAGAATATACTGTACGCTGCCAAATTGTTATTACACTGGGAATGCAAGTAGTTACTAAAAAAGATATAAAGTATAAAAGGCTGAGGACAGTATAGGCCCGTTTTTCACACAGCCAGTGTTTGCTCAATGATTTCCATCAGCGTTTGTCAGCCTAAGGCCTATTGCACACGACCGTATGGCTTTTTCAGTGTTTTGCGGTCCGTTTTTCATGGATCCGTTGTTCCGTTTTTTTGTTTCCGTTTCGTATGGCATATACAGTAATTACATAGATAAAATTGGGCTGGCCATAACATTTTCAATAGATGGTTCAGGAAAAAACGGAACGGAAACGGAAGACATACGGATGCATTTCCGTATGTGTTCCTTTTTTTTTTGCGGATCCATTGACTTGAATGGAGCCACGGACCGTGATTTGCGGGCAATAATAGGACATGTTCTATGATAAAACGGAAAAACTGAAATGGAATGCATACGGAGTACATTCAGTTTTTTTTTGCGGAACCATTGAAATGAATGGTTCCGTATACGGAACGCAAAAAACGGCCAGTAATTGGGGGAAAAAAAAACGGCCATGTGCAGGAGGCCTAAAACCAGGAGTGAAACATACAAAAAGATAAGGTATAATGAAAAGATTTCCACCTTTCTGACCTGCTCCTGGTTTTAGCTCACAAGCATTGATGGAAATCACTGACCAAATACTGACTAAGGTGGCCACTTGCTTAACCCCAAGAAGGAGGAGATCCTAGTTCATACCCCCACCCCCTCTTCCAGTAACGGTGCCCAGCTAGAGAGAAAAAGAACGAATGAATAAATATATACACACATATACATACACACACACACACACACACCACAACAGGGACCTTAAAGGTGAGCTGCCAGCGGGCCCGGACTGCATGATGCCTGTCTGCTTTTATGAACCCGTGCACTGCCAGTGTGTTCCTCACAAGTAGTCTCCTGAGTAGCAGGCAGTGTAATCCTCCCACGTTTGGCTATAGATCTCCCACTGCTACCACTCTGCTGGCTCACGGGCGTGCTTCCACCCTCACCCCCTTAAGATTCCCCCTCTTCACATCTACAAATGGTTAGTCGTCACTTGTGTCACCCTCACCTGCAGGGCATCACCCATCATTTAACCCCTTTAAAACACCAGTTACTTATTCACATCAGTGAAAAGTGTCCTTCTGCCCACTTTGATTCCAGTTTTCATGCCCAGAACCTGTTAGGCCAGGCAGAATTCAACTGTATCTAATGCAGGGCATCAACCTCTGAATGTTGGAAATGTTGGCAGTGCGAGATCAGTGGCCCAAATTCATTTAACCCCTTAAAAACACCAGTTACTTATTCAAATCAGCGAAAAGTGTCCTTTTGCCTACTTTGATGCCAGTTTTCACATCCATCATCTGATAGACCTCAATAGCTACAGACCAGTGGCATTGGCACTTGATGAAGGTCTTGGAGAGATGTGTGAGAACAAACATCTCAGTTTTCTAGCGAGCTCATCCATGGACCCCCTCCAGTTTGCTTATCAGCCTGGCACTGCGGTGGACGGCGCCAGCATCCACCTTCTACACCAAGCTCTCTCACCTGGAGAAACCAGGGGACACTGAGAATAGTTTTCTTTAATCTCTCCTGTGCTTTCAACACCATGCAGCCAGGGCTACTAAGAGACAAGCTGGGTCTTTTGGGAGTGGACCATTAGCTCTCCAATTGGATCCTAGACTACCTGACAAACCGATCTCAGTATTTGAGAGCCCGAAACTGTGTCAGACCCAGTGATCTGCAGTACTGGGGCACCTCAGGGTACAGTTCTTGCTCCTTTCCTCTTCACACTGTACACTGCAGACTTTAGGTACAACTCATCTAGCTGCTTCTTACAGAAGTTCTCTGATGACTCAGCAATAGTAGGCCTAATCACAGATGAAGATGACATAGAGAGAACTGACCCATAAATGTGTGGATTGGTGCAAGCAGAACCACCTTGGGATCAATGCCGGGAAGACTAAGGAGATGGTTGTGGACTTCCGCAAGCAGACATCCTCCTAAACCAGTGGACATCCAGGGTATGGACATCGAGATTGTCAACACTTGGGTGTACTCCTAAGCTGGACTGGGCAGATAACATGGAAGCACTATACAGAGAGGGCCACAGCAGGCTTTACCTGCTTAGGAGGCTGAGAGTTTTTGGAGTGAAGAGGGCACTTCGGATCTTTTTAAACTCTGTGGTGGCATCAGCCATCTTCTTTGGAGTGGCCTGCTGGGGTAGCAGCATCTCAACCAGGGAGAGGAAGAGACTTGACAAACCGATTAGTAAGGCCAGCTCAGTCCTGGGGAGCCCCCCCTAGAACCAGTGCAGGTGATAGGTGAGAGAAGGATACTATCCAAGCTGATCTCCATGCTGGAGAATAACTCCCATCCCATGCATGAGACAGTGATAGCATTGTGCAGTACAGTCAGTACCGACTGCTTCGCTCCAAGCTCCAAGTGTGAGAAGGAGCGATATTGAAAGTCGTTTCTCCCTGCTGCTATTAGGCTGTAAAACCAACACTGACTCAAGTCAAGATAGACTGCACTCAGGGGGCATAACTATAGGGGTTGCAGAGGTAGCAGTCATTATGGGGCCCAAGAGCCAAAGGGGGCCCGAAGACCCTTGTACTACAGCCGTGGCCAAAAGTTTTGAGAATGACACAAATATTAGTTTTCACAAAGTTTGCTGCTAAACTGCTTTTAGTTTCAGTTGTTTCTGTGATGTAGTGAAATATAACTACATGCACTTCATACGTTTCAAAGGCTTTTATCGACAATTACATAACATTTATGCAAAGAGTCAGCATTTGCAGTGTTGGCCCTTCTTTTTCAGGACCTCTGCAATTCGACTGGGCATGCTCTCAATCAACTTCTGGGCCAATTCCTGACTGATAGCAACCCATTCTTTCATAATCACTTCTTGGAGTTTGGCAGAATTAGTGGATTTTTGTTTGTCCACCCGCCTCTTGAGGATTGACCACAAGTTCTCAATGGGATTAGGATCTGGGGAGTTTCCAGGCTATAGACCCAAAATGTCAACGTTTTGGTCCCCGAGCCACTTAGTTATCACTTTTGCCTTATGGCACGGTGCTCCATCGTGCTGGAAAATGCATTGTTCTTCACCAAACTGTTGTTTGATTGTTGGAAGAGGTTGCTGAGGGTGTTTTGGTACCATTCTTTATTCATGGCTGTTTTTTTGGGCAAAATTGTGAGCGAGCCCACTCCTTTGGATGAGAAGCAAGTGGCTTCTTTGCTGCCCTTCTTGACAACAGACCATCTTCCAAAAGTCTTCGCCTCACTGTGCGTGCAGATGCGCTCACACCTGCCTGCTGCCATTCCTTAGCAAGCTCTGCACTGGTGGCACTCCGATCCCGCTGCTGAATCCTCTTTAGGAGACGATCCTGGAGCTTGCTGGACTTTCTTGAACGCCCTGAAGCCTTCTTAACAAGAATTGAACCTCTTTCCTTGAAGTTCTTGACGATCCTATAAATTGTTGATTGAGGTGCAATCTTAGTAGCCTGTGAAGCCATTTTTATGCAACGCAATGATGGCTGCACGCGTTTCTTTGCAGGTCACCATGGTTAACAATGGAAGAACAATGATTTCAAGCATCACCCTCCTTTTAACAGGTCAAGTCTGCCATTTTAACCCAAATCAGCCTGACATAATGATCTCCAGCCTTGTGCTCGTCAACATTCTCACCTGAGTTAACAAGACGATTACTGAAATGCTCTCAGCAGGTCCTTTAATGACAGCAATGAAATGCAGTGGAAAGGTTTTTGGGGATTAAGTAAATTTTCATGGCAAAGAAGGACTATGCAATTCATCTGATCACTCTTCATAACATTCTGGAGTATAAGCAAATTGCTATTATAAAAACTTAAGCAGCACCTTTTCCAATATTTATGTAATTCTTAAAACTTTTGGCCACGACTGTACATAAGACACCAGTATAGAAAGTGCATGCTGGTCAAGTTACAACTCTGGCTGGAGGTAAGGTGTTAGGTCATGAATTTGGCATGGGAGGAGGGTGCCCCTTCAATTTTTGCCCTAGGCAGCACGAAGGCTATGTGCTTCACTGCCCCTGGCCACAAAGCCAGAAAGGGGGGCCAAGCTGAACTCTTGCACCGGGTCCCATGAGCCTTTAGCTACACCCCTGACTGCACTCATCGCTAACAGGTTCCTGTGGAAATCATTCCATCCAGAGACTGAATTTTATAAGCTGTGATATCTATATTCCTTATATTTTTATCTGTAATATACTGTCACTGTAAGGCCCCTTTCACACGAGCGAGTCTTCCACTCAGGTGCGATGCGTGACGTGAACGCATAGCACCCGCACTGAATCCTGACCCATTCATTTCAATGGGTCTGTGTGCATGAACGTTTTTTTTCACGCATCAGTTACGCAGCATGTTCTATATTCTAAAAAGTAGAATGAGTATAGTACAGTGGCTCTGACCTCTGCTTTTTTGGGGCTTCAGTGAAATACGCATTGCATCCGGAAGCAGGTGCAAAATGGTGCGAGTTTTACTGAACGCATCCGGACCTAATCCGTCACGCTCGTGTGAAAGAGGCCTATAGTTTTTATATTCTCTGTGCCGCTGTAAGGCCTCTTGCACGAACACCCACCGTGGGGCAGCCGCAACAGATCGCAGACCCATTCACTTTAATGGGTCCGCGATCCAGCCATTCTGCAAAAAGATAGAACATGTCCTATCTTTTTGCGGAACGGAAGTATGGGACGAAACTCCACGGAAGCATTCCGTAGGGTTCCATTCCGGATCTCCGGATTTGCAGACCCTTTAAAGTGAATGGGTCCGCATCAGTGATGCTTAATGCACACAGAACAATGCCTATGTATTGCGGATCCGCAAATGCGGTCCGCAATACGGCCACGGAGCGTGTGAAAGAGGCCCAATACTGTGAATTTCCCCAATGTGGGACTATTAAAGGATCTTATCTTCTGTAGTCCGCAAATTACAGATCCGCAATACATGGATACCAACCATGTACATTCCACAATATGCGGAACGGTCATCCGGCCCATTATAGAACAGTCCTATCTTTTGTGAATGCAATGGAACGGACATACGAATGCAGACAGCACACTGTTTGCTGTCAGCATTTTTTGTGTCCCCATTGAAGTTAACGGGTCTGCATCCGACCCAAAGAAGATGTGGATTGGGTGCAGACCAAAAAATACGTTTGTGTGCATGAGCCCTTAAGGGGAACCTGTCATCATGAAAACACAGTATAATCGGCAGGCAGCATTAGAGATGAGCGAATTTCATATTTTCAAATTCGTTCACACTTCGTTTGGTGGTAAAATGTGAATTGCGTTATGGAGTCCGTTACCACGGACCATAACGCAATTCTATGACGGAATGCCTTTAGAACTTGCAGTCCCGTTTCCGTTATGCAGGGAAGGGCTCCCCTGCATAACGGAACGGATCCGTTTTGCAGGCCATAGACTTCTATTATGACGGAGTGAATAACGGAATGCCTCTAAAGGCATTCCGTCATCATAGAATTGCGTTATGGTCCGTGGTAACGGAATCCATAACGCAATTCCCAAACGAAGTGTGAACGAATTTCATAAGAGGAAATTCACTTATCTCTAGGCAGCATGTTAGAGTAGGAGGAGCTGAGTAGATTAATATCTAGTTTTAACCCCTTCATGACTGGGCGACTTTCCATTTTTTCATTTTTGTTTTTTACTCCCTGGCTTCTGAAATCTTTTTTTATTTTTCCAGTTACAGCCATATGATTATTTTTTTTGCAGGACAAGTTGTACTTTCTAATGACACTTTTACGGTTGCATACAATGTAGTGTAAGGGCTGTTTCACACGAGCGGATGCCGTGTGTGACATCCGCTCCGTGAAAGAGTGCCAAGACCCGATGCAGACTGCAGAGGCACGGAGCATTAACATGACTGATAATGCTCCGTGCCTCTCTGTGAGATAAAGTTGTCACTGTGAATTCGTAGTAAAGAGATCACAGAGAGGCACGGAGCATTATCAGTCATGTTAATGCTCCGTGCCTCTGCAGTCTGCATCGGGTCTTGGCACTCTTTCACGGAGCGGATGTCACACATGGCATCCGCTCGTGGGAAACAGCCCTAAAGCAGGGGAAAAAAAAGAAATAAAAAATATAACTAATCTGCCGCACTTATGGGTTTTGTTTTTTCAGCATTTACTAGGCGTTAAAACTGACTTGTCATTAAAAATTTCTTGGTCAGTATGATTACAACGATACCACATATGTATAGTTTTTCTTACGTTTTAATGCTGAAATAAAATAAAAACTTTGGAAAAATCTATTGTTTTTTTCTTTTCATCTCCATATTCTGACCCCCATTAAGTTATTATAATTTTTTTAAAACGTGTATGGAGTTGTGTGAGGGCTCATTTTTTTGTGGGGCAATCTGTACATTTCATTGATACCATTTTGGAGTGTGTAAGATGTTTTGATCAATTTTTATTGAGATCAATATTTTTATAGTACTGTATTTTAGCACGCAGCGATGCCCATGATGTTTAGTTTTTTCTTTGTTTATGTATTTTTATCATTCATTTTGGAGAAAGGGGCGATTTGAAATTTTATATGATTTTTTACACTTTTTAATAGTACCCCTAGGAAACTTGTACAATCAATCATTTAGATTGCTTCTCTCATACACTTGCCATAGAATCATAGACTACATTAGGCAGTGGGAACAGGTTGAAGGAATAGATTCAGTATAAGTTATATATCATTCATTTAACTTCCTGCTCAATCTGGGCTTTGAAGTCGGGGAGACGGTCCCATCAGTGATTGACAGCCTTCCCTCTATGACTGTGTATACAGAGATAGCTGTCAATCACTGATAGGACCGCCTCCTGGACTTCAAAGCCCAGAATGAGCAGGAAATGAAATACAAGTTAGGGCTCTTTCACACTTGTGTTCTTTTCTTCCGGCATAGAGTTCCGTCGTCGGGGTTCTATGCCAGAAGAATACTGATCAGTTTTATCCTAATGCATTCTGAATGGAGAGAAATCCATTCAGGATGCATCAGGATGTCTTCAGTTCCGGACCGGAACGTTTTTTGGCCGGAGAAAATACCGCAGCATGCTGTGCTTTTTGCTCCGGCCAAAAATCCTGAAGACTTGCCGCAAGGCCGGATCCGGAATTAATGCCCATTGAAAGGCATTGATCCGGATCCGGCCTTAAGCTAAACGTCGTTTCTGCGCATTGCCGGATCTGACGTTTAGCTTTTTCTGAATGGTTACCATGGCTGCCAGGACGCTAAAGTCCTGGCAGCCATGGTAAAGTGTAGTGGGGAGCGGGGGAGCAGCATACTTACCGTCCGTGCGGCTCCCGGGGCGCTCCAGAGTGACGTCAGGGCGCCCCACGCGCATGGATGACGTGATCGCATGGCACGTCATCCATGCGCATGGGGCGCTCTGACGTCATTCTGGAGCGCCCCGGGAGCCGCACGGACTGTAAGTATACTGCTACTCCGCTCCCCACTACTACTATGGCAACCAGGACTTTAATAGCGTCCTGGCTGCCATAGTAACACTGAACGCATTTTGAAGACGGATCCGTCTTCAAATGCTTTCAGTTCACTTGCGTTTTTCCGGATCCGGCGTGTAATTCCGGCAAGTGGAGTACACGCCGGATCCGGGCAACGCAAGTGTGAAAGAGGCCTTAGTGCTCATGCACACGACTGTTGATGTTTTGCGGTCCGCTAATTGCAGATCCGCAAAACACAGATACCGGCCGTGTGCATTCCACATTTTATGGAACATCCTGCCTTCTATAAAACAGTCCTATCCTTGTCTGTAAAACCGACAAGAATAGTACGAGTAGTAGTACGAGCACATGGTGTGCGGTCTGCATCTTTTGTGGCCCCATTGCAGTGAATGGGTTCACATCCGACCCGCAAAAAAATAAAAATATATAATAATAATAATAATAATAATAATATGCGGACAAAAACGGTTGTGTGCATGAACCCTTATAATGAATCTTTTCCTATAAAACTATACATCAGTCTGCTCAGCTTATCCTGATCTATACAGCATTTTTATGGACATACACGCCCCCACATCATACTCTTGAATCACAAAACGGAAGGGTCGTGCAATGGCATAATAGAGATGACCTATCCTGAGACTGGTGGGGGTCTGACTCCCAGCCCCTCGCAGATCAGCTGTTTGAAGCACTGCTTCTTCTTCACAGTTTACCTGTGTGCTGTCTTTGTAGTGGTGGTGCAGTGTAATTACTTCTCAGGATGGAGCAGTTGTAATTACACTGCTCCGCCGCCATAAAGGAGACTTTGAAGAGGATGCAGTGCTCACAGCAGAGCTGCAACCACCTCAAACAGCAGACTAGTAGGAGTCGGAATAGGATAGGTCATCAGTATTTGGCCTCATGCACACGACCGCGCCTGCAGATTCGCAAAACATGATCCCGCCGTGTGTTCTGCAATTTGCAGAACAGAATGGGCTGCTTATAATAGAAATGCCTATTCTTGTCCGCAAAACGGATAAGAATATGACATGTTCTATTTTTTTGCGGGGACATGGAACAGCGCAACAGATGTGGACAGCACATTGAGTGTTGTCGGCATCTTTTGCAGCCCCATCGAAGTGAATGGGTCGTATTCCGAGCCGCCAAAAATTCAGTTCGGATGCGGAACCAAACAATGTTCGCGTGCATGAGGCCTTAGGGCTCAGCTACATGACATTTGTCGTGTAACATTTTTTGTAATGATAGTGAATGGTGTCGCACAAAAATCCATTCAAGTTGCAACCATTGACTATCATTACAAAAACTGTTGCGCAACATGTCACAGTGTAGCTGTACCCTTAGACCACTGCACAACCTCTTTAGAGGTTTTCCATCTATATTAACTGTTTCAGGCCCCTGCCTTCCCAGAGCCATAACTTTTTTATTTGTCTGTTCACATAGCCATATGAGGGCTTGTTTTTTGCGGGACAAGTTGTACTTTCCAATGCCACCATTTAATATTGCATATGATGTAGTGAGAAGCAGGAAAGAAATTCCAAATGGGGTGAAATTCCACCACAGTTTTACGGGTTTATTTACTACGTTCGATGTACGATAAAACTGACCAGTTACTTTTATTCTTCAGGTCAGTACAAATCCGGCGATACCTAATATGTATAGTTTTTCTTGCGTTCTGATACAAAAAATTATATATATATATTTATTTTTATTTTAAAAAGTGGGGACATTTTTTATTTTTTGGTTGGCAAATTTTGACCCCTGCAACTTTTTTGTAATTATGTTTACGGAACTGTATGGGGGCTCATTTTTTGTGGGGCGATCTGAACTTTTTATTGATACCACTCTGGGGTGTGTGACTTTTTGATCACTTTTTATAAAAAATTGTAGAAAGTAAAGCGACCAAAAACGGCGAATCGGCCATTTGGACGATTTATTCCGTTTTGCTGTTTGCCGTATGGGGAATATATTTTTATACTATGGGGATTTTCGCACATCGTGACACAAATGATGTGAATTTTTGTAATTCTCTTATTTTGGGAAAGGGGGGGCGATTAGAATTTTTTTTTTTTTTTTTTTTTTTTTTAATAGTTCCCATAGGGAACTATAACATGCAATCATTAGATTGTGCATTGGAGTCTATGATAATGGCATTGGAATCTATGATGATTTTACTACTTTCCTATGGAGCCCTACTACAGGCAAGGGCTCCATAGGAAATACTATGCAGCAACCTCCTGTCATGCACACACGCTCCAGCTCCTCTGATCGCTGCACGGGGGAGCCAGCGCATAACCGGAAGTGGGTGCTTTCTGTTTTCAGCGCGCTCAGATGTAGTGGTCAGGATTGACCAAGGCATCTGAGGGGGTAAATGTCTGTGATTGGCATTACTGCCGGTTGCAGACATGAGCTGCGGGTGTCTGCTATAAGAAGTAGGCGGCCACCCGCTGGCTATGTCGTCTGCACCGCTCAGGAGTGGGCGCCATCTTTAAAGACCCGCCCAGCACCATACATGTACGGCTGGGCGTTAATATTTATTATTTTACTAACATACACAGACTTTCCAAGTGTCCCTTTTTTGGAGGGACAGTCCCGTTTTTTGACCCAAGTCAGGGTCCCTCTTTGTTCCATTTATGTCCCTCTTTTTGATCTGAGGTATAGATTTTCATTATTGCATTTACAATATTGATCCAGAAAGGGTTTGGTTGTCTCGCTTAAGCATATTAGAGCCCTCCTTTCATAATTTGATGCAATTCGAATTTAAAAAATTTCTATATTCAGAAAGTTCTATATTACAGTGTATAGATATGCAAGAAAAATTGATCTTTCACACAATAAACCATAAGTGTCCCTCTTTGAAAGTCCAAAAAGTTGGGGAGATGAGCATACATTATATATATATATATATATAGCTCACTCACTCTCCCTGATCCCCTCACCCTCATATTTTCCCTCAATATGCCAAGGCGAGGCTGCATCCAGCAAAAGTGAAAAGCATGAGTACTAGTTGATTTTACAGCAAACATATGGAAGATTGTAACCCCCATCTTGTGATTCCCTTGACCAACACTACAAATAAACCATAGAAAACCAGGTTAGAATTACTTCATATCACAGAAAAGGGCCATACTTACTAATACAGGGGCAGGTTAAATGCTAGTTCACCTCAGACAGGCCACAATGTTATATCTGTGAGGCTGCTCAGGTGCACAATGCTGATGAATCTCATCCACTCACACACCTACCATTCAGGGGTGGGGGCTGGCCACTCAGGCCTAGTTCACACTTCAGTGATTTCCATCAGTGATTGTGAGCCAGAAGTTGAGGCTACGCAGATATAATGGACATATCTGCACCTGGTAAGTGTTTTTGACCGACACCTGGTTGCCCACTGATGAAAATCACTGACCAAAATACTGATGTGCGAGCTAGGCCTCACACGTGAGTGTTTTGGTCAGTGATTGTAAGCCAAAACCAGAAATGGAGCCTTCAAAGAGAGAAGGTATAGTGAAAAATTTGCGCTTGTTTTGTGTTTTTGACCCGCATCTGTTTTTGTTTTACAACTATTGATGAAAATCTATGACCAAACAGTGATGTGTGATCTAGGCCTCAGTATTATAATTGCAAACAGATAGGCTTTTAGGGTATATTCACACATGTATGTTTTTGTTCAGTTTGATGCAGTTTTCATATAATTGACCCATGGGGTATTGCTACTTATCTGCAGGGCTGTTAGAGTACTTTCACATGTAGGTTTTTGCTGGCATTATTCTGTAACATTATTCATGTTTTTAGTACAATTTTTTGCACCTGCATTTTTGGTGATTTTTTTTTTTTTTTTTTTTTTTTTTTTCTTTCTTTCTTTCTTTCTTTCTTTCTTTATGGTAAGAATGCCAGCTTCAGATGTTAGCTAAAGGTGTATGGGAATTATGAAACAAAGATCATCTAAGCATATTTTTCTACTGGTGTATTTTATTTTTTTATTTATGTGGCTCCCCCCCCCCCCCCTTTTTGGCTTATTTTAAAAAATGTAGCATATTGTAGCTCTTGGCTTTTTTTTTCAGGTGTTTTCATATTTTTCACACCTTTTTCTATAGAGGAAAAAATGCTGGTGAGCAAGCACATTGGGGTCACATACTATAATGTCTCTGCCTGTTTTCAGTAAGGCCTCATGCACACAACAGTTTTTCTCAGCCTCCGTTCCATTTTTTTGCTGCTAGGATAGGGACCCATTAATTTCAATGGGTCAGCAAAAAAATGCTGATAGTTCATCCGTTTGTGTTCCGCGTCCGTTGTCCGTGTTTCCCTTTAGCAAACAAAATAGTGCATGTTCTACTATTTTTACATTTGCAGACAAGGATAGGCATTTATTACAAGGGATCTGTGGGAAAAAAATGGATGCCGCATCAGTTATTTTTTTTTGACGGACGCAAAAAACAACTGTCGTGTGCATGAGGCCTAAAAAGCCTGTTTCTGACTCTTATTTTTTGTGTGTCTCATTTACCCACAGATTTTGCCCGTGTTTTGGAGGTATTGCGCTTTTTGCACCTATTTTGATTATTATAATATTATACTAATTCAGAAGTTTTTAAACTTTTGCACCTATTTTTACATTTGACCACGGCATCTGGGAGCTCAAAAATCGGGGATCAAGGGAAGCCGGATGGTGTGTGCTGCAGCCTCCGTCCCTCTGATCCTAGGCTGCCGCAGGGCTCCATAGAAAGATAGGAGCACATTCGGAACGGTATTAATACCTCTGGGCTGGCTCTTGATGAGCCTAAGTTATGTAGAGGCGCCGGCCTCCACATAACTTAGGCGCATCCACCGCCGGTGATGCGTTATCCTACCCTACCTCGTGAGATTTCCCTACCCTCTGACTTCCTGTCGCATGAGCGATGACGTCGGGGGGCGTGTCTCACTTTTCTCCATCTGCGCATGCCCAAAAGGACACTCTAGTGAAAAGCTCAAGGCTGAACTTAGCAGCACGCTGGGAACCTGCGCATGTGTCTGGGAGCCGAGGTAGGGAAAAATTACGTCCCAGTGCGCAAGCGCCGAGGGTAAGCATGAATATCCATGCCAAAAGCACTTTTAACCCTTTGCAGGAGCTATTCTCATATTGGTTCTTGATTGACTGTCCTCCTATATATAGGTTCTATTATATAGGGGGTCTGTCTGCACAGTATATTTGGGGGGCTGTCTGCGCAGTATATTTGGGAGTCTGTCTGCGCAGTATATAGGGGGCTGTCTGCACATTAAATGGGGGGGGGCTGTGTGCGCAGTATATGGGGGGGGCTGTGTGCGCAGTATATGGGGGGGGCTGTGTGCGCAGTATATGGGGGGGCTGTGTGCGCAGTATATGGGGGGGCTGTGTGCGCAGTATATGGGGGGGCTGTGTGCGCAGTATATGGGGGGGCTGTGTGCGCAGTATATGAGGGGCTGTCTGCGCAGTATATGGGGGGCTGTCTGCGCAGTATATGGGGGGGCTGTCTGCGCAGTATATGGGGGGGGGCTGTCTGCGCAGTATATGGGGGGGGGCTGTCTGCGCAGTATATGGGGGGGCTGTCTGCGCAGTATATGGGGGGCTGTCTGCGCAGTATATGGGGGGGCTGTCTGCGCATTAAATGGGGGGGCTGTGTGCGCAGTGTATTGGGGGGCTGTGTGCGCAGTGTATTGGGGGGCTGTGTGCGCAGTGTATTGGGGGGCTGTGTGCGCAGTGTATTGGGGGGCTGTGTGCGCAGTGTATGGGGGGGCTGTGTGCGCAGTATATGGGGGGGGCTGTGTGCGCAGTATATGGGGGGGGCTGTGTGCGCAGTATATGGGGGGGGGCTGTGTGCGCAGTATATGGGGGGGGCTGTGTGCGCAGTATATGGGGGGGGGCTGTGTGCGCAGTATATGGGGGGGGGCTGTGTGCGCAGTATATGGGGGGGGGCTGTGTGCGCAGTATATGGGGGGGGGGGCTGTGTGCGCAGTATATGGGGGGGGGCTGTGTGCGCAGTATATGGGGGGGGGCTGTGTGCGCAGTATATGGGGGCTGGCTGTGTGCGCAGTATATGGGGGAGGTCTGTGCAGTATATGGGGGAGGTCTGTGCAGTATATGGGGGGGCTGTCTGTGCAGTATATGGGGGGGCTGTCTGTGCGGTACGGTATATTGGGGGATGTATGTGCAGCATATTTGGGGGGGCAGTGTATTATATTTGTGGCCTGTGTGTTAGATGTGTACAACCCTATTTTAACGAAAAAATAAATAAAAATTCCCTATATCTCCTATGCCATGGCATGTTTTTTGCTACGAAACTGCAGTCATCTCGTCACTTGGAGAAGGATGAGAAGCGGCCCCCATCCAGAAGGACACACCTGCCACCAAATCCGTCTCTCACTGGATTCTGTAATCCCCGTCTGCTGTGTATGTGTGCACCGTCCGTCTGCTGCACTGCGTCTGTTCTGCCATTTGCTCTAACCATTTTAATAAAAAAAATATTGTGTCACAACTCTGACCAGCATGTTCTCCTATGGAACACAAAGTACCTGAAGTGGTAAGAAGAAGCCCATGTGTGAGGCCCGCGCCCTGGCGGGAGCATTGAAGGGGCATCTGACAGGTGAGGAGCTGCTCCAGCATTGTGTACTGTGATCACCACGAGTTCAGAAGTCGGCAACCATAGGCTGTCCACATGCTGTGAATTACATCTCCCATCATGCTGGTAAAGTATTATGGGAGGTGTAGTCCAAAACATCTGGAATACCAAATGCGTATGAATGAAAAGCATGGTGTGTGACTGGTCAGTAACAAGGGTTGAAGCCTTGACGTGGCGTTACTGCTCACATGTGTATCCATGTGCCAATTCAACCAATGTGAGTGACTGTAATTAATACTGATTAGGTAACTATAAATACTGTGACAATGGAGAATTAAACGACTGTATCTCCTACACACTGTTTACACCGTGACCGTATCTCCTACACACCGCTTACACTGTGACCGTATCTCCTACACACCGCTTACACTGTGACCGTATCTCCTACACACCGCTTACACTGTGACCGTATCTCCTACACACCGCTTACACCGTGACCGTATCTCCTACACACTGCTTACACCGGGACCGTATCTCCTACACACTGCTTACACCGTGACCGTATCTCCTACACACTGCTTACACCGTGACCGTATCTCCTACACACTGCTTACACCGTGACCGTATCTCCTACACACTGCTTACACCGTGACCGTATCTCCTACACACCGCTTACACCGTGACCGTATCTCCTACACACCGCTTACACCGTGACCGTATCTCCTACACACCGCTTACACCGTGACCGTATCTCCTACACACCGCTTACACCGTGACCGTATCTCCTACACACCGCTTACACCGTGACCGTATCTCCTACACACCGCTTACACCGTGACCGTATCTCCTACACACTGCTTACACTGTGACCGTATCTCACCTTTTGGACTCTTGTACACGACTATATGCACTAAAACATGTATAGTGTTAGTTAACGGGCCATATTGATCGTGCGTACAGGAGCACATGGCATCTTGATGTTGTCCATGTTGTGCCTCACAATGGGCTATTGTCCCGCATTCATATGATCTATTCTCTATTCTATGCTAAACAATAGTCCCACCTGAAGCTCGACTTGCGCAGCATCATTGTAATCTAGGATTGTGTGTACTCCTGTTGGCATGATCAATGCCAGTGCGGGACATATGGCCCTCTTGTAGGGAATACAGCCGTGTGAAAGAGGCCTTAAAATGAGTTTTCTCATCTCAGACAATAGGGGCATATCGCTTGGATATGCCCCCATTGTCTTATAGCTGCTGTTCCCCGCACCTATATTGAGAACTGGTCCCCGAAATTGGAGTATGGCGCAATGCGCATGCTCTGCCGCCCTCCATTCTTCTCTATGTGAGAGTTGTGGATTAGCAAACAGTGGTCGACGGACCCCATTAAATCTGGTGCCCTCCAGCCACAGCGCTACCTGCTCCGTTCTCAATATAGGTGCGTGTCCTATCGGTGGTACCCACACCTATCAGACAATGGTTGCATATTCAAGTGATATGCCACCATTGATTGGGATACCCCTTTAACAGCAGTTAGTCCCTTGTGTGTCCATTGTGGTAATCACACTAGTTATGTCATAGCGTCATAGGGAAATCATTAATCAAACTGTTAAATTACAATTTATTAATGAATTCCTGATGATGCGGATGGACCGTGACTCCCACAAGGGCTCATATGGAAGGGCACAAGATTGAACGACGAACAAGCCTTTGCTGTTCATGTGCCAATCATAGGGTCTACGATCAATAAAGAGCCAACAGATAGCTCATTACTGATTGTATTGTTCATGGTTCACCTTTGGCAATAATGTCGTTTAGGAAAAAAAAAAAAATACCAAGGGCTTTTCAATAAACGTACAGTAGTGACCCTATGGTAGTTGTAATGTCACCACAGCGGTAGTGCCAAAGGTTACTGTTACCCTGTACCGGCCAATGAAAACACAAATACATCGAAGTTAACTATACATTTTTATATTTTTGTATAAATTACAATATATCCATAAAAAAAAAAAAAAATATATATATATATATATACATACTATACAAAAAATAATTTTTAGTGGAGTAGGACTGTCGGGTAGGTGGTTTGAGGTTGGCAATGGTAGCCCCCCTGTCCTCTTTATTCTCTGAGCTAAAAATACAGTCCACAAGAAAGGATGCGGGTTGAAATTGTGGGTTGTATAAGGGTCTGAGGAGGAGGGTACCCGAGCATGTGTAGAGGTGGTGGGGAAAATAGTGGGACGGAGAAGTAGAAAAGAGACAGAAGTGAACACATGCCCGGGGGCTGGGAATGGGAAGGTTGTCGGTAATGGTCACTGGTGTGGGATGGGGTTGTGGGGGCCGTGGCCAATTTCTGTGACACATTCTCTAAGCATGATATTAAACTCATGCAACTGCTCGGGCGTCATTGAGTCCACCAAATTGATTATGCTTACCCCATAATGGTAGTTAGGGCTGCATTGGATCGCCGACTCTGCTCCCTCCCAGCGGCGAATCAAGGCAGCACTAAACTCCTTCTGATGTTCGTCCAAACCTTCTACAGTGTTGGAAACAACCTCTACACGGTCCACATAATCATTTTGCTTTGGCCTACCGGATCTCTGCCTGCTCAGCAGGGCTCTTAAATTTTGATGTCAACCTAGAGCCTCTGTTGAGCAGAGGGATCCGGTAGGGGACCCGGATTCTCCCGAGCAGATGCATGAGGGACAGGAGGTCTGGCGTTGGCGATCCATTCATTTTCCGCATCAGGGGGTTGTTCAGTCTCCAGAGCGCTGCTCTTAGTTCTGTATGAAAAAAATGAAATAAAAATTTACCTTTAAAAACACCATCCATGTCCGATGCTACGTCTACATTACACCATAAGTTGGCTGTCCAAAACAGGGTAGCCAAACGCTTTGCTGTTACAGACAGTCCCTTAAATTACATTTCTTTTTACATTTCATTTACATTTCTTTAAAAAATATATATAATTTACCTTCTTTGTGCCATTGTGCGTCGTCGTAAACCTCCTTCTTATAGTCCATCCTGAAGCCGTCCTGGATAGATCAGCGTTGTGTAACCTGTTTAAATGTTGGGGGAAAAAAAACATAACATGATGTAAGGTTAAGAACAATATGAATGTTTAAAAAAAAAAAATTGCTGTTCTTACAACATATCTTCTGAGACACCGCATTTAAATCCCCCCAGGTCTCAGAAAGGTCAGAACATATGTCCCTCTATGGCCGTGTAAGCGGTGTGTAGGAGATACGGTCACGGTGTAAGCGGTGTGTAGGAGATACGGTCACGGTGTAAGTGGTGTGTAGGAGATACGGTCACGGTGTAAGCAGTGTGTAGGAGATACGGTCACGGTGTAAGCGGTGTGTAGGAGATACAGTCGTTTAATTCTCCATTGTCACAGTATTTATAGTTACCTAATCAGTATTAATTACAGTCACTCACATTGGTTGAATTGGCACATGGATACACATGTGAGCAGTAACGCCACGTCAAGGCTTCAACCCTTGTTACTGACCAGTCACACACCATGCTTTTCATTCATACACATTTGGTATTCCAGATGTTTTGGACTACACCTCCCATAATACTTTACCAGCATGATGGGAGATGTAATTCACAGCATGTGGACGGCCTATGGTTGCCGACCTCTGAACTCGCGGTGATCACAGTACACAGGAGCAGCTCGTCACGTGTCAGATGCCCCTTCAATGCTCCCGCCAGGGCGCAGGCCTCAAACATGGGCTTCTTCATTCCACTTCAGGTACTTCGTGTTCCATAGGAGAACATGCTGGTCAGAGTTGTGACACAAAAAAATTAATTAAAATTGTTAGAGCAAATGGCACAACAGACGCAGTGCAGCAGGCTGACGGTGCACACACATACACAGCAGGCTGACGGTGCACACACATACACAGCAGGCTGACGGTGCACACACATACACAGCAGGCTGACGGTGCACACACATACACAGCAGGCTGACGGTGCACACACATACACAGCAGGCGTTGATTACAGAATCCAGTGAGCGACGGATGGGGGCCGCTTCTCATCCTTCTCCAAGTGACGAGATGGCTGCAGTTTCGTAGTATTTGTTAAATTAGGGTTGTACACATCTAACACACAGGCCACACGTGGTGCACAGCTCCACATCTAACGCACAGCCCACAAATATAATACACTGCCCCCCCAAAAGTATGCTGCACATACATCCCCAATATACTGTACCGCACAGACAGCCCCCCCATATACTGCGCATTAAACAGCCCACCCCATATACTTCGCATACATCCCCCCCATATACTTCGCAGACGACCCCACATATACTGCGCAGACAGCACCCCCACATATACTGCGCAGACATCCCCCCCATATACTGCCCAGACAGCCCCCCCTATACTGCGCAGACATGCCCCCACCATATACTGCGCATACAGGCCCCCCCCATATACTGCGGCAGACAGCCCCCACCATATTACTGCGCAGCAGCCCCCATATACTGCGCAGAACACCCCCATATACTGCGCAGACGCCCCCCCCATTTAATGCGCAGACGAACCCCCAATATACTGCGCATACAGCCCCACCCATAATACTGCCAGACATCCCCCCCATATACTCTCAGCAGCACCCCCTATACTGCGCATACAGTCCCCCCCATATAACGCCGCAGAACCGCCCCCCCATATACTGCGCCAGACAGCCCCCCATATACTTGCGCAGACAGCCCCCCCCATATACTGCGCAGACAGCCCCCCCATATACTGCGCAGACAGCCCCCCATATACTGCGCAGACAGCCCCCCCAATATACTTGCGCAGACAGCCCCCCATATACTGCGCAGAGCAGCCCCCCCATATACTGCGCAGACAGCCCCCCAATACTTCGCAGATAGCCCTCACATATTATGCCGGCAGACAGCCCCCCAATACTGCTGCTAGATAGCCCCCCCATATAGCTGCGCAGATAGCACCACATTAAATGCGCGATAGCACCCCCCATCATACTGCGCAGATAGCCCCCATATACTGCGCAGACATGCCCCCCCTATACTATGCGCAGATAGCCCCCCCCCAGGTAATACTGCGCAGACAGCCCCCCCATATACTGCGCAGAACAGCCCCCCCATATACTGCGCAGACAGCCCCCCCATATACTGCGCAGTACGCCCCCCCTATACTGCGCAGACAGCCCCCCCTATACTGCGCAGACAGCCCCCCCATATACTGCGCAGACAGCCCCCCCATATACTGCGCAGACAGCCCCCCCATATACTGCGCAGACAGCCCCCCCATATACTGCGCAGACAGCCCCCCATATACTGCGCAGACAGCCCCCCCATATACTGCGCAGACAGACCCAATATACTGCGCAGACAGACCCCCAATATACTGCGCAGACAGACCCCCATATACTGCGCAGACAGACCCCCCATATACTGCGCAGACAGACCCCCCCATATACTGCGCAGACAGCCCCCCCATATACTGCGCAGACAGCCCCCCCCATATACTGCGCAGACAGCCCCCGCAGACAGCCCCCCCATATACTGCGCAGACAGCCCCCCCCATATACTGCGCAGACAGCCCCCCCCATATACTGCGCAGACAGCCCCCCCCATATACTGCGCAGACAGCCCCCCCCATATACTGCGCAGACAGCCCCCCCCATATACTGCGCAGACAGCCCCCCCCATATACTGCGCAGACAGCCCCCCCCATATACTGCGCAGACAGCCCCCCCCATATACTGCGCAGACAGCCCCCCCAATATACTGCGCAGACAGCCCCCCAAATATACTGCGCAGACAGCCCCCCAAATATACTGTGCAGACAGACTCCCCCCATATACTGTGCAGACAGACCCCCTATATAATAGAACCTATATATAGGAGGACAATCAGTCAAGAACCAATATGAGAATAGCTCCTGCAAAGGGTTAAAAGTGCTTTTGGCATGGATATTCATGCTTACCCTCGGCGCTTGCGCACTGGGACGTAATTTTCCCCTACCATCACATTGCGCAGGCGCGTATATCGGGTGGATTTTAATGAGTTAACTGCGCTTGCGCACTGACCCGTGATTTTTCCCTACCTTGGCTCCCAGACGCATGCGCAGGTTCCCGGCGTGCTGCTAAGTTCAGCCTTGAGCTTTTCACTAGAGTGTCCTTTTGGGCATGCGCAGATGGAGAAAAGTGAGACACGCCCCCCGACGTCATCGCTCATGCGACAGGAAGTCAGAGGGTAGGGAAATCTCACGAGGTAGGGTAGTATAACGCTACACCGGCAGCTAACAGCCTTAAATCTATGCCAGCTCCCTTGCTGGTGTAGTTTTCTATGCAAAAAAAAAAGATAAATGAGATGGGCCTGCAGGCCCGCCCTCTTTCCCACCAACACTAAGCCCCCCTTTTTTAGAACTGGCATATGTGGCGTGGTGGGGGAAGAAGTTGCAGATTTGGCTGCAAATCTGCAACTGAATTGCAACAGATATATGACAAAAAGTGGCGAATATCTACTCATTATACAATGTATAAAAGTAGGGTGGCTCACCTGTACCCTGTATGGAAAGGGTGCACTGATCTCAGTGACTCATCCGGTCACTAAATAAAATGTAAGGACAAACTCCCCTTGCAGAATCACTCTGAGAAACAATTTATTTATAAGCTGAGTACATAGTAATACATAATTGATATAAAATATAAGATATATATATATATAAAAGTGAAAGAACTATAAAATAAAAATAGCAAGCAAATCCACAACACCTGTAATAAAATAGTGGCGCAATTCTGGATGTTTTATTTGAAGATCAATTATATCTCTTTCCTCCCTATAAATATGAGTGCTGCAACAAGTGTGAACTGTTATCTTAATGTTTTTATCTACATATACATAACCAACAATAAAAACATGTAGAACATATACAAATTATATGAAATCACCCAAAAGGATAAATGCGGTTTTAATGCGTTTTTTTGATAAAGAGATTCCAAAGTAGGTGTAGATAATCACATTCATGTTCTTTTGTGTCTAAATATACATAACCAATAATAAAACCATACATCCACCAAAAGGGGTATGTGCGGTTTTGATGCAGTTCTCATGTGGTTTTTAAACCAACATGGGATTATACATTTCACTTAATATACTATATTGGAATTCTACCAATTATACTTATATTTATATTTTTCTTTTCTTTTTACATATCTCTTTATTATTTAATATTTGTGATTTTTTTTGTATTTTTTTTTTTTATGATTTTTCTTCTCATCTAGATGGAATTCAGTTTCAAAATGAAAATCAATGGGTGGTGGGCATCTTGAAACTGAATTTCATCTAGATGAGAAGAAAAATCATGAAAAAAATAAAAATCATTTAGTATAGCAATTGAGTTAGGCCTAGTTCACACAAACGTATGGCTTTTATAGTTTTTTTTGCGGTCCGTTTTTCACGGATCCGTGGTTCCGTTTTTGGGTTCCATTGTGTTTCCGTTATTCTGTATGCCATGTACAATATACAGTAATTACATAGAAAAAAATTGGGCTGGGCATAACATTTTCAATAGATGGTTCAGAAAAAAACGGAACGGATACGGAAGACATACGGATGCATTTCCGGACCCGTTGACTTCAATGGAGCCACGGAACGTGATTTGCGGGCAATAATAGGACATGTTCTATCTTTCAACGGAATGGAAAAACGGAAATGGAATGCATACGGAGTACATAACGTTTTTTTTTCCCCGGAACCATTGCAATGAATGGTTCCGTATACAGAACACAAAAAAATGGCCCGTACATTCGCAAAAAAAAAAAACGTTCGTGTGAACTAGGCCTTATTCAACAAAAGGTATCTGTATATATATATATTTTTTTCTTATTTTCTACTTTCACACTAGCGTTCGGGGCTCCGCTTGTGAGTTCCGTTTGAAGGCTCTCACAAGCGACCCCGAACGCATCCGTACTTCAGCAGGCGGACACCTGAACGTGTGGAGGCAAACGGATCCGTCCAGACTTACAATGTAAGTCAATTGGGACGGATCCGTTTGAAGTTGACACAATATGGCTCAATTTCAAACGGATCCGTTCCCCATTGACTTTCAATGTAAAGTCTGGACGGATCCGTCTGAGCAACTTTCACACTTAGAATTTTTTCTAAAATATAATGCAGACGGATCCGTTCTGAATGGATCCCATGGTCTGCATTATAGGAGCAGATCTGTCTGTGCAGACACCAGACGGATCCGCTCTGAACGCAAGTGTGAAAGTAGCCTTAGTCCTACTTACTGCCTCCTGAGCTGTGATAGGGAGAGCACAGACACGCCCCCTTAGCTCCAGCAGAAAAGACACTCCCCCTGAGCTGCCAGCTTGATATAAATCTAGCAGAGCAATGAATGGGGAGATCACTGGAGCCATGTGAGGTGCAGGGCTGGTTCTAGCTTTGTTAGAAAGAGATTGTCATGTACTATATGGTGTCTGATTTTCATTTTTTACGTTAATCCTGGGATAATCCCTTTAAGTTTGCTGTGCCCATGCACACTGGAGCCAGTACAGCCCTGATGCCTGCTTGCAATATGACAACCACAACCAGCAGTAAACCAGTAATGGTTCAGTACCTGTAAATAAAGAGTGGCTATAAAGGCACGATGGAACACAATACTGCAAAAGTAATATGACCGAGTTAACCATGCTGAGCAACTGCAGTCCAATGCACAATAAAAAGATTTTAGTTTAGACATAAATTTGTAAGGGGGTGAAGTTCAGGCTTGCAGGCGGTTTATCTCAAACACCCCTTTTCAGTAACCATACTTTGGATCTTTGCAATATGAATTTGTACAGAAGCATCTGCATGAGCCCTAACCTGTTCTAGTGACGCTCAAATGTATCCCAATTTAGCTCATTGTTCATAAAATTCTATCCTAAGAGTCAGCTTTTATTATATTCGATTGAATGTCTCATTTTTAGATCAAACCATAACTCATCCACTTGTGAGCTCCATACCCTACGGTGAGAAGGATCTGTCACTACTTCCCAATAAAAGGTGTACTATGCAGTTCTTGACTGGATTTGGGGCTTGAAAACCATTCCCAAAAGATGTTGGTTAAAAAATATATATTCTTTTTAGCTTTCAGCCACACATGCATCCTTCACATAGTGCCACGAGGTGTGAAGGGAAAAGTACTTGGAGAACTCTGCATGACTTGCTAGTCAAGCTGTCAGATGTACTCTATCATAGATGGCTTCCTCTGCATGTCGCTGAGGAGAGAGAGCACAGTGTCAGAAAGTAAAGGCTCTCCAGAGTAAATGGAGTTTCATGGGAATGATGTTTCTGTATTTTCTACGAAGGTCACTGTATGCACAGTGCACATTATGTAGTCAAGAAGAAAAGAGAACTCTAACATGACCACAGTCTGGAATCTTCCACATCTTTAAACAACTAAAAATGGTGGTAGTTGGTTGTACCGTTGCATTGTGGTAACATTAACACGTGAACCAAAAAATGTAATTTTTCAGATCGGGGGGCAACACATTCGGCCTGTGATGCTATTGTGTATGGACACTGACCATCTGCATGACATGTTTGTCCATGTCTAATCACATGTAATTTTCATATCAGAGAAAAAGTGAGTGGTGTATATCGTGGTAGCAAAGACAGGTAAGTACTATTGGTGAACTTTGTGGCCAACTCTGCAACCCCTCAAAAATTGTCAGAATTGGGGCACCTGACTTCTGTGTTGCACACCAGAAAGGAGCAGATGAGATGACTTCTTCATTGTTGTTTATAGGAGTAAAGAGACATTTGGATAATCAGCAACTCACATATGCAGCAAGCCTCTCAGAAGTCAGAGCGGAAGATGGGAGTGATAGTGGCTGTGGCTGCAGAAAGTCTATCACGGTGGCTTTCCTCACATCGTTGCTCCCTATGGCCAGTGCAGTGAGAGGAGGGCGCACCTTTTTCCCCCGCAGGGCACTCCCCAGTGTTAGGGCTTCTGCCTGATGGTAGTTTGAGGTGCCCTTGGTGTCCACATTTATATGGGTGCAAGGCAGGGCATGTAGTGTGTGCAATGGCTGGCATATGATGTAGAATATTTAAAATAATAAATGTCTCTTTACTGTAGTCTTAGAACACAGTTCCAACAATGTAAAATGAAAATCTTCCCAAAATGGTTTTGTATGGATCTTAAGGATGGGGGTTAAAGTACTCTTTAGTTTTTAATCTTCCCAAAGTCTCTTTATGAAGAAGCTATTGCTGGCAATATTACTTTTGTGATAATTGCTGTAGTTCAATACTGCGGCATACAGGTATGAGTGTCCAGGTCATGTCCAAGTGTGAAGAGGTGTAGGTCTAGCAGACAATGCCAGGAATCGGCTGGATAAAAACTGGTAGTATCTCTACTGTTCTCTACCAGAGTTCCCTGCCACACTGTCACAATGAGTACTGTAGAAATGGTGAGATCTTTCTTTCAGATGAGATGGTGATTCTCTGTAGTTTTAGGACTAATTCACACTTCAGATTTGGACAGTGATTTCCTTCAATGACTGTAAGCCAAAACCAGGAGTGGAACCCACACAGACACCAGGTGTAATGGAAAGATTTGCACATGTTCTGTGTTTTTGCCCCCACCTGGTTTTGGCTCGCAATCACTGATAGAAATCACTGAAACGGAAGTGTGAACAAGACCTAAAGGGCCCTTTACCCAGGTTTAGAATCAGCCAGATAATCGCTAACAAACATTCATAGGAATGCTCGTTATCGATTATCTGGTGGTGTAAAGGTGCCGCCGATTACCTGATGAGCGAGCGAAGCTCTCGTTCATAGGGTAATCGCATCTTTCATGCAGTCACCTAAATTGTCCTTTTCCAGCTACGATTCTGTATTGGGGCGAGCGATGGCATGAGTGATGTCCTTAGCGATCACTTCTCCTCATATTGTGGAGAAGATTGCTGCATGTAAAACTATACCTATATGGTATCACCATAATCATACTGACCTGGAGAATGAAGAGCACAAGTCAGTTTTACCACATAGTGAACACAGTAAAAACAAAGCCCATGAAACCCATAATGTGACGGAATGTAGAATGTAGAATTATCTGCTTCCCAATACATTATATGCAATATTAAATGGTGGCATTAGAAAGTCCAACTTGTCCCGCAATAAACAAGCCCTCATACTGCTATGTACATGGAAAAATAAAAAGGTTATGGCTCCGGGAAGACAGAGAGCGAAAAAAAGAAAATACAAAATCAGAAAGTCGCTGTGTCAAAAGGAGTTAAAAGAGGGGAATAAACCAGTGTGTGGCAAATTGTAATTGGCTACTGGATATGATCATGGATGGACATTTGGTCCCCTTGCCATACATCATGTCAGATGAAATTTGGTTCTGTAGTGTCCCACTCCTGTGTGTATGGTCCACTCCAAATTGTTGTGTAATATGATGTTATTTTATACTATTTCTCTGTCTATGCTGCTAAATCCATATTTCAGGCTGGTTAACCTACACTACATACTTTTCACCTCTCTAACACACTACTTATATAGCACAGACATGGGAAGTGAAGAGGGGAGTAGAGAAAAGGAGTGGAGGAGTTAGGAAACAGGAGAGGAGACAGTCTTGTCTCTGTCCTCCTGGGCCTCGTCCAGGAGAACTAACTGGTTTTAACCATTGAGTCCAAAGATCAGGACTATAGGATCCTAAGCTGTAGAGTACCCTTCCGGGGTATCAAGTAGATTATGACTTTGAAGACCACAATCTTTTCCAATAATGAAGCAGATGTGTTTGCCTGCCACAAGGAACATCGCCCTTGGGTTGTTGGATCATTGAACTAAAGACTATATTGACAAAGGAAGGTAACTGTCATTTATCAGACTCCAGACTCCTTTACATCAGGTGGAGAGATTCTAAGCTTATGGCAGTTCCACCATAATTAAGGACAGAACGGCCATCTGTGAGAATACTCATTTACAGAGGATGTAAACTAATAGTGAAAGGTTGAGGGATCAGAGCAAGACCAGGAACCAAGCACAAGTAAGAACATCACCTTCACTCAAGTGGGCTGGAGGTAGCCTATGCACTTCACCATAAGTAGCCTGCTAATTTGTATTTTGAAGCTTTACTTTTTTTTTTGCCATCTGTATGAAAGACGAAGTAATGTTATTGGAAGCCTTACTACATCTGTCAAGTAAAGTTTCTGCCTGGTTCAACCACTGCCTCTCTCATAATTCCACTACTCCTCCTCATTGCACCTTACGCAAAAGCACCTTACCCCAATTACCAAGTTCCCTGCAACGGAGAGTGCCCCGGAGGATTTCGTGCTGTCTTCCCATCCACTACACTGCCGGCCCCAAGGGACAACTAAACCATGAGTACTACTATCCTCGGCACCTTATCACTAGTACGCTCATGTGCGCATCATCCATAGAGAGCCCCAGCATGCTGCATAAAATTGGCGTCACAATGAACGGGATAATTAAAAACGCCTCTGTTCCTTGAAATGAACTGTAGACCGTGTATTGACCAAATCCATTACCTAGTTGAGAGACTTTATATGTGCTGGAATACAAACGTCTTTATTAAGCTGCAGAATGGCTTAAATAACTTGAAAGTTGGTGCTTGATGCTGTGCAGGACCCCTACTGTCAAATTGCATCATTGAAAACAGGAAAATCACATATTTTTGTGTCAGTGATTGCTGTCAGTGAATGGACTTTTCTATGCATCGAAAATGGCCGCCTGAAGCTTCTTTATTAATTTGTGCTGCGCCATCACTGTGGAAGAAGTGGTGACACCCCCATCTAAAAGCAGGAAAATTGAACACCGCCCCTTGAAAGTGCGGGAAAATAATTCTGAATGCGCCACCATAGACTTTCCATTATGCCGCCTGGTGGTACCGCCCCCTTCCTAATACAAGTGAACCTAGGGGGCGGTCCTGAAAGAGGGATGAACGCCAGCCCTGCAGAGCAAGCGGAGGTGCTCGGCTGGGAGAGGGGGGGGGGGGAGAGATTGCAAACATGGCTGCTAACGTACCCGCAATGTCTGAAAACTACCCTGAACCAACCACTGCTAAAGCTGAAGTCATGCAGGGGCCACCGAAGGCCACCCCAGAAGCAGCGGGGGCAAGTCGTGGCTCACAACGCTCACAGTAGCCATCGGAGATCGCCCTGTTCCTGGCCAGGGAGCGTGATGATTTCTATGAGCTCATAGACAAGGCGTGGGAATCTTGATATGGCTCATATTACACGGCAGGTCGACCGCTGAGGTCCGCAGAGCCTGCCCAGACCCCAAGTGCACCGTCCGCCCCAGAACAATCAAAGGAGGGTAGGCGACGGTCTGGCAAGAGTCGGGAGGAGGCCACCATCCCTGTAGGGTCGGATCACCGGCGCGAGACATCCTCAGCGCCGTTGCAATACCTTTACACAACGGGATTTGCAAGTACAAACGTTGCATGGCAGCCCACAATTACTCCGCCCCCCTAAGCTCGCTGGCCAAAGCCCCAGAGACGGCATACTTAGAGGAGGTCCAGGTCAGCCTGTAAAGTGGACGCTGGTCAAGGGTATGTCCCCCAGCTACAGAAATTGTCTCTTCAGGGTCCTGATCAAGGGTCTACTAATCCAGCTGCAGAGAGGGACATCCCTGCTGCTGTCAAGAAAGCTACGGAGGTGCCAATATTACTGGAGGAGAAGACCTCCATCTTTGATAAGGTCCGGGAGCGGCTGGATCTGACCCCTATATCGACCCGACGCCGGCTGGAAGCCATGCCAGAGTGCTCATCTGCTGATGAGTGGAACTCGGGAAGCCCACTCTCCACCGACGTGCATCATCCCCGGATCCTTATTTGTAAGTAGGCCGGAATGGCCACATCTAAAGATAAAAAATATATATTTTTGCCCCACATAGAACTTGTGCTTGTTGCACCCCCTAGTGGCAGTTACTCAAGTCACTACCAAGACTACTGGGGCCCTTTAAATATATACTCAGGATTACCTGCTGGACTTGCAACAGAGCAAAGCCATAAAAATTTCCCATTTGCGCATTTTTGGCCCATTTCTCCTTTTTTAACCCCTTCTCAGGTTTACTGGGAATTTTGAAACAAAAATTACACAGTATTTTAAGCTATGTACCCAGAAGGACATTTTCTGTGCTTGTTTTATGCAATAGTCATGTTTACAACACCAGAACTTTTTGCACTTTAACCCTTTTATTCTATAAATATTTTACCTCAATGTTGAGTTGGACTTTGCACACTATGGACTTTTGCTATGGACTGTATTACTTGTTTTTATGCCTGCGCCCAGTTTTTTCACCATCAAGCAAAGAAAAGAGGACAACGCCCATCTTCCCTTTGCACCAAAGTATTTAACATGTGATATTTTGATAATGTCAATTTATATGCAACCTCTTTTATGCACTTGAATCTACTGGATTAACTTGAAAAATACTCTATCCATGTGTAATGCTGAACTTTGAAGTATATATGGGTGTGGCGCATGTTTTGGTGTTTTCCAGGTGACGGCGAGGAGATCCACAGCAACTAGCAAACCCGGAAAGTCGAGGCCGACTTTATTTAAATCAGTGGGAAATGTACTGTCCCACTCCTGTGTGTATGGTCCACTCCAAATTGTTGTGTAATATGATGTTATTTTATACTATTATATACTATCTCTGTCTATGCTGCTAAATCCATATTTCAGGCAGGTCATCTGCACAACATACTTTTTACCACTAAAGGTCTCTAACGCACTACTTATATAGTGCAGACGCAGGAAGTCAGGAAGTGAAGAGGGAAGTAGAGAATAGGAGTGGAGGAGTTAGGAGGCAGGAGAGCAGACAGTCTTGTATCTGTCCTCCTGGGCCTAGCCTAGGAGAACTAACTGGTTTTAACCATTGAGTCCAAAGATCAGGACTATAGGATCCTACGCTGTAGAGTACCCTTCCGGGGTATCAAGTGGATTATGACTTTGAAGACCACAATCTTTTCAAATAATGAAGCAGATGTGTTTGCCTGCCATGAGGGAGATCGCCCTTGGGTTGTTGGATCATTGAACTGAAGACTATATTGACAAAGGAGGGTAACTGTCATTTATCAGACTCCAGACTCCTTTACATCAGGTGGAGCGATTCTAAGCTTACTGCAGCTCCACCATAATTAAGGACAGAAAGGCCATCTGTGAGAATACTCATTTACAGAGGATCTAAACTAATAGTGTTAGGTTAAGGGATCAGAGCAAGACCAGGAACCAAGCACAAGTAAAAACAGCACCTTCACTCAAGTGGGCTGGAGGTAACCTATGCACTTCACCATAAGTAGCCTGCCAATTTGGATTTTGTAGCTTTACCTTTGTTTTGCCATCTGTATGAAAGACAAAGTGATGTTATTGGAAGCCTTACTACATCTGACAAGTAAAGTTTCTGCCTGGTTCAACCACTGCCTCTCTCATCATTCCACTTCTCCTCCTCATTGCACCTTACGGTGTTGTCGTCACGAACCAGGGGCCAAGCCTCAAAAGCACCTTATCCGAATTACCATTAAGGGCACCTCAACCAACATCTGGCTGGTGTTCCCTGCAACAGAGAGTGCCCCGGAGGATTTCGTGCTGTCTTCCCATCCACTGCACTGTCGGCCCCAAGGGACAACTAAATCGTGAGTATTACTATCCTCGGCACCTTATCACTAGTACGCTCACGCGCGCATCTTCCTTTGCAGAATAGTAGATAGAATACTAGTGTCACACAGAAAAATCACAGAGGCTATTTTATGGACAGTACATGGGTCCAATATTCTTTGATGAAAATGTGATCACCACTGTGTACATAGACATCAATTCTATGCACAGACAGGGGATACCTGGAGAATTTTAGCCTGGGGGGCAAGCACGCAACACTGCCCCATGTGTAGCAGCCCATCCTTAACCTGTTTGACTCCCATATGAAGGCAGTATAGATAAATGGGCTTTAAATCGTTAAAAGGCAGTGAACAAATGATGAATACATTTTTCTTTTAACACACACACACACACACACATATGTACGCATTTCTAGCACCACCTATCTCTTACATCCAGTGTGTCTCATCTGATGTAGTCCTCTATCCTCATCTTCTTCATTCGGACCAGACCGCCATGACAAATTATTTTAGCAGCATCTAATGCCCTCCATATTATGCCAAATAATTATACCCACAAGCTACCCCCCATATTAATAATGCTCCCTAGTAGAAATAAAGCCCACTATAGTGCCCCTAGCAGTAGCAAGGCCCCTCTATAAAGCACCCCTTTAGAGCCAAAAGTAGTCATAAGGCCAATCTATAAGGCACCCTTATATAGGCCACAGTAGTAATATAACTCAATATTTATAATGTACTCTGTAGTAGTCGCAGTATTTATAAATCCCCACTGCAGCCCCCTGTATTATAATGCCCCCTGTAGTGCCCATATGTATAAAGCCACTTGTATTAATATGTTCCCTGTAGTGCCCATATATATAATGCTCTCATCTCACCTGTAGTATAATGTCAACTGTGTATTGATAATATATATAATGGCCCCCTCTGTAGTATATAGAATGGCCCTCCTTTGTAGAATGCCCCCCTCTGTAGCATGGTCTACATTTGTAGAATGGCCCCATCGGTAGTACATAGAATGGCCTTCCTGTAGTATTGAGAATGCCCTCCTCTGTGGAATGGCCCCCATCTTTAGAATGACCCCCTTCTGTGGAATGGCCCCAACTGTAGTAAATATAATGCTATACCCCTCAGTACAGCAAAGTGTGCAAAGTTCATGCAGCATTCACAGTAGACTGTATGGTGAGCAAAAGGGTGTGTGACTTATTTGGGTGCTACACCCCAGGCACAGCCCGAATTGATACAGAAAATTGAAATTTATGTTCAGAATATGGACATTAAAACGTGTGGTGTTGCAGAAGGTGTTCCTGAAGATAAGGCAGGCACAACTTTGCATATACACCAGGTGCAAACCACCTCCAGCATCTCCTCTAGTGGGTAAGTACATAATTCTTCAATTGTCCATGGCGCTATCAGTGCTCCAAACACTGGTCATTTGCATAAATATAAGGCCTCTTGCACACGACCGTATGGCTTTTTCCGTATTTTGCGGTCCGCCAAAAAACGGATATGCAAAAATACGGATAACGTCCATGTGCCTTCTGTTTTTTGCGGAACGGAACAGCTGGCCCCTGATAGAACAGTACTATCATTGTCCGTTCTGCAGACAATAATAGGACATGTTATATCTTTGAACGAAACGGAAATACGGAAGGCATATGGAGTACCTTCCGTTTTTTTTTGCGGATCCATTGAAATTAATGGTTCCATATATGGTCCGTATACGGAATGCAAAAAACTGAACGTAAACGGGAAAAAAAACATTCATGTGCAAAAGGCCTAAGGCCTCTTGCACACGAATGTTTTTTTTTTTTTTTCCGTTTCCGCTCCCTTTTTTTGCGTTCTGTATATGGTCCGTATATGGAACCATTCATTTCAATGGGTCTGCCAATTTTTTTTTTTTATGTACTCCGTATTCATTCCGTTTCCGTATTTCTTTTTTTCCGTTCCGTGTAAAGATAGAACATGTCCTATTATTGTCCACATAACGGACAAGGATAGTACTGTTCTATCAGGGGCCAGCTGTTCTGTTCTGCAAAAAACGGAATGTACACTGATGTCATGTATCCGTTTTGTGCGGACCGCAAGATACTGAAAAAGCCATACGGTCGTGTGCAATAGGCCTAAAACAGACAATAAATCTTCAAACATTAACCCTAGAGACAAAAGAAAGGTATCATTTTAGTCATTATATAATCAAACAGGCAGTAGGCCTGGATAAGGGTCTATTCACACTTCCGTTGTTTCTTTCCAGATCTGTTCCGTTTTTTGCTGAACAGATCTGGACCAGATCTGGACCCATTCATTTTCAATGGGTCCTGAAAAAAAATCTGACATTGTGCTGTCCGTTTTTTTTTTTCAGGACCCATTGAAAATGAATGGGTCCAGATCTGTTCAGCAAAAAACGGAACAGATCAGGAAACAAACAACGGACGTGTGAATGGACCCTTAATAGAGTTGATCATGGTGAAGATGCTTTTTAAGTTAATGTAAAATTGTGGGGTTCTTATGCCTTGTCCTCAACAATTGCCTATGAAAAAAGTCAGATCTTTTGTTCATAGGCATCACAGAAAATAATCTGAAAGGGATATTCGCAGGTACCCTAACCTATTAGGAGAAATAGGGTCTTGTGACCTCTCATTCCCCAATCCAAGATGCCTGCTTTCCCCATAGAAGTCAATGGTGAGTGAGATGGTCTGTGACTGATGTGGGAAGAGCCATAAGGTGCAGTACTGACTTCTGTCGTGAAAGTGGCCAACGTGAAATGGAGAACAGAGGTCCTGGAACCCCCGATGTCCCAAGAGATGAGGGTGCAATGATCAAGAGTTTATGGCATATGCTATGGATCTGCTGTAAATGTTGAAGATGGGAATACTCTTTGGAGGACACACATCCATCCCACAATTTTACTGCAATGCCTTAAAACCATATCCTAGAAATAGTATCGAGATTTATGTTAGGTTAAATTTCTCAAGGATTTTTATAAAGATGACAAAAACAAAAGCAATAACCCTTTTAATAAGAGCAATTTCCCTGCAAGGGTTTCTGTGTCTGGGACCTCGGAGGAAAATTGATTGCACTGTATCTAGGGATTATTGCTCCCTTGCAGGGAATTTTTTGTGGTAAGGGTTATTCCTGTCCTGCAGGGAAGTTACTCCTGTCTAGGGATTATTGCTGCCTTGCAGAGATATTGCTTATGCATGATGAGCTATTGCTACCTTACATAGAATTTTCGGAGTGTGCGGGAATGTTGCTTCTTGCATATATCGCACATAAGCTACATACATCTGTATTTTTTTTCCAGAATGATAAATTATATTTACCTCTTAAGTTACCACAGTAATGTATAGTGTGGTTATGTATAGTTACATCCAAGGAAGTTAATAAGAATGACTGAGGGGAGAAGACAACCCTTCTGCTGTTGCTCCTTCAACATCAATATATACCATATATTTGAAAGAAGGGAGAAAAAAAAAAAGAAAAAAAATAGCAATGCCCTTAAAAAGTGACAAAGAAAGCAAGTGACCCCAATGTAATTCAAACATAAAGCCTATTGTCCTGAAGTCAGACGCCGTACTGTGAAACCGCACGATCTGCAGACCACTGCCTGTTCTAAGAAGCTACTAAGCAGCGTTCTAGTCCTGAAATGCCTCACTAAACACCCTGGTATATTCTCATTTAGAAGCACACAAAGACAGTGGGATATTTTCTATTTGCGCTTCAGCATCAGACACATACGGTATTCTGTTTGAAAAAAGAGGGCTGCGCAGCTCTAGTTAATCAAAGGAAAACTGCACGCGGGAAAGAAAGGAAGAAAGTGTTCAATAGAGACCAAGCACTCCTTGTCCATCTGATGGATATGAGAAATATGCATTAGTGCTATTGCTAACAAATAACTGTAACGTAGAAAGAAAATGAAAAATGATGCACTGACCCCGACGTGATTCGAACACGCAGCCTTCTGATCTGGAGTCAGACGCGCTACCGTTGCGCCACGAGGTCTGCAGAAGGCTGCTTGCTCTGTGATGCTACTAGGCACTATAATCCCTCTTAAAAGCCTCGCTAAACACCCTGGCGCATTCACAGCTGAATGTACACGTTTCCCTAACAGCAGGATTAAAGATTTGCAACGTGTAGGGCACCAGTCGACTTCACAGAATTTGTCAGTCACCACAGCCTGCAGGGATCAATGCTGGTGACCAAACACTCTGCTTCAGTAACATCCTTGTATAAGAACCCTATGCTGGATAAGATAAATATTTATTAGCTCTGTAGCTGACAAATTACCATGATGTAGTAAAAAGATAAAAACTGGATCCTAATGCAATTTGAATATGTTGCCTTCTGATCTAGAGTTAAATGCAGTACTGTTGCACCACAAGGTCTATCAGATGTACTATGCCAGTCTGACAGGCTGCATCCTTGGAGGATATTTTCCCTACTGTAACCCCCGCTCAACTCTACCCGCTGTACCCCTTCTGCAATCCTCTTCCCAGTACCTACATGCTTCTGTCAACCCTGCCCACAGCCAGCATACAGGACTCCACTCACCTGGAGATGTAGTAAAGTTTTATATATTTTCTGACCAAATCATAATACGGTCGTTATACAAATCATAATTAAGGTTGTTATCATGGGGGACTTCAACTTCCAGGATATAGACTGGGAAACTGAAACCTGTATATCTCATAAAGGTTCTTGGCAATAAACAGCTTTCCTAGCTGGTTCAGGATCTGACTAGAGGGATGGCCATACCGACTTAGTATTAAAGGGGTTTTCCGAGATTTAAATACTGATGACCTATCCTCAGGATAGGTCATCATTTCACTTTAATGGGGCTGAGCGTGATACCAAGCGCAGCTGCTATACATTGTATGACGCTGTGCTTCGTAAGCTGAGAGAAGGCTGTGGTGCTCACAAGAGCGCCTGTGTCTTCTCAAACAGCTGATCAGCAGGGGTCTCACGTCCTAAAGATAGGTCATCAGTATCAAAATCTTCAAAAATCCCTGTAACCAATAGACCTGACAGAAAAACAGATGTGCTGGTTGGGGGACACCTGGAAAATAGTGACCGTTCCTAAACTCCAATTGTGAGAGGTACATAACTTAAGAGAATACAAGGATAAGGAACAAGGAAAAAAACTGTGTGGATAAATAGAAATGTAAAGGAAGAAATAAACAAAAAGAATGAATTTAGATCACTAGGAAGGTAACGAGGAAGCAAGGACAAAAAAAGAAAAGACAAATAAAAGCAGCCAAGCTGGAGACAGAGAGATTCATTGCCAATAAGAGTAAAACTAACCCTAAAATGTTCTTCAATTATATAAAAGTTAAAGTATAAATCGGAAAGTGTTGGCCCTTTACAGAGTGATGAGGGAGGAGTTGTAGACAACAATGAGGAGAAAGCAAAGCTATTAAATTATTTTCTGCACTATATTCACTGAGGGAAAAAAAAATGTCAGGTGACATACAGAGTGTTAAAGTAAATGCCCCATTAAAAATGCCCTGTCTGACCCAAGAAGAAGTGCTGCGGCATCTTAAAAAGATCTGCAAAGAAAAAGGGGGTTAGTCAGCACATCCCAATGCGCAGGTGCACGCCTCCATGGCTAGAAACACAAAGAAAAAAAAAAACTCTGGCATCAGGAGTGGGCTAAGCATGCATGTTGGTACCTGCATTCCCTGAATTTAATGGAGGCCATTTTGGCACCAAAAATGATAAAAAGCAGAGAGGACCCAGCATGCATGTGGAACCTGCACTCTTTGAATTTTATGGTGTCCGTCATGGCACTTAACAGGTAGCATTTATTGTTAGAATCCCGTCTTATAGAGATCGCCTTGACGTGTGGCAGACGGGCCCAAATAATTTTGCACAAAATGTCGGGATCCCAAAATGTAATATGGAGGAATCCTCATGGGATTATAATTATCCCAGAGGTCTTACATAGGAGCTTTTGGCGGGAATTTGTGAGTGAATTTTCACCTTTGGTGAATCATCAATCGCAATATATAAGGATATCTCTCCTATTACATTATAAAAGAGAAGAAACCTAAAACCTCTCACTGATCACCTTCGCTCAAAACAAGTCCCCTACAGATGGACTTTTCCCTTCGGACTTACATTCAAATATTCTGGCAAACAGATAAAGATCACCTCCTATTCGGATCTAATGGAAGCGTTCTCCATCATGGACATCCCTCCATTGGACATTGTGGATTGGGACGCAGTATCCGATATAGCCACGCTTCCAATTCTACCCAAAATGTCCCCATGGGAGAAGTCAACCACTCCGAAAAGACAAAGATCGAAACATCGCAGCAGCAACCTGACTCCCAGAAGAATAACCGGGACCATTTACTAACCACTAATCACAAATTTTTTCCCTCTAGGGAACTAAGTATTGGTGAAAATACTCATACTCTGCCTTTACTTTTCCCCTACTCCACTATCCTCCCGCTTACCCCCTCCTTTATTACTCTTCTCTTGAAGTCTATTCTACTTACCCTCCTCTGTCCCAATTATGGCAAGATACCTACTTAGGGTAAAACGCACCGTACCCCCCTACGAAGAAGCTCTCAAGCTTCAAAATGTTAATTTGGTTGCTACCTGTTTTCTTACTGTTATTCTGCAGTATTGTTAATTGTCTTATGTATTTTCTATATTTTCTGAGTTTTGAAACACATGTGTATAACTCCGCATTCAGGGGACAGGATGTAAACCGGACGCTTTCTCTCCTGGAGGCTGCCACGATGCTCCACTATTCCAAAATCGGACACCCCTTCCACAGACTGGATTGCCATGAAAACGTATTTTCTCTGCTCATTATGACAGACCTTAAATTATGATTTAATGTAAAGGGGCTTAGATCCCCTTACAAAAAGATCACAAATCTTTTCCCTCTTATGGAAGGAAAAGTACTCCATAGTTTTTCTTCAAGAAACCCATTATAAACACGGGAAATACCCGGATCTATCATTTTCAAATTCCCAAACTGGTACCATTGCGGGGCTGATGGGGTGGCCTCCAGGGGAGTGAGTGTGGGATTCAGGTTCCTTTTCTGTACTCCATATCATGCCTAAGGGCAGATATATCATTTTAAAAGGCAGTATCATAAATAAGATGTACACCTTTGTAAATTTATATGCTCCCAATAATGATCAGATCACCTGGCTGATCTCCATTCTAAACTTGGTGGAATCTATGCAGGAGGGAACACTCATCTTAGCAGGCGACCTTAATATCGCCTTGCAACCATTAATTGACACCTCTTCCAAAAAAAATCCTCTTTCTCACAAGAAACCTTAAAAGACTATGGTAAGTTCCAGACTCTATGATTTGGGACTTGTGGATATATGGAGATGCCTCAATCCCTCCTGCATAGGTTACTCCTTTTAGTCAGCTCCAGGAAATTCTTATAGTAGGATTGATTACATTTTCACTCCCAAAGACCAAATACACCTCTGTACAGAGACGAGAATCGGAAATATCACGATCTCAGATCATGCCCCGATTTTTTGCAATCTACGTTCCCCATCAATACCTTGTAAGCCCCCAACTTGGAGATTGAACGAGTCCATACTGAGCAACGAAGACCATAAGAAACATTTCTCATCCCTCTTAGATGTATATTTTTCCATTAATAATACACCAGACATTTCCCCTCAAACCCGATGGGATGCTCACAAAGTGTTTATCAGGGGCCACTTTATTAGCAAATGCTCTTTTTAAAGAAACAATCTGATAATTATTAGACGATATTCACAACCTAGAATCCCCTCATAAAAGATCCCTAGCAGCCCAACATCTGTCTAAACTAACTGCCCTTAGAACAGAACTTAAAGGGAACCTGTCACCGGGATTTTGTGTATAGAGCTGAGGACATGGGTTGCTAGATGGCCGCTAGCACATCCGCAATACCCAGTCCCCATAGCTCTGTGTGCTTTAATTGTGTATAAAAACCGATTTGATACATATGCAAATTAACCTGAGATGAGTCCTGTTACTGACTCATCTCAGGGACAGGACTCATATCAGGTGTATTTGCATATGTATCAAATCGTTATTTTTACACAATAAAAGCACACAGAGCTATGGGGACTGGGTATTGTGGATGTGCTAGCGGCCATCTAGCAACCCATGTCCTCAGCTCTATACACAAAATCCCAGTGACAGGTTCCCTTTAAAAACCATTTAAATGCAAAATCAGCTAAATATTACTTATCCTCGCAACAAAAATATTTTGCTCATGGCAATAAAGCATCAAATTTCATGATGCAACGCATAAGACGTAAACGACTGGCGAGATATGTAACTTCCATCAAATCCCCTCTGGGCCATCAACTTTTTTTCATCCAAAGCCATCGCTGAACAATTCAGACTGTTCTACGGAGCCCTGAATAATCCTTCACAAAAGGAAAGACTTGAAAGTGAACTAGACAGGGGCCCTGCTATCACCACATTTTTGGGCTCTTTAAATCTCCCTACCTTGTCCAATACCCAACATGATGCCTTGGCCAAACCTTAAAAATGCTCTCAAGTCAACCCCCAAGGACAAGTGCCCTGGCCCTAATGGCTTCCCAACCACATATTATTCTTCTTTCCAAAATTTTCTGCTCCCTCACTTACTCTCCGTTTGCAACTTAGCATTAAAAGACCAGCCCTTGTCATCGGACATGACCAAAGCACTAATCACAATAATTCCCAAAGATGGAAAAGACCTAACATCTTGTGCTAATTACCGTCCCATATCTTTATTAAACATAGACTTGAAAATCCTTGCTAAAATGGTGGCCATTAGACTTCAATCCTTACTTCCTAACCTGATCCATTCTGACCAGGTAGGATTTGTAAAAGGTCGAAAAGGTAAAGATAACACTACCAAGATCCTGGATGCCCTTTTCTTTGCCTCATACAAAAAAAATTCCCCTAGTATTACTTGGCACCAATGCCGAAAAAGCATTTGACCGTATTGACTGGTCCTTCATCAAGCACACCCTCCATAAGTTCCACTTTCCTACTCCGTACATCCATGAAATATTTGCTATGTATGTGGATTCTTCTGCCTCAGTGTTAGTGAACAATCTCATCTCAGATAGATTTTCTATTAACAATGGAATGCGTCAGGGTTGCCCACTTTCCCCCTTACTATTTGTCCTTGTAATGGAAACTATATTACAAGCCTTGAGGCAAGAAGAGGGCATAATTGGGCTTAAAATTGGAGTACAGGAATTCAAGTTAGCAGCCTTTGCTGGCGACCTTCTAATTCTTACCACCAATCCTACCAAATCAATACCATTAATAACCTCCCTCCTACAAAAATTGGGTTCCCTTTCTAACTTCAAAATAAACCCACAAAAGTCCCAGATTTTACACTTAGGCCATCCCACCAAACTTATAAAAGATCTTCAAAGAGATTCCCCTTTCAATTGGTCATCGCGTCATTTAACTTATCTAGGTATCAAACTTACATCTCATCTACCGGATCTATTCCATCTTAACTACACCCCCCTTTTGGCGGCCATTGTTGCTCAGTTGGACTCCCTGGATCTTCCTTACCTTTCATGGTTCGGTAGGAAAAATATGCTCATGTCCCTGGTAATTCCCAGACTCGCATATCTCCTTCAAGTCCTCCCTATAGCCATTCCGAGATCTTTCTTTAGATCTTTAAACGTATGCATCCGCAAGTTTATTTGGCAGAAAAAGAGACCTAGACTCTCTTTATCAACCTTCACTAAACCCACACATCTAGGTGGCATAGGCCTACCGGACCCCGAACTATATATGAAAGCTATCCACCTAAGTAGGATGGTAGATTGGCTCAGACCTTCTAACCACAAACAATGGCTTTCAATAGAGTCTGCGTTTCTTCCCAACTCCTTTAGGGCTCTTTTGTTGGCGGACAGACCACCCCACACTAGCTCTTCTATTCCAAACCCTATTATTCGCTCCACCTTAAAAGTGTGGGGGTGGTTCTCCTCCAATCATCGAGCTTTGACCCTACCCTCACCCCTCCTTCAAATCAGAGACATCATATCTCTGGCTCCCAAGGAAATAAGGGATTCATGTCCCTCAGGAATCAAAAACTCTCAGCTCTTAATAACTGATCCAATAGACACTGATGGGTGCGTCCCACCAGAATTCTCGCTAAGTTATTTAATATTTCTAACCCTCAGATTTTGCTCCTTAACTTTCTCAAAAAAGAGATTGCTTTCTGGAATTAAAAACTGAGCACTGGATCTCCCCAACAGTGGTTTGAGAAACTTATATCGAATACTAAATACCCCCCCAAATTGATCTCCACTTTATATAAAAAACTAAACCTCCCCTCTGTGGATGCCAAACCTGCAATAGGTTTATGGGAGAAAGATCTTGGAAGACAATTCTCTCGACAAGAAATTATTTAACTTTTTACCATTCCTCACAAACTTTCACGTTGTGTCCGGGTGCAAGAAAACGGATACAAAGTGCTGTCTAGATGGTATAGAACTCCAGATAAAATTAGCTCTTTTCTATCCCAGCATTTCGGACCAATGCTGGAGATGTGGAAAAAGTAGAGGTACATTTCTCCATATTTGGTGGAGCTGTCCATTAATACTTACCTGGTGGGCAAACATCTTCCACATAAGTAATAAATATATGTATATCTAAATTTCCCTGTACACCGGAGATTGCTCTCTTATCATTTGGCATCCGCGGAGGAGACCCCCATAAAGCTCTTCTTTTCTCCTATATGATATCCGCAGCTCGCATCCTGATTCCCACTATGTGGCGTTCAATAGAGACCCCCACTATAGAACAATGGACCAACAAAGTGGATCAATTTTATAGACTAGAGGAGCTTTCCCACTGGGAGCTTAAAACTAGGAGCACCTTCATTCATATCTGGTCTCTCTAATAAAATTATATACATATGCTCTACATCCTATTGTGCCTACTCTTATGCTTTTCTTACCAAACTTTTACACATGTTTCTGTACAAGTTGTCTATGCAATGTAACTGTGATATACTTGCTACCTGTTTTATTTCTTTCAACATTGCATACTTGAATCTTTCATATCAAGAAATAAGATATATTATCAACGTAAATAACATTACTCTTAGGCCCCATGCACACGGCCGTGTTTCACGGCCGTGTGCGGGCCGTGGAACCGCGGCCTGGATCCCTCCTGAGAGCAGGAGCGTACGGCGTCACTGGTTGCTATGACGCCGTGCGCTCCCTGCTGCCGGCACAGTACAGTAATACACTGGTATAGATCATACCAGTGTATTACTGTATTGCGGCGGCAGCAGGGAGCGCACGGCGTCATAGCAACCAGTGACGCCGTGCGCTCCTGCTCTCAGGAGGGATCCAGGCCGCGGTTCCACGGCCCGCACACGGCCGTGAAACACGGCCGTGAAACACGGCCGTGTGCATTCGGCTTAATCTTAAAAACAATTAAAATTGTTTATAAAAAATAAAAATGATATTGTGTAAAACTTACATAAATAAAGAAAAAGTATACATATTAGGTATCGCCGCGTCCGTATCGACTGGCTCTATAAAAATATCCCATGACCTAACCCCTCAGATGAACACCGTAAAATAATTAAAATAAAAACTGTGCTAAATAAACCATTTTTTGTCACCTTACATCACAAAAAGGCTTTAGAACATATAACTGCACCGCTGAACGGCAAATATATTTAATTTTTGCCACTGGTACATGACAAAAAGGTCTATAGTACATATAACTGCACCACTGAACGGCAAATAGGCCCTTATTTTTTTCCACTTATACACGTCACAGAAGGCTTTAGAACTTATAACTACACCACTGAATGGCAAATATATTTTACTTTTGCCACTAATACACGACAAAAAGGGCTGTAATTTTCGCACTTCACCACACAACGCCTAATAAGTCCTTTTTCCCACTAATACAAGACAAAAAATGCTTTAAAACATATAACTGCACCGCACAAGGGCAAATAAGACATAGAAATATTTCCTTGTAATAAACCCTTTGGGTCCCCAGTCAGTGCAGCAAGTTGTAACCTCCCCTACTGAACCTAAAAGCTGTGAAATGATTCCTCCCTATTAGTGTAGAACACATCCCGATGCTCTACAGAGCACCAGAGCACAATGGTAGTCAATGGGAGAACCCAAGCATTAAACCAGGCTCCCCCTGCTTTGATTACGAGTCCCTGCTCTGACTCCATCTATGGAATCGGTGCTTGGGGACACCCAGTGTATTTAAATCTAATTTAGCCTCTATTTCTGAAACATTCTTGGCGGGATTCGAACTCACAACCTTCTACATTACAACCACTAATCTTAACCACTACTCTACAGAGCTGCATGGCCAGTTACTAAACTAAACAAAAAAATAAATATGAGACTTCCACTGGCCATGCAGATGTATAGAGTAGTAGTTAATGGTCTGGGCTGTAATGTAGAAGGTTCTGAGTTCAAATCCCTTCAGAAATAGAGGCTAAATTTAATTTAAACATATATATGTTTTTAGCCATAATATATTTACATATATTATTATATATTTTGAATATATAATATGTAAATAATATGGCTAAAACATCAGTAGTAGTTTCCCACATATTATGCATTTAAATACTGTACCTCCAGCCACATCATCAATTGTTCCTTTCTGTATGATGAATGAATAATTTTTAGGGCCTGTAGTCCACTGGCCTGCATTAAAATTGATATCCATTGACCGTCTAATTTACCTCCAGCCACATTATCACTTGTTCTTTTCTGTACGAAGAATGAATAATTTTTAGGGCCTGTAGTCCACTGGACTGCAGTAAAATTGATATTCATTGACCGTCTAATATACCTCCAGCCACATAATCACTTGTTCTTTTCTGTACGGTGAATGAATAATTTTTGGAGCCTGTAGTCCACTGGTCTGCAATAAAATTGATATCCAATGACCGTCTTATATACCACCAACCACATAATCACTTGATGTTTTCTGTCCAGTAAATGCCTATTGTTTGGGGCCTGTACTTCACTGGCCTGCAGTAAAATTGTTATCCACTGACCGTCTAATATACCTCCAGCCACATAATCACTTGATGTTTTCTGTCTGGTGAAAGCCTAATGTTTTGGGCCTGTACTCCCGTGGCCTAAAATAAAAAATTTCTAAGCTCCAGCAGGGCACATTTTTGAGAGTTTCCCTTTAAGATGCATAAAAATGGCCTCTAAATAAAATACATATTTTTTGTGGGAATTTTTGCCATTAATTCCCCTCTGGTATGTCACTGTCCATGTTGTGGGACGATTTGTGCAATTCTAGTGATTATTTGGCGGCTGCCATCAAAGTGACTGGGCCGGCCGCAAACTTGTAGTTCGCGAAAATTTGATCACGTTTGCGCGATCGCGTTTGTGAATTGTCCCGGCCGATGTTCGTCCATTACTAGTAGTCAATGCAGAAATCTAAGTAATTCCAAAGGATTGACTTACAGTACTTTTTCTTGCAACTGTAGTAAACTATGTTTGTTACTATGTATACATACACATATACTGTACATACATTTACAGTATCTCTATTCTGTACATTCACACGCTCACATATACAAATTATTACACAGACATTTCCACATACATACACATATCTAAACACTGATGGATTTGTCTCACAGAGGTGGATGGACACAACAGGACAGACTGGCCCACCAGAGTACCACAGGATTCTCCTGTGGGCCCAGGCTCAGATACCAGAGTGGGTCTCAAAGCACCAATAGAAAAGTCATTTGGAGCTGCCTTTGTAGCTAGTCATTTGCCACTAGGGTCTATTTCTTTGATTCAAAACCTATTAGACTGTTATTGATGACATAGGGGTCGGGCCCCAAGAATAAGTTCCTCTGGTGGACCAACGGAACCCTACTACTCCCTTTTCTCACCAACTTGACTGTTGTCTGTATTTTATATTGTCTCTGCAGGTGAAGGTGAACATTTCCCATGTTACATTTACCTTTCACCAGCAGATGGCAGACAGCATTAAATCTAGGCTTTCAATGTACATGAGCTAGAGAAGAAGAGCAGTGTGCAGAGCCAGGAGGAGTGAAAAGACAAGGTGGAAGTTTTAACGCCATACCCTGCCTATACTCCTCTCCCTGTCAATAGAGTTTAACTTTTGCTTAGACAGAATACCATTGTGATAATGTCACATCATCATAATTATATTCTATAATAAGACAAAACTATTGTGACATCATGATAAAGGTTTTTGCCTGAGTCAAAAGACATAATTATAATAGAATTATTATTAGGAGTAAAGACCAATGCTGTTGTCACATCATAACAATGATATTTTCCCTTAGCAAAGAGACAGACTATTGTGCCATCATCACAATAGAATTCAGCCAAGGAAAATAAACAAAAGCTATTATGACATCATCACAGTGCAATTCTGACTAGAAATAAACACAAACACTATAGTACCATCATGAAAAAAGATCTCTGCCTAAAGATTAAGACAAATCCAACTGTGCCATCGTCACTATGGAATTGTGCCTCAGCAACAAGAAATACAAAAAGACCTAGTGGCATACTGTGCCAGATAATAATGCCATACAATGCCACACTGTGCTGCCACACAGTACCCATTACACGTTCCGAAAATTCACTTTTCTGTGTAGAGTGATTTATATAATGAGATGTTTAATGGCATCATTTTCAGTGTACATACAGTATAAAGTATTGAATAATTTTAACAATTTTATTTTGTGGGAATGGAAAAAAATAACACTTTCATGATTGTTTTGGCGGATTTGTTTTTATGGTATTCATTGTGTGGTACAAATGACGTTTAAACTTTATTTTCCAAGTCTTTACAAATTGACAATACCAAATCGATATAGTGTCTTCAACAGCAAATTAAGCATACCATGGGACCTGGACTGTTTGGAAAGTGTGTGCTCCTCTCCATACCAGAATTTTAATTTTTTTAAAAGCATAATAAATACAATTTTGTACAGTAAACAGGCAAGTAGCGCCGGGACCAGACAAATAATTAGAGTGCACAGCTACTAAGTGATGCATTCACTGACCAAGTAGTGCATACACATCAACTAGATCAAGTAATCGTAGCCCATACAGCAGTAAGAAAATACGTAGTACATACAGGATTGACATAATGAACAGCAGAGTAAAAATATTCCTATTCATATAGTACGTTAGTGCATACCTCCCAACTTAAAAAAAAACGCGAAGGGGAACAATATGAGCATGCGTGGCGCGCTGTGGCAATTTGTTGCATACTCAGTCACACCTTTAACTTCGCCCAAAGCATAAGTACCCACACCCAGTCTCCTTAGTTGCTATTCCCAGATGTGCCTCCTTCACAGTAGCTATGCCCAGATATGCCACCTTCACAGTTGCTATGTCCAGATATGCCCCCTCACAGTAGTTATGCCCAGATGTGCCCCCATGCCAGTAGTTATGCCCAAATATGTGCCCCTTTCACAAGAAGTAAAAAAACAGTAAGTACTCACCTGGTTCCTCTGATGATCACAGCTCACTCTGCGCTCCCCAGCAGGCAGGATACTGTCACACATTGTGCTTGCTGTGTAGGAGGAGGAGCAGAGGCCGATTACCGGCCGGCACTATCCTTCTATACAGACCAGCAGTGCAGCAGTGTGTATATAGTGCTGCTACTAGGGCAGTCGACTTTAGTACCGAGGTACCAGCCAGTTACAAAGCCGACTTCAGATTCCTATTTTAAAATGATTTAAAATACGTAGATAGGAATACCGAAGTCATTCACCAAAGTCTTGCGTAACTTTGGCCAAGACAAAGTTTTGCTACACTGAGCCCATACATTTTAATGCTGTACGAAAACAGCATTACAAACAAAGCCTTTTAATGAATCAACTTCAGATCTTTGGTCAAGCCTAGTTTTTGTTTTGTTGAAAGGTGGACCTTCGGCCCAGTCTGAGGTTCAGAGCACTCTGGATCATGTTTTCATTAAGAATATCTCTGTACTTTGCCCCATTCAACTTTACCTAAACCCTGACCAGTCCCCCTGTCCCTGTGAAAAACACCCACACAGCATGATGCTGCCACCACCATGCATCACTGTAGGGCCGGTATTGGGCACGTGATGAACAGTGCCTGGTTTCCTCCACCCACGATGATTAAAATTGAGGACATAAAGTTCAATCTCGGTTTCTTCAGACTGTGGGACGGCTCAGGCGGTGTGATGATATCATTGTGCTGCCTGTGTCCCTTATAGGGTCCATTCACACGTCCGTTGTTTCTTTCCTGATCTGTTCCGTTTTTTGCTGAACAGATCTGGACCAGATCTGGACCCATTCATTTTCAATGGGTCCTGAAAAAAAAATCTGACATTGTGCTGTCCGTTTTTTTTCAGGACCCATTGAAAATGAATGGGTCCAGATCTGGTCCAGATCTGTTCAGCAAAAAACGGGACAGATCAGGAAAGAAACAACGGACGTGTGAATGGACCCTTAGAAAGAGCCATGAAATGGGGAAGAGAATGGGGAAAATAACAGGATTCCCTTGCATCCAGCAGTACTACTGGTATCCTAAATTGTATCTGCATCTTAGAGATGTAAACTAGAATGTTATTCTCTGTTGGGCTGAGAATGAGAGTGGATGGGTGTAGCAGTGCCTGATATAAAATGGTCACAGGGACAGTGTACCATCACAATCAAGCTTCAATTTCTAGTGTCAGGGACAGTGAAAGGAAAAGCTAGAAAGAAGAAGAACTATGTAGAATAGGGAAAGGTAGGGAAAGCTTTCAGCCAGGGAGTGAGAAGTGGGGAGTTGTGGCTGGGTGTGTCTGGCAGTGCCTTCTAGCTGCAGTTACTGCTTTATAACACAGCTGCAGCGGAACCTCAAAAGCAGTTACTGGCAAAAAAAATAATTGTGGGGGGAATAAGCTCAAAACACATGTTTTACCATCTAGAGGATGGATATCATTTGAAATCTCAGTGGAAACACCTGAAATACTAGACCGATGTCTGCCAGGGCTTCTCTCCAGACAGTTATTTTTGTTGTTTTTTGGAAAATAGCAAAATGTGTGTGCAACGTGTGTACAATACAGAGGTTAGCAGTTTATATTTATGAGTGAAACCATGAAATACTAGTCCGAAATCTGTGTCAGGACATCTCCACACAGTTTAATGTTTTTTTGTTTTTGTTTTGCGAAATATAGCAATACAACGTGTGTCTTATAATACAGAGGGTAGTGTCACTGATAATATGAAATAGTCGGCTGAAATCTGTATCAGGGAATCTCTAGATTTTTATTTTATTTATGTGGGTTTTGGAAAATGGCAATCTACACGTACAACGTGTGTCTTACAATACAGAGGGTAGTGTTTTATATCTCGGAATGAAACCGTGAAATACTATTCCAAAATCAATGTCAGTGCATCTCCAGTCAGTTCAATGTTTTTTAGTTTTTTTTTGCAAAATATAGCAGCACTAGTGTGCAACGCATGTCTTATAATACAGAGGGTAGCTTTGAAATCTCTGAGTAAGGATAGATGCACACAAACGTTGTTTGTTTCCGTGTCCGTTCAGTTTTTTTTTGTGGATAGGATGTGGACCTATTCATTTCAATAGGTCTGAAAAAAATGCGGACCGTGTGCTGTCGGAATCAGTATGTCCGCTCCATAGCCCCGCCATGTCGTATTCATGTCCGTTTTAGGCATTGTTACAATGGATCCGCCCCAAAAACTTGATGGCATATGGATGTCATCCGCTTTTTTTTTTTGCGGATCCGCAATTTGCGGACCACAACACACATACGGTCGTGTGCATGTAGCCTAATAGTGTGAAATAGGCTGAAATATGTGTCAGGGCATCTCCAGATTTCTTTTTTCTTTTTTAGAGGTTTAGGAAAATAGCAATATACGCAAGCAGCATGTGTCTTACAATACAGAGGGTAGTGTTTTAAAACTCTGACTGATAATGTGAAATAGTCGGCTGAAATCTGTATCAGGGAATCTCTAGATAGTAAGGGTACTTTCACACTTGCGTTATACTTTTCCGGTATTGAGTTCCGTCCTAGGGGCTCAATACCGGAAAAAAACAGATCAGTTGTATTCTAATGCATTCTGAATGGAGGGCAATCCGTTCAGTATGCATCAGGATGTCTTCAGTTCAGTCATTGTACGGTTTTTGGACAGAGAAAATACCGCAGCATGCTGCGGTATTTTCTCCGTCCAAAATTCCGGAACACTTTCCGGAATGCCGGATCCGGGATTGTTTTCCATTGAAATGCATTAATGCCGGATCCGGCCCAAGTGTTCCGGAAAAACAGATCCGGTCTTGCGGTCTGCACATGCGCAGACCTTTAAAAATGTGAAAAAGATAAATACCAGATCCGTTTTTCCAGATGACAACCGGAGACACGGGTCCGGTATTGCAATGCATTTGTGGGACGGATCCGTCTACAAATGGTATCCGTTTGCATACAGATTGCCGGATCTGGCAGGCAGTTTCAGAGACGGAACTGCCTGCCGGAATCCAACAACGCTAGTATGATAGTACCCTAAGTGTTTTTTGTTTTTTTGGGGGTTTGGGAAAATGGCAATATACACGTGCAACATGTGTCTTACAATACAAAGGGTAGTGTTTTATATATCTGAGTAAAATCGTGAAATACTAGTCCAAAATCTATGTCAGGGCATCTCCAGACAATTCAATGTTTTTTTTTTGTTTTGTTTTGCAAAATATAGCAGCACTACAGAGGGTAGCTTTGAAATCTCTGAGTAATAATGTGAAATAGTAGGCTGAAATCTGTGTCAGGGCATCTCCAGTTACAAAAAATAATCTACCCACTCAACAGTCCACTGGTCCACAAGCCAAATTCCCACCTGGCCAAGTTGCTGGCGGTGCAGACGCTGCCTTACCATTTAGTTGAGTCTGCTACCTTTAGGGAGCTGATGGCGTGTGCTCAATCTCACTGGAAGATACCTAGATGGCATTATTTCTCCCAAAAAGCCATCCTTGCCCTGTACTCCCAAAAAAGCGTAAGCTGCTCCTTGCAATTGTCACTGTGTGGCAAAGTGCATGCCACAATGGACACCTGGTAACATAACATAGTAACATAATTTATAAGGCTGAAAAAAGACATCTGTCCATCTAGTTCAGCGTGTCATCCTGCAAGTTGATCCAGAGGAACGCAAAAAAAAAACTGTGAGGTAGAAGCCAATTTTTCCCCACTTTAGGATAAAAAAAATGTGTTCCTGACTCCAATCAGGCAATCATAATAACTCCTTGGATCAACGACCCCTCTCTAGTAGCTATAGCCTGTAATATTATTACACTACAGAAATACATCCAGACCCCTGTGCAGTGGTTACAGGTAGGGACAGTACATGTCTTTATGCCCCACTGTGCTTATTTTTCTCATAAGTTTTATCCAACTAAAAGAAATTATGACATTAGTAACAAAGAGCTCCTTGCCATTTAGTAGGCCTTTAAAGAATTGCATAACTTTCTAGAGGGAGCACAATATCAAATAAAGGTTATTTCTAATCAGAAGAATTTGATGTTTTTAAAATATGAAAAATGTTTGAAGCATAACTGTCATATATATTTTTTATTTGCTTATTAGAGCTAGGCATGTCATTAATGTCTTGTGTCCCTTTCCACTGCTCCCTTAAAAGACTGTTGCTATGGCTCATCTGTCTCCAGCTAGGAAGACGGAGGGGCGGTCCTTCACACTGCATGCCTGCATTAGGCTTCAGAGTGAGGAGGCGTGTCTCTCGGTAATCCAATCTAATTGGCTGGCAGGAAGCTGCTGGCTACAGCAAGTTTGTATGTGACCTGAGGGAATACAGTTTTGGCCCCAGAGAACTGTCAGAGGAGCCATCTTGAGAATATCCTCATAATGTAAGATTCAAAACAGCCGTAACTAAGGGGAAAACTCGTGAAAAAAAGTGGTAAGTGAAGAAACTAAAGATTGCTTTATGCATAATGCTGCTACAGCAGTAACATATGCTAAAATTGATTTTTTGAAGAAAATATGACAGTTATCATTTAAATGCCAGATAGGCTTGGTGGGCACTACTTTTCACTCGATTTAATTTTATTACTTTTACGCCTGGTACTAAGAATTATGGGGCCAATGCCTTGTCTAGGAGCTTCTGTTCCAGTCATTTCCCGTATTCAAATCCAGAACCTCATCTTGCCTATTGTCATCTCCACTATCTCTTCGGATTTGACATCTGCGATCAGAGCTAATCAGGATCAGGCCCCTGAGAATCTTCCCGGAGGTAAATTATTTGCCCCTAACCAGTTCCATCTATGCCTCCTGGGAGAGCTCTATGATTCAATTTTAAGTAGGCATCTGGGGATTTCTGGCACAAAAAGACTTGTCTCCAGGTTTAACTGGTGGCCCACTATGTCTAAAGACATTTGCATAAGTGTCTGCTTGTGAGGTTTGTGCCCAGACCTTAGGACATGTCCTGCTGGTGAGCTTTATCCTCTACCTATTCCCAAAAGGCCATATGCTCATTGCTCACCTTTCTATGGATTTTTATCACTGATAGATAGATTTAGCAAGATGTGTCATTTTGTTCCTCTCAGCCAATTGCCTAATACAAAAGTGTTGTCCTCTCTGTTCATTGACCATGAAGTCTGGCTGCATGGTATCCCTGAGGAAATTGTGTTAGATCGTGGTGTGCAATTTGTTTCTAAGTTTTGGAAGACTTTTTGTCTTAAATTGGGTACTACTCTTTTTCATCAGCCTTTCATCCTGAAGCCAACGGTTAGGTAGAATGGCTAAATCAGTCTTTGGAGCAATTTTTAAGATGTTATATTTCTGTCAATCTGATTAGGCAGCTCATTTAGATTTGGCAGAGTTCTCCATAAATAACCAGTTTTTGCAGTTATATGGTTTCCATCCGCAATAGTGATCTTTTTTGTCAGTTCTGATAATCTAGAGGTTGATATCCCCACAAATAAACTCTACACAGTCTGGGCTCAGGTCCAATCGAACCGGAAATAATCCCAGTGTATACAAAAGAATGGGGCTGATAAAAAAACATTCTCAGGGATTTGTTTTTGTTGTAGAGGACAAAGTGTGGCTCTCTAGAAAAAATATGCGATTAAAGGTATCTTCTGGTAAACTTGCTCCTCGTTTTATTGGTCCATGATGTTGTTGAAGTACTCAGTCCTGTGGTTTATTGTCTTAGGTTACCAGATCAGACTACCAGGTCTCCAAAATGTTTTATTTCATTTCAGGAAGGTGCAAGGCGCTGTACAATACCTGATCCTTTGGAAAGGTTATGGCCAGGAGGAAAGGTCTTGGGTGTCAGTTAAGGCAAAGGTAAAGAATTTCATAAAGCTCATCTGGAGAAACCTGCTCAGCTGGTTAATGGTTTAGTGACCCCTCGTAAAAGGAGGGTATTGTCATGAACGTACCTGATGGTACTCCCGTGGTAGGTCCCGTTACTCAATGGAAACATTGTTCTGTTGCTGTGGCAGCAGGTCTCACTGACATGGAAGCTGCTCGGCATATTGGGGAACAGAGGTATCAGATCAATCATGCGTGGCGCCAACATCACATGCTCTCTTCCAGAGGGAGATTTAAACAGGCAACTGCTGACAATAGGTGACTAGTTGCCTATGCTTTAGGGCTCATTCAGATGGCCATATGTGTTTTGCAGTTTGCAAATTCTGAATCCGCAAAAAACGGATACCAGCCATGTGCATTCCGTATTTTTCAGACCGCACACTGAACAACAATGTGTGCATGGTAGTATTGCAAGGAGAAAGCCGCTGTTTTCCTAAAAGAACATTGCTGCCTGTCTGCAATATTGCTAAAAATCACCTAGAAAAGCCAGAAGGGTATTGGAACAATGTTCTGTGAACAGATGAGACCAAAATAAAACTTTTTGGTTTAAATGAGAAGCATTATATAGGACATTTATGTAGACCAGCAATTTAGACACTGGTCTGGTGGTTATGTAGATGCAGCGGCATCTACATACCATAGGCAGACTTTACACTTGTCTACCTCTATGCCAGCAACCTTGCTGGCGTAGATTTAGACCATTTTCTATGCCTTAGGGTCCATTTAGACGTCCGTAAGTGTTTTGCGTTCTGCATTTTGCGGACCACACATGGCCGGTCGTATGATAGAAATGCCTATCGCGGACAAGAATAGGACATGCTCTATCTTATGAGCAGAGCCATGGAACAGAACTATGGATGCAGACAACACACGGTGTGCTGTCCACATCTTTTGCAGCCCTATTCCATTGAAATGAATGGGTCCCCACCTGTTCTGCAAAATTGCAGAACGGATGCGGACCCCGAGCAACGAATGTGTGAATGGAGCTTAAAACAGGTGTAGAAAATGATAAATGAGACAGGCCTGCCAGGCCACCCTTTTTCCTGCCCACACCACGCTCCCTTTTTTTTAGATCTGATGTGAGCAGTGGGAAAGAGTAAAAGGTCCTTTGCGTCACAATCTGCGCCATAATCTGCAACAGATATACACCAAAAAGTGGCGTATATCTGTTCATAGATGACCCCCTATGTTTGAAGAATGTATAACACTGCACTTCAGCATGGAAACCTCATCCCATCTGTGAAACGCAGTGTTGATACTATCATGGTTTGCTCCTGTTTTGCTATATCTGGGCCTGGACGACTTGCTGTCATTGATGAAACAATGAATTCTGAGATATACAAGCAAATTTTAAAGGAAAATGTCAGGACATCTGATATGGGTCATGCAGCAAGACAACGACCCAAAGCACACAAGTCGTTCTAGCAAACAATGGTTAAAGAAAAATAAAATTTAAGTTTTGGAATGACCAAGTCAAAGTCCTAACCTTAATCCAATAGAAATGTCGAAGGACCTGAAGCAAGCAGTTGAAGTGAGAAAACCTACCAACATACCAGAATTAAAGCTGTTTAGTATGAAAGAATGGGTTAACATTTCTCCAAGCCGATGTTTGTGACTAATCAACAATTGCCGGAAACATTTAGCTGCCATTATATGGGTATATGGTCGTGTCTGAGCTTCAGTCAATAAATCAATAAACAGCTATGTAAATATTTCACAGGTACAAACTTCACTGATACAAATGTCAGTTTATTGATTTATACTAACAGCAGCTGGTCTCCAACAATCCCTGTGCAATTCAATTCTCAATACATCCAATCTATTCAGCATAAAAACACACATAACTCAACCTGACAATACATTAACATTAGTGTTGAGCGAAGTGAAGAATCCAAAGCATAATACAGTCCGAAGTTTAGGAAAACGTTGATTCTAAATTAATCCGAATTTCCTCACGCTTCGTGGTAATGAATCAATTTTCTTGAAATGGTTGCTGCACGTGTTAGAAAGCAAAACTAAGTGTAGAGGACCAGGGGTGCACCACCAATAAGGCCAGGTGAGGCGATCGCCTCAGGCAGCACCAGGTAGGGGCAAGAGGGGGGCAGCAGAAGGGCCATGGGCAATGAGCGCTTTCATTGTGGAAATGCTCATCTCTACATATTACTATGCTGTACTCAGGACAGCATAACAGTTGAATGCTACGATGGCAGTGATGTCTCCCTGGCCCACCGTTTCCTCTATTAGGCTTTAGTCCTAGTTGCTGTAGCCCTTCAGAGGGCGCTGCCTGAGCCGGGCGTTTCAGTTGTCGCCTCAGGCAGCAGAAATTCTAGGTGCACCCCGGTAGAGGACACAATTCCGGGAATGCAAGATCACCCATAATGCCCTCCAGCCAGTCAATGTGCAGATAGCCATTCCCTGTGATGTCCCAGCCCTATAAAACTCTCATCACGTGAGGTCTCCACCATTGTCCTGTGAGCTGAGCATAGGGAGAGATGTGGCAAGCGCTCATGCGCTAAAGACAGTATTGCTGAAAATGATTAATTGAAGAATATTGGAGAGGGAGAGTGTAGGAGGAGTGCAGGGAGAGTGTAGGAGGAGTGCAGGGAGAGTACACTAAGACTTTTTCTGCATCATGTTTTATTTATTCCTACATTTACTTATTCCTACATCAGCTGTAAACTAAGATATGTAATTCAATACCAATAAGATGGAAGCCTTTATTATTCCGGTTCCAGCGTGCCAACCAATACCATCCAGTCAGCACCCTTTACCGGGGCCAGGTTTTAATGATAACCATCCTCATCTTTTGCTGGCATTACCTCTTCCAAATCATCCTTCAAAGTCTCTATGTCCTAGAAAAGTCAGCAAGATGCAGAGAGAGGAGGTGCATTAAAGGTGCCGCAGAGCCATTAACAATGAAGACCGACTATACAGTGCAGTCTTCATTATTAAATGAAAGGCAGGTGCGGCACCGCCGCTCCGTGAGGCAGAGTAGCTCGGGTATACCTGATTTATAGTGATTCATGACAAATTAATTTGGAATGAATCAAATTCTTGGCAAACTTCAGTTTAGTTGACGAATCCAATTAACATAATACATTTCTATAGCACTCATTCCAGGTGAAACATTAAAGGGAATCTGTCACCACTTACCTCAAACTGTTTGCATTAAGCAGGAGTCCTCTCCCTGCACCCGAACCCGAACTTCAAAATTGAAGTTTGGTCATCCCTAATCACAAGCTCTGCTCCTTTCTATGACCAGCCCCTTCATGGCTGCTTTGATTGAGAGGGCCAAGCAGTAACAAAGCAGCCAGGGAGGGGTTGGCCACAGAAGTGAGTGAAGCTTGGGTGCAATAAGAGCAATGGTGATGCCCTCATTGCACCAAGGGCCTAATTTGCATATTAAGAAAAAGTATAACTCGAGATCAAGAAAAACTGTGTTTTTAATTAGGTGAACTGCAGCTATTTGTCAATGCAAGCAGCTTGAGAGGGAGGTCTCTGATGACAGATTCCCTTTAAAGTTTTACAGTGTTTGATTAGAGTAAATGATTTCCCTTAACTTCTGTGCTGCATATAGAATTTTTGAAACCAATGTCTTCTACATGTTATTATGCTACTGTTACCCTATAAAACTTAAGATGTAAGCATAGATTAACATTTTGGAGAGAGACTGCAGAATGAATCGTCACTAGAAATGAGCGAATCGAATCCCACAAAGTGGAATTCGTTCCGAATTTCAGGATAAATTCGATCCGCCTCTAAGCCGAATTTCCTCGTGCTTTGTAGTAGCGAATCGATTTTACCTGAAAAAAATAAAAAAATTCTAACTTACCGCCTCCATTTGCTCGCGACAGGCCGCCAGCCTCCATCTTGATTGAATATCTAGGCCAAAATCCCGTGCCTGGTGATGTATGACGTCAACACGATGGCTGGCGTGATTATGTCATCTCGCACTGCGCGAGATTCCGTGCCAGGTAGTCAAGCAAGATGGTGGCGGCCAGCCTGTCGCGAGCAAATGGAGGCAGTAAGTTGAATTAAAAAATTTTTACACGATAATGTATGAACACGGCATATGAGGGGTACAATGATGGGGGGCGGCGCTATTGCATCTCCCTGTCTTTGCACCCGCTACTTACAAAAAAATGCCCTTTGTGACTAAGTAAATCGACACAAAGCAAATTTTTTTGTAAAATTCGGCGAATCAGCCGAATTGAACTTTTCAATAATTCGCTCATCTCTAATCGTTACACAGCTGTCTGATGGATTCGGCACAGGATGCATCCAGCAGCTTCATTTGTATGAGAAACACTTGCAATTTGCAGAAGATACATGTAGGAATATTTTTTATAAAAATCTATTGAAATTATGTTTTATTCATCAGAATACATGCAATGAAAATGTCCATCGCCTTTAATAATTTGTCAGAAAACATGATTCTTGAGCTAACACAAGCTGCTGCAGTAACAAATATTTGTGGTCAGTCAGAATGATCGGATATAGAGCACTGTATGCCCACTATAAAGAAAAATATAATTGCAACTGTTGTTAGAAGTGTTACCGTTATCTGCTTGTTTAAGTTAATTATTTTGCTCACTTATATAGTTCTAACATATTCTGCAGCGCTTTACATATCATCACACTGTCCCCAGTGGGGCTCACAATCTAATTTCCCGATCAGTATGTCTTTAGAGTGTGGGAGGAAACTGGAGAACCCGGAGGAAATCCACACAAACAGAGGGAGTCCTTGGTCTGATTTGAACCTCCATGCTACTAGATTTCCTCTTAAGATCCTATTTGAAAACATTTAGCGCCGTTGGCTAGATGTGCCTGTGTCCGCAGAGGTTCAGGGACAGCGCTTAGTAATCGCAGAAATGCTGGATGACCTAGGTTTTCACTTCAAGTTTATGTCTTCATAATTGGGTTCTGAAACTAATAAAAACTGTCTGAGGTCAGGTGAATGAGAACTGCCGCTGTGCACTGAATTTACGTGAGTGCCTGCCTACTGTAGGAGATGGTGACCCTAATCCCCTAAAGGGGTTTTCTTATTAACAGTGAGCCTGTCCTGTTGTTTTACAGTGCTGCTGACTTTGTGTAGCGATTTACCAACACAACTAAATAAAGGCTACAGCAGCAGCAGGGTATAAAGAGATGGATTCAGAATCAAGATATATGGGGGTGGGGTGTAACCATAGATGTGAATTTAGTGTGAAGCAGTGAATTTTACTTTTTAGACCCAGGGCTCATGCAATCCTAGACACCAAGCCTGAAAACTTTCTATCAGGGTCTGGATAAGGTGAGTGGAAGATTGAGTAGTGGCTGTCTAGGGCACTAATGAAGAGGGGGCAGGCACAGGGGTGGACTGGGAATTTAAAGTGGCTTAATGTTGTAGGCTGGCACAAAGTCACAGAAGGTAGGGGACAACATGAATAGGTGAGGTTAACTTCAATAGGTATGGCTAACACAGGTAGATGTGGCTAACAATACCATAGAAAGGCAGTATATTGTGCTACACTTTGGTATTTGGTTCTGAAGTGGACCAAATACCAAAGCACAGCACAATATATTGGCCCATCAGAACAAAACACTACAGTGCAGTACAATACACTGCCCCAACAGAACCAGACTGCACAGTTGAACAAACAAATATTGCCCTAGCAGAACCAAATACACAGAGCAGAAAAATATTCTGCTTAAGCAGAACCAAATACCACAGTGCAGTGCAATATACTGCCCCAGCGGAGCCAAATACCACAATGCAGCCCAACATACTGTACTACCTCAGCAGAACCAAATAGCACAGTGCAGCACAATCTACTGCCCCAGCAGAACCAAATACCACAGTGCAGCACAATCTACTGCCCCAGCACATTTGAATACCACAGTGCAGTACAATATACTGCCCCAGCAGAATACTGCCCCAGACAGAGGGAATATGATAGAAACTTTTAAATACATAAAGGGAATAAACAAGGTAAAAGAGGAGAGAATATTTAAACGAAGAAAAACTGCTACAAGAGGACATAGTTTTAAATTAGAGGGGCAATGGTTTAAAAGTAGTATCAGGAAGTATTACTTTACTGAGAGATAGTGGATGCATGGAATAGCCTTCCTGCAGATGTGGTAGCTGCAAATACAGTGGAGGAGTTTAAGCATGCATGGGATAGGCATAGGCCATCCTTCATATAAGATAGGGCCAGGGGCTATCCATAGTACTTAGTATATTGGGCAGACTAGATGGGCCAAATGGTTCTTATCTGCCGACACATTCTATGTTTCTATGTCTCCTGGTAAGAATGTCCCTCAGGGTCTCCATAGTAGTAATGTCCTTTACAGTGCATCCAGCATTAATGTATCTCACAATGTCCCCACAGCAGTAATGCCCCCCACAGGGAGCGCCAGATAGATCGTTTTATATCCAGCTGCCCCCCAAGTGAATAGTGTCCTAGGCATGTGCCCTTGGGTGAATTATTGTAAATACGGTACTGGTCAGACCCTTGCCACTGACTTATATAATGTACAGTATACCCACATTGACAATTTTTCTAAGACCATCTTGGGAATTGGACTGCTTTACTGTGTAGTATAGATGATCTGTCAGCGCTCTTGTGTGATATTTGTGGAACAAAAGAGGAGCTATTAGTTCTCCTGTGTGGTATAATACAAAGTATCTGTCAGGTTTCCTGTGCAGTGCAGTATAGAGCATCTGTCATCTCTCTTATGAGGTGTAGTAAAGATACTGTAATTTGTCAGATCTCCTGTGTGGAGCTGTAGAGTGTACCTGTCATTTCTCCTGTGTAGTGTAGTAAAAAGGACCTATCAGCTGTCTAGTGTGGTGTAGAACATAGGATTTGCCAGTTGTCCTGTGTGGTGCAGTAAAGACAACTGATCATCTCTCACAACAAGTGTAGCAAAGGGGCCTCTAATTTTTCTGGAGTAGTCTACTAAAGAGGACCTCTAAGCTCTATTGCACTGTGTAGTAAAGACCTTTTTGGACAATCCTTCAAACTGGGTCAAAATGGGACAGTGTTCATGCATACCCAAAAGTGGACTTTTTAGTGTGTTTACGATCAGTTTGGGGTAGTTTGTCGGGTCAGGGCTTCAGTGACTTGATTTTTGATATTTCAGTGTATAAATATGACCTGTCAGCTCAACAGTGTGGTGTAGTAAAGAGGATCTATCGCTCTCCTGTGAAGTAAAGTAAAGAGGAGCGATCAGTAGTCCTGTGCGGTGCAGTAAACAAGATGTCTTCTCTTTACTGTGTGGTCTGGTAAAGAGAACTTCTCAGCTTTTTTGTGTAGTATAGTTGAGACATCCTGATTTTGCCTATTTAGTGCAACATAGGCAATGATGGTGCCCCTACCCTTCAGCCATCAAGCTGTCATGTTCGAGAACCGGCCCAGGACATATTCTATTGAGAGTAGAGGAACTGTGGGATGCACCCTAGCTTTGAGCCCTCACAGCTCTCCCATTGTGAGTGGGCCCAGTATGCCAAGGTCTGCTGCTCTTGCAAAACCATCTGCCAAAGTGCAGTCAGGAACTGTCATGCCCGGCTCTGACTATATGCGGAGGTCGGCCAGAATAGCAGCACGCTTATAGTGTTTGTTTTGGAGTCGTGCTGGATCCACCTCCCATCAGGTGCACTGGGTGGGGTCATTAGTTTAAATGGCTCTCATTTCCAGTGCCCTGAGCGGGTTATAGAAATCAGTCTGGCCTAGGAAGCAAGCAAGCAAGGAAAGTTTTCTGTCCAGCTCTGTTAAGATAATGTAATGACCGGCCTCACGCAAAGGGAGGGAAAAGGGAAGGCCCTGCCCAAGGGAGAGGGAAAGGTGGTGAACCCTGAGTCACCTTGCGGCTGGCACCTGACTGCCCTGACTGTCACGTACTATGGATCCGATCACTCCGGATCCCACAGCTGTGACGTAGTGGTCTGTGACGGAGTCTGCGCACACACAGAGACCTCACGTGACCGGGGTATTACCATTCAGCTAACACCCCCCACTACATTTCGGTAACTGCCACCACGTGGGTTCCCGGTCCACGAGCCGACTATCCGGGTCATTCACTATCACACAGATCAGTGGATGAACCGGATATCACTTACTGACCAACCGCAGTCAATCACCCCCAGCTACAATTCCTAAATGCAATTTAACTAACTACCTGGTAACGTCTCTTCAAAGGCACGGTACGTTGTTCAGCAGCTTAGAATATGGAAGACTTGGATATTTAGATTTTATAATCTTTAATAAGGTAAAAAGCAGTGCATACAAGTCTAATGAAAATGACTATAAATCTACAGAATAATAATAACAATATAAATAATCACGACAGTTCAAATGAAAGGGAAAAAGATGAAAGAATACTTAGTTTCTCTGGAGGGTTTCAGATGGTCGTTCATATGTCCTTTTTGAATCCTTGCAAACCCCTTTTCAGTATGTATCAGGGCAGACCCTCAAAGTTCTTCTGATACAGGGATATGCCGTCAATGTCCAATTAAGTGTCTGGTGATGTTCCATGGGTCTCTCTCCTCTGTCCTTGTGCACAGATTTTTATGAACTCTCCCATGGGCAGGAGACTTACTCCTGTCAGCCAATGGCAGCAGAGTGACTGGGAAGCCTAGGGATTGGCCCCCAAGTGTTTTATGACCCCATCAAAGTTCAGTTCCTACAATGAGGATTATACTTAAGCCCGTATCTCCTTGATACATCGGCATATTTTTATACAGAATACATATTTGCGATCCTTATTTATTTACCTACAGAATGAGACCACACACGGTAATGCTGGGACCTGCAGTTCTTCTACCACTCATAGGTCAGCTACGGAATCACATCCTCTAGTCATATTTGATACCCAATTAACCACAATACTCTGTAGAGCCTGGATCTGGTGTCAGAAAGGGCAGTTGATTCATAAATGAAATATGAAAGTGGACTGGTTTTATGCCCAGAGCTAATTAAGGGCTATTAGCTCTCCTCAAACCAGACCTGGAAATTAATGATGTCACGCTCCAGCCAGGCTTGACAGCGAGCTGATCTTATCTTATAGGACAGGATGAGCTGGGCCTGGTATAGCCTTTATGACCTTTTATAGCTGGCCTTACAGAGTAGTGGTAATAAAAGTGTCCATCTATATCATAGGTGACGCAGGCTTCAGGAAGATGAGAGTTCACTGTTTTTTTTTTACATATGCCAGAAGCATATAAGATGGCTACCCAGACGAATTATGTATGTATGCCGGCACATGACGTCCCTAGACGGGTTCCTCACCCGTATGCCGATCACGTGCCTAAACCCTGGCTTTCCCTAAGATGAGCCCTAGGTAGTGAACGGGGCGGTGGGATCACTAGTCCACACCACTGACACTAAGAGGAAAACACCAAGGAGAGGACAGACAATACAGACAAACATATAATCCCAGGTGGGCGACAACAGCAGACCACAAAGGCCCAACAGGGATTTGGAGGGTAACGTTCTGGAACAACAACCAGGGAACGCAGCAACGCAGCTCCAGTGGGTCAGTATAGAAGTCCAGGCAGGAAGCTCTATAACCATAGAAGTGGGAGAGGGGAATATAAGGAGGTTGGGAGTGCTGGACAAGGAACAGCTGAGGAGAAGGAGCTACGGATCCCTGAGGTGAGCCAAAAAGGGTTGCAAAGCAAACCCAGAAAGCTACCATAAAGAAACAGCCCTATCTTTCTACATAGAGCGCACAGCCAACCGCTGCGACTTCCTGACCCCGGGTATAACGGAGTCAGGCGTGGTTCTTGACACCCTCGTGACAGATAAGTGTGGTTTCTGTTCTTGTTGTTTGCTGTTTTAGTTGTGTTGATATCTTCTCTCCCATCCAGGTTCTGTGCGAGCAGGCTGCTCCTATTTCCCCTTTTCACCATCTCAGGGAAGTTAGGGTGTATTAGCCTAGGCACGAGGACACAGCATTCCTACCACTAAGGTCTGCCTGTGGTCTGAGCAGTGCAGGGAGAGAGGTCAGGGATTAGCTAGGAGGTGACCCTTCCCCTGCTTCTTGCTCAGAGCCTGGTTGTTGGTTTTTCTGTGTGTCTGAGTGCTTGTCCCCCGTGACAGGAACCCCTGCCAGCTCATCTGGTGGTTATAACTCGTTCAAGGCTTCAGTGGACCTGAAGAGTGTACCTGGGTCCCAGTCAGGAGTCTGGAATTTATGGTCCCGCTGTGACAGCTGTACTAATGCCATCTACCATCATTATGAACATCAGCTTCATCATTTCCATCACCACTGGGTTGGGCTCCTCCTGAATTGTACCGAGGCAGCCCTCAAAGGTTCAGAGTAAGTGATTAAGTCTCACTACTTGAGCTGCTCTCTGCTTCAATCACCTCTCTGCTTCAATCACCATAGCGCCTATGACCAGAAACTCTCTGCTTCAATCACCATAGCGCCTATGACCAGAGGTCACCAAACCACCACAGTGAAACAGACACCCAAAACAGGGGCTGCTGATGCTTTTTGTGCAGCCAGAGCAGACAGAACAGATTCTGCCAGTGATTCAGAGGCTGGGGATGCTACTCAGCCTTAAACCCAAGTTAACAAAAGAAGGAAAATAGATCCAAGAGACCAGAGTAAGAGACTAGCCCTGTTATGTGTTGTTGGTACCACAAAGTCTACCCTAGAGACTCCCCATAGAGACTCCCCAGAGACTCTACCACTTGTTCACCTCTTTTTTCATGATGTGCATCAAGTCTCCTGGTTCTCAGGTGTAAACCTTCTTTGTAATGTTCAAGTATGTGCGCCCAGAGAAAAGACTAGGGGGGTATTTTATCAAACTGGTGTAAAGTAGAACTGGCTTAGTTGCCCATGGCAACCAATCAGATTCCTCCAGAATGAAAGGTGGAATCTGACTGGTTGCTATGGGCAACTAGGCCAGTTCTTCTTTACACCAGTTTCATAAATGATCCCCTAGGTTTTTCTCAGAGAGCTATGATATGTTAAAGTTATGCAACATTTAAGCACTGTGTGTCTGGAGAAGAGCTTAAGTTACCTGAGCCACTCTGATGTTTTCTTACATGTTTAAGTGATATGTGTTAAGGCCGATTCATTGGCCTGTATTTGTGGGAGGGGCACGGTTGCCTATATCATGGCACCTCTGCCCCTCCTTCAATGACGTGTCAAACGCTGGCCTCGTTCGGTGCGTGAAGTTGCGTCTGGTCCTGGAAGTTCGTTTCCACGCAAAGCAAGCTACTAGATCAGGTAAGTGGCTGCCACAATTGCAGTCTCGGCTCACAAGTCCGGCCGGCAGTGCCGGCTCCCTTAGGTAAGAGGGGGCCACACTGCACCGGAGCGTCTGCCAGGAGCCCCGACTCCCACGTGGCATGAATCGTAGGGTGCAGGGATCAGCGCGATCCCGATTCATACGTCTCTCCTCCCCTAATGTCTGGCACGGGCCGCTGTGCCATTAGCTAGGTAGGGCTCTCGGTAGCTGTAGTTAATTCTTTCCCCTCATGCCCCTCATGTCCCCCATGTCCGCTCTGGCCCTTGTCATGTCAGCCGCACACTCACCTCAGCGTCCTGCTTGCTGTCTCCTCCGCTGTCTGCCCGTGCTGCAGGTGGCCGGCGCTGTGTGAGCTCCCCCTGGTGGCCGCCGGAGTCAATGCAGTCCATGGAGCAGTGTTGGTTGTCACAGGCTCCCTCTGGTGGCGTCTGCCGGCTGTACAGTCCATGGTGCTGTGCCCTGTGTTGGCTCCATCTAGTGGCCACCAGGGGTTACGACCACAAAAAAAAAAAAAAAAAAGGGAGTGTTGAGAAATGGTGTGTGTGTGTGTGTATATATATATATATATATATATATATATATATATGACAAGAAATATAAAAATATAAAAATAGTAGGGCACACCAGCACCTGGATTTCACACGGAGAGTTTAGATACAATAATATGTATTTATTAAACACAAAAAACAATCTATTCCGACATATTATAATGCATAGATAAAATCTATAAAAGACATAGATACAGTGGGTATGTGAATATAAAAATATAAAATATAATATAAAACAGAAATAAAAATTCCTTATATTGACCTATGGGTCAGAGTCTTTTGAGACAAAAGGACTTCACGTGCTCGGCAATAAATTGTTGCTGCAAAGTCAGTAAAATAAATTCACTATTGGTAATAGAATAGATAGGTCGCAGTTGTTTTACTCACTGTTTCGACACTGACGATTTAATTGTAACACTGGTGGCGTCCCACGAGTGATACTATTCTTAATGCGTTACGGTGTAATAGGAATTTCCACCGAGTCTATGTGAATATCAGGTCCGGGATCTTCAGTGATGTAAGAAGCTGTGCTGTCGTAAATCCCATGAAATAAGACACAGAATTAGAAGATTAAAGCGCTTAAAGAAAAGGAACCAACAGCCAAGGGATCGGTGAGAATATACTTTCATAAAGGAAAGCTGGATACCTGTCGGTAACTTATGGGAAGCGCATTTGGTGACTCTACAGCTTGCGTGATATAAACAAACAGCGCAGCATTAAGATACCACTGAGCGGCTTCTACGACAGCACAGCTTCTTACATCACTGAAGATCCCGGACCTGATATTCACATAGACTCGGTGGAAATTCCTATTACACCGTAACGCATTAAGAATAGTATCACTCGTGGGACGCCACCAGTGTTACAATTAAATCGTCAGTGTCGAAACAGTGAGTAAAACAACTGCGACCTATCTATTCTATTACCAATAGTGAATTTATTTTACTGACTTTGCAGCAACAATTTATTGCCGAGCACGTGAAGTCCTTTTGTCTCAAAAGACTCTGACCCATAGGTCAATATAAGGAATTTTTATTTCTGTTTTATATTATATTTTATATTTTTATATTCACATACCCACTGTATCTATGTCTTTTATAGATTTTATCTATGCATTATAATATGTCGGAATAGATTGTTTTTTGTGTTTAATAAATACATATTATTGTATCTAAACTCTCCGTGTGAAATCCAGGTGCTGGTGTGCCCTACTATTTTTATATTTCTTGTCATAAATTTCAGAGGAGTGGGTGAATCCTCTTGTAGGAGCACCCATATCATTTTTGACTAGTAGGTGAGCCCTCTCTAACCTATACTCTTTGAATATATATATATATATATATATATATACATTTAAGAAAAAAAAAAAAAAGGGGGGGAGAAAAGAATCATTATAGAGTGTTACCCATGCTTCACTGATGGAGTTTAAGGAAGGGGCGATATACTTGTTCAGTGCTAGTTAGAGGATCTCCGTATTGTTGGGCACACGCCTCTACGCCTGGCGGTATGTCGTACGCAGGGATCTTACATATGAATTATTCCAGGATCTGTGTCGTCCTTCTTCCAATATATTCTGCACGTTGTTCAACCATCAGGGTACAGTATGGCAGTAGCTGTGTCGTGTTACTATTCCTCTTCTCTCCTTCTGGTGGTGGGTCAGTTGTGCCACCGTCAGACTCATCAATCACTGGGGTGTTCTAGGTTCAGCTATCGCTTCTCCTCGGCTCAGGTCCTCTCGTCCCTTTTCACTCGTATTCTTCACAGTTGCATGGGTCTCGACCTTCCCACAGCTTACGTCACATGATCCCGGTGTCGGTTGGCAGTCAGAAATTGATTTGTGCATGCTGTATTTACAGGATATGTCACGCGCTTCAGACATAGTGGAGGCTTCGGTCGACAAGAACCCCGCCAGGATGTCAGAAGGGGGCAATGTGTCGTCTCCTCGCACTTGGACCGTCCCTAGGCTGATGACGGAGATGTCCAGACGGGGTGTTTCGCATCCCGCTTCTGCTGGGAAGGCTGAGTTATACCGGTTATTGTCATTAACTAAGGCCCTCAGCAGCAGGTAGAAGTCTCAGTGGTCACTGTTCAGAACTCGCTGACACAGATCCATCTGTTGTTGAAAACAGTAGGGTAATTGCCTGTCGGGATGTGTCAGTGGTCCTGGAAGGCCGGGACCACAGGCTGAACCGCAAGCTCACGGTACCTGAGTTTGTGCTCGTTTTTAGTTTGTACAGAGACGTAGTCTGTTCAGTTCGTCCCGAGAGAAGGGTTGAACTGGATTTATACTTGTTCAGGATAACAGAGTTGGGCTACAAGTACGGTGGGAGTTCCTTCTACGACTACCATTGTTCTTCTCGGTCAAGGCAGCTGCCACCTCAAGTCAGTTCCAGTTTCTTACTAACTGGGCCAATATTGATTCAGAGATTTGTAGGCATTTCGCCGGGCTTAAAGCACTATCATGCTCCCTGTGCCAGTCAATTGACCATTCTACGGTGTGGTGTCATAAGGCTGCCCAGAGTGAGGGGTCTAGTTCTACAGGTCCTGTTTCCGGCCCGTCCGATTCACACAGATCCTCTGGTTTAGGTGACAAGCTGGGTAGACCCATCAAACTACTCGGCAGGTCACAAATTGTAATAATTTCAACCATGCGTCCTGTAACTTCAGTCAGTGCCGCTTGCTACACATATGTACTAACTGCTTCAGAGCCCACCCTAAGTAGTCTGTTCATTAAAAGAAGATAATAATTACATGTGTGTTGTCAATATAGTTCGGTTGCAGCAGTTCCCATACTTAACATCAACTCTCGTCCCATCAGAAGAGGTTAGCATGAGATATGTCACCATAGATCAAGCCATCGCTCTTATCTTACAGTTAGGTCCCAGCACCATCCTTTCTAAAGCTGATATTGCAGACGCCTTCAAATTACTACCGATCAAACCATCCCTCTGGCAATGGCATGGCATCAAATGGAGGGACCTTTATTATTTTGCTTTCAATCTCACATTCGGGTCTAAGAGTAGCCTGTGGTTATTTGACCAATTAGCCAAGGCTCTCCACTGGATTTAGTCCATGAATTCCACTGTAGCTATGTTATTCACTTCCTGAATAGTTTTTAATTATTGAGCGTCCTGACGCTCCCCCCAAAGACCTTCGTTGCTACTGGAGTGTTTCAGACAATTAGGGGTTCCTGTCTCTCCCAAGAAAGTGGAAGGTCCCTCCGCAGTCATCACATTCCTTGGTATAGTATTGGACACCCAGAACATGGTTGCCAAGGGACAAATTACAGAGAATCAGGGAAGTCGTTCATAGTTTCACATCCACTAGAGTGATTATAAAGTTCAGCTTCAGTCCCTGTTAGGTATGTTGAACTTTGCCATGCGTACAATTCCGCAAGGTAGGGCATTCGTATCTCGTTACTTTCACTCCTTCCTACAGCCCCTTCCCAGGATAGCAGCATAGGTCTGGGCGATATGGTCATAGCTGACTTGAACATGTGGAATCATTTCTCACGCAATGGAATGGCATCTCGCTCTTTGTTCCCACAATATCCGGCAACTCCCCCGTAATTTTGTCCGACGCCGCTGCCAATACAGGTTTCGCAGCTATTTTTGGCAATCATTGGTTAGCAGACAGATGGCCAATCGAAGTCAGTTCCATTCCTGGGTTTTCCGTACCTCAGCAGTTTTGTACTCTAGCCCTTAGTGGCAGCATCCCATACCTGGGGTCAAAGTTGGTCAGGTCAGACAACGTCCTTCGTGTCCGATAATGCAGCCGTCATCGAGTTTCTCAATAGTGGTTCTTCTAAGTCTGTATGTCATGTTATTTCTTAGGCGCCTGGTCCTTCTGTCATTACAACACCAGTTTCGTTACATAGCTTCACATAGCCGGTAACCACAACGCAGCAGCCGACGCATTATCTCGTTTATTACCCTCTTTTCACAGATCTGTCCAGAAGCCGATGTCATCGGGAGTCCAGTCCCGCCATACGCTGCTCTATTCCTTCCATAGACGCTCATCTCGCCACCGCTCGGTCACTGTTAGACAAGTCCCTCTCACCCAATACAGCCAGAGCCTACCAGACAGGTTGGAGAGCCTTCCAGAGATTTCAGGACTCCTGTCCGCAAGGTGACACTGAGTTCGTTCCGTACATCCCGGCGTTTATAGGTTACTGTCACCCCAATCTGAAACTATCCCACGCCGCGGTCAAGTCCTACCTCGCAGGGGTGCAACATTTTAGAGCCATGAGTTTCACCCAGCCAGGTTCGTTGTTTTCAATCCATGCCATTAAAGCTACTCTGAGGGGTCTCGAGAGAAGCGACTGCGAGACACGCACTCGCCGGCTACCCGTCACTGGCCAGCTTTTCCGCGACCTTTCCGACCTGCTAGACAAAACCATTCGGTGCACTGCATAGTTGATAATTAAGCTGCCATGTACCTGGCCTTTTACGGGTTGAGACCGGCCGAGTTTACCTCCCTGGCTAACAGTAGCAGATACGTCACTCTCGGTCAGCTCTCGGCTTCCAGAGATGGTTACATACTCTCGCTACTCATCACCAAGACCTCTCAGGTAGGCACCCTGACCCAGGTGTTTCTTCCCGACCTCTCATCAATGGGGCCCCGTGCGCGTGCTGCAACAGCTTCTGTCCTCTCTGCCAAACAAACCGCCCGACAGTCCTTTGCTACCATTCCATAATACTCACCTTACCTGTCCCCAATTCATAACTCATATTCGCGTTTTACTGACTAATCTGGCAGTAGACCCGTCCTCAATATGCGGGTTCGGAATCGGGTTCCAGCACATATAATCATAAGACTAGGTCGTTGGCGTTCGTCATGTTTCAGCCGCTACATTCCTTGTCCATATACTGAAATGAGTCTTGCTTGTCAGAATTTGGTGTTATGAATAAATGTTTGTAGCGTTCCGATATGATAGGAATTGTCGCTCTTTTTGGCCTCCTTCAGCTATTCCTTCAACGTCGCGGTTCCGGCATAACTCTAACCGCTTTAGCTAGCCAGCAGGTAGGAGTCCTTCTTTCGTGAGTGCCCCGACCACAACTATTACTCACCAAAAGTTAGGGATATTTGGCTTGTGGGTGAAATTTCAGGATGAACCTAAAATTCACTCTAACCTTTACAGGTGAATTTAATGTGACCTTCTCTAAACTTTTAAATGGACATGCCCAACTGTTCAGTGTTTCAGAACTTTTTGTGCAACGTACTGTTGTCTAACAAGGAGCTTAATGGCAAAATTCACAACAGGTGTTTGATCCATGAATCGCCCAATAAAATTCCTGGTTCAATTAGAATTGGTATTTAAACAGTCCTCCTTGTCGTGCTGTTCACATTTTGAAATCATGAGACCAAGACAACACTAACAATTGATCAACAGTACCTCGCCATTGCGAGGTTTCAAGCAGGATGTTCTCAGACGGAAGTGGCCACTGAGCTTAGAGCAGGGCCAGAGCAACCATATAGGTGAACTAGGCGTTTACCTAGCCCTGGTGGGCTCCCCCTGACTAGGGCTGCAATCCTGGGCAAGCGGCTCTTGAGCCGCCCCTAGCGCCGTTACAGGGGGGCCAGGAGGTAGAGGTCTTTCTTAAATATGGCAGAGCAGGCTTCTGCTTACCCTGATGGCAGGTGCCTGCTCTGCCAGTAAATTACCGGAGTAGAGGAGGCAGGCGGCAAGGGAGGCTGTTCTAGCGGCTCCCCACTCCTCCCTCGTGCGCCCTCTGTGATGTTGGAATATGACGTCATTCCGTCCCCGGCATACTAAACGGCACGCTGGAAGACTGAGGAGCTGGACCACACTGGACCCCAGGGAGGTGAGTGTTTAAGTGTTTGACTGAGTGAGTGTCTGCCTGTGTATTTATGTCAGTGAGTGAGTGTATGTATGTCTGTCTTTCTGTCAGTAAATATATGTGTGTCTGTCATTGAGTGTCTGTGTGTGTATGTCAGTGAGTGAGTGTATGTCAGTGAGTGTGGATGTCTGTCGGTCAGTAAGTGTCTGTGTGTTTGTCAGTGAGTATGTGTATGTTTGTCAGTGAGTATATGTGTGTGTGTTTGTCTGCCAGTGAGTGAGTGTCTGTCAGTGAGATTCTATGTGTGTGTTTCTGTGGGTAGGTGTATGTCTGTCAGTGAGTGAGTGTATGTATGTCTGTCAGTGAGTGTATGTGTGTGTCTGTCAGTGAGTGATGACATGAGGGGACGGCAAAATGGATCTTTGCTTAGGGTGGCAAAAATCCTTGCACCGGCCCTGGCTTAGAGTGTCACAGAGTGTCATCACCAGGCTGCAACAGAGATTCAGAGAGACTGGAAGAGTCACAGAAAGCCATTTGGCCACATCCCACACTAATGACTGCTTCACTGTGAACAATGCCATGCGGAACTGGATGATGAATGCCACACCAGGGGCATTTAAGGGAGGTTATAGTCACCCAAGTGTCACGTCAGAGCATCCAAAATCATTTACATTATTGCGGTCTGAGTGCTAGGGGACCTGCAAGGGTACCTGACCACACCACCAGTCACAGGTATCATTGTCTTGCATGGGTCAAGGAGCATCTATGCTGGACGAGGGACTAGTGGGCTTCAGTGCTGTTCACTGATGAAAATCGATTAACGCTGAGCAGAAATGATGGCTGCCAACACGTCAAGGAGAGCACTTAATGTTGTCACCAGACAAGCCTTTAGTGGTAGTAGTGTTGTTACAGTGTGGGCAGGTGTGTCTAGTCAATATAGAACTGCCCTACACTTTGTGAATGGAACAGTTACAAGCCCATACTACTTGAATAACATCATTCATCTAGTCATTGTGCCTTTGTATGAACAACACAGGCCTAATTTCATTTTCGTGGACAACAATGCATCAGCTCTTTGACGTTGCATCATTAGGGAATGGCTGCTGGAGACTGAGGTACCACAAATGCAGTGGCCTACACTTTCTCCAGACCTGAATCCTATTGAAAGCCTATGGGATCAGCTGAGTCGCTGTGTAGAGGCTCGTAACACTGTACCCCAGAACCTCAATGACCTGAGGGCCGCCCTTCAAAAGGAGTGGTGTGCCATGCCATAGCAGACAAGTTGACTTGTCAAGCTGTAATTGATGCTCAAGGCCACATGACACTGACATTTTTGTGGGGGTATACCCACCACTGTTGTTGGGTTTTGTTTCAGATAATTGTTTGAGATGAGGAAATCACCATTGCATGCTTCTACTTAAATGCCCTACTTTCATGATATAATATCACTGTAACATGAACTTTTTGTTTTCCATAAATTTCACCCGAAAGCCAAATATCCCCAACTTTTAGTGAGTACTGTATACAGGGAATGGACTTTAAGACACTCAAGCCCCCTGTGCCTGATTGTATCTATCCACTTTACCGTGGACGAATTCTTCGTAGTAATGAACTTAAAGCGGTTGTCTCACTTCAGCAAATGGAATTTATCATGTAGACAAAGTTATTACAAGGCACTTACTAATGTAATGTGATTGTCCATATTGTCTCCTTTTCTTGATTCATGTTTCAATCGCATTATACACTGCTCATTTCTGGTGGTTATGGCCACCACTGCAATGCAGCAGCGGTGGCCTTTTTTATACACTATAGAAGTAGCACCAGCTTTTCTGGTGTCCGGAAGCGCACAGTGTAAATAGATCCGGCAGCACGCCTGTCTCCAAAATCAGCCAATTTGGAAAATCCATGCACTATACCTTAACCACGGTAATATTGGTGCCAGCAGATCGGGATCCTGGCTGTTGATCCACCATCAAATAGCAATACGAAAAAATCCGCAGCACTCGTCGGTTTGTGGTAAATAAAGTGGATTTATTCCATAGAAAACAGCAAGGGAATGCGACGTTTCGACCGTTCCCAGTCTTTCTCAAGCAATAAAGTGAATACAGAAACATGTGTTTTATATAGTGCCTAATCAATTACCTAAACCCTCCCCCAGGTACATCCGTTCATTAGCATTAGTGCATATACATAACCATTAACAAATGGCGTCCTTGTGCAATATATCTTAAGTTCCGTTACCTCTCCTACAGGGGATAATGTCCATGGGGTCTAATTTCCTATCTTACGGATCGTCTTAGAACGAGTTTCATTCGGCGTCCCGGGGTCTCCAATGCGCATGCGTCCCTTTTGATCAACAGCCAATAGAAAAAATTATTTAACTGACGTCACCAGTTGTCAATGGCGTGGAGGCAGACTTTGCTCCACGTCATTGTAGCGCATCCATCCTGTCCTTTGTTAGTGACGTAGGTGTCGTCATGGAGACGCGGTCAGTTTACATAGCGAGCGCGTCACCCGACTCCTCCTCCTACCACTATTCCATTGGTCCGGACACATCCTTGTAGGTGTGAGTTCCTCCCTCCTCGCTCTAAAATAGCTCCAACATTCAATCTATGGTGTTTTCTCCACACCAAAGATTCAAAGATCTCTACAATCACACTTTGCTTGATATGGTTCCTCCAGAATAATTGCCGTATCTCCTCAGCAATACATCCCTCTGAGGACACCACATCCCAAACTGACCATTCCTTTATGAAGGCAATCTTGTCTCATCAGTATCACTTGATGAGGCAGACGCCCTCCACTAGGAGTTTTTTAGGGTCTCGTAGATACCACGAGTGTCAGTCATATTCAATGACAATGACTCCCGTGGCACCACGAATTCATTCATCCATCAGCCATATTTTTCAGCTTAAAGGTAATAGAGCATGGATAGGACTCACCCCCTACACTGGACATGCCCGTTGACCATATACTCTGGACCACCTGCTAAATGATCTTGGGGACATCGGCATTAGAAATTACGAGACGGAGGAGGACCCCAATATAGACATCCCTGAGGAAAAATAAAAGGAAAAATATAATATTCGTGTTAGTGAACATATCAAAAAATATTAATCAAAAATTTAAAATCATCACAACTGAGTTGGGCACAATCTTAGGTTACACAAAAAAATAAATATGAGTCCAGTCTACATTCCAGAGGAGATACACAGAAACCCCTATAGGAAGACCCCCAAATTGAAATCCCTGTTGAGTCCCCTTGGTTCACGTGTATCTAGTATATTATATTTTTCCTCAGGGATGTCTATATTAGGGTCCTCCTCCGTCTCGTAGTTTCTAATGCCGATGTCCCCAAGATCATTTAGCAGGTGGTCCAGAGTATATGGTCAACGGGCATGTCCAGTGTAGGGGGTGAGTCCTATCCATGCTCTATTACCTTTAAGCTGAAAAATATGGCTGATGGATGAATGAATTTGTGGTGCCACGGGAGTCATTGTCATTGAATATGACTGACACTCGTGGTATCTACGAGACCCTAAAAAACTCCTAGTGGAGGGCGTCTGCCTCATCAAGTGATACTGATGAGACAAGATTGCCTTCATAAAGGAATGGTCAGTCAGATGTGGTCTCCTCAGAGGGATGTATTGCTGAGGAGATACGGCAATTATTCTGGAGGAACCATATCAAGCAAAGTGTGATTGTAGAGATCTTTGGTGTGGAGAAAACACCATAGATTGAATGTTGGAGGTATTTTAGAGCGAGGAGGGAGGAACTCACACCTACAAGGATGTGTCCGGAGACCAATGGAATAGTGGTAGGAGGAGGAGTCGGGTGACGCGCTCGCTATGTAAACTGACCGCGTCTCCATGACGACACCTACGTCACTAAAAAGGGACAGGATGGATGCGCTACAATGACGTGGAGCAAAGTCTGCCTCCACGCCATTGACAACTGGTGACGTCAGTTAAATAATTTTTTCTATTGGCTGTTGATCAAAAGGGACGCATGCGCATTGGAGACCCCGGGACGCCGAATGAAACTCGTTCTAAGACGATCCGGAAGAGAGGAAATTAGACCCCATGGACATTATCCCCTGTAGGAGAGGTAATGGAACTTAAGATATATTGCACAAGGACGCCATTTGTTAATGGTTATGTATATGCACTAATGCTAATGAACGGATGTACCTGGGGGAGGGTTTAGGTAATTGATTAGGCACTATATAAAACACATGTTTCTGTATTCACTTTATTGCTTGAGAAAGACCGGGAACGGTCGAAACGTCGCATTCCCTTGCTGTTTTCTATGGAATAAATCCACTTTATTTACCACAAACCGACGAGTGCTGCGGATTTTTTCGTATTGCGGAAGCGCACAGTGGTCATAACCTCAGGAAATGAGCAGTGTAATATGCAATGTAAAAATCTATGGAGTCAGCAAAGAAGGCAATATGATAAATATCATTTGCTGAAGTGAGACAACCCCTTTAATCCTATACTGCAAGGACTATATCCTAAGTTTAAGAATACACCTCCCCATGTGGCCCTATTGGAAGATGCATTTGACCCAGATCCCACCTGCTGTGATTGAATGCCTAGGCCGAATATATTCACACTGTCTATTTTGCATATGCCTTAACCTAATTCTTTCAGGACAAAGACAAGAAGAAGGAGCCAGAATGTTACTGTGTCTTGTGTATATACATGCTGTCTGTTTTGCAGGTCACTGGAGATCAATGTGGTAAGACGCCAGGGACAGCTTGTATTACAATATGAGGTAATGCAGTGCCCCAACCCAGCAAAAGGGTTAACATAATACTAGTAAGTTTTATGTTGTGATCTGCTGTTAAAACACTTATTTTCCTATGTGCTATGTGGAAGATTTATCAAACTGGTTTAAAGTTGAACTGGCTTAGTTGCCCACAGCATCCAGTAAGATTCCACCTTTCATTTTTTACAGCTCCTTTGGAAAATGAAAGGTGAACTCTGATATGTTGCTATGGGCAACTAAGCCAGTTCAGCTTTACACCAGTTTGAGAAACCTCCTACACCTTCCCGACTCCAATCAGGCAATAACTCCCTGGATTAACGACCCCTCTCTAGTAGCTCTAGCCTGTAATAATATTACACTCCAGAAATACATCCACTTGAATTCCTTTATTGTACTCCCCATCACCACCTCCTCAGGCAGAGAGTTCCAGAGTCTCACTGCTCTTACCGTAAATAATCCTCTTCTATGTTTGTGTACAAACCTTCTTTCCTCCAGACGCAGAGGATGTCCCCTCGTCACAGTCCTGGGGATAAATAGATGATGGGAGAGATCTCTGTACTGACCCCTGAAATATTTATACATAGTGTTGCAGAGCTTCAAGGTATACCCTCAATATCTTCACTTAAATCCCCTTGTAGCTGAAGAAACAGGTCAATATTCAAGAGTGACTGGACGACACACAGTTTGGGAGTCAATTGACTTTACTAGGCATGCGCACCTGGTTTCAAACCTCCAACAGCCTCATTTACATACAATACATTGATTACTATGGTACAAGGAAAGGTGGGGTCAGACAATAGCAAGGGCTGATGGGAGGTTGAGGGGGTAGGGGAAGATGTACAGACTAGAAAGACATTCAATAAGTGGCGATGTTTGCCACAATGCTCCCCCAGAACCAAGCCGGCATACACAGTCTGATCCCAACGGATCGGCTTGGGGATGTCCGGAGGAGCGCTCACAGATCACTTTTCAAGTTCAGTTTGTCTGGATAACCTGTCGGCGTTGCCATTTTGCTTCCCAGGGCGGTAGTGTATGGTAAAGTCAAAAGGCTGCAGCGCCAAACTCCAGCGCAGCAGCCGGGCATTGTCTACTGACACCCTGTTCAGCCACACCAGCGGGTTGTGATCTGTGAATAAGGAAAAGGGTTGTCCATACAAATAGGGCTGCAGCTTTTTAAGGGCCCACACCACGGCCAGGCATTCTTTTTCTATGGCGGCATAGCTTACTTCCCGGGGTAAACGTTTTCTGCTTAAGTAAGCCACTGGATGCTCGCCGCCATCTTCTCTGACTTGGCTCAGTACTGCCCTCAATCCAAACATAGAAGCATCTGTGTGGACGAGAAAGCGTTTAGTTGGATCGGGGCGGCAAGTACAGGTGCATTCACAAGAGCCGTTTTTTTATTCTGGGGTCCAGACTACTATCTTAGGAAGATTCTTGCGGGTCAAATCGGTGAGGGGTTTGGCCAGGGTACTGTAGTTGGGTACAAATTTACGGTAGTATCCTGCGGTACCTAGGAATGCCAGTACTTGAGTTTTGGTACGAGGGGTTGGCCATTTGGCTACAGCTTCTACCTTAGCTGGTACGGGTTTTTGTTGGCCGCTCCCTAACCGTTGTCGTAGGTATTGGACTTCTGCCATCCCTATATGGCACTTACTGGGTTTCAGAGTTAATACTGCCTGCCTAATATGGTCTAGTACGGCTCCTATGTGGGTCAGGTGTTCAGTCCATGAGTGGCTGAAGATCGCTATATCATCTAGATAGGCGCAAGCGTACTCCTGGAACCCACCCAATAGCCGATCCACCGTCCTCTGAAAAGTAGCCGGAGCATTTTTCATCCGGAATGGCATGACCTTAAACTGGTACAGGCCAAACGGGGTGACAAACGCCGACTTAGGGATGGCCTCTTCGGCTAGGGGAATCTGCCAATACCCCTTACAAAGATCTATTGTGGTGAGGTATTAGCCCCTGGCCATTTTGTCCAGGAGCTTGTCTATCCGGGGCATAGGGTAGTCATCGGATACGGTCTATGCAGAAGCTGGTAGTTCCATCCCGCTTCGGCACCAGAACTACTGGGGAGGCCCAAGGGCTTTCAGAGGGCTCTATGACTCCTAGTTGTAGCATTTCTTCAATTTCCTTGCGCATATTATCCTTTATGGATTCAGGTATGCGGTAAGGAGGTTGGCGGAGAGGGGTCTGCCCTGGTGTTTCTACTCTGTGGGTGGCTAACGGGGTGTACCCGGGGAGATTAGAAAAAGTGGTTCCTTTTTCCCTTATTAGACTATGAGCCTGCGCCCTTTCCTGGGGACTCAGCCGTTCACCTAACTGAACCTCTTCCAGGTCCTCTTTCTGGCCCTCTTTCTCTAGGAGGTCTGGGAGAGGTAAATTGTCAAAGTCCTCAGCGGCAGAGGCGCAAATAGCGGTCACCTCTTCTATGCGCTCGTAGTAGGGCTTCAGCATGTTCACATGGAGCATGCGTCTGCCCCCTGCTCCAGCGCACGGGACGATCACATAGGTGGTATCGCAGATGTGCTCCACCACCTTGTATGGGCCCTGCCAGGAGGCCCGCAGCTTGTCATTAGGGACTGGCCGTAGGATTAACACCTTCTGCCCGACCTGAAAGCTACGGTCCCTGGCCCCCTTATCATACCATCTGCGCTGTCGTTGTTGGGCCGCTTGGAGGTTAGTACGTACCGTCTGGGTCAGAGCCTCCAAGCGTTCCCTAAACTCCAGCACGCATGGGACAATAGGGGTACCGTTCGTAGTTACCCCTCCCTCACAGTTTTCTCTGATAAGGTCTAAGGGACCCCTCACTCTCCTCCCGAACAATAATTCAAAAGGGGAGAATCCCGTGGATTCTTGGGGTACTTCCCTATAGGCAAAGAGCAAGTGGGGCAAAAACCGTTCCCAGTCTTTTTGAGTGTCTATGAACGTGCGGATCATCTGTTTAAGTGTTCCGTTAAACCGTTCACAGAGCCCGTTGGACTGGGGGTGGTAGGCGGAGTTTAAGATCGATTTCACCCCACACACTTTCCGGAGTTGGTGGGTGACCTCTGCAGTGAACTGGGTGCCCCTATCTGATATAATCTCCCAGGGAAATCCCATACAGGAGAATATTTGCATAAGGGCATCGGCTATAGTCTCTGCATGTACATTGGACAACGCCCCTGCCTCTGGGTATCTAGTGGTGTAGTCCACTACGGTCAAGATGTATTTCTTGCCGGAGGGACTGGGTTTCGCTAGGGGTCCTATTATGTCTACAGCTACTCGACTGAAGGATTCTTCAATTATGGGCAGGGATCTGAGTTTGGCTTTATAGCGATCCCCTCTCTTCCCTACCCTCTGGCAGGTATCGCACGTTTGACAGTATTGTCTAATATCCATTGAGATACTTGGCCAGAAGAAGTTCTGCGTCAGCCGATGTTTTGTTCGGCTGATTCCTAAATGTCCTGATAATGGTATATCGTGCGCGATGCGCAGCAACTCTTGTCTATACTTTCGGGGTACCACTAACTGCTTAGTGGGCACGGGTATGGACCCTGCTACTACCTTCTCTGCATAGCGGTATATGAGACCTTTGTACCAAGCATATCTCTCTCCCTCCAACCCTCCTTGGTCCTTGTTTATCCTATCTTTATATACCTGCAGGGAGGGATCTAGGGCCACCTCACTGCCAAATTCCAGGGGGGCATCCCAGGGGAGAATAGGAGGGGTGTGTGGCATATTGTTTACCTGAGTCTCAGAGTGATCGGATGGAGCCGTGGTACGTGCTTGCTGCCGGGTAACAACCGGGTAGGCCTCTTGGATAGTTGGTTGAGGGACAAAAGCAGAGGTGAGCTCCCCCAAGTTGTTGCCCAAAATAACATCAGCGGGCAAATCCTGCATAATTCCCACCTCCACGTTTCCATGCCCTGCCCCCCAATTCAAATGCACCTTGGCAGTGGGAACTTTGTAAATTGCTCCCCCTGCCACCCGTACAGCTAAACAGTCTCCGGTGAGGGTGTGCTTAGGCACCAAATGACTTCGGACCAGGGTTAACGTGTCCCCAGAGTCATGTAATCCTTGTATACTCTTCCCCTCCATGTGTACCACCTGACGGTGCCCCTGGCGGTTGTTTGAGGCGGCTTCTATGGGGTTTTCCTCGTGTAGGATCCCCAGAGGCTCTTCTATTGAGGTGACTGTGGATGTTGGGAGCACAGATTCTCTTTGGCAGCAGTGTACTGCAGCCCGATTGGGGGGAGGAGGACCCTGGTGGTTCCAGTTCTGGCGAGGTCGGTTACGTGGGCAGTCTCTCTGGATATGCCCCTGTTGGTTGCAGGTGTGGCAGCGGATCGGTGGTCGGGTATTGTACCTAGGAGGGTACTGGTTGTGGCTCGCAGCTGGTCGTGGGTGAGCCAAGGTAGTCACTGCTGGCAGAGGGGTGGTAGATCCATACGTGCTCCGGTGTGGTGTGCGTTGGTCTCGCCTGGTGTCTTGGAACTCGTCAGCTAGCTTGGCTGCCTCTGGTAGGGTACGGGGTTTGCGATCTCGTACCCAATTTTGTAGTTCTGTGGTTAGTCCATTAAAAAACTGCTCCATTACTATTAACTGGAACATCTCTTCCATAGTGGTGACCCGTGTCGCTTCCATCCACCCCTTGGCAGCCTGTTGTAGTCGGTGTGCCCATTCAGTGTGTGAGTCTTTTGTTTGTTTCTTGATGTCCCGGAATTTGAGTCGGTATGCCTCAGAAGTAATGGCATACCGTGCTAGGATGGCTTGTTGGACTTTGTGATAATTCCTGATGTCTTCGTCTGGGAGGGTTCGGTATGCCTCTGCCGCGTGGCCTGACAATCTACCTGCCAACAGGGGTACTTGGTCGGCTGGGCTGATGTCGTGTAGCTGGCACAACCTTTCAAAATCCTGTAGGTATTCGTCAATATCACTTTCTCCTTCTGTGTAATTTTTAAAAGCTTGGTAGGGAATCTTAGCTTTTCCCTGGGTAGTGCTGGTGGGTGCTGGAGCTCCTTCCCCAACTCGCTGAATAGCGTTTTGCTTAGCTACAATGTACTCGTGTACATCTGCTATCAGTCTTTCTAGTGTCTCCACGGAGGGGGTGTTTGGGTAAAAAGCTAACCTGCTATTGAGCTCTCTTGTAAATTCCGTTGGCTCTGTCTCCTATGGAGTTGCCGCAGTGGTCGCTCTGTCCCCCTCCATGAGTTCGGCCACAAGAGTAGCTTTGGTTTTGTTGCTGGCTTTTTTTCCCCTGGCTTCCAATAATTCCTTTAACGTAGATCATTTCAATGGTGCATAATTCGTCTCCATTCACCGTTCGTTCGAATAACTGCACATATTCTTGAACTCCGGTATATATCCGAATGGCTGTTTCAACGAACTGCTGCTTTGCTGTCTGGTTTGAATCCCGCCGCTTGCCACCAATTGTTGCGGAGCTTCAAGGTATACCCTCAATATCTTCACTTAAATCCCCTTGTAGCTGAAGAAACAGGTCAATATTCAAGAGACAATTTCCCCAGTGACTGGACGACACACAGTTTGGGAGTCAATTGACTTTACTAGGCATGCGCACTTGGTTTCAAACCTCCAACAACCTAATTTACATACAATACATAGATTACTATGGTACAAGGAAAAATGGGGTCAGACAATAGCAAAGGCTGATTATTAGATCTCCCCTCAGTTGTCTTTTTCTAAAGTGAATAACCCTAATTTTGATACTCTTTCAGGGTACTGTAGTCCCCCCCATTCCAGTTATTATTTTAGTTGCCCTCCTCTGAACCCTATCCAGCTCCCCTATGTCTGCCTTGTTCACAGGAGCCCAGAACTGTACACAGTACTCCATGTGTGGTCTGACTAGTGATTTGTAAAGTGGCAGGACTATGTTCTCATCACGGGCATCTATGCCCCTTTTGATGCAACCCATTATCTTCTTGGCCTTGGCAGCAGCTGCCAGACACTGGTTTCTACAGCTTAGTTTGCTGTTCACTAAAATTACTAGGTCCTTTTCCATGGCAGTGTTACCCAGTGTTTTACCATTTAGTATGTACGGGTGACTTGCATTATTCCTTCCCATGTGCATAACCTTACATCTGTCAGTGTTAAACCTCTTATCTGCCCAAGCCTACAATCTATCTAGATCCCTCTGTAGCAGTATACTACCCTATAATCTGATCTGGATCTGCAAAGATGATGAATACAAAACCGCCTTTAATAACTGTGAAGGTCACTACAAACACCTAGTTATGACCTTCGGACTGAGTAACGCACCCGAAGTCTTTAAGGACTGAAGTATATCTTTAGAGACCTTCTGTATATGTGTGTAGTGGTGTATCTAGATGATATTCTGATATTCTCTCCACACCTTGTCACAGATCATATTACTCATGTTCAAACAGTACTTCAACGACTGGGAGAGAACAGACTTTATGCAAAATTCTAAAAATGCGTCTTTGAAGGGTCTTCCTTTCCTGTTCTTGGCTACATAATTTATTATCGAGGCCTACAAATAGACCCAGAGAAGTTGTCCACCGTGTAACTGACTTAACCCATCTGTTTTCAGTGCGATCCACCGCTTTTTAGGTTTTGCAAACTACTATAGGCAGTTAATAGTCCACCTTCTGACCTTGATGCTACCTATTTCTTCTCTGGTTCAAAGGGGAGTTAATGCAAAAAAAATTGGACCCCTGAAGAGGAATCTGCCACTTTCACATGAGCGTATTTGCAATCTGTATATGGCCCATATTTTATGTTCCAGAATCAGCTGCACATATTCACATGGGTGTATAATTTTCATTAGTATTTGAAATCTACAGCATGTCTGAGTTTTGTGCATATTTGTTTCCAAATACGAATGTTACAGTCTATGGAAGTGCATAAAAAATGCAAGAGGGAAAGAATATGCATGTAAACCCTGATGAAATCCTAAAGCAATACTGATGGTATATCATCAGTATTCCATGTATATTCCAGAGCCCGAATACAGATGGATCTCAATACACTTGTGTGAAAGAGGTCTTTCAGACCCTGAAGGGACCTTCTCTTCTGCTCCCATCGTTCATTACCCAGATGCTACCAAGCAGTTCTTTTTGGAAGTAGACACATCGTCCAGAGGTGCTGGGATAGTTCTAACACAAGCACTAACATGTGTTATTTTAATGGACTGTGACTACTGGCTGCCAAAAATAGGACATTTCCCATGTTTGACCACTATGATGGCCTGACGGCCCCCATAGAAATCAATGGGCCCCATTTTTAACAGCCGTTCTACAGAATGTCATTCGTCTGACGGCAATTAAAAACGTTTTGGTTGCTAGGAGATGCTGAGGCAGGGTAATCTCCTCCAGAGAGCAGTCTAAACCTAGAGAGCAAACATCAAAGAAGCCTACAGCAAGATGCCACACTTCACAAACACCTCATCTCACTGGTCCAGGAGCAGCCAGCTATCTGGAACAGTGCAAGTGATGTGTACCATGACCTCCACCGAAAAGATGGTGCCTGGGCGATCATGTAACGACCCTGTTGGTGTTTTTAGGGGGTTGGGAAAAAAAGGCCAATTAAGTTCATCTGTTTTCTTATGGTTGTTAAAAAAGGATGGTAAACAGATGTCAAACAGCCGTTAAAAATAGACTGCTGGAAAATGGACAAAAAAATTGTGACGTCCAGATACAAAATAGCCACGAAAAACTAACAGTTTCCTGAATTAAACAGTCGTTTTTATTTCACTGTTGCATGAATATAGTCTAATAACTAGTACACTTCTGCCTTAATCCACTATGAGTATACTTGCCAGTATACTTGAGTATACTTTTACATGTGGTACCCAGGGGCACATTATTATTATTTTTTTAGACATGGTTAAACATAAATGAGCAGAGACAGAGTTCTATAATCAATGCTTCACTACTAGGAGATAAGCGCTGACTTGCACTGTAAGCCGGGGGAGCTGTGAGACCCTTTTTTATATTCATGTTTAACTAATATATATCATTGCAGTATGATCATCTGGTCAAATATTTTAGTAAAATTTTGTGTGTAAACCCTTAGGCTGGAACTACATGGAAAAATGTTCTGGTATGACCTTGCAATTTCTGTCATCAAGTGCCTGATGCAAGCAAGAGTGGTGCACTGAGTTGGATGTAATTTTATGCATTCCACTGAGATACAAATCTTGCATGATAGTCAAACTTATAGGGTCACTTTACCAAAAATCTCCATGGGGTCCTAACCATGCACCAGTAAGGCTGGGTTCACACCTGAGCGTTTTACAGCGCATCTCTGGTGTGGAGGGTCATACCCACCCAGCTTTCCAGGTTAATGATACCTGAGGAACTCCAAAGACAGAGCCAGCCGTCAGGAGGGAAGAAGACCTCTACCAAGTATTTGCTCAAGGGTTATTACCAAGAATTAGGTGTCTGGACCTTGAGGGTTTTGCTGCAAGTAGAGTAAGAGGAAATCCCTGAACCTAGGAGGCCTGTCTCGAAGTTAACCTTGTTGTAGGTGAAAACCTGAACCACCATTGTTAACTGCATGATAAAGTGTGAAATAGCTCTGGAACTGTGTTATCTGGCTGTTTACCCTACTACATATTCATGCAGTAAAGTTGACCGGTTGTATGAATACCTGAGTTACTCCATTATTCCACCTATCATTACACGGTGTGTCACCGTTCAATTGACACTGGCGTCACGACATTTATGTACTGCCTGTTCCAGTATCTGCCCAGATTGAAGACGACAGTGAATCCCAGGTTAGTGGGTTACCCTGCACTACAAAGCCCAGCATACCTAAAGCTACACTACTGACCCCCTGGGACACTGCATCGCTCTTTTTGGCGTCACGAACAGGATCCGCATGCTTCTGGAGTGCAGAGAAGTGTGAACTGTGTGCTTTAACTATTCCATCACCGTATTGCAAGGACTGTACCCTTTATTCCCAAGTCGGTGGATTACAATTGTGCCTGGGAGGAATCGGAGGCGCTGTGCTGTGTTGCGCTACCCCCAGGAAAAGAAAATCGTGGTTGTGGATTACAATTTATTAACTTCTCAACAACCCTGCTTGCTGTCAGGGAATGGTGACCAAGATGGCCACCGGCCGCCTGGAGTGAAGTTTCCCGCGCTGCTGAGGACCTTCGTGGGCGGATCCCTTCAAAGACACCGAAAATCCCGCCCCTCGTCATCATCGCACCGCCGCGGCCCTGTGTCTTCTACGTCACCGCGGTCTCAGGAAGTCCGGAGTCTCTCGAGATTTGGCCTGCGCAAACCCGGCGATACCGGTAAGAACTTGTATCCGGAGGGAAGGGGATTGTTCCGGCCCTTTTAGTCGCCAGCGGCCGCATCTTATTAAACTAATATTTCAGAGCCGGGAGTTCCCGAGCAGCCGGCACCAGGAGAACTTGCGGCTTCTAATCCTCCTATGGCCCCCAGCATGATGCCCTTTACTATGCCTTACTATTTTGGGGCCCCATGGTTTCCCCGCTATAAAGGGGAGGCCCATACCTTAAGAGACTTTAAAGAAAAGTTTCTGGCATTATTCAAACTGTACCCCATAAGTGCCGATCAGCAAATGGAAATCCTGCTAGCACAACTAGAGGGAGCTGCCCGCAGAGAGGTATTATCCTGGCCTGCTGCTGAAAGGACTACTCTGGAGCAGATATTCACCCGACTCAGGGCCACTTTTGAAACGAGGACTGCCTCAGAGGTAAAGATGCACTTCTTTGGCAAGAAACAGAAGTCCGGTGAGTCCCTCCGTGACTATGCCCTATCACTTCAGGAGGCTTTGGGGGCTGTAATCCAGATAGATCCCAGGGAGGCTGATAGTCAGGACCAGACCCTGAGGGAACAATTTATTACCGGAGTGTCTAGTGAGCAAATAAGGACTCAATTAAAAATGCTGTCAGCCCAACACCCCAGCAGTACCTTTCTGGATTTTAAAGAGCTAGCTATAAAAATTCTGGGGTCAACAGTATCTACGGAGGTGAGCACCCCACCTGAGTTGCCAGTCTGCAGGCCAAAACCGCTTATCCCTAACCAGGCTGGGGCCGGCCAAGCTGTTCAAGCTGCAGCTACCGATACTATCGCCATGCTGACAGAGCAAGTAAATCACCTCACTAAAACTCTAGAGAGAGTGTGCAGAAAAATAGAGGAATGGGGAAAAACCCATAATGTCAGAAGAAGAGTTCCTGTCACCTCCTAGGCCGTTCCCACCTCCATACCAAGAGACTCACCCCAGGGATCCTGGGAGGCGTAATAGGGATCGCAAGCGGCCCGTGTGTACATACTGCAAAAAGGTGGGACACACAGAATCCACGTGCTGGCAGTTAAACGGGCAACCCCTGAGGCTGAGGACCACCCCTCGGGAGGTAGAACGCTAGGTCCAAAAGGATCCAAATTGGTATGTAGGATCCCATCCTAAAATCAATGTAGAGATTAACGGGGTCCCCTTTGAAGCCCTATTAGATACTGGGTCTCAGGTCACTACTATTCAGCTGTCCGCCTTTGAAAGATTCTGGGACACCAACCAATTGACCCAGCCGCCTGAATCCTGGGTAGAGATTATCGCCAGCAATGGCAAACCAGTAAAGATTCATGGATACTGGGAACCCACCCTGCAGGTGGGAGAAGTAACCTTGCCTCAACAGGGGGTGATAGATGTACAGGCCGGCGACAGAGGAGGACATCCTGTCATTCTAGGCACCAATGTCTTCAAAAACTGTTATTCAGAAATACTTGCCGTATTACACCAGACTCTGCCCACTGCTTCCTCTGCATCCAAGAGGGTGATTCAAAAGACTATCACTGTGTTAAGTGCCCAGCAGAGGTTTGCTAACGGGAAAGGAGAAATTTGTACTGCCAGGATCCGTGATAATAAGCCTGTGACTTTGCCTCCTAATTCCCAAACTCTGTTATGGTGTCGTGCTGTCCTGGGAGTCCAAGGCCGAGATTATCCGGCCCTGGTGGAACCAATCCAGATGGAGAACTACCCTTATGTGAGAGCTGCCAAGTGCCTGGTCTCCCAAGGTAAAGTACCTGTCCGTCTGATTAACCTGAGTGATCATCCTATTGCGCTTACTAAGCATTACCCTGTTGCCCAGCTTTCTCAGGTGTTCTTCCAAGACATCATTCGTCTTCCAGTGACAGAAAAGCCGCCAGCTGCAGTCAGCGGATGTCCGCCGGTGCCCCAGTCACAAGTGCCCTGGTGGGAAGAGCTCCATGTCGGGGACGAGACTACCCCCCAGCGTCAACAAGAAGGGATACTACAGCTTGTCAAAGAGCACTACCAGGCCTTCAGTAAACATGCTACTGATTATGGAGAGGTTAGTGCCATACAACACACCATACCTACTGGCTCTCATCCTCCTATAAAGGAGAGATACAGACCCTTACCGCCTACTTCATATCAGACTGTAAAAGAAATGATCCAAGAGATGAAAGACTCTAATGTAATCCGGGACAGTCGTAGCCCGTGGGCAGCACCCCTGGTCCTTGTAAAGAAGAAGGATGGTGGTATCCGTTTCTGCGTGGACTATAGGAAAATTAATCAAATAACCCACTGCCCTATAACCCAGATGCATACCCACTGCCCTGCATTGAGGAGTCACTAACTGCTCTGGGCTCTGCTGCCTATTTCTCCACATTGGACTTGACCAGTGGCTACTGGCAAGTACCCATGGCCCCGGCAGATAGGGAAAAGACTGCTTTCACCACTCCCATGGGCCTGTTCGAATTCAATTGTATGCCGTTCGGGTTATGTAATGCCCCAGCAACTTTCCAGAGACTAATGGAGCGGTGTTTGGGTCACAAAAACTTCGAAACAGTGCTGCTGTATCTAGATGACGTCATTGTGTACTCAAAAACATATGAAGACCATCTGAAACACTTAGCAGAGGTCTTTGAAATCCTTATCAAATATGGCCTGAAGGTAAAACCATCCAAGTGCCACTTGCTCAAACCTGCGGTAAAATACCTGGGGCATGTGGTAAGCGGAGAGGGCGTGCAACCTGACCCTGATAAGTTAGCGGCTGTCCGTAACTGGCCGGTCCCCACTACCGTCAAAGAGGTGAGGGGTTTCCTTGGTTTTGCCGGCTACTATAGACGTTTTATTCCCCATTTTGCTAAAATAGCCGATCCTATCCAGGAACTCTTGAGGGGGCAGCCCAAGAAAAGTCCTAGAACTCCTGTGCCCGTTGAGTGGAATGAAGAAAGAGAGATAGCGTTCCAATTGTTAAAAAAGAAACTGACCGAGCCTCCCGTGTTAGGTTATCCAGACTACAGCAAGCCCTTCCATCTGTATACTGATGCTAGCAAGCGAGGCCTGGGGGCTGTGTTAGCCCAGATCCAAGAGGGTAAAGAAAGAGTGATAGCTTATGCAAGCCGCTCCCTGAAAGGAGCTGAGAAAAATGACCAGAATTATAGTTCCTTCAAACTAGAGTTCCTGGCATTAGTGTGGGCAGTGACGGAGAAATTCAAAGATTATCTAGCCGCTACCCCATTCATTGCATTCACTGACAATAACCCTCTGGCACATCTAAATACAGCTAAATTGGGGGCTTTGGAGCAAAGATGGGCCTCTCGCCTCGCCAACTATGATTTCTCTGTAAAATATCGTGCTGGACGTACTAATGATAATGCTGATGCTTTATCCAGGCTTCCCACAGAGACAGCTCCCGATGATGTGCGAGATGCTTGGGAAGATGTAGAAATGCCGGCCTTCTACAATAAATTTGCTCAACAGGATCAGGCTCGAGCTACCAGTGACAGAGCTGCAGTTCCTTCACCCTCCAGTAGGCCTGAACTCAAAGAAGAAAGGTGGGTGAAACTACAGTCTGAAAGTAGAGTGCTGGGTGAGTTGTTGGACTTCATTACTAGTGGCAGAGCCCCTGAGAGGATTCGGCGTAAGAGTGCAGATCCTGAGCTCATCAAACTGTGGAGACAGCACCATCAACTCTTCATACAAAAGGGCCTATTGCTACGGAGAAGCCTAGATCCAGTGTCCAACGAAAGGGTGCACCAGATTCTCATACCCCGACGAGATGCAGGTATGGTGCTGGAGATGTACCACAATCAATCCGGTCACTTTGGGGTCCAAAAGACTGAGGCTAACATCCGCCAGCGGTTTTACTGGGTGGGCATGAGAGAGGACATGGAGAAGTGGTGTCGGGAGTGTGTAGCCTGTGCCTTAAAACGAAGTGAACACCATGATCAGAGGGCACCACTGAGACCCATTGTAAGTACTCGTCCTCTTGAACTTGTAGCCATTGACCATGTGAAACTGGAGCCTAGTCGCTCAGGGTATGTGTACGCTATGACTATTATTGACCATTTCACTAAGTTTGTTGTAGCGGTGCCTGTGAGAGACCAGACGGCCAAGACTACAGCCGAACTGTTCTGGAAACACTTCCTCCTGCCCTACGGATGTCCAGAAAAGATCCTCACCGATCAAGGACCTGCTTTTGAGTCCCATCTGTTCCATGAACTGTGCCGCCTACACAACTGTAAGAAGATCCGGACAACGGCCTACCATCCTCAAGGTAACGGATTATGTGAAAAAATGAATCAGACTTTGATAGAGATGCTGAGGGCCGTGCCTCCTGAAACCAGAGGAGATTGGCCTAATCTGTTGCCACAGCTCATGTTCACGTACAATCATACCATACATTGTTCCACCGGGTATACTCCCTTTTATTTGATGTTTGGGCGCCAAGGGATATTACCTGCTGATCACTCCTTGGACGTACACGTACCTGATTGCATCAATCCATTGCCTAATACCGACTGGGTTGCTGAGCACCAAAGGCGATTGAATACGGCCCAAGCTATTGTTCAGGAACGTATGGACTATGCTAGAGACCGACAGCAGAGAGACTATGATCAAGCAGCCCATGCAGAACCCTTGACAATAGGGGCTGTGGTATGGTTAAAAAATATCCGCCGTACCAGTAAACTGGACAGTAAATGGGAGCAAAGTCCCTATGTTGTCACTGCAATCCCAAATGTTGGAACTCACACTTATGAGATCACCCGGGAAGGCAGGGGATCCCAAATTGTACACCGAAACCGGTTAAAGCTCTGCCTGACACCAGAACCCAGTGCCGAGAGTTCTATATCTGAACCCCGTGTGTCAGAGTCATCAATACAGCCCGAGGATCCTATGCAGGCTGTCAGTAACCTAAGGTATGACGCTGATCCCATGCATTGGCTTCTGACACCATGGTTGAACTTGTTGGTGCCCGCTCCAGCACCTACTGTACCTTCACTTCCAGAAGAGCCGGTTCAAGATGCCCCGGATCCAGTTCCCCCTCTAGTGGATCCTGTTGTCCCTGTTGTTCCTGACCAAGGTCTCACGGATGGAGATCCTCCTGTTGCTCCTCTCTCTTCTACCTCGTTGCTAAGGGAAGAGGAGACCCCTGTGTTGAGAAGGTCCACCCGGATGACCAGGGGACGTCCGCCAGTCCATTTAGGAGACTTTGACTATGCTGGTGGTGTCTCCTCCCGAACAGTTGCTACTAGAAATAGCTTGCTTGACGTTTGTGCGCAAGAATGGACTCCTCCACGTGAGCCCTTGCCTGTTCTACACCCACAGGAAAACCCTGTGTAGTTCCTTATTACACTTCAGTCAAGAAAAATAGACTAACCTGGTTCACCTTAAGTCCGCTGTGCCAGGTCAGCGGCCGTGCCTAAGAAGTAAGAAGACGCCCCTTTTCCTTGCGTCATTTGTTCATTAAGTCACAAATGTTATATTTTCTGTGTGAAATAGTTATTTATCATATTTATAATGTAATGTTTAAATTATGTACCATCTGAGGCCGGTTCAGGCATGTGTCTGAGTACGAGGCCTTACTCACGTTAAAGTCTGGGGGTGTGCAGCATACGGGTAGGCTACCCGACACTGCTAGATTGTAATATGCGTTTCCCTTTAAGCTAGTCAGGCCTGCTTCAGGCAATCCTTGTCACTGCCAGCAGAGGGAGCCCCCAGTTCAGTATAAATAGGCTAGGGCCTAGCCCAGGAGTGTTCAGAAGTTTCTAGACTCAGTGCTGAGAGAGTCAGAGCTCAGTCAGCAGTGCAGAGATTGCATCTCTGGTGTGGAGGGTCATACCCACCCAGCTTTCCAGGTTAGTGATACCTGAGGAACTCCAAAGACAGAGCCAGCCGTCAGGAGGGAAGAAGACCTCTACCAAGTATTTGCTCAAGGGTTATTACCAAGAATTAGGTGTCTGGACCTTGAGGGTTTTGCTGCAAGTAGAGTAAAAGGGAATCCCTGAACCTAGGAGGCCTGTCTCGAAGTTAACCTTGTTGTAGGTGAAAACCTGAACCACCATTGTTAACTGCATGATAAAGTGTGAAATAGCTCTGGAACTGTGTTATCTGGCTGTTTACCCTACTACATATTCATGCAGTAAAGTTGACCGGTTGTATGAATACCTGAGTTACTCCATTATTCCACCTATCATTACACGGTGTGTCACCGTTCAATTGACACTGGCGTCACGACATTTATGTACTGCCTGTTCCAGTATCTGCCCAGATTGAAGACGACAGTGAATCCCAGGTGAGGCTACTTTCACACTTGCGGCAGTGTGATCCGGCGGGCAGTTCCGTCGTCGGAACTGGCCGCCGGATCCGCCGATCTGCTGCTGCCTGAAAGCATTTGTGAGACGGATCCGGATGCGGATCCGTCTCACAAATGCATTGCAAGGACGGATCCGTCTCTCCGCTTGTCATGCGGACCGACGGATCCGTCTTGTACATTTTTCGCATTTTTACCGATCTGCGCATGCGCATGCCGGAACGACGGATCTGGCATTCCGGTATTCTGAATGCCGGATCCGGCGCTAATACATTCCTATGGGAAAAAATGCCGGATCCGGCGTTCAGGCATGTCTTCAGTTTTTTTCGCCGGAGAAAAAACCGTAGCATGCTACGGTTTTCTCTTTTGCCTGATCAGTCAAAACGACTGAACTGAAGACATCCTGATGCAAACTGAACGGATTACTCTCCATTCAGAATGCATGGGGATATGCCTGATCAGTTCTTTTCCGGTATAGAGCCCCTGTGACGGAACTCTATGCCGGAAAAGAAAAACGCTAGTGTGAAAGTACCCTTAGTGGGTTACCCTGCACTACAAAGCCCAGCATACCTAAAGCTACACTACTGACCCCCTGGGACACTGCAATCTCACAATACATTAGTAAGTGGCTTATATTAACTTTCTCTACATAATAAATGCCACTTGCTGAAGTGAGTTAACCCCTTTAAGGACCAGTTCAGTTATGAAGTCACTTTGTGGGTCTTACATAGTAAAAACAACTATAACAGACCATTTTAGAAATGTCACCCCTCAATTTATTCAAAACTGACTTTACAAACTTTATTAACCCTTGTATTAAAGGAAAATGGAAGTATAATTTCTAAATTTCACAGTTCTTTGCAGATTTTTCATTTTTCCTGTAACACAACAAGGGCTAATGTAACGTCCCAATTGGCATTACCACTCCTATATCCTGGTTCTGTCTGTATATGCAATAACCATGTTATCTTATGCCTTCATTCCAGGTCCTCTATGTAGTGTGCATTTATTCCTATGTATTACTGTTTGTTCATGTAATAACCTGGTTCCCCAGCGGGTGGCAGCATACTTGGCAGTGCTACTCTACATAGGGTGGAATCTGGCTTTCCAGCTCTCTTATACTCTCCTCCAGGGAGAAAGTATGATCTAGTTAGAACCAGTTAGTTCCTGTACTCCATGCTGTAGGAAGAACAGCAGATGCTCGTCCCTGTGGGACTTAGCTCTCTCTAAAAGCCAGACAGGACAAGAAGTTCCTAGGATCACAGTGAGAGACAGACTTAGAACAACAGCATCAATCAGAAAGGAAAGCATTTCTATTTAATATTGCTGACATAGCAGAGCTGAGAGAATACACTACAGATTCAGCAGAGAGAAGTTTGTTTAGCAGAAGTTGTTTGCCTGACAAAGTCCTGCTAAAACCTGTTGGGAGCCAAGACAAATTCAGTGCATTGTTTAGATCACCGTTTATTACAAGTTAAAGCAATTGTTCAACGTTTAACCAAGTCTGGACTCAACTTTTGTCACCACCAGACATCTGAGAAGCTCTGACAGATGCCTTTCAGAACCTCCTCCTTGAGCTTCCTTTGTTTTGCTTTCAGTTCCTCAGCTCGTTAGCCTGTCTCAGCAGTCATCTAGTTGGACTGATTGCATCCCTATAAATTCCTCCCCATAGTGCATCAGTGTGCGGTTTATAGTTCTTCCTGGAGTGTGTGTGTATGCTTATCCTACTTCCCAGTCTTCTACAAGATAAGTGTTGTGCATTCATTTGTGATTTTCTGTTTGCTGGATCCCAGGTGACCCTGACTCCCTCCGTATCTAGTGTAGGGAGCCGGTGGTCGTGTCCCCTCACTATTATAGGGTGTTCAGGTGTTATACAGTCGAGGTACGAGGATATGCGATCGTCTACCATTGGGATTTTCGCATAGGCTGAGCAGTCAGGGAGAGTGCCAGGTCTGATGCAGGGGTCTCCCTTTTTGTTCCTTAGTTTTGGATCCAGTCAGTCGTATATTCATTTTGTGTTGTCTTGTTTCCTGTACACCTTCCGTGACATTATAAACCGCCAAAACCGTCTCAAGCATGGATCTGGTTTCACTTTTGACTGAACGCTTCCAGGGTCTTTCATTGGAGGTAGCTGATCTCCGTAAGACTCTTTCTCAGTTTCAAGTGACCAGTTCAGCTTGCGTTCATGGAGTTTGTTCTGAGCCTAAGATCTCGCTCCCGGATACGTTCTCCGGGGGTAGTGAGAATTTTGTGCGTTTTAGAGAGGCTTGCAAACTCCATTTTCGCCTTCTTCCCCATTCCTCTGGTGATGAGGAACGGAGGGTGGGGATCATTATATCGCTGCTCAGGGGTAACGCTCAGTCGTGGGCCTTTTCGCTGCCGGTGGGGGCACGGCCCCTCCGTTCAGTGGATGAATTATTTTTAGCCCTGGGTCAGATATATGATGATCCGGATCGTATTGCTTTGGCTGAGTCTAGACTACGTCTGTTATGCCAGGGTAAACAATCCGCAGAGATATACTGCTCAGAATTTCGGAGATGGGCAGCTGATACTGGTTGGAATGATGCTGCACTCTGAAGTCAATTTTGCCATGGTCTTTCAGAGGGATTGAAAGATGCATTTGCCTTTCATGAGAGGCCTACTTCCTTGGAGTCTGCTATGTCTTGGGCCGTTCGTATTGACAGGCGTCTTAGAGAGAGAGGAGAGATCACTCCTTCCTGTCATACTGAATCCCAGGACAGTGCAGCGGTCTCTTTCTGTGCGCAGGGGTCTAAGTCGCTGTCAATCCCTTCTGAGCAGGAGCCCATGCAGCTGGGGTTGATTGCCTCTGACAATAGAAGATTCAGCCCGCATGGGAAGGTTTGTTTTTGTTGTGGAGGTATAAATCATTTGGCAAATGTTTGTCCCTCTAGGAGATTCAGGCAGTTTTTTGGGAGTAATAAAGAAACAAAAAGGAAAAAATCCTTTAAAAATGTTCCATCTGTTACCATTGGCAGGGTTGAGGCGGAAATTGAAGGTTTTCCGTTTGCTTGTAGTTCCTGTTTTGTCCTGCCTGCCAGGGTGGCGCTAGAGAGCAAGAATTTTTTTTGTGAGATTTTTCTAGATAGTGGAGCAGCTGTCAATCTCATTGATAATCAATTTGCGATAACTCATGGTTTCCAGGTATGCACTTTGGGAAAGAATATTCCTGTTTTTGCTATTGATTCCGCTCCACTTTCTCAGAAATCATTAAAGGGCATAGTTCACAATATCCGTTTAATTGTGAGTGATACTCATGTTGAGGATGTGTCATGTTTCGTCCTTAGCGGATTGCCTACTCCTCTAGTGTTGGGGCTACCCTGGCTCACTAAACATAACCCCACCATTGATTGGCAAGCGAGGCAAATAAATGGTTGGAGTGACTTTTGCAGAGACAATTGCCTCACGACATCTGTTTCTGAGGTTTCTACTAAGACCGTACCATCCTTTCTCTCTGAATTTTCGGATGTCTTCTCTGAGAGTGGAGTTTAGGATTTGCCCCCGCACAGGGAGTACGATTGCCCTATTAATCTCATCCCAGGCCCCAAGCTGCCTAAATCTCGTTTATACAATCTCTCCCAACCTGAAAGGGTCGCTATGCGTGCTTATATCTCTGAGAGTCTGAGAAAAGGACACATACGACCATCGAAGTCACCTGTTGCCGCAGTTTTTTTCTTTGTTAAGAAAAAAGATGGTTCTTTAAGACCTTGTCTGGATTTCAGGGAGCTGAACAGTATCACTATTCGTGACCCTTATCCGCTTCCTCTGATCCCGGACCTGTTTAACCAGATTGTTGGGGCTAAAGTTTTTTCCAAATTAGATCTAAGAGGGGCATACAACCTGGTCAGGGTCAGAGAAGGAGACGAATGGAAGACGGCCTTCAATACCCCTGAGGGCCATTTTGAGAATTTGGTTATGCCTTTTGGTTTGATGAATGCTCCAGCCGTTTTTCAGCATTTTGTGAACAGCATTTTTTATCATTTAATGGGGAAATTTGTATTAGTGTATTTGGATGACATTTTGATTTTTTTCTCCTGATTTCAAAACTCATAAGGAACACTTACGTCAGGTCTTGCTCATCCTGCGGGAGAATAAATTGTATGTGAAACTGGAAAAATGTGTGTTTGCGGTTCCAGAAATTCAATTTCTGGGGTTTCTTCTCTCCGCTTCTGGTTTTTGCATGGACCCCAAGAAGGTCCGCGCTGTGCTTGAGTGGGAGCTTCCTGAGAATCAGAAGGCGCTGATGCGTTTTTTGGGCTTTGCCAATTATTACAGGAAGTTTATTTAGAATTATTCCTCTGTTGTTAAACCACAAACTGATATGTCCAGAAAGGGGGTAGATTTTTCTTCCTGGTCGGTAGAGGCGCGTAAGGCCTTTTCTAATATCCAGGAGAGTTTTGCTTCCGCTCCCATCTTGGTACAACCTGGTATTTCTCTACCCTTCATAGTTGAGGTTGATGCTTCTGAGGTGGGTGTGGGTGCGGTATTGTCTCAGGGTTCCTCTCCTGCCAAATGGCGACCGTGTGCCTTTTTCTCGAAGAAACTCTCCTCCGCAGAGAGAAATTACGATCTGGGAGATAGGGAGTTGTTGGCCATCAAGTTGGCTTTTGAGGAATGGTGCCATTGGTTAGAGGGAGCCAGACACCCTATTACCGTGTTTACTGACCATAAAAATCTAGCCTACTAGGAGTCAGCCAAGCGTCTGAACCCGAGACAGGCCAGATGGTCTTTGTTCTTTTCAAGGTTTAATTTTGTTGTCACGTTCCGCCCTGGGGTTAAGAATGTGAAGGCAGATGCCCTGTCACGTTGTTTTCCGGGAGGTGGGAATTTTGAAGACCCAGGTCACATTTTGGCTGAAGGTGTGGTGGTCCTTGCTCTTTTTCCTGAATTGGAGGCAGAGGTCCAGGTAGCCCAGTCAGAGGCTCCTGATCTTTGTCCTCCTGGGAGGTTGTTTGTGCCTCTCGCTTTGAGACACAAGATTTTTAAGGAACACCACGATACGGTCCTTGCTGGGCACCCGGGGGCAAGAGCCACAGTGGACCTCATCGCTCGGAGATTCTGGTGGCCGGCGCTTCGTAAGTCGGTTGAGGGTTTTGTGGCAGCCTGCGAGACCTGCGCTTGTGCCAAAGTCCCTCATTCACGGCCATCAGGTCCTCTCCTTCCCTTACCCATTCCTTCCCGTCCTTGGACACATCTGTCCATGGACTTCATTACGGACCTGCCTCGTTCCTCGGGGAAGACTGTGATTCTGGTGGTGGTGGACCGTTTTAGCAAAATGGTGCATTTCATCCCTTTTCCTGGCTTGCCCAATGCTAAGACGCTGGCGCAGGCATTTATTGATCACATTGTCAAATTGCATAGTATTCCTTCAGACATAGTCTCTGATAAGGGCACGCAGTTTGTTTCCAGATTCTGGAAGGCTTTCTGTTCTCGCTTGGGGGTTCGGTTGTCATTCTCTTCTGCTTTCCACCCGCAGTGGAATGGCCAGACAGAGCGCGTCAATTAGAATCTGGAGACATATCTGCGCTGTTTTGTGGCGGAGAATCAGGAAGATTGGTGTTCTTTTTTGTCCCTTGCTGAGTTTGCTTTAAATAACCGTCGTCAGGAGTCCTCTGATAAGTCACCATTTTTTGGTGCATATGAGTTTCATCCGCAGTTTGGGACATTCTCAGGAGAGGGGTCCTCTGGTTTACCTGATGAGGACAGATTCTACTCGTCTTTGTCATCTATTTGGCAAAAGATTCAGGATAATCTAAAGAGCATGAGTGAAAGATATAAGCGTGTGGCGGATAAGAGACGTGTGCCTGGTCCGGACCTGAATGTTGGTGATCTGGTGTGGTTGTCTACTAAGAATATCAAATTGAAGGTTCCCTCCTGGAAGTTGGGTCCTAAGTTTATTGGGCCTTACAAAATCTTGTCTGTCATCAATCCTGTTGCCTACCGTCTTGATCTTACTCAGACTTGGAAGATCCATAATGTTTTTCATAAGTCCTTATTAAAACCTTATGTCCAACTCATTGTACCCTCGTCTTTGCTCCTCCTCCGATTTTGGTTGATGGTAATCTTGAATTTCAGGTCTCTAGGATTGTGGATTCTCATGTTGTCCACGGTTCTCTCCAGTACCTCGTTCATTGGAGGGTTATGGTCCTGAGGAGAGGATGTGGGTCCCAGTGACGGACATTAAGGCCACTCGTCTCATCAGGGCTTTCCATAGGTCCCATCCTGAGATGGTGGGCTCTGAGTGTCCGGAGTCCACTCGTAGAAGGAGGGGTACTGTCACCACCAGACATCTGAGAATCTCTGACAGATGCCTTTCAGAACCTCCTCCTTGAGCTTCCTTTGTTTTGCTTTCAGTTCCTCAGCTCGTTAGCCTCTTTCAGCTGCCATGTAGTTGGACTGATTGCATCCCTTTAAATTCCTCCCCATAGTGCATCATTGTGCGGTTTATAGTTCTTCCTGGACTGTGTGTGCATGCTGATCCTACTTCCCATTCTTCTACAAGATAAGTGTTGTGCATTCATTTGTGATTTTCTGTTTGCTGGATCCCAGGTGACCCTGACTCCCTCCGTATCTAGTGTAGGGAGCCGGTGGTCGTGTCCCCTCACTATTATAGGGTGTTCAGGTGTTATACAGTCAAGGTACGAGGATATGCGATCATCTACCATTGGGATTTTCACATAGGCTGAGCAGTCAGGGAGAGTGCCAGGTCTGATGCAGGGGTCTCCCTTTTTGTTCCTTAGTTTTGGATCCAGTCAGTCATATATTCATTTTTTGTTGTCTTGTTTCCTGTATACCTTCCGTGACAACTTTATTTCTACACTATCCAAGTTAACTACCTTTTTTGCACTGCTTTGGATGACCATGTCTGGGATCCAACCATATCCAGGTAAGGAGCACCGTGACACGTGCAACACAACATCTTCAGGGATATTGTGGCCACTTCTACACCACCCTGGCAATCCTATACCTGGGTACCAACCATTAAGGGGAGCCTTGTGCTTCCGTTGCTGGTAGGCAACTGGGGTCTCAACTACTTACTCTAACAGAGGGACATATAATTGTAAAAACCTCTTAAAGGGAAAGGGATCCCCAAACGCTAATCCCGTCCGTTGCATCATTTGGCGTCACGAACAGGATTCTGATAACGCAAAACTGTGTGCCACCCCATTGTAAAGCCTACACAATCAAAACCCTTGAAAAGTGAGTTTAGCGAATTTACCGCGGAGCGGCAGGCGCAAATCTGCACGTGCTGGCACCCTAAGGGTTAATCAGCCATCTTAACCTTGATGACACCGCTTCTTGTCCAGTCCAGAAGTGGGAAAGACAAGAAACACCCTCTCCCACAGGGAGCGACTTCACAGTAAAGAGAAGGGAAGTGGAAGTTCCACCCCCAAAGCTCCACCTTCGTCTTCAGCTCACGCCAGCACCAGGGAAGACAAAGGAAATCGACGGCGCCCTTTGCCTTTGAAAAAGGGCAAAGACAGTTCTCTCTTCACTGGATCCCGAGAAACTCCATCCAGAGATCTGAGTGCATACTACTGGTGAAAGTAACGTTATTAAAGACTGTTTGGGACTGTTGTTTGCCTGCCAGAGCATTTTACTCAAAAATAAAAAAGGTCGCCTATCCGAGAGAGATGTACTTTGGTACCTCTCCCAGAGTACTGCACGGATTAGAAATATAAATTTAACGGGGGCAGTAACGTATGTAAAACATAACTTTTAATAAAACTAGTTTAGAAAACGTCCCCTAACAATAACAGACAAACAGAAATAACACACAACAAAAAGACCTTTCACGGTGCTCGAGATATTAATGAAGAGCCAAATGCAGGGCTCAAGCAAGAAATGCATAGAGGTTCCGTTGACGGGACAAAGTTAGCATAACTATAACCATAACTACTATTTAAGACTGGTAAAAATAGGTGGATCTTACCGGTCCAGTTGGGTATTGTCACATGGATGTAAATAGGGTGCCAGTGCGATAAAAACTGCTCCCAAGTACTAGATGTCAAATAGCAAGTCTAGATCTTGAACCGGGGTAAGGGATCTGATACTGTCCCTAATATACCCTACTTGGACTTGTGTACCCTAATGACCTCCTAATACAGACTTATCGCCCGAAAGGGGCGGCCCCGTCTGGAAACCTCACCCTAATCTAAAGTCCCTAGAACGCCCTAGTACCATTAACAAGAGGAGGGCTTCAAGGGACCACGATTGTATGCTCCAAAGTATACCTTCAGATGATACTGTTTCACTTATATCTCAAAGAATTCACACGGTAAAGAAACTATGTACCAACGCGTTTCATCAATTAAAGGGTCAGCCCCACGAATCATCAGGGGACACGGGGCTAAGGCTATCAGACAAGTGTGAAGAGGTGCGTATGAACTCAAAGGGTTACTACTATGTGCCGGAGAAAAGCGTATGGCTGGGCTCCTGGATGCAGGGACACCAAACGTTGCAGTGTCCCCATGTTGCTTAGCAGGTCTGGCGGCCAGACATCAGGCAGCGTTTCTATTGGACTGGCATAAAAAGTGATATCAAAGCCTGGTGTTGGGAGTGCCCCACCTATGCTGTGGCCAGAAGAGAAAGACATGATCAGCAAGCCCACCTTCGTCCAAGTGCACTCGAAAATAGAGAAAGCTCAACAAAAACGAAAACTGGACTTTCATCAACATGCACATGCTGAGCCCTTGCAACCAGGAGACAAGGTTTGGCTCAGAAACAATCACCCAGTAAGCAAGCTGGATAGTTGCTGGGAAAGTGAACCATACACAATCGTGGCTGTCCCCTTATCGGAGGTCTATCAGATTCAGAGAGCGGATAAAGGTACTCAGCGAGTACACCGCAACAGGCTAAAGAAGCGCCTGCAGAAACCTGTTCAGGAACAGCCAAGAGAAGTGGATAAATCACTTGAACTACCATCGCCTCAAGTGACCTAGACTCCAACAGAGTTGTCGTCCATGCTGGACCCCCTTCAATGGTTCTCTGCCTCAAATTCGAATTCTGATGCTAATTCCTGCAACCCCGGCATCTGCAGAACCAAGTCCAGTGGCCGATCCTCCTTCACAAGTCTCGGACACTACTTCTAACCTCGGAGACTCGGAACTGTCCTTGCGGAGATTGCAACGGACCAACAAAGGTATCCCACCTGCCCGTTATCGGGAATACTTTGAAACAAGTGTTTAGAGACAATAGGAGCCAAGCCATGGGCAAATCTTGAAAAACTTGCCCCTTGTTTTGTGGTTATATTTTCTTTTTCTTTTTCACCCTTCCTTTTTGTGCCTGAACTTCATGGACTCCAAACTTCAACTATACCCCATGTGGATTACAAATAACTTTAGTACCTCATGTGGATTACAAATGACTTTTTGCATTATATGTTCCCGTTTTGCAATGTTACAAGCAAGCACCCAAAGAATAGACTCAAACGTATACCTGAGCTCTTTGTGATTTCTACTGTGATATTTTTGCACTAATGTTTTAAAGTTTCAGCAACATTCAAGCACCTTAGCCCATTGTATGGACTCTTTCACGAGTATAATATAACCTCTTTTGCACTCTAAATGAACTCTGGACTGATGGGTGTCTTAACGTGTTCTCCCTCACCTACAGCAGGATCTGTGAAACTATAGTTGTTGGTCACCCCGCTGACTTCAGTCCCCCTGGAGCAGTGTTCCTCACAGTTGAGCTGATTCTGATTTACCTCACTCTTCGTGGTATCAAATAGTTTTTTTTCTAAAATGGCGGCTGCACGCAGGAGAGGAAAACCCCCTGTGGAGGAAACCTCTAGGTAACAATGGTTGGAGGGCTGCACTTCCCTTGGCCTTAGAGGGTAATGCCACTATGTGGCTGCCACATAAATAGTAGGTGGGGGGAGTGTTGAGCAGCAGCCAGGCTGATCTGGTTGGCTAGGCGGATGTCAGTTTGCTCCCGTTGGGTAATAGGCCTTTTGCTAGAACCTCCAAATTTCATCAAGGTGCAGTGGGCTGGGTTAGTCTAGCTCAAGGTCCTCACTCAGGCCATCAAGTACGGCACCAAATATGGCTGCTTGCCCGCTTTTTACAAGGGTTTTTCTCTTATAACACACACGCTTGTGATGTCACAAGTGTCTATGAGTAATGTTTGTGGCAGTGGTCTGAAGTGTTAACCCTTTAGCAACTGTCAATCTGCCTTACTGCAGAGGCCATTAACCCCTTCCTAAACACACTGTGTCAAAATACTCCAGTTTGGATAACAGACATACATTTATGGTCCCCCAACAATTTCAAGGTTTTCTGCTTTGGTGAAGCAGGTTTGTTCTGTAACTGACAGCTACTGTTCCAGGTGCCGACACCTAGCATCTGGACTAGTGGCTCTTGTTTAACCCATTCCAGACCACATCATGTAAATGAACACACTATCAGCATGGTCCATTCAGTTTTATATGTGGCCCTTTACCCTATCCTGGGACCCCACTTGAGGATGACACAGCCATGAGATGGACACTTGCATTTTGTCTTTACTCAAGCAGGAGCCGCAGTGTTTAGCGGTTACAGTCACAATGGGGTACAAAGCCTGATGGTTACATTGTTAATATAAGCTTGGCAGTTACTATGGGCTACTGAACAGTCTAGCAGGTAAACAACTTGATTGTGTCAGTCTTTTACTGAGGCACACAACCCTATAGTTACAAATCTCGGTTGCAGTTTCTCTACCAAGATGTGGCTGGGCACGTGGATCATGGCTCTCTTGTCAGGGCCACGCTATGGAGGCCATTAGACACTCTCTTCCCTACTCCCAACTGTCATCTTCCCTCAACTGTCTCTTGCTGTCTTCTCTCCTTGACTGAGCCTAGACATCTGATTGGTGCTGGGCTCCATCAAAACTCCTTTACACATCGGACACATGAAGACAGGTAACAGAGGACAGACATCATATATATAAGCGATTCCTAATTTATCGACTGATCGGCTACGTGATTATATGGCCAGTTATCAGGAATGAGCATTCCTATGAACACTTGTTCCCAGTAATTGTCCAGGATATTGTGCTGCAGCATAGCCCCTGAAACCAAAGAATTATACTTACAAGCTCCCCACCACTCTGGTCCTCCGCACTGCCCCTGCCATCTCCATCTTCCGTTCCCTGCATTGTTTACACCTGGCGACACGTACCTCTCTAGCCAGTGACTGGCTTTAGAAGTAATGTAGCCACAAGCAGCATGTCGCTGCTGAAGCCAATCATTGACCGGAGAGATGCATGTGACAGGTGTAAACAGTACAGGGACCAGAAGATGGAGACGGCAGGGGCAGTACGGAGGACTGAAGCGGCAGGGAGCAGGTAAGTATTAACCTCTATTTCAGGGGCCATGCTGCAGGAACTTGTGAAAAATAATTTTTTTTACCGGAAAAGTGGCAACATTTTCTTCCATCCTGCCTCCTATTCATAAATCTGTGTTTTCCTTCACTGCAGAGGATGGCGCTCACTGGTTATTACCACCTCCTGCTAATCCAGTTACATCACTTTGCAATAACCAGTAAGCACCCCTCTCCTTACTAGCGGGGAAAGAGCTAATTGGTTAACACTTGAATGACCAGAGACCAAAAAAGACATGCAAATACAAGTATAAAAAAATATTAGATTTTATTTCATCAAATCAAGGCAAAAATAAAATAAAAACAGTAGATGGGGGATAATAATGTCAGACATACCGTATTTATCGCCCCATAAGACGCACTCCCCCCCCCAAAAAGTGGGGGAAAATTGCCCCTGCGTCTTATGGGGCGAATGCTGCCATTTTACACCGCAGTCTGTACTTCATTCATAAAGTAGGTGGTACAGGCACGTGACGTCAGTGAGTTAAGGCCGGCCGGCCGCCCGCCCTGCTCTGCCTGCTACAGGACATTTAATAAGTAGTACAGATGGGGCTGGGGATCGTTATTATTATAAAAGGTTTAGGCAATAAGGAAGTGAGTGAGCGGCTGGGCCGGAGTACATTGACTGCACCGGCCCCGCTGCATTTGCATGCCACCGGCCCCTTCCACAGGTTTAGCTCCGCTATATTAGGGCATCTGTGGATGCCACTATTATGGGGTGGGGAATATGTGGATGGCACTGTTATGGGGGGAGATCTGTGGATGGCACTGATATGGGGGTGTGATCTGTGGATGGCACTGTTATGGGGGGAGATCTGTGGATGGCACTGTTATGGGGGGGAGATCTGCGGATGGCACTGTTATGGGGTGGGGATATGTGGATGGCACTGTTATGGGGTGGGGGATCTGTGGGTGACACATATATAGCAGTGACATCCAGAGATCCACCCCCCATAACAGTGCCACCACAGATCCCCCTCCATAACAGTGCCATCCACAGATCACCCCCTATAACAGTGCCATCCACAGATTTCCCCCCTCCATAACAGTGCCATCCACAGATCTCCCCCCATAACAGTGCCATCCACAGATCACCACCCCCCAAAACAGTGCCATCCACAGATCCCCCCATAACAGTGCCCCCCTCAGATCCCCCATAACAGTGCCATCCACAGATTCCCCCATAACAGTGCCATCCACAGATCCTCCATAGTAGTGTCATGCACAGACCACCATTAGTTCAAAACCCACCAAAAGCACACCTTTTGGTTAAAAATATTTTTTTTCTTATTTTCCTCCTTAAAAACCTAGGTGCGTCCTATGGGCCAGTGCGTCTTATAGGCCAAAAAATATGGTAGGTTACACTGACCCTAAATGCTATATGGTAACACAGGCCCCCAAACCTTACTACCCCTGAAAAGAATGTTATACATGTCCCAAAAAGGCAAAAAAAGGAAAGAAGGATAACAGGTGAGACCAATTGTAAATATAAATATAATATCACTGAACCAACATCCAATAATCATACTCAGATGTTTTGTTATATAATATGTATAGTTTCACATGAATGGGCAGATAATGGCGACGGTTTTTTTAAAATATATTTTTGTCACATAATATGTCCCCCAAGGGGTCATAAAAAGACTATTGGTGGACAGTAAACACTCTTTCATTTTGCACTTTTTCCTTTTTTTTTTTTTGTATTTTATAATTTTCACATTTTTTGCCACATAATATTTTTTTTTTTTTTCTTTTATTTGTATTTTAAAATATTTTTATTTTAGCTTACACATTTTTTTTAGAATGCTTTAACTTTTTTGTTTTAATATATTTTTTCCACATAATTTGTCCCCAAGAGGTCACTGAAAGACCTTTGGGAGACAATGAGAGACTTTGTTTTGTGTTATTCCCACTGTAACTGGGGCTTTCAAAGGAGCCCCAGTCATAGGGGAAACCAGCCTGCTGTGGGGACTCTACTGACCCTGCAGCTCTGCGCTCCTCTTCCCAAAGCCAGGTCCAAACTGCGCTGATGAACCTCTTCTGGCTTCTCTTCGGGTCCCCTGCTGTGACAGCCGGAGACCTGTCCTGCTGCAGTGCAGGAGCAGGAGCTGTAATGCCCCGTCCTGTGGCAGTTCAGGCAGAAACACATCTGATCAGGGGCAGCAAACCATGGCTCTGAGGGCCTCATGCGGCCTGCGGTTTGTGCACCCCTTCGCTAAACACTGCACCTCCTGCTTGAGTAAAGACAAGATGCAAGTATTCGTCTCATCGCTGTCCTGTCCTCAATTGGGGTCCCAGAATAGGGTCAAGGTTACATATAAAACTGAACGGACCATGCTGTTAGTCTGTTCATTTACATGGTGCGGTCTGGAAGGGGTTAAAGAAGAACACTGGTTCTGCTGCTGGGTGTCAGTACCGGGAACAGTGGCTGTCAGTTACAGAACAAACCTGGTCCACCGAAGCAGGAAACCCTTTTCGGGGGACCATAAATATATGGGGGTTATACAAACTATATTGGCACAGTGCAGTAAGGAAGGGGTTAACGGCCTCTGCAGTAAGGCACAGGGTTAACCCTTCAGACCACTGCCATAAGCATTAGTCATAGACACCTGTGACATCATAAGCATGTGTGTCATAAGAAAAAACCCCTGTAAAAAGCGGGCAAGCGGCCATATTTGGTGCCATACTTGATGGCCTGAGGACCTTGACTAACCCCAGCAACCGCACCTTGAAGAAATTTGGAGGTTCTAGCAGAAAGCCTATTGTCCAATGGGAGAAAAGGGATATCCGCCTAGCCAACCAGATAAGTCAGACTGCTGCACTCTCCCCACCTACTATTTATGTGGCAGCCACATAGTGGCATTACCCTCTAAGCCCAAGGGAAGGGCAGCCCTCCAGTCATGGTTCCGTAGAGGTTTCCTCCACAGGGGTTTTTCCTCTCCTGGGTGCTGGAGGGTGACTCTCTGTGAGTCGGGGGTTTGCCATTTTTTTATATTTTAAATAAACAATTTGGCCATTTATCCCCCAATTAACGTGTTCTGTGTCTTTAATTTGTGTTCTTTGGTTTCAGGGGTGTATGCATGATTTTGTCAGGGAGGAGGTTAAAGGGGTATTCCCATCTGGGGTATATATGGCATATATCGATAAGATGTGCCATAAATGTCCTATAGGTGGACCTGCTCATATGTCCAGAACAGGATTCCGAAGAGCACATTGCGCATGCATGGCATCCTCTCTATTCATTGCTGTGGGAGTTCAAAAATTAGCGAGCATGCTCGGCTGTTTTCGGAAGTCCTATAGCAGCAAATGGAGAACAAGCAGCAGAAGTGCACCCACCTCTCCATTCACCACTATTGGACTCCTGAAAATAGCCAAACCACCGCTCAGCTTTTTTCTGAAGCTCCATAGCGGGCAATGAAGGCTGGCCATGTATTCGCAATTTGCCTTCTGTACACTTCGGGGGGCACATAGGCACCTCCTTATGGAATGGGTTCTTATTTATCAACACTATCTACCAGTAAGACTGTCTTCATTGCCCATAACAACCAATCATAGAGCAGCTTTCATTTTTACAGAGCCTCTAACACATCTAAGCGGTGGCATGCCTGACTTTATTGCTATCCAGACTCATATCACAGAGCTGCAGACCCTGGATTGATTTGTTGCTAATGGAGTTTTAGGCTCTAATGCAGCTTATCTCTGCAGTCAGGGCACCTGTTATTTAGTTAAAATGTAGAGCCAACATCGCTGCCTTTACCAAGGACGGCCTCTTGGGACTCTTGTTGTTTATTATTATTTCACCCCTTGGCAGCATATATTTAGCCGAGCCATTGTGAATGCATGTATTCACTTTTCTCCTTAACCTTTTTCTGTGCACAGTATTGAGAGGGAGGGAGCCAACTTGATCTGCATCCATGGGCATTTTCTGCCATGGGCATTTGCTGCCATCTCTGCTTCTTTGTCCCAGCTCAACACATAGGGAATGGCAGGAGATGCCTGCTCAGACAATCACCAGCCACAGCATAGGACTTATTCTAGTTGGGCCCAGTAGAGGAGATTATGCTGAGGGCCCACCCTCTATGTATAATATGGATGTCCATATTTAAGTACTTGTTATCATTTCATATGCAGGACTCATCAATAATTTGAAGCTTGGCTTGCACTGTTGCTGTTCAGTACAGATGTTAGCAAAACAGCTGGGGCAGATCAAGTATGTGACCCAGAGTTTTGCTCAGGATATTCATCACCAACTTATGATGCCCTCAGATAGTACACTATAAATCTCAAGACTATTTCTCTTTAAAGAAGCTTTATGGAGGCACTGGGACTAAGGCAAAATTGTAGAAAGAAACATTTAATTGATATACTGCTTATGCAGTACCCCCAAAGCAGGGGATGGCTGCAAATGGTTTGTTATTTAATGTCTTGTATTGTTATGTAATGTATTCCCAGCATAACTATGTATGGATGGCACAGTCGGAGTTAACAATCCTGGCTCAGCCCTAATAGGAGATTAGATGTGGGAACCTCCTAACCTGGGGAGAGTCTAGACTGGAGTTCAGAGAGAGAGGAAGCAAAGTCCACATGCTCCCTCTTTTTAGGCCTCAAGCTACAGAGACCCATGGCTGCATGATCTACAGAGAAAGAGAGAGAACTAGAGAACCTAGAATCCAGATGGTCAAGCATAGGAATCAGCAAGGTAACCTGCTACTTCAGCTATTCAGACTTTGCTGCTGTGAAGACACCATTCCCTCCTGGGCACAACATGGCTAATTTTATCACTAAAACCCTGTATCCCGCAGTAGACATTACAGCCATCATTATAAAAGTCAGCCATAGATACTGCAGGAAGAGACTTTAGATATATAGAGAGGGAAGAGGGTCATGACTCCCATTCTTGCCTAAATCCATTCCGGGGCAGTTGTGCACTGCACTGTGTACAGTTGGAACAGTGTTTGCTATAATTGGATGTTCTACAACTCCCATTTTGCACTTACGTAAAAGAGACCTTGTTCTGCTATGTCTGGCTTGGTTACTGACTTCTGCACCATACACAGCCCATTGTATTTCACATGCCCTGACTTGCATCTATACAAGCACCTAACATTATGGGCACCTCAGCTACTATCATGCAGGAGCCCCAGAACCAAGGTGTGCCCCTGGGGAAGAAAGGATTTGCCCTCCTTTCTCTGCATTGGCCCTAGGGAGTAATGGTCTGAGGGAAGCTACTGCGATAGACAGAGCCACTTCTACTCCCATCCTCCACTCCAGTTCCCCAGGGACTTATACTTTTGGTCTGAAATGTGTAATTGAAAATGTTTAGGAGACATTTGTGAACTCTTTGCCTCACCATTGTTAAAGTATTAAAATATTAAAATGGCCTTGCTTTGGCAGTGCATAGAGAATTAACACTTTCCCGTTTATAATGATAGAAATGAACAATAGTTCCAATAAAGAAAATTATTTTTATGTGGGAAAATCTGTAAAATATTTTATAATTATAGACCCTTTCAGGATAAGCACCCTGATATCATGAAACTGATAAGACAAGTGTGTGTGTATATATCATATATATATATATATATATATATATGTGTGTGTATAGTGACACAGTGAAGGGTTGTGTCTGGCAAGGCAGGTATTTTCCTCCCATGTGCATGTGCAGCTGGGCTGGTTTCCAGCCAGACGAGGCCACATACTGGACCGGAGTTTAAGTGCCGGTCTGGGTTTTAGCAGCAACTGGCTGTCCTTAAATAGGCAGCTGGGCTCTGCAGAGATGTCTCTGTTTTTGGGATCTAAGGCTTTTGTGCAGTGCTGGAGGGCTGAGAGCCGCACACTGGGGAAACAGGCCCCCTAAACCCTGCCGTGGCCTACTGGAGGCAATGCTGCCAGCAAGGTGACTTGTGTTATATGAACTTTCCATTGTGTGTGAATTAACACCAAGACTGCAAATTTACGTGCTGTTTTGTGCAATTGCCTCAAGTGTGAATAAACACTGACGTTTTGATTTAAGAACGCGTATTTTGCCTCTGTACTGCGCCCGCTTACCCAATCTACCAGAGCAAAACCCCACAATATATATATGCAACTTGATCTGTGGCCTGGATCTGTGTACAGGGGAAAAAAAAATCAATTTGACAGTATAAAAATGAATAGGAAATACAAGTGATTTCACACATTAGAGCTGGAGTATACAGTGGATATAAAAAGTCAACACACCCCTGTTAAAAAGATAAATTATTTCTGAACTTTTTCCACCTTTAATGTTACTTATAAACTGTACCACTCAATTGAAAAACAAACTGAAGTCTTTTAGGTGGAGGGGGAAAAAAACAAAAAACTCTTATAACTGGGGATGTAGCTGTGTTTGGCATTAAGCAATCACATTCAAAATCATGTAAAATAGGAGTCAGCATACACCTGCCATCATTTCAAGTGCCTCTGACTAACCCCAAATAAAGTTCAGCTGCTCTAGTTGGTCTTTCCTGAAAGTTTCTTAGTTGCATCTCACAGCAAAAGCCACAGAGAGCTTCCAAAGCTTTAGAGGGATCTCATTGTTAAAAGGTATCAGTCAGGCGAAGGGTACAAAAGAATTTCCAGGGCATTTGATATACAATAGAACATAGTGAAGACAGTCATCATCAAGTGGAGAAAATATGGCACAACAGTGACAATACCAAGAATTGGACGTCCCTCCAAAATTGGTGAAAAGACAAGAAGAAAGCTGGTCTGGGAGGCTACTTAGAGTCTTAGAGCAACATTAAAGGAGTTGCAGAAATAACTGGCAAGTACTGGCTGTGTGGTACATGTGACAACAATCTCCTGTATTCTTCATATGTCTGGGCTATGGGGTAGAGTGGCAAGACGAAAGCCTTTTCTTATAAAGAAAAACATCCAAGCCAGGCTACTCTCCCAAAAGCATGTGGGAAAAGGTGTTAGGGTCTGATGAAACCAAGGTTGAACTTTTTGGCCATAATTCCAAAAGATATGTTTGGCGCAAAAACAACACTGCATATCACCAAAAGAACACCATACCCACAGTGAAGCATGGTGGTGGCAGCATCATGCTTTGGGGCTGTTTTTCTTCAGCTGGAACTGGGGCCTTAAGGGCTCTTTCACACCTGCGTTCTTTTCTTCCGGCATAGAGTTCCGTCGTCGGGGGCTCTATGCCGGAAGAATCCTGATCAGTTTTATCCTAATGCATTCTGAATGGAGTGAAATCCGTTCAGGATGCATCAGGATGTCTTCAGTTCCGGACCGGAACGTTTTTTGGCCGGAGAAAATACCGCAGCATGCTGCGCTTTTTGCTCCGGCCACAAATCCTGAAAACTTGGCGCAAGGCCGGGTCCGGAATTAATGCCCATTGAAAGGCATTGATCCGGATCTGGCCTTAAGCTAAATGTCGTTTCGGCGCATTGCCGGAACCGATGTTTAGCTTTTTCTGAATGGTTACCATGGCTGCCAGGACGCTAAAGTCCTGGCAGCCATGGTAAAGTGTAGTGGGGAGCGGGGGAGAAGCATACTTACCGTCCGTGCGGCTCCCGGGGCGCTCCAGAGTGACGGCAGGGCGCCCCAGGCGCATGGATGACGTGATCGCATGGCACGCCATCCATGCGCATGGGGCACTCTGACGTCATTCTGGAGCGCCCAGGGAGCCGCACGGACTGTAAGTATGCCGCTCCCCCGCTCCCACTATGGCAACCAGGACTTTAATAGCGTCCTGGCTGCCATAGTAACACTAAAAGCATTTTGAAGACGGATCCGTCTTCAAATGCTTTCAGTACACTTGCGTTTTTCCGGATCCGGCGTGTAATTCCGGCAAGTGGAGTACACGCCGGATCCGGACAACGCAAGTGTGAAAGAGGCCTTAGTTAAGCTAGAGGGAATTATGAACAGTTTCAAATACCAGTCAATATTGGCACAAAACCTACAGGCTTCTGCTAGAAAGCTGAACATGAAGAGGAACTGCATCTTTCAGCATGACAATGACCCAAAGCATACATCCAAATCAACAAAGGAATGTCTTCACCAGAAGAAGATTGAAGTTTGGGAATGGCCCAGCCAGAGCTCAGACCTGAATCGGATTGAAAATCTGTGGGGTGATCTGAAGAGTTCTGAACACAGGAGATGCCCTCGCAATCTGACAGATTTGGAGTGTTTTTGCAAAGAGTCAAAATGTGCCATGCTGATAGACTCATACCCAAAAAGACCGAGTGCTGTAATAAAATCAAAAGGTGCTTCAATAAAGTATTAGTTTAAGGGTGTGCACACTTATGCAACCATATTATTTTATTTTTATATTTTTTCTTCCCTCTACCTAAAAGATTTCAGTTTGTTTTTCAATTGAGTTGTACCGTTTATAGGTCACATTAAAGGTGGAAAAAGTTCTGAAATGATTTATCTTTGTCTGATTTTTTTTACACCACAGAAACCTGACATTTTAACAGGGGTGTGTAGACTTTTTATATCCACTGTAGATAAATTGGGTCCAAAGGTACCAGATGCACCCAGGCTCTAGTGCCTTGAGGACCCCAAATGTCCCCCTGCAATACAAGAAGATTTATAAAGAGGATCTGGTTGTTCATCTCTAGATCTGTGAATACATGGTAACACAAATATCAGTAAGCACAAGCAGTGTAGAGCACTCGCCTGGCTAGTGCACCTAGCTTAAGCATGTTAAAGTAATCATTTTTCAAGACTGCTGGAAATTGTCATGTACACATATAGCAAATGAATGCACAAGAGAATGCTAAATCCCATAGGCAATGGTTTTATATTAGCTGAGAGCTTGTGATGTCAGCAGTAAAGCGGTGATGTCAAATTTGATTAACCTCTGGAATAATTTAGTAATGTGGAAGCTATTCCTTTGTCTACAGCTCAGCAAGGGAATTTATAGAGAAGAAAACCAGACTAAAATATACTAAATATAGCTAGTTTCCATGGTTACGAGAGCGGGGAGATTCCTCTGAGTCGATGAGACTCTATCTATTCCAAGGTGCATGTGTTGGTATTTCTCTGGTGAGCCCTCATCTGTCTAATAGTATAGCAAAGCATGTGCCTGCTTCCAGAGCTATATCATTTAATATTTATCATGGTTTGGCTTCATTCGTTTATGTAATATCGTTGCAGATACCTTTTATACAAGTTTAATCTATTCAATTGACTATGTGCAGGTAAATATGACTTATCTTACTCACCTTTCAACTGAAATCACTTTAGACCCATCTTTCAAATGTGACGTGATGAAATTATTTAGTAATTAACATATACCATATATAACATATACCATATGTCCACTTTATGTTGGCATCATTTTAAAACTTACCTTTTGTACTTTGCCGACGTTAATAGTCTTATACGTTTAGCAGCAATTTTTCAAAATTTAAAACATTTCTAAACCCTTTTTTTTTTTACCTACCAGTTATGTTTTGCAGTGGCTTTGAGGGGTCTGTAAATTATAAACACTCCATAAATCACCCCATGGCATTTAGGAAGTTTTTAAATCTGTAGGATTTTCACAGATATTAATGAAAAATGGAGGTGAAACTTAAACATTATATATATAAGAAAATCGGACTGATCTCCAAAAGGTTCTTCAGTAAAACAGTGTGTTTTTATTCACCCATATGGTGGCAAAAGCGACGTTTCGGCTCGTACATGAGCCTTTCTCAAGCATTGATAAAAAGTGCACAGCATACATATAAAGGTGTCCCAATCAAACCAATTAATATATCAACATAATTGATACTTTACAAAAATACATGTTAAAAACATCCAGATATTCATAAAAAGATAATAATCATGATAGTTAATAAAGTGACAGGTGTTATAAGTGAATCGAGTCCATAATATGACAAAATATCATATACTATCACCTCAGATACCTAATTGCTCACAACTGTTTCATGTGCATACATGATTAGTGTTTAAACCTTAATTATAGACATGTGTAAAGGGAATAAACTAATGATTCCTACCTGGCGGAATGGTGGTGCCCACACATACTAACGCGCGTCCCTGGGGTGTCATTGCGCATGCTCCGATCGCACGCACGTTATCGGCAGGCGTCCGAGCGGTGACGCATGTGCCCAGTAGTGTCACATACTGATGACGTAACCGGCGCACATTGCAGTCACTTGCCGCGTCCTTCCACCGATGACAGAGGGAGGTGGCGCATGCGCATCCACATCGCTGGGCTAACAACCGCCATGTTGGAAAAGAGAATATTGCCATATCATTTGTAGAATCATTGTAATAATAGCCGACTACCCGCGCCGTTCTACATAGAGTCACTATGGGTGGATCCCACTATCAGCAGGTTAGAAGAGACCCCATCTTTTCCAAGAAGGGAAACTCTATTCTAGTTGTTACCCCAATGCTGCAAGCACGTCAGTGCCAACCACACTGTGAGTCACAATTACGTGGCTTAGAGGGTTCTCCTCAATATAATGTCACAGAACGGTTTCTTGCAGTAGGTCAAGATTCAGAAATACCGGCTAAAACATTATCTTGAATCAAGGAAAGGGAAAAATGGAAAGGCATCCTCTATTATGTACAATCAGGACATACATATGCATAGACCCCCAGAGAATAAACATAACATTTTCGCAGTGAAAGAGAAAAGTTCATTGTGGGCTCCTCATCCACCATCCAGGCTCATCAGTTTTCTAAGGTGCCTTCCCCGAAAATACAAGTGTTCCTGAAATTATAGAGAAGTATTAGTGATAAATATAACCCAAATAACCTGATAGCCTTGTTTTACTTATCTTTGTCATAACTTTTTCCAATTTCCCTTTTTTTTTATTTATTTTTATCAATGAACCTGTCTCAAGAAGGAGGAACCACTTCACATACCATCTATAGCAAAAGAGGGTAAACAAGCCTCTCACATTCCACCTCCATACCTATAGTCTATATTTAATCCATTAGGATGCAGACTGTTTAGGGTCTGGATCTAATATAATTCTCTCTTTTTAAGTAAAGCTATACGATCTTCACCCCTACGAGGCATTTGGATCTGGTCTATGATCCAACATCTTAGATATTTTTCATTATGCTTTTTTAGTGCAAAGTGTCTAGGTACCGGAAGATCTGTACGTCCCTTTCTGATAGTAAAACGGTGATTGTTCAGTCTGGTCTTTAGATCAGTGGAGGTTTCGCCTACATATAGCAATTGACAAGGGCATGAAAGAATATACACTACAAAAGTAGAGTCATATGACAAATGAAACTTAATAGGGTATATTAGTCCCGTCCTAGGATGTGTGAATGTCCTGGATCTACAGATAAAACGACAGTTGACACAACCAGTGCCCGATGGTGCCAACGTGGTTTGTCTCGTAATCACTTTGGGCCCTACATCAGCTCTCACTAGCTGGTCTCTGATGTTCTTGCATCTACGAAAAGCACATAAGGGCAGTGTCCTGAATTCAGGCACCACCTTTCGGCAGCCACTCAGTATTGACCAATGTCTCCTCAAAATTTTATTAACTTCGCTGCTATACTCAGAGTAGGTAGCTACAAATGTGACTCTACTCTGGGTCTTCCTATTGTTGTTACCCTGCAGTAGGGAATCCCTATCCAATGCTAGTGCTTTTTGTTTTTTTTGCCATCATATATATACAGTTGCAAGAAAACATATGCGAACCCTATAGAATGATATGGATTTCTGCACAAATTGGTCATAAAATCTGATCTTCATCTAAGTCACAACAATAGACAATCACAGTCTGCTTAAACTAATAACACACAAATAATTAAATGTTACCATGTTTTTATTGAACACACCATGCCCTATAAAAAACACACACAAGTTCTGGGTTTGCTTTTCACAAGGAGCATTGCCTGATGTGAATGATGCCTCGCACAAAAGAGCTCTCAGAAGACCTACGATTAAGAATTGTTGACTTGCATAAAGCTGGAAAGGGTTATAAAAGTATCTCCAAAAGCCTTGCTATTCATCAGTCCATGGTAAGACAAATTGTCTATAAATGGATAAAGTTCAGCACTGCTGCTACTCTCCCTAGGAGTGGCCGTCCTGTAAAGATGACTGCAAGAGCACAGCGCAGACTGCTCAATGAGGTGAAGAAGAATCAGCTAGAGATTTAAAAAAGTCTCTGTCATATGCCAACATCCCTGTTAGCGAATCTACAATACTTAAAACACTAAACAAGAATGGATTTCATGGGAGGATACCACAGAGGAAGCAGGGAGCGCTCAGACATTTCCACTGCGCCTGCGCTGAATGCCGCCGAATGCAGAGACGGACGGCGCAGGCGCGAGATTTCAGACGCCAGAAGCAGGGGGAGGATCGAATTCGCTAGGAGAAGGGCGGTCTGGAGCGACGAGCTGGGCGGCAGTTTAGGAAGGTAGACGGAGCCTCTAGGTGCTGGAAAGACACCCACATAGCACCTAGAGGCTCATTTGCATAAATATAAAAGTGCTTTTTTAAACAAAACGGCCGGACAGAATAAGATAATACTTAGCTTGTATTGTACATCAGACACTAGCGGATCGCTAGTGTCTGAAAACGAAATGGGTGCAAAGCAAGTGGTAGAAACCCTTTAAACAGAAGAAAATACGCCTTCTGGAGTGGCCGAGTCAGAGTCCTGACCTCAACCCAATTGAGATGCTGTGGCATGACCTCAAGAAAGCGATTCACACCAGACATCCCAAGAATATTGCTGAACTGAAACAGTTCTGTAAAGAGGAATGGTCTAGAATTACTCCTGACCGTTGTGCACGTCTGATCTGCAACTACAGGAAACGTTTGGGTGAAGTTATTGCTGCCAAAGGAGGTTCAACCAGTTATTAAATCCAAGGGTTTGCATACTTTTTCCACCTGCACAGTGAATGTTTACATGGGGTGTTCAATAAAAACATGGTAACATTGTTATTAGTTTAAGCAGACTGTGATTGTCTATTGTTGTGACTTAGATGAAGATCATATCACATTTTATGACAAATTTGTGCAGAAATCCATATCATTCCAAAGGGTTCACATACTTTTTCTTGCAACTGTATATTATTATAGATTATAAATTTTTATAAATTTTTAAAACAATAAGAATTAAAAGTGACATTTATAACCCATTTTTTTAAATATCCAATATGAAGGTCTACCTTGTGAATATTGGGGTCTACCGTTTTTATTATGTTTATCAGGCACCATTACTGTTTTGCAGAAGCCTTAGGTGCCAAAACATAAGAAACACCCTAAAATACCCAATTTTGGAAATGGCACCCCTCAAGGAATTCATTTAATGTTGTAGTGAGAATTTTGACTCCACCACTGTTTATTATAAATGAATAGACCATGAAAGTTAAAACTGACCGGTATATGCTTTCAGTAATATGTAGGTGTAGCATTTTCTTTTTCTTTTTCTCTAGGTCTAGCTTGAGAAGAAGCACCCTACAAATTGTTACACAATTTCTCTCAAGCATGGCAATATGTTGAATGTGGTTGCAAACTGGAATTTATGTGGAGGTCTAGTGATGGTTTTGACCCCATAGGTGCTTCATAGACTTATTAACATTGGACTGTTAGAATGAATAATGATTATTTTTCCAGTAGTACCTGTCTATAGCCCCAAATTTTTCATTCACACAACTGCTAAAAGGAGAAAAAACACTCCATGATTTTCCCTGAATACATCGAAACCTATATGTGATCATAAACTGCTCTCCATTCACACAGCAGGGCTTAGAAGGGAAGGAGCACCATTTGACTTTTGAAGAGCAGATCTGGCTGTAATGGGTTTCGGGTTCCATGTTACATTTGCAATGTCCCACAGTTACCAGTGAGCCCTTTTTTTGTTGTAGGAAACTGTGTCGTTTTTTATTAGTTCCATTTTGTGGTACATATAACTTCATTGGTCCCTTTTTATGTAATTGTTTGGGAGGTCAGATAAAAAAAACTGCTATTCTGACAGTGTTTTTTATTTGTATGTGATTTACTATGTGGTATAATTGATATGTTAATTTTATTCGGTGGGATGATACAATTACTGCAATACCAAATTTATATAGTTTTTGCACCTTAAAATCACAGGTATTTTATGTTGCCATATTCTAGGGGCCATAACTTTTTTATTTTTCTGTTGATTAGTGCTTGTTGTTTGTGGGGCCAGTTGTAGCTTCCATTGGTGTTTTTTTTTATTTGTCGGACTAGGGGACATAATATTTCACTGTCCCTTTCGCTGGTGTTATACAATGAAATACTATATGCTTTAGAGTGAATTATACTAGTCATGGTATACTAGTCAGTTTTTTACTGGCAGGAAGCCTATTAGACCTTGACTATGATAGGGCCTAACCACCTTTCATAGTTGGCAGACCCAGTGGTCATTGTCATAGCAACCATCAGCACCCTGCAATTGTGTTACAGGGTGCCGATGAGGGCGCCTCCTCCTGCAATCACTTAGATGCCGTGGGCGCATCTAAGCGGTTGCCAGAGGGGGCATTGTTGCATCAGGGAAAACAAAGTCCATCAGGAACACTGAAGTGGTGGTGCTGGATCGGTGAGTACTGACTTTTATTATTATATTCCCTGCTGTTTGCTATTTTTTCATTATTCACAGCCCCTTTAATGTGCATATTTACTTAAAGTGTAACTGTCAATTTTTTTAATTTTTGTAATGTATAGGGGCAGTGATACTAAACATGTTTGTAATATACTGAAATTGTACATTTCTAGTAGAAAAATAGCTGTAAAGTGGCCCATTTTGAGCCTTAGCAACGCTCCTCTGTCTACTGTTTACATATCTGTGGAGACCTGCTCAACACTGACTGTGTTATGTAAACACAAGACAGAGGAGTGTTGCTAAGGCTCAAAATGGGCCACCTTAGAGACAAAAATGGTCAGTGTCACTGTCCCTATAAATTACAAAAAGAAAAAAAGAATGACAGTTACACTTTAAATTAAATGCTCAGCATGTCATGTATACTGTTAATTGACTAAAATGTAGTCAAAGGCATTGGCTCAGCTGCTGTGACAATGTGACCTAGTTTTTATGTGATATTGTATCTGGCAGGTTGGCCCATCACTTTAATGCACTATTTCCTGCAGCAATAGGTTACACGCATTATATTTATGCACATGGTGATATATGCTTTCTAGATGTACATACAGTATGTGTGATATTCATGCTCATAAGATGAAAAATATTTCCCTATTTCCAAGCAAAGCATAATATCTAATAAATTAAACAGATTCATGAGAAGAACACTCCCCCACATGTCCATGCCCCTTAGGGTGGTAATTGATAGGCTGCTATGCATACACAATCAGAGCCCTGATTTTTGGGGAGCCAGGGAGAGAGGCGTTCTTCTCATGAATATACTTCACTCATAAACTATGTGCCCTGTGTATTCTTTCAGCACTGCTAGTGGCTTTTAATGTCATTTTGGACCTGTAATATGTTGCCCTTTCACTATATTAAGTTGACAGATCTGCTTCTAACGTGCAACATACTTTTTGAATTACGTCATGGGACAAAGTTATCTAACACCTTTATCTCCCATGTAAAAAAGTGACCACTTAAATATAAAAGGGGTTGTCACACTACTTGAATACAGTGTATTCAGACATTTTGGTATGTTGAGACCGGATGCTAAAATAATAAAATTCAAGTTTTACCTCATAAATCTAAACATAATACCCCATAACGAGCATAATGAGAAAGTGAAAACAGAATTTTAGGAATTTTTGCAAGTTTATTACAATGGAAAAACTACTAATATTTTGCCCGGACTTACAGGAAGTATTTAGACGCTGGATGTGTGTGGTGGCTCTTGAAGCACTGATTTCAGCTGTGAATCTCCTCCAAAGTCTCAAATGGCCTTTTCTTGACAATCTTTTCAAGGCTGCTGTTATCCCTGTTGCTTGTGCACCTTTTTCTAGGACACTTTTTCCTTCCACTCAACTTTTCATTAACCCCTTAAGTACCGGGCCATTTTTCAACTTAAACGACCAGACAGATTTTTGCAAATCTGAAATGTGTCACTTTATGTGGTGATAACTTTAAAACGCTTTTACTTATCCAAGCCATTCTGAGATTTTATTTTTTTCATGTCACATATTGTACTTCATGACAGTGGTAAATTTGGATCAAAATATTTCATTTTTATTTATAAAAAAATACCACATTTACCAAAATTGTGAGGCTTACATAATAGAAACCACCCAAAAATTACCCCATTTTAGAAACTACACCCTCAAGGTATTCAAAACTGATTTTACAAACTCTGTTAACCCTTTAGGTGTTCCACAAGAATTAATGGAAAATGGAGATGACATTTCAGAATTTCACTTTTTTGGCAGATTTTCCATTTTAATAATTTTTTTCCTGTAACAAAGCAAAGATTAAAAGCTAAACAAAACTCAATATTTATGGCCCTGATTCTGTAGTTTACAGAAACACCCCATATGTGGTCGTAAACTGCTGTATGGCCACAGGGCAGGGCGCAGAAGGAAAGGAACACCATATGGTTTTTAGAAGGCAGATTTTGATGGACTGTTTTTTTGACACCATGTCCCATTTGAAGCCCCCCTGATGCACCCCTAGAGTAGAAACTCCAAAAAAGTGACCCCATTTTAGAAACTACATCCCTCAAGGTATTCAAAACAGATTTTACAAACTTTGTTAACCCTTTAGGTGTTCCACAAGAATTAATGGAAAATGGAGATGACATTTCAGAATTTCAATTTTTTGGGCAGATTTTCCATTTGAATCATTTTTTTCCCGCTAACAAAGCAAGGATTAACAGCCAAACTAAACTCAATATTTATTGCCCTGATTCTGCAGTTTACAGAAACACCCTATATGTGGTCAAAAACTGCTGCATGGCCACATGGCAGGGCACAGAAGGAAATCAATGCCATATGGTTTTTGGAGGGCAGATTTAACTGGGATAATTTTAACTTGCCATGTCACATTTGAAGACCCCCTGATGCACCCCTAGAGTAGAAACTACAAAAAAGTGACCCCATTTTGGAAACTACGGGATAAGCTGGCAGTTTTGTTGGTACTGTTTTAGGGTACAGATGATTTTTGGTTGCTCTATATTATACTTTTTGTGAGGCAAGGTAACAAAAAAATAGCTGTTTTGCCACAGTTTTTATTTTTATTATTTGCAATGTTCATCTGACAAGTTAGATCATGAGCTATTTTTATGGAGCAGGTTGTTACGGACGCGACAATACCAAATATGTTGACAAAAATGGCTTTTTTTACATAGTTTTTATTTATATTTTTTATGGTGTCTATCGTACGGGGTGGATTATGTGATATATTTATAGAGCCGGTCGTTACGGATACGGCGACACCTGATATGTGCGTTGATTTCTTTTTTTTTCCTATTTTTGTCATAAAATCAGGGGAGGGGAAAGGGTCTTTTTTTTTTTTTTTTTTTTTACTTGAAACTTTTTTTTATTCAAAACTTTTTTTTAAACTTTATTTCTGTCCCACTCTGGGGATTTCAACTTTTGGGGGTCTGCAATGCATTACAATACACCTGTATTATAATCCATTGCCTGTTCGGGTACTACAGTGAGTAGTACACAAACAGGTTGCCTAGGAGATCCAGCCTCGGCACCCGTAGAAGGCAGGTCCCGATGCCGTGCAGGGGCATTGGGCAGCCTCTGCACGGCATCGGGCTGCCTTGTCACTCTATATTTAATGACTCTATATAATATTTGTGGTCGTGGCTGCGGAAGATGAGACACCTCGGCGGAAGGATCGGCTGAGTAGCCAATGGTAAACTAACTAAATGGCTGGTGGTGTGCCCTTAGCCAAGTGCGTGGGTAGGCCTATAAGGGGGCAAAAAAGCAAACGTAGGAGATATATATATAGATATCTATATATGTGTATTTTATTTAATTTTTTTATACATGCATGCTCAAAGAGCCAATTGACAGAAGGCTTTAGATATGTGGGTTAGGGATATATTGGACAAAACATGAGGATTTCCAGTGACCCATCTTTCGGATAACATGCCCGGCCACCCTACGCCTGGATACTGCGGAAGCCACTCTGATTCAGAAGGAATGCCCAGATATGACATTAGGATCAAAACCTAAGCCCGAAGCTAAGGATCGGATATGCAAGATGAACTGGGACGATGTGAGTGAGCCATTTTTGAATGGAAGTAAAGGACTATCAGGCGGAGCGTCTTCTAACACGGTGAGAAGTTTTTTGAGCACTCGAACGGGGCACCATGCATTGAAGGTCTGAAAATATTTAATCGCCACCGGGGGACCTGTTTGGGAAGTTTTGGAAGATACGAGATGGAGAACAAAGTGATCAGACTGCCATTCTAATTGATCCTTTGTCAATCCTCTATTTCTGGTGCTGGTAAATTCCCTGGGTCTTAAGAAACCATAAATACTTAAATACATGGCAGCCTTAATGATGGTACTAGGATATGGCCCAAAAGGATTCCTGTCTAGTAAGTTAGATAGCTTCCTGACAGGTCACCTGATACTGGCTGTCTAACGGAGGGGGCATCCTTGCAATTTTTCTGAATACCCCTGAGGGTTGCTTTGACCGGGGTCGAGATTAGCTGTAAACCTGGGGAAAAAACACGAATGCAAATAACTTTAGAAGGAATTGAATGACGGGATCTTGTGATGACATGATTAGCAAGCGAGCTGAGCAAAACCTGATTGGCGTGAACACAAGTACAGGCAGCAGTATAATAGAGAGTGGAACTTGAATAATGAGGCTCGGTTGTGATATGAGCTATGTGGCCTGGGTGATGGACCAGGCTAATGACCTAGAAATGTAAACCTGGCGATGTTGGCCCTAAACGAATTGTACTACGTGGCCTGAGTAATGTGACAGGCAGTAAAGATTAAAAACGTAAACCTGGCCGATGTGGCAGGTTGGCCCTGATCAATTTGAACTACGTGGCCTGAGTAACGTGACAGCCAGTAAAGATTAAAAACGTAAACCTGGCCGATGTGGCAGGATGACCCTAAACAAATTGTACTACGTGATCTGAGTAACGTAGCAGGCGGTTAACATTAACAAACATAACCTGGCCTATGTTTTGGGTTAGCCCTGAAACAATTTATGCTACATTGCCTGAGTAACGTAACAGGCGGTAAACAATAACAAATGTAAACCTGGCCGACGTGGCAGGTTGGCCCTAAACGAATTGTACTACGTGGCCTGAGTAACGTGACAGGCGGTTAACATTAACAAAACGTAACCTGGCCAACGTGGCAGGTTGGCCCTGATCAAATTGAACTACGTGGCCTGAGTAACGTAACAGGCGGTAAACGTAAACCTGGCCGACGAGGCAGGTTGACCCTAAACGAATCGTACTACATGGCCTGAGTGGAGTGGCAAGCAGTTAACATTAGACAGATGAAAACCTGGCCGACGTGGCAGGCTTACCCTAAAGGAAAATGAAAATTAAATGACCTGTTGGGCATAATAAAATACATAATATAAAAACACAAAACCTGTGAATGCAGACAGTAAAAGCATGAAATAAACTTGATTCTTGAGCAGAACAAGCAGAGACGAGGACCGTACCTTAGACCTAGACAGAAAACAAGGAGGCAAAAAGAGGGGTTCGTTGAACCTGGTGATGATGACTGTGAGGGCCGCAAGAGCTGAAAGCAACAGGCAAGGCACAGGAAAATATATAAGGACGTGATAGCCTAAAAACAACAACGTGCAAAACTATAACAAGAATGGCCGGCTGGAAATGAAAAGGTAGCAACCAATGGACAATTTAAGTGACTCAGGGGGACCGACAAAATAAAGCTTCAAATTGACATGTGAAGAAGAGAGCATGGCGCCTGCTAACAACTTGGTCAAGTCACGCCGTGAGAACTCAAGTGTTTGCACCTGTGATTGCACTTTTTTTTTCTTCTTTTTTTTTAGCGAAGAGGAAAGTACGAGAGGCAATGGGGGCAAGGCTGCCCTGTGTTTGAGCCATCCATTGGTGGAACGACCTAGGTACCTCCCGTACGTGCCACTGGTACCAGCCAAAGAACCTACTGAAATGGAGTGTGCATCTGGAGCTAGAGTTTAACCACAAAATACACTGAAAAAACGCCATTGAGATGACAAGGGGCAGAAAATGGCACAGAAATGGGGCCTCTTTCAGGCGGCGAAACCAAGCTCCAACAAGTCTCTCTCTCCAGCCTCTGCCGGTGGCAAGGGAAGAGAGAGGGATCCTGATTCAAAGTATTAATAAATGCCATTATCTCCTGTCAGCTTGCAGAGTTAGCCCACGTGACCGCAGAGAGCTGGCGGGCAGGAGATGTGACCGGAGCAGGCCCGGCAGCGTGCGCGAGTGGCCAAGACGGGAATGCGGAGGCTGCAGCTAGCGAAAGGAAGCAGGGGAGAGGCCGGCACTTACCCGGGATGCCGGTGAGACTTGCGCTGCCCGAGATAAACCCCGTCGAGGCCCTGCTTACCTGTGAAGGCGCACCATGAGGGTGCACCGGAAACGCACGCACAAGCCGCATGCACACCTTGGGGGTATATATAGACCTACACACCACCCACAAATGCAGGCTGAGAAAAACTCAGCCCTCTAATATGTTCCAGCTTTTGAATTGAATTACTGAAATACGTAAATTTATTGAGATGCACCTGTAGCTCAATCAATCTTAACATCAACTGTGACCTGTCCCTGGTGAAGAAGAACATCCCCCAATAAGATGCTGCAACCACCATGTTTCACCGTGGGGATGGTGTGTTCAGGGTGATGTACAGTGTTAGTTTTCTGCCACACACAGGAGCTCATTTATCATTTAACCACTTCAGCCCCGCTAGGTGAAACCCCCTTCATGACCAGAGCACTTTTTACACTTCGGCACTACACTCCTTTCACCGTTTATCGCTCGGTCATGCAACTTACCACCCAAATGAATTTTACCTCCTTTTCTTCTCACTAATGGAGCTTTCATTTGGTGGTATTTTATTGCTGCTGACATTTTTACTTTTTTTGTTATTAATCAAAATGTAACGATTTTTTTGCAAAAAAATGACATTTTTCACTTTCAGCTGTAAAATTTTGCAAAAAAAAACGACATCCATATATAAATTTTTCGCCAAATTTATTGTTCTACATGTCTTTGATAAAAAAAAAATGTTTGGGCAAAAAAAAAAAATGGTTTGGGTAAAAGTTATAGCATTTACAAACTATGGTACAAAAATGTGAATTTCCGCTTTTTGAAACAGCTCTGACTTTCTGAGCACCTGTCATGTTTCCTGAGGTTCTACAATGCCCAAACAGTAGAAAACCCCCACAAATGACCCCATTTCGGAAAGTAGACACCCTAAGGTATTCGCTGATGGGCATAGTGAGTTCATAGAACTTTTTATTTTTTGTCACAAGTTAGCGGAAAATGATGATGATTTTTATTTTTTTATTTTTTCTTACAAAGTCTCATATTCCACTAACTTGCGATAAAAAATTCTAGGAACTCGCCATGCCCCTCACAGAATACCTTGGGGTGTCTTCTTTCCAAAATGGGGTCACTTGTGGGGTAGTTATACTGCCCTGGCAATTTAGGGGCCCAAATGTGTGAGAAGAACTTTGCAATCAAAATGTGTAAAAAATAACCAGTGAAATCCAAAAGGTGCACTTTGGAATATGTGCCCCTTTGCCCACCTTGGCAGCAAAAAAGTGTGACACATCTGGTATCGCCGTACTCAGGAGAAGTTGGGGAATGTGTTTTGGGGTGTCATTTTACATATACCCATGCTGGGTGAGAAAAATATCTTGGTCAAATGCCAACTTTGTATAAAAAAATGGGAAAAGTTGTCTTTTGCCAAGATATTTCTCTCATCCAGCATGGGTATATGTAAAATGACACCCCAAAACACATTCCCCAACTTCTCCTGAGTACGGCGATACCAGATGTGTCACACTTTTTTGCTGCCAAGGTGGGCAAAGGGGCACATATTCCAAAGTGCACCTTTCAGATTTTGCAGGCCATTTTTTACACATTTTGATTGCAAGGTACTTCTCACACATTTGGGCCCCTAAATTGCCAGGGCAGTATAACTACGCCACAAGTGACCCCATTTTGGAAAGAAGACACCCCAAGGTATTCTGTGAGGGGCATGGCGAGTTCCTAGAATTTTTTATTTTTTGTCACAAGTTAGCGGAAAATGATGATTTTTTTTTTTCTCTTTTTTCCTTACAAAGTCTCATATTCCACTAACTTGCGACAAAAAATAAAAAATTCTAGGAACTCGCCATGCCCCTCACGGAATACCTTGGGGTGTCTTCTTTCCAAAATGGGGTCACTTGTGGCGTAGTTATACTGCCCAGGCAATTTAGGGGCCCATATGTGTGAGAAGTACTTTGCAATCAAAATCTGTAAAAAATGACCGGTGAAATCCGAAAGGTGCACTTTGGAATATGTGCCCCTTTGCCCACCTTGGCATCAAAAAAGTGTGACACATCTGGTATCGCCGTACTCAGGAGAAGTTGGGGAATGTGTTTTGGGGTGTCATTTTACATATACCCATGCTGGGTGAGAAAAATATCTTGGTCAAATGCCAACTTTGTATAAAAAAATGGGAAAAGTTGTCTTTTGCCAAGATATTTATCTCACCCAGCATGGGTATATGTAAAATGACACCCCAAAACACATTCCCCAACTTCTCCTGAGTACGGCGATACCAGATGTGTCACACTTTTTTGCAGCCTAGATGCGCAAAGGTGCCCAAATTCCTTTTAGGAGGGCATTTTTAGACATTTGGATCCCAGACTTCTTCTCACACTTTAGGGCCCCTAAAAAGCCAGGGCAGTATAAATACCCCACATGTGACCCCACTTTGGAAAGAAGACACCCCAAGGTATCCAATGAGGGGCCTGGCAAGTAAAAATCATAGAAATTTTTTTTTTTCGCATAAGTTAGCGGAAATTTTTTTTTTTTTTTTTTTTCTCACAAAGTCTCACTTTCCGCTAACTTAGGACAAAAATTTAAATCTTTCATGGACTCAATATGCCCCTCAGCAAATACCATGGGGTGTCTTCTTTCCAAAATGGGGTCAGTTGTGGGGTGTTTGTACTGCCCTGGCATTTGAGGGTCTCCGCAATCATTACATGTATGGCCAGCATTAGGAGTTTCTGCTATTCTCCTTATATTGAGCATACAGGTAATGAGATTTTTTTTTCCGTTCAGCCTCTGGGCTGAAAGAAAAAAATGAACGGCACAGATTTCTTCATTCGCATCGATCAATGTGGATGAAAAAATCTCTGCCAAAAAAAAAAAATGGAGGGGAAAGGCGTCTGCCAGGACATAGGAGCTCCGCCCTACATCCATACCCACTTAGCTCGTATGCCCTGGCAAACCAGATTTCTCCATTCACATCAATCGATGTGGATGAATAAATCATTGCCGGGATTTTTTTTTTTTTTTTTTTTATATATATATATATATATACAAAGTGTTTGCCAAAGCATAGGAACGCCGCCTCCTCCTCAGCTCGTATGCCTCGGCAAACATATCTGTTACTGCAGAGGAGAAAATCCCGTCTTGCAGCGCCGCATACACCGACTTGCGTGTAATCTGACAGCAGCGCAATGCTTCTGTCAGAATGCACATCGGTGCTGCAGCTGGTCGATCGGTTGGTCCACCTGGAAGGTAAAAAGACAAAAAAAAAAAAAAAAAGAAAAAACCAGGCCGCAACGCAATAATTTTATTAACTTTGCAACAGAACATGTAACTTTAACTTTTTAACTGAACATTAACCTTTTTGCTTACTTATGTTTTTTTTTTTGTTTTTTTTGTTTTTTTACCTTTTATAGAACAAACCTCTCCTTCCCCATGGGTCAATGTGCAAAGCGCAAATCGCCCAAAGATGTGGCGAAGTGCGTTATGCACTTTGTCCCATGTGAAAGGAGACGTTTGCAGCAGCAGTGAGTGAATGGGCCCTAATAGCCCTGTGTGCCTATCCTGGTGAGATGATCCCTATGCTAATAGTGTACCTGTGAGTGGTACTTCCGGAAACACTCTCCAAAGCATAGGGCAGGGTGGTCAGGACAGTCAGGACAGAAATAGCGGGTGTCACGCCTTATTCCACTCCTGCTACAGACACGACATCTTTTTCGGGGTGATGGTTGGGTTGAGGTACCAGGAACGACATTGGGGAAATGTCGCTCGTGTAGACGGCTAACTACACTGGTGGATGGGGCCACGGAACCTCCTGGGTACAGGAGGTTCTCGTTGATCTCTTCCTGAAATTTGAGGAAGGATCCAGTTCTCCCAGCCTTACTGTAGAGAACAAAACTATTGTACAGAGCCAATTGAATTAAATATACAGACACCTTCTTATACCAGCGTCTGGTTCTGCGGGAAACTAAATACGGAGACAACATCTGGTCATTGAAGTCCACCCCTCCCATGTGGAGGTTATAGTCGTGGACTGAGAGGGGCTTTTCAATGACACGGGTTGCTCGCTCAATTTGTATTGTCGTGTCTGCGTGAATGGAGGAGAGCATGTAAACGTCACGCTTGTCTCTCCATTTCACCGCGAGCAGTTCTTCGTTACACAGTGCGGCCCTCTGCCCCCTTGCAAGACGGGTGGTAACGAGCCGTTGGGGGAAGCCCGCGCGACTAGTTCGCGCGGTACCACAGGCGCCAATCCGTTCTAGAAACAAATGCCTAAAGAGGGCCACACTTGTGTAAAAATTGTCCACATAAAGATGGTACCCCTTGCCGAATAAGGGTGACACCAAGTCCCAAACTGTCTTCCCACTGCTCCCCAGGTAGTCAGGGCAACCGACCGGCTCCAGGGTCTGATCTTTTCCCTCATAGATCCGAAATTTGTGGGTATAGCCTGTGGCCCTTTCACAGAGCTTATACAATTTGACCCCATACCGGGCGCGCTTGCTTGGGATGTATTGTTTGAAGCCAAGGCGCCCGGTAAAATGTATAAGGGACTCGTCTACGCAGATGTTTTGCTCTGGGGTATAAATATCTGCAAATTTCTGGTTGAAATGGTCTATGAGGGGCCGAATTTTGTGGAGCCGGTCAAAAGCAGGGTGGCCCCTGGGACGGGAGGCGGTGTTGTCACTAAAGTGCAGGAACCGCAGGATGGTCTCAAAACGTGCCCTGGACATAGCAGCAGAGAACATGGGCATGTGATGAATCGGGTTCGTGGACCAATATGACCGCAATTCATGCTTTTTTGTCAGGCCCATGTTGAGGAGGAGGCCCATAAAAGTTTTAACTTCGGAAACTTGGACTGGTTTCCACCGGAAAGGCTGGGCATAAAAGCTTCCCGGGTTAGCGGTGATAAATTGTGTGGCATATCGGTTTGTTTCGGCCACAACTATGTCTAAAAGCTCCGCAGTCAAGAACAGCTCAAAAAATCCCAGGGCCGAACCGATCTGAGCTGTCTCAACCCGAACTCCAGACTGGGCAGTGAAAGGGAAAACTACGGGTGCGGCTGAAGTTGGGGACTGCCAATCAGGGTTTGCCAGCACCTCTGGGATTCTAGGGGCTCTACGGGCACGTCTTTGCGGTGGCTGCGACGGGGTCACTACTGCACGTGCCACCGTACCAGCTTCAACTGCCCTTCTGGTGCTCGCTACTTCACCAGGTTGTACGGCAGTGCTGGTACTAGGTCCAGGGAGGGCTGGGCTGCTGGCGTATGCCTCACCACGTAATCCGACAGCACCAGCCCCACTCTGCTGCTCTTGAAGCGGATCCTGCGCAACCTGTGGTCTAGCGACACGGGGCCGGGTACGCCTGCTGCTATCAGGGACCTCAGCCTCCTCGTCCGAACTTTGGGTCAGAGAGCCACTGCTTTCTACAGGTTCGTATTCTGACCCGCTGGATTCATCAGATGAGGGTTCCCACTCCTCATCCGACTGGGTCAGAAGCCTGTAGGCCTCTTCAGAGGAATACCCCCTGTTAGACATGTGGGCAACTAAATTTAGGGGTATTCCCTGAGACTACCCAAGAAAAAAAAAGCAAGCCTGTCTTACAAAGGGGAGGCTAGCGAAGTACCGGAGGCCGCTGCGGTTGATAAAAAATATCAAAACTGATTTTTTTATCGCCGCAGTGCGTGTAAAGTGATTGTGCAGTGAACCAAAAAAAAAATATTTTTTGTCACTGCGGTGGGGCGGGTGTGGGCGAACGCACGTGTGGGCGACCGATCAGGCCTGATCGGGCAAACACTGCGTTTTGGGTGGAGGGAGAACTAAAGTGACACTAGTACTATTATAGATCTGACCGTGATCAGTTTTGATCACTTCCAGATACTATAAAAGTACAAATGCTGATTAGCGATACGCTAATCAGCGAATAACGGACTGCGGTGCGGTGGGCTGGGCGCTAACTGATTGCTAACTACCTAACCAAGGGGCCTAAACTATACCTAAAACCTAACGGTCAATACCAGTGAAAAAAAAAAGTGACAGTTTACACTGATCACTTTTTTCCTTTCACTAGTGATTGACAAAGGGGTGATCAAAGGGTTAATTGGGGTTCAGGGGGGTGATCAGGGGCTATAGTGTAGTGTTGGTGTACTCACTGTGAAGCCTGCTCCTCTGCTGGATCCAACCGACGAAAAGGACCAGCAGAGGAGCAGGGCAGCCATATAACAGATCATATTTACTAATATGATCTGCTATGTGGCTTCTGATTGGTTTTTTTAAAAATCAGCAACCTGCCAGCCAATGATCACGGCTGGCAGGTTGCTGACGAAATAGTCCTGAACGAAATGCCGGCGCGAACTGCGCATGCGCGGGCGCATATTCGCGTCATCTCGCGTCTCGCGAGATGACGCGTATATGCGTGACTGTGCGCAGCGCTGCCGCCTCCGGACCGCACATCTGCGTTAGGCGGTCCGGAGGCGGTTAAGGTTGTTTTTATGTCAGTTTTATGTCTGGCTTTGCTTTGTGTGCCTGCACCAAATTTATAAACTGGTGCAACTTAATAATATATGGGGAGTGGGTGAAATGTTGTTTGCACCTTTAGGTGTAAAAGTAGACCAGGGGAAAAGTTGTACATAGTGAATGTGCCCTAATCCTGGTCCAATCTGGAGTTTTTGTCTAGAAAATTTTACTTTTTTTGCAAAAATGATCAAAAAAGTCACAAAAACACCAGCTCTCTTAGCATGAGCTAGTGAAAAGGAAGACATCCCTGCATCCGTCCAGGCCCTGCGCTGGATAGAGGACATGGAGCTAGAAAACTGGACTGGCCGGCCTAAAACTGGATGTCTGGCCACCTAGTCTGGTGTGTTCCATGGTTTTCATGATGCTGTTTGATCACTAATGTTCTTTAACAAAACTGTGAGGCCTTCACAGGACAGCTGTAGTTATACTGAGAATAAATTACACATAGGTGGACTCTATTTACTAATTAGGTGAGTTCTGAAGGCAATTGGTCATACTGGATATTATTTAGGGGTATCAGAGTACAGGGGGCTGAATACAAATGCTACACCACACTGGGCCACACTGTTCAGATTTATTTATAAACATTTTTGAAAACTGTGTATCATTTTCATTTTACTTAACCCATACTTGCTACTTTGTGTTGGTCTATCACATAAAATCTCAATAAAATACATTTAAGTTTGTGGGTGTAACATGAAGAAATGTGGAAAACGCAGTTCTGTATATAACGCAGCCTGTATTGCAAGTTGCAGAAAAGGTGTGATGAGACACAGGCCATGTTGTATAGATATGTAAATGGTCAGTGGAGTGTTCTGCTGATCTTCATTTTATTGGATGCATGGTGTTGAACAAAATGAAGATCAGTAGAAGTTAGAACACACTGTCCATTGACATCTCTATACAATGTGGTCTGTATCTCATTGCAGGCCTCTGCCTCAAGACTAGACTACCGTTACAGCCTCCAGCAGCCTACAGAAAGATGTAAAGAGATAACGGTGAAACTCGAAAAATTAGAATATCGTGCAAAGTTCATTTCTTTTAGTAATGCAACTTAAAAGGTGAAACTAATATATGAGATAGACTCATTACATGCAAACCGAGATATTTCAAGCCTTTATTTGTTATAATTTGGATGATTATGGCTTACAGCTTATGAAAACCCCAAAGTCACAATCTCAGGTATTCTTTGCTCAGGGGGTATAGACTAATTAGCTGACTAGAGGGTGACACTTTGAGCCTAGAATATTGAACCTTTCCACAAAATTCTGATTTTAAGCTGCATTAATGCAATTCCTTTTAAGTTGCATTACTGAAATAAATGGACTTTTGCACAATATTCTAATTTTTCGAGTTTCACCTGTATACACCACAGCCAGGTACCATTATTCAAAGTTGGGGGGGGGGGGGGGTTGATGGGCGCCCTTTATTTGACGTTTTTTAAGGCAATACCAGGAGTCTACTGAATAAAAGAGCAGTAGTAGCACCTATCCAATAAACAGTACTTTCTCCCCCTTTGTGATCCACACTTTGTTGTGGCTTAAAAGAATGGACAGTTGCAGTGTCCCAGGGGGTCAGTAGTGTAGCTTTAGGTATGCTTGGCTTTGTAGTGCAGGGTAACCCACTAACCTGGGATTCACTGTCGTCTTCAATCTGGGCAGATACTGGAACAGGCAGTACATAAATGTCGTGACGCCAGTGTCAGTTGAACGGTGACACACCGTGTAATGATAGGTGGAATAATGGAGTAACCCAGGTATTCATACAACAGGTTAACTTTACTGCATGGATAGGTAGTAGGGTAAACAGCCAGATAACACAGTTCCAGAGTTATTTCACACTTTATCATGCGATTAACAGTGGTGGTTCAGGCTTTTACTTACAACGAGGATAACTTCGAGACAGGCCTTCTAGGTATAGGGATTCCCTCTTATGCTACTTGCAGCAATACCCTCAAGGTCCAGACACCTAATTCTTGGTAAGCAAATACTTGGTAGAGGTATTCTTCCCTCCTGACGGCAGGCTCTGTCTTTGGAGTTCTTCAGGTATCACTATCCTGGAAAGCTGGGTGGGTATGACCCTCCACACCAGTGGTACAATCTCTGCACTGCAGACTGAGCTCTGAACCTCTCAGCACTGAGTCTAGAAACTTCTCTCTCCTGAGCTAGGCCCTAGCCTATTTATACTGAACTGGGGGCTCCCTCTGCTGGCTGTGACAAGGATTGCCTGAAGCAGGCCTGACTGGCTTAAAGGGAAATACACATTACAATCTAGCAGTGTCGGGTAGCCTACCCGTATGCTGCACACCCCCAGACTTTAACGTGAGTAAGGCCTCGTACTCACACACATGCCTGAACCGGCATAAGATGATGCATAATTTAAACATTACATTATAAATATGATAAATAACTATTTCACACAGAAAATATAACATTTGCGACTTAATGAACAAAGGACGCAAGGAAAAAGGGCGTCTTCTTTCTTCTTAGGCACGGCCGCTGACCTGGCACAGCGGACTTAAGGTGAACCAGGTTAGTCTATTTTTCTTGACTGAAGTATAATAAGGAACTACACAGGGTTTCCCCGTGCGTGTAGAACAGGCAAGGGCTCACGTGGAGGAGTCCATTCTTGCGCACAAACGTCAAGCAGGCTATTTCTAGTAACATCTGTTCGGGAGGAGACACCACCAGCATAATCAAAGTCTCCTAAATGGACTGGCGGACGTCCCCTGGTCATCCGGGTGGACCTTTTCAACACAGGGGTTTCCTCTTCCCTCAGCAACGAGATAGAAGAGAGAGGAGCAACAGGAGGATCTCCATCCGTGAGACCTTGGTCAGGAACAACAGGAACAACAGGATCCACTAGAGGGGGAACTGGATCCGGGGCATCTTGAACCGGCTCTTCTGGAAGTAAAGGTACAGTAGGTGCCGGAGCGGGCACCAACAAGTTCAACCATGGTGTCAGAAGCCAATGCATGGGATCAGCGTCATACCTTATATTACGGACAGCCTGCATAGGATCCTTGGGCTGTATTGATGACTCTGACACAGGGGGTTCAGATATAGAACTCTCGGCACTGGGTTCTGGTGTCAGGCAGAGCTTTAACCGGTTTCGGTGTACAATTTGGGATCCCCTGCCTTCCCGGGTGATCTCATAAGTGTGAGTTCCCACATTTGGGATTGCAGTGACAACATAGGGACTTTGCTCCCATTTACTGTCCAGTTTACTGGTACGGCAGTTATTCTTTAACCATACCACCGCCCCTATTGTCAAGGGTTCTGCTTGGGCTGCTTGGTCATAGTCTCTCTGCTGTCGGTCTCTAGCATAGTCCATACGTTCCTGAACAATAGCTTGGGCCGTATTCAATCGCCTTTGGTGCTCAGCAACCCAGTCGGTATTAGGTAATGGATTGATGCAATCAGGTACGTGTATGTCTAAGGAGTGATCAGCAGGTAATATCCCTTGGCGCCCAAACATCAAATAAAAGGGAGTATACCCGGTGGAACAATGTATGGTATGATTGTACGTGAACATGAGCTGTGGCAACAGATTAGGCCAATCTCCTCTGGTTTCAGGAGGCACGGCCCTCAGCATCTCTATCAAGGTCTGATTCATTTTTTCACATAATCCATTACCTTGAGGATGGTAGGCCGTTGTCCGGATCTTCTTACAGTTGTGTAGGCGGCACAGTTCATGGAACAGATGGGACTCAAAAGCAGGACCTTGATCGGTGAGGATCTTTTCTGGACATCCGTAGGGCAGGAGGAAGTGTTTCCAGAACAGTTCGGCTGTAGTCTTGGCCGTCTGGTCTCTCACAGGCACCGCTACCACAAACTTAGTGAAATGGTCAATAATAGTCATGGCATAAACATACCCTGAGCGACTAGGCTCCAGTTTCACATGGTCGATGGCGACAAGTTCAAGAGGACGAGTACTTACAATGGGTCTCAGTGGTGCCCTCTGATCATGGTGTTCACTTCGTTTCAAGGCACAGGCTACCCACTCCCGACACCACTTCTCCATGTCTTCTCTCATGCCCACCCAGTAAAACCGCTGGCGGATATTTGCCTCAGTCTTTTGGACCCCAAAGTGACCGGATTAATTGTGGTACATCTCCAACACCATACCTGCATCTCGTCGGGGTATGAGAATTTGATGCACTCTTTCGTTGGACACTGGGTCTAGGCTTCTCCGTAGCAACAGGCCCTTTTGTATGAAGAGCTGATGGCGCTGTCTCCACAGTTTGATGAGCTCAGGATCTGCACTCTTACGCCGAATCCTCTCAGGGGCTCTGCCACTAGTAATGAAGTCCAACAACTCACCCAGCACTCTACTTTCAGACTGTAGTTTCACCCACCTTTCTTCTTTGAGTTCAGGCCTACTGGAGGGTGAAGGATCTGCAGCTCTGTCACTGGTAGCTCGAGCCTGATCCTGTTGAGCAAATTTATTGTAGAAGGCCGGCATTTCTACATCTTCCCAAGCATCTCGCACATCATCAGGAGCTGTCTCTGTGGGAAGCCTGGATAAAGCATCAGCATTATCATTAGTACGTCCGGCACGATATTTTACAGAGAAATCATAGTTGGCGAGGCGAGAGGCCCATCTTTGCTCCAAAGCCCCTAATTTAGCTGTATTTAGATGTGCCAGAGGGTTATTATCAGTGAATGCAATGAATGGGGTAGCGGCTAGATAATCTTTGAATTTCTCCGTCACTGCCCACACTAATGCCAGGAACTCTAGTTTGAAGGAACTATAATTCTGGTCATTTTTCTCAGCTCCTTTCAGGGAGCGGCTTGCATAAGCTATCACTCTTTCTTTTCCCTCTGGGATCTGGGCTAACACAGCCCCCAGGCCTCGCTTGCTAGCATCGGTATACAGATGGAAGGGCTTGCTGTAGTCTGGATAACCTAACACGGGAGGCTCGGTCAGTTTCTTTTTTAACAATTGGAACGCTATCTCTCTTTCCTCATTCCACTCAACAGGCACTGGAGTTCTAGGACTTTTCTTGGGCTGCCCCCTCAAGAGTTCCTGGATAGGATCGGCTATTTGAGCAAAATGGGGAATAAAACGTCTATAGTAGCCGGCAAAACCAAGGAAACCCCTCACCTCTTTGACGGTAGTGGGGACCGGCCAGTTACGGACAGCCGCTAACTTATCGGGGTCAGGTTGCACGCCCTCTCCGCTTACCACATGCCCCAGGTATTTTACTGCAGGTTTGAGCAAGTGGCACTTGGATGGCTTTACCTTCAGGCCATATTTGATAAGGATTTCAAATACCTCTGCTAAATGTTTCAGATGGTCTTCATATGTTTTTGAGTACACAATGACGTCATCTAGATACAGCAGCACTGTTTCGAAGTTTTTGTGACCCAAACACCGCTCCATTAGTCTCTGGAAAGTTCCTGGGGCATTACATAACCCAAACGGCATACAATTGAATTCGAACAGGCCCATGGGAGTGGTGAAAGCAGTCTTTTCCCTATCTGCCGGGGCCATGGGTACTTGCCAGTAGCCACTGGTCAAGTCCAATGTGGAGAAATAGGCAGCGGAGCCCAGAGCAGTTAGTGACTCCTCAATGCGGGGCAGTGGGTACGCGTCTTTGTGGGTTATTTGATTAATTTTCCTATAGTCCACGCAGAAACGGATACCACCATCCTTCTTCTTTACAAGGACCAGTGGTGCTGCCCACGGGCTGCGACTGTCCCGGATTACATTAGAGTCTTTCATCTCTTGGATCATTTCTTTTACAGTCTGATATGAAGTAGGCGGTAAGGGTCTGTATCTCTCCTTGATAGGAGGATGAGAGCCAGTAGGTATGGTGTGTTGTATGGCACTAACCTCTCCATAATCAGTAGCATGTTTACTGAAGGCCTGGTGGTGCTCTTTGACAAGCTGTAGTATCCCTTCTTGTTGACGTTGGGGGGTAGTCTCGTCCCCGACATGTAGCTCTTCCCACCAGGGTACTTGTGACTGGGGCACCGGCGGACATCCGCTGACTGCAGCTGGCGGCTTTTCTGTCACTGGAAGACGGATGATGTCTTGGAAGAACACCTGAGAAAGCTGGGCAACAGGGTAATGCTTAGTAAGCGCAACAGGATGATCACTCAGGTTAATCAGACGGACAGGTACTTTACCTTGGGAGACATTCACCAGGCACTTGGCAGCTCTCACATAAGGGTAATTCTCCATCTGGATTGGTTCCACCAGGGACGGATAATCTCGGCCTTGGACTCCCAGGACAGCACGACACCATAACAGAGTTTGGGAATTAGGAGGCAAAGTCACAGGCTTATTATCACGAATCCTGGCAGTACAAATTTCTCCTTTCCCGTTAGCAAACCTCTGCTGGGCACTTAACACAGTGATAGTCTTTTGAATCACCCTCTTGGATGCAGAGGAAGCAGTGGGCAGAGTCTGGTGTAATACGGCAAGTATTTCTGCATAACAGTTTTTGAAGACATTGGTGCCTAGAATGACAGGATGTCCTCCTCTGTCGCCGGCCTGTACTACTATCACCCCCTGTTGAGGCAAGGTTACTTCTCCCACCTGCAGGGTGGGTTCCCAGTATCCATGAATCTTTACTGGTTTGCCATTGCTGGCGATAATCTCTACCCAGGATTCAGGCGGCTGGGTCAATTGGTTGGTGTCCCAGAATCTTTCAAAGGTGGGCAGCTGAATAGTAGTGACCTGAGACCCAGTATCTAATAGGGCTTCAAAGGGGACCCCGTTAATCTCTACATTGATTTTAGGATGGGATCCTACATACCGTGGCATCCAATTTGGATCCTTTGGACCTAGTGTTCTACCTCCCGAGGGGTGGTCCTCAGCCTCAGGGGTTGCCCGTTTAACTGCCAGCATGTGGATTCTGTGTGTCCCACCTTTTTGCAGTATGTACACATGGGCCGCTTGCGATCCCTATTGCGCCTCCCAGGATCCCTGGGGTGAGTCTCTTGGTATGGAGGTGGGAACGGCTTAGGAGGTGACAGGAACTCTTCTTCTGACATCATGGGTTTTTCCCATTCCTCCATTTTTCTGCACACTCTCTCTAGGCTTTTAGTGAGGTGATTTACTTGCTCTGTCAGCATGGCGATAGTATCGGTAGCTGTAGCTTGAACAGCTTGACCGGCCTCAGCTCGGTTAATGATAAGCGGTTTTGACCTGCAGGCTGATAACTCAGGTGGTGTGCTCAACTCTGTAGATACTGCTGACCCCAGAATTTTTATAGCCAGTTCTTTAAAGTCCAGAAAGGTACTGTTAGGGTGTTGGGCGGACAGCATCTTTAATTGGGTCCTTATTTGCTCACTAGACACTCCGGTAATAAATTGTTCTCTCAGGGTCTGATCCTGGTTATCAGCTTCCTTGGGATCTATCTGGATTACAGCCCCCAAAGCCTTCTGAAGTGATAGGGCATAGTCACGGAGGGACTCACCGGACTTCTGTTTCTTGCCAAAGAAGTGCATCTTTATCTCTGAGGCAGTCCTCGTTTCAAAAGTGGCCCTGAGGCGGGTGAATATCTGCTCTAGAGTACTCCGTTCCGCAGCAGGCCAGGATAATACCTCTCTGCGGGCAGCCCCCTCCAGTTGTGCTAGCAAGATTTCCATTTGCTGATCGGCATTTATGGGGTACAGTTTGAATAAGGCCAGCAACTTTTCTTTAAAGTCTCTTAGGGTATGAGCCTCTCCGTTATAGCGGGGAAACCATGGGGCCCCAAAATAGTAAGGCATGGTAAAGGGCATCACGCTGGGGGTTATGGGATGATTAGGAGCCGCAAGCTCTCCCGGGTCCGGCCGCTCGGCAACTCCCGGATCTGACATGTTAACTTATTACGAGGTGGCCGCTGGTGACTAAAGGGGCCGGAACAATCCCCTTCCCTCCGGTTACAAGTTCTTACCGGTATCGCCGGGTTGGCGCAGGCCAAATCTCGAGAGACTCCGGACTTCCTGAGACAGCGGTGACGTAGAGGAAACAGGGCCGCGGCGGTGCGATGATGAAGAGGGGAGGACTTTTCGGTGTCTTTGAAGGGATCCGCCCACGAAGGTCCTCAGCAGCGCGGGAAACTTTACTCCAGGCGGCCGGTGGCCATCTTGGTCACCATTCCCTGACAGCAAGCAGGGTTGTTGAGAAGTTAATAAATTGTAATCCACAACCACGATTTTCTTTTCCTGGGGGTAGCGCAACACAGCACAGCGCCTCCGATTCCTCCCAGGCACGATTGTAATCCACCGACTTGGGAATAAAGGGTACAGTCCTTGCAATACGGTGATGGAATAGTTAAAGCACACAGTTAACACTTCTCTGCACTCCAGAAGCATGCGGATCCTGTTCGTGACGCCAAAAAGAGCGATGCAGTGAGGCTTGATCTTTGTGGGATGACTTGTAGTTTTCATTGGTACGATTTTGGAGTACATAACACTTTTTGATCACGTTTAATTCAGTTTTTTTTGTGGCAAACAAGCAACAACAAAAAAACAGCAATTTTGGAATTATTTATTACTTATTTTTTTACTTCATTCTCCTTGTAGGATAAATTACATGATACTTGTATAGTGTGGATCGTTACAGATGTGGCAAAACCAAATATTTGGAGGTTTTTATTTTTGCATTTTTCCACTGAAAATCATTTTTTTTCAATTGAAAAGGTGTATTTTTCTCAAATAAAACTTTTCTTAACTCTTTCTACTTTCATGTGAGATCCTTTGAACATAGTACACTGTACTACTTATGTAGTGCAGTGTATTATACTGTCAGTGGGAGCCTGATAGGCATATATAGTCAGGTCTGGGGTCCTTCATTAGGTCCTTGGCTGCAGTATACAGGCATCAGGCTTCCACAATCTCATTCGCATGATGCTGATGCCTGAAAGAGCTCCTTCCCTCTTAATCAATTAGATGTTGTGGTCACCATTGACCGCTTCATCTAAGGGGTTAAACGTCCCAGATCAGCACTTCTGCTGATTGGGCCTTTAAAGCAGGAGCATGCCTGTCAAGCAAGAGCTGCTCTTATTCTAGGCCACCTTAAAAAGGCATATCTGCAGTTATTAAGGGGTTAAGCATCTTTAGCAATAACTAAACAGTTCCTTTGATTTTCTATCATATATCTGGCTGTACCTTTCCAATTCCAGAACCTGTACAGATCAAATAATCTGGCTTTATAATCGTTAAGTAAAAGCGCTACATGGCACAAGTTCAGACAATATTTTTCTAGTACAAGATAATGACATTTAATAGTTCTCATCTTATGTTTTGCACATATTGTACTATCCTTGAGCCAAAAATACTAAAGGAAAGCTAAAGGCAAATTTTCCGCCTGGTGATTTGCAGCAAACAATAACTGCTCTTTATTGTGATCTTTGGTTGAGGTTGATATGAGATTAGTGAGATGCAGGCTCGGACTGGCCCACCGGGGAGCCGGGGAAGTCCTCGGTGGGCCCCTAAACCTGCAAGCAGTGACATAGAGGCAGGGCACAGGGAGATGAGTGCATCCATTGTGGAAGCGCTCATCTCTATAGTCATCTGTATTGCCGTCCTCAGGCCTGCAACCTATCAGAGGCTGGTGCAGGCGGTGCAATGACATCATCGTGCCGCCTGAGCCATACAGCGCGGGACACAGGCCAGAAGAGGCCTGCATCGCATCGCTGCCAGCATGATGGAGGTAAGTATAGGTGTTTATTTTTTTATATGGCACAATACAGGAGAGGAGCGCTGTGGGGGGCACTTTTTACTGGCACATGATTATGGGGGCATCTATGGGGAGGCACTTCTTACTGGCACATGATTGGGGGGCATCTATGGGGGCACTTCTTACTGGCACATGACGGGGCAGCTATGGGGGACTTCTTACTGGCACATTATTGGGGGACAATTCTTACTGGCACATGATTGGGGGGAATCTATGGGGCACTTCTTACTGGCATATTATTGGGGGGCACTGGGGGCATCTATGTGGGCACTTCTTACTGGCACATTATTGGAGGGTACTATGGGCGCACTTCTTACTGGCACATTATTGGGGGCATCTGTGGGGGCATTTCTTACTGGCTCATTATTGGGGGGAACTATGGGGCACTTATTACTGGCACATTATTGGGGGAATCGATGGGGGCATTTCTTACTGGCACATTATTGGGGGGCACTATGGGGGAACTTTTTACTGGGACATTATTGGGGGGCACTATGGGGGCATCTATGGGGGCACTTCTTACTGGCACATTATTGGGGGCATTATAGGGACATCTACTGAGGCCACAAAGAAAGGGTATTTTATATGGAGGGCTCTGTATAGGGGCATTTTATACTGGGACACATTATGGTGGGTACTATGGGGAAGGGGGGAGAGGAGCACTATGGGAGCATTTACTGGGGACACTATATAGGGGTATTTTATACTGGCACATTATGGGGGCACTATGGGGACATTAGCTCAACTGGGGGCCATTAAAAGGGGGTAATTTTTGCTCTGGCACACATTATAAGGGGGCATTTTTGGTGCTGTCAAATTATAAGGAGAAATATTACTACTGGGGGGGCATTGTGGTGGGCTTTATTAATACTGGGGGTCTATGGGGAACATGATTACTAGTTTATGCACTATGGGAGCACAGTGGGGACATGTTGGGGGCACTGTATGAGCACTATTACTACCATGTGTGTTCTAGCAGAGAATGATTCTTATTAGTGGGACTTTTGGGAAGCACTATTGCTGTTGGGACACCTTGACACAGTATCAGCTTACCACATTATTTTTGGGGGACGTAATGTTTACCCTATTAGTGTCAGGGGCACTATTTGCTGGATGCAGTTATTTTAGGGCATTATCAGGGGGGTACTAGTATTATAAGGGGAATTATGTTTCTGCAGTATAATATTGGGGAGCACAGCGGCACAGTATTGGGGGTTGTAGGATGATTTGTCCAGAAGATGGGAGGATGATGAAAAAGTAGTAAACTAAGATTTTTTTGGTCAAACTGCAGAGACGAGAAATGGCTGTCTGGTCTGAAGGTCTGAAAGGAGAAGACGAGGAAACAGAACATCTACATCAAAGGAGACGTCACTGGATGTAAGAGGTATGGGGAGCTGTATTACCCTGTATGTTCTGTAGTGATGGGAGGGTGGATATAGAATTTGGTCCACCCTGACGCATCCTGGCCACAGACTTCAGGTCACACTGTGCGTGTTTGGAAATCTGGGGCCTCACACCCATCTACTACATTATCTGTACTCAGAGAGTTATTACTGTGTTATCTGTGGTGTTACATAGCACTGCAAGTAATATCTACTGCATTATCTGTTAAAAGGGGCGTCGTCACAGGTTGGGGGGATGGCGCAATACTTGGCTTTCCCCCGGGTGCTGCTAACCCACGCTACGCCACTGCATTTATGGTAGCTGTACGGTGGGCCCCCAGAATCAATTACACTGGTGGGCCCAAGGCACCCCAGTCCGCCACTGGTGAGATGTTCTTGGTATTATTTGCCTTGATAACCTTTGTGGTTCTTAGATCAATTAAAGTCAATTATCTGTGACAACTAAATGGCAAACGACGTCCACATATTTACTTAGCTCATAAAATTGCTAACATAGTTTTTTTGGCTTATGTCAATTGTGCCTTTATGGAAATATAATCTCATACAATGTTATTCATCTTTAAAATGTATGCTTTCTTCCATTGGCGTCCTTGTGATATTTGATCATTTGTACAATATTTGGGCAGATTAAAGCACATGTCTAATCTAGGAGACATTCAAAAATAGAGATTTCCTTTTCTCTTAAAGAGTATCTGTCACCATTATCATGAAGGGCTAGCCTAGTCGCTTGGAGAACCACTTCACCTCTTCCTCTCTCCTACTGCCACTCTCCTCCACTGATTGACAGGACCATATATCCTCACTGTTCTGATGCCTGGTTCTGAAGTCTCACTTATGTGCCTGTGACAGTACAATTGGTGCATGAGCACTTGATGTCAGTCAGCTGTCCTACTCCATTACCAACACAAATGGAAGATTTCTGGGTCAGACATTGCAGTAGTGAGGATGTCTAACACTGTCAGTCAGTGGTGGAGAGGGAGAGACAGTGGTGAAGCAGTGAGGAGTAGGTGAAGTAGTGCTCTAAGGGACCAGGCCAGCCCTTCAGTGCTCAGAACACCTCAGCTGCATAATAATAAACATATGAATTTCTCTCCAATGGAACATCCGATTGCAGCAAGAGAGCGGTCGTTGCATTCACCATGGTCAACATTACCAGGCAGTATGCCTGGTTTAATAGGGTTAATCATGGTGACAGATGCTCTTCAAGCTGTTTTTAGTTCATTGCTGTGGAGCTGATTACAACCTGCTACATGGTGAATGAACCGCCCTTTATGTTAAATATTAACATTGGATGCCAGAGTTATAATAGTCTTAACAATAATCTTTTTCAAACATGGTTGGATTATGTTCTGCCATCTCACTGTATTTGTGGTCACTAACACTGTCACAATCCAGCATTACATTCTGTTGTAACTGTACAGGAAATTACATGGAAAATAATGAGAAATACATTTTGCACTATATGATTATTACATATCTTTACTGTGGGCAAATGTATCACACAGGTCATCTTGTTTAACTTAAATATAATAAAATTGAGTTATATTGTCTATGGTGTTTGGTCTTGTCGTGAAGGAGCCAACTAATTAAAGTGAAGTGATTATGTGAGCTTTTACAGATCACGAACAATGACTGGAAATCCATAAAATTGGAGAATGGCATAACGAGTGTTGTCATTATATTATGTCTGGGCAGTGTCATTATGTGAGTTTAATCATCCAAAATATGAACCAAATATGGTGACCCAGGAGGATCATTCCCTACAGGGCAACTTCATTTATAGATATAATGACATTTGTCCACTCGCCTTCTGTCACAAACTGAAGCTGTATTCTGGAGATTTGCCTGTAAATACACTGTAGTAAAGATCTGGGACCTTTCATTTTGTCCATCTAAAGCTAGCCATACATATTAGATGATTATGAACCTACCCATTTTGCTGATATCAACTGGCAATCTAATGTGTATAATATGAGCACAACAGTCCCCTGAAATTTAACAGGGATGGTCCTGACAGGATATAATTGCTGTAAAAGATGACTGATAAAACATAATGATATAGAGGCTATTAAAGGGTAATGTATGAAGTGCTCTGCACCATACATTTGGAGTGATTTGGGCTGTTTTGCCAGTCTAGTAGGCATTTGCGCCAACTTTATAATGTTTTTGTAACATTTTTAGGGGGGCTTGCACCATGCCTGGCAAAATGAATTTACAAGGGTTTGAATGGATGTTTTGCGGGTGGGGCCTCATTTTTAGCCGGATTTATCATTGTGACTTTTTGAGGCAAGTCACGTCAAAAAGTCGTAAATGTACTCCAGTCCCCTGGTAACGTACAGACTGTCCTCTACAATAAATGAGGCTAGACTTACAGACGTACAGTATGCCAAAAATCTGTCTACCTAAAACTTTAGACCACCTCTAAGTTGGTCTAATCTGTGGCACTTTTTTGCACAAGAATCATGGATTTCAGCTTAATAAATGTATGTAATAAATTACCAAAAGCTGGCCATGCCCAATTTCTAATTCAGACATTGGAAATGATAAGACTGTCAGAAATATTACTCTTTTTGCACACCCGAATAATGTGTCTGAAATGATAGGTAGCAAAATTCCGGAAAAGCAACACTATGAAAGTGCTATGCTTACCACGGTATATGTGGGCAAACATCTTTGTTCAGTTCATCTCCCGAAATGGGAAATAGCAGACCATTCCACAATTTATTTATCCTCTACAGCTGGACTGGACTTACATATTCCTCTTATATTACTACAGTTGGGACCAGTGTGGATGTGTTCTTGTGCGTTACTGGATCCGTATCATGTTGGCTGTACTAATAGATGGTGGCTGCATGTTTTTTGGGTGCATTGACTGTGTTTGGTTTATGATTTATGCTCAATTTGCAGCCTGAGTAGAAGTTGAATACAAGATGGCATGAGTGGTGAAAAATAGATCCCTTGCAAGAGCATCCACATTACATGCTGGAACACTGCATGCATGACATATCCCTTAAGAATAATATGGATGGCTTCCATAGAAAGATTTTTTTTCATCTTTATTTGTATTGATATTTTCATATGTGAAAAAAGGAAAGGGGAAAGGATGCAGAAAAGAGTCGACAATGTAGGAAGTAGAAACATACTTTGGTATAGATCATTATAACAATTAACAGAGAACAGAGTATCTCTCCCATTGGTTAAAGCTCTAGTCTATCAAAGCATATATCCCAATTAGACCATATCTTGAAAAACTTGTCATGAACGCAGATCTTTAGTATGAGCATATAGATTGGATCTCGATGATGGAGGTGTATTCTTCTAAAAGAGAGCAAGAAGGCACTTTGCTGAAATTAGCAGGTAGAGGAGCAGCTTTGGCTTAATATCTCTAGGCCCCAGAGATAGTAGATTTTAAAGAGGGTATATGAATGGATCTACAGTAGGTTTATTGACCATTCAAAAACTTCCCTCAACATAAATGCAATGTCTTTCCAGCATGGGATGCTGACTGAGTATTCCCAAAAGATATGGTACAATGTACCATCAGGAAAGGAGCATATGCAATGGACATTATGTTGCAGGGTTCAGTGTATGGAGAATCTCAGGAGTTTGATACCAGGTCAGCAATTTAATCTCATTGTCTTTATAAACTGTGCTTGAAGAACTTGTGAATGGCAACAACACCACACCGGTGATCTTCCTAACCAGCCAACTTTCCCATCTCTTCATGTATGGATGTTTGTATTCTGGAAGGTAAACATGAATATTCAATAGGTTATAAATGTTAGGCCTCTTTCACACGGGCGAGTTTTCCGCGCGGGTGCAATGCGTGACATGAACGCATTGCACCCGCACTGAATCCGGACCCATTCATTTCTAGGGGGCTGTGCACATGAGCTAACCATGTTATAAGGGAAAATAATTACATCTACACAACACCGAACCCAAACCTGAACTTCAGTGAAGAAGTTCGGGTCTGGGTACCACATTCAGTTTTTTATCACGTGTGTGCAAAACGCATTGCACCCAAGCGATAAAAACTGAACAACAGAACACAATTGCAGTCAAAACTGACTGCAATTGCGTACCTACTCGCACGGGATTGCCGCAATGCACCGGGACACATCCGGACCTAATCTGGACAGGTTCGTCTGCAAGGGGCCTTAGAGATAAGAACTTTAAACTAACAAGAATAGTGTGGTGTTAAACAGGCAGGAAGTGCTGAAACCCACATGCAGTTGTGCATATATATACAGGGGAGCAAGTCCTGCACTTGTGGCCCGTTGCTAATGGCAATCCCCAGCAAAAATGCATACAGTGGAGGATGCCCACAGCGGACCACAAGTACCACAATAGACATCCTAGACAAGATAGCAATTATGTGGATGTGATAACCAATAAAACTATCTAATAACAAGGACAGGTGCACTCTGCGATCTTGCTAAGCCCTCAAACTGATGTTAAAATTGAGAGATTAGCAAACATGTCCTACCAGGAGAATGTCTTTTGTGGTACTTGTGGTCCGCTGTGGGCATCCTCCACTGTATGCATTTTTGCTGGGGATTGCCATTAGCAACGGGCCACAAGTGCAGGATTTGCTCCCCTGTATATATATACACAACTGCATATGTGTTTCAGCACTTTCTGCCTGTTTAACACCACGCTATTCTTTTTAGTTTGCTTGTATATGGAGGTGTATAAACTCCAATTTAAATGAGCCTGTTTTCCATCCACAGGCCACATTTAGGTGCACCTGTGAAGCCTGGGCCATACCAGCCAGTCTTGAGTGAGACTCGCAGACTCCTCCCTCCTCCCATTGTAAGCATGGTAGATGCTGGAGTTAACTGGTGAGTTGTCTGTGAGCCGGTCCTCACACTCCTGTAATTCGCCCACTGGTCCCTGGTATTGCCCATACGGCTCAGGTAAGTGAGTGTTAGTACCAGAGCTACTTGAGAAACCTTGGTGTGGTGCTCGGGCTCAGACATGTCCTCCTGGTAAGACATGTTTGCTAATCTCTCAATTTTAACATCAGTTTGAGGGCTTAGGAAGATCACAGAGTGCACCTGTCCCTGTTGTTATTAGATTGTTAGATAATAACTTTAGCAGAAGGACCTCACAGACAGATCAATTCCAATGAAATTAGGGACGGCAGAGTTAAATGGGATCTCAGGGAATTAAGAAAATACAATTACTGAGAATACTTTATTACTTTATGATAAATACATTACCAAATACCTTTCATTAGTTATAATGGGTTGTTTTGTCTAGGAGGCAATCATTAGGAGAAATAAAATGGCTTCCGTCCTATTAGTACACACCAATCCTGTCTTAATCACGCAGGAGGACAAGTTACTTCACAACACTGAGCTAAAGGGCTGCCTAATCCTCCTCTCTGTTCTGCTTGTCAGGGATTATGATCCTGAATACAGCTAATAGGAACTTCAGCTGAATCTCTGTAGGAATGGATTTCATGAGGAGACATGATGTACAGATAGGAGGTGGGGATGTGGATAATGAGCAGCAGCTCTTATGTGCAGTCTCCATTACTAGAGCCCCACATTACCACAGTGTGTCCTGTCCGTCCTTTCTGTCCTCTGTACTCAGGAACTCCATTCCTACAGAGATTCAGCTGAAGAGCTTATCAGCTGTATTCAGGTTCATAATCCCTGACAAGTAGGAGAGGAGGATGAGGCAGCTCTTTAGATCAGTGTTGTGAAGTAACTTGTCCTGCTGTGTGATTAGAACAGGTTTTGTGTGTACTAATAGGTCATTTTATTTTTCCTAATGATTACTCCCTTGACCAAACAGTATAACTAATGAAAGGTATTTGGAAATATATTTATATTAAAGTAATATTTAAGTATTTTAATTTTCTTAATTCACAGAGAACCCCTTTTTACGAGCCTATGAATAATTTGTTGGTAGTGAGTGGCCAAAGACTGAGGTATCCCATATTTTGAAGTCAGATCGTGAAAAGAGAGTAGGCGGTCAGAGCAGGGATCCTTCAGATCTGCAAAACAATATAAGCCAGATAATATGCAGGCTTTAGCCATATCAGAGTTGGTCCCATTGGGCAGGTGGGGTGTGACTATAAAGAGTGTAAAGGGAGACCTAAGGGTGGCCAGTTGGTATTTAATCCTAACTGTATACCAAATCTCTCTAGTAAAGGTCATAGGACCGAATAGAGCCTGAAGCGGTATGTTAGCAGGGCAACCCCAAATCATGGAGCCAGAGTGTATCGGAGCAAGGCAAAGTCGTTTAAACTTGGTCCATCAATTGTAAGATTGTAATGTGGATGTGGAACGAGATGCTATGTATCATATATGTGTAGCTGTTACAACACAGCTACACATATATGATACATAGCATCTCGTTTTTAGTAACTGATTAGTTCTGTCCCATTTAATTGTGTCCCTTTTAATTGTCTGTCCCCCATATTTTATAGCACCAGAGTCTAGGATCCAAGAATATCACAAATGAAGTAGATCTCTGTGGAAAACACCTTGTTAGCCCAACAGTTTTTATGTTTTTTTTCTTTTTTTTTAATCCAATGGTTCCAAAGTGGTTTTCTGTTAAATGACTAGGGTTTATATTATGTTATGTAGAATAGGTCATGATGTTATGGTATTATATTTTGGAATAGGTGAATATTAATAAAGTGGAAGAACCATGGGTGGAATGTTTTGTAAGGGTATTATTAAGAATTGGTTCTGTCCCCTTTAATATTCTGTGTAATGATATTACTTGTAATGTAGTGAGTTAGGAATAGTTAGACATACACAACTTTCATTGTACTGATAAGGCCACATTGCTGAGTGGTTAACTCAGAGACATGCGTGCTGCAGACTGGAAGAGGGGCTGAAAGGTATAAACATTGTACACACAAACAGTTAATTGGCACTCAATTGAGGAAAATCATCAGGGTAGGATGCATTGATTTGAAAAACTATCCATATCTCTTGTATCACCATGGGATGTCAGTCATGTGCTATGACATGGCGGCAGGAGTCCACCACCCCCACCTGTATTGTGTGCAGGCTAGTGTATGTTATTTACTTTTACTACTCTGTATGTGATTTGTCTTTTTTACCTTATATGTAATTACACTTAGTAAATATTTTTATCACTAAAGCCTGTTAAGCATATTTATTCTCAAATCGTTGAATTCACGTTATAAAATGGAAACATAATAGTATAAAGAGATATCCAGGAGAGCTAAACCACCTTTAAAAGTAGAGACCATCAGAATGGATTTAGAGATTCTGTGACATCTGTAATTTCAGACAAAATTACTAAAGGCTGACTGGACAGATTTAAGTACGGAAGCAGGGATACAAATTGGCAGTGTTTAGAAGAGATAAAGAAATCAGGGAAGAATGGACATCATGATTGCTACTAAGCACCCCAAGAGTTTTCCATTTGGTGGAAAGAAAATTCACATCTTTCAGCAACAATAGAAAATTTGAGTGAAATAGGCCAGAGTAGGAAGGTAATCTGTATCACTAAGTATTTTGTAGATTCCATTTGCCTAGTGAAAGGTGTGTTGTGAAGCGCTTAACTTTGCTAAAGATAAATTAGTCAGTAACACCTGTTTTAGCATAGTTTAATGGATTCCAATATCTGGCTGTAGCGATCAAGGGTTTGATGTAAGTTGGGAAGAGAGACTACAGGGATATAAGGTCAGTATTCTTTTTATATTTTGATTTATCCTAATCTGAGCTACGAGAGGTTTAATACTTAAAACATAAAGAAGTGGTGATAAAGGGCACCCCTGATGGATGTCATTGTGTATAACAAATGTGGAAGAGTGTGCATGTGGCAGCTTAACGAATGTCTTCTGGAAGGGGTATAATTCCCTCAAAGCTTGTACAAATGGACCGTTAAAGCCAAAATGTTTCAGAGTACGAAACAAACAACCAATTTAGTCAGTTGAAAGCCTTCTTTGTATCTAAACTTAGAAGAAGGGCCTCCACTCCCCCCTATTGGCTGCATCAACAAGGTTCACCACCTTCCTAGTATTGTCTCCAGCTTGTCGAAAACAAACTAAGCCCACCTAGTCTTTATGAATGAGTTGAGACAGTCTTTAAATAAAAATGTCAAAGACTAATAGGGAGGTAGCTGGAGTAGTCAGAGGGATCTTCCCCATGTTTAGGAATAACAGTAATAAAGGATTGTAACATAGAACATGGGATATCTTTACCTGCTAGAAAAGCACTGAACATTATATATAGGAACAAAATGTCCCTGCATGTTTTATAGTATAGATAGGGCAGTCTATCAGGACCTGGAGATTTACCCCCTGGCAATTCCCCAACTACCCCTTTCAGTTTCTCAATTCTTAACTAATTGAAATGAGCTAAAGCTTCTGGTGATAAAGTAGGTAGAGAGCATTCATATAGGTATTCATCCAGCAATCTTTCTCCTATCTTCATCTAATGTGAGGGTAGAAAAGAGAAAGTTTCGATGAAGAATAATAAAATAATTGAGCCATTCATGAGTGGTCATAGTGGAAAATACCTTGAGAATGCTTCACTGAGTGTGGGGTGGAGTTGGCTGTCCGGTCCTTCAATTGTCTTGCTAATAGTATATAAGCTTTATTGCCAAACATGAAAATCATTGTCTAGAGTAGCAAATTAGTTGTCCCATCTTAGTTATTGATAGTTTTTAATTGATATCATAAATCTAGTTTTTTTTTTGGAGGGTTTTGAAGGTTGTTTAACCAGCTTTCTCAGAAGTACAATAATGCATTTCACTATTTTTTTCCAGTTGGGGGGCTACTGATATTATGAGCTTCCCATAACATTGTAGCTAAAAAACAGAAGCATTCTTTTTAAAATAATCAGTGAGAATGATGCAAAGCTCATTTCAAGTATGGTTTATATTAGATAAGTAGATAATCCACGTGATTGTTGGGAACAAAGCATTCCTTCCCAGCAATCGACTGCTCGTCAGTGTAGTTCACCACTGCTATTAAATGCAGCTATCTCCTCCACTGTATGGGGAGGTGCAATCACTAATGCAATCACTCATCCCCATACTGAATCACCAGCAAACAATGATTTTTAAACCTGGTGGAAGATTCTAATTGCCCAATGAATGAGCGTTTGCTAGTTGATCGGGTAATCAGCGGCAGTATGAATGCTCATTAACAATGATCTGCATGATTATCTGTCCGTCTAATATAAGCTTAAGAATATATGATAGGAAAGAATCGTTAAGACACTAATGTTTAGTATGGAGGGAAGAAATAGAATGACCTACCACAAAAAAGGGTATTGACAGGCTGATGGATTATCTACTCTCCATAAACCATAAAGGGAATGAGTACGAATAAATTTACAAAATCCTCTAGAAAGGTGTTGGATCTTTGAGGAGGTGGAGGAAAGCGATATCATAAACCTATCAAAGCCTATGTTTGAAAAGAAGAAATTATAATCTCCTCCAAGGATCAAAGCTGCATCTCGGCAAGTAGATAATTTGTTAAGGAGAGAAGATAGAAAAGGTAGTTGACCAGAAGTAGGGGCGTATACTGTTGCACAATTGATTACCCTAACACTGGGTTCACACCTGAGCGTTTTACAGCGTGTTCAAACGCGCTGTAAAACACTCAACACATGAAAACCAATGCTTCCCTATGGCCCTGGTTCACACTTGAGCGTTTTACAGCGCGTTTGAACGCGCTGAAAAATGCCCTACGCTCAAAAAAGTTCTTGAGCTTCTTTGGGGTGTTTTGTCGCGCGTTCCCGTACATAGACTTTCGGGAACGCGTGACAATGGGCGTTCGCTTGTCTCTGTATGCGTGATTGTAAATGCCGGTACAATCGCACATACAGAGCGCTCCTTTCAGAACGCTCAGGTGTGAACCCAGTGTAAAGGATTCTCTATAGGATGAGAGCACATCCTTGTGGGTCTGCTAGCTTCTATCTTGTCAACTTGTAATAAGGCAGAAGCTGGACACTAAGGTGGCCACTCCAGTCGTTTTGGGGCATTCGCCATGTACCCTCTAGGAAATCAATGCTTTGGAAAATTAAAGGAATCTGTTGCTAATGAGTTTCCTGCAGAAAGACAATATTTGCCTGGGACTTAAAAAAATATGTCTCTTAAAGGGTTTCTACCACTTTGATTTCACATAATTAGGTGTCAGACACTAGCGATCCGCTAGTGTCTGCTCTACCAAACTATCCTGCTATAATAGCTTTTGGGGCAGCCGTTTACCTAAAAATAGAGCTTATATTGATATGTTAATGACCCTCTAGGTGCTATGGGGGCATCATTAGCACCTACAGGATCGGTCTACCTTCTCAAGATGCCGCCGCCCAGCGCCTCCCTTCAGCCCGCCCATCTGCTTCGGAATGCGATCAAACGGACGACTTCACGCGCATGCGCGGCTGTATTCGGCGCATGCACAGTGAATGTCCGACCGCTTCCCTGCTTAGACATCTCCACTGCGCCTGCGCCGATGACGTCATAGTGCCCCATCGGCACAGGCGCAGTGGAGATGTCTGAACAGGGAAGAGGTCGGACATTCACTGCGCATGCGCCGAATACAGCCGCGCATGCGCGTGAAGTCGTCCGTTTGATCGCATTCCGAAGCAGATGGGCGGGCTGGAGGCAGGCGCTGGGCGGCGGCATCTTGAGAAGGTAGACCGATCCTCTAGGTGCTAATGACGCCCCCATAGCACCTAGAGGGTCATTAACATATCAATATAAGTTCTTTTTTTAGGTAAACGGCTGCCCCAAAAGCTATTATAGCAGGATAGTTTGGCAGAGCAGACACTAGCGGATCGCTAGTGTCTGACACCTAATTATGTGAAATCAAAGTGGTAGAAACCCTTTAAGATCTGAATTAAGTCCCTTGACATTCAAAGAAAAAAACTTAACCATAATCAATAGTACTTGTAGAGAAAAGCTTTGCCAACCTGTGTAAGGTATGGGAAGAAAAAGTAATAGTATCAAGCTACTCCTCTGGACAGTCATCATCATGACCCATATGCTGTCACAAACATAGTATAGCAAGCAACCTTGGATAAGAAGAAAGATTTAAAAAAAAACCCATTATATGCTCCAAGAAAGCCATATTTATCCCTCGATTATTCCATCAATATTTTAAGCACACTGGGGAGAGTAGAAAAAGAGGGATGTATTATGGAACCATAATGATATTCAATATGGCTAAACAGTAGTAAAAATAGCAACCAGTTAGATATTTGTCCTATTGCTACTATGCAAAGCCATCATCTCCTTACTTTATTGCACTTTGAAGGGTTAACTTGAATTGTGATTTATGCTGTTGTGTGCATTTATACTGTTTCATATTGCTGAACTGCATTCATTTGCACCATTATTACACTATAGCTGCCATGCCAACCAAGTATTACTACATTGTAACATAGTAACATAGTATATAAGGCCGAAAAAAGACATTTGTCCATCCAGTTTGGCCTGCTATCCTGCAAGTTGATCCAGAGGAAGGCAAAAAAAAAACATTGAGGTATAAGCCAATTTTCCCCACTTTATAACTTTCTAACTATGAAACGTTTTGTAGAGAAAAACAGACACACTGACCTTCTGACTGTCTGGTTTAGCTCTGTTGTTTATGCCTGAAGACTTGTTTATGTCTAGAAAAACTGCTCAGAGAGATAGAGAAATGGTAACAATGTATCTGTTTAGGCTATGCTTCTCCACTCCGCTCCTCTTACTAGAAGGCTTTAGTTCAGCCAGATACTATATACATATATTTGGTTTTGTCTCTCGTAGGTGCTAATTTGTTCCAGGGTGGTGGGGTAGAAGGAGGACTTGACATCCAAATACTGGTATTTTAGAAGGCTAAAGATCAAATAAAAAATAAACGCTGAAGTCTTCTTGGAGCATATTGCAGTTAATTTGCCATTCTTTCAAACTGTCAAACTGAAGGAGAAACCCCATCTATAGGGAATCTCATGCTCACGTAGCATACAGTTGCAAGAAAAAGTATGTGAACCCTTTGGAATTATATGAATTTCTGCACAAAATCGTCATAAAATGTCATCTGATCTTCATCTAAGTCACAACAATAGACAATCACAGTCTGCTTAAACTAATAACACACAAATAATTAAATGTTACCATGTTTTTATTGAACACACCATGAAAATATTCACAGTGTAGGTGGAAAAAGTATGTGAACCCTTGGATTTAATAACTGGTTGAACTTCATTTGGCAGCGATAACTTACACCAAACGTTTCCTGTAGTTGCAGATCAGACGTGCACAACGGTCAGGAGTAATTCTTGACCATTCCGCTTTACAGAACTGTTGAAGTTCAGCAATATTTTTGGGATGTCTGGTGTGAATCGCTTTCTTAAGGTCATGCCACAGCATCTAAATCGGGTTGAGGTCAGGAGTCTGACTGGGCCACTCAAGAAGGTGTATTTTCTTCTGTTTAAGCCATTCTGCTGTTGATTTACTTCTATGCTTTGGGTCGTTGTCCTGTTGCAACTCCCATCTTCTGCTGAGCTTCAGCTGGTGGACAGATGGCCTTAAGTTCTCCTGCAAAATGTCTTAATAAACTTGGGAATTAATTTTTCCTTCAAAGATAGCAATCTGTCCAGGCCCTGACGCAGCAAAGCAGCCCTAAACCATGATGCCCCCACCACCATACTTCACAGTTGGGATGAGGTTTTGATGTTGGTGTGCTGTGTCTCTTTTTCTCAACACATAGTGTTGTGTGTTTCTTCCAAACAACTGAACTTTGGTTTCATCTGTCCACAGAATATTTTGCCAGTACTGCTGTGGAACATCCAGGTGCTCTTGTGCAAACTGTAAACGTGCAGCAATGTTTTTTTTGGACAGAAGTGGCTCCCTCTTTGGTATCCTCCCATGAAATCCATTCTTGTTTAGTGTTTTATGTATCGTAGATTCGCTAACAGGGATGTTAGCATATGCCAGAGACTTTTGTAAGTCTTTAGCTGACACTGTAGGATTCTTCTTCACCTCATTGAGCAGTCTGCGCTGTGCTCTTGCAGTCATCTTTACAGGACGGCCAATTCTAGGGAGAGTAGCAGCAGTGCTGAACTTTCTCCATTTATAGACAATTTGTCTTACCGTGGACTGATGAACAGCAAGGCTTTTGGAGATACTTTTATAACCCTTTCCAGCTTTATGCAAGTCAACAATTCTTAATCGTAGGTCTTCTGAGAGCTCTTTTGCGCGAGGCATCATTCACATCAGGCAATGCTTCTTGTGAAAAGCAAACCCAGAACTGGTGTGTGTTTTATTTAGGGCAGGGCAGTTGTAACCAACACCTCCAATCTCATCTCATTTATTGGACTCCAGTTGTCTGACACTTCACTCCAATTAGCTCTTGGAGATGTCATTAGTCTAGGGGTTCGCATACTTTTTCCACCTGCACTGTGAATGGTTTCCACCTGCACCTGCACATGGTGTGTTCAATAAAAACATAGTAACATTTAATTCTTTGTGTGTTATTAGTTTAAGCAGACTGTGATTGTCTATTGTTGAGACTTAGATGAATATCTGATCACATTTTATGACCAATTTGTGCAGAAATCCATATCATTCCAAAGGGTTCACATACTTTTTCTTGCAACTGTATCTAGAAGGGGTTGCAGTGCTCTATATATTTGAAGACTAACCCAAGATAGGTCTTGATAGACAGAGAACTGTGTCCCTAAATAGTCAATATGACATAGAAAATATGCATTAGGCCTCTTTCACACTTGCGTTGTCCGGATCCGGCGTGTACTCCACTTGCCGGAATTACACGCCCGATCCGGAAAAACGCAAGTGAACTGAAAGCATTTGAAGACGGATTCGTCTTCAAAATGCGTTCAGTGTTACTATGGCAGCCAGGACGCTTTTAAAGTCCTGGTTGCTATAGTAGTAGTGGGGAGCGGGGGAGCGGTATTCTTACAGTCTGTGCGTCTCCCGGGGCGCTCCAGAATGACATCAGAGTGCCCCGTGCGCATGGATGACGTGCCATGCGATCACGTCATCCATGCGCGTGAGGCGCCCTGACGTCACTCTGGAGTGCCCGGGGAGCCGCACGGATGGTAAGTATACTGCTCCCCGCTCCCCACTACACTTTACCATGGCTGCCAGGATTTTAGCGTCCTGGCAGCCATGGTAACCATTCAGAAAAAGCTAAAGGTCGGATCCGGCAATGCGCCGAAACGACGTTTAGCTTAAGGCCGGATCCGGATGAATGCCTTTCAATGGGCATTAATTCCGGATCCGGCCTTGCGGCAAGTGTTCAGGAATTTTTGGCCGGAGCAAAAAGCGCAGCATGCTGCAGTATTTTCTCCGGCCAAAAAACGTTCCGGTCCGGAACTGAAGACATCCTGATGCATCCTGAACGGATTTCTCTCCATTCAGAATGCATTAGGATAAAACTGATCAGGATTCTTCCGGCATAGAGCCCCGACAACGGAACTCTGTGCCGGAAGAAAAGAACGCAGGTGTGAAAGAGCCCTTAGCCATGATTTCTTCCTTAAGGCAAAAGTCAGTGTTCTAGCAGATAATGTCCGTGGATTTTCCTCCTTCATTTGTTCGATCTGGCAGTTGGCCCAGAATAGAGGTAAATTTCCTTTGGCGTGTAGCAAGCACATCTTCTTCCCCTTGTGTTTCAGGAACTCCTCACACCCTGATATTATGTAGCCTCCCTCTGTTATCAAAATCTTCGACATGGCATTGTAGTTTACAATTAGTGGTCGCTTAAAACAAAATCTTTTCTTGAAGATGGCTCACAACAGTTCTAGAACCATATGGTCTTCTTCAAGTTCATTGAGGTTGGCCTATACAATATTGTTTGATCACGATTCACTGCTATGTCAGTCTGAAAAGCATCTTTGACTTCAGAAAGAAGTGTGTGAAAATATTGTATAATGGGAAGAGCTTGTGGAGTCTGGGGAAGAAGTAGACAAATTCCTAGAGGAGCTTCTGGAGCACAAAATCTGAGGAACATCTCAATATTCAGCCATGGGCTCAGTGGATATCCCCATCTTAGGTGGTATAGTGGACTTTGGGTGTCTAGAAGTCCTTTCAGGAAGCGGATCTTGCGCTAGGGGAGACAAATGCAGACAGGGGGTGCATTCCCAAGAATTTGTAAAATGCAATGTCTGTAATAGCTGTAAGATATCAATACATGTTTTCCCCCGATACTGACATACCATTAGAAGCAAAAGATCATGGCAGAGTTGTGGTGGAGTCGTCAGTCTGCGGTAGTGATGCAGCTGAAGGAACAGTGTCTATATAGTATTTTGGGGGAGAAGAGGCAGTGTCCACTGCTGCAGGAGTCTACAGGGGGAGCAACATGCCCACTGCATGGTGAAGAAAGGAGGTCCCTCACCTCTTGAAATCCCATCTGGACCACAGAGCTCCTTTTTGGGAGTTTGTTCTTGACCCCCATAGTTAATGAATGAAGCCGGAGGGACGCCTGAAGACAGCGAGTAGCCCTGCAGGGTAGAGCGATGAGGTATATGTTGGTCACGCTGCTGAGCTGTGAAGGTCTTTGTTTAGGAAAGTGTTCATTGTCAGGCACAGACACTGTGAAGTTTGTCACTTTTGTTGTTTTTTCCCCATCTGGTGGTGAGGCATGCAAATTCTCTCTGCTTAGGAGCCTGTAAGTCAGAGAGCACACAGCTCACACGTCTAGCTGCATAGGCTTCTATCCACACCCTCCCCATAGATTTTTTTTTATAAACATGAATATCAGTTTTCATTTTCCTTTTTATTTACAATTTTTGATCCATTTTTCTCTCCATGCCAGTTCCTTAAGAAGTTTAGGATCTGTTCACATCTGCATTGTGTTTCTGTCATTAATAGAAACCACAACAAAAACAAGACCAGGATCCCATGTAAAGCCTCATCCACACTTCAGTGTTTTGGTCAGTGATTTCCATCAGTGATTAAGAGCCAAAACCAGGTGCAGCTCTAAACATAGAACAGGTGAAGATCTTTCCCTCATACCTTATGTCTGTGGAGGCTCCAATCCTGGTTTTGGCTCTGAATCACGGACGGAAATCACTGACCAAAACACTGAGGTGTGAATGAGGCTTAAGACGGACAACGGCATTGACGATTTGTGGCATCCAAGAAGGTGGGTCTCTGGTGAAAGTGGATACTGGATGGTCTGCCTCTATATCCAGAAGTCATCGCAGCCAAACATAATAAAATTGGTATTTTGTTAAATAATCTGCCCAGTGTTTCTATGGACGCATAGGCTGGTTGAGATGATGTATGTAGTATTCATTCTATTGTGCCCGTACCACTTGTGCATTAGGGTCCCACTGTGAGATTCACCTGTAGCCCTGTAGGCCAGTCCAAGCCTTTTGTGAAACCGAAAACTGTGACCCCTGCGGTCAGCTGTTTGAGAAGGCACCAATGCTCCTGTGAGCCCCACTGCCTTCTCTGTGCTCACCAAGCACAGCGCCGTACGGCAGCTGTGCTTGGTATCACAGCTCAGCAACATTCACTTCTATAAGGACTCTTGCACACAATCGTATGTATTTTGACATCCGTGTGCATTCCGTATTTTGCAGGACGGAACAGCTGGCCCCTAATAGAACAGTACTATCCTTGTTGTCCGTTATGCGGACAATAATAGGAAAGGTTCTATCTCTTAGCGGAATAGATATACGGAAATGGAATGCACACGGAGTACCTTCCGTTTTTTTTGCAGACCCATTGAAATGAATGATTTCACATACGGTCCGCAAAGCTGGAGAGGGCTGTGGCACTACTGAGAGCGGCGGTGCCATCTCATCAGGGGTCATGAGTGTCAGATCACCACTGATTAGATACTGATGACCTATCCAGAGGACAGGTCATCAGTATTAAAGTCTCAAAAACCCCTTTAAAGCTATACAACTCTATTTATCAATAATGTAAATTACTACAATCTTCATCACATAATTCACATTCACAGCAAATCTTTCACAGTATTAATGACTACACACTGGAAGCTATGACATTTTGAAGATTCATTTATTCATTTTCCATTTTATATTTAAAGTATATTCAATACAAATCTTTATTAAACCATGACGTGAAACGCCATACAGATTATGTATGTACACATTCTATAAAAAAATAATAAAGGTTTCGAGTTGACTGATCATCATGAAATAACAGTGCTGGATAATCTTTACTTAAATTTCTTTATTGTATCGTTCCTCTGTTATTACTCCTAAATGCTTAGGAGAAATAAATGGAAAAACTGGACATTACTATTCTCCTTCTCCTACACAGACAGTCCGCAACTATACAAGTATTTACTAACAGACATGTCAGGAGTGGCGACAGGTTCTTTTTAAAATCTTGAATATTACACTTTAAGACATTGACTCTGAATTTATGAGTACGAACAGTTCCAGACAACCCTGAATAAATTCTAATTTGCTCTTAGTGCTAACGGTCATTGAGAGGCCACCACTTATTACTTCCTGTAATACATGTAGGGTCTTTGAATATAATATATAATAGGCATTGATGTGCTAAAGTATATAGCAAGTGATATCATTGTCATAGCATACACCTCACCATATGTATCATGTTGGTGATTAAGCCCCTTAGGCTACATTTACAGAACAGTAAAAATAGACAGCTGTGTGTCATTTTTGTAATGGCCGTTTTTAGAATCAATTAAAGTCTATAGGAGATATTCACATGGCTGTTTTTTTAACCAGTGACTAGCAGCTGTCAAAAAATAGGACATATTTTCAGGAAAAATCAATGGGACTGTTTTTAATGGCCGTTTAGACAGGCGTGCACCTGTGTAATGACCATTAAAAACGGGTACATTGTGGCCTTTCAGGGGTTTAAATGAATAAAATAATCATACCGCATCCACTTGCATACCTAGGGACACTAGCTCCTCACAGGATGCAGCAGGACCTGTGCTCCCAGTGTGATGCTGGGAGCGTCATGTCGTGCAATTTCCATTGAAGGGCAAGTTTCCCTGTGTGTGCAAATTAGTTTTTTTTCTGCCCAAATAGAATAGGCACCACTATAAGACCTCTTTAACATGGGTGTCGCATGCGAGGGCCGGATAGAATGCGGGTGCGTTGCAGGAAAATGCGTGATTTTTCCGCGCGAGTGCAAAGCATTTTAATGCGTTTTGCATGCGCGTGAGAAAAATCTGCATGTTTGGTACCCAGACCCAAACCCGGACTTCTTCACAGAAGTTCGGGTTTGGGATCGGTGTTGTGTAAATTTTATTATTTTCCCTTATAACATGGTTATAAGGGAAAATATTAGCATTCTTAATACAGAATGCTTAGTAAAATAGGGATGGAGGGGTTAAAAAAATTAATAAAAAATAATTAAACTTACCTCATCCACTTGTTTGCGCAGCCAGGCTTCTCTTCTTTCTTCTTCTTTGATGACCTGGGAGGAAAAGGACCTTTGGTGAGGTCACTGCGCTCATGACATGGTCCATCACATGATCCATCACCATGGTCATGGATCATGGGATGGACCATGTGATGAGCGCAGTGACCTCACCAAAGGTCCTTTTCCTCCCAGATCATCAAAGAAGAAGAAAGAAGACGAGCCGGGCAGCGCGAACAAGTGTATAAGGTGAGTTAAATTATAAAAAAAAAAAATTAACACCTCCATCCCTAATTTTCTTTGCATTCTGTATTAAGAATGCTATTATTTTCCCTTATAACCATGTTATAAGGGAAAATAATAATGATCGGGTCCCCATCCCAATCATCTTCTAGCAACCATGAGTGAAAATCGCACCGCATCCTCACTTTCTTGTGCACAGCCCCATAGAAATTAATAGGTCCGGATTCAGTGCAGGTGCAATGCGTTGACCTCACGCATCGCTCCTGCGCTGAAAACTCGCCTGTGTGAAAGAGGCCTAAGAGGGTCATTTCCTACTTGGGAGCACTGAGAGGGGGCATTATTCATACGGGAGAGCACTAAGAGGGATCATTATTCCTACTGGGAATCACCACAAGGGGGGCATTATGTATACTGGGCACCTCTACAAGGGGGGCATTATGTATACTGGGCACCTCTACAAGGGGGACATTATGTATACTGGGCACCTCTACAAGGGGGACATTATGTATACTGGGCACCTCTACAAGGGGGACATTATGTATACTGGGCACCTCTACAAGGGGGACATTATGTATACTGGGCACCTCTACAAGGGGGACATTACATTATGTATACCGGGTACCTCTACAAGGGGGGGCATTATTCCTACTGAGGAACACAAAGGGGACTATTAACCATACTGGAGGGCACTAACGGGGGCCATTTATCATACCAGGGAGCACTATGGGGCCATATAATGTCCAAGGAGCACTTTGGGAAGCATTATGTATACTGCGAGGGCACTGCAGGGGTTGGGATGTTTAAAATGAATTGTTTTTGATGGCCTTTTAAAAAACCATTAAAAAGGGATGCAAAACGGCTATGTAAAAACTGATAGCAGGAAAAGGGATGCAAACACTGATGCAAAATGGCATGAATAACGGACAGTGTGTCCTTTTTTAGTGGCTGTTTTTTTCACTGTCATGTGAATGTAGCCTTACTCAAAAATCCAACAGCGTGGCAAGTTCTTGACTGTAAAGAATACATGAAACAATCTTCAGACTTCTGCTACATGGCAAAGTAAAACATCTGTAGCTCTTGGGAATAAAAAAGGCACCGTATCAATAAGTGTGATGAAATTTAAAGACAAGGGAGAAGTGAATCACAGAACACTTAGTAATATTCAACCATACTGCAGGCATCTTCTCACATCTGATAAGCCGTGTAACAATTATTATTTCCCTCAAATATTTGTGGGGTTTCTGACGAATACTTTCTCAGTCTCAAGTGATTTAGCAGAATATTGAAATGCAGATTTCCCTTGAAGTCTAAAGAGATGTGTTTTGTCTGTCCTTTCAGATAGATGCTATCATATTTTCTTCATTTTCTAATGGAAAAATTGTATTTTGGCAGTACAGGCATTAGCTTTGTAAAAATAAGTCAGTTATCAGTAAAAGGTTGTTACCTAACTAAAATCATTTTCTTACAAAGTGGTTAAGGTTTATTGGCTTTATATGTTTAAAGGTGGCAAAACATAGCACCAGCTATTGTGTAATGGAACCATCTGAGATAAAGTGTAGAAAAACTATATTGATAATACAACCATCTGCATCCGGTTGTATTATCTTTAGCCAAGACGGATCCGTCATGAACTCCATTTAAAGTCAATGGGGGACAGATCCGTTTTCTATTGTGTCAGATAGGGTCAGAGTAAAACGGATCCATCTTGCTCAGCATTCCATGATGGAAATAAAACCACAGCGTGCTGCGGTTTGCTCTCCAGTGTGAGAACTCAACCAAATGGAACGGAATGCATTTTGGAGCAGTCTATTCTGTTCAGTTACGTTTTGTCCCCATTGACAATGAATGGGGACAAAACTGAAGCGTTTTTTTTTTTTTTGTATTAAGACCCTATGATGGATGTCAATACCAAAAAAATAGAAACGCTAATGTGAAAGTAGCCTAAAATAGTTATGCCCTGGTGGGAATGAGGCAGAAAGGTGCAGAAACCAACCAAACTGAACAAAATGCAACATATGACTAATGTACAGGTATGAATAAAAAAATCTGATTACTACACATAAGCAATGAAAAGGAACCTGAAGAGTATTTTTGTAATGCTGAACATGAAATTGATTAGAAATCTTGGCAAAAGAAATAGTGGCATGGGTAATTTAATCATTTTAATTTAAAAAAGTTGTGCTAATTTTATATGAAGGTCTTAGTGACAATAAGGCATACAAACAGGCATACACACACATAGGCACAAATATATGCTTCCATAAACAAACACGCAATCAAATTTATATTTACACATATACAAAATTATGTACAGACACATGTAAACACTCAAACATACAAACAACACAACTGCGTCCTGGTGTGTAACACATACAACTGCTCAGCCTAATAGTGGCTGTTTACCTAAGGGCTCAGGCAAATTGCTGATCTACGAAACATGGATCCCAGCCGAGTGCAGAAATGTTCAATCCTTGTCTGCAAAAGGACCAGAATAGGACATGTTCTATTTTTTGCAGGGCCAAATGCATACATTCTAAAGAAGCTGTTTTTGGTATTGCAGCCCAGGGCCATTCATTTAAATGGGGCTGAGCTGCAGATAGGGTATGTGACCGATAAACGTGATGTCACTGGTCTGCCTAGTAGGAGGCTACAGCACTCAACAGAATTCTGTACCCTCTTCAAACAGCTGATTGTGGGGTTCCCGGGAGTCAGACCCCCATTGATCTGCAATGGATGACCTATGCTGAGGATACGTCATCAATATTTTACTACCCAAAAAACTGTTTAAGTTTCAGGTTAATTAGCAGTGTGAGGGTCCAGTAATCCACATGCAGACACTGAGGCCTAGCTGTACTATATAAGGGAAATCTAATGCACATTTGCCAACTCCCAAGAAACATCCAGGAGGCTACAGAAAAAAAAGGAGAGACCTCTCAAACTCCCAGAAGAGTTGGCAAATCTCTCAGGCACAGCATGGAGGACTGCTCTCTCCTGGAAAGTAGCCCTCCAAATATTTTAATTGTAGGTGGCAATGGAATCTGTGACATTAGATTCTGCCCCAATACTCAAAGTGCATTGAAGAGCCGGGGCTCCATACAAAAGTATCGGGGCGCTCTGCAAAGCGGGTGAGACATGAAAAAGGGCATGTCCACACCTGAAAACGTTACTCTAAAATCTCCTGCAAGTCAACTGTGAAAAGTTGGCAAGTATACCCTACTGCTAGTGATCTACCTTAGGTAATCTCACTACCAGTGGTGCTACTAACACAATGGGGTGGCATATAATGAGTAAAGAATATGCTCCTTATCTTGCTTAGTTAGCATGCTATATAGTGAAAGTAGCAGACTGTGGTGCTTATGCCTCTTACATCTAAAATCCAACTACACAAGACAGAACAATACTTGGTTTTGAGGGTATCTAAGGTTTGTTCCAGCTATAAGGAATGTCTTAATGGCTAAAAGTATCCTATATTTTGTACATTTGTCTGTGTATTTAACATGTAAAAATGAATGTCATATGGCATTTGTACCAGAACATAGCTATAAGGCAGAGGAAGAAGACACAACCAGGTCCTAGAGTCGAAGTGGGTCAAAAGCTCCTCTACCACAAATACACCAATATTCTAAGGGCCTTTGTACACATTACTCACTTGGGAACAGGAGCTTCAAGTAATGCCTCATGGGAAAGACTGTCAGCTTTTGTCATTTATTACCTCTTCTACCTTGCAACTGAGACCACGAGAGGTTCCCTGATATAGGATCAGTGATGACGGGAGCTCACTAAGGCTTTAGCCTACTATTTTTCCAGATAAGCATCTTCATTTTTCATGGAATTTCTCAGAGATTGCTATTTGACCTCAGAAGTCACATCTCATTGACACAAATATGCTTTGCTTTTTGTCTGCATGAGAATCGTTGAGCTCAGTCTTTTTACATGACACTGGATACGTTTAATACCTATCTGCTCAGGATTATAGTTTACCCTGCAAATGATACCACCATGCTTTCATCAGACATGCTTTGAGAAACAAAGGTATTTTACCTTTCAGTACAATGAACTTCATTTGTAGTGAGAGCATATTTCTATGGCGCACAGACAAAAAAAATGGGAGATACTAAACAGGAACATAATGGGATACTTGAAATTGGATTCTCCATTATTTTAGGGTGTAAAACAGGCACAGTGTACCACTGTGGTAGAATATTTCCATGTATATGAGCATCCAAAATAATCCTTAATGGACAGTATTATACCTGGATAGTTTTGATCTAGATATACTAATCCTAAGTGTCAGATTTGCGGTAAGAAAAAAACCCTGACTATTATAGACCACTCAGCCCATGTGAAATGCTTCATTACCAGCATGATACATCTTGATTAGAGATGAGCGAATTTCTTCATCACGAAGAGCATTTTTTTTGTAAGTAGCAGGTGCAATGAAATCAAACTTACCGCCTCCATTTGCTCGCGACGGGCCGCCCACCGCCATATTGCTAGAAGATCTCGGCCGAAATCCTGTGCGGCACGAGATTACGTGATCACACCGGCTGTTTTTTATACTATTTCAGGTTAAATGAATTCGCTGACAGGAAGCATGAGGAAATTCGGCTTCTAGGCAAATCTAATTTATCCTGAAATTCAGATCAAATTCCACTTTGGATTCGCTCATCTCTAATCTTGATACAATAGTAGTATATATAGAAATTAAATGATGTCTACTAGATGAAAAAAGCTGACTGTATTAAACTGTAGTACAAGCTGGTGATGATGGAGCTCTCTAGAAATACCTCCATGTTTAAAGGCTATTAACACATTTGTCAATTTGTTTAATTATTGCATTTTACTCATTTTGAGCTACACATGTTTTCAATTGATCTTTATTAACAAAAATGAACAGTCTTTGATCTACAGGGTTAGTTTCAGTCTGTCTGCAGAATATCTTGCTTTCAGTTTCACACTGAACTCGTCAGGTTATTACTGATAGCTCACTCATTTTTTGTAATTGCATTTAACTCATTTTGTGCGAAAGAACATTTTTTTCAATTGGTCTTTATTAAAAATATTGAGCCATTCTGTCACAAAGAATTAACAGTTTTTCTCTGTGAACCCTACTTTTTCTTAGTGCCAGTCACCTAATAAGCCTTATCTTTAAATTACTAAAAGGTCATAAACACTTATTTAAGCCACATTCTTATCAGTAAGATAAGAATTGAGGTACACTGTGTGTTTATAATGTTAGAGAGCAGAGATAAGGAGTGAAAATTCAGATCCTGCTACTAGAGAAACTCAAGGATGTCAGTAAATTATGTGAACTGGGTATCTTAAAACATAACTTTTACTATATATTATTTAAAATAAGTATCATATACACCACATTGTTGTGAGACAAAAATGCAATTTAGATAAAAGCGCCACTAACTAATATCACAGGATAAGTGAAAAAAGAGATCAAATGGGTGGATCTTACCACGTCCAGTAAGGAGATCCATACCTGGTGGCGTAATGGTCCTTTTGTGAAGTGGCAGAAGGACAATGGTGACGGCACTCTTTTGGTCAAGGCATTGGTTTGTTCTCCTGTTTAACCCTAAAATAAGACCCTACCTAAGTGAAGGGTAGGGGGCTAACCAGGTTGCCTGCCTATCAGACACAGAGCATCCGCCCCGACAGGGGCGACCCCATACGGAACCTTTCACTGTATAGGGGCCTAATCCCTATTTGTACCCTATTTATAAAGCCCTACATGCCATGTTTCATTCCGAATTACCAGGACTTATCAGGGGACTTCAATGAACATTCAGGGAATATAAAGGAAAAAAAAGGGAAATACAAAATACACAAAATATTGGTCATTGGTCACTAGCGGTCCTGGGTGATGGACTATTACAGGAGAACAAACCAATGCCTTGACCAAAAGAGTGCCGTCACCATTGTCCTTCTGCCACTTCACAAAAGGACCATTATGCCACCAGATGTGGATCTCCCTACTGGACGTGGTAAGATCCACCCATTTTTCTCTTTTTTCCCTTATCCTGTGATATTAGTTAGTGGCGCTTCTATCTAAATTGCATTTTTGTCTCACAACAATGTGGTGCATATGATACTTGTTTTAAATAATATATAGTAAAAGTTATGTTTTAAGATACCCAGTTCACATAATTTACTGACAATTTGTTTGGGTTGTGACATTATACCTCTACACGCTCAATCTAGTGTGGAAGGTCTAAAAATATTTGAGAAACTCAAGGATGCACAAAGACAGTGGTTCAACATTGTTTATTCAAGACCAATTGAAAAAAGGATATTTGGCTCAAAATGAGTACAATGCAATAGTAAAAAAAATTCTCCCAAAGGTGTACATAGCCCTTAAATGAGTGTTTATGAGCTGTTCAGAGATAAGGGCTATACATTCAGCAGTCAGAGCAGTAACTGGAATGGTTTAGTGCAGGCATGGCCAACCTGCGGCTCTCCAGCTGTTGTAAAACAACAGCTCCCACCATGCCCTGCTGTAGGCTGCTAGCTGTAGGCAGTCTGGGCATGCTGGGAGTTGTAGTTTTGCAACAGCCTGGAGAGCCTCAGGTTGGCCATCCCTGGTTTAGTGTGAAGATATTCTGCAGAAATTCTGAAACGTAACCCTGTAAAACAAAAACTTAATTAAGACCTATTAAAAATATATTTTTTGCCCTAAAATGTTGTTCATAGCTTTTAATGCAATTGTGCCTGTACATATAAATGCAAGCATAGAATACCATTCTTAATAAAGTTAATTCAGCCATATTAAAACATGTTATACGAATTATGCAAGCATTCCAATGAATAATAGATCAGTAGAATGGATCTCTCTATAAATTGGAATTATGCTATTTCAATTTATGGAAAGGAAGTGTGCAGAGCATGAAGTAAAAATCATCATTAAAATTTTTTAGGGCTCATGTCCGGCTGTGCCTGTATTGCAACCCACAAACAGCGGGTCGGCAATATGCGGGTACCGACCGTGTGCTCACTACATCACGAATGTGGACCCATTCACTTGAATGGGTCCGCAATCCGAAAGGTGCATGAAACCCCACAAAAGTACTGACCAATTGACTTTAATGGAGCTACGGAATGTGATTTGCGGCCAAATATAGGACATGTTCTATATTTGCACGGAACGGAGATACGGAAACACGGAAATGGAATGCATACGGAGTACATTCTGTTTTTTATGCGGACCCATTGAAATGAATGGTTACGTATACGGAACGCAAAAAACGGCCCGCAAAACGGGAAAAAAAGAACTGTAGTGTGAAAGAGGCTTAACTTGGTGCCCAAATAAGCAGCTCATCCTGGCACAGGTAGAGAGCACATACAGTATAGGACCGTATCTTAGACAGGCTGAACTCCTGTTTCCCAGACTCCTTTGATGACCATTGAAGTCCGATATATTCCTATGCTCACAGACTTCAGGCTCAGGTGAGTGAATGGGCGCCCATAAGTATAACAGTTTATGGATGTGTCAGCTTACTCACCCCACTGATGCCAAAAGACAGATAAAACTTGTGATTAACTAGTATAATTGATTTCAATATCAGTTTTGTCTGGACTGGAGTAGTTTTCTTTAAAGGGATTGTCCAAACACTACACAGGATAGATATCCAGTAACTAGATGTTGTCACCTGACAACCACTTAAAAGACTTAGGCCTCCTGCACTGAATCTGGACCCATTCATTTCTATGGGGCTGTGCACACAAGCGGTGATTTTCACTCCTCACTTGTGCGTTGCGTGAAAATCGCAGCATGTTGTATATTCTGCGTTTTTCACGCAATGCAGGCCCCATAGAAGTGAATGGGCCTGCGTGAAAATCGCAAGCAAGTGCGGATGCGGTGCGATTTTTCACGCACGGTTGCTAGGAGACGATCGAGATGGGGACCCAATCTTTATTATTTTCCCTTATCACATGGTTATAAGGGAAAATAATAGCATTCTGAGTACATAATGCATAGTACAATAGGGCTGGAGGGGTTAAAAAATAATAATAAAAAATAATTTAACTCGCCTTAATCCACTTGTTCGCACAGCCCGGCTTCTCTTCTGTCTTCTTCTTTGAGGAATAGGACCTTTGATGACGTCACTACGCTCATCACATGGTCCGTCACATGATCTATCACCATTTTATCCTAATGCAATCCGTTCAGGATGCATCAGTTCAGTCCCTCTTACGTTTTTTGGCAAGAGAAAATACTGCAGCATGCTGCAGTTTTCTCTCCGGCCAAAAAACCTGAACACTTGCCATTTCCATTGAAATGCATTAATGTCGCATCCGGCCCCAAGTGTTCCGGCAAAACGGATCCGTTCTTTCCGTCCGCGCATGCGCAGACCATTAAAAAAAAAAGGACAACCGGAAAGATGGATCCGGTATTGCAATGCATTTGTGAGACGGATCCGCATCCAGATCCATCTCACAAATGCATTTGTTTGCGTCCAGATTGCTGGATCCGGCAGGCAGTTCCGGTGACGGAACTGCCTGCTGGAATCCTCTGCCGCAAGTGTGAAAGCACCCTAAAACTACAATATAGTAATATGACGTACAGTAATAACTGACATGCATCTACTTTACAATAGTCAGTCTACAAACAGCATTATAATATTTAATTTGCTGCTAATTTTATATAATTGATATATGTATTTGCCACTTTACAGCTTTTTTAATAAAATATAGCATGTATTAATGTTACTCTATATAGGATATGAATGAGTTTACCTTATACTATGTGCAAAAATATTCTACATTCAACTCATTATATGGACCCTAGGTATACAGAGTATATAGTAGTTAGTATAACTAATAGATATTTGCTTTTCATACAGCTAGTTAGATCTATATAAAAAAAATTATATTGAGGCTTATATGTAGTACAAAATACACCTTAGCAGCATAAGTCTCTATCACCTTTCCATAAACTAAGTTTGCACTCAGGTATAGGAGGGCGGTCAATGGTATAAGCAATGCACAAGCTTCTTGTTATTAGAATGCCGATTGTCATTGTCATGCTATATATGTTTTAGAACGGATGTTACTAATATATATATAACAATTTGAATAAGAAAGCACATGCTTTTAATAGAAATTGAACTTAAAGGGGTTGCCCCATGAAGAAAAAATTCTACAGTTTTCAAACCAGCACCTGAATATGAATACTTTTGTAATTGCAATAAAACATTTGGCATAGCCACTGAGTTATTCAATAAAATATATCTGTATGGCGCCACCCGCTGTTTGCTTTTTTTCTAATTTCTCTGTCCACCTTACTGAAGTGGACGCACATGCTCAGTTCCATCCTACAACTGCCATCGGCTGCAGCAGACTGGGCAAGCCCCCTGAGAAAGGAATGCCTCTTAAGCTGCCAGCTTGAAATAAATCTAGCACAGCAATTGGAGGAATGGTTGGGAAGATGTCTGGGTCCATGAGGCGTAGGGCTAGCTCTAGCTTTGTTAGAAGGAGTTTTTCATTTTGTACATTAATTATGGGATAACCCCTCTAAGAATGCAAAGTGTATATTTAGGTTTAGCATGCTATGTGCATTGTATGTTATACAATATAGTGTATCTCTGTGTAATAATGCATTTTAATTATACATTTTCATACAAGGTCACTTAATGTGAAGACATTGTGCTGTAATATTGTACCCATCTCTGCTCTCTACTTGCACATATACATTTGTGCACCTGATGTGAAGAATATACAGTAAGTGCAAGCTCCTGTCATTATCTGATTGAAGGAGGCCATGAGGCCCTTAAAAACCGGGTAAGGCTACTTTCGCACTCGCGTTTTGGCTTTCAGTATGTAAGATCCATCATGGGCTCTCCCAAGCAGCCCAAAACAAATCAGTTTTGCCCTAATGCGTTCTGAATGGAAAAGGATACGCTCAGAATACATCAGTTTGCCTCCGATTCGTCTCCATTCCGCTCTGAAGGCGGACACCAAAACGCTGCCTGCAGCGTTTTGCTGTCCGCTTGACGAAACTGAGCCAAACGGATCCGTCCTGGCACACAATGTAAGTCAATGGGGACGGATTTGTTTTCTTTGGCACAATAGAAAACGGATCCGTCTCCCATTGACTTTTAATAGAGTTCATGACGCATCCGTCTTGGCTATGTTACAGATAATACAAACTGATCCGTTCATGATGGATGCATGCGGTTGTATTATTGTAACGGATCAATTTTTGCAGATCCATGACAGATCCGCCCAAGACGCGAGTGTGAAAGTAGCCTAACCTGGTGCTGGTTAAAGCCCAGATAGCCAAAGCTTCCACATATTTTTAGTGAAATTAATGTGAACATTATTATGAGCAGGGTCAGGTCACTTTGCTTCACAATGCCATCTGTATTAGCTAAGTAAAAACGTTAAAACATTATCTGGGTCAAATAATAGTATTTGGTTAATTTCTCCACATTGGCTAAGAACTTCTTGTGGAACAGCTAAGGAAAGGACTAGCAATACATTAATCACCATTCGCTTATAATTTCCATTCATATTTAGATTGTCGCCTTTTTTTGGCTTCCATGGTATTACTCCAGTGCCATCGATTAAACTCTGAATTCCCTCACAGAGGGAACAGCACGTAACTACATCTTTCATTTCTGGATGCCAGAAATGCATTTCCAGCCTTGGTGCTGTACTAGTATTGGATGGGCTCCTACATACTCATTGGCATTAGGACCCCTCCAATATGTAGACTGATTGGTCCCTGAGCAGGGAGCCTATGTCCCTCATACTGAGGTCTCCTGTTCAGCTTGTGGTTCTTCTTTCTTTGGCTTCATTGTACAGAACCCATGAAGACCACAGAAACATGCAAAGGTAAATTGAGGCATGGACTGTAGTGTTGGGACTCGGAATGATGTCCACAGCTACCTATAGTAAAAAATAAAAAAAAAGTTAGACCTTGTCCTATATACATAACCTTTAAAATGTGCAAACTATGTAGTAAATTAAATCCAATGCCAATAGGTTTTCAATTTAGCAAAAAGAATTCCAGTGGTATTGTTTATGAAATGAATACTTACCACACAGCATTTCTATCTTCCCACAATATAGATAGTTAAACCAGGAATCTCCCCACCCTGTGGTTATTTTAGTACATGGAGTTTCCCTACTTCTCATCTTAGGGTCTTTTACTTGTTAAAACTAAACTGTACTCATTAAGTAATTGACACAACAAAATGTAACAAACAGTAATGAAAGTAACTCATTCAGGGGTGTAACTAGATAAGGACTAGGACTTTTGAATAAGCCTTTCCTCTATTCAGCATTCAAAATGCGCACTATTGTGTGCGTGAGGCCTAAATCTGTTGAAGAAGTTTTAAACAGTAGCACTGTCTGACCCAAAAGTTCCAGGAAGTTTAGGAAGACGAGGACTGTGAAGGATTTACTGCATACACTAAGTAATGCTGCATATCCTCCACTCTTTTTATTGATTGTGTGGCAGATGGGGCCCCTCAACATTGGCTGCTTTATATTGGAACTTACACCACTATTCACAATATCAATAAAAACCTTAAACATCAACTCAAAACAAAAAACAATATTCAAAACTTTTTTTATTTACTTTTTATTTTGCATTTATATGTCCCATTTTTTTAACTTCTAAAACCTCTACCTACTAGACATAAGATTTCTTCTTCACACATCCAACAGGAAACCAGACTAAACCTATATTTCTTTCCCTATAGGTGCTCAGTATGCTCTGCCTGAATACTATGCTGACATGCTCAAGGGCAGCATAATATGAGGACTTGTTCGCTGTACTATATACCCAAACGGAACAAAAAACATTAGTGCCGGATGTATAGTTGTGTATCTGCATGTATATATGGCAGCTACCAGTTACTGGTAAGGAATGAGGAGGGGAAGTCCTATCCTCATGTCCCTAGTCCAATGCATTCTTCATTAGGCAAAGCTAGGGAAAATTAACATAACTTTTTGAGCCATTTTGGCTAATACATGTATAGGAGTCCTGTCCTCATAATATGTAGTCTTTCAAAAAGGTAGCATAATATGGTGACAGATCTGCATTTCAAGGGGTATTCCAGTAACATTAAGTTGTATTTTATCCATTAAATAGGAGATAACAGATTGGTATGAGTTTGACTACTGGGACCTTCACTGAACATTAGAATGGGGGTTCCATTTGAATGGCCATCACTCCATTCAAATGGTAGACACAGGACCTCCATTGTCATGTTTCGTGTGGAGCCCAGTGGTCAGATTTCCACCGATCTAACATTTATCCTGTATTCAGTGGATAGGTTATTACCTTCTTGTTACTGGAATATTCCTTTAATGCAGTTACGCCTGAAAACTGGTTTAATGAAGCAGATGTGGATCCACTGTGAGATTTGAATAGATTTGCCCTAGGTCTACCCCTAAGGTTTTTTTTCTGAGTGGCCCGCCAGGTTTTCACAGTTTATCTCCTGTACAGGGATATGGACTCTGCTGAGGGTAACTACCAGGCTGCTACCTCTTGAAGTAGCCTCTGTTGACCCCCATGGTTCTACAAGTGAATGTAGAACCATGGGGGTCAAGAAACAGGCAAAATCATAGTCAGGGACAGGCAATGAAATCAACAGTCTGAGGTCAGGGCAGGCAGCTCAGGGTCAGTACAGAGAACAAGCAGAGGTCAGGTCAAGCAGCAAAGGGTCAATTCTAGAAGTCAAGCAGAAGTCAGAATAGGCAAACAAGCTAACTGAACACCTCTGCAGGTTCTAGCATACTAGAACCTATTGCTCAGGCACCTTCCTATAGGGGAGGGGTACCTTAATTACTGGCTCTCTAAGAGACAGAAAGAGTGTGTGTGTGTGCTGCAGCCAGTGAGAGTCATTGCCGGCAAGAAGCAGGCCTCAGCGTGTATAGGAGGACAGCGGGGCAGGGAGTGAGATACACCAGCGGGACCAGACTGCCTGAGCCCTGTAGCAGGTGAGCAAGGCAGTGGCTGTGCCCACCAGCAGGAGGGGAGCATGGACCATCTCCATAACAACTGGCATGATTGCATTAATAAATTCCCAAATCATGTTTAAGGCAAATTATACTTTCTTATAGAACGTATAATCATAACTACACAGAATTTTCTTTTGCTTGTATTTGGGTATGAAAGAGACAGAAACAAATTGAAGATGTTTGCGCATTAGAAATGTGTTAGGCTTGAGCAAATCGAGCTTTGGATCATAGATCCAAAGTCGATTCATGAAAAATGCATAGGCAAAGTTTGTATTGCCTGAAGTCATGTGAAACTGGTGAATTACTTTGGTATTCCTATCTGCGTTTTTTAAAAACACTTTAAAACAGGAATCAGAAATGGGCTTTGGTACTGGCTGGTATCTTGGTACAAAGCCCACTTTGGATTCCTATTTTAAAATGTTTTAAGCCTAGAAATGATGATTACATTTGTTAATCGTTGTGCTATTCATTCCTTATCTGTCTGCTTTCTACCCATTCACATCAAACAGCCTGGACAATGACTCACACATAAAATATTTTATCTTCAAAAACTGGGAAAGCTTTAATATGAGAATGGGAATTGATTCACATAGAAAGAGAAAAAACGAGAAGAAATATAAATTTGGAGTCATATTTATGTGTTGACATTTATTCCCCTATAATACTGTAATTGTGTCTCGTTACACATTTCATGCCATTATTTACACCAGTAGAATAGGGGAAGGTAGTCCTCCGCTATTTTTAGTCCTAATGAGCTCTGAATTCTAAGTGTCTCTTTTCATTTAATAGACAATTAAATATCTATTCGCTAAGGTCAAGAATCAGGAACCTGATGATATTGCAGCTCCTTATGTAGTCATGGGATTCATGAGATTCTCAGTCACTTTCATATCAATAAATGGAACTGGTAATTAAACCAGTAAAATCCCACAGCACTGTAAATCCATGGAGTTCTAGGAGATATACAGTATTAAAATGCATATAACCGCAGTCATAATAGGAACACAGAACCACGTATATGCTAGAGCTAAGCAACGTAGTTGCAACAATCTGGCCACTCCGGTCACTATTATGGACTAGCAGTTTCTCCATATGACATTTCCTAAAAGGATATAATAATTTTGCTTTTGAGGGCAGAATCTGGATTTTTCCATTGTCGTGGGAATTGGCAGGCCTACTTGGATAAAAAATGCAGAAAGCCTTTCTTTGATGAGGACAATGAGTCAGAAATGATGCACTGTAGCAGAAGACCATTGTACCCTGGCATAATACCTTATTATACAGTACAGAGTGCTTACTGAAGCACTGAAGGCGTTATAAAGCGACAACTCCACAAACAACACATCTCCAGAAGGTTGCTGGACACAGAAAATATCACATGTACACGTAGCCTCATAGGGCTGGAGCGTGCCCATGGGATAGAGCTTGTAGCTCTTTTCCTGCATCCTGCCTGAAACTGATGACCTGTGGTGTGGACCAAAATAAATGCGTTTGCCCAAACTGCTGAAATATGTAGTTCTAGTTCAAGCTGTCATATAAGGCATGACCAACGAAAGAACACCCTCATGGAGGAGAAGCCCATAGAGTGCAATTCTATGTCCACAAGAATTGCAATTCAATCTGCAGGAAGCATGTTATAGAGCAGGAGGAGCTGAGCAGATTGATAGATATTTTTGTGTGAAAACATTTAGTAAAACTTGTAATTTAAATCTCTGCAATTTCACGTGGGATGTTCTATCAGTGACTGATAGCATTCTTTGTGTAAGTGTATATAGCTGTACATGGGAGTGGTTTTAAGTTATAAAAAAAAGCTGAGATATAAATGTATAAATTGCACATTTTACTGAATCTTTTCCAACAAAACTATGCTCAGCTCTTCCTGCTCTATAACATGTTGCCTGCCGATTGCACTGCATTTTGTGGTGGTAGGTCCTCTTTAAAATGGGTTAGAGTCCACTAATAAAGCTGTACCATTCAGTATACTGAAGCCCTGGAAAAAACCTCTTGGAAATTAAGCAAAGGGGGTCCAATGTCTAATTTACGGTGCTATGTCCAGCGGCGTACATAGAGAAGTAAGGGCCCCATAACAAGGATCAAACCAGGCCCCCCGACGCAGTACAGAAAGGTTTCTGCATAAGGCTACTTTCACACTAGCGTTTTGGCTTTCCGTTTGTGACATCCGTCATGGGCTCTCACAAGCGGTCCAAAACGGATCAGTTTTGCCCTAATGCATTCTGAATAGAAAAGGATCCGCTCAGAATGTATCAGTTTGCCTCCGTATCGTCTCCATTCCGCTTTGGAGGCGGACACCAGAACGCTGCTTGCAGCGTTTTGGTGTCCGTCTGACGAAACTGAGCCAAATGGATCCGTTCTGACACACAATGTAAGTCAATGGGGACGGATCAGTTTTCTCTGACACAATAGAAAACTGATCCATCCCCCATTGACTTTCAATGATGTTCATGATGGATCCGTCATGGCTTTATAAGACATAATACAACCGGATCCATTCATGACGGATGAATGCGGTTGTATTATGGTAATGGAAGCGTTTTTTGCAGATCCATGACAGATCCACTAAAAACGCTAATGTAAAAGTAGCCTAAAGCATTTTCAATGACCCTTGGGCAATTTTACATTGCTTCATTTGCTAAAAGTTTTTCCTTTAGAGAGTAGAATCCTGACCAAGTTTTCACCTCCAGTAGAAGAGGAGATAATCCCAACTAAGACTGGGCCCCCTCTTGCCCTGGGCCCCATAGCAGTCACATGGTCTGCTGCTATGGTAGTTACGCCCCCTGGCTATATCACATCCTTAGGCTATTATCACTTTGTATTCCTAGAGAGAGTCTAGGGTTGTCAAGCACTGGCGTACAGGAGCCAGGGCATGAAGAGAGGCCTAACCTTGACAGGTTTCTATCCTATAATTGTAAAACCAAAACAGGATTGAGAGGACTTTGCCAGCCCTTGTTGAGGTTCAACCTTAAAAAGAGATATCTGATAATACATTTTGTGCAGAGGGTGTGTGGACTCGGGGCCCACTGGGGATTTCACCTGTTCCCCTGAGGACCAGTCCTAGCCTACATACATAAACAGTGGTGTGGCACAACGCCAAAATCTGTGGCAAAACCCGTATTTTTGCTGTAATGCTGGAGGTTGCAGAATTGATCCCTAACATTGTTACTATGGAAATTCACACTTGAGTGGAGTACATTCTATTCATATTGACATCTACAGTACCCCAGAGCAGGGGGTACCTGCAAATGGTTTGTCATTTAAGGTTATGTAATGTTATGCCATGTTATATATACACAGCATAGCATGGTATGGATGGTGGGTCTAGACTGGAGTTGTTGGAGGAAGGAAGCAGTGATTTTTGTTCCTTCTCAAACTTCAGAGGCTCACTGATCCCTGCAAGATCAACAGAAAGAGTGATAGTCATAGAACCTAAAATCTGCATGGCCAAGCATAGGAGTCAGCAAGGTAACCTGCCACTACAAGTTTGCTTGTAAGGGACACTGTTAAGACACCCATCAAACTTTGATATGTCCTGGCCAGACGTGCATTCAAAAACCCTGTTATCCCGCAGTGCACACTACAGCCATTATTGGCAAGGTACTGTTGCCAACCATAGATTCTACTGAGAGAGACTTTAGCAGGATAGTGTACAAAAAGTGCCATAACTCACAGCTTTGCCAGCCGCCAGACCCTGCTATCTGGGGAAAGGATTTGCACTGTGTACAGACAAAACTGTGCTTCATTGTTGTTGGATGTACTACAAATCCCATTTTGCACTAAAGAGAGGCGTTTATTCATTTACCTCTTGCCTGGTTTTCTGACTCCTACACTATACGTTGGCCATTGCACTCAGTACGCTCTGCAGTGCACCCATATAAACAGTTAACATCATGGGCACCCCAGCTACCATAAGGCAGAAGCCTCAGAATCAGGGTGTGCCCCAACTTAAGAAAGGGTGCCCCTGCCTGTCACTGCCCCGGCCCTATGGAGAAACAGCGAGAGGATAGCCACTGTGATAATTTGTTGCGACCAGAAACAATACTACCCTCATTCTCCCCTCTGGCTCCTCTGGGGTCATGGGACATCAAAGGGGGAATTCACTGCAAAAACAGGACAGGTAGGGTATGCTGTAGATGTACACCAAAAAATGCAGGAACTACATATCATCTGTGCAGCTCCATAGGGACCCTGCAGGCAAGAAGGCTAACAATTTTTTAAAGAAAGTACTACAGTACTTCCTTTCAGTTTGCAAGCAAGTGACTGTAGTACGTATTTCTATGGCTTAGTTATGATTTGTAGTCCACCAAAGAGGAAATACTGAGAGTTCTGATAAGGGCCCTCAAGGGTGGTGCAAAGGAGCATTTTACTCTATGCTAGTTCCTGTTGGAGAATAGGGGCCACGGATACCGTTCTGCCCAGAAGCCCTCTACTATTAATCCTCCTCTAGCATCAGGAACCTCTATATTTCAAGAAATGAAATGCAATAATCAACAGCAACACTCGTCTGGATAGAATTCTTTAGTCAGCTTTTCAAAAGAGCATAGATAACCAGTAAATTGCATACAGGGGAATTGTAACAGCCTGGTATGAATGTTTGGAAGCACACCATATACCGTTCATCACTGCATCTAATGTATAATGCAAAATGAAAACCAGTGAGTCCTTTAAATATGTCTTGCAAAACTTTCAACATCCAACATATTGCTCAAAAATGTTCTATAGAACTTCATGTTGCTACAACTCCAACTAATAATTAAAATCTGCCCTAAAGATCTCATCTTTAGGCAATAACCCAACATAAGTGTCATTAAACACGCATTGTCGTCCTAGGACAACTTACTTTCAACCTGTTTGACCCTCTGACACTCATTTTTCATTTTCAAACATGTAGGACATTTCTCTCCTACCTTCTCTGAATGACTAACTGAATGAGAAAAAAAGAGGATCTGGTAATTGCAGGACCTTTCGCTCTGCTGTTGTGAACAAGCCCATACAGAGGATGAAATTGCTTACACACAGATATTTTGTCAGGTTCTCATCTGGTAAGATAGTCATAAAATAAAACCTTTCTTTTCGCTATAATGAATTGTCATTCAAATAATTCTATATACACGATACAATCATTGTGATTACTTGACAAATTAGATCAGTTTTCTGGCAGATGAGCCAGATTTCATTCGGATCAATTGGCCATCTATATATCCCATTTAGATTGATATTGGTCTGGTCGCACATCTGTATGTCAAGCATTCAAAGTTCTGCATCTCCCAGTATTCCTGGCTGGCTCAGTGTCTGGACAGTGCTTGCTCCAGTTATCTGCCTTGAGGGAAATGTCATCTTTTCAAACCAGTATTGTATAATGAAAGCTGGCCATACACATGAGATACTGTAACTGTCAGCTAAGCGTGCATGTTTATTTCAATGGGTGAGTGGTTAAGAAGCACAGTCGTAACTTGAAGCTCCTGGGACCAATGCAAAGTCTGGAACATGGCTTGCACCTTCAGTATCAAGTGTCATTCATAATAATGGTGTCTTTTTATGTAGCAGAGGAGTATTTGGGCCCCTTAGGCACCAGAGTCCAAGTGCAACTGCTACCTGTGCAGGGGCTGTACATGTACTGTATGTATGTAGTGCAGTAAGTCTACTGTGTTATGTGCCACTTTTGCAGGGGGTGGGAGACTAGGGGCCTACCTCGTTCAAGGGCCCCATCGGGGGATTCACCTGCACCTCTGTGGAGCAGTCTGAGCCTGCAGATGCGCTAATTAACTATGATAAAAACACTAGGAATTTAGAAAGCACAGTGTACTCACACATGAGAGAATAGCCTCAGACCAGTTCCTGCCAAAAGCCTCAACAGATTATAGGACTGGTCTGTTGCATTTAAAGGGGTTTTCCAGGCTTCTGATATTTATGACATCCTCAGGGTAGGTCAGTAACATCCGAACGGTGGGAGTATAACACCCCGCAACCCCTGATCAGCTGTTCTTGCGGCCTTGGATGCTTGAACTAGCTCTTAAATGGAGCAGAAAGCAGATGGATCCATTCACAGTGTAGAGGCTGTGCTGGGTTACCACAGCTCAGTTATCATTGAAGTGACTGGAAGCAGAGCTGCAGTAACCAACCGCGGCCACTACACTTGGAATGGAGCTGTGCTTCCCATTCCAATCCAAGGGCTGATTCCAGTGCCATAGGCTGCAGAGAACAGCTGATTGGTGGGTGTGCGGGGTATAGGTCATTAATATTAGCAGCCTGGACAACCCCTTTAAAGGGGTTATCCAGTATTGGATAATGATGAGCAATCCTCAGTATAGGTCATCATTATCCCATCGGCGGAGATCCAAGTCTCAGCACCCCTACTGAACAGCTGTTACAGGGAGCCACCGAGCTCACCAGCAGCTCTCCAAACATACACTGTATAGCAGCTGGGCTTGGTATTGCAGTTCAGCCCCATTCTTCAATAGGGCCGAGGTGCACCTAGGTCATACGACTGATGTGTGGTAACATCACATGGCCTAGAAAGAGGCCGCGGCACTCACAGAGCGCCCAGACTCTTCTAACAGCTGATTGGGGTCTCGGGTGTCGGACCCCCACCAGTGTGATATTAATGACCTATCCTGAGGATAGGTGATCAATATAAATTGCCAGATAAACCCTTTAATACTATACTATATGCTGTGCCTCAATGGCATAAGCCAGAGAGACCGTAGAGAGACCACATCTTTACCATTCATGTCTGCCACTTTCTCATTGTAAATACACTGAAAATATATTTATCTCTAGATATTACAATAATGCAGACATCTTCAGTCCACAGCAAAAAAATACTTAAAGGTGTATTCCCATCTCAAACTTTAATTGCATATCACTAGGATCCGGTGAACTCTGGCAGGCTGATCTCTGCCGTAACGGCCTACCGGATCAGTTAGACGGAGGGGTGTTTTTTTTCTTTAGCAAAAAACCTCTTTTCAAATTTCATTTACATTTCATGATCTGTACCATTACCAGCATATTACAGCATGTAAAATGATCAGATTGAAGCTTGTAACGTGTATAGAAGCATTGTGCAGCAAGCACCCATTCAGATTTTGTGGTGAATGTCCCTTTTGCAGTGCATGGCTTTTAGCCCTACGTGAGGTAGTAATGCAATCACATAGGAATAAAAAGCCATAGACCACAGCAGGGGGATCTCTCAGAGCGGAATCGTTACACATGTACTATGGATTTTATGTTTTTTTCGTACTATTACAGTGCACGCACCTACAAAATACCAATCAATTGTAATACACGGACAGTAAACACGGTCAAACCAAATCTTAACATACAGACATAACAAACAACCTATGAATACTGACATCACGCTACCAAGAACATCAAATGTGCTTCTGTATTCTCATTTTATAGCATTATATACTACTATATTATATCATATACTTGCTATTTACTTGCCATCTAAGCTAAATGTAAAATACAATGAAATCACATCTTAATGAAAGAAGGTACCAGGAGATGCACCGGCTTCACAGAGAAAGGCAGAAATAGACTATTTAGGCATAATGCCTGTATATCAGTGATCACCAGATTATTGTTGCGTTGCATTAGGATGATATAGTCTTGCATATGCATAAAGTACACAGCATGCTGAAGAACTCTCTTGGCTGAGTTCCAAAGTCCTCCCCACCATTCTAAGAACCCCTACATCTGTGATGAGTAGACCCCAACGTCTTTGTCCAAGAAATCCCACCCCTGACACAGCTTTACCTGCTTCAGTACCTCCTTAGTTGTCCGGCAAGAGAGAGAACTCATGCTTTCTCCTTCCTCATCTGTTTCTCATAGTATGGAGAGTCTTTTTCTCTTGCGGCCTTTGCCAGTATGATCACCTTTTTCTTCACTTCTGTCCCATTCCTGGTCTGTTTTCTCCTTTCGCTAAATGTGTGCTCTGTTTCCTTTCCTCAAGTCTCCCAGAAAGGGACCCATCAGGCCTGCAGTGAACACTTGAGATGTATGAAGGAGGGGATGTGAGGGGTGAAGTGGGTGAGATTGAAAGGGAAGGGGGAGTAGAGGGTTTGGAGGCAGAGCTAGAGGGAAGGGGGGTCAGGTATTTTGCCTTCTCTATTCCTGAAGGAGCCAGTTAACAAAGGCTCCATTCAGCTGTTTCTGGTCTGTGAAATAGAAAATGCTACAGGCTATTATGTGAGCCCCATCTCTACACCTCCCAACCAGAGCCCGAAGCAGCTTCTAATCTGTGCACCTGCTGCCATCCTCTACTCACACTCACTCTCCACTCCGCAGGTGTCTACTGTAGACTTTTTATATATCAGATGATAGAAAAGAGACTTTCATAAAACAAGAATGGGATAAAAATGTATTAGGAATGAAATGACTACCTGTTTGTGAATACATTTTATATGGTCTAAAATAGGGCAGCTAAAGTAATAACTGGAATGGATGGACTACAGTACCCTGAAAGATTATCAAAGTTAGGATTATTCAGTTTAGAAAAAAGACGACTGAGAGGAGATCTAATTAATACAGTGGCGTACTAAGGGGGGGGGGGGGGGCGGGCCGCCCCGGGTGCCACTCACAAGGGGGGTGCCAGGCCGCCTGTCTTTAAAAAAAAAAATTATATTTTTTATTCTTCAGGGCCACACCGCCGATCGCCACAGGCGGCGCGGCCCTGGATGTAATTGCGGCCGCTGTGTGCTGTGGGGCAGGGGAGGGAGAGGCGTGTCCCTCCCCTGTTGTTCTGATAGGCCGCAGGCACTAATGCCTGCAGCCTATCAGAGGCCGGCTCTAGCAGCGCGATGACGTCATCATCGTGCTGCCTGAGCCGGGCAGCACACAGCAGGGACACAGGCCGGAAAAGGCTTGCATCGCTGCTGAGCTGATGGAGGTAAGTATTCGTTTTTTTTTTTTTTTTTTCCTCTTTGCGGGGGGGGGGGGGGGGGGCCCTGGCACTATGGGGGAACTAGCACTATGGAGGGGCACTATGGGGGAACTAGCACTATGGAGGGGCACTATGGGGGGTCACTATAGGGGGGAGATCCTGGCACTATAGGGGGAGATCCTGGCACTATAGGGGGGAGATCCTGGCACTATAGGGGGAGATCCTGGCACTATAGGGGGGAGATCCTGGCACTATAGGGGGGAGATCCTGGCACTATAGGGGGAGATCCTGGCACTATAGGGGGGAGATCCTGGCACTATAGGGGGGAGATCCTGGCACGATAGGGGGGAGATCCTGGCACGATAGGGGGGAGATCCTGGCACGATAGGGGGGAGATCCTGGCACTATAGGGGGGAGATCCTGGCACTATAGGGGGGAGATCCTGGCACTATAGGGGGGAGATCTGGCACTATAGGGGGAGATCTGGCACTATAGGGGGGAGATCCTGGCACTATAGGGGGGAGATCCTGGCACTATAGGGGGGAGATCCTGGCACTATAGGGGGGAGATCCTGGCACGATAGGGGGGAGATCCTGGCACGATAGGGGGGAGATCCTGGCACGATAGGGGGGAGATCCTGGCACGATAGGGGGGAGATCCTGGCACTATAGGGGGGAGATCCTGGCACTATAGGGGGGAGATCCTGGCACTATAGGGGGGAGATCCTGGCACTATAGGGGGGAGATCCTGGCACTATAGGGGGGAGATCTGGCACTATAGGGGGGAGATCTGGCACTATAGGGGGAGATCTGGCACTATAGGGGGGAGATCCTGGCACTATAGGGGGGAGATCCTGGCACTATAGGGGGGAGATCTGGCACTATAGGGGGGAGATCTGGCACTATAGGGGGGGATCTGGCACTATAGGGGGAGATCTGGCACTATGGGGGGGCACTATAGGGACAGCTGGCACTATAGGGGGAGCTGACACTATAGAGGGAGCTGGCACTATAGGGGGGGAGCTGGCACTATAGGGGGGGGAGCTGGCACTATGGGGGGGAGCTGGCACTATGGGGGGGAGCTGGCACTATGGGGGGGGCTGGCACTATGGGGGGGGAGCTGGCACTATGGGGACATTTCTTACTGGCACATTATGGGGGGGCACCATGGGGGTATCTGTGGATGAGGAACATGATTACTAGGGCACTATAGTAGTATTTCCAGGGGGACTGTTTCTGCAGTATAGTATTGGGGGTGGCAGGAAACTAATGTCTGTTTCTCAATCTCTGCAGAGACGGGAGATGGCAGAAAAATCATCATGGCGGTCTGGTCTGAATGGAGAAGATGAGGAAAGAGAACGTCTACATCAAAGGTGACATCACTGGATGTAAGAGGTATGTGGCGCTATGTAGGAGAGGAGATGCCCCTTATGAACCACTGATCACCCCATATAGACTCCCTGATCACCCCCCTGTCATTGATCACCCCCCTGTAAGGCTCCATTCAGAGGTCCATATGATTTTTACGGATCCACTGATACATGGATCGGATCCGCAAAACACATGCGGATGTCTGAATGGAGCCTTACAGGGGGGTGATCAATGACAGAGGGGTGATCACCCATATAGACTCCCTGATCACCTCCTTCATTGATCACCCCCCTGTAAGGCTCCATTCAGACGTCCGTATGATTTTTACGGATCCACTGATACATGGATCGGATCCGCAAAACACATGCGGATGTCTGAATGTTTTGTAATAAATATTATTGAAAACATTGAAAAAAGTTTGTGCATGTTTTCTTAACTTTCTTGGGGGGGGGGGGGGGGGGGGTGTGCCAAACAAAGGGTTCGCCCCGGGTGCCAAATGCTCTAGGTACGCCCCTGAATTAATATGTATAAATATATCAGGGGTCAGTACAGAGATCTATCCCATCATCTATTCATTCCCAGGACTGTGACGAGGGGACATCCTCTGCGTCTGGAGGAAAGAAGGTTTGTACACAAACATAGAAGAGGATTCTTTACGGTAAGAGCAGTGAGACTATGGAACTCTCTGCCTGAGGAGGTGGTGATGGTGAGTACAATAAAGGAATTCAAGAGGGGACTGGATGTATTTTTTTTATCTTTTTTCCGCCATACAAAATATGGGGTCATTTAGCAAGCTGGAATACACCTAAATAAGGCATATTTCAGGCACAGATTGCGGCACAAGTGTTAGTTGCACCGCAATCTGTGACCTTTCCCAGCTCACCCAGCGCCGGCGTCCACGCGATTGTGCCTATACACCAGGCCTGATGAAGGGCTACATATAGTCCGAAACGTTGCCTGAATTTATTACACACCATTATGTCCAGTTGAATAAAAATCACTGATTATATCACCTTCAGTTTTGGAGTGCTGCCTAATTGTATACCTATATTGATGCCAGGTCTAAATGTGTGGGCATGGTGCGGGCAGGGACAGGCTGGCAGGCTGTCCCAGTTACCATTTTTTACGCTTGTTTCAGGTGTAAAAAATGGTCTAAATGTAAGACAGCTCAGAAGCTGTAGCACATTTAGAACTGGTGCTGGATGCGCCGAAGTTATGAAGAGCCCGGCACCTCTTCAAAACTTTGGCGATCCACCACCAGCTATAGGGTTTTATTAAGATCGGTGTCTAAAACGCGAGTCTTAATAAATGACCCCCTGTGTTATCATGTAAAATGATGAAATAATGGGAGAGATTTATTAAACTGTAAAGGAAAACTGGCTTAATTGCCCATAGCAACCAACCAGATTTCATCTTTTGTTTTCCAGAGTGGCAACTAAGCAAATTTTCCTTTACACCAATTTTGATAACTCTACATCACTGTTTTTATGACTTTATTTATTTTTTATTTTCATTCAGTGGGTAGATACATACTTGTCTTAGGGGGCAGTCTCACAACCATAGGGCCGCCGAGCATGTGTTGCAGACTCTGCATCGTGGTGCGGACTTATTGACTTCAATGGGTACGCGATCCACAAGATGCAGCAAAAGATAGGACCAGTTTTGATAAATCTCCCCCACATGACTAGCAATGTATGAATACACACTAAATGACATAATTGGCTGACATTATTGTCTTTTATTTTATGTAGTTGCAACCACAAGGACTGCAGGTTGCAATTTCCCACCTGTAGAATTTGGGGGCGGATTTATCAAAAGTGATTAAAAATAAAAACATCTTTGTTGAACATATCAACAAAGTACAGACTTCATTACCGTAATTAAATCAGGGCCGGTCTTAGGTTACATGGCACCCTGTGCGAGAAGTCTTTTTGGCACCCCCCTGGTCCACACACAACTCCGCAACCATTATAGAGTATTAAAGGGAACCTGTCACCATGCAAATGCAAAATAATCTGCAGGCACCATGTTATAGAATAGTAGATGCTGAGCAGATTGATATGTAGTTTTGTGGAAAAAGATTCTGTATAACTTGTAATTTATTCATTTATATCCATGCTCATTCTGGGCTTTGAAGTGAAGGAGGCGGTCCTATCAGTGACTGACAGCTCTTTCTACATACACAGTCCTAGAGGGAAGGCTGTCAATCAGTCACAGGACCGCCTCCTTTTCTTCAAAGCTTATAAAAAGCTGGGATATTAATGAATGAAATACAAGTTACACTGAATTTTGTCCATTAAACTACACTGAGCAAAAATATAAATGCAACACTTTCGGTTTTGCTCCCATTTTGCATGAGCTGAACTCAAAGATCTGAAACATTTTCTACATACACAAAAGAACCATTACTAAAAGACCCATTACTCTCAAATATTGTTCACAAATCTGTCTAAATCTGTGTTAGTGAGCACTTCTCCTTTGCCGAGATAATCCATCCCACCTCACAGGTGTGGCATATCAAGGTGCTGATTAGATAGCATGAATATTGTACAGGTGTGCCTTAGACTGCCCACAATAAAAGTCCACTCTGAAATGTGCAGTTTGATCACACAGCACAATGCCACAGATGTTGCAACGTTTGCCGCTGCAGTGCTGGGATGCCGCTGCAGTGCTGGGATGAAAGGGCTGCATTGAGAGATGGAATCAGCGGTGGTGAAGCAGGCTCAGGATGGAAACAAGAGTGCCCTCTGATCCCGCATTTACCAGTAATTACCAGGGCGAAAGTCAAACTCGGAGCGGGAAGTGCGGGCGTGCGCCCCAGTTGCCAGAAGTGCCCTCTGCTTCACGCTCCGAGTTTGACTTTCGCTCTGGTATATATGGTAAATGTGGGATCAGAGGGCACTCATGTTTCCATCCTGAGTCTGCACCACCACCGCCGCGCTGCGGGTGATGGGCGCAAAGGGCCGGGTATGCTGCAGGTGTTAGGAGGCAGGGACCGCCCCCTGCTGCAGATGGTGGGATGCAAGGGCTGGTCACCTCTGCGGGTTGTCTGTGGTATGGACTGGCCGGCCGCAGCAAGTGCTGGGTGGTAGGGATCGGCCGGCCCAAAGATGCGCTGTTATGGAGGAAAGTTGATGGGAGCGCGGGAGCAGGCAGATGAGGGGCGGACAGACTTCCTTGTCACACATGCCTGCTCCGCCTCTCAGTCTTCACATGTGCCTGCTCCTGACTACGTACACTGTGACTGCTGTGAGAGCTGTTTCCTGCCAGAAAGTCATCCCTAAGGTACCCCTAATGACCCCACTCCTAATAAAGCGATCCCCCCAATAAAGTGACCCCATTCCTAATAAAGTGACCTCACTCCTAATAAAAGTGACCCCACTCCTGATAAAAGTGACCTCATTCCTAATAAGAGTGACCTCACTCCTAATAATGTAATAACCTTACACACCTTTAGTTCAAAATATTTTTTTCCTATTTTCACCCTCTAAAACCTAGGTGCATCTTATGGGCTGATGCGTCTTATAGGGCGAAAAATACAGTACTCAGGGCCAGGACTAGGTATTGTGTTGTCTAGGCAGATTAGGCAAATGGTGTGTCCTTTGTATAATTAATTAAAAACTATCTTACTTGCTAATAAAATTAATTTTAAAACATTGTAAAAGGTGCAGACATGGAATACTAAAGTATTCCATTCACGCACAACTGATGTTTCTCTGACTGGAGTTATTCACCTCTTCTCCATTCGCCTCAGACCACCATGAAAAGTTCTCCCAAAGACTGCAAAGTCTTTTTAGCCAGTAGCGTATCTATAGCAGGTTAAGAGGTAGATGTTGCATCTGGGCCTGTGGGACCAAAGACCCCTCTGCCTTATAACAAAACATCAGTACCTTGGGAGCCTGTTACAGATGTTACATTGGGGCAAAATCAGCTGCTGCATAGCTTTATAATACACACCTCAGCTCCTGCAGAACTTCATAATACACAACTTAGCTGCTGAAGAACCACATAATACACACCTTAGCTGTTGCAGAACCTCATAATACACACCTCAGCTGTTGCATAACCTCATAATACACATCTCAACTGCTGCAGAACCTCATAATACACATCTCAACTGCTGTAGAACCTCATAATACACACCTCAGCTGTTGCATAACCTCATAATACACATCTTAACTGCTTTAGAACCTCATAATACACATCTCAACTGCTGTAGAACCTCATAATACACACCTCAGCTGTTGCATAACCTCATAATACACATCTTAACTGCTTTAGAACCTCATAATACACATCTCAACTGCTGTAGAACCTCAGAATACACACCTCAGCTGTTGCATACCCTCATAATACACATATTAACTGCTTTAGAACCTCATAATACACATCTCAACTGCTGTAGAACCTCATAATACACACCTCAGCTGTTGCATAACCTCATAATACACATCTTAACTGCTTTAGAACCTCATAATACACATCTCAACTGCTGTAGAACCTCATAATACACACCTCAGCTGTTGCATAACCTCATAATACACATCTTAACTGCTTTAGAACCTCATAATACACATCTCAACTGCTGTAGAACCTCATAATACACATCTCAACTGCTGTAGAACCTCATAATACACACTTCAGCCGTTGAAGAACCTCATAATACACATCTCAACTGCTGCAGAACCTCATAATACACATCTCAACAGCTGCAGAACCTCATAATACACACCTCAGCTGCTGCAGAACCTCACGATACACCTCAGCTGCTAAAGAACCTCATAATACACACCTCAGCTGTTGAGAAACAATACTGCTGCACAACATCATAATACACACCTCAGCTTATGCAGAACATCATAAAACACCTCAGCCGCTACATAACATCATAATACATACCTCTTCTGCTGCAGAACATAATAATACACACTTCAGCTGCTTTACAACCTCATAATACACACCTCAGGTGCTACAGATCCTCCTAATACACAACTCAGCTGCTGCAGAACATGATAATCTGATGCTACAATCACATCTGTGTTGGGGCCTCCATCACAGATCTAGTCATAAATACTGGACAATATTTTGCAGCCTACCAGCCTCCATGATGGAAACCCTTCAGATCTCATCATTGTCAGTAGGATCTGTCAGGTATTGTCATCCATGATGTGCCAGATCAGGCACTACAGTGATTTTCATGGTTGTGCTCCTATGACAGATCAGAACGGTGAAAATCACTAGCACAGATGTGAACAAAGCCTAATAAACACCTAAGATGCCGCTGAACATCATAATCGTGACAAGAGAACTACAAGACTCATGATGACTAGATTCTTCTTATTGGAAGTTAGAGGGCAATACAGGTAAGGGGTAAAAGAGGAGAGAACTACATCTCCCAGCATGTCCAGTCCATTATGGGACATCCTTAAACATTATAGGTAGAGGGGCATAAGAAAAGGGAACTACAACACCAAGCATGTCCAGGATGTAATTATGGAGTGTCTGTAAACATTATAGGGAGAGGGGTATAAGAGAAGGGAACTACAACTCCCAGCATGCACAGACTTTTCCTATAAGGCATCAGTAAACGTCATGGAGAGGGACATAATAGGAGAAAACTATGGCTCCCGGCATTTGTAGAATATTAGAAGCTATCATTGCATAAGGAGAGAACTACAACTACTAGTAAGTGACAACTTATAAGTTATAACGGAAGAGAAACCACTTACCTCTCCATCTCCTTCATGGACTGCACAGACGCTCCGCCCCTCACAGGTCCTTCAACACTGCACTGAGCTCTGTCTTCCTGCACTAGTCACATGATGATGACATCATTAATGTCCTTCTCCACCTCATGTGAGCAGTGCCCTGAACATACTTCTCAACTATATCTATGTTCTGTGGACGCAGATACAATGGAGTGCAGGAGTACCCAGGTAAAGCAACCTGGTGACTGGATAAAGGGGCCTGTCTGGCGCCCCCCTCTGGAGGACAGGGTGATGCGGCCTGTGTGGTCCCACAGGTTGCCCAATTCTTGTTGCGGATAGCTCTTCTGAACTGCCTGCATGATACATTGTCAAAATACTACTTATTCTAGACGTCCAATGCACTATCCATTGCGCCACAGAGCCAGTGGGCTCAAAATATTTTCAAAATACTAGTAGCCGTAAACAACTTGGCAGCATACCGCCATCTAGTTTATACTGTTGATTGACAAACCCGCTAATTTCATAAATGGGGACAGTCTGGTGATTCCCTTATAGCAGACAAAGGCATTTTGGATATCATTATACCCTACACTTTCTTCTTTCAGGAGAAATATCTAGCAGTGGCTTCACACCCTCTCCCTCTTAGGCCACTTTCACACAGTCTCTGTTAGTATTTTGCATCAGTTATCTTCTTGGCTGCAGCAATGACATTGTCGTATACCCCAAACACAGCTGCAGGCAATTACTGTCTTCACTGGTATAGGGCACATGAGGCCAGAGATTGGCTGCAGTGCCCACACCGGGTATACGTGTTTGTCATTTTTTCAGCCCAAAAAAAATTGAGTGAAAGCAGCGGGGGTGAAGTACCTGAGTATGAGATATATTATCACAATTGCTGTATTAGAGGACAACCCCTTTACATTGTTTTCTTTTATTCTTTAGTTGATTAATATAAAGTTGGATGAAAGTGAAGACAATTTTTAAAGGTAAAACAAAATTTCCTTATAAAACCTAGACTAAGAATCTAGAAAATCTAGAATCTTCTTATAGTTGTTTGTCTAATCGTGTCCCTTCACAGTCTGACACCTTCAAGTATAATGCAGAAAACTTAGAAAATACAATTCACCAACAGCTTTCAGGTACCAGAATATTCAAGAAGCTTAAGGGTATGTTCACACAATGGATTTTAAAATATGCCTCCAAAAATCATCTGACACCTTCAAGTATAATGCAGAAAACTTAGAAAATACAATTCACCAACAGCTTTCAGGTACCAGAATATTCAAGAAGCTTAAGGGTATGTTCACACAATGGATTTTAAAATATGCCTCCAAAAATCAGCGCAGAATCCGCCCTAGTTCTGATGCAGTTTTTAGGCACATTTTTGGCGTTTATTTTTTATTTTTTTTAGAATGTATACTTTATTTCACAACTGCATTTTCTGCTCACATTTTTTTTATTCGAATCCAACCCATAAAACACGCGATACAGTGCATTTTTTTTTCAGGTTCCTATTCTTTTCAATGGGAGATTCAGTGTGGATTCTGTGCCAAGATAGGGCATGCTTTTTCCTTTTTCATGCGCAGTATGACCCGCGCTGGAAAAATAAATCCAATGATGTTTCCCACTGAAATTAATGGAAAGCTATCTGAAGTAGTGTTTTGGTGCTGATACCGGTGTAGAAAACGCACCAAAATCAGTGCCAAATAACTCCCTGGAAATATGCCCTAAAGGGAATCTGTCACCAGCGACCTCCCTATTCAACTGTTTGCATACACACATACCTGTGGATCAACTGGTTAAAAGGCTGTTTTTGTTTTACTGGAGCTCTGGTCCCGAGTTATGATACTTTTTCTTAATATTCAAATTAGGCCTTTGGTGCATTGAGGCCATCACCATTGCTCTTGTTGCACCCAAGCTTCGTTCCAGGGGAGGGCTGGCAGCCTTAGTCCTGGGGGGCAAATCCAGTCAAGTGGCCCATGTTTAGCCCCACCCATTATAAAAAGCCCCTCCTGCATATAATAGGCCACTCCTAACAAACACTGTACAGCTTAAATTCTATAGTTGAGGCCTGTCTCTACACATCATACGGAGAAGGGAGGCCTGTCCTGGCTGCACTACCTGCTTCACATCATACAATAGACAACAGCAGGCTACAACCAGGAAGCTCCTCCACTCTCCTCCCTCCCCAGATCCTGCTCAGGGCTTGTGGTTCCCCCCACCATTTGCCACCCACCCGTGGCCTGCTGCCAACCTTGACCGTCCTCACCCAGCTCTGAATCCTCCTTCTGCAAATGGCAGGTGGAGGAGCCGGAGCATCTCCTCTCCTACATAGCACCACATACCTCTTACATCCAGCGATGTCACCTTTGTTGTAGACGTTCTCTTTCTTTATCTTCTCCATTCAGACCAGACCGCCATGATGATTTTTCAGCCATCTCCCGTCTCTGCAGAGATTAAGAAACAGACATTAGTTTCCCACATTTCCATCATCTTCACATCTTCCGAATACCCTTTTCTGCCATCCCCAATACTATACTGCAGAAACAGTCTCCCTGGAAATACTACTACCACACAGATAGTGCCCCCAATACTGTGCCCGCTGTGCCCCCAATACTATACTGCAGAAACAGTCCCCCTGGAAATACTGCTACCGCACAGATAGTGCCCCAATACTATACTGCAGAAACAGTCCCCCTGGAAATACTACTACCACACAGATAGTGCCCCCTTCAACAATTATTGGCACACAGTGCTCTAAAGAATAACTGCGCCCAGACACTAATAGTATAAAGATAATGTCCCCCAAAAATAATTGTGCTAAACTGAAACTGTGCCAGGGTGCCCCCCAAAGTAACAGTCCTCCCCAAAATCCTACCAATAGAAATAATTCTCTGCCAGAGCACACTTAGTAGTAATAATGCCCCTATAGTGCCCATACTAGTAATTATGTTCCTCATAGCCCCCCAGTAGTAGTAAAGCTCCCCATAATACCTCCTAGTAGTAATAATTCTCCCTATAATATGACAGTACATGAAATACCCCCGCTTAGTGCCTGCAGTTGAACTAATGTCCCCATAATGTATGCCAGTATAAAATAACCCTATATAGTGCCCCAATAAATCCCCTCATAGTGCTCCTCTCCCCCTTCCCCATAGTATCCCCCATAATATGCCAGTAAAAAAATGCCCCTTCTTAGTGCTCCTCTCCCCCATAATGTGCCAGTAAAAAATGCCCCTTCTTAGTGCCACCAGATGCCCCAATAGTGCTTCACTCCCCCATAGTGCCCCCAAATAATGCCCCATAGTGCCGCTCTCCCCTATAATGCCTCCCATAATGTGCCAGTAAAAATGCTCCTTTAGTGCCACCAGATGCCATAGTGCCCCTCATAATGTGCCAATAAAAAGGCCCCTTTAGAGCCCCCACTTTCCCATAGTGCCCCCAAATAATGCCCCTATAATGCCAACATATGCCCCATAGTGCCGCTCTCCCCTATAGTGCCCCCCATAATGTGCCAATAATAAAAAGAAGCCCCTTTAGAGCCCCAAATGCCAAAATAGTGCACTGCTCCTCTCCCCCATGGTACCCCCCCATAATGTGCTAGTAAGAAATGCTCCCATAGTGCACCCCCAAATGGGCAAGAAATAAACGCCCCCAGAATGCCACCCCAAAAAAAAATGGGGCTGTAAGAAATGCCAGCTCCCCCCATAGTGCCAGCTCCCCCCGCAAAGAAAAAAACAACAAAAAACACTAATACTTACCTCCATCAGCAGTGATGCGATGCAGGCCTCTTCCGGCCTGTGTCCCCCGCTGTGTGCTGCCCGGCTCAGGCGGCGCAATGATAATGACGCCATCGCGCCGCCTGAACCAGCCTCTGATAGGCTGCAGGCATTAGTGCCTGCAGCCTATCAGAAGAACAGGGAAGGCATCTGTATCTCTGTCCTGAGGACGGCGATACAGATGAATATGGAGATGAGTGCTTCCACAATGGAAGCACTCATCTCCTACTGGCCGCCGCCGCAATTACATGCAGGACCTGTGGTGATCGGCGGTGCGGGCCTGAGGAATAAGAATAAATAAATTTAAAAAATTATTATTAGCGGCTGTTTTTTAAGGGCGGCCTGGGGGGCAATTGCCTCCCTGCCCCCCGTCCCAGCCCGCCCCTGCTCCGTTCATTTCTGTGGCACAGCCCCTCCATGGCTGCTTTGATTAACAGAACAAGGCAATGGCAAAGCAGAGAGTGAGGGGTTGGCCACAGAAATGAGGGGAGCTTGGGTGCAACAACAGCAATGGTGGCACTCTCAGTGCACCATAAGCCTAATTTGCATATTAAGAAAAAGTACCATAATTTGGGAACTGAAAAGAAAAACAACATATTAATCAGGTGTTGTACTTACCTCACTCCCTAGCACTTGTGCCACTTCTGATGCCCGCAGTGCCACGGCTGCATATCAAAACATCCGGTGACAGGGACGAGCCTCCCTAGCATTTGGGGAGGCATTTTTGGGGTTGGATACACCCTTTACATAACATTGAAAATATATTTTGACTTGATGATTTTCTCAGGTATGTCCATCCACAAGACTCCTTAATGTTATCATACCCTTTTTCTGAATATTGAGCATTATTGCACCAGTAGTAATCTAGTAATTATATACATATGCTGTCAAGTTGTATAAATTCATTTTTTATTTTAATTACTCTAATTAAATGATGCTACCGCACCCTCTAGTCGGCCAGTTATAGTGCCACTTTCACATAAAAGGGAACCTTCAATGGTTATTCCAGGAAAAGTTTGTATGATCTGCAGGAGTCCAGTAGCCCGCACCCCCACCGATCAGCTGCTTCAGAGTAGCTCCACCTCTGGAAGTTGGCGCCTGATCTACACAGTCCATTGTGCAGCGGATGGTGCTTGTAACTGCCCACTGCTTCCATTCACTTTACTGGGACCAGAGCTGTGATTTCCAGCTCAGTCCATTAAACAGTGGCCAGAGCTGTACAGTTTACAGACTCCAGTCCAGTTATGGCGTACAAATTGATAGAACCCTTATAATAAATGTCAAAGGGCTCAAAAACGCCTTCATCAAATATTATCAAATAGCACACACGACGGGACAAGATGGTGTTCATTGAAAGATGTCAGATGTGTTACCTGTTTGCAAGCGACTTGTCATGTCTTCACCCCCTTCCTGACCAAGCCATTTTCCGTTGTTTGCTCCCTGCCTTTCGAAAGCCATTGTTTCATTAACAAGGTGATATAAGGGCTTCTTCATTTGCAGGATTAGAAATGAGCAAAGTTCTTCAGAATTCGATTTGGCTGCTCTTAGCTGAATTCTACAAAAAAATGTTGCTTTGTGACGAATTACTTCATCACGAAGGGCAAGTAGTGGGTGCAATGACAGGAAGCTGCGATCATACATGTTGCTTGAAAATCTGGCGCGAAATCGCGTGCGGCCTGAGGTCACACATCACCACGCATGGGATTTCTGCTGAGATCTTCAATCAAGATGGAAGCAGCCGGCCCTTCACGAGCAAATGGAGGAGGTAAGTATGATTTTTTTTTTACACTATTTCAGGTTAAATCAATTCGCTACCACGAAGCACGAGGAAATTCGGCTTCACGGCTAATCGAATTTATCCTGGAATTCGGATTGAATTCCACTTCTTCGGATTCGATTCACTCAACACTATGCAGGATACAGTAGGTTGTACTTTCTAATGCCACCATTTAATATTCCATATGTTGAAGTGGGAAACTGAAAAAAAAGTGGGGTGGAACTGGAAAGAAAACACAATTCTGTGTCTTGTCCTTACAATAAAAAATAAATAAAATCAAACACTTTAAAAACAATTTCTTTGTATTACCATATTCTGACGCCCATAACTTTATTATCCTTTATAAGCCCATTAGATACAACTAGACAAACAGAGGTTAGTAAGCAGTAATGATAAATTTAAATTGATTCAATTTTGATTAAATTAATTCAATTTTGGAGTATGCATGACTTTTTGATCATGTTTTTTGGGAGGTAAGGCGACCAAAAAACTTAGATTTTGCCTTTTTTTTTTCTGTTACAGCGTTCACCATAAGTATAAATACTTTTATATTTTTGATAGTTCAGGCATTTTCAGAGGTGGCGATACCAATTCCTTTTTATTGTTTGTTTTAATTTTTAATGGGAAAAGCGGGTGATATGACTTTTTTTTAAAACTTGTTTTATGTTTTCAAAAACTTTCACGTGTTAGCTTAATCTACTATGCATCAACCTTCCACTGTTGTGGCCTCTTTAAAGGGATTATCCAATGTCTCCAACAGCCCCCCTATATGCTGGGCCCCTCACATGTAATATACTTACCCCGCTCCCTGCGCCACTCCTGATCCCTGCACCGCCACTGCTGCTTCTCCCTGTACACGGATGAAAATGCCCCGGGTACAGGGAAAAGCAGCAGTGGCGGTGCGGGGGCCAGGAGCGGCGCAGGGAGCGGGGTAAGTATATTACATGTGAGGGGCCTGGCACATGGGGGGCTGTTGGAGACATTGGATAATCCCTTTAAGGATACGACCACACGGTCAGTTTTCTTCATGCAGTTTTGTAAGCCAAAATCAGTAGTGAATTAAAAAAAAAGAGGGGAAGTTGTATCTGTCTTTCATACTTTCTCTCCTTTTATGATCCACGCCTGATTTTGGCTTCCAGAACTGCATGCAGGAACCTGACCGTGTGGCTTTATCTTCAGACTGTTGGGTCTATGGGGATAATGTATCAAGATGTGACTATTTCCACAGATTTTTTTTAAGAGTGTCTGCTAGTTTTGAAGCCATTTATGTGACAAATTTACAAAATGTTGCACACCATTTGTTAAATTTGTCATGCAAATTACACGGTAATTTGTAAAGTCTAATCTTGTTTATTACAAAGGCTCCATCAAATTTTACTCCACTAGGACACCGAAGTACACTTATACCTTTTTACAAAAAATCTGAACAATTATAAATCTGGCTAAAACTGTAACTCTGCTTACATAACATCTGGCCATCCCTTAGTAAATACAAACTGCCAGGCATGGCGCCAACCACACAAAAAATGGAGGAAACACCTACTCCACCGACAAAACAGGTAAAAACACACCACTTTTCAGGTGCACTGCTCTCTCCTTGTTGCAGGAGACTCAACAGAAAGTCTATGAGCCCCTCTCAGTTTTGTTTCCTGCAGCAAAAAGACAGAGATGCGGAAGTTTCTCTTTCCTCATTCTAGTGATTGGTGGGGGTCTCAACATTCAAACCCCACCAATCAAAATCTGTAAAACGTCGCTATGAGATATCAAACGTTTTTGGAAAGCTCAGTAATCCTTTAAGTGTCAATTTAAAAATCTACCCCATTGTTCTAGCTGATTTGAAACACGTCTAAATTGATCCTTCTCCTGAGAGTATTTTTTAAACCAAATGTCCATTTTGTTGCATAGAGAAATTGGTTCAGCCAAAGAAGTTTCCAAGACATTATAATTGACAATCAGTTACAAAAGGCTTTTCCAGAAAGTAGCTACTTAAGACTCATTCTTGCAGGCAAGTTCTAAGGTTAGTAGGCCACAATTACACAGCATACCACCACTGATGTTTGGAATACTGGAAACCAAAGGTACATCTTCTCTATTCTAAAGGCAGATAGGACAACATCACTATTAGTAAAAATATGGGGTGGAAAAGTAAGCTAAACCTTGGATCTCTGCCACATATCTGAAAGCTTAAGCTCTGACTACAAATCAGCCCCATTTATTGGAGTGAATTCATAAGTGGAAACCCACCATGGATGGCGATATGAACAGCAGCATGGATTCCCATTGAAAATAAAGCGAGGCAGATTCCGTACAGATTAAAATGCTGGCATGGCCTTCTTTGAGTTAAAAGGATTGTTCCAGATTTTGATATTGATTACCTTTCCTCCAGATACCCCACCAGTATCAGATGGGCAGTGGTCATACACCCCACATTGTCCACAACCCATCGATCCCAGATGCAGAGTGACCGCGTGACCAGTAAGAAATCTAATGTAAACTATATAGAGTCATGTACAAAGTTGCCAGACTTCCTGTTAGCAATAGTTAATATTCAAGCATATTCTATAAGAACAGTGGTTATGCACAAAGCCAAGTCAATACATATCCAAATCACTGCCAACTCATTCTATCGTGCCCATTTCTTAATGGTCCATGGCAGGGGTGAGCAACCTCTGGCACTCCAGTTTTTGTGAAACTGCAACTCCCAGTGTGCATCATTCACTTCTAATGTGCATGCTGGGAGTTGTAGTTTCAGCTAGAATGCCTACATATATTCTATGCTACAATGGCAATACATATTACAAGTTTTCCAGTGACCTCTGGTACATTAAGTGCCAGTTGTCTGTTATCTTACCCTAGCATCTCACTCTGCCAGAGCAGCTCTGTTTCCACTTAAAGGGAACCATGAAAATGCTAAATAATCTGTGGGCAGCATGTTATAGAGCGGGAGACGCTAGGCTGAATGATATATAGTTTGGGAGGCGGTCCTCTCAGTGATTGACAGCTCTATATACACAGTCAGAGATAAGGCTGTCAATCACTGAGAGGACCGGCTCCTTGACTTCAAATGAGCAGGAATTTAAATGAATAAGGCCTCATGCACACAAATGTATATTGTTTCCGTGTCCGCTCCGTTTTTTCTTTGCGGATAGGATGCAGACCCATTCATTTCAATGGGTCCACAAAAAATGCGGACAGCACACCGTGGGCTATCCGGATCCGTATGTCCCTTCTGTAGCTCCGCCAGAAAAATATATAACATGTCCTATTCTTGTCCGTTTTAGGCATCGTTACAATGGATCCGCAAAAAAAACAAAAAAAAAAACAACAGATGGCATACGGATTTCATCCGTTTTTTTTTGCGGATCAGCAATTTGCGGACCTCAAAACTCATACGGTCGTATGCATGTAGCCTAAGTTACAAGTTTCGCTGAATCTTTTTCCACAATAAGTATACCTCGATCTGCTCAGCTCCTCCTGCTCTGCTCTGTAACCAAGACACCATGTTTACCATGACAGGTTCCCTTTAACTAAACTTGTAGGGCAGAACGCTGGATGCTGGCAGCCAGTGAAAGGATGGTGGTTTTACATTTACTGTCCGATACTGGTCATTGCTTTTAAGAAAGAAAATAGTTGCTGCCTGGCAAAAGGACCAAAGGAAACCGGTGATGCCAGTCACAACCAAGCTGTTCCTTCTCGTCTCCATTTGGATTGTGTTTTTTTCTGTTATGAGAACGTGGGTACACATTTTCATTTTAATTAATGAGACATATGCAAAGGATAAAACATGATGGGTCTCCAGTATGGAAGTGATCATATTTGTGCCAGCTCATCTCTCTTCTCTTATGAACAGTGGTAATTTAATATTACTGGGAGGTGGGGGAATGTTTCTTCAGATCCTCATGTGTAACATAATAATATCATATCCATTTATCTGCAGTGTATAGCCCTCAACTCTATAGATTTCCTGCCTTATGGAAAACTAGCTTTGAGGGGAATACGAATCCAATATTCCTCACTTTGCTTCTTGCGATATATACTTTACATACAGAATCTAGAAGACGTTCAGCACATTTACAGATATGGGGGTGGGGAGGGGGCATTTATCAACTGCGGTATTATTTGCGTCAATATAAAATCTGCCTTTGGGTTCTCATGTTGAGCCTGTCGTACTGTACTGAGACATTTTGTGCAACATTTTAAAATGTTGCACATCATAAATTTCCCTTAAAAGTCATTGAATAACCAAAATAGACCTATTTTTCCCTCTATTTTTCCAAAAGTCGCAAGATTTTGCTCAAAAAGTTGCACGCAGCATCATTTGCGACTTTGATAAATGTCCCCATAGTCTGTATATACAGTACATATACAGTATATATACACACAAGCCACAATTTCCACCTATTTTTATTATAATTATCACTATTTGTAGTGCGTTTCATAATTCCCTATTGATTCACAGCAAACATCTGGCTCAGGCAAAAGACGCAAGTAAAAACAGCACAAAAAAACGGCATTTTTCCTGAAACGCTATGTGTGAAACCACCCTAAGACCAGTGTTTCATCCATACAATGATCACAAGTTCTGACCTGACCTCAGGTCTTATGATCCAAATCGTAAGGATTTATGATGTTTTTACTTATAATTAGATATTAGACCTGCAATCGGGCCAAGCCTTTTGAATGACTGTGCTACTGTTAGGTCAGCTGTCTAGGTCTGCCGCTGCCCTGCTCTCCCCTGCGTGCTACTCACCATGCTGCTGCCTTCATGCTTCTGCCTTTGTCTTCTTTGGGTGCAGGTGCGCTCACCTCTGGCCTCTTAAAGGGCCAGTGCACGCTTCCAAATCCTTCCCCAGCCAATCGCTGGAGGTCCCTGAATATTTAAGGCTTAAAACTATACTGAGACTATCCCAAGAGGTTGTGGTGTCGTTGGTCCCCCACAGACAAGTCTAAATATTTGTACAGGGGTTAAAGGGTGATACCAGGGGAGTGCCAGAATAATGCCCTTAGGGTTTAGCCCAAATCCAAACCAGTTATTTGACACAGTGGGTCCACATCTATCTATCTATCGATCTATCTATCTATCTCATATCTACTATTATAAGAATCTCTTCATGATCAGGAACTTCAAGTCTCCTGACAAATCTTCCCTCCATTTTTATCTCATTTGGCACAGTTAACCCATACTCGAGTATAGGTGGCATGATTGATGAGATCAGTGAGGGGTTCATGATTACAGCACTTCATGTAAATACTTGGATGGTTTCTAAGCACTTGGTTAACAATATCCTGATCTGGTTCTACAAAAATGGAACTATAATACACAAAAACCCCACCGCTCATATCTAGAGTGCAGATAAACTGCCTACTAGTTACTGGCACATACGTATTCTGTTATTACGATGAAATGTCCATAGTATGAGCATGCTGACCTGGAATACACTAAGGTGGTGCTGGAAGGGCTTTGCTGGACATCCACAGCGCTTGCCCTAAGCTGCACCCCCATCTCTTTCATTCCCTATGGTCTTTTATCTCTCCTCCCTCTCTGACCATGAATACGTTGGCCTTTCTGCCACTCGCGGGTTGTCCTTAACCCTTCCCAAGGCCCCTACTATTTGTGACCCTGACAGTGGCGTCTGTTGTCTGTGACACAGCTTTACACCAAATAATGATAGCTTGGTCCATTGTGATTTAGTTTTATTATTTCATAATGACTGGACAAACAACCCATAAGGTATGCAGTGGACTGTGTATTGGAAGTATACAGAACACAGCTTCTGCTTATCACCCCCCCCCCCCCCCCCCCCGTAACACCAGAAGGCTAAAATACTTTAACCATTTCATGGCCTTTAGGCGCTATATAAACAGAAAGAACAGAGGAATCTCCAGTATACTTTCTTTAAGGATGATCACCGCTTACCCCCTACCCCCATTGTACACATACACACCTTCTCCATCTTTTAGACTCACTTGCTACCCTGTCTCTGCTCCATTTCTCTCTCCCTCCATTTGTGCTTCCCCTCTGTTATGAGACGGCAGGATGGTCTGCGCATTTCCCTCTCTGATCTGCCGTTTTACTCTTTCACTGCCAGAAGATACAACAATACACTGGGAACTCCAGCAAATGTCATTTCTCCAAGCTTCTCTCAATGTCCCTTTTCCCTTTTTGGTTTTTCCTCTATGTAATGATGTCTTCAATATGATACTTACAGGTTTCTGTATTCGAGCTCTGCCAGGTCTGTGTCTGCCCCCCTTCTCTCTCTCTTTGTCCCTCTGTGGCTGCAGAATATCTTGTGTTGTGCTCCCTTCCGCCTGATCCGCTCTTACAAACAGAGGTCCCCCCTGTTTTATAAGGAGGGGCTGTGAGGGACAAGCTGAATAAGGTGGGAACCTAGAAGGATCACAAAAAAAAAAAAAACATGTTACAAGTCCCTCCAACAAACTGTAATGACTTCTCATCCACCTTCCACAAAGAAAATTGACTTAAAGATCATGCATATCAAGAATGGGGTGGGATCTGCAGGGGTTAGTCTCATTTTTGGGATGGGAAAAATGGTACCCATTTCTAGGTGCAGGATAGAAATCATGGGTGAGAGCTTTTCTTTAGGAGAGAAGAAGCCAATTTACACTAGTTCACACCATGAGAGCTTGATGTTGTGGTAGGCAAACTCAGCAGTTTGGTTATTATTAGGCAGGTTGTCTCGCAGATGTGAATAGTAGTATATCACTAATACGCATGTGTCTATACATATGTATTTTAAGATATATTAGGCTATGTAAGGCCCTACCTTTATAGATAGATAGATAGATAGACCCAAACATTCAGGTACAATGGAGTAGTAGGCTTACCAATACACACATGCATGATGTCACACATTTGTAGTGCACTAGCATACACAAAAAACACACTTCTCCAATAGATGCTAAGATCCCCCTACCTTTCTGATGCTCTCTGCGAATTTCCACCTTTATGTCACCGCTCTGGGATCCCTCTCTAAAAGGATAGCCCACATATGTACAGGAGAAGGGACAGGGAGGGGTGGACAGAACAATGTGAATAACCAGGGGAAGGTGCTGAGGAAGATAAGGAGAGAGGGCAGTGAGGAGGCAGGTGAAGAGCGGGTGGGTTTCCTTTTTGCTCAAGCAGAGAGTGAGGGGGCAGTGAAGGTAATAGGAGAGGGGGAGTGAGGGAGGGTGGATAGTCTATGTCACAATACATCCCAGTGGAGAAGCCTCGGAAAGATGCTACTAACCCATTCAGCACTGGGCTTGTGTACAGTTTATTTATAGGTGTGCGTTGATGATCGGGATTTTAGATCCGATTTTCAAGTCTGAAACATTGGGGCAGATTCATTAATAATGTCTAAAGTAGTTAAGACAGCATAAACTTAGACCAAGCAGTTAGAAGATGTGCCAAATTTATCACAGTAACATATGCTGTGTGATAGTTTCAGCCTTTACTCCAAAAAACTGACAATTCCATTAATAAATCGAGGGCATTTTCTGACTCCACAAAGCATCACCTCCTTTTCTAGACCTTTGAAAATGTCTAGCAAGCCGTGAAAAGTGTCTAATGTAGATCATTGCATTACTTGGTATCCTACCAGAATCCTGGCACTCAGGCGTTAGTAAATCTCTCGCCTCATTCCTATTCATTCAAAGGGATTTAGTTGATTGTATCCTATATTTTTGGAATCATATACATGAATTACCAATACAGCACTTATGGGCCACATAACATTATTATTATTAAGCCTATGTCTATGACCAGTTAGGCAGAACTAAGTCATTCGCTTACCAAACATAGACGTAGAATTACAGTACCTGAGTTTGTGATTATTAGCTTGTTTGAACAAAGCAAGACTTTTAAAGGGGTTTTCTAAGAGTTCAATATTGATGGACGATCTTCAAGATAGGTGATCAATATCTGATTGGTGGGAGTCCAAGAGGCCATGGTGCTCCGTTGAGGTCATGGAGTGCTGGGGCCCCCTCGCAGCATACCAGGCACACTGCCTCACATTGTATAACAGCTGTTCTTGATATTGCAGCCCAGACCCCGCCATATAAACAGGACTGAGCTGCAATAAGGCTATGTGACCTATTGTGAGGATAGGTCCTCAGTATTTTAGACCAGGAAAAAGCTTTTGAAGTTCTGTACTGGGGCAATAACAGGGGGTCATCTCTTAGACTTTACTACTCTGCTCTGATGCTGTGTCCATCTGAGGGCAATGGAGCGGGGGGGAAGGGGGGGGGGGCATGTCTTGGGCATTCCTACAGTGCTCTGCCAGGGAAAGGCCAAGATAGTGTCGACCATCTAAATATAAATCCTACGAGGACAACGAGCACTGAAGGGTCACTGAAAAAGTGTATCTCCAGTAGGCATGTGGCCTGATTAATTTAAATATGTTTCCTAGTACTGCGTTTGCAGTTGAAGCGCCATACCCCCTCTGTTCCGGCATTTTTACGTGAAAGTGATGGTGGCCCACTACCACCACTAGGATAACTGATCCAAATACAGCAGTTATTAAAATCAATGGAACCTGCATGCAAGCCCAATTCTATATGAAGTCCATATAGACTAACCAAAATTTTAATATTTATGTATAAGGGTATATTCACAGTTGCATATTTCGGATCTTTATTAAGGCCTCATGCACACTGCCGTGTTTCACGGCCGTATGCGGGCCGTGGAACCGCGGCCTGGATCCCTCCTGAGAGCAGGAGCGCACGGCGTCACTGGTTGCTATGACGCTGTGCGCTCCCTGCTGCCGGCACAGTACAGTGATACACTGGTATAGATCTATACCAGTGTATTACTGTACTGTGCCGGCAGCAGGGAGCGCACGGCGTCATAGCAACCAGTGACGCCGTGCGCTCCTGCTTTCAGGAGGGATCCAGGCCGCGGTTCCACGGCCCGCATACGGCCGTGAAACACGGCAGTGTGCATGAGGCCTTATTCAGTTTTTTTTTTCTTATTGAAAACACATTGGCATTTTTCCACTCTGCAGCCTGTTCCATCGTGTCTGTAAGAGTACAATTTTTAAACCATAAGTCAATGCATTGGATTTACAAATGCATGTCCATATTTGATCTGTAAGTGTAAATGAGCCCTTAGGGGAATGTGGCATTGTAGCTCCATAAGAAAAAGAAGAATCTCTGGCCCCTAATAAAGTACCGTATATAAGGAAATGCTTTAAATAAAGCTGGCAGAGTATATTACTATACTGTAACCGGAGGAACAGTTTAACCTTTGTATATAGTCTACAAACTGAATACATAGCAAGAAGGATATATTTGTCTGTGCTGAAAGATGTCAGTCCTCCGTGTTCCGCTCTTCCCTACCGGCAATGTTTTTAATTAGTAGTCTCACTTTACTTGTAAGCCTGATATAATGAGGCAATCATGAAGATATAGCAGAAATCTGGGTCTTTTGTCCCTATGTGTATGAGGATTTCTTTTATGTATAGACTATTGTTTGATCTGTCTGCTCCAAAAATTGCATAACTGGATTTTTTTAAACAACTTGCAGGAGCTAAGGAATTACCAATCCATACTTACAAAGCGCAGTCTTGGTGCTGGAGGCAAGTAGCCAGTGAATATAACACATACTTATTTCATTTAGTGGATACATTTTACCACACACCAAAAGTTTCCACTGTAAAACAACAGGATCTGTGACATATTTTATAGAGCTGTAAACTTGTCACAGCTTGACAGGTCTCTCCTATAGAATGTCTGCCGCAAAACCCTGCATCATGAAATTATAGTGTTTAATATAGTTATCGATTTCCAACGGAAGGCAGGAAGTATCTGTTAGGGTTAAAACAGAAATAAGCAGCGCACCATAGGGTGAGTATATCAGGAGTATGTATCGTCAGACCCCTGTAAATTGGAGGCTCACCTGTATAGGTTGTGCTCGATTAGGCACAACTCTAATGTATGCGTATGGGATGCAGCGGGAGACACACAAACTTCAAGGACTGGTGCCCAAGTCTTCCAAGGAGATAAGCAGAGTTAAGAATGATAGTCGTGCGATCAATGGATTATTTTTATTGCAAAAAACAACGCGTTTCGGAGATATAATTTTACTGCTTCACGATGTAAACCTAAAGACGGAGAATTATATCTCCAAAACGTGTTGCTTTTCACATAAAAAAAAATCCATTGATCGGACGACCGTTAATGTGGTCCTTTGTGCCTGGCGGTCCATCATTTTTAACTCTAATATAATAATCAGGGCAGACTGGAAACTTAAATGTTGTAGGAAAGTCCAAGTTGACAGAACAAGTAATCAGGGACAACACAAGTAGGAAGGACCAGGAATACTGTAGTGCAGCTCCTGCAGAACCAAATACCACAGTGCAGCACAAAAAAAAACACCACCCTCGCTGCAGTTTTCAATAGTATCACTGTCCTCAGGATGGCGCACTCATTTAAACCACATTTACACACAGCAAATATCCCCCCTGTGTGGGGATGAACAATCGTTACGACGATTGTTTATCCCCATACAGATTCATGTTTTGTCAGAAGTACATCACTATTTACAAAGGGCAATGTGCTACCACATAAAGGATGGATCACTTGATCTCATTTGTTGGTGATCAGTAGTATAATTACATGGGACAATTATTGGGAACGAGCATTTTATGAACTTTTGTTCCCGATAATTGGCCCAATGTAGGTGTACGGCCACACGGTCAGGTTTCCTGATGCTGTTTTAGAAGTAAAAACCAGGAGTGAATTCAAAAAAGAGATGTCAGATCTGTCCTTTATTCTTTTTCTTCTTTTTTGATCCACTCCTGATTTTGGCTTCCAGAACTGCATCAGGAAACCAGACCTGGCCTACCCTAAGGGCTCATGCACACGGTCCGCACAAAACGTATCCGCAAAAAATACGGATGACATCCGTGATCATTCCGTATTCTATGGAACAGCTGGCCCTTCATAGAACTGTACTATCCTTGTCCGTAATGCGGACAATAATAGGACACGTTCTATTTTTTTGCGGAACGGAAATACGGAATGCACACGGAGTAACTTCCGCAAAAAAAAAAACGGAACGGACACGGAAAAAAAATACGTTCGTTTGCATGAGCCCTAACTGAGAGGTTGGTATCTAGGCTAGGTAATTTGCAATATGTTGAGAAATACAGCACACTTTTCCAATGCATATCTGCATATATCCACCAAATTTGTAACATCATTTTATATACAGTTTTATAGGTGAGCTCTGTTGCTCCTTGTTAATTGACCTTTGAAAATTGTAAGGATAGGGGCACACGGGACAGCAGTGACATCATTGTGTCCAGCCACATCTGTTTCACTTGAAACGTGGCCAATTTCTGTGGTGTGCTGCCACCTTTTTTGGGAACATTGCAGCTGAACTAGTGCCGTCCCTAATTTTGGGCATCACAATTACAGTAACCTTTCTAGTCTTACTATTGCATATTATTTTATACATGAAATCACCATTAGGCTATGTCCACATACTGTATATGCAGCATATATGCTGTGGATTTTACAAATATCATCCACAATCTGGAGAAAAAACTAGTGAAAGATTATGAATTTTAAATTCACAGCAAAATCCATGGATTTGTCAAATATTATCTCTGTACTGCCTAAATAAAGTACGTTAAAATTGTCTTTATTAACTTATATATTAAAATTGTCTGCAACACATTAGGCTTGGTAGGGTGAAATGGGATATCTCAGACTAATGATGCTGATCCCTAACATTCATCCCTACCACTAGAACTCCCAATTGTAAGGAGTTAATAATATGCGGCGTGTTCCTTCATAGGTTTGGGGTATATGGTAGGCTCCCATATATAGGCACCCGATTGAAACAGTGGGTGAATGTGTCAGGTCTCCAGTAGAAGAGACTATGCACATCACCCAGTGTCAGGTAACACTACTAGGATAGCTCAAATCCCAATCAATGAGGATATCGGAACAGGCCGTGGGCTTTTAAGTCAGCAAGTCAATCTGTAGTTGTTATCACAGCTTTTGAGTGCTCGACGCGTTTCTCTTATCCAACTTATTGGTTGGTTCATCAGGAGCAAACAGCTGAAGCCTCTGTTATCTCCGCATGTCACCCTCTCACACAGGGTGCATTACAGAGCAGCAAGAGGCCTCAGGAATCATCTGACTAGATATTAAACCATATGCAATTGATGTAATGCATATAGCCCTATGTAACACATTAAATTCACTGTCACCGTTTTGATTTTCTTCCCCTTACACTGGGGACAGCGGTCACTTAATGAACTACGTGTTTTAAACGGAGAGTGCTGGACGCCACTGTTTCAATCGGGTGCCTATATATGGGAGCCTACCATATACCCCAAACCTATGAAGGAACACGCCGCATATTATTAACTCCTTACAATTGGGAGTTCTAGTGGTAGGGATGAATGTTAGGGATCAGCATCATTAGTCTGAGATATCCCATTTCACCCTACCAAGCCTAATGTGTTGCAGACAATTTTAATATATAAGTTAATAAAGACAATTTTAACGTACTTTATTTAGGCAGTAAAAAGATACACGTGTTCAGTACGTAAACGCTATTGTGAACCACTAGTTAATCAAATATTATCTCTGCTTCAATTTACATTCCTATCACGATCGGCGTAACTGTCACATACGTGACACGGAGGGAGGAAAAGAGGAAGGCCCTGCCCTAGTGAGAGGGAAGGTGGTGACCCCTGACTCACCTTGCGACTGGCACCTGGCTGCCCTGTCGTCCCTAGACCCGTACGCCGATCACGTGCCTAAAACCCTGGCTTTCCCTAGGATGAGCCCTAGATAGTGAACAGGGCGGTGGGAACACTAGTCCGCACCACTAGCTCTAAAGGAAAACACCAAGGGGAGGACAGACAATACAAACTAAACATATAATCCCAGGAGGGCAACAACAGGAGACAACAAAAGCCCAACAGGGATCCGGAGGGTAGCACTCTGGAACAACAACCAGATTCTCAGCTCCAGTGGGTCAGCATAGATGTCCAGGCAGGAAGCTCTATAACTGGCAACAAGAGAAGTGTGAGAGGAGAATATAAGGAGTTTGGGAGTGGCAGACAAGAAACAGCTGAGGAGGAGAAGCTACGGATCCCTGAGTGAGACAAAAAGGATAGCAAGGCAAACACAGAAAACAATCACTAAGAAACACCGTGATCTTTAGACATAGAGCGCGCAGCCACCCGCTGCGACTTCCTGACCCCGGGTATAACGGAGTCAGACGTGGCTCTTGACACCCTCGTGACAGTACCCCCCCTTTCACGAGGGGCCTCCGGACACTCAGGACCAGGTCTCTCCGGATGAGAGACATGGAAAGCCTGAATCAACCTGTTGGCGTTTACCTCTGACGCTGGAACCCACATTCTTTCCTCGGGACCGTAACCCCTCCAATGCACCAGATACTGAAGAGAGCGGCGGACCCGACGAGAATCAACAATTCTGGATATTTGAAACTCCAGATTACCATCCACAACAACAGGAGGAGGTGGCAGCGGTGATGGTTCTAGAGGTGGAACATACTTCTTGAGCAGCGACTTATGGAAGACGTTATGGATCTTAAAAGTCTGAGGTAGCTCCAGGCGAAAAGCCACAGGGTTAATGACGGCTACAATTTTATAAGGACCAATGAACCTAGGACCCAGTTTCCAAGAGGGAACCTTCAACTTAATATTCCTAGTAGACAACCACACATAGTCATTCACTCCTAGGTCCGGACCTGGCGACCGTTTCTTATCGGCCATGCATTTGTATTTACCACTCATATTTTTCAAGTTAGCTTGCACCTTCTGCCATACCGATGAAAGAGATGAAGAAAACCGTTCCTCTTCGGGAACCCCAGAAGACCCCCCCTCTTTGAAAGTACAAAATTGGGGATGAAAACCGTATGCACCAAGAAATGGTGACTTGCCAGTGGATTCCTGACGGCGATTATTTATGGCAAACTCGGCTAACGGTAAATATGATGACCACACCTCTTGGTTTTCAGACGCAAAACACCTTAAATATGTTTCTAGGTTTTGGTTGGTACGCTCAGTCTGTCCATTCGACTGAGGATGGAAAGCTGAGGAAAAGGATAAGTGTACCCCTAAACGGGTACAAAAAGCTTTCCAAAACTTAGAAATAAACTGGGTTCCCCGATCCGAAACCACATCGGAAGGGACCCCGTGAAGCTTCACGATTTCACTGATAAACACCTGAGCAAGAGTCTTAGCATTAGGAAGTGCGGGTAGCGCAATAAAGTGTACCATTTTGCTAAACCTGTCTACTACTACCAAGATAACTGTTTTACCCGCAGACAAAGGTAAGTCAGTGATGAAATCCATTGATAGATGTATCCATGGTCTATTGGGGATGAAAAGTGGCAATAAAGACCCTGCTGGACGTGTATGAGAGACTTTCGCGCGTGCACAAGTAGAACAAGTAGACACGAAATCTATTACATCCTGACGCAACCTTGGCCACCAAAAACGACGAGACAATAGCTCCAAGGTTGCTTTACTACCCGGGTGCCCAGCAAGTGCCGAATTATGATGTTCCTTCAATAACTCAAGACGCAGGTTTAACGGTACAAACAATTTCTCTGAGGGGCAAGAGGCCGGGGCGTCCCCCTGGGCCTCTAACACCTTTCCCTCTAGAACAAAGTGTACAGCAGAGACAACCACTCCTCTTTGTAAAATAGGTACCGGATCACTAACATTACCCCCTCCAGGGAAACTACGAGACAATGCGTCTGCCTTGGTATTTTTTGCCCCAGGACGATAGGTGATTACAAAGTTAAATCTGGTAAAGAATAGCGACCACCTAGCTTGTCTAGGGGTGAGACGCTTAGCCGATTCTAGGTACAGAAGGTTTTTGTGATCCGTAATTACCGTGACGGGGTGGATTGCTCCCTCTAAGAAGTGACGCCACTCTTCAAACGCCAGTTTAATCGCCAACAGTTCCCTATTTCCAATATCATAGTTCTTTTCTGCTGCAGATAATTTTTTGGAAAAGAAAGCGCAAGGACGCCATTTGCCAGGAGACGGACCCTGAGACAATACAGCCCCCACTCCCACCTCCGACGCATCAACTTCAACAATAAAAGGCTGGGAGACATCAGGTTGAATTAGGACAGGTGCCGAGGTAAATCTCTCTTTTAGAGAGGAAAATGCAATTTTAGCGGCGTCAGACCATTTAGAAAAATCAGTCCCCTTCCTAGTCATGTCAGTAAGGGGTTTAACGATCACTGAATAATTTTTAATAAACTTTCTGTAGAAATTTGCGAAACCCAAAAACCGTTGTAGAGCTTTCAGGTTCTCAGGAAGATCCCAATCTAAAATTGCCTGGACCTTCCCAGGATCCATACGGAAACCTGAAGCAGATAATAGATATCCCAGGAATTGTATTTCCTGAACGGCGAAGACACATTTTTCAATTTTCGCATATAATTTATTCGTCCGTAGGACCTGCAGTACTTGCCTGACATGTACTTCATGTGTTTTCAGATCAGCCGAATAAATTAAGATATCATCTAGGTATATGACTACAAACCTGCCGATGAGATGACTAAAAATATCATTAACGAAATGTTGGAAGACAGCAGGGGCATTGGTCAGACCGAAAGGCATGACTAAATTTTCGTAATGCCCCTCAGGGGTTTTAAAAGCTGTCTTCCACTCATCCCCTTCCTTGATACGAATCAGATTGTAGGCCCCCCTAAGATCAAGTTTGGAGAACCACCTAGCACCCGCAATCTGATTAAAAAGGTCAGGAATGAGAGGAAGAGGGTATGGGTCTCGGACGGTTATCCGGTTTAGCTCACGGAAATCTAGGCAAGGACGCAGGCCCCCATCTTTCTTTTTAACAAAGAAAAACCCTGCAGCCACGGGTGAAGAAGAGGGTCTGATGTGTCCCTTGGCCAGACGCTCGGAGATATAATCTTTCATGGCTTGTCTCTCGGGACCCGAAAGATTATACAACCTGGACTTGGGTAATTTTGCACCGGGAATCAGGTTAACCGGGCAATCATAAGGACGATGAGGTGGTAGCTTCTGACAACCCTTTTCAGAAAAAACGTCCTCAAAGTCCGAAATAAATGTAGGTAGGGAAGCTATGGAGGCGATTAAGCAATTGTTATTTAAGCAATTCTCTCTGCAATGCTCACTCCACTCCAATATCTCCCTGGCCTGCCAATCCACCACTGGATTGTGCGCTACCAACCAGGGAAGACCCAATACCACAGGAGAGGGAAGGCCCTCCAGAACGTAACATGAAAGACGCTCCTTATGGTGGTCCCCTACCCGAAGATGTAAGTTATGGACAACGTGAGTGAGGTTTCTCTGAGACAGAGGAGCAGAGTCAATAGCGAATATGGGAATGGGTCTCTGCAGCGTACAGAGAGACAAACCCATAGTGCGGGCAAAATGGGCATCTATCAAATTTACCCCTGCACCACTGTCTAGAAAAAAAGAAATAGACTCCGTCTTAACACCAAAAACAATAACCGCTGGCAACACAAATTGAGATGTTCATATGGAGGAAACGTATACCCCCCGGCTGACATCCTCCGCACAGCCTGGGGTTAGTAGTTTTCCGACGGTCTTTTGTTTTTGGGAAAAGGAGGGACAGACATTAATGAAATGACCCTTCCCCCCACAGAAAAAACAAGCCCCCCACCTACGGCGAACCTCAGGAGGACGGACCTGACGAGAAGTTCCTCCTAGCTGCATAGGCTCATCCAAGTCAGTACAGACTAACTGCTGCTTGGGAGAGGTCTCCCTAAGACGTCTATCTATCCTGATAGAGAGGGACATAACAGCATCAAGGGAAAGGGGGGTCTCATACAGCGCCAGCGCATCCTTAACCCTTTCAGATAACCCAGAGCAGAACTGACTCCTGAGAGCCGGGTCGTTCCACTGAGTATCCGTAGCCCACCTGCGGAACTCTGAGCAATATTCCTCTGCTGGCCGATCTCCCTGTAGGAGTCTCCGTAACTTCGACTCAGCCAGGGCGACACGGTCAGGGTCATCATATATGAGACCCAAAGCCCCAAAAAATCCCTCCACTGACCGGAGAGCCTGGGAACCAGGGGGTAACGAGAACGCCCAGGATTGCGGGTCCCCCTGAAGCAGGGAAATAACAATCCCCACCCGCTGTTCTTCATTACCTGAGGAGTAGGGGCGCAGCTTAAAATATAATTTGCAGGCCTCACGGAACAACACAAATTTGTCCCTTCCCCCAGAGAATCTGTCAGGAAGAACAACCTTGGGTTCTGTAACAACCTGGTTACCCATAGCAACCGCTGGGCTTACGGTCTGCTGCATTTGCTGCTGCTGTTGGAGGACAGACGCCTTCAATCCTGCCACCTCCAAAGACAGGCCTTGAAGCTGTTTTGCCAAAGCAGCAATAGGATCCATATTGGATTCTAAGTAGAGAGAAAAAAAAAAATTATATATATTTTTTTTTTTCCTCAAAAAAAAAAATAAGGGCCAGTTATAATATCACGATCGGCGTAACTGTCACATACGTGACACGGAGGGAGGAAAAGAGGGAGGCCCTGCCCTAGTGAGAGGGAAGGTGGTGACCCCTGACTCACCTTGCGACTGGCACCTGGCTGCCCTGTCGTCCCTAGACGGGTTCCTCACCCGTACGCCGATCACGTGCCTAAAACCCTGGCTTTCCCTAGGATGAGCCCTAGATAGTGAACAGGGCGGTGGGAACACTAGTCCGCACCACTAGCTCTAAAGGAAAACACCAAGGGGAGGACAGACAATACAAACTAAACATATAATCCCAGGAGGGCAACAACAGGAGACAACAAAAGCCCAACAGGGATCCGGAGGGTAGCACTCTGGAACAACAACCAGATTCTCAGCTCCAGTGGGTCAGCATAGATGTCCAGGCAGGAAGCTCTATAACTGGCAACAAGAGAAGTGTGAGAGGAGAATATAAGGAGTTTGGGGGTGGCAGACAAGAAACAGCTGAGGAGGAGAAGCTACGGATCCCTGAGTGAGACAAAAAGGATAGCAAGGCAAACACAGAAAACAAACACTAAGAAACACCGTGATCTTTAGACATAGAGCGCGCAGCCACCCGCTGCGACTTCCTGACCCCGGGTATAACGGAGTCAGACGTGGCTCTTGACACCCTCGTGACAATTCCATAACAAAGTACCCTTAAGCTAGAACCACACCTGCAGTTTTTGTATACAGCTTTTGAGCCAAATACTGGAGTGAGTGAGAGTAGTAGTATCAGTCTTTCCTGTATGTGGTTCAACTTTTTGGATCCCCTCCTTGTTTTGGTTTAAAAAAAAAACACATCAAAATCTGCTAAAAAAGAAAATAAAAAAATGCATGTGAGATTTCAGCCTTGGACCACTTTCATGCAGTCAGTATTTTTCATCAGTATTTGTAAGCCAAAACCGGTAGTGAAACCTACGGAGTAAGCTATCATGAAAATATTTGCATCTCTTCCTTGTTTTGGACCCACTCTTGGTTTTGGCTTACAAAGGCCTCATGCACACGGTCGTTGTTTTGGTCCGCATCCGAGCCGCAGTTTTGGCGGCTCGGAAGCGGACCCATTGCCTTCAATGGGGACGCAAAAGATGCAGACAGCACTCAGTGTGCTGTCCGCATCCGTTGCTCCGTTCCGTGGCCCCGCAAAAAAAATATAACATGTCCTATTCTTGTCCGCACTTTGCGGACAAGAATAGGCATTAATATTAAAGGCTGTCCGTGCCGTTCCGCAAATTGTGGAACGCGCACGGACGCCATCCGTGTTTTGCGGATCCGAGATTTGCGGACCGCAAAACACACCATGGTTGTGTGCAGGCGGCCAAATACTGATGAAAAATACTGAACAAATACTGACATGTGAAAATGACCTTAGAAAGGAGATTTATTAACCATTATAATGATAATTTGCTGCCAGATCCCTGGAAATAGTGTAGGCAATTACAAAAAATGTCATGCATAATGTTCTAATATGATGTTTGTACAATGCATTAACACACTGCAAAGTGGGGCTGCGGTATTGAGTGTAGACAGACGGCAGAGGCGGTGAGCTCCAGTTTCCTGCCAAACTCAGCACTGCCAATTTCCACCCCCCTCTTTGCTCAGATCAGGGGAATCCCATTCTTATAAATGTCAGTAAATCTAATATGTGAGGTAAGGCGACAATTTTTTTACCGCGTGCAGTAGATGGGGTAAGGGATTATACAGCTGCATATGTAGGGATTCTGCATAATTTAATCATTACCCTTAAAGACATCTGCTGTCAGTGTAAAATATTCTGCATCCGTGAATGTAAATATGGCTATATTTATGCATATATTCAGTTAAAAATATCCTCAGATTATTTAACCCTTAAGCAGCTTGGTAAATCAGAGACTCATATCAATTACCATGTCAATATGTTAATTAGGGTTTTTACAGCCATAATTTTTTCTTAATTTGTGCTGTCATGCTCCAAATAGATTCATGAATCAATGTATCAACCCAGAAATACAGTTTGAATGTGTGTGTAACGATGCTAGTATCACACAGATGCCAAACCTAGACATCATTGGGGATAATACACCCAAGGAAATACATCACAGACATCCACACTATTGTATCAATCTAGCGATTTAGGATGGTGAATGTGCTGGTGAGGAAGTCTGTCACAATTAGATGCTAGATCCGAAGTCGCTTCGGTCAAAACTGTGTTTGAATAGTGTATGGGCTTCAGCATTCAATTTTTAAAAATGAAAAGAGGAGTCCAAAGTAGGCTTCGATACCGGCTGGTACCTCAATACCAAAGCTGACTTTGGAACTAAGTTTTAAAATGGTTTTCAAGTTGAAAAATCAATTCCCGAAGTTATTCGGTGATAACGCATTTCTCTTGCCGGAGCCCATACATCCGTCTCCGTACAGCATTAAAACGAAGTTTTGAGCAAATTGTACTGTTAATGGTAGCACATTGAAACTGTTAAAGGGGTATTCCAGGAGTACAATATTGATGACCTATCTTCAAAATAGGTTATCAATATCTGCTCAGCAGGGGTCTAAGGCCAAATGCACACGGTTGTTTTTCACGGCCGTGAGCGGTCCATGGAACCATGGGCTGGATTCCTGCTGAGAGCAGGAGCGCACAGCGTCATTGGTTGCTATGATGCCGTGCGCTCCCTGCTGCCGTCGCAGTACAGTAATACACTGGTATAGATCATGCCAGTGTACTACTGTACTGCGGCGGCAGCAGGGAGCGCACGGCGTCATAGCAACCAATGACGCTGTGCGCTCCTGCTCTCAGCAGGAATCCAGACCGTGGTTCCACGGACCGCTCACTGCCTAACTCCGCCTCCGCCATCGATCAGCTGTTTGAAGAGGCTGTGGAACTCCGATGGGCACTGCAGCCTCCTCACAGCCTACCAAACACAGCACCGTACACTGTATAATAGCTGTGCTTGGTATTGTAGCCCAAGGCTATCCACTAAAATAGGACTGAACTGCACATGACCAAGTGACCAATGATTGTGGCGTCAGTGGCCTAGGAAGAGGCTGCACCACTCTACAGAGCAAGGATGGGTCATTAATATTGTTCTCCTAGAAAAGCCCTTTAAAGTGGTTGTCCACTTTTTTTTTACATTGATTACCTATCCTCAGCACCCTGCCGATCAGCTGTTTTAAGAGACTGCAGCGCTTGTATGAACGCTGCCTTCTCTTCACTGTTCGCAGCTGCAACAGTAGTGGTGAGCAGGTGTAATTACAACTAAGCCATCCCATTCACTTCCATTGGACGGCTCCTTCCTATTCAAGTGAACACTAAGGAGCTGGCCCATTGAAGTGAATGGGGATGGCTAAGATGTAATTACACCTGCTCACTGCTGCAGTTGCAACGATGAGCAGGTAAACAGTGAAGAGAAGGCAGTGCTCCTACAAGCGCTGTAGTCTCTTTAAACAGCTGATCGGCAGGTGTGCTGAGATTCAGCCCCCCGTCAATCTGATATTGATGACCTATCCTAAGGATAGGTCATCAATATAAAAAAAGGGGGACAACCCCTTTAATGGCGGTGCACCGGTTTTCATTAAACTGGCATGGCTACTATTTGAGGACTAGAATATTGTGGATCACTTCTCAAAAGCAGTTTTGAAACCTGGCAGCTGTGATGGAAGTGAATATGGAGAATACTTTAATACAATTATTATCATTAAAAATAGCAAGATGGATCTTAAAAAAAAGTCTGGATACAATCAGTAGTGGTACGCTCGCACTAAGATATAACAATACTGGAATGTTCAACCCATACACACTATAATCACATAACCTTAACAGATTATTTTTTTTGTTGAGAAAGTGAAGACTGAATATAGCGTAGGCTCCTAACCAGGGATTATCTGAAAAATCATTAACTGCACTGGAGCCTGTCTTCATTGTATTAAGTACACATTAAGAGTGAATGAGACTGGAGAGGAGAATGGTGGGCGTTTGAGACAGAAAGGAAAAAAGGAGGTGTCATAAAGAAAGAAGATGAGCAAGAACTATCATGGGAGACTCACTCCCACACATCTCTACATGTCACTGGTTTTAAATGTCACATCACATTTCCTGCTCAAAAACACATCATAAACGGTACCCACTGCTCTCCTGTCCCCGGGGAAATATAAAGGACAAGCTTGCATTTTTCTTTTTTCCATGGATGGTTAAGATAATTTTATGTACGACCTACGAATTGATGCTGTTCCTATTAACTATAGGTGCACATACCCAGAAATACCAGTTAAGGCTCTGTGTATTATATACAGTAATACAAATAATTTTAGTGCCAGATTATTTAGGGAAGGAGGGCGACATCCTTGGAGAATTAGGTTTGAAGGTGATGACACTGTCCCAATGTTAAATGTTAGTTTAATATAATTCAACTTTAATGACTAATTACTATTGTAATTTACTTTTTATTTGAAAATGCTCCAGTTGCAAGAGATTCCCTTTACTTTATTAAAGTGGCACCCCTAGTGTTCATTCCATGTAGTAAATTGCATGTCCTCCTACTGAGCAGACAGAGCCGGTCACACATGTTCATTTCCATCTGTCAACTGCCACCAGCCAGATCATGTTTTAGAAGGGCTGATTGATCTTCTTGATAGTCAACTGCCTTCTTCTCTATTCTATTCTATTGAGAGAACGGCTTGTACTGTGTAACGAGACTCACACAGTAGAGGATAGAGAAGCAAAAAAATGGAGAGGGATCCTTGCCATATTACTCTGCTTACATCCAGCTTGGAGCACCCAGTCCATCCTGCTCAGTCCTTCACTATGTGGAAGTTCCAGGGTCTCCTTCTCCAGGGTCTCCTTGAGATATCTAGAACTGGTGTCTCCATCTGAATAGGCAGACTATCTGGAGCATTTGTGAAGCTCATCCTAGAGAGGAGGTAAAGGCAGTCATACATATTGATTTGCCTGCAAGCTGTGACAGAGAGAGAGTTGCAGCAGAACAGACACAACCAGAGTTGTGAAAGGGAGAGAAATGCAACAGGACGGACATGCTCCCTCACCTACCAGCTCAAAAAAATCTGGCAGAGCAATGAATAGGGAGATCTCTGGATTCATATGAGCTACAGGAGTATTTCTAGCTTGATTAGAAAGAGCTAGTCATATACTTTATTATGTTGGATTTTATACAGTATTGTTAATTCGATAGAGACCAATGCTTTTGGTCAGGAGAACCCAAGGCATAAGTCAAATTCAGCATAAAGAAAGTTTGCACTATCCTGACTCTTGAAAGGCAGCACTACCTTTGGAAAGCTTAAGAGCACTGAGCGACTAAAGTCACCACTAGGTCAACCGAGACCATTATCAAGACAGATGGACAGGAGTCAGGTGAAGGTAGTATTAATATGCTTGTATTTTTGGGGTTTGTACTCTTCATGCCATGCGCAACCAGTTTAGCTACACAGGGGTCATCATATTTCTCAACACTTTGGATGGTCAAAGAGGGACGCTTTAATAATATTTAGACAGTGTAAATGCAGGAAACAATAAAGCCTAATTCACACGTCCGTGTTCGTGCTCAAATCCGTGAGCAGGTGTTCAGTGATGCATCCGTGAAGGATCTGTGTTGGGTCCGTGTGACCGTTTTTTTGCTGTCCGTGTTGCATTCGTGTTTCACCGACACTGAACAGCTGAAAAATGATTTTCAAAGAATCTTTAATGATCCGTGAAGCATGGATGCAACACAGATGGCATCCGTGCGTTTCACGGACCCATAGACTATAATGGGCGTGATGGATACGGACAAAATAGAGCACGCATCCGTGCTAAAAACGCTGACCCACAGACAGTACTAAAACACTGATGTGTGAATACACACATTAAAATGAATAGGGAAGTGTGCTGTCCGTGGAGAACACGTACAGCACACGTCCGTGAAACACTGACGTGTGAATAAGGCTTAAATCAGTTATCAGCAGCATAATCTACACTTAGAAACATTTTACGCCTAATGACCAGGGCCAAAAAGGCCTCAATAACTAGCAATTATTTTTAATTATTACCTCTCAGCATTCATCATTTTTTAATTTTTTTAATTTGGCTTGGCTTGTAAATGCAGAAGAAATGCTTAAGTTGGTTTTTTTTTTGCTTTGTTCAGGGGTACAGGGGAATTTGGATTTAATGTGTGTACAATAAAATGTTTACTATGCTATGGTGTTTTTTGTGCAGTGTGCCCTAACAGCAGGAGGATAACTGGACAGACTGACAGCCTTGGAGTCCTATGTAGGTTCTCAGGGCTTACTGCAGATGGCTCCCCAAGTCTCTGATCTGGCCAATGGGAAACCCATTGTAGGAGAGAGTCCTTTGGTATGGACAGTAGCAATCAAAGGGCTAACAGGCAAGATCAGAGCTTTCTCCAAACCCGGGCTGTGAAGCAGGACACTGCCATAAGAACCTGAAGTGTTAGTAATAGCTCGTTCTTAGCACAGGAAAGCTCTAGGAGCCCGCAACCCTCCTCTACTGCAACAACATCTTTTGGCAGAGGCCCACCATCAGTGAGGATGGATTATTCATATCTGTAGCCCGAAAAACCTCTTTAAGTGTGGACTGTATACAGGGGCGTAGCTATCGGAGTCTCAGCAATCTCAATTTAAACCAGGCCCCCCTAACCAGTTGCGCAACACCAATTATGTATTGCCATGCTCAGGACGACGATACAGTTAGGTTCTGCGGCGGGGCATGGGAGCGATGCCTACCTGTCCCACCTTTCAATCTGATTGACTACAGGCTAAATAAAAAAAATATAAATAAAAAAGTTACTTTGTACACAATTTCACAGTTGAATAGCTGTATTCATTCCTGACAACCTTTTCCCTGTAGGATGGTGCTAGCTTCTAAAAGCCCTGTAGTGTAATCCTGGCATAATCATGGCGACTCAAGTTACCAAAGGAAAATGTTTTCGAGGGATTATCAAATGTTTAAAAGGGGAATCACTCATGTAAAAAAAAAAATCCCCTGTTTCTGAACATTATCATTTTTAGCATCTAATGAGGTGCATATTGGCATAAATCCTGGGTGACCACATTCTCTTCATCCTAAATCCCTTTACTTTATAAATGACAGTTACTATATGCCGTTACTATTGTTTAATCCTGTCTTGTCTGAGTGACTGTGCCTGTAATTTTATGTTCTCTTCTATGTTTTGTGGCACATTCCAGAGTAAGACTAAATAATGATGACCTTAAGAAGTGCAACACTTTGCAAAGCTAGATCATTCAAGTGTCATCCAACTGCAGGGTACGGTTACAATATGTCACATTTTCACTTCACTGAGACAGCGTAAAGATGTCAGCATGATTTCCTTCAGGTAAGCATATTTTTTAAAGTAGGAGAAAGAATTGTATGTCTGTGTGTGCAAGGAGGGGGCTGACATACAGAACTAAACAAGAGAAGAGTTGACATCATAGAAAATACATTGTCTGTCTCTGGGATCTCACTGTCACTCGGTGCCTCTCATCTCTTTTTGGTTTAGTGTGAAAATAACTAGAACTGATCCCCAGCTGTGATCCAGATCTGATACAGATTACAACCAGAAGCATGGAAATTAGATACCACTTCTATACACATGCAAAATAATACTGTAAGTCCATGCCCCTACCCAACCTCTAGATCAAAACTGATTACAACCCACTGCATTACATACCAACTATAGGAACAATTGATTGTGAGTATCCCAATGTTAAAGGGAATCTGTCACCCTGATTTTGGACCATTATGTACACAGGAGTGCACCTATCTTTCCTGCGGTCTGAGGCGAAATCTGAAACAGCACCCCCCCACCCAATGACAATTTTTTAACCTTACCCCTTCCCTTCAGCTCATGGCCCTTCGGCTGTCCCCCCCTCTTGCCCCTAACTGGTGCTGCCTCACCTGGCCTCATTGGTGGTGCACCCCTATATGTACAGTAATACATGAGTAGTACTGCTGCTACGGAGCCCAGATTACTATTTTTTATTTTCCTACTCCTCCTGTTCCCCTGCTGTCAGCATTTAAAGCTGTAGTGAAATATATTGTCAGGACTGCTGTGCACACGCACAAGTCCTCTCCATTATGTTAGAAGAGCACAGAAGTCTGGGCTGTGTATTTCAGTGCAGCTTTCAGAGCTCATACCGGGGTAATCGGGGCAGTAGGAAAATAAAAAACTGTGATCTGGGTTTCTTAAGCGCAATACTGCTTACATATTACTGTAGATAATAGTCCAAAATCATTGTGACAGATTACCTTTAATGATGACAGACAAATTAACAGATTGCAGCGCAAACGTTATTAGCAATGCAATCTGCGACTTTTCAGGTCTAAAAAAGTTGGTGTGGCATGGGCAGGGCGCAGACCCATCTAATTTATCATTTTTTACACTTGTTTTAGGCATAGAAAATAGTCTAAATCTACACCAGCAAGGGAACTGGCATAGATTAAGACAGGCGGTGGCTGTGCCTAAGTTATGTAAAGGCCGGCGTCTCTACATAAATTCAGTGCATCCACCGGCAGCTAAAGGGGTACTAAGACCGATATCTAAAATGCCAGTCTTAATAAATGACCCCTGAAATGTTTAAAACAACTGTCTCCAGTCCCCTTTCGGGTGATAATTATGATGTGCTGCAGATTTTCTTAAAACATGGGCCCAGATTTACTAATGTGTGTGAGTAAAAAATTGGCACAATTTGGGGCATCTAGGGTTTCAAAAAATTCTTAACATGCTCGACAGGAGGTGGGACTTTAGGGGAAAGGGTGTGGACCTAAGAGCACCATTTTACAACAAAATTGTGGCGCAATTCTAGCATGAAAATCTGTCTCAACATAAGCCAATAGTGCATACAGTCAGAGAAAAGTCTCTATCCCTGCAACAGATTTATTATGCAGCCTGAGCATCTGTGATAAATCTGGTGGTCTAAACGGGTGCCATCTGTAGGGTGAGTAAATTTGGGCCATGGTGTTTTTAAAACAAAAATGTATGTTCACCTAGCTCAGAGATCAGCAACCTCCGGCACGCTAGGTGTTGTAAAACTACATCTCCCATCATGGATTCTTGCTAGGCTGTTCTCTAAACTCCCACAGAAGTGAAAGGAGCATGCTGGGAGTTGTAGTTTCACAACAGCTGGAATGCTGAAGGTGTCACTACCAGAGCTTTGAGACGTTCTCACAGCTCTGTTTCTCCACCCCTGTGATGTCACTACTAGAGCTTGGAGGAATTCCCTCTGCCCTGTTTCTCCGCCCCTGTGATGAGGTCTTTACTTTCGGTTTCCTTCCTCCCAGCTGTCTCTCCTGTGTTTGATTTCACTGCCTTTAAATCACCCCTCCTCCTTTGTAGAGGTGCGGATTATACTTTTCATTTGAGCTGTATCTCTCGCTTGAGTAGCTTCACCTGTGTGATATCTTTTCACTGGATCTGTGTTCTGCTGAAGCAAGTACTTCGGATATTGTCTGCTGACTTTGGATCTGTTTTCACTGCAGCCGCAGCTCCTTCAGATAAGTGTTCAGACATTGTGTGTTTCTGTTTCTTTGCTGACTGGATCCGAGGCGACCCCGGTTCCGTCCATATACTGAGCAGGGCACCGGTGGCCGTGCCCCTTCCACTATTGTAGGGGTTTCAATGGTCATCAGCCTGAGGTACGTGGGCATGTCTCGATCTACCATATGGATCTGGACATGTGCACAGCAGCTTAGGGAGAGCTTTTAGGGTCTGACAGGGGTCACCCTTTATCCTCCCTAGTTTGGGTCCGGTCAGTTGCTATTTACTGTGTGTTGCTCACTTACAGCCGTGACAGAAGGTTGCTGATCCCTGACCTAGCCTATGTGGTCCCACCAGCTGTGTCTGTCTACTTCATCCTCTTAGCGGAAATCAGAAGTATATTATGAGATGAGTGCAGTTTTTCTGCAAACAGACAAAAAGCACGCCATGAAGCATGCTACAATTTTTTCTTTCATTTCACACTGGCATTTGCATCAATATTTGTAAGACCATATTTCATGTTAATAACCTTATTTATGAATTTTCTCCAATCTTCTATTGTTTGCCATCCAGTTGCTATTTGTCACCATACGGGCTACAAGGAATATATGGATTGTCCTATTTCAGAGCCCATTCACCTGGTATATGCCCATTCACCTCACGTCAAAGGTATACATCGGCAACTACTCCCTAAATATGCCTCCAATGAAACTTCAAACACAATCAGGGAGATTTACTAATCAAAATGCGCCAGATTTCTGGATTCATTTGCAGCAGAAACTGGCATACAAGCTTTGCGCAACATTTATTAAGCGCTGAGACACTTTTTTGATTTGTCCAACAAGGGGGCATGGCTTAGAGGGAACGAAGCAAGGGGCGTGGCTTAAATACTTTGCATCAAATATTTAGTATCAAATTTATTAAACAGTGCTTGTCACTGTTTGGACATCTTTAAAACTAACACTTTTGTCTTGAAATACGTCTCCCGTTTTTTTACGACAACTCCCTACCGGAGTGAGTTTATTACTTTCTTGCAGCTTTTTAAAAAAAAAGGTGCAGTGATAAATCTAGAATGAAACGAATTAGCATATTTCACCACACCCACTTTCCCATGCACTATTCAAAACTGAGTGAGTGGTTAAAAATGGAAAATCCTTTTTTTTTGTTTTTACTTTTTAGAGCCGGATACATTTCCCCCTTAGACTTTTGATAAATTGGCTGATGCTAGATGATAAATCTGGCACACATTTAGACAATCTAGTCTATTTCCTTTTTTGGCATAGAAAAGTCGAAACATTTGGTGCAAATCCAAGTTTTTGAGATATTACTCAGGTTATGCAATTTTTAAAAAGTCGTTGGAGAAGTGGGCATGGTTTGATATGGTAATTAGTTTCAGTACAGATTTATCACTGTGACTCCTTAAAAAAAAAAAATCACAAAATCACTTCAGCAGGGAGATGTCATAAAAAAGTTAAGCATTTCTAGACAAATGCATTTAAAAGGTGACATTTAAAACAACGTGCGCCACTTCATAAATTTGTCTCAAAGTACACCAGAGAAGGGTTCAAGCAAAAACTGCATAAAAAATTGCCCTCATGTTAAAAGAGTTCCCTGAAAATCATTTAAAATGACTGAATTAATCTGTCCTAGAATGTGAGCAGCACTGGTTGCCTCCACTGGCAGAGCTGTCTAGGAGGGTGAGCGTATGGGGCCTTGCTATATACTATGCACTTGCATATCCTATATATTGGCTAGCCATCCTGTGAGGCTGCTCAACAATGATAGCAAATCGTAGGCAGGATCACATCATTACCGTCTACCATAGAGCAGTGTAGTGTGCAGAGAGGCCTCACTCTCTCACACCACTATGCAGCTCTGCAAGTGGAGGCAACCAGTCTTTCTCACATATTATGACAAGTTGCCTTTACCCATTTTACCTCATTCTCAGAGAATCCCTTTAAGTTGCCACTAGTGTTGATCTAGCACCATAGTGCTCGGGTCCTCGGGCCGAACACATCGGGATGCTCATAATGGAAGTCAATGGGAGAACCCGAGCATTAAACCTTACACCCCCTGCTCTGAAGAGAGGAGGGTGCCTGGTTCATAGGAAAAGGTCAGAAATTGATGGAAACCTCACTAAAATGGTTCGGGAACAGCATGGGGAGGATGTCTGGATGCATCTTGGACTCCCAGGTCGCTGCTGGGAACGATGTTGTCTGAGTAGTACGCCACTTTAACAGACTGACAATAATACGCACGAAACCGAAGATAAAATGGATTTTAGAGGAAACGTTGTTAGGAAACATTCTTTCCTCTATATTTACTTGTATATAAAGTGCAGGTGCTGCCCAAAATTACAAGGAAGAGGCACTCTGATACAACCTGTATATCGCATAAAGGAGGGCCTCATTCACATTGTGGTACAATTGTTCAGGTAGTGGGACTCCTACACTCATAAAGTCTATGCACTAATTGAAAGGGCTGCCAAAAATGACAAGGAACCGGCACTCCAATACACCCTTTGTTACACATAAAGGAGGGCATCATACACAGCGTTGAAAAATTATGATTGATGGACTGCTGGTGACCCTCAAAAACATTTAGAGCAAGCGCCTGCTGATCTGACCATCTAAAACATTATGGGCGTGGGCCTGCTGCCGCTTTGGTGACTCCGTGACGGCGACGATCCAATCGGATGTCTGCCCTATCAACTTTTGATGTTATTTTCAGCGCCAACTACGGTTACCATGGGTAAGGGGGAATCAGTGTTCAATTCCGGAGAGGGAGCCTGAGAAACAGCTACGTCTACCACATGCATGCAAATTACCTATTAGGTATAATTAGGTGAGGGCCTGCAGGTGAGCTGACCCTGTAAAAGATTGTAGGTGAGGGCCTGCTGGTGAGCTGACCCTCTAAAAGATTGTAGGTGAGGGCTTACAGGTGAGCTGACCCTCTAAAACATTATATGCAAGGGCCTGCAGGTGATCTGACCCTCTAAAAAATAATATATGAGGGGCGGCTGCTGAGCTGACCCTCTAAAACATTATGGTTGAGGACCTGCTGCAGAGCTGACCATTTAAAAAAATATGGGAGAGTGCCTGCTGCTTAGCTGACTATTGAAAAAATTTGCAGTGCTCAAAGCAGGTCGAGTCGCCTTAACACTTCAGCTAGGAATAATGGAATAGGACTCCGTTTCTATTTTGTTGGTTTTCGGAACTGGGGCCATGATTAAGAGGGACGGCCGGGGGCATCCGTATTGCGCAAGGTGAACCAAAGCGAAAGCATTTGCCAAGAATTTTCATTAATCAAAAATGAAAGTCGGAGGTTCGAAGACGATCAGATACCGTCGTAGTTCTGATCATAAACGATGACGACCGGCGATCTGGCAGCATTATTCCCACGCCGAGCTGCTTCCTGGAAACCAAAGTATTTGGGTTCCGGGGGGAGTATGGTTTGAAAGCTGACAAAGTACACTGTATGTCACAGATACATTTTTGAAGCGCTCACGTTACACTGCAGATGTGGCCCTGGTAAGGTCACTGTCAGAAGCGGACACCGTCCACGAAAAAATTACAATGTATGTCACAGATACATTTTTGAAGCGCACACATTACACTGCAGATGTGGCCGTGATATAGTCACTGTCAGAAGCGGACACCGTCTGAGGAAAAATTACATTGTATGTCACAAACACATTTTTGAAGTGCACATGTTGCACTGCAGATGTGGCCGTGGTATGGTCACTGTCAGAAGAGGACACCATCTACGGAAAAATTACATTGTATGTCACAGATAAATTTTTGAAGCTCACATGTTACACTGCAGATGTGGCTCTGGTAAGATTACTGTCAGAAGCGGACACCATCTACGGAAAAATAACTTTGTATGTCACAGATAAATTTCTGAAGTGCAAATGTTACCCTGCAGATGTGGCCCTGGTAAGATTACTGTCAGAAGCGGACACCATCTACGGAAAAAGAACTTTGTATGTCACAGATAAATTTTTGAAGCGCACACGTAACACTGCAAATGTGGCCGTGGTAAGGTCACTGTCAGAAGCGGACACTGTCTACGGAAAAATTACATTGTATGTCACAGAATTTTTTTTGAAGCGCACACGTTACACTGCAGATGTGGCCCTGGTAAGGTCACTGTCAGAAGCGGACACCGTCTACAGAAAAATTACATTGTATGTCACAGTTACATTTTTTAAGCGCACACGTTACACTGCAGATGTGGCCCTGGTAAGGTCACTGTCAGATGCGAACACCGTCTACGGAAAAATGACATTATATGTCACAGATAAATTTTCGAAGCGCACACGTTACACTGCAGATGTGGCCCTGGTAAGGTCACTGTCTTAAGAGGACATTGTCTACGGAAAAATGACAATGTATGTCACAGATAAATTTTTGAAGTGCACATGTTACACTGCAGGTGTGGCCCTGGTAAGGTCACTGTCAGAAGCAGACACCATCTACGGAAAAATTACATTGTATGTCACAGATACATTTTTGAAGTGCACATGTTGCACTGCAGATGTGGCCGTGGTATGGTCACTGTCAGAAGGGGACACCGTCTACGGAAAAATTACATTGTATGTCACAGATAAATTTTTGAAGCGCACATGTTACACTGCAGATGTGGCTCTGGTAAGATTACTGTCAGAAGCGGACACCATCTACGGAAAAATAACTTTGTATGTCACAGATAAATTTTTGAAGTGCAAATGTTACCCTGCAGATGTGGCCCTGGTAAGATTACTGTCAGAAGCGGACACCATCTACGGAAAAATAACTTTGTATGTCACAGATAAATTTTTGAAGTGCAAATGTTACCCTGCAGATGTGGCCCTGGTAAGATTACTGTCAGAAGCGGACACCATCTACGGAAAAAGAACTTTGTATGTCACAGATAAATTTTTGAAGCGCACACTTAACATTGCAAATGTGGCCGTGGTATGGTCACTGTCAGAAGCGGACACTGTCTACGGAAAAATTACATTGTATGTCACAGAATTTTTTTTGAAGCGCACACGTTACACTGCAGATGTGGCCCTGGTAAGGTCACTGTCAGAAGCGGACACCGTCTACAGAAAAATTACATTGTATGTCACAGTTACATTTTTTAAGCGCACACGTTACACTGCAGATGTGGCCCTGGTAAGGTCACTGTCAGAAGCGAACACCGTCTACGGAAAAATGACATTATATGTCACAGATAAATTTTCGAAGCGCACACGTTACACTGCAGATGTGGCCCTGGTAAGGTCACTGTCTTAAGAGGACATTGTCTACGGAAAAATGACAATGTATGTCACAGATAAATTTTTGAAGTGCACATGTTACACTGCAGGTGTGGCCCTGGTAAGGTCACTGTCAGAAGCGGACACCATCTACAGAAAAATTACATTGTATGTTACAGATACATTTTTGAAGCGCACATGTTACACTGCAGATGTGGCCCTGGTAAGGTCACTGTCAGAAGCGGACACCGTCTACGGAAAAATTACATTGTATATCACAGATAAATTTTTGAAGCGCACACGTTACACTGCAGATGTGACCCTGGTATGGACACTGTCAGAAGCGGACACCATCTACGGAAAAATTACAATGTATGTCACAGATAAATTTTTGAAGCGCACACGTTACACTGCAGATGTGGCCCTGGTATGGTCACTGTCAGAAGCAGACAACGTCTACGGAAAAAGTACACTGGATGTCACTGATATTTTAGGGATGCGCACACTTTACACAGGAGATGTGGCACAGCTAATCTCACTGTCCGCAGAGGACACCGTCTATTGACAAAGTACACTGGATGTCACAGATATTTTTGGGATGAGCACACTATACACTGGAGATGTGACGCAGCTAATCTCACTGTCCGCAGCGGACACCGTCTATTGAAAATGTACACTGGATGTCACAAATATTTTAGGGATGCGCACACTTTACACAGGAGATATGAAGCAGCTAATCTCACTGTCAGCAGAGGACACCGTCTACAGAAAAAGTACACTGGATGTCCCTGATATTTTAGGGATGCGCACACTTTACACAGGAGATGTGGCGCGGATAATTTAACTGTCTACAGCGGACACTGTCTACGGAAAAAGTACATTGGATGTCACTGATATTTTAGGGATGCGCACACTTTACACAGGAGATGTGGCGCTGATAATTTAATTGTCCGCATCGGCCTATTAGACTCTATTTAGCGCAGGATGCGCTAAAGATATACAGTCCTGATCAAAAGTTTAAGACCACTTGAAAAATGGCTAAAAATCATATTTAGTATGGCTGGATCTTAACAAGGTTCCAGGTAGAGCTTCAACATGCAACAAGAGGAAATGGGAGTGAGACAAAACATTTTTTGAGCATTCAATTTAATGAAAACAACGAATAAACTGAAACAGGCTGTTTTTCAGCTGATCAAAAGTTTAGGACCACACCTCCAAAAATATCCTAAACCCCCCCAAAACAAAAATCCAATTTCCAAACATGAACTCAGTAATGAGTAGCTCTGCCGTTATTGTATATCACTTTAAAAATTTGTTTTGGCATGCTTGATGCAAGCGTTTTCATGAGGTGAGTGGGAACATTTCTCTAAGTGGTGAAGACGGCCGCACGAAGGCCACCTACTGTCTGGAACTGTTGTCCATTTTTGTAAACTTCCCTTGCCATCCATCCCCAAAGGTTCTCAATTGGATTTAGATCAGGGGAACATGCAGGGTAGGCCAAAAGAGTGATGTTATTCTCCTGAAAGAAGTCCCTTTTCCTGAGGGAATTGTGTACTGTAGCGTTGTCCTGTTGGAACATTTTACCAGAAGCACTGTGGAAGATCTAGGTAGTCTCTGGTAAGTGTGAGAAAGGCCACAATGTTTTTTCTTACTTCTTCTTGCTAATTTAATTTCAGTTTATACAAATGAAAGGGCTTAGAATGCATATGACAAGTTTTTTATGTCAATTCTGTACCTGTACCTTAACAATATCTGCTGAGGTGTTGCCATCATTAAAATACAGCTCTACAGTCGTGGCCAAAAGTTTTGAGAATTACATAAATATTAGAAATTGGAAAAGTTGCTGCTTAAGTTTTTATAATCGCAATTTGCATATACTCCAGAATGTTATGAAGAGTGATCAGATGAATTGCATAGTCCTTCTTTGCCATGAAAATTAACTTAATCCCCCAAAAACCTTTCCACTGCATTTCATTGCTGTCATTAAAGGACCTGCTGAGATCATTTCAGTAATCGTCTTGTTAACTCAGGTGAGAATGTTGACGAGTACAAGGCTGGAGATCATTATGTCAGGCTGATTGGGTTAAAATGGCAGACTTGACCTGTTAAAAGGAGGGTGATGCTTGAAATCATTGTTCTTCCATTGTTAACCATGGTGACCTGCAAAGAAACGCGTGCAGCCATCATTGCGTTGCATAAAAATGGCTTCACAGGCAAGGATATTGTGGCTACTAAGATTGCACCTCAATCAACAATTTATAGGATCATCAAGAACTTCAAGGAAAGAGGTTCAGATCTTGTTAAGAAGGCTTCAGGGCGTCCAAGAAAGTCCAGCAAGCGCCAGGATCGTCTCCTATAGAGGATTCAGCTGCGGGATCGGAGTGCCACCAGTGCAGAGCTTGCTCAGGAATGGCAGCAGGCAGGTGTGAGCACATCTGCACGCACAGTGAGGCGAAGACTTTGGAAGATGGCCTGGTGTCAAGAAGGGCAGCAAAGAAGCCACTTCTCTCCCAAAAAAACCCATCAGGGACAGATTGATCTTCTGCAGAAAATATGGTGAATGGACTGCTGAGGACTCGGGCAAAGTCATATTCTCCGATGAAGCCTCTTTCCGATTGTTTGGGGCATCAGGAAAAAGGCTTGTCCGGAGAAGAAAAGGTGAGCGCTACCATCAGTCCTGTGTCATGCCAACAGTAAAGCATCCTGAGACCATTCATGTGTGGGGTTGCTTCTCAGCCAAGGGAGTGGGCTCACTCACAATTTTGCCCAAAAACACAGCCATGAATAAAGAATGGTACCAAAACACCCTCCAACAGGAACTTCTTCCAACAATCCAACAACAGTTTGGTGAAGAACCATGCATTTTCCAGCACGATGGAGCACCGTGCCATAAGGCAAAAGTGATAACTAAGTGGCTCGGGGGCCAAAACGTTGACATTTTGGGTCCATGGCCTGGAAACTCCCCAGATCTTAATCCCATTGAGAACTTGTGGTCAATCCTCAAGAGGCGGATGGACAAACAAAAACCCACTAATTCTGACAAAATCCAAGAAGTGATTATGAAAGAATGGGTTGCTATCAGTCAGGAATTGGCCCAGAAGTTGATTGAGAGCATGCCCAGTCGAATTGCAGAGGTCCTGAAAAAGAAGGGCCAACACTGCAAATACTGACTCTTTGCATAAATGTCATGTAATTGTCGATAAAAGCCTTTGAAACGTATGAAGTGCGTGTAATTATATTTCACTACATCACAGAAACAACTGAAACAAAGATCTAAAAGCAGTTTAGCAGCAAACTTTGTGAAAACTAATATCTGTGTCATTCTCAAAACTTTTGGCCACGACAGTATACTCACAGTGATACGAAATACTAATTTACGATTGTAAGCAGGTAAAGCACCTTAAAAGGGTTATCCCATCTTAGACAATGGGGGAATATCGCTAGGATATGCCCCCATTGTCTGATAGGTGTGGGTTCCACCTCTTGGACCCGCACCTACGCGGAGAACGGACCGGAGAAAGTTGAGAAGGGCACACTGTGCATGCGCAGCCGCCCTCCATTTATTTCTATGGAGCCACCGAAAATTTCCGTTGGCCCCATAGAAATGAATGGGAGTGTGCTCCCATTCACTTCAATAGGAGAGGCGGGGAGCTGCGCCTGATGGTGGACGGACCCCGGGAAACCTGGGGTCCTCCAGCCGCAACTCTCCCCGGCTCCGTTCTCCTTGTAGGTGCGGGTCCCAGAGAGACCTATCAGACAATGGGGGCATATCCTAGCGATATGCCCCCATTGTCTAAGATGGTATAACCCCTTTAAGGCCTGTTCCACATAGTCAGTATTTGGTCAGTATTTTGTATCAGTATTTGGTCAGTATTTGTAAGCCAAAACCAGAAGTATAACCTACAGAGAAAAGGTATAATAGAAATATTTGTGCATCTTCTGTGTTTTGGACCCACTCCTGGTTTTGGCTTACAAATACTGATCAAATACTGACTATGTGAAAGAAACCTAAGGGCAAGTTCTCATCTCAGACATGTACGGCATATGCACAGGGTATGCCATATCTGGGACCTGCAAAGATGTGAAGAGTGGGGCTCCCCTGACCTTTGTCCTGGTTGATGAGGTGGCTGCTGGCATCCACATCGAGCTGACAAATGAACGATGAGTTGGCCTCTCTCCATTCACTTCTGGGAATCCGCTGACAAAGGGGTCAATGTTACAGGTGACAAAGAAAAAGGAAACAAAGTAGCAAGAGAAACAGTAGAAAATATTACCATTAAAAATTAAACTAAATGATGAGAGCGTTTGTTAGCAATCTCACAATGTACAATTATATGTGTGATACTTGTGTTTTTAAAGTGACTAATACAAAGAGGTTCAGAAATGTGTAGAAATGGTTGCACATATTTTACAACTGGAGTTGAAGTTACTTCTTATCAGATAACAATAAAGAATAGAGAGTTAGGCCCTATTCACACGTCCGCAAAAGGGTCTGCACCTGTTCCGCAATTTTGCGGAAAGGGGTGCGGACCCATTTATTCTCTATGGGCCCGGAGGTAAAGCAGAGAGCACACTATGTGCTCTCCGCTTCCGCATTTGTGGAGCACGGCCCCGAACTTCCGGTCCGCAGCTCCGCAAAAGATAGAACATGTCCTATTCTTGTCCGCAGCTGCGGACAAGAATAGGCATTTCTATGGGGGTGCTGGCCGGGTGTGTTGCGGATCCACAACACACCACGGACATGTGAATGGCCCCTTAATGGGAATCTGCCACTTGTGTGACTCCAGATCAGTAATTTGTGGACACATAAAAACATTTCTGGAGCTAATAAGATCCTGTCCTGCAGGTCAGAAACTCTATCGATTACTGTAGTCCTGTGATGGTGAAAGTGTCAAAATGAGTATCTTTTAGCAGATCTGAGGCAGTGGTAGCTTGTAATGAAACAGGAATTAGATTTGGAGAATTACATCTGCTGCTAGCTGCAAGGCGCTATGAGGCAGATGTATTAAGACCGGTGTGTCACGTACAAGTCTTCGTAAATAGACATCTGGACTCTGAGGCACAGGCCCCCTTATAAATTTGGATCGTCTTCTTGGAGCCTGTGCTCCGCAAATTCAAATCTATGCCAGTTATGATCAGGTGTAGATTTGAGCTATAACACGAGTTTCTGGGATGAAATATAGAAAATCTGGTGTGCCGTGACTGGCCAAGCCCTCTCCTGCTAAGTCCCACCCCATTTTACAGCATTTTTGAAAAGTAAAAAAAAAGGTAAAAATATGGTATGCACCATAATTTGCACTTTTTTACTCCACAAAAGTGGTATAAAACTTTGATAAATCTGCCCCTATGTGTATTTAAAAGGGTTTTACGAATAGGTCATCAGTATCTGGTTGGAGTCTGACACCCAGGATCCCCCCTGATCTGTTTGAGAAGGCACAGGCACTCGCAGTAGTGCTGCGGCCTACTCGCAGCTTTACCTAGGCCATGTTATATCATTTTCAGTCACATGTCCTAGGCGCAGCTCAGCCCCATTGAAGTCAATGAGGCTGAGCTGTAATACCAAGCACAGCTGCTATCAAATGGATGACGCTGTGCTTGGTGAGGGCAGGCCGAATCTCTACTGCGAGCACCAATGCCTTCTCAAACTGCAGATTTGTGGGGGTCCCAGGTGTCGGATCCTCACAGCAAAATTTTTTGTCCTTGACTACAAAAGGAAATACGTGAAGGAAAAGACCGGCACTCACTTTATCTTCAAAAGTTTTTCTCTTTATTCGCCACACATAAAATGTTCGGTGACGCGCGTTTCGGCTCTGCTGCGAGCCTTTCTCAAACCAATGGCATATAACAGAGTCAAACAATATACGTGATTTAAATAGACCGCCACAGCGGAAATGACATCATGTAGTCATGGTAATTTAGACAAACAAAATGGAGTGAAAAGAAAAAAAGAGAGCAAAGGGGGAGGGAACAAAAGGAAAAAAAGGGAAAAACAAAGTAACAATTTAAATAATCAGATACACGTGAGAAGCGGCCCAATCGCAACAGCATCAATGAAAATGGTAGCAATTATAGATTCTTATGAAATTCTCTAGATAATCGTAGTAGCTTGCAATTCAGATGATGCGGTTGGGGAGTTCCTCACGTTTTCTGTAAAAATACAAGAAAACAAAGTATAAGCTTAACATACACTTAAAAAGAACAAACATCTACAGGAAGCTATGGAGATCATACTCCCGGTTTAACCCCATGGGTTCCAGTGTCTGAAGTATATGAATCCAATAGGATTCACGCTTCTTTAACATTTTTAAACGATTACCGCCTCTTCGAGGTTGTTGTACCTGCTCAATAATTTGAAAGCGCAATTGCGCAATATTATGCTTACAGCGATCAAAATGGTAAGGGACCGGTAGGAGTAAATTGTTTTTTCTAATAGTGGACTTGTGCTTGGAGAAGCGGTCCTTCATTCGCATGGATGTTTCACCTATATATAACAATCCACAAGGGCACTTGAGTAGATATATGATAAAACTGCTATTACATGTGAAAAGGCCTCGAACTGGAAAGCGCTTGCCTGTATGGGGATGCGTAAAATATTCCCCTTTAATTACACTTGAACAGTGTATACACCCTAGGCAAGGGAATGTGCCCTTTCTAGGAGTAGATAGAGTCTTCTGACGCTTCTCAGTTTGAGCACTGCCCACATCTGCCCTCACTACCATATCGCGAATGTTTTTATTACGTTTATAACACAATAATGGAGGATTTTTAAACTCCTCAATAGAGGGATAAGCTCTGGACAAAATGTTCCAATGCTTAGAAAAAATAAAGCGACACCTGTTAACCCATGGATGGAACTTGGTAACAAATGGTATACGTGACCCCCTAGACTCCTGTTTAGGGGTCAAGGAGGTGACCCTACCTCTCTCACTATCCAGCAGTGCTGTGGGATACCCTCTATTCTCAAATCTCATAGACATTTCATCAAGACGTTTTTCTTTCACTTCAGTATTGGAAACAATCCTACGTACCCTTTGAAATTGGGAATGGGGTAATGCTTTTTTTACTGTGGGAGGATGATAGCTTGAGAAATGGAGAAGAGAATTTTTGTCGGTATTTTTAATATACAGATCAGTCACAATTGACCCACCTGCACCCTTAATGACCAGGGTGTCCAAAAAATTAATCTCATGATCACTATAATGCAGAGTAAACTGCAGCTCGGGCCAAATCGAATTAAAAAAATCTGAAAAGGCACGAAGGGATCGAATGCCGCCCCGCCATACACAAAACACGTCATCGACGAATCTTCGCCAAAAAATACAATGGATTTTAAACAGATCATTGCTGTAAATATGTTTGTCTTCAAACCATGACATGTATGAATTTGCATATGGCGGTGCGGCATTCGAGCCCATCGCGGTCCCACAGCACTGCTGGTAGTAGGTGTCCTGAAATAAAAAATAATTTTCAGTTAAAATAATTTCAAGAAGCTTCAGGAAAAATTCTTTAGCACCTTCACTGTGAGAGGAGAAGGATAGAAGCCACTCTACAGCCCGTATACCCTTCCAGTGAACAATAGAAGTGTACAGAGAACAAACATCAAAGGTTACTAATAAATCATCATCCTGTAACACCAGGGCCCCAACCTCACGCAAAAATTGATTCGTATCAAGCAGGAAAGATGGCATATTTTTAGTCAGGGGTGTCATAACCTTTTCAAGTAAAATAGCTGGTGGAGACAAAATAGAGTCAGTCAAGGCCACAATAGGCCGACCCGGTGGCTGAGACAAAGATTTGTGCACTTTGGGCAGTGTATAGAACACCGGTGTTACAGGATGATGATTAATCAGATATTCCCCCAATTTGGGGTCAATGATCTGCTGTGAAATAAATATATCAACCAAAGTACACAATTTATTTTTAATAATGTATACCGGATCGCCATCCAGTGGACGATATACATCGGTATTGGCCAGCTGGCCCAGAATCTCATTAACATAATACTCCTTGTCCATCAGGACAAGAGCACCCCCCTTGTCAGCAGGCTTGAAAATCAGGCTATCGTCCCCCAATAGGTTATCGATAGCCTGCTTTTCAAGACGCGACAAGTTGTGCTTTACATGGAATCCACTCTGCCGTATTTCCTGCAAAGATTTTGACATGTCACGTTGGACCAATAAAAAAAAATGTTTCAACAGGATGATAGCATTTTGGTGGTTGAAAATGACTCTTAGTTCTCAGTCCAAAGTCCTTCAATGATAAACAAGTGTCACCGGTCGTTGCTGTACCTGCGCATTTTTCAACACTGGTAGATGGCAAGCCTGAGAAATGTGCCTTAAGTCGGAGATTCCTAAAAAAACGCTGGCAGTCCATGTCAAACTCAAAACTGTCGAGCGGACTAGTAGGACAAAATGATAGTCCCTTCTCCAGTACCTGCAACTGAAGAGGACTCAAGTGCCCTTGTGGATTGTTATATATAGGTGAAACATCCATGCGAATGAAGGACCGCTTCTCCAAGCACAAGTCCACTATTAGAAAAAACAATTTACTCCTACCGGTCCCTTACCATTTTGATCGCTGTAAGCATAATATTGCGCAATTGCGCTTTCAAATTATTGAGCAGGTACAACAACCTCGAAGAGGCGGTAATCGTTTAAAAATGTTAAAGAAGCGTGAATCCTATTGGATTCATACACTTCAGACACTGGAACCCATGGGGTTAAACCGGGAGTATGATCTCCATAGCTTCCTGTAGATGTTTGTTCTTTTTAAGTGTATGTTAAGCTTATACTTTGTTTTCTTGTATTTTTACAGAAAACGTGAGGAACTCCCCAACCGCATCATCTGAATTGCAAGCTACTACGATTATCTAGAGAATTTCATAAGAATCTATAATTGCTACCATTTTCATTGATGCTGTTGCGATTGGGCCGCTTCTCACGTGTATCTGATTATTTAAATTGTTACTTTGTTTTTCCCTTTTTTTCCTTTTGTTCCCTCCCCCTTTGCTCTCTTTTTTTCTTTTCACTCCATTTTGTTTGTCTAAATTACCATGACTACATGATGTCATTTCCGCTGTGGCGGTCTATTTAAATCACGTATATTGTTTGACTCTGTTATATGCCATTGGTTTGAGAAAGGCTCGCAGCAGAGCCGAAACGCGCGTCACCGAACATTTTATGTGTGGCGAATAAAGAGAAAAACTTTTGAAGATAAAGTGAGTGCCGGTCTTTTCCTTCACTTGTACCTGGACTTCGGCCCTGGACTCGTGCACCACGCCTACAAACGGAGTGCCGGCTGACCCTTGTTGAAATACAAAAGGAAATACGACTCTTAAGTGCATGCAAGCTGGAAACCTTTAAACCGAGATTCTGTCTTAAAACTGACACTAAAACAATTGCCTTTATATTTCAAATACTTAAAGGGGTATTCCCATCACAGACAATGGGGGCATAGCTCTAGAATATGCCCCCATTGTCTGATAGGTGTGGGTTCCACCTCTTGGACCTGCACCTACACCGAGAACGGAGCGGAGAGAGTGGTGGCTGGAGGACCCAGAGCTTGACAGGGTCCGGCCAACACCAAGCGCTCTCCTCATGCAAGTGAATAGGAGCGTACCAGCGCTCGGCTATTTTCGGAGGCCCCACAGAAATGAATGGAGAGTGGCTGCGCATGCACGGTGCGCCCTTCGTCACCTTCCCCGTTTCTCGGTGTAGGTGCAGGTCCCACCTCCTAGTGATATGCGTGCATTGTCTGTGATGGGAATGCCCCTTTAAATGTATAAAACTCTCAAAGTTAGTTTTCTGAGCGCTGATTTTGGAGCAGAGGAAAGGCATTCAAATCTGAGCCGTGGGCATTTCTTGTATTTAAACTATATAAAAAAAGGTTCTATTTTTCTTATATGTCTTTCAATAGATTTCAGAGTTTACAGCGTTTTTTCTCCTTGGACAATCTCTTTTAGTAAGATGGTCCCCTAACGATCAGCAGCTCACAGGACGTCCTGTTATGGAGACCCCTAGTGATCAGCTGCAATCTGTGGGGGAACCTTGAAGCATTTCTCCTGCAGAGGAAATAGAGAATTACACGGCGCACATTGAAATCAGTAGGCTGTCCATGTAATACACAAACATAATAGATTCTTCAGAGCGAGAAATGCTCTTTTACCACCTGAGTAGGGGACTTAACTCAAAATTTCCTAATAGAATATTTGAAAATAGGTTTTCTAATCCATAAAATCCCTTAGAAAACTTCACTTATAACAGCTAAATACAGAAGGAAACTAATATGTACAATTGACAACCCAACTGAATACTAAATACTAGCTAAAATGTTGCAGTAGTCAAGGAAACAAAGTGATAAAAGCTCCCAGCACATATAGGGGAACATATGCTTAACATGTCCTTACACCCCTAGAGACCCTGTACATTAATAAAAGTGATAAAAAAAACATGCCAACCTCCTGCAATTCAGAGCATGATGCAGGTTCTTAAATGGTCATTCGCATGTGTATTTTGCCACAAATTTGCTCTAAAATCCATGCCAGAAAAACATAGCTATGGTACATCTACAGTTAGATTAAAGCTGAAAAAACTGTCGGCCAACAGTTCTCTCCCCATACATATGCACTCTCTCCTCTCAGCTGAGGTTGCATGTGTCCTGTTGAAAAGGGGAGTAAGCCTCTGTCAGAGGTGTCTCTGAAAACAATAGAATAGGTAGTTGTAATCCAGCAGGCTGATCTGTGTAATCCAGCAGGCTGATCTGTATCTCCCCCACCATCCACTGCAGGCAAGTCAGGAGGCCCCAGAATACATCAGCCAATTCTGCCAGAGGGTTTGGCTGATATTTATGTAATATGTATGACCAGCTCAAATGTGATGTGCCTGGGTAGGACTGTTTTTTTTTTGTTGTGAACCCCCTCATACCATATATCATAGGAAATTGTATTTTTATGGTGGTTTTTCCAGTGTTTTATACTGATGACCTATCCTCAGGATAGGTCATCAGTATCTTATCATGGGGGTCTGACTTGTCACATTGTTACAACCGCTGATAGGAGAGGCTGCAGCACTCCAGCGAGTGCTGCAGCCTCTTCCTAGGACAGTGACATCATGTTCATTGGTAACATGGCCTAAGCACAGCTCAGTCCCATTCAAGGAAATGGAGCTGAGCTGTAATACCAAGTACAACTGCTATGCAATGGAAGCTGTGAGGAGGCCTCTCCGAACAGATGATCAGCTTGGGTGCTGGGAGTCAGACCTCCATCCATCACAAACTGATGCCCTATCTGTAGGATAGGCATCAGTATAAAACACTCAGAAAACCCCTTTAACCATAGATTGTCCATTTTTACGTGCTGTAAGGTTGTAATTAGAGATCAGTGAATTGAATCCTACGAAGTGGAATTCCATCCGAATTTCAGGATAAATTCGAGTCGCCTCGAAGCCAAATTTGTAAAAAACGAAAAAATTCAAACTTGCCACTTCCATTTGCACACGACGGGCCGCCAGCCGACATCTTGATCTTAATTTTTATGTTCATTTTACACTGTTTTTGCACTCAGATGCCGCAATCATGTATGAATGCGGCATCTGAGCGGTACAATGATGGGGAGCAGTGCTATCGCAGCTCCCTGTCATTACACCCGCTACTTACAAAAAATGCGCTTCGTGGCGAAATAATTCAGAGAATCAGCCAAATCAAACTTTTCAATAATTCGCTAATCTCTAGTTGCAATGTGCATACTTAAAATAGATTTCATTTACATCTGCAATTTCATGATAATAGTGTACAGTACACACGGGTCTACTTTACGGACTTAATTATTTCTTCAGAAGCAATAGTTTGCTTAACACATAGACTGGTAACTTCACACCACAGTTCAAACCTTTTAAGCTTGCTTCTTAACACTTTTGTTACCAATATTCACTTATAATATAAGCTATAACGTATAGAAATGTTTTTAATATTCATAATTATTAATATATGCATAGTCATTTCTTCCATCAATGAGACAATTTTAAAGGGAGTGTTCAGCTTTTTAAAGACTTTTGAGCATCCCCACACACCAGACCTGTGGCAGGAAGCATACTTACCTGCTCCCCACCGCTCAGTTCCAGCTCTTCATGGCCAACACTGCATTTGCCATGCTCCAGTCCCATGCAGCACACATCATCAGGCTGGGGAGCAGGTAAGTATGCTTCCTGCCACAGGTCTGGTGTGTGTGGGGATGCTCAAAAGTCTTTGAAAAGCTGAACACTCCCTTTAAAATTGCCTCATTGATGGAAGAAATTACTATGCATGTATTAATAATTATGAATATTAAAAACAGCATCATAGCAACCAATGACGCCGCGCGCTTCTGCAATGTCAGTCCAGTATTTCACGGACCGTGTTCCACGGACGTCTGCATGAGGCTTTATACAGCAGACACTCGGCGGCAATGTCTGTGATTGGCGATAACGCCGAAAATAGACATTTAATCTCTTAGATCAGGGATGCTCAACCTGCGGCCCTCCAGCTTATAGCTGTACATTTGTAAAGATTAGATCAAGGGGACCGCACTGAAACTCAGCATTCTCCTGGATCTAATCTCTTTGGACTGAATTGGTGCATATTGTATATATACTGACCCCAGCAGTGACTGTTAGCGAAAATACAATGGTGAGCTGAAACACATGTAAGACTATAAGGTCAGGGTCATGGAGTGTAGGGTGGGTTACGATGTGCAGTATCTGCCCCTAAAATACAGCATTAGAGGGCTTATCCAGGTTGGCCTATCCTAGGTGCCATGGCCCCTTCAACCAGCTCAATTGTGGGATCTGTAAAAAAAATAAGTATCGATAGATGCATGCCGTTCTATTCCTCTGCAGCATATTGGCAAACGTTCATCCACTGGACACACCTTATGATACTGCCTAAGTATTTTGGAATGACACTAGTGCCTTGGCACGTAAATCTATGCTTCTCTGCCCAGAAATCTATGTTCAGAGGATAACAGAGTCACAACTTTGCTCCCATCACCAAACATGAGTGAATTATCTTAGAGTCGCTGTACTTTTACACATTTTAATTTTATTTAAAAGAGAATGGTGTAACTAGCAAATTTCTAAATCACTTTATTTAAAAAATATGCCTACATCCATCTTAAAAAAGCAGTAAAGTCATGGCCACTAGGGGCCTCACTTCCACCTAAGTTACTGTCCACTGCCTGTTGTCAGGCAAGATCCATCCTTAGTAACAGAGACTCAGAAGACAGCTGAGAAGAAGTGGGGGCATGTCAAAGCTAGCTGAGATCCTGAGCCTGATGAAGACAACTGCTTCTATACTGCTTGTGAACATCACAGAAGTCTCCTGATTTTCTGTAAGTGTGATTCATCCCTCCTTATCAACTTTCTGAGCTCTCTAGAAGAAATCAAACATAGTGGGAAGTAAGGGAAGTGAGGTCACTGCATACAGTACTGGCAAAAGAGAGACATCCCCTGCTTCTGAGAGAAATGCGTCTAGCTGTGCAGCTGAAACAGAATAATATGGCTGAAAGAGACTTTAGGGAAGCCCAAACATAACTGCTCCTTCAGTGTTATGATTGTACAAAGAAGCACAACCATTATGAAAACTTTTTTTTAAACTGTTATGCTTCAAAAGAGTAGAAACCTGAAATTCTTTGTAGAGACTCACATATACAGTATAAATTCTACACAATTATTGTCTAAAATGTCTAAAATATACATCTATGCAAAAAGGTGGTACCACATGTATTACAAATACAATAGCCCAAAGAAAATAAAAGAAGGCTGTATATCAATACTTCCTATCACAGCACCAAAAGTATCTCCAATAAGAAATATTTTAGACCGTTTTAAAGCTAAAATTAAAAGAAAAAAAGTAAAGTTTCCTGTCATCCTACCAGTCTGCACTCATAACACACATTATGAAAAAAATAATTTATTAAAAAGGAAAAACAAAAATTCGGCATGGAAAATGAAGAGGCAGCACTCGTACTCGTATTTGCAAAAAGATGAAAAAAGAGTTGAACCTTTTAATCCATAGTCCACAATCCTTTCGATGTATCTACTGGTTTGCAGATTTTGGATTAAAAGGTTCAACCTTTTATTTATTTTTTACCTTTTTGCAAATATGAGCACGAGTGCTACCTCTTTCTTCATTTTCTATGGTATACACGGACCATCCAAGATCTGAGCCTAAGTGGTGCACGCACCAAATCTCTCTAATTTGGACTGAGGAGTGTTGTATCAATTTTTTTTCGATTAAAATTTATCATGGACACACGGATTCAGACCCTTTGCTATGACACTTGAAATTTAGCTCTTGAGCCTCCCATTTCTCTTGATCATCTTTGAGATGTTTCTACATTTTTATTAGAATCCACCTGTAGTAAATTCAATTGATTGGACATGATTTGGAAATACACAAATAAGCTTAAATAAGTGGGGAAAATAAGTATTTGATACACTGGTGATTTTGCAAGTTTTCCCACCTACAAAGAATGGAGAGATCTGCAATTTTTATTGTAGGTACTCTTCAACTGCAAGAGACAGAATCTAAAATCTTGACCAAGTTTGCACACACTGCAGCAGAGATTTTGGCCCACTCCTCCAGATTTTTTCAGGGCTGTGACTGAAACATAAAAGATCTGGAGATCTGTTTCAGCTCCCTCCAAAGATTTTCGATTGGGTTCAGGTCTGGAGACTTGCTAGGCCATTCCAGGACTTTGAAATGCTTCTTACGGAGCCACTCCTTAATTGCCTTGGCTGTGTGTTTCGGGTCATTGTCATGCTGGAGGACCCAGCCACGACCCATCTTCAATGCTCTTACTGAGAGAAGGAGGCTGTTGGCCAAAATCTTGCGATATATGGCCCCATCCACCCTTCAATACAGTGCAACCACGCTGTCCCCTTTGCAGAAAAGCACCCCCAAAGTACGATGTTTCCACCCCCATGCTTCACAGTTGGGACGGTTTTCTTGGGGTTGTACTCACCCTTCTTTCTCCAAACACAGTGAGGGGAGTTGATATTAAAAAGTTCTATTTTGGTCTCATCTGACCACATGACCTTCTCCCATACCTCCTCTGGATCATCCAGATGGTCATTGGCGAACTTTGAAGGGGCCTGGACATGTGCTGGCATGAGCAGGGGGACCGTGCATGACCTGCAGGATTTTAATCCATGACAGTGTAGTGTGTTACTAACGGTAATCTTTGAGACTGTGATCCCAGTTCTCTTCAAGTCATTAACCAGTAGTGATCGACGAACATCGGCCGGGATGGTTTGTGCACTTCTAGTAAGTATTTGGTTGCTGCAAATATAAACTGAAGGTTTTTCAGGTTCGCCTGCCATTAAAGTCAATGGGGCCTGCTACAAACGCGCATTCGCGATCAAATGTTTGCAAACCGCGCATTTTCTGCGGGCCCCATTTACTTTAATGGCAGGCGAACCTGAAAAACCTTCAGTTCATATTTGCAGCCACCAAATACTTACTAGAAATGCACAAATAGTCCCACAACATGGGCAGTGACATACCAAAGGGGGATCATTGGCAAAAATTCCAACAAAAAAATCTGTATTTTAATCAGGGGCCATTATGCGTCTAAAAGGGAAACTCAAAAATGTGCCCTGCTGGAGCCTAGACAATTTTTACTTTAGGCCACGGAAGTACAGGCCCCAAAAATTAGGCATTCACCTGACAGAAAAGAACTTGGGATGATGTAGCTGGAGGTACATTAGGCTGTCACTAGATACAAATTTAACTGTAGGCCACTGGCGTACAGGCCCCAAAAATTAGGCATTCACCTGACAGAAAAGAACTTGCGATTTTGTGGCTGGAGGTACATTAGGCGGTCACTGGATAAAAATTTTACTGTAGGCCAGCACAGGCCCCAAAAATTAGGCATTCACCTCACAGAAAAGAACTTGTGATTATGTGGCTGGAGGTACATTAGGCGGTCACTGGATATTCTTTTTTACTGTAGGCCACTGGAGTACAGGCCCCCAAAATTAGGCATTCACCAGACAGAAAAGTCCTTTTAAGCCACTGTATATACATAAGACAAGGACCATTCTTTGTTCTGAGTGGTGGCGGATATGTGTGGGCTGGCATGAGGAAATTCAATTACACGTGGTTGTCACAGGTATTGAATTCCTCCGAGATCCATGCCTCATTCATTTTTTAGAAAGGAGCTAGGCGAGTGCGCTTATTGGTCAAGATCCCCCCTGTTGCACTGAACGTCCTTTCGGACAGGACACTCGACGAGGGGCAAGCCAAGAGTTCCATGGCAAATTGTGCCAGCTCTGGCCACAGGTCAAGCCTGCACACCGAGTAGTCCAGAGGTTTCTCGCTTCTCAGAGCATCCACATCGGCCATTAACCCGATGTAGTCAGACACCTGTCTGCAGAAGTCTGCATGCATCACTGCCGCGGTGAAAAGAAACCAAGCTCCCCAGAACCTGTCCTGTTGCAGAGTTCGTACAGGTAGTCGTTAATGCAATATTGCTGCTGGAGCAGCCTATCAAGCATATACAAGGTGGAGTTCCAGCGCGTCGGGCTGTCACAAATCAGACGTCTGATGGGCAAGTGGTGTCGCCACTGAACCTCAGCAAAGCGAGCCATGGCCATGTAAGATCTTCTAAAATAGCCAGAGATTTTCCTGGCCTGCCGCAAGTCCGGGACCCTGGGGTATTTGGCAACGAATCGCTGCATGACTAAGTTCAGGAAGTGTGCCATGCATTTTGTCCTTTTTCAGCGTGCTCAGCAGATTGGCACCGTAGTCACACACCACTTTACCAACTGTCTAATTGAGTGGGGTTAGCCACTAATTGGGCTGTCACTTCAGAGCTGAAAGCAGTGCAGGAACGATATGGCTCTTGGCTTCCAGGCACAATAGCCGCAGCAAAGCATGGCAACGTCTCACCTGGGATGTCGAATAGGTTCTGGGGAGATTGGGGGTGCAGCGTAAGAGGCGGTAGCAGTGGAAAAGGAGGAGTCAGCCAAGGAGAAGACAGAGGATGCAGTAGGAGGAGGAGAAGAAGAGGCAGGCCTGCATGCAATCCTTGGCGGTAACACCAAATCCACACAGGAGCCACGGGGTACATGCTTGACAGCCGTCAGAAGGTTCACCCAGTGGGCAGTAAAAGTTATGTAACTTCCATGCTCGTGTTTGCCAGACCACGCGTTTGTGGTCAGAGGTATCTTGGCACCAACACTGTGTGCCAGAGATATTCACTTGCTGCTGAACGTGGCCATATAGCTCTGGGATGCCCTTCTGCGAGAAATATTTCCTTCCAGGGACATTCCATCACGGTGTGCTAATGGCCACAAATTTTCTAAATGCCTCCGAGTCCATCAGTTTATATGGCAGTAGTTGGCGGGCTAGCAGTTCCGACAAGCCAGTGGTCAGCTGTTAGGCAAGAGGGTTATCCGGCGTCATCAACTTTTTAAAGGGAGTCTGTCACCTCCATATGGCCATATACAGTGCTTACATGGCTCTGTAGCACACCTATACAAGATTGTAATGGTACCTTTGTTCTTTTCTTTAGACTTGCATCAGCAGGAAAAACAAAGTTTAATTCATATGCAAATGAGCACTCGCAAGTGCCCAGGGGAGGAGTTCAGTGTGTAAGTGCCCAGGCTGCTCTGCCTTCTTTTCACTTTACTCCTCTTCAGGCTCTGCCTTTGCCTGCCCTCCAAGTCTCTTGCCTCATCGATAGGTCCGAACTGCTGCTCAGTCTCTCCCTTTGAACTCCCCCTCCTCTTCCTCTCTTGTGGGCACCCACGTGACGTCCATCGACACTCCATCATTGTCATCTTCACCACCACTGACATTTGAGATCTCGGAGTAGGCAGCGACAGCGGGGACCTCCCTCCTTGGGCTGATCTGGGTACTGTCGTCAGACTGCTGGGTGGCGGCCGTTGCTACCTCCTCTTCCTCATCCGATGGCAAGGATGGCTGCGCATCGGTAAGGTCTGGGAATGGATGGGAAAATAATTCCTCTGACTCGAGTGGAGGGGCTATGGTGGTGGTGTATTTGGGGGTGCACACAGCAGAGAGTGAGGAGGGTACAGATACAGAGGATGAGGAGGGTGCAGAAGTGGAAAGGCTGAGTGAGCCACTCAACCAACTCTGGTGCGCCCTTTGAAGTAATCGCACGCGCCTTCTCTAACTTCCCACTTAGGCTCCGGCCTGGTTCACCTGCCCGACCCCTACCACACCTACGGAACGGCCTGCCTCTTCCTCTGCCTGTCATTTTTAAAATGACCCTGTGCCTAAGTCCCTAGAGAAGAGCAGTATTTGTGGAAGCAGGTATATCGCAGGCCTCAATCAATATTTGGTGGAAACAGGTACAGTTGCAAGAATAAGTATGTGAACCCTTTGGAATGATATGGATTTCTGCACAAATTGGTCATAAAATGTGATCTGATCTTCATCCAAGTCACAACAATAGACAATCACAGTCTGCTTAAACTAATAACACACAAATTATGAAATGTTACCATGTTTTTATTGAACGACCATGTAAACATTCACAGTGCAGGTGATAAAAGTATGTGAACCCTTGGATGTAATAACTGGTTGAACCTCCTTTGGCAGCAATAACTTCAAGCAAACATTTCCTGTAGTTGCAGATCAGATGTGCACAACGGTCAGGAGTAATTCTTGACCATTCCTCTTTACAGAACTGTTTCAGTTCAGCAATATTCTTGGGATGTCTGGTGTGAATTGCTTGCTTGAGGTCATGCCACAGCATCTTAATCGGGTTGAGGTCAGGACTGACCTCTGGGCCACTCCAGAAGGCGTATTTTCTTCTGTTTAGGCCATTCTGTTGTTGATTTACTTCTATGCTTTGGGTCGTTGTCCTGTTGCAACACCCATCTTCTGTAGAGCTTCGGACAGATGGCATTAAGTTCTCCTGCAAAATGTCTTAATAAACTTGGGAATTCCTTTTTCCTTTGATGATAGCAATCCGTCCAGGCCCTGACGGAGCAAAGCAGCCCCAAACCATGATGCCCCCACCACCATACTTGTTGGGATGAGGTTTTGATATTGGTGTGCTGTGCCTCTTTTTCTCCACGCATAGTGTTGTGTGTTTCTTCCAAACAACTCAATTTTGGTTTCATCTGTCCACAGAATATTTTGCCAGTACTGCTGTGGAACATCCAGGTGCTCTTGTGCAAACTGTAAACGTGCAGCAATGTTTTTTTTGGACAGCAGTGGCTTTCTGTGTGGTATCATTCACTGCGAAACAACCGTGCAAGGCCATCTCTATTGACGAGGTCTTCTCATGTAGGTCTGGGCTGATTCCTGTCCCTTCTCAGAATCATCCTTACCCCATGAGGCGAGATCTTGTATGGAGCCCCAGACCAAGGAAGACAGACAGTCATCTTTTGTTTCTTCCATTTTCTAATAATTGTGCCAACAGTTGTTGCCTTCTCACCAAGCTGCTTGTCCATTGTCCTGTAGCCCATCCCAACCTTGTGCAGGTCTACAATTCTGTCCCTGGTGTCCTTATACAGCTCTTTGGTCTTGGCCATGGTGGAGAGCTCGGAGTGTGATTGATTGACTGTAACAAGTTCAAACAGATGGAATTAATACAGGTAATGAGTGCAGAGTAGGAGGGCTTCTTAAAAAAAAACTAACAGGTCTCAGAAAGCCAGAATTCTTGCTGGTTGGTAGGTGATTAAATACTTATTTCATGCAGTAAAATGCTAATTAATTATTTAAAAGTTATGCAATGAGATTTTCTGGATTTTTTTTATTTATTCTGTCTCTCACAGTTGAAGTTTACCTACGATAAAAATGACGGACCTCTCCATTTTTTGTAGGTGGGAAAACTTGCAAAATCACCAGTGTATCAAATATTTATTTTCCCCACTGAATAAACTTTCACACTTCTGGTTTGAATTCCAGCAACAGCAACAAAGTCAACTATTTATTATTCCTGACTTTTCCTTATGTCTTGTATACATGAAATTCTTGATCCGCTAGGTAGCCCTGGAAAGAAGTGCAATGCCAAGGAGAATAATACCATTGACAACAAGGTGACAGATGTCTTATGTGAGAAAATGTCCACAAAGACTTGAATTCCCATGTAATATTTATATCTAGCCACAAATACACTGAACAAGCACTTTTGTTGACTGTCAAAATGGCAATTCACATCTTTCACCACAGGTGAATGCGATCAAAGTCAGGCAGATACAGTGCTACATACTCATTAAAATATGATATGTAATATATAATTGGCTATAAAGATATGCTGATACATGTATTATGTTTTGTTTCTGGCCACATTAATGGCAGTATGTTGCTTGTATATTTTTTGGGCATATGAAATTACACACACGAGCAGCATCAAATCCGAGGGGACAGGAGGAAAGAAACTAGTTTGTATTCAAAATGCCACAGAAGAAACAGATTCATGTTGTTACCACTGACAAATGAATGATTATGGATGTCAAAAGCATTGGAATATTTTGTCCTTGGTGACAGTAAAATGTTTGAATTCTGTCTTGTGCTGTCCCTCCCCCTCGTCTTACCCCAAGCAAACATCTCCTTCCTTAGCAATTTATTACCTCTCCCCCTCTGGAGATGATTTTCTGCCAGGCAGAAGATAATTGGGGATTTATATTTAATCCACATATCATAAAAAAACCAATAAGGATGGAATCTTGCAGCAATTAACTATCTCATTTCTGGGTCTGAGAAATCTGCATTGGAATGTCAGAACACCAATGGGGAATTACATAAGACCATTGTATTATTCTTTAATTATTATTAATCCATGCCTGTTATAAAGGATACCACCTAAACGCATTCATATACCTGGAGGCGTTTGAATTCCTTTCAACAGGTAATAGTGCAGTATAGTGAAACACAGTGAAGTCTATTGTTTTGTTTACTAAAGAAATCATGTGGAATTGACCAAATCTGAATTTCCCCAACCATGTTTTTTCCATATTTAGGCCTCATGCACACAACCGTTTTTCGGGTCCGCACCCGAGCCGCACTTTTTGAGGCTCGGTTGCAGACCTATTCACTTCAATGGGGCCACAAAAGATGTGGACAGCACTCCGTGTGCTGTCCACATCCCTTGCTCTGTTCCGTAGCCTCGCAAAAATAATATAGCATGTCCTATTCTTGTCCGTTTTGCGGACAAGAATAGGCATTTCTACAATGGGCCGCCCGTTCCGTTAATTGCGGAAAGCACACGGACGGCTTCCATTTTTTGCGGATCCACGGTTTGCGGACAGCAAAAAACGGAACAGTCATGTGCATGAGGCCTTATTGTGCAGTCTTAATCAAGATGTGACTAGACATGAATTTTCTTAAAATTCGTTTCGGGGCCAATTCTAACAAATGAGTTGGAAGATTCAATTTGGGTACGAATAAATTTAACCCAAATCTAAAGTGCTCCAACTGGCCTGTATGACACGTTGAGGTTTCCTAAGACTCATATTTTTTCTCTCTTGTCTTTTTCCCTCTATTTTTTTAATATCTCTCGCTCTCTCTTTCCATTCAACTAGGCAACTTCTGTGGTAAAAATATGCCCTGCTGGGGAAATATGCTTATTTTACATTTATTAACTAGAAAATTTGGGACAGATTTTAGGGGAAAAAAGGTGCAATTGCACAACATCTGTGTCCAAAATATACACTGCTGGCAACATTGAAAAATATGCTTATTGAACATTTATCTGGTAATATATATTGATGACCTATCCTGTGGATAGGTCATCAATATTAAATTGACAGGGGACCGACACCTGGGACCCCCACCGATAAGCGGTTAGGAGAGGCTAAGTGCTCTGTGAGGACAATAAAACTTTCACACTTCTTATCTATAATGCTCATGTATGATACTTTGGTGTATAAATATTTATATCTTCAGAAACCGTCTTAAGAGATGCCTGATGAAGAGACCCAGGTAGCCTCGAAAGCTTTTGTCTCATCTTTTCAGTTAGCAATTAAAAGGTATCAACCATTGACGAGTCTTAATCTTTTTTCATCTTATATTTCCTAGATAACACGGTATATACAGTACAGACCAAAAGTTTGGACACACCTTCTCAGTAAAAGAGTTTTCTTTATTTTCATGACTATGAAAATGTTAGAGTCACACTGAAGGCATCAAAATTATGAATTAACACATTCAGGTGACTACCTCTTGAAGCTCATCAAGAGAATGCCAAGAGTGTGCAAAGCAGTAATCAAAGAAAAAGGTGGCTACTTTGAAGAACCTAGAATATGACATATTGTTAGTTGTTTCACACTTTTTTGTTATGTATATAATTCCACATGTGTTAATTCATAGTTTTGATGCCTTCAGTGTGAATCTACAATTTTCATAGTCATGAAAATTAAGAAAACTCTTTGAATGAGAAGGTGTGTCTAAACTTTTGGTCTGTACTGTATATATATATATATATATATATATATATATATTGCTAGTCTCTGCTTCATGATCCTGTTTTGACATATAGGAAATGCCTGGAGATGCCTGCTCAGTCAGTTACCATAACAGATATGTTGAGATGGGACCAAAAAGCTGACACAAGCAGGGACAGCTGTATTTTTCGTCCTATAAGATGCACCTGCCCGTAAGACGCACCTAGGTTTCAAAGGAGGAGAATACGAAAAAAATATTTTTCATTAGACCTCAGATCAGACCCCCAATCAGACCCCCTCTGTTAAGCAGACCTCAGCTCACAGCCCCAATCAAACCCCCAATGTTAATAGGACCCTCAATCCGACCTCAGATTAGACCCCCAATGCTAAGACCCAAATAAGACCTCAGATCAGACCCCAAATTGGACCTCAGTTCAGACCACATGTCATGGAACCATGAACCAGATGTACAACAAGAGATAAGTGGAAAATAAGAAGGTTTTATTGAAGAGCAAGCCGTAGCAAAGTCCGAACGGATGGCTAAACCGAAGCAGGGTCTTGCGGAGACAGAGGTCAGGAACCAGAAGGGTAGTCAGACGAAGCCAGGAACAGGAACCAACGGGGTAGTCAGACGAAGCCGGAATCAGGAACCAACGGGGTAGTCAGACGAAGCCGGAATCAGGAACCAACGGGGTAGTCAGACGAAGCCGGAATCAGGAACCAACGGGTTAGTCAGACGAGGCCAGGATCAGGAACCAGAAGCAGCAGCAGTCTTGGAAGCATGTGAACACAGGAGGACCAAGCAAGGAACTGAAGCCACAGACCTCCTATATATATGAGCTAGGCATCCAGCTCCTCCCAGTGGGAAGGAGGAGCCGCAGGGTGGGAGGCTACAAGAAAACCCAGAAACCAAGATGGCCGCCAGCACATGTCAAACGAAGGGAACAGCAAGGAGGTAAGACCATGACAGTACCTCCCCCTCAAGGGCCCCTCCTCCGCGGAGTAAGGAACGGTTTCTGAGGGAAGCGTGCGTGGAAGGCTCGGAGCAAGACAGGAGCATGGACATCTGCGGAGGGAACCCAGGAACGCTCCTCTGGACCATAACCACGCCAATGGACCAAAAACTGCACCCGGCCGCGGACCAGGCGTGAGTCCAGGATATTGCTCACCTCATACTCCTCACGATTGCCCACTTGGACCGGACGAGGCCGAGGAATCGAGGAAGTGAAACGATTACACACCAGTGGCTTCAACAGGGAGACATGAAACACGTTGGAGATCCGCATGCCAGGAGGAAGCGCAAGGGCATAGGCTACCGGGTTTACCCTGCGAAGCACTCGGAAGGGACCAACAAAGCGAGGCGCCAGCTTGGGAGTGGGCACTCGAAGGTTGAGGTTGCGGGTGGACAACCATACGCGGTCTCCGACCTGGTAGGAAGGAGCGGGCGCTCGTCTGCGATCAGCCTGGAGTTTCTGGCGCTGCGCAGAGACCTCAAGGGACCTCTGGATCTGTACCCAAGAAGCACGTAGGACGGAAAGGTGATCCTCCACAGCCGGAATATCCTGGGGAGAGAATACCTCCGGTAACACGGCAGGTTGGAACCCATAATTGGCCATGAAGGGAGACGTCCCAGAGGAAGAGTTCACCGCCGTGTTCCTGGCAAACTCAGCCCAAGGCAGGAGGTCAACCCAATTGTCTTGGTGATCGGAGACATAGCAACGAAGGAATTGCTCCAAGGCCTGATTGGATCGTTCTGCGGCCCCATTGGACTGAGGGTGGTAGGCCGAGGAGAAAGAGAGATGAATCCCCAACTGGGAGCAAAAGGCGCGCCAGAACCTGGACACAAACTGACTCCCCCGATCCGACACAATCTCCTTGGGCAAACCGTGCAACCGGAAGACCTCCCTGGCAAAAATCGAGGCCAACTCTTGTGCAGAGGGTAACTTCTTGAGAGGAACACAGTGGCACATTTTGGAAAACCGATCCACAATCATGAGAATGACCGTATGGCCTCGGGATGCAGGGAGGTCCACAATGAAATCCATCCCCAGGTGTGACCATGGACGCTCCCCGGTGGCTATGGGTTGCAAAAGGCCCAACGGAAGGTGCCGAGGGGACTTACTCTGGGCACAAACGGAGCATGCCGCTACATATGCGGCGATGTCGGAACGTAGAGAAGGCCACCAGAACAGACGTGAAACCGCCCAGGACAGCTGATTCTTTCCAGGGTGCCCCGCGGCCTTGGAGTTATGGTAGGTTCGCAACAACCGAGTGCGCAACTCCTCAGGCACAAAACATCTGCCGTTGGGTCTCCCAGAGGGAGCACCAGATTGAGCCGCCAAAATCTGCTCACCCAGAGGAGAAGTCAGGCTGGTGCGAATAGCGGCCAGGATCTGATTCGGGGGTATGACCGTAGTCGGAATCGACTCCTCCCCGGACAGCTCGGAGTACTGCCGTGATAAGGCATCCGCTCTGATGTTCTTGGAGCCGGGTAGGTAGGAGACCACGTAATTAAAACGTGACAAGAACAGAGCCCATCTGGCCTGACGTGGTGTCAATCTCTTGGCCTCAGAAAGGTAGGTCAGATTCTTGTGGTCCGTCAGGATGAGAACCGGAACCACCGAGCCCTCGAGCAAGTGCCTCCATTCTTTAAGGGCCTGCACGATGGCCAATAACTCCCTGTCACCAATCTGATAGTTGCACTCCGCGGAAGACAGTTTCCGGGAGTAAAACCCACAAGGAAGCAGAGGACCCTCTGGTGTTCTACGCTGAGACAGGAGGGCGCCTACTCCCGTCTCAGACGCGTCCACCTCGAGGACAAAAGGCAACCCAGGGTTGGGATGCGACAGAATCGGAGCCGACACAAAGGCGGACTTTAGAGCCTCAAAAGCTCGGATGGCCTCGAGCGGCCAGACCTGCGGATTACTGCCCTTCCTGGTCAGATCCGTGAGAGGCTTGGCTAGCATGGAAAAGTCCCTGATGAACTTCCGATAATAATTGGCGAAGCCCAAAAAGCGCTGCAGGGCACGAAGCCCACTGGGCTGGGGCCACTGTAAGACAGCCGAAACCTTCTCAGGATCCATGGAGAACCCCTCAGCGGAAATGATGTAACCTAAGAAGGTTACCTGGGATCGGTGAAATTCGCATTTCTCAAGCTTACCGAACAGCTTGTTCTCTCGTAAGCGTTGCAACACTCGTCTGACATCCAGAATGTGGGCCTCCATGGATGCAGAATATACCAAGATGTCATCCAAATAGACCACCACACACTGCTGCAACAGGTCACGGAAAACATCGTTGATGAATTCCTGGAAGACTGCGGGCGCATTGCACAACCCAAAGGGCATAACCAAGGATTCATAATGACCGGTCCTGGTGTTAAACGCGGTCTTCCACTCATCGCCCGCCTTGATCCTTACCAGGTTATATGCCGCCCTCAGGTCGAGTTTGGTAAAGACCGTGGCCCCTTTGAGGCGATCGAACAGCTCGGAAATCAAGGGTATCGGGTAAGCGTTCTTGATCGTGATGCGATTGAGACCCCTGTAATCGATGCAAGGCCTCAACTCGCCGCCCTTCTTTTTCACAAAGAAAAATCCAGCCCCTGCCGGGGACGAGGATTTGCGAATGTGTCCGCGTGAAAGCGCCTCCCTCACGTACTCCTCCATGGCCTCATTCTCCGCTACCGACAGTGGATAGACTTTGCCACGAGGAGGAACGGCACCGGATTGTAACTCTATGGCACAATCGTATGGGCGGTGCGGAGGTAGGGCAACCGCGCGCACCTTATCGAATACATCCCGGTACTCTTCGTATTCAGGAGGCAACAGAGAGTCCGAGGAAGTACACAGCAACTTGACAGGCCCATGGATGCAACTAGCCCCACACTGCGGTGACCACGAGAGGATCTCGACCGATCTCCAATCGAAAGTCGGATTATGCTTCTGGAGCCAGGGGTACCCCAAGACCACCGAGTAGTGTGGAGACGAAATAACCTGGAGACAGACCGACTCTCTGTGAACGGCACCAATGGCCATCCCCACTGGAAGGGTCTCATGAGTCACGTGTGGCGGCAGAAGGGGTCTGCCGTCTATCGCCTCAAGAGCCAGTGGGGAACCTCGAGGCTGCAGAGGAATGGAATTGGCGGCAACGAACACTCTATCAATGAACAAACCACCAGCACCAGAGTCCACCAACGCCTGGGTCGTCACCGAGCCCCCGACCCAGGAGAGGACAACCGTGATCAGTGGTTTGTCAACACGGGAAACCGGGGACGAGGAGACTCCACCCAAGATCTGCCCCCGACAGGACCTCAGGTGCGAGCGTTCTCCCGGACGGTTCGGACATGCCAACCGAAAATGCCCACCGAGACCACAGTACATGCATCGGCCCTCGCGTCTCCGGAGTACCCTCTCCCCCTCAGACAGGCGAGCAAACCCCCGCTGCATGGGTTCACCCCCAGACAAGTCATCCCCAGGAGGCGTGGGAGGAGAGGGAGGCACGAGTGGGACAGCAAACGTAGGCGCCAATCTGTTAGGAGACCTCCGCAGGCTCTCCTTAAAGGAAGGTCTCTCCCTGAGTCTGGTGTCAATCAAAATCAGGAAAGAAATAAGAGACTCGAGCTCCACTGGTAGGTCCTTAGCTGCAACCTCATCCTTCAAGGCATCCGAGAGACCATGAGAGAAAGCAGCGACCAGAGCCTCATTATTCCAGCCCACCTCTGCTGCCAGGGTACGAAACTCAATGGCGTATTCAGCTACGGATCGTGAACCCTGTCTGATGGACATAAGGAGCTTCGCAGAAGAGGCAGCACGAGCCGGCACATCGAATACCTTCCGAAGAGAAGCAACAAAATCGGAAAACTCGGCAACCACCGGATTGTTGTTCTCCCATAAAGGGCTGGCCCAGGCCAAGGCCTTGTCCGAGAGCAGCGAGATCAAGAAGCCCACCCTTGATCTCTCAGTAGGAAAGGCATGTGGCAGCAACTCGAAGTAAATGCCCACCTGGTTAAGGAAACCTCGGCACTGAGTTGGCTCTCCCCCAAAGCGCTGTGGAAGGGGGGCAGAACCGGTCATACCCTGAAACCCCACAGGCGCAGCAACAGGTGTCAGGGTAGACTCTGGCGCAACAACCGGAGCGGCAGTAGGAGCGGGCCCAGGAGCGACAACCGACCCATCGGCAACGGAAGCTAAATGAGCCGTGCGTTCAAGCAGGGTTTGCAACGCCACAGCGAACCGACCCAACAGGTGATCCTGCTGATCAAGTCTGGCAACCAGCGTAGGTAGCGAGGGTGGCCCTGTACCGTCAGAATTCATGGCTTGGTCCTAATGTCATGGAACCATGAACCAGACGTACAACAAGAGATAAGTGGAAAATAAGAAGGTTTTATTGAAGAGCAAGCCGTAGCAAAGTCCGAACGGATGGCTAAACCGAAGCAGGGTCTTGCGGAGACAGAGGTCAGGAACCAGAAGGGTAGTCAGACGAAGCCAGGAACAGGAACCAACGGGGTAGTCAGACGAAGCCGGAATCAGGAACCAACGGGGTAGTCAGACGAAGCCGGAATCAGGAACCAACGGGGTAGTCAGACGAAGCCGGAATCAGGAACCAACGGGTTAGTCAGACGAGGCCAGGATCAGGAACCAGAAGCAGCAGCAGTCTTGGAAGCATGTGAACACAGGAGGACCAAGCAAGGAACTGAAGCCACAGACCTCCTATATATATGAGCTAGGCATCCAGCTCCTCCCAGTGGGAAGGAGGAGCCGCAGGGTGGGAGGCTACAAGAAAACCCAGAAACCAAGATGGCCGCCAGCACATGTCAAACGAAGGGAACAGCAAGGAGGTAAGACCATGACACCACAATGTAGATGACCCCCAATAAGACCTTAGATCAGACCCCCAATGTTAATAAGACCCAAATAAGACCTCAGATCACACCCATAATCAGACCTCAGCTCAGACCCCAATGTAAATGACCCCAATCAGACCTCAGATAAGAGCCCCAATATAAATAAGACCCCCCCCATTCAGACCTCAGGTCAGAACCGCATACCTAAGATGAGACCCCCATACCTCAGATAAGACCAGCATGCCTCAGAGCAAATAAAAAAACATAATCAACTAACCTCTCCTGCTTCGGACACCGCCATTCCTAGGATCCAGCTCTCTACTTCTACTTCCTGCCACGCGCTGTGCTGTGACCTGACACACACAGCGTGAGGTCACAGATCGCTGATGTCCTCACGCTGTGCGCAGTAACAGCACAGTGAGTGGCCGAGGACTAGGAAGCGGTGAGTACAGAGCCCGGGGAGCGCTGCATTCACAGGTCCTCCTGTACTAATGAGCACTTTCATAATAGAAGCGCTCATTAGTATTCATAAGACGCACTGACAGGGGGAAACAAAGTGCATCTTATAGGGCAAAAAATATCGAAAGTGCTAGAACCGATGCAAGAGATGATTAGTGAGCGTGAGTAAGGCTTCTTATATTTTTTTATCCAACTTTGGGGCATTTCCAACAAATTCTTACCCCTGGAAAACCACTTTAAATGGTTCTTTTGGCATTTATTGTACTGCTCTTGCTGTGAAAAATACCAAACTGCATCCTTTTGAAAATATATCTAACATAGCTTTTTCTAACAGCCTTACTTATAAATAAACTGCAATACAGTGAGTTCACAAAAACTTCTCCCCCCCACCTCCTCAGTACAATGAAAGCTCCATTGAAAAACATAAAAATTGCAAGTATAGCCAACATGGAAATTATCTCAAATAATACAAAAGTGAGCACATGAAATACCTAATAGCGTTGCATTCAGTACAATAACAGAACAACGTAAAATGATTCAAATAATCACAATTAGTACATACAAAAGCTGGAACCCCTCCCGTTGTTCTTGACTAAAATCAACAAGATTATCTGGAATATTTTTACTTAATTTCTAAAAGTTTGTGAGCGAGTTTTGCACCCGTTAACCTCATAATTTTCAGTTTTATGGTTTGCAATGTTCTTGAGATAACTGGACCAGGAAGAAGCTTCAACATCATTCATAAAATTGAAATTCTTGGTGATTTTACGTATTTGAGGAACACCAAATATTCTTGCTGTCAGCTGTTCATTACTCTGTTCAGGGTACGATCTACATCTGTATATAAAGCAAACTTTGTTCAAGGCCTTAAAGGGAATCTGTCACCAGTTTTATGCTGCTAGGTTCTAACAGCTCCAGAGCATGCCGAATGAGTCCCCGTATTCGAGAGATCACGGCACACCCCTACCATCTGCCTCTGATTGACAGTTTTTCCAGCTGAATCAGCAGTAGACGGGTGGGGAGAGCCAGGGGCTAATGGATATGGAGACTTGTTCAGTATGCGCTGGAGCAGTTTAGCGCAAGATTTTAGCAAAATGGCTGGGTCAATTAAACAAAGTGACCCAGCATTTTGCTAAGGGTATATGTCGCTGGTTTATTTTGCCCTTAGGGCTCATGCATATGGCCGTTGGATGTTTTGTGGTCCCAAAATTGTGGATCAGCAAAGCACTGATACCGGCTGTCTGCATTCCGCATTTTGCAGGACTGAAAGGCATGCCCCTAAAAGAACAATCCTATCCTTGTCTGTAATGCGGACAATAATAGGACATATTTTTTTGCGGAACAGCCATGTGGACATATGAACACGGAATATACACATTTCCGTTTTTTTTTTTTTGTGACCTCATTGAAGTGAATGGTTTTGCACACCGGCAGCAAAAAATGGAACGGACACGGAAAAAAATATGTTCATGTGCATGAGCACCTGCCTGCAGCCTCAGACGACAGTGTCCTTGTGCCATTTGTACACTGCCTCACAAAGAGGCCTGTGGCCCATAAGGGTGAATGGTTGTATAGAGAGCCATCGGTTCCAGTGCCTCGCACAATATTCATCTGCTCATTGTCCTGAAGATGGCGATACAATTAATTTTAGGAAAGCACCTGTACATAAGTACCTAATGCTCTCAGCATTAATTAACACAGAGAACATCCATAACACAGATCGTTACATATCCAGCCAGCAACAGTCAGGAGGACTGAGGCAGCATCGACCCACCAAGAAATTTCCCTGTAGGGTCTATGACTTGTCTGACCCTGGTCATCATGAACAACTTTATGAAACCAAGCACAGTATCTGGTAGGGCTGCATGAGCCTATTACATTAATGTTTTATGCTGCTCCGTTCCGGCATTCTAAAACATGCAAATATGGTCAAAAGTGCACCCTACCATTTCCTATCTGCTTTGCTAGCTTAGCTTGTTGATGACCTCAAGTTGCAGCACTAGAATCTTAAAGTGGTTTTCCAAGACTAAAAAAACTATTGCCATCTTCTAAAAATTGTGCCACACTTGTCCATAGGTTGTATTTGAAATTGCACCTACTACTTCCCATATTCACTGCAATGAAGCTAAGCTGCAAAACCTGACGAGTGTGGTTCAGTTCTTGGTCATGTTCATCTAATCCCGGACAACACCCTTTAAAGGGGTTATCCGGTAAGTTATATTGATGACCTATCCTCTGGATAGGTCATCAATATTAGATTGACTGGGGTCCCCCACCGATCAGCTGTTAGAAGAGGCCAGCCAGTCACCGTACATCGGTCACATAGCCTAGTTACAGCTCAGCCCCATTGAAGTGAAAGGGGCTGTGCTGCAATATCAAGCACAGCCTCTATACTATATACAGCGTCCTTGGAAAGCTGCCGGGTGCACTACCCAGAGCTCCGAAGAGCTAGGCGCTTCCTAAAACAGCAGATCAGCAGGGGTCCCAGGACTCGGACCCCCGCTGATGTGATAATGATGACTTATCCCAAAGATAGGTCATCATTATAGTTACCTGGATAACCTCTTTAAATTCATTTGGGAAATAAATGTAACACATATGTGTGAGTCCATCTCCTCCTGGGATCCTGACCAATGCCAGTCCACTGAAAGAAAAACAGCACTGGGAGGGTTAATATACAGTACAGAAGCTGATGATACGCAAGCAATTTACTAATACATTTCATATATTTTTTTAAACTCTCATCCCGTTGTTGTGAAGTAAAAACCTTGAAGTGAACCTTGTCGATCATATCACATCCCCACTCATTTTAAGCTGCTCAGCATTGTAAACAATGGGGACAGAACAATGGGCAGTGCAATATATGTTTTTACTGTACTTCAAATGCACATATGTCCTTCTCCTCTTAAAGCCATGTAGCCTTAATACACCATAATAGCACTTGTTTTTTATATCTGTTGTGCGCCCAGAGAACCCATTTTAATGCACTTTCCAGCAACTACTGTACTACGCTCAAAGGATGAAACAGGATCCCACAGACTATAATGATTGGCTGCAATTCCTTTTACCTCTGAGTGTGTTAAAAGCAATCAAATGACCTTTCCTATGCATTTCCAGAAAGACACTAATAACACAAACACACCAATATACAAATATAAGCAAATTACAATATATGAGAAAATCATGCATTTACATTCAGGCTACTGGAGCCAACGAAGTGCCTAAAGCAGCACCTATGTGATATGTAATTCTGCCTGTGCAATGAAATAAAGCAAGAAAAATGCATTATTAATACCACAGCAATTTAAACATAGTAATATTTATAGCAAACTACTTTTCATTATAAAAATGTAACATAGCTGACCTATTAGAAGATAAACTAATGGCACAGTACCATTCTGGGGCCTCACTTGCAGCTGCCAAGAGTTCAGTCCAATTGCTGTAAAGGGATTGGTCTTACCAATAAAGACCACCAGCCACCATAATGCAAGTTGGAACCAGTGTTATTTCCTAAATGGAAACTGCATGGGCCCTATTCAGTCTCTTCTCTAGTACTGACTGGTTCTTGCCCCTATTGTGAGTTCATGTCTTCATGCAGGGGTGAGAGGTAGAGCCAACGTGGGGCAGAAGGTTCCAGAGCTTGTCTTAGATTCAGAATTTTGAAGGGTGATACAAATTCAAGTTAGTTCCCCATCACCACCCAGGTTGCCATAAAACCACATGTCAATGACTACCTAGAAAGGCTGGTAGGAGAAAAAGCATGTCATAGCTGGTAGCATGTCATAGCTATGTGCCACCAAGATCTATGATGACACAATCCCTTTAAAGGGCTCTTTTTGCAAATAAACCTATATAAAATGTATTGTTGGAGCGGATCACCAAACCATCTCACTAATTGGTATCCACCCAATCACAAATAAGGGGTTGTCTCACTTCAGCAAATGTCATTTATCATGTAGAAAAGTTAATACAAGGCACTTATTAATGTATTGTGATTGTCCATATTGCCTCCTTATACTACTGCTGGCTTAATTCATGTTTTCTTCACATTATACACTGCTTGTATCCAGGGGTTATGGCCACTGCTGCAGTGTAGATAGAAGGTGGCCAGGAAGGGAGCTGCTGCGTATGCTTGCCTATGTGCACTCCCACGGTCAAGGCCACCAGAGAGGCCTGTGCTTTTTCCTATAGTTTATAAGCACTGGGATGCAGGGTGCTTGTAACCATGGATACAATCAATGTATAATGTGATGGAAAAAATGAATGAAGGCAACAAAGGGGGCAACATGGACAATCACAATACATTAGTAAGTGCTTTATATTAACTTTCTTTACATAATAAATGCCACTTGCTGAAGTGAGACAACCACTTTAACGATGCCAGACACTAAATAAATGCAAATCTCCAGAACCTCACAACAGAAACAAAAGTTAACCTGCAGTGCTTTCTCAATACCTTCCTGAACGTCATGCCAAATTTTGTTCCAATAAGCACCGTCAGATCAATACAAATTACTTACTCCACCTTCCCAATGGTCATATCTAACCCAATCCAGAACATGAGGAGCAGGAAAACTAGCTGGATAAGCAAAGGACTCCCAGGGCATTATAACTTGGTATGTCCTATGCCTTCTAAACCCCGGACTCACTAGACACCACGATAGAGGATGTAAGATGGTGGCCTGGTGTAGCTGGCCAGCTAAGACCTGTCCTAGGTTGCTAATATAGCTTATATGTTTATACAGCTAAACCTGCCAATAACCTTAATACAGTTCCTATGTTTGTGTGTTTAACCCCTTCAAGACACAGCCTTATTTCACCTTAAGGACCAGGTCATTTTTTGCAAATCTGACCAGTGTCACTTTAAGTGCTGATAACTTTAAAATGCTTTGACTTATCCAGGCCGTTCTGAGATAGTTTTTTCGTCACATATTGTACTTCATGACACTGGAAAAATTAAGTCCCAAAATTAATTTTTTTTGCATAAAAAAATACCAAATTTACCCCAAATTTGGAAAAATTAGCAAATTTCAAAGTTTCAGTTTCTCTACTTCTGTAATACATAGTAATACCCCCAAAAATTGTGATGACTTTACATTCCCCATATGTGTACTTCATGTTTGAATTATTTTGGGAATGATATTTTATTTTTTGGGGATGTTACAAGGCTTAGAAGTTTAGAAGCAAATCTTGAAATATTTCAGAAATCCAATTTTTAGGGACCACTACAGGTCTGAAGTCACTTTGCGAGGCTTACATAATAGAAACCACCCAAAAATGACCCTATTCTATAAACTACACCCCTCAAGGTATTCAAAACTGATTTTACAAACTTTGTTAACCCTTTAGGTGTTGCACAAGAGTTATTGGCAAATGGGGATGAAATTTGAGAATTTAATTTTTTTGCCTAATTTTCCATTTTAACCAATTTTTTCCACTAACAAAGCAAGGGTTAACATCCAAACAAGACTGTATCTTTATTGCCCTGACTCTGCCGTTTACAGAAACACCCTATATGTGGTCGTAAACTACTGTACGGCCACACAGCGGGGCGTAGAGTGAAAGGTGCGCCGTATGGTTTTTGGAAGGCAGGTTTTGCTGGACTGGTTTTTTGACACCATGTCCCATTTGAAGCCCCCCTGATGCACCCCTAGAGTAGAAACTCCAAAAAAGTGACCCCATTTTAGAAACTACGGGATAGGGTGGCAGTTTTGTTGGTACTAGTTTAGGGTACATATGATTTTTGGTTGCTCTATATTACACTTTTTGTGCGGCAAGGTAACAAGAAATAGCTTTTTTGGCATCGTTTTTTTATTGTTATTTACAACATTCATCTGACAGGTTAGATCATGTGGTAATTTTATAGAGCAGGTTGTCACGGACGATACCTAATATGTATACATTTTTTTTTTTTTATGTAAGTTTTACACAATGATTTCATTTTTAAAACAAATTTTTTTTTAGTTTCTCCATAGTCTAAGAGCCATAGTTTTTACAGTTTTGGGGCGATTATCTTAAGTAGGGTCTCATTTTTTGCGAGATGAGATGACGGTTTGATTGGCACTATGTTGGGGTGCATATGACTTTTTGATCGCTTGCTATTACACTTTTTGTGAGGTAAGATGACAAAAAATTGCTTTTTCTACAACGTTTTTATTTTTATTTTTTTACGGTGGTCACCTGAGGGGTTAGGTCATGTGATATTTTTATAGAGCCGGTCGATACGGACGCGGAAATACCTAATATGTATACTTTTTTTTATTTATATAAGTTTTACACAATGATTTCATTTTTGAAACAAAAAAAATGATGTTTTAGTGTTTCCATAGTCTAAGAGCCATAGTTTTTTCAGTTTTTTGGTCGATTATCTTAAGTAGGGTCTCATTTTTTGCGGGATGAGATGACGGTTTGATTGTTACAATTTTGGAGTACATGCGACTTTTTTGATCACTTTTATTACCTTTTTTGGGGAAGTAAGGTGGGCAAAATTTCAATTTCATCATAGTTTTTTATTTTTTATTTTTATGGCGTTCACCGTTCGGGAAAAGTAACATGACCGTTTTATAGATCAGGTTGTTACGGATGCGGCGATACCAAACATGTGTAGGGAATTTTATTTTTCTCATGTTTAATCAGTGATAAATGTGTTTTTTGATTTTTACTTTTTTTCACTTTTTTTTTGACCCAGACCCACTTGGTTCTTGAAGATCCAGTGGGTCTGATGTCTGTATAATACAGTACAGTACAATATATATTGCACTGTACTATATTTTACTTACACTGAACAGATCTATGCTTTCAGCACAGATCTGTTCAGCACCATGGACAGCAGGACGCCTGAGAAGGCGTCCTGTTGCCATGGGAACCTTCCCCGTCTGCTCAGTTATGGTCAGAACTGCGCAGACGGCGAAGGGTAAGGACGGGGCTCTGGGGGGGCTGTCTGGGGGCTCTCTCCCTCTCCATCGGGGGGCTGCAAAGGTACAGCCGCCCTCCGATGGGAGAGGGAGGGAGCTCCCTGAGCTGTTAACCTTTTCCATACCGCGGTCCGTACGGACCGCGGTATGGAAAGGGTTAAACGGCTGACATCGGATCACCGATGTCAGCCATTTATACCAGGGTGCCAGCAATGTGCTGGCACCCTGGTATACCCACTGTACACCAACGATTATTATAATGGAAGACGGGCGGGGGATCGCGATCCCGCCTGCCGCACTGCCCGCCTCGCGCAACTGCCGCACTGCCCCGTACCAGCCACAAACAGCCCCCTGCACCCCGCCACATAAATGAATTCAGGGGTGCAGGGGGGTTAAAAAAAAATCGATTTTGGCCAATTTTTAGGTTTCTGATCGACCGCAGGGATCAGAAACTACTTAAAGCGCTGCAAACCGCAGGTCTGAATTGACCTGCGGTTTGCAACGATCGCCGATGACCCCCCTCGGCATTGAGCCTGAGTGCCTGGCTGTGTGTAACAGCCGGCACTCAGCGCTGTCACCATGTCTGCAGACATGGTGACAGTTAAATGCGATGAGGAGTATACTAGTCATGGAGCGCTAAGTAGCAGTGCTCCATGACTAGTATACATGTGATAGGTACAGTATATTGTCACACTCTCCTTCTCTGATCGCTTCCCTGACAGGAATGGGGACGATCAGAGAAGAAGAGGCACACAGTCCCTCCCTACCACCCCCTTACCTGCCCCGATGCGCTGCGATTGGTCCCTCTGCAGTATTGGACCAATCACAGTGATCGTGGGCGGGTCAGGGGTCTAATACAACTCCTTCCGGCTTCTCTGGTTGCCTAGCAACCCCAGCACGCCGGCTTCACTGAATCTTCAGCGCTTCGGTCCCTGCGCTGACAGTGAAAGCCAATCACGTACATGCACGTGGGGATGCGGTGAGGCACCACATTCCCCCACGTACATGTACGTGATGTTGCGTGAAGGGGTTAAGACAAAAGCAGAGTTATTTACAGTGACTTCATGTTTGGATGTCATAAAAATGTTATATATTGTGTTCACAGAAGCAGAAAATATAATATGCTTTCAAGATGCATTATGTATTGTAAGGTAAGCTCAATAACACAGCAGAAACAACAGAAAGCATAGAGTTAAACTGTTGTTGCTGGGCAGGAGTTTTGACCAATCACAGCCAGCCTCACACACAGCAATAGTTTTGACCAATCACAGCCAGCCTCACACACAGCCTGTGTGGGAAATTCCCCTAGAAGGAGCTGTTAGAATCATTACACCAGAGGAGAGAAGCTGAACAGACATTCACTCCACTAAGAGCTGTGTTTTATGGAAGCAGAGAGACTAAAATAGGTGTTTAAAACTGTTATATAATGTTCCTACTGTTAATATAGTGATTAGAACTGTATACTGAACCAGTTATATGCGTGTTTACTTACAGTTCCACCAATTGCAAACTACAAATACCTTGCAAACAATTGCATCATTCAAATTCCATATTGCATTCCAAATTGCATACAGCCATACTAGATCATACTCAACCAATCTGCAAATAGTTACTGCTAACTGCATATTGCAAATTGCAACCAAATTCAGCAAGTGAACTATTAGTTAGACCTCAGATACACAGTACAGACCAAAATTTTGGACACACCTTCTCATTCAAAGAGTTTTCTTTATTTTCATGACTATGAAAATTGTAGATTCACACTGAAGGCATCAAAACTATGAATTAACACATGTGAAATTATATACATAACAAAAAAGTGTGGACCAACTGAAAATATGTCATATTCTAGGTTCTTCAAAGTAGCCACCTTTTGCTTTGATTACTGCTTTGCACACTCTTGGCATTCTCTTGATGAGCTTCAAGAGGTAGTCACCTGAAATGGTCTTCCAACAGTCTTGAAGGAGTTCCCAGAGATGCTTAGCACCTGTTGGCCCTTTTGCCTTCACTCTGCGTTCCAGCTCACCCCAAACCATCTCGATTGGGTTCAGGTCCGGTGACTGTGGAGGCCAGGTCATCTGGCGCAGCACCCCATCACTCTCCTTCATGGTCAAATAACCCTTACACAGCCTGGCGGTGTGTTTGGGGTCATTGTCCTGTTAAAAAATAAATGATGGTCCAACTAAACGCAAACCGGATGGTATAGCATGCCGCTGCAAGATGCTGTGGTAGCCATGCTGGTTCAGTGTGCCTTCAATTTTGAATAAATCCCCAACAGTGTCACCAGCAAAGCACCCCCACACCATCACACCTCCTCCTCCATGCTTCACGGTGGGAACCAGGCATGTAGAGTCCATCCGTTCACCTTTTCTGCGTCGCACAAAGACACGGTGGTTGGAACCAAAGATCTAAAATTTGGACTCATCAGACCAAAGCACAGATTTCCACTGGTCTAATGTCTATTCCTTGTGTTCTTTAGCCCAAACAAGTCTCTTCTGCTTGTTGCCTGTTCTTAGCAGTGGTTTCCTAGCAGATATTCTACCATGAACATGAAGACCTGATTCACAAAGTCTCCTCTTAACAGTTGTTCTAGAGATGTGTCTGCTGCTAGAACTATGTGTGGCATTGACCTGGTCTCTAATCTGGGCTGCTGTTAACCTGCGATTTCTGAGGCTAGTGACTCGGATGAACTTATCCTCCGCAGCAGAGGTGACTCTTGGTCTTCCTTTCCTGGGGCGGTCCACATGTAAGACAGTTTCTTTGTAGCGCTTGATGGTTTTTGTGACTGCACTTGGGGACACTTTCAAAGTTTTCCCAATTTTTCGGACTGACTGACATTCATTTCTTAAAGTAATGATGGCCACTGGTTTTTCTTTACTTAGCTGCTTTTTTCTTGCCATAATACAAATTCTAACAGTCTATTCAGTAGGACTATCAGCTGTGTATCCACCTGACTTCTCCACAACGCAACTGATGGTCCCAACCCCATTTATAAGGCAAGAAATCCCACTTATTAAACCTGACAGGGCACACCTGTGAAGTGAAAACCATTTCAGGTGACTACCTCTTGAAGCTCATCAAGAGAATGCCAAGAGTGAGCAAAGCAGTAATCAAAGCAAAAGGTGGCTACTTTGAAGAACCTAGAATATGACATATTTTCAGTTGTTTCACACTTTTTTGTTATGTATATAATTCCACATGTGTTAATTCGTAGTTTTAATGCCTCCAGTGTGAATCTACAATTTTCATAGTCATGAAAATAAAGAAAATTCTTTGAAGGAGAAGGTGTGTCCAAACTTTTGGTCTGTACCTCTCAGAGAGATCATAAAGTGCTTAAATAACTTAATGTGAGAGTACAGATACTCAAGAGAGAAATATATCCACCATTGTATGTGTAATGACAAGATTGAGCAGTTGAACCACCATCTTACCACCATTTGTGATTCTTTATTGAACACGCGTTTTGTACATGGACTATCTGCTGCAGAGGCGGCAGTGTTATATATGAAGAAATGTTGAAGTTAATAAAGAAGTTATTTCAAGCATTTGGTGTGCTCTTTAAACCTACTGTTTTCATAGAACGGCGCTAAAGGAATTACAGAGTAATAGACAGTCTGGTTAGACTAAAAAGTCAGAGATATCAAAATTCTTCTAATGCCACAATGCAAAGGCACTTCATAGTGCTGCGCCTGCCACACCTGGCTTGGTGACTTCTTGGCAGCCTTTTCCATGCCCAGGCGAATCAGGGCATCGGTCCTGAAAGGTGGTGGCAAAAAAACAATATTAGGTTTGCAGATCCATAAAAATATTGTTATAAAACCATTAGTGGTTTGGTTTACATTCAACACCGACGACCTATAAGTGCACAATGCACACTAAAAGGTCACCAGAGAACTTAACCCTATGTTCTAGGGTCCTATTAGATGGGCCAATGCTGAGCCATTAACGAGCGCTAATTGACAAATATACACGTCAATCGGCATTGGCTTAAAGTGCCTTTCAGACAACCCAATGCAGTGTAAAGGGGAGGGGGAAGCAATCGTTGTTACCCTTGTTTGTCCCCCATTCACTTTGCATATTGTTAGCAGCACATCCCCTTTTTACAAGGGCTATCTGGTGCCACATGAAAGATGTGATCACCCGCAATAAATAGGTAATCACTCGTTAGTCAAGAGATCGTCAGCACCTATACACAGGCCAATTAGCAGGAAGAAGCGATCATAAGAACATTCATTCCCAATAATTGGACAGATCCTCAGCCTATGTAAAGGACCCTTACACTTTAGGAAAGATGCACTATACATTACACTGACCCATGGAAAATGAATACTGCATAATATACTGGATACTAAGGAACTCATTAGATATAAAAGCTACTGGCTACTAAAGAACTCATTAGCTTTAGCTACAGTGTTACAGTTAAAAAAAAAAAACACCGTGAATTTGCTAATTGGAACTTGTCAGACACTGCCCCCTTGTGGACCCATTTTGATATGACAGCTTACAATTTTGTCCTGACTCCAGAATGCAAAAGTCATTAGCTTCGACTAAACAAAACTGCTAAAAGTGTTACAATGTACATCACACTATCTAATGAGATGGCCTGAAACATCAAGGGTTTCTGGTGCTCAATTATCCACACACACAATAGTAGAGAAAAAAAACAAAAGAATACTACTGTATATGTGACGAATATCGCATCTCACGGCTTCGCCGGACGTAAACCACGTCAAGCTCACGAGATATGGTATAGTCACTGGTTACACCCTCCTGGGAGTACGTAAGGTCTGCTTGGTACAGTTTACACAGACGCCTCCTGTCCATGCAGGCACAGAGAGGCCACAAGCTAAGAGAGCCTTTCCACTGCCCCAGTGAAACAGCGCTTTCTCAGCCCGGGTAACCTGCCACCAGTTTCTCGTTTGATATAAGCCCAATCCGCTAACGGGATTATATAGGGTGAGCAACCAACCCACAGTAGCGCATAACTATGGCGAAACACGGACGTGGGAATTCAAGGATCAAGATGCCAGAACAGCACAAGATTAAATTATATATTTAATTGCCTTAAGGGTGCATTATATATACCACTATACACACAGAGAATATATACAGTGGTCTGAGGATGCAAATACAGATGAAATGGTACAAACAGGGTTATACAGAAAAGGGTCAGTAGTCCTTTGGGTGGTGATGAATAAGGTGTTGCTGTAAGGCTTGGCTGTAGTCACATGGGGGCAGTGATGTCAGCAGTTTGTCCACGGTCCCTCCAAACACGTTGCATGAGGTGACCCCCCTCCAGAGAAATTGTCTGTAACAAACTGTCCTACATTCATGATCTTTTAATTTCTCGAAAACATTCCTTTCTGGGTCTCACAGAAACATTGCTGACACCCTCAGACACCTCCTCCCCTGCTGCAGCACTCTAATATAGTGGATTTCATTTCACTCACACCCCCCGCCCCGGCTGCAAACATGGTAGAGGAGTTGGTCTTCTCCTATCAGACACCTACTCCTACAGCCCAACTCCACTGCCACCCTCCATTACGCTCACTTCATTTGAAGTACACTCTGTTCGCATCTACTCTCCCTCCAACCTACAAGTAACTGTAATTTACCGCCCTCCAGGCCCAACCACCATCTTTCTTGGCCACTTTAACACCTGGCTACTACACTTTCTTTCTGCCGACATCCCCACTATCATCATGGGTGACTTCAACATCCCTATTGACACCTGCCACTCAGCCGCCTCTAAACTTCTATCACTCTCTTCCTCCTTCGGCCTCTCACAGTTGTCTTCCGCTCCCACCCACAGAGATGGTTACACTCTGGATCTTATCTTTACCTGCCTCTGCTCCCTATCTAACCTTTCTAATTCGCCTCTCCCCCTATCCGACCACAACCTACTCACCTTCTCTTCATTGGTCTCTTCTGCTGCTCCCCTGGTCCACACACTAGCACATCCCCGCAGGAACCTTAAACATCTTGACTTTCGCTTGCTTTCTAACTCTCTTCTGCCATTCTCTACTATTTGTTCCCTCCAAGACCCAGATGCTGCCACCACTCTGTATAACACCACAATAAGTACAGCTCTGGACTCAGTTGCCCCCTCACACACAACAAAACCCGAAAAATCAACAGACAACCCTGGCACTAGTGATGAGCCGTAGGGGCAATATTCAAATTTGCTATATTTTGCCAATATTTGGTAGAATATTCATCATATATTCGAGAATTCGCAAATTACGATTATTTTCTTGATCGCGAAAAATCAGCAATGTAATATTCGTGTAATGTGCTTGAAATACAGGCGTGGGTCACTATAGCTACATTTTTAAAGCTGCTAGATGTTTCCTGAGACTGGAGAAAATGGTTGGCACGGCAGAACATTACAATAGCTTTATATGCAGACAGAGTGCTACAATATATTCGTGATTGCGAATGATGCAAATATTTTGGCGCAATACATGCAACTTCACATTTTAACAGGTCTGACTACTTATTAGTGATTGGTGCACTAAGTATTGTTGTGAACTTGTGACATCACAGCACTATTTATGTATGTATGTAGCATACATACATACATACATACATACAGCTTTATGTATGTAGCATATGTGTATGGACAGCAGAATCAGCTACACTATACCACTATCTAACATACACTGACTATCTCCCACTAACTATCTGTATTATATATAAGCTAACTAACTAACTATCTAATGTAATGATGAAAGCAGAGAGCACAGCAATAACACTGCTGTCTCTCTCAGATCTCCAAAATACTGCATACAAGGGCTGCTGGGGAGGTTCTTATATAGTAAGGGGTAGGCAACTTTCCTATTGGTTGCTAGGGATGTTGATAAGCTCAGACAAAGACATTGCAGCCTTCTTATTAGCCCACAAGCAAGAAGGGAGGTTACTGTTGAAAATAAAATCTAGAATATTCGAAATTACGAATATATATCACTATATTCTAAATATTCGCAAATTCTCAAAGTGCCGATATTCGCGAATAATATTCGCTATTTGAATATTCGAGCCCAACACTACCTGGCACACCAACCTGACAAGCTTCCAGGGCTGCTAAGTGGCGATGGAAGAAATCCCATTCTAAAGATCAATTCACCACATACTAGCAATTCCTCCTCATATTCAAATCCTCACTTGCTGATGCAAAACAGGCCTACTTCTCATCTCACATATCTTCCCTGGCGCACAGCCCTAAACAACTTTTTAAACACTTTTAACTCCCTTCTCCATTCCCCAGCCCCCCCACCCTCTCCTCTCATCTCAGCTGAGGATTTTGCCACACACTACAAACAAAAGATAGTCAACATCTTCACTACACAGTCCCCACAAACCCTCTACACAACTGCTCGGTCCTTTTCTACCAAAACCCGCTTCTACACCATTACAGAAGAAAAACTCTCCACTCTACTCTCCAGATGTAATCTGACCACCTGTGCACTTGACCCAATCCCATCCCACCTCATCCCTAACCTCACCACAGTGTTTATCCCAGCCCTAACTCATCTCTTCAACCTATCACTAACCTCTGGTGTCTTCCCCTCTGGTTTTAAACATGCTACCATTGCACCCATCCTCAAAAAGCCTTAACTTGACCCGTCTTCTTTGTCGAGTTATCACCCCATATCACTTCTTCCATATGCCTCAAAGCTACTTGAGCAACATGTCCATTCTGAACTATCCTCTCATCTCTCCTCCTGCTCCCTCTTTGACCGGCTACAATCTGGCTTCCGACCCCACCACTCGATTGAGACTGCCCTTACCAAAGTCACCAACGACCTACTAACAGCCCAAACCAAAATACATTACTCTATCATCCTTCTCCTGCCTTTGACACTGTCGACCACTCCCTTCTGTTGCAAACTCATCTCTTGGCATCACTGACCTGGCCCTCTCCTAAATCACATCATACCTCACAGACCAGAAGTTTAGCGTCTCCCACTCTCACACCACCTCCTTGCCTCATTCCCTCTCTGTTGGTGTCCCGCAAAGCTCTGTCCTAGGACCCCCTGCTCTTCTCTATCTACACTTTCAGCCTGGGACATCTCATAGAGTCCTATGGCTTTCAGTATCACTCTTATGCTGACGACACACAAATCTACCTCTCTGGTCCAGACATCACCACCTTATTATCCAGAATCCCACAATGCCTATCTTCCATATCATCCTTCCTCTCCTCTCGCTTTCTAAAACTTAACATGGATAAAAAATAATTCATCATCTTTCCCCCATCTTCCTCAACCCCCCAACAGACCTATCATCACGATCAATGGTTGCACACTCTCCCCGGTCAACCAAGTCCGCTGCCTTGGAATGACCTTGGATTCTGCCCTCTCCTTCCGACCGCACATCCAAGCCCTTTCCCCCACCTGCCGCCTCCAACTCAAAAAACATCTCCCGCATCCGCGCTTTCCTCAACTTTGAATCTGCAAAAATGCTTGTACATGCGCTCATCATCTCCCGCCTAGACTACTGCAACATTCTCCTCTATGGCCTTTCATCTAGCACTCTCGCATCCCTCCAATCTATTGTCAACTCTGCTGTCTGACTAATCCACCTCTCACCCTATTACTCCTCTCCCCTCTGCCAATCCCTTCACTGGCTCCCCATTGCCCAGCGAATTCAGTTCAAAATACTAACAAATACATACAAGGCCGTCCATAACCTGTCCCCTCCCTACATCTCTGATCTACATTCCCGATACATCCCCACACGCACTCTCCGATCCTCACAAAACCTCCTTCTCTCCTCTTATCACCTCTTCCCACAATCGCCTCCATGATTTCTCCCGTGCATCCCCCACACTCTGGAACTCGCTACCTCCAACATATCAGACTCTCACCTACAGTGGAATCCTTCAAAAGAACCTAAAAACCCATCTCTTCAGACAAGCTTACAACCAGTGACCCTGCTGTCTCTATACCGCCATGACTAGTTCCACCCGCACCTACTGTGTCCTTCTCCCATACCATGTAGATTGTAAGCCCCCACGGGCAGGGCCCTCTCTCCTTCTGTACCAGTTTGTAATTCGTCATGTTTATGCTTAGTGCAATTGTCTGTATTATGTATGTATACCTCTTTTCATATGTACAGCGCTATGGAATGAATGGCGCTTTAATAATAAATAATAATTATTATATCTGAAAGCTCCATCAGTATAATGGATGATATAATTATCAAAAAATAATGATAAAGTTAAAGGTAAAGCATGAACTTAAATGGGATCTTTCTGGTGTGGTGCTGTCCTTTATGTTTTGCAACATACAGTATATTTTGGGAATGTCTGCACTTTAAATCCTTTTTAATATTATTAAAAAGCAAGTCTTTTGTTCCAGATACTGTACTCACCTTACTGTATTTTTTTCAATAAATGGGTTTTATCTGGTATAGGAGATTCAATACAATGTATTGCGCAGGGTCGCTCGCTGGACCCCCTTCAGTCTTCTGCCCATTCTTTTGGTGACATTTCAGATTGGAAGAACGTTACCAGGACATTTAAAGTTATTGTCCCCATGAAAAATATTCTAGTTTTTCAACCAGCACATGGATCTGAATACTTTTGTAATTGCATGTAACTGCTTGTTAATCAATAAAATGTATCTGTATAGTGCCACCTGTTGTTTGTTTTTTTCTTATTTCTTTGTCCTACTGACTGAGAAGGCCGAACATGCTCATTTTCATCCTTCAACTGCCTCCTGAGCTGTAATAGGGAGAGAGCTGCAGCAGAATGGACACACCCCCTGAGCTGCAGCAGAAAAGACCCTCCCCTTGAGCTGCCAGCTTGATATAACTCAGCAGAGCAATGGGGAGATCTGTGGATCCACCTGAGGTACCCGGCTGGTTATAGCTTTGTTAGAAAGAGATTTTCATGTACTATATTATATTAGTTCTGATTTTCATTTTTTTTACATTAATCGTGGGATAACCCCTTTAACAGCACTTTGTGTTCTACAGTCTACTAATAAACTAGTATATGTAATAAGACTAAATAGTTGGTTTTCTGTACTACTGCTAATCATCAGCAGAAGCAAGGGCTGAAAAGTATGTAATGGTATCTCAAGTTCTAAAGTGATAGGAACATCTCAATTCCATTCTTCTCCCTAAGGATATATGCACACGATGCGTATTATGCATGGTTTTTCAGTGGGGGAGATCTGCAGAGTAAGGCCCCATGTATACTGTATTTATGGTCCGCATCCAATACACATATTTTGCAGATCGGATGCGGGCGCATTGATTTCAATGGGGCCACACAAAATGCGCACAGTACACCTTATCTGCATCCGTATTTCGGTTCCGCAAAATTTTTCCTATTTTCCTATTCTGTAAAATAATACTCATTTTAAACAGTCAATAAAATAAGATTCACTCTAATACGTTGCCTGCATTATTAGTGCCGCAAGTCCAGGTTTAAAGTGGGTAGTATTCACAAAATCAGTCTGTACGTTTTCAAAATGGGACCGCGCTGCTATTTCGCCAATAGGGAAGTCTTCAATCTAGCACTAAACCATCTGCATATCTGGACATAGTAAGCAGTATCAACCTCCATAGATGCACTCCTCTCCTCCAACATACTTTTGTGGGATATCGAGAGATTGCACCAATAGTGAAGCACTGATTTCTCCAATCAGATAAAAAAGTTTATTATACTCACAAAGCCAATCCTTGTTAAAAGCATATCACAAATCAATGAAACACAATTCGTACTCTTGCCCGACCCGAGTTTGGCTTTCACGCTTCTTCAGGGGCGAATGATCCATGCCTTATGGGGCTGTCTTAAATCTCCGAAAGCGTCCCACCCATACTTTGTGATCAGCCAATACCAGAATACACATATAATCAAATAACAATGTAGTATACAAATAAAAACATAAAATATAATATACCATGCACATAGACAACACTGGTGTATTGAGCAATAAAACATATAAAAGACCTGGGCCTATATCCCATAAGCTGAACCCCGATGTTTTCCTATGCACTCCTGTGCTAACTCCCCCATTAATAGAGATCTGTGCTAGTTCCTTTCATTACCTTCCTCTCTTATGTAGTGGTAATCTGATATTACTCACCCCTAGGTCTACTTTTATTTGAGAGATATTCCTAAAATCAACGCCCACATCGTGTGCTATTACCTTTCTCCATTCATAAAAACTTCTCCTGCGTCACCTATCATGTGATGTCTCTCACATGAGAGGTTTCTGCCTATCAACTCTTACAACCTGCCCATTCATCCGCAGGTCCTTTCTTTCTGTGTGGTTATGGGAGACCTCATACATGTTAGAAAAGATTTCTTATGCAAGATGGGGTTTTAAATCGCATTCTATATTTAACCCTTGTGGTTGAAGTGTGTCTAGCTGAAACATCCACTCAACTTCCTTTCGATTGATTTGTGTAATAGGGTCCCCTCCCCGCCACGGAATCTTAACCAGTTTAATCCCGATAAAGGATAAACCCTTGGGAATTTTTTTATGACACTTTTTGAAATGTAGGGAGACACTATGGGTCTCTAAACCCTTTTTAATATTTCTGATGTGTTCTTGGATCCTAGTTTTCAATTTCCTTGTTTTATTGCCGACATATTGGAGGCCAAATGGGCACTCCAATACGTAGACAACTCCAGTATTTCTACATGTTATGTTTCCTTTAATTTTGAAAGTCTTTTTTTTTTTATTAGAGCGGACTATAGATACCTCCTTCTTTTTATTTTCCCTACTTCTATTTTTGCATGGGATGCAGAAACCACACCACATGAATTTACTGTCCTTTTTCTTTATTATGTTCCTGGGGGCCGCACTGTGTACCAAATGAGTCTGTAAGTTTGGGGCTTTCTTGAAGATAATCACAGGTTGAGTTGGAATCTCTTTTCCCAAAACGGGGTCGTTTTTTAAAACTCCTCAATTTTTCCGGATAATGCTCTTAAGTGTCCCTGCATTTGTATTGTATTGGGTCAAGAACGAGAACCTAAAAAGTCATTTTAAACAGGGTAGGGAAAATTGCAGATGCACATAGCCATTATCTGTGTTTTATGTATCCGTTATTTGTGGACCGCAAAACAGACACGGACTGCCTCTGAAACATGTCGCTCTCTGTCCTGGTTTTATTTTCCTATTTATTTATTTTAGTGATCAGCGCCCAAAAAGTCTTGCACCTGGATGCAACAAGATAAGCATAAAATAAAAGATATCTCCGAATTCATGCCAATAACTGTAATAATCGAGCACGGGATGTTGTGGCATCATTTATATCTATGAAAGGTAGAACACAATCCATATGAGCTTCATGAAAACACATTACTATGAAGAGAATGTAGATATCATCTGCTCGATGTAAATGCACCTTACATTACTGCAGTGTTCTATTTCATGGAACACAAGAATGAAACGGTTACTTGGTTGCTATGGTGATGTTGCCATAGAGCCAGTTTGATAGCTGGACTTCCTCCTTCTGATCTGGTTGCTAAGGACGATGAATTTTGATTGTAAAAGTCATTTAATAAGTGAAAGGAATATAAATGGAGGAATAATGGCATCATTGAACGTCATTTCACTCATCTCAGTCTAAATCCTGTTTGATGTCTGGGAATTCTCATTCTGATGAATTTCAGGAGAAAAGCTGGCAAGAAAGTCAATATAATGGTGCACTAAAGAAGGTCAATAAATACCAAGATTATTGGGAATTATGAGAGATTTATCACATCTGTCAGTTTAATCACCCATTCTTTCATATCTGCATTAGAGGTTCTGTTATAAACCTCTGATGCAAATTCCTTAAAAAATGCCTCACAAAATAGCCCAAAAGACTGAGCTATTTGTCTAGTAAAATGATGGGTCCATCGAATGCCATTACTGTCTGTCATGTCAGTTGGTCATATTGGTTCTATGATGGAGCAGAACAACAGAAGTAACAAAATAAACATGACTGAAATCTAACTTGTCCACACAACAGGTACTTCATCTCATCTGACTGCTATATATATATATATGGGGATTTACTCCGGTAGACAGGGGTGCGGGTGCAGTATAGAGGCAAATGGAGTCCAGGTAACGAAGCAATAGAGCATTTATTTTACACTTGCTCAAACAGAAAAGAAAAACAGTCACTTGGTGTTAGTTCACACACAAAATAACAGAGAGCTTCATCTGTCTCCTTTACTTGAATGAGTCCTGTCCTGGCCGATCGCACAGCCACATAAAGTATTCCCACAAGATGCTGGGTGCTCTGTAGGCTTGTGTTGGGGTCCAAGCCTCAGCTCCACACACTTCAAAAACCACCCAGACTCACTGTGATTTTCCTTCCTTCTCCTCCCAGCTGAGGTTGCTGCCTGGGAATTTAAATCCCAGCTCCAAAACCTGGTTCTGGAAAGTGGGGAGTAGGCACCCGCCCAACTCTTTACCTACTCCCAATAAAAGCTGGCCTGGATTGGCTTTGCAGCCATACTAAGTATTAAAGGTGTCAACAGCTTCTGCTGTTAACACACAAAACCCGGCTCTTACTTCACTGAGGCCAGGAACCTCGGTGACATGTATCTGCCATCAAATACAGTACCCTGCACCTTATCACTATATATATATATATATATATAATATATAAAAATATACCGGCAGCACCACTTGTAAAACAAAAAGCGGGTGCAGAGTCCAAGCACGGTAACTGGAGCTTACCCACTAGTAGACAATAGAAAAAAAATCGGACAGCACTCCAGACGGTTTCGTCAGTAAAGCAAGTGTCTTTAATCACCCATGTGGTGGCAGCAAAAAAGCAACGTTTCGGCTCTACATGAGCCTTTCTCAAGCCAAAGGCTTGAGAAAGGCTCATGTAGAGCCGAAACGTTGCTTTTTTGCTGCCACCACATGGGTGATTAAAGACACTTGCTTTACTGAAGAAACCGTCTGGAGTGCTGTCCGATTTTTTTTTTTTTTTTTCCGATTTTTTTTCTATTATATATATATATATATACTGTATATATATATATATATATATATATATATATATATATTTAATGTAACGTGAATTCAATTTTTTTTAGAATGAATACGCTTACCAGGCTAAGTGAATAAATCTACTAAGTTTGATTAAATAAATATCTACTAAGTTTGATTAAATAAAGAAATCACATACTGAATAGTAAGAAGTAAATAATCATCACTGACCATGCAATATGGGGTGGAACTCCGCTCGCCATGTTGTAGCACATGGACGACACCCCAGGGTGTACAAGAGACAGGGCAAATCAATACTTACACCCTACCTAGAATGAAGTCTTCAATGGAGTGCCCCAAATGTATGTGTTCAACAGAGTCAAAACCTTTTAGCCCCTCCTCCAGTGTGCAGTGTGCATGTCTCTGAGATCACTCAGGAATGTCGTCTTATCAGCACAATGGGGGATGGGTACTACATTACAAGGTACATTATTACACAAAATTGTATTAATAAAAGGGAACAGAATGAAAGAGACAGAAATAAAAATACCCTTACAATAAAATGTATATATATATTTACATAAAAGCCTCCCCTGGTATGGTTACATTACTGGAACTACTAGGACACAAGTATCAAATGTAGTTAAGCATTTGATTTAATGCAGATTAGAGAAATTCTGTACATGATGTGTGCTGTAAATCGAAATGTACAAGGGAAAGTAAAAGATGTGCAGCTTTGCAAGTAGTCTTGATTAAAAATCTCCCATTTTGTGCCTACATCTCTTATTCTGTCTCCATGGTGACAGACTACAAACTAACTCTGTGTAGTCTGATCCTTTAGTCAAATTGAACTAGAATTCGAGTGTACATTATGTATGCCACAATTATTAAGCGTTTCAGACACCTCCCTCAACAAGTAGCATGACTTAGCAGGAAATACAACAATGTGCACCAAAAGTACACATGCAATTTGGCCAAAGTGTTGGCACAGCATAAGCCAACCAATAGGTGTGGTGAAATCAGAAAAAAAGTATCTAACTTCTGAAAAGATGCACCAAATTAACAAACAATGGGACCCACTGTTGGTGCATCATTAGATGGTCAGTCAATGTGTCCTATTAAAGGGGTTAGCCACTTTTTTGATACTGTTGCTCAATGTGTTTGTGAGATGCTTATATGGCGCTTACTAATATGGCCTTTGTTAGATTTGACACAATTTTTTACATTTCATAAGGTTTGCCCCCTTGTTTGGCAGGTCTTTTGTGTTGTCCACATAGAGGTCTTGTCCATAAAATGTCTGTTGACCAAGAAAATCACCTATGGCCTCATGCACACGGCCGTTGTTTTGGTCCGCATCAGAGCCGCAGATTTGGCGGCTCGCATGCGGACCCATTCACTTCAAGGGGGCCGCAAAAGTTCCGTTGCTCTGTTCCATGGCCCCGCAAAAAAATATATTACATGTTGGACAAGAATAGGCAGTTATATTAAAGGTTGTCTGTGCCATTCCGCAAATTGCGGAATGCGCACGGACGCCATCTGTGTTTTGCGCATCCGCGAAAACACACCCCGGTCGTGTGCATGTAGCCTAAATGTGATGTCTTCTTCATTCAAAAACACTGCACCTGTACCAAACTTCCAACAGAATAAGTGCAGATGTCAGGTGTAGTGTATTTGAATGGAGGAGACATCACATGGAGGTGATTTACCTGGTCACATGAGCCTCCATCAGCATCCATTTTATGGACAGGACCTCTAGGTGAACAGCAGAAAGACTTTGTAAACTCCCTTACCTTATGCAATATAGAAAATGGTGAGAAATTTTAACAAAGACTACATTAGTAAGTGCCATATAATCATCTCACAAACACATTGGTCAACAGTAACCAGAAGGTGGCCAAACCCTTTTACCATTCCATCTGCCCCTGACTGCTTGCTGACATACAGTATGTTGCTAGATGAGTTTTATGGTCAGTAGGAATTTTCAAACTTTTTGGTCTTCTCCTGTCATTTAGTTTGTTCCATTAAAGGGGTTGTCCGAGTTATTTTTTTGTTCTTTCTATGTTCCTAAATGGGCAAATATAACAGCTTTCCAATTAACTCACTTTATCTCCAGTGGCTGGTTTCTCAGATTTCGCTGAGGGTCACATGACCTGTGATGTCAGCTTTTCTCCCTGCTCTGATAAAGGTTGTTTACAAGCCTGTAAACGAGACGTCACTGTGCTGGCCACGCCCCCTTCACTGCCGTCTGCTCTCTCTGCTAGGATTCTTAACCCCTTCAGCTGCACAGCTCTGCAGGCAGTGAGGAGACAATGCTGGGCACTGGAGCTGACATACTAGAGAGAGCATTGCACAAGAAGGTAGGGAGAAGCTCCTGTGTGTATCAGCAATGTCATTGTACAGCTGGGACTTGTAGTCCTACACATACAACATGCTGCAGAGTCTCCCAGCAGGCAGACATGTCACTCAGGACAGACTTATTCACTCCCTTAGCAGTGCAGGGGGAGGGGCAGAGAGTGTTTTGTATTGCATGTAAACAAAGGGCCAGAAAAGAACCAGGGAAATGAGGAAATATATATATTTTTGGAATAAAACTTACTTAGCTTAGTTATATATTGCTGCCCATTGCTGGTTAGCCTCTCTTCAAATATTTTTGACTTCAGCAATGGGTTGCTGGTGAGAGTGTAAGAGCTGTGAGTTTATATCAAGTAACTGGTCACTGTGGTGTTTGTTTTAAGGGGCAGTATTCAGGTATAGATCTAGGGATAGGTTCAGGGAAATCTAGAGAGTTAGGCGTTATGGGCATGGCTTCATGGATAGACATATCTGTTTTGTGTTATTTTTTTCTGGATCCATTGACTTCGGTAGGTTCACATATTATCAACCAGAATAGGGCGTGTTCTGTAATTTGCGGAACAGACATGCAGATGTGGACAGCACACAGATGACATCCAAATGCATTGTACAATGACCTCTGCATGCCTAGAAAACTCCCCCATAAAAGTCAATGAGTCCCCTCCAGTATATTGTGCATATGGCCCATGGCAGCTGCTGTAAAGCATAGCTCTAATTGCTGTTAACAACAACTCACGCAAGATGGCAGCACCCAAAATCATGCTAAAAAATCTACAATTAGAAAATGAAAACAGATTTTTACCCCTTGCCGACATCCGCCATACATGTACAGCATAAACTCAGTGGCAGAGTCCACTTTTAAGCCCTTAGATGCTGTGGTCAGTTGTGACCACAGCATCTGAGCAATCATTTACTAGGAGCTGTGTGTCTGATAAGGCAGCTGCAGGTCTTCTGAAAGCTCTTGAGCCTGCCATAGCACACCTCCCAATTTTTGGAAAGCACAAAGAGGACTACACAACACCTCCAACCCCGCCAACTGCTTTTCTATACACGCCTTATCCCATTAATGCCCCATACCACCCGCACACAGTAGTTATGCCCCCACGCAGAACTTATGCTCCTGATGTGCCCCCGAGGTGCCTCAGGAATACTCACCTGCCTTGTTCCCCCAGTGAATGGAGCACATTCTGCTCTTGCCGCAAGCCCTGGAGGAGTGGAGGATGGGAGTGCTAGTGGCTCTAGCTGCAATAATTATTCACCGTGGCAACCCTCACACAGATGCTCCCTAGGGCCAGGGCAGTGATGGGAGGAGGAGGGCAAACACTTCCTTCCTTTGGGGAACACCCTAATATTGAGGCTTCTGCCTGATGGTAGTTGGGGTGCCCTTGGTGTTATCATACTTGTATGGGTGAAAAAGATAAATGTCTCTCTATTTTAAATTGCAGAATGGGATTTGTAGTACATCCAACAGTATCAAACACAGTTCCAACCAACACTTCCCAGACAGCAATGTATGGATATAGGCCAGGATGGGGATTGTAGTACTCCTTCCCTCTATCTCTCCAGAGTTTCTCTTTGTAGAATCTAAGTTTGGCAATGTAATTCTTGCAGTGGTGGATGTAATTACCAGCTAAGGGTTACAGGATTAAGATACGGTGGGCTAGACAGTGTTCAAGTGTGAATGGTGCTTTTGAGACTTTACTACAGTGAGAGGGACATTGCTATCAGCCTTAGGCCTCATGCACACGACCGTTGTGTGCATCCGTGGCCGTTGTGCCGTTTTCCTTTTTTTTTCACGGACCCATTGACTTTCAATGGGTCCGTGGAAAAATCGGAAGCTGCACCGTTTGGCAGCCGCGTCCGTGATCCGTGTTTCCTGGCCGTGAAAAAAATATGACCTGTCCTATTTTTTTCACGGCCAACGGTTCACGGACCCATTCAAGTCAATGGGTCCGTGAAAATCACGGATGCACACAAGATTGTCATCCGTGTCCGTGATCCGTGTCCGTGATCCGTGTCCGTTTTTTCCTATCATTTCAATGGCAAACTTGACTTAGATTTTTTTTTCATTTTTCATGTCCGTGGATCCTCCAAAAAACAAGGAAGACCCACAGACGAAAAAACGGTCACGGATCACGGACCTACGGACCCCGTTTTTGCGGACCTTAAAAAAAAAACGGTCGTGTGCATGAGGCCTTAAAGGGAGTCTGTCACCAGATTGTGACCTTATAGACCGCTTACATAGCGCTCTAGCATAGCAGTCTATGATTCTAATGGTACCTTCGATGTTTGCTTCTGAAGTTCCCCCAAGGCAAAAATTGACTTTTATTCATATGTAAATTAGGGCTTGCAAGTGCCCAGGGAGGGGTTCACCTCGTTGGTGCCCAGGCTGTTCTGCCTCTTTTCGTCATATCCCCACCCCAGCCTCTTCCTCTGCCTGCCCCGCTCTTCCTTTGCGTCCTCCTTCTCTGCAGCCGGATCCCGTGCCTGCGCTATCCATTGCTTGGCCGGGGCATGCACACTGCGATGCCCATTGTGGGCACTGCATCGCAGTAGCTACTACGCATGCGCCGGCCAACGTCGAGAAACAGCGGCGAGGAGGCGGACCAGAGACACCCACAATGTGCATCGCAGTGCGCATGCCCCGGCCAAGCAATGGATAGCGCAGGGGCTGGCTCCGGCTGCAGAGAAGGAGGACGCAAAGGAAGAGCGGGGAGGGTAGAGGAAGAGGCTGGGGCGGGGATATGATGAAAAGAGGCAGAACAGCCTGGGCTCCAACAAGGTGAACCCCGCCCTGGGCACTTGCGAGCCCTAATTTACATATGAATAAAAGTCCGTTTTTGCCTTGGGGGAACTTCAAAAGCAAACATCAAAGGTACCATTAGAATAATAGACTGCTATGCTAGAGCGCTATGTAAGCGGTCTATAAGGTCACAATCTGGTGACAGACTCCCTTTAAACAGCAAATACCTTACTTACTAACTCCAGTGCTTCTAGTTCTTTACTTTCTCTTTTCCTGAAGTACTGTGTTATAGAGATGGTCTTCTCACTGTAAATTTATCTGAGATAGTGATTCTCTGGGATGAAGGCCTGGTTCTCTAAGGAGTGAGCACATGTAGCTCCCATTCACTTCTCAGCTAGAAACGGATCTAAGTCAAGTACCTAACTTCCTACAGGGGCAGAGTCAGGATTATTAACCCCGACTGATCCATACAGAGATATTCTTGTACAATAAAAGTGATTAACATATTAAATAACATACAAGAACAGTTTGCAAGTACTCTATTCTGGGGTACTGCACTCTGGCAGCAGGCGCAGTGTGGTAATATCATTTCCCCTGTTGAGTCGGGCAGAAGAGAGCACCTGCCGATTCCATGGCTCTGCACTCTTTCTACACACCCGGGGCGATGTGTCACTGCATTATGCCTGCTGCTATGGAGAGCGGTAGCTGGTGATTGATGGAGCAGGGAGCTGAAACCAGACTACCCCTTTAAGAAGGCAAAGTGAGCTCAGTGCCCACAAAAAACAATAACTCTAGCATCATACATTTTAATGGTATTCATAGAAAAAGCTAAATAACATGACATTGTTATATATTGGACATTTTCAGACACGGCAATATCAATTATGTTATTTTTTTATTGTACGTGTACATCAATGTGTTGAAGGGTATCCTTGAAAAAGTATTAATATGTTATGAATAAGGAATTTTGAATGAAGAATTATTGCAATCTGCATACAATAAAAATATTGTAAGGTTTTTTATTTACATTACATATTCTTTATGTCCGGACCATAACGTCATCTACGGATGTGGCCCTTCCATTATTTTTGTTGTTTTGCATTAGCATTTGATATTTAATATGAAAGTGATGAGTAGAATGGATTTGACATGTGAAAATTACAGGGACACCCTGGGAATAATTATCTTATCTCCCAATGCAGAACCCTTGGCTTCAGAACTTACGAGTCCTGAATTATGCCCTCATCTGTACTAGAGAAATATCTAATAAATGTTTGTTTACTGTATGCACGCCCTCAGAACACTGGTCAGGAGAAGTCAATGTAACATGACCCCAAGGGATAATCTGATTAAACTATACTCACATTGCCCGTCTTGTGTACTGATACACACAGTACATTTCCTCATTTTCTGAATAGTATACATACTTATCAAGATGAAATGAGGTTCTGCAAATAAGGCATGTGGAAGAAATTGGTTATAAGCCTGCAAGCATCTGCAGCAGTGCTTTCACATCTCCTGACAGGTAGATTTCTATTAGCATGGAACATTTTATGCAATCATCACAAGAACTATTCAGAATTGAAGTCTGTAAATTGGCAATAAAAACGGTAGACCAAAAATGTATGGCGGTAATAACTAGCAGAACGACACGTCGCTTGCTTCTCTCTATTCACACACAAATCAGATAGTGCCTAGATTCAATGCAGTCAAATTTTCTCCCATATTGATTATCTAGGAAATATTACCTATATTTATATAAATATATTTACAGTGCATTCAGAAAGTTTTTAGACCCTTTCGCTTTTTCATATTTTGTTATTTTGCAGCCTTCTGCTAAAATAAAATAAAAAATTAAAATTACGTTTCCTCAATCATTCCCCATCATTCTCCACTCTACCCCATAATAACAAAGTGAAAACAAAATTTCAGAAATGTTTGCAAATTTATTAAAAAGGCAAAACTAAAATTTCGGACATAATTATTCAGACCCTTTGCTACGACACTTGAAATTGAGCTCTGGGACCTCCCATTTCTCTTTAGCATTTTGAGATGTTTCTCACTGGATGCCACCTGTGGTAAATTAAGTTGATTGGACATGATTTGGAAAGACACAGCCCTGTCTATATAAGGTCTCACAGTTGACAATGCAAATCAGAGCACTGACTGTAGAGCTCAGAGACATGATTGGTGCAATAATACCAGCAGTCCATGCCTGCTGCTGTCCTGCTGTCCTGGGCAGGTGCGGACATCTTAGAATCAGTGCTCAGTGAACTTGCTTTCAGCACTGTGAGAGTTAATTCTTTTCCTCTTGCTCCCTGTCTGGCTGCTGATTAAGGAGCTGATCAGTCTCCTTTTTTAACTGGACTATGGATCAACCTCCTTGCTTGAGTTTTGGGTTTTCTAGTGCCTAGTAACCAGTGAAGGTGTTATCTCCTATCTGACTACCCGTTTACCGTAACTTGCTTGACTATTGATTTTGCTCCTTGCCGCCTGCCCAGACCTTGGAATACATATCTGGAACACACATGTAAGTCTGACCTATCCTTAGACTGCATTAAGACAACACCTTTTGCCTATTTCCTTGATGCTTCGTCCTGGGGTCTCTGACCTCTAGGAGGAAGCGGCATGGTTGGTTCCCTGCACCGAAGTCCAGATCCCTGTACAGGGGTTAAAGGGTGAATGTCAGGGAACTGCTAGGAGAACGCCCTTAGCTGTAGCCCAAAGTCAAACTGGCACAGTGGGTCCAAAATCATTGCCCTTTACATTTGTGTGGAGACAGATATGGAGAAGTGTACAAAAAACATTTCCTATGTGCACATTGGAGAAGCTTCAGGAAAAGTCAACCATCACTGCAGCACTCCACCAATTTGGGCTTTATGGCAGAGTGGCCAGAAAGAAGCCTCTCCTCAGTAACAGACCATTTACAAAAAAGCACCTAAAGGACTCTCATACTGTGAGTAACAAGATTCTCTGGTCTGATGATGTCATTTCTGGAGGAAACCAGTCACTGCTCATCACCTGCCCAATAACATCTGTACAGTAAAGCATGGTAGAGGCAGAATAATGCTGTGGGGGTGTTTTTCAGCGGGCAAGGCAGGGAGACTGGTCAATGATTGCCAAGGTTCACTGTATCAGTTTGTGTACAGAGAAGGTTGTCAATCATCTGTGTAGGGGGTGGGGTAATCAGGACTCTCACCGTCTCTCCTAGGAGTCTTGATAGAATATACTAAGCTTTTTAGTACTCCTGCTACAAACTATGTAAATCTTTTTTTTTTTTTTTTTATTAAATATTTCTTTATTGTTATACAAAACACATTAAATATACAGTATCTGACCGTCCAACGGGTCGTACAATAATCATTCAAATTAACTTTTTACCCCTACCACCCCCCCAACCCCCACCCCGCCCAAGTGCATCACTATTTATAATAACAATATAAGGTACTATATATAATAACAATATATGGGTATATTTATTTTTCCTTTCCCCTTCTTCCACCCTCCCCCCTTTTCCCCTTTACAAATATCCCTTTGTTACCATCGTCTCAAAAATATCCATCTATAGATTGGATAAAATCTTTTAAACAACTTTTTATTTACAGCCGTCAGAAAAAGATGAAAAAAAAAGGAAAGGAAAAACATTCCATTCTTATCCTATACATACCCAACTATTTTTACTCTCCAATTTACCATCCCCCCAAAGACGTGGGGGAGGGGGAGACGTGCAAAAAAAAACCAAAAAAAAAAAAAAACCCTATCTATCCAGCCCTAAAGTAACCAGCACTTCCATATTTCATCTGTAATTTTTCCTTTTCTACTATGGCCCTCCATCACCCGTTCTTCTTTAATCATGTCCTCTACTGCTTTTCTCCACTGCCGAACTGTTGGAGGGTCAACCCCTACCCATTTCTTGAGTATTAAGAGTCTAGCTTGAAATAAAACCTTACTAAGGACCATACTTATATCTCTATTTAAACCCAGATGTTCGATTGCCCCCAGAACACACGTCGTCGGATCCTCTGATATTTGAACCTTCAAGATTCGATATATAGTATCTGTTATTTCTGTCCAATATCTAAACAATCTGGGACATCTCCAGAAGCAATACATTAAGTCAGCTCTCTCTCCCCCACATTTTATACAATCATCCGAGGATCTAACGCCCATTCTTTTTAATATCCATGGGGATCTATGCAACCTATGAACCACAAAAAATTGTGAAATCTTATGTGAACCCCTATTTGAAACTCGAGAATAGTTCTTTAATGCATCGTTCCATTTTTCTTCCGTAAAAAATTCCAGTTCGTTCTCCCATTTTTTCCTAGCTAATATTGTAACCCGTTTCTTTTTTCCCCCCATCAGTATCTTATATCTTTTTGCCGTTATTCCTCTTCTTTCACCCAGATTAGTAAATTTGTGTAATATCTCAGATCTTTCCATCTATGTAAATCTATATATCACAGAGCTCAGCTTCCCTCTCTTTACCATATTCTGGTCTCAGATAGGGCAGCAGAAATCACCTGACAGGTTCACTTTAAAGAGCACCAGTCACCTTTTCTGACATGTCTGTTTTAGTAACTACTTGCATTCCCAATGGTATAACAATTCTGGGGCATACAGTGTTATGACTTTGTTTTGCCTCTATTATTCCTCTACACATTTATTAATAAAGGTACAACTGGGCGTTACCAGTTAAGGATGTCTCTGCACAATCTGACACTGGCAGAACCGACTGAACAATGGTACTTTTATTTATAAAATTCTAGCGGGAAAAATAGAGGACTGGCATAACATAGAGTCCTAAGTATTGTCATATTATGTGGCCTACAGTTACAACAGACATATGAAGAGTTGCGACAGGTACGCTTTAAGCTGGCCATATACACTCAATACATGTAATGGTGACCAGTTGCCCATTTACCTGACTCCACATAAACATGCACATTCAGCTCGGCCAAGTGTACATGTTTATTTAAATCAGTAAAGGGAAATAAGTCAATGTAGGTTCCTCTACCATCAGCTTTGCCTTAATTTTAGGTAAGCTAACAGCTCTGCATTAAATTGATTTGGTCGTGGAACCAGTGGTCAAGGAGCCAGTGTCCAAACAGACTTTTTTAACAGGACAAAGTTAGGCTGTATGTTGCTAAACATGTTACCATTAGTGATGAGCGGCCCAATATATTCACGATTGCGAAATCAGCACTAATGATGCAAATATTTTGGCACAATACGTGCAACTTCACATTTTAACAGGTCTGACTACTTATTAGTGATTGGTGCACTAAGTATTGTTGTGATCTTGTGACATCACAGCACTATGTATGTAGCATGTATGTATGTATCAGCTACACTATATCACTATCCAACCTACACTGACTATCTCCCACTAACTATCTGTATTATACTGTATATACAGTTGCAAGAAAAAGTATGTGAACCCTTTGGAATGATATGGATTTCTGCACAAATTGGTCATAAAATGTGATCTGATCTTCATCTAAGTCACAACAATAGACAATCACAGTCTGCTTAAACTAATAACACACAAAGAATTCAATGTTACCATGTTTTTATTGAACACACCATGTAAGCATTCACAGTGCAGGTGGAAAAAGTATGTGAACCCTTGGATTTAATAACTGGTTGAACTTCCTTTGGCAGCAATAACTTCAACCAAACGTTTCCTGTAGTTGCAGATCAGACGTGCACAACAGTCAGGAGTAATTCTAGACCATTCCTCTTTACAGAACTGTTTCAGTTCAGCAATATTCTTGGGATGTCTGGTGTGAATCGCTTTCTTGAGGTCATGCCACAGCATCTCAATCGGGTTGAGGTCAGGACTCTGACTGGGCCACTCCAGAAGGCGGATTTTCTTCTGTTTAAGCCATTCTGTTATTCATTTACTTCTATGCTTTGGGTCGTTGTCCTGTTGCAACAGTCATCTTCTGTTGAGCTTCAGCTGGTGGACAGATGGCCTTAAGTTCTCCTGCAAAATGTCTTGATAAACTTGGGAATTCTTTTTTCCTTCGCTGATAGCAATCCATCCAGGCCCTGACGCAGCAAAGCAGCCCCAAACCATGATGCCCCCACCACCATACTTCACAGTTGGGATGAGGCTTTGATGTTGGTGTGCTGTGCCTCTTTTTCTCCACACAGTGTTGTGTGTTTCTTCCAAACAACTCAACTTTGGTTGCATTTGTCCGCAGAATATTTTGCCAGTACTGCTGTGGAACATCCAGGTGCTCTTGTGCAAACTGTAAACATGCAGCAATGTTTTTTTTGTAAAGCAGTGGCTTCCTCTGTGTTATCCTCCTATGAAATCCATTCTTGTTTAGTGTTTTACGTATCGTAGATTCTCTAACAGGGATGTTAGCATATGCCAGAGACTTTTGTAAGTCTTTAGCTGACACTCTAGGATTCTTCTTCACCTCATTGAGCAGTCTGTGCTGTGCTCTTGCAGTCATCTTTACAGAACAGCCACTCCTAGGGAGAGTAGCAGCAGTGCTGAACTTTCTCATTTTATAGACAATTTGTCTTACCATCGACTGATGAACAGCAAGGCTTTTGGAGATACTTTTATAACCCTTTCAAGCTTTATGCAAGTCAACAATTCTTAATCGTAGGTCTTCTAAGAGCTCTTTTGTGAGAGGCATCATTCACATCAGGCAATGCGTCTTGTGAAAAGCAAACCCAGAACTGGTGTGTGTTTTTTATAGGGCAGGGCAGCTGTAACCAACACCTCTAATCTCATCTCATTGATTCGACTCCGGTTGGCTGACACCTCACTCCAATTAGCTTTTGGAGATGTCATTAGTCTTGGGGTACACATACTTTTTCCACCTGCACTGTGAATGTTAACATGGTGTGTTCAATAAAAACATGGCAACATTTAATTCTTTGTGTGTTATTAGTTTAAGCAGACTGTGATTGTTTATTGTTGTGACTTAGATGAAGATCAGATCACGTTTTATGACCAATTTGTGCAGAAATCCATATCATTCCAAAGGGTTCACATACTTTTTCTTGCAACTGTATAAGCTAACTAACTAACTATCTAACGTAATAACATAGTAAAGCACAGAGCACAGCCATAACACTGCTGTCTCTCTCAGATCTGCAAAATACTGCATACAAGTGCTGCTGGTGAGGTTCTTATATAGTAAGGCTACTTTCACACTCACGTTTGGTACGGATCCGTCATGGATCTGCACAAATGCATCCGTTCAGATAATACAACTGCATGTATCCGTTCAGAACGGATCCGTTTGTATTATCTTTAACATAGCCAAAACGGATCCGTCTTGAACAACATTGAAAGTCAATGGGGGACGGATCCATTTTCTATTGTGTCAGTGAAAACGGATCCTCTTACATTGTGTGTCAGGACGGATCCGTTTGGCTCAGTTTCGCCAGACGGACACCAAAGCAGAATAGAGGCGGAACAGAAGCAAACTGATGCATTCTGAGTGGATCCTTATCCATTCAGAATGCATTAAGGGCAAAACTGATCCGTTTTAGACCGCTTGTAAGATCCCTGAACAGATCTCACAAACGGAAACCAAAACGCCAGTGTGAAAGTAGCCTAATGGATAGGCAACTTTCCTATTGGTTGCTAGGGATGTTGCTAAGCTCAGACAAAGACATTGTAGCCTTCTCATTGGCCCACAAGTAGGGATGAGCGAACTCGAACTGTATAGTTCGGGTTCGTACCGAATTTTGGGGTGTCCGTGACACGGACCCGAACCTGGACATTTTCGTAAAAGTCCGGGTTCGGGTTCGGTGTTCGCCGCTTTCTTGGCGCTTTTGTGACGCTTTCTTGGCGCTTTTTGAAAGGCTGCAAAGCAGCCAATCAACAAGCGTCATACTACTTGCCCCAAGAGGCCGTCACAGCCATGCCTACTATTGGCATGGCTGTGATTGGCCAGAGCACCATGTGACCCAGCCTCTATTTAAGCTGGAGTCACATAGCGCCGCCCGTCACTCTGCTCTGATTAGTGTAGGGAGAGGTTGCGGATGCGACAGTAGGGCGAGATTAGGCAGATTAACTCCTCCAAAGGACTTCACTTGATTAATCGATCGATCTGCAGCTGTGCATCATTGAGCTGCTGAAATTCAAATGCTCACTCACTGTTTTTAGGCTGCCCAGACCGTTTGTCAGTCACTTTTTTCTGGGGTGATCGGCGGCCATTTTGTGTCTTGTGCGGTGCTGCGACCAAGTGCATCCAAGCTGCGACCAAGTGCATTTAACCCTCAATGGTGTGGTTGTTTTTTGGCTAAAGCCTACATCAGGGTGAAGCTGTCACACCAAGTGCATTTAACCAGCAATAGTCTGTTCATTTTTTGGCCATATACTAAATCAGGGGCAAGCTGCGCCTGTCACCAAGTGCATTTAACCCTCAATGGTGTGGTTGTTTTTTGGCTAAAGCCTACATCAGGGTGAAGCTGTCACACCAAGTGCATTTAACCAGCAATAGTCTGTTCATTTTTTGGCCATATACTAAATCAGGGGCAAGCTGCGCCTGTCACCAAGTGCATTTAACCCTCAATGGTGTGGTTGTTTTTTGGCTAAAGCCTACATCAGGGTGAAGCTGTCACACCAAGTGCATTTAACCAGCAATAGTCTGTTCATTTTTTGGCCATATACTAAATCAGGGGCAAGCTGCGCCTGTCACCAAGTGCATTTAACCCTCAATGGTGTGGTTGTTTTTTGGCTAAAGCCTACATCAGGGTGAAGCTGTCACACCAAGTGCATTTAACCAGCAATAGTCTGTTTATTTTTTGGCCATATACTACATCAGGGGCAAGCTGCGCCCGTCACCAAGTGCATTTAACCCTCAGTAGTGTGGTTGGTCAAGCTGTGACACCAAGTGCATTTAACCAGCAATAGTCTGTTCATTTTTTGGCCATATACTACATCAGGGGCAAGCTGCGCCCGTCACCAAGTGCATTTAACCAGCAATAGTGTGGTTATTTTTTGGGCATATCCCAGTCTAATTCTGTCACTAAATCCATACCGGTCACCCAGCGCCTAAATACTAGGCCTCAAATTTATATCCCGCTAAATCTCTCGTTACCGCTGTCCTGTTGTGGCTGGGAAAGTTATTTAGTGTCCGTCAAAGCACATTTTTTGTTCTGGGTTGAAGTACAATTCCCAATTTAGCAATTTCATAATTTAGTGGTTCCTGCTATATCAGAGCTATTTGAAATCTATCCCTAAAAGGGTATATAATATTCAAGGTGCACATAGGGTCATTCAGAATAACTTCACACACACCCGCTACTGTGCATTTCCAAGTCCAATTCTGTTAGTAAATCCATACCTGTCACCCAGCGCCTAAATACTATGCTTCAAATTTATATCCCGCTAAATCTCTCGTTACCGCTGTCCTGTTGTGGCTGGGAAAGTTATTTAGTGTCCGTCAAAGCACATTTTTTGTTCTGGGTTGAAATACAATTCCCAATTTAGCAATTTCATAATTTAGTGGTTTCTGCTATATCAGAGCTATTTGAAATCTATCCCTAAAAGGGTATATAATATTCAAGGTGCACATTGGGTCATTCAGAATAACTTCACACACACCCCCTACTGTGTATTTCCAAGTCTAATTCTGTCACTAAACCCATACCTGTCACCCAGCGCCTAAATACTAGGCCTCAAATTTATATCCTGCTAAATCTCTCGTTACCGCTGTCCTGTTGTGGCTGGGAAAGTTATTTAGTGTCCGTCAAAGCACATTTTTTGTTCTGGGTTGAAATACAATTCCCAATTTAGCAATTTCATAATTTAGTGGTTTCTGCTATATCAGAGCTATTTGAAATCTATCCCTAAAAGGGTATATAATATTCAAGGTGCACATTGGGTCATTCAGAATAACTTCACACACACCCGCTACTGTGTATTTCCAAGTCTAATTCTGTCACTAAACCCATACCTGTCACCCAGCGCCTAAATACTAGGCCTCAAATTTATATCCTGCTAAATCTCTCATTACCGCTGTCCTGTTGTGGCTGGGAAAGTTATTTAGTGTCCGTCAAAGCACATTTTTTGTTCTGGGTTGAAATACAATTCCCAATTTAGCAATTTCATAATTTAGTGGTTTCTGCTATATCAGAGCTATTTGAAATCTATCCCTAAAAGGGTAGATAATATTGAAGGTGCACATTGGGTCATTCAGAATAACTTCACACACACCCGCTACTGTGTATTTCCAAGTCTAATTCTGTCACTAAACCCATACCTGTCACCCAGCGCCTAAATACTAGGCCTCAAATTTATATCCTGCTAAATCTCTCGTTACCGCTGTCCTGTTGTGGCTGGGAAAGTTATTTAGTGTCCGTCAAAGCACATTTTTTGTTCTGGGTTGAAATACAATTCCCAATTTAGCAATTTCATAATTTAGTGGTTTCTGCTATATCAGAGCTATTTGAAATCTATCCCTAAAAGGGTATATAATATTCAAGGTGCACATTGGGTCATTCAGAATAACTTCACACACACCCGCTACTGTGTATTTCCAAGTCTAATTCTGTCACTAAACCCATACCTGTCACCCAGCGCCTAAATACTAGGCCTCAAATTTATATCCTGCTAAATCTCTCATTACCGCTGTCCTGTTGTGGCTGGGAAAGTTATTTAGTGTCCGTCAAAGCACATTTTTTGTTCTGGGTTGAAATACAATTCCCAATTTAGCAATTTCATAATTTAGTGGTTTCTGCTATATCAGAGCTATTTGAAATCTATCCCTAAAAGGGTAGATAATATTGAAGGTGCACATTGGGTCATTCAGAATAACTTCACACACACCCGCTACTGTGTATTTCCAAGTCTAATTCTGTCACTAAACCCATACCTGTCACCCAGCGCCTAAATACTAGGCCTCAAATTTATATCCTGCTAAATCTCTCGTTACCGCTGTCCTGTTGTGGCTGGGAAAGTTATTTAGTGTCCGTCAAAGCACATTTTTTGTTCTGGGTTGAAATACAATTCCCAATTTAGCAATTTCATAATTTAGTGGTTTCTGCTATATCAGAGCTATTTGAAATCTATCCCTAAAAGGGTATATAATATTCAAGGTGCACATTGGGTCATTCAGAATAACTTCACACACACCCGCTACTGTGTATTTCCAAGTCTAATTCTGTCACTAAACCCATACCTGTCACCCAGCGCCTAAATACTAGGCCTCAAATTTATATCCTGCTAAATCTCTCATTACCGCTGTCCTGTTGTGGCTGGGAAAGTTATTTAGTGTCCGTCAAAGCACATTTTTTGTTCTGGGTTGAAATACAATTCCCAATTTAGCAATTTCATAATTTAGTGGTTTCTGCTATATCAGAGCTATTTGAAATCTATCCCTAAAAGGGTAGATCATATTGAAGGTGCACATAGGGTCATTCAGAATAACTTCACACACACCCGCTACTGTGCATTTCCAAGTCTAATTCTGTCACTAAACCCATACCTGTCACCCAGCGCCTAAATACTAGGCCTCAAATTTATATCCCGCTAAATCTCTCGTTACCGCTGTCCTGTTGTGGCTGGGAAAGTTATTTAGTGTCCGTCAAAGCACATTTTTTGTTCTGGGTTGAAATACAATTCCCAATTTAGCAATTTAAAAATTTAGTGGTTTCTGCTGTATCAGAGCTATTTGAAATCTATCCCTAAAAGGGTATATAATATTCAAGGTGCACATAGGGTCATTCAGAATAACTTCACACACACGCTACTGTGCATTTCCAAGTCTAATTCTGTTAGTAAATCCATACCGGTCACCCAGCGCCTGAATACTAGGCCTCAAATTTATATCCCGCTGAATTTGAATACAATACATTGGGCCAAATAATATTTTTGTTGTTGTGGTGAACCATAACAATGAGAAAAACATCTAGTAAGGGACGCGGACGTGGACATGGTCGTGGTGGTGTTAGTGGACCCTCTGGTGCTGGGAGAGGACGTGGCCGTTCTGCCACATCCACACGTCCTAGTGTACCAACTACCTCAGGTCCCAGTAGCCGCCAGAATTTACAGCGATATATGGTGGGGCCCAATGCCGTTCTAAGGATGGTAAGGCCTGAGCAGGTACAGGCATTAGTCAATTGGGTGGCCGACAGTGGATCCAGCACGTTCACATTATCTCCCACCCAGTCTTCTGCAGAAAGCGCACAGATGGCGCCTGAAAACCAACCCCATCAGTCTGTCACATCACCCCCATGCATACCAGGGAAACTGTCTCAGCCTCAAGTTATGCAGCAGTCTCTTATGCTGTTTGAAGACTCCGCTGGCAGGGTTTCCCAAGGGCATCCACCTAGCCCTTCCCCAGCGGTGAAAGATATAGAATGCACTGACGCACAACCACTTATGTTTCCTGATGATGAGGACATGGGAATACCACCTCAGCATGTCTCTGATGATGACGAAACACAGGTGCCAACTGCTGCGTCTTTCTGCAGTGTGCAGACTGAACAGGAGGTCAGGGATCAAGACTGGGTGGAAGACGATGCAGGGGATGATGAGGTCCTAGACCCCACATGGAATGAAGGTCGTGCCACTGACTTTCACAGTTCGGAGGAAGAGGCAGTGGTGAGACCGAGCCAACAGCGTAGCAAAAGAGGGAGCAGTGGGCAAAAGCAGAACACCCGCCGCCAAGAGACTCCGCCTGCTACTGCCCGCCGCCATCTGGGACCGAGCACCCCAAAGGCAGCTTCAAGGAGTTCCCTGGCATGGCATTTCTTCAAACAATGTGCTGACGACAAGACCCGAGTGGTTTGCACGCTGTGCCATCAGAGCCTTAAGCGAGGCATTAACGTTCTGAACCTGAGCACAACCTGCATGACCAGGCACCTGCATGCAAAGCATGAACTGCAGTGGAGTAAACACCTTAAAACCAAGGAAGTCACTCAGGCTCCCCCTGCTACCTCTTCTGCTGCTGCCGCCTCGGCCTCTTCTGCTGCTGCCGCCTCGGCCTCTTCCTCCGCCTCTGGAGGAACGTTGGCACCTGCCGCCCAGCAAACAGGGGATGTACCACCAACACCACCACCACCACCTCCGTCACCAAGCGTCTCAACCATGTCACACGGCAGCGTTCAGCTCTCCATCTCACAAACATTTGAGAGAAAGCGTAAATTCCCACCTAGCCACCCTCGATCCCTGGCCCTGAATGCCAGCATTTCTAAACTACTGGCCTATGAAATGCTGTCATTTAGGCTGGTGGACACAGACAGCTTCAAACAGCTCATGTCGCTTGCTGTCCCACAGTATGTTGTTCCCAGCCGCCACTACTTCTCCAAGAGAGCCGTGCCTTCCCTGCACAACCAAGTATCCGATAAAATCAAGTGTGCACTGCGCAACGCCATCTGTGGCAAGGTCCACCTAACCACAGATACGTGGACCAGTAAGCACGGCCAGGGACGCTATATCTCCCTAACTGCACACTGGGTAAATGTAGTGGCAGCTGGGCCCCAGGCGGAGAGCTGTTTGGCGCACGTCCTTCCGCCGCCAAGGATCGCAGGGCAACATTCTTTGCCTCCTGTTGCCACCTCCTCCTTCTCGGCTTCCTCCTCCTCTTCTTCCACCTGCTCATCCAGTCAGCCACACACCTTCACCACCAACTTCAGCACAGCCCGGGGTAAACGTCAGCAGGCCATTCTGAAACTCATATGTTTGGGGGACAGGCCCCACACCGCACAGGAGTTGTGGCGGGGTATAGAACAACAGACCGACGAGTGGTTGCTGCCGGTGAGCCTCAAGCCCGGCCTGGTGGTGTGCGATAATGGGCGAAATCTCGTTGCAGCTCTGGGACTAGCCAATTTGACGCACATCCCTTGCTTGGCGCATGTGCTGAATTTGGTGGTGCAGAAGTTCATTCACAACTACCCCGACATGTCAGAGCTGCTGCATAAAGTGCGGGCCGTCTGTTCGCGCTTCCGGCGTTCACATCCTGCTGCTGCTCGCCTGTCTGCGCTACAGCGTAACTTCGGCCTTCCCGCTCACCGCCTCATATGCGACGTGCCCACCAGGTGGAACTCCACCTTGCACATGCTGGACAGACTGTGCGAGCAGCAGCAGGCCATAGTGGAGTTTCAGCTGCAGCACGCACGGGTCAGTCGCACTACAGAACAGCACCACTTCACCACCAATGACTGGGCCTCCATGCGAGACCTGTGTGCCCTGTTGCGCTGTTTCGAGTACTCCACCAACATGGCCAGTGGCGATGACGCCGTTATCAGCGTTACAATACTACTTCTATGTCTCCTTGAGAAAACACTTAGGGCGATGATGCAAGAGGAGGTGGCCCAGGAGGAGGAGGAGGAGGAGGAGGAGGAGGAAGAGGGGTCATTTTTAGCACTTTCAGGCCAGTCTCTTCGAAGTGACTCAGAGGGAGGTTTTTGGCAACAGCAGAGGCCAGGTACAAATGTGGCCAGACAGGGCCCACTACTGGAGGACGAGGAGGACGAGGATGAGGAGGAGGTGGAGGAGGATGAGGATGAAGCATGGTCACAGCGGGGTGGCACCCAACGCAGCTCGGGTCCATCACTGGTGCGTGGCTGGGGGGAAAGGCAGGACGATGACGATACGCCTCCCACAGAGGACAGCTTGTCCTTACCCCTGGGCAGCCTGGCACACATGAGCGACTACATGCTGCAGTGCCTGCGCAACGACAGCAGAGTTGCCCACATTTTAACCTGTGCGGACTACTGGGTTGCCACCCTGCTGGATCCACGCTACAAAGACAATGTGCCCACCTTACTTCCTGCACTGGAGCGTGATAGGAAGATGCGCGAGTACAAGCGCACGTTGGTAGACGCGCTACTGAGAGCATTCCCAAATGTCACAGGGGAACAAGTGGAAGCCCAAGGCCAAGGCAGAGGAGGAGCAAGAGGTCGCCAAGGCAGCTGTGTCAATGCCAGCTCCTTTGAGGGCAGGGTTAGCATGGCAGAGATGTGGAAAACTTTTGTCAACACGCCACAGCTAACTGCACCACCACCTGATACGCAACGTGTTAGCAGGAGGCAACATTTCACTAACATGGTGGAACAGTACGTGTGCACACCCCTCCACGTACTGACTGATGGTTCGGCCCCATTCAACTTCTGGGTCTCTAAATTGTCCACGTGGCCAGAGCTAGCCTTTTATGCCTTGGAGGTGCTGGCCTGCCCGGCGGCCAGCGTTTTGTCTGAACGTGTATTCAGCACGGCAGGGGGCGTCATTACAGACAAACGCAGCCGCCTGTCTACAGCCAATGTGGACAAGCTGACGTTCATAAAAATGAACCAGGCATGGATCCCACAGGATCTGTCCGTCCCTTGTCCAGATTAGACATTAACTACCTCCCCTTAACCATATATTATTGGACTCCAGGGCACTTCCTCATTCAATCCTATTTTTATTTTCATTTTACCATTATATTGCGAGGCTACCCAAAGTTGAATGAACCTCTCCTGTGTCTGGGTGCCGGGGCCTAAATATATGCCAATGGACTGTTCCAATGTTGGGTGACGTGAAGCCTGATTCTCTGCTATGACATGCAGAATGATTCTCTGCTGACATGAAGCCAGATTGTCTGTTACGGGACCTCTCTCCTCTGCCTGTGTGCTGGGCCTAAATATATGCCAATGGACTGTTGCAGTGGTGGCTGACGTGAAGCCTCATTCTCTGCTATGACATGCAGACTAATTCTCTGCTGACATGAAGACAGATTCTCTGTTACGAGACCTCCCTCCTCTGCCTGGGTGCTGGGCCTAAATATATGCCAATGGACTGTTGCAGTGGTGGCTGACGTGAAGCCTCATTCTCTGCTATGACATGCAGACTGATTCTCTGCTGACATGAAGCCAGATTCTCTGTTACGGGACCTCTCTCCTCTGCCTGTGTGTGTGCTGGGCCTAAATATATGCCAATGGACTGTTGCAGTGGTGGCTGACGTGAAGCCTCATTCTCTGCTATGACATGCAGACTGATTCTCTGCTGACATGAAGACAGATTCTCTGTTACGGGACCTCCCTCCTCTGCCTGGGTGCTGGGCCTAAATATATGCCAATGGACTGTTGCAGTGGTGGCTGACGTGAAGCCTCATTCTCTGCTATGACATGCAGACTGATTCTCTGCTGACATGAAGCCAGATTGTCTGTTACGGGACCTCTCTCCTCTGCCTGTGTGTGTGCTGGGCCTAAATATATGCCAATGGACTGTTGCAGTGGTGGCTGACGTGAAGCCTCATTCTCTGCTATGACATGCAGACTAATTCTCTGCTGACATGAAGACAGATTCTCTGTTACGGGACCTCTCTCCTCTGCCTGTGTGTGTGCTGGGCCTAAATATATGCCAATGGACTGTTGCAGTGGTGGCTGACGTGAAGCCTCATTCTCTGCTATGACATGCAGACTAATTCTCTGCTGACATGAAGACAGATTCTCTGTTACGAGACCTCCCTCCTCTGCCTGGGTGCTGGGCCTAAATATATGCCAATGGACTGTTGCAGTGGTGGCTGACGTGAAGCCTCATTCTCTGCTATGACATGCAGACTGATTCTCTGCTGACATGAAGCCAGATTCTCTGTTACGGGACCTCTCTCCTCTGCCTGTGTGTGTGCTGGGCCTAAATATATGCCAATGGACTGTTGCAGTGGTGGCTGACGTGAAGCCTCATTCTCTGCTATGACATGCAGACTGATTCTCTGCTGACATGAAGACAGATTCTCTGTTACGGGACCTCTCTCCTCTGCCTGTGTGTGTGCTGGGCCTAAATATATGCCAATGGACTGTTGCAGTGGTGGCTGACGTGAAGCCTCATTCTCTGCTATGACATGCAGACTGATTCTCTGCTGACATGAAGACAGATTCTCTGTTACGGGACCTCCCTCCTCTGCCTGGGTGCTGGGCCTAAATATATGCCAATGGACTGTTGCAGTGGTGGCTGACGTGAAGCCTCATTCTCTGCTATGACATGCAGACTGATTCTCTGCTGACATGAAGCCAGATTCTCTGTTACGGGACCTCCCTCCTCTGCCTGGGTGCTGGGCCTAAATATATGCCAATGGACTGTTGCAGTGGGGGCTGACGTGAAGCCTCATTCTCTGCTATGACATGCAGACTGATTCTCTGCTGACATGAAGACAGATTCTCTGTTACGGGACCTCCCTCCTCTGCCTGGGTGCTGGGCCTAAATATATGCCAATGGACTGTTGCAGTGGTGGCTGACGTGAAGCCTCATTCTCTGCTATGACATGCAGACTAATTCTCTGCTGACATGAAGACAGATTCTCTGTTACGGGACCTCTCTCCTCTGCCTGTGTGTGTGCTGGGCCTAAATATATGCCAATGGACTGTTGCAGTGGTGGCTGACGTGAAGCCTCATTCTCTGCTATGACATGCAGACTGATTCTCTGCTGACATGAAGACAGATTCTCTGTTACGGGACCTCCCTCCTCTGCCTGGGTGCTGGGCCTAAATATATGCCAATGGACTGTTGCAGTGGTGGCTGACGTGAAGCCTCATTCTCTGCTATGACATGCAGACTAATTCTCTGCTGACATGAAGACAGATTCTCTGTTACGGGACCTCTCTCCTCTGCCTGTGTGTGTGCTGGGCCTAAATATATGCCAATGGACTGTTGCAGTGGTGGCTGACGTGAAGCCTCATTCTCTGCTATGACATGCAGACTGATTCTCTGCTGACATGAAGCCAGATTCTCTGTTACGAGACCTCCCTCCTCTGCCTGGGTGCTGGGCCTAAATATATGCCAATGGACTGTTGCAGTGGTGGCTGACGTGAAGCCTCATTCTCTGCTATGACATGCAGACTGATTCTCTGCTGACATGAAGCCAGATTCTCTGTTACGGGACCTCTCTCCTCTGCCTGTGTGTGTGCTGGGCCTAAATATATGCCAATGGACTGTTGCAGTGGTGGCTGACGTAAAGCCTCATTCTCTGCTATGACATGCAGACTAATTCTCTGCTGACATGAAGACAGATTCTCTGTTACGGGACCTCTCTCCTCTGCCTGTGTGTGTGCTGGGCCTAAATATATGCCAATGGACTGTTGCAGTGGTGGCTGACGTGAAGCCTCATTCTCTGCTATGACATGCAGACTGATTCTCTGCTGACATGAAGCCAGATTCTCTGTTACGGGACCTCTCTCCTCTGCCTGTGTGTGTGCTGGGCCTAAATATATGCCAATGGACTGTTGCAGTGGTGGCTGACGTGAAGCCTCATTCTCTGCTATGACATGCAGACTGATTCTCTGCTGACATGAAGACAGATTCTCTGTTACGGGACCTCTCTCCTCTGCCTGTGTGTGTGCTGGGCCTAAATATATGCCAATGGACTGTTGCAGTGGTGGCTGACGTGAAGCCTCATTCTCTGCTATGACATGCAGACTGATTCTCTGCTGACATGAAGACAGATTCTCTGTTACGGGACCTCCCTCCTCTGCCTGGGTGCTGGGCCTAAATATATGCCAATGGACTGTTGCAGTGGTGGCTGACGTGAAGCCTCATTCTCTGCTATGACATGCAGACTGATTCTCTGCTGACATGAAGCCAGATTCTCTGTTACGGGACCTCCCTCCTCTGCCTGGGTGCTGGGCCTAAATATATGCCAATGGACTGTTGCAGTGGTGGCTGACGTGAAGCCTCATTCTCTGCTATGACATGCAGACTGATTCTCTGCTGACATGAAGACAGATTCTCTGTTACGGGACCTCCCTCCTCTGCCTGGGTGCTGGGCCTAAATATATGCCAATGGACTGTTGCAGTGGTGGCTGACGTGAAGCCTCATTCTCTGCTATGACATGCAGACTGATTCTCTGCTGACATGAAGCCAGATTCTCTGTTACGGGACCTCCCTCCTCTGCCTGGGTGCTGGGCCTAAATATATGCCAATGGACTGTTGCAGTGGGGGCTGACGTGAAGCCTCATTCTCTGCTATGACATGCAGACTGATTCTCTGCTGACATGAAGACAGATTCTCTGTTACGGGACTTCCCTCCTCTGCCTGGGTGCTGGGCCTAAATATATGCCAATGGACTGTTGCAGTGGTGGCTGACGTGAAGCCTCATTCTCTGCTATGACATGCAGACTAATTCTCTGCTGACATGAAGACAGATTCTCTGTTACGGGACCTCTCTCCTCTGCCTGTGTGTGTGCTGGGCCTAAATATATGCCAATGGACTGTTGCAGTGGTGGCTGACGTGAAGCCTCATTCTCTGCTATGACATGCAGACTGATTCTCTGCTGACATGAAGACAGATTCTCTGTTACGGGACCTCCCTCCTCTGCCTGGGTGCTGGGCCTAAATATATGCCAATGGACTGTTGCAGTGGTGGCTGACGTGAAGCCTCATTCTCTGCTATGACATGCAGACTGATTCTCTGCTGACATGAAGCCAGATTGTCTGTTACGGGACCTCTCTCCTCTGCCTGTGTGTGTGCTGGGCCTAAATATATGCCAATGGACTGTTGCAGTGGTGGCTGACGTGAAGCCTCATTCTCTGCTATGACATGCAGACTAATTCTCTGCTGACATGAAGACAGATTCTCTGTTACGGGACCTCTCTCCTCTGCCTATGTGTGTGCTGGGCCTAAATATATTCCAATGGACTGTTGCAGTGGTGGCTGACGTGAAGCCTCATTCTCTGCTATGACATGCAGACTGATTCTCTGCTGACATGAAGCCAGATTCTCTGTTACGAGACCTCCCTCCTCTGCCTGGGTGCTGGGCCTAAATATATGCCAATGGACTGTTGCAGTGGTGGCTGACGTGAAGCCTCATTCTCTGCTATGACATGCAGACTGATTCTCTGCTGACATGAAGCCAGATTCTCTGTTACGGGACCTCTCTCCTCTGCCTGTGTGTGTGCTGGGCCTAAATATATGCCAATGGACTGTTGCAGTGGTGGCTGACGTAAAGCCTCATTCTCTGCTATGACATGCAGACTAATTCTCTGCTGACATGAAGACAGATTCTCTGTTACGGGACCTCTCTCCTCTGCCTGTGTGTGTGCTGGGCCTAAATATATGCCAATGGACTGTTGCAGTGGTGGCTGACGTGAAGCCTCATTCTCTGCTATGACATGCAGACTGATTCTCTGCTGACATGAAGCCAGATTCTCTGTTACGGGACCTCTCTCCTCTGCCTGTGTGTGTGCTGGGCCTAAATATATGCCAATGGACTGTTGCAGTGGTGGCTGACGTGAAGCCTCATTCTCTGCTATGACATGCAGACTGATTCTCTGCTGACATGAAGACAGATTCTCTGTTACGGGACCTCCCTCCTCTGCCTGGGTGCTGGGCCTAAATATATGCCAATGGACTGTTGCAGTGGTGGCTGACGTGAAGCCTCATTCTCTGCTATGACATGCAGACTGATTCTCTGCTGACATGAAGCCAGATTCTCTGTTACGGGACCTCCCTCCTCTGCCTGGGTGCTGGGCCTAAATATATGCCAATGGACTGTTGCAGTGGTGGGTGACGTGAAGCCTCATTCTCTGCTATGACATGCAGACTAATTCTCTGCTGACATGAAGCCAGATTCTCTGTTACGGGACCTCTCTCCTCTGCCTGGGTGCTGGGCCTAAATTTATGAAAATGGACTCTTACAGTGGTGGGTGACGTGAAGCCAGATTCTCTGCTATGGGACCTCTCTCCAATTGATTTTGGTTAATTTTTATTTATTTAATTTTTATTTTAATTCATTTCCCTATCCACATTTGTTTGCAGGGGATTTACCTACATGTTGCTGCCTTTTGCAGCCCTCTAGCTCTTTCCTGGGCTGTTTTACAGCCTTTTTAGTGCCGAAAAGTTCGGGTCCCCATTGACTTCAATGGGGTTCGGGTTCGGGACGAAGTTCGGATCGGGTTCGGATCCCGAACCCGAACATTTCCGGGATGTTCGGCCGAACTTCTCGAACCCGAACATCCAGGTGTTCGCTCAACTCTACCCACAAGCAAGAAGGGAGGTTAGTGTTGAAAAGAAAATCGAGAATATTAGAAATTATGTATATATATCACTATATTCTAAATATTTACGAATTCCTGAAGTGCTGATATTCGCAAATAATATTCACTATTCAAATATTCAAGCCCAACACTAGTTACCATGGCCTGCAGTGTCTCCAAAACTTGTCTCCTGCCAAGCACGGCTGGGATGTCATACATAGGCAATTGCAATTGTAGTGAATGGGTCTGGCCGGCATTCAGGTAGCGCCCAGCAATGCTTGATCCAGAGAGCTCTCTGACTTCTTTACTCTCTTTACTGCTATTGTGAAACTAGCCTGGGGCTTCTTTCACTTGAGCAAGTTTTTCATCCTGGTGCGATATGTGAAGCAAACGCATAGCATCCGGACTGAATCCTGACCCATTCATTTCAATGGGTCTATATACATGAGCGTTGGTTTTCACACATAATCTTTGCTTTCAGGAAAAATCACAGCATGTTCTATATTGTGCGTTTTTCACACAGCCCTGGCTCAATAGAAATTAATGGGGTTTGCGTAAAAAACTGAAGGAATCCGGATGCAATGCGTTTTTCACTGATATTTGCTAGGAGATGTAGATTGATATTCTTAAGCTTTTCTTCACGTGCATGAAAAACACATCTAATCCGGATACAACCCAGACGGAAAAAAAGTAAACACTGAACGTAATCACAGAAAAATTGATTGAACTTGTGTACAAAAGCAGATCCTGACATATTCCGTATTGCTCATGTGAAAGAGCACTAATGGCTGCTGGGGTCTGTCATGGAATAGATTTAGCATTGTATCATATGTGAACAGAGTCTAATGTTATGTTCACACCTAGGCTATAACATTGCATCAGAGGTACCACTGGGTTTCCCATCACAATGGATTCAATTATAAATCATTAGGGTCCCCGGGTAATGTTCTGATCCATTATGCAATGGAAGCCATGCACAGCGAGCACCCGTGGGAGCCAGTGTAGAGGATGGGAGTGGTAGTGGCCCTGATGTAGTGTAGTTGTGTCAAGGTATCCTACCTCAGGCCATTGCTCCCTGGGATCCGTTGCAGGGAAAGTTGTAGCACTGAAGAATGAGGCCAGAATTGAACGTAGTGCAAAGTAGAACCTGAAATACATACAGTAGCAGCAGGCTTTAGTGCAATTATCTTCTGACGCCAGTAAGGATATGGTTTGGTTGTTGATGATTCAGCACTTAGGTGATACTGGCCTAGTGGTTGTTTGTTAGTGAAGGTGTCTTTGGCCCATTTTCCCTCTTTCTGCAGCAGGGTCTGCAGAAGCTCGATATGGCAATTCATTCTGCTGTCTCTTATCCTCACAAGGCTTTACTTTAGGCAAATTTATATTCTGGGGGGCATTAATGGGGACATTATTAATACTGGGGGGCACTAATGCAGGCATTAACATTACATGGGGCACTAATGGGGACATTAATATTACTGGGGGCACTAATGAAGGCATTAATATTACTGGGGGACACTAATGAAGGCATTAATATTACTGGGGGCACTAATGGGAGCATTCTTAATTTTGGGGGGCACTAATGCATGCATTAATGTTACTGGGGGCACTAATGGAGGCAGGGTCTACAGAAGCTCGATATGGCAATTCACTCTGCTGTCTCTTATCCTCACAAGGCTTTACTTTAGGCAAATTTATATTCTGGGGGGCATTAATGGGGACATTATTAATACTGGGGAGCACTAATGCAGGCATTAACATTACTAGGGGCACTAATGGGGACATTAATATTACTGGGGGGCACTAATGAAGGCATTAATATTACTGGGGGACACTAATGGAGGCATTAATATTACTGGGGGCACTAATGGGAGCATTATTAATTTTGGGGGGCACTAATGCAGGCATTAATGTTACTGGGGGCACTAATGGAGGCATTAATATTACTGGCTGGCAGTAAGAAAAAGAAAACTGGACTTCTTAGGCCTCATGCACACGACCGTTATTGTGTTCCTTGTCCGTTCTTCCGTTCTCCGTGATTTTCTGCGGACCCATTGACTTTCAAGGGGTCAGTTGAAAACTCGGATAATGCACCGTTTGTCATCCGCGTCCGTGATCCATGTTTCCAGTCCATCACGGACAGCGTTTCGCGGAACCATTCAAGTCAATAAGTCAGTGAAAAAACACGGAGACACACAACATTGCCACCCGCTTCCGCGCGTCCGCGTCCGTTTTTTTCCTATTATTTGCAAGGCAAACTTGACTTAGATTTTTTTTCACTTTCCTTCATGTCTGGTGATCCTCCAAAAATCAAGGAAGAAACAAAAACAGAAACTGATCACAGAACAACGGAACCCCGTTTTGCGGACCGTGAAAAAATACTGTTGTGTGCATGAGGCCTTATCTGCAGGACTGCTGATGTATTACTTCAGATAATAGTCTAAATAAAAAAAGGTGAAAAATTTGCTTTATTTTCAAAAAAGGGTTAACAACTCAATGAGATCTAACCATTGGTGTAAAATAATACCCTGTGTTAAGCCACGCCCCCCAACCACACCCCCTTTGGGTGTGGCTAAACGTGGCCGCTATTTTTAGTTGAGAAAGGTCGTACTTTCCTTGCTGGTAGTGATATCCAGGAAACAAACAGTAAAATACAATGCACAACAATAAACAATTTGGAGTACCCCTAGACTGGAGTACTACACATGAGCCCAACCTAAATATTTCAAATATTCTTGTTCTGTGTTTAGAATCCACTTCTGGTTCTGGAAGCAAAATACTGACAGATCTGCAGCATGTGAAATTTGCCAGCTTTGGTCTTTTTTATCATATTGTTATTTTATTCAACATTTTAACTCCTTAGTGACATCTGCAGTACATGTAAGTTGGAACTCGGGATCTAAAAAGGGTTTTTTCAGGACTCAGGATAGGTCATCAGTATCTGATCGGTGGGAGTTTAACACCCACCCGGGATCCCCACCAATTAGTTGTTTGAGAAGGCACCAGCGCTGTGAGCGATGTGGCCTTCTCCATGCTTACCAAGTACAGCACCATACATAGTATAATGGCTGTGCATGGTATCACAGCTCAGCCCCATTCACTTTTATTTAGGCCACGTGACCAATCAAAAATATATATAATCAAATCACCCCCCCTTTCCCCATTTTACATAAAAATAAATAAACACGTATAAACATCATTGGTATTGCTGCATCCAAATATTTCAGAACCATCAAAACATAAAAATATAAAAGTATTTATGCTATTTGTTGAACACCATAATCTAAAAAAAAAAATAATTGCTTCGCCGCCCAAAAAAGTGAATAAAAAAGAATAAAACAGTTGTTATGTTTGTAATGAATAATTTTTTTTCGAGATTCCTAAAACATTGTATGCAAAATTAAATAAACGGAAAATTAAAAAAGTTATGGCTTTTGGAAAGCGGGAAGGAGAGAAGGGAACAAAACAAAAACAAAGAAACTTGGCTTGGCCCTTAGGTTAATTAAAAGCTCAAGGGACTATATGTATTCTGCAAGGAGAAATAGGGCAGAGATGTGCAAAGGAAGACAAATCCCTGGCTCAGATTAGTCACATGCAAGCTACTTTTTCACCTCGATTTTCCACAGTTGTCTATTAGAGTAGACCATGCAGGTTGTCATAGGAATCAATTATTCCTTTAAAGGTTTTGTGTTTCCCAAGACATACAGGGACTCTGTCACCAGAGACAGCCTCATTGCACCAAAGGCCTAATTTACATTGTAGTAAATTGTATGTATCATAACTCAGGAACGGAGCCTCGTATTAAGAGTTTTAACCCCCTTCAGGACCCAGCAAATTTCACCTTCTTGACCCTGCCTAATTTTGCAAATCTTTATGTGGTAACATTAGAATGCTTCTAACATAAAAAAAAAATTGTGACACATTGTACTTCATGTTAATGGTAAATTTGAGTGGATATGTTTTACCTTTATTTATTGAAAAAAATCCTAAATGTACAGAAAACTTTACAGAAGATTTCCAGTTTTCTAAATTTGAACTTCTCTGCCTTTAAGGGCAAATGCATACAAATGTATTTTTTTTCCGTGTCCGTTCCGTTTTATTGCAGCCCTTTATGCGAAACTATTCACATCAATGGGTGCGCACAAAAAAAACTGAAAAGAATAGGCATTGTTACAATGGATCCGCAAAAAAAAATGATGCAATACAGATGTCACTCAAAAGTCATCCGTATTTTGCGGACCACAAAGTACATACGGTCGTGTGCATGAGCCCCAAGAGTAATACCTTACAAAATAGTTACTAACATTCACCATATGTCTACTTTATGTTGGCATCATTTAGTAAATCTTGTAGATTGTAAGCCCTTGCGGTCAGGGCTCTCTCTCCTGTACTAGTTTGTAACTTGTCTTGTTCATGCGTATTACAATTATCTGTATTATGTATGTGTACCCCTGTTCATATGTACAGCGCCATGGAATGAATGGTGCTTTAACCCCTTCCCAACATATGACGTAATAGTACGTCATGGCGGCAAGTGACTTGCCACATTTTGACGTACTATTACCGTGCATCATGGTGATCGCGCGGGCACCGGAGCAGTGAGTGCCCGATGACTGCAGGGGCCCGGCAGTCTCTGATAGCCAGGCCCCTGCTGTATCTGACGGCATCGCTGTAAAAGCGATGCCGGAGGATTACCCCCTTCTATGCCGTGGTCAGCGCTGACCGCGACATAGAAGGGGTTTGCGGCGGGTGAGGGAGCCCATCGGGTCCCCACGATCATAAGGAGCTCTAGGGGCACTGAGGTCCAGATGGCCTGGACAGGAGCTCGCTGTTCAGTACTCTTATTCAGCCCGCATGGCTTGGACATGCCTTGGCCACCATGTCTGCCAGATCTGGACAGTATACCAGTTGTTGGTGCCACTTGAACGTTTTTTCACTCCCGGAATGAGCGCCCCTCTCATGGTCTTCCCAGACAGCCTCCAGTCCCAATGACATGCGGGTTGATAATCTGTCGCCAGTATTGCAATTCTGATTGCAAGTATATAGTCCGACAAAGGAGGCCCTGGGTAACAGTGAGCTTATCCAACTGCCTCAACAACTTTTGGCCCTCAGTAGTCAGACAGGCCCGCTCTTCTGCCGAGGCCAGATCTTGGTCCGGACCCATTCATTCACTTTCCACAGGTCCGGACAGCTATTCTGGACTCTCTTTCAATCAGTCAGCATCTTTCCCAACATCATGGACATCCCAGACGCCACCCCTTGAATGTGAAATGTCCTGGAACATGGGTAATCGACCAAGGTCAGGACAAGGTCGACAACCCTACAGGGACTTGGAAGAGTGCATCGGCATTGCCGTTCTCTCTACCTGACCGGAACTTGATGCAGTAATAGTATTTAAAAATGTGAGCCAACCACCTCTGCTCAAGCAGACCGAGCTTGGCATTCTCCAGATGTGCTAATGGGTTGTTGTCCGTTATCAAGGTCACCTCTGCACCTGTCAGGTACTCCACGAACCTTTCGGTCATGGCCCACACCAGTGCCAGTAGCTCCAGTTTAAAGGAGCTATAGTTGTCAGGGTTGCGCTCTGACTCCCTCAGAGACCAGCTGCCATAGGCAATGACTCTCTCACGTCCATCCTGGACTTGGGATGACATGGCCCCCAGATCATATAGACTTCCGTCAGTGTACAGCAGGAATGGGGTGTCGAACCGTGCATAAGCCAGAATCGGGGCACTGGCCAGCGCCTCTTTCACTGCTTTAAAGGCCTCTTGTTGCCGGGGTCCCCATTTGATAGGACGATTCTTCAGGCCCCCCACAGTGTCCCTAAATAACTCGTTTAATGGGCTCACCAAATGAGCGAATTGTCACGGCTGAGGATGGGGAAAACCCTCAGCCGCGCAATGCCAGAAGATGTTATTGGCTGCTCGGCCAGGACGACAGAATTAGGGAGCAGGTCACCTCCTATCGCGTCCCTAACCTGACCCTGACTCCTAACCATATGAGCCAACCCTGATGGTGGGAGGGCTCATACACCGGAACCTAATAGTCCCTGCTAGCCCTCAGGGTGGCCCTGAACTAGAAGCAGGGTAAGACGTCCTGTTCCTCCTAGGCACGGAGGAACAGAAGTCTCACTGGCCAAGCCTGAACATATAAACATCTTTTGGCATCGCACGGCTGACAGTATGACCGTATGACCACAATGGCTTGTCACGTGGCATCACCTTCGAAAGAGGGTGCAGCATGTACCGTCATCTGCTGATGGGGTGCATGCGCGTTCTCCGGAGGGAGAGCGTTATGGGGGTTTCACCATTTACGGCCCGGTGAGTGGCTTTTCCCCACCTTTCCTTTCTCACCGTTGTCCGTGTTGGTGTCCCCTTGTTTGTTATTCCCCTCCCTCCCATTGTTTTTTGTGCCTCACCAACTTTCCCCTTTTGTTGTTGGGAGGGGCTTTGAGGGGTGGGAGTATCCCTTCGGAAGAGGATGCAGCATGTGGTGCCTGCAACTTACTGGCACACATGCTTATCCTCCGGAAGGAGGGTGTAAGGGGAACCCTGATACTGTGAAGTTCTCTGTGGCTGTTGCTGCAGTGTCTGTGAACTGACACTAGTGGTTGGGTTTCTCCTCGTCCACGTCTCAGTGGTTCGCTCACTTATGTCGGTGTGGCTGGCTGCAGTCCTCATTGGACTAGCTTTAGTGTGTGCTGGGAGAGGATGCATGCTGGCAGCGATTTTTGTGGGAACCGTGTGCTGAGAGTGGACGCAGTGTTCAGTGCGGTCTCTCCAGGCTGTTTCTTTGCTGGTCTCCGGTTCCTGTGTGTTGCTCCGGAGCCTGGCAGTCGGCTCCTGGTTCTTGTGTGTTGTTCCAGGGGCCGGCAGCAGTCCTGGAGAGACACGCATGCTGACACTGATTCTGCTATCTTTTCCCTTCTCCCTTCCTTGTTTGGGGTCCCACACTTGTTTTCCCTTTTGTGTTGGTGAGGGGGCTTTGAGGGGTGAGTGTCACGGCCTATGGTGTGCGTAGTGACATTTTCCTTTACTTGGTTGCCCGTGACTACGTTTGGTGTTGTATGCATGTGGTGGCAGTGTCTCGGCCGTCTGGCTGATCCCCATGACATGGTTGCCACGCATGCCGTTGCCCGCGGCAACAGGTGAAGTGTTTGTTTATGTGTGTACTTCCCCTTTAAGTGGCCCTCTTCCCTTGCCTTGTGTTGGAAGGGTTAACTTCCTTCCTAGTGTGTGTGCACTGGGTGTGTCTGTGTGTGGGTGTGGCTACATGGGCTATAAAGCCTCAGTTTAGATCAGTAGTCTGAGGGGTACTTCAGCCATGGCTAGCTGGAGTCATCCTCCTGTGTTATACCATCTGCTAGTGGGGGCCACCCTTGTGGTCATAGGTTTATGTTACATGATGTTATGAAGATGTTTGTTTGGTCTTTATTCTTTGCAGCTTATGGTCCTCGGTTCCTGTGTGATGTGTGGTGTGTGCTGTGTCCATTTGTGTTGTTGTGGACAGCAGCACTTGCATATGGGTTCCAGGCTTTGTGTCTGTGGCAGGTAGGTGTTGTACATTTACCTGCCATTGCCATAAGTTGTTCATGTCTCCCTTTTCTATGTAGCTTGGCCACTTTAGACTCCTGTTTCTCCGCGTCCAGGAGGAACAGGTTGTCTACCCAGCTCCTAGTCCAGGGCCACCCTGAGGGCTAGCAGGGACTATTAGGTTACGGTGTATGAGCCCTCCTACCATCAGGGTTGGGAGTCAGGGTCAGATTAGGGACGCAATAGGAGGTGACCTGCTCCCTAAATTCTGTTGTTCTGGCCGAGCACCCATTAACATCTTTTGGCATCGCACGGCTGAGGGTTTTCCCCATCCTCAGCCGTGACACGAATTTGGGTATAAACCTTCTGTAGTAGCTGGCCAGTCCCACGAACGCCTGATTCTCTCGTAGTGTACTCAGCTGGGGCCACTTATGGACAGCCTACATCTTGCTGGGGGCCGGCTTTACCCCCTCATGGGTGACCAAATGTCCCAAATACTCTATCTGCTGTCTAAACAGTTGGCACTTCTTTGGCTTGATCTTGAGCCATGGTCTCGCAGCCGTCTTAGGACCTGTCGTAGCTTTTGAAGGTGATCCTCAAAGGAGGCCCCAAACGCTACTATGTCGTCCAGGTATATTAATACCGAAATGAAGTTGAGACCTCCCAGACAGTGCTCCATCAACCGCTGGAATGTGCCCAGGGCATTGGAAAGGCAGAATGGCATCCGATCGAACTCGTAGAGACCCATGGGTAGGATGAAGGCCGTCTTCACTTTGTCCCTCTTGCCCACCGGTACAATACCCTCTGACCAGGTCAAGAGTCAAGAAGAACTTTGTATGACTCAGGGCGGATAATGAATCCTCAATTCATGGAAGGGGGTAGGCATCCCAGATGGTCTGGGCATTCAGCTTCCAATAATCCATGCAAAACCGGAGACTCCTATCTTACTTCCGCACCAAGACAACTGGAGCAGCCAAAGGGCTTTGACTCTCCTGGATCACCTGGTTTTCCAACATGCTGGCCACCAAGTCCTTCACCTCCTCGTACATTTTAGGCGGTAACGTTCACTGATTGGTGCAGCATCACCGGTGGGGATTTCATGCTCGATGGCGGAAGCACACCTAAAGTCCTCATCATGTCTTGAGAACTCCTCCTAAAATTCCCAAAGAGTGTCTTCCAGCAACTTCTGTTGTCCTGGAGTCAGGTACTTGCCGTCCACCCCCATCCGGGCCATGATCACTCAATCGTTCCACTCCGCTGTTGGGATCTTCCTTTGATGGACCTCTACAGCGTAGGTCCAGGCTGATCTCTTATCCGGCTGTTGTAGTGTGAAGCCCCATAGTCGAAGGATGTCCCCTTTGGACACATAAACTTTGGCCAGCAAGGTATTCCCAGGAATGGTTAACTCGCAGTCTTCAACATTGAGACAGCGCACGAGCACACATCCATCCTTCACAATAGCGAGGGCCTGGGCTACCAGTGGGGGAGTCTGTGTTAACTCTTGGTAAGTGGCCCTGTCCCCATCAGGACCTCCAGTCCATTCATTTGTCATCCAGCCCCCACTGGCAGTGTCAATATTTGTTCTTGTCGAGGAGGGATCTTTACCGGGGTCCTCCACGGCACCTTCACGTGTCCAATGGGCCGACCGGACATGTTGCTCTTTTGCAAACTACAGCTTCTCACCATCTGCTGTAAAACCTTCTGGGTTGGCTGGTGTGTGGTGGCCTATTGCCAATACTTCGGCCCTTCTTTGGCATAGAGTTGATGGTCTAGGTCTCTCAGCACATTCATACCTAGTGTCAAGTCCATTCCTTTCCGAGACAAATTGTCCACTAGCACGACCCCCTTCTTGGCGATATCTTGCCCAAACTGTCGGACCTGCATTCAGACTATCCCTCGGACATCCATCTCTCTGTTGTTGGCAGCCGTCAGCCTGATGACGCTCCCGTCTTCTGGCTCCATCATATGTCCAAAGTGTCTTTCGAAGAACTCAAGTGGCATAAGGGTGCACTCCGACCCTGTATTAACTAGGCATCGTACCTTTTGACCTTCCAACTCGACTTCCATAATGGGGCTGCTGGTATACAGGTCGTGTTCCTCACGCTTAGCTTCTGGTGTACTGACACAGGACACCCAGCTACTGCGGCGGTCGGAGGTTTCACGTCAGCTCGGACTTCATCTGTTCGGGGTACTCTATGGCTATATTGCCGTACTGTCGACAAGCCTAGCAGAGGGGCCCTCTTTTGATCTGTCCCCGCACCTGAGTTATCCTGGGTGGAGTGGCGCGGGGTGCTCTGGTCATTTCCGGAGGCCGGGAGATTTTGCCTTCATCTGGGACACTTCCAGCCGAAGTTCTCTCAATTCTGTCCGCAGGGCCTGGACCACATCCTTTAAGGACTCTGAGTCTTTAGACTCCGACTGGTCCCCTGTAGCATGGGTGCTACTTGCTACTCTCGCCGCCACAGTCATGTGCTCTTCCTCTCTCTCCATGGCAGTTAGGTAGACGCTGTAGAATTTCATGAACTGGTCTCTTAGTGGCCGGTCCACCTCCCGAAAGGCCCACATGGCCTCTGGGTCTTGCCGCTGTTTTTCATTTAGCTCCTGTAGGGCATTTGAGTACTACATCAGGGTCTCGCCCTCTCGCTGTGGTTGGTTGAAGAAGTGGCTCCTCAACTGCACTACTTTAGTACGCCTCCCCTGGGCTCACTCCAGCAGGGAGAATATTTTCTATAGGATGTCTCTCTCGGATTCGGGCCTTACCATCACTGTCCGTCTGACGTCACCCTCTAGTGCTCCCAATGCATCCTCTGCCCGCAGCTTTGGGGTCAGGTTACACATTCTAACCGCACTTTGCACCCTTTCAATCCAGTCCTACAACGTCATTTTTTCCAAACACCTCCACAGCGGCACGATTCATAGGAGGATTACCCCACCTCCCCCAAGGAGAGGAAACAACGTGGAGATCTTTGAATAGCCCATTCCCCTTACCTGCTCCAGTTGTTTCCTGTCCCTCTGAGGATATGTGGAGATCCTCCTGCTGGAAAGGCTCTGGACGGAATTTTCTTTATTAAAGTGGACGCCTGGCTGAAGATCCGGAAGAGTAATAGTGTGCTGGGTGGAGATCAGGGTCGCGGGACTCGCCGTGTGGTCCTTCCTGTATCTTTGGCACAAGTCCTCCGGTAGAGTCAGCCCCTGGCAGCGTCCGTGCGAAATATCGAGTTTGGACGAGCGTTTCACGTGTGCAGGCGAGATCTCGGAGAAAAAGCCGAGACTTCACAGGACGCCGATGTATGACGTACTTCCCCTTAGGCACAAGCGTTTTTTTTTAAAGGGAGTGAAGTGGTTTCCAGTGTCCTTGCTAGTGTAGCAGTGCTGGTAACATGTCAGCACCAGGAGAGTCAGACAGCGTTCAGAAGTCTGCAGACCCGATAAAATCCATCAACCCAGTAAGCTCTCATTCCCTGTAGAGGTTAAGTAATGTTTCTCTTCTCTGTTGCTCACTGTTGTGGTAGAAACAATCCTTTTTTTCACCATGGGTGAGGGACTATTTAGACCAATAATTTTTATGACCAAAGGCTGCCCCCTTCTAAATGCACCTTTTTTCTAATATATTCCCTAGGTCAGGGAGTCACAAAAGTCGGCTGAATCTTCTCAGCGTGTCAAAAAGTGTTCTATTTGTAAAAAAGGACTGCCTTCCGGCCATAAAAGAAACCTCTGTGTGAGATGTCTGGAAAAGATTGTATCTGAAGAATCTCCTTCCCTTCTAGATAATATTAGAAACATTATCAAAGAGGAAGTGAACAGCGCTGTGGAGCTTAAATTGGCATCTACATCTCAAAAACCATCCACCTCCATGTCTGTCAGGTCCGCTCCTTCTGAAATTGATAAACAAGAAGAAGATTTTGATGAAGGGGAGTTACCTTCTGAGTCCGACTCAGAATCCTCTGAGGACGAGTCTGGTCGTCCACTTTGTTCCATAGAGGACACTGATGTCCTATTAAAAACTATAAGGGCGACCTTAAATTTAGAAGACTCTAAACAACCAAAATCCATTCAAGAACTTATGTTTAGAGGGTTGGGAGAAAAAAGAAAAATAGTTTTCCCCCTACATTCAAATATTACCAAACTTATTAATAAGGAGTGGACTGACCTAGAGAAAAAAACTGGGGTCTCCCGGATTCTAAAAAGGAAATATCCTTTTTCTGAAGAAGATACCACTTTTTGGGATAAATGTCCAAAAGTGGATGCCCCGGTGGCAAAAATAACAAAAAAATCTGCTCTCCCCTTTGAGGACTTAGGTCTCTTAAAAAAAAAACATGGACAAAAAAAGTGAAGCCTTCCTAAAAAAATCTTGGGAAGCCTCCATGGCCATTTTAAGACCAAGCGTAGCTGCCACTTACAGGACCAGATACATGGCTATCTGGGTTAACCAAATTGAAGAACATCTGGTGGCAGGAACCCGAAGGGAGGACATTATTGCTTCCTTGCCTATGTTTAAACAAGCAGCCAATTTTTTTGCCGATGCCTCTGTTGACACTGTGAGATTGGCAGCCAGGTCGGCTGCCCTCTCCAATGCCACTAGGAGAGCAGTGTGGCTGAGATCCTGGTCAGGTGATTCCGCCTCAAAAAATATTTTGCGGTATCCCCTGTGACGGTGATAGTTTTTGGATCGGTACTTGAACAACATCCTTGAGAAAGCTACAAATAAGAAAAAAGGTTTTCCGTCAGATCCCAGAAATTTTTGTCAGAGACGGAACTTCAACGCATCCACAAGGGGCAGGCAGGATCAGAAAAAAAAGGGGTTTTTCATCTAGATGGCAGACGGGTAGAGGAAGGGGGAATAGCTTTCTTTTTAACCCAGCAAATTCCTTCCAAAAATCTATTAATCAATGACGCCGGAAGCACAGTGGGAGGAAGACTAAAAAGTTTTTTCCCTGCTTGGGAAAAAAATTCCAGGTCCCCCTGGGTATTAGACGTAATATCAACAGGTCTAAAACTAGAATTTTCCTCCCTACCTCAAGATGTGTTTCACATTACAAAGGAGCTTGAGACAGTTTGGGACTGAAAAGTTCAGTCACTGCTCCTAGATCAAGTGATGATTCTGCTTCAGAAAGAGGCCATTGTTCCGTCCCTCCGGGAGAAGAGAAAACAGGTTTTTATTCTTCAATTTTTCTAGTAAAAAAAAATGAATTTTTTAAATGATAAATTTAAAAGGCCTAAATCGTCATGTCCTGTACAAACATTTCAAAATGGAAACGACAAAATCTACAATAAATCTGCTAGGGAAAGACACTTATATGGCATCTTTGGATCTCACCGATGCATATTATCACATCCCAACATTCTGCAAAAAGTGTTACAGGAAAAATCCAGGCTAATCCTATTAGCGCCTTACTGGTCATGGTTTCCCCTACTCTTCAACATGTCAGCAGGAGATTTCTGGATTCTACCGGATCTTCCAGACCTTCTTCATCGGGGCCCAGTATTACACCCCAGGTCAACACATCTTCGACTGGCAGCTTAGAACCTGAGCAGGAATTGTTAAGAAGAAAAGGCCTTTCAGAGGCGGTAATTTCAACTATTCTATGCAGCCGAAAGATTATCACATCAAAAATTTACCATAGCGTCTGGGAAGCTTTTTTAAAGTTTGCAAAAGATAAGACTTCTGGCCCCTTTAATGTTTCTATTATTTTAGATTCTCTGCAGGCCGGTTTAAACAAAGGTTTAAAAGTCAGCACCATTAAAGTCCAGATATCGGCCCTGAGTGCTTTTCTAGATATAAAGCTAGCAGATGTAGATCTCATTAAAAGATTTGTAAAAGGGGCCCGGAGAAATGAACTGATAGTCAGATCCACGGTTCCTCCGTGGGATTTAAATTTAGTTTTATCTGCTCTAATCGAGTCCCCTTTTGAGCCGCTATCTGAAATCTCTTTGAGATTACTATAATTTAAAACAATTTTTCTTGTGGCAATCACTACACCTAGGAGAGTGGGTTAAGCAAGTTTGTCTCGAAATTCTCTGCAGGAAGTCTCACTACCATCATTCGGTTCTCCAACAGGATGTCCGGGAGAGAAACATTTTCATAATCTGGACGTTCAGAGGACGGTGTTAGCTTATCTTAAGGCAACAGAAAATTTTAGGATGACAGATAGACTTTTCGTTAAATTTGCCAGGCCACGCAAAGGACAGGCTGCAAGCAAGACAACCATCGGCAGATGGATCAGATGAGCAATTTTGTTCTGTTACAAATTGAAAGATGTCTCTCCTTCCTGGGCTAAGTCAGCAGATGTCCCTCTGGAGCAGATATGCCAGGCAGCCACCTGGTCTCTACCTTTTTCAAACATTATCAATTAGATGTGTTGAAGAATAAGGACTTATCGTTTTCTCGCAGAGTGTTATCTGCCAATTGTCCCACCCTAAATATTAAATTTCTCTGTTATTCTTCATAAGAATCGTGCAGCTGTGGAGGCGTTTGAAAAGACTGCAATTACTTACCAGTAACTGGTTTTTCCTCTAGCATCCACAGCGCAATGGTGAAATTCCCCCCACATTTATGTAATATCTTCTGAAGTCCGTTATTTTCTGGCATTATGTTGTTCTAATTTGATTGATAGATAAATAATACTATGTTGAATCCATTTCAGAGTTTCTCGGTTATTTACTGGAGCAGGTAAGGGGAGGCGGCTGTCACGGCTGAGGATGGGGAAAACCCTCAGCCGTGCGATGCCCGAAGATGTTAAGCGCTGCTTGGCCAGGATGACAGAATTAGGGAGCAGGTCACCTCCTATCGCGTCCCTAACCTGACCCCCTACTCCTAACCATATGAGCCAACACTGAAGGTGGGAGGGCTCATACACCGGATGCCTTGGGGTCCCTGCTAGCCCTCAGGATTGCCCTGGAACAAGGAGCAGGGTAAGACGACCTGTTCCTCCTAGGCACGGAGGAACAGGAGTCTCACTAGCCAAGCTGCAAAGGGAAAAGAACATAAACAGCCTATGGATATGGCAGGAGGCTGAAAAGCACTTCCACACCTACCTGCCACAGACACACAGACTGGATCCCGTGCAATACAGCAAGTGTCCACACCCAAACACCAATGGACACAGCACACACACAAACACACAGGAACCCAGATCCATAGGTGCATAACATCACAAAGGAAAACATCAAGTGGACATCAACATAAACCAAAGAGTCACAGTTTGTTTATGACCACAAGGGTGGCCCCCACTGGCAGATGTAAATACAAGGAGGGTGTCTCCAGAAAAGCATGGCTGAAGCACCCCTCAGCTTCTGATCTCCAACAAGGTTTTATAGCCCAAAGTGGCCACACCCACACGGACACACCCAGTGCTCACAGCCTAGGAAGGGAATTAACCCTTCACACACCAGACAAGGGAAGACAGCAACTTAAAGGGGAAGTGAACACACAAACAACCCTGTGCACACCGAACATGGGAAGTGCACACCAATCACACAAGTTGCCAAATGCAACCGCACGCACAACACAGCAAGCTGCCACGACACAGCTCAGGCTGCCATGCTGCCACATAAATAACTGTTGCCAGCGGCAACCACAGGTGAGGCAAATACCACAGCCCTCACCTGTGATTGACAACCAAACCGCTGACAACCGCATAGGGTTCAGGAGTCACGGTCATGGCTATGGCCGTGACAGCGGCTATTTAAAGATCTCCATGTTGTTTCCTGTCCCTGGGGGAGGTGGGGTAATCCTCCTATGAATCCTGCCGCTGTGGAGGCTAGAGGAAAAAACTATTACCGGTAAGTAATTGTAATCTTTTACCATCAAATTTTGGCAGGTGACGCAACAGCGTCCCCCAGGGGATGTACCCTACTGGGGCGGGCATGGCTGGGGCAAGCTGGCTTTGCATTGGCAAACCCTGAGCTGGGTTCTGGACCGGTGCCATTGGCACTGGGGGAAGATCTCCCGCCGCGTTCTCGTCCATAACGGTCACTGTATCCTGCCAACTACGCCAAGATGTAAGCCGTGTGCCGGGGTGGGCTCCCCAGGATACAGCGAAATCACGAACGAGGAAAGCGACTCTGACAGCAGCTTTTGTAAAAACAAAATTTTACTAACACGTGATAATAAACACAACCACAAATGCTAAGAACATAAAGTACATTTACATACACGCAGCCCAAAGGCTGAGACCCCTGTGTTGCACAGCACAGCGCCCTCTGATGGATGCCAGCGGAAATTTCGCAGTAATTTACCTACCGGCGGGCACAACTAAAACTGCCTTGCCGTACCTATTATTACCCTGAAACAAACACAAACAATTGGTTGGGTGCTTACTACGGGCTGGCCTGCGGTGCAACACAACAGTTTACAATCTTACCGTGCTCTATAGTAAGAGTAGCACGTGCCTGATTTTGACTCGTGAGTAAAACGCTGAACTGGATAGAGTTTGTGGGAGTGTTTACCAGCTCTCAAATGTGCAAAGTCCCTTTTAGTAATGGAGTCCTTGTAGTAACAGAAGCAACTCTTTAGACCTGACACAAAGCAGAGACCCTAACTAGCTAACTACAGGCCTGGTCTAAGTCTCTAGGAGCCAAACTGCAGTGAGATACGTGCACGATCTTACCGACCCAGGTCTGCTCTTTATCCACTAATGCAAGGGTGTCCAACCTGTGGCTCTTGACCCGCATGCGGCTCTTTGCCTCTTCAACTGCGGATCTGTGGAGCCGGGAAGCAGTCAGGCCGGCTTACTCTCCACCCCATGTTCAGATCTCCTTTCCTGATTGGGCAGGAGTGGGCACAGTGGAGAGTGTGTCAGACCTGCAGAGTAGCAGGAGCCTGGTGCCTGATCAGGAGAGGGACAAGATTCTTTTAAGTGATAGAACTGAGCATGGGGGTCTGATCTGAGCCTGGGGGTGTCAGATCTGAGCATGGGGGGTCTGGTTTGAGCATGGGTTGTTAAGGTCTGAGTGTGAGATTGTGGATAAACTCTGCCTGTATAATTTTTATGTTTAAATTGTATTGGAGCTGTTATTTGGCATTCCGGGCACTAGAGGCCACTGTTTTGCAGCATAGTCAGCACACTCTGGGATCTGCATATGCAAAACAGATGATGACTCATGCAAGCTGCTTCTTAAAACCAGGAAGTCTGAGCTGATCTGACATGGTGGAAGGATTGTGCTGTGAGGGACTGAATCTGATTCCATTCTGACTTGCGGATGTCCGGCAGTGAATGGACACTCAAAGGAAGGAGAGTATCTGTTGTCCCCTTACTGGATCCAGCTCTTTGAAAGAGAGGTTGCACCAGGAAGACCATTTGCAGTGTGTGGACAAGAAGCCTTATTATCAAGCAAGGCCGCACGGTTGCTGAGAGGTTAGTGGCCATCCCGAAGAAGCAGCATCCTCTGGCCCAGAACAGACGCAGGTCAGTACACCAGGTTACTGATTATATGATACTGTGTGGCACCTAAAGTAACAGCGATTAGCCTAGGCCTTGTATTAGTTAGATAGCTAGGGTTATACCTTTTGTTAGGCCTTACTCTACTGGACTGCAGCTCAGTAATTGACTTGCAGGCTCTGCTGCGTCTGCCACCGGTTAGGTGTGTCCTCGGTAGCGGCACAGCATGACTTTCAGGCTCTGCTGTGTGTGCCAACGGGCTAGGCCTGTCCCTCGGACAGGGACAGTGACTGTGGGCCTGAGTTATTACTGATTCTGTTTGTACTTGTGTTATTACTGTTTCCAAAGTAAAGTTTCTGTTCTTGCATATAAAGCTGGTGTCAGTGTTGCTTTCCTTGTCTGTGACTTCGCTGTATCCAGGGGAGCCCACCCCGATACACGGCTTACAACTTGGCGTAGTTGACAGGATACAGCAACCGTTATGGACGGGAACTCGGCGGGAGACCGTCCCCCGGCGCCAGTGGTGCCAGATCAGGACCCAACCCAGGGTGTACAGGCGCAAGTCCATCTTGCCCCCAACAATATGGCTACCCCAGTAGGATACATCCCTGTAGGGGCACTGCTGCATCATCTACCAAAGTATGACGGTAGAAATATGACATTGCAGGACTGGACTGAAAGGGTGCGAAGTGCGGTTAAAATGTGTAACCTGACCCCCGAACTGCGGGCCGAGGTTGCGTTGGGAGCCCTGGAGGGTGACGTCAGGCGGACAGTGATGGTAAGGCCTGACTCTGAGAGAGATACCCTAGAGAAGATATTCTCCCTGCTAGAGAGAGCCCAGGGGGGGGGGCGGGCCAAAGTGGTACAGTTACGGAGTCACTTCTTTAACCAACCCCAGCGAGAGGGCGAGAACCTGATGCAATATTCCAATGCTCTACAGTAGACACTGAATGAGATACAACGACGAGACCCTGAGGCCATGGGCGCCTTCCGGGAGGTGGACCGGCTTCTTCGAGATCAGTTTATAGTGGGGCTCTCCAATAAATTCTTACAAGATAAATTACAAGAGGTGACCCAAACAATAACAGTCTACAGCGTCTACTTAGCCGCCGTAGAGAGAGAGTAAGAGCCCATGCCTGCGGCAGTGAGAGTGGTAAATAGCACGCATGTTACAAGGGACCGGCCGGGGTCTGAAGAATCGGAGTCCTTAAAGGATGTGGTCTAGGCCCTGCAGGCGGAATTGAAACAGCTTCGGCTGGAAATGTCCCAGATGAAGGCAGAACCATCCCGGCCTCCAGAAACGGTCCCCGCACCTCGTGCCACTCAACCCAGAACAACCTAGGTGAGGGGGTCGGTCAGAAGAGGGCCCCTCTGTTGGGCTTGCCGAAAGTACGGCCATATGGCCAGAAAGTGCCCAGAACAGGAAGCGTCTGAGCTGACGTTAAATTTCCGACCGCTGCAGTAGCTGGGCGTCCTGTGGTGGTGCACCACAAGTTAAGCCCTATGCGTGAAGCACGTGATCTGTATGCCAGCAGCCCCGTATTAGAAGCCAAGTTGGAAGGCCGAAAGGTCTGCTGCCTAGTTGATACAGGGTCAGAATGTACCCTAATTTCTCTGGAGTTCTTCGAGAGGCACTTCGGGCAGTACTGAACAGCGGGCTCCTGTGCAGACCATCTGCACCTCGGAGCCCCTAGAACTTCTGATGATCGATTATGTACAGATTGGGTACTCTACCTTGGGACACTCGTATTGTCTAGTCATGACAGATCACTTTACCAAGTATGCGGTGGCTGTGCCCACCAGAGACCAAACCGCAGAGTCGGCCGCCGAAGCTGTCTGTAAACCAAGGGCATAACTATAGGGGAAGCAGGGCAAGCGGCTGCTTTGGGGCCCTGACCTAGAAGGGACCCATCCACGAGGAGGACGACGAAAAGATTTTGTCAGGGCCCCCTCAACAGTATTGCACAATTAAATTATATACAGTGACAGTATAGACAGTGTATAAAACGGATGGAACAGCTGCCGGGCCTGGTCTGAGAGAGCGATCTTTACTAGCCACAGGAATGGGGGGCGGCATGAAAGGAAGGGGTTGTGAAAAAAATACTGGGGAGGGGGGCCCCATTCAAAAATTTGCTGTGGGGCCCAGTCATTTCTAGTTACGCCACTGCTGTAAACACTTTATACAGGTGTTCGGGTGTCCACGGAGGATACATTCTGACCAGGGAGCATTCTTTCAGGGTACTCTAATGAATAAACTGTACCAACTGTATGGGATTGAACGCTCCCGTACCACTTCATATCACCCACAAGGAAGCGGGGCATGCGAACACTTCAATCACACCTTCCTTCAGATGCTGCAGACTCTGGAAGACAGTCAAAAAGTCCAGTGGCTACCTACCTGAGTTAATGTGGGATTATAACAACAGAGTACACAGTACCACCGGATACTCTCCACATATGCTCATGTTTGGACGAGCCGGACGGGAAATTGAAGATCTCCACATGCCCAACGCGATGGAGCCCCCACGAGTAGTACCACCGCATGGGTGCAGGAGAACCGCCGCCGGCTGAGAGCGGTCCACAAGGTTGTGGGGGAGCGCCTGGGACAGGTGATACACCCTAACCCAAGACCAATGCAGAAAGATGGGTATGTCCCGGGTGGTCGGGTGATGGTCAAAGCCAAACGGCCGTCTGGGAAGTTGGATGGATGGTGGGAGGCAGTGAAGAGAAGGGTAGACTCTGCTATTCCGGTCTATGAGGTAGAGCCAGTAGGGACAGGGGGACACTCACGGAGCTTACACCGTAATATGTTGAGACGTTGTAATTTTGATGAGCTGGTGTGCGTGGAGGGGGTGCCTCCTCAAGCTCCGAGTATGGAGGAAAGTCCCTCAGATGAGGAAGAGGAGGAATGGTGGGTTGTCCCCGCCCAGGTGTCCACAGAGGTTCTGGCTGTGACAGGTTTACCACCCAGGTGCAATGCTGAACAGTCAACAGCTCCTCTCTTGTCAAATATGCCTGATGTCCCCAGTACTTCTAAAACCTTCAATCTGAGAAGGTAAACGAGGCCCAATGCTGGTGTGCCTCCTCAGCACTATGCCCAGGAAGAGTTTGTATGGGGAGAGTTGCCGAGGGCAACAACTTCGAGAGGGGTGGCATGTGAGATTGTGGATGAACTCTGCCTGTATGTTTATGTTTAAATTGTATTGGAGCTGTCATTTGGCATTCCGGGCACTAGAGGCCACTGTTTTGCAGCATAGTCAGCACACTCTGGGATCTGTATATGCAAAGCAGATAATGACTCATGCAAGCTGCTTCTGAAAACCAGGAAGTCTGAGCTGATCTGACATGGTGGAAGGATTGTGCTGTGAGAGACTGAATCGATTCCATCCTGGCTTGCAGATGTCCGGCAGTGAATGGGCACTCAAAGGAAGGAGAGTATCTGTTGTCCCCTTACTGGATCCAGCTCTTCGAAAGAGAGGTTGCACCAGGAAGACCATTTGCAGTGTGTGGACAAGAAGCCTTATTATCAAGCAAGGCCGCACGGTTGCTGAGAGGTTGGTGGCCATCCCGGGTAAGCAGCATCCTCGGGCCCAGAACGGACACAGGTCAGTACACCTGGTTACTGATTATATGATACTGTGTGGCACCTAAAGTAACAGAGACTAGCCTAGGCCTTGTATTATTTAGATAGCTAGGGTTATACCTTTTGTTAGGCCTTACTCTACTGGACTGCAGAGCAGTAATTGACTTCCAGGCTCTGCTGCATCTGCCACTAGTTAGGTGTGTCCTCGGTAGCAGCACAGCATGACTTGCAGGCTCCGCTGTGTGTGCCAACAGGCTAGGCCTGTCCCTCGGACAGGGACGGTGACTGTGGGCCTGGGGTATTACTGATTCTGTTTGTACTTGTGTTATTACTGTTTCCAAAGTAAAGTTTCTGTTCTTGCATATAATGCTGGTGTCAGTGTCGCTTTCCTTGTCTGTGACTTTGCTGTATCCTGGGGAGCCCACACCGGTACAAGGCTTACATAAGTATGGGGGGGTCAGGTCTGAGAAGGGGGGAGATCTGCGCATGATTTTGGGGGTCTGATTTAAAGGTCTGATGAGGTTTGGGGGATCTTATTTTGGGTCAGATGAGGATCGGGGATCTGATTTAGCAGTCTGATCTGAGGTCTGATGAAAAAAAAAAATTCTCTGCTAATGAAAAATAAGAAAAAAATACTCATGTATTGACTCATGACTCATGTGTGAATGTATAGCTTGTGGCTCCTGGTAGGAATATGTTTTTTTTCTGGCTCTTTGTGTCTGTAAGGTTGGCCACCCCTGCACTAATGTCTCTGAACCAAACAACCAGTCTCTCCAAAAAACATGAGGTGTCACAGGGTATGCAGCTTGTTCCTTAGCTGTTGTCAGCCTTCCTGGAAACAATTCTCCTTTCCCTTGACAGGAACTGGGTCTTGTACACAGATCAGCTTCACTCAGCTGCAGCTGTGGTCACTGAGTGGGTCCTCTTTCTCCTGAATCCATCAGTTTGTCTGCTCACACAGAGTTCCTCAGCTCTCAGCTCGATTCTAAAATGGCTGCTCCTTAGAGTTGAGCAGACACCTGGATGTTCGGGTTCGACGGGTTCGGCTGAACTTCACAAAAAAGTTCGGGACCCGAACTTGACCCCGAACCCCATTGAAATCAATGGGGACCCGATCTTTTGAGCACTAAAATGGCTGTAAAAAATTCATGGAAAGGACTAGATGGCTGCAAATGGCAGCAAAATGTGGTTAAGAGCATGGCAAGTGCTCTGCAAACAAATGTGGGTAGGGAAATGACTTCAAATAACATAAAATATGTAAAAATAATAATTTTGATCTTGGAGGACGAGGTCCATATGGAGTAGGAGGTTGAGGAGGCGGTGGATGTGGCGGTGTAGGTGGAAGCAGCGGTAGAGGAGGAGGAGGTAGCCAACACTGGTTTTTGGTTTACATTTTTTTGTTTTTTGTTTAAATTGGGGTACACCCCAAAACATTGGGAAATATAACCTGTTATAACCCCCTCCAGCCATGCTGAACAAACATTCAGACAATACACTGGCTGCAGGGCAGGCCAGCACCTCCAAGGTGTAAAGGGCAAGCTCAGGCCACATGCCCAATTTGTAGACTCAGAAGTTGAAGGGGGCAGATCCATCAGTCAGTACATGTAGGCGTGTGCACACATACTGCTCCACCATGTCGCACGTCCCAGTGATGTCCACAATCCAATTGGATATCTGCTCTATCAACTTTCGATGTTCTTTTCTGCGCCTACCATGTTGATCACGGTTAGGGGGAATCAGGGTTCCGTGCCGGAGAGGGAGCGTGAGAAAGGGAGACCATATCTAAGAGAGGTCAATGGCTGCAATGTGATCGAGCTGAAATGTGTGACAAATTATTAAAGCAGAAGGATCGAATGAAAGGGCCAATTAAAGACGTATTTTACAAATTTAATTCCCTGTCACCTATGCAGTGCAGGGGTTTTTTATCTCCAGAAATGGGTTAATGTCACTCACAAATGGAACAGATGATTTTTAAAAATTTCGGTCTCTATGCAGAGCAGGGGTTTATTCATGGCAAAAATGGTAAAATGTCACCCAAGAATATAACAGAAAAATTAGTGAAATTTATTAACCTGTCTACTAGGTAGAGCAGGGGTATATCACAGCCAAAAATTGGTGAATTTCACCCGAATATGTAACAAATCAATGACATTTTTTTACCTGTCTACTAGTTATAGCAGTAGTATATCACAGCCAAAAATTTGTGAATTTTACCCAAAAATGTAACAGACAAATTAGTGAAATGTTTTTACCTGTCTACTAGGTACAGCCGGGGTATATCACACCCAAAAATTTGTAAATTTCCCCTAAATATATAATAGACAAATTAGTGAAATGTTACCTGTCTACTAGGTAGAGCAGGGGTATATCACACCCAAGAATTTGTGAATTTCACCCGAATAGGTAACCGACAAATGAATTACTTTTTTTTACCTGTCTACTAGGTATAGCAGTGGTATATCACAGCCAAAAATTGGTGAATTTCACCTGAAAATGTAACAGACAAGTTAATTAAATGTTTTTACCTGTCTACTAGGTAGAGCAGGGGTATATCACACCCCAGAATTTGTGAATTTCAGCCGAATAGGTAACAGACAAATTAATGACTTGTTTTTTACCTGTCTACTAGGTACAGCTGGGGTATATCACACCCAAAAATTGGTGAATTTTACCCTAATATGTAACAGACAAATTTGTGAAATTGTTTTACCTGTCTACTAGGTATAGCAGTGGTATATCACACCAGAAATTTGTTAAATTACACCCGAAAATGTAACAGACAAATTAGTGAAATGTCATAAAATAAAATACATATAAATAAAAAATAAAAAAAAACTTGATTTATGAGGTGAAGGTCCATATGGAGTAGGAGTTTGAGGAGGTGGTGGACGTAGCGGTGTAGGTGGAAGCGGCGGTGGAGGAGGACGAGGTAGCCAACACTGGTTTTTGGTTTTAATTTTATTATTTTATTAGGGTAAACTCCAAAAGAGTGTGAAATATCCAAAATACAACAATGAGCAATTGTGCTGTAGTATAACAATGGCTGATTAAGGCCGGTATACATGTCTATTCTGCACAAGGCATGGACAAGTCCTGTGGGATCCATGCCTGGTTCATTTTAACGTGAACTTGTCCACATTGGCTGTGGACAGGCGGCTGCGCTTGTCTGTGATGACACCCCTGCCATGCTAAACACACGTTCAGACAATATACTGGCTGCAGGGCAGGCCAGCACCTCCAAGGCGTAAAGGGAAAGCTCAGGCCATGTGCCCAATTTGGAGACCCAGAAGTTGAAGGGGGCAGACCCGTCATTCAGTACGTGCTGACAAAGCTTTTCCACATTTCGGCCATGCTAACCCTGCCTTCTGAGGTGCTGGTGGTGCCCCAGCTGTGTTGGTGACCTCTTCCTCCTCCTCTGCCTTCGCCTTGTGCTTCCAATCGCTCATGTGTGCCAGAGGCTGTGGGAGGTGTATCATCTGTGTCCTCTGTATCCCCCCAGCCATGCACCAGTGATGGCCATGAGCTGGTTTGGGTGCCACCCTGCTGTGAACACGGTTCCTCCTCCATCTCCTCATCCTCTACCTCGTCATCCTCCAGAACTGTGCCCTGGCTGGACAATTGTGTACCTGGCGTTTGTGGATGCAGGAAAACACCCTCAGAGCCACTTGTAAATGACTGGCTGGAAACCCTATGAAATTATTCCTCTTCCTCCTCCTCCTCCTCCTGTGCCACATCCTCTTCCATCATCGCCAGCAGCCTTTTTTCAAGGAGGCATAGAAATGGGATGCCAACGCGTTATTGGCACTGGCCATGTTGGTGGAGTACTCGAAACAGCGCAACAAGGAACATAGGTCTCGCATGGATGCCCAGTCATTGGTGGTGAAGTGGTGCTGTTCCGCAGAGCGACTCACCCGTGCGTGCTGCAGCTGGAACTCCACTATCGCCTGCTGCTGCTCGCACAGTCTGGCCAGCATGTGCAAGGTGGAGTTTCACCTTGTGGGCACGTCGCATATAAGGTGGTGAGCGGGAAGGCCGAAGTTACGCTGCAGCGCTGACAGGCGAGCAGCAGGGTGAGAACGCTGAAAGCGCGCACAGACTTTATGCAGCAGCTCTGACATATCGGGGTAATTTTTAAGGAATCTCTGCACCACCAAATTCAGCACATGCGCCAAGCAAAGGGATGTGCGTCAAACCGGCTAGTCCCAGAGCTGCTACGAAATTTCGCCCATTATTGCACACCACCAGGCTGGGCTTGAGCCTGACTGGAACAAACCACTCATCAGTCTGTTGTTCAAGGCCCGTCCACAGCTCCTGCGCGGTGTGGGGTTTGTCCCCCAAACAGATAAGTTTTAAAACTGCCTGCTGTCGTTTACCCCTGGCTGCGCTGAAGTTAGTAGTGAAAGTGTTACGCTGACCGAATGAGGAGCTGGTAGAGGATGAGGTAGCAGAGTAGGAGGAGAAAGCAACAGGAGGCAAACTGAGGTGCCTCCTCAGTGGTGGAAGGACATGCGCCAAACTGCCCCCCGTCAGGCCCAGCCACCACTGCATTTACCCAGTGTGCTGTTATGGAGATATGACATCCCTGACCATGCTTACTTGTCCACGTATCCGTAGTGAGGTGCACCTTGCCACAGATGGCGTTGCGCAGTGCACACCTTATTTTGTCCCCTACTTGGTTGTGCAGGGAAGGGATGGCTCTCCTGGAAAAGTAGTGGTGGCTGGGCACGACGTACGGTGGGACAGCCACCGCCATAAGGCCTTTAAAACTATCCGTCTCCACCAGACGGAATGACAGTAATTTAGAAATGCTGGCATTCAGGGCTAGGGATCGTGAGTGGGTAGGGGGGTACTTCCTCTTCCTCCCTAGCGTTTGGGAGATGGAGAGCTGAACGCTTCCTTGGGACATTGTGGAGATGCTTGGTGACCCAGGTGTTGGTGTTGCTGGCAGATCCTCTGTTTGCGAGGTGGCAGGTGGCACTATCACTCCAGAGGTGGATGAAGAGGCCGAGACTGCAGCAGAAGAGGAAGCAGGAGGAGCCAGAGACCTTCCTTGGTTTTTGAGCTGTCTACTCCACTGCAGCTCGTGCTTTGCACTTAAATGCCTGGTCATGCAGGTTGTGCTGAGGTTGAGAACGTTTATGCCTCGCTTCAGGCTCTGATTGCACAGCGTGCAAACCACTCGTGTCTTGTCGTCAGCACATTGTCTGAAGAACTGCCACGCCAGGGAATTCCTTAAAGCTGGCTTTGGTGTGCTCGGTCCCTTGCTGCGGTGGGCAGTAGCAGGTGTAGTGTCTAGAGGATGGCCGCTCCGAACTACATAGGTCACTTGCATGACCTTGATTCCATGTGGGGTCGAGGACCTCATTGTCCTTGTTGGTCTGCACACTTTCGAAAGCCCCAGCAGTTGGCACCTGTGTTTTGTCATCATCTGAGACGTGCTGCGATGGTCCTCCCATGTACTCATCTTGAAAGATAAGTGGTTGGCCATTGTTGCACTCAATCTCTTCCACTTCTGGGGCAGGGCTAGGTGGATGGCCCTGGGAAACCCTGCTAACAGAGTCATCAAAAAGCAGAAGAGATTGCTGCAGGACTTGGGGCTCAGACTGTTAGCTGATTTGCAAGGGGGTGAGGTGAAAGACTGATGGACATCGGCTCCAGGTGCCAACTGTGGTCTTTCAGCGGAGACTGGGTGGTAGACAATGTGAAGGAACTGGATCCACTTTCAGCAATCCAATCTACTATCGTCTGTACTTGTTCAGGCCTCACCATTCGTAGAGCCGCATTAGGCCCAACCAAATACCGCTGCAGGTTCTGTCACCTACTCTCACCTGAGGAAGGGTTTTTACTTGTGCGTGTAGCTGGCACAGATCGACCACGTCCTCTCCCTGCAACAGGAGCTCCACCAGCAGCACCACGACCTGGGCCACGTCTCTTATTTGATGCTCTCCTTATATTTCTCGAATTTAGGATCTCGCCATAAATGGGTGTTTAATTAATAGTAGAATAGAACGACAGTATGTAAAGGGTGTATCTCACATGGCCTGAACCAGACTAGGCCTCAATTAAAGATTTATTTGGCCAAAATAGCTGTATTGCAAATACTTGAATCAAACCCCTCTATTTAAAGGGTGTATCTCACATGGCCTGAACCACAGTAGCCCTCAATTAAAGATTTCTTTGCCCAAAATGGCTGTATTTCAAATGCCTGAACCAAACCCCTGTATTTAAAGGGTGTATCTCACACGGCCTGACCCACTGTAGGCTTTAATTAAAGATTTGTGCACCAAATGGCGGTATTTCAAATATCTGAATATAACCCAAATGTATAAAGGGTGTATCTCACAAATGACATATGCAGCAAAGGCTGCCAATAAACTTTGCCCAAACGGGTGTTTGTTTAATAACTGAATATGGCAGCAGTATATAACCTAGGAATTTCAAACCTCAAGATGCTGCAAGGACTGAGTATACTTGTGAGTATACTTAAAGGTCTAGTTATTTAAAGGGGTATACTCAAAATAGGTCATCAGGATCGTATTGGCGGGGGTCTGACTCCTGACACCCCTGCCGATCAGCTGTTTGAAGGGGCAGTTGTGTAAGGCTGCCGGTCTCTTCTTACTTCTCTAATCATGAGCTGCCGGCTAAAGGACCTGTGGTGACATCACATAGTCCAATCACATGGTCCATCACCACAGTGATGGACCATGTGATTGGACCATGTGATGTCACCAATTTTGCCCCAAAAAGGGTATTTTATTAATGAAAGAATATAAGCCCTGTATATACAGGGTGTATCTCACACGGCCTGACCCACAGTAGGCCTCAATTAAAGATTTGTGCACCAAATGGCGTATTTAAAATATCTAAATAAAACCCTTGTATTTAAAGGGTGTATCTCACACGGCCTGACCCACAGTAAGACTCAATTAAAGATTTATTTGCCCAAAATGGTTGTATTTCAAATACCTGAATAAAACCCCTGTATTTAAAGGGTGTATCTCACACGGCCTGACCCACAGTAGGCCTCAGTTAAAGATTTATTTGCCCCAAAATGGCTGTATTTCAAATACCTGAATCAAACCCCTGTATTTAAAGGGTGTATCTCACACGGCCTGACCCACAGTAGGCCTCAATTAACCCCTTAAGGACACAGCCTTTTTACACCTTAGGACCAGGCCATTTTTTGCAAATCTGACCAGAGTCACTTTAAGTGCTGATAACTTTAAAACGCTTTGACTTATCCAGGCTGTTCTGAGATTGTTTTTTTGTCACATATTGTACTTCATGACACTGGTAAAATGAAGTAAAAAAAAAAATTTTTTTTGCACCAAAAAATACCTAATTTAACAAAAATTTGGAAAAATTTGTAAATTTCAAAGTTTCAGTTTCTCTACTTTTGTAATACATAGTAATACCCCTAAAAATTGTGATGCCTTTACATTCCCCATATGTCTACTTCATGTTTGAATTATTTTGGGAATTATATTTTATTTTTTGGGGATGTTACAAGGCTTAGAAGTTTAGAAGCAAATCTTGAAATTTTTCGGAAATTTACAAAAACCAAATTTTTAGGGACCACTACAGCTCTGAAGTCACTTTGCGAGGCTTACATAATAGAAACCACCCAAAAATGCCCCCATTCTATAAACTACACCCCTCAAGGTATTCAAAACTGATTTTACAAACTTCGTTAACCCTTTAGGTGTTGCACAAGAGTTATTGGCAAATGGGGATGAAATTTGAGAATTTCATTTTTTTGGCTAATTTTCCATTTTAACCCATTTTTTCCACTAACAAAGCAAGGGTTAACAGCCAAACAAGACTGTATCTTTATTGCCCTGACTCTGCCGTTTACAGAAACACCCTATATGTGGCCGTAAACTACTGTACGGCCACACAGCGAGGCGTAGAGTGAAAGGTGCGCCATATGGTTTTTGGAAGGCAGGTTTTGCTGGACTGTTTTTTTGACACCATGTCCCATTTGAAGCCCCCTGATGCACCCCTAGAGTAGAAACTCCATAAAAGTGACCCCATCTAAGAAACTACACCCCTCAAGGTATTCAAAACTGATTTTACAAACTTCATTAACCCTTTAGGTGTTGCACAAGAGTTATTGGCAAATGGGGATGAAATTTGAGAATTTCATTTTTTTGCCTAATTTTCCATTTTAACCAATTTTTTTTCACTAAAAAAGCAAGGGTTAACAGCCAAACAAGACTGTATCTTTATTGCCCTGACTCTGCCGTTTACAGAAACACCCAATATGTGGCCGTAAACTACTGTACGGCCACACAGCGGGGCGTAGAGTGAAAGGTGCGCCGTTTGGTTTTTGGAAGGCAGGTTTTGCTGGACAGTTTTTTTGACACCATGTCCCATTTGAAGCCCCCCTGATGCAACCCTAGAGTAGAAACTCCATAAAAGTGACCCCCATCTAAGAAACTACACCCCTCAAGGTATTCAAAACTGATTTTACAAAGTTTGTTAACCCTTTAGGTGTTGCATAAGATTTAATGGAAAATAGAGATACAATTTCAAAATTTCACTTTTTTGGCAGATTTTCCATTTTAATATTTTTTTTCCAGTTACAAAGCAAGGGTTAACAGCAAAACAAAACTCATTATTTATGGCCCTGATTCTGTAGTTTACAGAAACACCCCATATGTGGTCGTAAACTGCTGTACGGGCACACGGCAGGGCGCAGAAGGAAAGGAATGCCATACGGTTTTTGGAAGGCAGATTTTGCTGGACTGTTTTTTTTACACCATGTCCCATTTGAAGCCCCCTGATGCAACCCTAGAGTAGAAACTCCATAAAAGTGACCCCATCTAAGAAACTACACCCCTCAAGGTATTCAAAACTGATTTTACAAAGTTTGTTAACCCTTTAGGTGTTGCACAAGATTTAATGGAAAATAGAGATACAATTTCAAAATTTCACTTTTTTGGCAGATTTTCCATTTTAATATTTTTTTTCCAGTTACAAAGCAAGGGTTAACAGCAAAACAAAACTCATTATTTATGGCCCTGATTCTGTAGTTTACAGAAACACCCCATATGTGGTCGTAAACTGCTGTACGGGCACACGGCAGGGCGCAGAAGGAAAGGAATGCCATACGTTTTTTGGAAGGCAGATTTTGCTGGACTGGTTTTATTGACACCATGTCCCATTTGAAGCCCCCCTGATGCACCCCTAGAGTAGAAACTCCAAAAAAGTGACCCCATTTTAGAAACTACGGGATAAGGTGGCAGTTTTGTTGGTACTAGTTTAGGGTACATATGATTTTTGGTTGCTCTATATTACACTTTTTGTGCGGCAAGGTAACAAGAAATAGCTTTTTTGGCACCGTTTTTTTTTTTTGTTATTTACAACATTCATCTGACCGGTTAGATCATGTGGTAATTTTATAGAGCAGGTTGTCACGCATGCGGCGATACCTAATATGTATACAAATTTTTTTATTTATGTAAGTTTTACACAATGAATTAATTTTTAAAACAAAAAAAAGTTTTAGTGTCTCCATAGTCTAAGAGCCATAGTTTTTTCAGTTTTTGGGCGATTATCTCAAGTAGGGTCTCATTTTTTGCGGGATGAGATTACGGTTTTATTGGCACTATTTTGAGGTGCATATGACTTTTTGATCGCTTGCTGTTACACTTTTTGTGAAGTAAGATGACAAAAAATTGCACCGTTTTTTTTTTTTTTTTTTACGGTGGTCACCTGAGGGGTTAGATCATGTGATATTTTTATAGAGCCGGTCGATACGGACGCGGCGATACCTAATATGTATACTTTTTTTTATTTATGTAAGTTTTACACAATGATTTCATTTTTGAAACAAAAAAAATCATGTTTTAGTGTTTCCATAGTCTAAGAGCCATAGTTTTTTCAGTTTTGGGGCGATTATCTTGGGTAGGGTATGATTTTTGCGGGATGAGATGACGGTTTGATTGTTACAATTTTGGAGTACATACAACTTTTTTGATCACTTTTATTAACTTTTTTGGGAAGTAAGGTGGGCAAAATTTCAATTTCATCATAGTTTTTAATTTTTTATTTTTATGGCGTTCACCGTTTGGGTAAAGTAACATGACCGTTTTATAGATCAGGTCGTTACGGACGCGGCGATACCAAACATGTGTAGGGAATTTAATTTTTTTTATTTTTAATCAGTGATAAATGTGTTTTTTGATTTTTACTTTATTTTCACTTTTTTTCACTTTCTTTTTGACCCAGACCCACTTGGTTCTTGAAGATCCAGTGGGTCTGATGTCTGTATAATACAGTACAGTACAATATATAGTACTTTACTGTATTTTACACTTTGTCTGAACAGATCTATGCCTTTCAGCACAGATCTGTTCAGCACCATGGACAGCAGGACGCCTGAGAGGCGTCCTGTTGCCATGGGAACCTTCCCCGTCTGCTCAGTTATGGTCAGAACTGCGCAGACGGGGAAGGGTAAGGACGGGGCTCTGGGGGGGCTGCCTGGGAGCTCTCTCCCTCTCCATTCGGGGGGCTGCAAAGGCACAGCAGCCCCCCGATGGGAGAGGGAGGGAGCTCCCTGCGCTGTTAACCTTTTCCATACAGCGGTCCGTACGGACCGCGGTATGGAAAGGGTTAAACGGCTGACATCGCAGCACAGATGTCAGCCGTTTATACCAGGGTGCCAGCAATGTGCTGGCACCCTGGTATACCCACTAGAAACCAACGATTATTCAAGGGGAGGCGGGCGGGGGATCGCGATCCCGCCTACCGCACCGCCCGCCTCCCGCACCGCCCGCAACCCTCCCCCTGCACCTCCCACCGTGCTCAAATAACTTAGGGGTGCAGGGGGGAGGGATGCAGGAACATTTTTGGAATCCTAAAGTTTCTGATCCCCGCGGTCAGGGACCGCGGGGATCAGAAACTGCAGAAATCGCAGCAAACCGCAGGTCTGAATTGACCTGCGGTTTGCCGCGATCGCCGACATGGGAGGGTCACGGGACCCCCCCGCGCATTTAGCCTAGGTGCCTGCTCAATGATTTGAGCAGGCACCGGGTTCCGATCACTGCCAGCCGCACGGCAGTGATCAGAAATACACAGGGCGTACATGTACGCCCTGTGTCCTTAAGTACCAGGGCACAAGGGCGTACCTGTACGCCCTATGTCCTTAAGAGGTTAAAGATTTATTTGCCCAAAATGGCTTTATTTCAAATAACTGGATAGAAAGACAGTATGTAAAGGCGGTATCTCACAATGACATCTGCAGCAAAGGCTGCCAACTAAATATTTTTTTGCCCAAACCGGTGTTTGTTTAATAACTGAATTTGACAGCCTGAAAATAATGTTTTTTGGCAAAAAAGTGTGTTTTTAAAACCCCAGAAAATGATGGCTGTATTTCTAGCCTAAATTGCCCGCTGACTAATCCAGATGTTGTATATTGCCCAAAAAGTGTTTTTTTGGTAACAGAATATGAAAGCTGTATATATTAAACTTGAATTTAACCCTTGCAGGTCTGGAAAATAGTGTTTTTTGGCACAAAAAGTGTGTTTTTAAAAACCCCCAGAAAATGATGGCTGTATTTCTAGCTTAAATTGCACACTGACTAATCCAGATGTTGTATATTGCCAAAAAAGTGTTTGTTTGGTAACTGAATCTGAAAGCTGTATATATTAAACTTGAATTTAACACTTGCAGATCTGGAAAATAGTGTTTTTTTGGCACAAAAACCCCCCAGAAAATGATGGATGTATTTCTAGCTTAAATTGCACACCAACTAAGCCTGCAAATGCACCAGATGTTGTAAATTGCCCAAAAATTGGGATTTTCAATGTGCCAAAAGCTCAGATGCAGTGCTAGTGCACTGAGCTTGCATAAAATGGCCGCCACCACCCACCTAACTGCTTTATTAGTTATTTTTTTTCGGTCACTGGGCTCAGGGCAGGATAAAAAAAGTTGTGCCCTGCACCCACAAAACACAATGTATGTAGATCGCTGAGTTAGATTCAGAGAAATATCTCAGTAAAATGACAACTTTGTATAAAAAAAATTGGAAAAGTTGTTTTTTACAGAGATATTTATCTCAAACAGCATGGGTATATGTAAAAATACACCCCAAAACACATTGCCCTACTTCTCCTGAGTACAGCGATACCACATGTGTGACACTTTTTTGCAGCCTAAGTGCGCAAAGGGGCCCAAATTCCAATGAGTACTTTTAGGATTTCACAGGGCATTTTTACGCATTTGGATTCCAAACTACTTCTCACGCTTTAGGGCCCCTAAAATGTAAGGGCAGTATAAATACCCCACATGTGACCCCATTTTGGAAGGAAGACACCCCAAGGTATTCCGTGAGGGGTATGGTGAGTTAATGTAAAATTGTATTTTTTGTCACAAGTTAGTGGAATATGAGACTTTGTAAGAAAAAAATAAATAATCATTTTCCGCTAACTTGTGACAAAAAATAAAAACTTCCATGAACTCACTTTGCCCATCAGTGAATACCTTAGGGTATCTACTTTCCGAAATGGGGTCATTTGTGGGGTGTTTCTACTGTCTGGGCATTGTAGAACCTCAGGAAACATGACAGGTGCTCAGAAAGACAAAGTGTGTAAATAATTTTTTTTGCACCATAGTTTGTAAACGCTATAACTTTTACCCAAACCAATAAATATACACTTATTGCATTTTTTTTTATCAAAGACATGTAGAACAATAAATTTAGAGAAAAATTTATATAGAAATCGAGTTTTATTAGAAAAATTTTACAACAGAAAGTGAAAAATGTCATTTTTCTGCAAACATTTTGGTCAATTTTGATTAATATAAAAAAAAGTTAAAATGTCAGCAGCAATGAAATACCGCCAAATGAAAGCTTTATTAGTGAGAAGAAAAGGAGCTAAAATTCATTTGGGTGGTAAGTTGTATGACCGAGCAATAAACCGTGAAAGTAGTGTAGTGCAGAATTGTAAAAAGTGGTCTGGTCATTTAGGGGGTTTAAGCTAGGGGGGCTGAGGTGGTTAGGGACCAATTCAATTATGAAGTCACTTTGAGGGGCTTACATAATGACCCTACACCCCTCAAATTATTCAAAATTGATTTAACCTTTAGGTATACCACATGAATTAACAGAAAATTGAAGAGGAATTTAAAAATGTAACTTTATTTTGCAGATTTTCCATTCAATCAATTTTTCCTGTAACACAGCAACGGTTAACAGACTCTGAGGTTTACAGAAACCCCCCATATGTGGTTGTAATACGCTGTAAGGGCACACCACAGGGCTTAGGCTACTTTCATTCTAGTGTTTTGGCTTTCCGTTGTGAGATACCTTCAGGGCTCTCACAAGCGGTCCAAAACGGATCAGTTTTGTCCAAATGCATTCTGAATGGAAAAGGATCTGCTCAGAATGCATCAGTTTGCCTCCGTTCCATCTCCATTCCGCTTTGAAGGCGAACACTAAAACGTTGCTTGCAGCGTTTTGGTGTCCGTCTGATGAAACTGAGCCAAACGGATACGTTCTGACACACAATGTAAGTCAATGTGGACGTATCCGTCTTCTATTACACAATCTGGCACAATAGAAAACGGATTCGTCCAACATTGACTTTCAATGGTTTTCAAGACTGATCCGTCTTGGCTATGTCAACGATAATACAAACTGATCCGTTCTGAATGGATGCAGATGGTTGTATTATCTGAACTGATCCATCTGTGCAGAGCCATGACGTATCCACACTAAACGCGAGTGTGAAAGTAGCCTTAGGGCTCTTTCACACTTGCGTTTTTGTCTTCCGGCATAGAGTTCCGTTGTCGGGGCTCTATGCCGGAAGAATCCTGATCAGGATTATCCTAATGCATTCTGAATGGAGTGAAATCCGTTCAGGATGCATCAGGATGTCTTCAGTTCTGGAACAGAACGTTTTTTGGCCGGAGAAAATACCGCAGCATGCTGCGCTTTTTGCTCCGGCCAAAAATCCTGAAGACTTGCCGCAAGGCCGGATCCGGAATGAATGCCCATTAAAAGGCATTGATCCGGATCCAGCCTTAAGCTAAACGTCGTTTCGGCGCATTGCTGGATCCGACGTTTAGCTTTTTCTGAATGGTTACCATGGCTGCCGGGACGCTAAAGTCCTGGCAGCCATGGTAAAGTGTAGCGGGGAGCGGGGGAGCAGCATACTTACCGTCCGTGCGGCTCCCGGGGCGCTCCAGAGTGACGTCAGGGCGCCCCACGCACATGGATGACGTGATTGCATGGCACGTCATCCATGCGCATGGGGCGCTCTGGCGTCACTCTGAGCGCCCCGGGAGCCGCGCGGACTGTAAGTATACCACTCCCCGCTCCTACTATGGCAACCAGGACTTTATTAGCATCCTGGGTGCCATAGTAACACTGAAAGCATTTTGAAGACGGATCCGTCTTCAAATGCTTTCAGTACACTCGCGTTTTTCCGGATCCGGCGTGTAATTCCGGCAAGTGGAGTACACGCCGGATACGGACAACGCAAGTGTGAAAGAGGCCTTAGAAGGGAAGGAGCTCCATATGGTTTTTGGTGGTCAGATTTTCCTGGAATGATTTTCGGGCATCATGTCACAATTGAGGAGACCCTAAAGTATGCCTTCCCTTCTAAAGTCGAAACCACCAAAAAGTGACCCCATTTTGGAAACTAAAACCTTTAAAGAATTTATTTAGGGATGAAGTGAGTGCTTAAACCCCACAGGCATTATATAGAATTTAGAATAATTTGGCTGTAAAAATAAAAAATTACATTTTATTCCAATAAAATATTGTTTTTTCTCCTGTTACCCCTTGTGTTTTTTATTATGTAAATCAGCCTCTAGGAGCAATGGGGGTGTTGCCATTACACCTAGAGGCCCAGCTCTTTCTCGACAAGCAGAGGTTAGGGCATTTACAGAGAGAGTTGAGCCCTCTAGCAGTGATGATAGCAGTGATGGCAACGCCCCTGTTGCTCCTAGAGGCTCATTTACATATATTAAAACATCATTTTTCACAGTAATGCGGGCACATATGAACATCGGACCAACACAGATGCCTTTAGCTGCCAAGCGCACAGGTCAGCCAGTTTTAAGGGTACAAATCTTCTGACATATGCCCTTTAAGCATCTTGTGCTGAAAACTGTAGAGGCTCTTGGGTGAAGTAATAAACAGAATCCCTGAGAAGTGACCCCATTTTGGAAACTATACCCCTCATGGTATTTATTAAGGGGTGTAGTGGGCATTTTGACCCCACAGCTGTTTTGTAGAGGGTGCAAAGTGGAAATTGCAATTTTTATACAGCTATCCCATTTCAGTGCCCAATATGTTGTGCCCATCATGAGTGTGAATAGTAAGCCCGCTTATTATGCTGTGTTTCCTGGTTTTAGAAATACCCTACATGTGGCCCTAATCTTTTGCCTTATTAGAGGGCTCAAGACTAAAAGTATCTGCATTTTGAGGCCCAGTGTGGTGATTTGCAGTGCTTGTGCTAACAAATGTAGAGGATCTGGGGTAAAATAATAAATTGAACACCGAAGAAGTGACCCCATTTTGGAAACTCAGAGGGGTTTAATTTTCTTTTAATGGTGCCCAGGAACACCCCCATCCAGTAGCCAAGCATGCCTCTTCTGGGCTGAGACACCATGCCCTCATCAGCCCGGTTGCCGCCGCCGCCCGCTACGTCAGTAACGTGAGATAACGCTGCCCACACTTGCCTTCAGTTTCGCCCAGTGACACATTTGAGGCTGATGCCCTCAGTAGGACATAAAGCGGCAGACACAGGCAGTTTTCAGTACTGCGCCTGTACGATATTTCTTGGCGAAGCTGATGGCAAGTGTGGGCGGCAACGGCTTTAATGGGGGTGTGGAGTTTCAGCCCAGAGAGGGCACTAGATGGGGGTGTTCTTGGGTACCATTTAAAGAAACTAATGCCCCTCTGGGCACCTTACTGCCTAATTTGCATATCATACAAAGATGATTTTTTCAAGATAGAAAACAAGAAGCCCCATGAAAGGTACATTAGGGAAGGAGGTGTTCTACATGGGAAAAGTTTTACTTTATTAGTGATAATCCATGTGACAGATTTCCTTTAAGGTATTAAGGGGTGGAGTGAGAATTTTGAAGCCACTGGTATTTTGCAGAAATGAATCTGCAGAGGACCATGCAAAGTGAAAATTACAAGTTTTTCAGAAATGGCATTTCAGTGTCTAGTATGCTGTGCCCAGCTGGTGCCATCAGAGACTCACTTCACACTTTTAGCTAGTTCTACTGGGTATGGTAATGCTATAAATGTGGACATAAACTGCTGTATGGGCACACAGCAAGTCTCAGACAGGTAAAAGTGTGATTTGGCTTATGGAGAACAGATTTTGCTGGATGATTTATCACATTTACAGAACCTCTCAGATACCAGTTCAGTGTTAAACCCCAACATGTAACCCCATTTTAAAACTACATGCCTCAAGTTATTAATCAATGGGTGGATTGAGTATTTTGACACCACAGGTTATTTGGAGAAATCAATGGACAGCACATGGTGCAAAGTGAAAATAGCAAGTTTCCATATGTCAGTGCCCAATATGTTGTGCCCAGCCTGTGCATTTTAAGACACACTACACCCTTTAAACCGTTAGGCGGTTCTACTGGGTATTGAAATGCCATACATGTGAAGGCAAACTGCTATTTGTGTCTCCATTTTTTGAAAGCCATTATTTTTTTCTGCTGATGGGCTTGGGCTCATTTTTTGTGGCATGAGGTGACATTTTCATTGGTAACATTTTGGGGTACATATTGTAGCTGGCCAGCTAAGACCTGTCCTAGGTTGCCAATATAGCTTATATGTTTATACAGCTAAACCTGCCAATAACCTTAATACAGTTCCTATGTTTGTGCTTTAAAGACAAAAGCACAGTTATTTACAGTGACTTCATGTTTGGATGTCATATAACTGTTATATATATTGTGTTCACAGAAGCAGAAAAGATAATATGCCTTTAAGATTCATTATACAATGTACGGTAAGCGCAAATGACACAGCAGAAACAACAGAAAGCATAGAGGTAAACTGTTGTTGCTGGGCAGGAGTCTCGACCAATCACAGCCAGCCTCACACACAGCAAGAGTTTTGACTAATTACAGCCAGCCTAACACACAGCTTGTGTGGGAAATTCCCCTAGCAGAAGCTGCTGGAATCATTATTCACCAGAGAGCGGAGCTAAACAGACATTCACTCAACTAAGAACTGTGTTAAATGGAAGCAAGAGGCCAACATAGGTATTTAAAAGAGTTATATAAGTTCATGTTGTTAATATAGTGATTAGAACTGTATACTGAACTGGTTATATATATGCTTACTTACAGTTCCACCATACAAACGAACTACTGAGCCATACAATCATGCAATCCAAACAAATTGCATACAAATACGAACTGCTTATACCAGATTATAAACAATTGTATAGAGCAAACTGCAAACCAAGTAGAGCAAGTGAACTATTGGTTAACCTCAGATATACCTCTCAGAGAGATCATAAAGTGCTTAAATAACTTAAAGTGAGAGTACAGATACTCAAGAAAGAAATATATCCACCATTTTATGTTGAATGACAAGGTGGAACAGTTGAACCACCATCTTATGCATGCCTCCATTTTATGATACTTTATTCAACACGTGTTTTGCACATGGATTATCTGCTGCGGAGGCGCAGTGTTATATATGAAGAAAAGTTGAAGTTAATAAAGAAGTTATTTTAAGCATTTGGTGTGCTCTTTAAACCTACTGCTTCCATAGAATGCCGCTAGAGGAATTACAGGGTAATAGACAGTCTGGTTAGACTAAAAAGTCAGAGATATCAAAATTCTTCTAATGCAACAGCACAAAAGGCACTTCATAGTGCTGCGCCTGCCACACATATGACTTTTTGATCGCTCAATATTATGCTTTTTGTGAGGTGACCAAAGAATGGCTGTTCTGGCACCATTTGTATTTATTTTTTTATTGCAGTTCTTCTAACTCTCAAAGAAGTAAATAAAGCATTCTGGGAGTTGTAGTTTCAGAACAGGTAGAGTGCCGGAGGTTGCTGATCCCTGTCCTAACTCTAGGACAATATTGATAAATCTACCCAAAGATGTATTGTATTAAAGGGGTTCTCCAGGCTTTTTTTTAGGAAATTTGGCCTTTGTTCTGTCCTGTGGAAGCTGCATAATAGTAAATGCAGCTGAACAGCAAGAGACGGGCACATATCCGGTTGGGACCCAAGCGGAAAAGTCCTCATTTTTTTTTGCAAGTGCTGCGAAGATCAGCAGCATGACGGAAGCATAAGCACTAAACTTTCCTCAGGATAGAAGAAAGGCCGTATTTCCTAAAAAGCCTGGGGAACTCCTTAAAGGGTGCCTTCACACAGGTTTTTTGGCAAGAAATTCTGCGACTGAAAATCAGTTCCATTCACCTTAATGAAGTTTGCAGAAATCCATGTGCTTGCTGCCCCCATTCAAATGAATGGAACAGATATGGAATTTTCTGCCAAAAAATCTGCTGTGTGTGAAGGCACCCTAAAGAGGTTTTCCGAGACTTTTTCACTCCAGGGGATAGGTCTCTAGTATCTGATCAATGGGGTTCAACACATGGAATCCCCGACAATCAGTTGTTTGAGAAGGTACTGTTGTTGTAATCACTTCTATTGGGCAGAGTTCCACCTAGGCCATGTGACCGACGACCATGACGTCACTTTACCTAGGCATAGCTGCAAGAAGGCCGCAGCGCTACTGCGAGTGGCAGTGCCTTCTCAAACTGGTGTTGGACCTCCACCGATCAGATACTGATGACCGAATCAGAGGTAAAAAAATACAATTCTGATGGATATAAATTTATTCAATTGGTCAAAACAAGAACAGACTAGACTTCAATATTTCGTGGCCAGTGCTGATTATCGAAGCATCTGCCATAAGAGGATACATATGCTCCAATATACACAACTGATATATGCAACTTTTGGAATGATTTTTCACATAGAAAATCATGCTCGTTTATGTCCTTATACTAAAAAATCTTGGAAGGCTCGTCTCATAGCTTCTTGTCTGTGCATTTACATTGCTATAAAATGTGTATGTTCCATCTGTTCTGCTTGTACTTGAGAAATTTTACATTATTATTTGGTTTCTAAGAATTAAGTTTATATGGAAACCAATTTTAAAAAATAACAAGCTTTTCCATACACTGTACATACATTAGCGTTTCTCTACCCTTGTTGCTCTGCCTCTTCCCATCTTTTACTTCCTGGACAGTCGCCACTGCTGTTAGGCATCCTTAGGAACAACACTTCACTAGCGGCAGAGCTCCTGCAGAGACAAAGTTATCCAATATTTCTCATCTATGACATGAATGACTGATATACAGAAGTTGCACTGGGGCACTTTATTACATTGGTAGTATGGGTATTGGATAACTTTGCACCTCAAAGGGACCCATAAACTGACCAAAAAGCTATTGCTCTGGAGATCCCCAGCTGGGCTTGTCTACCTTGTAACTTTATTCTAGGTATGGCAAGTCTAAATAGAAAATATTAACTTCCCTCTGCTGGTTATCATTTGGTGTAAAGATCATTCATTCATCAAAGGGGTTGTCCAAGATTTTGATATTGATGGCTTATTCTCAGGATAGGTCATCAATATCTTACTGGTGGTGGTCCAACTCCTGGTACCCTTGCTGAGCATCTGTTTGAAAGGACCACAGCACTATGGTAAGCACTGCAGCCTCTTCCTAGTCCAGTAAAAGGGTTTGAGAACTGCACACAGATAGTCAGTTTTGGGTGCTCATAGAGGACTCAGTAGTCAATACATATATTGCGTATAATCTATGGCACTGCAGAATATTTATGCAATGCTTTATTAGGTCCAATGTATTATACAAATATAGGGTAGTTCATATCCTGGTGAGTATATACATTTTTCCTAGCCAATTATATATTTCCAAACATTTCGGTCACGTATGACCTTTGTCAACTGTTAACTAGAGAAAGATATAAGGAACCTGGCATATACATGTATGTAGGTCCATACTGACAAGCAGTGGCGTAACTACCGGGGAAGCAGGGGAAGCAGCTGCTTCGGGGCCCGGGCTGCCAAGGGGGCCCGGCGCCCCGGCAGCGTGTGTGACAGTTTATTTTTAAGTTAGTTAAATATCGTGTTCAGGGCCCCTTCACAGCAGCCGCTAGTGTGATCTAATTTTACTCTCTGCTAAAGTCTCCTGGTCTGGGATTCGAACCCACAACCTCCAATCTATTAGTGAATCAGTGGCAAAGCATTTACCCTCACAGCCATAAAGGCTGCATTACAACTGACTGTAAAAAAAAAAAAATACATCTATACACATGACAGCTGCCCAAACACACCTAGCACTGCTATATCTGTATATGACAGCTGTCCCTGCACACTCAGCTCTGCTATATCTCTATATATGACAGCTGCCCCAGCAAACCCAGCTCTACTACATCTATACACATGACAGCTGCCAAAACACAGCCAGCTCTGCTACATCTATACACATGACAGCTGCCCCCAACACACCAGGCACTGCTATATCTCTATATGACAGCTGTCCCAGCACACTCAGCTCTGCTATATCTCTATATATGACAGCTGCCCCAGCAAACCCAGATCTACTACATCTATACACATGACAGCTGCCGAAACACAGCCAGCTCTGCTACATCTATACACATGACAGCTGCCCCCAACACACCAGCACTGCTATATATCTATATGACAGCTGTCCCAGCACACTCAGCTCTGCTATATCTCTATATATGACAGCTGCCCCAGCAAACCCAGCTCTACTACATCTATACACATGACAGATGCCTAAACACACCCAGCTCTGCTACATCTATACACATGACAGCTGCACCAGCACACTCAGCTCTGCTATATCTCTATATATGACAGCTGCCCCAGCAAACCCAGCTCTACTACATCTATACATGACAGATGCCCAAACACACCCAGCTCTACTACATCTATACACATGTATACACATGACAGCTGCCGAAACACAGCCAGCTCTGCTACATCTATACACATGACAGCTGCCCCAACACACCAGCACTGCTATATATCTATATGACAGCTGTCCCAGCACGCTCAGCTCTGCAATATCTCTATATATGACAGTTGCCCCAGCAAACCCAGCTCTACTACATCTATACACATGACAGATGCCTAAACACACCCAGCTCTGCTACATCTATACACATGACAGCTATCATATATAGATATATAGCAGAGCTGAGTGTGCTGGAACAGCTGTCATATAGAGATATATCTGAGATACTGCTATATCTGTATATGACAGCTGTCTCAGCACATTCAGCTCTGCTACATCTCTATATATGAGCAGCTGCCATGTGTATAGATGTACACTTAGCCAGCTATAACAGTAGAAGTCTCATATTTTTTCAGCCAGCATCAAGGCAGCTCCTATGGGCTAGTGGTTAGCTGCTCTGCCTCTGAAGCAAAAGGTCGTGGGTTCGAATCCCAGCAGACTCTTTTCTGAAATACAAGCACTGACTCCATATAAGGACATACAGGGCGGGACACAATACAAGGCGGGACACAGGAAGAGGCTGCATCGCATCGCTGACATGGAGGTAAGTAGAAGTGTTTATATATTTTTTTTTAATACCCACTGTTACTGCCATGGGGGGAGCGGAAGGCACCTGATACTGGCACATGGGGGGGAGTGGGGTTGGCACCTGATACTGGCATGGGGGGGGGGAGAGGCACCTGATACTGGCATGGGGGGGGGGGGGAGAGAAGCACTTGATACTGGCACTTTTTTTGTGGTGGTGGTGGGGGGGGAAGATGGCACTATGATACTGGGACATGGGGGGGGGGGGGAGGCACCTGATACTGGCACCTGGAGGGGAGAGGGGGGGTTGGCACTTGATACTGGCACATGGGGGGGGGAGGCACCTGATACTGGCACATGGGGAGGGGGGAGGGAGAGAGGCACTTGATATTGGCACTTTTTAGTGGGGGGGGGGAGATGGCACTATGATACTGGGACATGGGGGGGAGGAGAGAGGCACTTGATACTGGCATGTGGGGGGGGGGGGGGTTGGCACTATGATACTGGCACATGGGGGGAGAGGCACTTAATACTGGCACTTTTTTGCGGGGGAGATGGCACTATGATACTGGCACATGGGGGGAAGAGAGAGGCACTTGATACTGGCACATGGGGGGTGGGAAGGAGAGAGGCACTTGATACTGGCACATGGGGGGAGATGGCACTATGATACTGGGACATGTGGGGGGGGGGGAGAGGCACTTGATACTGGCACATTATTGGGGGGCATTATGGGGGACACTAGGCTGGCAGCCTATCAGAGGCCGGGCACTGAGGGGCATCTACTGGGGCACTATATATGGGGCATTTTATACTGGTACATTTTGGGGGGCACTAGCAGGAAGGGGGGAGAGGAGCACTATGGGGGAATTTACTGGGGGCACTATATAGGGGTATTTTATACTGGCACATTATGGGGGCACTATGGGGACATTAGCTCAACTGGGGGCATTACAAGGGTGTATTTTTTGCACTGTCACATTATAAGGAGAATTATTACTACTGGGGGGGGGGGCATTATGGTGGGTTTTATTACTGCCCCATGGTATGACCCCCTAGTAGCAGCACCGGCCTCTCCCTGCTTTGCTATCCCACTGCCCCTTCTCCAAATCCTTATTATAAAATCTTTCTCATTAGGATAAAACACAACATCAGCTCCGCCGAGCCCCCGGCCAAGTGTGGAAGTGGCGTCCGAGATCCCCAAGGGCCGAGCCAAGTAACTGTAAGTGTTCATGTGGAGTATGTTTATGTTATGCACATATAGCCTACACTGTGCCCCACAATGTACAGTATACTGCTACACTGTGCCCCACAATATACAGTATACCGCTACACTGTGCCCCACAATATACAGTATACCTCTACACTGTGCCTCACAATATACAGTATACTGCTACTGTGCCACACAATATACAGTATACCTCTACACTGTGCCACACAATATACAGTATACCGCTACACTGTGCGACACAATATACAGTATACCTCTACACTGTGCCTCACAATATACCGCTACACTGTGCCACACAATATACAGTATACCGCTACACTGTGCCTCACAATATACCTCTACACTGTGCCACACAATATACAGTATACCGCTACACTGTGCCTCACAATATACCTCAACACTGTGCCACACAATATACAGTATACCGCTACACTGTGCCTCACAATATACCTCTACACTGTGCCACACAATATACAGTATACCTCTACACTGTGCCACACAATATACAGTATACCTCTATACTGTGCCACACAATATACAGTATACCGCTACACTGTGCCCCACAATATACAGTATACCTCTACACTGTGCCCCACAATATACAGTATACCTCTACACTGTGCCACACAATATACAGTATACCGCTACACTGTGCCCCACAATATACAGTATACCTCTACACTGTGCCACACAATATACAGTATACCTCTACACTGTGCCACACAATATACAGTATACCTCTACACTGTGCCACACAATATACAGTATACCGCTACACTGTGCCACACAATATACAGTATACCTCTATACTGTGCCACACAATATACAGTATACCGCTACACTGTGCCAAAGGAGTGGGGTTTACACAGGAGGAGGGAGGTGCGAAGCGCGCTGAGGGGGGCCCTTACAAATATTTGCTGTGGGGCCCAGTCACTTCTAGTTACGCCCCTGCTGACAAGTCAATGCTTACCTGATAATTTTTCAGATACTGCTCCTTGACCGCTTTTTACATCAGCTCCAACAGGGAGATCTGTATAGCAACCCTGTGAATAGGCAGGAACACAGAGAGGAATAACTGATGTTTATCTAAAACGGGCCAGAGTGATTTTAAATTAATATTAGAAAGCTAGATGGGCCTCTGAGTTCGAAGTTGCTCATATGGCGAGAGCCGCGATCACCCCAGATGACCAGCAGGAGGCACCGGAACCGGGTGTCCGGCCACGATACCAGGTAGAGACAGTCCTGCTCCCTAAGGCCCCGGTCCAGCCCATAGTTGCCCCTGCACCTGCCGATGCAGTGGAGGCGGCCAGAGTTTCCACTCCGCCGCCCAGAAGAGACAGTCCTAGGCCAGGCCAGCTTAACCCTGAGGTCCCGCTAGAGATCACCGGCCACTCCAAGACCCCGTGGGAATACAAGACTGCTATAGAGGAGTGGGTCAAACAAGCTTTAGATGACCCCCAGCCTGGAGACCCTACACTCACCAGACGGACAGGGACTGTCCTTTGGTTCTCTGTACAACGGGGAGTGTGCTTCCTCCAGGAGCTGAAATCTTTGTGAGTCGCCGCTCCGTGAAGCGTCCTTACTTGCCGTAGGCCCGACACAGTCTATATGTGGGTGACCAAGTAGAGTACACCCCAATGCACTCCATTCAAGGCCCTTTCGCCACAGGAGTGACTCTACTGGCCAAGTCATTATCTCCTGCAGTTACCCTAGAGACCTGGAAGGAAGATCCAGGCTCTGCAGGGAGAGTCCGCTGCCTACAAGAAACCCCAGATGGCAGGATGAGGTTCAGGGAACATCCCCAGCTAGAACCGGAGCCCCTCATCCCTGACCTGGCCGCACCCCCAACACTACGGGTGGGCCAAATCAACAACTTGGTCCTGACCTTTAATCCCAGGGTGCAACCCTACATTTTACCCTGGAAACTGCCCCAGGCACCCTAAGTTTGCCTGCCAGAACCCCTTCAGCCATAGGTTTTACCCACCTCGGCACCGGCTAGGGATCCCGGTTTACAGCAGGTCACTGCAGCGTTTGCCAGGCTGACTGCTCAGCCAATTTTTTTTTTTGTAAATTCTCTTTTTATTAGTTTTCATTTTAAAATTAATGTATCACAAGGGGAGGACACCTCGGGACGCAGCCCAAGAGAGTTTGCTCCATAAGACATGAGTGATACAATAGAAAACCATAAAGTGCTATAAAAGTGAACATAAAATATGTAACAGAAAAGCACCAAGGAAAATCGAATGGCAAATATACAATTACCAGCATATACCGGGCGATATCAGGGTATTCCTTCGATAAAGGTGCAGCCTAGTAAATAATTAACTTCAGGTAGTTCACAGGTGGGAGGGAGAGACCAGGTCAAGTGGGGGAGGGAGGCGAGGGGAAGGGAAGGGATGGGGAGGGAGAGACAGAAATCGAAGGTAAAAATTCTGAAAGAGCAAAAAAGGAACGAAGGGCCAAGAGAGATACACAAGAGCCTCATATCCTATGAAGCGAGAAGAAGTTTATAGTCGTGGGTAGTTTGAAATGTCATCCAGCCTTTCCATGTCTTAAGAAACTTATTTTCAGTGTTCATTAGCGAAGCGGTTAGATCCTCCATCCTCATTATCTCCTGAATTTTACCCAGCCACAGAGACATCGTAGGCACAGTCGTCTGCCTCCAAAGGCAAGGGATACATGCCCGAGCAGCGTTGACCAAATGTCTAATCACAGATTTTTTATAAGTCACCATGGATAGGTCGCACTGGAGGAGCAGAAAGAATGCTGGTGATTTTGGGAGGTCAACCGTGGTGAATTTGGACCTAACCTGCCACACCTTATCCCAAAATTGTGTTAGTGCCTGACATTCCCAAAAGATATGTAACAAGGGGTAGCAGTTGCGACCGGGCCCGGCACTCCAGGGGGCAGCAATTATTGTGGTCCCGCTAACAACTTTATAATCCCCGCTCAGCCACATCGCACCGCCCAGCATACAGTCAGTGCAGTGAAAGTGTCAGAAACATCTGCGTCACAGCGCTGACGTGCTCCTCGTAATCTTGTGTGGCTTAGCGCAGCGGGGCACCGCCTACCAAATATTCTGCACTACTGCTGCCTCCTTCTTTTTGCAGGAAGAGGAGGAGGAGAGAGCAAGCAGCAGTACGCAGCAGGCCACAGTAGTAGTGCAGAAATATTTGGTAGTCGGTGCCACACAAGATTACAAGGAGGACGTCAGCGCCATGACGCAGATGTTTCTGACACTGTCACTGCACTGACTGTATACTGGGCGGCGTGATGTGGCTGAGCGGGGATTATAAAGTTGTGAGCGGGGCCACAATAATTGCTGCGCGGCCGTCCACCCGCACAGCTTAGAGGGAACAGTGACCACAGGGGCCAGGGGGTCCACAGGCGGCCGGGCCCCCTGGGGTGACCCCTGTATGTACGATGTACGCCACTGTAAATTGTGCCGCCCCCTACCCAGACAACCAATGTCTGACACCCAATATCTAACACCTGACCCCTGACGGCTGATGGAGTTTAGGCTGAGGGCTGACACCTGACGTGTGACCCCTGATGGCTGATGGAGTTTAGGCTGAGGGCTGAAACCTGATGTCTGACCCCTGACGGCTGATGGAGTTTAGGCTGAGGGATGACAACTGATGTCTGACCCCTGACGGCTGAGAGCTGACAACCTAACGGCTGATGGAGTTTAGGCTTAGGGCTGATGGAGTAGGTATTTTTTTACTGATGTCTCAGGTAGGGAGGGAGTTTTCTATGAGGGAGGATGGAGTTTTGGCTGATGCCTGAGGTAGGAGGGAGTTTGGGCTGACAGAGGAGGGAGTTTAGTCTGACGGAGGAGGGAGTTTGGTCTGAGGGAGGAGGACTGATGGAGTTTTGCCTGATGTAGGATGGAGTTTTGCCTTCCAGAGGAGGGAGTTGTGGATGATGTCTGAGGATGTCCTAATATGTATGCCGTATAAGTCCGAGATCTTGAATGTCACGGTTCCACACACTACTGTACAATCCCTGAGACGGGCTTTTCCGTTTCAATGGAGGACGGATAGCATATCTTATTTAGGGGTGTCTATACCATCCTGACTTAAGGACCTGTACCAGTTGAACTTTGCCACACTGCTGTCAGAGATTAGGAGAGACTTATCTGCCTGGAAACAATTGCCATTGTCATGGTTTGGGAGGATACACGCTTTGAAAATTATTGTACTACCCAGGATTTTGTACCGTCTTAGGACCATTCCCATCCCACTGCCGCTTGTGTTCTTCAAAACCATGCGTACTATGTTTGTTGACTTTATCTGGGCAGGGGAATCCCCTAGAATGAGGATTAAGTTTCTAATGAGACCACAGGTGAGGGGAAGGGTGGGAGTCCCTGATATACCTTCATACCACAGAGCGGCGATCCTTGCATATATATTGGATTGGTTTCATGGTGGAGCATCTAAACGGTGGGTTAGCTTTGAGAAGAGCGATGTTGGGCAACCACCTCAGAATCTTCTATGGGTACCTAAATCTTTACGTAATAGTAGGCTCCCGTTCTTTACTGCAGGTGTTCTTCAGGTGTGGGACAGTTGCGCAGTTCCATCGGGGTGTACGTCCTTTCCGGGTCCTATGATGCCCATATTTGATAACCCTAGCTTCCCGATGGGAGTGGAGTGGGGTGAGATATTGGGATTACGCAAGGAGGATAATGTTAGAGTGTATCAGCTGGTAACGAAGACCTCCGTTCGCTCTTTGGACTCTTTCCCGGGATGAAGGGAGAGGGGGTCTTGTATACTTTATAATGGGGTTAAGAATTTCATTTCATCCCTGGGCCCGATCGCTAATTTAGCCAGGAACCTGTCATCCTTTGAGGCACTATGCATGCAAACATTCTCGCCTGCTCGTTTGGTGTCTCTGGTGTACAGGCTGCTCCAGGAGAGTGATGGACCTTCCTCCTTCTTGCCCTATGTTTGGGCGTGGGAGAAATAACTAGGCAGGGAGTTCTCTGCAGAACAATGGGTTAAGGCATTTACGTTGTCTCACAAGTCCTCCATCTGTTGCGGGCTGCAGGAGAAAAATTACAAGATCCTCTCCAGATGGTATAGGACTCCTGCCATCTTGCACTCCTTTTACCCGGCTTGTTCAAATATATGTTGGAGATGTGAGGGGGCTGTTGGCACGATGTCCCATATTTGGTGGCAGTGCCCAAAAATAGTTCCTTTTTGGACAGCATTGAATGATCTATATAATCAGGTAACAGGTGCTACGTCCCGATGGACTCTGGAAGAGGCTTTGCTATCGATGGTTCCAGGTTTTATTCGGTTAGCAAAACGGGCCTCCTGAGATTTTTAGTACAGGCGGCCCGTTTGGTGGTGCCGAGGCACTGGAGGTCTCGGGATGCCCCACATCTGGGGGAAAAGCTGGAGACGTTTGAACATATACATAGGATGGAGGAATTAATAGCAGAGGATGAAGGGGGGGGGGGACCAGAAGTATTTGAAATTATGGACGCCATCGCTTCTTTTTAAGGGGTCTCAAGTGTTTCATGATTGGTTGGAGCGGGCCAGTAACTCTCCAGTTGCTCTGGGATGATTTGTGGTGTGGTTTCATATTGGGATACCTTCCTTGTCTATCTTCCCCCCTTTATGTGTCTTGTGTGTATTGTCTTGTTCTGTCTTGTCTTGGTATGTCTTATCTTGTTATGTCTGCATGTGTATTACGGGTCAATTACTCCTGTAATGGTGGGATACTACTATAAATAGGTCTTATTAACCGTGTTCAGTAGCCAAATGTTCAATATTTTGATGTGCATTCCGCAAAGTAATTGTACATGATGTTTTATCTATTTGTGCTTTCATCCTTAATAAAAGTGATTGAACAACAAAAGTATTCAGACCCAGGTGCTGGTTTGAAAACTGTAGAATATTTTCTGTGAGACAACCACTTTAAATGCTGTGGGTGGAAAAAATGTTTCCCTCTGTAACAGCTCTTTTTTTATATAAACGTAACTTTCTTTTGTAAAATGAAACGTAGGTCAGCATCCTTACACAGGACAAGTATGGATTTGCAGATGATTGCCACAATATCCTTACAGATATGGCTGAAATGTGCACATCTATCTTGAGATGATCTTCTTGTTGTGTACATGGGTTCTTCAAGCAGCAGCCTTTTCTTTGGCTCCACTTAAATGATTGACATTATACCCGCGGTTGCTCAATCTGATCATGATGTGTTCACATTTCTTTTCAAATGCAGACTCTTCACAGGAAACTCTTCTTGCCCTTACAAATTCAAACATGTGTGGGTTTTTGTGGGTCTACAAAAGCCTCTAATATGAACACGTCACTAGACAGGCCCTTATCAATTGGGCATTTAAAAGATGACTAGCAATCGGAAGTTGGTGAGTATTTCTACAGAATTGGGATTTAATATGTATAATAATGCCCTCAGGCCTTATTAAAGGCATAAATGAATATTAGGATAATGAGTGCTACACCTGGCTAGTCGAATACGCTGAGAGGCTGATGAAAAAGATCCTGGTTCTCTTTGGAATGATTGGTTGCAGTCGGAGAAAGCCTGCATGTCAGTCCACTTGGTATATCTGATGTGCCTGTAGAGCAAAAGCACCTGGGTGAAAACAACTGGCTGATGTAAACATGGCATGGGGATGGGGAAAGGTGGATTGTGCAGAATGACAGATTTTACTGTCATTACTGGTGAACTTCCCGGGGTGGAGATGAAGCTCGAGGAAGGAAGATTGAGCTTCTGGGAGGAATATGAAGCCCGCTGTGGGGTAACTAAGCCCACCACCGAGTCCTTGAGGGCCAGGCAGAAAGTTGGGTATCTCGGCCAATGGTCTTCAAATTAATTGACATGATAAGCTTACTAAATGTTTGCAAGACCCATTTAAAAACAATTTTAAACCTCTGGCCCAGGCTGTATGGCCCCTGCTGGGATGGATCGGCAGTCTACCGCCTGCTTTTTTCTTCCGCAAACTCTAGGAGCCAAGATCCAGGCATTGGTAAAACCTCAGTTTGGAACCCGAGGCTGCAAAACTATGCCCTAGACACAGCGTCTGCTGATGCTCCATAAGGGTGCAATTTCAGATTTCCTCCACCGATGGCAAATTAGAACCTTACCTCTTTGAGCTTGCTTTAAAAATCATCATGTGCCCTGCTATGAGGAGACGGTTGCCAAGCACCGTCCCCCTCCATTGTCCAATCCCCAACCGTTCGGGGTCACTGGGGGGAAAACCACCACTGGTCCCCAGAGACAAGGAACTCTGGTGTGGGCTCAGCGGCTGCTAGGGTCCCATTACATTTCTAGGAGAAGATTACAGGGTTTGTGCAGAAGGAATATATTGATGACCTATCCTCAGGACAAGTCATCAATATCTGATGGGCGGGGGTCTGACAACCCAGCTGATCAGCGGTTTGAAGAGGTGATGCTCCATGCGAGAGCTGCTTCCTCTTCATTACACTCGGCGGCGACTCCTTTGCAGTGGTGGCATTCAAGCTAATAGAACGAGTACTTGTGATTACACTTCACTTCCGAGACCACGGGCAGTGGAGCACTTTCTCCTCTTCAAACAGCTAATCGGTCGGGGTGCCTGGTGTCGGACCCCCACCGCTCAGATATTGATGACCTATTCTGTGAATAGCTCATCAATGTATAGCACCTACACAAACCCTTTAAGCCCCAGGGAGGAAGATGAAGCAGTCCTCTCGGCATGACTGACCTCTATTGAGTTGGAGCTAACATCCTTTCACACCCCCAGTACCTGAGGTCCACGCAATAAGAGAATGGGAGGTCGGTACCAGGGGCCATGGAACTGTGGTCAGGACACAATGAGCGGCCATGTCCGTTCAACTACCAGGGTTGAAGATTATGCACTTAGCTGGAAAATTAAGCCGCAGGCTCACAGTGTCAGGCACCTTGAGGACCACAGCCACCCTCACTGCCTCAGTCACCGCTCCTACCCTCTCCTCTCTCCTCACCTAGTACCTTTTCTATGAGCCAGGGCGCTGCACATAAACTTTATCATGACACGAGTTCCTTTTTGATAAATTTGTCATCTCTGAAAAGCTTGTCATCTCTGCTCCATCCTCTTGCTGCACAGGTTTAAAAACACACCACTGGATATCTGGCTTTGTCGCTATGCAATATTTAATGAACGCTCACTCTAAAGCAATACCACCCAAACCAAAGATTATAAAAGAAGTACACAAAACACTTAAATTGGGTGTAAAATAGAGAGAATTTATTTAACATCAAATGACTGTATTTTTATTCAGTGCCTCAAATTTATTCTCAGGCCAATCGCTTTGAATAGGGCACTGAACATGGCACACCCCCAACTCACAAAGAGTCACCACCCCCCGCACTCAGGAGAGGAAAACCCCCTGTGGGGGAAACCTCTAGGGAACCATGGCTGGAGGGCTGCCCTTCCCTTGGGCTTAGAAGGTTAATGTCAAAATGGAACCAGATATTTTATCAGAAGGTGTACATTTTCAATGATACATGATAGAAATTCATTAAAGATATGACAGAAAGGACATCAAATAGTCATACATGTTAAAGAGTTAAAGAAACAGATTAGTAAGCAGTTACACAATATTAAACACTCTGTGCCAGCCTCTTTACGGAGATAGCCAAATTCGGCCACTCCTGGCATTAAACGTAAATGTTCAGCAGCTGGCGCTGGATATGAGGGAGATCTGGCTGCAGCATCTGTCGACCCATTGATGGCTAGGGCTAATTTGTATGATCTGGCTGGCTAGGTGGATTGGGCTGATCTGGCTGGCTAGGCGGATAGGGCTGATCTGACTGGCTAGGTGGATTGGGCTGATCTGGCTGGCTAGGCGATAGGGCTGATCTGGCTGGCTAGGCGGGCGTCCCCTTCCTCCCTCTACAGATGGTAAAGCTCCAGTTCTCCAGACACATCAAGCATTGCTCTGCAAATGGCCGTTTGTCCTTCTGGTATGGAACCTTCATCTGTGGGTACTTTATGTCATAGACTTATGCATCTATGACATCAGCAGCACAGTTGCCATAGTTACTACAGGGGCTTATTATTAATACCTACCTCATGCACTTTAACTATGAAGTCAGCCACAGTGGTCCGAAGTATTAACCCTTTCTTGACTGACTGGAGACTCTACTATGTGCTTGTCACTAGAAAGGCCCATAATCACTATGGCATTTAAAAGCTGCCCTAACAATAGTAAGTTAGGGAATGTAGTGACAGATTTGAGGTGTAATATGCACATCCATTCCCTCAAGTCCATTTGCTACATCTGAATTTACACAGATTCCAGTGGACTTTTCTTTTGGTGCCAATAAGTAGAGATCTACCAAACTAGCACATTATCAAGATTTTAGTATAACCAGTTTCTTATACATTGTCTTTTAAATGACCAATGCCTCATCTAAAAAAAATTCAAAACGAATAGGAATCATGATTGGTACAGAGAAGAATTAAGGGGGTCATTTATCAAACTGGTGTAAAGTAGAACTGGCTTAGTTGCCCATAGCAACCAACTAGATTCCTCATTTCATTTTCCAAAGGAGCTGTCCAAAATAAAAGATGGAATCTAATTGGTTTAATTTATGCTACAGATTTCCACTGTATATTTCACCGTTTGCAATGCGTAGAGTTAGATCTTTGGTAAATCCGCACCGAAATCCACTGTGGAATGTCAGCAAAATCTGCTGTAAAATTTCCATGTTGGGCAATCTTCCCCATGTGGCCATGCCATAGCAGCCAGAACTGGTAGTGTACGTGCGTATGTCCTACCAGTCCTACAACATAATGAAGGTGACATTCCAGGATCTGCTTAGAGGGTGCTGTGTCCTCTGTTATTAAAGGGCTTGTTATATCTGGAAATTTATGGCACATTCCCAGGTTACAGTGTCTAGGTTCCTACCTCTGACACCTGCTGCTGTCTCAACAACGGGACCCTGTCAAACACAGCCAGGAAAGGGGGAAGTGGCCGACGTTGTGCTGCTTTCTTCTTTCACTTTAGTGGGGCTTAAGAAAATAGCCAAGTAGGCGAGCACCGCTCTTTTGGGATGTGACATTTTATATATGGATATGCCGTTAATGGGCAGATATTTAACCCCGCAGGGCAGGTTTTGTCTATCAATCTGAAACAGTTGGTTTCCATTCACATATTTACTATACTTTTCTGTGCTTCTATAGGAACTCGACTTTATGGATTAAACACACAGCAGTCATAGAATCACCAAAATTTATGATGCAGCGACCAAGCAGGTTCAATCACCAACCACACGGAGACGGTTAGAACAGTCTTCCTATCTGCATGGCATGCTGGTGGACGCCAGTCTGATAGTTAAGGCAATACGCTTTCAGGATACAAGCCTCAGACCAGCGTCCCAGATGGAGAAACCAAGAGTCAACAGAGATCACAACAGTCTTCGTCTCCGGTTAAGTGTCATCTAAGACTTTTCAGGATAGTTGGAGGACTTTGAATTCGGGTTGAGTTTATTCATCCAGTATAGAATTTTCTGACCAGTTAGGTAGAATTGGACCTGCGATAGATAGACGGCCTATCTTGTAGCGTGTATTATATATCTTATTGTGTGAGTTGTATCCCATATTGTTCTGATCCTTCTGTATTTGATAAAGGATGACTTTCGGCTCCGCTGAATTTGGGAGGCTGTGTGGTGATAGGAACATCTATTGTTTTATCCAATTCAATTATGCTAATACCAGATGTTGGGTCAACTGGCCCATGTGGTATTGTTTAATAAGATAAGCACCAATCTTCACACAACCAAATCACTCAATCCCATGGAAATGTATGGCGGTCTAGAGATAAAGTCTCTACTCACAGCATGAGGTGGACAGGCTGTAGGACTACATAGGAATATGGGTAAATATACATATTAGGTCTCATGTACACGGTCGTAAGTGTTTTATTGTCTGTAAATGGCGGATCCGAAAAAGACAGATCCCAGCCGAGTGCATGCCACCATTTTTTTTTACTTCTGTAAAAATGTCCAATCCTTGTCCACAAAACGGACAAGAATAGGACATGTTCTACCATTCTACAGTTATTGGAGTGACTGTGGAAGCAGGTAGACACTGGCCCTGTTTTATGCTTAAAGGGGTTATCCCATGACTAATGTAAAAAAAGTAAATTACACATCATATAGTGCATGCCAGCATCTTTCTAACAAGGCTAGAACAAGCCCTGTACCTCACATGGATCCAGAAATCTCCCCATTCAGTGCTCTGCTATATTTATATCAAGCTGGCAGTTCAAAGGCAGTGTCTTTTCTGCAGCAGCTAAGGGGGCATGCCCATGCTCTCCCTATCACAGCTCAGTAGCCAGTTGAAGGATGAAACTGAGCATGTGTGGCCATCTGCAGGCCAAAGAAATAAGAAAAAAAACAGCAGGTGGCGCTACACAGATACATTTTATTGAATAACTCTATGGCTATGCAACATTTTTAATTACATATAAATATAAAAGTATTCAGACCCAGGTGCTGGTTTAAAAACTGTTGAATATTTTCTGTGAGACAACCCCTTTAAATGCTGTGGGGGTGGAAAAAAAAGTTTCCCTCTGTAACAGCTCTTTTTTATATAAACATAACTTTCTTTTGTAAAATAAAACGTAGGTCAGCATCCTTACACAGGACAAGTATGGATTTGCAGATGATGGCCACAATATCCTTACAGATATGGCTGAAATGTGTACTAATGGTAAATTTGTCACATGTAGAGGCACATCTATCTTGAGATGATCTTCTTGTTGTGTACTCGGGTTCTTCAAGCAGCAGCCTTTTCTTTGGCCCCACTTAAATGATTGACATTATACTTTCGGTTGCTCAATCTGATCATGATGTGTTATTTCCTTTCAAATGCAAACTCTTCACTGAAAACTCTTCTTGCCCTAATTCAAACATGTGTGGGTTTTTGTGGGTCTACAAAAGCCTCTAATATGAACACGTCACTAGACAGGCCCTTATCAATTGGGCATTTAAAAGATGACTAGCAATCGGAAGTTGGTGAGTATTTATACAGAATTGGGATGTAATATGTATAATAATGCCCTAAGGCCTTATTAAAGGCATAAATGAATAATAGGATAATGAGTGCTACACCTGGCCAGTTGAATACTCTGAGAGGCTGATGAAAAAGATGTATGGAGGTCAGTTTTAAACCTTTGGCCCAGGATGTATGGCCCTGCTGGATAGATCGGCAGTCTACCTCCTGCCTCCTGCTTTTTTCTTCCACAAACTCTAGTAGCCAAGATCCAGGCATTGGTAAAACCTTAGTTTGGAACCCATATTGTTCTGATCCTTCTGATTTTGGATACAGGATGATTTTCAGCCCTGCTGAATCTGGGAGGCTGTGTGGTCGTAGGAACATCAATTTTTTCATCCAATTCAATTATGCTAATACCAGATGTTGGGTCAACTGGACCCTTGTGGTATTGTTTAATAAGATAAGCACCAATCTTCACACAACCAAATCACTCAATCCCATGGAAATGTATGAAAGTCTAAAGATAAAGTCTCTACTCACAGCATGAGGTGGACAGGCTGTAGGACTACATAGGAATATGAGTAAATATACATATTAGGGCTCATGTACACGGTCGTAAGTGTTTTATTGTCTGTAATTGGCGGATCCGCAAAAACCGGATCCCAGCCGAGTGCATGCCACTATTTATTTTCCATCCATCTTGCTCTGCATCCCAGGACGCACTCAAAAGCTCTGCTTGCAGTGTTTTTGTGTGCGTCATTGGAACACAATAAAATGGAACGAGATGCGTTTTGGGGCACTTTGTTCCCTTCAGTTCAGTTTTGTCCCTATTGACTATGATTTGGGACAAAACTGAAGCTTTTTCCCCACTTTTGAGATCCTATGACGGATCTCAATAGCTGAAAGTGAAAGTGCAGATGTGAAAGTATCCTAACTCTGCAAAGACACTCAGAAATGTCCTTGTGGAGTTAAATGCAACACCCCTCCAGATGTATAAATTGGCAGTCAACAACTGGCTAACGTTGCCCACTTTAATGAAGACAATTAACGCGATTATCTAGTTCAAGAAGAACTGCCTCTCCAGTCATTTAAAGGGTCCCCGCAGGGGATTACAATAAAGTAATATGACAATATATTGTAATATGACATTATAGTCACATACAGCATGCAAAGAGCATGTAGTATTGAACATGGTAAACAACTAATTAGAATGCGAGCAGTCATATTCCAGAGATATGTGTCCTTGTCTTCTTGGAATGCGGGGGTGTTGATGGTAGGCTCGACGGGTCCTCAAGGTATGAGGTCTTCTTGTTTAAAAAAGTTTTTATGCGTATATAAGTATAATTTTCTCAAGCACAACAGAATATATTATTAATATGAATGAAATTAGATTACAGGCAGGCAGGGTATCAGAAATAATTTATTTATTTAACATTTTTTTACCATTTTGATCATCACATTAACACATATATGTATTTCTCATTGATTTATTAGCTAACTATCTATCCTACCTGTCTAGAAAAGGCCCCTTAGACTGCCTGTACTGCATGAAGTATACAGATAAGCTGCATAGATCATGGGATGTTAGACATCCATTCCTGGCTGCCTCATAGTAGCCATTTCATCTGAACATTCACACATCTTTATGGAGTTGTTGACAACACACACACATATAATTATCTAACTAAAAAGATGACGACAGCCAGCCATAGGTGCATCCCAACACAAGGACCACCCCGGAGTAATCCCCGGTGAAATCACGCTTTTAGGGCATTGACTCTTCTTGTAGGAGTGGTGCTCAAACTGCTAGGGTGCATCTGTGGGACCCTCTTTCAGAGATGATGTCCTCCACCCAACTCTCAAAAAGCTGAAGGGTCTTCAGGAGAGGTGGGAAGTCGAGCTGGGCTATCAGACGGTCAACTCTGTAGCTGTGATGTCATCCTTCCTACAAAATGGACATGTCCACGCCCTTAACTAGGAATATAACATATTAATCATTTCCAGGTAATTATTAAATGTTATATCAATAGAGGAGAAACAGGAAAGTGGAAAGAAACCAGACATGATCCAAAACCCTTATAATGGTTGATACAAGAAATCAGAGTTATTTCTTTTCTTTCACATTGTCTCCTCTTTTGATCATTACATTATCACTCATATATGCATTTCTCATTGATTTGTTAGCTAACTATCTGTCCTAGCTGTCTAAAAAGGCCCCTTAAACTGCATGTACTGCATGAAGTATTTAGGTAAGCTGTATACATCATGGGATGTTAGATATCCCTTCCTGACCACCTCATAGAAGCCATTTCATCTGAACATTCCGGCTTCTTTATGGGGTTATTGACAACACACTTCATTATCTACCTAAAAGGATGACGACAGCCAGCCAGAGGTGCATCCCAACACAAGGACCACCCTGGAGTAATCCCCGGTGAAATCACGCTTTTAGGGCATTGACTCTTCTTGTAAGAGTGGTGCTCAAACTGCTAGGGTGCATCTGTGGGACCCTCTTTCAGAGATGATGTCCTCCACCCAACTCTCAAAAAGCTGAGGGGTCTTCAGGAGAGGTGGGCAGTCGAGCTGGGCTATCAGACGGTCAACTCTGTAGCTGTGATGTCATCCTTCCTACAAAATTGACATATCCACGCCCTAAACTAGGAATATAACATATTAATCATTTACAGGCAATAATTGAATGTTATATCAATAGAGGAGAAGCAGGAAAGTGGAAAGAAACCAGACATGAACCAAAACTCTGATAATGATTGATACAAGAAATCAGAGTTAATTCTTTCCTTTTACATTTTCTCCTCTTTTGATGTATACATTATCACTCATATATGCATTTCTCATTTGTTAGCTAACTATCTTTCCTACCTGTCCATAAATGGCCACTTAGACTTCCCGTACTGCATGAAGTATCCAGATAAGCTGCATAGATCATGGGATGTTAGACATCCATTCCTGGTTGTCTGATAGCCATTTCATCTAAACATTCATAAATCTTTATGGGGTTATTGACAGCACACATCTACATCAATATCTTATAGAATGATGATAGTCAGCCAGAGGTGCATCCCAACACAAGTACCACCCTGGAGTAATTCCCCAGTGAAATCACTCAGGGCATGGACTCTTGTAGCAGTGGTGCTCAAACTGCTAGGATGCATCTGTGGGCCCCTCTTTCAGAGATGATGTCCTCCACTTGACTGAGGGGTCTTCAGGAGAGGTGGGCAGTCGAGCTAGGCTATCAGAAGGTCAACTCTGTAGCTGTGATGTCATCCTTCCTTCAAAATGGACATGTGCACACCTGCAAGAAAGAATACAACATATAAATCATTTTCAGGCAATTGTGGAGGCAATAGAGGAGAAATATAAAATTTGATGTAAACTAGAAATAAACCAAAACCCTGATAATGATTGATGCAAGAAATTATTTTAATTTCTAGAACAATGGTCTCCAACCTCTGGCTCAGCAAGTGCTGCTGTAGAAATACAACTCCCACCATCCCATAATAGCCAGCAACTGTCAGAACATGTTTAGAGTTGTTTTCCACTCACCAAACATCTCAGGGGAAATTTATCAAGAGCAGGGGGGGGTGCATTTAATTCATCATGAAGTTCATGCCTGGTTAAAAATTAAGTGCATCCTCTGACAGTCTATGCGCCCTGAATTAATTCTTGGCCAGCTCACAGCTGCCATAGATTTCGGTCATCATTTATAGCAAAAAACTGGCATACATTAAGTAAATCTTCTGGGGCTGATGTCCAAACCCACCCCTTTTAAAAAATGGAGAGGCTGGCAGTAAAACACCATTTACAAACATTTTAAACAGAATTTGCAACTTTTGTTTATCAGTTTTCTGGTGTACAAGAATGATACATCTCTCCTTGTGCTGTGGACTACCAAAAGCAGTGGACATAATAAGGCTACTTTCACATTAGGCTACTTTCACACTTGTGTTCAGAGCGGATCCGTCTGGGGTCTGCCCAGATGGATCCGCTCATATAATGCAGACGATGGGATCAGTTCAGAACGGATCCGTCTGCATCATATTGTAGAAAAAATTCTATGTGTGAAAGTAGCTTCAGACGGATCCGTCCAGACTTTACATTGAAAGTCAATGGGGGATGGATCCGTTTGAAAATTGAGCCATATTGTGTCAAATTCAAACGGATCCGTCCTCATTGACTTACATTGTAAGTCTGGACGGATCCGTTTGCCTCCGCACGGCCAGGCGGACACCCGAACGCTGCAAGCAGCGTTCAGGTGTCCGCCTGCTGAGCGGAGGCCAAACGCTGCCAGACTGATGCATTCTGAGCAGATCCGCATCCACTCAGAATGCATTAGGGCTCGATGGATGCTTTCGGGGTCGCTTGTGAGAGCCTTTAAACGGAACTCACAAGCGGAGCCTCGAACGCTAATGTGAAAGTAGCCTTAGCGTTCGGGGCTCCGCTTGTGAGTTCCGTTTAAAGGCTCTCACAAGCGGCCCCGAACGCATCCGTCCAGCCCTAATGCATTCTGAGTGGATGCGGATCCACTCAGAATGCATCAGTCTGGCAGCGTTTGGCCTCCGCTCCGCTCAGCAGGCGGACACCTGAACGCTGCTTGCAGCGTTAGGGTGTCCGCCTGGCCGTGCGGAGGCAAACTGATCCGTCCAGACTTACAATGTAAGTCAATGGGGATGGATCCGTTTGAATTTGACACAATATGGCTCAATTTTCAAACGGATCCGTCCCCCATTGACTTTCAATGTAAAGTCTGGACGGATCCGTCTGAAGCTACTTTCACACTTAGAATTTTTTCTACAATATAATGCAGACGGATCCGTTCTGAACGGATATTATCGTCTGCATTATATGAGCGTATCCGTCTGGGCAGACCCCAGACGGATCCGCTCTGAACGCAAGTGTGAAAGTAGCCTAAATAGGCTACTTTCACACTCCCATTTGGTGCGGATCCGTCATGGATCTGCACAATGGATCCGTTCAGATAATTCAACCGTCTGCATCCGTTCTGAACGGATCAGTTTGTATTATCTTTAACATAGCCAAGACGGATCCGTCTTGAACACCATTGAAAGTCAATGGAGGACGGATCCGTTTTCTATTGTGCCAGATTGTGTCATAGAAAACGGATCCGTCCCCATTGACTTACATTGTGGCTCAGTTTCGTCAGACGGACACCAAAGCGGAATGGAGACGGAACAAAGGCAAACTGAGGCATACTGATCGGATCCTTTTCCATTCAGAATGCATTAGGGCAAAACTGCTTGTGAGAGCCATGAACGGATCTCACAAACGGAAAGCCAAAACGCTAGTTTGAAAGTAGCCTAAATCATTGCCTCTCCTTACCTTGGTGTTATCATGGTTGCTGTTTTTTGCGTGACCAGTGAAATAGGGGGAACATTGGCCAGTAAGATAGAGCAGTATCCAGGAAGATAGGGGAGATAGTAAGCAGTAAGATAGGACAGAGACCAGTAAGATAGGATGAATAATAACCAGTATGATAGGGTAATGACCAGTAAGACAGGACAGTGGAAATGTCAGACTATTAAGACCACTGATACATACGATAATGGGCGATACAGTAATTAATAATGGGTAAGTTGTGAGAGTCACCCACAATAAAAAATCATCCATAACCCCAATTGTAGTATCAAAAAACTGATTTTACTGATTCATGACTATACCCAAAAACAGGACATTGAGATAACCCATAATTCCCAACATATCTTCTTTGGTGTTCTATACCATCAATCTCAGTGAATTGAAGATAGTACAGTTAGTGGTAAAATTGGGCGGATAGAGACCAGTAAGGTAGGGTAATAACCAGTAAGTTAGGACAGTGACCAGTAATATATGGAAGTGAATTGCAAGATAAGGCAGTGATCTGTAAATTAGGGTGGGAAGTGACCAGTACGGTGAAGAGGGCAGTGAATAGATGAACCAAAGGCACTGGAACCTTATTGGCTGCTATGAACAAGCTCCATTCGTCTTATGCAGTGGTTTAGATGAACCTCTTCATCCACATAAATCATCCCATACAGTTCCCTGGTCCAGTAATGATCCCCCTCCTGCGATGTCTGACTGAGAACTTACCAGGATCTAAAGAGGGGTCGCAGACGTCACTACAGACACACGGCTGCTTCTCTCTTGCAGACAGAGGGGGGATGCAGCAAAGCTGGGAGACATCTTCCTCCTCCTGCAGCCGGCAACCAGGAATGACAGTTTGTAACAGCAGTTATCATTCATGTTTCTGAGGGGCAGTGCTGATTGGTTGTTCAGATTCTAATCCACCAATCAGCAGCTCTCTGTTCTCTACAGCCTGGGACTGGAGGAGCACACAACAGCCCGAGCCCTGAGTGCAGCACAACTGATGTGTGCGACTGCCAGGTGGACTGCATTTTCTTGATTCAAGGACCAATTATTACCCCCATAGCAAAGTGTTGGTAGGGTTGATGCAAATTACATTTCCCATTAGTGTCCATACTTTTGCTCTTTTTCCCCTGAAATACCTCAACTTTTTTGTTTATAGCAAGGTACATATGGTTAAAGGAAAACATTTTTTATTTTATTTCACTATGCGGTAAATAAGCATCCCACTAGATAGATTTTATCCCGTTCCTGTTATTTTTCACCTTCCTGACAGAGCCTAGTTTTAAAAATATGTAACTTTGGGATGCTTTAATTATCTAAGCCATTAAGAGACTCTTTTTCTAAATTTTCTAAATTTTTATTTCTCTGCTTTTGTATTTAACTTTTTTTGCGATATGTTTAATTTAATTCTGTATTTGGGATAAAAAGAAAAAAGAAGAATATTCAGGAGGCTCCTGAAAAATGGAGAGATCTATTGCATGAGTTGGCAACTCTCCTGGGCATCACGGAAGCCGTACTTCCTGTACTATAGTCCTCGTTGAAAACCTGTGTGTGGATCAGATGCAGCTCTGGCACCCAAATATACACCGATGGGGCAGTGCCATGTCATGAAAAGGATGTGTGGCCTATTAGAATTGTGCATGGTCTGCAGAAAGGGGCTGTGCATTGTGCCTGTGTATACTATGAAAGGGACATGGCAGACTCCAAGAAATCAAGCAATGATGGCCTAACCTAAGGAAAGGGCATCAGAATTAAAATTGCAATGAAAACTTGCTCTGCTATATGGCTGCCCAACTGCGGTGCACAGAATATTACACACCAACCAGCCATAACATTGGAACCACATATCGTAGGTGAACTGAATAACATTATATTGTGTCAATACCAGTTGTGGATTATACATATAAGGTGACAAGTGAACATTCAGTTCCTGAAGTTGATGTACTGGAAGCAGGAAAAAAAGAGTCAGAGCACACTGTGCATTACAGCTTGCTGTATATGTAATTGAGACCCCAGATCTGACCTCTGAATTAATTCAGACCCAAACCAAGCCAAAAAATGTATTCTAACCTCTGACCAGAACCCTAAATTATTTCAGACCTCGTAGCAAAATGCTGTCACTCCTTCACTCCTTGTTCGCTGAAAATGTGACCGCTGGAGTCATCAGCTGATGTTCTCTCAACATCTCCAGAAAACAGCTGGTTTTGCTGGGGGAAGCCTCGACCATCCACATCCAGCCAGGTATTTCATTTCAGATGAAAGGCTGTCCCTGTAATAGAAGGGTGACCTAAGTCTGACTGAGTCAGGGATGCTCATACAAAGCAGCTCTCAGTTTTAGCTCTTAGAGGGGAGTCCCAAGCCCTAATACAATGTCCTGATGCCACGTTTCCTTGCTACTCCAGAAGAACGGGAATTCCAGGCCCAAATACAACGTTCTGATGCCAACGTTCTTTGCTAGTCAGGAAGAATGAACTGCAGCGTGTAACACCTATCAGTTGTGAGACACTGAGTAAGAGGATGGAATGCTGGCAGGGAGTGGGCCCCTGCAGTGTCAGACTGGGGTACCTAGTGCCCACCAGTAACATTTATTTTGGGGGCCCACTGTACGCATGCATTCAAATATAATAAATAATCTAACAAGTTTTTTTTATATGAACATAGGCTGGTTGAGGTGCTGTACATAGAACATATATATATATATATATATATATATATATATATATATATATATATATGTAGTGCAGTAAGTCTACTGTGTTATGTGCCACTTGTGCAGGGGGTGTTATGTGCCACCTTGCTCAGGGGCCCACCGGGGGATTCTCCTGTACCCCTGTGGTCCAGTCCAAGCCTGGGCCCCTGTGTTAGGTGCCAAGGTTGGGCCCCATCAAGCCTGGGAATTTAGGTACAGGGCTATGCAGTGAACTGAATCTTTGTGAAGGAAAGCCTAACTATGATTCTGGAGTCTTGGATGAGGGCGACAGGGCAGTCCCGCATCTCTAGGCATGTTACTACACAAATCAGCATTGAAAACTGTTGGTAGAACGGTGGTTTTGCTGTCCTGTGGCTAAATGTGCTTGAAGTTTATAGTCAGGAAACAGCTCCTTCTGCTTACAGAGAAATGACATTTTCTTTAGTTTTTAATTTTCTCTAAGTAAATGACAATAATTATTGACTAATTCAAGACCATCCCCCCTAACAGACACATCTTCCAATTATTTTGTAAATGTGTCTTTAAATGCCATTACTTTTCTTTTCCTATTTGGTCATTTAGATGATGTCTGCTTTTTTTATGTTTTTTGTTTTTTGTGATAAGTGAGACATTTTATGTAATTTTTATAATTTTTTGTGTTTGGGAAAATGAAGAAAGAATAAAATAGTCTGTTTTCATATTTTTTTCTGTAAGTATTTCCACGGTCCCAACCACCAGAGAGACTGACAAATTTATTTGTTTGACTCCTGGGTCCCGCCACCTACTAGGGAAGTGCCACTTTGTCACGCATTGTGCTGCGCCTTTTTGTCAGAGTAGTTCCCACTCAAAGAGGCGACCTTGGTGTGGTGAGTGGGCTTATGCTTTTTGATCAAAATGTACACTAATGCCTCTTGTACAGCATGTAGTTTGGGGGCTGTACACTTCAATATAGTGCTGAGTAGCGAGTTTATTTAGATCAAAGCATAGCATTGTGGATGTGCGATCCAGTTCTGTTTTCTCCCCCTGATATATTTATTATTTTTGTTTTAGGGAAAATGAAAAAAGAAAAAATAGTCTGTTTTCATATTTTTTTTAAGTGTTTCTGTAAGTATTCCCACGGCCCCAACCACCAGAGAGGCTGACACTTTTTCCTATGGTGTGCAAGCACGACCACCACTGATGAATTGCAGGGTGGTCATGACGCCTGGATATGAGCCTTGAATCAAGCCAGCAAAGGAAGCAATATAGACAATCACAATACATTACTAAGTGCCTTTCATTAATTTTGTTTACGTGATATATGAAATTTGTCATATTGAATAAAAAAACTTGAAAACAGACTATTTTTTCTCCCCCCCCCCCCCTTTAACCCCTTATGGACCGGGCTAATTTTCACCTTAAGGACCAGGCCATTTTTTGCAAATCTGACTAGTGTCACTTTATGTGTGAAAAACCTTAAAAAGCTTTTACTTATCCAGGCCATTCTGAGATTGTTTTTTCATCACATATTGTACTTCATGACACTGGTAAAATGGAGTGAAAAAAAAATACAAATAATCCAAATTTACCCAAAATTTTAAAAAATTTGCTAATTTCCAAATTTCAATTTCTCTACTTCTACAATACATAGTAATACCTCCAAAATAGTTTTTAATTTACAATCCCCATATGTCTACTTTATGTTTGGATCATTTTGGGAATGCCATTTAATTTTTTGGGGACGCTACAAGGCTTAGAAGTTTAGAAGCAAATCTTAAAAATTTTTCCGAAAATTTCTAAAACCCACTTTTTCAGGAACAGTTCAGGTCTGAAGTCACTTTGTGAGGCTTACATAATAAATAAACCACCCAAAAATGACCCCATTTTACAAACTACACCCCTGTTAACCCTTTAGGTGTTCCACAAGAATTAACGGAAAACAGAGAAAAAATTTAAAAATTTCACTTTTTTGGCAGATTTTCCATTTGAATCCATTTTTTCCAGTTACAAAGCAAGGGTTAACAGTCAAATAAAACTCAATATTTATGGCCCTGATTCTGTAGTTTCCAGAAACACCCCATTTGTGGTCGTAAACGGTTGCACAGGCCCACGGCAGGGCGCAGAAAGAAAGGAATGACATATGGCTTTTGGAAGGCAGATTTTGCTGGACTGGTTTTTTTTACATCATGTCCTATTTGAAACCTCCCTGATGCACCCCTAAAGTAGAAACTCTAAAAAAAGTGACCCCATTTTGGAAACTACGAAATAGGGTGGCAGTTATGTTGGTACTATTTTAGGGTAAATATGATTTTTGGTTGCTCTATATTACACTTTTTGTGAGGCAAGGTAGCAAGAAATAGCTGTTTTAGCACGGTTTTTATTTTTTGTTATTTACAACATTCATCTGGCAGGTTAGATCATGTGGTATTTTTTATAGAGCAGGTTATTACGGATGCGGCAATACCTAATATGTCAACTTTTTTTTATTCAGTGCTTCTTACACAATTATTTCAGTTTATAAACAAAAAAAATCATGTTTTAGTGTCTCCATAGTCCGAGAGCCATATATTTTTCAGTTTTTGGGCGATAATCTTGAGTAGGGTATTATTTTTGCGGGATGAGATGACGGTTTTATTGGCACTATTTTGGGGTGCGTATAACTTTTTGATCCCTTGCTATTACACTTTTTGTGATGCAAGGTGACAAAAAATAGCTTTTTTTACACACTTTATATTTTTTTTACGGCATTCACCTGAGGAGTTAGGTCATGTGATATTTTTATAGAGCAGGGTATTACGGACGCGGCGATACCTAATATGTGTAGTGCATTTTATATTTTTCATTTTTAATCAGTGATAAAAGTGTTTTTTTAATTTTTACTTTTTTCACTTTTTTTTCTTCATTTTTTTGACCCAGACCCACTTGGTTCTTGAAGATCCAGTGGGTATGATGTCTGTATAATACAGTAAATTACACTATATAGTGTATTGTACTGTATTTTCACCTTACACTTAGTCTGATCAGACTTCTGCCTTTAGCACAAGTCTGATCAGCACCATGGAAAGCCAGAAGCCTTTGAAGGCATCCGGTTGCATTGGTAACCATCACCCACTGTCACAACAGAGCAGCGGGTGATGGGAAGGGAGCTCCCTCCCTCTGTGATCCCATCAAGAACCGAGCTCCCTCCCTCCCTGTTAACCCCTTTCATACAGCGGTCCCTACGGACCCCGGCATGAAAGGGGTTAAACGGCTGACATCACAGCACAGATGTCAGCCGTTTCAAGCAGAGTATCAGAGTGTCGCTCGGTCAAGGACCACAGGGATCAGAAACTTCTAAAGCGCTGCAAACCGCAGGTCTGTATTGACCTGCGGTTTGCATTGATCGCCGATATGGGGGGGTCACAGAACCCCCCTTCGCTTTGTCCCAGGGTGCCTGCTGATTTCAGCAGGCATCCAGTTCCGATCACCACCCGCCGCGCGGCAGTGATCGGAAATACACAGGGCGTATAGGTACGCCCTGTGTCCGTAAGAGGTTAAGTCCCATTTCAATTTCAGTCACCGTACCGGGTGACACCAGTCTGATGGGTGTCACCCGGTGGACCCAAGTTCCCAACATCACTAGCACCCGCCCCCTTGTAATTGTGTCGCTGATCTAATCCTCTACTTGCCGGCTGCGCGGGCATGAGTTCAGTCACTACGGCGCGCAATCCCGCGAGACTCATAACCTCCCGCGGTGGCTCTCACAGGATTACGCGCCGCAGGATGGGATTGCACGCCGAAGACACTGAACTTAACTGAACTAATTCTCGTGCAGCCAGCAAGTACAGACTGTACAAGATCAGCGTCACAAGTACGGGGGGGGGGGGGGAACTACATAATGGATGGCAGTCTGGGGGCAAATTTACTTAGTGTGGGGTGCAAATTACTTAGTGGGGAGCAGTGTGGCAGGCAAATTACATAATGGAGGGCAGTGTGGGGGAAAATTACTTAGTGGGGGCATATTACATAATAGAGGGCAGTGTGGTGGGCAAATAACATAATGTGGCGGGCAAATCACTTAATGTGAGGCAGTGTGGGGGCAAATTACTTAATGTGGGGCAGTGTAGGGTCAAATTACATAATGTGAGTCAGTGTGGAGGGCAAATTACTTAATGTGGGGCAGGGTGGGGGGGAAATTACATAATGTGAGGCAGTGTGGGGGCAAATTACATAATGTGAGGCAGTGTGGGGGCAAATTGCTTAATGTGGGGCAACTTGCAAGAGGTTTGGGATAGAAATTCTGGGGTTAGAGAGGAAGAAAAGAAGATCCTCTGCATAAGCGGCAACATTGTGGTGGATTCCCCTTATTTGTACACCCGAGATATCCGGATTCAATCTGATATGCCCTAATAATGGTTCTAAGCAGAGGATGAAGATTAGAGGAGAAAGGGGACATCCCTGTCTAGTCCCATTAGTAATGGGAAAACTGGCAGAAAACTGAACGTTCACTTTAACCGAGGCAGAGGGGGTGGAATACAGGTTATGAATTCTTGCCATCATGGTGTCCCCTAGGCCTAAGTATCTCAGGGTTTCGAACATAAACCGCCAGTTCACCCTGTAAAATGCTTTGTTGGCGTCTGTTAAGAGCAAGAGCATGGGAAGTTTAGTCGATACTGCATGATATATTAGATTGATGGCTTTGGTGGTGTTATCCCTGGCCTCTCACAAGGGCATGAAGCCAGTCTGATCTAAATGTATGATGTGCTGCAAGTATGGGATCATACGGGTGGCAAAAATTTTGGAGAATAATTTCAAATCCACGTTAATTAACGAGATCGGACGGTAGCCCTGGCATTGGGATAAGTCTTTGCCTTCTTTAGGGATTACCGAGATGTGTGCTCTGAGGGTATCTGGCGGGGGGTCTGTATAGTATTAAAACTGTTAAAAGCTGTTAGAAATTGAGGGACCAATAGGTCATTGAACGTCTTGTAGTACGACAAGGGCAGGCCATCCGGGCCAGGGGCTGTTCCCGTGCGGGGTTCCTTAATGGCCAGAGCTAGTTCTGTATCAGTTAATGGCAACTCCAGTGCATCAATCGCTTAGGTAGGTTCATATGTCCGTAGTGTGGCTGTCTGGATCAGTACGGGAAGCGTCAATGTTGTAAAGTGAATGGTAATATTGTCTGAAAGCATCAGCTAATTTTGAGGGCAAGGTGACTCGGTTACCTGAATTGTCAGTCAGAAATGGGACATATGTGCTCAGTCTGGATTTGTGGAGTGCCCGTGAACAGCGTCCTGCCTGGTTTATTCCCATGCTCATAATAATGCCTGCGGCATTTGACCATGGAAGCTCTCGCTTTTGATAGGCATAACGAGCGTATTTGATCTCTTAAGAGACGTATTTCAGTTTCTATTTGATCAACCTGGATGTCCTTGTGTTGTCTATCAAGGACATGTAGTTTAGAGATCAGTGCAGTCAGGGTGGCTGTCTTCTCTTTTTTGAGGCGGGCCCCTAGATTAATGAAGATCCCTCTGATAAAACATTTGTGCGCTTCCCAAATAGTAATCGGGCTACTTTCCGGGGACACATTTATGGAGAAGTAGTCAGTCAGTTCCTTACGAATCTCCGTCTGCACCTGAATGTCATGTAAAAGGGCTGTGTTCAGACTCAATCGCCAGGCCCTAGGTTGGTGAGTAGGCAGAGAGAGTGAGTGATGGAAATAATGGCGTGGTCTGAGAACAATATTGGATCTATACGAGCCCCTGTCAAGACTTCCAAGTTGGAGTGTGAGATAAAAAGTAATCGAGTCTAGAGCAAGTATCGTGAGGAATAGAGTAGAACGTGTAGTCCCTAAAAGATGGATGTAATGTCCTCCACGTGTCCAAGAGCTGATGTCTAGTCTGTGAGGAGCGGAAAAGGTAAGCGTGTCCCCTTGAAGAGTCCACAGTTGCGTCCAGTAGAAGGTTAAAGTCGTCCCCCAAGATCAGGACCCCTTCTGTAAATCCTTCCAGGTCAGTGAGAGTCTCATCTAGGAAGGGTATCTGACCCGAATTGGGTGCATAAAGTGTGGCAAGTGTGACCTTTCTACCCACTAAGGTACCTTTCACAAAGAGGGAGCGTCGTGCTCCACCAGCACGAACCTCAGTCAGGACCCACGGGATGGCACCGGAGACTAAAATGGAGACTCTCTTCATCTTGGAGTCAGGAGAGGTACTGTGGTACACATATGGAAACCGGCGGTCGGTGAGAGATTGAATAGCGTCCGAGCGAAAGTGCGTTTCCTGAATGAACGCAACATGCGCACGCTTCTTCCATAGAAGTCTGAGGAGGGAGGATAGTTTTTCAGAAATGTTCAGTCCCTGTGCGCTAAGAGAAATCAACAGGATATCAGTGTCATGGAACCATGAACCAGACGTACAACAAGAGATAAGTGGAAAATAAGAAGGCTTTATTGAAAAGCAAGCCGTAAGCAAAAGTCCAAACGGATGGCTAAACCGAAGCAGGGTCTTGCGTAGACAGAGGTCAGGAACCAGAAGGGTGGTCAGACGAAGCCTGGATCAGGAACCAGCAGGGTAGTCAGACGAAGCCAGGATCAGGAACCAACGGGGTAGTCAGACGAAGCCAGGATCAGGAACCAACGGGGTAGTCAGACGAGGCCAGGATCAGGAACCAGAAGCAGCAGCAGTCTTAGAAGCATGTGAACACAGGAGGACCAAGCAAGGAACTGAAGCCACAGACCTCCTATATATATGAGCTAGGCATCCAGCTCCTCCCAGTGGGAAGGAGAAGCCGCAGGGTGGGAGGCTGTGACGAAACCAACCTCGCCACGGTGTTTTGGAGGGGGCTGGTTGCTAGCCTCTTGCCTCAGGATTATGGCCCATACTAACTTTAAAGAAAACAGGCCGGCCGCACAGCTTAAATCTGTCTTTGGAATTGTGTTTTATGTTATTATGCGTTCGGTTACATTGTATGTTATGTGAGGGCACCCAGATAGCTAATATTATTGTATTCGTGTATTCTGAGTGCCATTCACCTAATGATATGCACTCAGACTTGAGCTATCTGGGGATATGTTAAATGTCTGTGTTTGCTGGGAGGGTGTGCCATTGTGTGTTTGGGTGGTGATTCCTGTCCTGTTGTCTCCACATGTGTATTGGTGTTTTCCCTTTGTCCTGAGACATAATTGGATTGCTCCTCGGGTGTCGCTAGGCAGAGAGGAGGAAACCATGATGCATTGTGGGGATGTGTTGTGTCTGTGTATCCTGAATTTCTGCATATCTGTCCTGTGTCGCAGTCTCCATTCTGGTCCCCTAAGGGCGTGGCCACCAGATGGGGACCTGCATAAATACGGGCGGGTAGCCCTCAATAAAGTGTTCCTGTTTTATCCTTCATCATGCTGAGACTGGTGTTTGGATAACTGATCAAACTGGGGGATTGCTATACGCTGAAGATTTGCTATACTCCCCTGGCATAACTACTAGCTCTTGTAAGAGCTGTTCCTGCTCTCTGGCTGTAGGAGAGGTTCACCCACTGGAGCCTGGAGCCTTGTCGTAGGTCCAGCGTGGGTGGAGGACGGTGAGACCCCAACCAAGCTGCGGCGGTTCGTGGGGTCTGCAGGGCGTACGGTGTCAAGTGGAGTGCTTGGAGTCCTCGGAAAGCACTAGGAGCATCTATCGACGGAGGTACCCGGTCGGGGTGCTAGGAGATCCGTTACATTGGTGGCAAGCAGTGGGATAGCGTCCTAGTGTGAGGAGAAGCAGCTCGGAGACACCGTTCGTGGAGTATATTGAGGGCAACGCTAGTATCCGTACAGCGCCCCTGGCTACAGCAGGATGGAATCGGCTAGTCTTCGAACAGCGTTCCACTACGAGGAGGATGATGACCCGGACTGGAGGGATGCAGTCCGTAAAGGCGTCTGGCACGAGGCCCTGGAAGATGTACAGCGTCGGCGGGGTGAGTGTCTCCCCAGTGAGGAGCAGCAGTTGCGGATGCGAGTGGCCCTGCGAATGCCCCTTCTGGGAGAGGAGCCCCTGAATGAGTGGGTGACAGAACTGGAGAGCCTGGTATGGAAGGAGCTTTGGCTAGATGACGCCTACCAGGCACTCTGGTGGTATGTGATTCGGTACTCCCCCTGGATGGCTGAGCACGACAGACCCGAGGGTGAGGATTATGATGGCCCTGGCCTGTTGTTTGAGGCCTTTGCAGAACCGGAGTTCGGAGATGCTGGAGGGTCCCGGTTCTGGGATATCTATGACTACAGAGAAGCTATGCATGATTGGGCAACAGCGAGAGAGGTGAGACAAGACCTGGCATCTCTAGTGACAAAGGAGTGGGAGCTGGAGCAGGACTACCAATACTTCTTCAGCTCAATTCGGTCCCAATATACACTGCCAGAGAGCTGGGTGGCAGTCCCAGACCTACAACCCTACAGCTGGGAAGACCCGACTGAAGTATCCCCTGCTTCAGTACCAGCTACAGAGGTAGGGGTCCTCATAGACTGGTCCTGTGAGGAACCACAACAGGCAGGTGGAGACGGGACCGAGGGCTCTCCACCGGGATGCTGGGATGCTGGCCCAGACCCTCAGCAGCAGCCGGAGTTGCCAGGTGTGGACGCAGGTGATCCTGACTCGCAAATGTTGAGGGACCTCACAGACTGGTCCTGGGAGGACCCACAGATGGCAGGTGGAGATGGGACTGAGGTCTCTCTACTGGCCCTACAGGGATGCTGGGCCGCCTGCCCAGATCTCCAGCGGCAGTGCATATCACAGGGAGAGGAGACAACCGGTCTCTCTCCCCAGCGGCAACCTGAGTTCCAGGGGGAGGAGATGCGGGGTCGCTCTGCCTTACAGCAACCAGAGTCCTGGGGAGGAGAGGCAACCGGCCTCACCTTCCACCAGCAGCCGGAGATACCGGGAAAAGGGGAACACAAACCCCTCTACACGGGCGCAGATGAGACCGCGGGCTTGGTGCCAGTCCTACAGGGATGCTGGACAGTCGGTCCAGATCCCCATCCATCTCCGCAGGGATACCAGGAGGAGGAGGTAAGCGAGCCCTCCCCTTCCCAGCTACTTCCCAACAGAGTTCTGGGGGCAGGAGATGAGCCTGCGCTACCCACTGATTTCTTCCCAGCGGAAGAGCTGGCATCAGGGCAGAGCGCAGTCGGCCTCTGCCCCCCCCTACCCTCTTCTTCAGAGCCGGACTTTCCACAGGCTACCCCCGCGGAAGAGTTGGCATCTGGGCAGAGCGCAGTCGGCCTCTGCCCACCAAGTACCTACAGCTCCAAGCTGGAGAACCACAAGGCAGCAAGGAGTCGCAGATGCCCACTCAACAGCTGGGGACATACGGAACAGAGCCAGGCACCAAAATTCAACAGGTCCAGTATGGGGTTGTGGTTGGACTGCCAGACTAACTCAGGTACTGACCGTGAGGTCAGGTATCTGGTTAGTCTTCCCTGGAAGGGGGAGATGTGTGACGAAACCAACCTCGCCACGGTGTTTTGGAGGGGGCTGGTTGCTAGCCTCTTGCCTCAGGATTATGGCCCATACTAACTTTAAAGAAAACAGGCCGGCCGCACAGCTTAAATCTGTCTTTGGAATTGTGTTTTATGTTATTATGCGTTCGGTTACATTGTATGTTATGTGAGGGCACCCAGATAGCTAATATTATTGTATTCGTGTATTCTGAGTGCCATTCACCTAATGATATGCACTCAGACTTGAGCTATCTGGGGATATGTTAAATGTCTGTGTTTGCTGGGAGGGTGTGCCATTGTGTGTTTGGGTGGTGATTCCTGTCCTGTTGTCTCCACATGTGTATTGGTGTTTTCCCTTTGTCCTGAGACATAATTGGATTGCTCCTCGGGTGTCGCTAGGCAGAGAGGAGGAAACCATGATGCATTGTGGGGATGTGTTGTGTCTGTGTATCCTGAATTTCTGCATATCTGTCCTGTGTCGCAGTCTCCATTCTGGTCCCCTAAGGGCGTGGCCACCAGATGGGGACCTGCATAAATACGGGCGGGTAGCCCTCAATAAAGTGTTCCTGTTTTATCCTTCATCATGCTGAGACTGGTGTTTGGATAACTGATCAAACTGGGGGATTGCTATACGCTGAAGATTTGCTATACTCCCCTGGCATAACTACTAGCTCTTGTAAGAGCTGTTCCTGCTCTCTGGCTGTAGGAGAGGTTCACCCACTGGAGCCTGGAGCCTTGTCGTAGGTCCAGCGTGGGTGGAGGACGGTGAGACCCCAACCAAGCTGCGGCGGTTCGTGGGGTCTGCTGGGCGTACGGTGTCAAGTGGAGTGCTTGGAGTCCTCGGAAAGCACTAGGAGCATCTATCGACGGAGGTACCCGGTCGGGGTGCTAGGAGATCCGTTACAGAGGCTACAAGAAACCCAGAAACCAAGATGGCCGCTAGCACATGTCAAACGAAGGAGAACAGTAAGAAGGTAAGACCATGACAGTACCTCCCCCTCAAGGGCCCCTCCTCCGCGGAGTAAGGAACGGTTTCTGAGGGAAGCGTGCGTGGAAGGCTCGGAGCAAAGCAGGAGCATGGACATCTGCGGAGGGAACCCAGGAACGCTCCTCTGGACCATAACCACGCCAATGGACCAAAAACTGCAACCGACCGCGGACCAGGCGTGAGTCCAGGATATTGCTCACCTCATATTCCTCACGATTGCCCACTTGGACCGGACGGGGCCGAGGAACCGAGGAAGTGAAACGATTACACACCAATGGCTTCAACAGGGAGACATGAAACACGTTGGAGATCCGCATGCCAGGAGGAAGCGCAAAGGCATAGGCTACCGGGTTTACCCTGCGAAGCACTCGGAAGGGACCAACAAAGCGAGGCGCCAGCTTGGGAGTGGGCACTCGAAGGTTGAGGTTGCGGGTGGACAACCATACACGGTCTCCGACCTGGTAGGAAGGAGCGGGCGCTCATCTGCGATAAGCCTGGAGTCTCTGGCGCTGCGCAGAGACCTCAAGGGACCTCTGGATCTGTACCCAAGAAGCACGTAGGACGGAAAGGTGATCCTCCACAGCCAGAATATCCTGGGGAGAGAATACCTCCGGTAACACGGCAGGTTGGAACCCATAATTGGCCATGAAGGGAGACGTCCCAGAGGAAGAGTTCACTGCCGTGTTCCTGGCAAACTCAGACCAAGGCAGGAGGTCAACCCAATTGTCTTGGTGATCGGAGACATAGCAACGAAGGAATTGCTCCAAGGCCTGATTGGATTGTTCTGCGGCCCCATTGGACTGAGGGTGGTAGGCCGAGGAGAAAGAGAGATGAATCCCCAACTGGGAGCAAAAGGCGCGCCAGAACCTGGACACAAACTGACTCCCCCGATCCGACACAATCTCCTTGGGCAAACCGTGCAACTGGAAGACCTCCCTGGCGAAAATCGTGGCCAACTCTTGTGCAGAGGGTAACTTCTTGAGAGGAACACAGTGGCACATTTTGGAAAACCGATCCACAATCATGAGAATGACCGTATGGCCTCGGGATGCAGGGAGGTCCACAATGAAATCCATCCCCAGGTGTGACCATGGGCGCTCCCCGGTGGCTATGCGTTGCAAAAGGCCCAACGGAAGGTGCCGAGGGGACTTACTCTGGGCACAAACGGAGCATGCCGCTACATATGCGGCGATGTCGGAACGTAGAGAAGGCCACCAGAACAGACGTGAAACAGCCCAGGACAGCTGATTCTTTCCAGGATGCCCCGCGGCCTTGGAGTTATGGTAGGTTCGCAACAACCGAATGCGCAACTCCTCAGGCACAAAACACCTGCCGTTGGGTCTCCCAGAGGGAGCACCAGATTGAGCCGCCAAAATCTGCTCACCCAGGGGAGAGGTCAGGCTGGTGCGAATGGCGGCCAGAATCTGATTCGGAGGTATGACCGAAGTCGGAATCGACTCCTCCCCGGACAGCTCGGAGTACTGCCGTGATAAGGCATCCGCTCTGATGTTCTTGGAACCGGGTAGGTAGGAGACCACGTAATTAAAACGTGACAAGAACAGAGCCCATCTGGCCTGACGTGGTGTCAATCTCTTGGCCTCAGAAAGGTAGGTCAGATTCTTGTGGTCCGTCAGGATGAGAACCGGAACCACCGAACCCTCGAGCAAGTGCCTCCATTCTTTAAGGGCCTGCACGATGGCCAATAACTCCCTGTCACCAATCTGATAGTTGCACTCCGCGGAAGACAGTTTCCGGGAGTAAAACCCACAAGGAAGCAGAGGCCCCTCTGGTGTTCTACGCTGAGACAGGAGGGCGCCTACTCCCGTCTCAGACGCGTCCACCTCGAGGACAAAGGGCAACCCAGGGTTGGGATGCGACAGAATCGGAGCCGACACAAAGGCGGACTTTAGAGCCTCAAACGCTCGGATGGCCTCGAGCGGCCAGACCTGGAAATTACTGCCCTTCCTGGTCAGATCCGTGAGCGGCTTGGCTAGCATAGAAAAGTCCCTGATGAACTTCCGATAATAATTGGCGAAGCCCAAAAAGCGCTGCAGGGCACGGAGACCACTGGGCTGGGGCCACTGTAAGACAGCCGAAACCTTCTCAGGATCCATGGAGAACCCCTCAGCGGAAATGATGTAACCTAAGAAGGTTACCTGGGATCGGTGAAATTCGCATTTCTCAAGCTTACCGAACAGCCTGTTCTCTCGTAACCGTTGCAACACTCGTCTGACATCCATAATGTGGGCCTCCATGGATTCAGAATATACCAAGATGTCATCCAAATAGACCACCACACACTGCTGCAACAGGTCACGGAAAACATCGTTGATGAATTCCTGGAAGACTGCGGGCGCATTGCACAACCCAAAGGGCATAACCAAGGATTCATAATGACCGGTCCTGGTGTTAAACGCGGTCTTCCACTCATCGCCCGCCTTGATCCTTACCAGGTTATATGCCGCCCTCAGGTCGAGTTTGGTAAAGACCGTGGCCCCTTTGAGGCGATCGAACAGCTCGGAAATCAAGGGTATCGGGTAAGCGTTCTTGATCGTGATGCGATTGAGACCCCTGTAATCGATGCAAGGCCTCAACTCACCGCCCTTCTTTTTCACAAAGAAGAATCCAGCCCCTGCCGGGGACAAGGATTTGCGAATGTGTCCGCGTGAAAGCGCCTCCCTCACGTACTCCTCCATGGCCTCATTCTCCGCTACCGACAGTGGATAGACTTTGCCACGAGGAGGAACGGCACCAGATTGTAACTCTATGGCACAATCGTATGGGCGGTGCGGAGGTAGGGCAACCGCGCGCACCTTATCGAATACATCCCGGTACTCTTCGTATTCAGGAGGCAACAGAGAGTCCGAGGAAGTACACAGCAACTTGACAGGCCCATGGATGCAACTAGCCCCACACTGCGGTGACCACGAGAGGATCTCGGCCGATCTCCAATCGAAAGTCGGATTATGCTTCTGGAGCCAGGGGTACCCCAAGACCACCGAGTAGTGAGGAGACGAAATCACCTGGAAACAGACCGACTCTCTGTGAACGGCACCAATGGCTATCCCCACTGGAAGGGTCTCATGAGTCACGTGTGGCGGCAGAAGGGGTCTGCCGTCTATCGCCTCAAGAGCCAGTGGGGAACCTCGAGGCTGCAGAGGAATGGAATTGGCGGCAGCGAACACACTATCAATGAACAAACCACCAGCACCAGAGTCCACCAACGCCTGGGTCGTCACCGAGCCCCCGACCCAGGAGAGGACAACAGTGATCAGTGGTTTGTCAACACGGGAAACCGGGGACGAGGAGACTCCACCCAAGATCTGCCCCCGACAGGATCTCAGGTGCGAGCGTTTCCCGGACGGTTCGGGCATGCCAACCGAAAATGCCCACCGAGACCACAGTACATGCATCGGCCCTCGCGTCTCCAGAGTACCCTCTCCCCCTCGGACAGGCGAGCAAACCCCAGCTGCATGGGTTCACCCCCAGACAAGTCATCCCCAGGAGGCGTGGGAGGAGAGGGAGGCACGGGTGGGACAGCAAACGTAGGCGCCAATCTGTTAGAAGACCTCCGCAGGCTCTCCTTAAAGGAAGGTCTCTCCCTGAGTCTGGTGTCAATCAAAATCAGGAAAGAAATAAGAGACTCGAGCTCCACTGGTAGGTCCTTAGCTGCAACCTCATCCTTCAAGGCATCCGAAAGACCATGAGAGAAAGCAGCGACCAGAGCCTCATTATTCCAGCCCACCTCTGCTGCCAGGGTACGAAACTCAATGGCGTATTCAGCTACGGATCGTGAACCCTGTCTGATGGACATAAGGAGCTTCGCAGCAGAGGCAGCACGAGCCGGCACATCGAATACCTTCCGAAGAGAAGCAACAAAACCGGAAAACTCGGCAACCACCGGATTGTTGTTCTCCCATAAAGGGCTGGCCCAGGCCAAGGCCTTGTCCGAGAGCAGCGAGATCAAGAAGCCCACCTTTGATCTCTCAGTAGGAAAGGCATGTGGCAGCAACTCGAAATAAATGCCCACCTGGTTAAGGAAACCTCGGCACTGAGTTGGCTCTCCCCCAAAGCGCTGTGGAAGGGGGGCAGAACCGGTCATACCCCGAAACACCGCAGGCGCAGCAACAGGTGTCGGGGTAGACTCTGGCGCAACAACCGGAGCGGCAGTAGGAACGGGCCCAGGAGCAACAACCGACCCATCGGCAACGGAAGCGAAATGAGCCGTGCGTTCAAGCAGGGTTTGCAACGCCACAGCGAACCGACCCAACAGGTGATCCTGCTGATCAAGTCTGGCAACCAGCGTAGGTAGCGAGGATGGCCCTGTACCGTCAGAATTCATGGCTTGGTCCTAATGTCATGGAACCATGAACCAGACGTACAACAAGAGATAAGTGGAAAATAAGAAGGCTTTATTGAAAAGCAAGCCGTAAGCAAAAGTCCAAACGGATGGCTAAACCGAAGCAGGGTCTTGCGTAGACAGAGGTCAGGAACCAGAAGGGTGGTCAGACGAAGCCTGGATCAGGAACCAGCAGGGTAGTCAGACGAAGCCAGGATCAGGAACCAACGGGGTAGTCAGACGAAGCCAGGATCAGGAACCAACGGGGTAGTCAGACGAGGCCAGGATCAGGAACCAGAAGCAGCAGCAGTCTTAGAAGCATGTGAACACAGGAGGACCAAGCAAGGAACTGAAGCCACAGACCTCCTATATATATGAGCTAGGCATCCAGCTCCTCCCAGTGGGAAGGAGAAGCCGCAGGGTGGGAGGCTACAAGAAACCCAGAAACCAAGATGGCCGCCAGCACATGTCAAACGAAGGAGAACAGTAAGAAGGTAAGACCATGACAATCAGACATGGCCACTGTAGGCAAGTTGTAATTAGAAGACCCAAGAGTAAGAGAGCATGGCCCGTGGTGCAGTTGTTTATGTGCTTCCTCTGGCCAGGCTGCTGCAGGTGACCACGGAGCTCTCGGTGTGCACGTCCTCACGCCGCCATGTCGAAGCCACGCCCCCACTCAGCCAATTCTAAAGGACACCACAAGAGGGCAATGGCGCACCACTACAGCTGCCAAGCTTAGTTCCCAGAGGCAAGAGCGCCCTCTAATGAGCTTCAGTAGCTCTAGCAGCGAGGAGGACCTGAACATCCTTCTCTAAAAATGCTCCTTTTCAAAAATAAAGGACTAATGGGAGCCACAGCATGGACTGGTCCTGAAAACCGAGGGCCTTTCGGACAGCTTTGTTTTACTCCGTTGCCACTAGTAACAGCCTCAGCTGGATGGCCATGTTTGTGAGGACTCCCCCCAACTGCTTTAACCCTTTGCATCCAAGTTTTACATTGTTTTATCCCCTTTCTCAGGTTACTTGATAGCCTCATGGAACTATGGTTCTTAATATGCTGCTATTTTATGTGCTTTTATATGACATTTTATACCTTTCATTGGATTACAATTAACTCTTATTGTTCCTGTGGATTACTAGTGACTTATGGACTTATTGTTCCTGTCCACAGTCAAGCACTTCAAAGAAAAAAGGACTCAAGTGATATATGAGCGTGTTATTGATTACTGATTGCACTAATAAATGCACTATGTTTTTGCGCTAATATTTACAAGGTATGCAACGTTACAAGCTTGCACCCAAAGAAAGGACTCAAACGTGTACCTGAGCTCTTTGTGATCTCTATGTGATATTCTTGCACTAATTTTGCCTAAATGTTTTCAGGTTATGCAACGTTCAAGTACTTATGCCCATTGTATGGACTCTTTTATAGGTGCAGCAATGTGACCCTCATGCACTTATTGTGAAATTGCACAAACTTTTGCACTTAGCCAGATATGTAGCACCTTACTTTTGTGTGCCGCTCTTGTTCTCCCCCCTTTAAACGGACTGCCTCTGCAGATGCTTAATACTAATGGCCGACACCCGGTGTTATATGCCCATAGGTACCCAGGGTAGGACCAAGTGGTAAGTCCTGGCAGGTCTAGTAACTACACGGGTAACCCCGTTGCTTCGGGAATGGCTAGAGGAGTTTTTGACCATTCCTTCCCGTTTGTTATTTGTTCAGGATTGCTCCCATCCTGAGGTGTCTTCCAGTAGTTTCATGGGATTATCATACCCTCCTCCTGTGACTGCCAGAAGTGCATGGAGAATCTAATGCCTCCCCTTCTGAGCCTTTGCCTAAGGTATGGTGCCTCAAACCTTAAAGCCACTTTTATCTACACATAGTCACCATAGTGATCGTGCTATAAGCCTTATATTTTTACTTTGGTGCAGGGAAGGGAATACAGGATAAAGCCACCCTTCCATTTGCGGGCATTTCATTATAAAATGGTGGGACTACAGAGTAAAGATACCCCCATGCTTTATTTGGTGTTTACAGAGCTCAGAACACTTCAAAGTCAGCCAGTAGTGATTGCTTTGTGCAGACCTTTGGTTCATTGGTTATACCGAGAGGGAAACTGTTACTTAGGACACCCTACTCATGCGGGCAGGAACCTCAGGGTAGCCGTTATATGTTTGTCTTTGTATGTCTTTATGTGTACTACTTGCAGCACTTTGTATTTATTTGGGTACCCCAGACCTGGTTCCTCCCCTCCCAAGCATAAGCTGAGGGCAGCTTAACTCGAAGTAAGGGGGAATGTAACACCCCAGAGTTGTGTTACGACACTCTTCTACCCCACTACAATCTGTTAAGAGCCTTTACCTTGTCCTCTGATATGATTTTACATTATGTCATTCACAAATTTGATTAAACTATGTTAAATGTATATTGTGGCAAGCACCCAACTGTATAGGGAGGGTGCTTAGGGACTGATGGTCCTCCCCCCTCCCCCGTTTCCCCTTAAGGGGCGTTTAGGGAGCTGGCCCTGTCTCAGTAATTGTTAAGTAGGTTGCAGATTAGGGTCATTAAGGGTTAATTCACTGAGAATCCTCCTTAGACAGGATGGGGGCGGATGGGGGCGGTGCAGGAAATCCTGAAGGTCACATACACCTCCTCTCTGTTCTGGTCACTTCCTCTTGCAAGTGGAAGCAGATTGGTGTGGTATGTACCCTTTTGCTCTGTCCACACCAAGATGCCGCAGGAGGTGTTACCCTTAAGGAAGCCTCCTGGCGAGTTTCATGAGGAGGGTGAGGGTTAGCTGCGCTCAGTTCTGAGCAGGCTCAGCTCTCCCCTGACATCCTCCTCCCCTGTGCCTGCTTTTGTGCCGAGTGTAGAGCTGCTGCAGCATGCGTGCAGCTCCAGCACTTAAGCGGGGGGGCCAGTGGTCTGCTAGGTGTGCCCGCCCTCCCACCCGACTTGGTCATAATCTCCCAGCTGCCCGCTTCCTCCGACATGTCTAGAGCGAAGTGCGCACCATTTTTCCGGCCCAGCCTTGGGAGGTTTTGCAGCGATGTACCGGGGCTCCGCCCCTCCCCTGCAGCGCTTCTGTTACATGGGTGTTGGGCAGCGCATGCCAGACAGGATTGTTAGAAATGAGGGGGGGAAAGGGGCGCGAGACAGCTCCTCACTCCCTGATGAAATCCACCCCCTCCACATCACCTCCATTGTAGCCTATTGTGCCCCCCCTGCTAATGTGGGGCAGCATGAGGGGGTCACCGGGGGGTCAATGCTTCAAGTAGGACCCCTTCAGCGCCCATGTTGCAAGCTGGAGCGCTGCACCTGGCCCTGCCCCCTTTTCCCCTGCAGCGCTTACAGGGCGCCACTTGACAGGCAAGTTCGTTTGTTACTTTGATTCCCTGGGAGAGCTCTTTGCCCACCCCTGGCATCCCCCTACCCCCCCCCCCCTCCCTTCTCCGTCCTGGATTACAATGTCACCACTAAAATAATATTGCCTCAAAGGGGAGTTACTACCACCCCGCTTCTGTGGTCAGTGCCCCTCTAGTACTGTGGGGTGATCGGGATCTCTGTTGGAGCATGTTATGGTGCCTCCCCTCCCCCCTTTTTTCTCGCCATGCCTGATTGCATTGCACCCGCGCCTATAGGCTTGCCTCGAAGGGGTGTTCCTGCTGTCCTTGCTTCTGCGATCAGTGCCCCTTCAGTACCATTGGGGCTCTCTGGGTCTCATTTGGAGCCAATTTTGCTACCCCCCCTCCCCCACGGGTCACGCAGGCGCAGGGAGCTCACTGTTTTTTCTCCTCCTCGCAGGTGGTCAGGAGGCATGGCACAGTAGGCGCTCCAGATCCTCCAGGTGGTGCTTACCGTCGTCTTCGGACAGAATGTCAGGCGCATCTGAGGAGTCTGGTCTGATGTTGCGATTGAAAACTGTAAGAGGCTGGTGCCTGACCATCAATCCAGGGTTCTTGGCCTGGTCACTGCAGCGGCCCACCAGGATGGAATTCCTGTACCCGCTCCTTTGGCGGTGCCGTCCCTTCCTACGACTGGTGAGTACTAATGCGATGGGGGGTGGGAGGTCTTGTGCAGATTTAGAATCATTACTATGGGCACTTTTAGATACGGGTCCTGCGCCCCTCCAGTCGAGCTGGTAGCTCCGTGGTACTGCAATAGCTTCATGGGTAGCATTTCTGGGTTTAAAACTCCTTTGGTTTAGGTTAGTTGTGTACAGGTTGAAGCTGGGTGGTTCCCCAGCCATAGTTTACCTGAGCTTGTGCAACTGCGGGTTTAGCACTTGGGGTATTCATATCTTATAGAAGGTTTTCCCAGACTATACATCCACCAAAAAAAAAAAAAACAATTAAAGAGTAAAATAAATAATAACCAAACAAAGAAAGTGACAAAGCCCCTCTGTCAGTGTCGGTTTTGTGACGTCTGTTGCTCCCCAGCATGTAAGTACGACTTCCCCCCTTTAAAGGGATTCCTACGGTGGTCGTCAGAACTAGTGTTATAAGTAATTCATTTGTATGGTGTAGAAATCTTGTTGAGTTCAGATTGGGTCGTACGTTAGTCGCCAGTTTCTTTATTTTGTCTATGCAATACCCCACACGATCCATGTAACGGTTCTTGGTCCCACCGGTCTTTCGGCAGGTGTTCTTGCAGCTGGTTTTAGTTAAAGCTTAGTCCTTCCGGGTGTCCTGCCGTTTTCCCTTACAGCTTGGAGTGTAGGAGCTTCCTTCTCTTAACTGGATTGTATTTCTCCTTTTATGCAGCAGTTATAAAGTATAAAAAAAATTATAAATATATATATATATATATATATATATATGTATATATATATATATATATATATAAATAAATAAATAATAAAATAAAAAAAAATATATATATAATAATAATAATAATTAATGAATAAAAAATAATGAACATAGGAGAGTATTAGGGAGCTGTATATTCGGGTGCTTTCATGTGTAAAGTAGTACTGCCTGTTATGCTCCTATCTGCGGGCACTAGGCCGTGTGTATGTTAAAAAAAAAAGTGTTCTATTTGGCCTTTCAACAATGACTATGGCTATGGACCTTCCTTTAATGTAAATGGTTGTGAGTTCATATCATCATAGCCGCAATTACGGTTTTCTCTTTCTGCAGTCTACGGTACTGGTCCGCCGGACCAAGGTTCCGTTGGTATGGTTGATAACTGGGCACTTCTGCTGAGATTCTAACATGTCTATACAGGCTGGCAGCTTGGTGGTAATGCACTTGCCTCATGTCCAGTGTTGCAGGAGTTACAGTGTGGTGGGATCCAGCAGGGTCAAATCCAAGGGAGATGTACACAATGTTAGCAGTACAAGAGACTTTATTCTAATCCAGCTGGGTTGGTTGCCAGGAGGGCGGTATTAGTATACTGGTGCCGCATGGTTTGTACAAAGCAGAGCTGCTTCTTGTTGAGTGGATATTGTGGGATCAGTAGTCACAGGTATAACTAGATGGTAAGCCAGAAGCGGATAACCAGGTCCGTTCGTAGACGTCGCTCAGGGTAGAGCCTTGATACAAACACAACTCATGGAGTTACACAGTAAAACTGCACCCTTTCATTCCCCGTTCAGATCTAACTTTTGATGCGGGTCAGACACACTGACTGGTCCTCTTGACAGGACTTCACAGGTCGGCATGGTGACCCTCCAAGCATTATTTTGCATGTATCATTTCATTGTACGGTAGGAGATACGGATATAGTTAGGGAGTATTTACAAACTGGATTCCCAAAAAGTTGGGACACTAAACAAATTGTGAATTAAAACTGAATGCAATGATGTGGAGATGGCAAATGTCAATATTTTATTTGTAATAGAACGTAGATGACAGACCAAACGTTTAATCCGAGTAAATGTATAATTTTAAAGGAAAAATACGTTGATTCAAATTTTCACGGTGTCAACAAATCCCCCAAAAGTTGGGACAAGTAGCAATAAGAGGCTGGAAAAAGTAAATTTGAGCATAACGAAGAGCTGGAAGACCAATTAACACTAATTAGGTCAATTGGCAACATGATTGGGTATAAAAAAAGCTTCTCAGAGTGGCAGTGTCTCTCAGAAGCCAAGATGGGTAGAGGATCACCAATTCCCACAATGTTGCGCAGAAAGATAGTGGAGCAATATCAGAAAGGTGTTACCCAGCGAAAAATTGCAAAGACTTTGCATCTATCATCATCAACTGTGCATAACATCATCCGAAGATTCAGAGAATCTGGAACAATCTCTGTGCGTAAGGGTCAAGGCCGTAAAACCATACTGGATGCCCGTGATCTCCAGGCCCTTAAACGACACTGCACCACAAACAGGAATGCTATTGTAAAGGAAATCACAGAATGGGCTCAGGAATACTTCCAGAAACCATTGTCAGTGAACACAATCCACCGTGCCATCCGCCGTTGCCAGCTGAAACTTTACATTGCAGAGAAGAAGCCATTTCTAAGCAAGATCCACAAGCTCAGGCATTTTCACTGGGCCAGGGATCATTTAAAATGGAGTGTGGCAAAATGGAAGACTGTTCTGTGGTCAGACGAGTCACGATTCAAAGTTCTTTTTGGAAATCTGGGACGCCATGTCATCCGGACCAAAGAGGACAAGGACAACCCAAGTTGTTATCAACGCTCAGTTCAGAAGCCTGCATCTCTGATGGTATGGGGTTGCATGAGTGTGTGTGGCATGGGCAGCTTGCATGTCTGGAAAGGCACCATCAATGCAGAAAAATATATTCAGGTTCTAGAACAACATATGCTCCCATCCAGACGTCATCTCTTTCAGGGAAGACCCTGCATTTTTCAACAAGATAATGCCAGACCACATTCTGCATCAATCACAACATCATGGCTGCGTAGGAGAAGGATCCGGGTACTGAAATGGCCAGTCTGCAGTCCAGATCTTTCACCTATAGAGAACATTTGGCGCATCATAAAGAGGAAGATGCAACAAAGAAGGCCCAAGACGATTAGAGGCCTGTATTAGACAAGAATGAGAGAGCATTCCTATTTCTAAACTTGAGAAACTGGTCTCCTCGGTCCCCAGACGTCTGTTGAGTGTTGTAAGAAGAAGGGGAGATGCCACACAGTAGTGAGAATGGCCTTGTCCCAACTTTTTGGGGATTTGTTAACACCATGAAATTCTGATTCAACATATTTTTCCCTTAAAATTGTACATTTTCTCAGTTTAAACTTTTGTTCCGTGATTTATGTTCTATTCTGAATAAAATATTAGAAGTTGGCACCTCCACATCATTGCATTCAGTTTTTATTCACGATTTGTATAGTGTTCCAACTTTTTTGGAATCCGGTTTGTAGTTTGGATAGCCATGTCCCGTCTCCTTCAGCCTTCTATTCTGGCTGATTGATATTTTCTCCAAGGTGTTTGTCTCTTCATTCAAGGCCGCACTGCGCGGGGGGTTGTTATTCGAGACTTTTTGTATGGGGTAATAGTACTCGGGATTGGGGTCCGTCTATACATGTCGATCCAGTTAATATAAAGGGGTGTGTACCTCCCCTCCACCTGGTGTCGGTACAGCTGGTCGGTTAGTTTGGTATTTGGTAATGACTTCACGCATGGTGGGGCTCCAATAGTTTTTCCCTTTAGGTTAGTTTCCCCCACGGCGGTTTGATAATTTTCCTTGGTCTTTAAAAAAAAAAATAATAATAATGATAATTTTATAAGAAAAAAGAAAAAACTTTTTGGATGAAATATAAATATTTTGTGGCTAGTTATACGATCTTCTTTTGTGTGTTGAGGCTCAGGCTAATAGTTTTTTCTTTCAGATTCGTGGCGTTTAGCGGTTCGATGGTTGGCCTTTCGTATATTTTTTGTGCGGTGCGGAGAGAGGAACACAGGCCCGGTGGGTGCTCTTTGTTTTTTTCGAGAGGTGGAAGTCTTTTGGAAAGGGATCCAGGAATTCAGGTGGTCATAACTTCTTCCGGAGGTGGTTGATATAGAGTTCCGCCGGAGGCGCGGTGATGCTGGTTACCCGCGCTGTGGTAATGCCCCTTTGTCTATTCCAGAGCTCTGGACCTCATGTGTCCTGACATATGATTATCCCTTTCTTTTTCAAGAAGTTGGTAGTAGGGTAGTTGGTCGTTATCTCCTGGGTGGGTTGTTCTGGGCCATATATGGAAGGCGTTATGAATATAATACAAAAGGTAGAGATCAAGGGGCGGTAGTTCAGCACCGTTATCGGGAAGATGCAGCTATATAGTGGTTACAGTCCTCTGGATCAACAACCCCTCTCTAGTAGCTATAGCCTGTAATATCATTACACTCCAGAAATACATCCAGGCCCCTCTTGAATTTTTGGTGAACTCACCATCACCACCTCCTCAGGCAGAGAGTTCCATAGTCTCACTGCTATTACAGTAAAGAATCCTCTTCTATGTTGTAAAAAAACATTCTTACCTCCAAACACAGAGAGTGTTCCTCTTTCACAGTCCTGGGATTAAATGGATGATGGAAGTTATCTTTGTACTGACCCCTGTTATATTTATACATAGTTATTAGATCTTCCCTCAGTCGTCTTTTTCTACAGTGAATAACCCTTATTTTGCTAATCTTCCAGGGTACTGTAGTTCCCTCATTCCAGTTATTACTTTAGTTGCCCTCCTCTAAACCCTCTCCATCTCTGCTATGTCTGCCTTGTTCACAGGAAACAGAACTGTACACAGTACTCCATGTGTGGTCTGACTAGTGATTTGAAAAGTGGTTGGACTATGCTCTCATCACGGGCCTTATTGGCCTTGGTTTTTTAATGGGACCTTATTGTGTCTTCTTCTTGGGTGTTAATTGGGACAATTTCTTTTTCTGGCCTGTATGAGAGCTAAAACAGACTCAGTTCTGCTAGGTGGTGGTCAGAGCCCCCTTGGGGGAATGGGTCTCCTCCGTGGAGGCATTTCAGTACAGCAGAGATATGGTGGTAGCAGATGGCGTAAATGCCCGCTGGGAGTCCAGCCTTTGGCATACCGCTCCGATATTATGGTTTATTAAGGTTTGCCACTTTAATAAAGAAGCTGTGGCCGATCACCACCCAGCAATAAAATGATACAGTTGTCGGTGTCTTTTGTTATGGGTCAAGGTTGGGTAAAGGGGCCAAGGGTGAGTTAAAGGTGGTACCCCTTCCCCTGTTTCCCTGGATACCAGCAGTCTTGCAAATTTCCATGTTCACCAGCAGGTGGCAGCAATGGCGTGGTAAGAACTTAGGTTCAGTTTAGTATTGCTAAGCTGGAATAGTTCATTCCAGCTTGGCTCACCCTCTGTGAGCAGAGTGGGCTGTGCCCACATCCTGCAGCTTGAGTGGAGAAGGAAGTTAGTGTCAGTGTGCCAGCCATCCCTGTTGGGGAAGGCTGTGTGATAGAGTAGAGAAGTCTCCCAAATAAAGAGAACTAAGCCAGGATCTAGTCTCATGCTGAGACATTGATCAAATCCCCAGCCTGAGCCCTGCAGCCTCAGCTGGATGAAACAGCAGACAACCTCCAGGAAGAAAGCATACCCTGAGAAGATAACTGTGAGTAAAGTCCAGAGACACAGGAGAAGTCATATTCCTCCTCAGCTAGTCAGTCCCCATACAGCAGAAGATAGAAAGTGCCGAAGCCAAATTCCTGTCACACAGTATAGAGCTACAAAGCAGACGTCCTTTCCTGCAAGCTCCAGGTTGATAGAGCAGAAGATAAATTCCAGCCAACCATTGCCAAAGCCTGCTGGGACCTAAAACAAGAAGCTGTACCTTGCTTGTGTAACACCCCAGAGTTGTGTTACTGCACTCCTCTACTCCGCTACTGCCCTTTAGGAGTCGTTATATTGTCATCTGATGTGATTTTACATTATGTCATTCACAAATGTGCATAAAACCATGTTTAAAGGGAGTCTGTCACCTCCATATGGCCATATACAGTGCTTACATGGCTCCGTAGCACACCTATACAGGATTGTAACAGTACCTTTGTTCTTTTCTTTAGACTTGCACCAGCAGGAAAAACTAAGTTTAATTCATATTCAAATGGCACTTTAAGTGCCCAGGCTGCTCTACCTTCTTTTCACTTTATTCCTCCCCAGTCTCTACCTTTGCCCGCCCTCCAAGTCTTTTGCCTCATCGATAGGGCAAAGGCAGATCCACCAGCAGCAGCCATCTGCATTATGCCTCTCACTATGCCATACTATTTTGGGGCACCCTGGCTCCCAAGTTACTCAGGATAACCCCATTCAAGGAATTCTGTGATAAAATGCTAGCCATGTTTAAGCTATATCCAGCATCACAGGATCAGAAAGTGGAAATCCTAATTGGCCAGTTACAGGGAGCCGAGCTCCGGGAGGTCAAATCCTGGCCCTGGTCAGAGCGGAAAACCACTGAGCAGATCCTAGACCGACTCAGTACCACCGTTTAGACTAGGACCGCCTCGGAACTAAAAATGCCCTTCTTTGGAAAGCGGCAGCAGTCAAAGGAGACCTTGAGAGACTTTGCCCTGTCCCTGCAGGAAGCCCTGCGGGCTGTTATCCAGATTGATCCCTGTGAAACTGAGGGGCAAGATCAAACTCTCAGGGAACAGTTTATTGAAGGTGTCCTTGATGAATCCCTCAAACGTCAGCTGAAGATGCTTTCAGCTCAGCACCCAGATACCCCTTTCTTGGACTTTAAAGAACTTGCTATTGGCATCCTAGGGGAGAGTCACCAAGCTGAATCTCCTGAAAACAAGAAGGCAGGGCCCACACTACGGCCTGCTACTCACAGCCAAATAGGTGAGCATGGGGCTCAGGCACCCGTTCCAGATGCCGCAGCAGCTCTGACCGCTCAAGTCTTTCTCTTAGCTGAGAATATGGAGAGGATGAGGAAACAGCTAGAGCGACTGGAACAGCAACCCAAGGTGGGGAAAGGGACTTCTGCCAACAGAGACCGCCCTAAACCCGGTCCACAAGAATATCAGCGTCAGCCGGTCAGTAGGTCGTCAGACCCAGTTTATCAAAACATTAGGAAACAGTGATGCCTGCCTTGTCAGAGGTATGCACACACTGAAAAGGACTGCCGTCAGTTAAACGGGTATCATCTGAGGTCGAGGACCGCCCCTCGGGAGGAAGAATACTAGGTCCCAAAGATCCAGCCTTTATGCCTAGGTATGTGGGCACCCGCCCCGTGGTTGAAGTTGACATCAACTGAATGAAGTTTCCTGCTTTAATTGATACCGGATCTCAAGTGACTACCATCCGCCAAGCAGCATTTGACACATGCAGAAACAGAGCTCAGCTGACGCAACCTCCGGAATCTTGGCTCTGCATCATAGCTACCAATGGCAAACCAGTGCTATACTAGGTTATTGGAAACCTACCTCACAGATTGAAGATACTGAACTCTCATGCCAAGGGGTAGTCGTGATTAAGGTCCTAGATGATGACAATTGCCCTGTTGTCCTGGGGATGAATGTACTCGGCAACTGTTACCCTGAAGTGCCGAAAGCCTTAAAGAAAACCCTACTGACTACACCCCGTGCAACTCAATGGGTTATAAACCAGACCATTCAAGTGCTAGCCGCCCAACAAAAATTCAGCAATCAACGGGGCGAAATGTGCCGTGTCTGCATCAAGGATGCTCACCCTATCAAACTCCAGACTGGAGCAGAGACTCTGATATGGTGCAAGGCTTACATCAGTATCAAAAGTCAAGATTATCAGGCCCTTGTGGAGCCAATACATCTTCAGGATCACCCCCTTGTCCTAGCCGCTAGGAACGTGTGTCCCAAGGAAAGGTACCCATACGCTTAGTCAATCTGGGTGATGAAGCTGTGAAATTAAAAAAAGCACTATCCAGTGGCCTGCCTATACCACATCCGTGAGCAGGATATCCTGGATTATCCCACTGCTGCATCTTAACAATCACTCCAAACAGTGGAGGAAGCCAAAGACCCGCCAGAACAGCCTTGGTGGGCCGAACTACACATCAGGGATACCACAACCTCTGCTGAGCAGATCAACGGCGTGCTGGACTTAGTCAAACAACACCTAGTCAAACAACACCATCAAGTCTTCAGCAAACATTCTCTGGACTATGGTCAGACTTGCTTAATACAGCACACCATTCCAACTGGCACTCATCTTCCAATCAAGGAGAGATACCGAACAGTCCCTCCTGCCATGTACCAGCAGGTGAAGAAGATGGTGCAGGATATTAAGACAGCTAATGTCATCCAGGATAGTCACAGCCCTCCTGGGCTGCCCCCTTAGTCCTGGTAAAGAAGAAGGATGGAATGATCCGTTTTTGTGTGGACTACCGTAAGATCAACAACATTACGCACAAGGATGCGCACCCCCTGCCACGAATTGAGTAATCCCTGGCAGCTCTGGGATCCGCTGCCTACTTTTCAACTCTGGATCTAACCAGTGGCTATTGTCAAGTACCCATGGCACCATAAGATAAAGAAAAAACAGCTTTTGCCACCCCAATGGGTCTGTTTGAGTTCAACAACATACCATTCGGGTTATGCAACGCCCCTGGCACATTTCAGAGACTCATGGAAAGATGTCTTGAACACAAAAACTTTGAGACCGTGTTACTGTACCTGGATGATGTGATTATACCTACGAAGAGCATTTACAACACTTGGCGGAAGTGTTCCAGACTCTGACCCAACATGGACTGAAAGTGAAACCTTCAAAGTGTCACTTACTGAAGCCCCAAGTGAAATATCTGGGACATGTTGTGAGTGCAGAAGGCGTGAGACCGTACCCCAACAATATAGCTGCAGTACAAAGCTATCCAGCTCCCAAAACAGTCAAAGAGGTCAAGAGCTTCCTCGGAAGTTACTATCGGAGATTTATCCCACACTTCGCTCAGATTGCAGAACCTATCCAGGAGCTTGTGAAAAGTCACCCTAAAGGCTGTCAGAATTCCAAAATACCGGTGGAGTGGAATGAAGAGAGAGAAGCTGCTTTCCAACTGTTGAAAGAAAAACTTACAGAACCTCCAGTCCTGGGTTACCCTGATTACAGCCTACCATTTTGCCTCTATACTGACTAGTGATGAGCGGGAGGTGCCATATTCGATTTCGCGATATTTCGCGAATATTCGAATGAATATTCGTGTTATATTCGTCGAAATCGAATATTCGTAATTATTCCAATTATCGCGAATAATATACAATTTTTTTTTTTTTTTTCGCGTATTGCGATTATTTATCTTGATAGTATAAGGCAACGTTCCTATGCTAATTGACTATGGCTAGGCTAATATGTGTATTTTACGAAATTTCGTGATTTGCTCTAACTTCGTCTCTTAGAATATTATGAATATTCTAAAAGACGAAGTTAGAGCAATATTACGAAATTTCGTAAAATACACATATAGATTGTAATTTAGCTAATATAGTGCTATAATCCCTTTTTTTGCCTCTAAATTTTTTTTGCCTCTTCTGAACTTAAGTTTTGTAAAATATGTACACTATTAAAAAATATTACTATAGCAGTATATTAGCTTAAATACAATCTATGTGTATTTTACGAAATTTCGTAATATTGCTCTAACTTCGTCTTTTAGAATATTCGTAATATTCTAAAAGACGAAGTTAGAGCAATATTAAGAACATTTGCAAAAGCCGAAATTGCGATGCGAGTTATATAATACGAAATAATCGCATGAAGATTTCAACTTAGCACTGCTATATTCCATATTCTAGCCTAGTATGGAATATAGCTGTGCTAAGTTAGCACTGCTATATTCCATACTAGGCTATAATATGGAATATAGCAGTGCTAAGTTGAAATCTTCATGCGATTATTTCGTATTATATTACTCGCATCGCAATTTCGGCTTTTGCAAATGTTCTTAATATTGCTCTAACTTCGTCTTTTAGAATATTACGAATATTCTAAAAGACGAAGTTAGAGCAATATTCCGAAATTTCTAAAAGACGAAGTTAGAGCAATATTACGAAATTTCGTAAAATACACATAGATTGTATTTAAGCTAATATACTGCTATAGTAATATTTTTTAACAGTGTACATATTTTACAAAACTTAAGTTCAGAAGAGGCAAAAAAAATTTAGAGGCAAAAAAAGGGATTATAGCACTATATTAGCTAAATTACAATCTATATGTGTATTTTACGAAATTTCATAATATTGCTCTAACTTCGTCTTTTAGAATATTCGTAATATTCTAAAAGACGAAGTTAGAGCAATATTAAGAACATTTGCAAAAGTCGAAATTGCGATGCGAGTAATATAACACGAAATAATCGCATGAAGATTTCAACTTAGCACTGCTATATTCCATATTCTAGCCTAGTATGGAATATAGCAGTGCTAACTTAGCCCTGCTATAGTCCATATTAGGCTAGAATATGGAATATAGCAGTGCTAAATTGAAATCTTCATGCGATTATTTCGTGTTATATTATTCGCATCGCAATTTGCGAAATTTCGTAAAATACACATATAGATTAGATTGTAATTTAGCTAATATGGAATATAGCAGTAAGTTGAAAACGCCACTGACTGGAGCAGCCAGGAAGCCAGGAATCCAAAGGACAGGTAAGAACAACTTTAGAGAAGTGGGAAAGAAAAAAATATAATAATAAAAAAAAAAAAAAAAAATATTCGAATTCGCGAATATATAGAACGATATTCTAAATATTTGCGAAATCTCAAAATTGCGATATTCGAGAATAAAATTCGCAATTTGAATATTCGCGCTCAACACTAATACTGACGCAAGTAAGAAAGGTTTGGGAGCTGTACTATCTCAGACACAAGCTGGAACTGAAAGAGTCATCGCCTATGCCAGCAGATTTTCACGAGAGCCAGAGCGGAATGACCATAACTACAGCTCATTCAAACTGGAGTTTTTAGCCTTGGTCTGGGCTGTAACTGAGAAATTCAAGGACTACCTAGCTGCCACACCTTTCACGGTCTACACCAACAATAATCCGCTAGCTCACTTGAACACTGCACGTCTGGGAGCTCAAGAACAAAGATGGGCCTCCAGACTGGCAAACTTTAACTTCACCATTAAGTACCGAACTGGAAAATCTAATGACAATGTCGACACTTTGTCTAGACTACCTTCCCAGAAAGAACCAATTTCTACCGATGAGCAGTGGGAAGATGTGGAAATGCCAATATTCTATTCCCGATTTGCCCGGCAGGAGGCCCTACACACTAGGAGCCCGACCTCTAAAGTCACTTGTTTTCCACAGACCTATGATCCCTCAACTCCAGTTGAGAAAGAGCTCTGGATTAAACTACAATCAGAGAGCAGAGCCATTGGAGAACTGTTGGATTATTTTTACAGTGGACGCATACCGGAGAGAATCCAACGGCGGAGAGCTGACTCTGAGCTAGTTTGCCTCTGGTGACAATGGAAACTACTCTTCTTACAAAGAGACCTACATCTCAGGAGGACGCTTGATCCAGTCACCTGTGAGCGTCTCCACCAGATAGTGGTGCCTCGAAGAGATGCCAAGATGGTGATGGACATGTACCAAAACCGGTCTGGTCACTTTGGAACCCAAAAAACAGAAGCCACCATCAGACGACGTTTCTACTGGATTGGCATGAGAAGTGACATTGAAACCTGGTGTCGACAGTGTACCACCTGTGCTGTGGCAAAAGGGGAAATACATGATCAGCGAGCCCCCCTTCATCCAATAGTGAGTAGAGGTCCTCTTGAAATCGTGGCAATCGACCACGTGAAACTGGAACCCAGCAGATCTGGGCACGTCTATGCTATGACAATCATAGACCACTATACCAAGTTCGTTGTGGCTGTACCTGTAAAGGACTTAACTGCAAAAACTACAGATGCTGCCATGTGGAAGAGCTTAATTCTGCCGTATGGGTGTCCTGACAAGATACTCACCGATCAGGGATCTGTATTCGAGTTTTAGTTATTCTATGAACTTTGTGCCTTGTACAACTGCAAGAAACTGAGGACCACCGCATACCACCCTCAGGGAAACGGACTGTGCAAAAAAATGAACCAGACACTGATCAACATGCTCATTTCTTCACTGGGTACGCTCCATACAACCTCATGTCTGGAAGACATGGCCGTCTACCTGCAGATCTTGCCCTTGACGTCCCTGTACCGGACTCCGAACCACTCCTTCCCCAATCTGAGTGGGTCAAAGAGCATCAGAAGCGCCTGGAGGACGCCAAAGAAATAGTGTACTCTAAAATAGAGAAGGCCCAACAAAAAATAAAACAGGACTTTGATACGCATGCACATGCTGAGCCCTTACAGCCTGGAGACCAGGTCTGGCTAAAAAACAATCACCCTGTAAGCAAACTGGATAGTCGCTGGGAGCGTGAGCCATATACAATAGTGGCCATTCCCTCATCAGAGGTCTACGAAATCCAGAGAGAGGATAAAGGTACTCAGCGAGTCCATGGTAACCGGCTCAAGAAATGCCTACAGGAACCTGTTCAAGAGCAGCCAAGAGAAGAGGACACATTACCTTAGCTGCCATTGTCTTCAGAAAGTAAGACGCAAACAGAGTTGCCTTCCATGCTTGACCCCCTTCAGTGGTTTCTGCAACCTCAAATTCGAGTCCTGATGCCAGTGTCCGAGATTTCTCTGTCTACAGAACCAAGTCAGACAGCTGATCCTCCCGTACCAGTCCCGGACTCTACCTCCACTCCTGGAGACTCTGGCTTGTCCTTGCGGAGATCTCAACGGACCACTAAATGTCAGCCGCCTGCTCGTTATAGGGACTTTCAGCAGCAGCAACCAAGACGAAGACTTCCAGCGCTTCCAATAAGAGGCCTCTTGCTGTGAAGAGAACCATCCATTAGACTATAGGAGCCAAGCCAAGGACACATTTTTACTGGTAAAAAACATTGCCTACAGTTTATTGTTTACATCTTTTGGCCTTTTTTTTATCTAACCTTTTTGTGCATGGACTTAATGGACTCCATCTATCAGCCAAGCCATACCTCATGTTGGATTACAAATGATTTTAGATTTTTGTGTTTTTCCTACTTGTTACAAGTTATGCAACGTTACAAGCTTGCACCCAAAGAAAGGACTCAAACGTGTACCTGAGCTCTTTGTGACTTATACTGTTCTAATCTTGCACTAATTTTGCTTAAATGTTTACAGGTTGAGCAAAGTTCAAGTACTTGTGCCCATTGTATGGACTCTTTTGAAGATGCCGCAATGTGACCTTTATGCATTTATTGTGAAATTGCACTTAATTTTGCACTTAACCAGATATGTAGCACCTTGCTTCTGTGTGCCTTGATTTACAGCTCTGTTCTCTTTATACGGACTGCCTCTGCGGACGCTTAATACTGATGGCCTACATCTGGAGTCATATATCCCGGGTATCCAGGTACGATCAAGTGGTAAGTCCCAGGCAGGTCCAGCAAGGGTAATCCCGCTGCTTCGGGAATGGCTAGGGGAATAAGGTACCCCCCCTTCCTGTTTGTTATATGTGCCAGGATTGGTAATGGGACTACTAAATTCCCATCCTGGTGTGTCTTCCAGGAATTCCATGGGATTATTATACCCTCCTCCTGTGACTGCCAGAAGTGCATGGAGATGCTAATACCTCCCCTTCTGAGCCTTTGCCTAAGGTATGGTACCTCAAGCCTTAGAGCCTTTTAGCTACCCATAGATAAATCCCTGCCAACCATTGCCAATACCTGCTGGGACCTAAGACAAAAGCTGTATCTTGCTTGGATGAAAGTTACATTCAGTAAAGACAAGTTTGAACTTCACCAAAAGTCTGGATCTCAATTTCTGCTGCAAATTCCTCTATTCCTCCCACTACCACTACCCTCAATTTATTGCAAGTGAGCCAGGAGTCCAGCCGTACCCAGGTAGGAGGCACCATTGACACCATTACTACTACCATACAGAGACATTACACCACTCTGGCATTCCTAAACTGGGACGTGCGTTATAACATCTTTGAAGGGCCCTGTGACAATACCCTGCACACGCTGCAATTGGCGTCACAAACAAACTATAGACTATTATACCCATATCCTGACCCACTGCATTAAAGTGGCCACTGCACTTGGATAAAAGTTACTCTCAATAAAGACAAGTTTTAACTTTACCAAAGGTCTGGATCTCAATTTCTGCTTACAAATCCCTATATTACTCCTACTATCACTACACCTACATTTATTGCAAGTGAGACAGGAGCCAGGAGTCTAGCCATACCCAGGTAGGAGACACCGTTGACATAATTACCACTACCATACAGAGACATTACACCACTCTGGCATTCCTAAACTGGGACGTGAATCATAACACCTTTGAAAGGCCCTGTAATTGTACCCTGCGCACGCGCGCGATTGGTGTCACGAACAAACATAGACTATCATCTACACCTGACCCACACATTGCATAATTTGGCGTCAGTGTACCTGCATCCTGCTCATTGCAACTCCACTGTGCCATGTGCCTGGTGTGCTTGGGGCCCACTGGGGGATTGCCCCCAGGCCCCTGTGGACCAATCTGAGCTTGGTGCTCTCTTCTCATACTTCCTCTCTGGATTGTCCTCTGATATCCCATAGTAATGGCCTGGACATGCTGGGAGTTGTAGTTCTTTCCTTTTATACTCCCTCTGTGAATTGTCCTCTGATATCCAATAACAACAGCGTTAACATGCTGGGAGTTGTAGTACTCTTCTCTGATACCTCATCCCTGTGAAGTCCTCTGATATCCCATATTAACAGCCTGGACATGCTGGGAGTTGTAGTCAGGTTTCCATTGGCACATAGAGGTACAGGTTACTATCCTAGTGCGGCCCGAACAAGGAGGATCCCTAGTCCCCCACCCCCTGCACACCTGACACAGTAGAGTGGCTGCACTACATATAGACAGGCAGAGAACAACATCTTAACCAGCCAAAACATCCATATAAAAAAAAACTGGGTAGATTATTTAACAGTTTCTTTTATTTATTATAGATGCATCTGGTGGCTGAGATGACTTGTAGACACAGCGACAGGCCAGCCAGTATCCTCCTATTCTAGGCACCTGGCTTCTTGAAGTCGCTGCAGGGACCCCTATAATTCTTCACCTTGTAGTACGTTGCTGCTGTTCTGCTGCTGCGTGAACAGGTAATATTTGCATGTATCTGTGTAGTGGGCTCCCAGAATGAATTTTAATGGTGGGCCCTAGACATCCCAGTCTAACACCGGAGAGGACTACATCTCCCAGCATGTCCATTCTGTTATTATGGGATATCAGAGGACAATTCAGAGAGGGAGTATAGGAGGAGAGGACTACAACTTCCAAGGTTTCTCAGGCTCACCAATTCTTTGTCCCTGACTGCTCTAGGGTTGTCACAATACCAAAATTTTGATTTAATACCATTAAAAAAGTATTGCGATACTCAATATCATTGCGATACTATGAGAAAAAATAAAAACACAAAAAATGCTGTGCGTATTTCGCATTTTATGGAACGTCAGCCCCATAATAGAACAGTCCTATCCTATTTTTTGGGGGGGACAAGGTGAAAAAAAAAAAAAGGTAAATTGCGTGTTTTTTTTTTTTTTCTGTTACGTGTTGACCGCATAGGAGACTTTTTTATGTTTTAATAGTTCTGACTTTTTCGGACATGGTGATACCCAATATGTTTATTTTTTCATTGTTTATATATTTTATTTGTAAAATTGGGAAAGTCGGTGATCTAAACTTTTAATATTTTCGTGTTTTTTCTAAACTTTTTTTTTTTAACTTTTATTTAACCACTTCAGCCCCGCTAGGTGAAACCCCCTTCATGACCAGAGCACTTTTTACACTTCGGCACTACACTACTTTCACCGTTTATCGCTCGGTCATGCAACTTTCCACCCAAATGAATTTTACCTCCTTTTCTTCTCACTAATGGAGCTTTCATTTGGTGGTATTTCATTGCTGCTGGCATTTTTACTTTTTTTGTTATTAATCAAAATGTAACGATTTTTTTGCAAAAAAATGACATTTTTCACTTTCAGCTGTAAAATTTTGCAAAAAAAACGACATCCATATATAAATTTTTCGCCAAATTTATTGTTCTACATGTCTTTGATAAAAAAAAAATGTTTGGGCAAAAAAAAAAAATGGTTTGGGTAAAAGTTATAGCATTTACAAACTATGGTACTAAAATGTGAATTTCCGCTTTTTGAAACAGCTCTGACTTTCTGAGCACCTGTCATGTTTCCTGAGGTTCTACAATGCCCAAACAGTAGAAAAACCCCACAAATGACCCCATTTCGGAAAGTAGACACCCTAAGGTATTCGCTGATGGGCATAGTGAGTTCATAGAACTTTTTATTTTTTGTCACAAGTTAGCGGAAAATGATGATGATTTTATTTTTTTTATTTTTTCTTACAAAGTCTCATATTCCACTAACTTGCGACAAAAAATAAAAAATTCTAGGAACTCACCATGCCCCTCACAGAATACCTTGGGGTGTCTTCTTTCCAAAATGGGGTCACTTTTGGGGTAGTTATACTGCCCTGGCAATTTAGGGGCCCAAATGTGTGAGAAGAACTTTGCAATCAAAATGTGTAAAAAATGACCGGTGAAATCCAAAAGGTGCACTTTGGAATATGCGCCCCTTTGCCCACCTTGGCAGCAAAAAAGTGTGACACATCTGGTATTGCCGTACTCAGGAGAAGTTGGGGAATGTGTTTTGGGGTGTCATTTTACATATACCCATGCTGGGTGAGAAAAATATCTTGGTCAAATGCCAACTTTGTATAAAAAAATGGGAAAAGTTGTCTTTTGCCAAGATATTTCTCTCATCCAGCATGGGTATATGTAAAATGACACCCCAAAACACATTCCCCAACTTCTCCTGAGGACGGCGATACCAGATGTGTCACACTTTTTTGCAGCCAAGGTGGGCAAAGGGGCACACATTCCAAAGTGCACCTTTCGGATTTTGCAGGCCATTTTTTACACATTTTGATTGCAAGGTACTTCTCACACATTTGGGCCCCTAAATTGCCAGGGCAGTATAACTACGCCACAAGTGACCCCATTTTGGAAAGAAGACACCCCAAGGTATTCCGTGAGGGGCATGGCGAGTTCCTAGAATTTTTTATTTTTTGTCACAAGTTAGCGGAAAATGATGATTTTTTTTTTTTCCTCTTTTTTTCCTTACAAAGTCTCATATTCCACTAACTTGCGACAAAAAATAAAAAATTCTAGGAACTCGCCATGCCCCTCACGGAATACCTTGGGGTGTCTTCTTTCCAAAATGGGGTCACTTGTGGCGTAGTTATACTGCCCTGGCAATTTAGGGGCCCATATGTGTGAGAAGTACTTTGCAATCAAAATCTGTAAAAAATGACCGGTGAAATCCGAAAGGTGCACTTTGGAATATGTGCCCCTTTGCCCACCTTGGCATCAAAAAAGTGTCACACATCTGGTATCGCCGTACTCAGGAGAAGTTGGGGAATGTGATTTGGGGTGTCATTTTACATATACCCATGCTGGGTGAGAGAAATATCTTGGCAAAAGACAACTTTTCCCATTTTTTTATACAAAGTTGGCATTTGACCAAGATATTTTTCTCACCCAGCATGGGTATATGTAAAATGACACCCCAAAACACATTGCCCAACTTCTCCTGAGTACGGCGATACCAGATGTGTGACACTTTTTTGCAGCCTAGATGCGCAAAGGGGCCCAAATTCCTTTTAGGAGGGCATTTTTAGACATTTGGATCCCAGACTTCTTCTCACACTTTCGGGCCCCTAAAAAGCCAGGGCAGTATAAATACCCCACATGTGACCCAACTTTGGAAAGAAGACACCCCAAGGTATTCAATGAGGGGCCTGGCGAGTTCCTAGCAATTTTTTTTTTTTGCATAAGTTAGCGGATATTGATTTTTTTTTGATTTTTTTTCTCACAAAGTCTCACTTTCCGCTAACTTAGGACAAAAATTTCAATCTTTCATGGACTCAATATGCCCCTCACGGAATACCTTGGGGTGTCTTTTTTCCGAAATGGGGTCACATGTGGGGTATTTATACTGCCCTGGCTTTTTAGGGGCCCTAAAGCGTGAGAAGAAGTCTGGAATATAAATGTCTAAAAATGTTTACGCATTTGGATTCCGTGAGGGGTATGGTGCGTCCATGTGAGATTTTATTTTTTGACACAAGTTAGTGGAATATGAGACTTTGTAAGAAAAAACAAAAACAAACAAAAAATTTCCGCTAACTTGTGCCAAAAAAAATGTCTGAATGGAGCCTTACCAGGGGGGGGTGATCAATGACAGGGGGGTGATCAATGACAGGGGGGTGATCACCCATATAGACTCCCTGATCACCCCCCTGTCATTGATCACCCCCCCTGTAAGGCTCCATTCAGACATCCGCATGATTTTTTACGGATCCATGGATACATGGATCGGATCCACAGAACGCATGCGGACGTCTGAATGGAGCCTTACAGGGGGGTTATCAATGACAGGGGGTGATCAGGGTAATCAGGGTGATCACCCCCCTGTCACTGATCACCCCCCCCTGTAAGGCTCCATTCAGACATCCGCATGATTTTTTACGGATCCATGGATACATGGATCGGATCCACAGAACGCATGCGGACGTCTGAATGGAGCCTTACAGGGGGGTTATCAATGACAGGGGGTGATCAGGGTAATCAGGGTGATCACCCCCCTGTCACTGATCACCCCCCCTGTAAGGCTCCATTCAGACATCCGCATGATTTTTTACGGATCCATGGATACATGGATCGGATCCACAGAACGCATGCGGACGTCTGAATGGAGCCTTACAGGGGGGTTATCAATGACAGGGGGTGATCAGGGTGATCACCCCCCTGTCACTGATCACCCCCCCTGTAAGGCTCCATTCAGACATCCGCATGATTTTTTACGGATCCATGGATACATGGATCGGATCCACAGAACGCATGCGGACGTCTGAATGGAGCCTTACAGGGGGGTTATCAATGACAGGGGGTGATCAGGGTAATCAGGGTGATCACCCCCCTGTCACTGATCACCCCCCCCCTGTAAGGCTCCATTCAGACATCCGCATGATTTTTTACGGATCCATGGATACATGGATCGGATCCACAGAACGCATGCGGACGTCTGAATGGAGCCTTACAGGGGGGTTATCAATGACAGGGGGTGATCAGGGTAATCAGGGTGATCACCCCCCTGTCACTGATCACCCCCCCTGTAAGGCTCCATTCAGACATCCGCATGATTTTTTACGGATCCATGGATACATGGATCGGATCCACAGAACGCATGCGGACGTCTGAATGGAGCCTTACAGGGGGGTTATCAATGACAGGGGGTGATCAGGGTGATCACCCCCCTGTCACTGATCACCCCCCCTGTAAGGCTCCATTCAGACATCCGCATGATTTTTTACGGATCCATGGATACATGGATCGGATCCACAAAACGCATGCGGACGTCTGAATGGAGCCTTACAGGGGGGTTATCAATGACAGGGGGTGATCAGGGTAATCAGGGTGATCACCCCCCTGTCACTGATCACCCCCCTGTAAGGCTCCATTCAGACATCCGCATGATTTTTTACGGATCCATGGATACATGGATCGGATCCACAGAACGCATGCGGACGTCTGAATGGAGCCTTACAGGGGGGTTATCAATGACAGGGGGTGATCAGGGTAATCACCCCCCTGTCACTGATCACCCCCCCTGTAAGGCTCGATTCAGACGTCCGCATGATTTTTACGGATCCATGGATACATGGATCGGATCCACAGAACGCATGCGGACATCTGAATGGAGCCTTACAGGGGGGTTATCAATGACAGGGGGTGATCAGGGTAATCACCCCCCTGTCACTGATCACCCCCCCTGTAAGGCTCCATTCAGACGTCCGCATGATTTTTACGGATCCATGGATACATGGATCGGATCCACAGAACGCATGCGGACGTCTGAATGGAGCCTTACAGGGGGGTTATCAATGACAGGGGGTGATCAGGGTAATCAGGGTGATCACCCCCCTGTCACTGATCACCCCCCCCTGTAAGGCTCCATTCAGACGTCCGCATGATTTTTACGGATCCATGGATACATGGATCGGATCCGTAAAAATCATGCGGACGTCTAAATGGAGCCTTACAGGGGGGTGATCAATGACAGGGGGGTGATCAATGACAGGGGGTGATCAGGGAGTGTATATGGGTGATCACCCGCCTGTCATTGATCACCCCCCTGTAAGGCTCCATTCAGACGTCCGTATGCTTTTTGGGGATCCGATCCATGTATCCGTGGATCCGTAAAAATCATACGGACGTCTGAACGGAGCCTGACAGGGGGGTGATCAATGACAGGGCGGTGATCAATGACAGGGGGGTGATCAGGGAGTTTATATGGGGTGATCATGGGTGATCAGGGGTTTATAAGGGGTTAATAAGTGACGGGGGGGGTGTAGTGTAGTGTAGTGTGGTGTTTGGTGGGACTGTACTGACCTACCTGAGTCCTCTGGTGGTCGATCCTAACAAAAGGGACCACCAGAGGACCAGGTAGGAGGTATATTAGACGCTGTTATGAAAACAGCGTCTAATATACCTGTTAGGGGTTAAAAAATTCGGATCTCCAGCCTGCCAGCGAGCGATCGCCGCTGGCAGGCTGGAGATCCACTCGCTTACCTTCCGTTCCTGTGAGCGCGCGCGCCTGTGTGCGCGCGTTCACAGGAAATCTCGGCTCTCGGGGGAGGACGCGTATATGCGTCCAGGAGGAATAAAGCAACCACCTCCCGGACGCATATACGCGTACAGCGGTCGGGAGGTGGTTAATAATTATTAGACTCCTAACACTGCTCTGAGTCCTAGCAATGCTCTGCTAACTTGGTTATTTCATAATAATTTCATTTTACAGGATATTCCCATCTGGGACATTTATGGCATATCCATAGGATGGGGCCCAGAAGTGTACAGACTGCACAAGAAGACAGGTAACAGAGGACAGACATCATATATGACACATAGGGACACTGTCTTTTACACTCAAAGTATGGATAAAATAATTTAAAGGAGCAGGCTGTCAGTTACCTGTCGTCTTGTGTCCGATGTGTAAAGGGGTTTGGATGGAGCCCAGCACCATTTAGGTGTCTAGGGTCAGTCAAAGAGAAAAGACAGCAAGAGACAGTTGAGGGGAAGATGACAGTTGGGCGGAGGGGAGAGAGTGTCTAATGGCCTCAATAGCGTGGCCCAGACAAGAGAGCCATGATGCACGTGCCTAGCCACATCTTTGTAGCATGAGTTGTCAGAAACTGCCGAGATTTGTAACTATAGGGCCGTGTGCCCCAGTGAAAGACTGACACAATCAAGCTGTTTACCTGATACTGTTTAGTTGCCCATAGTAACCGCCAAGCTTATAATAACAATGTAACCATCAGGCTTTGTACCCTATCGTGACTGTAACCACTAAACACTGCGCCTCCTGCTTGAGTAAAGACAAGATGCAAGTGTCTGTCTCATGGCTGTGCCGTCCTCAAGTGGGGTCCCAGGATAGGGTCAAGGGCCACATATAAAACTGAATAGACCATGCTGATAGTCTGTTCATTTACATGTTGCAGTCTGTAAGGGGTTAAAAAAGAGCCACTAGTCCAGATGCTAGGTGTCGGCACCTGGAACAGTAGCTGTCAGTTACAGAACAAACCTGCTCCACCGAAGCAGGAAACCCTGCGATTATCGGTGGACCATAAATATACGGCTGTTATCCACATTGGAGTACAGGTCCTTCTAAAAAAATTAGCATATTGTGATAAAGTTCATTATTTTCTGTAATGTACTGATAAACATTAGACTTTCATATATTTTAGATTCATTACACACAACTGAAGTAGTTCAAGCCTTTTATTGTTTTAATATTGATGATTTTGGCATACAGCTCATGAAAACCCAAATTTCCTATCTAAAAAAATTAGCATATTTCATCCGACCAATAAAAGAAAAGTGTTTTTAATACAAAAAATGTCAACCTTCAAATAATTATGTTCAGTTATGCACTCAATACTTGGTCGGGAATTATTTTGCAGAAATGACTGCTTCAATGCGGCGTGGCATGGAGGCAATCAGCCTGTGGCACTGTTGAGGTGTTATGGAGGCCCAGGATGCTTCAATAGCGGCCTTAAGCTCATCCAGAGTGTTGGGTCTTGCGTCTCTCAACTTTCTCTTCCCAATATCCTACATATTCTCTATGGGGTTCAGGTCCGGAGAGTTGTCAGGCCAATTGAGCACAGTAATACCATGGTCAGTAAACCATTTACCAGTGGTTTTGGCACTGTGAGCAGGTGCCAGGTCGTGCTGAAAAATGAAATCTTCATCTCCATAAAGCTTTTCAGCAGATGGAAGCATGAAGTGCTCCAAAATCTCCTGATAGCTAGCTGCATTGACCCTGCCCTTGATAAAACACAGTGGACCAACACCAGCAGCTGACATGGCACCCCAGACCATCACTGACTGTGGGTACTTGACACTGGACTTCAGGCATTTTGGCATTTCCCTCTCCCCAGTCTTCCTCCAGACTCTGGCACCTTGTTTTCCGAATGACATGCAACAGTCCAGTGCTGCTTCTCTGTAGCCCAGGTCAGGCGCTTCTGCCGCTGTTTCTGGTTCAAAAGTGGCTTCACCTGGGGAATGCGGCACCTGTAGCCCATTTCCTGCACACGCCTGTACACGGTGGCTCTGGATGTTTCTACTCCAGACTCAGTCCACTGCTTCCGCAGGTCCCCCAAGGTCTGGAATCGGTCCTTCTCCACAAGCTTCCTCAGGGTCCGGTCACCTCTTCTCGTTGTGCAGCGTTTTCTGCCACACTTTTTCCTTCCCACAGACTTCCCACTGAGGTGCCTTGATACAGCACTCTGGGAACAGCCTATTCGTTCAGAAATTTCTTTCTGTGTCTTACCCTCTTGTTCGAGGGTGTCGATGGCCTTCTGGACAGCAGTCAGGTCGGCAGTCTTACCCATGATTGCGGTTTTGAGTAATGAACCAGGCTGGGAGTTTTTAAAAGCCTCAGGAATCTTTTGCAGGTGTTTAGAGTTAATTAGTTGATTCAGATGATTAGATTAATAGCTTGTTTAGAGAACCTTTTCATGATATGCTAATTTTTTTAGATAGGAATTTTGGGTTTTCATGAGCTGTATGCCAAAATCATCAATATTAAAACAATAAAAGGCTTGAACTACTTCAGTTGGTGTGTAATGAATCTAAAATATATGAAAGTCTAATGTTTATCAGTACATTACAGAAAATAATTAACTTTATCACAATATGCTAATTTTTTGAGAAGGACCTGTATATTGACACAGTGAGGTCAGGAAGGGGTTAATGACCTCTGCAGTAAGGCACATTAACAGTCACTAAAGGGTTAACCCTTTAGACTACTGTCACAAGCATTAGTCATAGACACCTGTGACATCACAAGCATGTGTGTCATAAGAGAAAAACCCTTGTAAAAAGCGGGCAATCGGCCATATTTGGTGCCGTACTTGATGGCCTGAGGACCTTGAGCTTGACTATCCCTGCCCACCGCACCTTTACAAAATTTGGAGGTTCCAGCAGGAAGCGCATTGCCCAACGAGAGAAAAGGGACATCCACCTAGCCAACCAGATAAGTCTGACTGCTGCAGCCCCCACCTACTATTTATGTGGCAGCCACATAGTGGCATTACCCTCTAAGCCCAAGGGAAGGGCAGCCCTCCAGCCATGGTTCCCTAGAGGTTTCCTCCACAGGGGGTTTTCCTCTCCTGAGTGCTGGAGGGTGACTCTCTGTGAGTCGGGGGTTTGCCATTTTTTTATATTTTAAATAAACAATTTGGTCATTTATTTCCCAATTAACGTGTTCTGCGTCTTTATTGTGTTTCTTTAATTTGCATTCTTTGTTTTCAGGGGTGTATGCATGATTTTCTCAGGGAGGAGGTTAAAGGGGTATTCCCATCTGGGGTATATATGGCATATATCGACAGGATTTGCCATAAATGTCCTATAGGTGGGGATGCCAACTCTGGGACCTGCTCATATCTCCAGCACAGGAGTCCGTAGTAAACGGAGAACACACTGTGCATGAGCATCCTCTCCATTTATTGCTTGGCTGTTTTCAGAAGTCGTATAGCAGCGAATGGAGAACAAGCAGCAGAAGTGCGGCCACCTCTCCATTCACCACTATGGGTCTCCTGAAAATTGCCAAACCGCCGCTCAGCTATTTTCTGCAGTTACATAGCGGCGAATGATGGGTAGTCATGCATGCACAACTTGCAGTCTGTACACCTCGGGGCCCCACCCTATAGATATGCCATTAATGTCCCAGATGGGAATATCCCTTAAAATGAAATTCATTATGAAATAACCATAATTTTCATCTGCTGTCTCTGTAACTGGCAGCCATAGTTCCCCAAGAAATCCCAGCAATATTGACCCCATAGATGTTATCCACAGTGATGCCAGGGGTGAAAGCCCCAGTGCCCCCATAACTGCAAGCTACTGTACCCCCACAATGGCCAACCACTTTACCCCCACAATTGAAAACCATTGTGCCCCCAAACTGGCAGCCACTAAGTCTCCATAAGTTAAATCCACAATGTCACTACAACTCCCAGAAATATTGGTAACAGAGGAGCTATTCATACTGATAACCATGGTGCTCCTACAAATGCCATTCACAGTGCCCCATAAGTGCTAGCCACAACACAGCAATGGCAGATAACTGCTAGTAAGGGTGAGCCTGGAGGGTTGCTTTAACCCCTTATGGACCGGGCTCATTTTCACCTTAAGGACCAGGCCATTTTTTGCAAATCTGACCAGTGTCACTTTATGTGTGAATAACTTTAAAACGCTTTTACTTATCCAGGCCTTTCAGATTTTTCATCACATATTGAACTTCATGACACTGGTAACATGAAGTAAAAAAAAAAATCATTTTTATAAAAAAAAATACAAAATTTACCCAAAATTTTGAAAAATTTGCACATTTTCAAGTTTCAATTTCTCTACTTCTATAATACATAGCAATACATACAAAAATAGTTCTTACTTTACATTCCCCATATGTCTACTTCATATTTGGATCATTTTGGGAATGCTATTTTATTTTTTGGGGATGTTACAAGGTTTAGTTTAGAAGCAAATCTTGAAATTTTTCAGAAATTTTCAAAAACCCACATTTTAAGGACCAGTTCAGGTCTGAAGTCACTTTGTGAGGCTTACATAATAGAAATTACCGCTTTCTAGAAACTACACCCCTCAAGGTATTCAAAACTGATTTTACAAACGTCATTAACCCTTTAGGTGTTCCACAAGAGTTAATGGCAAATGGAGATACAATTTTCCATTTTAATCCATTTTTTCCAGTAACAAAGCAAGGGTTAACAGCCAAACAAAACTCAATATTTATTGCCCTGATTCTGTAGTTTTTAGAAACACCCCATATGTGGTCGTAAACTACTGTACGGGCACACGGTAGGGCGTAGAGTGAAAGGAGCGCTGTGTGGTTTTTGGAAGGCAAATTTTGCTGGACTGGTTTATTTACACCATGTCCCATTTGAAGCCCCCCTGATGCACCCCTAGAGTAGAAACTCCATAAAAGTGACCCCATTTTGGAAACTACGGGATAAGGTGGCAGTTTTGTTGGGACTATTTTCAGGGTACATATGATTTTTGGTTGCTCTATATTACATTTTTGTGAGGCAAGGTTACCAAAAATAGAAATTCTGAAATTTCATCTCCATTTGTCAAAAACTGTTGAGGAACACCTAAAGGGTTAATAAAGTTTGTAAAATCAGTTTTGAATTCTTTGAGGCGTGTAGTTTCTTAGATGGGGTCACTTTTATGGAGTTTCTACCCTAGGGGTGCATCAGGGGTTCTTCAAATGGGACATGGTGCCAGAAAAAAGGCCAGAAAAATCTGCCTTCCAGAAACCATATGGCGTTCCTTTCCTTCTGCGCCCTGCCGTTTGGTCATACAGCATTTTACGACCACATATGGGGTGTTTCTGGAAACTGCAGAATCAGGGTAATAAATATTAAGTTTTGTTTGGCTGTAAACCCTTGCTTTGTTACTGGAAAAAATGGATAAAAATGGAAAATTTGCCCAAAAATACCTTTTTTTTGCACCGTTTTTATTTTTATTTTTTTGACCGTGTTAATCTGAGGGGTTAGGTCATGGGGTATTTTTATAGAGCAGATTCTTACGGACGTGGAGATACCTAATATGTCTACTTTTACACTATATTATCCTTTTTTAAACCAAAAAAAAAAACATTTTAGTATCTCCATAGTCTGAGTCAGTTTTTTTTTTGTTTTTAGCTGTTTGTCTTAGGATGAGAGGAGTTTTATTGGCACTATTTTGGGGGGGCATATGACTTTTTGATTGCTTGCTATTACACTTTTTGTGATTTATTTTAGTATCACAAAATATCATTTTTGGAAAAAGAAAATTTTTTGGGGTGTCTCAAGTCTGAGAACCATGTTTTTTTTTTAATTGTCAGTAGCTAAATTGAATTAAAATTGGGGAAGGGGATTATAAATTTAGTACTCCATGGAAGTGTGGTACTCCCTGAAGCAACCGTCAATGCAGAGGCCCGGATGATCGGGGCACGTGTCACACTGATAGGTTGTGTCCTTCCGTATCCCCCTCCTGTGACACACTGTGCACTTTTTTGGGGACTGTCCCTTCTTTCCAGTATGGGGGAACCACACGTGGAAAGTGTTGGCCAGGGACGATCCGGGCGCCTCCAGTTCCCGAGGTACTCCGGCCTGCTCTTTCTCGGACAGAAAAGATCAGGGCCTTGAGGACTGCCTCATAGAACTGGAGGAATTTCCCTGTGTTGCCAGCGCCTCGGGACAGCACAAAATAATTGTACAAGGAAACCTGTACCAAGTAGACCGCAACTTTTTTCTACCATGCCCGGGTTTTTGCGCATGGCGTTATATGGCTTGAGGACTTGATCAGAAAGATCAACTCCTCCTATATAACGATTGTAGTCGACGATACAATCGGCTTGAGGACCGTTGCCACGGTACCTCACACAGGGACAGGGCTGATGCCGTTACCGTGAATTGTGGACAGTACAAGGACATCCCTCTTGTCCTTACATCTGACCAGCAACAGGTTTCCACCCCTGGGGATAGGTACCAGGGGGGGTGGGTAGGGAGGCCGCGTTGATTTTTCCGCACGGTCCCACAAGCGGACGTGGATCTGGTGGCAAGGGACTGGAACAAGGGGATACTAGTATAGAAGTTATCCACATACAGGTGGTAACCCTTATCTAGCAGTGGGTGCATAAGGTCCCACACAAGTTTCCTGCAAACACCCAGAGTGGGGGACATTCTGGGGCTTCAATACGGGAATATCGCCCCTCATACACACAAAACTTGTAAGTGTACCCTGAGGTACTCTCACAAAGTTTGTACAGCTTCACGCCATACCTCGCCCGCTTAGAGGGAACATACTGGCGGAAAATGAGTCTCCCCTTGAAAGCAATGAGAGATTAATTAACCGTGACCTCCCTTCCAGGTACATAGGCCTTCAAAAATTTGGCCCCGAAGTGATCGATGACCAGCCTGATTTTATACAGGCGGTCATAGGCAGGATCACCTCGGGGGGGACATGCTGCATTATCTGCATAATGCAAGCATTTCCAAATGGCCTCAAACCGGCTACGTGTCATGGCCATACTGTAAAGTGAGGTCTGGTAGATTATGTCCGCACGCCAGTAATGCCCGACACTGTTTTTTTTTTACTAGGCCCATGTGCAGCACAAGGCCCCAAAACATCATCATCTCGGCTGCATTGACCGGAGTCCAGCCACCGGACCTAGCCAAGAAGGAGCCCGGGTGTTGAGCAATGAACTGTTGGGCGTACAGGTTTGTTTGCTCCACCATCAGATTCACAAAGTGGTCACTGAAAAAAAGACTAAAATAGTCATATTCAGTGAAGCCCACTGTGGGAATCTGGATTCCTGCAAAATCAGGAATCACGGGCTCAAAATCCTCTGAGGTACACCATGCAAGTTCACCGGTAGGGTGCTCGGGTGGACTTATCTAGTGAGCCGGAAAACTAGTATGAGCCTCAGAGCTGCTCGTACTAGTGTGGGCCACAGGGTCCCTGGCATGGCGGTCCCCTTGTTCAGCCGCCTTGGGGGCTCATCGTCATCACTAGATGATGAGGAGGATGCGGATGACAAGAGGAAAGTGGGGTCATCCTTGTCCTCGCTGGGGCTCTTGGATTCGGAGGCAAGCAGGGCGTATGCCTCCCCGGCCGAGAACGTACGGCGGGCCATAGGGGAGTGTGTGTGTGCGCGTGCGTGGAAAACTTTATTTAGTGTGTGTGTTGGGGGGACGGGTGTTCGCGTACTTTGCTCTACAGCTAACAGAAAAAAAATGAAAACTAACAAAAAAAATTGAAAGCCCCAAAAAGTGTAAAAAAATAAAAAATAAAGATTCAAACACGCTGGCTGATTAGCGGTACGAAGCTGATCAACGGTGGGGTGGGCGATACGCTAAGAGTGGCCATACGCTAAGAGTGCCGGTCACAGTCAGCGCATGCAAAAAAAAAAAACACTTGCGCCCCAAAAAATGTGTGTGGGGGGCGGGGGGGTCAAGCTGCAGCACCCCTGGGGGGTCTAGGGTCACACAGCTGTGGACAACACAAAAAAACTTCCCCCCCCAACTCTCCCTCACTATCCCTGCCTAATCTACCTCTCCCTACCTCTCCCTCACTGTCCCCAATATGCTGTTTTGTGCCTCATGGCACAAAAAACTTATTCTGCAGGCTTTGCAGCCGGAGGCTCCTCTCTCTCCCCGCTCCATGGACGTGTATGAGTGGGGAGAGGAGCTCCGCCCGCCCACCTGCCCAGCCAGCCAATCAGAAGCGATCCTGAGAGGTGGCGTGACCGCCACCTCTCAGGATCTAAGGACGTGATTGGTGGTGTATTATCACACCACTGATCACCGTCCTATTCCGGGTTATCGGGTCACCAGAGACCCGAATAACCCGGAAACGCAGCAAACCGCAGGTCTGAATTGACCTGCGGTTTGCTGCGATCGCCGATATGGGGGGGGGGGGGGTCACAGGACACCCTGGGCACTGTAGCAAGGTGCCTGCTGAATTACTTGAGCAGGCACCTTGTTCCGATCAACGCCCGCCGCACAGCGGTAATCGGAACTACACAGGGCATATCTGTGAGCCCTGTGTCCTTAAGTACCAGGACATCAGGGCGTACAGGTACGCCCTGTGTCCGTAAGGGGTTAAATAGGGCTTCCCCCAGTAGTATTATAGGTCATGTTCATAGTATATTCCATAAAACACTAAACAGAGCCAATTAAAGTACTTTCCTGTATCTCTCATTTTTCAGACGGTAGTGAATCCACCTGTGCTGCCAGTGCAGCGTCCCACATATGTGTGTAAAAGGGACACTTTATACATCTGCCTATTTATGTATTTATTTGCAATGTATGGTATTACCTATTTATCAGGCTGGCAATGTCATTACACCCACCCACCCCTAGGTAGTGCTGGCACCACATAATATATATAGCTTGGGGTGTGTTAATAAAAGTTAGTTGATGTAAAGTAGTTAGTGAGAGGAGGAAAGCAAGTGTATGGAGGAAACAAACAGGCATCGTCCACCATGTAGTCTGCTATTTCTACCCCTTGGTTCTGGCCAGGCTAAGGGAGTACAGCTAACATTTATTTACTGCAGCCAAGCACCAGACAGTAAGTCTACGTCTAAGGCTCAATTTACACGTCCGCAAATGGGTCCGCATCCGTTCTGCAATTTAGCGGAACGGGTGCGGACCTATTAATTCTCTATGGGGACAGAAAAGATGCGGACGGCGCACAGTGTGCTGTCCGCATCCGCATTTCCGTGCCGCGGCCCCGAACTTCCGCGCTTTGGCCCCGAACTTCTGGTCCCCGGCTCTGCAAAAAAAATAACATATTCTATTCTTGTCTGCAATTGCGGACAAGAATAGGCAGTTCTATGGGGGGTGCCTGCCAGGTGTATTGCGGATCCGCAATACACTACGGACGTGTGAATGGACCCTAAATATGAAGCAAGCCTAGTGAAGGTTAGAGCTGAATCCAGCCTATGGACTTCACAAGCACAAGTGCCTGAGAGCAACTGTAGGAGTGTCGGGACACGAATGGATAATTGATGCGCAGAATTGTCCTTATTCACTAGAAGCCTTCCGGGATATAGTGAACCTGAATACTTTAGGAGAGCATCCTGCAAATAATGTTGCAGAGAGTTTGCCTGCCACGAGGGAGAACGCCCTTATTGGATAGCTCAAGATAAGTAGAAAACAGCATATTTAGTACCAGAGTGCTATAGTTTGGACTTTATAATTATTGGTGTATATTTACAGAAGTCTTGCCTGTAAAGTGTCAGCCTTAAAGAGAACTCCTCAACTGACAATTTCCTAAACCTGATAAAAGGAATACTACTGAACCTATTTCTGAGTCATCATGCATGCCATACAAATAAACTGTATCTGTACTGACTACCTGAAGACAACTGATTCAGTAAATGTTCAACTGTTTGATTACAACCGACTCCTCATAATTTCTACTACAAAACTCAACATTTGCATCTTACGGTGCTGGCGTCATGAACACAGGGACCCAGCCACCAAAGCACCTTAAACACCTATACCATCAAGGGCACCTCAACTTTCATTTGGCTGGTGTTCCCTGCAATAGAGAGTGCCCCGGAGGATTTAGTGCTGTCTTCCCATCCACTGCACTGCCAGATAACCGTAAGTATAAACAACTACTACCCCCATTCGGCCCACCTTGAGCCTCACGTGTTTTCCCCTGTGGTCCAGCTCGTTGCACCAGCTCTTTAGTGGCCAATGTGTCTAGAACTGGCCCGTTGACAGAACTAGTGGAGGTTCCTGCTTCTGGACCCCAGTGATTGATGTTTAATCATTTTGTCATATTTAAAGGGGTTGTGCCATAAACTAATTTTCGCTCTCAAATGTATTTTCATCAATTACTCTCGCTCCCATTCCTCCTTGGATATATATTATATATTTTTCAGATTTACCTCATTTGCAGTTTTCTCTTATCCCCCATGCCTGAATCGAACTTCCTGGTTTGTCATGGGACTGCAGTTACATCATTCTTAGGGCAGTGACTTGTGTTTTGAAATTAGCAGGAAATGTGACACTAACCATGCCCCTTGTTCTTTCCAAAGGCATGTCCTTCGTCCTACATTACAAGGCTCCAATGCAGGATTTAACCAACGGCAACTTAACTTCACAACAGATCTACCATGCAATTGAAGGCTAGTAAATTTAGAATAAGGCAGTTTTGATAAATGTTGGCACTTGGGGAAAAAAAAAAACTTTAAAGGGATAATATCTGTATAGATCAGGTTCACACACCGCTACAATGGTGTCTTTCTTCACTTTGGATCCAGTCCAAACTGCAGCTTAAAATGTGTGCCACATCTAGTTTTCCCTTTTTATCCCATGAAAGCAAGCGAAGACTTCCTTCTGACTCTGTTCTCGCCGTTTGTTTTGCCGGGTCCAGTTCTGCTTTCATTTCTGTACTCATCCTGTCTGATAGAATCAATTTTCCCTGTCGGCCTACACTGTGTATGGAGACATTACTGACACAACAATATATTCCAGGAGACAGCCTCTATTGTAGAGCAAGGAGCTGTCCCTTTCATTCATCTAGAGTGGTCTAAAGGATGAGGCAAAGTATAACATCTCACAAAGCTATGATGTCAGATCAGTTTTCCCACTATAATGACCTATTAATGCAGCAGAATCACGGCAGCAGAATTTTATTTAGCCTCTATTTCAGAAATGTTTCTGCCGGGACTTGAACTCACAACCTTCTACATTAGAGCCAAGAACTTTAACCACTACACTACACAGCTACATGTTAACCTGCGCTGAAATATGAAATGATACTTCTGCTGTATAGGAATTGTTCTGCATCTCCAATCTAAGAATTGAAAGTGTGGTCTCTGAAACTTACAGTTGTGATGAGATAGCGGTAACCATCAATCTTAGTTGAATTGGCTGACAGTGACTCGATCCAAACGACACCTTGTAGATCGTGAAGAAGAAGAAGTTTATTCCAAACTGTGCACAATATACACAAATGAACAAATGGATAGATAAAAAAAATCATGGTGTGAGCAGCTGACAGGATACATGCGGCTGAGATGAAGAGTGAAGCCAGAATGCAAGGGCGAGAGGGGAGCAGACTGTACAGAGAGCACAGCAGGAGGGGAAGTGAGAAGGGACACACAGGATAAAAAGGCAAACCATGCATGTGTAACATGACAGGAATTCTTACTATATGACAAACTACTATGAGGTTTTTCTGACATAGTTTAACATTCAACTTTATAATACCTACATAGATATAGTGTATAGCCAAATTATAAATTACAGACAACCATCTCATTAGCAAAAAGGTTTCTCTACATATACTATTCTACAAGGAAGTCCCCACCATTTTAGTGGGACTGAAAAAGTGAAAGAGGGACAACTGGAATGAGACTAAATATATAAAGTATATAAGGTGAGCACAAGAAAGACATCCTCCTACTAATGACACATACAGTCAGGTCCATAAATATTGAGACATCGACACTAGAGTTGAGCGAACACCTGGATGTTCGGGTTCGAGAAGTTCGGCCGAACATCCCGGAAATGTTCGGGTTCGGGATCCGAACCCGATCCGAACTTCGTCCCGAACCCGAACCCCATTGAAGTCAATGGGGACCCGAACTTTTCGGCACTAAAAAGGCTGTAAAACAGCCCAGGAAAGAGCTAGAGGGCTGCAAAAGGCAGCAACATGTAGGTAAATCCCCTGCAAACAAATGTGGATAGGGAAATGAATTAAATTAAAAATTAAATAAATAAAAATTAACCAAAATCAATTGGAGAGAGGTTCCATAGCAGAGAATCTGGCTTCCCGTCACCCACCACTGGAACAGTCCATTCTCAGATATTTAGGCCCCGACACCCAGGCAGAGGAGAGAGGTCCCGTAACAGAGAATCTGTCTTCATGTCAGCAGAGAATTAGTCTGCATGTCATAGCAGAGAATGAGGCTTCACGTCAGCCACCACTGCAACAGTCCATTGGCATATATTTAGGCCCAGCACCCAGGCAGAGGAGGGAGGTCCCGTAACAGAGAATCTGTCTTCATGTCAGCAGAGAATTAGTCTGCATGTCATAGCAGAGAATGAGGCTTCACGTCAGCCACCACTGCAACAGTCCATTGGCATATATTTAGGCCCAGCACACACACAGGCAGAGGAGAGAGGTCCCGTAACAGAGAATCTGGCTTCATGTCAGCAGAGAATCAGTCTGCATGTCATAGCAGAGAATGAGGCTTCACGTCAGCCACCACTGCAACAGTCCATTGGCATATATTTAGGCCCAGCACACACACAGGCAGAGGAGAGAGGTCCCGTAACAGAGGATCTGGCTTCATGTCAGCAGAGAATCAGTCTGCATGTCATAGCAGAGAATCAGGCTTCACGTCAGCCACCACTGCAACAGTCCATTGTCATAAATTTAGGCCCAGCACCCAGGCAGAGGAGAGAGGTCCCGTAACAGACAATCTGGCTTCATGTCAGCAGAGAATTAGTCTGCATGTCATAGCAGAGAATGAGGCTTCACGTCAGCCACCACTGCAACAGTCCATTGGCATATATTTAGGCCTAGCACACAGGCAGAGGAGAGAGGTCCCGTAACAGACAATCTGGCTTCATGTCAGCAGAGAATCAGTCTGCATGTCATAGCAGAGAATGAGGCTTCACGTCACCCACCACTGCAACAGTCCATTGGCATATATTTAGGCCTAGCACACAGGCAGAGCAGAGAGGTCCCGTAACAGACAATCTGGCTTCATGACAGCAGAGAATCAGTCTGCATGTCATAGCAGAGAATGAGGCTTCACGTCACCCACCACTGCAACAGTCCATTGGCATATATTTAGGCCTAGCACACAGGCAGAGCAGAGAGGTCCCGTAACAGACAATCTGGCTTCATGACAGCAGAGAATCAGTCTGCATGTCATAGCAGAGAATGAGGCTTCACGTCACCCACCACTGCAACAGTCCATTGGCATATATTTAGGCCTAGCACACAGGCAGAGCAGAGAGGTCCCGTAACAGACGATCTGGCTTCATGTCAGCAGAGAATCAGTCTGCATGTCATAGCAGAGAATCAGGCTTCACGTCAGCCACCACTGCAACAGTCCATTGGCATATATTTAGGCCCAGCACCCAGGCAGAGGAGGGAGGTCCCGTAACAGAGAATCTGTCTTCATGTCAGCAGAGAATTAGTCTGCATGTCATAGCAGAGAATCAGGCTTCACGTCACCCACCACTGCAACAGTCCATTGGCATATATTTAGGCCCAGCACCCAGGCAGAGGAGGGAGGTCCCGTAACAGAGAATCTGTCTTCATGTCAGCAGAGAATTAGTCTGCATGTCATAGCAGAGAATGAGGCTTCACGTCAGCCACCACTGCAACAGTCCATTGGCATATATTTAGGCCCAGCACACACACAGGCAGAGGAGAGAGGTCCCGTAACAGAGAATCTGTCTTCATGTCAGCAGAGAATTAGTCTGCATGTCATAGCAGAGAATGAGGCTTCACGTCAGCCACCACTGCAACAGTCCATTGGCATATATTTAGGCCCAGCACACACACAGGCAGAGGAGAGAGGTCCCGTAACAGAGAATCTGTCTTCATGTCAGCAGAGAATTAGTCTGCATGTCATAGCAGAGAATCAGGCTTCACGTCACCCACCACTGCAACAGTCCATTGGCATATATTTAGGCCCAGCACCCAGGCAGAGGAGGGAGGTCCCGTAACAGAGAATCTGTCTTCATGTCAGCAGAGAATTAGTCTGCATGTCATAGCAGAGAATGAGGCTTCACGTCAGCCACCACTGCAACAGTCCATTGGCATATATTTAGGCCCAGCACACACACAGGCAGAGGAGAGAGGTCCCGTAACAGAGAATCTGTCTTCATGTCAGCAGAGAATTAGTCTGCATGTCATAGCAGAGAATGAGGCTTCACGTCAGCCACCACTGCAACAGTCCATTGGCATATATTTAGGCCCAGCACACACACAGGCAGAGGAGAGAGGTCCCGTAACAGACAATCTGGCTTCATGTCAGCAGAGAATTAGTCTGCATGTCATAGCAGAGAATGAGGCTTCACGTCACCCACCACTGCAACAGTCCATTGGCATATATTTAGGCCCAGCACCCAGGCAGAGGAGGGAGGTCCCGTAACAGAGAATCTGTCTTCATGTCAGCAGAGAATTAGTCTGCATGTCATAGCAGAGAATGAGGCTTCACGTCAGCCACCACTGCAACAGTCCATTGGCATATATTTAGGCCCAGCACACACACAGGCAGAGGAGAGAGGTCCCGTAACAGAGGATCTGGCTTCATGTCAGCAGAGAATCAGTCTGCATGTCATAGCAGAGAATCAGGCTTCACGTCAGCCACCACTGCAACAGTCCATTGGCATATATTTAGGCCTAGCACACAGGCAGAGGAGAGAGGTCCCGTAACAGACAATCTGGCTTCATGTCAGCAGAGAATCAGTCTGCATGTCATAGCAGAGAATGAGGCTTCACGTCAGCCACCACTGCAACAGTCCATTGTCATAAATTTAGGCCCAGCACCCAGGCAGAGGAGGGAGGTCCCGTAACAGACAATCTGGCTTCATGTCAGCAGAGAATTAGTCTGCATGTCATAGCAGAGAATCAGGCTTCATGTCAGCCACCACTGCAACAGTCCATTGGCATATATTTAGGCCTAGCACACAGGCAGAGGAGAGGTTCATTCAACTTTGGGTAGCATCGCAATATAATGGTAAAATGAAAATAAAAATAGGATTGAATGAGGAAGTGCCCTGGAGTCCAATAATATATGGTTATGGGGAGGTAGTTAATGTCTAATCTGGACAAGGGACGGACAGGTCCTGTGGGATCCATGCCTGGTTCATTTTTATGAACGTCAGCTTGTCCACATTGGCTGTAGACAGGCGGCTGCGTTTGTCTGTAATGACGCCCCCTGCCGTGCTGAATACACGTTCAGACAAAACGCTGGCTGCCGGGCAGGCCAGCACCTCCAAGGCATAAAAGGCTAGCTCTGGCCACGTGGACAATTTAGAGACCCAGAAGTTGAATGGGGCCGAACCATCAGTCAGTACGTGGAGGGGTGTGCACACGTACTGTTCCACCATGTTAGTGAAATGTTGCCTCCTGCTAACACGTTGCGTATCAGGTGGTGGTGCAGTTAGCTGTGGCGTGTTGACAAAAGTTTTCCACATCTCTGCCATGCTAACCCTGCCCTCAGAGGAGCTGGCCGTGACACAGCTGCCTTGGCGACCTCTTGCTCCTCCTCTGCCTTGGCCTTGGGCTTCCACTTGTTCCCCTGTGACATTTGGGAATGCTCTCAGTAGCGCGTCTACCAACGTGCGCTTGTACTCGCGCATCTTCCTATCACGCTCCAGTGCAGGAAGTAAGGTGGGCACATTGTCTTTGTAGCGTGGATCCAGCAGGGTGGCAACCCAGTAGTCCGCACAGGTTAAAATGTGGGCAACTCTGCTGTCGTTGCGCAGGCACTGCAGCATGTAGTCGCTCATGTGTGCCAGGCTGCCCAGGGATAAGGACAAGCTGTCCTCTGTGGGAGGCGTATCGTCATCGTCCTGCCTTTCCCCCCAGCCACGCACCAGTGATGGGCCCGAGCTGCGTTGGGTGCCACCCCGCTGTGACCATGCTTCATCCTCATCCTCCTCCACCTCCTCCTCATCCTCGTCCTCCTCGTCCTCCAGTAGTGGGCCCTGGCTGGCCACATTTGTACCTGGCCTCTGCTGTTGCCAAAAACCTCCCTCTGAGTCACTTCGAAGAGACTGGCCTGAAAGTGCTAAAAATGACCCCTCTTCCTCCTCCTCCTCCTCCTCCTGGGCCACCTCCTCTTCCATCATCGCCCTAAGTGTTTTCTCAAGAAGACATAGAAGTGGTATTGTAACGCTGATAACGGTGTCATCGCCACTGGCCATGTTGGTGGAGTACTCGAAACAGCGCAACAGGGCACACAGGTCTCGCATGGAGGCCCAGTCATTGGTGGTGAAGTGGTGCTGTTCTGTAGTGCGACTGACCCGTGCGTGCTGCAGCTGAAACTCCACTATGGCCTGCTGCTGCTCGCACAGTCTGTCCAGCATGTGCAAGGTGGAGTTCCACCTGGTGGGCACGTCGCATATGAGGCGGTGAGCGGGAAGGCCGAAGTTACGCTGTAGCGCAGACAGGCGAGCAGCAGCAGGATGTGAACGCCGGAAGCGCGAACAGACGGCCCGCACTTTATGCAGCAGCTCTGACATGTCGGGGTAGTTGTGAATGAACTTCTGCACCACCAAATTCAGCACATGCGCCAAGCAAGGGATGTGCGTCAAATTGGCTAGTCCCAGAGCTGCAACGAGATTTCGCCCATTATCACACACCACCAGGCCGGGCTTGAGGCTCACCGGCAGCAACCACTCGTCGGTCTGTTGTTCTATACCCCGCCACAACTCCTGTGCGGTGTGGGGCCTGTCCCCCAAACATATGAGTTTCAGAATGGCCTGCTGACGTTTACCCCGGGCTGTGCTGAAGTTGGTGGTGAAGGTGTGTGGCTGACTGGATGAGCAGGTGGAAGAAGAGGAGGAGGAAGCCGAGAAGGAGGAGGTGGCAACAGGAGGCAAAGAATGTTGCCCTGCGATCCTTGGCGGCGGAAGGACGTGCGCCAAACAGCTCTCCGCCTGGGGCCCAGCTGCCACTACATTTACCCAGTGTGCAGTTAGGGAGATATAGCGTCCCTGGCCGTGCTTACTGGTCCACGTATCTGTGGTTAGGTGGACCTTGCTACAGATGGCGTTGCGCAGTGCACACTTGATTTTATCGGATACTTGGTTGTGCAGGGAAGGCACGGCTCTCTTGGAGAAGTAGTGCCGGCTGGGAACAACATACTGTGGGACAGCAAGCGACATGAGCTGTTTGAAGCTGTCTGTGTCCACCAGCCTAAATGACAGCATTTCATAGGCCAGTAGTTTAGAAATGCTGGCATTCAGGGCCAGGGATCGAGGGTGGCTAGGTGGGAATTTACGCTTTCTATCAAATGTTTGTGAGATGGAGAGCTGAACGCTGGCGTGTGACATGGTTGAGACGCTTGGTGACGGAGGTGGTGGTGGTGGTGTTGGTGGTACATCCCCTGTTTGCTGGGCGGCAGGTGCCAACGTTCCTCCAGAGGCGGAGGAAGAGGCCGAGGCGGCAGCAGCAGAATAGGCCGAGGCGGCAGCAGCAGAAGAGGTAGCAGGGGGAGCCTGAGTGACTTCCTTGGTTTTAAGGTGTTTACTCCACTGCAGTTCATGCTTTGCATGCAGGTGCCTGGTCATGCAGGTTGTGCTCAGGTTCAGAACGTTAATGCCTCGCTTCAGGCTCTGATGGCACAGCGTGCAAACCACTCGGGTCTTGTCGTCAGCACATTGTTTGAAGAAGTGCCATGCCAGGGAACTCCTTGAAGCTGCCTTTGGGGTGCTCGGTCCCAGATGGCGGCGGTCAGTAGCAGGCGGAGTCTCTTGGCGGCGGGTGTTCTGCTTTTGCCCACTGCTCCCTCTTTTGCTACGCTGTTGGCTCGGTCTCACCACTGCCTCTTCCTCCGAACTGTGAAAGTCAGTGGCACGACCTTCATTCCATGTGGGGTCTAGGACCTCATCGTCCCCTGCATCGTCTTCCACCCAGTCTTGATCCCTGACCTCCTGTTCAGTCTGCACACTGCAGAAAGACGCAGCAGTTGGCACCTGTGTTTCGTCATCATCAGAGACATGCTGAGGTGGTATTCCTATGTCCTCATCATCAGGAAACATAAGTGGTTGTGCGTCAGTGCATTCTATGTCTTTCACCGCTGGGGAAGGGCTAGGTGGATGCCCTTGGGAAACCCTGCCAGCGGAGTCTTCAAACAGCATAAGAGACTGCTGCATAACTTGAGGCTGAGACAGTTTCCCTGGTATGCATGGGGGTGATGTGACAGACTGATGGGGTTGGTTTTCAGGCGCCATCTGTGCGCTTTCTGCAGAAGACTGGGTGGGAGATAATGTGAACGTGCTGGATCCACTGTCGGCCACCCAATTGACTAATGCCTGTACCTGCTCAGGCCTTACCATCCTTAGAACGGCATTGGGCCCCACCATATATCGCTGTAAATTCTGGCGGCTACTGGGACCTGAGGTAGTTGGTACACTAGGACGTGTGGATGTGGCAGAACGGCCACGTCCTCTCCCAGCACCAGAGGGTCCACTAACACCACCACGACCATGTCCACGTCCGCGTCCCTTACTAGATGTTTTTCTCATTGTTATGGTTCACCACAACAACAAATATATTATTTGGCCCAATGTATTGTATTCAAATTCAGCGGGATATAAATTTGAGGCCTAGTATTTAGGCGCTGGGTGACCGGTATGGATTTAGTGACAGAATTAGACTTGGAAATGCACAGAAGCGTGTGTGTGAAGTTATTCTGAATGACCCTATGTGCACCTTCAATATGATCTACCCTTTTAGGGATAGATTTCAAATAGCTCTGATATAGCAGAAACGACTAAATTATGAAATTGCTAAATTGGGAATTGTATTTCAACCCAGAACAAAAAATGTGCTTTGACGGACACTAAATAACTTTCCCAGCCACAACAGGACAGCGTTAACGAGAGATTTAGCAGGATATAAATTTGAGGCCTAGTATTTAGGCGCTGGGTGACAGGTATGGGTTTAGTGACAGAATTAGACTTGGAAATACACAGTAGCGGGTGTGTGTGAAGTTATTCTGAATGACCCAATGTGCACCTTGAATATTATATACCCTTTTAGGGATAGATTTCAAATAGCTCTGATATAGCAGAAACCACTAAATTATGAAATTGTTAAATTGGGAATTGTATTTAAACCCAGAACAAAAAATGTGCTTTGACGGACACTAAATAACTTTCCCAGCCACAACAGGACAGCGTTAACGAGAGATTTAGCAGGATATAAATTTGAGGCCTAGTATTTAGGCGCTGGGTGACAGGTATGGGTTTAGTGACAGAATTAGACTTAGAAATACACAGTAGCGGGTGTGTGTGAAGTTATTCTGAATGACCCAATGTGCACCTTGAATATTATATACCCTTTTAGGGATAGATTTCAAATAGCTCTGATATAGCAGAAACCACTAAATTATGAAATTGCTAAATTGGGAATTGTATTTCAACCCAGAACAAGAAATGTGCTTGAACGGACACTAAATAACTCGCCCAGCTACAGCACTAAGGACAGATTTAGCGGGATATAAATTTGAGACCTAGTATTTAGGCGCTGGGTGACAGGTATGGGTTTAGTGCCAGAATTAGACTTGGAAATACACAGTAGCGGGTGTGTGTGAAGTTATTCTGAATGACCCAATGTGCACCTTGAATATTATATACCCTTTTAGGGATAGATTTCAAATAGCTCTGATATAGCAGAAACCACTAAATTATGAAATTGCTAAATTGGGAATTGTATTTCAACCCAGAACAAGAAATGTGCTTGAACGGACACTAAATAACTCGCCCAGCTACAGCACTAGGGACAGATTTAGCTGGATATAAATTTGAGGCCTAGTATTTAGGCGCTGGGTGACCAGTATGGATTTAGTGACAGAATTAGACTTGGAAATGCACAGAAGCGTGTGTGTGAAGTTATTCTGAATGACCCTATGTGCACCTTGAATATTATATACCCTTTTAGGGATAGATTTCAAATAGCTCTGATATAGCAGAAACCACTAAATTATGAAATTGCTAAATTGGGAATTGTATTTCAACCCAGAACAAGAAATGTGCTTGAACGGACACTAAATAACTCGCCCAGCTACAGCACTAAGGACAGATTTAGCGGGATATAAATTTGAGGCCTAGTATTTAGGCGCTGGGTGACAGGTATGGGTTTAGTGCCAGAATTAGACTTGGAAATACACAGTAGCGGGTGTGTGTGAAGTTATTCTGAATGACCCAATGTGCACCTTGAATATTATATACCCTTTTAGGGATAGATTTCAAATAGCTCTGATATAGCAGAAACCACTAAATCATGAAATTGCTAAATTGGGAATTGTATTTCAACCCAGAACAAAAAATGTGCTTTGACGGACACTAAATAACTTTCCCAGCCACAACAGGACAGCGGTAACGAGAGATTTAGCGGGATATAAATTTGAGGCCTAGTATTTAGGCGCTGGGTGACAGGTATGGGTTTAGTGACAGAATTAGATTTGGAAATGCACAGTAGCGGGTGTGTGAAGTTATTCTGAATGACCCTATGTGCACCTTGAATATTATATACCCTTTTAGGGATAGATTTCAAATAGCTCTGATATAGCAGAAACCACTAAATTATGAAATTGCTAAATTGGGAATTGTATTTCAACCCAGAACAAGAAATGTGCTTGAACGGACACTAAATAACTCGCCCAGCTACAGCACTAAGGACAGATTTAGCGGGATATAAATTTGAGACCTAGTATTTAGGCGCTGGGTGACAGGTATGGGTTTAGTGCCAGAATTAGACTTGGAAATACACAGTAGCGGGTGTGTGTGAAGTTATTCTGAATGACCCAATGTGCACCTTGAATATTATATACCCTTTTAGGGATAGATTTCAAATAGCTCTGATATAGCAGAAACCACTAAATTATGAAATTGCTAAATTGGGAATTGTATTTCAACCCAGAACAAGAAATGTGCTTGAACGGACACTAAATAACTCGCCCAGCTACAGCACTAAGGACAGATTTAGCGGGATATAAATTTGAGGCCTAGTATTTAGGCGCTGGGTGACAGGTATGGGTTTAGTGCCAGAATTAGACTTGGAAATACACAGTAGCGGGTGTGTGTGAAGTTATTCTGAATGACCCAATGTGCACCTTGAATATTATATACCCTTTTAGGGATAGATTTCAAATAGCTCTGATATAGCAGAAACCACTAAATTATGAAATTGCTAAATTGGGAATTGTATTTCAACCCAGAACAAGAAATGTGCTTGAACGGACACTAAATAACTCGCCCAGCTACAGCACTAAGGACAGATTTAGCGGGATATAAATTTGAGGCCTAGTATTTAGGCGCTGGGTGACAGGTATGGGTTTAGTGCCAGAATTAGACTTGGAAATACACAGTAGCGGGTGTGTGTGAAGTTATTCTGAATGACCCAATGTGCACCTTGAATATTATATACCCTTTTAGGGATAGATTTCAAATAGCTCTGATATAGCAGAAACCACTAAATTATGAAATTGCTAAATTGGGAATTGTATTTCAACCCAGAACAAGAAATGTGCTTGAACGGACACTAAATAACTCGCCCAGCTACAGCACTAAGGACAGATTTAGCGGGATATAAATTTGAGGCCTAGTATTTAGGCGCTGGGTGACAGGTATGGGTTTAGTGCCAGAATTAGACTTGGAAATACACAGTAGCGGGTGTGTGTGAAGTTATTCTGAATGACCCAATGTGCACCTTGAATATTATATACCCTTTTAGGGATAGATTTCAAATAGCTCTGATATAGCAGAAACCACTAAATTATGAAATTGCTAAATTGGGAATTGTATTTCAACCCAGAACAAGAAATGTGCTTGAACGGACACTAAATAACTCGCCCAGCTACAGCACTAAGGACAGATTTAGCGGGATATAAATTTGAGGCCTAGTATTTAGGCGCTGGGTGACAGGTATGGGTTTAGTGCCAGAATTAGACTTGGAAATACACAGTAGCGGGTGTGTGTGAAGTTATTCTGAATGACCCAATGTGCACCTTGAATATTATATACCCTTTTAGGGATAGATTTCAAATAGCTCTGATATAGCAGAAACCACTAAATTATGAAATTGCTAAATTGGGAATTGTATTTCAACCCAGAACAAGAAATGTGCTTGAACGGACACTAAATAACTCGCCCAGCTACAGCACTAAGGACAGATTTAGCGGGATATAAATTTGAGGCCTAGTATTTAGGCGCTGGGTGACAGGTATGGGTTTAGTGCCAGAATTAGACTTGGAAATACACAGTAGCGGGTGTGTGTGAAGTTATTCTGAATGACCCAATGTGCACCTTGAATATTATATACCCTTTTAGGGATAGATTTCAAATAGCTCTGATATAGCAGAAACCACTAAATTATGAAATTGCTAAATTGGGAATTGTATTTCAACCCAGAACAAGAAATGTGCTTGAACGGACACTAAATAACTCGCCCAGCTACAGCACTAGGGACAGATTTAGCTGGATATAAATTTGAGGCCTAGTATTTAGGCGCTGCGTGACAGGTATGGGTTTAGTGACAGAATTAGACTTGGAAATACACAGTAGCGGGTGTGTGTGAAGTTATTCTGAATGACCCAATGTGCACCTTGAATATTATATACCCTTTTAGGGATAGATTTCAAATAGCTCTGATATAGCAGAAACCACTAAATTATGAAATTGCTAAATTGGGAATTGTATTTCAACCCAGAACAAGAAATGTGCTTGAACGGACACTAAATAACTCGCCCAGCTACAGCACTAGGGACAGATTTAGCTGGATATAAATTTGAGGCCTAGTATTTAGGCGCTGGGTGACCGGTATGGATTTAGTGACAGAATTAGACTGGGATATGGCCAAAAAATAAACAGACTATTGCTGGTTAAATGCACTTGGTGTGACAGCTTCACCCTGATGTAGGCTTTAGCCAAAAAACAACCACACCATTGAGGGTTAAATGCACTTGGTCGCAGCTTGTGCTGGCGCACCACAAGACACAAAATGGCCGCCGATCACCCCAGAAAAATGTGACTGACAAACGGTCTGTGCAGCCTAAAAACAGTGAGCAATTGAGGATCAGCAGCTCAATGATCCACAGCTGCAGATCGATCAGTTAATCAAGTCCTTTGGAGGAGTTAATCTGCCTAATCTCGCCCTACTGTCGCAGCCGCAACCTCTCCCTACGCTAATCAGAGCAGAGTGACGGGCGGCGCTATGTGACTCCAGCTTAAATAGAGGCTGGGTCACATGGTGCTCTGGCCAATCACAGCCATGCCAATAGTAGGCATGGCTGTGATGGCCTCTTGGGGCAAGTAGTATGACGCTTGTTGATTGGCTGCTTTGCAGCCTTTCAAAAAGCGCCAAGAAAGCGTCACAAAAGCGCGAAGAAAGCGACGAACACCGAACCCGGACTTTTACGAAAATGTCCGGGTTCGGGTCCGTGTCACGGACACCCCAAAATTCGGTACGAACCCGAACTATACAGTTCGAGTTCGCTCATCCCTAATCGACACAATTCTAACATATTTGGCTCTATACACCACCACAATGGATTTGAAATGAAACAAACAAGATGTGCTTTACCTGCAGACTGTCAGCGTATTGAGGGTATCTACATCCAAATCAGGTGAACGGTGTAGGAATTACAACAGTTTGCATCTGTGCCTCCCACTTGATAAGTGACCAAAAGTAATGGGACAATTGGCTTTTCAGCTGTTCCATGCCCAGGTGTGTGTTATTCCCTCATTATTCCAATTACAATGAGCAGATAAAAGGTCTAGAGTTCATTTCAAGTGTGCTATTTGCATTTGGAATCTGTTGTTGTCAACTCTCAAGATGAGATCCAAAGAGCTGTCATTATCATTAGGCTGAAAAAAAAAAAAAAAACACATCAGAGAGATAGCAAAAACATTAGGCATGGCCAAAACAACTGTTGGAACATTCTTAAAAAGAAGGAACGCACCGGTGAGCTCAGCAACACCAAAAGACCCGGAAGACCACAGAAAACAACTGTGGTGAATGACCGAATAATTCTTTCCCTGGTGAAGAAAACACCCTTCACAACAGTTGTCCAGATCAAGAACACTCTCCAGGAGGTAGGTGTATGTGTGTCAAAGTGAACAATCAAGAGAAGACTTCACCAGAGTGAATACAGAAGGTTCACCGCAAGATGTAAACCATTGGTGAGCCTCAAAAACAGGAAGGCCAGATTAGAGTTTGCCAAACAACATCTAAAAAAGCCTTCACAGTTCTGGAACAACATCCTATGGACAGATGAGACCAAGATCAACTTGTACCAGAGTGATGGGAAGAGAAGAGTATGGAGAAGAAAAGGAACTGCTCATGATCCTTAGCATACCACCTCATAAATGAAGCATGGTGGTGGAAGTTTCATGGCGTGGGTATGTATGGCTGCCAATGGAACTGGTTCTCTTGTATTTATTGATGATCTGACTGCTGACAAAGGCAGCAGGATGAATTCTGAAGTGTTTCAGGCAATATTATCTGCTCATATTCAGCCAAATGCTTCAGAACTCATTGGACAGCGCTTCACAGTGCAGATGGACATTGACCCAAAGCATACTGCAAAAGCAACCAAAGAGTTTTTTAAGGAAAATAAGTGGAATGTTATGCAATGGCCAAGTCAATCACCTGACCTGAATCCGATTAAGCATGCATTTCACTTAATGAAGAAAAAACGGAAGGGGAAATGCCCCAAGAACAAGCAGGAACTGAAGACAGTTGCAGTAGAGGCCTGGCAGAGCATCACCAGGGATGAAACACAGCATCTGGTGATGTCTATGCGTTCCAGACTTCAGGCTGTAATTGACTACAAAGGATTTGTAACCAAGTATTCAAAACTGAAAGTTTGATTTATCATTATTATTATGTCCCATTACTTTTTGGTTCCTTTACAAGTGGGAGGCACATATGCAAACAGTTTTAATTCCTACAGCGGTCACCTGATTTGGATGTAAATACCCTCAAATTAAAGCTGACAGTCTGCAGTTAAAGCATATCTTGTTTGTTGCATTTCAAATCCATTGTGGTTGTGTATAGAGCCAAAAATTTTAGAATTGTGTCGATGTCCTAATATTTATGGACCTGACTGTATATTACCTAATATAGTGCTTGAGAGAGGAGAGAAACAGGTAGTTGGATCTCTACTACAGGTTGCATATATATATATATATATATATATATATATAAAAGTGCATAAGTCATTATGAAGTCAGGCACAGGTATAATCTAATGATAAACCTGTGGCAGTAAAATCACGAGCCAACCATATAGGGGAAAACAAAAAAAAACTAAAACAGGCTTTTAACTACATAAACAAAGTGTAATCACGCCTCTCATGAAAAATAAAGTGCTTAAGCAAGAGAAAGTGGAGGTAAGACTTCCGGTTCCGGCGCGCACATGTAAGGAGGTGTGCAGAAAGAGCTCCGTGCCCCCGGATACTAACAGCGGGTGTTGCCGAGACCAGGGGCTTCATCACCCCGACTATATATCTCCCTGACACATAGGGAGGTAGATGGAAAAGTTTGTAGTGCGCAGTGGCACCCCGCTGGCCAGTTCGCCTCTCCCGCCGCGCGACCTGGCTGAACCCCAGAAGGGCAAGATGGCGGACGCTAGGAAGATGATAACGCGCTCGTCCTCCCAAACTTCTCAGCCGCAAGAAGCGGAGGAACTAATACTCACACAGCTGGAAGGGGCTCAGCAGGCTGGCGATTTGGAATCTTCCTGCAGAGAAATGGCTATAGCAGTTGCGAAACTATTGGCGCCAGACATCAAAGCCACTCTGGAAGCAACGATCACGACTTCCTTACAGCACTACAAGCCACAGTAAACCAGCACTCGGAGCAAGTGCAGGAACGCGAGCAAAGAATGGGCATTGTGGAGGACGAGCTGGAGAGAGTTCACACCCAGCTCAGGGATGTTACACAGACTAACAAGGTGCTCCGGGATAAAGTCGAGGACTTGGAGAATAGGTCCCGCAGAAGTAATCTGCGTATTCTCGGTTTACCGGAAAATATCCCAGTGCATATGCTATCTCGGATCTGTTCTGACGAGTTGCCACAAGTGTTGGGAATCCAGACCCCTGCATTGGTCGAGAGGGCGCACAGAATTGGCCCGCCGCAAGACACTGGCGGAACTGAACTGCAGAGGAGACCCAGGACGACCATAGTAAAGTACCTGAAGTACACAGATAAGGAGGCCATCCTATTCAAGTATAGAAGGCTCAAGCAGCCGCTTAAATTACGAGGCCATCAGATCCTAATTTTTGGGGACTATTCCATGGAGGTCTCCAAGAAAAGGAGAGCTTTTTCTCAAATATGTACCCAGCTAGTGAACAAGAAAGTTAAGTTTGCTCTGATCTACCCAGCGGTGCTGAGAGTGTTCAGGAAAGATGGAGGAGTGGACACTTACCTTACACCTTTGGATGCAGCAGAGGCCCTGGAGGACTGCAACGTTCCAAGGGACTTAATCTCAAGATCGCCTAATAGTGGCAGTGATTCGCCAAAAGGAGGTCGCTTCGGTAATGAGAGGAACACGTGGTCCACTGCATCATCTGGAGTATCTCCGAGACGAAGAGGAGACCCTGCTTCCAGCTCGGACTGGGGATAAATGCACTACACGTCTTTTAGTAAGCGGGGAGCCGCAAATCAATGCTGCGGATGGCGGCCTATGTTTGTAATGAACTCAGTAAGTTATGTGCATGGGTTTTTCCTTGTGGGGTACTGCTCGGGTCTAGTGGTGGGGAGGTTAGTAGACAGGCTTAATGTCATGTATACAATTTGTCCGGGGGGAGGAGGTCGGAGATGTAATAAGTGATTTAAAGAAATGGACTCTGGGCTGGAGATGTGCAGCAGTCTAACCCAGGTCGGTGCGAAAAAAGAGGAGTCTGCGGAAGATTTGCTGTTTTGTTTGAGCACTCTCAAAGTTTTCAGGGGTGAGAGTGTTTACATGTTTTTTGGGGTTATGTTGGGAGAGGGGATTATGTTTGTCATGTCATTCTGTACCTTGAATTGCAAAGTCACTAAAGGGCTTTCTGGGGGGGAACCGGCCTCCCAAAGGTGCTTCTACTTCATTATATCACATATCCAGCTCAAATGATTAAGTTAGTGACCTGGAATGTTAGAGGGCTGAGGTCCCCTTGTAAAAGGATAATGGTCTTACGCCACCTAAAGAGACTACAGGCTGATATAGCCTTGCTCCAGGAGACGCACCTTGGGGAGACTGATTTTTGGCGGATGCGGCGCATGTGGGTGGGACAAATATACGGCTCTCCCTCGGACGGAAGGAGAGCAGGTGTGATGATATTAATCCATAAGAGGCTTAGATGTGAGGTTTTGTCGACAGGTGGGGACGATAAAGGTAGACTACTAAGGCTTGATTTAGATACCGATGTAGGCAAGTTGACACTGTTTAATGTATACGGGCCCAATGCTATGCAAGCTAGTTTTTTTTCAGAATTGGAGCTGAAGGTTGCGCAGGAAAGCTGTGGTAGTATGGTACTGATGGGTGACCTTAATGTAGTGCATAACACCCAGAAAGACTGCAGGAAGGTAGGGGCAGCAGATGTGCAGAGACGAGGGACAACTGTTCAGAGAATGACACTTGACTCCTTTTTGCAGTCTACTGCCCTGATGGACATTTGGAGGCACCTAAACCCGACGGAACGTGAGTTCACTCATTTCTCGCCTGCTCACCAGTCATGGTCCAGAATAGACTATGCACTTATATCGCCAGGACTGATGGGGAAGGTGAAGGGAGCGGAAATACTGGATATTCTGATATCTGATCATGCCCCAGTATCTCTTTCCCTCCTGGAAAATGTACCCAGAGGTACAGATTATATATGGCGCATGCCCAGTTATTTAGCCACAGATGAGGAATTTCTCCTACAATTGAAAGGGTGGTGGTGGGAATTTTCGGATACTAATAGCGAACACCAAGATAATACCCTATTATACCCTATTTTGGGACACAGCTAAGGCAGTTATTAGGGGACGAATAATTGCATACGCCGCAGCTAAAAAAAGGAAATTGGCCCAGAAAATGAATGCAGCAACAGAGGAGGTGAGACGTACATATACGGCTTTCCTAAATAATCCAACAGATATTAATAAAACTCAGTGGGTCACGGCCAAACATAGTTATGATTTTTATGTAGAACAAAATACAAAATTGACCGAGGATTATAAAAAGTCGCATCTTTTCAAATATGGAAACAAGGCAGGGAAGTTGCTGTCTAATTTAGCCAGGCCTTATATGCCCCACACTAGTATTAAAAGCTTAATAAATGCGTCGGGACACAGGGTTACAGACCCGAAAGGAATAGTGGACTGCTTTGGGCAATTCTACGCTGCTTTGTACGGGCAAGCAGAATATGATGCTACATTGGCGGAGGAACTCTTATCCAAAATCTCATTACCGCGTCTTACAGAAGAAATGCGCACCCATCTTAATGCTCAGATCACGGAAGAGGAGGTCAAAACTACCATAAAATCTCTAGCGAGCGGGAAAGCCCCGGGTCCGGATGGGTTTGGGGCGGACTTCTATAAGGGTCTCAAAGACGAAATCGCCCCTTTTTTGACATTGTTGTTCAATAGTGGCCTGGGAGGTCAGGGTATCATGCAATCTGGAAATATGGCGCACATCAAGCTTATCCCCAAACTAGGCAAAGATATGGAACAGCCTGCCTCATACCGTCCGATTTCTTTAATTAATCAGGACCTTAAAATACTGACCAAATTGTTAACTAATAGATTGGCACAACATATGCCATACCTTATAGGTCCGCATCAGGTGGGGTTTATAAAAAACAGAGCGGCGGTGACTAACATCAGATCGGTCTTAGTGGCACAGGACTGTGTTCATCATGGTCCTGAGCGTATAGGAGGGAGCCCTGCCTTGTTGTCTGTCGATGCAGAGAAAGCTTTCGACACTGTAAACTGGAACTGGTTGTGGAGATCCATGACCGCTTTCGGAGTAGAGGGATCCTTCAAGTCATTAGTTGAGAGCATCTATCAAAGCCCGCAGGCTCAGGTTAGCCTGCCCGGCTTTTTGTCGGCCCCTTTCCGGCTCGGCAGAGGTACAAGGCAGGGCTGCCCATTATCTCCCCTCCTGTTCAATTTGGCTTTGAAACCGCTGGTACAACATCTGCTTCAGTCGGATACTTTTAAAGGGATCCAGATAGGTAAGAAAGAACTGAAACTAGTTTGCTTTGCAGACGACATACTGCTCTTTATAGATTCTCTGTATCTCTGCCTAAAAAAGGTACTGGACACCTTTGAATATTTTGGGGGGACTACGGGGTATAAAATAAACGTCACTAAGAGCCAATTATTATTCTTGGATAAAAGGGGATCTCAAGCCCAGCCGGAACGAAACCTCTGCAATGTTGAAGTGGTACCACAGTATCTAACCTATCTAGGCATCAAGGTAGGGCGACACCCATCTTCGCTGTATAAATTGAATTATGATCCCCTAATCAGGAAGATTGAAACAGAGTTGGACAAATGGGCTAAACTACCGCTTTCGCTTTTTGGGAGGGCTTACCTCTTAAAAATGGTAAGTTTTGCGAGGTTGCTCTATCCTATTCAGACTATACCCCTCTTACTGACACATATTGACGTTAATAGGATCCAAAAAGCGTTTGTGAGGTTCCTTTGGCAAGGAAAGCGGCCTAGGATAGCATATGACAAACTCTGCCTCACCAAATGGGAGGGAGGACTTCAGATGCCGTCCATTAGAAGATATAATTTGGCCTCATTATTTAGACATGCTAGGGACTGGCTGAAAGGCTCCTCGTATTTTTCCAATACCCCCCTAGAAAGTGAGTTGGTCGCACCTTGGGACCTAGTTGCCTTATTACACACAAGAGTCCGAGATCTCCCTAAACCGTTCAAAGAATTTGTAGTTTTGAGGGATACTCTGGCTGCCTGGCGGAGCATACGTAGATTATATAAACTACCCATGTACATTACTCCATATATGCCTTTGTGGAGTCTCCCAGCATTTCCGGAGGGTAGGCATTCCGGTCTTTTTAGAGTGTGGAGGAGTAAAGAGATCCTTATATTGCAACATTTGCTGAATGAGGAGGGCACTGGGCTTTTAACATGGCCTGAGGTACAGTCCAAATATCAGATCCCGGCTTCCCATTTTCTGTCTTATAAGCAGCTACATTCGTACTGCATGGCTCAATCTGTGAACCTGGGAGATCCTGAGAAGTTGAACTGGTTTGGGGCCCTGGTGGGAGCCCAGGAACACTCACTGTCTGATCTCTATAGGAAGATGCAGAACATTCTCTCTACCCCATTAGGAGATAACTTGTATAAGAAGTGGGAAGAAGAGCTAGGTGAGGATACAGTCACTCCTAAATTGAGGGAGGGAATGGAGAAAGTGAGACAGGTGATAACAAGTGAAACGTGGAGAGAGATGCATTTTAGGATCCTTCATAAAGCTACGTACGCCTTTGACTTACCATACAGAGATGCGCCTGCGCATTATTTGAGATGGTGCCCCAAATGTCTGCTACAAAAGGCTAACCTACTACATGGACTTTGGCACTGTCCTACCTTGAAGTCTTTGTGGGAGGAGACTGTCGAAAATATCCAACAAGTATGGGGGATAAAACCACAATTGTCACCTTTGCACTGCATCTTTCATTATATACCACTGGATGAAAGAGGGGAAATATCCCATACTACTCATATCAAAGGAGTACACTTGTTCCTCCTGGCAGTGGTAAAGACCATACTTAGGCACTGGATATATCCCACAGTTCCTACATTCCAAGAAGCTTTAGGGGTGATGAAATATGTCATGTACCTGGACAGGCTAGATGTAGAACGTAGCAAAGAGAAATCTGCAAAGCAATTCTTTCACACTTGGGAAAGGTTTATTATTCATTCATTGACATCAGCGGAAGTATCGGAAGTGGTTATGCCTTTTGTACATACTAGGTGGTATCTAGAAGGAAAGCTGAAGGGTACTTTGGATAGGTTAGAGGTGGTCTAGTGGGAGAGAAGGTTAACATGAGATATTCCTACTACTTATGAATGAGAAGCACTTTATCTGGAAGTCCTAATAGGCGATATTGGCATGACATTGCAAGTTGGGTAACAGTTGGGAGGGAGGGGGGGGTTTTGTTTGGGGGGGGAGAAAATGGAAAAATATTCGGAAAAGACACATTCTAAATAAACGCTGGACGGCTGTCTAATATGTTTATGATCCTACATGATGTAATGTATAATGTGCACGTGCCTGCGCGCATGAGAATTTACTGTAATCTATGTACTTGCATACTGGCTATCTGTCTTCCGAATAAAAATTGTTTTAAAAAAAAAAAAAAAAGAAAGTGGAGGTAAACGGATCTCCACTAAAGGGCGGTTCATATATGAATATAAAAACTCGTAATACATTACAAAGTCACTCACAAGTGTAGTAAAATATATTAGGCTTGTAATTTACATATTGGAGAGCGGCTATTTGAGGGGTTATGCAACTGTGTTCTTTTCCCCACTCATTTTATTATTGTTGTACTGTGAACATCACTTTTTAACATTGGATATCAATAAATATTACATTGTAATCGTTTATTATTGGCGTGTTTTGCACTCTTTTCTGTGGTTGATTATTGTAATAGTAGGATCATAAGACAGCCATATAGGGGAGAGCCAGAGAAACCTCAAACAAGCTCACCAATACATGAGGGTGTCCCCTCACCTACCCTACGCGTTTCGCCGAATGGCTTTGTCAGGGGAAGTGTTACGAGTTTTTATATTCATATATGAGCAGCCTGCAGTGGAGATCCATTTACCTCCACTTTCTCTTGCTTAAGCACTTTATTTTTCATATGAGAGGCGTGATTACACTTTGTTTATGTAGTGATAAGCCTGCTTTAGGTTTTTTGGTTCTCCCCTATATAGTTGCCTCGTGATTTTACTGAATCTACACAGTCCCTTTAGAGATCCTCGGGATATAATTCATAATACTATGTTGGTCTGTGGGACCAAATAATCCCTTTAGGGATCTCTTTTTAACAGTTAAAAAGTTTTACTTTATTGTTTATAATATTTACTCACAAGACATAGACAAAAATTAGAGAAAATATAAAGAAAAGTTCTTTTAAAAATCTCAGTTGTGAGGAGTTAGGAGAAAAAGCAATAACTAAGCCTAGTTGCCTAGTTTTGCAACCTTTGCTGGCAATATCTTGCTAGATACAGTATATTGACAATTATCACATGGTATGGTGACTGTAGGTGTGTGAGAGCCTCACCTTTTGAATAAGAATCACTTGGATATCTATTTATGGGTTTAGCACTGGGACTATATGCTTTATTTATTTGGAGTGCAAGTAGAAAACCTTTATTTGAGGCCTTCTGTATTCAGTTCCTATTGTACTGGGGCTCACAGATTGTTTCCAGTCCCCTGCTTATGATACTTTTATGTCTGCACAACAATTGGATACAGATTGGCTTACAATGTTGCCTCTATTTATGCCATAGAGGTCAATGTAGCCGTATCTCTCTGTCCATACAGCTGCCAAACTTCTATTTCCTGACTTGCTATTCTAGCTATCTGACACTAGGGGTCGGCTTCACACACCGTATCTAATCAGTCACAATCTGCCACTATATGCTTTTATATAAAGTCTGTATCTCAGCGTGAAAGACTCCTCTTATTTCCTCACAAACTGCCTAAAACCGACATCACATAACTACACCCCTCCCGACATGTTTCGCCGCTGTTGCGGCTTCGTCAGGGGATGCGGGGTATATGTGTGCGCGCGCTCACTGTGGCCTCCCTTTATGCCTTCCAGAGTCCCACCCCCGGAACCATGTAGCCAATCCCGTCTACACGTGTGGCCCGGTCAGGTTTCAGCTGCATGACGTGTAAACTGGGCGCTTCTCCTTTGCGGTCTCCAGGTGATGACGTCCGGTCTCCTCTTGACGACGTCAGGTAATGTTTACATGTGTACGATAGATATCTAATATAGTAGACAATCATACAAGATTCACCACATGGACCATTCGATTTTTACAATACTTAATTTTTTATGTAAGCGCTCATTACTCAGTATACAGATAGTAGTTATTACCCGATTTTCATTTTTAAATTTTTAAATGGCTATAATTAAATAGATCTACCAAATTGGATTCAGGGTGAATGAGTATTTTTTGAGATGAGGAAGAGGGGGGGGGGGATGATATGGAGAATAGGTATACACTCCTCCCATAGCTTTCAATTTCGATTTTAATAATCAAGCTTATTTTTTTATATATTTATATATTTCTTATTTTTTATATTTGTTTAATTATTCATATTTTTTGTTTTTTATTTTATTTTTATTTATTTTTTTGATATATATATATAGTCTATGGTTTTATTGAGTGAATTCTTATTATATGTGGTCCCTCTTTTAGGGATCTATCATCACCTCCCTGATAGTTTCATCCTCCCCTTTATTTTTTATTTGTTTTTTCTTCCATTTATATATTATATTGGTTTTATACCTAATAATAATATTTGATCTTGATTGATTCCATTTATTTTTTTATTATTTTTATTATTATCATTATTATTATTTTTGTTTATATATTGTGTCATTAATACTTGAACCAAAAATTAATGGGTAGATTTTATTATATAAAAATAAGGGTTGGTTGGTAAATTTCTGGGAATTTATATATTATATTGGTTTTATACCTAATAATAATATTTGATCTTGATTGATTCCATTTGTTTTTTTATTTTTATTATCATTAATATTATTTTTGTTTATATATTGTATCATTAATACTTGAGCCAAAAAATAATGGGTAGGATTTATTATATAAAAATAAGGGTTGGTGGGTAAATTTCTGGGAATTTTAAGGGTATCACTAATCTTCATTTCTTCTCCTTTATGTTATTTTAATTTGTCATTAACAAAATAAGTTTATTATTAGTATTCAATGCGCTATGACATTAAATGAAGGCTGTATATGAAAAGCCCTCATTTAGACCTAGTGGACTTAGGGTTTGTAACCTTTGAATCCATCTGGCTTCTTCTTGTAAAAGTTTGGTGTCCAGATTTCCACTCCTAGGTCCCAACGTCTTTTTTGTCAGACCCCAAAATTTTAGGACTTCAATATTTCCCCCATGGGCATATGTAATGTGCCTATATAGAGAGGTGTCTTTCCCTGTATTTATTGCACTGATATGTCCGGATATTCTCCGCCTTAATTCCTGTGTGGTTTTACCCACATACAGTTTTGGGCAATTACATGATGCAATATAGAGCGGAATCATCTATATTGCATCATGTAATTGCCCAAAACTGTATGTGGGTAAAACCACACAGGAATTAAGGCGGAGAATATCCGGACATATCAGTGCAATAAATACAGGGAAAGACACCTCTCTATATAGGCACATTACATATGCCCATGGGGGAAATATTGAAGTCCTAAAATTTTGGGGTCTGACAAAAAAGACGTTGGGACCTAGGAGTGGAAATCTGGACACCAAACTTTTACAAGAAGAAGCCAGATGGATTCAAAGGTTACAAACCCTAAGTCCAGTAGGTCTAAATGAGGGCTTTTCATATACAGCCTTCATTTAATGTCATAGCGCATTGAATACTAATAATAAACTTATTTTGTTAATGACAAATTAAAATAACATAAAGGAGAAGAAATGAAGATTAGTGATACCCTTAAAATTCCCAGAAATTTACCCACCAACCCTTATTTTTATATAATAAATCCTACCCATTATTTTTTGGCTCAAGTATTAATGATACAATATATAAACAAAAATAATATTAATGATAATAAAAATAAAAAAACAAATGGAATCAATCAAGATCAAATATTATTATTAGGTATAAAACCAATATAATATATAAATTCCCAGAAATTTACCAACCAACCCTTATTTTTATATAATAAAATCTACCCATTAATTTTTGGTTCAAGTATTAATGACACAATATATAAACAAAAATAATAATAATGATAATAATAAAAATAATAAAAAAATAAATGGAATCAATCAAGATCAAATATTATTATTAGGTATAAAACCAATATAATATATAAATGGAAGAAAAAACAAATAAAAAATAAAGGGGAGGATGAAACTATCAGGGAGGTGATGATAGATCCCTAAAAGAGGGACCACATATAATAAGAATTCACTCAATAAAACCATAGACTATATATATATATCAAAAAAATAAATAAAAATAAAATAAAAAACAAAAAATATGAATAATTAAACAAATATAAAAAATAAGAAATATATAAATATATAAAAAAATAAGCTTGATTATTAAAATCGAAATTGAAAGCTATGGGAGGAGTGTATACCTATTCTCCATATCATCCCCCCCCCCCCCCCCTCTTCCTCATCTCAAAAAATACTCATTCACCCTGAATCCAATTTGGTAGATCTATTTAATTATAGCCATTTAAAAATTTAAAAATGAAAATCGGGTAATAACTACTATCTGTATACTGAGTAATGAGCGCTTACATAAAAAATTAAGTATTGTAAAAATCGAATGGTCCATGTGGTGAATCTTGTATGATTGTCTACTATATTAGATATCTATCGTACACATGTAAACATTACCTGACGTCGTCAAGAGGAGACCGGACGTCATCACCTGGAGACCGCAAAGGAGAAGCGCCCAGTTTACACGTCATGCAGCTGAAACCTGACCGGGCCACACGTGTAGACGGGATTGGCTACATGGTTCCGGGGGGTGGGACTCTGGAAGGCATAAAGGGAGGCCACAGTGAGCGCGCGCACACATATACCCCGCATCCCCTGACGAAGCCGCAACAGCGGCGAAACATGTCGGGAGGGGTGTAGTTATGTGATGTCGGTTTTAGGCAGTTTGTGAGGAAATAAGAGGAGTCTTTCACGCTGAGATACAGACTTTATATAAAAGCATATAGTGGCAGATTGTGACTGATTAGATACGGTGTGTGAAGCCGACCCCTAGTGTCAGATAGCTAGAATAGCAAGTCAGGAAATAGAAGTTTGGCAGCTGTATGGACAGAGAGATACGGCTACATTGACCTCTATGGCATAAATAGAGGCAACATTGTAAGCCAATCTGTATCAAATTGTTGTGCAGACATAAAAGTATCATAAGCAGGGGACTGGAAACAATCTGTGAGCCCCAGTACAATAGGAACTGAATACAGGAGGCCTCAAATAAAGGTTTTCTACTTGCACTCCAAATAAATAAAGCATATAGTCCCAGTGCTAAACCCATAAATAGATATCCAAGTGATTCTTATTCAAAAGGTGAGGCTCTCACACACCTACAGTCACCATACCATGTGATAATTGTCAATATACTGTATCTAGCAAGATATTGCCAGCAAAGGTTGCAAAACTAGGCAACTAGGCTTAGTTATTGCTTTTTCTCCTAACTCCTCACAACTGAGATTTTTAAAAGAACTTTTCTTTATATTTTCTCTAATTTTTGTCTATGTCTTGTGAGTAAATATTATAAACAATAAAGTAAAACTTTTTAACTGTTAAAAAGAGATCCCTAAAGGGATTATTTGGTCCCACAGACCAACATAGTCTCGTGATTTTACTGCCACAGGTTTAGCATTAGATTATACCTGTGCGTGACTTCATAATGACTAATGCACATATAGTACATATACAGACGTGGACAAAATTGTTGGTACCCTTTGGTCAATGAAAGAAAAAGTCACAATGGTCACAGAAATAACTTTAATCTGACAAAAGTAATAATAAATTAAAATTCTATAAATGTTAACCAATGAAAGTCAGACATTGTTTTTCAACCATGCTTCAACAGAATTATGTAAAAAAATAAACTCATGAAACAGGCATGGACAAAAATGATGGTACCCCTAACTTAATATTTTGTTGCGCAACCTTTTGAGGCAATCACTGCAATCAAACGCTTCCTGTAACTGTCAATGAGACATCTGCACCTCTCAGCAGGTATTTTGGCCCACTCCTCATGAGCAAACTGCTCCAGTTGTGTCCGGTTTGAAGGGTGCCTTTTCCAGACTGCATGTTTCAGCTCCTTCCAAAGATGCTCAATAGGATTGAGGTCAGGGCTCATAGAAGGCCACTTTAGAATAGTCCAATTTTTTCCTCTTAGCCATTCTTGGGTGTTTTTAGCGGTGTGTTTTGGGTCATTGTCCTGTTGCAAGACCCATGACCTGCGACTGAGACCAAGCTTTCTGACACTGGCTAGTACATTTCTCTCTAGAATTCCTTGATAGTCTTGAGATTTCATTGTACCCTGCACAGATTCAAGACACCCTGTGCCAGACGCAGCAAAGCAGCCCCAGAACATAACAGAGCCTCCTCCATGTTTCACAGTAGGGACAGTGTTCTTTTCTTGATATGCTTCATTTTTTCGTCTGTGAACATACAGCTGATGTGCCTTGGCAAAAACTTCGATTTTTGTCTCATCTGTCCACAGGACATTCTCCCAGAAGCTTTGTGGCTTGTCAACATGTAGTTTGGCATATTCCAGTCTTGCTTTTTTATGATTCGTTTTCAACAATGGTGTCCTCCTTGGTCGTCTCCCATGTAGTCCACTTTGGCTCAAACAACGACGGATGGTGCGATCTGACACTGATGTTCCTTGAGCATGAAGTTCACCTTGAATCTCTTTAGAAGTCTTTCTAGGCTCTTTTGTTACCATTCGGATTATCCGTCTCTTAGATTTGTCATCAATTTTCCTCCTGCGGCCACGTCCAGGGAGGTTGGCTACAGTCCCATGGATCTTAAACTTATGAATAATATGTGCAACTGTACTCACAGGAACATCTAGTTGCTTGGAGATGGTCTTATAGCCTTTACCTTTAACATGCTTGTCTATAATTTTCTTTCTGATCTCTTGAGACAGCTCTTTCCTTTGCTTCCTCTGGTCCATGTCGAGTGTGGTACACACCATATCACCAAACAACACAGTGATTACCTGGAGCCATATATATAGGCCCAATGGCTGATTACAAGGTTGTAGACACCTGTGATGCTAATTAGTGGACACACCTTGAATTAACATGTCCCTTTGGTCACATTATGTTCTGTGTTTTCTAGGGGTACCATCATTTTTGTCCATGCCTGTTTCATGAGTTTATTTTTTTACATAATTCTGTTGAAGCATGGTTGAAAAACAATGTCTGACTTTCATTGGTTAACATTTATAGAATTTTAATTTATTATTACTTTTGTCAGATTAAAGTTATTTCTGTGACCATTGTGACTTTTTCTTTCATTGACCAAAGGGTACCAACAATTTTGTCCACGTCTGTATATATATATATATATATATATATATATATATACACACACACAGTACAGACCAAAAGTTTGGACACACCTTCTCATTCAAAGAGTTTTCTTTATTTTCTATGAAAATTGTAGATTCACACTGAAGGCATCAAAACTATGAATTAACACATGTGGAATTATATACATAACAAAAAAGTGTGAAACAACTGAAAATATTTAATATTCTAGGTTCTTCAAAGTAGCCACCTTTTGCTGTGATTACTGCTTTGCACACTCTTGACATTCTCTTGATGAGCTTCAAGAGGTAGTCACCTGAAATGCTTTCACTTTTTCAGTCCCAGTGAAATAGTGGGGACTCCCTTGTATATGTTTTTTACATATATGTATCTAATAAAGAGACCTTTTTTGCTATTGAGATGGTTGTCTGTAATTAATAATTTGGCTATACGCTATATCTATGTAGGTATCATGCAATTCTGTGTGGCTTCACTGGGTTATTATATATGTTATAATTCATCTTTATAGCTGAGTGGTTAAAGTCCTTTCCTCTAAAGTAGAAGGTTGTGAGTTCAAATCCCAGCAGAAACTTTTCAGAAATAGAGACTAAGGGTACTTTCACACTTGCGGCAGAGTGATCCGGTAAACAGTTCTGTCGCCGGAACTGCCTGCCGGATCCGTCAAAGCGTATACCAACTGATCCGTCTTACAAATGCATTGATATGCAGGATCCGTCTTTCCAGTGTCAGACCGGAAGGACGGATCTGGCATTCCAGTATTTTGAATGCTGGATCTGGCACTAATACATTCCTATGGAAAAAAAAAATCCAGATCAGGCATTCAGGCAAGTGTGCTGCGGTTTTATCTCTGTCCTGATCAGTCAAAAAGACTGAACTGTAGACATCCTGATGCATCCTGAACCGATTGCTCTCCGTTCAGAATGCATGGGGATAAAACTGACCAGTTGTTTTCTGGTATTGAACCTCTAGGACTGAACTCTATGCCGGAAAAAAAAACGCTAGTGTGAAAGTACCCTAAATTAGATTTAAATACACTGGGTGTCCCCAAGCACTGACTCCATATATGGAGTCAGAGCAAGGACTCGTAAGCCGTGGACTCACACTGGGGGATTCCCTCAATGTACAGAGATCTTCTGCATAGACCTCAGTGGGACCCGGCACCCTCCCCTCTTCAGAGCTGGGGATGCCTGGTTTGTGCTAGGGTGTTCTGTAGAGCACCCAAGCATCGCAAAGTGTTCTGCCGAAGCACCCGAGCACTTTGATGCTCAATCAACACTACTTAGGGTGCGTTGGTGGCTAGGCCCCTATGTTTGTGACGCCAGCACCGTAAGGTGCAATTAAGAGATGGAGCAGAAGAATGAGGAATGAGACAGTAGTTAAACCAAACAGGAACTTTACTTGTCAGATGCAGTAAGGCATCCAATATCATCACTTTGTCTTGCATACAGATGGGAAAAAGGGTAAAGCTGCAAATCCAAATTAGCAGGCTCCTTGAGGTGAAGTGTAGAGGTTAGCTCCAGCTCACTTTAGTAGATGTGATGTTCTTACTTGTACTTGGTTCCTGATCTTGCTTTTGTTACTCAGCCTTTCAATAGTAGTTTGGCTCCTCGTAAGTGAATATTCTGACAGATGGCCTTTCTGTCCTTGGTTACGGTGGGCAGCCGGTAGCTTACAAACTCTCCACCTAATGCAAAGGTGACTATAACCTGATAAACTAGTAAACATAAATCACAGCAAAGTTTTTCTTAATCAATTTGGCTTCTTTTATTATTCAGAAAAATAAGTCATGCGGCAGTGTGTGAACGTTTTTGGCTTGCAGGCCTTCATCAGACACTGAAGTACAAAGAAATAAAGAAGTAAACACAATTTGTGGAAAAAAAAAGATAAATACAATGGCTGATGCGGTACAGAAGGTTCAATCAGACATATTTGACTTAAACACCAATGATTGGGCTGTCTCTCCAGATGTGATGCAAGCAGTGAATCCAAGTTCCAGAGTTAATTATCGCAATTGTATCTGAGTTGTAACCTCATCATGAAGCTGTAAGTGCAATGTCCAAGATGTATCTTAACCTGGTGCAAATTACAAAATGCAGACTATCCATCTATATTAAGATGTCAAGGTGTATATACAGAGAATATATATATTTTTAGCTAGAATGGTAATTATATGTGGTTAGAATGATAACAATTAACTGTGCGGATAAAAGTGAACCTGCAATCATCTAGTATGTAACATAAAATAGTGGACCTATTAGGTCGAGTGGAGTAACAACAGAGGCCGTGTTACCATGACCAGGACTTACCTGTGCCGCAGTTAGGGAATTGAAGAAAGGATGGAGTAGTAAACCAAAGGTGAACGGCACTGTCTCGTGCCTGGAGAAAAGTGGTGTGGTAGGAAAGGACTTGCATATCAAATACCAGATATTGTTCGGGGCTTGGAGCGCATAGTGGCCGAAAGTGCATTCCATTGGCAGGAGGTTGGCTCTGGCATGGGACGCAGGTTATGTAAATAGCGGTTTGAAGCGCATGATGGCCAAAAAAGCGTACCATAGACAGGAAATAACTATAGAGTGAGGTGCAAGTTATATGGTTTTGACAGAGGAGGAGGGACATAGTGAAACGTTGAATTGTAACTCTGGATATATAGAATTGAGAAAGGTGTGAAATGTGAGTAGGCTTTCTGTTAGTCCCCTCCATATACATAAAATATCTATATACCTTTTCCAGATGAAGGTATGTGACAGAAAAAGGTGGTTAGTGTATATGTAAGTCTCTTCAAAAGTCTGCCATGTAGCAATTCGCATAAGAAGCTACGTTCGATCACATAGCGGCACCTTGTTTCTGTAAATAGAAATCATCCTGGAACATAAAGAAATTGTTCTGGAGGACCGTCTCAAGTAAAACGAGACAGAGTGAGACTACTTCCTTGTATAATTCCGTATTTTCTAACATCTTTTGTACTGCTAGGAGGCCTTTGTTGTGTATGGAGGTATACAAGCTAGCCACATCCCAGGTTACCAGAATGGTGTCAGATGGTAATGTATCTATCTGTTTGATGATCTGAAGTAATGAGGTTGTGTCTAGGAGAAATGACTGTGTTTTCTTGATTTCAGGTGTTAGGATTTTTTCTAGGAAAATCAACAGAGGAGATAGAATAGAGTCTGTTGAGGCAACTATCGGACGTCCCGGTGGGCTGTGTAGATCCTTATGGATCTTAGGAAGAGTATAAAAAACTGGTATGCCAAAAAATTGACCTTGTATTTGTCAATTACATTTTTAGAGTGGTAATGTTTGAGGGATATCCTTCTCAGGTACAATCTGAGTGTTCAACATCCAAATCCCTTGTTGTAATCATTTCTTCTGTCTCTTTAAGCCCAGAGGAGCTAGAACTTTTGCAGAAAGGTTTGTCCTTCTGTCCCTCTTACCCTCCTACCACTTTCCAATTGGATCTAGATTTACAGCGGTTCTTTAGAAACGTTCGCCTTAAAGCATACTTTTCCAGTCCCACAACACCTGTGAACACAGGATTACCAAGTAAGCCGCTAATTTGTTCAAGGGATTTGGGCTTACGTACTAAAAGTGCTTATATGCCACCAAAGAATCAGCCGGCAGTGGAAGCATTTATCAATCTAGTTCAGAGGGTCATAGCCCAATTTAGGAAAGAGATCCAACAAGGTAAATACAAATATCAGAATAATATCTCCAGTGTCCAGTGTAGAAAGACAGCACTCAATTCACTACAGCAGACAAAACAACTGGTAATCAAACCTGCAGACAAAGGTGGGGCCTTGGTTGTCATAGATAAATCAAAATATATTGCAGAAATCCATTATCAAATGAATGATACTACCGTATACCAGAAACTTACCTGTAACCCTTCTCCCACCATTTCCACCCACATTACCAATATCCTCAAACATTACCACTCTAAAAATGTAATTGACGAATACACGGTCAATTTTTTGTCACAATCCAACCCAGTCATACCAGTTTTTTATACTCTACCTAAGATCCATAAGGAACTACACAACCCACCGGGACGTCCGATAGTTGCCTCTCCTCTGTCGATTTTCCTCGAAAAAATCCTAACACCTGAAATAAAGAAAACAAGGTCATTTCTCCTAGACGCAACTTCGTTCCTTCAGATCATCAAACAGATAGACACATTACCATCTGACACCATTCTGGTAACCTGGGATGTGGCTAGCTTGTATACCTCAATACAACACAACAAAGGCCTTCTAGCAGTACAAAAGATGTTTGAAAATACAGAATTACACAAGAAAGTAGTCTCATTCTGTCTCGTTTTACTTGAGACGGTCCTCCAGAACAATTTCTTTATGTTCCAGGATTATTTTTATTTACAGAAACAAGGTGCCGCTATGGGATCGAACGTAGCTCCGCCTTATGTGAATTGCTACATAGCAGACTTTGAAGAGACTTACATATACACTAACCATATTTTTATGTCACAACCATCATCTGGAAAAGGTATATAGATTATATTTTCTGTATATGGAGGGGACCAACAGAAAGCCTACTCAGATTTCACACCTTTCTTACAATTCACTATACATCATGACGAACTCTCTATCAATTTTCTGGATACTCTGATCATCAAAAATTCCCAAAGCAAACTCACTACAGACTTGTATCGCAAACCCACCGACAGGAATAATTTACTTCACTTTTCCAGTTTTCATCCTCCTACCACGAAAAAAGCACTCCCAGGTTCCCAATTAAAAAGAGTACAAGCTATAGTTGAGGATCCACAAATCAGGGCACAACGCATTGAAGAAATGAAACAACGGTTTAGAGAACATAGTTATCCAGCACATATACTCAAACCCCACCCCCAAAATACACATAAACCCAAGTCCACAACTAAACGTATTCCCTTTATCCACATGTTCCATCCAAGTGCACACAAGGTCTTGAATACCATTTGGAGCCTTTGCCAACTCTTGAAAAAGGCGTATCCACAAGTTGAGGAATTCTGTAACCCTATACTACCCTGTAACAGAAGGCCAAAAAACCTAAGTGACCTATTGGTGAGAGCTGATGTAGGTTCAGCCAACCGTCTACCTAAACAGGTATTCCTAAAAACACAAAAGAAGGGCACATTTCCGTTTCTTCATTGTTTCCAGTGTTCAAATGTACAGAAGGGCTTGGTGATCTCCCATCCATACACTGGTAAACCAATAGAGATTCAAGGATTTTTTACATGTGATTCCAACTACGTAGTTTATTTAATCAAATGCCCTTGTGGACTAGTATATGTGAGGGAACCTCGCAAAAAGTCAGAGAAATAATTTGCCAACATAAATCAAACATAAGAACTTCTGCCAATTCCTTCACACTTCCATGAAGCAAAACATACTATAGCGCAACTTAAATTCCAAGTAATAGAGCAAATTCCACCACCACGCAGAGGGTGTAATAGATCCAAAGCCCTTAAACTGAGAGAGGCCTTTTGGATCCATACTTTACAAAGCCTTACTCCCAAGGGTATGAATAGGGAATATGAAATATAGAATTTTCTCCCTTCTTTAATTGTCTTATTTATCTACACCTATTTCTTCTTTTCATCTCCTTGCTAATTTTATCCATGTTTCCTCCTTGTCTGCCACCGTTTCACTATGTCCCTCCTTCTCTGTCAACCCATATAACTTGTGCCTCACACTATAGTTATTTCCTGTCTACGGTATGCATTTCTGGCCATCATGCGCTCCAAACCACTATTTATAACCTGCGTCCCATACCAGAGCCAACTTCCTGCCAATGGAACGTACTTCCGGTCACTATGCTCTCCAAGCCCCGACCAATTTCCGGTCTTTGATACGCACGCCATTTAGCGCTCCTCATGGATATCTGACAATGCGTTATTTAAGAGGACAACAAGTCCTTTCCTACCACACCACTATTCTCCCGGCACGAGACAGTGCCGTCCACCTTTGGTGTACTACTCCATCCTTTCTTTAATTCCCTAACTTCACTTTTACCAGCACAGTTGATTATTCTCATTGTAACCACATATAATTACCATTCTAGCTAAAAATATATATATATATTCTCTGTATATACACCTTGACATCTTAATATAGATGGATAGTCTACATTTTGGAATTTGCATCAGGTTCAGATGCATCTTGGACATTGCACTTACAGCTTCATGATGAGGTTACAACTCAGATACAATTGCGATAATTTACTCTGGAACTTGGATTCACTGCTTGCATCACATCTGGAGAGACAGCCCAATCGTTGGTGTTTAAAGGGAGTCTGTCATCAGCATTTCACTTTTTTAACCCTTCCCACAGCTCCCTATCATGCTTACAGTTAATCAAAACGTTACCTCTGGCATCTTTCCTGCTGTTATAAATCCATCAAAAACGATCTTTATATGATATGCAAATGAGGGCCCGTAAGTGCCCAGGGGCGGCGTTACTCTCTTAGGTGCCCTGCTTGCTCAGCCTTTTCATTGCATCCCCCCGCCCCTTCCTACCCTCTGACCGCCTTTCTCATAGCTTGTTATTCCGCCGATATCCCGCACCTGCGCACTCATTCCTTTGGCCGGCGCATGCGCACTGCGATGCCCATTCCTTGTACGACATCACAGTAATTAATGCGCATGTGCCGATGGACCGCCTCCTTTGTTGAGTTTTCGCGTCGTTAGCCGACGCATGCGCAATAGTTACTGTGATGCCGTACAAGGAATGGGCATCGCAGCGCACATGCGCGGGATATCGGCGGAATAACAAGCTATGAGAAAGGCGGTCAGAGGGAAAGGATGGGCGGGCTGAGGGTAGGAAGGGGCGGGACACAATGAAAAGGCTGAGCAAGCAGGGCACCTAAGAGAGTAACGCCACCCCTGGGCACTTGTGAGCCCTCATTTGCATATCATATAAAGATCGTTTTTGATGGATTTATAAGAGCAGGAAAGATGCCAGAGGTAACATTTTGATTAACTGTAAGCATGCTAGGGAGCTGTGGGAAGGGTTAAAAAATTTAAATGCTGGTGACAGACTCCCTTTAAGTCAAATATGTCTGATTGAACCTTCTGTACCACATCATCCATTGTATTTATCTTTTATTTTATAAATTGTTTCACAAATTGTGTTTACTTCTTTATTTCTTTGTACTTCAGTGTCTGAAGGCCTGCAAGCCAAAAACGTTCACACACACTGCAGCGTGACTCTTTTTTTTGAATAATAAAATAAGCCAAATTGATCAAGAAAGACTTTGCTGTGATTTATGTTTACTAGTGATTGGGGTGGGAACCCTATACACAGCACAAAAGACGGAGAGCGACAAAAATTGTCATTGGATAAAACCTGATAAACGGCAGTTATCTTTCTTTGCCAATTGTGAGGAATATGGATTAATATTTACTGTCAGCCATGTCCTCAAACCCCCATTTGCTGACAGATAGCAGAGGTAAGGAACTCCACAGGAGGGCCCTGCTTCAAAGCCCCAGCCCTGATTGTAATTTGATGCACCTCTTGGCATGGTCAGTGTACACGCAAAATGGGTTTCCACCCCCCCCCCCCCACCCCAGCCATCTGAGTGTCAGTTGGCCAGGAAGACAGCCCCTGATGACACCTACCTTTCATAAGGAATTATGAATCGCCTGGCCATCGCAGGCGCAAACCGGATACATATTTGTGTCCCGGTGGCCACGAGGTACGTTCCCATGGTCTTTGTTTACTGGGACGAGGTCAGGATAGGGAGCTATTCATATCTCCCCATAGAAACCACATAACAGTACCAGGTTTGGGCTCTACTTGTAGCCGGAACCAAGGCAGGTCCATTAGTCCCAGAACCATCTCTCTGTGACCCTCTGGTCTGGAGCTATGAACCCTAAAGGGTTTTGTGGGTCATTTGCTGCCAGCCCAGAAGAGGGGGGGTGGACCCCTCCCTGAGGCAGGGAGGGGATGGGCCGGCTACAGGTTAAAAGTCTGGTGCCAGCAAGTAGGCGCGTCTTTCTCTGAAGAGGGGTCACATCCTACACATGTGTTTAGAGGGACCCAGGAAATAGCTGAGTTCACGGCCCTTCATGTGGACACCAGCAAAGAACATCTAAAAGGAACTTTCATCATACTAGGTAACTGACTTTTACACGGCTTAACCCTGTTGGAACCATATAACCTGTAATCTGTAACCTCGGACCACTGTATATATTCTTAGTGTATATTGTGTTAACTCTAGTGTGCCCATACGGCTATTAAATCTATAATTTAATCTTGTGCTATCTTGTATCTCGATCACGAATCCCCATGTCCGTGTTTTGGCCTAGTTATAAGCTACCGCGGGTTGGTTTCTGACCCTATATAATCCCGTTAGCGGACCGGACTTATATCAAACAAGAAACTGGTGGCAGTTACCCGAGCTGAGACAGCGCTGTTTTCACTGCGGCAGTGAAAAGGCTCTCTCAGCTTGTTGCCTCTCTGTGCCCGCGTGGACAGGAGGTGGGTGTGTAAACTATACCAGCCTGACCTTACGTGCTCCTCTGGAGGGCGTAACTTCACGTTTTTGGTAAATCAATATGTGATGAATACCACCCCTCGTGCCCGCTGACGTCAACCAAGTCGAGCTCGCAGGACCTGGGATGATCACAGGGTTTACCAAAAACGTGAAGTTACGCCCTCCAGAGGAGCACGTAAGGTCAGGCTGGTATAGTTTACACACCCACCTCCTGTCCACGCGGGCACAGAGAGGCAACAAGCTGAGAGAGCCTTTTCACTGCCGCAGTGAAAACAGCGCTGTCTCAGCTCGGGTAACTGCCACCAGTTTCTCGTTTGATATAAGCCCGATCCGCTAACGGGATTATATAGGGTCAGAAACCAACCCGCGGTAGCTTATAACTAGGCCAAAACACGGATGTGGGGATTCGTGATCGAGATACAAGATAGCACAAGATTAAATTATAGATTTAATAGCCGTATGGGCACACTAGAGTTAACACAATATACACTAAGAATATATACATACAGTGGTCCGAGGTTACAGATTCCAGGTTATATGGTTCCAACAGGGTTAGGCCTCATGCACACGACAGTATTTTTTCACGGTCCGCAAAAACGGGGTCCGTAGGTCCGTGATCCGTGACCGTTTTTTCGTCTGTGGGTCTTCCTTGATTTTTGGAGGATCCACGGACATGAAAAAAATGTGGTTTTGGTGCACACTGTGCCACCAACGAATTATTACAATAGAGGGAGGAAGAGGGGGCGGGGGGGGCGCACACTGTGCCACCAACAAATTATTACAATAGAGGGAGGAAGGGGGGGCGGGGGGGCGCACACTGTGCCACCAATGAATTATTACAATAGAGGGTGGAAGGGGGGGCGCACACTGTGCCACCAATGAATTATTACAATAGAGGGAGGGGGGGGGCCGCACTGGCCACCAATGATATTCAAACTGGGGAGGGTGGGGTCTGCCCCCTGCTGCCAGGGGTATATGATAGTACAATTAACCCCTTCAGGTGCCGGACCTGAAGGGGTTAATTGTGCTGATCACGGCCCCCTGTAAGAGATCGGGTGCTGCCAGGCAGCAGGGGGCAGTCTTGTACACAGTTTGTAGTATATTCTAACTAGAAGCGTCCCCATCACATGGGAACGCCTCTGTGTTAGAATATACAGTCGGATATGAGTTTTCACGAAGTGAAAACTTAGATCTGAAAAAGCTTTTATGCAGATGGATCTTCGGATCCGTCTGTATGAAAGTAACCTACGGCCATGGATCACGGACACGGATGCCAATCTTTGTGCATCCGTGTTCTTTCACGGACCCATTGACTTGAATGGGTCCGTGAACCATTGTCCGTCAAAAAAATAGGACAGGTCATATTTTTTTGACGGACAGGATACACGGATCACGGTCTCGGCTGCAAAACGGTGCATTTTCCGATTTTTCCACGGACCCATTGAAAGTCAATGGGTCCGCGAAAAAAAACGGAAAACGGCACAACGGCCACGGATGCACACAACGGTCGTGTGCATGAGGCCTTAAGCAGTGTAAAAGTCAGTTACCTAGTATGATGAAAGTTCCTTTTAGATGTTCTTTGCTGGTGTCCACATGAAGGGCCGTGAACTCAGCTATTTCCTGGGTCCCTCTAAACACATGTGTAGGATGTGACCCCTCTTCAGAGAAAGACGCGCCTACTTGCTGGCACCAGACTTTTAACCTGTAGCCACCCCCCCCCCCTCTTCTGGGCTTGCAGCAAATGACCCACAAAACCCTTTAGGGTTCATAGCTCCAGACCAGAGGGTCACAGAGAGATGGTTCTGGGACTAATGGGCCTGCCTTGGTTCCGGCTACAAGTAGAGCCCAAACCTGGTACTGTTATGTGGTTTAGCTCCCTATCCTGACCTCGTCCCAGTAAACAAAGACCATGGGAACGTACCTCGTGGCCACCGGGACACAAATATGTATCCGGTTTGTGCCTGCGATGGCCAGGTGATTCATAATTCCTTATGAAAGGTAGGTGCCAACATGTCTGGGAGGTCTCATTGATCCTGGGCAAGAGCGGATACCCCATGCTGAGGGTTTTCCTGCAGGATTCAGGTGGCTCCAAAATGGTGCTCTGAGGTGTGAACTTCTCCTTGAAGCTTGGACCCCCTGGGGGCTGTCTTCCTGGCCAGCTGACACTCATATGGCTGGGAGGGGGGGGGGTGGAAACCCATTTTGCATGTACACTGACCATGCCAAGAGGTGCATCAAATTACAATCAGGGCTAGGGCTTTGAAGCAGGGCCCTCCTGTGGAGTTCCTTACCTCTGCTATCTGTCAGCAAATGGGGGTGTGAGGACATGGCTGACAGTAAATATTAATCCATATTCCTCACACCAATAGTCTATAGTTCAGTAATCCAGCAGCCCAAGGGCGATATCCCTCATGGCAGGCAAACTATCTGCTTCATTATTTTAAAAGGTTGTGGGCCTCAAAGTAATAATTCACTTTATACCCCGGAAGGGTAATCTAGAGTGTAGGATCAGATAGTCCTAATCTTGGACTCAAAGGTTGAGGTAAATTGGTTCCCCGGGCTAGGCCCAGGAGAACAGAGACAAGCCTGTTTCCTCTCCTTTCTCCTAACTCCTATTCTCCCTCTAACTTTCTGTGGCTGCACTATATATATATATATATATATATATATATATATATATATATATGATCTTATATATATGATGTTAGATGTTATGGGGTGACCTCTAGTGGTGGAAGTATGCAATGCATGTGACCAGCCTGTAATATGGATTCAGCAGCATAGACAAAGGAATAGTGGAAAATGACATCATACTATACATTGAAAATACGGGTGAACAGCACTCCTAAGTACTGATGCTGAGGGTGCTCGTCTCCAGGGGAGGTGGTAAAAAGCCCCCCAAAAAAATAACACATGAATGTCCAAAAATAAAAAAATTGAGACAGCACGTCCAAAAAGTTTTTTCCAAAAAGCGGAACTTTATTCAAGATGCTTTGCATCTGGCAAATAAATTCATAATTGTATCTGAGGGGGTTAAAAGGATTTTCCAACTATTTGGTATTGATGACCTGGAATAAAGTTCTGCTTTTTGGAAAAAACTTTTTGGACGTGCTGTCTCCATTTTAATTTTTTTGGGACATTCATGGATTATACTATACATAACAATTTGGAGTGGACCATAAACACATATGTGGGACACTACATTAATAGTAGTTATGCCGAATACTAAGTGTGTTTGCACAGAAGTCTATGTGAACCCCATTCATTTCAAAGAAGAGAGAAAGTACATCAATCGCCATTATTGTCACAGTAAGGCCAGGTTCATATCACCGTTCAGGCTTTGTTCACATCTCCAGCAGCAGAGAGAAGCCTGATGGATTTCACTGGATCCAGCATTGCCGTGTACCTCCCAACTTTTGAAAAACGCAAAGACGAACAATAATGTGTGTTGCGGAGCTTGAAGATATACCCTCAATATCTTCACTTAAATCCCCTTGTAGCTGAAGAAACAGGTCAATATTCAAGAGACAATTTCCCCAGTGACTGGACGACACACAGTTTGGGAGTCAACTGACTTTACTAGGCATGTGCACCTGCTTTCAAACCTCCAACAGCCTCATTTACATACAATACATAGATTACTATGGTACAAGGAGAGGTGGGGTCAGACAATAGCAAGGGCTGATGGGAGGATGAGGGGGGAGGGGAAGAGGTACAGACAAGAAAGACATTCTATAAGTGGCGATGTTTGCCACAATGCTCCCCCAGAACCAAGCCGGCATACACAGTCTGATCCCAACGGATCGGCTTGGGGATGTCCGGAGGAGCGCTCACAGATCACTTTTCAAGTTCAGTTTGTCTGGATAACCCGTCGGCGTTGCCATTTTGCTTCCCAGGGCGGTAGTGGATGGTAAAGTCAAAAGGCTGCAGCGCCAAACTCCAGCGCAGCAGCCTGGCATTGTCTCCTGACACCCTGTTCAGCCACACCAGCGGGTTGTGATCTGTGAATAAGGAAAAGGGTTGTCCATACAAATAGGGCTGCAGCTTTTTAAGGGCCCACACCACGGCCAGGCATTCTTTTTCTATGGCGGCGTAGCTTACTTCCCGGGGTAAAAGTTTTCTGCTTAAGTAAGCCACTGGATGCTCGCCGCCATCTTCTCCGACTTGGCTCAGTACTGCCCCCAATCCAAACATAGAAGCGTCTGTGTGGACAAGAAAGCGTTTAGTTGGATCAGGGGCGGCAAGTACAGGTGCATTCACAAGAGCCGTTTTTAGTTGCTGGAATGCCTGCTCACACTCTGGGGTCCAGACTACTATCTTAGGAAGATTCTTGCGGGTCAAATCGGTGAGGGGTTTGGCCAGGGTACTGTAGTTGCGTACAAATTTACGGTAGTATCCTGTGGTACCTAGGAATGCCAGTACTTGAGTTTTGGTCCGAGGGGTTGGCCATTTGGCTACAGCCTCTACCTTAGCCGGTTCAGGTTTTTGTTGGCCACTCCCTACCCGGTGTCCTAGGTATTGGACTTCTGCCATCCCTATATGGCACTTACTGGGTTTCAGAGTTAATCCTGCCTCCCTAATACGGTCTAGTACGGCTCCTATGTGGGTCAGGTGTTCAGTCCAGGACTTGCTGAAGATCGCTATATCATCTAGATAGGCGCAAGCGTACTCCTGGAACCCATCCAATAGCCGATCCACCATCCTCTGAAAAGTAGCCGGAGCGTTTTTCATCCCGAATGGCATGACCTTAAACTGGTACAGGCCAAACGGGGTGACAAACGCCTGACTTAGGGATGGCGTCTTCGGCTAGGGGAATCTGCCAATACCCCTTACAAAGATCTATTGTGGTGAGGTATTGGCCCCTGGCCATTTTGTCCAGGAGCTCGTCTATCCGGGGCATAGGGTAGGCATCGGATATGGTCTTATCATTAAGCCTCCGGTAGTCTACGCAGAAGCGGGTAGTCCCATCCCGCTTCGGCACCAGAACTACTGGGGAGGCCCAAGGGCTTTCAGAGTGCTCTATAACTCCTAGTTTTAGCATTTCTTCAATTTCCTTGCGCATATTATCCTTTACAGATTCAGGTATGCGGTAAGGAGGTTGGCGGAGAGGGGTCTGCCCTGGTGTTTCTACTCTGTGGGTGGCTAACGGGGTGTACCCGGGGATATTAGAAAAAGTGGTTCCTTTTTCCCTTATTAGACTATGAACCTGCGCCCTTTCCTGGGGACTCAGCCGTTCACCTAACTGAACCTCTTCCAGGTCCTCTTTCTGGCCCTCTTTCTCTAGGAGGTCTGGGAGAGGTAAATTGTCAAAGTCCTCTGCGGCAGAGGCGCAAATAGCAGTCACCTCTTCTATGCGCTCGTAGTAGGGCTTCAGCATGTTCACATGGAGCATGCGTCTGCCCCCTGCTCCAGCGCACGGGCCGATCACATAGGTGGTATCACAGATTTGCTCCACCACCTTGTATGGGCCCTGCCAGGAGGCCTGCAGCTTGTCATTAGGGACTGGCCGTAGGATTAACACCTTCTGCCCGACCTGAAAGCTGCGGTCCCTGGCCCCCTTATCATACCATCTGCGCTGTCGTTGTAGGGCCGCTTGGAGGTTAGTACGTACCGCCTGGGTCAGAGCCTCCAAGCGTTCCCTAAACTCCAGCACGTATGGAACAATAGGGGTACCATTCGTAGTTACCCCTCCCTCCCAGTGTTCTCTGATAAGGTCTAAGGGACCCCTCACTCTCCTCCCGAACAATAATTCAAAAGGGGAGAATCCCGTGGATTCTTGGGGTACTTCCCAATAGGCAAAGAGCAAGTGGGGCAAAAACCGTTCCCAGTCTTTTTGAGTGTCTATGAACGTGCGGATCATCTGTTTAAGTGTTCCGTTAAACCGTTCACAGAGCCCGTTGGACTGGGGGTGGTAGGCGGAGTTTAAGATCGGTTTCACCCCACACACTTTCCATAGTTGGTGGGTGACCTCTGCAGTGAACTGGGTGCCCCTATCCGATATAATCTCCCGGGGAAATCCCATACGGGAGAATATTTGCATAAGGGCATCGGCTATAGTCTCTGCATGTACATTGGTCAACGCCACTGCCTCTGGGTATCTAGTGGCGTAGTCCACCACGGTCAAGATGTATTTCTTACCGGAGGGACTGGGTTTCGCTAGGGGTCCTATTATGTCTACGGCTACTCGACTGAAGGGTTCTTCAATTATGGGCAGGGATCTGAGTTTGGCTTTATAGCGATCCCCTCTCTTCCCTACCCTCTGGCAGGTATCGCACGTTTGACAGTATTGTCTAATATCCTTTGAGATACCTGGCTAGAAGAAGTTCTGTGTCAGCCGATGTTTCGTTCGGCTGATTCCTAAATGTCCTGATAATGGTATATCGTGCGCGATGCGCAGCAACTCTTGTCTATACTTTCGGGGTACCACTAACTGCTTAGTGGGCACGGGTATGGACCCTGCTACTACCTTCTCTGCATAGCGGTATATGAGACCTTTATCCCAAGCATATCTCTCTCCCTCCAACCCTCCTTGGTCCTTGTTAATCCTATCTTTATATACCTGCAGGGAGGGATCTAGGGCCACCTCACTGCCAAATTCCAGGGGGGCATCCCAGGGGAGAATAGGAGGGGTGTGTGGCATATTGTTTACCTGAGCCTTAGAGTGATCGGATGGAGCCGTGGTGCGTGCTTGCTGCCGGGTAACAACCGGGTAGGCCTCTTGGATAGTTGGTTGAGGGACAAAAGCAGAGGTGAGCTCCCCCAAGTCGTTGCCCAAAATAACATCAGCGGGCAAATCCTGCATAATTCCCACCTCCACGTTTCCATGCCCTGCCCCCCAATTCAAATGCACCTTGGCAGTGGGAACTTTGTAAATTGCTCCCCCTGCCACCCGTACAGCTACACAGTCTCCGGTGAGGGTGTGCTTAGGCACCAAATGATTTCGGACCAGGGTTAACGTGGCCCCAGAGTCACGTAATCCTTGTATACTCTTCCCCTCCATGTGTACCACCTGGCAGTGCCCCTGACGGTTGTCTGAGGCGGCTTGTATGGGGTTTACCTCGTGTAGGATCCCCAGAGGCTCTTCTATTGAGGTGATTGTGGATGTTGGGAGCACAGATTCTCTTTGGCAGCAGTGTACTGCAGCCCGATTGGGGGGAGAAGGACCCTGGTAGTTCCAGTTCTGGCGAGGTCGGTTACGTGGGCAGTCTCTCTGGATGTGCCCCTGTTGGTTGCAGGTGTGGCAGCGGATCGGTGGTCGGGTATTGTACCTAGGAGGGTACTGGTTGTGGCTCGCGGCTGGTCGTGGGTGAGCCAAGGTAGTCACTGCTGGCAGAGGGGTGGTAGATCCATACGTGGTCCGGTGTGGTGTGCGTTGGTCTCGTCTGGTGTCTTGGAACTCGTCAGCTAGCTTGGCTGCCTCTGGTAGGGTACGGGGTTTGCGATCTCGTACCCAATTTTGCAGTTCTGTGGTTAGTCCATTAAAAAACTGCTCCATTACTATTAACTGGAACATCTCTTCCATAGTGGTGACCCGTGTCGCTTCCATCCACCCCTTGGCGGCTCGTTGTAGTTGGTGTGCCCATTCAGTGTGTGAGTCTTTTGTTTGTTTCTTGATGTCCCGGAATTTGAGTCGGTATGCCTCAGAGGTAATGGCATACCGTGCTAGGATGGCTTGTTTGACTTTGTGATAATTCCTGATGTCTTCGTCTGGGACGGTTCGGTATGCCTCTGCGGCGCGGCCTGACAATCTACCTGCCAGCAGGGGTACTTGGTCGGCTGGGCTGATGTCGTGTAGCTGGCACAACCTTTCGAAATCCTGTAGGTATTCGTCAATATCACTTTCTCCTTCTGTGTAATTTTTAAAAGCTTGGTAGGGAATCTTAGCTTTTCCCTGGGTAGTGCTGGTGGGCGCTGGGGCTCTTTCCCCAACTCGCTGAATAGCGTTTTGCTTAGCTACAATGTACTCGTGTACATCTGCTATCAGTCTTTCTAGTGTCTCCACGGAGGGGGTGTTTGGGTAAAAAGCTAACCTGCTATTGAGCTCTCTTGCAAATTCCGTTGGCTCTGTCTCCTGTGGAGTTGCCGCAGTGGTCGCTCTGTCCCCCTCCATGAGTTCGGCCACAAGAGTAGCTTTGGTTTTGTTGCTGGCTTTTCTTCCCCTTGCTTCCAATAATTCCTTTAACGTAGTTCGTTTCAATGTTGCATAATTCATCTCCATTCACTGTTCGTTCGAATGACTGCACATATTCTTGAACTCCGGTATATCCGAATGGCTGTTTCAACGAACTGCTGCTTTGCTGTGCGGTTTGAATCCCGCCGCTTGCCACCAATTGTTGCGGAGCTTGAAGATATACCCTCAATATCTTCACTTAAATCCCCTTGTAGCTGAAGAAACAGGTCAATATTCAAGAGACAATTTCCCCAGTGACTGGACGACACACAGTTTGGGAGTCAACTGACTTTACTAGGCATGTGCACCTGCTTTCAAACCTCCAACAGCCTCATTTACATACAATACATAGATTACTATGGTACAAGGAGAGGTGGGGTCAGACAATAGCAAGGGCTGATGGGAGGATGAGGGGGGGAGGGGAAGAGGTACAGACAAGAAAGACATTCTATAAGTGGCGATGTTTGCCACAATGTGCAAGTGCATCGCTGCAATTTTTTTTAAAACTAGGCCACGCCTCTAACTCCGCTTAAAGCATAATTACTGATTCCGTCAGAATTGGGGATTGGTTAGGGGGGGGAGTGTAAACTTCTTTATTTTTTTCTTGCTCTTCAATATCCATTTAAATATTAGCACATAAATCATCTGATTATAGATATTTTATAGATATTTTAAGGTCTAAATTGTACAAAATAATAAAGTTCTGGTCTAATATACATGTAGAACAATACAGACACTTAAGTAGGGAGCAATTTAGTAAATCATTTAATGCACATTTATGTATTAATTCCCCAGGTAAAAAGAGGGACATTTAAGGATCAAAGAGCAGAGGGACTTGAGGTCAAAAAGAGGGACACTTGGGAGGCATGTTGCCGGACTCTAAGGCCCCTTTCAGACAAGCGGGTGTCACGCTGTGGGCTCGCAGCGCAACACGCGGCCTGAACTTCCAGCACTGCTGGGGTCACATAGCATTATGTTGATTTATGATGCTATGTAACCTTTAGAGGTCTGGAATGCATTAGATAACAGTGGCAGCATTATGTCAGTGTTATCCAATACATTCCAGAACTGTAAGAGTTACATAGCATCATAAATCAATATAATGCTATGCGACCCCCCTCAGTGCTGAAAGTTCAGGCCGAATGCTGCACTGCGAGTCCACAGCGTGACACCCGCTCATCTGAAAGGGACATAAAGCTTACCGCTGGATACTCATTGACTGTAATGAGCTCCAGTGGTGATCCAGCCTCTTTACGACTTAAATGCCGGGTTTCGGCCAGAATAAAAACATTGCATGGAGCGGTTTGTGGTCCAGCCGATAGCCAGTATTTCTGCTGGATCAGGCAACAAGACCAGCTTGCCGCAGATGCAGACGAGACCATAGTTTTCCGTTCTTCTGATCTGTCAGAACAGAAAAAAAAACACGGATCCTTTACTTTGAGCATCTGGTTTTGTAAATTCCATCCAAGATCCTCCTGCGTGGAGGACTTTTTCTCCTGTCTAAAATAACGGATCTCTGACGGAGCTGACAAAAACAGATGCAAAATGTGTACAACGGATCCTCAAAATAATAATAATTTTTATTTTCTGTTCTTCTGATGGATTAGAACAGAAAACAAAATGGGGAACTGAATCTGGCCTAAAAGGAACAAAAACTGGTGGGGTCCCAGAGGTTGCCTCTCTCTCCTACAATCTATGCTTCTTGGCATTGTCGTAAATCATTATTGCAGGAAGACACCTTTAAATGGGTTAACACTAGAGTTGAGCAAACACCTGGATGTTCGGGTTCGAGAAGTTCGGCCGAACTTCCCGGAAATGTTCGGGTTCGGGATCCGAACCCGACCCAAACTTCGTCCCGAACCCGAACCCCATTGAAGTCAATGGGGACCCAAACTTTCCGGCACTAAAAAGGCTGTAAAACAGCCCAGGAAGGAAAGAGCTAGAGGGCTGCAAAAGGCAGCAACATGTAGGTAAATCCCCTGCAAACAAATGTGGATAGGTAAATGAATAAAAATAAAAATAAAATAAATAAAAATTAACCAATATCAATTGGAGAGAGGTCCCATAGCAGAGAATCTGGCTTCACGTCACCCACCACTGTAACAGTCCATTGTCAGATATTTAGGCCCAGGCACCCAAGCAGAGGAGAGAGGTCCCTTAACAGAGAATCTGGCTTCATGTCAGCAGAAAACCCGTCTTCATGTCATAGCAGAGAATCATGCTTCACGTCACCCAACACTGGAACAGTCCATTGTCAGATATTTAGGCCCCGGCACCCAGGCAGAGGAGAGAGGTCCCGTAACAGAGAATCTGGCTTCATGTCAGCAGAGAATCAGTCTGTATGTCATAGCAGAGAATCAGGCTTCACGTCACCCACCACTGTAACAGTCCATTGTCATATATTTAGGCCCCGGCACCCAGGCAGAGGAGAGAGATCCCATAACAGAGAATCTGGCTTCATGTCAGCAGAGAATCAGTCTGCATGTCATAGCAGAGAATCAGGCTTCACGTCACCCACCACTGTAACAGTCCATTGTCATATATTTAGGCCCCGGCACCCAGACAGAGGAGAGAGGTCCCTTAACAGAGAATCTGGCTTCATGTCAGCAGAGAATCAGTCTGCATGTCATAGCAGAGAATCAGGCTTCACGTCACCCACCACTGTAACAGTCCATTGTCATATATTTAGGCCCCGGCACCCAGGCAGAGGAGAGAGGTCCCGTAACAGAGAATCTGGCTTCATGTCAGCAGAGAATCAGTCTGCATGTCATAGCAGAGAATCAGGCTTCACGTCACCCACCACTGTAACAGTCCATTGTCATATATTTAGGCCCCGGCACCCAGGCAGAGGAGAGAGGTCCCGTAACAGAGAATCTGGCTTTATTTCAGCAGAGAATCAGACTTCATGTCATAGCAGAGAATCATGCTTTACGTCACCCAACACTGGAACAGTCCATTGTCAGATATTTAGGCCCAGGCACCCAGGCAGAGGAGAGGTTCATTCAACTTTGGGTTGCCCCGCAATATAATGGTAAAATGAAAATAAAAATAGGATTGAATGAGGAAGTGCCCTGGAGTACAATAATATATGGTTAAGGGGAGGTAGTTAATGTCTAATCTGCACAAGGGATGGACAGGTCCTGTGGGATCCATGCCTGGTTCATTTTTATGAACGTCAGCTTGTCCACATTGGCTGTAGACAGGCGGCTGCGTTTGTCTGTAATGACGCCCCCTGCCGTGCTGAATACACGTTCAGACAAAACGCTGGCCGCCGGGCAGGCCAGCACCTCCAAGGCATAAACGGCTAGCTCTGGCCACGTGGAAAATTTAGAGACCCAGAAGTTGAATGGGGCCGAACCATCAGTCAGTACGTGGAGGGGTGTGCACACGTACTGTTCCACCATGTTAGTGAAATGTTGCCTCCTGCTAACACGTTGCGTATCAGGTGGTGGTGCAGTTAGCTGTGGCGTGTTGACAAAACTTTTCCACATCTCTGCCATGCTAACCCTGCCCTCAGAGGAGCTGGCCGTGACACAGCTGCCTTGGCGACCTCTTGCTCCTCCTCTGCCTTGGACTTGGGCTTCCACTTGTTCCCCTGTGACATTTGGGAATGCTCTCAGTAGCGCGTCTACCAACGTGCGCTTGTACTCGCGCATCTTCCTATCACGTTCCTATCACGTTCCAGTTCCAGTGCACGTTCCACATTGTCTTTGTACCGTGGATCCAGCAGGGTGGCAACCCAGTAGTCCGCACACAGTTAAAATGTGGGCAACTCTGCTGTCGTTGCGCAGGCACTGCAGCATGTAGTCGCTCATGTGTGCCAGGCTGCCCAGAGGTAAGGACAAGCTGTCCTCTGTGGGAGGCGTATCGTCATCGTCCTGCGTTTCCCCCCAGCCACGCACCAGTGATGGGCCCGAGCTGCGTTGGCTGCCACCCCGCTGTGACCATGCTTCATCCTCATCCTCCTCCACCTCATCCTCGTCCTCGAGTAGTGGGCCCTGGCTGGCCACATTTGTACCTGGCCTCTGCTGTTGCAAAAAACCTCCCTCTGACTCACTTCGAAGAGACTGGCCTGAAAGTGCTAAAAATGACCCCTCTTCCTCCTCCTCCTCCTCCTGGGCCACCTCCTCTTCCATCATCGCCCTAAGTGTTTTCTCAAGGAGACATAGAAGTGGTATTGTAACGCTGATAACGGCGTCATCGCCACTGGCCATGTTGGTGGAGTACTCGAAACAGCGCAACAGGGCACACAGGTCTCGCATGAAGGCCCAGTCATTGGTGGTGAAGTGGTGCTGTTCCGCAGTGCGACTGACCCGTGCGTGCTGCAGCTGAAACTCCACTATGGCCTGCTGCTGCTCGCACAGTCTGTCCAGCATGTGCAAGGTGGAGTTCCACCTGGTGGGCACTTCGCATATGAGGCGGTGAGCGGGAAGGCCTAAGTTATGCTGTAGCGCAGACAGGCAAGCAGCGTCAGGATGTGAACGCCGGAAGCGCGAACAGACGGCCCGCACTTTATGCAGTAGCTCTGACATGTCGGGGTAGTTGTGAATGAACTTCTGCACCACCAAATTCAGCCAGGCAAGGGATGTGCGTCAAACCGGCTATTCCCAGAGCTGCAACGAGATTTCGCCCATTATCGCACACCACCAGGCCGGGCTTGAGGCTCACCGGCAGCAACCACTCGTCGGTCTGTTGTTCTATACCCCGCCACAACTGTGTGCGGTGTGGGGCCTGTCCCCCAAACATATGAGTTTCAGAATGGCCTGCTGACGTTTACCCCGGGCCGTACTGAAGTTGGTGGTGAAGGTGTGTGGCTGACTGGATGAGCAGGTGGAAGAAGAGGAGGAGGAAGCTGAGTAGGAGGTGGCAACAGGAGGCAAAGAATGTTGCCCTGCGATCCTTGGCGGCGGAAGGACGTGCGCCCAGCTGCCACTACATTTACCCAGTGTGCAGTTAGGGAGATATAGCGTCCCTGGCCGTGCTTACTGGTCCATGTATCTGTGGTTAGGTGGACCTTGCCACAGATGGCGTTGCGCAGTGCACACTTGATTTTATCGGATGCTTGGTTGTGCAGGGAAGGCACGGCTCTCTTGGAGAAGTAGCGCCAGCTGGGAACAACATACTGTGGGACAGCAAGCGACATGAGCTGTTTGAAGCTGTCTGTGTCCACCAGCCTAAATGACAGCATTTCATAGGCCAATAGTTTAGAAATGCTGGCATTCAGGGCCAGGGATCGAGGGTGGCTAGGTGGGAATTTACACTTTCTCTCAAATGTTTGTGAGATGGAGAGCTGAATGCTGCCGTGTGACATGGTTGAGATGCTTGGTGACGGAGGTGGTGGTGGTACATCCCGTTTGCTGGGCGGCAGGTGCCAACGTTCCTCCAGAGGCGGAGGAAGAGGCCGAGGCGGCAGCAGAAGAGGCCGGCGGCAGCAGCAGAAGAGGTAGCAGGGGGAGCCTGAGTGACTTCCTTGTTTTTAAGGTGTTTACTCCACTGCAGTTCATGCTTTGCATGCAGGTGCCTGGTCATGCAGGTTGTGCTAAGGTTCAGAACGTTAATGCCTCGCTTCAGGCTCTGATGGCACAGCGTGCAAACCACTCGGGTCTTGCCATCAGCACATTGTTTGAAGAAGTGCCATGCCAGGGAACTCCTTGAAGCTGCCTTTGGGGTGCTCGGTCCCAGATGGCGGCGGTCAGTAGCAGGCGGAGTCTCTTGGCGGCGGGTGTTCTGCTTTTGCCCACTGCTCCCTCTTTTGCTACGCTGTTGGCTTGGTCTCACCACTGCCTCTTCCCTTGAACTGTGAAAGTCAGTGGCACGACCTTCATTCCATGTGGGGTCTAGGACCTCATCGTCCCCTGCATCGTCTTCCACCCAGTCTTGATCCCTGACCTCCTGTTCAGTCTGCACACTGCAGAAAGACGCAGCAGTTGGCACCTGTGTTTCGTCATCATCAGAGACGTGCTGAGGTGGTATTCCCATGTCCTCATCATCAGGAAACATAAGTGGTTGGGCGTCAGTGCATTCTATGTCTTCCACCGCTGGGAAAGGGCTAGGTGGATGCCCTTGGGAAACCCTGCCAGCGGAGTCTTCAAACAGCATAAGAGACTGCTGCATAACTTGAGGCTCAGACAGTTTCCCTGGTATGCATGGGGGTGATGTGACAGACTGATGGGCTTGGTTTTCAGGCGCCATCTGTGCGCTTTCTGCAGAAGACTGGGTGGGAGATAATGTGAACATGCTGGATCCACTGTCGGCCACCCAATTGACTAATGCCTGTGTCTGCTCAGGCCTTACCATCCTTAGAACGGCATTGGGCCCCACCAAATATCGCTGTAAATTATGGCGGCTACTGGGACCTGAGGTAGTTGGTACACTAGGACGTGTGGCTGTGGCAGAACGGCCACGTCCTCTCCCAGCACCAGAGGGTCCACTAACACCACCACAACCATGTCCGCTTCCCTTACTAGATGTTTTCCTCATTGTTACCGTTCACCACAATAAGAAAAATATTATTTGGCCCAATGTATTGAATTCAAATTCAGGCCTTTTTTACAGACACCTAACACACCTGGCTATCTATTTAGGTACCGTATTACACTAATAAAGGCACAGCAGTAACGACAGATTTAGCTGAATAGAAATTTGAAGCCTAGTATTTAGGCGCTGGATGACAGATATACGTTTACGGACAGAATTAGACTTGGAATTGCACAATAGCGTTTGTGTGAAGTTATTCAGAATGACCCTATGTGCACCGTGAATCTTATATACCCTTTTAGGGATAGATTTAAAGTAGGTCTGATACAGCAGAAACCACTAAATTAGGAAATTGCTAAATTGGGAATTGTATTTCAACCCAGAACAAAAACTGTGCTTTGACGGACACTAAATAACTTGACCAGCTACAGCAATAATGACAGATTTGGATGAATATAAATTTGAGGCCTATTTTTTAGGCGCTGGGTGACAGGTATACGTTTACACACAGAATTAGACTTGGAATTGCACAGTAGCGTGTGTGTGAACTTATTGAGAATAACCCTATCTGCACCGTGAATCTTATATACCCTTTTAGGGATAGATTTAAAGTAGGTCTGATACAGCAGAAACCACTAAATTAGGAAATTGCTAAATTGGGAATTGTATTTCAACCCAGAACAAAAACCGTGCTTTGACGGACACTAAATAACTTGACCAGCTACAGCAATAATGACAGATTTGGAGGAATATAAATTTGAGGTCTATTTTTTAGGCGCTGGGTGACAGGTATACGTTTACACACAGAAATAGACTTGGAATTGCACAGTAGCGTGTGTGTGAACTTATTGAGAATAACCCTATCTGCACCGTGAATCTTATATACCCTTTTAGGGATAGATTTAAAGTAGGTCTGATACAGCAGAAACCACTAAATTAGGAAATTGCTAAATTGGGAATTGTATTTCAACCCAGAACAAAAACTGTGCTTTGACGGACACTAAAAAACTTGACCAGCCACAGCATCAACCACAGATTTAGATGAATGTAAATTTGAGGCCTAGTATTTAGGCGCTGGGTGAAAGGTATACGTTTACAGACAGAATTAGACTTGGAAATGCACAGTAGCATGTGTGTGAAGTTATTGAGAATGACCCTATCTGCACCTTGAATCTTATATACCCTTTTAATGAATAGATTTAAAGTAGCCCTGATACAGCAGAAACCACTAATTTAGGAAATTGCTAAGTTGGGAATTGTATTTCAACCCTGAACAAAAATATATCCTTTGCCAGACAGCAGACAGTATTACAATTGGCTGGCCACAGCCGAAACACCAGATTTAGGGTACTGCTATTTTGGCAATTGTATTTCACCCCTCAATAAAATAGCAAGCACAGCCAAGCCCCTGATGTAGGATATAGCCAAAAAATAACCACACTATTGATGGTTAAATGCACTTGGTGACAGCTTCAACCTGATGTAGGATATAGCCAAAAAATAACCACACTATTGACGGTTAAATAAACTTGGTGACAGCTTGACCCTGATGTAGGATATAGCCAAAGAACAACCACACTATTGATGGTTAAATGCACTTGGTGTGACAGCTTGACCCTGATGTAGGATATAGCCAAAGAACAACCACACTATTGATGGTTAAATGCACTTGGTGACAGGCTCAGCTTGCCCCTGATGTAGTATATGGCCAAAAAATAACCACACTATTGATGGTTAAATGCACTTGGTGTGACAGCTTGACCCTGATGTAGGATATAGCCAAAAAACAACCACACTATTGAGGGTTAAATGCACTTGGTGACAGGCTCAGCTTGCCCCTGATGTAGTATATGGCCAAAAAAATAACCACACTATTGATGGTTAAATGCACTTGGTGTGACAGCTTGACCCTGATGTAGGATATAGCCAAAAAACAACCACACTATTGAGGGTTAAATGCACTTGGTGACAGGCTCAGCTTGCCCCTATTGTAGTATATGGCCAAAAAAATAACCACACTATTGATGGTTAAATGCACTTGGTGTGACAGCTTGACCCTGATGTAGGATATAGCCAAAAAATAACCACACTATTGATGGTTAAATGCACTTGGTGTGACAGCTTGACCCTGATGTAGGATATAACCAAAAAATAACCACATTATTGATGGTTAAATGCACTTAGTGACAGCTTGCCCCTAATGTAGGATATAGCCAAAGAACAACCACACTATTGATGGTTAAATGCACTTGGTGACAGCTTCACCCTGATGTAGGATATAGCCAAAAAACAACCACACTATTGATGGTTAAATGCACTTGGTGACAGGCTCAGCTTGACCCTGATGTAGTATATGGCCAAAAAATAACCACACTATTGATGGTTAAATGCACTTGGTGTGACAGCTTGACCCTGATGTAGGATCTAGCCAAAAAATAACCACACTATTGATGGTTAAATGTACTTGGTGGAAGCTTGTGCTGGCGCACCACAAGACACTAAATGGCCACCGATCACCCCAGAAAAAAGTGAATGAAAAACGCTCTGGGCAGCCTAAAAACAGTGAGCAATTGAATAGCAGCAGTTCAATGATCCACAGCTGCAGATCGATCACTGAATGAAGTCTTTTGGAGGAGTTAATCACTGCCTAATCTCGCCCTAACGTCGCAGCTGCAACCTCTCCCTACACTGATCAGAGCAGAGTGACGTGCGGCGCTACGTGACTCCAGCTTAAATAGAGGCTGGATCACATGCTGCACTGGCCAATCACAGCCATGCCAATAGTAGGCATGGCTGTGATGGCCTCTTGGGGCAAGTAGTATGACGCTTGTTGATTGGCTGCTTTGCAGCCTTTCAAAAAGCGCCAAGAAAGCGACGAACACCGAACCCGAACTTTTACTAAAATGTTCGGGTTCGGGTCCGTGTCACGGACACCCCAAAATTCGGTACGAACCCGAACTATACAGTTCGGGTTCACTCATCCCTAGTTAACACCTATCCACAGGGTAGTAGAGGAGTGTCTGTTTGGTTGGGGTGTGACCAAGAACTGACCCGCCGATCATGAAAACAGAGTGGTCATATGCCCCCCGTAGCGTTGGTCAAGCATACATGGTTCCAGTACATCTCTTTAAGGGCTCATTCACACAAAAGTATTTTCTTTCCGTGTCCGTTCCGTTTTTTTTTTGCAGACCATATGCGGAACCATTCATTTCAATTGTTCCGCAAAAAACGGAAGTTACTCCGTGTGCATTCCATTTCCGTATTTCCGTTCCGCAAAAAAATAGAACATGTCCTATTATTGTCTGCATTACGGACAAGGATAGCACTGTTCTATTAGGGGCCAGCTGTTCCGTTCCGCAAAATACGGAATGCACACGGACGTCATCCGTATTTTTTTTGCTGATCCGTTTTTCACAATGTATAGTAAAATATATACGGTTGTGTGCATGAGGCCTAAGCCTGGAGAAGAGCAGCCATATAGAGAGCGCTGAGCGGGCATGCCCGACTGCTGGTCTATTCATATGGGAAAGGCACAGGACCCCATTCACGTGATCGTGGGAATCCAGCAGTGATCAGCTTAATCTTGAGACAATCCTTTTAATGTCCTCTTCTGTCATACAGATTTATGGTTAATAGATTAAAAGCATGTTCTGAGATGTGATTTGCATATTGTTGACATACTGATGGGTTAATTGACTTCCCATAAAACGGCCCTTGTAGGTTTATGTATGTGTGTGAAAAAATACTGCGCCCAGCAACTAAGTGATCATCTGAATACTGGGCTGCAGAATGTTAGCGCTATGTAAGCAATGGGGAAGAAAAAACACTTAATAGCTCCTCTCCATGCAAGTCAAAGGGACTAGTCCAGTCCTAAAATGAGCTGATAGCGACCTTAAATGGCTCCTCATATACATTAGATGGTGACCTGGTGCCATGGTGGGTTCACTTGACAATACATACATTTTTAGAACCAATTGAAGTCCATGGGGCTATTCACATGCTGTTTTTTTCATGGCCAGGTGGACCCCCATAGAAATCAATAGGACAGCTTTTAATGGATGTTTAGACACCAGTCTAATGGCCATTAAAAATGGGAACACTGTGTAAAAAAAAAAAAAGGCCCTTTAGGGGTTAAAATAAAAAAACATACTCACTTCATCCACTTTGAGTGTGGGAACACTTGCTCTGCACTGGAGGCAGCAGGACCTGACACTCCCGGCGTCGTGACGTCACATATGATGTCATCACGCTGGGATCGCAGGTCCTGCCTCCAGTGAGGAGCGAGTGTCCCATCGCGTGCAAGGGGATGAGGTGAGTATCTATATATATATAATTTTAAAAAAATCATCATTATTATTATTATTGTTAGGGGGTGGTGGTGGCACTAATTCTATAAACCAGGGGCACTGGGGGCCTTTACTTATACTAGGGGCACCAGGGGGTCATTCTTTATACTGGGGGGTAGCATGAATAACATAATGTATACTTAGGGTACTGCAGGGGTTGGGATTTAAAAAGTGGAAAGCCAATGAAATGCATCCGCTTTTAACAGCCATTAAAAACTGAATCCTTTTCAAGGTTGTGTTCACCAATTTAAAAGGGTTTTCTGACTTTTTAAGGCTATATGCACACGACTGTATGTGTTTTGCGGTTTGCAAATTGTGGATCTGCAAAAACAAAACGGATGCCATCCGTTTTTTTTTTTTTTTGTGGATCCATTGTAACAATGCCTAAAATGGACAAGAATAGGACATGATCTATTTTTTTTTTTGCGGGGCTACGGAACGGACATACTGATGCGGACAGCACACTGAATTGGGTCCGCATCGTATCCGCAAAAAAAAAAACGCGAACGAACACGGAAACAAAATGCGTTCATGTGCATCAGGCCTTAGGCCTCATGCACACGACCATTGTTGTGTCCCGTGTCCGTTGTTCCTTTTTCTGTGATTTTATGCGGACCCACTGACTTTCAATGGGTTCTTGGAAAACTCGGCTAATGCACCGTTTGTCATCTGCGTCCGTGATCCGTGTTTCCAGTCCGTGAAAAAAATATGACCTGTCCTATTTTTTTTTTCACGGACAACGGTTTGCGGACCCATTCAAGTTAATGGGTCCGTGAAAAAACACGGATGCACACAAGAGTGTCATCCGTGTCCGCGCATCCGTTTTTTTTCCTATGATTTGCATGGCAAACTAAACTTAGATTTTTTTTTACTTTCCTTCATGTTTGGAGATCCTCCAAAAATAAAGGAAGACACACGGAAACAAAAACGGACACGGATCACTGAACAACGGAACCCCTTTTTTCGGACCGCAAAAAAAAAATACTGTCGTGTGCATGAGGCCTTACACTGATGACCCATCCTCAGCATAGGTCATCAGTACCTGATCGACGGGGGTCCGACACTTGGGACCCCCTGGGACAATGTATAGTGGCTGCGCTTTGGGCTAAGCTGTGTCTAAGCCACGTGACCCATGAAGGTATCGTCACTGGCCTAGGGTGAGTTGTGAGAAGGCCACGGAGCTACGGGCCTTCTCAAATAGCTGATCGGGGTCGTGGGTGTCAGACCCCCACTGGTTAGATACTGATGACCTCTCCAGAGGATAGACGAAAAAAAAGGAATGGCGCCGGCAGCATCTCACATCATCCAATTTTTATTGCGACCTCAAGAAAAATACAGCAACGTTTCGGCTAAAACTCAACCTTTGTCAAGCCCAATGACATCCACATTATTACACATATATATACCCCCCATAAAAACACCCCCCCTCTCAATCACCAATGTTAATCACTGTTCATTTCATCTACCAATCACTTTTGGCCATGTAATGGGTTATTACCTTCCACCTGGTCATAACCATAGTATGGCGGTGTTGGCTATGTCGGCGTTGTCCCATGTGAAGTGCGCAACTGCGCACAGCTGCACTTACTTGATAGGGTGTATCTCCGTGTCCACGGCAACTGACGGCACTCGTTCGTGCAGCCAATCGACTGTCTCCATATCCACCTGACGCGCGCAATCTCGTGTAATGTCCGCTGACGTCATCAAGACCCGCCCTTGTGCGTCAAATAATCGTAACATGCGGACACTCACGTACGGCGTCATTACAGCGCAAAATCACCAGTGCCATGGTAATGGGGACGCATCCTCAATTCAAAAAGAATCATGCCTATACCTTCAATAAGACAAACTCATTCAGATCAGTCTATCCAATGATCGCATGAATCGCATGATTAACCTGGCCATATAGCCTATAATACATTCATCTACATATCACATGGAACACCTCCGATTGTTATAGGAAAAAGGTACATGATTAGATGACATATGATGTATACAATACATTATTTCTATCCACGACACAGATACATTATATAAACCCCCTATTCGTGGAATTATGACACATCAGTTAATTTAAAGACATCTGGCCAGGTTAATCATGCGATTGTTTGCCTATGATAATCGGAGCTGTCCCATGCGATCATTGGATAGACTGATCTGAATGAGTTTGTCTTATTGAAGGTATAGGCATAATTCATTTTGAATTGAGGATGCGTCCCCGTTACCATGGCACTGGTGATTTTGCGATGTAATGATGCCGTACGTGAGTGTCCGCATGTTACGATTATTTGACGCACAAGGGCGCGTCTTGATGACGTCAGCGGACACGTGATTGCGCGCGTCAGGTGGATATGGAGACAGTCGATTGGCTGCACGAACGAGCGCCGTCAGTTGCCGTGGACACGGAGATACACCCTATCAAGTAAGTGCAGCTGTGCGCAGTTGCGCACTTCACATGGGACAACGCCGACATAGCCAACACCGCCATACTATGGTTATGACCAGGTGGAAGGTAATAACCCATTACATGGCCAAAAGTGATTGGTAGATGAAATGAACAGTGATTAACATTGGTGATTGAGAGGGGGGGTGTTTTTATGGGGGGTATATATATGTGTAATAATGTGGATGTCATTGGGCTTGACAAAGGCTGAGTTTCAGCCGAAACGTTGCTGTATTTGTCTTGAGGTCGCAATAAAAATTGGATGATGTGAGATGTTGCCGGCGCCATTCCTTTTTTTTCGTTCATCATATGGCCTGTTGGATCAAGGGTCAATGGTGAGGCTGTTGCATCGTATTTTTATATCGACCAAGGACCGTGTAGTGCTGCTTCTACTCACATTTTACTGCTCTCCAGAGGGTAGGTCATCAGTACGAAAAAGTTGGAAAATCGTTTTTACCCCCTCAGAAACAATGATGAATTTACTTGTCAGTTGCAAAGCTTATAAAGTCAGAGCGATCCCTTGGGCAGAGCTCTCTTACTGGTCATACTGTCATCTCCCCTTGGTGACACGCTCAGTAATGGTTTCCTTTGGTCTATAAGATAGACGCAGACAGTCAAATGTCAAAGTGACTTCTGATGAGACATCAGCCCTTCCCCGCATCCCCTGAGGACATGACCTGCACGTCAGTGACAGAACCAATTCTACCGCTTTCCAACAAAGCTTGGGGCCTACAGACCTTCAGTAACGCCTCGGTTATACGGCTGGGGCTACACGGTGACATAAAAGTCGGGCAGCATCACATCTAATGGAGCAATGATGCAGTCACAAATATCCTTCTATTAGGCCACACCCCCTTTTGTTCGCCGTTCCCTCAATGAACGTTTGGACACCGGAGGCGAGTCAGATAACGCAGCATCCCAGCGCCACATACGGCGAGAGCTCATGGAGGGAACCTGGGAGATTTGCCATGTTTGCCAGCTTGTCCTAGGAGTCTTTCCTTTTTGGACATTCTGGAAGAGTTGGCAAGTACCATCTAAATATGATGAGGGAGATTTAGGATGACTGTCTCTAAAAACGGAAACTGTTTGTTGCCCGTAGCAACCACTCAGTGCAGCATTATAAAAAAATTCAAGCGGTGATGGGTTGCTATGGGCAACAAAGAGCTTTCATGAGTAAAATGCTGTCATGGGGAGATGATCTCTGGGACTACAGCTGTCTGCACGTCTCACGACCAGATGTATTTTGCGGTCTGCAAAACACGGATCCACAAAAAATCCAGATGACGTCCATGTGCATTCCGTATTTTGCGAAACGGAACAGCTGGCCCCTAATAGAACAGTCCCATCCTTGTCCGTAATGCGGACAATAATAGGACATGTTCTATTCTTTGGCGGAACGGACATACGGGAACAGAATGCACAGGGAGTAACTTCCATTGAAATGAATGGTTCCACATACGGTCCACAAAAAAACAAAAACGGAACGGACACGGAAAGAAAATACGGGGGTGTGCATGAGCCGGTATGACCTATTGAGAAAACTCCAGGCTATACAGACCCTACTATAGAAAAGGGAAGGAACTGCTGCCAGTGTCATCACGTATGGAAAGGTGGGCACTACAAAATACAGAAGCCCTTATAGGGATGCGACATCTCGGGCAGATGCGCCAACTTTCACTTTCAGCGACAATTGTGTGAGACACGAGCATTACATAATCCTCCGATCACATGTACACACATCCTACAACACAAAGTCACCACCGTGTCCTGCCCTACATCTGGATGGCATGCATCTCCTCCCCCTGACCCTGGCACATCCCCCCCTAAGGACAGGCAGCAGCCTGGCATGTCGCTGAGACCTTTCCTAGGGCGGAGCCAACGTGACACATCGAGGGCTTGTAAGCAGAGGAAGGAGGCTGGCTGCTGGCTCACATTCACAGGGCAGCTGCTCGCTCTCCTGCTGTCAGCTCCTGGGCAAAGGTGGACAGGAAGGGCATCCCCCGAGCGCCTGGCACCGCTGCCACCAGTCCTCTCACTGAGCAGGGGGGACACAGCTAAGGTAAGCAGGGATGTGCCTGTTAAAGGGGCAGCTTCCCAGTGCCCACTGCTTGTCTTCAGACTAGAAATGGTTAACACTGCATGTACTTTTATTTCAGTAAGTTTTTTATTGCCTAGTGCTGTGGCATCTTGCCTATAGTATGTGGGCACCTGGGGCATGGTGTATACCTAGCTCTGTATGGATGCTGCCTGTCAGTGTATACTAATGCAGTGGCATCTTGCCTATGGCACAGGGGGTATGTGGGCACCTGGGACATGGTGTATACCTAGCTCTGTATGGATGCTGCCTGTCAGTGTATACTAATGCAGTGGCATCTTGCTATGGTACAGGAGGTATGTGGGCACCTGGGGCATGGTGTATACATAGCTCTGTATGGATGCTGCCTGTCAGTGTATACTAATGCAGTGGCATCTTGCTATGGTACAGGAGGTATGTGGGCACCTGGGGCATGGTGTATACATAGCACAGTATGGATGCTGCCTGTCAGTGTATACTAATGCTGTGGCATCTTGCCTATGGTACAGGGGGTATGTGGGCACCTGGGACATGGTGTATACATAGCACAGTATGGATGCAGCCTGTCAGTGTATACTAATGCTGTGGCATCTTGCCTATGGTACAGGAGGTATGTGGGCACCTGGGGCATGGTGTATACATAGCTCAGTATGGATGCTGCCTGTCAGTGTATACTAATGCTGTGGCATCTTGCCTATGCTACAGGGGGGTATGTGGGCACCTGGGACATGGTGTATACCCACCTCAGTGTGGATGCTGCCTGTCAGTGTATACTAATGCTGTGGCATCTTGCCTATGGTACAGGGGGTATGTGGGCACCTGGGACATGGTGTATACATAGCTCAGTGTGGATGCTGCCTGTCAGTGTATACTAATGCTGTGGCATCTTGCCTATGGTACAGGGGGTATGTGGGCACCTGGGGCATGGTGTATACATAGCTCAGTATGGATGCTGCCTGTCAGTGTATACTAATGCTGTGGCATCTTGCCTATGGTACAGGGGGTATGTGGGCACCTGGGACATGGTGTATACATAGCTAAGTGTGGATGCTGCCTGTCAGTGTATACTAATGCTGTGGCATCTTGCCTATGGTACAGGGGGTATGTGGGCACCTGGGGCATGGTGTATACATAGCTCAGTATGGATGCTGCCTGTCAGTGTACACTAATGCTGTGGCATCTTGCCTATGGTACAGGGGGTATGTGGGCACCTGGGACATGGTGTATACATAGCTAAGTGTGGATGCTGCCTGTCAGTGTATACTAATGCTGTGGCATCTTGCCTATGGTACAGGGGGTATGTGGGCACCTGGGACATGGTGTATACATAGCTAAGTGTGGATGCTTCCTGCTCCTGCTGTATACTGTACTGTATATTAGTGACATTACTATACACATGACGATGGCTGAGCCTGTATGAAGTGTATGCTATATGCAGTGTGGTTTCCACAACAGCGTATGTATAATCAGTTTCCATCATCATGCCACCCATCATTCCCTGACGTTACATGGCGGAGAACCTGTAGAACCCTTCAATCAATGGCGTACATATAAATATTACAATATGTATAGGTTATATAGGAGATGGACTAATCCCATGTAGTCATCACTGGGATGAGATCAATATGTTTCTTCGTGTCATGAAGCACTACTAGATATACAAGGTGCATATGACAACCAGGCAGAAGTTAGTTATTTGAATTAAATGTCCCTAGTAAATGCTCTTGTGACCAGTGTTGTTGTCCACTTACCTGGCTGTCACTTTTAAAAGGATACTGTGTTGTTGGCCAGTTCTCTGGACACCTGAAGATGGTCCCTGGCTTATGTTCCATATTCTCTGGTCCACCTTTGGAAGCTTTCAGATATTTTTTCATGTTATTTTGGGGTCTTCTATATCAGTGTGCCTGATGCCCTCAGTGATGTATATAGACACTGTGGTCATGGACAGGAACGCCATCTTTCTCAACAGAATTTTTTTGTAATCCTGGAAACCACTTTTTAGTCCATCAGTGATTGTCAGCCTAAAACCAGGTGCGGGTCAAAAACACAGAACAGGTACAAATCTTTCCATTATACCTTATCTCTGTGTTGGCTTCACTCCTGGTTTTGGCTCATAATCACTGATGGAAACACTGACTGTGTGAAAGTGGCCTCCTGCAGTGGCATCAGTAGGTAAAATGTAGCATTACATGGTGACCATTCAAATAATGTCCTTCCATGGGACAGGACGGGTTTGCCAGAGTGTCTCTCAAGGAGAATCTTGAAAGGGAACCTCTCTATGATGTCCAAATGTTAGAGGTTTATGACAACGCTCACCACAAACATGGATGCCAAGCTAAAATGTTCAAAGTTGCAGATGAGAGAGGGCCACAGCATGTGCCATGTTCTTCAACCGTGGGACATATGTTGTAAGATTCAGGCAGATGATGAAAGAGATCATTTTCTTCAATGCTCCAGCTTATACATGTGACAAGACCTTTGATATTACAGAAGGAAGCTGTGGGCTGTCTCGGATATTACTAGATGTCACTAGAACTTGACAATATAAAATGACTACTGGATAGGTTCCAAACATTTCTAATAATCAGACCCTCCAATTCAGTAGGCCAGGCAATAAACATGATATAGAGGAGTGACAGGTAAGCTGGACACAGATGGTAGATTCCCCTTGGGAAGCTCGCCTGGAAAACATACACTGGAGAATAACCAAAACTAATGCAAGGGACTGTCCATAGCCAACCAAGCTTTGGCAAACCTGCCCAAATGGGTCTCATGCATTAAAGATATGCTTCAGAGATGGTCGCAGACTAGTTCTGCTGGGCAGAGGGAGCACACAGCTGTTGTCAGATGTTTCTCCTTCTGCATCCATCAATCGATCATGCAGTAGCCTATGATACGCCAGCAGAGGGCGTCTTGCAGGAGATAGGATTCTATGGGAAAGGTACATTACAGTGACTACTGGGTACAAGTGGAGGAGAGCAGTGTCGTGACTTTTGGGGGAAGGGACAGGCCCTGCTGTGACTACAGGTGGTTTATGGCTGATGACTGGACCTAAACAAGATAGGCTAAAGATATAACATCTAAAAATATAACATGGCACTCGTTTAAACGGCATTCACAGCAGTGGACGCAAACTGAAAGGTGGATGATCCATCGATAGTAGGATTGTTTGTCCCTGTTCACTTTGCATGCTGTCTGCAGTACGTTTCCTGTATACGCGGAGCAATTTGCTGCCGACTACAAGGGCTTGCTTATTTGTTGTCTCATCGAGGGGTTGTTTAGGCAGTCCAGACATCGGGGATCTGAGGGCACTGCCAGGACTACTGGGGGAAAAGGGGTGGCAACGCTGTGACTACTAGGGCAGTCGTGAAACATGGTTTGGCTTCCATACATTCCATCCAAACTACCAGGAAAAGCATGACTTCTGTGATAACTGTGGGAGAGAAATGCGGCACTTCGTGCAACCCTAAGTTCACATATGCCCGTGACATTTCAGTTTTTGTATTTTTTTTACAGTTTCAGGACAAAACTTTTTGGGGAAAAAGTGCACATCTAAAAATGCATCGCAACTGGGTAACCCATTACAGGTTCTGTTGAGGGCCTCTTTGCTGGCTTTTATCTTTTGGGCTACATGAAGACGACCGTATGTATATTGCAGTCACAGATTAGCAAAATACGTAAAGTGGCCATGTGCATGCCGCAACTTCTTTGTAGAAAGGCTTATTCTTGTCTGCAAAACCGGACAAGAATATGAAATGTTCTAGAATTTGCGGAATGGCTGCACATATGTGAATGACTTGAATAGATCTGTGTGCGATCCGTAAAAAAAATGCGTATAAGATGCGTGCGGACTGGGTTAGGACTGTTCTAGTATATCTATTGAACTTCTTTCCAGGGGGGTCTCCGAAACAAAATCTAACAGCCTTAAGTCCTCATGCACAAAACCGTATGTATTCTACAGTCCAAAAATTGTGAATCTGCAAAATAAGTTGCATCTGCATTTTTTACAGACCCATTGACTTCAGTGGGTCCAAGGTCGACATTTTGCAGACAAGTATGCAGAGTGAACATACGGATGCGGAAAGCACACGGATCATGTTTGTGCTTTCTGCATCTGTATGTCTATTCCGCAAAAAGATAGAATATGTCCGCAAAATGCTGACCACGGACCCATTGCAGTCAGTGGGTTTGTAAAAAAACACGGACAGCACACTGACGCCATCCATATTTTGTGGATCTGCGGTTTGCGCAGGCTTATGTAAGCGGTTGGCTTGTATGCATGAGGCCTTAGGCAAGGGGTTAGTGTTTTACTTCACGGAGAGTCAAGAGTTATGACACAAATCCGAAAGATCTTGGAAAAAGTTGGTAAATTAAAAGGAACGAGGTTCAGAAGTAAAATGATTATGTAATAACTTGGCAGAATTTTTCCATCCAGTAAAAAGCCGAAACGACTTCCTGAACATATTTGTGTTCTCTATAATGAACCTTCCACAGTCTGAAGTAATACGTCTTACTGCAGGATCAGAATTACCCATTTCTGCTCCACTCTGTACTTTGGAAAACCAAAAATTACAAGAATTTAAAATAGAAAATAAATCTAATGACTGGTCCCATTAATTTCTATGAGGTTCAAACTGATGCGAGACTCAGATGCCCCGGTGTGGCCGTGCTCACCTCTGTGTCTGACACCCGATAGGGGCCTCCCTTGCCGATGCCGTCCAAAATATGGGACAGAATAGTGCAGGGTGCAGAGCTGTTGTGTGCGGTAAAATGCTGAACCCCAAATAAAATCCAGTGCACCCCAATTATAGTCAATAGGATCCATCCAGTACGATTTGCATTAGTTATGTGCTGGATCCGACACTTCCATTATTTTTGTTGTTCTGCTCCTTTAAGACTAGTTTTACACTACCGTTTTAGTTCCGGCAGGCTATTCCGGGAGAGAACTGCCTGCCAGAGATCCAGAATTACCAGATCTTACCACAATGCCCGCTGGCTCCTTTGACTTTAATAGGGTCCGGCAGAGATTGGGTCGCTACCTGGAAATATGCTGGAATTCGGTGCAGTGGTTTTTGTCAGTCCGAATCCCTGCATATTTTCTGTGTAGCGGCCTAATCTCCTAGGGACCCCATTATAGTCAATGGGGCCAGAAACGCTGGAATCAGAGAGCTTCGGCAGGCGGTTCACAGCCGGAACAACATGTCGGAACTTATAAGGTAAGTATGAAAGAAGCCGTCTTTGAAAAAAGAGGGGAAAAATATATATATATAAAAAATCTACGTTATTTATAATGACCCCCTATGCCAAAAAGTCGCAAATACCCATTGGTGACCTTTTGAATGATTTACGCTGCACTTTAGGAAACAATGGAGTACAGGGTGACGGTGGGGGTGTGGCATGAGTTATATGACATAAATGACGATTAATATCTACACCCGCTAGGAGATTTCAGTCTAGGCGCACAGACTGCACCTAAATCAAGCGCTTCCTCCATCAGAGCAGGGGATATCAAAGACCAGGGTAAATGACCCCCTCAATGGCTTTGCAATCCGCAGTTGCACATTTTGCTGCAGGTCTGCAAATGATTGCAGCAAAATCTGCAGATTCTAACCCCTCCGTCAAATGGAAAATCCGGAACAAATCTGCAACATTAATGGACATGCTGCAGGGCGAGCTCACACATAGCGGGTGGGAAATCCGTAGCATTTCACAGGAGCAGATAATTGGATTACATTTTAACAAAAAGCTGCAGAAATTGACAATTATTTCTGCAGATCTGAACCACAGATTTCACCATTTGCAATCCATGGGTTGAAGTCCATGGAAAATCCATAACAAAATCAATTTTTTAGTCACGTCTGGATGTGCCTTAAGGCTGAGTTCACATGTGACTGAATAACTGCGGATTTGCTATAGTGGATTTACGCACGGCAAATCTGCTGCGTTGTACAGCACCAGCAATGTGGATGACAATTTTTGAATTCTCATCCATAGGCTGTGTAAAAAGAAAAGGAAAAGGTGCAGCATTGCAGATTGGAAATCCACAGCATTTCAGGTTATACAGCAGATTTCTTTTGCGGCTGGAGATACATGCAGTTTTGTTGAGGTTTTTCATGTCGTTTTTGCTGTTGATATGAACTAAAAACCGCAGCAGATTTTTCCTCTGTATTTTCAATCACTTTTGAACCCAAACAGATGGTCCGCACTGCAGGTCCATTTGCAAATGGAAGATTTTTACAGTGTGTAGATGAGATTTGTTAAAATCTCATCTACTTTTCTGGTATTGTATTCCACTGTGGATTTTCCTTGCGCAAATCCAAACAGAAAATCAGAAGCAAAATTGGACCATGTGCATTTATCCAGTAGTTGTTATTTGTGGATGTTATAGCCTTCATTAAAATAGGGCCTTATGTAATCAGGGTTTATTGGATAAAAATCTATATTATAATCGCAACATGTGAATAAACTGTAAGGCCATAGGCAGTCCTGGGAATACTTGCTCCGCACTGGAGGCACCAGTACCTGACTCTCCTAGTGTGGTGACGTCATATGTCAGGTCCTGCTGCCTTCCCTGGCGTGCAAGTGGTGAGGTTTTTTTTTTGTTTTTTTTTGTTTGTTTTTTTAAATTTTAACTCCTGAAAAGCCCTTATTTTCCATAGTGAAAAACTGCTTGTGTGTTTTTATGACCTGTTTTCTTGCCTTTTTCAATTCAAATGTATGGATGGCATTTTTTTTTCAGGTCTTTTTTTTCCTATAGAAAAGGAGAAATAAGATGCCATTGTTCCAACATGCTTCATAAAAAAAAAAATCACCCAAAAAACTCCACTAGGGTATCCTTCATCTCATAGGGGTGCATTTATTAAGACCGACATTTATTAAGACCGCTGGAGTTATGAAGATGCACAGGCCGCTACATAACTTTGGCGATTCCACCTCCACCTCTAAGGCCTCATGCACACGAGCTTATTTATTTACTGTATACATTCCGTTTTTTTTGCAGACAGCATGCTGAACCATTCATATCAATGGGTCTGCATGTGTGCATTCCGTTTCCGTATGTCTGTATTTCCGTTACACCTAAAAAATAGAACATGTCCTATAATCGTCTGCGTTACGGACAAGGATAGTACTGTTCTATTAAGGGCCAGCTGTTCCGTTCCGCATACGGAATGCGCACGGACGTCATCCTATTTTTGTGGACCGCAAAATACATACAGTCTTGTGCATGAGGCCTAAATGTAAGACTGCTTCCGAGCTGTCTTAGGGCTCATGCACACAACCGTATGTATTTTGCGGTCTGCAAAAAACAGATCAGCAAAAAACACGGATGACGTCCATGTGCATTTTGTATTTCGCGGAATGGAACAGCTGACCCCTAATAGAACAATCCTATCCTTGTCCGTAATGCGGACAATAATAGGGCATGTTCTATTTTTTTGCGGGACGGAAATAGGGAAACAGAATGCACACGGAGTACCTTCCTTGTTTTTGTGGACCCATTGAAATGAATGGTTCCGCATACAGTCCGCATGAGCCCTTACATTGAAACCATTTAGACCACCGGACCGTCCCCTTCCTCGTCCATTCCACTCCTACTTTTATAGACTTGGCGTGATCAGGGAGAAGTTGTAGATTGCGGCGCAAAGGACCACAGGTGCAAAAAATGCCATTAAAAACCTGTATGTGTGAATCCATCCATCCTTAGGCAAGGATTCCTCCAAATAAGCGAAGCAAAATGGGCCATGACACCATCTTTTCTGTGGTATTGATACAGTGTCTGACAGGAAATTACCGCTATATGACACTGTATAGAATCACAGGTATACGGAAATACAGTGCAGGCCCCATGCACTTGATAAATCTAACAGTAATGTGGAATACACGTGGCTCACGTTCCCAATTATTCATGTCTTGTGCCTCCTCTCTGGGGTAGATGAATTCCTCCTGTCAGCCGCTAACCAGGAGACTGGCAGTGTCTGTGTGTGGCAGGAACATGCCTAGCTCTCAGTGCAACCCCTTAGCTGCAGTGCAGTAGTAGATTAACTCTTCATCAGCTGGAGGAAATCTATTTTTAGTTGGCTCTTTAAAACTGTGTTTCCCATTATGAGCTAAATGTGCAAAGGAGGAGAAGACGGCGGATGTTCAGTGACAGAAATAACAAGCCGCAAACAGAGGATGTAGAAGTAGTGTTTCATTGAGAGGATGACAGCGAGTGCTTGCGTCAGCAGCACAATCCAGAGATCTCTCAAGGCCCCTACCTAGGGCCCCTTTTTGAGGGACTGTAAAAATATCAGAATAAGGCCCCTTTCACGTGAGAAAGTATTCTGTCAGGGTGCGATGCGTGAAGCAAGCGCATAGCATCTGGACTGAATTCTGACCCATTCATTTCATTATTTCTGCATTCAGGAAAAATCGCTGCCTGTTCTATATTCTGCGTTTTTCACACAATTCTGGTTCCAATTCTGGTTGCATCCGGATACAATGCGTTTTTCACCGATGGTTGCTAGGAGATGTAGATTGTTATTCTTTTTTCTGCGTGTGAAAAACGCAGAAAAAAATGAAATACGGAACACAATCGCAGACAAAACAGACTGGACTTGCATGCAAAACCATCAGTATTTTCCTGAACAGACCCTGAGAAAATCCGTAACGCCCGTATGAAAGAGGCCTAACTCCTTGCCATTGTTTTTTTTCCACCTGCAATTTTTGACACATTTTTTGCAAACAGTCGGCCTCGTTTATCAAAATTGTCTGAAAGAAAAACTACCTTTGTTGCTGTCACAGTGTAGAGGGAGGGGAGGAACACCAGAATGACAACAGAAGGAAAATGACCAGGAACTAGGCCTCAAGGCTAGGGAAAGGGAAATGGTGACCACTTAAGGAAACCCCAAACCTAGCCCTGACTCCTGTCAGTATGAATGGACCCTGACGGTGGGAATATTCATACACCGGAAACCTAGGCCTTAGTAACCCTGAATAGTCCTAGGATTAGTGACAGGGTCTGAGAGTACTGGTTCCTTCCCAGGTGAACAAACCAGCGTAAACAACGAGCAAATGAGAGCAACAAGATAAGTACACTTATCTTCAATAGAAAATGGATGAGCAGGAACTCAGATGAGGACCACAAACCAGCTCTTCCAACTCCTGGCAGAGAATATCAACCGCATGGTATAAAGTGTGAGTCCAGACTAAATAGAGAAGCAGTAATGACCACAAGCTACACCTGAGACATAAGGTGTGGTCTTCTAACCTCTGTCACTGGAGGGAACGTGACAGTTGCCCATAGCAACCAATCCCAGCTCTGGGGCACATTTACTAAGACCGACATTTTACGCAGACCTTAGTTTCCCCCCTGCGGTGCCTTAAGATTCATCTAATTTATGACAAGGCGTGCGTCTGGTCACAAATTAGGCGTATCTATGGCAGTCCTTGCACCTGGCGATAAAACTACGTCAGCCCATTTCCAGGCGTAAATGTTAGTAAATTTGACAGGGCTGGACACGCCCCTGTGCCACCCAACTGGCGAACATGGCATAAAACTGGCCGTGTGACTAAATATTGAGACTTGCGACATTTTTTTCAACTAAACTAGTTGAATTAATTTGTCCCAGTCTGTCAGCAGTTTCGACCAAGCTAAACTGCTGACAGCACTAGGTAAGGGCAGAGGAAGGCAGGAGAAACCATTTGTGAAGCTTTTCTCATCAGGAGTAGTGTAGCTATAAAGTATTAGGGTGCCTGCACACAATGTGGATTACGTCTGCAGGTACCCTTAGGGTGCAACCACATGGTGTGGTCATGATGCGGCTATGGTACGTATGCATTTAGGGTGCATTTTTGTCCATAATCCTTTATGGACTGTTTGAACTTTTGTGAATGTTCATGGTTAGCATTCTGATTAACTTTAAATAGTGACACGTATTAAGCAATGTATTGCTGCATTTGTGGGAGGGGAGGCTGATTACAAGGCTAATTATACGCACCTGTGGGCCAGGCTGGCTGATTACTAGGTTATTTACAGGCACCTGTGGGCCCAGGCTAACGCTGATTCAGCTGATTTCACCCACCCACCCACACCTTCTTACAGTCACTTATCATTAGGGTGGCCCCCTTTAGCAGTTATGGCATAACTCTACTGCTTGTTGTAGATAGGTTAGGTTCACCTTTCTGATAGCCGATCCGACCACAAGTGGTAAAATATGTTAAATGAGTTATCCCATGAATAATGTAAAAAATGAAAATCATACATAATCTAGAACATGACCAGGGGCGTAGCTAATGGCTCATGGGCCCTGGTGCAAGAGTTTAGCTTGGGGCCCCCCCTTCCCTCAGTGCTTTGTGGCCAAGGGCAGGAAGCGCATAGCCTTCATGCTGCCCGAGGCTAAAATTGAAACGGCACCCCTGCCCCCATGCCAAATTATTGATTTAACCCCCTTCCCTTGAGCCAGAGGTGTAACTTGACCTGCATGGACTTTCTATAATACCGGTGTCTTCTTATGCACCACAAGGGTCTTTGGGCCCCTCAGGCTCCTGGGCCCGGTAGCGACTGCTACCTCTGCACCCCCTATAGCTACGCCCCTGAACATGACAATCTCTTTCTAACAAAGCTAGAACCAGCCCTGTACCTCACATGGATCCACAGATCTCCCCATTCGTTGCTCCAATTGCTCTGCTGGATTTATTTCAAGCTGACAGCTTAGAGGGTATGCCCTTTCTCAGTGGTGTGTACTTTCTGCTGCAGCTGGGGGCAGTTGAAGGATGGCACTGAGCATGTGTTTCCGTCTCAGTGAGCAGGACAAAGAAATTAGAAAAAGAGCAAAAAGCAGGTGGCGCTTTACAGATAGATTTCATTGAATAACTCAGTAGCTATCATACATTTTGAATTGCATGCGATTACAAAAGTATTCAGATCCATGTGCTGGGTTGAAAATGGTAGCATATTTTTTCAGCGACAATCCCAAGGCTCCAGTCACACATCCGTAATAATGGGTCCGCATCTGTTCCGTAAATTGCGGAACGGGTGCGGACCCATTTATTCTCTATGGGGACGGAATAGATGCAGAAAGCATACTATGTGCTCTCCACATCTGCATTTCCGGAGTGCGCCGCCGATCTTCCGTCCGCGGCTTCGAAAAAAAAAAGAACATTTCTTATTCTTGTCCGCCATTACGGACAAGAATAGGCATTTCTATGGGGGTGCCGGTCGGGTGTATTGCGGATCCGCAATACACTACGGACGTGTGAATGGACCCTTACCTTAGTCTATACAACAACAGCTAGTTAACTCGTAACCTCATGCGGTCAGCAGCCGGACATGTTTTACATGTGGTTAACAGCACGTAAATTAGGTGCAGTCATCATAACTTTGAAAGTGCCAGGTCTATCTCAGAAACTTATTTGCCATTGTCTTCTATAGGGAGGTGAGATGCTGCGGTTCCTAACCTCAACATGATTGCTCCACGACCGCACTGTGAGGTTGTACCCTTAGGCCTCTTTCACACGAGTGAGTTTTCCATCCGGACGTGATGTATGTAGTAAATGGATGGCATCCGGCATTCATTTTAATGGGTCTGTATACATCAGGGTCAGTTTCACACATCTTCACGTTCAGGAAAAATCGCAGCATGTTCTTCTATATTGTGTCTTTTTCATGTAGACCTGTTCCCATGGAAGTGAATGGTGCTTGTGTGAAAAACAGAAGACTATCTGGATGCAATGCGTTTTTTACGGATGGTTGCCGGGAGATGTTGATTGTTTTTTCGTAAACGGATGAAATGTGGACTGATTTTTTCACAGACTTCAAACGGACACAGAAAGGCGAATAAGCCTCAGTCTGCCAAATTCTATTCAAGCAAGTGCCCAAGGTGAGGCCTCACTGTTAAATGCTCTCTGCATTAAGCTGCTTCACACCCCTCCCCCTTGCTGAGTGACAGCTGTAGTGGTCAGCTGGTTGGATGCTATAACTGTCACTCAGAGCAGAGGGATGGGCCTGTGAGGCAGCTCAATGCAAACAGCACCTCACAATGAAGTCCTGCCCTGGGCACTTGAGAGAGCAGAATTTGTCAGAATAAAACTTCATATCCTCACTTCTCCTGATGATAAAAACACCACTAAGGCCTGTTTCAAACGGTCGTCATGGATTTGGGCCGGATAAGATGCGGGTGCGTTGCTGGAAAATGCGTGATTTTTCAGAGCGAGAGCAAAACACTTTAATGTGTTTTGCACGCGCGTGAGAAAAATCTGCATGTTTGGTACCCAAACCTCTTCACAGAAGTTCGGGTTCGGTGTTGTGTAGATTGTATTATTTTCCCTTATAACATGGTTATAAGGGAAAATAATAGCATTCTTAATACAGAATGCATAGTACAATAGGGCTGGAAGGGTTAAAAAAAAAAAAAATTTTTAACTCGCCTTAATCCACTTGTTCGTGCAGCCCGGCTTCTCTTCTTTCTTCAGGACCTGGTGATGGATCATGTGACAGACCATGTGATGAGCCCAGTGACGTCACCACAGGTCCTTTTCCTACTGCACAGCAAAGATGAAGACAGAAGAGAAACCGGGCTGCGCGAACAAGTGGATTAAGGTGAGTTAAATAATTATAATTTTTTTAACCCCTCCAGCCCTATTTTACTTTGCATTCTGTATTAAGAATGCTATTATTTTAAAATAATAAAGATCAGGCCCTCATCCTGATCGTCTTCTAGCAACCGTGCAAGAAAATCGCACCGCAAACGCACAAAGTAGAGCATGCTGCAATTTTCACGAAACCACAAGTGATGCATGAAAATCACCGCTCATGTGCACAGCCTCATAGAAATGAATGGGTCCGGATTCAGTGCTGGTGCAATACGTTCACCTCATGCATTGCACCCGCGTGGAAATCTCGCCTGTGTGAAAGAGGCCTAAAGGTATGTTTGTACTGCTCTTCCCAGCCCCTACCTAGTGCCGTCAGCAGTTTAGCAAATGTCAGAAGTGCAGAAGTGCTGACAGACTCCCTTTAAGAAAATAAAGGATAACTGTCATGTTTTTATAAAAAAATCAATGTTAGCATATATTACTGCTGCAGCAGCATTATGCATAAAGCATAATTTACTTTCTTCACATAACACTCTTTTCCTTGAGTTTTCCCTAAGTTACGTTTAAACATTTACAATATGAGGACCTTCTCATGGTGTCATATTCAACAACTTAACATTAATAAATGTTTTAAATAAAGACATACTACCGATATGGATTAAAATGGCCGCGGTCTTTATTAGATTTGGGGCGTAACCATAAATATGACCAAAACTTCCTAAATCATTAACCCTTAAAATCACCACATTTGTTAATTATAGTCCATTACTGGACTCATCCTCAGTTCACCCAGAAGGCTCGGCGAGTAACCCCCCACATTCAACAAGACCGCGACAAAAAAAAGGCGCGGGCGGGGGACGATCTTCCTGCTTGACTCTTCAAACGATGACAGGCTCCTTATGGTGAGTGACCTCTATAAATACCCCAAATTCCTGCCACAGGTGGCCCTTGACCAATCCACATTAAAAGGTCAAAATAGAACAATGCCCAGCAACTGGACAGCAACCAATTTGGCCAATAATAATGCTGTCCTTGCTTGCCCACCAACCGGTCAGCAACCATTCCGGCCAATCCCAACGCTGTCCTTGTTGCCGGCTAACTTTGAGCATCTGAGAAGTAAAAGAGAAAAAGGGGGGGGGGGGGGGGGACCAAGAAGAGCATATCGTGTCTCAATGACGCCATGAGGGGCAAATGCCAATTCTTGCCTTACCCTTCTCAAGATGGCTCCTCTGCCAGTTCTCTGAGGCCAAAACTGCTTTCCCTCACTTCCCATACACACTTGCTGTAGCCAGCAGCTCCCTTCCAGCCAATCAGATTGGATTACTGAGAGACACGCCTCCTCACTCTGAAGCCTAATGCAGGCATGCAGTGTGAAGGACCGCCCCTCCGTCTTCCTAGCCAGAGACAGACAAGCAACTTTTAAGGGAGCAGTGGAAAGGGACAGAGGACATTAATGAAAGCTGTTATTATAAGGTAATTACAGACAGGGGTGTAGCTAAAGGCTCATGGGCCCTGGTGCAATAGTTCAGCTTGGGCCCCCTCCCCCTTCACTCAGCGCTGGTGCACCTAGCTTTTCTGCTGCCCAAGGCAAAAATTTTAACGCCCTCCCCATGCCAAATTCTCAAACTAACTCCCTTTTTCTACAGTCCTACTCTTAAAATGGTTTGTCCTCTTTTTGCTACTGATGACCAATCCTCAGGATAGGTCATCAATATCAGGTCGGCAGGGTCCCCCAGCACCCCCGCCAGTCAGCTGTTTGAAGAGAGGGCAGCGCTCATATGAGAGCCGCTTTCTCTGCTCTGTTCACCTGCTCGCCATAGCATTTGCAGTGATGAGCAGGTAAACAGAGGAGAGAAGGCAGCGCTCATACAAAAAAAAAAAAAAAAAGCAGACAACCCCTTTAAAGACATACTTGGAAAACATTACATACAGCGCTACAGAACATGCAGGGTCATACAGCGCCACATATGTACCTCTTCCATCCAGTGACTTCTCTTCTCTGATGTAGATATTCTCTTTTCTCTTCTTCTCCTCTCAGACAGACCACCATAGTGACTTTTTCAGCCACGCTTCGTCTCTGCAGAGTTTAACAAACAGAAATCTTACTATCCTACTTTTCCATCATCCTCCTCACCTTCTCAACACCCCATCCTGCCACCCTCAATACTGTGTCTACTGTGCCCCCAATGTTATCCTGCAGAAACAGTCCCCCTGAAAATATTGGTACCACACAGAGCGTCAGTACAAAAACACCCCTTTTTCCAATAAAAAGAGGAATCCGATTGGTTGCTATAAGTAACTAAGCCAGTTCTACCAGTTTTGATAAATCTACTCCATTGTGTTTTTGAATAAAAGCTAGAAAGACAAAAACAAAACAACAAAAAAACTCCACCTAATGAACAAAGACACCGGTAGTAAAAAACAATAAGAAAACACTTGTGTGTCCTGTATTTCATATTTCCCAAAGACCTTTAGATAAAGTCTGGAGCTGGAATTTTTACAGCAAGAAAAACACCACTAAAAACACAAATGTGCAGGAAAAATGCCTGCAAAAACCACGCATGAAAGCCCCCTCAATGCTGTAGTTGAAAAAAAAAATCCAAGGTCTTGCCTTTTGTCACAGGCTATAATGAGCCATGAGTGTTTGTTTCCTGTAGAGAAATAGTTAAATAATCCCACAAAGATAAGGCACTTTCCTTTAACCCTTTGCTTGCCGGAAAGCCTCCGCTAACCTGGTCCACCTTTCTTTACCTTTGTCTTCCGCCTGTTTCATTACTAATTAACAGGAGCAGCTGTATCACTAAGTGGGAATCAGAGCAGCTGCCTCCGTTGTCGCCGCTCTGCACCCTGTGCCCCCAGACGTCTACAGGAACTAGACGTCGTAGTCATTTACTAAATAGATAGTAAGTTCGGATGTTTTACACAAAAACGTATGTTCACATTTACATTCATTTCAATGGGGCCGCAAAAGATGAGAACAGCACACCATGTGCTTTCCAAATCCGTATGTCCATTTCGCCCCCAAAAAAGATAAAACATGCCCTATCCTTGTCCGTTTTGCAGCCAAGGATAGGTAATTTCCACAAAAGTAAAAAAAAAAATGGTGGCATGTAGTGTTGAGCGAACTTGTGTTTTCAAGTTCAGTGTATAAGGTTCGGGGTATCTAAGAATTCCGTTATTCCGGAATTCTTAGATAACCTGAACCGAGACCTTGTACGCCGAACATGAACACTGTTGGATTTTTTGCAATTCTGGGGTCACGCTTGCGGGAAACATGCGAGTTGTGCTGCAACGCCGTTCATTTCTATGACTTTCCTGCTACACCGCAATACTTTGGCACGTGACACACACCCAAATCGCTGTGTAGCCGCACGCTAATGGGAAGAGATAGCCATGTATTTAGCCCCTGTACTAAGCTTCCGTCTGACAGCTATTATCTGCAGAGAGTACAGTGTATCCAGAGCTGAAAGCACACCGCTTACTACTCCTCCACTCTCCCTGTCAAAACCTGATTAGCAATCTCATAGGACAGGGGTAGGCAACCTCCGGCACTCCAGCTGTTGTGAAATTATAACTCCCAGCATGCATACTTTCTTTATTCTTCTCAGACATCGCATAGAAGTGAATGGAGCATGCTGGGAATTGTAGTTTCACAACAGCTGGAGTGCCAAAGGTTGCTGACCACTGTCATAGGGGGTACAGCCAAGGATTTAATGCATACTTGTAATAAACCAATTAAAAACATGGCATCAAAAAATGCTTGTAGAAAGGTTTAGGTTTTTCTGAAAGTATCCTAGTAGAGAACTGCTATAGTATATGCTATTGCAAAAAATAACAACTTGAAAGAAGCACTTTAGTGCACCCGAGGAACAGAGTGGAAAGTTCTACAGCGCAGGTTCACATTATTTCCATATTCTGATGTTTCATCAAAGGGGTTTTCTGATTTGCATCAATATCCTTTGAAATAATAATTTATAATGGTAGCTGTAATTTTGTAATATATTTCTTTTGCCTTTATTGCTTTTAGCTTCCATTCTGGGCTTTGGTCACATGTCCATGTAGCTCTTTCTTATTGCCTGTATTGTTATGTCCATGTGTCAAAACAGCAACAGGGGCAGTTATAGGGGAGTGTCTATGTAACTAGCTGGTGGGAGGAGCTATAAACTAGCTTGGCGGTATTAGGGGCAGCGTCTATGTAACTAGCTGGTGGGAGGAGCTATAAACTAGTTGGGCAGTGTTAGGGGAGGTGCTGGACCTGAGAAAGGAAAAGTGCACCATGGGATTGGATGGATACAGCAACAGGAAGTGCTACAGACAAGATGTACCAAACCAGAGGGATTGGTTTATGTAGTGAAAACAGGTCAGGAGAGTCGCAATTGAAAATAAAACATGGGGAAAATGTAAATAAGGTAATCAACACCATGAGCATATCTGTTACAAACCATAATAATCCTGGGTTTTCCAGGATTTTGATACTGATGACCTACTGATGACCTCAGGATAGGTCATCTGTTTGTGATCAGTGGGGTTCCGACACCCAGGACCCCCGCCGATCAGCTGTTTGAGAAGGCACCGGTGTTCTTGTGAGCGGTGCTTACCAGGCACAGCGCTGTACATTTTATAGAAGCTGTGCTTGGTATCTGTCACGCTTTGGTGTGGGAGGGAAACACCACACAGAGCATAGGAGGGAAGGGGGGAACAGGGAATCGGCCCTGAGAACTAGGGAAGGAAAATGGACCGGTCCTAGTGAAAACCCTAACCAAATTCCTGACTGACTACCAGTATAAACAGACCCCAAAGGTAGGTGAGTTCATACGCAGGAATACCTAGACACCTATTAAGCACTATAGGACCCTGGTACGAATGGCAGGGACGAGACTACCTGTTCCTCCAAAAGGAAGGACGAACAGAAGTCTCCTTCAGGCCTAATACAAATAATAGGGAAATGCAACACATAGAACCCAAACGAAATACAAAAGGGAAAGGAAAGACATAACTTCAAAGGAGCAATGGAAGCACCAGGAACTCAGCCTTGATCCAACCACAATCTATCCAAAGGTCCAAACAAAAGCTATAAACCGCACAGCATTGTGGGAGAAGCAACTATAAATAGAGAAGGTTAAATGACCCTAATAGCCACACCTGTGAAAAGAAGGTGTGGCAAGCACCAGAAACAACACAGACGTCATTTGATCCAAACAGAAAACATGTCATATAAAACCATGTGTTGCCAGTCTCACCGATCTCCTGCCACCTGTTGTGGTAACATCCATGACAGTATCTCTCCCAGCCCCATTCACTCCTGTGGTGCTGAGAGCAATACCAAGCACAACCGCTATACAATGTACAGCACTGTGCTTGGTAAGCACAGAGAAGGCTGCATCGGTGCCTTCTCACACAGCTGATCGGCGGGGGCTTCGACCCCCACTGGTCAGTTACTGATTACCTATCCGTATCAAAATCCTGGAAAACCCTTTTAAGGATTGTCATAAGTTTGTAAGCTGAGACCCCCACCAATATGATGGACCTGTGACACTCTTCTATGAGAGCCACCCTCTCTTACCTAAAAGTCTGCTCCCCATCTAATAAGATGTTTCATTGATGTTTTATAAGATGTATAACTTTTACTAGAAATGTATATCCAAAGTATATCTAGTGATAATATATAGTATTTGTTCTGACATCAATTCCAGTTTGATTATGTTAATTAGACTCCAGAATGTCATGGGAGGATGCAAATAATTTCCTGGCTGAAATGAGATTTTAATGGCAATTATGTTGATGAACATATTATACTGAACAGGGATTGTGCATAAAAAGGCAAGCCGTGGTCTCCCAGCATAACTAGACAGACGATGGCTGGAAAGACACAAGTCACTGTCAGCTGGTCAAAAGTCTGTGGAAATCTCTTCCATTTAGTGGGTTTGGGCCTTCCAGCTCCGCCATAAGTGTGTCGTCACGCGTTTCAGACACATGTAGCGTTAGTGATGACGTCACTAGGATTCAATGATGGGGCCCTCTCACACTCGATTCCAGCCCACCAATGCACCGTCAACCCACTGTGCATATAAAAAGTCTACACATCCCTGTTAAAATGTCAGGTTTCTGTGATGTAAAAAAATGAGACAAAGATAAATAATTTCAGAACTTTTTCCACATTTAATGTGACTTATAAACTGTACCACTCAATTGAAAAACAAATGGAAATATTTTAGGTAGAGGGAAGAAAACAAAAAATGAAGCAATCACATTCAAAATCATGTTAAATCGGAGTCAGCATACACCTGCCATCATTTAAAGTGCCTCTGATTAACCCCAAATAAAGTTCAGCTGCTCTAGTTGGTCTTTCCTGAAAGTTTATTAGTCGCATCCCACAGCAAAAGGCATGGTCCACAGAGAGCTTCCAAAGCTTTAGAGGGATCTCATTGTTAAAAGGTATCAGTCAAGAGAAGGGTACAAAAGAATTTCCAAGGCATTAGATATATCCTGGAACACAGTAAAGGCAGTCATCATCAAGTGGAGAAAATATGGCACAACAGTGACATTACCAAGAATTGACCCTCCCTCCAAAATTGAAAAGATGAGAAGAAAACTGGTCTGGGAGGCTACCAAGAGGCCTACAGCAACATCAAAGGAGCTGCAGGAATATCTGGCAAGTACTGACCGTGTGGTACATGTGACAACAATCTCCTGTATTCTTCATATGTCTGGGCTATGGGGTAGAGTGGCAAGACGAAAGCCTTTTGTTACGAAGAAAAACATCCAAGCCAGGCTACATTTTGCAAAAACACATCTGAAGTCTCCCAAAAGAATGTGGGAAAAGGTGTTATGGTCTGATGAAACCAAAGTTGAACTTTTTGGCCATAATTCCAAAAACAACACTGCATATCACCAAAAGAACAACATACCCACAGTGAAGCATGGTGGTGGCAGCATCATGCTTTGGGGCTGTTTTTCTTCAGCTGGAACTTGGGCCTTAGTTAAGCTAGAGGGAATTATGAACAGTACCAAATACCAGTCAAAATTGGCACAAAACCTACAGGCTTCTGCTAGAAAGCTGAACATGAAGAGGAACTTCATCTTTCAGCACGACAACGACCCAAAGCATACAGCCAAATCAACAAAGGAATGGCTTCACCAGAAGAAGATTTAGGTTTTGGAATGGCCCAGCTAGAGCCCAGACCTGAATCCGATTGAAAATCTGTGGGGTGATCTGAAGAGGGCTGTGCACAGGAGATGCCCTCGCAATCTGACAGATTTGGAGTGTTTTTGCAAAGAAGAGTGGGCAAATCTTGCCAAGTCAAAATGTGCCATGCTGATATACTCATACCCAAAAAGACTGAGTGCTGTAATAAAATCAAAAGGTGCTTCAACAAAGTAGTAGTTTAAGGGTGTGCACACTTATGCAACCATATCATTTTGTTTTTATATTTTTTATTCCCTATACCTAATAGATTTCAGTTTGTTTTTCAATTGAATTGAACGCTTACTAAAATGTCAATTGAGGGGTTAAAAATAAATAAAAAATCAGGTCCTGCTGAATAAAGATAGAAGCTCCTATTACGTCATCAAAGGTTTTTTTGCAGGTCCTGAAAGAAGAAGCATGAAGACAGTGCCAGCTGCACGAACCAGTGGATGAGGAGAGTAAATATATATTTTTTTTAACCCCTCAATCGACATTTTAGTAAGCATTCTGTATTAATAATGCTATTATTTTCCATTATAACCATGTTATAAGGGAAAATAATACAGTGAACTTACTTTAATGGGGTCCAGGGTTGCTCATCCCTATTATCTCCTAGCAACCATGCATGAAAATCACACCGCATCCGTATTTGCTTGCGAATGCTTGCAATTTTCACGCAGCCCCATTCATTTCTATGGGCCCTGCTTTGCCTTAAAAAACGCAGAATATAGGAATGCTGCGATTTTCACGGCAACGCGCAAGTCATGCGTGAAAATCACTGCTCATGGGTCCGGATTCAGTGCAGGTGCAATGTGTTAACCTCACGCATTGCACCCGCGCGGAATTCTCGCCCGTGTGAAAGGGGCCTAAGTTCGGCACCAGAGCGACTGCAGAATAGCAGTTCGGTGGATGTGTGGAATGTCACAGCCCCACCACAGGATAGGCCATCACTTGTAAAGGGTTGATGACCCCTTTAAGGTCGTGTTTACACTGAACTGAACATTTCAGGTACATAAATCGCCTTCAGATCCACAACTAAGCTGCATGTGTTACACTTGGGTTTTGACACAAATTTTATTCTAGATTTAGTCACAGGGTTCCCTGCATTGCAAAAATCTGAAACATTTTTTTTCTAAACCTGCAGTGCATTCCTCAAATCTGCAGTATTTTTTCTTTTTTTCTGCAGTGTGTGACTAAAGTTTTGTAACTGTACTGAGCTTTGCTGTCCAGTTTTACATTATGTTGTACAATTTACAGTATTTTCCTCTTATTGACTGTTACAGCAGTAGCAGCCTGTTTCTGTCCTAAAAAGGATCACTTGCATTAATGGGTTATTTTTCCCCTATAATCCTCTAATACTTCATCCTTGTAGATCACTTCTAGAGCAAGCAGTGATCTGACATCACGCAATGAAATCTGCAAATCCCTTTATACTGCAAGACAAGAAAGAGTTAATTTTCTGTAATTCAGAGGTCTCATATGTAGTAGGTTTTAAAACAAGGTTTTCTCTTTTCATGTAAGTTTTTCAACTAGGAAAGCCCAAAATTTCTTTATATCACCTCCCCCTTTAGCAGAAAATGTAGCCTTGATCCTGGTTATCCACTCCGTTGTTTGTTAACATTGTAGTGCCAGTGTGGATCACACACAGATATGTTCTTTTGCTGGACTTTGCAAGATGGAAAAGCATAGTGTACTACTCTTTTGCATCCTTTTTTCAGATATATATATTAAAGGTGGGACAAAAAGGGGATGTGAACACCAGCTAACCTGCTCATCCCCACAAGGGCCTACAGAAGCTAAGAGAACTGCTGTGAAGACTAGTTTCACACTAGCTTTTCTGGTTGGGAATAGCATGCCAGATCCGTCACTGCTGAACGCTGCCGGAATGCCGTCTGGCCCCATTACCTATAATGGGGTCCGGAGGTGATCCGGCAAATATGCAGAGAATCGGCGAGACAAATACCACTGCGTGCAGCGGTTTGTGTCGGTCCGATTCCCAGCACTTTATGCCAGCCTTTATGAACAGCCTGCCAGAAGGACGTGCCGGCAGTCTGAAACCAGCCTAAGAGGTATTTGTGTCCCCTGAATTGTCATGTGTAAGTATTCAAACATAGCTGGCAAGTTTTTAATATGTTCCATTCACTATGAAAGAGATACTATCGATGATAAGTACCATAATGAAGGATTCTTGAACAGATGTTACTATATTTTTTTTAATAATCTAACACTAATAAAGAGCATTCATTTTAATTTTTAGAATCAATAAATTTTTATTGTTTTCCAATATAAGATATAATAATAAATGTCATAAATCAGAGGATTGGAATTAGAGAAATAAACTAAATAAATCCTTGAAGAAGATGAGCAATATCATCACAGCCTAGGCTCGTTTCACAGGCCCGGGAGGGGATCTCAAAACCAGAAAAAAAAACGGTTCCATTTAGTCCTAATTCATACTGAATGGAATAAAATCCTAATGCATACTGAATGGAAAAAAACTCAGTTCAGGATGCATCAGGATGTCTTCTGCTCCGCCAGCATTCCGATTTGTGACCGGTCATAGAAAAGGAACAAACTGAATCTGTCACTAAAAACAATGTTAGTCAATGGTGATGGATCCATTTTTTTAAGATCCTAAAAAAACAGATCCTTCACGCAATGACTTTCAGTGATGGATCCAGTTTGTTCCGTTTTGATTGCACACGTATGCATACTGATGTGCAAAATGAAAATGGATCCTTTTAATTCCAGTTTTGAGATCCTCTGCTGGATCTCAAAACCGGAATTAACAACGCAAGTGTGAAACAAGCCTTACGCTGGGTTCACACCTGAGCGTTTTACAGCGCGTTCCTACGCGCTGTAAAACGCACAACAGGCAAGAACCAATGATTCCCTATGGGAAGGGTTCACACCTGGGCGTTTTACAGCGCGTACGATCGCGCTGTAAAATGCCCGACGCTCAAACAAGTACAGGAGCTTTTTTTGGCGCGTTTGACGCGCTTTTGGGCCATAGACTCTTTGGACAACACTGCTGTCAATCACCCAAACGCACGTCAAACGCGCGTTCACTATTAAAAAAACGCGCATAAAACGCGCGACAAAAACGCGCATAGAAACGCGCGTTTGAGAAACGCCTAGGTGTGAACCCAGCGTTAGTGGTTCATGACAATTGGATTGCATAGCATGAAGAAGACCAGGTGACCCACATCTTTGCAAACTTGAAGTGAGAATGGTGGACAAAGGCCAAGATCCGTCATGGGAGAATGTATTGGTAATCCTTTTAGTTATATAAGAGAGAGTTGGGATATTTGAACTTTTCCAATTCTGAGTAATGGACAATATACCAGATAAAAGAGATGAGTTATGACCATTCTATATCTAGAATGTAAATGGTCGAGATTGAGAAACAATAAAGCTAGTGAAGGGGAAGGCTCTAATGAGTTGCCCAGTACTCTGAGGCCAAGGAAAATACTTCCTGCCACAGAGATTGAAGTAATGGGCAAGCCCACAAGATATGGACACCTGGAAACATGTAACACAATTTATCAAGTGTAAAATACACTCTTAATCTCGTCTTCATGAGTGATTCATAATGTCACACGCATTTCAGATGTTTGGGAAATGAAGCGTTGTGCAGATATCCATTGGTCAAGAGAAAAAGCATGGCCCAGCTCTCTCTCCTAAGCAAGAAAAGGAATGGATTTTGTAAACATCTCCTTAGTTCCCAACAGGACATACATTCATACATTGGATGTAGGGGAGAGTAAGTTCAGGGAGGCAGAGACCAAAGTTTAAATTATGTCTAAAAATCTGAAAAGGATTATTGGATTGAATGAGGTGTCTGATTCTTAGGAATTTGTAGAAGTCTACATTAGGAACATGAAAGGTACAATGGATATGTTCGAAGGACTGTATATCCTTGTCACTGAAAAACACTCACCTTTCATGTGACTACACGTATGTCAAAATCAGCTAAGAGATGATCAAATGTGACTATAGGGGTTTTGTCTGAAATGGAAAAGGAGGAGTTGTTGCTGGACATGTGAAATTGAAACCAGCTGTTAATGGTCGATGATGCTATATACGGTAAGGGTGGGCATAAAAATGAGGGGGTCACAGAGGAATTTAAAAGTGACGGAAGACTGTTGGAAGATATGAGCGTGGAATCTACAGGTCCTTCTAAAAAAAATTAGCATATTGTGATAAAGTTCATTACTTTCTGTAATGTACTGATAAACATTAGACTTTCATATATTTTAGATTCATTACACACAACTGAAGTAGTTCAAGCCTTTTATTGTTTTAATATTGATGATTTTGGCATACAGCTCATGAAAACCCAAATTTCCTATCTAAAAAAATTAGCATATTTCATCCGACCAATAAAAGAAAAGTGTTTTTAATACAAAAAAAGTCAACCTTCAAATAATTATGTTCAGTTATGCACTCAATACTTGGTCGGGAATCCTTTTGCAGAAATGACTGCTTCAATGCGGCGTGGCATGGAGGCAATCAGCCTGTGGCACTGCTGAGGTGTTATGGAGGCCCAGGATGCTTTGATAGCGGCCTTAAGCTCATCCAGAGTGTTGGGTCTTGCGTCTCAACTTTCTCTTCCCAATATCCCACAGATTCTCTATGGGGTTCAGGTCAGGAGAGTTGGCAGGCCAATTGAGCACAGTAATACCATGGTCAGTAAACCATTTACCAGTGGTTTTGGCACTGTGAGCAGGTGCCAGGTCGTGCTGAAAAATGAAATCTTCATCTCCATAAAGCTTTTCAGCAGATGGAAGCATGAAGTGCTCCAAAATCTCCTGATAGCTAGCTGCATTGACCCTGCCCTTGATAAAACACAGTGGACCAACACCAGCAGCTGACATGGCACCCCAGACCATCACTGACTGTGGGTACTTGACACTGGACTTCAGGCATTTTGGCATTTCCCTCTCCCCAGTCTTCCTCCAGACTCTGGCACCTTGTTTTCCGAATGACATGCAAAAGTCCAGTGCTGCTTCTCTGTAGCCCAGGTCAGGCGCTTCTGCCGCTGTTTCTGGTTCAAAAGTGGCTTGACCTGGGGAATGCGGCACCTGTAGCCCATTTCCTGTACACGGTGGCTCTGGATGTTTCTACTCCAGACTCAGTCCACTGCTTCCGCAGGTCCCCAAGGTCTGGAATCGGTCCTTCTCCACAATCTTCCTCAAGGTCCGGTCACCTCTTCTCGTTGTGCAGCGTTTTCTGCCACACTTTTTCCTTCCCACAGACTTCCCACCGAGGTGCCTTGATACAGCACTCTGGGAACAGCCTATTCGTTCAGAAATTTCTTTCTGTGTCTTACCCTCTTGCTTGGGGGTGTCAATGATGGCCTTCTGGACAGCAGTCAGGTCGGCAGTCTTACCCATGATTGCGGTTTTGAGTAATGAACCAGGCTGGGAGTTTTTAAAAGCCTCAGGAATCTTTTGCAGGTGTTTAGAGTTAATTAGTTGATTCAGATGATTAGGTTAATAGCTCGTTTAGAGAACCTTTTCATGATATGCTAATTTTTTTAGATGGGAATTTTAGGTTTTCATGAGCTGTATGCCAAAATCATCAATATTAAAACAATAAAAGGCTTGAACTACTTCAGTTGGTGTGTAATGAATCTAAAATATATGAAAGTCTAATGTTTATCAGTACATTACAGAAAATAATAAACTTTATCACAATATGGCAATTTTTTTAGAAGGACCTGTATATGAACCCAATGTTTTGATATGTCCTCAACCCACCAGTCTTTCAGTTTGGCATAAACGTTAGGTTTAAGACTACCATAAGCACGTCTTTCTGCAAAAGTTTTGTCACTGTCCGAGGCCTCCCTTTGTTCCAAATAAAGGTGTTCAAGATTTTGATACGATTAGTAAAAAAGGATGGGGGGTGTTATTGGTAAGTTTCTAAACAGGTAAAGTAATTTAGGGAGGGTAAACACTTGGAAGGCCGCTATATGACCTACCCATGATATCTCATAGTGGGCTAAATTGGAAAGTTCTTCCTCAAAGGTCAACAAAAAGGGTGAAAAATTGGTTTGGTATAAACGAGAAACTCGGGGAGTTTTATTAATGCCTAGGTATTTTAACTGTGACTTCTGCCAGTTAAAATTAAATGAGATTAAGGAAGAAACTTGCTGCATAGGGATATGAATAGGTAAGGATTGTGATTTAGAAGTGTTCAATTTATAGTATGATAGGTGACCAAAGGACAATATGATGTCTAGTGCTTCTGTAAGGGAATTATGTGGGTCAGTTAGGGTGAGGATCATATCCGCATAAAGGCTTATACAGTGATTACATTTCCCAATTTTAATGCCCTTAACCCACCCATCCCATCTAATAGCCTGAACGAGGGGTTCAATAGATGGCACAAACATCAGTTGTGAAAGAGAGCACCCCTACCTTGTGCTGTTAGTAGTCATAAGAAGGATTGTGAAATATGAATATTCTCACCTGATTCTCTTGTTTTCCCTGGGAGGTAAGCTGAGGTCAGAAGTCTCTGGCAGCGGCATTTTCCTCTCACGCCATTAAATACACATAAACGTTCAACCGAGCGGGAGGTGAGCCGGAAGGAAGTTGGGAGAGATAGCTGATCGTTTGGCCAACAGCTATTGAATGTGTATGGTCACCATAACAGTTTGGTCATGGCTGCAAACTTTGCAAAGCCCCAAGTGCCCATTCACAAAGGAAATATCTTTGCACCTGTTTTGGGAGATTCCCTTTGCATACAGTCTGGACCCTACATCTCCCCTGATTTTCAGCCTGCCTCTCATCTCCCTGCATGCTTTGTCTAAAAGACAAACTGCTTCACCATTCCTTGGCCTGTTCCCTCCCCTGCTTCAGGTGCGGTGGAGTAATACATTGTGTCTGCGGGCTGTGTAGGAATAGGACGATGACCGTGGAATCAGACTCTGTGCTCCTACTACACAGCCCAGCAGGCACGATGTGTCAACGCATTATGCCTGCTGGGAAGTGCAGGATGTGCTCCAGTCCTCGGGGGAATAGGACTGAGTATTTTATTTTTAAAGTAACAGTAAAGCGAGGCATTATGGGGGCATAACTACTGTATGCAGCCATAAATACAGTTTGGGGGCACCATATCAGCATAAATACTGTGTGGAGGCACTATTAGGGCATGACAACTGTGTAGGGGTACTATGGGATCATGACTACAGTAGGGGGGCACTATCAGGGCATAACTTATGTGTGGGTACACCAGTGCTGTGGAGTCGGTAAAGCCAAAGCCCCGACTCCTCCATTTCCCCTAACTCCACTTCCCACTCCCTTATACATGGTGCATGTTTAAGCGATAACGTCATTTAAGCTTTTTTGTATTTTGTGTTCCTGTATTTCTGAATTTGAGATGTTAGAAAACAGTTTTCCCCCTTATATTCTATGTATAGTATATAGAAGCCATCAGAGCAGCTAACCTCTCGGAGGGAAAGTAAACTATAACATAAAGCATACAGAGAGAACAGGCACAGTTAGTTTATTGAAAGTTTAGATATACTAAGAAGTACTTGCCTTTAAAGGGGTTTTCTCAGCACGTCGAGGCACTGGCTGACTGGCTGTTTGCACTCTGTCTCCTCGGGCTGTGGGGGGTCTCCAGCAGTTACTAGCATATATTAACTTACTCTGACAGAGCAGGAGATTGTGATCTCTAATAGAAGTACAGGTAAAGCCATGCTTCTCAGTCCTCACAACACTTGGACCTATTGCGTACGGCAGGTAATCTTCCTAAACCTTATAAGTTCACTCAGAGCTCAGTCCCATCATTGGGGGTGAGGTCACTCCGGCTCTCAGCTAATCAGGTCTGAAGGTTACCATAGAAACCTGTGTGCAGTGAGAGACCTGCTGAACTGTCTATCTAGACCAGGGGGGCACAACGTTTCCTGGTTCGGGGCCACATTGCCAATGACGAGGGCAGAAATTAAAATTTTAAGGTGTATTAACAACTGAAATATTGTACTTATGGCATATTGAACACACATTATATACCATTAATGTCTAGGTTCACTTTCAGGACTCCCCTCTAATGGGAGAAATACATGAAAAATACATGTGAGCAGCCACAAGACATAGGCATACATGTCTGTTACCAGATGGTTGGGGCCGCACAGAATGGTATCAAGGGCCGCATGTGGCCCCCGGGCCACAGGTTGTGCACCCCTCATCTAGACTCTCTATAGTTTATGACTAAAGTAAAATCTACTGACCAATGTATTTAGAAAATGTCTTCTTTTAACCACTCCAGGACCGCCTAACTGCCTCCTGGAGGCGGTCGATTCATTCCTCCTGGAAGCATCCGTGCGTCATCTGGCGAGAGGCGAGATTTCCTGTGAACGCGCGCACACAGGCGCGCGCGTTCACAGGAACGGAAGGTAAGCGAGTGGATCTCCAGCCTGCCAGCGGCGATCGTTCGCTGGCAGGCTGGAGATGCGATTTTTTTAACCCCTAACAGGTATATTAGATGCTGTTTTGATAACAGCGTCTAATATACCTGCTACCTGGTCCTCTGGTGGTCCCTTTTGCTTGGATCGACCACCAGAGGACACAGGTAGCTCAGTAAAGTAGCACCAAACACCACTACACTACACTACACCCCCCTGTCACTTATTAACCCCTTATGAACCACTGATCACCCCTGATCACCCCAAATAGACTCCCTGATCACCCCCCTGTCATTGATTACCCCCCTGTCATTGATCACCCCCCTGTAAGGCTCCATTCAGACGTCCGTATGATTTTTACGGATCCACGGATACATGGATCGGATCCGCAAAACACATACGGATGTCTGAATGGAGCCTCACAGGGGGGTGATCAATGACAAGGGGGTGATCACCCCATATAGACTCCCTGATCACCCCCCTGTCATTGATCACCCCCCTGTAAGGCTCCATTCAGACTTCCGTATGTGTTTTGCGGATCCGATCCATGTATCCGTGGATCCGTAAAAATCATACGGACGTCTGAATGGAGCCTTACAGGGGCGTGATCAATGACAGGGGGGTGATCAGGGAGTCTATATGGGTGATCACCCCCCTGTCATTGATCATAGACATTTATATTCCAGACTTCTTTTCACGCTTTAGGGCCCCTAAAATGCCAGGGCAGTATAAATACTTCACATGTGACCCCATTTCGGAAAGAAGACACCCCAAGGTATTCCATGAGGGGCATATTGAGTTCATTAAAGATTGAAATTTTTGTCCCAAGTTAGCGGAAAGGGAGACATTGTGAGAAAATACAAAAAAAAATCAATTTCCGCTAACTTGTGCCCAAAAAAATAAAAATTCTATGAACTCGCCATGCCCCTCATTGAATACCTTGGGGTGTCTTCTTTCCAAAATGGGGTCACATGTGGGGTATTTATACTGCCCTGGCATTTTAGGGGCCCGAAAGCATGAGAAGAAGTCTGGGATCCAAATGTCTAAAAATGCCCTCCTAAAAGGAATTTGGGCCGCTTTGCGCATCTAGGCTGCAAAAAAGTGTCACACATGTGGTATTGCCGTACTCAGGAGAAGTTGGGGAATGTGTTTTGGGGTGTCATTTTACATATACCCATGCTGGGTGAGATAAATATCTTGGTCAAATGCCAACTTTGTATAAAAAAAATGGGAAAAGTCTTCTTTTGCCAAGATATTTCTCTCACCCAGCATGGGTATATGTAAAATGACACCCCAAAACACATTCCCCAACTTTTCCTGAGTACGGCGATACCACATATGTGACACTTTTTTGCCGCCTAGGTGGGCAAAGGGGCACACATTCCAAAGAGCACCTTTAGGATTTCACAGGTCATTTTTTACACATTTTGATTTCAAACTACTTACCACACATTAGGGCCCCTAGAATGCCAGGGCAGTATAACTACCCCACAAGTGACCCCATTTTGGAAAGAAGACACCCCAAGGTATTCCGTGAGGGGCATGGTGAGTTCCTAGAATTATTATTTTTTTTTCACAAGTTAGCGGAAAATGATGATTTCTTTTTTTATTTAAGTTTTTCTTACAAAGTCTCATATTCCACTAACTTGTGACGAAAAAAAAAATTCTGTAGAACAATAGATTCCTCTGGATAGATCATCAGCTTCTGATCAGCGGGGGTCCGACACCCGGGACCCCTGCCGATCAGCTGTTTGAGAAGGCAGTGGTGCCGCGGCCTTCTCACTGTTTACCTCTGGCCGAGTAACGTCACGACTTGTATCAACTGGCCTGGGCGGGGCTAAGCTCCATTCAAGAGAACAGTGAGAAGGTCGCGCCGCTGCCTTCTCAAGCAGCTTATCGGCGGGGGTCCAACACCCGAAGCTGATGATCTATCTCATCAGTTTAAACAAAGTGCAGAACCCCTTTAACTGTCCCTTTATGTTAAAAGCTAATCTTTGTAACTAGTGAGAAAACCTCTTTAATCCTGTTTTCTCTAGCAGATCTGAGATGAGTGCAGCCATTCCTTCCCAGTGCCTTTACCTCTGATCTGTAGTGGAGGAGCTTCACTACTGAGCATCTACGTAAAGGGCAGCACACATTCATCTCAACTAAAAGCCTAGATCCTTACATCAGGAATAGAACAGACATTTGTAGGACATTTCATCATTTTCCCAAATTCTTATGAAAATATATTCAGCACATACTGCATTAAACTAACTACCAATTTATTATATAGTTTTGGAGTAGGTCCATTTTATAACGACTCAGACTACACCAAAATGGACACCGACTCCACAGCCTTGGGGTGCACTGTGGGGACATAAATAATGTGGAGTGGGCACTATGAGGGTATAAATACTGTGTGGGTGCATTATGGGGGCATACCTACTGTGTAGGGGACACTAAGGGAATATAAATACTATGTTTGGGCAATATGGGAATATAAATGCTGTGTAGGAGCACTATGGGAGTATAAATACTGCTTGGGGCACTATGGGGGCTTCGATACTATTGTACCTGTTTAACCACCTTCGGACCGCCTAACGCACATGTGCGTTCCGGAGGTGGCAGCGCTGCGCACAGTCACGCATATACGCGTCATCTCGCGAGACGCGAGATGACGCGAGTATGCGCCCGCGCGTGCGCAGTTCGCGCCGGCATTTCGTTCAGGACCATTTCGTCAGCAACCTGCCAGCCAATGATCGTGGCTGGCAGGTTGCTGATTTTTAAAAAAGCCAATCACAGAGCCATATAGCAGATCATATTTGTAAATATGATCTGTTATATGGCTGCCTGCTCCTCTGCTGGTTCTTTTCGTCGGTTGGATCCAGCAGAGGAGCAGGCTTCACAGTGAGTACACCAAACACTACACTATAGCCCCTGATCACCCCCCTGAACCCCAATTAACCCTTTGATCACCCCTTTGATCACCCCTGTCAATCACAAGTGAAAAGAAAAAAGTGATCAGTGCAAACTGTCACTTTTTTTTTTCACTGTTATTGACCGTTAGGTTTTAGGTATAGTTTAGGTCCCTTGGTTAGGTAGTTAGCGATCAGTTAGCGCCCAGCCCACCGCACCGCAGTCCGTTATTCGCTGATTAGCGTATCGCTAATCAGCATTTGTACTTTTATAGTATCTGGAAGTGATCAAAACTGATCACGGTCAGATCTATAATTGTATTAGTGTCACTTTAGTTCGCCCTCCACCCAAAACGCAGTGTTTGCCCGATCAGGCCTGATCGGTCGCCCACACGTGCGTTCGCCCACACCCGCCCCACCGCAGTGACAAAAAAAAAATTTTTTTTTGATCACTGCACATTCACTTTACACGCACTGCGGCGATAAAAAAAATCAGTTTTGATATTTTTTATCAACCGCAGCGGCCTCTGGTACTTCGCTAGCCTCCCCTTTGTAAGACAGGCTTGCTTTTTTTTTCTTGGGTAGTCTCAGGGAATACCCCTAAATTTAGTTGCCCACATGTCTAACAGGGGGTATTCCTCTGAAGAGGCCTACAGGCTTCTGACCCAGTCGGATGAGGAGTGGGAACCCTCATCTGATGAATCCAGCGGGTCAGAATACGAACCTGTAGAAAGCAGTGGCTCTCTGACCCAAAGTTCGGACGAGGAGGCTGAGGTCCCTGATACCACCAGGCGTACCCGGCCCCGTGTCGCTAGACCGCAGGTTGTGCAGGATCCGCTTCAAGAGCAGCAGAGTGGGGCTGGTGCTGTCGGATTACGTGGTGAGGCATACACCAGCAGCCCAGCCCTCCCTGGACCTAGTACCAGCACTGCCGTACAACCTGGTGAAGTAGCGAGCACCAGAAGGGCAGTTGAAGCTGGTACGGTGGCACGTGCAGTAGTGACCCCGTCGCAGCCACCGCAAAGACGTGCCCGTAGAGCCCCTAGAATCCCAGAGGTGCTGGCAAACCCTGATTGGCAGTCCCCAACTTCAGCCGCACCTGTAGTTTTCCCTTTCACTGCCCAGTCTGGAGTTCGGGTTGAGACGGCTCAGATCGGTTCGGCCCTGGGATTTTTTGAGCTGTTCTTGACTGCGGAGCTTTTAGACATAGTTGTGGCCGAAACAAACAGGTATGCCACACAATTTATCACCGCTAACCCGGGAAGCTTTTATGCCCAGCCTTTCCGGTGGAAACCAGTCCAAGTTTCCAAACTTAAAACTTTTCTGGGCCTCCTCCTCAACATGGGCCTGACAAAAAAGCATGAATTGCGGTCATATTGGTCCACGAACCCGATTCATCACATGCCCATGTTCTCTGCTGCCATGTCCAGGGCACGTTTTGAGGCCATCCTGCGGTTCCTGCACTTTAGTGACAACACCGCCTCCCGTCCCAGGGGCCACCCTGCTTTTGACCGGCTCCACAAAATTCGGCCCCTCATAGACCATTTCAACCAGAAATTTGCAGATATTTATACCCCAGAGCAAAACATCTGCATAGACGAGTCCCTGATACATTTTACCGGGCGCCTTGGCTTCAAACAATACATCCCAAGCAAGCGCGCCCGGTATGGGGTCAAATTGTATAAGCTCTGTGAAAGGGCCACAGGCTATACCCACAAATTTCGGGTCTATGAGGGAAAAGATCAGACCCTGGAGCCGGTCGGTTGCCCTGACTACCTGGGGAGCAGTGGGAAGACAGTTTGGGACTTGGTGTCACCCTTATTCGGCAAGGGGTACCATCTTTATGTGGACAATTTTTACACAAGTGTGGCCCTCTTTAGGCATTTGTTTCTAGAACGGATTGGAGCCTGTGGTACCGCGCGAACTAGTCGCGCGGGCTTCCCCCAACGGCTCGTTACCACCCGTCTTGCAAGGGGGCAGAGGGCCGCACTGTGTAACGAAGAACTGCTCGCGGTGAAATGGAGAGACAAGCGTGACGTTTACATGCTCTCCTCCATTCACGCAGACACGACAATACAAATTGAGCGAGCAACCCGTGTCATTGAAAAGCCCCTCTCAGTCCACGACTATAACCTCCACATGGGAGGGGTCGACTTCAATGACCAGATGTTGTCTCCGTATTTAGTTTCCCGACGCACCAGACGCTGGTATAAGAAGGTGTCTGTATATTTAATTCAATTGGCTCTGTACAATAGTTTTGTTCTCTACAGTAAGGCTGGGAGAACTGGATCCTTCCTCAAATTTCAGGAAAAGATCATCGAGAACCTCCTGTATGGTGGCCCCAACCACCAGTGTAGTTAGCCGTCTACACGAGCGACATTTCCCCAATGTCGTTCCTGGTACCTCAACCCAACCGTCACCCCGAAAAAGATGTCGTGTCTGTAGCAGGAGTGGAATAAGGCGTGACACCCGCTATTTCTGTCCTGACTGTCCGGACCACCCTGCCCTATGCTTTGGAGAGTGTTTCCGGAAGTACCACTCACAGGTACACTATTAGCATAGGGATCATCTCACCAGGATAGGCACACAGGGCTATTAGGGCCCATTCACTCACTGCTGCTGCAAACGTCTCCTTTCACATGGGACAAAGTGCATAACGCACTTCGCCACATCTTTGGGCGATTTGCGCTTTGCACATTGTCCCATGGGGAAGGAGAGGTTTGTTCTATAAAGGTAAAAAAACAAAAAAAAAAACAAAAAAAAAAAACAGGTAAGCAAACAGGTTAATGTTTAGTTCCAAAAGTTAAAGTTACATGTTCTGTTCCAAAGTTAATAAAATTATTGCGTTGTGGCCTGGTTTTTTCTTTTTTTTTTACCTTCCAGGTGGACCAACCGATCGACCAGCTGCAGCACCGATGTGCATTCTGACAGAAGCATTGCGCTGCTGTCAGATTACACGCAAGTCGGTGTATGCGGCGCTGCAAGACGGGATTTTCTCCTCTGCAGTAACAGATATATATGTTTGCCGAGGCATACGAGCTGAGGAGGAGGCGGCGTTCCTATGCTTTGGCAAGCACTTTGTATATATATATATATAAATAAAAAAATCCCAGCAATGATTTATTCATCCGCATCGATTGATGAGAATGGAGAAATCTGGTTTGCCAGGGCATACGAGCTAAGTGGGTATGGATGTAGGGCGGAGCTCCTATGTCCTGGCAGACGCCTTTCCCCTCCATTTTTTTTTTTTGGCAGAGATTTTTTCATCCACATTGATCGATGCGAATGAAGAAATCTGTGCCGTTCATTTTTTTCTTTCAGCCCAGAGGCTGAACGGAAAAAAAAATCTCATTACCTGTATGCTCAATATAAGGAGAATAGCAGAAACTCCTAATGCTGGCCATACATGTAATGATTGCGGAGACCCTCAAATGCCAGGGCAGTACAAACACCCCACAACTGACCCCATTTTGGAAAGAAGACACCCCAAGGTATTTGCTGAGGGGCATATTGAGTCCATGAAAGATTTAAATTTTTGTCCTAAGTTAGCGGAAAGGGAGACTTTGTGAGAAAAAAAAAAAATAATCAATTTCCGCTAACTTATGCAAAAAAAAAAAAAATTATATGAACTTGCCAGGCCCCTCATTGGATACCTTGGGGTGTCTTCTTTCCAAAGTGGGGTCACATGTGGGGTATTTATACTGCCCTGGCTTTTTAGGGGCCCTAAAGCGTGAGAAGAAGTCTGGGATCCAAATGTCTAAAAATGCCCTCCTAAAAGGAATTTGGGCCCCTTTGCGCATCTAGGCTGCAAAAAAGTGTCACACATCTGGTATCGCCGTACTCAGGAGAAGTTGGGGAATGTGTTTCGGGGTGTCATTTTACATATACCCATGCTGGGTGAGAAAAATATCTTGGTCAAATGCCAACTTTGTATAAAAAAATGGGAAAAGTTGTCTTTTGCCAAGATATTTCTCTCACCCAGCATGGGTATATGTAAAATGACACCCCAAAACACATTCCCCAACTTCTCCTGAGTACGGCGATACCAGATGTGTGACACTTTTTTGATGCCAAGGTGGGCAAAGGGGCACATATTCCAAAGTGCACCTTTCGGATTTCACCGGTCATTTTTTACAGATTTTGATTGCAAAGTACTTCTCACACATATGGGCCCCTAAATTGCCAGGGCAGTATAACTACGCCACAAGTGACCCCATTTTGGAAAGAAGACACCCCAAGGTATTCCGTGAGGGGCATGGCGAGTTCCTAGAATTTTTTATTTTTTGTCGCAAGTTAGTGGAATATGAGACTTTGTAAGGAAAAAAGAGAAAAAAAAAAAATCATCATTTTCCGCTAACTTGTGACAAAAAATAAAAAATTCTAGGAACTCACCATGCCCCTCACGGAATACCTTGGGGTGTCTTCTTTCCAAAATGGGGTCACTTGTGGCGTAGTTATACTGCCCTGGCAATTTAGGGGCCCAAATGTGTGAGAAGTACCTTGCAATCAAAATGTGTAAAAAATGGCCTGCAAAATCTGAAAGGTGCACTTTGGAATATGTGCCCCTTTGCCCACCTTGGCAGCAAAAAAGTGTGACACATCTGGTATCGCCGTACTCAGGAGAAGTTGGGGAATGTGTTTTGGGGTGTTATTTTACATATACCCATGCTGGATGAGAGAAATATCTTGGCAAAAGACAACTTTTCCCATTTTTTTATACAAAGTTGGCATTTGACCAAGATATTTTTCTCACCCAGCATGGGTATATGTAAAATGACACCCCAAAACACATTCCCCAACTTCTCCTGAGTACGGTGATACCAGATGTGTCACACTTTTTTGCTGCCAAGGTGGGCAAAGGGGCACATATTCCAAAGTGCACCTTTTGGATTTCACCGGTCATTTTTTACACATTTTGATTGCAAAGTTCTTCTCACACCTTTGGGCCCCTAAATTGCCAGGGCAGTATAACTACCCCACAAGTGACCCCATTTTGGAAAGAAGACACCCCAAGGTATTTCGTGAGGGGCATGGCGAGTTCCTAGAATTTTTTATTTTTTGTCGCAAGTTAGTGGAATATTAGACTTTGTAAGAAAAAATAAAAAAAATAAAATCATCATCATTTTCCGCTAACTTGTGACAAAAAATAAAAAGTTCTATGAACTCACTATGCCCATCAGCGAATACCTTAGGGTGTCTACTTTCCGAAATGGGGTCATTTGTGGGGGTTTTCTACTGTTTGGGCATTGTAGAACCTCAGGAATCATGACAGGTGCTCAGAAAGTCAGAGCTGTTTCAAAAAGCGGAAATTCACATTTTTGTACCATAGTTTGTAAATGCTATAACTTTTACCCAAACCATTTTTTTTTTTTTGCCCAAACATTTTTTTTTATCAAAGACATGTAGAACAATAAATTTGGCGAAAAATTTATATATGGATGTCGTTTTTTTTGCAAAATTTTACAGCTGAAAGTGAAAAATGACATTTTTTTGCAAAAAAATCGTTACATTTTGATTAATAACAAAAAAAGTAAAAATGCCAGCAGCAATGAAATACCACCAAATGAAAGCTCTATTAGTGAGAAGAAAAGGAGGTAAAATTCATTTGTATGGTAAGTTGCATGACCGAGCGATAAACGGTGAAAGTAGTGTAGTGCCGAAGTGTAAAAAGTGCTCTGGTCATTAAGGGTGTTTCACCTAGCGGGGCTGAAGTGGTTAAAAGTATGCTACAGCGCTTCTTACAATACTATAGACCTATGTTTACCAACCTGTGGCTCTCCAGCTGTTGCAAATCTACAACTCCCATCATATCCTGCAGCTATCAGGTCGTGATTGGAGTTGGTATGATGTTGTGACACATTGTGCCTGCTGGGCCCCTCATCACGCTGCATGTTCTGTCTAAAAGACAAATTGCTTCACTATTCCCCAGCCTGTGCTCTCCTTAGCCTCAGGTGCGATGCAGTGACACTTCATGCCTGCGGGACACAAAGGCCGGGGAATCGGCCTCTGTGCTCCTTCTACAAAGCCCAGCAGGCACAATGCTTCACCCCATCATGTTTGCTTGGAAGCACAGGATGTGCTCCAATCATCGGGGGAACAGGACTAGGTGAGTATTATATATATATTTTTAATTAACTGTACAGGGAGGCACATAACTACTGTATGTGCATAAATACAGTGTGGGGGCACATGGGTGCATGACTACTGTGTAGAGGCACTATGGGGGCATGACTACTGTGTGGGGGCACTATAGGGGCATGACTACTGTGTGGGGCACTATAGGAGCATAACTACTGTGTGGGAGCACTGAGGTGGCACCGTGGAGGCACAAATACTGTAGAGGGGCCAATATGGGATATAAATACTGTGTGGGTACAATATGGAGGCATAATTACTGTATAGAGGGCACTAAGGGGATACATATACTGTGTGGGGTAACTAGCTAGGCATAGATTCAGTGTAACGGCACTATGGGGGAATCAATACTGAGTGGGGGGTCTATGGCGGGGCCTCTGCTATTGTCCTTCTTTGGCCTTTTTAAAAGTTTGTAAGTATGCTTCAGTGCGTCGTACAATACCAACCTGTGTCCCTCCAGCTGTTGCAAAACTACAACTCCCATCATGCCCCGACAGCCAGCTGCTATTCAAGAAGTTTTTACTGTGCTTGTTGTTAAGTCCTTTCAGAACTCTGTATGAGAGGTACAGTTCCTAGCACTGTATATACTGGCACTACTGCGTTATATCATTTCAGTTCTAGTCTACATATAGCAAATGCTTTGTCTGTAGTAGATTTACACGTACCATGGTTCACTGATGTAGGCTAATACTACAGTATATTTCCATATGTATACTATGTATAACCAGATGATGTTAATCTACAGTTTGTACACATCAAGACTCCTCATGTTTCTTGTATACCCTCTGCCAAACGCTTGTCACCATCGGAGTCTGTTCAGCGAGTTGAGGATGCTGGGGAGCCAATGCTATAGTGCAGGTGTATTCCACTAGGACACGAGTATGTGTAGCTGGAACACCAGACGGACGTCTTCCCAAACATGCTGTTCTTATAAGTGATGCATTATTTGCATATGACAGCGAAACAGATGGGAGAGGATTTAACTCCCTCTAACTCTCTTAGCCACGTAAATTAGATTTGTGCTGAAAATTTTTTATAATAATGTGATTTAAAATGTAAACTACATTTATCAGCCCTGACCTGCAGTACAAAGCTGACCAAGATAGTAAATCTAATGAATACAAGTGCACAGATGCCCAATACTTTGTACATTACCGCACTTACTTTTAGATTTCTTAATTATCGGAGCTTCGCTTTCACACCTCCCCCATCCCCAATGTCTATTCAGTGTTTCATGAATGGTAGAACCCCCTGTATTAGCAGAACCATGATGTCAAATCACAGAGCACAATAAGGCTCATTTGCTTTATTATGCCCTTTTGCAAGGACTAGTGGCGGTTTATTTTAGTGGATTGTCCAAAAGTGAAAAAGTCCAAAAGCGAACAAGTCAATCTGCAGCCAGAAATACAGGGTGACTTCCTAGGTCACTTACACCCGTTTAAAGGACCACTAAATACTAAAAATATACACAAAAAAATAATAATAATATTCATCCATTCCTCCCTTAATCTCCTGTGAGAAATAGATAAATATTCTCTGTGTGTCCCAGGAGCTCAGCCGTGAGACAACTGGCTGGAGCAGGAGCCTCAGCCCCTCTGCCTTGTTGCAGGAGAACAAAAAGCTTGTTAAACTGTGTTTCTTGTCTACTTTTATGATTTATTTCTAGGTTTTACGGGAGAACTGTGTGAGTGCTTTGCTATTGATAATGTTGGCCTACAAGATTTTTTTCTCTGCCAAATAGGGTGGCTCTACACACTAATGTTGGAACCACCACATGCCTGGACTGCACCAAAATCGCCATGTCCTTGACAGTGTCCTTTCCCTATTAAATTACCTTTTTATTGTAAAAGGCACTGATACTGTTAAAATGATCTAAAAAATCTTTTGTAAACCCCCTACATTCCAGCACCACGTTCTACAGCCATGACGTCACGTTTTTGGCTGCCCATACACTACATGTGACTGCTTCAGCCAATCACTTGTCCACTGAGACCATTGGCGCCAGCGATTAGTTGCAGCAGTCAGATGTGGTATACAGGCATTCACTGCTGCTGTCATGGCAACAAAGCCTGGCGGGGAGGAACAGTGGTGCTGGATCGGAGTAGGGTTGAAAGGTAAGTGTAAGTTTTTTTTTGTTTTTTTTTACTATCTTAATAGCTTCAGTGCTTTTTACAATAAATTTACGGTAGCAATCCCTTTAAGGCCTCATGCACACGACCGTTGTTGTGTTCCGTTCTGCAAAATGGGGTTCCGTTGTTCCGTGATCCGTTTCCATTTTTGTTTCCGTGTGTCTTCCTTTATTTTTGGACATGAAGGAAAGTAAAAAAAAAGTCTAAGTCAAGTTTGCCATGCAAATGATAGGAAAAAAAATGGACGCGGATGCGCGGATGACAATCTTGTGTGCCGCCGCGTTTTTTCACGGACCCATTGACTTGAATGGGTCCGTGAACTGTTTTCCGTGAAAAAAATAGGACAGGTTATATTTTTTTGACGGACTGGAACCATGGATCACGGGCGCGGATGACAAACGGTGCATTAGCCGAGTTTTCAACGGACCCATTGAAAGTCACTGGGTCCGCAGAAAATCACGAAAAATGGAACAACAGACATGAATGAAACAACTGTCATGTGCATGAGGCCTAAGGAAGACTTGGGTTTGTCTTAGGGGGTAGAGTTCTTGCCAAAACAGATTTTATGTTATTTGCCATCCATAAAAACGGTTTACTGTTTGACTTGTTTATAGAGTTTTTGTCGTTTTTTTTCCATCCTATTATAACAGTCCAAAGAGCAACTAAATAGATGCCTAATGATCACTGCGGACCAGCATGTCTTGTGATTGTGCCTTCCTTTAAACTATGTACATATTTGACCTTTCCCACCTTTCAATAACTAGGCCTGATTTCCATATCTAAGAACCAGGAAGAGACGTGTGTGGGAGAGATCAAAGTAGCTTGTAGTACATTTTTAAGTACCCACGGCAAATGCTGCTGTAAAGTGAATGACACAGCCAATACGATACACATCAAACGGTACTTATTTAGACTGCCTAGCGTTTGTGATAGTGTCTGATTGAATATAAGAAGCAAGCGTCTTGAGGTCTGTGGATGAATAGGAATATGCACTTCATGGCCATCAAATAGATTTTCATAGCAGTGTATTTTATCTTGCAAAGCAGTATCGGCACCTTCTCTATGGACTAAGAGTGGCCCTATTGATATTCTGACCTTCGTTCAGTCACATGTGCTTTCCAGTATCCATTCCAAATCACCGTCACCACCTGGCATACCCGGGCAAGGGCCGGGGCCCACTGTGGAAGCCACCGCTTCGGGCCCTGAGGGCAGAAAGGGCCCGGGAGCAGTAGCAGGGCCTCAGCATCAGAATGGAGCAAGAGAGCATCAACAGCATGTAGAAGCAGGCTGCTGCTGTCCCCCTTACAAGCTCCTGTGCTGCGGAGCTTCAGGCAGGCCCCCTCTTCACTCCATTCAGCAGAGCAGGACATTTAGACATGCCCCCTCTACACAGGAGAGAGACCGCAGGGCTGCAGCAGCAGTGTGAAGACAGTCTGTGAGTGAGTCTGTACTGTGACTGTCTCTTCTCACTGACTGTCTCTTCTCTGTGACTGTCTCTTCTCTGTGGGGGGGGGGGGGGTGACTCTTCAAGCTGCTGCTGGATGCTGTAGACCAGCAGCTTCATACTATTTAGTTGTTTTACTGCCTCAGTAAGCAGTTTGTGTCATGACACCTGCCCCCCATATCCTGTCCTATTTCATCCTCATGAACCCCCTGCTGTCTCCTTTCCTCCCTCATGTATCCAGAGCTCCTGTTTCACCCTCCTATCTCCTATTTCTGCCCTGCACAAACCTCCTGCCACTACTGTACTTCTTGTATGAATCCCCCTCAGAGCCCCTTCCACCTACTTGCTGTGTGCATCTCTCCTGTCCATCCAGGGCCCCTGTCTCACTCCTCTGGCTCTTATCATGGTAGTGTGTAAACCGCATGCACCATAAGGACCTTCTAACGTCACAGGGTCACATGACTGTGCCTCCCACTCCGTACTGTGCCCCCTTACACCCTGCATTGTGCCCTCTTACCATACCCTGTACAGTTCCCCTCCTCATTCCCTGTACTGTGCCCTCTTATACCCCTTTATCCAGTCACTGTATGGTGGTGCTATCCAATTACTGCATAGCAGTGTTATTGCATGGCGGTTTTATCCGGTCACTGTATGGTGGTGTTATCCAATAACTGTATCCCCTTCCCTGCCCACGCCACCTTTTTCAGACCTGGCATGATTGGGGAAAAGTTACAGATTGCGGCGCAAAGGACCCTTTTGCCACAGTCATTGTCAGAAATACGCCTAATATAGGTGTAATGAGATGGGAAATCACCGGGGGAGCGGGGGGTTTGTACAAAAATTTGCTTTGGGGGCCAGTCAGTTCTAGCTAGTTAGGACCTCTAATATAGTATAATGACCCCATACAGTATAAGGAGCCCCAGTGCCCCTCCATACAGTATCACCCCCAGTGTGGGGGCCACTGGGGGTCATTATTCTGAATGGGTGTGACTGAGAGTCATTATTCTGAATGGAGGGCCACTCTGGCGTCATTATACTGTGTGTGGGGGCCACTGGAGATTATTATACTGTGTGTGGGGGCATGGGGGGTCATTATACTGTATGGGGGCCACTGGGGGTCTTTATATGGCGTGGGAGCCACAGGGGTACATGTAAAAGTAAAAAAATGCCACAAGGGGGCCCACTGCGGGGGAAGGGGGGGGGGGGCGGGGAAAGGGCCGACATGAAACTGGAGCCGGCCCTGTAAAGTGATATGTGCATCTGTTGAACTCTGCATCTGCTAAAACATCTTTTGCATCAATCAGAAAATGTCTCTACTTTGCTTTAAAGGGGTTGTCCAGCAGGCAAAAATCAAAGAAGCAATACTCACCGATCCCCCACCTCTCCCATCCCATACTTTCTGAGTCCCCTGCTGGTCTTCGTTATCCCAGGAAATGACCCCACAGCTAATCACTGGCCAAAGCAGCGACCCCCCCCCCTCCCCAGTGATTGGTCCGCATGTGTCTCCCCTGTGAATAAAATTGTTGGGTATGTTGAAATCCAACATGTATATCCTTCTTTCCTGTGACATCGGATGTTGGAACAGCCCCATACATAGTACATGGTCAGCAATAATAGATCACTGGTGGTCCTACTGTTTGAAGTAGCTGCAGCCTCCTTAAAGTATTCAGGCATAGCGCTGTGCATTGTATAGCGGCTGTGATTGATATTGCAGCTCACTCCTATTCACTTGAACAGGACTGAGCTGCAGAAAGGCCATGTGACTAAAGGATGTGACTTCACAAGCCAAGGAAGAAGCCACACTGCTTGCACAGCACTGTATTGCGGCCATTTCCAGCTGCTGACCGGCAAGGGTGTCAGGAGTCAGACCCCACCGATTATATGGAGGATAGGTCATAATATTTAGTTCCCGTTAACCCTCTAAAGCGTATCGCCACCTTAAATAAGTTATCTAGGAAAATATATTTATGACATCCTCAGGATAGGTTATAAGTATCAGATCTGCAGGGGTCGACACCTGGGACCCCCTCTGATCCGCTCTTAGAAGATGCCTTGAGTACTGCAGCCTCTTCCTAGGCCAGTGACATCACTGTACATTGGTCACATGGCCTAGTTGGAGCTCAGCCTCATTCAAGTCAGTGGGGCTGAGCTGCAATACCAAGCACTGCCACTATACGATGTACGGCGCTGTCCTTGGAAAGCTGCCGGGAGCCTGCATCACTCACCAGAGCTTCGGTGAGCACAGCAGGTCCCTGAAACAGATGATCAGTGGGGTGATGGGACTTGGAACCCTGCTGATGTGATAATGATGACCTATTCTGAGGATAGGTCATCATTATTATTTCCTGGATAACCCTTTTAAGGCTACTTTCACACCTGCGTTCAGGTGTCCGCTCATGAGCTCCGTTTGAAGGGGCTCACAAGCGGCCCTCAACGCAGCCGTCTGGCCCTAATGCATTCTCAGTGGAGGCGGATCCACTGAGAATGCATCCGCCTACCATCGCTCAGCCTCCGCTCCGCTCAGTGAGCGGACACCTGAACGCTGCAAGCAGCGTTCGGGTGTCCGCCTGGCCGTGCGGAGGCGAGCAGATCCGTTCCGACTTATAATGGAAGTCAATGGGGACGGATCCGCTTGAAGATGACACCATATGGCTCAATCTTCAAGCGGATCCGTCCCCCATTGACTTTCAATGTAAAGTCTGAACGGATCCGCTCAGGCTACTTTCACACAGTATGGTCTTGTAACACATTCAGTTAGGGATACAGTATTTGGCTTCTGGGTGAAATTTCAAGTTGAACCTAAAATGCACTCTAACCTTTACAGTTGAACTTAATGTGACATTCTCTAAACTTTTGAATGCACATGTTCAGCTGTTCAATGTTTCAGTACTTCTTGCACAACTTGCTGTTCTTTATCAAGGAGCTTAACAGCAAAATTCACAGCAGGTGTTTAATCCATGAATTGCCCAATAAATTTCCTGGTTCAATTAGAATTGGTAGTTAAACAGTCCTCCTCATCAAGTTGTTCACATTTTGACATCATGAGACCAAGACAACACCTAACAGCAGGATGTTCTCAGATGGAAGTGGCCACTGAGCTTAGAGTGTCACAGAGTGTCACCAGCAGGTTGGAACAAAGATACAGAGAGACTGAAAGAGTCATATAAAGGCATAGAAGTGGACGTCCTTTGGCTACATCCCACACTGATGACCGCTTCATTGTGAACAATGCTGCAGAACCGGATGTTGAATGCGACACAACTCCAGGCAGATTTACGGTAGGTGAGAGGCACCCAAGTGTCATGTCAAACCATTCGAAACTGTTTACATCAGCGCAATCTGTGTTCTAGATGACCTGCAAGGGTACCTGACCTCAGGTGTTATTGTCTTGCATGGGCCAGAGAGCATCTACGCTGGACATGGTACTAGTGGGCCTCAGTACTGTTTACTGATAAAAGTCAATTCATGCTGAGCAGAAATGATGGTTGCCAAAGATGTTGGAGAGGGCTATGCGTCAGCCACTGATGTCACCAAACGAGCCTTTGGTGGTGGTGGTGTTACAGAGTGGGCAGGTGTGTCCAGTCAATACAGAACTGCACTTCACTTTGTGAATTGTACAGTGACAAGCTCATACTACTTGAATAACATCATTAATCTAGTCATTGTGCCTTTGCATGAACAACACAGGCCTAATGTCATCTTCATGAATGACAATGCGTCAGCTCATCGAAGTCGCATCATTAGGGAACGGCTGCTGGAGACTGGGGTACCATTAAATGGGGTGGGCTGCACTTTCTCCAGACCTGAATCCCATTGAAAACCTATTGTATCAGCTGAGTCACCATGTAGAGACTCGTAACTCTGTACCCTAGAACTTCAATGACCTGAGGGCCGCCCTTCAAGAAGAGTTTTTGAGACATTGACATTTTTTGTGGAGGTATACCCACCACTGTTGTTGGCTTTTGTTTCAATACATTTTTTGAGATCAGGAAATCACCATTGCATGCTTCTACTTACATGATATAATATCACTGTAGTGTGAACTATTTACGTTTTCCATAAATTTCACCCAAAAGCCAAATGCCCCTAACTTTTTGTAAGTGATGTAGATCTTATTTGCACCAAATAAACTTGTCTAATATCTACTTTGAATCCAATGGCATTTCCTCATTGGGCAGTGTTGCCAGAAAAGATTCTAAATTGTTCTTACACCCTGGAACTGCATATAAATGGACATTGGAGATCAGAGATTGCAAGCAGCAGTGGCCAGGTTCTTCTACATGTATGTTAAGTGGGTTTTCTGGGGCTCACCTAATTACTAATATCTTACATCTGAATTAATGTTTGTAATATACTGTACTTACCATCTCAAAGTTGCACAGATTGGCCACTTGGGAACCTGGTCACATGCTGCTCTTTTGAAAATCATGTTTCTCCAAATGTCATGTCCTTTAACAGGTTTCTGGTCTAGTCGATAGACAGGGACATCCCTTCTGCTGGGGCCCCGGCAGAATTGGCCCCGTCCACAGCGGAAGTGACGTCCCTGCCCATCAACCAGACTAGAAACCTGGTAAAGGACTGTCATGGTCTTACCTCCTTGCTGTCCTCCTTCGTTTGACATGTGCTGGCGGCCATCTTGGTTTCTGGGTTTCTTGTAGCCTCCCACCCTGCAGCTCCTCCTTCCCACTGGGAGGAGCTGGATGCCTAGCTCATATATATAGGAGGTCTGTGGCTTCAGTTCCTTGCTTGGTCCTCCTGTGCTCACATGCTTCTAAGACTGCTGCTGCTTCTGGTTCCTGATCCTGGCTTCGTCTGACTACCCTGCTGATTCCTGATCCTGGCTTCGTCTGACTACCCTGCTGATTCCTGATCCTGGCTTCGTCTGACTACCCTTCTGGTTCCTGATCCCTGGTTTCGCAAGACCCTGCTTCGGTTTAGCCATCCGTTTGGACTTTTGCCTTACAGCTTTATTTTCAATAAAGCCTTCTTATTTCCACTCATCTCTTGTTGTACGTCTGGTTCATGGTTCCATGACATTAGGACCAAGCCATGAATTCTGATGGTACAGGGCCATCCTCGCTACCTACGCTGGTTGCCAGACTTGATCAGCAGGATCACCAGTTGGGTCGGTTCGCTGTGGCGTTGCAAACCCTGCTTGAACGCACGGCACATTTAGCTTCCGTTGCCGATGGGTCGGTTGTCGCTCCTGGGCCCGCTCCTACTGCCGCTCCGGTTGTTGCGCCAGAGTCTACCCCGACACCTGTTGCTGCGCCTGCGGTGTTTCGGGGTATGACCGGTTCTGCCCCCCTTCCACAGCACTTTGGGGGAGAGCCAACTCAGTGCCGAGGTTTCCTTAACCAGGTGGGCATTTACTTCGAGTTGCTGCCACATGCCTTTCCTACTGAGAGATCAAAGGTGGGCTTCTTGATCTCGCTGCTCTCGGACAAGGCCTTGGCCTGGGCCAGCCCTTTATGGGAGAACAACAATCCGGTGGTTGCCGAGTTTTCTGGTTTTGTTGCTTCTCTTCGGAAGGTATTCGATGTGCCGGCTCGTGCTGCCTCTGCTGCGAAGCTCCTTATGTCCATCAGACAGGGTTCACGATCCGTAGCTGAATACGCCATTGAGTTTCGTACCCTGGCAGCAGAGGTGGGCTGGAATAATGAGGCTCTGGTCGCTGCTTTCTCTCATGGTCTCTCGGATGCCTTGAAGGATGAGGTTGCAGCTAAGGACCTACCAGTGGAGCTCGAGTCTCTTATTTCTTTCCTGATTTTGATTGACACCAGACTCAGGGAGAGACCTTCCTTTAAGGAGAGCCTGCGGAGGCCTTCTAACAGATTGGCGCCTACGTTTGCTGTCCCACCCGTGCCTCCCTCTCCTCCCACGCCTCCTGGGGATGACTTGTCTGGGGGTGAACCCATGCAGCTGGGGTTTGCTCGCCTGTCCGAGGGGGAGAGGGTACTCCGGAGACGCGAGGGCCGATGCATGTACTGTGGTCTCGGTGGGCATTTTCGGTTGGCATGCCCGAACCGTCCGGGAAACGCTCGCACCTGAGATCCTGTCGGGGGCAGATCTTGGGTGGAGTCTCCTCGTCCCCGGTTTCCCGTGTTGACAAACCACTGATTACTGTTGTCCTCTCCTGGGTCGGGGGCTCGGTGACGACCCAGGCGTTGGTGGACTCTGGTGCTGGTGGTTTGTTCATTGATAGTGTGTTCGCTGCCGCCAATTCCATTCCTCTGCAGCCTCGAGGTTCCCCACTGGCTCTTGAGGCGATAGACGGCAGACCCCTTCTGCCGCCACACGTGACTCATGAGACCCTTCCAGTGGGGATGGCCATTGGTGCCGTTCACAGAGAGTCGGTCTGTCTCCAGGTTATTTCGTCTCCACACTACTCGGTGGTCTTGGGGTACCCCTGGCTCCAGAAGCATAATCCGACTTTCGATTGGAAATCGGCCGAGATCCTCTCGTGGTCACCGCAGTGTGGGGCTAGTTGCATCCATGGGCCTGTCAAGTTGCTGTGTACTTACTCGGACTCTCTGTTGCCTCCTGAATACGAGGAGTACCGGGATGTATTCGATAAGGTGCGTGCGGTTGCCCTACCTCCGCACCGCCCATACGATTGTGCCATAGAGTTACAATCTGGTGCCGTTCCGCCTCGTGGCAAAGTCTATCCACTGTCGGTAGCGGAGAATGAGGCCATGGAGGAGTACGTGAGGGAGGCGCTTTCACGCGGACACATTCGCAAATCCTCGTCCCCGGCAGGGGCTGGATTTTTCTTTGTGAAAAAGAAGGGCGGTGAGTTGAGGCCTTGCATCGATTACAGGGGTCTCAATCGCATCACGATCAAGAACGCTTACCCGATACTCTTGATTTCCGAGCTGTTCGATCGCCTCAAAGGGGCCACAGTCTTTACCAAACTCGACCTGAGGGCGGCATATAACCTGGTAAGGATCAAGGCGGGCGATGAGTGGAAGACCGCGTTTAACACCAGGACCAGTCATTATGAATCCTTGGTTATGCCCTTTGGGTTGTGCAATGCGCCCGCAGTCTTCCAGGAATTCATCAACGATGTTTTCCGTGACCTGTTGCAGCAGTGTGTGGTGGTCTATTTGGATGACATCTTGGTATATTCTGAATCCATGGAGGCCCACATTCTGGATGTCAGACGAGTGTTGCAACGGTTACGAGAGAACAAGCTGTTCGGTAAGCTTGAGAAATGCGAATTTCACCGATCCCAGGTAACCTTCTTAGGTTACATCATTTCCGCTGAGGGGTTCTCCATGGATCCTGAGAAGGTTTCGGCTGTCTTACAGTGGCCCCAGCCCAGTGGTCTTCGTGCCCTGCAGCGCTTTTTGGGCTTCGCCAATTATTATCGGAAGTTCATCAGGGACTTTTCCATGCTAGCCAAGCCTCTCACGGATCTGACCAAGAAGGGCAGTAATCCCCAGGTCTGGCCGCCCGAGGCCATCCGAGCTTTTGAGGCTCTAAAGTCCGCCTTTGTGTCGGCTCCGATTCTGTCGCATCCCAACCCTGGGTTGCCGTTTGTCCTCGAGGTGGACGCGTCTGAGACGGGAGTAGGCGCCCTCCTGTCTCAGCGTAGAACACCAGAGGGTCCTCTGCTTCCTTGTGGGTTTTACTCCCGGAAACTGTCTTCCGCGGAGTGCAACTACCAGATTGGTGACAGGGAGTTATTGGCCATCGTGCAGGCCCTTAAAGAATGGAGGCACTTGCTCGAGGGCTCGGTGGTTCCGGTTCTCATCCTGACGGACCACAAGAATCTGACCTACCTCTCTGAGGCCAAGAGATTGACACCACATCAGGCCAGATGGGCTCTGTTCTTGTCACGTTTTAATTACGTTGTCTCCTACCTACCCGGTTCCAAGAACATCAGAGCGGATGCCTTATCACGGCAGTACTCCGAGCTGTCCGGGGAGGAGTCGATTCCGACTTCGGTCATACCTCCGAATCAGATCCTGGCCGCCATTCGCACCAGCCTGACCTCTCCCCTGGGTGAGCAGATTTTGGCGGCTCAATCTGGTGCTCCCTCTGGGAGACCCAACGGCAGGTGTTTTGTGCCTGAGGAGTTGCGCACTCAGTTGTTGCGAACCTACCATAACTCCAAGGCCGCGGGGCATCCTGGAAAGAATCAGCTGTCCTGGGCTGTTTCACGTCTGTTCTGGTGGCCTTCTCTACGTTCCGACATCGCCGCATATGTAGCGGCATGCTCCGTTCGTGCCCAGAGTAAGTCCCCTCGGCACCTTCCGTTGGGCCTTTTGCAACCCATAGCCACCGGGGAGCGTCCATGGTCACACCTGGGGATGGATTTCATTGTGGACCTCCCTGCATCCCGAGGCCATACGGTCATTCTCATGATAGTGGATCTGTTTTCCAAAATGTGCCACTGTGTTCCTCTTAAGAAGTTACCCTCTGCACAAGAGTTGGCCTCGATTTTTGCCAGGGAGGTCTTCCGGTTGCACGGTTTGCCCAAGGAGATTGTGTCGGATCGGGGGAGTCAGTTTGTGTCCAGGTTCTGGCGCGCCTTTTGCTCCCAGTTGGGGATTCATCTCTCTTTCTCCTCGGCCTACCACCCTCAGTCCAATGGGGCCGCAGAACGATCCAATCAGGCCTTGGAGCAATTCCTTCGTTGCTATGTCTCCGATCACCAAGACAATTGGGTTGACCTCCTGCCTTGGGCTGAGTTTGCCAGGAACACGGCGGTGAACTCTTCCTCTGGGACGTCTCCCTTCATGGCCAATTATGGGTTCCAACCTGCCGTGTTACCGGAGGTATTCTCTCCCCAGGATATTCCGGCTGTGGAGGATCACCTTTCCGTCCTACGTGCTTCTTGGGTACAGATCCAGAGGTCCCTTGAGGTCTCTGCGCAGCGCCAGAGACTCCAGGCTGATCGCAGACGAGCGCCCGCTCCTTCCTAACAGGTCGGAGACCGCGTATGGTTGTCCACCCGCAACCTCAACCTTCGAGTGCCCACTCCCAAGCTGGCGCCTCGCTTTGTTGGTCCCTTCCGAGTGCTTCGCAGGGTAAACCCGGTAGCCTATGCCCTTGCGCTTCCTCCTGGCATGCGGATCTCCAACGTGTTTCATGTCTCCCTGTTGAAGCCACTGGTGTGTAATCGTTTCACTTCCTCGATTCCTCGGCCTCGTCCGGTTTAAGTGGGCAATCGTGAGGAGTATGAGGTGAGCAATATCCTGGACTCACGCCTGGTCCGCGCCGGGTGCAGTTTTTGGTCCATTGGCGTGGTTATGGTCCAGAGGAGCGTTCCTGGGTTCCCTCCGCAGATGTCCATGCTCCTGCCTTGCTCCGAGCCTTCCACGCACGCTTCCCTCAGAAACCGTTCCTTACTCCGCGGAGGAGGGGCCCTTGAGGGGGAGGTACTGTCATGGTCTTACCTCCTTGCTGTCCTCCTTCGTTTGACATGTGCTGGCGGCCATCTTGGTTTCTGGGTTTCTTGTAGCCTCCCACCCTGCGGCTCCTCCTTCCCACTGGGAGGAGCTGGATGCCTAGCTCATATATATAGGAGGTCTGTGGCTTCAGTTCCTTGCTTGGTCCTCCTGTGCTCACATGCTTCTAAGACTGCTGCTGCTTCTGGTTCCTGATCCTGGCTTCGTCTGACTACCCTGCTGATTCCTGATCCTGGCTTCGTCTGACTACCCTGCTGATTCCTGATCCTGGCTTCGTCTGACTACCCTTCTGGTTCCTGATCCCTGGTTTCGCAAGACCCTGCTTCGGTTTAGCCATCCGTTTGGACTTTTGCCTTACAGCTTTATTTTCAATAAAGCCTTCTTATTTCCACTCATCTCTTGTTGTACGTCTGGTTCATGGTTCCATGACAAGGACTTTGAGACTGTAAGTATGTATATTAGAAACTTCCTTTCACAGGCAACGTATGAGTATATCAATTATGCAAAGAAAGCTGATCCACATAGGGGTGCACACTAGGGATCGACCGATTATCGTTTTTTCCGATATTATCGGCTGATATTCAGGATTTTGAAAATTATCGGCATCTCTTTTGCTGATAACGAATCGGGAACAAGGATCGAGCAGCACAGAGGAGAAGAAAGCAATGTCTCCCTCCCCCCTGTGCCGCTGCTGCTGCTGCCACCAGTATGAGTAGATGAGGAGGGGAGGGGCTGTGGCCACTGCGCCACCAATGATGTTGACTCATTCAATCAATAGGAGGAGGGAGCTGGCTGCAGAATCACATAACCGGCTCCTGACCTCTATGAGCGGTAGCTGCGATCTGCGGTAGTTAACCGCTCAGGTGCCTAACCTGAGGGGTTAACTGCCACAGATCGCAGCTACCGCTCATAGAGGTCGGGTGCAGCTATATGATTCTGCAGCCAGCACCCGCCACCTGTATAAGAATTCATAGGCGAGTTATCTTCATTGGTGGTGCAGTGCACCCCCCACCCCAACCCCAGTACTAAAGACATTGGTGGCGCTGTGCGCCCCCCCCCCAGTATTAAAGACATTGGTGGCGCAGTGCGCCCCCCCACCCAAGCCCCCCAGTATTAATCATTGGTGGCAGTGGCCACAGGGTCCCCTTTCCCCTCCTCATTGGTGGTGCAGTGGCAGCTTCTGATCGGAGCCCCAGCAGTGTAATCGCGGGGCTCTGATCAGTTACCATGGCAGCCAGGACGCTACTAAAGCCTTGGCTGCCATTGTCAGCTCCCTGCTGCTGTGTATACAAAGCACAGATCACCAGGGAGAGTGTGAGGTCCTATTCACCCTGATAGAGCTCTATCAGGGTGAATAGGACAAGGGTTCCAGCCCCTAAGGGGGCTAAAAGTTAGTAAAAAAAAATAAAAAAAAATAAACACCAAGATATTAAGTATAAATGAAAAAGAAAGATTTGCAAAAAAAAAAACTAAACAATAAACATGTTCCTTTTCAGCAGATTTGTGTAGGAATTTTTAGTTTAAAAAAAAATGAAAGTGCACAGAATATCGGTATAAATTATCGGCTATTGGCCTGAAAGTTCACAGATTATCGGTATCGGCTCTAAAAAATCTATATCAGTCGATCCCTAGTGCACGCTACCAGGGACTTGTCCCTTTTTATGTTGCATTGTCCTGTGAAGCACAACGTTGAGTTCTCCTGTGAAGCACTGTTCTTTCTCATCTTTCTGTTAAATTAATCATAGCCTAGTATAGGACCATGTATGGTATGTTCCATCACACAGAGGCATATTACAGATGAGAACACAAAGGCACCATACGATGGCACAGGGAGGTCTTTCAGGTTCTAGAATCTTGACTCATAGGGATTAGATATGTTGCATTGCAAGCTTTGCCATGTACATTACTGTAAGAACGCTAACTTATGAAAAAGGGTAGTGGAGCAAAGTTAAGAAAACCAGGTCTACCTGTTACCTAGGTTGGAATTCAGGTACCTGCTAGAGTGTGTGCATTTTTTGTAATACGGTGCATGAACAGCATTTAGAAAGCAATATTTTTCCAGGTTTTAATGAAGGGAAAACCTCCATAATGGGTATCAGTTAGCTATTAGAATACATAGTGCTGTAGATATTGTCATCCATGTCAGTGGTGCAAACAATAACCAGTTTCCATGTGTACAGAAAGATAAAAAAGATAAAAAAAAATTAATTTAAATGCAAAGTTTTATATCCTTGACCGCCCATATTACATACAGTAAATATACATGTGTAAAGATGAGGGCAACTACGGTAATTTTGCAATGCTGCAATGATTTTCTGCTGGTGATGTGAGAAATACTGACAGGCAATAGCCTGATTCTTATAGTGCTGTAATTATTGACATGATCTATTTACTATATGTACGGTATGTATCACATCAAACCAAAGCATCACAATATATTAAGAGGTGTCTAGGATTAGAAAAAGGTTTTTTTCCCTAAACAACATCATGGACCTTTTCTGGGATTGCAACTCATTTAACCCTTTTTTTGTTTTTGGTTTTTGCATTTTCATTTTCATTTTTCTTCCCTATCTTCCTTGAGCCATACATTTTTTTATATTTCCGTTTACATAGCTATATGAGGGCTTATTTTTTGTGGGACAAGTTTTACTTTCTAATTCCACCATTAATTATGGCATACAATGTAGTGGGAAGTGGTAAAAAATTCCAAATGGGGTGGAATTGGAAAAAAAATTCAATTTCTCCACCGTTTTAAGTGTTTTGTTCCCACTGCATTTTGTTTGCGTGGCCTTTATTCTCTAGGTCAGTACGATTACAATGATACCCGATATGTAAAGGTTTTTTTATGTCTAAATAGTGTAAAAATAAATGTAAACTTTAAAAAAAAAATTTTTTTTACATCACCATATTCCGACCCCCATAACTTTTTGGTAGTTATGTCTACTGAGCTGTGTAGGGGCGCATTTTTTGTGGGACAATCTGTACATTTAATTCATACCATTTTGGAGTGTGTGTGACTTTTTAAAACACTTTATTTAATTTTTTGGGGTAAGAGAGGCAATGAAAAAATTGCAAATTGGCCATTTTGAGCCTTTTTTCCGTTACGCCATTCGCCGTATTGGAAAAATATTTTTATATTTTGATCACAGCATCTAAAGCCTTTAATTACCGCGTTCGGCATTATTGCCGATCACAGTAATTAGCGGGTAGGTCTCTACTGTTTGAAACAGCAGAGACCTGCCTTCCATGACACCCACTGCAAGGATAATGAACCATTTTTTACTCCCACTATGTCAAATGACCTTTCATAAATTTTCTGATGACCTCACTGAAGACAGCATAAATTTGTGACAGATACACAATCATGAGCTAAAAGTAAGTGGCTGCCAAGAACCAGCATCGTAATCATTGCAGCCCAGACCTAGAAAAGAGTCACATCTACCTGAGAAGAGTCCGTTTTTGCGGTCTGCAAATTGCAGATTCACAAAACACGGATACCCTCTGAGTGCATTCTGCCAATTCTTTCTTAACTTTGTAGAAATTTCCTATCCTTACGTCCAGGTTTCGTCAGTAAAGATGCTTATTGGGGTTCCTAGCAGGGGGACACTTGTGTTTGGCTTATTTTTTCAAGAGTCCCTTCTGTCCAAAAAAAGGGGTTGTCCACTTTTTACTATTAATGACCGATCAGCTGTTAGAAGAAAAGGCAGGGCTCATATGAGAGCTGTCTCCTCTGCTCTGTTTACCTGCTCGCCGCAGCAATTGCATTTGTGAGCAGGTGTAATTACAAGTATTCACTTCTATGGGATGGCTGTAGTATTTCATTTCACAGACAGAGCCATCCCAGCTGCGGCAAGCAGGTAAACAGATCAGAGAAGGCAGTGCTCGTATGAGCACTGCTTTCTCTTCAAACAACTGATCAGCTGGGGTGACGGGGGTCGGACCCCATAGTAAAAAGCAAACAACCCCTTTAAGAAGAGGTTTCCAGATAGACACTATATGTGAAATGTGAACAGGCCATAAAAAAGTTAGGCTATGTGGCATATTTATGAACGTGTTAGGTGATTTATAGGAGTGTACACAGGGTACGGCCACACACTCAGGCTCCTGCATGCAGTTTTGGAAGCCAAAGCAAGAAATGAATTCAGAAAAGAGGAGAAGTCGTATCTGTCCTTTATACGTTCTCTCCTTTTATGATCCACTCCTGATTTTGGCTTCCAGAACTGCATGCAGAAACCTGACCATGTGGCCGCACCCTAACTGCGCTAACATTTTTCTTTATTTGCCTTTGGTAAAATAGGCATATCCAATGTTATGTATTGTAAGAGCTTAAGACAGGAATTCAGTGCACAGACCAACAACGTACGCGTCACTAATTAGAAAGGCCTATATAGATGATGTAAGCAGCAGTTTTTACATCTATCGCCCCTTGTCAGCGGTGAAGCAGTATATACCGTTCTACAGGAATGTTAGAATTAAACTTGCGATTCAAACGGGAAGCGCAGAACTGATAAAATCATCTGCAGTTTACCCGCAGGCATCGAGATGCTTGATCTCTGCCCTCTCCCTGCACACGCAGAAGGCGGCCAATAGTGTCATGATCCATTAGCCTGGACCTAAGAAGACCTTGGGAAATGCAGTCATAATTGCATATATAATAAAGAGCAGGTACTTGTAGTTTAGCACATCTGCAGACAGTGGTTCTCCCCGCAGGCATGTAGGAGGGCAGAGGAGGGGAGAGCTTTATTTATAGAAGTGAAGGCAGGGAGAGAAATCTCACAGAGGAAGTTTCACTTCCCAGCTGGAGGTGCGATCACGGTATGATAAACGGATGATCGTTACTGACATGTGCCCTCTTAACCCTTCTCTGCCACATAGGTCATGGGACCTGTACACAGTAAATTTGATCACAGTTGTACTTGGGTTTTCTAGGCTCACTGCATGTAACTTACTTTCTGCGGGCTCGCTTGGCGGCATAAACACAATGCGCGGTGATCTGTGAGATTGCCATCCGCCCTCCTACTGTACTATGCTTCTGGCATAACAGGGTCACACAGGGCTAGACTGTTTGAGATTTGTTTTAGCTTAAATGTCTAAAAGCAGAGTATGTCTTAAAAGCAAAGTATTTTACAGAACTTGGTGATTAGGTAATGACAAAAAAACAATAAACATGGCTAGAAAAGTTAAAAAAAAGTTACTAGAAGTGCTCGCTTGCTTTTTCATGTAATTTGACAGTTGTCAAATAGAAACCAGTTGAGTTACATAGTTGTTAAGGTTGGAAAAAGACAAAAGTTCATCAAGTCCAACCTGTAATCCTGCTATATTGATCCACAGAACAAATCCCTGGATCAATGTCCATCTACCTTTAACTTTGTAAATACATTCCATTATTTATCTTACTGTATTTTATTTAAGAGCTGAAATCTCCCAGCATTCATGGCTGGCTCCATGTCTTTACATAACCTGTTCGGTTTATTTGCATTTTATGAGGAGAACAGTAATCTGATATAGTGTAAGCAAAGGATGCCATACACGGTAGACCTTCCTCTATCACATGCATGCTCAACCTGCGGCCCTCCAGCTGTTGTAAAACTACAACTCCCAGCATGCCCGAACAGCCTACAGCTATCAGCCTACAGTAGGGCATTGTTGGAGTTGTAGTTCTACAACAGCTGGAGGGCCGCAGGTTGAGCATGCCTGCTCTATCACCTCTTACCCCAGCCCCACCCCATACATATAGAGGAGTGTAAGCTGCTACCACACTCCCCTGGTGCCAGCTTATTTCTCCGAGACCAAAAGGATCGGGTAGTCAAAATCCAACTGTTGGATCCTTATCTCCCTTAACATCTACTGGTGGTACTTATTCAGATTACGTAGTTGGCTTGTACCGCCAAAATCGGTGGGTTTGGCTGAAATTTCTACACAGTGGAGTCACATTATTATGACCACTTCCACCTTTCAACTTCAGCAGTGATTTTATGGGTAAAAGAGTGATTTATCAGAGCTGCAAAAAGAGATGATTATTGGATTTCAGGTCAAGGGTGGCAGCATTTCTAAATCTGTGCAGTATGTGAACTGTTCGCGTGTATTGCGAGTGGACAAATGGCACCATTGCGAATGTTTGTTGTGGAAATTTGCATCGGCAGAAAAGGCTTACATTTTCACAGAAGTTTCGGAATTGGACCTCTGCTGATTGGCAATGGGTGCCTTCTCTGATGAGTTTCTGCTTCATTGAACGGATGGACGTTGGCGAGAAACATCAGAGAAGAAACACCCTGCAACCACGGCAGCATTATGGTCTAGGCATTCTCTGAGCCTGCTCATCCATGTAGAAGGCACTCTCAGCTAATTTGGGTATGAATCCATCCTTGCAGATCACATACACCCATACATGCTTATTGTCTTCCCTGGGGTGGATGGGATCTTCAGCCAAGACAATATGACATGTCACACAGCTAGAAATGTGCGATATTGTTTGGAAGAGCATGACCAAGACTTCCAAGTACTATTTTACCCCCCTAATTCCCAAACTTTGAACCTTATTGAGCATGTCCTGTGAGTTAACCACTCTGGAATGTGGCCGGTCATCTCACACAGAACAATGACTATATTAACTAACTAACCCTAACTTACTATATTACAAGGAATATGATTACATTAAAAGATAACATGATAATTAAAGGGGGAAAAAACATTAAGAATAACTAATAAATACCATTCTAACACCTTTCCACAGCTATTCCATACTATGCCATTATTGGCATATGTGCCATGTGACGCATATTTATATGTAAAACAGTAGGTACTAAGGAGCGATACACAGAGCAGTGATCAGGAACAGACCACTCATTCCTGATCATTGATCTGCATTTACATATATAGCAATCTTCTCCTCTGTGCACAGGGGAACAATGATTTCCTTGTACCATTTAAATGATCAGATAAGCTGACAAACTTATAATTGGCGTGATCAATCATCTGCCATTGTGAATTGGCCCTAAAATATTATCAGATAATGTAAAATTACAGAAATTACATGTAAGATGTCACATTTATCTTTAACCTGCTCATTCAGTCATTGTGCCATTTTAACTGTGTGATAACCTCCTCAGTGTGTTTATTCAGAGAGATTAGCTGACCTCTAACAACAAGTTAAAGTCATTGAGCAGAACTACTGCTAGAAAGGCAAGCAATGCATGTGAACCTTCAAGAGACTTTTCGCACATCCATTGTCAGAGAATGTCTGACTTTTGATGGAAGGTTAACAGAGTTTTCCAAGTTAGTTTTCTTAAAGGGCATCTGTCATCAGTTTTGACCATGCTAAACAGCGACAGCACTAGTTAGGGGCTGGGAAACATAACATACCTTTTCTGACGCTTTTGTTATCAGGAGTAGTGAGAATATGAAGTTTTGTTCTGCCAGATTCTGCTCCTTATGTTCACTGGAGGCAAACTAAAGTGCTCTCTGAATTGAGCTGCTTCACATCTCCCCCCCCTCTCTTCTGAGTGACAGCTGTAATGGGCTGCTGGTTTAATGCTATAGCTGTCACTCAGAGCAGAGGGTAGAGGCTGTGAAGCAATTAAATGCAGAGAGCACTTCACAATGAAGTTCCACCTCCAGTGCACATGGAGGAGCAGAACCTGGCAGAATAAAAGTTTATATTTTCGCTACTCATGTAATAAAAGCTCAACAAAGGTTATGTCTGTACTGCTCTCCCCGGTCTCTACCTAGTGCTGTCAGCAGTTTAGCATGGTCAAAACTTACTGATTCACTTTAAAGGGCCAATTGCAGAGACATTGTTAAAATAATAATAATTTAAAAAAGTTTTACTTGCCTTCCCAGCCCTCCCAGTCCAGCACTGCCATCAGTTTCCTCTGTCAGGTTTCAGCAGTGACTTATTATTTTGGCTGCAGCAGTGACATCCCGTATAGCAAAGCAAAAAACATAAGGTCACATAGAGGTATAATACACTCATGAAATCACAGTATGCGAAAAAAGCAAAAAGTAACACCATGAAGAAGTAATAATAGAAATTAGAATATTAAAACTTAGAATGAGGCTACATTTGATTTTTCCCAGCACCTGTCATTGTCCATAATCATCACTAGTCACATCTCATGTCTTAGTGGGAATGGGCCGCTTTAATTGTACCCCATAGCAGCTGCTATGCCAGCTACCCTGGTAGTTACGCCTGTGGCATCTACCGTATTATGTGAAAATTAAAATCATCTTTTGTCAGCAGCACGTGGCCTGGTAAATGGGGATATGCTGCTATCATGCTTAGAGCTTGTAATTATTAAACTGTATGGAAATTCTTAAGGGCAGAGATACTGTAAGAATTTGCTAATGAATATTACTATTGCGATTGTAGCTGAGATTTCGATAGTGAAGGTGTACTCTTATCACAAATGAGCATAGACTGGTTGATTTATACATACAAACATGTACCTACATTATAAATGCCAATATACACACTATGCTTAAATAAAATCTACATATATAACATTGTAATACTGGTTTTAGAATTTAAAACAACATATAGTATTGTATCATTTTTATAAGTGTTCACATATGATGGCCTGAGAAGACCACCCATTTCATTATGTAGATCATTGCAGGGGCGGATTGGACACAGACCTTACAGGGAAATTTCCCGGTGGGCCGATGCCCAGGGGGCTGCCCAAGCCCCCCTCTCTGCTGCTGGCCAAGTACATAATGAGCTCTCATCGGAACTTAATGCTGTGAGAATCGAGTACTCATGTACCCAGCCACTGACTGCAAAATGTCCACCTGAATTCAACTATGACCTGCATCTCACTCCCTAAGTCCTCTGCTCCATATCCTAATCAGAGACAACTGGAGGAGGAGGACAGAAAATTGCATCTATTCGATGGCCAACACAGAGGGAAAGCTTTTGGGGTAATATATTGTGCTGCACTGTGGTATATGGTATTTTGCGCTATGGTATTGCTGACCCCTCCTACTTATGTTGCCCTGCCTGCTGTCAATTTAGACACTCCTACAACATGGGGCCACTTTCAGTTTTTTTTCCAGGGCCACTTTAAGTTCCCAATCTGTCCCTGGATCAATGATAGGGCATAGTAGAAGAACTATTCCACTAGGTACAGTATATTATAATGAAGAATGGAAGAAAATATGATGAAATCATACACATATTTTATGAAAGAAATGGAGACTACTCCAACAAAACAATAGCTGATCTCAGGGAGACCAGCTACAAAAAACACTGTGGAGCCTCATTTAAGAGTCTCAACACAGCAATCCTAAATGCAAAGCTCCCTGGGAAACAGTAATATGCAAAAAAAAACGTGAAGCCCCAGCTGTGGGTCTACAACACTGATTTTATACTACTGGAAGGTACACCTAAAAAAATGGAGCATTGTATTCATGAGATTAGGATTGCATCGGGTATCGAACTTTCAATACCCAGTCGGTACTTTTGTACCCAGATTGATACCATACTGGGATTTTCTATTTTCCGATACTAGGCTGCGCTAATGCATATGATTAACCCTTAAAGGAATTCTGTCACCAGTTTTAACCCCCTCCAGATAAAAATATGGTTATGTTCAGGGAGCTTTACTGATTCCTAATGTGGTCTTATAAATGTAATCTGTAGGCTCATTTTGCCTAAAAAACGTTATTACTAACCTGTCATTCATAAAAATAAGGTGCCCAAGGGGATGTAAATGGATCCAAGCTGCCGCCCGCACCCGCCGCCGTTCGTGCCCAGCTCCGCCTTTCCTGACCTCAGCGCTGCCACATAATCCTGTGTGACGCCTCCGGCTCTCCCTCCCTCCCCCTCCTTCTGCTCTAACATCTCGCGCGGGCGCACAGGCCTCTTCCTGATGCGCCCGTGCAGACTTCTCAGTTCGGCTTCATGGAGCGAGTGTGCAGGTCATCGGGAGGTTGAGCGAAGTGCCGGCGCATGCGCCCTTCGCTCCATGAAGCCGAACGGAGAAGTCCGCACGGGCGCATCAGGCAGAGGCCTGTGCGCACGCGCGAGATGTTAGAGCAGAAGGAGGGGGGAGGGAGGGAGAGCCGGAGGCATCACACAGGATTATGAGGCGGCGCTGAGGTCAGGAAAGGCGGAGCTGGGCACGAACAGCGACGGGTGCGGGCGGCAGCTTGGATCCATTTACATCCGCTTGGGCACCTTATTTTTATGAATGACAGGTTAGTAATAGCGTTTTTTAGGCAAAATAAGCCTACAGATTACATTTATAAGACCACATTAGGAATCAGTAAAGCTCCCTGAACATAACCATATTTTTATCTGGAGGGGGTTAAAACTGGTGACAGAATCCCTTTAAATACAAATGTAGGCTGCGGGTGCCAGCGGTATCACATACATGGCACCTGGCCTTTGTAACAGGGCACTGCGATCAACCGAACCACGTCAATTAACCCTCCTGACCGGGGAGCCATAAGGTGCCTATTGCTTATGTAATGATAGCATTGCCTATAATGTGATATTTATAGAAGTGGACAAGAGGTAAGTATGCGCCCTGTGATAAAGATGACATGTTTTGTTTGCTCAGGCTCGGTGGGAAAGCTTGAGAACACATTTACCTCAAAAATGCAGAAGTAGCTATATATCAAAAAAAGCATAACACATAAGAGCACCTCCAGGGTGAGGAACATTACAGGCAGCAACTTGTAACTCAGCCCAACAGCCTGATATCCCTTTCGCACAGGTGCAGGGTCCAGTCTATGAAACCTGGCACATGAACCAGGTTCTTGTATTTTATTATAATGTGATTAAGTGCAGAGAAAAACGAGAGTACAAATGAAGAAGTTCAACAGTATTATTGTCCCATAAAACCATGGTATCAGGAGTGCCAGCCTTATTATACAGCACAGGGCAGTTCAAGGCCAGGGCTAGGTTATGTTTCCAGGGAGAAGGAAGAGCTTGCAATCTATCCATTCCAATATGATCGGGTATGTAAAGCTTTGTTTTTCAGAGGAGAGAACGTCTCAGCTCCTTTATCTTGTCTACAAGACAGTGATAAGAGATGCAGCAGATGTAGCCCTCCCACATGCTTGCATTCTCTTCGTACCCAGGCAGCCCGCTCTCCTCTCTACTTCTTCATCACTCCGATCCTGATTTATGGTCATCTATTTATTACCCTGTTCCATGCAGTCTTCATAAACTGTTCCTCCTATCATCGAGCAACATCACTATTACCACCTTAAAGTAATCCCATTTACCCATGGACCTTCTGAAAATGCTGCTTTAATTTTGGGACCATCCATTCCATTCCACTGTACCATTTCCAGTTCTTTCCTATCTGACTGTGTGCATCTCCTGCTGCTCTCCTCTCTCTCCATTCACTCCCGTTCCTCTCTCATGCGTACCTTCCTCTTTCCTCGTACAAAGTCTTTCTCACACACAGTCTTATCTCTCCCAGGTCTACCTTGTCACCATGAACAAGATGAAAAATTTCACGCGACGGTTCTCCCTCTCTGTTCCTCGAACCGAGACTATAGAAGAGTCGATCACGGAATTCACAGAGCAGTACAACCAGAAAAACAGCCGACATAGCGAAGGTGAGTGACGTATGGATAAATGGATTGAAGGTTCCAAGAAGATTGATGAATGTGTGGCCGTGCCAAGCCTGGATTGGCATGTTAAGATTACAGTATATCAGGGCATGCCAGATTTGTTTTATTCTTCATGTTGACCTTTTTTTCATGGCATCTTGTAGTTAAATACTCTTACATGCATGCTAAGTTTGTAGCACATATGTGGAGTGACCAGAAGAAGGACATCCAGTGCCATGTACCGATATTCTCTGGAAGCAGAAAGCAGTATTGTACCCTGTGCAAACTACTCTACTACTACAATTACTTACAGTTAGGGTTAATGCAGCACATACATATGTTAATTATGAGCACGGCCACTCCATTCCCACAGAATGTTGGCGGTGTCATAATGCACAAGGTTCTGCTTTTCACATTTGGTGGACATGCCCAAATATAGCCCCTTATTGGAACGCAATATCAACCGCCATCAGACAGATATGCTCCTTAGATGTCCCCATTTCGCCCTCATTAGCACTACTTACTCTACCAGACCATCACTGTCCTCTTAATAGATTTTCGTTACCTGCCCACCTACTTGCGGCTGATAAACTGCTTATCCCTTTATATTGGTTATCTGAACAAGTGCCCCCTATTAGTGATTGGATCAGTAAGGTTCATGAAATATGCAGGCTTGAAGAATTATCCAGTTGGGAAACCTATTCTCATGATAAGTTTCTCAAATTATGGGCTCCTTGGATCCAGTGGAGTAAGAAAACTAACACAACCCACACAAATGGGTAACGCATCAGCATCTATTACTACCCCATATATGATTCCGCTCTTTGCCTGCAATTATTTTGCGTTCATGTACAGGTTAGGCCTTCATAATATTGAGTTTTCTACCTCTTGTCACCTATTATAATAAGACAACCACTGTCTAAAATGTCTGTAATGCTCACATGACCATTCGCCAATGTTGCCACCCTTCCGTATTTGTTATGTCTTATTTCTTGACTGGTGTATGTTTGCCTAAAATGAAAATAAAGATTTGTTAAAAAAAAAAAAAATTATGAGCACAGCTTGGTCTTGTGCCTTTGTTATATTCGACTTTTTTACCATGATCTTAGGCAAATGCATCCGTGATTAAGAAATGCGCATGATAAAACAAATACAAAGGCTTAAAATGAATATAAATGTGCGTAATAAAATATACATAATAATGCAGGGCAATTAAAAGGTGCCACAATGTATAAAATATGACAGTATACCGCCCCGTATCCCTTGCCGGGTCAGTGCTTCTCAGGAGGATATTGGCCCTCTGCATCATTTAGCATCACGTGAATTACCCAGGGGTCAGGTTTATAATTACAGTGCTTGATATAATGGAGTTATGGAAATGATAATAACAATATAGTTAGCAGCGCATTCCTTATAAATACGCTCATTAAGTACAGTATGTGGTAATTAGAACAACTATGTTTAGACTTGACTTTATATGTTCGCACATTCAGAAGGTTAGCTATTATATAATTATGACAAGAAATGTTTCCAGGTAAATCTAATTGGATTTAGTAATTATTGCGATTAGGAAAATCTATTTTTATTACATATAATATTGCAACATGGAGAATTTGTTTTTTTTTCCAACCTCCTTTATAATATCATTCCGCTATAGTTAAAATTTTTGGTGCATCATTACAAAAATAGTACAGCTATTGAATGGTATAAGTTACTGATCTCCAGTAGGGATGAGCGAATCGACTTCGGGTGAAACATCCAAAGTCGATTCGCATAAAACTTTGTTTCAATATTGTATAGAGCGAGCGCTCCATACAGTATTAGAATGTATTGGCTCCGATGAGCCGAAATTATTACGAGGCTCCGCGTAATAACTTTCTAAATTTATTTCTACTGTAAAAATCCAGTACAGTATTGAAACAAAGTTTTATGCGAATCGACTTCGGATGTTTCATCCAAAGTCGATTTGCTGATCCCTGGTCTCCAGCCTGGGCCTCTGCACCTATGGTGAATTACAACTCCCAACATGCCCTGACAGCCCCAGGCTGGAAGACAAAGGGGAAGATGTATCAAAACTGGTGCAAAAAGAAACTGCCTTAATTGCCAATAGCCACCAATCACATTCCGTCTTTCATTTTTCAGAGCTCCTTTGGAAAGTAAAAGGATCACTCTGATTGGTTGCCGGTGAAACCAAGTCAGTTTTCTTTGGCAGCAGTTTTGATAAATCTCCACCATTGTTCTACCATGGTCCCATGAGTTACACTAGTGCAAAATATCTACAAGAAATAGTTATTTGATGCCGTGTAATCAGTTTGGTGCCTCAGGTGCCATCATATTTGCTAAAAAAAATAGTGCTAAATGCGTTTTTCCATCAGAATAATAGACGCCTTGGTCAGTTAAAGAGGTTTACTGGGAGTAGTCTATTGCTGATCTATCCTGATTGGTGGGGGTCGGACTCCTGGCACCTCTGCTAATCAGCTGTTTGGAGAGGAACGCTGCGTCCTCTTACTAGGCCAGTGACGTTATGTTCTTCGAACACATTGCCTATATGAAGCTCAGTCTCATTCAAGTGAATGGGCCTGGTATGCAACACCAAGCACAGCCAATATACAATGTTCGGTGCTGTGCTTGGTATGCTGTGAGGAAGCCGCAGTGCTGATCAGCAGGGGTGCCGGGTGTTAGACCCCTAAAAATCTGATATTGATGACCTATCCCAAGGATGAATCATCAATATTCTACTCCCGTAAAAACCCTTTAAGGCTACTTTCACAATGGCGTTTTGGCTTTCCGTTTGTGAGATCCGTTCAGGCCTCTCACAAGCGGTCCAAAACGAATCAGTTTTGCCCTAATGCATTCTGAATGGAAAAGGATCCGCTCAGAACGCATCAGTTTGCCTCCGTTCCGTCTCCATTCCGCTTTGGAGGCGGACACCAAAAAGCTACTTGCAGCGTTTCGGTGTCTGACGAAACTGAGCCAAACAGATCCGTCCTGGCACACAATGTAAGTCAATGAGAACGGATCCGTTTTCTATGACACAATCTGGCAATAATAGAAAACGGATCCGTCCTCCATTGACTTTCAATGGTGTTCAAGACGGGTCTGTCTTGGCTATGTTAAAGATAATACAAAACGGATCCGTTCTGAACGGATGCAGACGTTTGTATTATCTGAATGGATCTGTCTGTGCAGATCCATGACGGATCCGCTCCAAACGCGAGTGTGAAAGTAGGCTAATGAGGTTAGTTGGGCACCTATAGTACACGTCGCAATCGACCTTCCACTGTGTTGTGGTGTCCATTATATACAGAAACCTTGATGCAAACGTGAACAGATCCTTAGTAAAGAGAGACATTGTTACTGAAGTATTTTTGGGGTATTGGATAGCTGCAGTACCCAAATGCATCTAACAGTCCTTGACAGTAACTTGTCACAATCAACTTTAACATGTTGCCTATTATAGTGTCTATAGGCTCCCCTGAGGGAAGGACACATGTTGAAAGAGAAAGTTACATAAGTATTTACTGAATTGTCTGTATATATACTGTGGGGGTTCGCTCTGATAGGCAGGTTAGCGGACGCAGTGTGGAGGCAACAACAAAGTCTTTAAATTAAACAGTTCGTGTTTATTCACACCTTAAGTAAGTGACAAAACAAAAAGTCAGTTTCAAGGAAAACAGTCACCTTATGATTCTGGTGTTCGTTCACACCATGCAGCAAAGAAGAAGTCCTTGGACAAAGCAGAATCCACCTGCTTTCCCACCAACAAGGTAGCAGACCTTAATCCAGGCCCAAACTCCCAGGTCTCAACAAAGAGACTGACAGAGCTCCACTGTTAGAGAGGAGTAATCCACACCACCTGACAGTGCTGCCTGTGTTCTATAGCCCAAAATCAAGACCTGGCCTGGAACGTGGGGAGTAGTCACCCACCCAGCACTTTGACTACTCTCAGTAAGAGCCGTCCCAGATCAGCTATACAGCCATACTAAAATAGTAAAGTGTCAATCAGATGGATTGCCTGTAACGAGGGCTGAATATCAATACTTGGGTGTTGATCGGTGTCAGTTTACTTTCATTTTCCTTTGGCAATTATAGGGATTTGAACAAATAGTGTTTTGTGTCTTCATTCAAACCCTTCCTTTCATAGAGTAACATCTTTTGACAGCAGCACATCCCCTGCATTCTTAGAGCCATGAGTCTGGTAAAGAAACCATTGGCTGTATCAGTTTTCCATGGCTTTCTGCAGCTGATTGACACTAGTCTCAGTCTTGTGTTGTGGCAGCAGGCGGACTAATACTACAGCACGCTGGTGGTCTTGCAGCGGGCGGTTCCCAGCGTATGGGGTATCCCTTACTCTTTAAGAGGTTTTTACTACATATGTCCCTCTGATAGAGCAAGTTGTTGTGACGCCAGTTGCATTGAAGCAACAACGACATGGAGTACCCTTTAAGTATGGTGGTGTTGGTACCCAGATGTAGGATTGCCAGAGTGGTGTAGAGTGACCTGCAATCTCCTTGAAGGTGTTGTATGCATGTGTCACAGTGCTCCTACATGGATATCCTTGGATCCCAGACGTTGTCGTCCAAAGCAGTGCAAAAGGGGTGATTAACTTGGATGATGAAGGAATAATTGAGTCCAGACTTTGTTTATAGTTCCAATGCAGCTTTACTTGAATAAACGTGTTCCAAAACAATCCACAGAACACGTCTTGGTTCCCAATAGGTTTTAGCATGGATTTGGCAGGCAAACAACTTCTGCAACAAACTTCTCAATTCTGTTGTACCTTTAGTGAGTAGCTTTCTCAGCTCTGCTATGTTGGCTGGATTAAATAGGAACTTTCCCTTCAGCTTGCTTTCTGCTGCAACTTCTTACTCTTGGTAGTCTGTCTCTTACTATAATCCCAGGAACTTCTTCCTGGCTTCAAGCTTACTTACATTTTCTTTGCCCTATTGTCCTGCTCACTGAGATGGCCGCACATGCTCAGTTTCATTCTTCAACTGCCTCTTGAGCTGTGACAGGCAGAGCACATGAGCTGCAGCAGAAAAGACACTCCCCCCGAGCTGGCAGCTTGATATAAATCTAGCAGAGCAATGAATGTGGAGATCTCTGGTTCCATGTGAGGTGCAGGGCTGGTTCTAGCTTTGTTAGAAAGAGGTTGTCATGTACTATATGATGTTTTATGTTTTTTACATTAGTTATGGGATAATTCCTTTAACACGTTATTTTCAGAACATTTCTGACATTTTAAAGGGCCCCCTTTGAAATAGTTTGTACATCTATACAATAGCATGTATTGATACAGTGCAGGCGGAGACTCCATTGAACGCCGAGGGAACATAGAATCGCCCATGTGGTCATATATGTATGTAAGCTATCACACCAGTATTCTGTAGTTCCCCAGTAAGTGCACTCATGGAATAAATATGCAATAGAATTTCCCATTAAGCTTATTTATATTACCAACATACCCTTTTAATGCATGTATCCTCATATGCCAAAATAGTGTTTTGCAGGGATACAGCAGGATATCCCAGGTCCATATAAAAAATGTACCTAGACTGCACCTTTTATAATATAACTAAAGACAATAAAAGGTATACCAGGTGGTTTGTTTTTATTGGAGTCCATAAGAGATGTCTGTATATCCATTTGGGTGTAAACATGTGACATCTAAATATATACAAACTATGGGGGAGATCTATCACACTGGTGTAAACGAAAATTGACTTAGTTGTCCATAGGAACCAATCAGATTGATCATTTAATTTTTCAGAGCTCTTTTGAAAAATAAAAGGATCAATCTGATTGGTTGCTAGAGGCAACTTAGCCAGTTTTCCTTTCCACCAGTTTTGATAAATCTCTGCCTATGTACCCAAGTACTGACTGCAGCATGGATCCTGTCAATGGACTGCGGGCAAAGGCCACTATAAAAGAAAGGATCCGCAGAGCAATTATGGGGATCAGAAATACAGATGTCATATAGACCATTGCCTTAGGCTTACCCGTACCCTGAAGGCAACAAATGTCTGCATTTAAAAGGAACCTGTCACATTGAAAATGTATTTCTTTCTGCAGCAGGAGAAGCCGATAAAACTGATATATCGTTTTATGGGAAAACATTCAGTATAACTTGCAGATTTTTGATAAAAACCTCTGCTTTTTCTGACCTTAGAAACCCAGTGGTCGGTCCTTCTCAGTGGTGACAGCTATATCTGTTTGTGGAAGGTCGTCAGTTACTGAGTAGGACCGCCCACTGGACTCCTAATCTCAGAAAGAGCAGAAGTTTGAATGACAAGTCCTATATATCACTCTGCTCAGCTCCTTCTCCTCTATAACAGAATGGACTGTATTTGCAAAAGGACAGGTTCCCTTTAACTTAACACTTATTGGCAATCAGAGGTTATTCCCTTACTTATTAAGAATCACTATAAAAACCTTTTTATAGCCCCCTTTCTGTAGATTGTTACGATCAGTGGTGTGACAGCTGTCAGTATCAGTAGGTTCCTCAATGAATATGACTAGCTCATTCTAGCGAGATGACTATCAAAGACATCCCTGCCATTAGCTAATGCTCAGTCTCGGTAACCTTTAACCTTATTATTAGGTCACTTGCTCAGGCAGCCTGGTGACCTATATTCCATTAGGCATATTTACTTCTCTGGTATTCTGTACCATATGCTAGCGAGGCTTATAATGCTGTTAAAGTCATCACTGTGATTAGGTGTTTTTCTGTGGTCGTTGATGCTGCTCCTATTAACCCAGTGTGAATGACGCAGTGATTAGGATGCTCTGTCCGCATGAGATACAGACCTTTGAAGACAAAAAAGCTCCTCAGGTAGGTTGGACATTGCAATTCCAATCTCCTTTGTGCTGCTCACACCTCCAGTAGTTTTCCTCCGGTCTGATGGTCTTTCATCAAACAGGACATAGAGGTTAGAATGGCAGAAGCTGGCAGTGCCCATCTATGATAAATTGCCTTTCAGCATGTAGAGCAGGGGAGAGGATGGAGAATTGGATCTTTAATTAGAGAGGGATTTTGCAGGGGGCAGAGCAGGGTGTGTGGGCGCAAGGATAAGAAGAGAGAAGGAGCATCAAACAGACGAGGGGGCTGCAAACTGAAGGCTCTCATCTAAAAAAAATTGCTCATTATCTGCAACACGGAAGGCCCAACGCGTTTTTCCTTCTAATCAAGGATTCTCTGGGGTATATGCAATACCTTACTTTTCTAACCTCTATTTCTTTTTTTGTCTCGATGTCTTGTGTTGATATTATTTAGATATTTTAATAGCATGCAATAAGGTACAATACCAGTCTTCAATAGTACCTAGAAATATTTGACCACTTACCTCATCACCTATGTTTTAAAGTACAGTGCAAGGGTTTAGGGGCCTAGGTCTCTGTCAGCAGACCACAACATATGGTAGAACAAACCTATCATACTTGTGATGTGATCCCATAGCGATTGTAGTTCATTGGTCCTTGAAATTCTGTACTCCTTCTCAGCAGTGTTGTCCCTAGATACAGGGTACACTGTCCTGCAGATGTCTAATTAACCCACCCCTTGCCAAACTCGTTCTTTTTCCACCATAGTACCCACTAATCCTTACCCTTTCTGAAACCTAACAAAATTACCAAAATTATGTTTCCATTTAAATAATTTTATAATTTACTGTAATTTATTGTTGGCTCACTTGGTTGAAGATGTTAGGCCTACTAGAGGGCCCTTTACATGGGACGACTTTGCAGGCAGTTATTGGCAGCAAACTGTTCATTCCCAATAATTGCCCATCAGAGGAGGCTAAAGCTGCATTTACATGCAGCAGTCATTTTTTCTGTGTGGGGATGAGCAATTGCTGCTGCAATCGCTTGTCCCCATACCAATTTATTGTTTCTGGGCCGCAGATCCCTATTTACATAAAATGTTGCTGCTGCTGCTCCTGCTGCTGGGGGGGTGCTGCCAAGAAATAGATAAAAATCATCTTTTTACTCATGTACTGTGTATGGGAGACTTCATAGCAGCTAGTCTCCACTCTTTTGCATTGGTAAACATGATATTTAGAAAAAAAAGCCTGTCAGTGTGGTTGTTCATTATCTGCAACACGGAAGGCCCAACGCGTTTTTCCTTCTAATCAAGGATTCTCTGGGGTATATGCAATACCTTACTTTTCTAACCTCTATTTCTTTTTTTGTCTCGATGTCTTGTGTTGATATTATTTAGATATTTTAATAGCATGCAATAAGGTACAATACCAGTCTTCAATAGTACCTAGAAATATTTGACCACTTACCTCATCACCTATGTTTTAAAGTACAGTGCAAGGGTTTAGGGGCCTAGGTCTCTGTCAGCAGACCACAACATATGGTAGAACAAACCTATCATACTTGTGATGTGATCCCATAGCGATTGTAGTTCATTGGTCCTTGAAATTCTGTACTCCTTCTCAGCAGTGTTGTCCCTAGATACAGGGTACACTGTCCTGCAGATGTCTAATTAACCCACCCCTTGCCAAACTCGTTCTTTTTCCACCATAGTACCCACTAATCCTTACCCTTTCTGAAACCTAACAAAATTACCAAAATTATGTTTCCATTTAAATAATTTTATAATTTACTGTAATTTATTGTTGGCTCACTTGGTTGAAGATGTTAGGCCTACTAGAGGGCCCTTTACATGGGACGACTTTGCAGGCAGTTATTGGCAGCAAACTGTTCATTCCCAATAATTGCCCATCAGAGGAGGCTAAAGCTGCATTTACATGCAGCAGTCATTTTTTCTGTGTGGGGATGAGCAATTGCTGCTGCAATCGCTTGTCCCCATACCAATTTATTGTTTCTGGGCCGCAGATCCCTATTTACATAAAATGTTGCTGCTGCTGCTCCTGCTGCTGGGGGGGTGCTGCCAAGAAATAGATAAAAATCATCTTTTTACTCATGTACTGTGTATGGGAGACTTCATAGCAGCTAGTCTCCACTCTTTTGCATTGGTAAACATGATATTTAGAAAAAAAAGCCTGTCAGTGTGGTTGTTCATTATCTGCAACACGGAAGGCCCAACGCGTTTTTCCTTCTAATCAAGGATTCTCTGGGGTATATGCAATACCTTACTTTTCTAACCTCTATTTCTTTTTTTGTCTCGATGTCTTGTGTTGATATTATTTAGATATTTTAATAGCATGCAATAAGGTACAATACCAGTCTTCAATAGTACCTAGAAATATTTGACCACTTACCTCATCACCTATGTTTTAAAGTACAGTGCAAGGGTTTAGGGGCCTAGGTCTCTGTCAGCAGACCACAACATATGGTAGAACAAACCTATCATACTTGTGATGTGATCCCATAGCGATTGTAGTTCATTGGTCCTTGAAATTCTGTACTCCTTCTCAGCAGTGTTGTCCCTAGATACAGGGTACACTGTCCTGCAGATGTCTAATTAACCCACCCCTTGCCAAACTCGTTCTTTTTCCACCATAGTACCCACTAATCCTTACCCTTTCTGAAACCTAACAAAATTACCAAAATTATGTTTCCATTTAAATAATTTTATAATTTACTGTAATTTATTGTTGGCTCACTTGGTTGAAGATGTTAGGCCTACTAGAGGGCCCTTTACATGGGACGACTTTGCAGGCAGTTATTGGCAGCAAACTGTTCATTCCCAATAATTGCCCATCAGAGGAGGCTAAAGCTGCATTTACATGCAGCAGTCATTTTTTCTGTGTGGGGATGAGCAATTGCTGCTGCAATCGCTTGTCCCCATACCAATTTATTGTTTCTGGGCCGCAGATCCCTATTTACATAAAATGTTGCTGCTGCTGCTCCTGCTGCTGGGGGGGTGCTGCCAAGAAATAGATAAAAATCATCTTTTTACTCATGTACTGTGTATGGGAGACTTCATAGCAGCTAGTCTCCACTCTTTTGCATTGGTAAACATGATATTTAGAAAAAAAAGCCTGTCAGTGTGGTTGTTCAGCTCTGCAGATGTACAAATTAAGGCCTTAAGAGTCAAAACGACTCTCACTTCCTGTGATGTACAGTTGCAAGAAAAAGTATGTGAACCATTTGGAATTATATGGATTTCTGCACAAATTGGTCATAAAATGTGATCTGATCTTCATCTAAGTCACAACAATAGACAATCACAGTCTGCTTAAACTAATAACACACAAAAAATTAAATGTTACTATGTTTTTATCGAACACACCATGTAAACATTTACAGTGCAGGTGGAAAAAGTATGTGACCCCCTAGTGAAGTATGGTGGTGGGGGCATCATGGTTTGGGGCTGCTTTGCTGAGTCAGGGCCTGGACGGATTGCTATCATCGAAGAAAAAATGAATTCCCAAGTTTATCAAGACATTTTGCAGGAGAACTTAAGGCCATCTGTCCACCAGCTGAAGCTCAACGACCCAAAGCATAGAAGTAAATCAACAACAGAATGGCTTAAACAGAAGAAAATACGCCTTCTGGAGTGGCCCAGTCAGAGTCCTGACCTCAACCCGATTGAGATGCTGTGGCATGACCTCAAGAAAGCGATTCACACCAGACATCCCAAGAATATTGCTGAACTGAAACAGTTCTGTAAAGAGGAATGGTCAAGAATTACCCCTGACCGTTGTGCACGTCTGATCTGCAACTACAGGAATTGGTTGAAGTTTGGTTGAAGTTATTGCTGCCGAAGGAGGTTCATCCAGTTATTAAATCCAAGGGTTCACATACTTTTTTCACCTGCACTGTGAATGTTTACATGGTGTGTTCAATAAAAACATGGTAACATTGAATTCTTTGTGTGTTATTAGTTTAAGCAGACTGTGATTGTCTATTGTTGTGACTTAGATGAAGATCAGATCACATTTTATGACCAATTTGTGCAGAAATCCATATCATTCCAAAGGGTTCACATACTTTTTCTTGCAACTGTATATCCAAATGATGGGTGAGGTCTCAGCTATTAGCTCTTCCTTTACAGTAGATACATTGTAAAGTTGTGTTTTAGGTAGGTTTATGTGTTAAACGTTTGCAGTCCTGGGGTAGAAATTGTTGGTGATAAATGAATACTGGACGTTTTTGATAGAACTTGAGGGGTTACATGTGGGCTTGTTATGGATAATTTCGTTTCAAAAAATATTTTTGGGGTTTTAAAGCAATGAATGTCGGCAACATACTGTCAATGCACCCCACGCAGGGGGGATATACCCAAAAGATGGAAACAGAGTATAACAAACAATAAAGATCAGTACCGATGATCTAATATCTAGTCAAATATACAGCCGGCGATATAGTCAGACAAAGTAGATATGTTCCAATGATGTATGATTTCAACACTTATCACAGCTGAACATAATAGTGTAAGTCTGGAACAGCATAGTACAATACTTAGGGAGTGGCTGAAAGTTTTTCATAGAGCATTATTTTATTGATCCGCCTAATGACTGCTTTCGAAACAGAGGGTTGATTGTCTCCACTGTTGTGCTATATGGATACGGGCTGCCATGAGGATCTGTTGTAGAAGTTGAAAAGAAGCATTATTGTTATGGATAATTTCATGTGCTACAGTATTTGTAGAACTAGACATGTACAGTTACTTATGTGTTTCTGTAACAACCACTGCTTACTTATACTCATTTTTGTTATTTTTATTCGTGTGACTTCTCCACCTAGATAACAGCTGTGTTCACGGTTTATTTTTAGTACATTCACACATTATTGCTGTTTATAATGCTTCATTAGATATAAATAGATACTTCCAGTGGCGTGTTCTTATTGTAATTTTGTACTTTTGTTACATTAAACTGTACTGTAAGTGAATTTAAAGTTATACATGAAATTTGTTCAGTTAACATACCTATTTCATCATTTTTGTTGATCATCCATAAATCATCTGGTGTTAAATAGTTTTACCCTTGTGATATTTCACACCTTTGTATTAATATTTTTTTGTCCTAATATACATGGTATCAGTTAAAAGTCAGTATATGTACAGGTGCAACATACACCTAATTGGCCAGTATCAACCAGGCAAAACCTAAGTTTAAGTGTCATCTCTGAGTATTTTCTATAGTGCAGAAGGTCTTACCAGATCTTGAACCACATTTGTCAGTGAACCATTGTTCTAAAAGCCCCCATATAAATTAGGTGTACGACCAACGGTCTAATATGTTTGAGGAGCTCCCAAATCTCCACATAGAGATAATGTCGGATAGGTCAGACAAACTGAATATTTTCACCCAATCATTTTTTCTCCCAGATGATAAGCCTCCACCAGGGTGGCAGTGACTCTCCCCATACTCAGCCAAACTGAACACGTACTGTATGTGTATGGGGGAGTTGGGAGGAATAGTTGTCAGCCAAACAATCATTACACTCTCCATTAAATGTCGAACTATGAAGTGTAGTGCTACCTAAAAACAGATCCACAGTAGACATATCATTGGATGCAGATAACATGCAACCCCAAGTTCTTACAGTATTTAAAGGGGTTTAAAGCTGAACCCAGACATACCCCCATTTTCACCTAAGCATGCTCCGATGCTTCCCTTGCCCTGCGCTGGATCCGCCCAGCAGTGTTCCCGGTGACGTCACCGTCTCTAATGGGCGGGCTTTAGCGCTGCCCTAGCCGTTTTACAGACTATTAGTGCTGGTGATGTCACCGGGCTCACTGCTGGGCAGAAGCCTGGGTGAAATTGGGGGTATATCTGAGTTCAGCTCTGAACCCGGATAACCCGTTTAAGTACCGTGATAGATACACCCCTATTTCTACGTTTTAATGATTCTGAAGTGACAGTGTCGGTTTAATAGGGCTGGAACATAGCAAATGGGGTGCCAATATTCAAAAAGGTGTCAACCTCTATTGTGGGTGAAATATTTCAATTGTTTTTGAAGACATGTTTGAATTGCACAGTGAAATCTACAGTTTTGCAGATGATACTAAATTGTGTAAAGTGATGAACACAAAAGATACTAATATTACTGTATCTTACAAATGGATCTGGATAAGTTGAACTATAACCAGGGGGTATCCACTACATCTAGAGCATGTATTTCTCAGCCTTACAAACTAAGTAACTCAGCAGGAGCACCTTAAACCCTAAAGGGTGTATTACACCTGACGATTTTTCGGTAGATGATCACTAACGAGCATTCGTAATAACGCTCGTTAGCAATAATCTGCCAGTGTAATACTGCTGCAGATTGCCAGATGAACGAGCAAACGCTTGTTCATCAGGCAATCTAAATTTGCAGACGATTGCTGGGAAGGAATGCTTCCCTCCCGAAATCGCCTGTTAATTCGGGCTGTGTAATACACCCTTAAAGTGTAACTGTCATTCTTTTTTTTCTTTTTGTAATGTATCAGGGCAGTGATACTGACCATTTTTGTAATATATTTTCATTACTGAAATCGTACATTTCTATTAGAAAATAGCCCTAAAGTGACCCATTTTGAGCCTTAGCAACGCTCCTCTGTCTTCTGTTTACATAACACAGTCAGTGTTGAGCAGGTCTCCACTGTTATGTAAACAGAAGACAGAGTAGCGTTGCTAAGGCTCAAAGCGGGCCACTTTAGAGCAATTTTTCTAATAGAAATGTGTGATTTCATAAAGTACAGTATATTACAAAAATGGTCAGTATCACTGCCCCTACACATTACAAATATAAAAAAAAGAATGACAGTTACACTTTAAAGGAGTTGTCCCATGAATAATGTAAAAAATGGAGATCAGACATCATATAGTACGTGACAACCTATTTCTAACAAAGCTAGAACCAGTCCTGTACCTCACATGGATCCAGATATCTCCCCATTCATTGCTTGACTAGATTTATATTAAGCTGACAGCTCTGCTGGAGCTACGGGGCGTGTCTGTGCTCTCCCTATCACAGCTCAGGAGGCAGCTGAAGGATGAAACTGAGCATGTGCGGCCTTCTCAGTAAGCAGGTCAAAGAAATAAGTGAAAAGGAACGGCAGGTGACGCTATACAGATACATTATATTGAATAACTCGGTGGCTATCCTAAATTTTTAATTATATGCAATTACAAATTCAGATCAAAGAGCTGGTTTGAAAACTGTAGAATATTTTCGTGGGACAACCCCTTTAAAAAAAACTGAATCCTAGTATTGCTTTCTATGTCTGACCATCAGAGGACCCCTGCCAGGCAAAATAGATTTTGAGAATGAAGTTGTGGTGTTCTAGTAATCCATAAATGGAGATTTATGCAAATTTGTATGGTGATATAGGATGTGAATGAACTGTAACCAGAGCCATTTCTATAGAGTTTCCAGTGATGACTCTGCAGGTTGTCACCAGCTATCCTATTAAAACATGCCCAGTCCGTTTGCTCTTGTAGTCATGTGCTACCATTTGGGGCACAAAGATGTAATAGACTCATAGGAACCCAGACCATCTTTTTTTTTATAGTAATTGAATGTGTTTGATCTTCCCATACAATGACATCTTGACTCTCCCTTACTTTCTTTTAAGGTCTTGGACATTCCCACCTACAACTGTCACACTTGAGCCCAGGGAATCCCGCTCTGTCCCCATCTGATGGAGAAGGCTTGTCTCCCACCGAGCTACATTACAGGAATCCCGGACACCGACGTGTGTCTGTGGATGTGAGTGCAGAGGTCTAATATTGTATCCATTGTAAATTCCAATTGTTCATGTTACATGAATTATCTGGCATTATATTATTATGATGTATTTTATAGCGTCATGAACCTTCAGGGTGCGGTACAGAAATACAGAGGGGATTAGATATATTACAGGAATAAATGTAAGAACAAGACATTACAATACACATGAGCTTTATTGAGTGACAGATTTGTGACATGGATGAGCAATTTCCCATCTGGTTTCCTTTTATGATATTTATTGCTTTCAACTTGGGTTGTTCAGCTTAACATACAAGAATCAGTAAAGAATAGACATCAGAGCAATCAGTACTCAGGTTTCCTTCTACACAGATTCCATCAAAAATGCAGGACAAAGTAATGAAGCATGCAAAGCTCATTTTTTTCTGGTAACATGGACTTGGAAATCCAACAGAACCTGTTATAGTCAGTTGGATCCATTGGTGCCCATCATATGATAGATGCAACAGTGCATTCATTTTCATCATCTGCTCCTATGACAAATCAGAACAATGGAAATGAACAGTATACATATGAACCTCCTAGCCTAATATCAACTCATACTAGGGTAGAGCCAAAGCTGGTACCAGGTCACTAAAGGTGCCCATACCAACCATAGACAGCTGTTGTTCCCAACTCTCTCATAAACATGCCTGCTTTGCTCAGATGAGGTTTTCAATGAAGAGATGGTTATAAGCTGCTGCCAGAAACCTCTGGTGGCATCTTATCCCCTGTGGGAACAAACGAGTGGGCTTGCTGAAATACATTTACTGATGGGATTCTGCCATACACATTAAATTGGTCCTGTCAAAATGATGGGTTCCTCTGACGGGTTCTACTAATGTTTATAGATACCAAAAGCTCTCACAATCTATTATGAGGCGGTGAGGTACTGTAGGATGCTGGGAAGACGGGTCACACCTGACTAATGTTAGTCTCTTTGTCCCTCAAGTGAGGTTTGTAGTCTTTTCATCTTCTCTGAGGCTTTACAGGCTGTTCAGGTGACACACTTTAGTCCCTCTCTCTACATCCAAGCACCAGCTCACACTTTCCTACTCCCCCCGCATCAAAAACGGAGACTCCTCCTACAAAAATTATGTACAAATCAGAGTGCAATCTCTGGCCAGATTGTGTGAAAACTATAGACTAACACATATATTGGATGGATCATATAAACTAGTTATCCCCTTTGCAGACTGGTACAGGAAAAGAGAGGGTTTGCAGTCTTCGAGGAAACGAGCAAAGAGACAGTAAGTGAAGGTAGGAACTGCTTCTATAGTTGTGTAGTGTAAAGAGGGTTATTGCATGTTGTATGCTTCCCATATCATAAAGCAGGAGGAGCTGAGCAGATTGATATACAGTCAGGTCCATAAATATTGGGACATCGACACAAACTTAACATTTTTGGCTCTATACACCAGCACAATGGATTTGAAATGAAACGAACAATGTGCATTAACTGCAGACTGTCAGCTTTAATTTGAACGTATTCACATCCAAATCAGGTGAACGGTGTATGAAATACAACATTTTGCATATGTACCTCCCACTTGTTAAGGGACCAAAAGTAATGGGACAGTTGGCTTCTCAGCTGTTCCATGGCCAGGTGTGTGTTATTCCCTCATTATCCCAATTACAACGAGCAGATAAAAGGTCCAGAGTTTATTTCAAGTGTGCTATTTGCATTTGGAATCTGTTGCTGTCAACTCTTAAGATGAGATCCAAAGAGCTGTCACTATCAGTGAAGCAAGCCATCATTAGGCTGAAAACACAAAACAAACCCATCAGATAGATAGCAAAAACATTAGGCATGGCCAAAACAACTGTTTGGAACATTCTTGAAAAGAAGGAACGCACCGGTGAGCTCAGCAACACCAAAATACCTGGAAGACCATGGAAAACAACTGTGGTGGATGACCAAAGAATTCTTTCCCTGGTGAAGAAAACACCCTTCAAAAAGTGGCCAGATCAAGAACACTCTCCAGGAGGTAGGTGTATGTGTGTCAACAATCAAGAGAAGACTTCACCAGAGTGAATACAGAGGGTTCACCACAAGATGTAAACCATTGGTGAGCCTCAAAAACAGGAAGGTCAGATTAGAGTTTGCCAAACGACATCTAAAAAAGCCTTCACAGTTCACAAACAACATCCTGTGGACAGATGAGACCAAAATCAACTTGTACCAGAGTGATTGGAAGAGAAGAGTACGGAGAAGGAAAGGAACTGCTCATGATCCTAAGCATACCACCTCATCAGTGAAGCATGGTGGTGGTAGTGTCATGGCGTGGGCATGTATGGCTGCCAATGGAACTGGTTCTCTTGTATTTATTGATGATGTAACTGCTGACAAAAGCAGCAGGATGAATTCTGAAGTGTTTTGGGGCAATATTATCTGCTCATATTCAGCAAATGCTTCAGAACTCATTGGACGGCGCTTCACAGTGCAGATGGACAATGACCCAAAGCATACTGCAAAAGCAACCAAAGAGTTTTTTAAGGTGGAAGTGGAATGCTATGCAATGGCCAAGTCAATCACCCGGCCTGAATCCGATTGAGCATGCATTTCACTTGCTGAAGACAAAACTGAAGGGAAAATGCCCCAAGAACAAGCAGGAACTGAACACAGTTGTAGTAGAGGCCGGGCAGAGCATCACCAGGGATGAAACCCAGCGTCTGGTGATGTCTATGCCTTCCAGACTTCAGGCTGTAATTGACTGCAAAGGATTTGCAACCAAGTATTAAAAAGTGAAAGTCTGATTTATGATTATTATGTCCTATTACTTTTGGTTCGTTAACAAGTGGGAGGCACAGATGCAAACTGTTGTAATTCCTACACCATTCACCTGATTTGGATGTAAATACCCTCAAATTAAAGCTGACAGTCTGCAGTTTAAGCGCATCTAGATATTTTTTATTTCAAATCCATTGTGGTGGTGTATAGAGCCAAAAATTTTAGAATTGGGTCGATGTCCCAATATTTATGGACCTGACTGTATACAATAGTTTTGTCGGAATACAGTCCAGTATAACTTGTAACGTATTGAATGAAAGCCCCTCTTATTCTCTGCAGGTGGTCCTGTTAGACATTGACAGTTATCTCTGTATACACAGTGATACAGGGAAGGCTGTCAAACATTTGAGTAGAGCAAGATAAAACTTAAAAAAGGAATATACACAGAGTGCATATGAAGTGTGGGGGCACCAAAGAAATGACAATCCTAGGTGTGTTAGTTAGTAATGAATTACAAAGTAAAAGACAAAAAACGACCTACTTCTGAGTGAGGTAGATACTGGTTTTGAAACGGTATATTAACCATGTACTTTACCAGGGAGGGGAGTACGAGATAAACTCAGTACACTCGTACCCTCACCTCCCTAGCCGAGATCGCTTGACAGATGTAATGGATTCCTTATCCCAGAGAGGTAAAACAGGGACCTCACAGGATGTAACATCAGATGTTTGCTTTATTCCAATTAAAATAAGCTTGACGCGTTTTGGGGAAGTAAATAAATTCCCTTCCTCAAGAGCAAGATATACAAGCATGCATACAAGATGCAAGAATTTTTGCCCCCACACATCATATGCACTCTGTGTATATTCCTTTTTTAAGTTTTATCTTGCTCTATATTCAGTTCACCCGTTTGGGTTGAATTGAATATGTAGGGCGCAGCCTTAGTGTCCAATTCCACACCACTCCAACGCTTAGAGTATTCCCCTAGCGCTTTGTAATCCTCTATCCCTCTTACCCTTTTTTCCCTTCTTCCTACCTGAATTCTGGTTACATTATACAACTCTTTTTTTTTGTTTACTCAAAACATTTCAGTCGGACTCCCTACTGGACTCCTAAGCACAGAATGAGCAGGAATTAAATTTTGTAAACTACAAGTTATACAGATTCCCCCCCCCCCCCCCCACAAAACAATGTATCAATCTGCTCAGCTCCTCCTTATTTAAAGCCTACTGCTGGCAGGTCAAACGCCATGTTCAACCAGAGAGGTTCCCTTTAACAGGGTTATGCCATGATTGATGTAAAAATGAAAATCAGACCTCATATAGTACATGATAATCCCTTTCCAACAAAGCCAGACCAGCCCTGTACCACACAAGGAACCAAAGATGTCCCCATTAATTGCTTCAGTATTTCAAGCGGGCAGCTCAGGGGCATGACCTTTCTCAGGGGCATGTCCTTTCTGCTGTAGCTCTTTCACCGTACCTGCCACAGCTTCAAACAGAAGATATGGCTGGGGAGAGTTGAAGATTTAAGCTGAGCATGTGCGGCCACCAAAGTGAGGTGGACAAGAAATAAGGAAAAGAACAAACAGCAGCTATACAGATACATTTTATTGAATAGCTCAGATATTGTACTAAATTTTTAATTACATGCAATTACAAAATTATTTAGATCCAGGTGCTGGTTTGAAAAATGTAGAATATTTTTTGTAGCACGACCCCGCTAAGGTTGATTTTGAAAGTCTGGTTGGTGAGATTGATGTTCCAGAATACAGGGGGGGGGGGGGGCGCTTGGGAGAAATCTTGGAGATGATGATGGGAGAATCAGACTAGAGGAGAGCAGAGAAGTTCTTGTGAGGATCAGAGATAATAATGTCAGGGACCTTGTCAGTACTTTGAAATGTGTTCGTTGGGTAGTGGACAGCCAGTGAAGGGACTGGCAGAGAGGAGAGGCAGTAAAAGAACAACCAGAGACTTGGATTAACCCTGAAAGCAGAGACTGGATAAGGTGCAGGTGTCTTAGAGGGAAAGACACAGAAGAGGATGTCGCAATAATCTATTAATTAGTGTATTAGAAGCATATTCAACCACTGGTCAAACATTCATATTTAGGGCTCATGCACACAAACGTATTTTCTTTCCGTGTCATTTCCGTTTTTTTGCAGACCGTATGCGGAACCACTCATTTCAATGGGTCTGCAAAAAACTTAAGTTATTCCGCGTGCATTCCGTTTCCCTATATTCGTATGTTAGTTCCGCAAAAAAATATGTCCTATTATTGTCCGCATAATAGACAAGGATAGTACTGTTCTATTAGGGGCCAGCTGTTCTGTTCAGCAAAATACAGAATGCACACGGACGTCATCCGTATTTTTTGCTGATCCGTGTTTTGCGGACTGCAAAATACATACGGTCTTGTGCCTGAGCCCTTAGCGTAGTGAGTTCAGTCAGATGATCAGTGTAGTAGAACACAAAGTGTAGGTTCACGTTAATAGAAAATACTTTAAAGGGGTTGTCTCTCATCATAGACAATGGGGACATATTGTTAGGATATGTCCCCATTGTCTTATAGGTGTGGGATCCCCCCTATATCGGGAACGGAGCCCTGCAAGGTGGTGGCTGGAGGACTCTGGTCCGGCCACCACCAAGCCGGCTCCCCATAGGACTGAATAGAAGCGCACCCACATGACGGTCCACCTCTCCCATTCACTTCTATGAGCTCGATGGAAATAGCCGAGCCAGCGTTCGGCTATTTTCGCCATAGAAAATGAATGGAGGGCAGCTGTGCATGCGCAGTGCGCCCTCCTTCACTTTCGGGGCTCCGTTTTCTAAATAGGTGTGGGTCCCAGTGGTGGGACCCACACCTATAAGACAATGGGGGCATATCCTATCCTAGCATATCCCATTGTCTGTGATGAGACAACCTCTATAAAGAACTATCTTAAATAAAACTTTTATTAGCTTTGTGTTTTGTTTGAGAAATGAATGACCCTGAAGGAGAGAACTGACATTGCATAAAATCAGCTGGATACAACACAGCAGTCTGGGTGCATAGTCTCGGCACTCGCTATATTCAATCAGTTAGTTTATTTTATTGTTCACAAATATAGTTATAACAGGAACGCGTTTCAACCTGATAAAGGCTCAGGACAGGCCAAAACGCGTTTCTGTTACAACTATATTTGTGAACAATGAAAGAAACTAACTGATTGAAGATAGCGAGAGACGGGATTTCTTCTATATCCCCCTGGGACTGACCCCGGCACGTGCACCGCTATCCGTCATACGAAGGATGAGGCACTGCCTGTAGCTTTTATTATATACGGAAACTACAACACAGATGGACAGAGCCTCAAGCTGGGAGGGGCTTGCTTTTTTATAATGAATTCCAAATAGCCATGGAAACACCTTTCTAATTGCAAACTGTATTATTAGGGTAATTTTTTTCCCTGAAGCTATGAATGTCATCTCTCCTTTAGGCCTCATGCACACGACTGTATGTATTTTGCAGTCTGCAAAACAAGGATCCACAAAAAATACAGATGACGTCTGTGTGAGTTCCGTATTTTGCAGAACGGAACAGCTGGCCCCTAATAGAACAGTATTATCTTTGTCCGTAATGCGTAGGACATGTTTTGGGGAACGGACATACGGAAACGGAATGCACACAGAGTAACTTTCATTTTTTATGCTGACTCATTGAAATGAATGGTTCCGCATATGGTCCGCAAAAAAAATGGAACGGACACGGAAAGAGAATACATTTGTGTGCATGAGCCCTTAAGCTGCTGGAGCTATCTGATGATAAAATAGGGACATTTGGGGATATTTGAAAATTCATGTGATAAGTGAACAGGCACTACACAGTTTCCGAATAGTCCATAGTGTGTGTCCTATATAAGGAATACAGACTGACCTATGGAAGTCTATAGCTTTCTGAATAGTACTCAGGTCAGTTGCTTGCTCATAATGTTTTATTTGCGCAGACAAAATAATAAGTTCTGGAAAATTAATACTATTTTCATCAGCATCAGAGACGTGTGCAGCAACCCAGGGAGAGAGAGAAGAGGATGGAAGTAGTAGTTGTCAGGATGTAGGTGGTAGTCATGGTGCTCTTGGTGATGAGGTTTTCTTCCTCCAGAACCTGCCATGCCTTACTCCGAGGACCGGTGCAGTGACGGGGGGGGGGGGCACACTTGGGCTGATGGGAGTAGTATTTCACCCGGCACACACCTGTGTATAGTCTCCTGGCTGGTGAAAGGTAGGGTGCCCTTGGAGTTAGTGTGCGAATGATAGGCAGGAGACTGAGTTGAAGTTGAACAAATAACTCACTATTTCCTTTACTGGTCAACAAGTTGTAAAACGCATCCAAATGAAATGGAGATACATAGTCTTATAAGGCAGGTTTCAACAACTGTGTGGCTGAGCTTGAACAAGGCTCCCAATCTCTGTTAGTTATATAAAAAAGTAAAGCACTGTAAATCTGATGGTCAGCAAAATATACATAAGCAAAGTTTTAGGCAAAAAAAATCTTTACTCATAAACGTAGTTCTGTTCTGGCCCTTTGTTGACATGCAGTTGCAGAGCTGTGGGGGGGTGTAGCAATCTTTAAATTGATTTAATAACTCTAGCATTTCTCCTGTGTGGCAGAGGACCCTTAGAGTGCCCTAGGCATATGGGCAGAGGTGAGACTGAACACTTGCACAGACATGCCATTGGGTCCTCGAAATCATAATAATTTTCTACTTTCTGCCATCTGCCTGCCTCTCTTATCCTGTGCGTACAGCACAAGAGCTACTTTTAATTAGCCACAGTTCATGGCACTGCAGGACCACAGGGGATTTTTTTTTAAGTATTGGATGACATGAAAGACCATTGATTTTAATAGGTGTCATCTCATGCTTCATTCTTGCAGCGAAGCACAAGGCAATTTATCATCCATCATTTTTTTTGCTATATGAAACTCTATGTAATATATTATTTTTATTGTGTATTTTGCGGAAAATTTGTGCTGTTTATGTGCGCTTCCCATTCATTTCAGTGGTACTTCTGAAAATAGCCGAGCATGCCACTTGGCTTTTTCGTTACTCCCATAGAAATGAATGGAGGGCGGGTGCATCTTTTGGAACTTTGGAGGCTCTGTTCTAAGTATAGGTGCGGGTCCCAGAGGTGGGACCCGCACCTATCAGACATTGGGGGCATATCCTAGCGATAAGCTCCCAATGTCCAAGATGGACCCCTTTAAGAAATGACTAAGCGATTATGCCCAGCTGCAACTCAATTTGAACTTGCATGCTTTATCAGTATAAAATATTACTAGCAAAGGGGGACTCTGGTATAACTAGCACCTGTCAAAAAGCAGAATAATGACTATAGATATGTATCATGCAATGTATGTGCCCAATAGGTCATATGGCACACTTAGTATAAGTTTTAAGTGTGAGATGCCATATAATGCACATCCTTCAGTAAAGACTACATGGTATTATATAACATACTACTATAAGGCTGGGCATGACGGATTTGTTCAGGATGCTAGAGTAGGTACGCAATTGCAGTCAGTTTTGACTGCGATTGCGTTCCGTTGTTCAGTTTTTATCGCACGGGTGCAATGTGTTTTGCACGCACGTGATAAAAAAAATGAATGTGCTACCCAGACCCGAACTTCTTCACTGAAGTTCGGATTTGGGTTAGGTGTTGTGTAGATTGTATTATTTTCCCTTATAACATGGTTATAAGGGAAAATAATAGCATTCTGAATACAGAATGCTAAGTAAAATAGGGCTGGAGGGGTTAAAAATATTAATAATTTAACTCACTTAATCCACTTGTTCGCGCAGCTGGCATCTCTTCTGTCTTCATCTGTGAGGTAAAGGACCTGTGATGACGTCACTGTGCTCATCACATGGTCCGTCACATGATCTATCTCCATGGTGATGGATCATGTGATGGACCATGTGATGAGCGCCCTGACGTCATCACAGGTCCTTTACCTCACAGATGAAGACAGAAGAGATGCCAGCTGCGCGAACAAGTGGATTAAGGTGAGTTAAAAAAGTGTTTTATTTTTTTTTAACCCCTCCAGCCCTATTTTACTATGTATTAAGAATGCTATTATTTTCCCTTAAAACCATGTTATAAGGGAAAATAATAATGATCGGGTCCCCATCACGATCGTCTCCTAGCAACCGTGCATGAAAATCGCACCGCATCCGCACTTGCTTGTGGATGCTTGCGATTTTCACGCAGCCCCATTCACTTCTATGGGGCCTGCGTTGCGTGTAAAACGCACAATATAGAGCGATGAAAATCACCGCTCATGTGCACAGCCCCATAGAAATAAATGGGTTCGGATTCAGTGCGGGTTCACCTCACGCAATGCACCCGCGCGGAAATCTCGCCCGTGTGAACTTTAACCATGTTATAAGGGAAAATTATACAATCTACACAACACCTAACCCAAACCTGAACTTTAGTGAAGAAGTTCGGGTCTGGGTAGCACATTCATTTTTTTATCACACGTGTGCAAAACACATTGCACCCGCGCGATAAAAACTGAACAATGGAACGCAATCGCAGTCAAAACTGACTGCAATTGCGTACCTAATCACGCGGGTTTTCCGCAATACACCCGGGACGCATCCTGATCAAATCAGTCACGCCCGTGTGAACCCAGCCTAACACAACAATAACATGAGAGAAAGGCACACATGACAAATAGATATGTGGAAAATAATGGCCACGGCCCACTTTTATTAATAGATAACCTTATGCTCAGGATAGGTCATCAGTATCAGATTGGGAGAGGGTCCTACTGCTGGCACCCCGCCGATCAGCTGTTTGAAGGGGTAGCGGCGGTAATGCAAGCACTACTTGCTCTTCAAAATTACCTGTACATTCAATACATTACTGTTCAATACATTCCCTTGAATGGGATAACCAGCGGTAATTACACTGAGACTCCTCTACAAAGGAGACGACGCATGGGTAATTTTTAAAGAGGAAGCAGCACTTGCACAACTGCCGGGACCCCTTCAAACAGCTGATCGGCAGGGGTGTCAGGAATCTGACCCCCGCCAATACGATCCTGATGACCTATCCTGAGTATAGGGCAGGGCTGGCCAACCTGTGGCGCTCCAGCTGTTGTAAAACTACAATTCCCACAATGCCCTGCTGTAGGCTGATAGCTGTAGGCAGTCTTTGCATGCTGGGAGTTGTAGTTTTGCAACAGCTGGAGAGCCACAGGTTGGCCATCCCTGGTATTGGACATCAATATGTTAGCACTGCACAACCTCTTTAAATAACTAGACCTTTAAGTATACTCACAAAGTCCAGCCATAGGCCCAAACGACGTACATTTCAGCCAATCCCCCCACACAGTGGATGAATTTACCTCTCAAGAAAACAAAGTGACAAATGACAATCAAACATTGGGCCAGGCTTGCATGCACTAACTAAAGTGATCCTTTAAGGCTGGATGGCGACACACACATCCAGCCTAAAAAGCCCAACTTATAGTGGTTATGCCATGATTGATGTAAAAAATGAAAATCGGACATCATACAGTACATGACAATCTCTATCTAACAAAGCTAGAACCAGCCCTGTACCTCATGGATCCAGAGATCTCCCCATTCACTGCTCCAATTACTCTGCTAGATTATCTTCAGCCTGGAGGCTTAGGCGTCATGTCCTTTCTGATGCAGCTCTCTCCCTGTAACTGCCACAGCGTCTAACAGAGCATATGTCTGGTGGCAATTAAAAGATTTTAACTGAGCACATTCGACCAGCTCATTGAGATGGACAAAAAAATAAGGAAAATAACAAACAGCAGGTGGCGCTATACAGATACATTTTATTGAATAACTCAGTGGCTATCCAACATTGTTAATTACATGCAATTACAAAAGTGTTCAGATCAAGGTGTTGGTTTGAAAAATTTAGAATATGCTTTGTGACACAACCCCTTTAAATAACCCTAACCCCAATCATTCTCACCAATAACATACTGCCACTGGGTTAAAAATAAGTTTTTCCTCAGCAACACGCCCTGATAGGATTATATCTAATCTAAATCTGCCTGGAGACCAAAAATTGCAGGAAAATTCCCACCAAAATACTATGGTCTATGTTGTGTTTTTTTCAAGACAGTGACTGTGTTGTCATGTAATACATAACAGTCTAAGCACTGGGATGTTAAAGGGTTATTCCATGATTAATGTAAAAAATGAAAATCACTTAAAGATATAAAAACAGCTCCCACATGGAGCAGTAATCACGGCCTGACTTGGGGCTTCGCTCCATCTCCGCAATCTCAGTCCAATATAACTTAGGGTACTTTCACACTAGCGTTTTTCTTTTCCTGCACTGAGTTCCGTTATAGGGCTCAATACCGGAATGCTCCTAAGATGAAAGAAACCAAAATGCATGCTGCAGTTTGCTTTCCGTTCTGTGATGCAGAGCAAGACAGATCCGTCGTGACCCACAATGCAAGTCAATGGGGACGTTTTCTCTGACACAATCTGACAATAGAAAACAGATCCGTCCCCCATTGACTTTCAATGGAGTTCATGACGGATCCGTCTTGGCTATGTTACAGATAATACAACCGGATCCTTTCATAACAGATGCAGATGGTTGTATTATCAGGAATGGAAGCGTTGTTGCTGAACCCTGCCGGATCGAGCAAAAACGCAAATTGTGAAAGTAGCCTAAACCATTGATTGTGTGAAGATACAGTAAAAGCTTGAAAGTATGTACTGTGCTTTTGAAGAGTGAGTATTTATATTTTCTCACCGAGATTTACTTATTATGAAAAAATGAAAATCAGATATATAGTACATGACAATCACTTTCTAACAAAGCTAGAACCAGCCCTGTACCGCACATGGATCCAGAGATCTCCACATTCATTGCTCTGCTAGATTTATATCAAGCTGACAGCTCAAGGGGCGTGTCTTTTCTGCTGCAGCTAAGGGGCGTGTCTGTGCTCTCCCTATCACAGCTCGGGAGGCAGCTGAAGGATGAAACTGAGCATGTGCGACCTTCTGAGTAAGCCGGTCAAAGAAATAAGAAAAAGATCGAAGAGGTGGTGACGTTTATTACAGGAAAATAAGGTTCCCAGCTAAAGAGACAACAGTCGAGGAACAGAATAAAAGGGACGGAATACAGACACAGATAAACCTCCAATTCCCAATAGGCACATATTATCTTTATCAGCGCTATACAGATACATTTGATTGAATAACTCGGTGGCTATACAACATTTTTAATTACATGCAATTACAAAAGTATTCAGATCCAGGTGCCCTACAATATTTTTTGTGGGGCAACCCCTTTAATAATACTGTGAGGCTCCCTCTTAAAGGTCTGGGATCCTCCAGAGGTTGTGTTTATTACAGAGGGCAATGTACGCAATGCCATTTCTGTATAAAATACCAATTCCCATTATTCACATGTTTAGTGGTACTGAGTTTGAACAATGAGAACGTTGGGGCAGATTTATGAACACTGAAAGAAACCTGCCTGTAGCAACCACTCACAGCTCAGCTTTCATTTTTCAAGAGCACTATAAGAAATGAAAGCTTTGCTGTGATTGGTTGCTGTTTTTTCTTTTAGACCGTTTGATAGACCCCATGCCATAACCATTTTAGGATTGAGGTGCCTGCCACACCACTCCGTCCTACACATGACTGAGCTCTGATTTTTATCTGTGATAATCACCGCATAGAATCCTGCAGACAAGGTATATGTCAGTACAAAGATAATTAAGGTTTTTCCAGCAAACACAGCAACTTTAATTATAAAGCTAAGAGACAGATGCATTTCCTGTGCATTATTATAAGGAATAATATAACGAGGTTGTCATAGCAACACCTGGACGTACATAGAAATGAATGAGATTTAGCATTATTGTAACATATTGGTTACCAAAAAAGCTGTGATTTGCCGAGGCACAACAATCACCATTATACATTTTTTTTTCTAAATTAAAGGTAATCTACCATGTTTGCCATCTCTCGTGACAGAGTGGGGCCACAGCAGCAGGGCATGTGCGGTCGCTGGTCGGGTACATGAGTACCTGATTCTCACATCGTAAAATTACTGTTGAGAGATCATTATGTACCCAGCCAACGGTGGAGAGGAGGACTTAGGTGGCCCCACTGGGACATTTCCCTGTAAGGTCTAAGGTCAATCCGCCCCAGGGCCCAAGGCTGAGAGATTTTACTGCAGTGAGAGTGACATTGCTAACACACCCTTCCACATTTGGACACGGTACTGACCAGGCCACAACTGCCTCTAATTAAACTGCACTGTGGAGTGTGTTATTGGCAGCGTGGCACCTTCAATGTGGCCATTAACAGTACAGACCCACTGAACGTCATTAGCTGTGTGATCGTACCCTAAGGGCATTTTTCTTGTGTTTTTTCAGGCGTTTTTCTCCTTTATGGAGAAGTCTATAGGGCGGGGATCAGCAACCTCCGGCACTCCAGCTCTTATGAGACTACAACTCATCAACTTCATATTTGTGGGAGTCACAAGAATAGCTGAGTATGTGTGAATGCTGGGAGCTGTAGGGCTGGACTGCTGAAGGTTGCAGATCCCTGCTATAGGGAAAGGCTTGGGGGGGAAAATGCTGCCCCCATAGCATGCTGCGATTTAAAAAAATGCCCTTAACCCAAAAAATGCAGCTCAAGGTTGAAAAACACGCCACTACAAAAAAGCTTGTTTGTTCTGCATTTAATATTCCCATAGACTTCCATGCAACATCTGGAGTAGGAATTTTTTTGCTGAAAAATTGCTGCAACCGTCTGTCCACACCCCCAATAAAAAGCTATAAAGGAACAGATGTGTGCCACCAGCTTTAATTCAGCGTACCCTCTCGTACCCTCTCATTTCCAACTTTTAATACACATCTGTTGAGTTCCTTTATTTTTCTTTTCACTTCATCGTATGAAGTAAAGGTTATGGGGCAGATTTATGAAGCTAACTAAAAAAAATAACGGCTTTGTTGCCCATAACCACCAATCACACCCCAGCGTCCACCAGAGGTGTCTGGTTACAGATTATCCCCCATCCCTATGGCTCATCCAATCATGCATATTCATGAGGACAGCCATCTAATGTTTAGACTGGCTTTAGAAACAGAGATTTTTGAGAGATTTCACAGTCAGGCCAATATCACAGGAGATATGAATAGGCTGTTTACACACACAGACATCCCGCCCCGTCAGTGGCTGTTTACTCTTGTGTCCCCATATGCAGCACACATGATAGCAGGGGCCATCGTGATCGGCAGCAGTGACGTCACTGTAGATGACACATCACCATGGTGGCCCATGTCATCATACAGCTGTAAGCAAACATAAGGGATCAGCATCCTAACCGCAGCGCAGGATCTAAGATCAATCCCTATTGTAAAAAAAAAATCATAGTTCCCAATTTATTATATATTGTTTTAAAGGAAACCCCATTTAATGCACATTTTAAAGATGTATTCACGCACTTTTTGAAAATTATGGCACGAAATGCAGTATGACTGCAACATGTGCAGATTAGGCTGGGTTCATATCACGTTTTTATCATACGTTTTAAGGGGCTGTTCTCATCTCGTTTTTGCTGTACACAGGGGTGTACTGGAAACTTAAAGGGGCTCTGAAAAAAAAGAAAATAAAAGTGGGTCCATGTTGTAGGTGGTTCAGATTGCCAGAAGGTGGGACAACAGAAATACGGAGTGCAGTACTAAATACCGCCGCAGCAGAACCAGATACCACAGTGTAGCACAAAATGCTGCTTAAATTAATTCATGCTGCTGAGAGCATCAGATCTTTATGTACCTGGATGGCGCTTGGGTGATCCTTTGGGCATCAGCCCACCAGGAAATTTCCCTGTACGGTCTATGGCCTATCTGCCCATGGCTGTAGATCAAGCAGATACTTTTGTAAACAGAAAAAAACTTATATTACTTGATATTCCTATAGACTACAGTTGAGCAGACGTAGTTCAAAAGTGCATACTTTTGACTCCATTTGTCATTGATTACGTTTCTGTCAGTTTTTTTTTTTTTTCCAGGACAATAACGTAGCATACCAAACTTTTCTGTCCTGCAAAAAATAAAAATGTATAGACACCTATATTTTTTTTACATTTCAGTAAATGAGAGATGGATGGAAATGTAAAACTGTAGGTTTCTATCTATGTGTCCACTTCTTCAGATGATGCATTCAAATATTTATTTAAAAAAAGAAAGGTTTCACAAGAATGTATGCAGCCACAAACATATTGAAACAAATGCACATCCGCCAAGCGTATACTTTTAAAAAAGGACAGATAACCACAAATATATACGTTTGTGGAAGGTTTTTTACTCTTTAAATGTATCCGTTTTATGTACAGCAAAATTAAGGATACAAATGCGTATACGTGTATTTTTTTTCTTCTTTTTTTACAGTGAAACTCTATGGCATCAGTCGGAGGCATCCATTTAACATATATGTTTTTTGTATACTTTAAACATAAGACAAAACGTGATGTGAACCCGGCCTTATGCTGACTGGTGAAACAGATTTCCATCACTTGGAACTGATCCTAGTCTAATGGACTGAACGGCTATTGTTAGAAGTCGTAAAAATATTTTTTTGTGTACATGTAAGACCAGCTTTACATACTCAAACCCACAGGTACACACACAAGTATATACACAGGCATACAAACACATGTACACACACAGGCACAGAAACACTCGTACACACACAGGTACATGCACAGGCACAAAAACACAGGTACAGGCACACACAGGTACACACATAGGCGCACACACAGGTACACACACAGGCACACAAACACACATACACACACTGGCACACAAACACAGGTACACACACAGGCACACAAACACACGTACACACAGGTACACACACAGGCACACAAACACGTACACACACTGGCACACAAACACAGGTACACACACAGGCACACACACACACGTACACACAGGTACAGGTACACACATACGCGCACACACAGGTACACACACAGGCACACAAACACACGTACACACAATGGCACACAAACACATGTACACACACATGCACACACACAGGTACACACACAAACATACGTACACACACAGGTACACACATATGCACACAAATACACCTACACACACAGGCAGACATTCGGGAACACACAGGTACACACACAGGCACACAAACACACGTACACACTCAGGAACACAGGTACATACACAGAAGCATTTTTGTTCTGGAAACAAAAACATTACAGTGTTATGGTAGCAATCAATACGTTGAACATAAAGATCAGCATTTGTTATCTGAAACATTACCAAGGTGGACATTACATAGGTAGGGCTATTTAACTCTTTGTGAAGGTAAGGCTTAACCAGTCATCAGTAGGGCGCTGGTGTTCATCTGACAACAGTTTACACTTATAATGATCTGGTTTCTGGAATAACCAGGGAAACCTGTACTGCAATTCACTCGCCTTTGGCCACCCTTTTCCATACCTGCAGTTCGGGTTGAGGTATTCGTCTTCTCCCAGTACTTCTATTCTAAGTTAGTCCAGCGTTTGATCCCCTGAATAACGTCTAGAGTAGGTGGATCCTGAATACACTGGAATTGTTCAGAAGTGTGGTTGTGAGAGGCGGTGAGAGCCGAAAGTCAATGCAGAATTGCCAGTGAGGGTTGGTGAACTATAGTGTTCATTATTTTTTCGTGACAGACAGTGGCTATTATTTAACACATCATGTCCCTCACACTTTCACTTGTTGTAGCTTTACCCTGCGGCATTTTTTTTTGTCTGTGGTAATTATGTTTCTGTAGTGCTTCTCGCTGAACTTAGTATAAAGAGGACCCGTAATTTCTCCTGAATTGCCTGTTTTAGCAGCTACTTGCATTCCTCTTGTAATAATAATTCTGGAGCATCTATTCTTTTGACACTATGCTGTACTATTTGTTTGGAACTTTAGAATGAATTGCCTGCAGTCTAAAATTAAGGTCCAGATGAGTGTTACCAGTTGGGAGGGTGTCCCTGCACAGTCTGACATTATCCAATCGGTGTGTCAAGTGTTAGACTGTGCAAGGACACTCCCCCAACTGGTAACACCCATCTGGACTTTCATTGCAAACCGCTTGCAATTCAGTCAGAACCTTTAGAAGAAATAATCAAGGAATAGTACAACAAGGTCATAATAATAAACGCTCCCAAATTGTCACAGGGAGATTGGGACTTGGGGATTTCAAGTAGTTGCTAAAACAGACATGTCAGGAAAAGTGACAGGTCTTCTTTAAACCATTATGCTTTTTTCTTATATTTAGTTTGCCTGTAATTTGTCCAAGTGATATAACATGCCTGTATTTCCTCTACAGCATGTGGGTAAACCATTCTCGCTACCTGTGGACCTCCGGTTACCACCAGAGCTTCTTGAAAAACTGCAGACGAATAGTCCGGAAGACTTTCCAAAACATGAAAGTCGAATGTCAAGAAGAGCGTCCTTGGTTAGTGCACACAAAGCTAAACAATATATTTCATAACCATATATTCCATTTCAGTGCTTTTATTGATATTTCCTTACATGCTTCAATAGTAGTAGGTTTTTTGGCTCATTTAGAAGAACTAAGGGGGAGATTTATCATTCCCCGTGCACCTGAAAAAAGTCGCAGGTGTGAAAAATTGTTGCATCTCCCCTTTTTTCACCACCCTCGCCACCTTTGTAAAAGGGGTCATGACAAGGGCGGGAAGGGGGCAGGGCCAGCAGCCGCTACAAATTTATCTTCATTTACACAAATTTTCTGGCGTAAAGCCGGAAATCTATGGCAGCTCTGAGCTGTCGTAGATTTCTGGTTAGGCGCACAGACTGCAGGAGGATGCGCCTAAATTATGAAGAAGCCTGCACCTCGTCATAAATTTGGCCTATCCTCCAGCAGCATAGGGGATATCAAGACCGGCATAGAAAGCGCCAATCTTGATAAATCCCCCCCTAAGGGCTCTTTCACACGAGCCTATGCCGTGCATGGAATCCACTGCGTGAAAGACAGCCAAGCCCCGCCCCGGACAGCAGAGACAATCATGTTAATGCTCCGTGCCTCTCTGTGATCTTTTTACTATAAAATCACAGTGAGATAAAGATGTCACCGTGATTTTGTAGTAAAAAGGTCACAGAGAGGCAAAGAGCATTATCAATCATGTTAAGGCTCCGTGTCTCTGCTGTCCAGAGCGGGGCTTGGCTGTCTTTCACGCAACGGATTACTCGCACAGGATCCGCTCGTGTTAAAGAGTCCGAAGTGTGGAATTTGATTAGTGTTGTTCTATTTACTACTTGAATTTATCTTCAGTGATGCCCCCAACCCTCTCTTAACAGCACTAAAGTCTGGGGGTGGAGATGTTTAGTGACAGCAGCAGCCCTCCCAGATAACGCAAAAATCTCCTTCTATTCTCACTGATGTGGACGTATTTTTCCATCAGAAAGTCATTATTCATGGCGTAAACCGGGCAGCACCCAATCATAATAAATGGGATCTGTCGGGCGCCAGTGGTCTCCAGCTTCTGTTCCTATGACGGAACAGGAGGCTAGAATTATAACCGCAGATGTGGATGTAGCCTAAGCTGTCTAAACTCTTCCCCTTGCTAATTGTGCGAAGCTGCTTATCTTGGTCACGCAGCACAATATACCTGTAATTCTGCCATTAACTCATTAACATTCAGTTTTATTGCAGGCTGAAAATTTTAATTTTTTTTCTTGCTTGTTATGTACACTGCATGACCACTAGATTTCCAGAAATTATTTCTACATAAATAGACGTTACATATATAAAACTGAGTGTTAATTTGTCCAGCCCATTACATGATATTGTATATTAAAGGAGTTTTTCCAAGCTTATTTTTTTATGGGTCACCTGCAGGGACATTGTTAAAATAATTAAAGAAAAAAAAATGTAATTACATTCTTGAGCCTCTTTCGATCCAACAGCACTGCTTGGTCCACTCTGCCAGGCTGCAGCAGTGATGTCCCATATATAACCTAGGGAACCTATATATAGCCCAGAATAAAGTCCAGGGCCCACCCTAACTATATCACTGAAAACCAACCAAAAGGAGTGGGTCAATTAAGTACAAAAACACTTATAATACTGAAGTAATCAAAAAAGTGTTTTTGTACTTAATTGACCTACTCCTTTTGGTTGGTTTCCATATATAACCTAATCACTGGCCTCATCGGTATATGGCAGCTGCAGCCGGAGGGGATCAGGCGGCAGCGCTAGATCGGAGGGGACTTGGGAAGGTAAGTTTAAGTTTTTTTTCGTTTTTTTTTTAACAATATCCCTGCAGTTGGCCTATAAAAAAATGTAATTTTAATTATTTTATAGAACTAAACTAACATTCTGCTGTGATAAGGCCAACATAATGTAACTTTGGATGCTGATAATCAGAATGTATACTAATCTGCATGTTGCTTACAGTCAGATATTGGATTTGGAAAACTGGAAACGTACGTGAAGTTGGATAAACTAGGAGAGGTGAGAACGAATGCCTTTTTTTATTCACTTCTGTTTATCCGCCATTTTAGCATAATTCAATATTAGAAGGCACGTCGTTTTATGTCTACTCCTTATGCAGAAATAGATCAGTTCTCTGCAGATGTTTAGCGCACATAGGTATAGATTTGCTTTGTCTGTCTTGCTGACATTGTGAAGGATGAAACTTCTAGCAACATTAATCTTTTGTGGTAACAAAGAAGAACAAAAATATCGACCCAAGCTGGTTAGGTAATGAACAGAATTGCCAATATTTCTCCCGTCTTAGTGAAGATGTGATTATGTCTTCCATTTCATTTTAGATATTCACGTGCAGTAAAGTGGAAGGCGATCACTTTACAGGAGTAAAGGCTTTTATATTTAAAACTATCTTCAGCTTTGAAATACTTTTCCACAAACTTTTTGTTATTGATGATGAGGAACTGTGAGTGTAACTGTCATGTTTTCATCCAAAAATAAATTTTAGCTTACTGTAGGTCATAAAGCAATCTTTAGTTTCTTCACATACCACTGTTTTCCTTGAGTTTTTTCCTTAGTTACGACTGTTTAAACCCCTACAAAATGAGGACCTTCTCAAGATGTCTCCTCTGCCAGTTCTCTGAGGCCAAAACCCAAAGTCCTGCTAGCCAATCAGATTGGATTACTGAGAGACACGCCTCCTCACTCTGAAGCCTGATGCAGGCCTGCAGTGCCTCTCTGTCTTCTGTTTATACTAAAGGGAAGACAGACAAGCCATAGCAGCAGTCTTTTAAGGGACCAGTGGACAGGGGACATTAATGAAAGCTGTTATTATAAGGTAATAACAGATATTTTGGCAATCATTGACACACTAACTGAGGTATACATGCCTAGATCTAATAAACTAGCAAATAAAAGAAAATATGACAGTTACACTTTAACCAGGGAACTAGGATCATTTCACATTCCCTGCTTTTCCTTAGATATAAGACAGCAGTAGACTGCTTGTTATAGCAGTGTGCAATCTGAAAATAAGAAGCAGACTATAGACCGTCTTAAAGTGATCTCTAATTTCTGCCAGAAAGGGGTATTTTTAAGCTCAATATTCACAGAAACTATTTTTTAAGAAGTTTTGTCTGTTTTACTTTTTAATTCCAGGAGTACTGTACCCCTGAAGATTAAATAAAAAATATTTCCATTTGTATCAGTCATCACTGCTATATAGAAAGGTATCCCATTGTTAGGCTAGTTTCACACTAGCGTTCACAGATCGGACACTGCCTGAATGCCTGCTGGCTCTATTAACTATGATGGGGTCCGGCGGAGATCCGGCAGCTACCCAGCAAATATGCCAAGAATAGGCCGGATAAATACCCCTGCGTACAGCTTTCTATGTCGCAACAGCCTCTTGGTAGTATAGTAAGTATAATAGTAAGTGTAGAATTAGGATAACAGTATGATAGCTCTATTGTTCTCTTGATAAGTCTAGATAAAGATACCATAGAAGAGCATTGCGCTTATCAGTGTAATATGTGATGCTCTAACTGAGCCACCCATCCCTCTTCCCTCTTTAGCCGCAGTGAATGGTCTGACTGAGAAAGTCAAGTGAGGCAGTTTGCTGTGCTAAAAGTTCAAACAAAAGAGGAAGTTAAGAGCCAGGTCAGGAAGTAGAATACATGGAGTGATTTAAAAAAATATATCCAGAAAAGCATTCACCATCTTTTTTTGCGAACTAAAATTACATTGAATATTCACACTTAGGCTTTTAGTAACATCAAAAAAAAATTGATGGTGGGGTCCCTTTATATTTCTAACAGTTGTCCTGTATTTTCATTTCCGGTAATACCTGATATAAAAAAAATAATCCTATATTTAAAGTACCCCTTTGCTTAGTGTTGTCTTCTGTGGCACTAGTCAAGTCCTCCTTGATGCTGCTTCTTTACAAAATGCAGTGGGGATATGCCAGTATACAGCACTTGACCGCTGCAGCCAATCACTGCCCACAACTGTATAATGCTGAGGAGAGTGATTGGCTGCAGAGGTGACATTCAGTATACCTGCCTGTCACCGTGTCAGTGACTTGCACAGTAAATATAGTTAAAGGGGTTGTCCCATCTCAGACAATGGGGGCATATCGCTAGGATATGCCCCCATTGTCTGATAGGTGCGGGTCCCAGCGGTGGGAACGCAGCGGGGAAATGAACGGAGGGCGCATGCGCAGCCGCCCTCCATTCATTTCTATGGGGCCACCGATAATAGCCGAGCGCTGGCTCGGCTATTTCCATCTGCCCCATAGAAGTGAATGGGAGCAGGGGCCGCGCGTGTGCTCCCATTCACTTCTATGGGAGCAGCGCTAGGTGGTAGATTGACCCCAGGAAATCTGGGGTCCTCCAGCCACAGCTCTCGCTGCTCCATTCTCGTTGTAGGTGCAGGTCCCAGCGGTGGGACCCGCACCTATCAGACAATGGGGCATATCCTAGCGATATGCCTGCATTGTCTGAGATGGGAATACCAATTTCATAAGGCAGATTTATGAAAGCTGTCTGAAAGAATAACTGTCTTTGTGCCCATAGCAGCCAATCACAGCACAGCTTAATTTTTTTTAAGTATATGGAATGAAAGTTGTGCTGTGATTGGTTGCTATTGCCAAAAAGACAGGTAATGCTTTTGGACAGCAAGTTAAAGTAATGGTCTTGGGGTGAGACATTTTTATTGTCTTCTATTCACTGAATATTTTGTAGATTTTCCCCCAATATTTTATTCAGTCCTTGCACTGTTCCATTGACTACCACATTTGCATTACAGCAGCACTTCTGTCTTGTCACCTCTGCTTTAGGGTACATATGCCACTGTGTTTAAGGGACGAAGCAAGCTCACAGAGAATTTAGTGGCCCTAAAGGAAATCAGACTGGAGCATGAAGAGGGCGCACCATGCACAGCAATAAGAGAAGGTATGTGATGAATTAGATAGGGCCAATGACCAATTATCAAGAAAAATGTTCCTACAAATGCTTATTCCTGATAATTGGCACATGTCAATGAGCTGCGCATCAGCTGACAGACCAAAAAACGCTCATTTGCGAAAAGATTCTATCAAAATATCACTGTCCAAGGGCAGCACATCGTGTGCATAAATATTCATGTGCTGCCCGTAAATAATGAAACTGTAAGGAAGGAAAGGAACAAATGATCGCAGCAACGATCATTCATCCCCCTACAGCAGCGATGATTGCTGCATGTAAAACCAGCTAACAAACAGACAATGATTGCGAATGAACATTTCATATGAACGGTCATTCCCAATTATCTTTCACTCTATGGGCCGGTGTAATAGGGCCTTAAAGATAAAGTGCTACGAGTAAGGACTTTTGTTCGAAATGCTGGATTTCCGTTTGCTTCTACATGACAATACATATTGTAAAAATAAAAAATATCACTTCAGGGGTAAGTTTGAAATCTGATTGTCATGTAGGGAGGGAAGAGTGCAGCCCTGATCTCCACCCGCACCTCTGTCCCTACCTACTTGCACGGCGTACAACTTGGCGGCCATCCCCAGCTTAGATACCTGCAGGGGCCTGAAGGGTGCTAAAGTAATACGTAACAGAGTCAGGCAAGCAAAGGTCAAAGCCAGGAGGTCACACGGGTACACAAGGGAAAAACACAATAGCAAGGTCAAAACAAACCGAAGTCAGAAACCGAGAGGTCACGTCAATTCCAAGGAGGTAGCAAGGTCTAGGTCAGAAACAAAGCCGAGGTCCAAACACAACAGCAAGGGAATTAGGAACGCTGGTGAAGGTAGAAAGACCAATCACAAGCAACCTGTGTCCAGCAGGCTGCCTGTTTAAATAGCCCAGACTGGTACTGGTGAGTCACATGAAGTGACCAGGGTCACGTGACTCGCATAACACAGCCCAACATAGCCGAGCGCTGATCATCATCATCGGTGCTAAGCTCTCCTTCTGCTTGTTGTCTGAGCAACGGAGGACGCCGGCCACGCCTATGAGGCATGCGCGGCCGGATTCCCCCCCCCTGGTCCCATGGAGACGAGGACGCTGGCCTCATCCTCGCTCCACTATGCGCGTGAAATGCTGGCGGCGCTGAGAAGGGAGAGTGCGCCTCCGGCTCCCCATGACACTGATAGTTGCTATCACGTACAGATCATCCCTTAAAGGAAATCTGACACCAGAATATTGGACTATTATCTTCAGTACTGCAGATAAGGAGTCCAGATCACTATTTTTTTATTTTCCTACTTCCTCCTGTTCCCCCGCTGTCAGCTGTGCAAAATATATTGTTGGGACTGCTGTGCATATGTACAGGTGTCCTCTGCATTATGTTAGCATGGCAGAGCAGTCAGGGACTGTGTATTTCAGTGCAAGTTTGAGAGCTTACTGAGGACAGTAGGAAAACAAAAAACCCTTATCTGCAGTACTACTCATATCTTATGTCAGGTAATAGTCCAGAATCGTGGTCACAGATTTCCTTTCAAGAACATTTCCCTGAAAATATGTCCTTTAAACCTCTTAAGGACATAGGGCGTACAGGTACGCCCTTGTGCCCTGGTACTTAAGGACACAGGGCGTACATGTACGCCCTGTGTATTTCTGATCACTGCCGTGCGGCTGGCAGTGATCGGAACCCGGCGCCTGCTCAAATCATTGAGCAGGCACCTAGGCTAAATGCGCCGGGGGGTCCCGTGACCCCCCCATGTCGGCGATCGCGGCAAACCGCAGGTCAATTCAGACCTGCGGTTTGCTGCGATTTCTGCAGTTTCTGATCCCCGCGGTCCCTGACCGCGGGGATCAGAAACTTTAGTATTCCTAAAATGCATCTGTATCCCTCCCCCCTGCACCCCTTAGTGATTTTTGCCGGGTGGGAGGTGCAGGGGGAGGGTTGCGGGCGGTGCGGGCGGTGCGGGAGCCTCCCATTGCGTAATCGTTGGCGTCTAGTGGGTATACCAGGGTGCCAGCACATTGCTGGCACCCTGGTATAAACGGCTGACATCGGTGATGCGATGTCAGCCGTTTAACCCTTTCCATACAGCGGTCCGTACGGACCGCTGTATGGAAAAGGTTAACAGCGCAGGGAGCTCCCTCCCTCTCCCATCGGGGGGCTGCTGTGCCTTTGCAGCCCCTCCGAATGGAGAGGGAGAGAGCTCCCAGGCAGCCCCCCAAGCCCCGTCCTTACCCTTCCCCGTCTGCGCAGTTCTGGCCATAACTGAGCAGACGGGGAAGGTTCCCATGGCAACAGGACGCCTTCTCAGGCGTCCTGCTGTCCATGGTGCTGAACAGATCTGTGCTGAAAGGCATAGATCTGTTCAGACAAAGTGTAAAATACAGTACAGTACTATATATTGTACTGTACTGTATTATACAGACATCAGACCCACTGGATCTTCAAGAACCAAGTGGGTCTGGGTCAAAAAGAAAGTGAAAAAAAGTGAAAATAAAGTAAAAATCAAAAAACACATTTATCACTGATTAAAAAAAAAAATATGAAATTCCCTACACATGTTTGGTATCGCCGCGTCCGTAACGACCTGATCTATAAAACGGTCATGTTACTTTACCCAAACGGTGAACGCCATAAAAATAAAAAATTAAAAACTATGATGAAATTGAAATTTTGCCCACCTTACTTCCCCAAAAAGTTAATAAAAGTGATCAAAAAAGTTGTATGTACTCCAAAATTGTAACAATCAAACCGTCATCTCATCCCGCAAAAATCATACCCTACCCAAGATAATCGCCCCAAAACTGAAAAAACTATGGCTCTTAGACTATGGAAACACTAAAACATGATTTTTTTTGTTTCAAAAATGAAATCATTGTGTAAAACTTACATAAATAAAAAAAAGTATACATATTGGGTATCGCCGCGTCCGTATCGACCGGCTCTATAAAAATATCACATGACCTAACCCCTCAGATGACCACCGTAAAAAAAAAAAAAACAAACGGTGTAAAAAAAGCAATTTTTTGTCATCTTACTTCACAAAAAGTGTAACAGCAAGCGATCAAAAAGTCATATGCACCCCAAAATAGTGCCAATAAAACCGTAATCTCATCCCGCAAAAAATGAGACCCTACTTGAGATAATCGCCCAAAAACTAAAAAAAACTATGGCTCTTAGACTATGGAGACACTAAAACTTTTTTTTGTTTTAAAAATTAATTCATTGTGTAAAACTTACATAAATAAAAAAAATTGTATACATATTAGGTATCGCCGCGTCCGTGACAACCTGCTCTATAAAATTACCACATGATCTAACCTGTCAGATGAATGTTGTAAATAACAAAAAAAAAACGGTGCCAAAAAAGCTATTTCTTGTTACCTTGCCGCACAAAAAGTGTAATATAGAGCAACCAAAAATCATATGTACCCTAAACTAGTACCAACAAAACTGCCACCTTATCCCGTAGTTTCTTAGATGGGGTCACTTTTATGGAGTTTCTACTCTAGGGGTGCATCAGGGGGGCTTCAAATGGGACATGGTGTCAATAAAACCAGTCCAGCAAAATCTGCCTTTCAAAAACCGTATGGCATTCCTTTCCTTCTGCGCCCTGTCGTGTGCCCGTACAGCAGTTTACGACCACATATGGGGTGTTTCTGTAAACTACAGAATCAGGGCCATAAATAATGAGTTTTGTTTGGCTGTTAACCCTTGCTTTGTAACTGGAAAAAAAATATTAAAATGGAAAATCTGCCAAAAAAGTGAAATTTTGAAATTGTATCTCTATTTTCCATTAAATCTTGTGCAACACCTAAAGGGTTAACAAACTTTGTAAAATCAGTTTTGAATACCTTGAGGGGTGTAGTTTCTTAGATGGGGTCACTTTTTTGGAGTTTCTACTCTAGGGGTGCATCAGGGGGGCTTCAAATGGGACATGGTGTCAAAAAAACTGTCCAGCAAAACCTGCCTTCCAAAAACCATACGGCGCACCTTTCACTCTACGCCCCGCTGTGTGCCCGTACAGCAGTTTACAGCCACATATGGGGTGTTTCTGTAAACGGCAGAGTCAGGGCAATAAAGATACAGTCTTGTTTGGCTGTTAACCCTTGCTTTGTTAGTGGAAAAAATGGGTTAAAATGGAAAATTAGGCAAAAAAATGAAATTCTCAAATTTCATCCCCATTTGCCAATAACTCTTGTGCAACACCTAAAGGGTTAGTGAAGTTAGTAAAATCAGTTTTGAATACCTTGAGGGGTGTAGTTTCTTAGATGGGGTCACTTTTATGGAGTTTCTACTCTAGGGGTGCATCAGGGGGCTTCAAATGGGACATGGAGTCAAAAAAACAGTCCAGCAAAACCTGTCTTCCAAAAACCATATGGCGCACCTTTCACTCTACGCCCCGCTGTGTGGCCGTACAGTAGTTTACGGCCACATATGGGGTGTTTCTGTAAACGGCAGAGTCAGGGCAATAAAGATACAGTCTTGTTTGGCTGTTAACCCTTGCTTTGTTAGTGGAAAAAATGGGTTAAAATGGAAAATTAGCCAAAAAAATGAAATTCTCAAATTTCATCCCCATTTGCCAATAACTCTTGTGCAACACCTAAAGGGTTAACGAAGTTTGTAAAATCGGTTTTGAATACCTTGAGGGGTGTAGTTTATAGAATGGGGTCATTTTTGGGTGGTTTCTATTATGTAAGCCTCGCAAAGTGACTTCAGAGCTGTAGTGGTCCCTAAAAATTGGGTTTTTGTAAATTTCTGAAAAATTTCAAGATTTGCTTCTAAACTTCTAAGCCTTGTAACATCCCCAAAAAATAAAATATCATTCCCAAAATAATTCAAACATGAAGTAGACATATGGGGAATGTAAAGGCATCACAATTTTTAGGGGTATTACTATGTATTACAGAAGTAGAGAAACTGAAACTTTGAAATTTGCAAATTTTTCAAAATTTTTGTTAAATTAGGTATTTTTTGGTGCAAAAAAAAAATTTTTTTTTACTTCATTTTACCAGTGTCATGAAGTACAATATGTGACGAAAAAACAATCTCAGAACGGCCTGGATAAGTCAAAGAGTTTTAAAGTTATCAGCACTTATAGTGACACTGGTCAGATTTGCAAAAAATGGCCTGGTCCTAAGGTGTAAAAAGGCTGTGTCCTTAAGGGGTTAAAAGAAATCTGTCACATGGATTATCACTAATAAAGTAAAACTATTCCCATGAAGAACATGACATGTCCTTCTCTGATGTACCTTCTATTTGGCATTTCTTGTTTTCTATATTGTGAAAATCATTTTTGTATGATATGCAAATTAGACAGTAAGGTGCCCAGAGGGGCGTTATTTTCTTTCAATGGTGCCCAGGAACACCCCCATCCAGTGCCCTCTCCTGTACCGAGACTCCACGCCCCCATCAGTGCCGTTGCCTCCCCTCCCCTGGCTACATCACTTATGAGAGGTAACTGCGCCCACACTTGCCTTCAGGTTTGCAAGGAAACTTGCGCATGTGTAGTACCGAAGACTGCCTGCGTGCTTCATGTCAGCCTCAAATGTGTCACTGGGCATGCTCCTGCGCGAGATTTCTCTGCAAACCTGAAGGCAAGTGTGAGCGGCGTTACCTCCTGTCAGTGACGTAGCGGGCCATGGGGTCTCGGCCCAGGAGAGGCGTGTCTCAGATTTCCTTTAAATAGAAGGCTTCTATTTTTTGTATTGTGGTGGCATCGAATAGGACCTTTCTTTGGACTTCCTCTATGACATATTCTATAGCAACATAGCAATTAAGATAAATTCTAGCAGCAGGACCATTTGAAGCAATAGATACACGGTATGTCTTTCAGATATGCACCACTCCTAAAATGTGTGACATTGTATCACAGTTCTAAATGTATTTAGATATATTACATTACCTCGATTATAGGGTGGGCTTTGTTGGGTTTATTTACAGCTAAACCTTACTTTACAGCTTACATGTACTGTGCATGCAGTGTACATAAAAAGGGCCATTCTCAAATAAAGCTGCATTCAAAATTCTGCTGAATACTGAGCTCAAATGTTCTTGCATGCTCTGCTTGTTCAGCTTCTGTGCAAAGCTTCCTCTGGTGATTTGCATTCAACTCTTTACAGGTTAAAATGACCTGGTGTAGAAAGAACTCTCACAAAGTAGTATAAATCATAGCCCTGGAGGAACATAGCTAAGCTGATAAGTCTATCAACAAACCTGTCATCTGGTCGCAATCAAGTATATCTCTGGGCTACATAATACATGTAATAACGGGCAAGTGTAGAATAAGAATTCCAATACATTTATAAATGTATTCCTAAATTATATGTTGATTTTGATATAAGTTGTACAATAGGGTTTCCGGTTGAGGAGATGCATTAAGCATGGTGTGTGACTGAACCAAACCTGTAACTTCTCAAAGAAGGACAATTTTTTTTCCCTGTTTTTTTTATTTTTTTTATTGAGATCCACACAAGATGGACTATAAGCCTTGAGTCCGTATAAAATCTGCATGTAGCTGCTGTGGATTTGGTGTGCATTTCCCAAAGGTAAAAATCTGTGATGGATATCCACAGCATAAATTAACATGCAGATTTGCAGACTTTAAAGGCATGCAGTGTGCATGAGATTTCTTAAAAAATATCATCTACTTTACTTCTACCATATCTATCGTATTTTTCGGACTATAAGATGTACCTAGAATTTAAGAAAAAAGGGCAAAATTTTTTTCATCAGACATTAGATCAGACCTCCAAATTAGACCCACAAGCTCCATTAGACCTCAGATCAGGGTCTCATCAGACCCCCAAATTCCATCAGCTTCAAATCATACCTCCCAACCATCAGCCTCAGATCAGACCCCCATCAGACACCCTCCCCCTACCTCCATGAGTCTCAGATCAGACCCCCATGAGCCTCACATCAGACCCCCATGAGCCTCACATCAGACCTCAGATAGGACCCCAATCAGACCTCAGATCAGACATAAAAAAAAATTACCTCGCCTGCTCCATGCGGAGCTGCTACTGTGCAGAACCACTTATTGCTCTCTGGTCTTCTTCTGGCCGACACTGCACTGTGAACTGACGTTGCATAGTGCGAGCCTATATGCATACGTCCTGACTCTGTATGCAGTCAGGACACAGTGCAGAGCGGAGCACAGAAGAAGATAAGGAGGGTGAGTACAGCCATGCAGCAGTTCCCTCATTGGTCCCCTGGCCTTCTGCATGTTGATGGCCACTTCCATAATGGAAGTGGTCATTAGCATTCGGATTATAGGATGCACTGCCATCTTTCCCCCACCTTTGGGGGAAAACGTGCGTCTTAGTCTGAAAAATACGGTAAGCCCCAGGGCCCCAGGTGAACATAACCTTATAGGGGTTGTCCGGGTTCAGAGCTGAACTCAGACATACCCTTATTTTTTCCCAGGCAGCACCCCTGATGTGGGCATCGGAGCATCTCATGCTCCAATGCCCTCCCTTGCCCTGCGCTAGATCGCGCAGGGCACGGGATCTTTTGTTTACAATAACACACTGCCGGGCGGATCTGAGTGTTCGGTGATGTCATGTAAGGGGGGCTGCCTGGGTGAAAATGGAGGTATGTCCTGGTTCAGCTCTGAACCCGGACAACCCCTTTAAATAGTTTTTTTTCCCGTGTCAGTCATTTATGTCTTACCCGCATGATGTGCTATGAATATCTGACAGGTCAGAGTCCCCCTGAAATTCACAGTTTTCGGAGAATAAGGATCCCATGACCCCTGTTCGAGAAGCTGATTCATTCAGCTGCGACCATATCCAGAAGGAGACTAAATAAAGAGGTAGCCTTTCTCTGTTGTTTATGCTTCTCCCATAGAATATGGTCTCCTCCTCCTCTTGTTTTGTGAATAGGTCAACTGTTCATTCTCAGAGAAAGTCGTAAGACCCCTTTACACTGCCCGAGCATGAGGCAGATAATGGCTAACAAATGTTCGTAGAAACGCTCATTACCTATGATCTGCTGGAGTAAAGGTACCGCTGATTACCCGATGAACGAGCAAAACGCCAGACAATTGCCGAAAATTGCCGCAGTGTAAAGGGGCCTTCACATATGAATTAGCATTTGTTACACAAATGGCCAGCTTCTTGGAAAGCTTTAAGTATAATTCTCTTTTAACACTCTGTACCCTACATCACTTTTATCTTCTAGTATCCCTTCTGAAGAATCTGAAACATGCTAATATTGTAACACTACATGACATCATCCACACAGAATATTCTCTAACGTTAGTCTTTGAATACCTGGTAAGTAAAATGCATTCATATGATTAAAGGCGTTCTCGAGCTTCGGAGCTGACAACCCCCATAGTGCTAATCTGTGCCCCATAAAACAAAAAATAAAATAAAATAAAAAAATGCACTCAACTCTCCAGAGTCCCACCATGCCCACAACGCTGCCCCATTTTTGGCTCTGTATCAAAGGTTTTGATCGGTGAGGATCTGAGTGCGGAGACCCCCAGCGATTGCTAGAACGAGGAGAAAGAAGCGTGCACATATCGCGCACTCTGTCCCCAATGCCGCAGAGGAAGCTTGTCCACATTTTTTACATTTTTTAAGTGTCAGTAGCAGCACGTTGCACCTGTTGAAAAATCCACTGACCTGCTCCCTTCCACTCTGTTCCAGCTTCCTGGCTCTGTTCACTGGTATTCCAGTTCCTTTCCTTATAAACTTCTGGATGGGTTGGGTCATGTCCCACCGCTGCAGCCAGTGAGTGGCCTCAGCAATGATGTGTCCCCAAGTGGCACATTACCACTGAGACCAGTGATTTGCTGCAGTGGCGTATGTGACCCCATCCATCCAGAAGTTTACAGGATGGGGATCAGAAGGCCAATGAAAAGAGCTGAAACAGAGCAGCGGGGAGCAGGGGAGTATATTTCCTTTCATCAGGTACAATAGGCTGCTGCTGACAGTAAAAAAAGCTAGACAAGCCCATTAAGGTGAAAGTTTATATGTACCTATTGCTTTCCATGACTCCGTGTTTTTTGCCATTAACAGGATAGTGATCTAAAGCAGTACCTGGACAACTGCGGCAATCTGATGTGCATGCACAATGTCAAGGTGAGACAATGAAGTGGAACTGGTGTCTATATAATATCAAGAGTGGCATGTTTAATGATTACAATCTCCTCTAATGCAAGAATTGGGTTTCTTCAGAAAATTGGTTAAATTACATTTTAAAAAAATTAAACTTTATTAACACATTGCTCCATTTGCCTCGTGAAGTGCCATCCGTTCCAACAGTTTGGTTTCTTCTCCAAGGCCATTTTCACATGATTAATACTTGTATGCCAAAAGCAGGAGCAGATCCGCATTCTCTGTAGGCTCCATTCCTGGTTAAGGCCTCATGCACACAACTGTATGCCGCCCGCAAATCACGGATCCACAAAATACAGAAGCAGTTTGTTTTGCATCTGCATTTATTGCGGACCCATTGACTTCAGTAGGTCTGTGGTCCGCATTTGTGGACCAGTATAGGACATGTTCTACCCCTTTTTGGAATGGACATACGGATGCGGAAAGCACACAGATCATCCATGTGCTTTCTGCATCCATATGTCCATTCCACAAAATGATAGACTGTATTCGCAAAATTAGAACCATGGACCCATATATGATCAGACAGCTGTTTTGGGGTGATTTCCCCTCATCAGTGCAAAGCAGAGAGCACAAGAAGATCAATTACCCCGAAACAGCTGTCTGCAGATGAGATGCTGGCTTAATTATTATCCAAGTCATGTCTAAAAGACTATTTAAAAGGTTGAACGTTAACTTATATGATAGCTACCTTACATCTGGTGGGATTAGAGGCACAGCTTGGTAAGAGCCCATTTGCATACCCTGTCCCCAGAATTCCGGAGGAGCTTGGCCTATAAGAATCCTCACGCCATTTAGGTGCTCCCCATAAGGAGATATAGTATCTACCAAAACCATTGGAAAAAATTGTATTGTATATATCCAACAAGACACGTCACAAATGTTGCAATTCTCGTTGGCATGTAAAAACAACTCCATCAAGTACATGATCTCTACAGTGTGGCGTAAGGGCTAACATTGAGAGGTGACGTCAGCTGACCAGCAGATGGTTCTGTCCAGGCAAATTTGTACAGCAGAATTAGATGTAAAATAAATGTGTGTTTTCTCGTTTGAGAGTCGGCATGACTTGCGCCAAAGCAGTTATCAGCTACATAAGCAAACAGATTAGTTACAGATCTCAGAGTGGTGATCCCCTGCTTTACTCCGTTGGCAAGGTGAAATGATTTCTATGAAATAGATAAGATATAATATGCTGTGGATTGTGCTCAAAGCTTCAGTCATTGAAGGTCATCCTGTATCACAAGCCTACTATCGTCATTGGTCAAAACTCACACTGGGGCAGATTTACTAATCCTAATACAACGTAAACCTAAGGCCTCATGCACACAAACAGATCCGCAAAAAATACGGATGACGTCCGTGTGCATTCCATATTTTGCGGAACAGAACAGCTGGCCCCTAATTGAACAGTACTATCCTTGTCCGTAATGTGGACAATAATAGGACATGTTCTATTTTTTTGCGGAACAGAAATACCTTCCTTTTTTTTGCGGACCCGTTGAAATGAATGTTTCCGCTTAGGGTCCAGAAAAAAAACTGAACGGACACGGAAAGAAAATAAATTTGTGTGCATGAGGCCTAAGGCTGTATTACACTGGCAGATTTTCTGCCAGATGATGGCGCACAAGCATTAGTAGTAATGCTCATTAGCCTTCATCTGGCAGTGTAATACTGCCACCGATTAATGAGCAAACTCTCGTTCAGACAATCATGATCTTTCAGCATGCTAAAAGATCACAATCTGCTGCAGGCAAACAACTAGACATTATGGGGACGAGCAATGGCATAATGATTGCTTACCCCCATGCTGTGGAGGAGATCGCTGCATGTATTAGCAGTGGTCTCCTCCGCTAGCGAGCAGGTGATTGCTGGGAAGGAACGCTTCCCACCCAACAATCGCCTGTATGATCGTTAGGTCTAATACAAGCTTAGACAGGCTGTCTAGACCTGATCCAGATTTATCACGGTGGATCAGGCTACATGATAAATGTGGTGCAGCGACACTTTTTCAAACTTGCAGACTTGTACGTATGTTCATTTTACCTCATTGAAGCCTTTGAGACACGTTATGTATTCTGTGTGGGTGCTTTGGACACATCGGCCAAGTGGCTTCGCTACACTGAGTTATGATGAAAATGTCATTCATTTTTTGGATGCGGAATTAAAAAAGGTCATTCGGAAATATTGGGAGGTACTTAGACATGATCCAAAATTTGGGAGAATGTTTGTTGATAACCCCCTTTTTGCCTATAAAAAAGGCGCCTCTCTGAATATCAGGCTGATTAGAAGTCACATACGCCCTAGAAAAATGGAAAGACAGAGTTTCCTTGCAGCCCAGAGGAGGGGTACTTTCCCCTACCTGAGCTGTGGGAATTGCAGTGCTATAATTAAAGGTGACACTGTAGTGCGCCCCACACAGGGTGACAGGACACAAATTAAAGATTTTTGCAATGTGCGAGACATACAGTACAGACCAAAAGTTTGGACACACCTTCTCATTCAAAGAGTTTTCTTTATTTTCATGACTATGAAAATTGTAGATTCACACTGAAGGCATCAAAACTATGAATTAACACATGTGGAATTATATACATAACAAAAAAGTGTGAAACAACTGAAAATATATCATATTCTAGGTTCTTCAAAGTAGCCACCTTTTGCTTTGATTACTGCTTTGCACACTCTTGGCATTCTCTTGATGAGCTTCAAGAGGTAGTCACCTGAAATGGTTTTCACTTCACAGGTGTGCCCTGTCAGGTTTAATAAGTGGGATTTCTTGCCTTATAAATGGGTTTGGGACCATCAGTTGCGTTGTGGAGAAGGTGGATACACAGCTGATAGTCTTACTGAATAGACTGTTAGAATTTGTATTATGCCAAGAAAAAAGCAGCTAAGTAAAGAAAAACGAGTGGCCATCATTACTTTAAGAAATGAAGGTCAGTCTGTCCGAAAAATTGGAGGTAGTAAAAAGTGGAGACAATGAGGAGCAGAACAGTAGGAGATTGTTACAAAGGGAGACCTTTTGGATAGTGAAATTGCAGTCTTTAATACCTAAAGGGTTAAATGAAATTTGTAGCTTTAGTGCATTTATATGATTGATCACTTTCATGTTTTAGGGTTATTTATGGCTATGTATTTTGTATAAAGGATAGGGTTTGTATATATGCATCAGCTGTTGGTGCTATAAATACCCCACCTCCCCCTCCACCTGCACATATGAGTAAGGGGGCGTGTTCTCCCGAAACATTGCGTGGAGGGGAGGAGGTGTGAACGATGTCTGTCTCAGCGTTCCTCATGATGTACCATTTTATATTGGAATGAAGTAAAGAACTAAAAGAAACAAAATGTTTTGTACCAGTGACTTGCGAGTATGATATCTATATCGCTAATTGTTTTCAAGATATGCTTCTCCGTTGCGCCGCTGTGCCCCTCGTTCTGTTTAGGCGCTCTGTATGCTAATTAATTGCACCAGTACAGGGAGGAGGAGACATCAGCTTTTCTCAGTGGAGGTTTCTTCTCATTGGCTGTGGCACTGTCCAATCACAGCGGAGAGCGTCACAGCAAGGGAGAAAGGACATGTCCGCTGTGGTGTTAGCTCAAGTTTAGCCCCATTCAGCAAGCAGGTTGCAGCATTCGTGTTGTAAAACGGCAGCAGAAACTTCAAAGGTACAATCCATATTGTGAACAGGGCCAGAAGTTACTTTAAAGTTATTTTAATACGACCAAGGACATCTGCATTGAGTTTGCTAATGGGTTTCCTGGAGGCACTCCAGTTTCCTCCTCCGCTCCAAAAACATAGCGATAGGTAAAGTGGCTTTCCACAAAGTTGGCCTAAGAATAGATGCAGAATTGGTGGACGGCAGGGGTACTATTTTGTTCACAGCTTCTATATAAATCCTTTCAGTCCAACAACTGTAGTTCTGTTTTAGGCTTCATGCACACAATCGTATTTTGTATCCGTGTCTGATCCGTATTTTTTGCGGATTGCACATGGACCTATTCATTTCTATGGGTCTGCATCTGTGTGTTGTTAGCATCCGTGTATCCTTTCAGCAACTTGTAGAACATGTCCTATTGTTGTCCGTATTGCGGACAAGAATAGTCTTTTCTTATAATGGAAATGAGAAAAACACGGATTTCACACGGAAAGTGCCCATATTTTGCAGCTCCATGGTTTGCAGACCAGAATACGGACACAGTCGTATGCATGAGGCCTAGTTCTGCGTAACGACATCTTCTCTGTATATAGAGTAACAGTGCCATCTGCTGGAAGCATGGTAATCATAGCTCTTAACTACGAAAGAACTCAAAGAAGGACACACTTTCATGTTATACCACAGCTTTAACTTTGACAAAATCATGTGTAATTGCCCCCGGACATTATGATGCCTCCATAAGTGCCTCTGATAGCTTCAGCCATGCAAATGCAATCAATCATGCCTCCGTGACTGAAGCACGAGTATTTCATGCCACATAATTTTTTATACAAGCCATAATTGAGAAAGCCAGTCAGATGACTAGTGAAACATCTTCAAGAAAAAAATACAAGTCTAGTAGCTCTGACTTAATTCTACTGATATACTATGACCTGCACAAATGAGACCCTTCAGACATATTGCCCCCACACAGTATGAGGTCCACTTAAGTGCCCCCACACATCTCATCTCCCCTTATTACCATAAAAGTGAATACTTCCCTAGCCCCCATTTCTATGACAGTCTCTCAGTGCAAGTCTTCTCCGATCTGTCTGTGCTTATTGTAGCTCAATGCAGCAGGAGTGATGACATCACTGCATGGCACCTGCCTGCGCCAAACTACCGGCGGCAGAGGTTACATGTTACCTGCTCCTCCATTGTATTCAACTGTATCTCTGTCCTGAAGGCTCAGATACAGTTGAAAGAGGGACATGTGTGAACTATCCTAGAACTGTGAGACAGTGGACAGTACTTGGGACTGTCCTGCAGGATCTGGGACTTTTCAGAGTCGTGCACATGTAACGGCTGCATGCCTTGGGCAGTTTTCAAAATGATAGTTCATGGCTGAATGATTTTGCCAGTTATACTGTAGTTTTACTGCAAAACTGTGGGCACATTAACTATCAGTGTGAAAACCACAGCCACCTCAAGTGGGTGAGGTTTTAAGCCACGTGCAGCCGCCACGTTGTGAGAGTTAACTTTAAATAGAAGTCCAGTTGTAGAACATACCTGATTGTGCATTATTTTTCCTAGGATGCAAACTTCAGTAAGGCTAGGGCTACATGGCGCGACACAATAAGTCGCGAGACAAAAAGGGAAAATCTACACTGTGACATGTGTCGCGCAACATTCATGTCGCTTCAACGTCGCGCAGCATTTTTTATAATGATAGTCAATGGTTTTGCACTGCGACATGCTGCAACTGAGACGCGACAAAAATCACACAAAAGTCCAACTTGGATTTTCTGTCGACTGTCGCATCGCAGCATGTCACAGTGCGACACCATTGACTATCATTATAAAAAATGTTGCGTGACTTTTCAACGACTAGTAGAAGTCACGTGACAAATGTTGCGGTGTAGCCCTAGGGTACGGGCACACATAACTTTTCCATAGCAGAAAATCTGCAGCGTATCTGGCCAAAGTCTGCAGAGGCTAAGTCAACAACACATGGTGCAGAAATGCTGCAAATTTGCTGCAGATTTCAACCTTGACATTGCAAAGGGTGAAATCCCCAGCAAAGTTTAGATGTGCCCAGTTATTAATGCCGGGTGTACCTAAGCAATCTCCATAATCTTCCTCATTTATTGCCTTGTGTCTCTGTTTAGGCCAACTTCACATGTGTGTTCCTGACCAGGGACGAGCGAACTTCTGTTTTCAAGTTCGGTGTACAAGTTTCGTGTTATCTAAGAATTCCGTTATGGATTCTGCTACCACGGACCATAACTAACGATCTGTGGTAGCGGAATCCATAACAGAATTCTTAGATAACCCGAACCTTGTACGCCAAACTTGAAAACAGAAGTTCGTTCGTCCCTAATCCTGATATGTAATACGTCCGTACAACACTGATATGTCACGTTTCTACCACGGGTTTAACTGATCCAAACCCAAAGCATCATAGATCCCTATCATGCTGTGAGTCTGGGTCAGGCTGTGACACGTAAGGAATACAGACATATTATATATCCAAAATATGGACTTGTCAATCCGGCCTAAGCCACGGTGTTCTTGCATTTTTAAAGGGGTTGTCTGAGTTATTTTTTTGTTCTTTGTATGTTTCTAACTAGGCAAATGTAACAGCTTTACAATGCACTTACTGTAGTTGCTCCTTTCTCAGAGTTCACTGAGGGTCACATAACCTGTGATGTCAGCTTCTCTCCCTGCTCTGATGATGTTTCATGCACAAGCCTGAGAGCAGATGTGTCTGTACACAGAGGTCAATGTGCTGGCCACGCCCCCTGCACTGCCGTCTGCTGCTGTCTGCTCTCTCCCTGGATTCTTAACCCCTTCAGCTGCACAGACTTAGGGCTGAAGGCTTTACTGGGTAGATGCAGGCAGTGAGGAGACAAATGCTGGGCACAGGAGCTGACAGAGGAGTTCTGCAGAGCATTGCACAAGAACAGGTAGGGGGAAGATCCTGTGTGTATCAGCAGTGTAATTATACAGCTGGGACTTGTAGTCCTACATGTACAACATGCTGCTGAGTCACTTCCCAGCAGGCAGAAATGTCACTCAGTGCAGCATTTGTGTTCACTCCCTTTGCAGAGCAGGGGGAGGGGCAAAGATTGTTGTTATTTCAGGTAAACAAAGGGCCAGAAGAGAACCAGGGAAATGAGAAAATAGATATTTTTGGGGCAAAAACTTGCTTAGCTTAGTTATATATTGCTGACCATCAGATTTACAGTGCTATATATATTTTTTTCATAACTCGGACAACCCCTTTAAGGCTAACTATTTTCTTTGCATACCAGGCTCTTTTTGGACTGTCGCTAGCAGACACAAGAATACGTACCATCAATTTTCCATGTAAAGCACAATAGCTTACGTATATTTTAATTACTTGTATTCTCATTTCCAGGTTGTGATTTTGGCTCTGCTCTTCTAAATGAATACTAAGTGGGTCATTTATTAAACAGAAATACGCCTGAATTAGGTGTATTTCTGGCGCAGATTGCAGCGCAAAGGTCCTTTGTGCCACAATCTGCAACTTCTCTAGGTCTAAAAATGTCAGGTCTAAAAAAGTGGGTGTGGTGTGGGCAGGGAAGGAGACCAGCCGGCAGGCCTGTCTCATTTACCATTCTCTGCGCCTGTTTTAGCCATAGAAAATGGTCTAAACGTAAGACAACTAGGAAGCTGCCTTACATTTAGAAGCTGCGGTGGATCTGCCGAAGTTATGAAGAGACCCGTGCCTGAAGAGACATTAATAAATGTGCCTCCAATTCTGAAAATATGCAATGACTAGTGCAACAGTTCTCTCCCCACTGTAGATGATCATATTTCATGTGACTTACCTTAGCCTTTGTTATCACTTTCTCTTTCCTAGATTTTCATGTTTCAGCTTCTTCGAGGTCTGTCTTACTGTCATCGTAGAAAGATTCTTCATAGAGACCTCAAGCCACAGAATCTATTAATCAATGAAAAGGGAGAGCTGAAGCTGGCAGACTTTGGTAGGTACATTGTGCTAATGATGATGATTCATGTGATACCTAACACCATCACAGTGTATTGTAAGGTCTCAAAAAACCTCTGCGAGTCCAGCTTCAGTTAACAAGGTAAGAGAACTTTATTTCAGCGGTTTAAAAACTTCCAACACATGGATAATCTTGTGACACGTTTCAGACCACTCTCAATATAGGTCCTTCATCATGTCATGATGTCATGATGAAGGACCTATATTGAGAGTGGTCTGAAACGCGTCACAAGATATCTGTGTGTTGAAGTTCAAACCGCTGAAATAAAGTTCTCTTACCATTGTTAACTGAAGCTGGACTCTCAGAGTTTTTTCTTTTAGTTTCTACTAATAGCGCAATCCAGGTGCTATGTCCGTGCTCGTTACAAGGAGACACAGGTGAGAAGCTGCCTTTCTCTTTTACTTGTATTGTAAGGTCTGTATTACTTACCTCAGTGTGCAAGTGGCTACATAGCAGCATGAATGAAATACAGGATGTCACCCTGCACCCCTATGTGACATCACAGAAGAAACGCAAAGAACTCGAAAAGTCGGCATTATCCTATGGTGTTTATGGTCTTTGCATAGTCTGTGCAGGTGCTGTGTATTCTATGCAGATATAGTCAGTGCAGGTTTATGTGGCCACCTGCAGAATATGAGATAAGTACTTGGGACCTTTTATCTGAAGACCCAGTTGGTTAGCAGGTTTGTAAACGCTCTTATTGAAGCAGTTTAATAAAAATCTTATCAAAGATTACCAGTAATTGAAACAGATCCCAGGTTCCTCCTTTGGTCACTCCCTCCTAAAGAAATGAAGCTCCCTATCTGCTATAGCAAAGAAGGAAGCCGGAGCAGAGGCCCTCCCACCAGCCATTGCCGTTCTGCAGAGCGGGCGTTATTAAATTCCTCTTTGTCCTTCAACTTGAGCTTCTTCTCGGTTGTAACATTACACTGCTCAGCAGTTGTGTGTGTGACTGGAGGCATCATTTTGTTGAAAATGAAAACAAAAAATCTTTTACATGAGGGGAGACACTCTAATTATCCAAGGACAGTAGGCATAAATCATTTAATTTGGGGGCTATGTATCAGGGGTGCACCACCAATGAGGCCAGGTGAGGCGATCGCCTCAGGCAGCCCCAGGAAGGGGCAAGAGGGGGGGCAGCCAAAGGCCCATGAGTTGAAGGGAAGGGGTTAGGTTAAGAAATTGGCATTGGGGGAAGGGGGGGGCACTGTTTCAGTTTTATCCTCAGGCAGCAGAAAGGCTAGATGCACCCCTGTTATGTATAAATGATACATTTTGTACTATATTACTTATTTCAGGGGTGCAGTGTATTATTTATTTAAGGGGTGTATTTTATTATTTCAGGTGGCATGTTACTTATTTCAGGAGATTCAGTGTATTATATTGTATTTTTCGCTTTATAACACGCATCTGATGATAAGATGCACCTACGTTTTAGAGGAGGAAAATAAGAAAAAAATACTTTGAACCAAAAGGTGTGCTAAAATATTTTCTAAAATAACAAAATAATATTTCACACTGTTATGTGTGATTTGCTGCTGACACACGGTTATGGCTGGATCTACGGATGACAAACTGTTATGGGGGGATCTGCGGACGATGCACTTATAGAGGGATTTGCGGATGATGCACTATTATGGGAATCTGTGGATGACGCACTTTGTTATATGACTATAACTCCCCTCATCCTTAAAGGGGTATTCCCATCTGAGATCAATAGGATATCTCCCCATTGTCTGACAGGTGATGGTCCCACCGCTGGGACCCACACCTACAGTACAGACCAAAAGTTTGGACACACCTTCTCATTCAAAGAGTTTTCTTTATTTTCATGACTATGAAAATTGTAGATTCACACTGAAGGCATCACAACTATGAATTAACACATGTGGAATTATATACATAACAAAAAAGTATGAAACAACTGAAAATATGTCATATTCTAGGTTCTTCAAAGTAGCCACCTTTTGCTTTGATTACTGCTTTGCACACTCTTGGCATTCTCTTAATGAGCTTCAAGAGGTAGTCACCTGAAATGGTCTTCCAACAGTCTTGAAGAAGTTCCCAGAGATGCTTAGCACTTGTTGGCCCTTTTGCCTTCACTCTGCGGTCCAGCTCACCCCAAACCATCTCGATTGGGTTCAGGTCCGGTGACTGTGGAGGCCAGGTCATCCGGCACAGCACCCCATCACTCTCCTTCATGGTCAAATAGCCCTTACACAGCCTGGAGGTGTGTTTGGGGTCATTGTCCTGTTGAAAAATAAACGATGGTCCAACTAAACGCAAACCGGATGGAATAGCATGCCGCTGCAAGATGCTGTGGTAGCCATGCTGGTTCAGTATGCCTTCAATTTTGAATAAATCCCCAACAGTGTCACCAGCAAAGCACCCCCACACCATCACACCTCCTCCTCTATGCTTCACGGTGGGAACCAGGCATGTAGAGTCCATCCGTTCACCTTTTCTGCATCGCACAAAGACATGGTGGTTGGAACCAAAGATCTCAAATTTGGACTCATCAGACCAAAGCACAGATTTCCACTGGTCTAATGTCCATTCCTTGTGTTCTTTAGCCCAAACAAGTCTCTTTTGCTTGTTGCCTGTCCTTAGCAGTGGTTTCCTAGCAGATATTCTACCATGAAGGCCTGATTCACATAGTCTCCTCCTAACAGTTGTTCTAGAGATGTGTCTGCTGCTAGAACTCTGTGTGGCACTGACCTGGTCTCTAATCTAAGCTGCTGTTAACCTGCGATTTCTGAGGCTGGTGACTCGGATGAACTTATCCTCCGCAGCAGAGGTGACTCTTGGTCTTCCTTTCCTGGGGCAGTCCGCATGTGAGCCAGTTTCTTTGTATAGCTTGATGGTTTTTGTGACTGCACTTGGGGACACTTTCAAAGTTTTCACAATTTTTCGGACTGACTGATCTTCATTTCTTAAAGTAATGATGGCCACTGGTTTTTCTTTACTTAGCTGCTTTTTTTCTTGCCATAATACAAATTCTAACAGTCTATTCAGTAGGACTATCTGCTGTGTATCCACCTGACTTCTCCACAACACAACTGATGGTCCCAACCCCATTTATAAGGCAAGAAATCCCACTTATTATACCTGACAGGGCACACCTGTGAAGTGAAAACCATTTCAGGTGACTACCTCTTGAAGCTCATCAAGAGAATGCCAAGAGTGTGCAAAGCAGTAATCAAAGCAAAAGGTGGCTACTTTGAAGAACCTAGAATATTACATATTTTCAGTTGTTTCACACTTTTTTTGTTATGTATATAATTCCACATGTGTTAATTCATAGTTTTGATGCCTTCAGTGTGAATCTACAATTTTCATAGTCATGAAAATAAGGAAAACTCTTTGAATGAGAAGGTGTGTCCAAACTTTTGGTCTGTACTGTATATCGAGAACAGAGCAGGGAAAGTGGTGGCTGGAGGACCCCAGGTTTCTCCGGGTCCAGCCACCACCAAGCACTCCCCCTATAGAAGTGAATTAGGAGCGCACTGAGCATGCACAGCCACCACACCCATTCACTGCTATGGGCCCGACGGAAATAGTCGAGCCAGTGCTCAGCTATTTTCAGCGACCTCATAGAAATGAATGGAGGGCGGCTGCGCATGCACAGTTTATCCTGTGCTGCAGTACAAGGGTGCATTCCTGAGGGGTATTATAGTAATATTTAATACATATTTAAAGTCCAGTTCGGTCACTAGCTGTCCACTTACCCCGGAACGTGAGGTGGAGAAGGTCCAGGGGATAGCACAACATTTCAGCGGCGACGGAGGGCCAGTAACAGGAGTAAGCTGATTGGTGGAGGCGGTGGAGCAACAGTTTCCACTGGCGAGAATGAAGAGAATGGCTCTCCTCATCTGGAACGGACCCCGGCTACAGAGCAAGAATGTTCCGCTGCCAGCCCCGCATTGCATCACTGCCGCCTCCTTCCCCACGCTTCTTCTTTCTAGGCTCACTTATTAAAGCTCCTGCAATGTGCCGGCAACCATGATTTTGTTACATTCGCTTTTGGAGGAAAGAAGTGCGTCTTATAAAGCGAAAAATACAGTACTTATTTCAGGGGCACAGTTTATTATTTATTTCAAGGGGTGCAGTGTATTATATTATTTCAGGTGGTACATTTTTTATCTCAGCGGTGCAATGTATTTCTGTATAATACTTATTTCAGGTGGCACAGTGTATTATTTATTTCAGGGGGTGCAGTATATTATATTATTTCAGGTGGAACATTATTTATTTCAGGGGCATAGTGCATTATATTATGGTACTTATTTCAGAGGCACAGTGTATTATGTATTTCAGGGGGTGCACATATTATATTATTTTAGGGGGCACAGTGTATCATTTATTTTCAAGTGACATATTGTATTATAGTATTGTATTTATTTATAGGGCACAGTGTGTTATACATTTCATGCCATGCATTGTGTTATATTACAGTATTTATTTCAGGGAGCACAGTATATTATATTATTTATTTAAGAGAGTACAGTGTTATTTATTTCAGGGGGCACATTATATTAATTACTTATTTTAGGGGGCACAGTATATTATATTATTTCTTTCAGGTGGTAGCACAGTGTACAGTATTATTTGTTTCATGTGGCATAGTGTATTATATTTCTCATTTCAGGAGGCACAGTCTACAGTATTATTTCATATGGCATAGTGTATTATATTTCTCTTTTCAAGAGGCACAGTGTACAGTGTTATTTATTTTATGTGGCATAGTGTATTATATTTCTCTTTTCAGGAGACACAGTGAATTGGATTATTTCTATTCAAGGGGCACTGTGTATTATAAACAGATCTCTGGTTGCTGCTGATTGGGTCTGTGTATTGTAAAGGTGGCCATACATGTTAGTCTAGTGGCTATTTCCACCAAACTATCGTTAATCAGGTTAAATTTAACAACAAAAGAGCATTTTAGCTGACCGATGACAGAACATGATCGTCTGAAAAGAAGTCATCCATGTTTGTCCGATAGATAAAAGATCTTTCATGTCATTCTTTGAAAGAATGCTCCCAGATCTTCCATGCATCACCCAGTGTCATTGAGCATGTATGGCCAGGTTGAACAACTGTAGTAGACAATATGCACTAAAATGTATATGGCCGCATCTGCGAATTGATCGCTCACAAAGTGATTGTTCAACTGCTGTTTAGCCTACACTACTTCTGTCTAATCTTTACAGCCTTCTTAAGAAGTGCCACATACCCTTTGTTCTAGAAATTTTATTCTAGCGGCAGACTGTATTGGCAGAGTTCATTGCATCCGGCGTAGATGGAAACAGCCGAAGCACCGCTGTTTCCAGGATTAGTGCAGAGAATCGCCCGGGAAATACTGCTAGGGATTTGTACAGCTGGATTCTGGCACTAATGTTGGAAACAGGCCAGATCCCCGACGGGGAAAGGCAGTATCCAGATATGCCAGATACTGTGAACTCCGGCCGACTCTTCCTCTGCCGGAACAGCCTGCCACACGATTTTAGGACTAGTGTAAAATTAACCTAACTTGACTTGGCCAATTGTGCTTCATCCAGAAGAAAAATGTAATCCCATTTGTTTGGTAAAGCTTAGCAAAATATAAAATCATCGTCTCTCTCTCTAAAAAAAAAAAAAATGACGAATGTATATTCATTATTCATAATTCAATTCCATAGCAATCACCCAATTAGTTATAATTATGTTTTTGGCAGTCACTAAGAATTAGAGCATACACTAGGTTTGACAGCTCCGATTTCCTTTCCAATTTACTTTTGATTGCATGGCATGTCAAGAGGTGTTTTTAAAGAGTTTCAGGAATTGCATTGTAAAATGTACAGTTTAGAGTCAAAATACCAAGTGACATTTACAGCAGCATAACTTATACATGAATTCAGTGTTTTAATAGAGATGACCTGGAACTGTAGAGAATATGGATTACTGCAGTTGGATCTGAAAGGGATATTTTCTATATGCATCGTAATATATGGAACTCTGCAGTGCTGCCTAAGATAAACTGTCCAACTTGTCGAAGTTTTAGGCACTAGTAATGGCTGTAAGGAAACAGGCCCTCAGATCTACGTTGTCAGCCTGGTTTGGCCAGACATCTCCTGATGTACACTTCTTAATATGGCCATATGATTAAACAAATTATAAACCTTTATGTGTTAAGGTCTTGCCAGAGCCAAATCTGTACCCACCAAAACGTACTCCAATGAAGTAGTGACACTATGGTACCGACCACCAGATGTTCTGCTGGGATCTACAGAGTATAGCACGCCTATAGACATGTGGTGAGTGACAGAGGATATACCCATTGATTTGTGTCTTTTGTTCTTTATACTATATAGTGCCATTGCTGGCAGCTTTAATCGGATTTTTACTTTATTCACCATTTGTACATGTCCAGAGAAGCAAAGAAGAATTGTAAGCTTTTTGGTCAGATTTTGTGTTTAAAGATAACCTTTCATGTTTTTTTATTTTTTTTTATTTAGATAAATACCTTTACTTGCGGGGTACCCCCTGCTGATGCTGCCACCCAGCCTGTTTTTTTTTCAAATATCGCTCCTACGCCCCGCTGTGCTCCCCTGCAGTTTTCCCGCTCAGTATGTTAATACTGAGCATTGGTACAGGGAGGAGGAGACGCCAGGGTTTCTCAATGGGCGTCTCCTTCTCACTGGCTGTGCCTGATCCAATCACAGCGGAGCGCGTCACAGCCAAGGAGAAGGTGAACTTTTGTTTCTCCCTCCCTTTTCTCCCGTACTCCTGCTTCCTCTGCCAGACCCTCCCTCTTCTTCTTTATTGACAGGGCCAGGTGAGATGACTATGTAGGAACCTGGCCATGCCAATCAAGTAAAGGAAGCAGGAGGAGCAAGGGTGCACAGAGTGGCCTCTGCCCACCCTCCGTGGACTTAAAGTAGGACTCCCAGAAAAGTTTTAATTGTCTGACCTGTTAGAAAAGTATATGAAGTAAACTGTAGTGAAGGTGATCATCTTACCAGTGACTGTATTTCTGAGTCATAACCTCCCTCTTAATCCTCAGCTGTGTCATGTGACCAGCACTCTGATCTCAAACTGACCCAGGACAGGAAGTCAGTTAATTCTCTATTCATTCCTATGAGACTGACATTGAGGCTCCCATAGTAATACCTAGAGAAACTGGCTTCCTGTCCACACATAAGATTCTGTGTTATTTGGAAAGTCAGAGTGCTACTCATGTGACACAGCTGAGGATCAGAAGGGTGGGGATAACTCACAAATAAGAAAATTACCTTCACTACAGCTTACATCATGGACCTTTCTAACATGTCAGAGAATAAAAATTTAAGTGGGAGTTCTTATTTAACTGCTAAGGCTACTTTCACACCAGTTTTTTCCTTTCCGCTATTGAGATCCCTCATAGGATCTCAATAGCGGAGGAAAATGCTTCAGTTTTGTCCCAATTCATTTTCAATGGGGACAAAACTGAACTGAAGGGAACAAAGTGCAGCAGAAAGCATTCTGTTCCTTTTTTATTGCTTTCCCATGACGCACACAAAAGAGATGCAAGCAACGTTTTTGATTGCGTCCTGGGATGCAGAGCAAGACGGATCCGTCATGACTCACAATGTAAGTCAATAGGGATGGGTCCATTTTCTCTGAAAATAAAAACGGATCTGTCCCCCATTGACTTACAATGGTTTTAGAGACAGATCCATCACTGCTATGTTAAAGATAATACAACCGGATCTGTTCATAACGGATGCAGGCGGTTGTATTATCATGATGCTGAATCATGCCGGATCCAGCCAAAACGTTGGTGTGAAAGTACCCTTATTTTGTATTTTGATTAAAAAGCACTTAGTCTCCAGAATGAAGCCATGGATCGCTAAGTGAAAGGTATCGTTACATTCAGTTGAACTAGCCCTACAGGGCACTGGGGGTCATTTACAAAGAGTTTTGTGACTTTTGAAATGCCTGTGTGACCAAATTTTGTCGCATATGTGTTTTTTCCACTGTTCTTGCCAATGGGAAGCCATGGAGGCGAGGCTGGGCCATCGGCCCTGGAAAATTCACTAAAATGTATGCCTAGAAACAGGTGTAAATGAGATTTAAAAACTACTCCAGTCAGCGACTGGAGTCGTTTTTAATCTAGGTGTACGGACAGCCGGGGGATTGTGCCAAATTTATGATGATGTGTGCTCATTCCCTGGCAGCACAGGGCCTTTCAGAGACTGGCGTAAAATGCTGGTCTTTGTAAAAATGACCCCTACATTGTCTACTTATACATTGGAATTTTTGGTGACAGACTCCCTTTAGAGATTTGAATGGAAAATGTGCTGTGTAAAGTTTTATATGGGGTTACTTTCTATTTTAATATAGGGGAGTTGGCTGTATTTTGTATGAAATGTCCACTGGACGACCCATGTTTCCTGGTTCTACAATTAAAGAAGAACTGCATTTAATCTTTAGGCTTCTTGGTGAGTATGCAGTGTCTTTTTTTATTTTTTTCTTCTACATAATGAAGTTTCTATTTTTTCTATATCAGACTTTTGTAACTTGATAACAGGATGAGGCAGACAACTGGCTGATTTCAGTCCTGTCCTTCAATACATGTTTGTTTAAACTCCATTGAAAGAAATGGCCAGAGCAGAAACCAGCCATTATTTTCTTCATTTATAGGGTCCTAGTAGCCAGACTCAAACCACACGTTCTACAGGGAATCTTACTTTAATGTTACAGCTTGTCCTTGTGGGATTTCTGATATTGACACAATCTACTTTCTATTTCAGGAACAGCCACTGAAGACACGTGGCCTGGTATATCTTCCAATAAAGAGTTTAAGGCTTATGGTTTTCCACAGTACCGGGCACAACCACTGAAAAGCCACACACCTAGGTAATATGTGAATATTGGGCCTATGGGTCTAACCACCATAGGATACTTAGATGTTAGTAATTGTAACCAGCATTTTGTTTAAAGTGTTTCTCTGAGAATTAATAAAATAAAATTGCTAAAAATACTTAAATATTACTTTATTATAAATACATTTCAAAATAATTTTCGTTAGTTATAATGGTTTGTTTTGTCTAGGGAGGGGCTGCCATCCCATTAGCACACACAAAACCTGTCCTAATCAGAACAGGAGGAGGACAAGTTACTTCACAACACTCAGCTAAGGAGCTGCCTCAGCCTCAACTCCTACTTGTCAGGCATTATGATCCTGAATACAGTTGATAAGATCTTCAGCTGAATCTCTGTAGGAATGGAGTTTATAAGGAAACATGAAGTACAGAGAGGAGCGTGGAGATGTGGCTAATGAGCAGCAGCACTTGTGTACAGTCTGCTACATTAACACAGCCCTACATTACCACAGAGTGTCTTGTCCATCTTCTATTTACTTCAGTACTTTTGTCACAAACTCCATTCCTACAGAGATTCAGCTGAAGATCTTATCAGCTGTATTCAGGATTTGTCAGTACTAATAGGACGACAGCTATTTAATTTCCCATGATGATTGCTCCCTAGACAAAATGAGCCATTATAACTAATGAAAGGTATTTCAGAATATACAGGTCCATAATTTTTTGGCTCTATACACCACCACAATGGATTTGAAATGAAGCAAACAAGATGTGCTTTAACTGCAGACTGTCAGCTTTAATTTGACGGTATTTACATCCAAATCAGGTGAACGGTGTAGGAATTACAACAGTTTGCATATGTGCCTCCTACTTGTTAAGGGACCAAAAGTAATGGGACATAATAATAATCATAAATCAAACTTTCACTTTTTAATACTTGGTTGCAAATCCTTTGCAGTCAATTACAGCCTGAGGCCTCATGCACACGACCGTTGTGTGCATCCGTGGCCGTTGTGCCGTTTTCCGTTTTTTTTCGCGGACCCATTGACTTTCAATGGGTCCATGGAAAAATCGGAAAATGCACCGTTTTGCAGCCGAGGCCGTGATCCGTGTATCCTGTCCGTCAAAAAAATATGACCTGTCCTATTTTTTTGACGGACAACGGTTCACGGACCCATTCAAGTCAATGGGTCCGTGAAAGAACACGGATGCACACAAGATTGGCATCCGTGTCCGTGATCCGTGGCCGTAGGTTGCTTTCATACAGACGGATCCGAAGATCCGTCTGCATAAAAGCTTTTTCTGATCTAAGTTTTCACTCCGTGAAAACTCATTTCTGACAGTATATTCTAACACAGAAGCGTTCCCATGGTGATGGGGACGCTTCTAGTTAGAATACACTGCAAACTTGGTACAAGACTGCCCCCTGCTGCCTGGCAGCACCCGATCTCTTACAGGGGGATATGATAGCACAATTAACCCCTTCAGGTGCGGCATCATATCCCCCTGTAAGAGATCAGGGCTGCCAGGGGGCAGACCCCCCCCCCCCCCTCCCCAGTTTGAATATCGTTGGTGGCATAGTGTGCCAACCACCATCGGCCCCCCTCCCTCCCTCTATTGTATTAAATCGTTGGTGGCACAGTGTGCCAACCACCATCGCCCCCCCCCCTCTATAGCAGTAACATTGGTGGCAGTGTGCGGTCTCAACAGTAGAAGATTCATACTTACCTGCTTCTTGCTGCTGCGATGTCTGTGTCCGGCCGGGAGCTCCTCCTACTGGTAAGTGACAGTTCTTTAGCAATGCGCCGCACAGACCTTTCACTTACCAGTAGGAGGAGCTCCCGGCCGGACACAGACGTCGCAGCAGCAAGAAGCAGGTAAGTATGAATCTTCTACTGTTGAGACCGCGCACTGCCACCAATGTTACTGCTATAGAGGGAGGGAGGGGGGGGGCGATGGTGGTTGGCACACTGTGCCACCAACGATTTAATACAATAGAGGGAGGGAGGGGGGCCGATGGTGGTTGGCACACTGTGCCACCAACGATTTAATACAATAGAGGGAGGGAGGGGGGGGCACACTGTGCCACCAACGATATTCAAACTGGGGAGGGGGGGGGGCTGCCCCCTGCTGCCTGGCAGCCCTTATCTCTTACAGGGGAATATGATAGTACAATTAACCCCTTTAGGTGCCGCACTTAAAGGGGTTAATTGTGCTATCATATCCCCCAGTAAGAGATCGAAGTTTGTAGTGTATTCTAACCTGAAGCGTCCCCATCACCATGGGAACGCCTCTGTGTTAGAATATACTGTCGGATTTGAGGTTCACGAAGTAGCTCATATCCGACAGTGTATTCTAACATAGAGGCGTTCCCATGGTGATGGGGACGCTTCAAGTTAAAATATACCATCGGATTGGAGAAAACTCCAATCCGATGGTATAAAAGAACTCCAGACTTTACATTGAAAGTCAATGGGGACGGATCCGTTTGAAATGGCACCATATTGTGTCAACATCAAACGGATCCGTCCCCATTGACTTGCATTGTAATTCAGGACGGATCCGTTTGGCTCCGCACGGCCAGGCGGACACCAAAACGACTTTTTTTTCATGTCCGTGGATCCTCCAAAAATCAAGGAAGACCCACGGACGAAAAAACGGTCACGGATCCACGGACCCCGTTTTTTCGGACCGTGAAAAAAAACTGTCGTGTGCATGAGGCCTGAAGTCTGGAACGCATAGACATCACCAGACACTAGGTTTCATCCCTGGTGATGCTCTGCCAGGCCTCTACTGCAACTGTCTTAAGTTCCTGCTTGTTCTTGGGGCATTCAGTTTTGTCTTCAGCAAGTGAAATGCATGCTCAATCAGGTCAGGTGATTGACTTGGCTATTGCATAACATTCCACTTATTTCCCTTAAAAAACGCTTTGGTTGCTTTTGCAGTATGCTTTGGGTCATTGTCCATCTGCATTGTGAAGCGCCGTCCAATGAGTTCTGAAGCAGTTGGCTGAATATGAGCAGATAATATTGCCCGAAACACTTTAGAATTCATCCTACTGCTTTTGTCAGCAGTCACATCATTAATAAATACAAAAGAACCTGTTCCATTGGCAGCCATACATGCCCACACCATGACACTACCACCACCATGCTTAACTGATGAGGTGGTATGCTTAGGATCATGAGCAGTTCCTTTCCTTCTCCGTACTCTTCTCTTCCAATCACTCTGGTACAAGTTGATCTTGGTCTCATCTGTCCATAGGATGTTGTTTGTGAACTGTGAAGGCTTTTTTAGATGTCGTTTGGCAAACTCGAATTTGGCCTTCCTGTTTTTGAGGCTCACCAATGGTTTACATCTTGTGGTGAACCCTCTGTATTCACTCTGGTGAAGTCTTCTCTTGATTGTTGACTTTGACACACATACACCTACCTCCTGGAGAGTGTTCTTGATCTAGCCAACTGTTGTGAAGGGTGTTTTCTTCACCAGGGAAAGAATTCTTCAGTCATCCACCACAGTTGTTTTCCGCGGTCTTCCGGGTCTTTTGGTGTCGCTAAGCTCACCGGTGCGTTCCTTCTTTTTAAGAATGTTCCAAACAGTTGTTTTGGCCACGCCTAATGTTTTTGCTATCTCTCTGATGGGTTTGTTTTGTTTTTTCAGCCTAATGATGGCTTGCTTCACTGATAGTGACAGCTCTTTGGATCTCATCTTGAGAGTTGACAGCAACAGATTCCAAATACAAATAGCACACTGGAAATGAACTCTGGACCTTTTATCTGCTCACTGTAATTGGGATAATGAGGGGATAACACACACCTGGCCATGGAACAGCTGAGAAGCCAATTGTCCCATTATTTTTGGTTCCTTAACAAGTGGGAGGCACATATGCAAACTGTTGTAATTCCTACAACGTTCACCTGATTTGGATGTAAATACCCTCAAATTAAACCTGACAGTCTGCAGGTAAAGCACATCTTGTTTGTTTCATTTCAAATCCATTGTGGTGGCGTATAGAGCCAAAAATGTTAGAATTGTGTTGATGTCCCAATATTTATGGACCTGACTGTATTTCTAATAAAGCAATATTTAAGTATTTTCATAATTTTATTAATTACCAGAGAACCTCTTTAATGCCAAGGCATTTGGCACCTTTTTTCCCAGGAGCAATTGTCTTGGATAAATCAAAACTCAGCTAGTATTTACATATGTAATGAGTTGCTCTGGATTATTGTTAATGGCGGAATCTCTCTTTTCAGATTGGATTCTGATGGGATTGAGTTATTGTACAGTCTGCTGTTGGTAAGCAAACTATGTAATGTAATCAGATGTAGCATGTTGTGACTTTCATTGAAAAAAGGGGAGATTTGTATATACAGTGACATGCAAAAGTTTGGGCACCCCTGGTCAAAATTACTGTTACTGTGAACAGTTAAGCAAATTGAAGATGAAATGATCTCCAAAAGACATAAAGTTGAAAATGACACATTCCCTTTGTATTTTAAAAAGGGAAAAGGGTCTAAAGCAAAACTTTGGTCAATGCCCATGATGTTTAATTTTTATTGTTTATGTATTTTTTATTCTAGGGAAGGGGAGTGATTTAATTTTAAAATTTTTTAATTAAATTTTTTACAATATGCAGTAGTCAGATTTATTTTAGCTCAATTTGCAGTTATCCTATGTTGGCCTGCCACCTGCAGGCCTCCATAGGAACTGCAGCTCTTTTCAGAGAGAATTAGCGCATTAGAACGAAGGACCAGCTTCCCCGATAGTCACATGGGGGAGACAATACTTACCCAGAAACTCATCTTTACAGGTTTTTAGCGATTTAGATGCCGTGGTCAATCTTGACCACTGCATCTAAAGGGTTAAATGCCTGCAATCAGGGTTATTGCTGGTTGCATACATTAGCTGTGGGCCTCTTCTGTTTGTATCAGAAGAGACCCGCTTGCTTTGCTTGCGAAGTGGGCGTAATATTTAAAGACCCTCCAAGCACCGTACATGTCTATGGGTTGAGGCCTGAGACCTCGGTCAAAGTTATCTGAGCGCTCAAATCTCCTTGGTTTCCCATACTTTTGCAAGGTACTCCTTTCCTTTTTTTCTTTACTCTAAAATTGTACAAAACCAAAATAATGCACTGATATTGCTTAAAATGTTAAAAAGTGTGTTTCATCTTTAATTATGCCTTTTGAAGATCTTTTCATCATTAACTTGCTTAACTGTTCATAGTAACAGTAATTTTGGCCAAGGGTGCCAATTTGTTAAAATGAATGTACAACTCATTTGTTTTTTTGTGTATGTTAATCAAAAGGAGTATTACCATCTAAAGTTATTATATATCACAAGGATATGCAACTCTATGATTGTGGAGGTCCAACACTGATGATGAAGGGGACGCAGCGCCGGTTTTACACTGCATCCTCTTCTAACTTGTCCTGCACCCATCCACCTTCTTATGAAGAGAACTGCAGCTGGCCCCATTCACGTGATTCGCTTGGAGCCCAGCTGTGCAAGGAAAAACCATGAAGGGGATAGAGCACTTAACCAGTGTTACATCTCTCTCATTCTCAAGATTGGTCTGGGTCCCAGAGCTCGGACCTCCACCGATCATAAAGTGATGGCGCTTATAAGTATATGGCAGCTGTTTATAACATGGCATACCTTTTACCTGGCAGAAGTTTATTTTATTTTTTTCTCATATTTCTACCTTAAAATAAATGAAAGAAATTGCATGAAATTAGAAGAAAGGCTTCCTTTTTCCTTCTCAGACCATTTTATTTTATAGAGAGCATTTTTGGTAGCCTTGATATTACTTAAGGGCCCTTTACACATTCCGAGAATCTTAAAGATAATCACTAATAAGCCTTCATAGGAACACTCGTTAGTGATTATCGTTTCCCAGTGGCAAATTGTGCTGTGTAACGATCTGCTGTCGGCAAACAACGAGTCAGTATGGGGAAGAGTGATGGTATTAGCGATCACTCCTCCCCATACTCTGGAGGAGATCGCTGCGTGTAAGTGCAGTGGTCTCCTATACCAGCAAGCAGCAGATTGTCGGATAGGAACACTTCCTTCCCGATAATCTGCTGCTTTGTCGTTCCATGTAAAGGGTCCTTAAGATCGTCACTCATTCTTAGTCCTTATGACAGCTGTAGTCTCCAGAGTACATGTAACATCCGGTTCATATCTTTTAGTATGAGGATAAGAAGAGGATATCGGCAGATGCCGGTCTACATCACCCGTACTTTAAAACTCTTGGAGAGAGAGTGCTGACACTGCCAGACAGTAAGTGACTATGTGCTACATACAATGTTCCAGTGACGTGAGATTTCTAAGAGTTTTTGCTATAAATCTTGTATCATCTTGTGTCAAATTATCGTGATGCATGGCAAACTTCATTTCTCTATAGATACCTCAATCTTCACAGTGAAGGAAATCCAGCTTCAGAAAGACCCTGGTCACCGTGGCTCCATCTTTCATCAGACAGGTATAGATAGCGTTACAGTCCTGGCAGACTCATTTATGTAGGAATGCTAACCCAAAAGTAATAGTACCACGGTAGAGCATTCATTAACCCTTTGGGAGCATAAACTATTTGTTCCCCCTGCCTTCCAAAAGCCATAACTTTTTGACTTCTCCATTCACATAACCTAATGAAGCTTATATTTTGGAGGACAGGTTGTGCTTTCAAGAGACGCCATTTAATATTCCATACTTTGTATTGAGAACCTGGGAAACAGTGCAATTCCACTATTGTTTTACGAGTTTAGTGTTTACTGCGTTCACTACAAAATTACCTGGCACTTTTTATACTGCAGTTCAGTACAATTACAGCAATACCAATTATATTTTTTTTTAAATAATTATATAGACAGTAAAACACATTATTCAATAGTTCATACACAATAAATATAATATCCTTTTCCAATTTTAAATTGTCCATAATTACCTTTTTCAATTTTTAAGGGATAAACATACAGTCCAAATTTATATATTAACCCAAAAACAATCCCATCACCACCCCCCCCTCACCTTTCAAAAAGGGGGGGGGGGGGAAGCAATACCAAATTTATAGTTTTTTTGTTATCTTTATTTTTTTGGTACAAATAAAGGCCTCTTGCACACAACCGTATGTATTTTGTGGTCCACAGAAAACAGATCCGCAAAAAATACAGATGACATCCATGTGTATTCTGTATTTTGCGGAATGGAACAGCTGTCCCCTAATAGAACAGTCCTATCCTTGTCCGTAATGCGGACAAGAATAGGACATGTTCTATTTTTTTGCGGAATGGAAATACGGAAACATTCTTTTTTTTTTGCAGACCCATAGAAATGAATGGTTCCGTATACGGTCCGCCCAAAAAATGCAACGAACATGGAAAGAAAATACGTTCGTGTGCAAGGGGCCAAACTGTGAAGAAAAAAATTTACACTGCCATCTTCTGACACATTTTTATATTTCTACCTACAGAGCTATGTAATGGCTCTTTTTTGCAGGGTGAGCTGTAGTTTTTATTTATCTAATGGAGTATTTATAACTTTTTGATCACTTTTTATTAATTTTTTTGTAAGGAAAGTGACCAAAATCAGTGATGCCCATTCCGGCGTTGATATTTTAATTGTTCTGTTGTTTTCTGACTCGGCAATGATCTTTATTTATTTTTTTATTTATATTTGTAAAATGTGGAAAGGTGGGTGATTAAATTTTTTTTATTCTTCAGGGAGTTTTTAATATTTTAAAAAAAAACTTTTTTTCTACTTGTTTTTCACTTTTAGTATCCCCTAGGTAGGGCACTTGAACATAAGATTGTTAGATCAGTCAAATAATATTGCAGTCTATGATAAAATTGCTATATTCTTATCAAGCCCTGCTTAAGGGGAATCTGTCACCAGTAACCTCAAACTGTTTGCATAGACACATAGCTGTGGTTCGCCTGATAAAAACACTGCTTTTCTTTTGTTGAGCTGAGGCTCCATTCCTGAGATATGATACTTTTTATTAATATGCAAATTGTGGAGCCTTTATCATCAGGAGTAGTGTGAATATGAACTTTTTTCTGCTCCTTAAGTGCAGTGGAGGCAGTGATCCTTTGTGTTGACAAAAAGATGATCACAAAAAGTGTTCCCCCGCTAGGCCCTCCAGCAAACATTTTTATTTTGAAGATACGGTGCTAAGTCCCTGTGAGTGCTGCCACATAAAGTATTACATAGAGCCTATTCAAATTAATTGGTTGTCAGTTTAATGAAGGACAGGTCCTCCCTAGCAAGACAGTTCTGTAACCACTCTCCACTCTGGGCAAGAGATGAGGATCCTGAAAAGATTTTTCTCTAAACTGGACACCCCAATTATGCTGGACACAATTATAAAGATTTGACCACAATATGATGACCATGAAACGTTGTGCATTTGCATTACTCACTTGGCATATGGCCGGTTTTGATAGCTTTCTACGGCCATCTTTGATGGCTGTGATTTTCTCCTGCTGTACTACTGTGTACTAACTGCTGTTCAGGATATGTCGAATGCATCAAAGTAGAATATTGTCTCATGCAGTGCTTTTTATAAAATTTACTATGCCTTCCTCTGTGCCATGACCAAAACTTTGTATGTACCCTTAAAGACTATGGACACCTTCGGGACAATTTTTTATGATTGCATTTTACTCAGTTTGGGCTAAAATTCTTTTTTTTTCAAGTTGGTTTTCATGTAAAATGTTCAGCCATCTTTGAGATACAGGAGTATCAAAGTATAGCTGGGTTCACATATGGGCTTTGAATTCCGGCAGTCTGTGTCTGTCGGAAGTTCACGTTATCCGGCATAGCTGGATACCACAGTGCACTGCCAGATCCCCATTCACTGTAATGGGATCCCAACGCTTTCTGGCATATATGCCAGCTCTCGGCAGGACTAAAAATGCTGCGTGTAGTATTTTTTTTGTCCACCCAAAAGCTAGCATGTATACCATATGCAGTGAATTCCAGCAGTCGCAGCACACCCAGCATTTTTTGTCTGGAGCCCATTACAAGGAATGGGGATCTGGCAATGCACTGTGGTATCCAGCTATGCCGGATAACGTGAACTCCCGACAGTCTGTTCCTCCACCGGCCTGCCAGAATTAAAAGGGCATATGTGAACCCAGCCCATACATTTTCAGTCCCGTCATCTGACGGCTCATGTGAAGATTTATTTCTGATTTCCTGACCTCATAAACAATCAGTTAAAGAGGTTGCCCAGGTTCAGAGCTGAACCCGGACATAACCCCTTCTTCCCCCACTCAGCCCCTCAGAGAAGAGCATCGGAGCATTTCATGCTCCGATGCTCTCCCTTGCCCTGGCGCTGTGTTATGCAGGGCAAGCCCTGTTCTGTTTACCTTTTTACACTGCTAGACGGAAGCTTCTGCCTCGCAGTGTTGCCGGTGACGTCACCGGCAAATATGGGTAGGCTTTAAGTGCTGCCATAGCCGTTTTAAAATGAGTAAAATGCTATTTTAAAAAATTGCCCCAAAGGTGTCCATAATCTTTAATGACTAACAATTTGATGGCAAATCTATTAAATGTGAACTTTCTTTGCAGGTCGTGGAAAGACCAGGCGACAGAGTATATTTTAAAGCAACTCTCAGACACTGGATAACCTCCATTCTTCACTGCCAGGGACTCCTGCAGTAATAAAAAAGCTAGAAGTATTAACATTAACTTACCAGTCTGCAGTGAGTCTTGTGCCAAATGTACTGTTATGTGGGTATCAATGCTGGGTCCAGGGACGTGTAGGATATGAGGGATTACTTCTATGGATCCCATCAGCGCCTTTTATTAGCCCTCTTCATAAGGACAGCTTAACTAAATGTCTCCAAAAACTCCATATGGATTTGCTTGTTATTTTACCCACAAGATTTATTTTACATGTCTAGGTTGGGCTTTGCTGAAAGAGTTCACAGTACTCCGAGTTCCAGATTGCATAGATAACGAAACATAGCTATGCTCCCAGGGAAGTGGTTAATATTGTAAACTCCAAGATTGTCAGTGCATGGCAATGCTTTGTAGACATTGTAGAGATCATGGTCTAAAGCTCTGAAAACTATAATGACCTGCCATTGTTATAGCATGCCTTTATGGATCCAGGTACATTATATGGGCAAAGGTAATGATACACCGACGCATTACGCCTACAGGAGCTTTTAATCCATAGGCATTATTATAGTGTCCCCCCACTTCTCTTCTACTCTTCTGGGAAGGGTTTCTACAAGATTTTGGAGTGTGTGGGGGGAATTTTTGCTCATTCATCCAGAAAAGCATTTGTGAAGTCAGACACTGATGTTGGACCTAGCTTGCAATCTCCATTCTAGTTCAACCCAAAAATGTACGATGGGGTTGAGCTCAGGGATCTGTGATTGGCTGTCAAGGTCATACACACCAAACTCGCCCAACCATGCCTTTATGGACCTTCATTTATGCACAGTCATGCCAAAAATGAAAAGGGCCTTGGCATGTTGAAGCATTAAGATATCCCTTCTGTGGGGGCCAAGGGCAATCCCTGAAAACAACCCAATTGTTTTATCCCTCCTGCACCAAACTTTACACTTGGCAAAATGCAGTTAGACAGGCAATGTTCTCCTGGCATTTACCAAAACCAGACTCTTCCATCAGATTGCCAGATGAGAGAATCCTGATTCCTTACTCCATAGAACAGGTTTCCACTGCTCCACAGTCCACTGATGGAGGCAAATACAGGGAGAACATGTAAACTCCTTGCACATGATGCAGTTTCACACCTGTTAACCCAAGGGCCACTGTGCTGCTAACCACTGAGCCATTGTACCTCATTAGTTTTTTCAAAAGTGACCAAAATGAAATATTATCAAATATTTTTCACCAGTTGTTATGGCCACACATGCAATTTCCCATGTGGTGCTTAAAGGACAGTTTCAGTATACTGTCTTATTTTACTGTACTGATTTTAAGATTTTGAGCTTATTGGCAGCTAGGCTATAGTAATCTGGCGTGGTCACTACACGAAGTACAGTGCTGTCTGCATCTCTAGTTAGTTCTGGTGCCTACTGCAAACAGCGGACTGTTGTGGGTGCTGGGTGCCTGACCCCCACTGACAATATCTGTAGTCTGGAAAATCCCTCTAATAAAAGCAGTAGTAGTCCAGCATTATCCATTCATCAAGCGGTATAGGCACTTATTACTATGACCAGGGAAATATGAGTTTTAATAAGATTGTATGTATTGGCTTTGTGCCCTTCTATATCCGTAGTTGATGAATGTATACATATTTGAGAACATATATACCACACAAGTATCTATATTCTTATGATCTTGTACATTCCAGATTCATTGTGTGCAATTCAATAGACAGCTCTTTTAACACACCGATGATGTCATCTGTAGCAAGGACTGTTACAAAATAGCTGCACAACCATTCTAAAGGTTGGATACCTACATATCCCAGCCTACCTGGATAGCACTCCAACCCAAACACCTTGCATACTTGATCTTAGGCAAGCTGAACCTGAAATGTAACTGAAAGGGAATCACAGAGCCCATTACATCAGGCCTTTTGTAAGGCTACTTTCACATTTGCGTTTGGTGCGGATCCGTCATGGATCTGCACAGACGGATCCATTCAGATAGTACAACCGTCTGCATCCGTACAGAACGGATACGTTTGTATTATCTTTAACATAGCCAAGACCGATCCGTCTTGAACACCATTAAAAGTCAATGGAGGACGGATCAGTTTTCTATTGTGCCAGATTGTGTCATACAAAATGGATCCGTCCCCATTGACTTATGTAGTGTGTCAGAACGGATCCATTTGGCTCAGTTTCGTCAGAAACACACCATAACGCTGAAAGCAGCGTTTTAGTGTCCGCCTCCAGAGCGGAATGGAGACAGAACGGAGGCAAACTGATGCATTCTGAGCGGATTCTTTTCAATTCAGAATGCATTAGGGCAAAACTGAGCCCTTAACGGATCTCACAAACGGAAAGCCAAAACACCAGTGTGAAAGTAGCCTAATATGGGTAAACTGGTAAGTGCAGTTTACCCTCTTAATGGCCCCTATTGTGCTTATGAGATAGGCTGGAACAAAGCAAATACTGATCAGTTTGTGGTGAGTACATCATGTTACTGTATAGAAGCACGTTTTTATGTAAGCTCTGTGTCATCTGATCCCTATGGCCACTACTAACTGGTCGGATGGAGCCTCCATATGTGCCTTTTAGCACATGCGTTATTGCTTTATTCTGGCTTCTTCCCAACATCATGGGCTGTTCAGTTGGTGCTGTGGTACCTACTACTTTATCCTTATTAGGACATGTGTTCAGGTGAGTGCCTGTTCGTAACTGATCCTAATGGATCCCATTGACCTATATTGGATCAGTATTCAGTTTTATTTAGGCCTCATGCACACGGCTGTTGTGCGGCCTTTCCGTGCATTGGGGACCGCAATTTGCGGTCCCCAATGCACTGGCCTCATCCGTGTTGCAGCCGCGATTGATCCAGACCCATTCAACTTATATGGGTCCGTGATCTGTCCATACCGAAAAAAAATAGAACCCGTAATGCTTCCGTGGGGTTCCGTGCCTCCGTTCTGCACCACAGCTCCGGATTATGGACCCATGTACGGTGCCCGTGTATTGCGGACCCGCTGTATGAATGAGGCCGTGTGCACGAGGCCTTAACGGGAATAATAGCACTTTGCTGTTTAAAATGCAATGCAAAGTCAACTGAACGGACCGTGATAGTAGTGTGAACAGAGCCTAATGGACAGTAATTTTTTTAATTATAGTTTCCATGAGATTCTAATATCTATTTGTGAATGTTACTTTAATATGTAAAACATCTATAGTTATGCCAATGTAATTTAGTTTAGCAATTATCCTTTCATTAGAGAGGTACATGATTTCATTTGCATCAATGTGCAGGGAGTCACCTCTCCATGTAGCACTTTTCATAATTCTTCCCGTCTAAGCTTTGCACTTTTTAGAAAAACTTGTATGTGTTATAGATTTCTTGCTCTACGGGTCTCTATGCTGAGCAAACAATTGTAAAACGGGTGAAGAGCATTGCATCTGAAATGCTGATTGGTTTAATTTTTAGCCAAACCTTATAGACCAGTGGTGGGCAACATATTTTCCTGCCCAGTGGTCCATCTTTTGGAAAAGGGTTACATGGGGGTTCCCAAAGTTTTTTCCATCCTGTATCAGATGTGTTATTAGAGGAATATTCTAGTTATATAAATTTATCCTCCAGGATAGCAGACAAGTATTAGATCAGTGAGTGTCCGATCACTGCGACCCCCATCGATAACAAAAATGGGTGCCCCACACACTGCAGGGACCTTGCAAATGAATGTTGAGGTCAACTGGGTATTCATCTCTAGGGAATGAATAATACAACCTCCGTTCTTGTTATCGATTTGGGTCTCAGTGGTCGAACCCCCACCAATCTAAAAGTTAGCCTTATCCTGTGAATGAAAATTACTTAATCAAATAAAGTAATGAAAGACGTTGATTTCAGTGATGTCACCCATGAGCTAAAGGTACGCATCATAATTAGGGATGAGCGAACTTCTGTTTTCAAGTTCGGCGTACAAGGTTCGGGTTATCTAAGAATTCCATTATGGATTCTGCTACCACGGACCATAACTTATGGTCCATGGAAGCAGAATCCATAACGGATTTCTTAGATAACCCGAAACTTGTACGCCGAACTTGAAAACCCAGAAAAGAGTCATGTCTAACTGATAAGAGTCACAGTTATTCATGAGCTCCTACTCACCTTGCTAATGATTGGCAGTTCTCTCCTAAGGGGAAACTGCCCAACATCAGCAGGTGGGTGGGAAAAGCAGAAGAACATGAAAAAACATGACTCTTCTCAGGCAGCCTTGACTCGTTTCAGGCTTAGGCTCCTTCTATTACAAAGCTGGCTCTTGGCAGCCACTTACTCTTAGCTCAAAAATGACACACTACTGAGATCAGCGTTTTCTGTCACTACTTTATGCCGCCCTTACTCATGGCCGCATAAAGTTGATGATGGGTTCCCTTTAAGATCCGATTGGTGAAAGTTTAGTAGGATCTCCATTCCCACAGAAAACAGAGGAAACATTTCAGTCTGTCGGCTATTTGTTGCACACCACTGGTCTCAAAAAATACAATTAAAGGGTAATACTGAGACTTTTTTACTGATTAACTATCCTCTGGATAGGTCATCAGTATCTGATCAGTGGGGGTCTAAAACCTGGGACCCCACCTATCAGCTGTTTGAGAAGGCTGCAGCGCTCCTCCTTATCGAAGCTTTCCCTTGACCGGTGACATCATCGGTCACATGGCCTAGGCACAACTCAGCATCACAGGTCAGATACTGATGACTAGGGATGAGCGAACTTGATGTTTTCAAGTTCGGGTTTAGCGTTCGGTGGCAATTTTGTTATGGATTCCGTTATCACAGAATATAACAGAATCCATAACGGGATGGCCACCGAACCCGAACTTGAAAACAGGTTAGGTCATCAGTTAAAAAGCATTGGAAAAGCCCTTTAATGAGTAGAAAATGCAGGGAGTTCAGAAGGATTTCCCCAGATTTGTGCCTGTGTGATAGAAATGCTGCTTAATGTGATGTAAAAAATATATTTATCTGAGGTCTAATGTGTGTGTATCTGGATGTGGGGATCTGAATTCCATATACAAATATACACAAAACTCTGTTCTGCAAGTGATTTAACCCATTTTGCCATCTAATGTGTGAATGTAGGCTATCTAAAGATGTAACATATATATTAAATTGGTATTATTAGACACACTGTATGATTCCACAGTCAGGACACTGTTCTAGATTTATCTCTAAAAAAATTCCAGCAGGAAAATCTCTGCAAATCAGTCACTATTATATTAGGCAAATTTATCAGTCTGTATAATAACTCTATTTTACATGGAAGGAGAAGTAACTGGAGCAACAGTCATAAATATAGGACTGTGCTGAATATTAAGCGTAGTTCTTCTTTTGCAAATAAATATACCGATAAATCTTCAGAGAACGAGAGCAAGTGGGATATAATGTCTCCCAGCAGTAAAGAGCTAAAAACAGTAAAAATGAAGGTAAACGTTAATATAAGAGAATGATTGCAAGGGTTATAAAACAAGCCTGAGAGGTTCCAACTAGCAGTTATCATATAGGACTGTGGCGGAATGGGTGGCTTGTGTTGTGGTTAACATAAAAAATGGGTTATAAAGTGTGGGCATATCTTAATAGTATACCATTACTTTATGGTCAGTGATGTCTGAAATCTGGAGCCACCAGCTTGAGAATGAAAAGGCTGCAGTTCTAGTTTAGTGCTACATTCCCTTTCTCATTTGTCTCTGCACAGTAGCTCCACTCTGTAGAGTCAGGTGAATGGGGCCGCCTCTGTTCCTTGAATAGCTCATTGGTCAGGAGCAGACTGGCCATAGACAATATAATGAAATTTCCTGGTGGACTGATGCCCAGGGGGCTGCCCAAGCCCTTCTCATGGCCGCCAGCCAGATACATAACGATCTGATGCTCAGTATTAATTAATGTAGAAACATCAGGCACTTATTCACCTGGTCAACGGCTGCAGTTGCCCTCCTGAATTTAACTGTATTGCCTTCTTCAGGACGTTGATATAGTTGAATACTGTGGCATAAACTGCAGTATTTTGAGCTGCACTGTGGTATTTGGTTCCGCTGGGGCGGTAGTTTGTTCTCGGTGTGAGGCAGTGACAGGCCTCATGGCTGTTAGGGGAGGTGTATGTCAGGATTTTCCATATCTTCCCCATTAGTTGCCAGGCCTGAGGCAATACCAGGTGCCACAATCACCTGAGAATAAAAGAAACCTTAGAGTGAGAGAGGGTGGAGAGTGGGATCCTGGGAAGTGTGATCCTGGAGAGTGTGGAAGCACAGTCTGGCAGAGGCTCTGGATGTGTGGTTTTAGCCAGGAGGCTGGGAGAAATCCTGGAGTTAGGGGACAAAGCAACGCCTGCGACGGTCGCAGGGCCATAGTCAGGCGGACTACTGAGCCTTAATCCCCCACAAGAGACATTGGATTTGAGACAGTGGGTGTACTGTGCTCTGTACAGCTAGGAGACTGTGGGACATTGGCTGTGAAAGCCGCATCGGGTCACGGGGTGTGAACTGTACCTAATAGGTGAGTCAGGGAAGTTATGTATTAGTTAGAGCCTGGACGGGCGAGTGTTTATTGTTATGTTGGTTTTGCTTTTGCTGGTGTGCCAGAATAAATGCACTGTTTGGACCTTAAAACCTGTTGTCTGCGAAGGTATTTGTGAGGATGATCTCCTGAAAGAAAACTACCTCTCACATCGGCTATTGTATTGCTGGCCCCACCCACTTCTGTTGTCCTTACCAGCCCATGCACAAATCTGTTGTGGAGCTGGAGAGCTCCTTCAGTGACAGACTGCTGCATCCTAGGTGAACAAAGGAGCGTTATCGTAGGTCCTTTCTCCCAGCAACGGTTAGGATTTATAACCACCACTGTTCCCAGAAACCCAGAAGTGAATTTTTAAAGTAAATTCTGTTATGTTTTTCTTGTATTTTTACTCTTTAATTTCTAATTACTCTTATTTTTGCTCCTGTTGTCAATGTGATTGCTGCTGTTATGCCAAATTTTCCCCACTGAGGGGACAATAAAGGGATTTTCTTCCTTTATATGTGTTGGCCCTGCCTACTTGTGTTGCCGCATCTTCTGTCAGTTTGGACCCACCTACAACATAGGGCCACATTAGGTTCCCTGTTCACCCATGCCCACCAATCATAAAGTTATGGCATATCCTAATGATAAACCATTATTTTATAAGATGGGAAAAGCCTTTAATTTAAAGCAACACTATGTTTATCTTTAATACAGGGCCTGAGAGGGCAGATTTAGAGGGCACAAAATAAAGAAACGCCAGGACATATGATATGCCACCCAGACCTTGCTATAGTCATAACACATTGTGTGCCTTTACATTATATTGGAGGGCATTGGGGCAACTTTAGATGTTAGATAGGAGAAAATGCATTGTCAACAATTCCTGAACATATATCTATTACCAAATCTCTACAATTATGAACAGGAACAGGTGCCCTTTTCACTCAGCAAATGTTAATGGCAATTGTATATGGCAGGAGGCCAGGCAATTTGAATTCCTAGTGGCTGCCCTGCTCCATCACCTCAACTGATTGTTCTCAGTCATAATAGGATGGATTTTGATAATAGTTATACGTATATTAGAGAGATGTCCATACGGACATTTCCTGAAATAAAGTGACTTGTAACCCACGCTTAATGGTAATGCTTCACCTCTAATGGTTCCTGCCAGTTAAAACCAGATAGTAATAGTGAAGGACCGTCACTCACTGTTTGTTTATGTGAAATACTTGTTTATTGACACATATTAGTGACGCGTTTCGGCACAATCTGTGCCTTCCTCTGTCACTAATATGTGGCAATGAACGAGCATTTCAAAAGAAACAAACAGTGAGTGACGGTCACTTTATTTCAAGAAATGTCCTAGGGGTGCCAACCCTAGGACACGTGCACCACCGTACCACCATAGTGCCGACTGATATACACTGCACAGTAAAAATAGATAGTGACACGCATCTTTTTTCTAATCAGTTTTTTTTTCCAGTTGTAGATATTTTTTTTTATTCTATTTCCTGAACATGATTATGGAGGCAGACATCTTGCCTGAGCTGTTCTTAGCATCTAGAAAGCATTAAGAAAATTGCTTTACGGCAGCCCCATGGGCCATAGACACGATGGTCAGGAGGGGACCCTATTGACTACTGTGGGAGAGTTTTCTAGGCATGCTCTGTGACCTGTGCAGAGGTCATTGTACGAGGAAGTAATAGATAAGCTTTGACAATCACTAGGGCTGCAGCTATCGACTATTTTTGTAATCGAGTATTCTATCAATTAATCCAATGATTAATCGAGTACTCTAAAAACAAAAAACTAATTAAAAGAATGTTTTTCTTTATAAAAACTCATCACAGCTTCCCCCCCAGTACCCATCAGCTTCCCCCACCAGTGCCATCAGCTTCCCCACCCCCAGTGCCATCAGCTTCCCCACCCCCAGTGCCATCAGCTTCCCCCCCCAGTGCCATCAGCTGCCGCCTCAGTGCCACCAGCTGCCGCCTCAGTGACATCAGCTTCCCCCCAGTGACATCAGCTGCCACCCCAGTGCCATCAGCTGCCACCCCAGTGCCATCAGCTGCCACCCCAGTGCCATCAGCTGCCACCCCAGTACCATCAGCTTCCCCCCCCAGGACCATCAGCTTCCCCCCCCCAGGACCATCAGCTTCCCCCCCCCAGTGCCATCAGCTGCCACCCCAGTGCCATCAGCTTCCCCCTAGTGCCATCAGCTTCCCCCCAGTGCCACCAGCTGCCCCAATGCCATCAGCTGCTCCCCAGTGCCATCAGCTGCCCCTCAGTGCCATCAACTCCCCCCCAGTGCCACCAGCTGCCCCCCTAGTGCCACCAGCTGCCCCCCCCGTGCCACCAGCTGCTCCCCAGTGCTACTAGCTGCTCCCCAGCGCCATCAGGTGCCCCCCAGTGCCACTAGTTTGCCCTCCAGTGCCACCATCTCCCCCCCCCCCTAGCCATGTCCCCAGCGCCAGTACTTACCTTTTCTGTAAGGGCACTGCTCCACAGCTCCTCCATCTTCATCTCCACGCGCTGCACTGTCTTCCTGACGTCACATGATCTGACAATGTGTCAGGATATAGTACAGTGCAGCGTTGAGGATTTTTTTGTGTCAAATTACTCAATTCAATCAAATCGTTTCAGCCCTAACAATCATCTATTGTGCATAGTGTATCTTGTGTGCATCTATCTATGATATCTGCCATTGAAATCCCGCCTGTAATGATAATGAGACGACTGTAATCTGTACAAACTAAAAAGTAGTGCCTATCATTAGGCATAGTAGCCACTACGAAAACCGCAGGATGTTAGGATTTTTTTTATTTTTATATAGTGATGTGGAAAATTAAAAATGACATAACCAACGCATCTTTAAAAATATTTTTAACATAAAAATTGATTTAAACAAAATGTCACATTCTGATGACACATTCCCTTTAAAGGCAGAAAGCAGACATGTCTTCTCCCAATCCTGTACCACCCCTTTAAGGTTCCTTCACTTACAGCAGCCAAGGACACGTCACGTTTGCCATTAGGAAAGGTTTTTAAGTAAAATAAAAAAAAGAGACAAATAATACAGAACATTGGTTTTGGGTTGTCAGAGCAATAATAGTTTATGTAAATCTGTATTTTAATATGTGGTGCGTTATACTGCAAAGTTTAGTTTGCTTTTTGTGTCTTGGACTCATAGGGGTAGATTATTTTGTGTGTCTTCACAGCCGACATACATAATAATATCCTTATGCTAATATTATCCAGTTTTACTTTCCTACAAGACACCCAATTAGGATTAAGCTCTAAAATGCTTGATGACTAATAGAGCCACGTATTTTAGAGCTAAGCATATACTGTATGTGTATATTTGAGTGACTTGCTTAAATATTCCTATTGACACAAGCTTTGAACTACCGGGTAAGTTCTCATGTGGAATTTTACATCAGGTTGAACCTGTAGCATGTCATCTTGCATGTCCCTCGTTCTGCAGAACTGTGATGCAACCTTAGAGCTCTACCTAAAAAAAAACGCACAATACAAGCTCAGTTTTATCATTGTAGTCTTGTTTTTAACCCTTGCGATATTACTACTTAGATCTCCTTCTTGTGGGTGTTTTACTGTTGATCCTTGAAAACATATGATAAATTACTGCTTAAAGTCATTTCCCATCTTGGCAAAAATGATTGGTATATAAAATATCCGCTTGAAATATTAGGTTCCAAAGATTAATGGTGGGCTTCAGAGTTTTTTAGAGAGTATTTTTTTGACAATTGTTAATTGTAGGCCTTTGTATTTAAGACTAATGGTTGTATTGATAAAGAACGACAGAGATTGTATTCTGGAAATGCCGCTCTGAATGTTTTCTAAAAAAAAAAAAAAATATTCGATTTTTTTTGTATGTGAAATGCCGTGATAACTTAAATGATGTTGCTGACAAATTATTTGTGAACTGTGAATGTTAGATAAAAACAATTACAATAAAGTTTATTGAAAAAAAAATTTGAGTGATTGTGCCAGTCACTTGGTTTGCATACGGAGAATATTGCCCAATTTTAAATTGGATTCCAGGTGTAGGAAAGAGAAAAAAAAAACTATGGGGGATATTTATCAAAACTGGTAGTAAGGAAAACTGGCTTAGTTGTCAGTAGCAACCAGTCAGATTGATCCTTTAATTTCACATAGGAACTTTTTAAAATGAAATATGGAATCTGATTGGTTGGTATGGACAAGAAAGCAAGTTTTCCTTAGTACCAGTTTTGAAAATTCTCCCCCTCAGCTTTAAGAAAAGGTTCTACTATTTATTTCTTTGGGAATCTCCTTACGCTTTTGCTAAAATAAAAGAAATAGAGATTTACATATGTACATGCACATAGTATTAGGCACAATCCAGGAGGATTCCAGGGGTAAGGCCTTGGATCTGACAGCATGCAGAGCCAGGGGATCCCCATTATGCCTTAGTCCTCTTTTAAAGGTCAATCAAACCCGCCATTCATTAGGCTAATTCTTCCCCAGGCCCATTTAAATGGTCTACATAGGTTTCTCAATTGAAGATGTTTTGGAAGCCACCCTCAAACTAAATGGAATCTTAGACAGTTATAAAAATATATCTTTAATATTTTTTTTATAGGACATACAGTTGCAAGAAAAAGTATGTGAACCCTTTAGAATGATATGGATTTTTGCACAAATTGGTCATAAAATGTGATCTGATCTTCATCTAAGTCACAACAATAGACAATCACAGTCTGCTTATATTAATAACACACAAAGAATTAAATGCTACCATGTTTTTATTGAACACACCATGTAAACATTCACAGTGCAGGTGGAAAAAGTATGTGAACCCCTAGACTAATGACATCTCCAAGAGCTAATTGGAGTCAGGCGTCAGCCAACTGGAGTCCAATCAATGAGATGAGATTGGAGGTGTTGGTTACAGCTGCCCTACCCTATAAAAAACACACACCAGTTCTGGGTTTGCTTTTCACAAGAAGCATTGCCTGATGTGAATGATGCCTCGCACAAAAGAGCTCTCAGAAGACCTACAGTTAAGAATTGTTGACTTGCATAAAGCTGGAAAGGGTTATAAAAGTATCTCCAAAAGCCTTGCTGTTCATCAGTCCATGGTAAGACAAATTGTCTATAAATGGAGAAAGTTCAGCACTGCTGCTACTCTCCCTAGGAGTGGCCGTCCTGTAAAGATGACTGCAAGAGCACAGCGCAGACTGCTAAATGAGGTGAAGAAGAATCCTAGAGTGTGAGCTAAAGACTTACAAAAGTCTCTGGCATATGCTAACATCCCTGTTAGCGAATCTACGATACATAAAACACTAAACAAGAATGGATTTCATGGGAGTATACCACAGAGGAAGCCACTGTTGTCCAATAAAAAACATTGCTGCACATTTACAGTTTGCACAAGAGCACCTGGATGTTCCACAGCAGTACTGGCAAAATATTCTTGTAACATTTTGTTTTTATTGAAAATTTTCCATATATCAGGCATACAAATCATTTATGTCAATATACAATTCTTATCCAATGTATACATAAAACGATAGACATAATATGGGGTACATATCATTCATAATCATGCACAGAATACAGTAAAAAAAATTGCATGTTATTGTGTACCAGGATATTATGTCTTGAAAGACTCTTTATTCCTAGATCAGTAAGGACTGTAGTCTTTATTAATAATCTTGAGATTCAAAGTTGGATTTATAATAAACATATCAGTAATAATTATAAAACCTCGGGATTCATTTTATTAACAACCTAGGAAGGACCGTAGTCTTTATTAATGAACTTAGAGTTTGAATATTAGGTCACAAAATACATAGCATTAATATTCATGCATGGTATATGCAATATAGAATTCTATATATATATTGTAATCATGTGTATGCCGTGTGCCCTTTAATCTATCTAACTAAGATAACTGGGGGGAGGTTAGGAGATAAACTTAGGGCCAGGGGAGTATCAGGGCTCAGGATGTGAGCTTGACTCATCTGTATCTATGCTTAATGTCTAGAGATGATCAGAGAAGATTTAAGATAAAGTCACTTTTAATAAATGAGTTCCAAAGATCCCATGTTGTATGATAATGGTGTAACTTGTCCTCTCTCAGTAGTCTTGATTTCTCAAGATTGTGCAGTGTGTGCATTTCTTTCAGCCATTCTGGAATTGAAGGGGGTGATAAAAAGGGTGTCATCTGCATAAGCAGCAATTTTCTGTTGTGTGTTCGAAGTATAGATACCTTGTATCAAGGGGTTGGTCCTAATCTTAGCTAGAAGGGGCTCCAGGGACAAAACAAAGAGGATAGGAGAAAGGGGGCATCCTTGTCTCGTACCGTTGGTAATTAAAAATGTGTCGGAAACAGAATCATTTACTCTTACTGCAGCTGAAGGAATGGTATACATAGCGAGTATTTTTGATATGAATGGTTGTGGGAAGCCAAAATTGTTCAGCACCTCCTCCAAGTAACTCCAACTTATCCTGTCAAATGCCTTTTCAGCATCGGTTGTGACGAATGATAAGGGAAAGTTTTTAGATTGTGCAAATTGTATGGCATGAAGAATCCTATAAATATTATCCTTCGACTGTCTGCCTTCTGTGAATCCAACTTGGTCCGGATGTAGTATACCAGGAAGGATGTGCTGAAGTCTCACGGCTATAAGCTTGGCGTACATTTTTATGTCAACATTCTAGAATGATATTGGCCTATAATTAGAGCAGATGGAATTATCTTTAACTTCTTTTGGTATTACTGTGATATGAGCCAGTAGGGATTCTGCGCAGAATTTTAATTGTGTCATCTCTGAGGGAAAGATGCATCAGTAACGGGGCATGGTCTGAGAGATGGAAGGATTTATAGTTAGCTTTTTTCAATAATTGAATATCTCTATGATGTACGAAGAAATAATCTAACCTGGAGTATGTTTCATGGGCAGAAGAAAAAAAAGGAGTAATCTCTACAGGTGGGGTTCAAAACTCTCCATGCATCTATTCAATTATTTTGACGTAGAGGTTTTTTTAAGGTTACTATAAACTAATCTCGCCTTTCCTTTTGTGGTGTCTACAGTTGATTCTAGGGGGGTATTTAAGTCTCCTCCTAGGATCAGCATCCCTTCAACAAATCCCTCTAATCTATGTTGCAATATATTAGGAGCGTAAAAATGAGCAAATGTAAACATTTTACCATATATAGACCCTTTAACAAATAAATATCTACCTTCGGGGTCAGACAAAGTGTTCTTATGCTGGAAACCTAAAGTTCTGCTCAAAACTATGGAGACTCCTTTTCTTTTGCGGGTTGGAGTGGTAGAGTTATACCATTGGTTGTAATGGAAAGTTTTAGAAAAGGGTGTGAATGTTTTTTTAAAGTGAGTTTCCTGAAAAAAATGCTACACTCACTTTCTCTTTTTTTAAATACATCAAAATTTGGGATCGTTTCTTTGGAATGTTTAGGCCATTCACGTTGTATGATGCACAGATAAGATCAGCCATGACCATAACATTTGAGAATAGTTTTGCGACTTATCTTAATACCGAGTCCCTGATGTTGAAGCAAAGGGTGGGATGAGGAAAATGTAAAACATAAAACATCATTAACACAAAAGTAGTACATATTCCAAAGCGAATATGAGTACTAAAAAGATCAATTTGTCCTGTCTGTTATGGCACCCACGTCAGTTTGGTGCCCAGGGTCCTATATATTAGGATTGACTTCCTCCCTAGATGGTAGTGTGGGTGGAAATGGGGGTGAGTAGTGGAAAGGGTGTCGGTTCAGTTAAGGTCTATTCAGATCTCAACAGAAGGGCACCCTGGTTGAGAGCAGCGCAGATAAAATTGTTCTGCTCCTCAGTTTCAATGAAATCGTTTGACTTATGTAACGTATAAATCAACATAAAAGAGAAAAAATTGTTAACAAGTAGATCAGTTATTTATCAGTAATGTTATCAATTCTAGGAGTGTGCAAATTACTTATGTGATAAACATGAGTAAAAACATACACATATGACGACTATGTTTTGAAGTGTGATGTGAGTGTGTTTTACCACAGAATGTCATCAAATGTTTCAGTCCCCAGCTGGCGTTCGTTGTGGCTTCTGCAAAGCTTTAGGAACGGGTAATCCCTCTGAAGTTTTAGTTTTCTTTGTCTTTGGTGTGGTTACCAATGTCCATTGGGGTATCTCTGGAACAGGTGGTTCAGCTTCTTGTGCATCACCCATAATCCAGTCCTTGAATGACAGTTCCTGAAGGTTTAATTTTTGGGTAACAAAAAGTACATCTTTGGACTCTCTGATTACCAAAGGCTTTCCATTATGAGTAACCAGGAGGCCGAACGGGAAGAGCCACTTGTATTTTAGTCCTCTTTCTCTTAGTGCAGTGGTGAGTGGTTGGAGGTTACATCTTAATTCTAGCGTTTGTCTGGAGATATCCTGGAAAATATGAATCTCTTTATCTTCATAGTCAATTTTTTTTCGTTCTTGCTTTCTGCTAAATTTCTTCTTTTACTTTGAAATCCAGAAGACAGCAGAGTATGTCTCTTGGGGTGTCATTATCAGACTTCTTTGGTCTGTATACTCAATGGATCCTCTGGAAACCCAAATCATAGGATTTTTCTTTTTCCAAAAGTTCACAAAAAATCTGAGAAACAACCGTGGTTAATTCTGCGTCTGAGACTTTTTCTGTAAGGCCTTTGATCCTCAGATTATTTCTTCTAGATCTGTTCTCCAAGTCGTCTAGGTGCAGTCTAAGCGAATATGTCTCTTTCTGCTGTTCCTTTAACTTTTTGGAAAGAAAATTGGCATTGGCTAGTGCGGAGGTAGACTCTTCCACCTCTGTCATTCTGGACGAGATTTGTCTAATATCTGACCTCAATTCCGTAATATCTTCTTTAATGGTTGTTGTAAATTCTTTGAGCATATCTTTAATGCAGTCTATTGTTGGAAGAGATTTAATAAGAGAATGAATATTCTCTGGTTCCTAGGACGCCTCCTCTTCTTCTTCACTGTCAGTCCATTCTGCAGCATTAGAAGCCATGTTTCTTTTTTCTTTTTGTTTTGACGATCTATCTTGCTCCATTTGATAAGTTCGTATAGGTTTTTGTGAGTCTGACAGTTTCTTGGGAGTTTTATGGACTTTTGCCGCTTTTTCAAGCTGTTGACCCTTCACCATTTTGTTAGATATGTTATGTGTAATGCAAGGCACCAACAAACAGACCAGTGATGAAAGCAAAAAGGTGTTTATTCACCAGAAACATAAACGTCCAGGACACTTGCTGGTAACAAGGAATAATAACAAAAAACCAGGCAAGGAGATTCCATGAATAGTCCCAACCAGTGCTGAATGATGCTGTGCACTTGGCAGTCGAGTCACTCCAGATCTTGGGTCCGCTGTAAGGACAAAGTTCCTGGCAGTCTTCAGTCACTAGGAGTTGTGACCTATACCTGGTTGAGGGAAAATAACAGTGGGCACTGATCACCCTGAGAGACCTCCTTTTAAATGCCTGCTGACCAATCCCAGGGTGCCAAGTGTCCACTACCATAGGTGAACAAATTGCCCTGCACCTGAGTACAAGGCCTAAGGCAATCACAAGTTGATTAACCCATGGCTGGCTCCCTAATCCACTTTGCTCTTGTGAGTCAGTATAATATGCGCCACTGGTCGACGAAGTGCATAAGAAGCGCGTACTCGCGACCGTGTATCCCTTTGCGAACCTGCCCTCGTGCGTACGCACGGACGCATGATTGACTCAGCGCGAGTATGCGAGCGCGTGGACCCAGATGCGGAAACGGAAGTCGCAGGAGACACCGGAGACAACCCTGGCCGCGGCGTCTTGTCACTCGCCTGGCCACTCTGTCCCCGGGACTCCGACGGTCCTCCCCTCCGATGTCCACGCGAACGCATCTCCGCACTGGCTCGCAAAGGGGTCAGCGCTGGTGCATCAGAGACACGCATAACCTGTCCCGCAACTCCACGAGGACCCCTCTTGGTTCCCCTGGAGTGCAAAGCAGGTGAGGATCTTACATTACCCCCCCCTCGAGGAGGCGGCTCTGAAGACTCCAAGCAAGCTTTCCCCGGATTATCCCGGTGAAAGGCTGCCACCAACTCATCCGCATGCACCTGGCGAGCAGGTATCCAACATCTCTCCTCTGGACCAAAACCCTTCCAGTCCACCAAGTATTGAAGAGACCTTTGGACAAAACGAGAGTCCAAAATTCTGTTCACTTCGAACTCCGGTACCCCTTGGACCTCCAGCGGGGATGGGGTCTGAATGAAGGGAGCGGAGTCGGCTGCCGATTTGAGAAGTGAAACATGAAAGGTGTTCACTCCTCGGATCGACGGTGGAAGAGCAACCTTGTACGTAACTCGGTTGATCTTTTGTGTCACTGGGTATGGGCCAATGAATCGAGGACCCAACTTGGAAGATGGCTGACGCAGCGGAATGTTCCGGGTGGAGACCCACACCTGATCTCCCACCTTAAACTTTTGCTCTACGGTGCGATGACGATCAGCAAATTTCTTCTGTTGCGCCACCGCACTGCGGAGATTCCGCTGGGCCGACGACCAAATGGGACGCCTATCCTTGAACCACTGATCCACCACCGGTGAGTCAGTGGAGGGTCCGGCCAAAGAAGAGAGTCTTGGATCCCTGCCCCCCACGCACCTGAACGGAGACATCTTAGTGGAAGCATGCTCAGAGTTATTATAAGCCACCTCCGCAAAGGGTAGATACGCTGCCCATTCCTCCTGGCAGTCTGACACGAAGCACCGGAGATATTGCTCCAGGGTCTGGTTAGTCCTTTCCGTCTGACCGTTGGTCTCTGGGTGAAAACCAGAAGAAAAAGACAAATTAATACCCAATCGGGAGCAGAAAGAACGCCAGAAGCGGGAGATGAATTGCACTCCTCTGTCTGAAACAATGTCATCCGGCGCTCCGTGTAATCGAAAGACATGATTCAAGAACAGATCTGCCAATTCTCTGGCCGAGGGCAATCCAGGGAGTGGGATAAAATGGGCCATTTTACTAAAACGGTCCACCACTACCCAGATTACCGTACTTCCAGAGGACCTTGGCAAATCTGTGATGAAATCCATGGAAATGTGAGTCCATGGAGCCTGGGGAATAGGCAGTGGGAGTAAAGTCCCAGAAGGGGCAGACCGGGACGGTTTACATCTGGCGCAAACAGTACATGCCTGGATATAGGCCTTAACATCCACGGACATGTTGGGCCACCACACGTGACGTTTAACAAGGGCAAGTGTTTTTTTAACACCCAAATGCCCGGCAGACTTTGAGTCATGAAGCTGTCGGATGACCTCCAATCGAAGGTTAATGGGTACGAACCATCGACCCTCGGGTTTGTCAGGTGGACTCTCTGCCTGTGAGGGCTCAAGAAGAGAGGACAAGTCCTCCATTACTTCTGCGGCCCCCAGGGCAGCAAGAAAACATTTAGTTGGGAGAATGGTTTCTGGCTCAGAGTCCAGGACGGAAGCAGCCTCAGGGAAGCAGCGGGACAGGGCATCTGCCTTCACGTTTTTGGAACCTGGTTTATAAGTGAGGCGGAAATTGAAGCGGGTGAAAAACAATGCCCACCTGGCTTGTCGGGAGTTGAGTCTTTTGGCACTCTCTAGATACTCCAAATTTTTGTGGTCAGTGTAAACCGTGATGGGATGTTCTGCACCCTCTAGCCAATGTCTCCACTCTTGAAAAGCCAATCTTACTCCCAGAAGCTCTCTATTGCCGATATCATAATTACACTCGGCTGGAGAGAGCTTCCGAGAGAAGAAGGCACAGGGATGTAACCTCTCGGGGTCCCCAGAATACTGTGAGAGAACTGCCCCTACACCGACCTCTGAGGCATCGACCTCGAGAACAAAAGGTCTGGAGGTGTCTGGATGAGTAAGAATTGGTGCCGTGCAAAAGGCCTGTTTCAGCGTCTCAAAGGCTCTGACTGCCTCTCTCGTCCACTTAGAAGGATTAGCTCCCTTCTTAGTGAGGTTGGTGAGAGGTACTACTATCGCAGAAAAATTCTTAATAAACTTGCGGTAGAAGTTGGCAAAGCCTAAGAAACGCTGCAACCCCTTAAGATCCTTAGGTTGAGGCCAATCCAAGACAGCAGAAAGTTTGGATGGGTCCATAGCCAATCCCTTTTCTGAGATAATGTACCCCAGGAAAGGCAACTCCTTCACCTCAAACAGACACTTCTCAAGTTTGGCATAGAGGCGGTTCTCCCTCAGCTTCTGGAAAACCTGACACACGTGTCTCCGATGAGAGACCAGATCCGAGGAGTAGATTAGTATGTCATCTAGATAGACAACAACACATCTATCCAAGAAATCTCTGAGAACATCGTTGATGAACTCCTGGAAGACCGCGGGAGCATTACAGAGACCGAAAGGCATCACGAGATACTCGTAATGCCCGTCTCTGGTATTAAATGCGGTCTTCCATTCGTCACCCTCTCTAATGCGAACTAAATTATAAGCACCCCTTAAATCGAGTTTGGTGAAGACTCGGGCCCCTGCCACCTGAGAAAACAGATCATCAATCAGAGGCAGTGGATACCGATTCTTCACCGTAATCCGATTAAGGGCACGATAATCGATGCAAGGTCTCAAGCCTCCATCCTTCTTCTCCACAAAGAAGAATCCAGCTCCAGCAGGGGAAGTGGATGGACGAATGAAATTCTTCTCAAGGTTCTCTTTAATATACTCCCGCTGAGCCTGAACCTCAGGCCCAGTGAGATTATAAAGATGCCCTCGTGGTGGCATGGTGCCTGGCAACAGGTCTATAGGACAATCATATGACCTGTGGGGAGGTAATACATCAGCCCCCTGAGGACTGAACACATCTCGGAAATTATGATACTGCTGTGGTAAAGTACTTAATACTTCCATGGAGGCTAGTGACAGGTCGGGACGAATGCACTTAGTAAGGCATTCCGTACTCCACTGACAGATAAGACCCGAGCGCCAGTCCACTACTGGATTATGGAGCCTTAACCAAGGGAGACCCAAAATCACGGGAGTGGATGGCATGTCAAGGACAAAAAGGCTTAAGGTCTCCCGATGATCAGCCCCCACCGTTACCTGTATTCCCGGAGTCATCCACACTGCACGACCATCTTGAAGAGGGGAACCATCAATCGCGGTCACTGACATGGTGGTTTTCGGCTGGATCAACGGGATGCCAAGTCGACGAACCAAGGTTGAGTCCACAAAATTCCCAGCGGCCCCAGAATCGATTAGTGCTGACAACTCATGGACCTTGTCTTGCCACCGTAAGGATATGGATACCATCACCCGGCTTGGAGGAGGGATAATAGCACCTAGGGGGTTCTCCTCTATGCCCCCTAGGTTCATTCGTTTCCCGCCGGCAGGAGGGGACAGGTTTTAACGAGGTGTCCAGACTTCCCGCAAAATAGGCACAGGCCTTTCTGTTGGCGACGAGCTCGTTCTGCCTGTGTGAGATGGGAGGATCCAACCTCCATTGGCTCTTCGGCCGATTTTAGAGGCCCTGGATGTGGTCGAGGGGATGAAAACCGAGACGACCGTTCCACTCGCCTCTCACGGATTCGCCTGTCGGCATCGATTGCCTGAGAGATAGCCATTTCCAACGAGAAGGGGGTAGGCAAGGCCAAAAGAAGATCCCGGACCGCATCCGAAAGTCCCAAACGGAAGCGATGGCGTAGGGCTGCGTCGCCCCAGGTGGTGAAAGCTGCCCATCGCCTGAATTCTGCAGCGTATTCTTCAGCTGGGCGGCGGCCTTGTTGAATATGCTCAAGATTGGTCTCTGCGGTGCGAGTACGATCCGGGTCATCGTAAATCACAGCCATAGCCTCGAAGAAGGCATCCACTGACGAAAAAGCTGTATGGTCTTGAGGCAAGTTAAATGCCCAACGTTGGGGGTCTCCACGTAGCAGTGACATTACAATCCCAATTCTCTGCCTGAGAGTGCCAGAAGCCATCGGTCGTAACTGGAAATAAAGGAGACAGGAGTCCCTGAAGTTTAAGAACTCCTGTCGCTCTCCTGTGAAGGGGTCAGGCAGAGGGATCTTAGGTTCTGTTTGATGCCTTGCGATAGTGACGGGTAGTGCTGAGGCTCCCTGGATAAGCTGCTGAACCTCCTCCATCACAGTTGTCAGTTGCTCTTGGATTTGCGCTGCAGCGGCTGCTGGTATATTTGGGCGTCGTTGGAACAGCAGGTTAACGGCTCCCGTTAATTCATTCAGCTGCTGCTGGATCTTGTCCATGGCAACTGTTAGTTGGGCCCACTGTTCTGTAATGCAAGGCACCAACAAACAGACCAGTGATGAAAGCAAAAAGGTGTTTATTCACCAGAAACATAAACGTCCAGGACACTTGCTGGTAACAAGGAATAATAACAAAAAAACAGGCAAGGAGATTCCAGGAATAGTCCCAACCAGTGCTGAATGATGCTGTGCACTTGGCAGTCGAGTCACTCCAGATCTTGGGTCCGCTGTAAGGACAAAGTTCCTGGCAGTCTTCAGTCACTAGGAGTTGTGACCTATACCTGGTTGAGGGAAAATAACAGTGGGCACTGATCACCCTGAGAGACCTCCTTTTAAATGCCTGCTGACCAATCCCAGGGTGCCAAGTGTCCACTACCATAGGTGAACAAATTGCCCTGCACCTGAGTACAAGGCCTAAGGCAATCACAAGTTGATTAACCCATGGCTGGCTCCCTAATCCACTTTGCTCTTGTGAGTCAGTATAATATGCGCCACTGGTCGACGAAGTGCATAAGAAGCGCGTACTCGCGACCGTGTATCCCTTTGCGAACCTGCCCTCGTGCGTACGCACGGACGCATGATTGACTCAGCGCGAGTATGCAAGCGCATGGACCCAGATGCGGAAACAGAAGTCGCAGGAGACACCGGAGACAACCCTGGCCGCGGCGTCTTGTCACTCGCCTGGCCACTCTGTCCCCGGGACTCCGACGGTCCTCCCCTCCGATGTCCACGCGAACGCATCTCCGCACTGGCTCGCAAAGGGGTCAGCGCTGGTGCATCAGAGACACGCATAACCTGTCCCGCAACTCCACGAGGACCCCTCTTGGTTCCTCTGGAGTGCAAAGCAGGTGAGGATCTTACATTATGGTTGTATTTACAAGAACCACTGTAGCACTGCGGTGTTTATATGGAGGATTGCACACTTTGCGTAATCTACTTTAGTTACATAGCTGAGGAGTAGCGTAAAGAAAAAAATCTTGTCAGATTTCACATGCTGGTGGAAAACATTCCAGGGTATAGTTTTTCTGCGGAGATCCCTTATTTGATCTTACATCTTGCTGCGTTGACCACAGGGTATAGGCTGGTTGATTTATGAAGATTTCAGTTACACGGTTTATAAGTCCAGTCAAGACCTTTAATTGGTTATAGCTGAGTACACAAGTTAGACCGTGATCTGTGTTGTGGTGTTTATAACACAGTAATTAGACGGAGAGGTCCCTCTGTTTTGCTGCTGTGAAGCTATAGGTGTAGGTGCAGCTTCTTGGAGAGTTCAGGGTAGCTTATTGCTGTGATCAGTATATGTATTTATTTAATCCTGCTAATAGAGTTGCACAAGGAGTCAGCAAAAAGGATGATGAGTCTCTCTGTGTCTTTAATATAAATCAGTAGCTCTGGCATCTAGTCTTCCCCAGTATGTCAGGGAGCCAAAATGTAACTGCTGCTCCTGTAGGCAGCTTATAATAGAGTCACTTGCAGATCAGTCAGGGGGATATATGTGGCGTTTAATCCTCCAAAGACTTGTAAGTAGTGTTTTTATAGTATCGGTCGTCTGATCTATGCAGATGCCTTTTCTACAGTCCTTTATTAATGCCTGCTGGCACACAGGGTCTAGCTGTTTCTCTGGACAAAGCTCTGATCGCATGAGCGCTAAGCAATGTTCACAGTAGGTCACCGAAGCAAGTAAGAACCCCACTATAGTGCCCTGCACTGTGGACTGTCCCGGTCTTTGCCAGCGCTTGTGTCCGTTTCCGCAGGGAGCCGGTAGCTACAAGCGCAGTGAGGCGGCTCTGCTCTTGTTAGCCGGCTGCAGCTCCGGCCGGAACTACTTTCACCGGCAATGATAGCAGTTTGGCTCCCGCAGCATATAAACACTGACCTATGTGGCCCGATGGTATTTTCTCATGTGTCGCTGGTGTCGGCAAGCTGCCTCAACTCACGATTAGTCTGCAGAGCCCTGCAAACTTAGAGAAGCGGCACTATTTTTCTTTAGACGGCTTCAGCTCCCAGCCGGGAGCGCACACCACAGTGTCACCTTCAGAACAGGCCTCACGATCTTTAGCGATATTTTGGCTGTAAAAAAGGCAGAATAAGGGTGCCCGGTTATCAGCCCCACTTGTCTATACCAAAAAAGTCACTGATTTTGCTAATAAAGGCCATGAAATATGTTATAAATCAGCTTATGGAGCAGGAGCTCCTCCAGCCTGCGTCTGTTCAGCTCTACAGTTGGCTCCGCCCCCCACTGGCAAAATATTCTGTTGACAGATGAAACCAAAGTTGAGTTGTTTGGAAGATACACACAACACTATGTGTGGAGAAAAAGAGGCACAGCACACCAACATCAAAACCTCATCCCAACTGTGAAGTATCGTGGTGGGGGCATCATGGTTTGGGACTGCTTTGCTGCATCAGGGCCTGGACGGATTGCTATCATCGAAGGAAAAATTAATTCCAAAGTTTATCAAGACATTTTGCAGGAGAACTTAAGGCCATCTGTCCAACCAGCTGAAGCTCAACAGAAGATGGGTATTGCAACAGGACAACGACCCAAAGCATAGAAGTAAATCAACAACAGAATGACTTAAACAGAAGAAAATATGCCTTCTGAAGTGGCCCAGAGTCCTGACCTCAACCCGATTGAGATGCTGTGGCATGACCTCAAGAAAGTGACTCACACCAGACATCCCAAGAATATTGCTGAACTGAAACAGTTCCGTAAAGAGGAATGGTCTAGAATTACTCCTGACCGTTGTGCACGTCTGATCTGCAACTACAGGAAACGTTTGGGTGAAGTTATTGCTGCCAAAGGAGGTTCAACCAGTTATTAAATCCAAGGGTTCACATACTTTTTCCACCTGCACTGTGAATGTTTACATGGTGTGTTCAATATAAACATGGTAACATTAAATTCTTTGTGTGTTATTAGTTTAAGCAGACTGTGATTGTCTATTGCTGTGACTTAGATGAAGATCAGATCACATTTTATGACAAATTTGTGCAGAAATCCATATCATTCCAAAGGGTTCACATACTTTTTCTTGCAACTGTATATTACACATTGGTCAAAATCTAAAATGTCCCCAACTGGAAATCAGAGCTGCCTGAAGTGTTTCCTGTTGGCTGCAGACCTATTCCATTGTTTATGGGAATATGATACTCAGGCTACTTTCACATTTGCGGCAGAGTGATCCGGCAAGCAGTTCCGTCGCCAGAACTGCCTGCCGGATCTGGCAAAACGTATGCCAGCTGATGGCATTTGTAAGACTGATCAGGATCCTGATCAGTCTTAAAAATGCCTGAGCAGTCAGAAAAATGCTTTGAAATGCCGGATTCGTCTTTCCGGTGTCATCTGAAAAAACTGATCCGGCATTTATTTTTTTAACCTTTTTTTAAATCTACAGTAAGTCCAGTTGCCTTGATTTATTCTTTACAGATATACTATGTTTCTCTTCCAAAAACAGTACCATTCATGTCAATGTCCACGCCCATAGGCGTGCGCACAGGGTGTGTCGGGTGTGCCTGGGCACACCCTAATCAAGCCTGCTGGCCGGCGAATACTAATGAAAATGGAAGCGTTCAAATGTTCGCGAAGCGCGTGTTCGTGGCGGGCCCCATTTACTTTAATGACAGGTGAACCTGAAAAACCTTCAGGTCATATTTGCAGCCACCAAATACTTACTAGAAGTGCACAACAAGTCCCACAACATGGACAGTGACATGCCAGAGGGGGGTCATTGGCAAAAATTCCCACCAAAAAAAAGTATTTTATTTTAGGCCACGGGAGTACATGCCCCAAAACTTAGGCATTCACCTAACAGAAAAGTACTTGTGATGATGTAGCTGGAGGTACATTAGGCGATCGCTGGCTAAACATTTTACTGTAGGCCAGTACAGGCCCCAAAAATTAGGCATTCACCTGACAGAAAAGAACTTGTGATGATGTAGCTGGAGGTACATTAGGCGGTCACTGGATAAAAATATTACTGTAGGCCACTGGAGTAGAGGCCCCAAAAATTAGGCATTCACCTGACAGAAAGGGCCTTTTATGCCGCTGTATATACATAAGACAAGGACCATTCTTTGTTCTTCTGGTGGCGGATATGTGTGGGCTGGCATGATGAAATTCTATTACACGTGGTCGTCACAGGTGTTGAATTCCTCCGAGATCCATGCCTCATTCATTTTTAGAAATGTGAGGTAGTCCACGTTGTCATGAGCTAGGCAAGTGTGCTTATCGGTCACGATCTCCCCTGCTGCGCTGGACGTCCTTTCGGACAGGACACTTGGCGAAGGGCAAGCCAAGACATCCATGGCAAATTGTGCCAGCTCTGGCCACAGGTCAAGCCTGCACACCCATTAGTTCAGGGGTTCCTTGCTTCTCAGAGCGTCCACATTGGCCGTTAACTCGATGTAGTTGGACATCTGTCAGTCTAGGCGTTCCCTGAGACTGGATCTAGAGAGCAGCTGTCGATGGGTTGGCTGCAAGAATGATCTCATATCTGAAGCGACCAACACAACTTCAAACTGCCCTCTTCTTGTAGGCGCGGTAGGATTGGTACCCGCTTTGCTGTGAGTGGAAATTCCTCTGCCAGCGCCCGCAACAGCAGAATGCAGCATCTCCCGCAGCAAGGCCTGGAAATGCTGCATTCTGCCAGCCCTCTGTGATGCTGGTAACATGTCTGTCATTTTGTGTTTGTACCGGGGGTCTAAGTACGTTGCAACCCAGTACTGGTCCTTGCCATTTATGCTTTTTATACGGGGGTCCCTTTTCAAACACTGGAGCATGAAGGCCCCCATTTGCACTAAATTGGAAGTGGTGGAGCGCCCTGGCTCCTGCTCATGGCCCAGGAGAATGTCGTCCTTGGTCTCCTTCCCCCAGCCACAGACAACACCAAGGATCCACAAAAAGTTTAAAGTCCCCCTCAAAGCCTGCTTTTCTTGCCAGTTTGGTGATCTCATCAAATGGCCGCAGAAGTCTGCATGCATCACGCATAAGCAGCCACTGGCGTGGTAAAAAGAAACCAAGCTGTCCTGCTGCAAAATTCTTACAGGTAGTCGTTAATGGCACATTGCTGCTGGAGCAGCCTAACAAGTATATACAAGGTGGAGTTCCAGCACTTCGGGCTGTCACAAATCAGACATCTGACAGGCAAGTGGTGTCGCCACTAAACGTCAGCAAAGCGAGCCATGGGCGTGTAAGATCTTCTAAAGTGGACAGAGATTTTCCTGGCCTGCCGCAAGACGTCCTAGACCCCAGGGTATTTGGCAATGAATCGCTGCACGACTAAGTTCAGGACGTGTGCCATGCACGGCAAGTGTGTCATTTTGCCCTGTTTCAGCACGCTCAGCAGATTGGCACAGTTGTCGCACACCACTTTACCAACTGTCAAATTTAGCGGGGTTAGCCACTGACCGGCCTGTGACCGCAGAGCTGAAAGCAGTGCAAGATCGGTGTGGCTCTTGGCTTCCAGGCACAACAGCCGCAGCACAACATGGCAACGTCTCACCTGGGACGTTGAATAAGTTCTAGGGAGCTTGGGAGGTGCAGCGGAAGAGGCGGTAGCAGTGGAATAGGAGGAATCAGCCGAGGAGGAGACAGAGAATGGAGTAGGAAGAGGAGAAGAAGAGGCAGGCCTGCATGCAATTCGTGGAGGTAAAACTAAATCCATATGGGAGCCACGGGTTACATGCTTGACGGCCGTCAGAAGGTTCACCCAGTGGGTAGTAAAAGTTATGTACCTTCCCTGCTTGTGTTTGCTAGACCACATGTCTGTGGTCAGATGTATCTTGGCACCGACACTGTGTGCCAGAGATATATTCACTTGCCGCTAACCGTGGCCATATAGCTCTGGGATGCCCTTCTTGGAGAAATATTTCCTTCTGGGGACCTTCCATTGCAGTGTGCCAATGGCCACACATTTTCTAAAGGCCTTCAGGTCCACTAGTTTATATGGCAGTAGTTGGCAGGCTAGCAGTTCCGACAAGCCAGCGGTCAGCCGCTGGGCAAGAGGGTTATCCGGTGTCATCAACTTTTTACGCTCGAACATTTGGGCCACGGAAGCCTGCCTTCTGCCAGATGAACATGACGATGGCACAGTGGAAAGTGGAGTGAAGGACAAATGGGAGGAGAGAGGAGAAGAGACAGGACGTGGAGCGCCGGGAGCGTGGCTTTGTGGGTTCTGACGGCGTTGCTCCCACTGGGCTTGGTGATGGAAGGCCAGGTGCCTTCTTAAGGCGGTTGTCCCTAGGTGAGTGTTGGGCTTACCCCGACGTATGCGTTGACAGCACAGGCTGCAGATGGCAACAGCAGCTGACACGTTAAAAAAAGTCCACACTGCGGATTCATGTGCCGGCGTCCTGGGAGCACCAGAAGTGACCGTGCATGGCTCACTCCAGGTACATTTGCAGTCTGCTTTTTGCCTACTGTGCCCTGCAAGCTCTGCCTGCTTCTCCTTCTTCTCCTCCCTCTCTGCTGCTCCATCTTTCCTCTGAATTCACCTATTTCTCTCTTGTGGGCACCCATGTGACGTCCATCGACACGTCGTCATCGTCACCTTCACCGCCACTGACATTTGAGATCTTGGAGTAGGCATCAACAGCGGGGACCTCCCTACTTGGGCTATTCGGGGCACTGTCATCAGACCGCTGGGTGGCCGCCGTTGCTACCTCCTCTTCCTCATCCGATGTCAAGAATAGCTGCGCATCAGTAACTTCTGGGAATGGTTGGGAAAATAATTCCTGACTCGAGTGGAAGGGCTATGGTGGTGGTGGTGGTGGTGTATTTGGGGGTGCACACAGCAGAGAGTGAGCAGGGTGCAGATACAGAGGATGAGGAGGGTACAGAAGCGGAAGGATGAGTGAGTCACTCAACCAACTCTGGTGCACCCTTTGAAGTAATTGCACACGCCTTCTCCAACTTCCCACTTAGGCTCCAGCCTGGTGTACCTGCCCGACCCCTACCACCCCTGCCTCTTCCTCTGCCTGTCATTTTCAAAATGACCCTGTGCCTAAGTCCCTAGAGAAGAGCAGTATTTGTGGAAACAGGTATATCGCAGGCCTCAATCAGTATTTTGTGGAAGCAGGTAAATAGAACCCATGAAGCAATATTTTGTAGAAGCAGGTATGTCGCACCCCTCAATCAGTATTTTGTGGAAGCAGGTACAGTACAGACCAAAAGTTTGGACACACCTTCTCATTCAAAGAGTTTTCTTTATTTTCACGACTATGAAAATTGTAGATTCACACTGAAGGCATCAAAACTATGAATTAACACATGTGGAATTATATACATAACAAAAAAGTGTGAAACAACAGAAAATATGTCATATTTTAGGTTCTTCAAAGTAGCCACCTTTTGCTTTGATTACTGCTTTGCACACTCTTGGCATTCTCTTGATGAGCTTCAAGAGGTAGTCACCTGAAATGGTCTTCCTTCCAACAGTCTTGAAGGAGTTCCCAGAGATGCTTAGCACTTGTTGGCCCTTTTGCCTTCACTCTGCGGTCCAGCTCACCACAAACCATCTTGATTGGGTTGAGGTCCGGTGGTGACTGTGGAGGCCAGGTCATCTGGCGCAGCACCCCATCACTCTCCTTCATGGTCAAATAGCCCTTACACAGCCTGGAGGTGTGTTTGGAGTCATTGTCCTGTTGAAAAATAAATGATGGTCCAACTAAACGCAAACTGGATGGAATAGCATGCCGCTGCAAGATGCTGTGGTAGCCATGCTGGTTCAGTATGCCTTCAATTTTGAATAAATCCTCAACAGTGTAACCAGCAAAGCACCCCCACACCATCACACCTCCTCCTCCATGCTTCACGGTGGGAACCAGGCATGTAGAGTCCATCCGTTCACCTTTTCTGTGTCGCACAAAGACACGGTGGTTGGAACCAAAGATCTCAAATTTGGACTCATCAGACCAAAGCACAGATTTCCACTGGTCTAATGTCCATTCCTTGTGTTCTTTAGCCACAAACAAGTCTCTTCTGCTTGTTGCCTGTCCTTAGCAGTGGTTTCCTAGCAGATATTCTACCATGAAGGCCTGATTCACACAGTCTCCTCTTAACAGTTGTTCTAGAGATGTGTCTGCTGCTAGAACTCTGTGTGGCATTGACCTGGTCTCTAATATGAGCTGCTCTTAACCTGCGATTTCTGAGGCTGGTGACTCGGATGAACTTATCCTCCACAGCAGAGGTGACTCTTGGTCTTCCTTTCCTGGGGAGGTCCGCAATTTGAGCCAGTTTCTTTGTAGCGCTTGATGGTTTTTGTGACTGTACTTGGGGACACTTTCAACGTTTTCCAAATCTTTCGGACTGACTGACCTTCATTTCTTAAAGTAATGATGGCCACTCGTTTTTCTTTACTTAGCTGCTTTTTTCTTGCCATAATACAAATTCTAACAGTCTATTCTGTAGGACTATCAGCTGTGTATCCACCTGACTTCTCCACAACGCAACTGATGGTCCCAACCCCATTTATAAGGCAAGAAATCCCACTTATTAAACCTGACAGGGCCCACCTGTGAAGTGAAAACCATTTCAGGTGACTACCTCTTGAAGCTCATCAAGAGAATGCAAAGAGTGTGCAAAGCAGTAATCAAAGCAAAAGGTGGCTACTTTAAAGAACCTAGAATATGACATATTTTCAGTTGTTTCACACTTTTTTGTTATGTATATAATTCCACATGTGTTAATTCATAGTTTTGATGCCTTCAGTGTAAATCTACAATTTTCATAGTCATGAAAATAAAGAAAACTCTTTGAATGAGAAGGTGTGTCCAAACCTTTGGTCTGTACTGTATATCACAGGCCTCTTTCAGTATTTGGTGGAAGCAGGTATATCGCAGCCCTCAATCATTTTTTTGTGACAGCAGGTATATCAAACCCCTTAATCAGTTTTTTGTGGAAGCAGGTATATTGCACCCCCTTAATCAGTATTTTGTGGAAGCAGGTATATCAAACCCCTTAATCAGTATTTTGTGGAAGCAGGTATATCGCAGGCCTAATCAATATTTTGGGGAAGCAGGTATATCAAACCCCTTAATCAGTATTTTGTGGAAGCAGGTATATCACACCCCTCAATTATTATTTTTTTACCTCAACAGTTATATCACACCACCCTGTTTATTTGGGGTAACAGGTATATCGCAGCCCTTAATCAGTATTTTGTGGAAGAAGGTATATCACACCCTCAATCAGTTTTTTGGGGGGGGCAACAGGTTGTCACGGCTGGAGGTGGGGGAAACCCCCAGCCGTGCGGTGCCAGGAGATGGTAGGGTTACCACTTGGCCAAACAACACAGAATTAGGGAGCAGGTCACCTCCTGTTGCGTCCCTAACTCTGACCCTGTCTCCTACCTGCATGGGCCGACCTTGATGGTAGGAGGGCCCATACTCAGGAACCTCGGATCCCTGCTGACCCTCCGCAGATCCCTGACCTAGGAGCTGGGTGAGACGACCTACTCCTCCTTGGCACGGAGGAGCAGGAGTCTCAGTGGCCAAGCAACAAGGGGAAACAGAAAACACCTTATGGCAGTGACAGGCAAACGCAATCAACACAACACTCACCTGCCACAGAACAACACAACCAGGAACCCATGTGCAGGTGCTGTTTGTTCAGGACACCAACAATGACAGCACACACAGACATCACACAGGGACCCGGACCATAAGCTGCAATGATACAGAAACCCCACACACACCTAGATAACACCGTGTAACAAAGATTTATGACCAGAAGGGAGGCCCCCACTGGTAGATGGTAATATACAGGAGGCTGCTCCAGCTATGCCTGGCTGAGAGCAACCTACTGAGCCAAGCCAGAGACATAGGCTTTATAGGCCTGAGTGGCCACATCCACCGGTCAGAACACACCCAGTGACATCACACACACTGGGAAGGGAGTTAACCCTTCCTACACCACAGAAGGGAAGGGAAAACACCAACTTAAAGGGGAATAGCACACACACTCACTCACCTGTTACCGCTGGCAACGGCATGCGTGGCAACCGTGTCCTGAAGAACAACCAGCAGGCCGAGACCCTGCCACCACATGCACACAACACCAGACGTTGCCGCGGACAACCGCAGGTGAAGGGAGGTGTCCAAGTGCATACAACCAACACAACCTCGTGCACAACAAACAGACAAGGAAGTGCACACAAACACACGTTGCCAAGGGCAACACACAAAGTGCCTACTGATAAACAACACACTGTGCACACCAATAAAAGGCACACCTATAGGAGAGGTTGCCAGGAGCAACCGCATGCCTACCGCAGCAAGCTGCCTAACACCACTCAGGCTGCACTGCTGCCAAATATCCAATGTTGCCAGCGCCAACCACAGATGAGGCAACAAACTATAGCCCTCACCTGTGATTGACAACAACACCAAGACCGCAGGCAACTGCATGCGGCCACAAGAGTCACGACCAATGACCAAGGGTCGTGACACAGGTATATCACACTCGCTGCAATTAGTTGTTCCAATAGCGTTTGTCCTTCTATATAGCTAAACACCAAAGAAGGGAAAAGGCTGGCACAAATAAATAAATATAGACTTTATTGAGGTCTCAACATGAGACAAAATATGATAAAATACAGGTAAAAGACAATACTGTGGTGGGTATAGAACACACAGGAAAAAATACGGCACTACTAGTATATAGGCATATACATATAAATATCCAGGCTAATGAAATAATGTAGATAGCATAATATATAAATGACATGAACTGGATATTTAAAAAAAATTAGGCCAAACCCCGGCTAGCAAAACAGGATGGAGATCCAAAACAGTACAAAAAGTATAAAGTGCAAAGTGCAAACATACATAGTACATGGATCAGAAATACTGAGCTAACCACAATGGAGCCATGACATAAGTACCTGAGTGGTGAACCGAATACCCCAACGCACGTTTTGCGTAAAGCTTCTCCCCCCAGGTAGAGCATGCCTGATTTAGAGCATCATGTAAAAGACTTACAACACCCAAGGGCATAGGGAGTGGTGTTTAATACATTGAAAACTAGTGAGTGACGATGCAGAGCCAAACGGATCCGTCCTGACTTACAATGTAAGTCAATTGGGACAAATCCATTTTTACTGACACAATATGGTGCAATTGAAAACGAATCCGCCTCCCATTGACTTTCAATGTAAGTCAAAACGGATCCATTTGCATTATCATGAAAAAAACTAAATTTTTTTTGTTTATGGTAATGCTAACGGATCCGTTCTGAATGGATACAAGCGTTTGCATAATAGGTGCGGATCCGTCTGTGCAGATACCAGACGGATCCGCACCTAAACGCAGGTGTGAAAGTAGCCTAAGTTAGTGATTTCATTGAACATATGCTAAAATCTCAATGCAAGGGGTGTCATTCTTTGTAAACTGTGGTCCTCGAAGGACATAATTCCTGAAGAGGAGATGATGAATTCTGGGAAGACCTTGAGATCTCTATTAACGCCTTCAAGACCTTGTTATTTTCCATTTTTGCGTGTTTATTTTTTTTACTCCATGCATTCCCAGAGCCATAACTTTTTTATTTTTCCATTCAAATAGCAGTATAAGGGCTTTTTTAGTGGGACAAGTTGTACTTTCTAATGGCTTCATTTACTGTTGCATACGATGTGGTGGGAAGCAGAAAAAAAAATCCAAATGGGGTGGAATTTGAAAAAAACAACAACAATTCCACCAGTTTTATAGGTTTTGTTTTTATGGTGTTCCCTCTGCAGTATAACTTATCCATACCTTTTATTCTCTGGATCAGTACGATTACAGCGATACCACATTTATATTGTTTTTCTTGTGTTTTAATGCTGAAAAAAAAGATTTGAAAAAAAATTATTTTCTTTTCATCGCCATAATTTTGACCCCCATAACTTTTTATAGTTATATCTACAGAGCTCTGTGAGGGCTCATGTTTTGCTGGATGATCTGTATTTTTTATTGATACTATTTTGGAGTATGACTTTTTGATCTCTTTTATTACATTTTTTGGGCAGGTGAAAATAAGATAAAATTGCAAATCGGCCATTATTATTCTGGGGAAAGTGAGGTGATTTAAATAGTTTTTAAAAAATAATTTTTTTAACTCCTTAAGGACCTGCGCCGTATATGTACGGCACAACCGGACATGACTTAAGGACCAGCGCCGTACATGTACGGAGCCAGGTCTGCGGGGCTCTGGGGAACGTTCAGGGGGGAATCGGGGCACCATGGCTGCTCTCACCGGCAAGCAGCCATGCCGGGTAAGGGCAGCATGGTGCTGCACCACTCCCCTGCGGCTCCAAGCGCTGCAATTGGCCGGTCAATGACGACCGGCACATCGCAGCACCGGAAGCTGAAAAAAGCTGCGGGTTGGGTGGGGGTCAGGTGAGGTGACCGGTGCTGAACTGGTCAGCACCGATCTCCTCCGAGGTAAGGCAGAGGACACCGGTGTTTGGGGTCCGCTGCCAACGCTGTGATTGGCTTGAACAACGCTCCAGCCAATGACAGCGCTATATCTACACTAGAAAGGGCTGAACTTCCCTGCATGCAGCCATTCTAACTGGTGACTGCATCCAGAGAGGTTCTGTGCTTTTCTGTGCTGCTGTTGGCTTGCTGGGACTTCTGGTGCGCCACCACTGCGCTTTTAACCCTTTCCTGCTCAAAGAAGAAAACAATAAGAATAGAAGAACAACATCTGGAATTGCTGCACTGATTATTTTTTATTACAGCTGGTCCAGATCCCTAAACCACCCTCCGTCCCTGTCCCTTGCCGTCTGTCCTTTTTTTTATGGACGCCATTTGATCCGTGCATTTTTTATTTTATTTTTTTTACAATTTTCCAGCTCTGCACCACTTTTTCGGCATGCGAGCTGTGACCGCCAAGTGCTGTTCAGTGCATACCTGCCTGATCAGCACCTGGGGATTATTCTTTGCGCTTTTTTTTTTTTTTTTGTCTTGGTTTTTGCCAAATTTTCTTTTTTTTTGGTTCAAAAAGAAGAAATTGTATATAGATTGTGGCCCGTGGAATGTTGGTCCACTCCTCTTCAAGAGCTGTGCGAAGTTGCAGAATATTGGCAGGAACTGGAACACGCTGTTGTATACGCCGATCCAGAGCATCCCAAACATGCTCAATGGGTGGCATGTCCGGTGAGTATGCTGGCCATGCAAGAACTGGGATGTTTTCAGCTTCCAGGAATTGTGTACAGATCCTTGCAATATGGGGCCGTGCATTATCATGCTGCAACATGAGGTGATGGTCGTGGATGAATGGAACAACAATGGGCCTCAGGATCTTGTCATGGTATCTCTGTGCATTCAAAATGCCATCAATAAAATGCACCTGTGTTTGTTGTCCATAACATATGCCTGCCCATACCATAACCCCACCGCCACCATGGGCCACTTGATCCACAAAGTTGACGTCAGCAAACCGCTCAGCCACGAGATGCCACACACGCAAAATGGGAGCAAAACTGAAAGTGTTGCGTTTATATTTTTGTTGTGTAGATATAAGGGTACTTTCACACTAGCGGCAGAGGACTCCGGCAGAGGACTCCGGCAGGCTGTTCCGGCGGGTGAACAGCCTGTCGGATCCTTTTTTTTTTTTAAATACCCCGTATTTTTCGCCCCATAAGACGTAGTTTTTTTCCAAAAGTGGGGGGAATTTTTTTTTTCCAAAAGTTCTTCATTCGTACCGGAGGACCGGGAAGCGGTAAAGGATCTGTACTCACCGCTTTCTGGTCCTCCGCTCGGTTGTCTGATGTAAAGGGCTGCACACAATGTGACCTCACTGTGTGCAGCCTTCACAGCTGACAGCCGAGAACCAGGAAGAAGAAGGAGAGGTAATTTTATTTTTATTTTTTGCGCTGATGGCTGAAATGGGGGCATGATGGATGGGGGGCTGATGGCTCACATAGGGGGCATGATGGCTCACATGGAGGGGCATGATGGCTCACATGGGGGGGACTCATGGCTCACATGGGGGGGACTGATGGCTCGCATGGGGGGGACTCATGGCTCGCATGGGGGGGACTCATGGCTCGCATGGGGGGGACTCATGGCTCGCATGGGGGGGACTCATGGCTCGCATGGGGGGGACTCATGGCTCGCATGGGGGGGACTCATGGCTCGCATGGGGGGGACTCATGGCTCGCATGGGGGGGACTCATGGCTCCCATGGGGGGGACTCATGGCTCCCATGGGGGGGACTCATGGCTCGCATGGGGGAGACTCATGGCTCGCATGGGGGGGACTCATGGCTCGCATGGGGGGGACTCATGGCTCGCATGGGGGGACTCATGGCTCCCATGGGGGGACTCATGGCTCACATGGGGGGACTCATGGCTCACATGGGGGGACTCATGGCTCACATGGGGGGGACTCATGGCTCACATGGGGGGACTCATGGCTCACATGGGGGGACTCATGGCTCACATGGGGGGACTCATGGCTCACATGGGGGGACTCATGGCTCACATGGGGGGACTCATGGCTCACATGGGGGGACTCATGGCTCACATGGGGGGACTCATGGCTCACAATGGTGGGGACTCATGGCTCACATGGGGGGACTCATGGCTCACATGGGGGGACTCATGGCTCACATGGGGGGACTCATGGCTCACATGGGGGGACTCATGGCTCACAATGGTGGGGACACATGGCTGACAATGGGGGGACTCATGGCTCACATGGGGGGACTCATGGCTCACATGGGGGGACTCATGGCTCACATGGGGGGACTCATGGCTCACAATGGTGGGGACACATGGCTGACAATGGGGGGACTCATGGCTGACAATGGGGGGACTCATGGCTGACAATGGGGGGACTCATGGCTCACATGGGGAGACTCATGGCTCACATGGGGGGACTCATGGCTGACAATGGGGGGACTCATGGCTGACAATGGGGGGGCATGATGGCTGACATGGGGGGGCTTGATGGCTGACATGGAGGGGCATGATGGCTGACATGGAGGGGCATGATGGCTGACATGGAGGGGCATGATGGCTGACATGGGGGGCATGATGGCTGACATGGGGGGCATGATGGATGGGGGCTGATCTGAGGCATTGGGGGAATGATCTGAGGTCTGATTAACATTGGGGGTCTGATTGGGGCTGTGAGCTGAGGTCTGATTAACATTGGGGTTCTGATTGCTGGTCTGACCTGAGGCATAATGGAAAATATTTTTTTCTTATTATCCTCCTCTAAAACCTAGGTGCGTCTTATGGGCTGGTGCGTCTGAAGCAAAGAGAAAATACCAGGACCACACAGAGGAGAAGCCAGCTGCTGCAGATGGGACCAGGGCCAGGTGAGCTGCGAGGAGGGGGGGGGGGGGGCACCAAAATGTAGCTTCACTTGTGTTGGAAAAAATCCTTGGACCGGCCCTGGGAACAAACCAGTTCTTAAATTAAACAGTTCAGTGTTTATTCGCACTCTTGGCAAGTTCATAAACAAAAAGTCACATTCCACACAAAAAGTCACCTTGTGGTTTTAGTGTTAGTTCACACCCTGCTGGCAGTTCTGCCTCAAAGAGTCCATGGACAGGCTTTAGGCGCAAACCTCAGATCCCAATACAGAGATCTGCTGAACCCAGCTGTTTTTTAAAGGCAGCTAGGTGTTGCCAAAACCCAGGACTGGCACATGAGATCCAGTCCGGTGTTTGACCCCACCTGGCCGCTAATCAGTCCAGCAGCACACACTGGGAGGAAAATACCTGCCTCCCCATACAACTCCCTTTAGGCCCCTTGCAGACGATCGTGTCCGGATTAGATCCCAATGCATTGCGGATGCGTTCAGTGAAAACTGCGCAATTTCGCAAGCAAGTCAATTCAGTTTTGTTTGCGATCGCGTACAGTTGTTCAGTATTTATCGTGCGGATGCAATGCGATTTAATGCGTTTTGCCCGTGATAAAAAACTGAATGTTTACAAACAACATCTCTTAGCAACCATCTGTGAAAAACAATGCGATTTTGACGCAACTCTATTCACTTCTTTGGGGCCAGAGTTGCATGAAAATCGCAGAATATAGAACATGGTGCGATTTTTCACACAATGCACAAGTGATGCGTGAAAACCAACGCACATGTACACAGCCCCTTACTGTGTCACTATATATATATATTTTTTGTACTTGTTTTTCCAGTTAGTGTCAGTTTAGAATCTGCGTACGTGCATTTTTCAACCACTGAGCACTGATCAGTAGTGTCCATTACTGATCGCGTCTGCCCAATTTGCACTGCAAGTTTTTGTATTGTGCAGAAAATACTTATTTTATGCAGAAAAGACTATTTAAAAAAAATATATATATTTATAGGTTTCCACATTTTACACGTCACCCCCCAATAAAATAAAAATGTCCCATTCATCCCAACAAGTATACTCAGCTGAAGAGGCATACACCGATACTGAGTCTGCCAGTGAGGGAGAAGAGGATGCCACTTTCCTCTACCTCCTCCTCATCATCATCATCCGGTGGGGAGGGACCCTCTAGAAGGCGCACCAGCGGAGGCAGCTCCCCAGAGTGAACCCTTATAGACCCCACCCCCTGACAATTATCAGCACCAATTTCCGGATACGCTAGTCCCTTGGTTGGACCCCAATAAATGCAGCAGAGATGATGACGTTTTGGGGACTCGTGCTGCATATGGACGTTGTTAAAAAGCCATACATTAGGCAATATTGGAGTTTGGACATTTTCTACCAGACTCCAATTTACAGTAACACCATGACCCGGAAGAGATTTTAGTCAGTTAGGAAATTCCTACACTACAACGACAATTCACAGTGCCCACCCCAAAACGACCCAACATTTGACCGTCTGTTCAAAGTTAGGAATGTCATTGACCACTTTAACCAAACTTTTTGCTGAGGTGTACAACCAGGATAAAAATGTCTGTGTAGATGAGTCCCTATTACTCTTCAAAGGGAGGATTAGATTCCACCAGGAAAGGACCCAAAACATATGCAGGGTGTGTTTCAAAAGGGGGATTAGGAAAGACACCATTTACCACTGCGAAACCTGCCCTGAAAAACCTGGCCTGTGCATGCAGGAGTGTTTCAAAATCTACCACTCATCCATGGAGTATTCATTTAATTTCATCCTTTATGCTCCCTGTAATATTTCCACTTTATATCTCTGATTTAGTCCACCTCGCTTGCATATCCACTTTCCAATAACTACTACATTTCTTTTCTTTGAGAAAACTGTTAGGCCAAAAGTGCCCTTTCAACCCCTTAAAATGTTTGTATGGTGGTGCTCTTTCCAAAATGGGGTCACTTCTTGGGGTTTTTAATCTCTGGGGACCTCAGGATATTTTTTAATGCAACATGTAACCTAAAATCCATGTCTGCCAATTCAGGCCTGCCAACAACAGTGTTCACTTCAGATGGAAAAAAATTACAAATATTAAATATATAGCACTAGGTGTTTCCTGAATGGGGAGAAAATGGGGAACACATACTGGGGTTCATTTTCTCCTTCAACCCCTTGTGGAAAAAAATGGGGTCTGCTAGTAATTATTTTTTTTCACATGCTGGGAGTTGTAGTTTTGCAACAGCTGGAGGCACGCTGGTTGGGAAACACTGTTATATGCCTATTTATTAATTTATTAACCCTTGTACAAAGGAAAAGTAAAGCAGTTGTCCATAGCAACCAAATTCCAGCTTTAATTTTTTTCATTGCTATCAGCAACTGTGACGCTGTTTCTTTGTACAAGGTTGGATAAATCTCCCCTATAACTAAATTAAATTGAAATTTGCTGTAAAAACATTACACCATAATTGGTATCGGTAATTGGTATCGGTGAGTACTTAAATAAAAGTATCGGTACTCGTACTCGGTCTTAAAAAAATTGTATTTGGACATCCCGAGTTCTCACCTATTAAACTGCCATATGGAAGACACCCTCGCGGTCTCTTGGATGTGGCCAAAGAGGCGTGGGAACAACAACCCACTCTACATAAAAGTGTCATTGAGTATGTTACCCAGATGCAAGATCGGATAGAGACAGTGTTGCCTCCTGTTAGGGAGCAATGGAGGCAGCTCAGCGAGCCCAGAGTCGGGTCTACAATCGGCAGGCTCGGGTCCGGATCTTTAACCCGGGTGATCGGGTTTTGGTTCTGGGGCCGACCGTGGACAGTAAGTTTCTGGCTAGGTGGCAGGGGCCCTAAAAGGTACTCGAGAAAATTGGATATGTAAACTACAAGGTACACCAGGGAGGGTGGCAAAAGCTGGAGCAGGTTTACCATGTGAATTTACTCAAACCGTGGAAAGATAAAGAAACCTGTACAGAAAACAGCCTGCGGCCGGGTTTTCTAAAAGAGCTACCGGCCCATCTGTCTGATGCAAGAGAGGAGGCTACAGTAAAAATTGCTGACAGCCTCTTCTCTAAACAGACTCAGGAGGCCAGGGAGTTCGTTAGTCGGAACACAGATGTGTTTTCGGACCTCCCTGGACGCACTTCCATAATCCAGCATGACATTGTAACTGAGCCTCAGGCAAAAGTCAGATTAAAACCATACCGGGTACCCAAGGCTCGGCGACAAGCAATATCAGAGGAGGTGCAGCAAATGTTGCAGCTAGATGTCATTGAGAAGTCAAAAAGTGAGTGGGCAAGTCCTATAGTATTGATAGCCAAGCCGGACAGGACGTTGCGGTTTTGTAACGACTTTCAAAAACTTAACGAGGTTTCTAAATTTCATGCGTAACCCATGCCCCGGGTGGATCAGCTTATCGAGAGGTTAGGACAAGCCTAGTATTTTTCTGTTTGGGACCTCACGAAAGGGTACTGGCAGGTGCCCTTAACAGAGGCTGCCAAAGAGAAAACTGCTTTCATCATGCCTGAGGGGCTGTATCAATATAAGGTCTTACCCTTTGGTCTGCATGGCACCCCCACCACTTTTTAGCGACTAATGGACATTGTGCATCATCCACATCGTCGGTACGCTTCGGCTTACCTGGACGATATTGTCATCCACAGTATCCACTGGGAAAGTCCCAGTGGAAAGCTGGCCTAACCGCTAAATCAAAAAAATGTGCGATAGGGTTAGAAGAGAATAAGTACCTGGGGTATGCCATTGGGCGTGGAGTCATCAAACCCCAAGTGAACAAAATAGAGGCTATACGGAATTGGCCCCAACCTGTCACCACTAGGCAAATAAAGTCATTCCTGGGAATGGTGGGCTATTACATGAGGTTTGTTCCCCACAGGGCTCTTAAAGGGACAAAAATCAGTGATGATTTGCTGGAATGATCGGGCTGAAGAGGCTTTTGCCGCTTTGAAGTTGGCTCTGTGTGGGTCACTGGTTTTGGCGACGCCCAACTTCAAGAGGGATTTTGTGGTACAAACAGATTCCTCCGAAGTAGGCCTCGGTGCTGTACTGTCTCAGGAAGTCAACGGGGAGGAGCATCCCATTGTCTTACTAAGCCGCAAGCTTACCCCAGCCAAAACCAGGTACAGTATAGTGGAGAGAGAGTGCCTGGCTATCAAGTGGGCACTCGAGCCTCTCCACTACCATTTGGTGGGGAGAAAGTTCCACCTGGTGACTGACCTCTCCCCTCTCAAGTGGATGATCCAGGCCAAAGATAGGAATGCCCGGGTCACCAGATGGTTTTTGTCTCTGCGGAACTTTAAGTTCTCGGTAGAACACAGAGCAGGCCCGATGCAGGGAAATGCGGATACCCTGTCCCGAGTGTATTGCCTGGCATGTGTCCACCCCCTCAGGATTGAAAAAAGGGGGAGGTATGTGACACAGTGAGGGGTTGTGTCTGGCAAGGCAGGTATTTTCCTCCCAGCATGTGCCGCTTGGCTGGTTTCCAGCCAGGTGAAGTCAAATACTGGACCGGAGTTTAAGTGTCAGTCTGGGTTTTGGCAGCACCTGGCTGTCCTTACATAGGCAGCTGGGCTCAGCAGAGATGTTTCCGTTTTGGGGATCTGAGGCTTTGTGCCATGCTGGAGGGCTGAGAGCCACACACTGGGGAAAAAGGCCCCTAAACTGCAAAGTTATGTGCTGTTTTGTACAATTGCCTCAAGTGTGAATAAACACTGATGTTTTGAGTTAAGAACTTGTATTTTGCCTCTATACTGTGCCCTCTTACCCTATCTACCAGAGTGAAACCCCACAATATGAAGATTTTGTCATGTAACTGCATTGTTACTGTTTTGTTCCTGGTGGTTGAACTGCAGTACGCCGCCCTGCAGGGTGAGGCGAATAGTGAGGTCACAGGGGTAGTTACTAACCGAGGGTGGTTGTAGTACTCACAGTCTTTTGTATACCCTGGGCAGACATACAGTAGTGATGGAGAGGCTGGCCCAGGGGACCTCTGGGGCACTCTCTGTGTATAGGGACCATGGTAGATGAGGTGCCCTGGATGTTGCAGGTGTTTTTAAGGTGCCGGTGGCAAGATCCCTTTAAATTCGTGACGCCAGTGCAGGTAACGGTGGCACACAGATTTATGGTAGGAATAATTGAGGAACACGATGTTGTGGTGAACAAAAACTTCCTTTTACTGGAAACAGTTAACTATTCACAGTCTTTTGGTAAAAATTCCATATGTCAGCAGCAGTCACAATCAGGCTTATACAAATGGCAAGCACACTGTTCTTGCAAGATACTCAGAGGGTTAAACACTTACAGATCAGGCTGCACTTTTCCTCAGAATCCTGTCTGTCTTTATCCCAGGGCCCGCATGCCCTATTGCTGGCTTTATCCTTGGTTAGGGAAACTTCCTCAGGTATATATCTCCTTACTTTAAGTATACCCTTCTGCCTTTCAGCTCTCAGGTTGGCTGGAAACACTTTTGCTCTGTTCTGCTCTGGTTATAGGAACTTCAGGTTTCTCGGGAGGTAAACCCTTCTCCTGGTGGCAGCTTCTGAGCTTACTTTGCTCAGCACCCTCAGGCAGGCTAGACTGCACTGACTAGCCTCCTGGATAATACTGCACTGCACTGACCCTTTCCTGTCTGGGCCTAACTATATATACTAGGGGTTCCCTAGCTCCCTCTACTGTCTAGAAGGAGGAACTACCCCTAACAGGCCTGATACACAAATAACAGGAAAAACACATATAAACATCATATAAAATACAATGACCAATAACGTGGCCACATTGACCCTTGTGTAGTGCCCACATTTACCTAGTGGGACACTACAGAACAATCTTTTTTTTGTATACTACAAATTACAACCTGTTCTGATACTCCCTAATAGCTCAGTGTGTTTTTAGGTTGATTTCCAACTGAATGGTCACTGATTTGAATCCAGGAGCAGCCATGATGAAAATTTCCCAAGAAAAGAGAAACAGCATCATCCAGCTCATTAATAGTGTGGGGGATTAGCTCTTTTCGGGGGTTGCAACCACACACTTCTACACAACTGTGCTTTATTGTGGCACACGGCATAAAGAAAGACATACAAAGCCAAAATAAAATACCTTGCCTGTCTGGGCCCTATCTATACACATAGGTTTCCCTGACTCACCTAAAGCGTACCACAGTTCACACCAGTGATGAGATGCGGCTTTCCCAGCCCAACCTCCAGCAGCCTCCAGGCTGCTCCCACAAAAATGTCTCCTTGGGGATAGTGGTCTCTCAGCCCTCCCGGCGACCACACAGAGTCACTCCAGCCTTCTGTGTGCCAGTCCCCACCCCCTCTCACTCTGAGGATTCCTTTATCCCCAGGTGATTACTGCACATGGTCTTTCTTCAGAACTGGTGAATGTGGGGAAGACACAGCAAATCCTGCCATATATCTCCCCCAACAACCATGAGGCCTGTCACTGCCTCACATACACCCCCCCCCCCCCCCCCCGTTTGTTCAAGCCTGTAGGGGTGCTCGTGAACGGGCATTGACCTGGCCTACAGTCTTCCCCTTATTCTGCCAGACCCAGGACAACAGCGCTTGGTTTGTCACCCTCATGAGTTTATTACAGAGCCGAAAAGACCAATGAGATTTTCTTGCCCATCTCATGAGCCGGTACTCTCTTTCTAGATTTTCTGGCTTCTGCACATGCTCCTCACATCTTTTCTTAGACTGCTGCAACTCTGGACCGAACAGGTCCCGGTCATGGTCGTGTCCCAACCCTTTCTCCTTTGCCTTGTGTAACATCCCAGAGTATGTCACTAAAACTCTGTCACCCTGCTACATGATGTTAAAGTGTAAATGTGTTATCATCTGGTGTAATCTGACATTACATTTTGTATTATATGGATTTTCTATGACTGTTTCATGTAATTGCTGTAATTATTTATGTACACCAGTAGGTGGCGGCAATGTGCAGACAGTCTATAGGACAGTTTAGTATATCTAGGCTGGAATAGTCCATTCCAGGCTAGCTTCCCCCCTTCTGAGGAGGAAGGAAAGTTCTAGTCAGTGTAAACCAGCACCCCTTCTGGGGAAGGCTGTGTTGGTACGAGCTCCCAGTTACAGGGATCCCAACCCTGGATCCAACCTCGGCTGAGGTTCAAGATCCATCTTCCTAGCCTGAGTCATCTACCTGGCTGGGAGCTGTCCTGTGAGTACCATTCCCAAGTTCAGGAGAAGCCAAATACCTCCTCAGCTAGTCAGGCCCATACCAAGCAGAATACAGACAGAGCAGAGGACAGATACCTGCCAGATCTATAGGCGTATGTACTAGATGCAGAATATATATATATATAAATTCCTGCCACATATTGCCAAAACCTGCTGGGACCCAAGACTAAAGCTGCATTGTAACTTGTATGGATCCAAAGCTGCATTAAGTAAAGACAAGTTGGACTTTATTCTCTGTCTGGATCTGAGTTATTCCATCAGAACTCCTATTAACAACACTCATTTTGTTGCATGTGAGCCGGGATACAGGAGTCCAGCCGTACCAAGGTAGGATACACTGTTGACACTACATAGAGACATTATTCCCCCTCTGGCATTCCTCACCTGGTATATGAGCTATACCATCTTAAAGGGCCCTGCTACAGTACCTGCGCAAGCTGCAACTGGCGTCACAAACTTTTACATCTATAAATTGACCCACTGCATAGCAACCCCACTGACCGAGTGTCCTGCTCATTGCACTTGCGGAGCTCCTTAAGCAGAGCAGGCTTATCCATGCTCGCTTCTTTTACGTGCCTCCGATTCACATCTTCCTTTTTTCCAGCAGTGGTTTATCCCGCTTTGGCGGTAGTTTCAGAGACCTCTGCTTCTTTAGTGGTCTTTTCCACTTCGGTAGCCGTTCCTTCGGTCACTGCAGCACCCGGGGACTTCACGTTCTCCAACACCTCGGCCTTAAAGGGAATCTGTCACCTGGAAAACGCATATTAAACCGACCACAGTACCTTACAGGATCCCCCAGTGTGTTGCTAATCATGTTTTTCTTTCCTCTTTGGGATTCTTCATACTTCTAGCGCATGCGCAGTACGCTGCCTGTTACAACGCGATCCTCACTCACCCGCCTGCCTTTTGCTGACTGCGGATGCGCCGGCCAGTTCAATCGCGCGCCCGGCCTTCACGCTGTAACATGCAGTGTACTGCGCATGCGCTAGAAGAGCGGGATCCCGGTGTTCTGCCAGATTTCTATAGCTTGCCGAAAGTCTATAGCGGAAGTGACGTGGTGCGCTGCGCAAGCACACAAGCGCACTTCAGCGAAGCATTCCTGCTGCCTCCACTGGAGTAGTTCGCACACCGCGCGTGCGCAGACTTAAGGGTATAGATTTCTTAAAGTGACAGTCATCTCCATTAATCTACATTAATTTGTACCCTCGCGGGCTCGCTTCGCTCGCCACGCATCGGGCTCGGCCTCGCTGCGCTCGGCATTTAGTAAAACTAACTCTATGCCGCCATTGATAGTAAAGAAGGAAACGGATGGTAAAGAAAGAGATGGATAGTCTCTTTCTTTACCATCCATTTCCTTCTTTACTATCAATGGCGGCATAGAGTTAGTTTTACTAAATGCCGAGCGCAGCGAGGCCGAGCCCGATGCGTGGCGAGCGAAGCGAGCCCGCGAGGGTACAAATTAATGTAGATGCTGTACTTTACTGGAGGTGACTGTCACTTTAAGGCGATGATTCGGATGATTTGTGGAAGTGCGCTTGTGCGCTTGCGCAGCGCACCACGTCACTTCCGCTATAGACTTTCGGCAAGCTATAGAAATCTGGCAGAACACCGGCATCACGTCCATCTAATTGTAGAGAGGAGGGGTAAGGGGCGGGCTTAGCTTTACTTGAAGCACGGAGGCCGCTGCCCCCTTGACTTCAAGCCTGACTCGGAGAGAGCGCCAACCGACATTAAAACTGCGTTTTTAACAAGTATGAAGAAACCCAAAGAGGAAAGAAAAACATGATTAGCAATACACTGGGGGATCCTGTAAGGTACTGTGGTCGGTTTAATATGCGTTTTTCAGGTGACAGTTTCCCTTTAACTTCTTCAGCCTTGGTTTTCTTGGACCCGGCGTCATACTTGCCCTCTTAAATCCTTTTTCTCTGTCTCATCGAGGTAGGCGGTAACGGGGACAACAGGGACTTCACCAGACTCTTAGGGCCAGATTTATCACGACTCTGACAGCTCACTCCACTTTCACATATGACTAAAGTCAGTTTTAGCCAAGTCAGATTTATGATCGGCCCTTTAAGACTGTAATAAATGTGGTTTGACGGTAGCAGTTTATCCGTCAGTAAGCAGCTTTACAAAAGTCGCACATCTTTATGAAAAAGTCGCATGTTCTATTAAAAAGTCTCATAAGATAAGCATGGTCCTCACTGGAGTGAAGTTGCGACTTTTTTGCGACTTTTTAAAAAAGTCCCAATAGTAAATCTGTCTAGAGATTCATTTACATACGAAAACACGCCCACTTTCAGAAAACTGGCGAGCATAGTGCAGAGCAGAAAAAAGTCGCAAATTTGTGCGCAGTTTTAGCCTTTGGGACTTTTTTGCGACTTTTCCACTCCACAAAAGTGACTTTGCCTAATGATATATCTGGCCCTTAGACTTTTGGCACTTTCTCCAGAGGCTCACTTAGCACACGGTTCTCCTTTCCAGAAGAATTCAGGAGAGCCAACACACAGTAGTAGACAGGATCCGCATACTGGTCGTCCATCTCCTCGTATTCCTTCCCCAGCAGGCTGCTGGCTACTTGTACGGCTTTGCAAACGGAGTTGACGTATTTCGGGACCAGGTCCTGGCTACCCACTGCCAGGAGTCTCTTGGCCTCTGCATCCACATCAGCCTCATCAACAGGTTCAGCAGAAAGATCTTCTGTCTTCTCTGCCTCGGTCAGCACCGCAGCACCACCATCTCCGGAACCCTTCTTACCAGGCTCTGGCTTAGACTTCAACTCATAGACGTTCTTCCCGATGTCATCCTTTGAGATCATAATATCCTCCATCTCTGCTCTGAGTTGCTTGTTGAGCCTCTCAAACTATTTTTCCCGAGCACTCACCTTCGCTTGGTCATGTTCTTCGGTATATCGGGCCAAGACGTATTTCTCTTCAGCCCGGGGCCGCTCAAACTTTTTCAGTTTTTTCTTAGTTTTTTGCACAGGTTTGTTGGAAGCGCGCTGCTCTTGGGCCTCCTCACTGGGTTCTGCGGCAGCAGATAAAGGAGTATCTCCATTCTTTTTCGGAGACCCTGTGGGGGTTCCACCCAGAGTCCCTTCAAGCACTTTATCGGTGTCTACTGCAGTTTTCTGTATTTCTTTGGCGCCTTTGCTCTTCCCTGGATATCAGGCCGTAGACCCTTCATCTCACTCCCTTGACCCCTCTGCAGCCTTCTTCGGCGACTCTGTGAAGACAGCTAGTCTTTTCTTTATCAGATCTATGTATAGAGAGGAAGGAATCATCTTCCTGCTTGCAGCTGTACTGACATGTCAGGTCATTTACCACGGCCTGGGTGGGTCTCAGACACTAGGCTGAAATCTCCCCACTTAACGCTCGTAATGTCAGATACAACTGTCAACTGGTCGCTACTAGTAACCACCTCAACTTCGCAAGACTTCGACATGGTAGCTTCCCTCTCGGAATTGCTAATGGTCACAGCACATACATCACCTATGTCACTCGTGTCATTATTAATGCTGACCTCTAGGGGCATTGCCAAGTTAATCCCTACCTGGGACATTACTTTATTGCCCATAAAACACTGTGGAGACTGCATGTCCACCTCTGGTATGTGTGATACACCCTCTAGGACTGCTACCCTTTCTTGCACGTTGACCAGAGTAGGATTGCTCCACTCGGTGCTCACAACTTTTATCTGCACTTCTGCATCATTCACATGTTTCTTATCAGCACCATTGTTTTCAATAGGCAATATTCTTTCCCTATGGCAGTCAATGTGCAGCTCCCTTAGACCTTCATTTAAACGGGCAAGTACAGGTTCTGCAGGAGTTTGTCACTATCTGCAGAAGTGTCTACCTTACCCCACAACACTAAAACGTTATCACAGCCCAACATCACATCATATATGAGCATATTTGTAACCAGTGGCGTACACACAATCCATGGGGCCCTGGTGCAAAACTGATCCATGAGTTATGCCCAGATATGTGCCTCCTTCACAGTAGTAATGCCAGATTATGTGTCCCCTCAAGTAGTAATGCCAAATATGTGTCCCCTCACATTAGTAATGCCAGATTATGTGCCCCCTCACAGTAGTTATGCCAGATTATGTGCCCCCTCACAGTAGTAATGCCAGATTATGTGCCCCTCACAGTAGTAATGCAAGAGTATGTGCCCCTTCACAGTATGTATGCCCAGTTATGTGCCCCCTCAAAGTAGATATGCCCAGATATGTGCCCCCTCAGAGTGGTTATGCCAGATTATGTGTCCCCTCACAGTAATAATGCCAGATTATGTGCCCCTTCACAGTATTTATGCCTGGTTATGTGCCCCCTCAAAGTAGATATGCCCAGATATGTGCCCCCTCAATTATGTGTGCCCTCACGGTAGTAATGCCAGATTATATGCCCCTCACAGTAGTAATGCCAGATTATGTGCCCCTCACAGTAGTTATGGCAGATTATGTGCCCCTTCACAGTAGTTATGCCCAGTTATGTGCCCCCTCAGAGTGGTTGTGCTAGATTATGTGCCCCTCACATTAGATAGGGGCACATATGTGGGCATATCTAATGTGAGGGGCACATAATCTAGCACAACCACTCTGAGGGGGCACATAACTGGGCATAAATACTGTGAAGGGGCACATAATCTGCCATAACTACCAGGGCCGGCTCCAGGTTCATGTGGGCCCTTGGGCGATAAATCCCAGTGGGCCCCCATGAGGCATTTTTTTACATTGACATGTCCCCCTGTGGCTCCCACACGGTATAATGACCCCCAGCGGCCCCTATACAGTATAATGACTACTAGTGGCCCTTCACACAGAATAATGACTACTAGTGGCCCTTCACACAGTATAATGAACCCCCAATCCCCCCCCCCCACTGTATAATGACCACCTGTGGCCCTGCATTCAGAATAATAACCCCCAGTCACCCCCATTCTGAATAATGACCCCCAGTAGCCCCCACACTGGGGGAATACTGTATGGAGGGGGCTCTGGGGGTCATTATACTGAATGGAGGGTCATTGGTGATCATTATACTAAATGGGGGACACTGGGGGTCATTATACTATGTAAAGGGCCCTCACAGTATAATGACCCCACAGTGACCCTCCATTCAGAATAATGACCCCCATTCGCCCCCACACTGGGGGTTATACTGTATGGAGGGGGCACGAGGGGTTATTATATTTAATGGGGGCTCTGGTGGTCATTATGCTAAATGGAGGGTCAATGGGGATCATTATACTAAATGGGGGGCACTGGGAGTCATTATACTGTGTAAGGGGCCCTCACAGTGTGATGAATGACCCCCCAGTGGCCCCCTCACATACCTATCATTGCAGGGGAGCTGGTGGTCCTGTCATTCACTAACCGCAGCTCCCTGCGCTCCTTCTCTCCGGCGGCCCGCTGCAGTAGTGAGCCAGGCCTGGAGCAGAGAAGGAGATGTGCAATGATGTAGCTAGAACTGACTGGACCCCACAGCAAATTTTAGTACGCCCCCTCCCCCCAATGTGTGTTCAGATCACGTTTTTCCTATCGGTTTGATGTATACAAATTTGCAGCACTCCACATTTTTGTATCCTGCAGAGTCAAGTAAAAAATGCATACGTTAACATATATGTTTTTTTACCATGGAACTGTATGGTGAACGGACGCCACTGTACGGCATCAGTCTGAGGCATCTGTTAATGCATACATTTTTGGTATACATTAAATGGATGGCACAAATGGGATGTGAACCCAGCCCTAGTGTCAGAATAAGGCCTCATGCACATGACCGTTGTGTGCATCCGTGGCCGTTGTGCCATTTTCAGTTTTTTTTCGCGGACCCATTGACTTTCAATGGGTCCGTGGAAAAATCGGAAAATGCTCCGTTTTGCAGCCGAGACCGTGATCCGTGTATCCTCTCCGTCAAAAAAATATGACCTGTCCTATTTTTTTGACGGACAACGGTTCACGGACCCATTCAAGTCAAGTGCGCCCCCCCTCCCTCCCTCTATTGTAATAATAGCATTGGTGGCACAGTGTGCCCCCCCCTCCCTCTATTGCATTAACATTGGCAGCAGTGTGCGCCCCCCCTCCTCCCTCTATTGTTTTAATACATTGGTGGCAGTGTGCGCCGCCCCCCCCCTCCTCTCTCTATTGTTTTAATACATTGGTGGCAGTGTGCGCCCCCCCCCCTTCCTCTCTCTATTGTTTTAATACATTGGTGGCAGTGTGCGGCCTCCCCCCCCCCCCCCAGATCATTGGTGGAAGCGGAGTTCCGATCGGAGTCCCAGTTTAATCTCTGGGTCTCCGATCGGTAACCATGGCAACGAGGACGCTACTGCAGTCCTGGTTGCCATGGTTACTTAGCCTTAGCAATAGTAGAAGATTCATACTTACCTGCTGGCTGCTGCGATGTCTGCGTCCGGCCGGGAGCTCCTCCTACTGGTAAGTGACAGCAATGCGCCGCACAGACCTGTCACTTACCAGTAGGAGGAGCTCCCGGCCGGACACAGAGATCGCAGCAGCCAGCAGCCAGGTAAGTATGATGCTTCTACTCCGCTGCCACCAATGATCGGGGGGGGGGGGGGGCGCACACTGCCACCAATGCTATTATTACAATAGAGGGAGGGGGGGCGCACACTGCCACCAATTCTATTATTACAATAGAGGGAGGGAGGGGGGGGCGCACACTGCCACCAATGCTATTATTACAATAGAGGGAGGGAGGGGGGGGAACGGGGGCACACACTGCCACCAATGCTATTATTACAATAGAGGGAGGGAGGGGGGGACGGGGGGCGCACACTGCCACCAATGCTATTATTACAATAGAGGGAGGGAGGGGGCGGGGGGGGGCGCACACTGGCCACCAACGAGTTAACTACAGGGGAGCCCACTGGCCACCAATGAGTTAAAAACAGGGGGGGGGGTCTGCCCCCTGCTGCCTGGCAGCACCTGCCAGGCAGCAGGGGGCAGTCATGGACACAGTTTTTTTGTATATTCTAACCTGAAGCGTCCCCATCACCATGGGAACGCCTCTGTGTTAAAATATACTGTCGGATCTGAGTTTCACGATGTAGCTCATATCCGACAGTATATTCTAACATAGAGGCGTTCCCATGGTGATGGGGACGCTTCAAGTTAAAATATACCATCAGATTGGAGAAAACTCCAATCCGATGGTATAAAAGAGACTCCAGACTTTACATTGAAAGTCAATGGGGACGGATCCGTTTGAAATGGCACCATATTGTGTCAACGTCAAACGGATCCGTCCCCATTGACTTGCATTGTAATTCAGGACGGATCCGTTTGGCTCCGCACGGCCAGGCGGACACCAAAACGACTTTTTTTTCATGTCCGTGGATCCTCCAAAAATTAAGGAAGACCCACGGATGAAAAAACGGTCACGGATCACGGACCTACGGACCCCGTTTTTGCGGACCGTGAAAAAATACTGTCGTGTGCATGAGGCCTAAGCCCCAGTACACAGCGGAGCAGCGTGGCGGAGAGGGGAGCCCGCCATGTACTGACAGAGCGCTACCTGGTCCTGGTGATCAGGGATTAGGACTGTGCTTCCCAAGGATCATTTTCTACTGGGAAATACAGGGCACAGTATAATACACTAGAATCTATATAATATAAAGATATTAGCCCTACCCCCCGAATAATAATACAATTAGGGGGTAATTTATTATATAGAAATACGTCTATATTAGGCGTATTTCTGACACAGATTGTGGCGCAAAGGTCCTTAACACCGCAATCTGTATCTTTTCCCGCTCATGCCAGGTCTAAAAAAAGTGGTGTGGGCATGGAAGGGGATACAGTTATGGCCATGCAGTTATTGGATACCACCGCCATATAGTGATAACACCGCCATACACTGATAAAACCACCATACAGTGACCGGATAAAAGGGTATAAGAGGGCACAGTACAGGGAATGACTATGGGCACTGCACAGGGTGTGGTAAGAGGGCACAATGCAGGGTATAAAGGGGCACAGTACGGGGTGAGGGGCATAGTCACATGACCCTGTGACGTTAGAAGGTCCTTATGGTGAATGCTGTTCAGATGCCACCATAATGAGAGGCAGAGGAGTGAGACAGGGGCCCTGGATGGACAGGAGGGGTGGACACAGCAAGTAGGTGGAAGGGGCTCTGAGGGGGATTCATACAAGAAGTAGTGGCAGGAGGTCTGTGCAGGGCAGCAATAGGAGATAGGAGGGTGAAACAGGAGCTCTGGATACATGAGGGAGGAAAGGAGACAGCAGGGGCCCCATGAGGATGGGACAGGACAGGATATGTGGGGAGGGGGGGGGGCAGGTGTCATGGAGACAAACTGCTTAATGAAACAGTAACACAACTAAATAGAATGAAGCAGCAGCAGATTGAAGAGTCAGTCCCTTCTGTCCCACAGACAAGAGACAGTCACAGTGCAGACTCACTCACAGACTGTCTTCACACTTCTCTGCTCCAGCCCTGCGGTCTCTCTCCTCAGGCAGCATGTGTCCTGTGTAGAGGGGGCGTGTCCTGTGTAGAGGGGGCGTGCCAGATTAGGGGCCCCCTCAAATTAGGTATGGCAGATTAGGTGCCCCTCAGTAGAGATGCCCACTTTTGTGCCCCCTCACTCTAGTTGTGCCCATCAACCCTCCCCCCCTGCCCCCAGTCTGCAGCGTTAGAAAAAAAAAACCACATACTTACCGTCTTCCCTGATGACAGGAGGCAGATTGCCGGGCTTTCAGGTCTCCTCCCACAGCCAGCAGCGCAATGTGGGGCCAGCAGGGGGAGCGCTCTGATGGGGCCCGAAATTGCCACTGTAATTCATGCTGGGCCCCATCAGAGTGCTCCACAGGCGGCCGGGCCCTCTGGAGAGCCTGGATCGGTCGCAACTGTGACCCCTGCATGTACGCCAGTGTTTGTAACATCAGGTCCCCCTCAGTGAGAACCACCTGCACTTGCTCAGGCTCTCTTTCAGGTGTCTGGTTCACATTACTTATATGCAATTCTTCAAACCTCCTGATCAAGTCATAAAATTTTTCTTGAACAATACCAGATGAAGAAAATAAAGCTTAATCATCATTTACATTTTTACCACCAGGGGGCGCTTCTCCCCTGACCACAACCTGCAACGGAAAAGGCATGTTATCAACATCAGATATTTCACATGACATCCCACTTTCATTATGCATTTCCACCAACTTGGCACAATCACCTTACACCTTATCCACCCCATTGCTTTTAATGGTCACTTCACTTAAATGAGTAGGTACCAGTTCTGCAGGAGTTTCGTCACTGACTGCAGAAGTGTTTCCACTTCCCCACAAGTCACAGAACAGTAGGAAATCACGGCCCAACATTCCCTCATATATGAGCGTAGTTCTACCAGCAAGTCCATAAGTCCCAGTTCTCACCGCAGTCTCATGCTCAGTGAGAACCACCGGACAGTTCTTATTAACCACATGACTGTCCCGTACACTTAGCATTTTATTACTTCCAGGTTTCTCCCTCGTGCTACCTCTTACCCGGGCTAGCATAGGATCTCGGAGTTTTGCCATCCCAAAACTAGCTTTGGTCATGGGCAATTTAGGCAAAATAGTAACCTTCTCCCCTGCAGATTCATGTGAGTGAGCAACCACAACAGGCTTACCCACCTGTTCAGACACTGCTTTTTTCACATTGTCACATATTTTTGTAGCAGTTTCTCGACTGGGTGTCTTACCCCATACCAGCCCAGCAGGTAGCAACTGCCGCCGGCTCACTGTTATGGGGTCTGCCACACAATCAACAGGAACGTTCTTACCCCCTGATGTCACGGGTTTGGCAGTCTCGGGAGACGAGGACTTTCCAGGGACATCTCTACCGAGACCATCATTCTTCTTCCGGACTTTGTAAACCTGCCCCTGGTTCCTGGTACCACGATCACCTGCAGACTCTGCGATGCAACCGTTGCTACTGGAAACGCCCTGGCCTTGAGTCCAGACGTTTCCCGAACGTTCACTCTAGCCGCACACTTTAGGACTCTGTGCACATTTGCAGGAAATATAGGAACTTCTGAGAGCCAAACCTCTCTCTAGCTCCTTTTCTTCCCGTTGGTTGCCCTTGGCGACGGCACATATCTTAAAGCACTCTTGCCTCTCCATATCTGCCAAAAGAACGGGAAGTTCTTGCCCAGTATGTACTCTACCCTCAGGGTCTCGCATTTCAAGAGCTCCCACTGTATGGAGCCATAGTCCGTCACAAAGGTCAGTGACACCGTAGTTTTTGTCTCTGGCCCCCTCGTTACAAAGTCCAGAATTTCAGGCAGGACCCAAGACAATTGCTGGCGAGAGTTTAGAATGACCCCCAGCGGGATTCCCCCGATCACTAACTCACAGGATTTCTCCCACGGGCTATACCATATTGCAGCCATTTCCACCGGTCGGTCTCTCGTACTCGGCTTCTGGCCCTTTAAATCCTGCACCGTAACTCCTTTGCAACCCAGCAAAAAGTGTCCAGAACAGCATGAGCAGCACCTGCTCATTTCAGTGATGTCGTTGCCCCTAGCAACCGCGTTGCTTTTTACTTTTCAGCACAGACATGTGCCCGCAACCTCCACCAATTGTGGGGGATTAGCTCTTTTTCGGGGGTTGCAATCACACACTTCTACACGAAAAACAGGATTTAGGGGCCAAACTGTGCTTTATTGTGGTACACGGCATAAAGAAAGACATACAAAGCCAAAATAAAATACCTTGCCTGTCTAGGCCCTATCTAAACACATAGGTTTCCCTGACTCACCTAAAGCGTACCACAGTTCACATCAGTGATGAGATGCAGCTTTCCCAGCCCAACCTCCAGCAGCCTCCAGGCTGCTCCCACAACAATGTCTCCTTGGGGATAGTGGTCTCTCAGCCCTCTTGGCTCAGACCACACAGAGCCACTCCAGCCTTCTGTGTGCCAGTACCCACCACCTCTCACTCTGAGGATTCCTTTATCCCCAGGTGATTACTGCACCTGGTCTTTCTTCAGAACTGGTGAATGCGGGAAAGACACAGCAAATCCTGCCATATATCTCCCCTAACAACCATGAGGCCTGTCACTGCCTCACAATAGAGACAAGAAAATTGCCAAACTGCATCATGTGACATCCAGGCAAAATATCGTAGTCAACAAGTCGGCTCATCGCAAGGTCTATCAGTTCTGGTGTGACAAACACGGCAATGAAAGTGGCTTGTATACTTCATAATATTGAGATCACAGACGTCCATGTAAGCACACCGTGTGCATTACACAAGTCTGGAATGGTAGCCTGAAAAAAGGTGACAAAGCCTCAACTTTAATATTGTTATAAGAAGTGTTGGCTCAAAAAATATAAATAGTGAACAGTAGAAGATTGGAAACTGGTGATTTGGAGTCATGAGATGAAAGTCAATACACTGGGCTCTGATGGGTGCAAATGGGTCTGGAATAAACAAGGGAAAAGGGGGCTAACGGATCGAGAAATTGAAGAAACTGTCAAGTTCGGTGGAGCATGGGGTTCTTTCACAGCCAAAGGCGTTGGATACTTGACCAGGATCAATGGTAGTCTTAATGCTGAGCTATATGTGAGTATCCTACAAGACAAGTTACTTCATACACTCGAGTACTATGGGTATGAAAAAGACCAGCAAGACCTGAACCATATGTCAAGATTGGCAAATAAATGGTTCAATGTCAATGAAATAGAGGTGTTGGATTGCCCCCACCCCCCAACCTACACCCAATTGAACACTTGTGGGTAGAGTTAAAGAAATAGCTGTATTCGTACCCAATATGCATCAATATTGGGAACGTGTATAATAGACTTGGGAATAGATTTCAGTCGTGACATGCTTGATTCTGATGGAGAGCATGCCCAGAAGGATTCAGGCAGTGTTGAAAGCCAAAGGTGGATTTACAAAATTCTAACAAAATAAAATTTAGAATGCTAGGACCAAAACAGTAACAATGCAGTTACGTGACAGGAATCTGCAAAAGTAATCATACGCTAAATACAGTAGTTGCAAGTCAAATTTATGTATGGGATAGCCAAGATGATTGTCTATAAAATGATGGTAGTCTCATGTTCCAAGCTGTAGTGGATGGTGAGATATGGACCCTAAAAGTAAAAAATTCCAAACACCCTTTTGCTCGTTACCCTTTTGCTCGTCAGTGTATAATCACTTCTGTAGGGGCTCATGCACACAACCGTGTTTTTTGTCTGCATCTGATCCGTGTTTTTTGTGGGTCGGATGTGGACCCATTCACTTCAATTAGGTTGCAAAAGATGCGGACAGCATACAGTGTGCCATTCTTCGGTGCCCGCAAAAAAATAGAACATGTTCTATAGATGGCAGGACGTTCCGTAAAGGCAGAAAGCGCACATCCAGTATCTGTGTTTTGTGCACCGAAAAACCGCTACGGCCGTGTGCATGAGCCCTAAGCTTTGACATTTTTTCCACATCTATCCTGTGCTAATAGGTGACTAATATTATGATGTGCCTCTTCCTCTAATGTTTCCTAAGTCTGGGTTCACATTAGTGTTGATCGAGCACCAAAGTGCTCGGGTGCTCGAGTACCGAGCACCCGAGCACAATGGAAGTCAATGGGAGAGCCCAAGCATTAAACCAGGCACCCCCTGCTCTTAAGAGGGGAGGGTGTCTGGTTCATAGTAAAAGGTCAGAAATTGATGGAAACACCACTGAAATGGTTCGGGAACAGCATGGGGAGGATGTCTGGATGCATGTTGGACTCCCAGTTCGCTGCTGGGAACTATGTTGTCTGAGTAGTACGCAAATTTTACAGACTGACAATAATATGCAAAAAACTGGAGATAAAATCGATTTTAAAGGAAAAATTGTTAGGAAACTTTCTTTCCTGTATATTTACTTGTATATAAAGTGCAAGTGCTGCCAAAAATTACAAGGAACCAGCACTCTAATACACCCTTTATTACACATAAAGGATAGCATCATACACATCCTTGAAAAATTATGATTGCTGGCCAGCTGGTGACCCTCAAAAACATTAGGGATGAGGGCCTGCTGCTGAGCTGACCATCGAAAACATTAGGGGTTAGGGCATGCTGCCGAGCTGACCATCTAAAAAATGTTGTGGGCGAGGGCCTGCTGCCAAGCTGACCATCTAAAAAATGTTGTGGGCGAGGGCCTGCTGCCAAGCTGACCATCTAAAAAAACATTATTGGCGAGGGCCTGCTGCCGAGCTGACCATCTAAAAAATTTTGTAGGCGAGCGCCTGCTGCCGAGCTGACCATCTAAAAAAAATTGTGGGCGAGGGCCTGCTGCCAAGCTGACCATCTAAAAATGTAGGGGTGAGGGTCTGCTGCTGAGCTGACCCTCTAAAACACTATGGTTGAAGGCCTGCTGGTGACCCTGAAAAACATTATGGGTGAGGGCCTGCTGGTGACCCTCTAAAACATTATGGGTGAGGGCCCACTGCTGAGCTGACCCTCTAAAACATTAGGAGCAAGGGCAGCCTAATAAGTATGTTGATATGATGGAGGAGTAGGAGGAGGATAAGAAAAGGGAGATTGAATCATATACCCTTTTTAGTGGTGGAAGGGGTGCATGGGAATACATTGTATTCGATACACCTTAAAAGCTCCATTTAGAGTCCCTTTATGTTCAGCCGCTTTCCTCTGGTAGAGTAGAAAAGTCAGGGACAATCCAGGCCTTGTTCATTTTTATAAGAGTCAACCAGTCAGCATTTTCAGTTGACAGGCTGATGAACTTATCAGTTATTATGCCCCCAGCAGCACTAAATACACGCTCTGACAAAACTGCTGGTGGCAGGGCAGGCCAGCACCTCCAAGGCGTAGAGCGCCAGATTCGTGCCACTATGTCCAGCTTGGACACCCAATGGTTGTAAGGCACACAGGGATCACTGAGGATGCTGACACGGTCTGCTACGTACTCCTTCACTATCTTCCAAAATGTTTCCCTCCTTGTGACATTAGGCCGCGCATCAGGTTGAGGGTGCTGGTGGGGTGTCATAAAACTATCCCAGGCCTTGTAGAGTGTTGCCCTGACTCTGTTGGAACTGCTGTGTGTTCCCCTCGTCTCCCCTCCTCGTTTGGCCAAGGAACTACGAACTCTGCAGCCAGCGTTGTCAGTTGGAAATTGTTGGAGCAATTTTTCCACAAGGACCTTCTGGTATTGCACCATTTTGCTCGTCCTCTCAACCATAGGAATGAGAGATGAGAAGTTCTCTTTGTAGTGGGGGTGAACAACCATAATCGGTGTTGGCCAAAATGCGTACAACGCGAGGGTCACGGGAAAGGCAGCCTAACATACAGTCAGCCATGTGTGCCAGAGTCCCAACAGACAAGACTGTCCTCATCAGGAGGATGACTCTTAATCTCCTCATCCTTTTCCTCCTCTTCTACCCATCCATGCTGAACAGATGGAGTAAAACTTCCATGGGTACTACTCTCTGGTAGCGGAGGCAACTGTCTCCTGCTCCTCCTCCTCCTCATCATCCAATTTGCGCTGAGAAGACGAACTGAGGGTGGTCTGGCTATCACCCTGTGTATGGTACTCCCCCATTTCTCCCTCTTCTACATGCAAAGCGTCCGCCTTAATTGTGAGCAGTTCACCATCTGTGTTGATTCCTCAAAGTTGCGCAAAACCTCACAGAGGTCAGACATTAATGCCCACTCGTCGCTTGTGAAGAGCAGAAGCTGACTGGAAAGGCAACGACTATGTTGCAGCTGGTATTCCACTACTGCCCTCTGCTTCTCACAAAGCCTGGCCATGTAGAACGTGGAGTTCCAGCGCGTGCTCACGTCGCACAATAGTCTGTGAGCTGGCAATTGCAAGCGCTGCCAGACCGGCCGAAGCTGTTGATGACTTGCGCAAATGGGCACACACGCGGCGCACCTTCATCAGTAGCTCAGGCAAATTGGGGTAGGTTTTGAGAAAGTGCTGAACCACTAGGTTGCCGAGCTCCAAAGCCGACACCAAGTTATGGCCATTATCAGACACAACCATGCCTAGGTTGAGTGGCGAGAGCCACAGCTCAGTCTTGTCCCTTATTCCCTGCCACAGTTCTGTGGCGGTGTGCTGTTTGTTACCTAAGCAGATCAGTTTAAGCACAGCCTGTTGCCGCTTCCCCACTGCAGTGCTACACTGCTTCCAGCTACTGACTGATGTCTGACTGGTGCTGTAAGATGATAATTCAGAGGTGGAAGTGGAGGAGGAGGCGAAGGAGGAGAAGGAGGTTGTAGCCACTAAAGTAAGTGGTGGCGGAAACCCTGATGGAATCCTTGAGGTTGGTAGCACCTGTGCCATCCCAGGGTACGACTCGCTCCCAGCCTCCACAACGTTCACCCAGTGTGCCGTCAGGGAAATGTAACGTCCTTGGTCAAAAGCACTTGTCCATGTGTCAGTCTTTAAGTGGACCTTCCCAATAACTGCATTGGTTGCGGCACGGGTGATATTATGGGACACATGCTGGTGTAAGGCTGGGACTGCACACCGTGAAAAATATTGGCGGCTGAGGACAGAGTCCTGCGGGACAGCTGCCGCCACCAACAGGCTATGGAAAGCCTCTGTGTCCACAAGCCTAAATGGCAACAAAGGCCTGGGGTATAGATATCTGGGACACAGAAGTGGATGTGCTAGCTGATGGTGCTTGCGAAGGTCCAGGTGCATGGCAGGAGGCATTCGGGCCTGCGTCTTGGACAGGGGATTGGCCAGTACGTAATAGTACGTAACACTTCCCCGTCTCTTACTGCTCGCCTTGCGCATATTAAATGGTATACATGCTTGCAAATATGTCACACGTACAGTAGTGCAGGTACAGTGTATGCGCAAATAAAGTACACAGAATGTCACTGATATTTAGGATGTGCACAGGTTAAACAGGAGGTATAGCACAAGTAATGTCGCTGTCACCACCGCCTAATAAAAAATTACACTGAATGAATGTCACTGATATTTAGGCTGCGCACACGTTAAACGGGAGGTATAGTGCAAGTAATGTGCTGTAACCACTGCCTAATAAGAAATTACACTGAATGTCACTGATATTTCGGATGTGTTAACGTTATACTTGAGATGTAGCGCAGGTAATGATAGCGGCAAGGCTGAAATTAGCACTTGCCCCTCATGGTGTCACTGAGACACGTTTTACGTTATGGCCATGTTTTCTCCCCCCCCCCCCCCCCCTTCTCTTTTCTCTCCTTGTTTTTTCTCCTCAGGTGAAGCTGGCAACTGGACGGCAGGTGATTGGCTCAGGAGGGTTGCTGTCCGGTTGCTGGGCTTAGGCTATTTTTAGCCTGAATCAAGGATTGGCCAGGAGGTTCTGTGGCGGGAATGGAATCGCTATTTAAGGTCGGTCACTCACCTGGGTCCGGGCTGTTAGAATCTGCAAGCAAGAAGGAAGCATCCCCCGCCCGCCCTCCCATTTTATGTCGCGGTCTTTTGAATATGGGGGGGGGTTAGTCGCCCAGTCTTTTGGGTGGACGGATATTAACTTAAGGGAATGTTAGTTATTTATTTAATTTAAACTCAGTATGATTAATTTATTGTGGTAATATTTATTGGTTAACCCCCAGATTTTTAATAAAGACCGCGGCCTTATTTATCCACAGTTGGTCGTCTGTCGTTATTATAGGAATTAGTTATAAGGGGTTTGTTAGTTGTCGATTGTGACACCATGTCGCTGCCACCAGCAGAAAAAAAAATTTGACTGAATGTCACTGACATTTCGGATACGCAAACGTTATACAGGAGATGTAGCACAGGTAATGTAACTGTCCGCAGCGGACAGAAAAGTGCACTGGATGTTTTTAGGCTGCGCACACATTACTCAGGAGATGTAGCGCAGGTAATGTCGCTGTCTGCCACGGCCAAACAGTTGCCAGCTATTGAGCGCAGGTTGCGCTAAAAATATATATTGCTGCTAGATACAACTATAGTCCTTAAAAGGACTTTTGGGTCTCTAACAAGTTTTAGCAATTTAGTGCAGGTTACACTAAAAATATATATTGCTGCCACACACAATAGTCCTTAACAGGACTTTTGGGTCTATAACAATATAAAAACTAAAATATTGCTATTTCAATCCCTTTACTATATCTCACTTCTGCTCTCCAGCTCTTCCTGACTAATAATGAGCCGAAACACGTGTCATCGGGCGCTATATCGCACCCATGCGTTCCGACCAGCCTATTAATGTAATACCAGCAGCCAACATGGCTACGGCATTACAGTGAATGGCAGGACTCACCTACATGTTTATTGGCTCCGTAGCAGCCAACAAACATGCGCGGAGGAGACTCAAGCATCGCGCTCGAGCGCACACAGTATTGGGCCGAATGCTCGCCCAACAATAGTTCACATGTGACTGAATAGCTGTGGAACTGCCATTGCGGATTTTCGTGCAGATCTGCAGCATTGTATGGTACCAGCTAAGTGGACGAGAATTTCACAATTCTCATCCACATGCTATCTAAAAACCATTTTAGTGCAAAGAATGAAACTGTGTGAATCCAGCCTAAAAGAGGGCAGGGGACCAACAGGGTACAACCCTGGTGGTGGGAATCTTCTACAGTCTCACCAGGGCATTGTGGGGCAGAACTCCAGATAAAATCTAAACGTTCAAGTTGTGGCAGAGCCCAAATTCTTCATGTGACTTATTACCATAATGTATGTGTCTGAAATAAAAAGTGCCAAATCAACAAGTGAAGATATAAAGCTACCAAGGTGCAGCATGAAGGTCTCGCTCTAGACATGCGGTGTCCTGCAGTCTGTGCCCCCTCCCATGGCAATGCCTGGGCGCCTCCTCTTACTTCCTCACACCTCTTGTAAGTAGCTGCGCTTAATACAAGAACTGGAGAACTTAGCCCCGGAGCAAATAACGGGAGGAGGGAAGAAAGGAGACGGCCAGTGGAGCTGAGACAGTAAGTGAAGGAACCATACTAAGGAGTCTATGGAAGGAGGAAGAGGGAAGTTCAAACCCCACACAGGTATCTGCAAGTAAGTGACGTTTCCTTTGTAGGAGAGCAGGAAGGTGAGGCTCCATACAACCTGCCTGCCCTCCCTGACATTATAATCTCCCTCCAGGTTCTGAGAGACTGTGCCAGCTCCCCTGCCCTGCTCTGGGGTCTGGGAGAGTGAAGGATGTGGTGGGATGAGAACCTTCTCGCCCTCTTCAGGAGGAACCTGCAACCCACCATCACTTATTGGAGCGTTTTCTTCAGCTTTGGACTATGCATTGCGTTTTTGGGACCCACACTGTTGGATCTAAGGTGCCAGACTCACAGCAGCCTGCAGGACATCACATGGGTCTTCTTCTCTCAGCAGTTCTGTCTGCTTGTTGGCAGCACTGTAGGAGGATCCTTCAAGAAGTCGTGAGTACCAGATAAGAATTCCCAAATGTTAGCTGGCTACTGATGTTATCTATTATCTATCTATCTCATATCTATCTCATATCTATCTATCTATCTATCTATCTATCTATCTATCTATCTATCTATCTATCTATCTCATATCTATCTATCTATCTATCTATCTATCTATCTATCTCATATATATCTATCTCATATATATCTATCTCATATCTATCTATCTATCTATCTATCTATCTATCTCATATCTATCTATTATCTATCTGAGCGAGCGCAGAGAGAGCGAGCGCAGACCGAGCGAGCGCGAGCGAGCGAGCGAGAGAGAGCGAGCGAGCGAGCGAGAGCGAGCGAGCGAGCGAGCGCAGAGCGAGCGAGCGAGCGAGAGAGAGGAGCAGCGAGCGAGCGAGCGAGCGAGCGAGCGGCGAGCGAGCGAGCGCGCGCAGAGCGAGCGAGCGCAGCGAGCGAGCGAGCGAGCGCAGAGCGAGCGCAGAGCGAGCGACAGAGCGAGCGAGCGAGGAGCGAGCGAGCGAGCGAGCGCAGAGCGAGCGAGCGAGCGAGGAGCGAGCGCGAGCGAGCGAGCGAGCGAGCGAGCGAGCGAGAGCGAGAGAGCAGCAGCGAGCGAGCGAGCTATCGAGCGAGCGACGATCGAGCGCAGAGCGATCGATCGGCAGAGCGAGAGAGCGAGCGAGCGCTAGGAGCGAGCGAGCGAGGAGCAGAGCTATCGGAGCTATTAGCTATCTATCTATCATCTATCTATCTCTATCTATCTATCTATCTATCTATCTATCTATCTATCTATCTATCTATCTATCTATCTATCTATCTATCTATCTATCTATCTATCTATCTATCTATCTATCTATCTATCTATCTCATATCTATCTATCTATCTATCTATCTATCTATCTATCTATCTATCTATCTATCTCATATCTATCTATCTATCATATCTATCTATCTATATCTATCTATTATCTATCTATTATCTATCTATCTATCTATCTATCTATCCATCTACATGGAAGACACCAGTATTATATAGTTTTTGTGATTTTGCAGTGGGGCTCCTGATTGTCAGGTTATTCCTCTGGTATAGTGGCAATATCTAGTCGCTAAAAGAGTTATCCAGGATTAGGGTCCATTCACATGATCGTAGGCTGTCCGTGCCCATATTGAGAACCTCAAGCTAACCGGCCGTGTGAATCCTGTATCGTGGATGCGGACCCATTGCCTCGAACGTCACTGCTGCTGGTTATACCCCCTTTCCTCTTTCACCACGCTCCCTTTCTAAAAAGTGGAAAGAGCGGCGGTAAAAAGTGACACACTTTTAAAAAGTTGCAGTTAAAAAATGGCAAACGCATAATCTGCTACTTTTTAATGCCAAACCGCGGATCTGCAAAAAACTGAAGCTGGCCGCGTGCCTTCCGCAATTTGCGGAACGGAACGGACGGCCCATTGTAGACATGCCTATTCTTGTCCGCAAAACGGACAAGAATAGGACATGCTATATTTTTTTTGCGAGGCCACGGAACGGTGCAACGGATGCGGACAGCACGCGGAGTGCTGTCTGTATCTTTTGCGGCCCCATTGAAGTGAATGGGTCCGCATCCGAGCCGCAAAGATAGGGTCCGTAATCTCGCGATGCGAGAGCTAGCGCATGCGCAGTTCGTTCCCTGAGGCTGATGTCAGCACAGGGAAGGAATACTATGCAGACACTGTGCATGCACTAGCTCGCGCATCGTGAGATTATGGCGCTCTAGCTTTGTGACGTCGGGGAGCAAGGAGGAGATTCGGAGGATGTGGGGCGGTGCTGGGCTCCTTCACAGTGGGCGTGGCTTGCTCTGGAAACGTTAGTAGCCTCATTTACATATATATAAAATTGTTTTTTTGACACGGCTAGCCGTGATCTAGCAGCCCATGTCCTCAGCTCTATACGCAAAATCCAGGTGACAGGTTATTTTTAAATAATAAAGCATTAGGGTCCTTATACTGTACATATACATTTTGTATTGGCTTTTTTTTCCCAGTAAAAAAACACCAGAATACTGTAGGTGTAAGCATTCCTTTTTAATTCTTCTGCACTTTTTGTGGCAGGTTTTTCTGCCTACTACTAGAGTTTTCTTCATGGTATCTTTTCCCTATATTCATTGCATAAAAAAAAAAAACTGAAAGAAAAGACTCCACCTAATTAACAAAAACACCAGGAGCAAAAAAACGAAACAAAACAAATAAACGCTTGTGTTTGTTGCATTTCATATTTCCCATAGACCTTCAGCTAACATCTGGAGCATGTGTTTTTACAGAAAAAAAAAGTGCAAAAGAAAGTCACTAAAAATACAAAAGTGCAGCAAAAACCTATATATGTGAAGGCACCCATAACCACTGAAAGCCTCTTTCACTTGAGCGTATTTGCAATCCGTAAACACTTATTTTATGTTCCGGAATTTGCTGCTAATGTTAGGATACCTGAGGTTTTTTAGTTTTTGCGTTTTCATTTTTCTTCCCTATTTTCCTTGAGCCATAACTTTTTTATATTTCTGGTCACATAGCTGTATGAGGGCTTATTTTTTGCGGAACAAGTTGTACTTTCTAATTCCACAATTCATTATGGCATAAAATGTAGTGGGAAGCGGTAAAAAATAAATCCAAATTGGGTAGAATTGGAAAAAAAAAATCAATTCCTCCACAGTTTTACGATTTTTTTTCCCACGGCGTTTTATTTACGACAAAACTGACCCATTTCCTTAATTCCCTGGGCCAGTACGATTACAACAATACCCCATATGTGTAGGTTCTTTATGTCTAAATAGTGATAGTGTAAAAATACATTTAAACTTTGATAATAATTTTTTTTTTTTTACACCACCATATTCTGACCCCATAACTTTTTTTTATACTTTTGTCTACTGAGCCGTTTAGGGGCTCATTGTTTTTATTGATACAATTTTGGAGTGTGCTTGACTTTTTGATCACATTTTATTACTTTTTGGTGTAAGAGAAGCAATAAAATAATGGCAAATCGTTTCATTTTGACCCTTTTTTCCGTTACGCCATTCGCCGTAATGGAATTTTTCTTTGCAATTTTAATAGTATGGGCGTTTTCAGTCGTAGTGATACCCATGATGTTTATATTTATTGTTATTTAGGTATTTATTTTTTAATTATACGGAAAGGGGGGTGATTTAAAATTTTATATATTTTTTATATATATTTTTTTTAATTAAACATTTTTGTGATGATTTTGTGACTCGTATATGAGCCCATAAATAATGTTTTTTAGGCCCCTTTCACACGGGCGAGTATTCCACGCGGATGCGATGCGTGAGTTGAACACATTGCACCCGCACTGAATCAGGACCCATTCATTTCTATGGGGCTGTTCACATGAGCGGTGATTTTCACGCATCACTTGTGCATTGCATGAAAAACGCAGCAAGCTCTATTTTGTGCGTTTTTCACACAACGCAGGCCCCATAGAAGTGAATGGGGCTGCGTGAAAAACGCAAGCATCCGCTTCTGTGAAGAAGTTCGGGTTTGGGTACCAAACATGCAGATTTTTCTCACGCGCGTGCAAAACGCATTACAATGTTTTGCACTCGCGCTGAATAATCGCGCATGTTCCCGCAATGCACCCGCACCTTTTCCCGCAACGCCAGTGTGAAAGAGGCCTTAATGTTTAATTTTTGTCTATCAGGGATTTTTTAAATGCCATTTAAACTCAATTTTGCTTATTTCTTATCCTGGCCTGCCATCTGGTGGGCAAAATAAGAATTTCAGCATGAACACTTTCAGCCTCATCAGCGAGGCTGAAAGTGTTCAGCGCAAGTGGCCACACGGGGCATTGGTAGGAAGCGCTTACGGGTTTTTGCGCATTTACCGCGATCAGCATTATTGCCAGTCACGGTAATTAGCCGCAGGTCTCTGCTGTTTGGAACAGCAGAGATCTGCCGGCCATGGCGCCCGCTGCATGTTTACACATCGCTTCAGCGCCGTACATATACAGCGCTGGTAGCTAAGGCTCTATTCTCATGGGCAGGCTCGGACTGGCCCACCGGGGAGGCGGGGGGTTCCTCGGTAGGCCCCCAGTCTCCTGCGCCCAGAGATAAGACTGAGGAGCAACTATTTCTCTTGTTTCTCAGGAGAGATAATTATTGTAGCCACTAGGTGGTAGTATCGCACAGTGATGCAGCCTCCTACTGGTTTCTCAGGAGAGATAATTATTGTAGCCACTAGGTGGTAGTATCGCACAGTGATGCAGCCTCCTACTGGTGTACATTGTACAGGAGGCCCTGCAGTATCCTAAGCTTCCCGGGCTGCTGGCAGTGAAAGAGGAGAGAACATGTCTGGCCATCCTCCTGCCCTCCCTGCTGTCCGAAAACTGTGGTTGCTGGAGAAAAGGACTCCTCTGCGGTGCTGGGCTAATTTCTCAGGTGACAGTAGTGAGCTGTAGGAGACTTGTTTATGTTAGACACAGATCTGTGTGTGTGTGCTGCTCTCTGCAGAGTTCAGAGTGGCATTGGGAGGACTCTTCCCAATGCCTCTGCTTTAGGTGCACCCCCATTAGTTCCACGGCTCCAATGCCCCCACTCTCAATGCACCCCTAATATTGCCCCCCAATGCCCTCACTCTCAATGCACCCCTAATATTGCCTCTTCTCCAGTTGCCCCCCTAATACCTCTGCTCCAGGATCCCCAGTATGACCCTGCCTCAGGCGACCCTAATGCCTCTGCTTTAGTTGTACCCCCATAAATGCCCCAGCTCCAGATGCCCCCACTCTAAATGCACCTCTAATATTGCCTCTTCTCCAGTTACCCCTGCTTCAGGATCCCCACAATTCCTCTGACTCAGGTGACCCTAATGCCTCTGTTTCAGGTATGACCTTCCGTTTGTGCCCTTTACTCACATTGCTTCTCTAGCACCTTTGCTTGGGCTTTGTTAAAGGTTATGACCTGCAAAGGGGGTTGGACTTATGACTGAAAAATTCTGCATAGTGCGTCATATTCTCCAGTATTGACACGTATCACTGCTATCACTGCATAGCATCACTGCTATCCTGTAAAGAGATACTGGTGGTTCAGTGGTGGAGGATTTAAAAGGGTTGTCCAGGTTTTCAAGTTATCCTCTCCACACCATAGGGCATAACTATATGATTAGTGGGGTCTGATTCTGCGACCCCCCACTGATCCCAGGAACGGGTCCTGTTCCCCCTTTTGATTGTGTGGCAGGCCACACATATGCCCTGCTGCTCCATTTATTCTCTTTGGGACCACTGGAAATAGCCAGCGCTGTACTTTGTCATCTGCAGTAACCCTATAGAGAATGGATTGAGAGGCAGGGCATATGCTCGACCTGCTACTCAATCAAGAAGAGGGATCAGTGGGGGATCACTTCGTTATTCCCGATCCTAGTTTGACACATATTTTGGGCCAAATTTTTTATTTTTATTTATTTTTTACACCCAAAGAAAACCTTTAAAGGGGTATTCCCATCTTGCTAAATCAGCCTGAGCTGTAGTTACAGCAGAATTCACTTCCTGGTTTTCCACAGCTAAGGCTGGGCGGGCTTAGGCAGTTTGAGTGAAGGCCGGCCACGCCTCCTTATTACATCACACTGAGAACTCAGTCCTTGCGTGCTAGTTCATGTGAAGAGTATGACTCATCAGTCTGGCAGCCTGCAGTGTCTGTGAGGCCCCTCCCCCTGCTGGGGGAATCAGAGAGCTATGTGAAGTGAGCTCAGTGCAGAGTAACACCTGGCTGCTCTGCAGTTTTACACACAAAATCTCTGTATGATATTTTACAAACCCGTTCTGTGCTTCAAAAACTATAATTCCATATTATACATTAGCTCAAAAGCTTGACCAACCCCCACCCACCAGCACTGATGCAGATTTGTTTCCATTGCAGCTGTACTCTAGTTGTGTATAAACCTACAGCCCTGCTACATCTTTATTCTACTCCCCCACTAGCACTGTCTGAAAAGCTTCATATACAGCTCTGCTACATCTGTCTGTTTATCTTTTCCATCAGCATTGATGCTGACCCACCACATATACAGCACTGCTACATCTGTCTATTCCCTTCCCCATTAGAACTGTGTCTGAACAGCAGCATATTCAGCACTGCTACATCAGTTTCTCTCTTCCACTAGCATTGATGCTGACCCGTCACATATACAGCTCTGCTAAATCTGTTTCTCTCTTCCACCAGCATTGATGCTGACCGGACACATATACAGCTCTGCTACATCTGTCTATTCCCTTCTCCACTAGAACTATGGCTGAACAGCAGCATATTCAGCTCTGCTACATCCATCAGCCCACCCATATGCCTCCAACAGCACCCCGTATGCCTCATACAGACCCCCATATGCCTCAAACAGCCCCAATATGCCTTAAACAGCGCCCATATGCCTTCAACAGCGCCCATATGCCTCCTACAGCCCCCATTGTGCCTCCATCAGCCCCCATTGTGCCTCCATCAGCCCCATTGTGCCTCCATCAGCCCAAATGCCTCCATCAGCCCCCATTGTGTCTCCATCAGCCCCCATTGTGCCTCCATAAGCCCCCATATGCCTCCATCAGCCCCCCAAGTGCCTCCATCAGCCCCCATTGTGCCTCCATCAGCCCCCCATATGCCTCCATCAGCCCCCAAGTGCCTCCATCAGCCCCCCAAGTGCCTCAATCAGCCCCCCAAGTGCCTCCATCAGCCCCAAGTTCCTCCATCAGCCCCCATTGTGCCTCCATCAGCCCCCATTGTGCCTCCATCAGCCCCCAAGTGCCTACATCAGCCCCCATTGTGCCTCCATCAGACCCCATATGCCTCCATCAGTCCCCATATGCCTCCAACAGCCCCCCAAGTGCCTCAATCAGCCCAAGTTCCTCCATCAGCCTCCATCAGCCCCCATAGGCCTCCATCAGCCCCCATTGTGCCTCAATCAGCCCCCCAAGTGCCTCCATCAGCCCCCATTCTGCCTCCATCAGCCCCCATATGCCTCCATCAGCCCCTATATGCCTCCATCAGCCCCCATATGCCTCCATCAGCCCCCCAAGTGCCTCCATCAGCCCAAGTGCCTCCATCACCCCCCATATGCCTCCATCAGCCCCCATATGCCTCCATCAGTCCAAGTGCCTCCATCAGCCCCCATTGTGCCTCCATCAGCCCCCCAAGTGCCTCCATTAGCCCCCCAAGTGCCTCTATCAGCCCCCAATCGTTGGTGGAATTGGTGGTGCATGTAAAAATAATACTCACCCACCGCTTATGAAGTTGTCTCCCGGTCCTCCTCTCCGACGTTGTTCGGACTCGTCCCTTCGTTGCACGAACTGTTCGGGCGGCTGCGCATGTGCAGAACTATATTCTGTTGTGCTGCGTTGGAGCGGCTCTCTTTTAGACGCGGCTCAAAAGGATATGGATCCGCGCATGCGCGGCCACCCGACGTGCGCGCTCCCTGTAAAGTAAGAGAGGCCAGCCACTGGATCACCAGGGTAAGCTCTGCGCAAGCGCGGCCCATGGATGGGGCCGGCGATCGGTGGCCGTATCCATGGGTAGCGAATATAAACAATAGAATTAGTTTTTTTCGGTTTTTGAAGAAAACAATAGGATTTAAAAAATAGATTATATTTAGAGAAATGCTTAATGGGGGGTATATGATTGATTCAAACATGATCAAGAAGATGGGAATACCTTTTTAAGGATAGGGAATGTGAAAAGGTCCAACAGCTATAACACGACAGGTGATAAGTGTCTGATTGGTGGGGTCTGACTGCTGGGACCCCCATGATCAAGGGAACGTGGTCTTAAGACCATAGATTGGTGGTAATGTAATTGAATGCCTCGGGACCCCTTTTTTCATGATCAGTAGGTGTTCCAGCAGTCAGACCCCAGCAATCTGATATTTATCCTAAGGCAATAGATCATTATGGTAGGACAACCCTTTTAATTATAATATTATGTACAATATGAGGAGGTTAAGATTTGGTAAATTTCATGCCAGACATTGATACTTAAAGAGGTTAAAGGGTTTGTCTCACTTCAGTAAATGGCATTTATCATGCAGTTAATACAAGGCACTTACTAATGTATTGTGATTGTCCATATTGCCTCCTTTCCATCACATTATACACAGCACGTATCCGTGGTTTTAACCACTCTGCAATCCAGCAGCCGTGGCCGTGCTTGCACACTATAGGGAAAGGCTGGAAGTGCCCATAGGCCAACACCTTTACCTATAGTGTGCAAGCACGGCCACCGCTTCTGGATTGAAGAATGGTCAAAACCATGGCTATGTGCTGTGTATAATATGATGGAAAGAAGGCAATATGGACAATCACAACACATTAGTAAGTGCCTTGTATTAACTTTCTCTATATGATAAATGCCAATTGCTGAAGTGAGACATCTCCTTTAACCCCTTTAAGTGTGTTACACCTAATAGGGTTAGGCATAAATGTCTTGGTGTGTGCCTTGCGTATTTCCTTTGTGTGATTGGTGTGTGTTGTATATGATCTATGTATCAGTGGCATGTGACCCATGTATAAGTTTCTTGTGTGCCACACGTGTCCAATGAGTGATTGGTGTGCGCTGCATGTGTCTTGTTTCTGACTGACTTAAGTGCAGGATATCCATATATGTGTAAATTCTGACATATGTATGTTTGTGCATTTTGCTGTGAATGTCTGCCATCATACTTCATCTTTAATATTTCTGTTATCACTGTAAGTGCTCATGAACACGACCAATGGATGTTTTGCAGTCTACAAATTGCGGATCCGCAAAACATGGATACCGGGTGTGTGCATTCCACATTATGCGGAACAGAACAGCCGGCCTCTAATAGAGCAGTCGTATCCTTGTCTGAAATGCCGATAATAATATCATTTTGCAGAACGGCCATGCCTACATACAGACACGAAATGCACACGGAGTCTTTTATTTTTTTTGAGGCCCAATTGAAGAACAGACATAGAAAAAAAATAAGTTTGTGTGCAGGAGCCCTAAGGTGGGCCCCCAGAATCAGTTACACTGGTGGGCCCTAAGTACCCCAGTCCGACACTGCTCATGGGTGTATATTTTCTGTGAGTATTTGAAACCCGCAGCATGTCTGAGTTTTGTGCGGCTTTGCTTCCACATACACTGATTATAGTCTATGAGAGTGCATCACAAATACAAAAATCATGGATCCGCAAAATATGGATGCAATCTGTGTGCATTCCACAATTTTCACGGGACCCACTGTAAAAAAGCCTATTTTTTGTCTGCAAAACAGACAAGAATAGGACGCATTTTATAATTTGCGGCGGCCGGGCTGCATGGATGTGGACAGCAAACAGATTACATCCTTGTGCCGTTTTTTTTTTTTTTTGAGGATCCATAGAAATCTGCAAAAAATGCAGATTGGACACGGACAAAAATATGGTCCTGTGCTTGAGACCTAAGGAAGGAATATGGATGAATTACTGAAGTAATGACAATATGGATGGATTTTGATACGCTCGTGTGAATGTGGCCAAAGTTCAGTTAAGAAATCAGGACTTGGTGCCTATGACCTTAATACAGAATTGTAGGGACTCTGTATTCACCGTATGGTGCCTCTGTATTTATTGCATTGGTTGTAGGGTGCATATCTCTGCTATATGGCATGCATTTGTCTCTGAAACCAGAGGCAGTATGGGGCCATAGATGTCTATGGATGCTGTATTCCAGAAGCCATAACTGGTATCCATAATGTGTCTGTGTGACTGAGCCTTATGGGTACTTTCACACCTGCAGCAGAGGATTCCGGCAGGCAGTTCAGTCGCCTGAACTGCCTGCCGGATCCGGCAATACGGACGTAAACTGATGGCATTTGTCAGACGGATCCGGATGCAGATCCGTCTGACAAATGCATTGAAACACCGGATCCGTCTCTCTGATGTCATCTGGAAGAACGGATCCGGTATAATAATTTTTTTCATTTTTAAAGGTCTGACAGGAAAGCCGGATCCGTTCTGCCGGAACACTTAATGCCGGATCCGGCTCTAATACAGTTCAATGTATATTAATGCCAGCTTTTAGGCAAGTGTTCAGTATTTTTGGCCGGAGATAAAACTGCAGCATGCTGCAGTATTTTCTCCGTCCAAAAAACGTAAGAGGGACTGAACTGATGCATCCTGAACGTATTTCTCTCCATTCAGAATGCATTAGGATAAAACTGATCAGTTATTTTCCAGTATTGAGCCCCTAGGACTGAACTCAACACCGGAAAACAAAAACGCTAGTGTGAAAGTACCCCTAATCAAGTGTTTGAGATAAAGATGCAATACCAGGCACATTCTGTGGACTAGAGGGGTGCTGTTTCTGGAAAAAGCAGATCATCACTGAGAGTCAGAGCATTTTAAACCAGGTGGAGGAATGGTCATACGCATACCCAAAAAGAGAAATGTAGTACACAAGATTTTACGACAGGAAATACAAAAACATACTTTTCAGACACTCCACGTGGGAGGATTTTATTAATGACATGTTCACAGTTTACAGTTGTCCCTGCTTCTAAGTGAGTTTTATTTTTCCGTAAATGAACAGTGAAGCATATGGCCATGTGTTTCATACACAATGAATATGGCATCCCTGCATATGTTGTGTGACAGCTGGCAGAATTGGATTAGCTTTGGCTTGAAAGAGTCAAACCTAAAGATTTATTCACAGATGCCAACAGTGATTGCTTCTGGATGTTGCTCTCGACTGTTCAGACAGCTCTTAAATGTGATTTAAGGCCTCTTTCACGTCCGTGATGTGGACCAAACACGCCACTTGATGTTTATGGGTCTGTGAGAACCACTGGCATCAGTGGTTTTGACTGACCATTGGTAGGAGATCCCTTTTCAGCCTTGCAGTGTCCATGGAATACGGATGACAGACAGAGGGCACATCTTCATGGATGAACCACTGACCTTCTTGTCATGGATGTCATCACGAACAGGGACGTGTGAGGGAGGCCTAATGGGTTAAAAAGTTCTTCAGCATCCACTTTTGCTTATTTTTGCCTTTGTTGTGGCCTTTTTTTCATCTTTGGTTTTTGCGGTGCTTTTTGCCCCAGATGTTAGCTGAAGGTGTATGGGAAATATGAAACACAAGACACATAATTGTTTTTGAACCTGAAATTTTTGTTGATTGGGTGGTGTTTTTTGTCTTTCTGGCTTCTTTTTAAAAAATGTACCATTTTGGAGCTTTTGGCATTTTTTTAGAGAGATTTTGCCAACACCTCTGCAACAGTGCATTCAGAAAGTCTTCAGATTCTTTCACTTTTTATTATGTTGTGGTCTTGTGCCAAAATAATAAAAAAAATCACACTTTTCCCAATCATTCTACACTCAATACCCCAAAACGAGAAAGAGAAAACAGAATGTTAGAAATCTTTGCCAATTTATGGAAAAGGATAAACTAAAATCTTGCATTGACATAAGTATTTAGACCCTTTAGGGCTGTTTCACACAGTCAGTATTTGGTCAGTATTTTGCATCTTTATTTGGTCAGTATTTGTAAGCCAATAGAAGAACAGGGACCTACAGAGAAAAGGTATCATAGAAATAATTGTGTCTTCTGTGTTTTCGACCCACTCCTGATTTTGGCTTACAAATATTGATGCAAAAATACTGATCGTATTACTGACCGTGTGAAAAAAGCTCAAGACTTAGTTGAAGCACCTTTGGCAACAGTTACAGTCTACAGTCTTCATGGGTATGATGCCACAAGGTTTGCACACCTGGCTTTGGAGATTTTCTGCTATTATTCTGTACAGATCATGTCAAGATCTGTCAGGTTGGATAGGGATCGTCAATGGACAGCCATTTTCAGGTCTCTCCACAGATTTTCCATTGAGTTCAAGTTCAGGGCTATGGCTGGGCCACTCAAGGACATTCAAAGTTGTTCTTAAGCCACTCCTGTGTTGTCTTAGTAGAGTGCTTAAAGACAGGGGTGCACCTAGCCTTTCTGATGCCTGAGGCAAAAATTAAAACAGCGCCCCCCTTTCCCCAATGCCCATACCAAATTCTAAACCTAACCCCCTCCCTCCTATCATACAGGGTAATACAGCACCCGATACCTCTTACATCCAGTGACGTCTTCTCTGATGTAGATGTTCTCTTTCCTCATCTTCTCCCTTCAGACCAGACTGCCATGATTTTTGACAAAAAAAATTATCTTAGTTTCCTACTTTTCCATCATCCTCCCATCTTCTGTTCAACTCATCCTACCACCTCCAATACAGTGCCTGCTGTGCTCCCCAATATTATACTGCAGAAACAGATAAACCCTCTGATAATACTAGTACCATGCAGATAGTGCCCTTCAATAATTATTGGCACACAGTGTCCTAAAATAACTGCGCCCAGCAAACAATGTCCCCCAAAATAACTGTGCTAAGCTGATACTGTGCCAGGATGTCCCCCACGGTAATAGTGCTCCGACCAATAGTAATAATTCTCTGCCAGAGTGCACTTGGTAGTAATAGTGCTCCTACAGGGCTCCTAACATGTCCCCACTGTGCCCCAGAAGTAATAAAGCTCCCATAGTACCTATTCTAGTAATCATGTTCCCCATAGCCCCCAGTAGTATTAAAGCCCACCATAATGCCCCCCAGTAGTAATAGTTCTCCGTATAATGTGACAGTAGAAAAATGCCCCTTAGAAAGAGCACCAGTACAAAAAATGCCACTTATGTGCGCCAGTACAAATAAATGCCCCCATGTGTGCCAGTGTGCCTAATGTCCACTAGTACAAAAAATACCCCCTCTTAGTGTCCCAGTTGAGCTGATGTCCCATAGTGCCCCCAAAATATGTACCAGTATAAAAAAAAACTATGTAATGCCCCCATAGTGCTCCTCTCCCTTTCCCATAGTGCCCCCATAATGTACCAGTATAAAATACCCCTATATAGTACCCCCAGTAGATGCCCCCATAGTGTTCCTCTCCCCCTTCCCCATAGTGCCCCCATAATGTGCCAGTATAAAATTCCCCTATATAGTGACCGCAGATGCCATCAGTTTCCCCCATAATGTGTGCCAGTATAAAATGCCCCTATATAGTGCCCGCAGTAGATGCCCTCAGTGTCCCCCATAATTTGCTAGTATAAAATACCTGTCACGGCTGGGGGTGGGGGAAACCCCCAGCCGTGCGGTGCCAGGAGATGGTAGGGTTACCACTTGGCCAAACAACACAGAATTAGGGAGCAGGTCACCTCCTGTTGCGTCCCTAACTCTGACCCTGTCTCCTACCTGCATGGGCCGACCTTGATGGTAGGAGGGCCCATACTCAGGAACCTCGGATCCCTGCTGACCCTCCGCAGATCCCTGACCTAGGAGCTGGGTGAGACGACCTACTCCTCCTTGGCACGGAGGAGCAGGAGTCTCAATGGCCAAGCAACAAGGGGAAACAGAAAACACCTTATGGCAGTGACAGGCAAACGCAATCAACACAACACTCACCTGCCACAGAACAACACAACCAGGAACCCATGTGCAGGTGCTGTTTGTTCAGGACACCAACAATGACAGCACACACAGACATCACACAGGGACCCGGACCATAAGCTGCAATGATACAGAAACCCCACACACACCTAGATAACACCGAATAACAAAGTTTTATGACCAGAAGGGAGGCCCCCACTGGTAGATGGTAATATACAGGAGGCTGCTCCAGCCATGCCTGGCTGAAAGCAACCTACTGAGCCCAGCCAGAGAACGAGGCTTTATAGGCCTAAGTGGCCACACCCACCGGTCAGAACACACCCAGTGACATCACACACACTGAGAAGAGAATTAACCCTTTCTGCACCACAGGAAAGGGAAAACACCAACTTAAAGGGGAAGTACACACAATACATAACACACACCAACACACTCACCTGTTACCGCCAGCAACGGCATGCGTGGCAACCATGTTCTGGGGAACAGCCAGCAGGCCGAGACCCTGCCACCACATGCACACAGCAACAGATGTTGCTGCGGACAACCGCAGGTGAAGGAAGGTGTCTCCGTGCATACAACACATGACCTAGTGCACCACAAACAGACAAAGGCAGTGCACATAAAACACGTTGCCAAGGGCAACCGCACGCATGCCTGTTATCCGCGGCAACCGCACCTGAGGCAAACCACTAGGTGCCCCCAGCTGCGGTTGACACAACACCAAAACCGCGGGTAACTGCATGCGGCTCCCAAGGAGTCACGACCATGACCAAGGGTCGTGACAATACCCCTTCTTAGTGCCCCCAGTAGATGCCACCATAGTGCTCCTCTTTCTCCCTTCCCCATAGTACCCCCATAACGTGTCCCAGTATAAAATGCCTCTATACAGATCCTACAGTAGATGTCCTCATAGTGCCCCCCATAATGTGCCAGCATAAAATCCCCCTTCTTCGTGCCACCAGTAGATGCCCCTATGGTGCTCCTCTCCCACTTCCCTATAGTGCCCCCCATAAAAAATACCCCTTCTTTGTGCCCTCACTAGATGCCCCCACAGTGCTTCAGTCTTTGCTTCCCCCATAGTGCCCCCATAATATGCCAGTATAAAATACCCCCATAGTGCTCCTCTCCCTTTCTCCACAGTGCCTCCATAATGTGCCAGTATAAAATACCCCTTCTTTGCCCTCAGTAGATGCCCTCATAGTGCTTCTGTCCTCCCTTCCCCCATAGTGCCCCCCTAATGTGGCAGTAAGAAATGCCCCTTCTTAGTGCCCCTAGATGTCCCCATAGTGCTCCTCTCCTGCATTGTGCCAAATAAAAAAAATAAACACATATACTTACCATGTGGCTGGCAGCGATGTCCCTTCCGACCTGTGTCCTGCGCTGTATGGTCAGGCGGCGTGATAACGTCACTGCACCGGCCTCTGATAGGCTGCAGGCCTAGTGCCTTTAGCCTATCAGAGGAACGGGGAAGGGAGACGCCTCTCCCCTGCCCTGCCACATCTTCCATCTGTATCACTGTCCTGGATCTCAGGTTTTAAGAATATATCTATACTTTGTTCAATTCAGCTTTCTCTCAACCCTAACCAGCCTCCCTGTCTATGTCCTATGTAACATAGTAACAAAGGGGGTTATTTACGACTTTTCCCTGCTCATGCCAGGTCTAAAAAAGAGGTCATGGCGAATAAAAGGGTCTAAATGTAAGCTAGCAAGGAATCTGGCTTACATTTAGACCGGCGCTGGATATGACAAAGTTATGTAGAGGCCGGTCTTTACGCTGAAAAAAAGACATACGTCCATCCAGTTCAGTCTGTTGATCTTGAGGAAGGCAAAAAAAAAAAAAACTGTCAGGCAGTCAAAATAACTCCCTGGATCAATCACCCTTCTTACGAAATCTAATAATTATAGCCTGTAATATTATTACACTCCAGAAATGAATCCAGGCACCTCTTCAATCCTTTTTGTGAGTTGACCATCACCACCATCCTCAGGCAGAGAGTTCTATTACCTCACTTCTTTTACAGTAAAGAACCCCCTTGAATATTTTTGTAGAAACCTTTCATCTAGATGTAGAGTATGTCTGCTCGTCACAGTCCTGGATATAAATGGATCATGGTAGAGGTCTCTGTACAGACCCTCAATATATGTATACATCATTCGCCCCGCAGTCATCTTTTTTTCTAAACTAAATAACCTGAATTTTTATCATCTTTACGGGAACTGTATTCCACCTATTCCAGTTATTGCTATAGTTGCCCTCCTCTGAACCCTCTCCAGCTCTGCTATGTCTGCCTTGTTAATAGGAGCCCAGAATTGTACACAGTGATTTGTAAAGTGGCAGGACTATGTTCTCATCACAGGCATCTATGCCCATTTTGATGCACCTTATTATCTTATTGGCCTTGGAAGCAGCTGCCTGACACTGGTTTCTACAATTAAGTTTTCTGATTCACTAAAACTCCTAAACTCCTTTTTCATGTCAGTGTTACCCAGTGTTTTGCCATAGTATGTATGGGTGACTTGCATTATTCCTTCCCATGTGCATAACCTTACATTTGTCATTGTTAAACCTTATCTGCCACTTCTCTACCCGAAGCCTCCAATCTATCTAGATCCATCTGTATCAGTATACTGTCCTCGTCCGGGTTAATTACTTTACTGAGCCAGTTACTCGCCCACATACACACATTTTCCCCCAGTCCAAATATTCTCAGTTTATGTACCAATCTTTTATGTGGCACTGTTTAATGCTTTGGAGAAGTCAAGATATATGACATCCATTGTCTCACCCTGGTCAAGTCTAGAACTTACCTCCTCATAGAAACTGATTAAATTAGTTTGACAGGTCCGATCCCTCATGAATCCATGCTGATAGCGTTATAGGCTTATTTCCATTGAGATTAGAAAACCTTTAGTTATCCAGTGACAGATGTTAAAGTTACCGGCCCTTTCCGGGCTCTATTTTTTACCCCTTTTTGAATATTGGCACCACATTTGCCTAATCCTGTGGAACACTCCCTTTATATAGAATCCTTAAAGGAGTTTTGCCATCACATACAATGGGGGCATATCGCTAGGAAATGCCCCTATTGTCTGATAGGTGTGGGTCCCACCTCTGGGACACGCGCCTACAACGAGCACGGAAATTAATGGAGAGTGCACTGCACATGCGCAGCTGCCCTCTATTCATTTCAATGGGGGCATCTGCCCCATAGAATTGAATGGGAGTGGGGGCCTCGCGTGCGTGGAGCGCTTCTATTCACTTGCATGGAACTAGCGGGGAGCAGCGCTTGGTGGTGGACGGACCGGGGTCCTCCAGCCACAGCTCTCCCCGCTCCTTTCTCCTTGTAGGTGCGTGTCCCACCTCTGGGGGCATATCCTATCAGACAATGGGGCATATACTTAGTGATATGCCCCCATTGTATGTGATAGGAATACCCCTTTAAATATCAGAAATAAGGATCTGTCTATGACATTACTTAATTATCATAGGATATAAGGGTGTATGCCATCTGGATCCAGTGATTTGTCTATTTTAATCTTTTTAAGACGCCACTGCACTTCTTTCTAGATCTGACAGGGCACTTTTAATGGGGAGTTTACTTTTACACTCTGCGTTTCATCTGACAGTTGATTTTCCTCAGTGGATAGAGTAAAGAAAAAAAATACATAATAGATTTGCTTTCTCTTCATCGTTCTCTACAACTCCTCCCTCATCACTCTGTAAACATTCACTTATATCTTCTTAGAGAATGGGCTTTAGACAGGACTTTACATAAAGGCAAACTCCTCCCCCTTTCTGGTTTTTACGATCCTTTCTAAACAGACTGTAACCCTGTACGTTAACTGCCCAGTCATTGCTATCATCCAGCCATGTCTCAGTTATTCCCACTAGGTCATAGTTCTCCTCAGACATTACTATTTCCAGGTAACCAGTTTTATTAGTCAGGCTTATGGCATTAGTATACAGATACAGCCGATCTTAACTTGATGGTTAACATGTTAAGTAAAAAATGGCACAAAAAGGTTAACTCTTTCAATGTATTTCAATGGCTTTTGTCACAAGATGGCACGAGATAACACTGTGACATGTGTTATCAAAGTTATCATAGTCAATTTTAGCTCAGCTACATCCGCACATACATTTTAGAAGTTTTTGGATATTTTTTTACTCAACACCCTTTCTAATGAACTATTATGGTCTCTCCCTTCACTTTCCCCCCAGTTCCCTTACCTCGCTCCATGTCACTATCTTCCCCTCCTATAATGTAATCAATTCTTCCCCCCCCCCCCCCCCCCAGTCCCTGGTTTAAACACTCCTCCAACTTTCTAGCCACCTTCTCCCCTAAAACAGCTGCACCTTCCCCAGTGAGGTGCAGCCCGTCCTTATGATAGAGCCTGTAGCTCACAGATAAGTCAGCCCAGTCATCAATGATTCTACCGAATTCCTAAACCCATTTGTTCCTGAATGTTTTTATTGCTTCTCACGTAGCAAATAGACTTCTTGTGTGATATTTCCTGCTTGGCCATCAAAAGTTCTTATATTTGAACTAGCGCATTGGAGAAGGTTGTTATTAGCATAGTCTCACATTTGCTGTAGTCTTACCTAATTGCCTTAGCTAGTGCTGACATGTTGAAATGAAACAAATACTAAAATGTCGAGACACACTTTTCCTTATTGAAAAGCTTCTACTGAATACGACCCCATAAATTGACTTATCTTTTACTGAAAACACTACCAAAAGGCACAGCTGTATGTATGGACCCAGGAAAGTGTCACACGGAGCCCCTATGGATCCAGATTACAACAGACTGTATTCACTGTTTGTGCCAGTGTCTACTGCCTACATGAGACTACATGTTATATGTTATGAGAATGGCCCAGATTTACTAATGTCTCTGTCTAGCATCAATCTAAAAAGTAGCACAAATGTGCTTAATTTTGGTGCAGTTTTGCAACAACTGGGCTTTCTACACTTCTCCAACTTGCTCTAAAGGTGGCTTACTGGGAATAAGATAAGCCTAAGACCTTTTAAACAGAGTAGTGTTGTACACCAAAATTGAGCCACGTTCTGACATGAAATTTTGTCTCAAGGTAAGCCAACCAATAGTTGGTAGAGAGGTAGACAAAAGTGTCTATTCATGTACAAAATGTATTATCCTGCTTGAGCAACTGTGGTAAATTTTGTGTAGGTCTAGACAGCCTGCCCACGCTTATGCCGTCCATAGGATTAGTGTAAAGGAACAGAGGTGATGAAGAATACAGGGTAACTGTCCAGGACCACTGCCAGCAAACTCTAAATCTGCTTCCTATCTTACTTTACCACTCTGGTTAGAAGGTCTAAGGTTACTCCTAGGTGTTCACCAGAGCCTGCAGCATAGCCAGTGGGATTTGGTTGCTAGGGACCAAGCTTACATCTGCAGAGTAAGGTGGCAGAGAACATGTGAGAGGTCACAGGTATTAAATGCCAAAGAATATCACAAGAGAAGTACATACAATTCAGAGTCAAAACCAGGAAAGTCAAATCAGCACCCAAGTGGTTTATGCAGAGACAAGCCAAAGTCAGCTTACCAGGAGAGACATTTGAATGCAAATCAGTAGACAAGGGGTTTATCCAGAGACAAGCCAAAGTGAGTACACAGGAAGATCCTACATAAATGCAGTAAGAGTGCACAGAACTAACAGAAGCAATAAACAAAATTACTGACAAAGAACAATGCCAGAATTGAATCCCCTGCCTAGCTCTGGGTTTGGATGCCGAGCCAGAAGCCTTAATGGCTTGGCTCATAGATAGGCTCACTAGCCGGTGCTTTGTTGGTTGACATAACAGCCCTCCTAGAACAGCCATGCACTGGATCATGGGTAGGTAAGTTCCTGACAATTAGTAAATCTGGGCCAGTGCCTTGTAATACAGCATACACAGATACACTATGGGCCTATACCTGTACAGGTATGACAAGGTAACATGGTGCCTGTATTTCAGGAATACAGAAATAGATAATAAACTGAAGGGACCTTTGCAGTGGATCGGTCACATTTGCATTAAGGGGATAAATGTGGCCATACACCCTAGACTGCTATCAGTCGAATTATTTTTTGGTCAACCACAACACTCCCCTTTCCTGGCATACACATGCTTGCTGAGATCAGCCGAGTGTGCATGTGTTCTCTATATGGAGAAGGAATTAAGGCTCTGCCAGACACCTCTAGCAGCAGCTTGTCTTCCTTGATAACAAAGGATCTGTCATGTTGAAATCTAACATGCCTGATTCTTCTTTCCCTCTATAGCTTGGGACACCCTCATACGCATAAGATGGCATCTGCTGAAGATCTTGTTATTTGTATCTATTTATATATTTGTCCCTTTATAATAATATGTGATATGATAGCCTGTGGCTATCAGGGCATTGTGGGAGTTGTAGTTTTTTAGTAGCTGGTGGGCCACAGGATGGCAATCACTAGCATATGTCATAATAAAAAGTCATATTTATATAATAGAAATTGCTCCCTCCCCCATAAATTGCTTCTGTACTTATCCATATGGTAGCTGACTGAAAGGAAAATCTCAGTGTATTATATTAAAACTTTCATGTATTGTGTTTGTTTTATGTTTAAAAAGTGGTTTCAGAAACTGGTCCAGCTACATATGTATGAAACATTTTATTTATTGTTCTATTTAAATTGATTGTAGACTTTTGGAATGATAAAGTTGAGTATTAAAGGTATCATGTGGATGCTTCTCGAGACGTGAGAAGAAATAGTTTAATTACCTTGAGTAATAACATCCTGGAGCCTCCCTCTGAACAAATATAGCCTAGAGACAGGTGCGGAGTAACTTCTCAGTTGCTGGATTCAACCTCGATTTCCTGTGCCATAATATAAACTTGTCCAAGAGCGGAATCTGAGGTTTAAAGCCTAAAGCTGGCTACAGACAGCAACCTGAAGGGGAAATCTAAATTGGAGAGATAGGATTTCATCCTGTTCAAGTCTGGTGTTTTTCCAAAATAAACAGCGCCAATGGTGTCCTCCAGACATTTCTGCTTTTGTCACCTTAAAAGTAGCCTGTTAGACGTTGCAGGCTTGTTCATGGTGGAAGGGCAATATAAAGGAGTCCATCTGATGAAAGCCCCTTAGATAAGCTGCTTCATGTTGGAGAAACAGTTTGTATTTTCACGGGGAAGGCATTTGTCCCACTAGTCTCAGTTTACATGGGATTGTCTGGTGGACAGGTTCACAAAGAGGTATTAGATTATACATATTCTTCAGGAATCTTTTGAGATATTCTTGGACAGAACAAGGACAGGGCTTAAAGGGGTTTTCCGGGATTTAAATATTAATGACCTATCTTCAGGTTAGGTCATCATTATCTAATAGGTGGGGGTCAGAGTCCGGGCAACCCCGCTGTTCAGCTATTGTAAGGGGCCACGATGCTCAGGTAAGTGCTGTCGCTAGCTGAAGATGGGCTCAAAAGAAAGACTATGAGCCTGTCTTGAGGTAGCAAAGAGAGACATCACTTTGCTGGGTGCTTCATCCTTCTCGTTTTAGCAATCAGTGAAATTCTTAGCACCTGAACTCTCAATGATCAAAACTTTTGACATGTCACTATGGCTTGTCAATTTTTTTTTTTTGTTACATGACAGTTTAGATTTTAAAGGAATTGTCTTGTTTTGGACCTATTTTTGCCCAAAGTTTACACAATGGAGACAAGCCCTCATTATATACAATCTATACAAGTAAACTGACACTTCAGATAAAGTATGTGAAAAAACTCAGTTGTGGTGCAGAAGCTGCTGGACTCCCAATTCATGGGAGAACATACTTAGGCATTGTTCACATCTCCTTAGGAGCAGACTACTGGAGTTACCTTATCCAACATAACTGGGCACCACCAGATCCCCATTGACTATGATGGAATCTAGTGGGTTTCTGGCATAAATACAGACTTCCTACTGGAAAAATAGCACATGCACGGAAAATGGTTGAAGTATTGGTGTCATTGAGTAGGCCGTTGTGATTGTGATTATCATTCTTTTATAGCTCACATTAAATGCTAGTATTGCGTTCATATCAGTATATTGAGTTATAGACATGTATTACTTATAAAAACAAACTCAGACACCGAGCAAAGCCCATCAATCTAAAATACCCCCTCCTGCTATTTTTCTCTGATACAATAATACCAATAAGTATCTCCACTAGATGATCAAGATTACCTTCTGGTTCTCCGAGGTGCAGGCCACGTCAATGAAGCTCAGATCTCTCCAGGGTTTTTGTGCGCAGGGGGTTTCTACAGATTAAAGGCTGCTATTTGGGAGTTCGCCCCTGCCGGTGGCGAAAAACACTGCTTTACTGTTACTCGCGCTCGCGCTCACAGAGGAGCGGGTGACGTCACAACTAAGAGGTACGGATCGTCAGTAGCACCAAAAAAACACCAACGCGTTTCGAGCAAATTAAGATGCTCTTCGTCGGGGAATCACTTGAACGCTACTATTTCTTTCTTTATATAGACATCGCTTCTCTGCATACACCCTACCAGCGCCATGAATCCACCTGCGCCTCATTCGAAACCAAACAGTTAAATTTCGGAATTAAGGCCCCTGGGTATGAGCGTATCCATATTGAAAATCCATTGCGTTTCTTTTCTTGACATGTTTTTAATAAAATCTCCTCCTCTTGCTTCCTTTTCCACTTTTTCCAACCCAATAAATGACGATCCCTCAAAACTCCCATCATGTACTTCTTTAAAATGTCTTGACAGAGCATGCCCTTCAGATTTTTCCTTTATGTTATATATATGCTCACTTAGCAACCTTGCTAGTGAGGGTTACTGGGGCATGTGCCCCAGTTGCTGGTTGCTAGGGTGACATCAACAAGTCATTTGGTTAAAACTAGGGTATATAGATACAGGGCTAGAGCAGCAAACCGAAGCTTTGCCCAGGGTGAAAGAAAACCCAGCTACCGCTCTGGCCAATGGGCAGATGGTCTATAGGCACAGTTTGTGAACCTAGCCTAAACTTTATAAGCTCCCAGAGACATCAGGTTCAATGGTAAAGGAAAGTAAGTAAAGAAATTACACAAGCTTACCATTATGGAACAAATAGAAACCTAAGGCCCATTTCATGCGGGCGAGATTTCCGTGCGGGTGCAATGCGTGAAGTGAACGCATTGCACCTGCACTGAATCCGGACCCATTCATTTCTATGGGGCTGTGCACATGAGCGGTGATTTTCACGCATCACTTGTGTGTTGCATGAAAATCACAGCATGCTCTATAATATTGTGCGTTTTTCAAGCTACGCGGGCCCCATAGAAGTGAATGGGGCTGCATGAAAATCTCAAGCATCCGCAAGCAAGTGCGAATGCGGTGCGATTTTCACGCATGGTTGCTAGGATGAAAGTCTATTCACTGTATTATTTCCCCTTATAACATGGTTATAAGGGAAAATAATAGCATTCTTTAATACAGAATGCTTAGTAGAAGGTCAATTGAGGGTTAAAAAATGAAAACAAAATTAACTCACCTCCTCCAATTGATCCCGTAGCTGCCGCTCTCCTGTTCTATCTTCAGGACCTGTCAAAGGACCTGTGGTGACATCACTGTGCTCATGACATGATACATCACATGATACATCACCATGGTGATGGACCATGTGATCAGCTCAGTGACGTCACCACAGGTCCTTTGACAGGTCCTGAAGAAAGAACAGGAGACCGGCAGCTACGCGATCAATTGGAGGAGGTGAGTTAATTTAATTTAATTTTTTTAACCCTCAACTGACCTTCTATTAAGCATTCTGTATTAAAGAATGCTATTATTTTCCCTTATAACCATGTTATAAGGGAAAATATTAACATTTACAGAACACTTAACCCAAACCCGAACTTTTGTGAAGAAGTCCGGGTTCGGGTCTGGGTACCAAACATGCCGATTTTTCTCACACGCGTGCAAAACGCATTAAAATGCTTTGCATAAACGGTGAAAAATCACGCATGTTCCCGCAACGCACCCACATCTGTTCTCGCACGTCACCCGCAATGCCCGTGTGAACCCAGTCTAAGAGTGCTTTGTAGCTATTCATTATCTCATGGGACCTTTTATTTGTACACACAAAGAGGTGGAAAGCAAGATAACAATGCTCAGGAGGTTTGGAAGGGCAGACAGAGGATAAAGATATGAAACACATTGTACCCAAATGATAGCATGCTGGTTTTTTTCTAGTTACTTAAAGGGGAACAAGTCCTGTATAGTGGTCAATGAAATTATACATTCACTGAAAATAAATATTCCCCACTTTATATAAATGTTATGATGAAATGTAGGTTAGGCTGTCTTAAAGAGGCTCTGTCACCAGGATCAACCCTAATAAACCAGACATACTGGCTGCTAGGGCTCATCATGCTGATTAAAACTGTACCTTTCTTTTATATGATAAATATCTGCAGAGATATCTGTGTTTTTATTCATATGCAAATGAGCAACTGGAGCACTAAGAGGCGGGGCTGAATCGTCTGAGCACTGCAGTGTAACACCCCCTGTGCTCTGCACACCTGCCCACCCATTAATCAGCATGATACTCAGGTACTTCGGTTCCACTCATAGGAGTTTAGCTGCAGTACGCCAGTGTCAGAAACTACACAGTGGATGAAGCCTTCCATTCATTGTATATTTTCTGGCACCTGCCAAAAACAGCTGATGAGTGGGGGGTGCCAGGTACTGAAGAAAAGGACAGGTCATTAGTAGTTAAAGGGATTATCCAACCCTATAATGCCCAAGCCCCTCACACAGGTTGTACTTACCCTGCTTCCGGGCACCCACATCGTTTCTGATGGCCAAATGGCCTCCGCTGCATCTCCCCGTTGCGAGGATAAAAATATCGCCCCTTCCTCTCCGCCAGATGTTTTGATCCACGTGACGGGGAGCTGCAGCGGTGGTCGTGCAAGCCAAAGTGACGCGGGTGCCCAGAAGCTAGGTAAGTACAACCTGTGTGAGCGGCTCGGGCATCATAGAGGTTGGATAGCCCTTTAAGTCCTGGAAAATCTCTTTACTTCGATGTACAGCACCTCATGACTAAGCGCGTTGATTTCCTGGGATTAAGCGGGAGCCTGTGCCACTGATTGCTGTACGTCTATGGAATATTGCTGAATAAAGATTGGGAATTTCTTTCACGTCTACGCTTGGTGCTGAAGCTTCTTTTTCTATTTGAATCTACAGCACCTATAGTTTGTTTTCCTCTGACAAATATTAGACTAATTCAAAAGAAGTTACTGGTAGAATTTATGTACTAATAAGAATGGTTACATTTAGTAAATATCGTATTTACCATCTGGTAATAGGAGGGTTAAGCTGTGGAACAGGGGCAGTGCCAGGCTCTTAACTATCTTCTATTACTCAGTATAGTTAACTACACATTCTCACACTCACATGGTTTTCAGCATTGCCCATAACTGTTGAGTACAAGGTGACCTCTTATTTAAACATTTGTCAGGGGTGGAAATTCTGATACTTGTTCCAGTCGATGCTATGGCTTAGTAGTAAACATACATTTAGGGCTCATGCACGCGATCGTGTTATAGTACGGAGCTGTGGTAGCGCTGCCATACAAGTGTATGTCCCCTCTACGGTCATACAAATCCAGTAGATAATCCTTTAGAGAAGAATATCTGTATGCTTTGAGTCCAATGTAGCCTGTACGGCAGTGCACGGAGCTTGTACTGCAATGCTCGGAGGCTGTATGGCGCCATACCTCAGGAGCCATGCAGCCTTCCTGCAGAGGGTGTTGGTGAGGTGTGTGTTCCTGTGTGCAAGGTTAGAAATAAGCAAAGCCCCACCTTTCAAGAATCTTTAATGGAACTGCTTAAAGGGAACCTGTCAGCTGCACTATGTTGTTCTTACAGAGGGCAGCATTGTGTAGTGACCCGCTAATGTCAGAGGTCCGCAGGTGCTGTGCTGGCAGTCAGTACTTTCAGAGTACTTTCATGCTGAAACCCATAGTGCTCATCAGGGCTGTGAGGCATATAAGTCCGATGGAACTGGCTGCCCCCCACCAGACGTTGACTGACAGGTTTCTTTACTATTGTGCATAGGAGGAGGCGGGGGGAAGGGGGGGCGGATGGAGTGCGCAGCATTGGACTCATCTCTTTCACAGTGCTGGCACGCGCTTGCAGGGTCTAGCACAGGGATCAGCAACGTTCAGCACTCCAGCTCCTATGAAACCACAACTCCCAGCATGTGTAAAAAGTAGAGAGGTCCAGCTTCTGCTAAAACGATATCCTTTATTCGATGCGGTAAAATCCATACAAGACAAGACAGTTGCAAAATCGACGCATTTCGGATCTCAAGTTAACATGATATAAGTAAGGATCGCTAACTTGAGATCCGAAACGCGTTAATTTTGCAACTGTCTTGTCTTGTATGGATTTTACAGCATCGAATAAAGGATATCGTTTTAGCAGAAGTTGGACCCTCCTACTTTTTACACAGTTTATGTTGGCTTTGTCCTGGCCACGTCCGTGCTTCTGATACAATACGCAGGTGAGCGCTGTAATTTGACTTTCTATATCTACAACTCCCAGCATGCACACTTACTCGGCTGCTCTTGTAACTACCATTGAAGTGAAAGGAGGATTCAGGGAGTTGTAGTTTCAGATCAGCTGGAGTGCCGAACATTGCCAATCCCTGATCTAGCATGTCAGTACGCTGAAAGTACTGTCCGCCAGCACAGCAATGAGCAGCGAAGAAATAGGTAAATACATGATAATATCTATAAATGAACACAAACAACTGAGAGTAGAGGTACAAGCGCCATGGTCTGCTGTATTAAAACTTCTTTAAAACCAAATACAAATAACTATAAGCCTAGCCATAAACACAGGCTAGGTTATAGAAAAAACAACACTGCTGAATCCATCCCATCACAGGGTGGCTTTACCACCCAACAGGCCATGATAAATTCATCAAAAATGAAGGGAGGGCGAGGGCGGGGTACAAGAGTTCCGGCTCCCACGGGCTGGTGAGGAACAAAGGCAACCCAGCTAGTGGACATTGAATAATTATAGCCCAGATCTCCTCCCATGCTGCCCCCCTTAACAAAAAATAAGCCTGAAACCAGGGCTCAGTTAACTCTACCCTAAACCCTGGGTCACTATAGCTCAAGAATTTTTACCAATTAAGGCCATCACTGGGCAGGCAAGCAAATCTGTCCATACGAAAGGTGGGACATCTTCCTTCTCAAAACATCCCGGACCCTGCTAAAAATACCATGAGGATAGTTCCTCAATGTCCAGGATCCCACAGACCGCTGACCTCAGCGCGTCTGTCACTACACGATGCTGCACAGTGCAGTGAGGGCACCTTAGTACAGGTGACATTTCTGCCCCATTCATTGGTTTGATGGAAAATAAGGGCAGTTGGCACAGGGCAAGTTGTAAGAAAACTTACAATTACAGAATTGTGTATTTCTCTCTATCATCTCGCTAATCTTATTATTTTGCCATCCACAGATTGAACCTGTGTTTGCTCATTTTGTTGATATCTTCACTGACCATCTCACTGGTATTCGCCATCATTCCATTTTGCCAACATGTTGGCGTCCTTGCAATGGTCATGGCAGTAGCTGGTCTGGCCATGGGCAACATTGATACAATCTCTAACATGCAGCTTGTGAAAATCTATCAGCAGGACTCCGTGGTTTTCTTACAGGTGAGAGACGCACTGAAATTCCACATGGAAATTGACTAATGAGGGCAACACTCCTTAACTTGGGATTGGGAGGAAAATCATATATTAAGAAATAAAATGATTGTCCCGTATTTACTAATCCTAAAGAGAACATTTTGTAGGCAACTGTTGGGAAGGAAGGGTTCCTTCCCAACAAGCGCCTGCTCGTCAGCGGAGGAGACCGCTGCATTTCCATGCAGCGATCTCCTCCACAGTATGTGGAGGAGGAATCGCTAATGCCATCGCTTGTCCCCATACTGACCTGTGTTCTGCTTGTTAGCAATCATCTGACTGAGAATCATCCTGTGTAAAGGGCCCTTTAGAGAGGCTTCCTATCCCTTCAGTAGATTTATCACAGGGGCTGGATGATAACCTGGTGCAGGGTTAGATACTTTTCTCTGACTATACCAACTAGTGGTTGGCTTACTTTGACACAGATTTGTATTCCAAAATTGCGCCAAAATCTTGGTGCAAAATTATGCATTTTAGGTCCATTCCTTGCCCATGGAGCTCCACCCACTTTATGCTAAGTCCCACTTCAATTCTCAAGTATGTCGGTGTGACGGTGGGACATATAGAAACCCCGGATGCGCCAATTTGCGCCACAGACAGATTTCTAGCGCATATACATTATTAAATCTGCATCACTGGCTGTGTGAACTTCACATTGCGGATGTGGACTCATTGACTTACAGTGCCTTGCAAAAGTATTCACCCCTTTGACTTTTTTCGTATTTTGGTGCCTCACAGCCTGGAATTAACATGGATTGTTTGAGGATTTGCATCATTTAATTTACAGAACATGCCCACAACTTTAAAGATGTTTTTTTTTTTTTTTTATTGTGAAGCAAACAACAAATAGGACAAAATAACAGAAAAAGTCAATGTCATAACTATTCACCCCCCTAAAGTCAATACTTTGCAGAGCCATCTTTTGCTGCAATCACAGCTCCAAGTCGCTTTGGATAAGTCTCTATGAGCTTGCCACATCTTACCACTGGGATTTTTGCCCATTCCTCCTTGCAAAACTGCTCCATTTCCTTCATGTTGGATGGTTTGCGCTTGTGAACAACAATCTTTAAGTCTGACCACAGATTTTCTATTGGATTGAGATCTGGGCTTTGATCTAGGCCATTCCAACACATTTGTATGTTTCCCCTTAAACCACTCAAGTGTTGCTTAGCAGTGTGTTTGGGGGCATTGTCCTGCTGGAAGGTGAACCTCCGTCCTAGCCTCAAATCACGCACAGAGTAGTACAGGTTTTGTTCAAGAATATCCCTGTATTTAGCACCATCCATCTTTTCCTCAACTCTGACCAGTTTCCCAGTCCCAAAAAACATCCCCACAGCATGATGCTTGTCCCCTTCTTGTTTGGAGAGTTCCTTGGTCTTCATTGCAGTGTTTGGTTAGTGATGCCTCTTGCTTAGGTGTTGCAGCCTCTGGGGCCTTTCAAAAAAGGTGTGTATATGTAATGACAGATCATGTCACACTTAGATTGCACACAGGTGGACATCATTTCACTAATTATGTGACTTCTGAAGGTAATTGGTTGCACCAGAGCTTTTTATGGTCTTTCTAACAAAGGGGGTGAATACATACGCACATGACAATTTTCTGTTTTCTATTTTTAAACAATATTTTTATTTATATATTTTTCTCATTTCACTTAACCAACTTAGACTATTGTGTTCTGATCCATCACATAAAATTCAGATTAACAAAACATTGAACTTAAAGGGCTTCTGTCACTCCACTAAACTCATATATATATTTTTTTGGTCTCCCTAAAATCCTTATGCTGCGATTTCTCAATATATATAGCTATTACACTGTTTGGTTCAGTAGTTCTATAAAAAACTGACTTTTATAAAATGCAAATTACCTCTCTAGCAGCAGGTAGGGCGGCTACCTGCTGATAGCAGCCGCATCCTCCATTCATAATGACGCGCCCTCCTCATGTTGATTGACAGGGCCAGCGGACGCGCTCGTCCTCTGACTGGCCCTGTCTGCGTTTTAAATCTCGCGCCGGTCTTCAGTTGGCGCAGGCGCACTCAGAGGAGGACACTCGCTCGGTCGCTCCATCCTCAGTGCGCCTGCGCCGGGTGTACATGTGACATCATCGGCGCAGGCGCACTGAGGATGGAGCGACCGAGCGAGCGTCCTCCTCTGAGTGCGCCTGCGCCAACTGAAGACCGGCGCGAGATTTAAAACGCAGACAGGGCCAGTCAGAGAACGAACGCGTCCGCTGGCCCTGTCAATCAACATGAGGAGGGCGCGTCATTATGAATGGAGGATGCGGCTGCTAGCAGCAGGTAGCCGCCCTACCTGCTGCTAGAGAGGTAATTTGCATAATATAAAAGTCAGTTTTTTTTTATAGAACTACTGAACCAAACAGAGTAATAGCTATATATATTGAGAATTTGCAGCATAAGGATTTTAGGGAGACCAAAAAAAAAAATTTGTTTAGTGGAGTGACAGAAGCCCTTTAAGGCTGTAATGTAACAAAATACGAAAAAAGTCAAGGGGAGTGAATACTTTTGAAAGGCACTGTAAATAGGTCTTCGATTCGCAAGATACAGCAAAAGATAGGACATGTCCTATCTTTTGCAGTGCGAAAGCACGGATCCGAAAGCCCACGGAAGGGCTTCTGAGTGTTTCTGTGGGCTTCTGATCCGTGCCTCCCCACCGCAAAAGATAGGGCACGTCCTATGTTTTTCCATATCTTGCGGATCGTAGACCTATTCAAGTGAATGGGTCTGCATCTGCAATGCTGAGTTCACACGGCTATTTGCGGTTCCCAATATGGGCACGGCAACCATCCAGTTATGTGAATGGGCCCTCCAGCTGCTGCCATGTGCTGACACCGTTTTTGAAGCCCAAATCAGGTGTGGATAATAAAAAGAAAGAGTATTAGGGAAAGAGTCAACTTCTCTTCTTTATTGTCTTCAATTATGTTTGCGGTTTTAGCTGCGGATTTTACTCATTTTCAATGAAGAGTGAGATCTGCTACAAAACCGCATCTAATCTGCACCAAAATCCGCAATTAGAAATTGCGTATTTTGGTGCGGATTTATTGCAGAAATGCACATACATCCGCACGGAAATTTGTGTGGATCTTATGTGCGATCACCCGCATTGTGTTGGCAGACGGCCTAAGGTTGCCTCTATAGATTCAAGTATTGTTCAGGATGTGGTTTTGAACCTAAAACCAGATGTGGATTGTAAAGGGAGAATAAGTATAAAACACAGATTCTACTTCTCCTCTTTTTTAACCTATTTCTGGATTTACCTTCAAAACTGCATAAAAAAACTGAATTAGTATGGGCAGCCTCTGGGTGCTGCCACATGTTCAGGAGTTCAGCCAAGACCAGTAGTCAAAGCCTATGTATAGACAGCCATTTTGGGACATCTGCTCAGAGTTAATGTAATGTTGTGGTACATGTTGTTCTATGCTTTCTGCTGTACATGCTATCTTATATGCTTTATACTTATATAATCTATTTGTATTCTTATAGTTTTACCAAACAATTGATCACACATTGATCCAATAATCTCCTGTTTTGGCAATAAACAAGTTAGACTACAGAAAACAGTCCTCTTATTTGGAAGACAGGAATGGTTTATACTGAATGTCAGACTGCACACTGTGAATGTGTATGAAGACAGAACAATGATCCACTCCTGCTTTTGGCTTCAAAAACTGCATCAGAAAACCTGAACGTATGGCAGCAGTCTAAAATAAAACCATGTAAAAGGACACTTAGCTCGCTTTCACACAGTCAGTGTTTGGCCAGTGATTTCCATCAGTTATTTAGAGCCAAAACCAGGTGTGGGTCTAAACACACTGAACAGGATGAAATCCATTATATCTTATCTCTGTGTAGGTGCCATTTCTGGTTTTGGCTGACAATCAGTGTTGGAAATCACTGACCAAAGACTGACTGTGTGAAAGCAGCTTTAGGACTCTTTCACACGAGCGGATGCCGTGCGGATAATCTCCTGCCTGAAAGAGAGCCAAGCCCCGTTCTGGACAGCAGAGACATGGAGCGTTAACATGATTGATAATGCTCCGTGCCTCTCTGTGACCTTTTTACTACAAAATCACAGTGAGATAAAGTTCTCCCTGTAATTTTGTAGTAAAGAGATCACAGAGAGGTACGGGGCATTATCAATCATGTTAATGCTCTGTGTCTCTGTGCTGTCCGGAACGGGGCTTGGCTCTCTTTCACGCAGTGGATGCCACGCACAGGATCAGCTCATGTGAAAGAGCCCTTAATGTCCCTTTACATGGCTCTATTTATCAAGCAATTTTGTGGAGGAAGCATTCCTTCCTGACAAACGCCTGCTTGTCAGTGGAGGAGACCGCTTAATTTCCATCCCCTCCACAGTATAGGGCGGGAGTGATGCCATCGCTCATCCCCATACAAAGTAATTGTTTGCTGGAAACAGAGTGCTGTTTAGACCTCATGATCTGCTGCTGGAAAATGATGATTTATGTGACGTACCATCTTTACAAAGGCAGATTATCGCTAATAAGAATCTGGACAAAGGCTCGTTAATGATATCCTGACCCAACATTGGGCTGTGTAAAGGGCTATTAAAGGGGTTGTCTGCTTTTTTATATTGATTATCTATCCTCAGAAGAGGTCCTCAGTATCAGATGGCGAGGGTCCAACTCCTGTTTGAAGCTGTTTGAAAAGAACACAGCACTCGAACAAGCCCTGCCTTCTCTTCAGGGCTCGTACGAGTCGCAACTGCAGTGGCGAGCAGTGTAATTATAACTACACCATCCCATTCACTTCAGTGGGACAGCTCCGTCCTATTAACTTGCAGTTGCAGTGGCGAGCAGGTAAACAGTAAAGAAAAGGCATTTCTTGTACGAGCTCTGCCTTCTCTTCAAACAGCTGATCGGCGGAGGTCCTGAGGATAGGTCATCTAGAAAGATGAGATACGGAGTGTTGTTTGATAGAGTGCTATTATGTTAACCCTTTCTGGCTCTTTAAAAAGGGCATCAGAGGTATTACCGCATCCCAAAATGCCTGTACTATTAAAATATGAAAATATTTATCCCGTAATGGAAAAAATCTGAATGGCCAATTCACCAGTTTTTTCATCACTTTGCCTCAAAAATTCTATAAAAAGTGATCAAAAAGTCATACACACTCCCTGGAAAAAATGAGCCCTCACACAGCTCCGTACACGTAACTATAAAAAAATTATGTTGGTCCGAATGTGCCTTTGAAAAGAAAAAGTGAAAAAAATGTTTATTTTTTCCGAAAGCAAATTTTTTTTTCAGTGTTAAAATACAAGAAAAACTATATAAATGTGCTATTACTGCAATTATACTGACTCAGGGAATGAAGGTAACAGGTCAATTTTACTGCATAGGGAACACAGTAAAAAGAAAACCTATAAAACTGTGACAGAATTGCGCTTTTTTTCCCAGTGCCACCCCATTTGGTATTTTTTCAGCTACTAGACAACACAACAGAAAAGTAAAAAAGGTATGGCTCTGGGAAGGCCGGGAGTAAAAAAAGCAACGGAAACACAAAAACTGAAAATGGCCCAGTCTTGAAATAGTTAACCATTAGAGCACATCGGAATATAGCAGTGTACTATTGCTTTCATATTTTTCAGTAGTTTTGCACTGCAAAAAGTAGGTATATAGTCAGACACAGTAAAACAGTAAAACATAGTAAAAGGAAAACCCATAGGCTCTTCTTAAAACTAAGACCTGAAAATCTTTATCTGTAACCCTTAGCATCCGTCAAAGAGAAGTGTTCACATTATACCCATCAGTAGATCAGAGGAAACTATTTACATAAAAAAAGCTTTCAAACATGAGTAATAGTCATACGTAAAACTAGCTTCTCCAAAGCTGCATGATCAAAGGAGTAACATAAGCAGAGTATCAGCATTAGAACAGACGGTTAGTGAAAATGAAAGCACTATATGGCTGGAGTCACATAACTTTTTGTGACACGTTTGATGATATTTTTGGAGCTTAAGCTAGAAGCAAGTTGAAAGTAAATGAGAACTATAAAGCATGGCCTTATACTACTTTTTGCTTGATCCACTTCTGGATTTAGCTCAAAAATGCTTTAAAAACTGCCAATACAGGCCTAAATGACATAGCGAATATGAGAAGCTGGAAAGGTTGTTTTGTAATTAGAAGGAATAGGAATTCAGGATTAGGAGTACTAAATATGTTTTGGTATTGCGGGATGCACCGAGCCTTTTTGCTGCCTGAGGCAAAGCTTGAAATGGCGCTTCCCCCCATGTCAAATTCTCAACCTAACCCCTTTCCTCCAGCCCTACTGTTAAAGACATACTTGGAAAACATTTCATAGAGCTCTATAAAACATGCAAGGTAATGCAGCATGACATTTCTCATCCACTGATGTCTCTTCTGATGCAGAGTTCCTATTTTCTCATCTTCTACATTGGGACCAGACGGACATGATGATTTCTTCCAGCCATCTCTTGTCTCTGCAGAGTTTGACACGCACACAGACATCTTAATTTCCTATTTTTTCTTCATCCTCCCAGGATGCGGTGCAGGACACCAGCCTCTTCCGGGTTGTGTCCTGAGCTGTATGAAACCTGGCTCAGGCGTTACGATGATGATGATGACATCATCGCACTTCCTGTGCCGGCCTATCAGAGGGAACGTAGCACCAGTTAACTGTATAGCCCTCCTGAGGATGGCGATACGGTTAAATTTGGAGAGATGAGCACTTCCACAATCAAAGCTCTCTTTGTCCACAGCCGTGCCTCTATCCCTAGGTAGCACCACCTGAGGCAATCCCCTCACCTCACATATGTATCGCATACCACTGGATATCATGTCATTACATATTGTAGCCTATATATGAACTTTAAATATTTATTTAAAGGGGTTCTCTGAAAACTATTTCAGATGGCTGTTAGCAGCCCATTCTGGGAAGAATGTTGGAAGGATTGCATCCAGCTGCAGAGCTGCGTGTGGGAAGAGGGTGAGGGGGCAGGACCTAGCTTAACTAGCACAATGCTCAGACGCCTGCGTTCATTGCTGAGTATTCCTTGCTTACTGGGCATGACAGTATATTGGCATAGCATACTCAGGATCACATCATTACTATCTATTGGAGAGCAGGGACTTTGCTCTACAATAGTTAGTAAATGGTGCAATCCTACCTACAATATGCTATCATGGCTGAGCAGCCTGACAGGAAAGAAGAGCAGAGTTCCTGACCCACAGTAGATAGTAATGATGCAGTCCTGTGTGTGATATGCTAGCATGGCTGAGCAGCCCGGCAGGAACGAAGAAAAGAGTTCCTGAACTACAGTAGTTAGTAATGATGCCATCCTGTGTGCCATTTGCTGTCATGGCTGAGCAGTCTGACAGGACCGAAGAGCAGAGATCCTGCTCTAAAGTAGATTGTAATAGCACTAGAGCGCAGTGCTAGTGGAGCAAGGCCTCACCCCCTTACTTTTCAAGACCGCTCTGCAGCTGCACACAACCAATCCTATTCACCTTCTAGGGTGGGTTGCTGGTGGCTATTTTAAATAATCCCTGTAGATTCCCTTTTATCTTTAGTCGGATTTAGATAGAAAGAGGTTGTCCATTTGTAAAACTGAAAGAATACAGCTGAGAGCAGCTTTTCCCTGTTTTACCAATTCATTTGAATGTCTTAGATGCAATGCTACATAATCAACTTCAGGGGATATATTTTAACAAAACTTCCCCTGCCAGTGACAGCTGATAACTTACGCTAGGTTCACATCTGCAGTGGAAGCTTCCATTGCAGATTCCAGAAAAAAGCAGCATGTGAATGGGTTCCAAGAGTATCAATATTTAAAGGGAACCTGTCACTGGGATTTTGTGTATAGAGCTGAGGACATGGGTTGCTAGATGGCCGCTAGCACATCCGCAATATCCAGTCCCCATAGCTCTGTGTGCTTTTATTGCGTAAAAGAACCGATTTGATACATATGCAAATTAACCTGAGATGAGTCCTGTCCCTGACTCATCTCACATACAGGACTCATCTCAGGGTAATTTGCATATGTATCAAATCGTTTTTTTTACACAATAAAAGCACACAGAGCTATGGGGACTGGATATTACGGATGTGCTAGCGGCCATCTAGCAGCCCATGGCCTCAGCTCTATACACAAAATTCTGGTGACAGGTCCTCTTTAAATCATTGTCCATGAATGCAAGATATATTTTGTTTGTACCGCCTCTGACTACGCTGGCAGTCATTGCTAAGTATGCACCAAGTAGCCATTGAACCTGTAAACAAGTGATGGCAGGATTAAGAACTTTTGTTTTTTCCCTTAGGTACTTCACTTCTTTGTTGGTTTTGGAGCTCTGTTGAGTCCATTAATAGCGGATCCATTCCTTTCTGACACCAACTGTATCCAGTCAAATACCACCTTGAATGGAAGCAGTAACCTTGAGCACATAAGGAACTCAATTGTCCCACATCACCCAGGCAATGTGTCTCACTATGTCCTTCCTCTTTCTGGCCCAGTAGTGTCAAATGTGTCTTATGCCTTTTGGATTATGGCTGCCATCAATGTGAGTTTTTCATATGTTTTTTTTTAATATATAGTCTCAACTTGTAACCCAAAAAGGTAATTTATGTTCATTTTAGGGTTAGTGACTGGTCACAAGACCTAAGATCGTATGTCTCTCTTCCATTTTCCTGCAGCTTCCTGTGCCTATTGCTGTATTCCTGTTAATGTACCAGAAAGGCATGGTGCCTGGTTGTCATCGCAGGCGGGGGTCTCTACTGTCTGCTGATGAATTAGCAATGGAGACTCAGAAGGAAATAAATGAAGAGAAGAATCCAGAAATACAAGAAGGATATAGGCATGAGGAAGGTGAGCAATTTCCATTTGCAGATTACATTGCAGATTACATTGTGCTGATGTTCAGTCAGAGCAAATGCTAAGCACACAATACAATCGCCTGGTTCACGCTATAGAAATGGGTGAAGTTAGTCTAGTAAAGTACAGTAAAAGGCAGCGATCATGAAGATAAACAATGACTAATGCATACCAGGGGACATTTTACACCGACAGTATTTTTAGAATTTTTATATTTGTTGGAAAAGGGTGTTTTCAAGTCACGTTACGGCAGATTTACTAACGACAGAGTAAACTCTAGAAAATCTCAAACTGCGCCAAATTTATCACAATAGATGATGCTGGATAATAAATCTGGTGCATTTTTAGACTGTCAGCTCTAACATCACACCACATATTTGTTAGCATAGTTTACTCCCCCCCCCCCCAAATTTGGGTGCATTTTTTTTATTTTTTATAAATCTTTTTTATTGTATGTGAAAGTAGAACAGAAATATTGCAGAACATACAACCATAATAATCATAGCAGATAGAGAACAAACAACAACTCCCTATACAGCTGAGTTTAGATTAGATTTAGGCTAGTTGCAGTACATCTCAGAGACTGAATTGGCACAGACAATAAACAATCTGATAAATAGCAGTAATACATATCAGTAATAATGCTGAATCACCTCCATGATACCTAGTATGGTATAACACTTTGGTTTCTAGAGACCATAGCAGTGACCCTTATAGGCAGTGTGTTTCTAATGATGATTTTCTTCCTGCAGTCAGATGCGGTAAAAGCAGGAAAAAACGATCTTTTATCCCCTGAGCGCGCTATTTTCCAGTCAGGCTTGAAGTTAAGGGGGCAGCGGCCTCCTTGCTTCAAGTCAAGGTAACCACGCCCCCTTCCCTGCCCCTTCGCTGTGACTGACAGCGCTTATGCCCGACAGCCGGCTGGCTTTGCCGAACAGCCGGCTGTTAGTCACAGGAGAAGGGTCAGGGAAGGGGGCGCGGTTACCTTGACTTGAAGCAAGGAAGCAGCTGGCTGCTTGACTTCAAGAGTGACTCGAAAATAGCGCGCTCAGGGGATAAAAGTTTTTTTCCTGCTTTTACCGCATCTGACTGCAGGAAAAAAAATCTTCATTAGAAACACACTGCAGGCTACTTGAAGGTACTGCTGGCAGTTTGGGGTGGCTTTTGCCGCTGACAGGTTCCCTTTAACGAACCTATAATGTTTCCTGGCTGCCCAGCTGACTAATTCTTCCATTCTATACATTTGGCTAATCTTGTCAAACCATTGGTTCAGTGTTGGTGGGTCCGTTCTAAGCCAATTAAGGGGAACTAGCAAACAAGCTATTTGCACCAGGAGATTAGTAGGCAGATTAGATTCGGATGGTGACCATGAGTCATTGGGCAGCGACAACAGAACCGCCTCCAGAGTTAATTTTACCTGTGTATCGCAAATCAGATTGATCTTAGCTTCTATCTTTTGTCAGAACCCCTGTATGGCCGAGCAGTCCCAGAATATGTGAAGGAGGGAGCCAGACTCCTGTTGACATCTCCAACATCTTTGGGTTAAGCCAGATTACCTTTTTTGGATAGTTATACCATCAAAACTTTAAAGGAGTGTTCTTGTATGCGTACACATTTGGAAAACCCATGGGACCTACGGCGAATTGTGACCATCTCTGACTCCGTGAAGGACCTTTGGAGTTCCTTTTCCCAGTTCCCTATGTAAGCAGGGCATGGTGCTTGAGACAGATAATAAGGAGTGGTACAAAAAAGAGATCTATCTAGGGCGCATAGTTAGGGGATTTAGAGCTTTTTCCAACCAAGTCGGTTCCCCTTGTTCTTTACCCCAGGGAAAAATCATCCTTAGGGAGCGGGAGAGTTCATGAATTTCTAAGAAGTTCCCTATGGGTAATATGCTTGAGCAATAATGTGAAATATTGTCCTCTGAGCCTATGTCAGAGAGGAGATCTTTATTTGATTAGTCTTTTAGCTTGATTCAGAAGCTGGGGGCATTGGCACGGGAGGGAAGAACATAGGATGGAAGTAGGTGGCTGGGTAGGTAGAATGGGAGCTTGGACATCAATGGGGATTTGTCATGTAAAGAACAGAAGGTATCATAGATTCCCCTCGTTAGACCTGACAGTGCGGTTTTTGGCTTGGTTAGTCCCCACAGGTTGGCCATTTGTTGGTCGCTTAGCGCAACCCGCTCTATGTCCATAGGATATCGTGTCTATAGGATATCATGTCCTTCAACACACAGTGAGATCCACTTTTCAATTGAATAGCTTTGTAGTATGTCAGCATATCTGGTAGGCCGAAGCCCCCGATAGAACGAGGAAGAATGAGGGCAACATATGATATCCTGGGTTTCTTTTTCTGCCACAGAAAAGAGGAAAAGATGGATCTAATCATAAGGAATACCTGATTGAGAAAAATAGGTACCATCTGAATCATATATAACAGCTTGGGCATTACATACGTGTGTAAAAGGTTCTTTATTCCCAACCAGGAGAAATATGGGATGGAAAGTGAGGTTAACATCCTTTTAATCTCACCAATCAGAGGTGCATAATTTTCTCCATAGAGATCTGATGTGTCCTTGGTCAAGTATATACCCAAATGCAAACCGGATTCCCAAAAAGTTGGGACACTAAACAAATTGTGAATTAAAACTGAATGCAATGATGTGGAGATGGCAAATGTCAATATTTTATTTGTAATAGAACGTAGATGACAGATCAAACGTTTAATCCGAGTAAATGTATCATTTTGAAGGAAAAATACGTTGATTCAAATTTTCACGGTGTCAACAAATCCCCCAAAAGTTGGGACAAGTAGCAATAAGAGGCTGGAAAAAGTAAATTTGAGCATAACGAAGAGCTGGAAGACCAATTAACACTAATTAGGTCAATTGGCAACATGATTAGGTATAAAAAGAGCTTCTCAGAGTGGCAGTGTCTCTCAGAAGCCAAGATGGGTAGAGGATCACCAATTCCCACAATGTTGCGCAGAAAGATAGTGGAGCAATATCAGAAAGGTGTTACCCAGCGAAAAATTGCAAAGACTTTGCATCTATCATCATCAACTGTGCATAACATCATCCGAAGATTCAGAGAATCTGGAACAATCTCTGTGCGTAAGGGTCAAGGCCGTAAAACCATACTGGATGCCCGTGATCTCCGGGCCCTTTAACGACACTGCACCACAAACAGGAATGCTACTGTAAAGGAAATCACAGAATGGGCTCAGGAATACTTCCAGAAACCATTGTCAGTGAACACAATCCACCATGCCATCCGCCGTTGCCAGCTGAAACTCTACAGTGCAAAGAAGAAGCAATTTCTAAGCAAGATTCACAAGCTCAGGCGTTTTCACTGGGCCAGAGATCATTTAAAATGGAGTGTGGCAAAATGGAAGACTGTTCTGTGGTCAGACGAGTCACGATTCAAAGTTCTTTTTTGGAAATCTGGGACGCCATGTCATCCGGACCAAAGAGGACAAGGACAACCCAAGTTGTTATCCACGCTCAGTTCAGAAGCCTGCATCTCTGATGGTATGGGGTTGCATGAGTGCGTGTGGCATGGGCAGCTTGCATGTCTGGAAAGGCACCATCAATGCAGAAAAATATATTCAGGTTCTAGAACAACATATGCTCCCATCCAGACGTCATCTCTTTCAGGGAAGACCCTGCATTTTTCAACAAGATAATGCCAGACCACATTCTGCATCAATCACAACATCATGGCTGCGTAGGAGAAGGATCCGGGTACTTAAATGGCCTGTCTGCAGTCCAGATCTTTCACCTATAGAGAACATTTGGCGCATCATAAAGAGGAAGGTGCAACAAAGAAGGCCCAAGACGATTGAACAGTTAGAGGCCTGTATTAGACAAGAATGGGAGAGCATTCCTATTTCTAAACTTGAGAAACTGGTCTCCTCGGTCCCCAGACGTCTGTTGAGTGTTGTAAGAAGAAGGGGAGATGCCACACAGTGGTGAAAATGGCCTTGTCCCAACATTTTTGGGTATTTGTTGACACCATGAAATTCTGATTCAACAAATTTTTCCCTTAAAATGGTACATTTTCTCAGTTTAAACTTTTGTTCCGTGATTTATGTTCTATGATTTGTATAGTGTCCCAACTTTTTGGGAATCCGGTTTGCATTTCAATTGGGACGGCTGCCACTTAAAGGGCATCGTTCTACTCAGTGTGTCGACTATTCTTGGGTTAGCAGATATATTGAGGGCTTCTGGGCTAGGCCAGGCACTTTTCCCATAGGCATAGACCTTAGTGTCGCAGAGATCTCATCTTTTGTAATGGGCTGTACCAGCTGGAGGTTGTCTTCTTTGGGAAGACAAGGTAGATTGAGTTTAGACAAAAATTTGGCTATTACAACAGATCTAGGTAAGTCCCCAGAGAAGATGTGACCTTAGGTAGGTTATATAGTTTACTGGTAAAAGGCGACAAATGTCTGCGCAATATCTTTGTTTTCTGTAAGCTTAGTTCCTAACCCTGTTTGGATGGAATGTATATATCCTGCATCTTTACATTTTGTAATGAGGTGTGACATCATTTTATTGCCTCTGTTGCCATATGCGTTACATTTATATTAAGCATATTGATAATTTTTAGTATATGAAACATTCAAGTGGTCTTTTAATTGTTGACGCAGAGACATCAGATCTGTATGCGCTTGAAGTAGTTTTGACCTTTTCTGCAGGGTTTCAATAGCTGATATTTGGGCTAAAAGTGAATTTAGCTGTTTCTGGCGTTCTTTCTTGATCTTGTAACCTAAACTTCTAAATTCCCCTCTTATAAAAGCTTTATGAGCCTCCCAAGTTATCGGAGTAGATGTATCCTCTGGGGGGTTCTCATTAAAATAGTTCTGTAATGTTTGGGAGATATTGGTTATCTCTGTTTCCTTATCTAGTAGTGTTTCATTCAGTCTCCATACCCATTCCTTTTCTGGGAAGCTCATAAAAGAGATTGTAGCTGAAACTGGAGCGTGATCTGACACGGTTATAGCTCCAATAACCACCTTTTTAACTACGTTAGCAAGACTATTAGAGACCAGAATATAATCCAATCTCTGGTATGAGGAATGGGCTGTAGCCTGAAAAGAATAGTCTCTAGAGGATGGATTATGGATTCTCCAGGAATCGGCTAATTGCAAGAGGCTAAGTTTCTTGTGTATACAGAGAGATTTCTGTGAGTGAACTGAGGTGCCAGTGGAAGAATCCAGTAATGGATTTAGGGCAATGTTAAGGCCTCCCACTACTATTGCACCGTTAGCAAACTGTTTGAGCTTGTCGAGAGTATTTGTGATCCATTTGGATTGACCTTTGTTTGGGGCATAAATACATGCTAGGGTGAGCTTGAAATTGCCTAGATTACCCTTTACAAACAAGAACCGCCCATTAATGTCATCCAGGCTCATCTTGGTGGAGAAATGAACAGATCTGTGTATTCCTATGCTTACTCCCCTGGAAGCTGACGTGAAGGTACTGTGGTACCATTTATTATAGCACTGCTGAGGGAACCTGGGGGTGTGTCCACAACAAAGGTGTGTTTCTTGAAGGAAACAAAAATCTGCTCTCTGCCTCTTGAGCATAGTAAGGATTTGTGATCTCTTCTGGGGGGTGTTCATTCCCCAGTTATGTCAGCCACCATCTCTGAGTTACTATCTTCAAGAGCCTGGTCACATAATGTAAAATGTCTTACTAACAAGGGCTGTCAGTGAGTTGTCAACCCCCAGTATACAGCGTGCGTTAAAATTTTGGCTTTAAAGGTCCATTCACATGCCTGCAACTGTTTTTGCGGTCCGGACACTGGCCATGTGCGTTCTCAGCCAAAGCCAGAAATGAAAAACCACTTCCAAAAAACTCCATGTTGAACCTACTCTAGTAAATGTATAGAAGATGCAGTGCAGCAAGAAGTGATGTATGATCTAACATGCGTGTTTTAGGTTTTTTCCTTCTTAGACAAGACCAGTTGGGAAAACTCCTTGTTGTTGGGACAACATTTGATATACTAAAAGAACCACAAATCAAGCTCAACCTGCAATTCATTCTTTATAAATAGCGTCTGATCATTTAAGGCATAATATGTCACTTAATTACACAAACTATATATGAGTGCTGCACAACTACTCAACCAACATCCTCTGCAATGTGTATTATTATAATTTGCTTGTTCCCCCAGGTCATGGAGTTCACTTGATTTGCTGCCAAAATAAAAAGTTATGGAACGCCCCGTATACATTTTTTGCCATTCATGTGTGTTCGGCAGTGATCCTGTTCATGACAGATGGACTAGTGGTGAGATACATGTGCCGCACATGGTTGTGTTAATGCTGTGCTATGGGCTGTATGTGAAAATGTGGCAGGATGAATACAAAAAGGGAGTTTATGATGAAAACTAAAGATACTACCAACTGAAAGAGAAAAAGTAGCAGCGATGATCATGTGCTACTAAACTGCCCAGATAACAGATAAGAATAACCAGTAATAGATAGGATGCAGGAAACAAAAATAGGCATGTGAGTACAAGCAAGAGAGGTTGTGGCTAGATAGACAAAACCAGGATTTGTACTTTTGTAGTCTCTGAATGATTAAAATGCAAAAAAAACTGTATGTGAGACAATTTATATTCGGTCATAAAATGTATGGAAAACTGTGGGCATATAGTAATCATTCTCCAAACATAACATTTTCATATTTAACTACAAAAAGGGGTTCTGCCATAAAAAAATATTGTACAGTTTCCCCTGATTTCATATAGGGTGGGATTATTGGCAGGGCTGAAGGGCAACTACCATGGTCCTTCTTCTGCACACATTTTTGCCATAGGACCTCTGCTAAGCTTGACTAGTATTAATGGTATAAGATCCAATTTTGCCATGAAATGTACAATTCTGAGCCATAATAATTTTAACACTATTAGTAAATTTCCACTAGGCCAAAATAGAAATCATGTTCCATACTGGTATTATATATAAATCGTAAAAAGGTATTTACTTACCCAGATATTGCCCTCTGTGGCTTGTAATTTAGAGGTAGGAGGGTGATTAGAAATAGTGGTGGAGCCAGCAAAAGTCCACAATGGACGCCAGTTCCAAGCATCATATTCAGATATATACCAGATCACTTGGGCTTATATTGCATACCGCCATCATAATCCACTGTTCCTCTGCTGTTCTCCTGAGGAAACACGTAGGGCTCGACAACGACTTACCAGAGCTATGAGTTGATGACATATATGGCTTTTGATTTGTTTCTCATTGCTTCTAAGAATATGGCAAATATTATACATAAAGTCCATCCATTAAAGGAATACTCCACGAAAAACTGATACCCTATAAGATGCTTTGTGAAGAGCCTAAGGGTACATCCATATGGTGAGGTTTCTACATGCAGTTTTGGAAGCCAAATCTGGAGTGAATAAAAAAATAAAAAATAAGTCATATCTGTCCTTTATACTTTCCATTTATGATCCACTCCTGATTTTGGCTTACAAAATTGCATGCAGAAACCTGACCGTTTGGCTGTACTCTAGGAGTGTTATTACACTGCCCAATCTTTGGGCAGTACGAGCGCCAATTACAGATAATACATCCATCAGCACTCATTTTTACCAGCTTGATTACACATGCCAATGCATACTCAATGTGGGAGGAACTATTTCTACCGCAGTTGTTCCTCCCTCATTCTGTTCTCTTCATTATCCCCAGCACATCCCTGATTACACAGGAGGATGTGCTGCCAATTAATGGGCATCTTTCATCCTGATGAAAGATGCCGACCAGCCGATGAATGAGCATTTGCTTGTTAATCGAGTTATCGGCTGCTCGATTATATGAGCCAACTATTGGGATTGAGCACTCATATTGCCGATAATTGGCCTAATGGAATAGGGACTTTAGGTAGATTTCGTGCACCACCCTCTCAGGCCCTCCACCAAGTATAACACAGTGTATTAGTTTTATAGAGTTCCTTTAAGACACTTACTATTATGCATGTGTTTTCTTACAGGGTGAATACTCTGGCTTTATCTACAGTTACGCTGTGGAAGAACCACTGTTGTTGGCTCACAGGACAGCAGGATATCTGCCCAGCCTCTTTTGGGCATGTATTACCCTGGGAAGGCTCATTTCCATACCTGTGTCCTACAAAGTACTTCCACGTTCCATGCTCTTTATTAACCTTGTAAGTTGTCTGCATGCGAGGTGAACATTTGTTTTTGACAACCATGACATGAATTTTTTATACTGAAAGTATATATTTATCATGCAACTAAAACATTCACATACACATTTTTGTTTTATATGAAAATCTAGTATTAAAATCCATCTATACATAAAACAGTTAAACATTTTGGTAGCAGTCTTCCCATATGGTGTACAACATTTTTCATTAGCGGTAATTCATTTAGTCCAGAGTATTAATAAAGATACATTCACTTGGTGCTGAACATGGCCATATAGCTCTGGGATGCCCTTCTCCCCTCTCTCAGCAGGAAATCTGAGCAAGAAATCAAGGACCCATCTGCAGCTTAGTGACTCTATTTATCATAAAACCAATGAGCCCCATCACCTCCACTAACTTTATTAGATGTATTGCAGTTTATTATGCTTCTGTAGTGAGAAGTTGTGGTTTTGATTAAACAGGGGAAAGTTTCATGCAAATAACTTTAAAGAGGTTGTTCCACTATATAAACTTATGATGTATTCACAGGATAGATTATAAGTATCTGACTAGTGGGGGAGTCTGACAACTAGAACCTCCATTGATCATAAGAACAGGGGTCCTGTGCATTCCCCCTCTCCCCTGTGTGAATGGAGCATCAGTCAAGCATGTGCACTGCCACTCAGTACAACTCTATAGGACTGAAGGAGATAGGTGAGTGTTGTACTTGGCTTCTCCTCAGCAGCCCCATAGAGATTAAAAAAGTGACAGACATGCTCGACTGCTTCTCTATTTATATGGGTGAACACAGGACTCTTGTTCTTGTGCTCGGTGGAGGTGCCAGCAGTCAGACGCCATTGATCAGACACATAACTTATCCTGTGGATAGGTAATATAGTTAAACGGTTACTGAGTTTTCATAAAACTTTTGATATGTTATAAAGACATATAAAAAAAATGTGATTGGTAGGCGTCCAAGTGCTGAGACCCCCACCAATCGCTAGAACAAAGAGAGAGAAGTGTCCGCATAGCATGCTGTCTCTCCTCACTGCAGGAGAGAAAACTAGACAGACTCAGTAGAAGCTCTATGGGCCTGTCTTGATAATGTCTCTTGCTGTGAGGGATATGCGGGCGTTTCTCTCTGTCCTCGTTTCTAGCTATCGGTGGGGATCTCATCACTCAGACCTTCACAAATCAATACTTTTGATATGTCTCCATGACATATCTATATCAAAAGTTTTGTAAAAACGCAGTGACCCTTTAAATTGTAGGACAGCTACTTTAATTTCCCTAACAGGTTGCTGTTTAAGCCCTACTGCATTGGCTTTCTTACTAAACTTCATCTAGAATGACTGTTTCACATAAAGACAGACACATGATCTGCATTTTCTATAAGTATCAGATATACGGAATCTCTGCAGGCAGAACCAGTCCTGGTTTAATAACAGTATGGTAACCTAAGCTACAACCCTACAGGGAATTCAGCTAAAATTACCAAGAATTCATTGAACCGTCACAGGCCCTAAAATAATAGTCATTGTTTTCACTTTTCTCACCAGGTTGGCATGTCGGGCACATTCCTGTTCCTGCTGCTGTCACAGAACAGTATACCCGGTCTTTTTATTGGTACAGCTTTTCTTGGGCTGTTCCTCAGCAGTGTTTTCCCCAGCATGTTGGCTTACACCGAAGATTTGATAAACTACAAAGGTGAGTACCGTAGATTGGTTCTGACGTGTTTTAATCTTTTTTTCCATTTACTGTATGTGCATGACGTACAGTGACATAGCGCACCCATATAATGTGTGGCATACTTTTCTGTGGGATGCCTCTGTAGGAAAGGCACATTTTATACAGCCATATACCAGCAACTATTTTGACCACCATCTGGTAGGTACCTATGGATATATTTGATCTTGGAGAAAGTAAACTGCCAACAGTGAAAATGTGTTTTTGGATTTGAGAAAATGACACAAAAATTGGGAAGTTTGAATGATGCTTAATATTATCAACCTGTACTGCACTGCTTCAGAACACATCTCTCATAGCCTGCAATGGATGCATACAAAACCATGTTTATATGAAGGCACGGATTCCTTATAAATGAGATGAAAAGTAAAACAAGTACAATACAAATGAGCTTAAAGAGAATCTCCAGTCAGGAGCTGATATAACTCCAGTTTAATACCTAGTCTCATCATATGTTCAGACTGAAGCAGAGCAGCAGCTTGTACCAGGGATGAGACAGGAGGTAGACTTCAGATCTCGGCCTCATGCACACGACTGTAGTTATGATCCGCATCCGAGCTGCAGTTTTTGCAGCTCGGGTGTGGACCCATTCACTTCAATGGGGCCGCAAAAGATGCGGACAGCACTCTGTGTGCTTTCTGCATCTGTTGCTCTGTTCCGTGGCCCCGCAAAAAAAATAGAACATGTCCTATTCTTGTCCATTTTGCAGACAAGAATAGGCATGTCTACAATGGGCTGTCCATTCCGTTCCGCAAATTGCGGAAGGCACACGGGCCGCTTCCATTTTTTGCGAATCGCAAAAAGCGGAACGGTCGTGTGCATGAGGCCTTCCTCAGACTCTCTGCAGGTACTGTGGCTAAAGTCTTGTCACAGATGACAACTCTGTCCTAAAGGAGATGAGCTGCAAGTAATCATTCTATCATTCTTGTAGGCACTGACTCACATACCATTTTTAACTCATGACTTTGAGGGTCACTTTATGACCCACTTCATGATTATTACAGAATTAGAGAGGACTCTGTCCATTCTACACCTGTTATAACCTCAGTCAAACCTTTTTCTCAATCAGATTGATAGATTTGTTATTCAACAAAAAAACAGATACATACATAAGTGTCAATAGCATACATACATAATGAAAGATACATATCCGTAGTGTAAGAAGGAGCAAGGGGCCGCAAATTGACGGAAGATACGTGTCACTGAGGTTCCTGGCCTCGGTGAGGTAAGAACCAGGTTTTTCCCTGAAGTGTCAGTTTTGCAGTTGTTAGTATGGCTGTAAAGCCGATCCGGGCCGGTTCTTATTGGGAGCAGCCAAAGAGCAGGGTGGGTGGCTGTTCTCCACGGTTCCAGGCCGGGTTTTGGCTGGGATATAAAAACCCAGCCATCACGTTCAGCTGGGGTGGATTATCCTCCATGACAGAGAAGCTGTGGAGTCTGTGTCTTGAGACACTGAGGCCATCTATTTGTGAGAGCCGCATGCTGGGGAAACAGGCCTCTAAAGCCTGCTGTGGACTGCGGGTGGAAAACTGCCGGCCTAGGTGAAGGCTTTTTGCACTGTGAACTTTGTGTGGTGTGAATAGGCACCAAAACCAAAACTGAACACCGTTACTTTTGGCTTGTTTTTTTTCTTATGTGTGAATAAACATTGAACTTTGCGTTACAACCTTGTTTTTGCCTCTGTACTGCGTCCGCTTACCCTGCCTACCAGAGCAAATCCCCACAGGAGACACTTACAAAGGTAAGGCTAGTTTCACACCAGCGACAGGGGAGTCCGGCAGGCTGTTCCGGCGGGTGAACAGCCTGTTGGATCCGTCCTGCCGCTAGTTCATGTGTGCCCCCGGACTGCCGCTCCGTCCACATTAACTATAATGGGCGGAGTTCCAGTGGCAGCACGACAGCGCACGGCGAGAGGCAGCCGGACTAAAAATACGACATGCAGTACAGCCTGCCAGAGTCCCCTGCTGCTAATGTGAAAGTACCCTAAACCTATTAACCTATTAAAAAGGGAGAGGATAAAGGAGGGACCTCCAGAGGAGACACAACAGCCAGTCAGTAGCAGTCCAAAACTGCACTAGCAGGTGTGTATACCATAGTACTCATTCAGTAGAACAATATACAAAGACAGTAACTTTGCCAAGAAAGTTGCCATTTTTTCTCTGCCAATGCATCATATTAGATAAAACAACAGACTGAAAGGGCACTCAAAATATCCAGAGGTAGTATGTAGGGATGAGCGAACTCGAACTGTATAGTTCGGGTTCGTACCGAATTTTGGGGTGTCCGTGACACGGACCCGAACCCGGACATTTTCGTAAAAGTCCGGGTTCGGGTTCGGTGTTCGTCGCTTTCTTGGCGCTTTTGTGACGCTTTCTTGGCGCTTTTTGAAAGGCTGCAAAGCAGCCAATCAACAAGCGTCATACTACTTGCCCCAAGAGGCCGTCACAGCCATGCCTACTATTGGCATGGCTGTGATTGGCCAGAGCACCATGTGACCCAGCCTCTATTTAAGCTGGAGTCACATAGCGCCGCCCGTCACTCTGCTCTGATTAGCGTAGGGAGAGGTTGCGGATGCGACAGTAGGGCGAGATTAGGCAGATTAACTCCTCCAAAGGACTTCACTTGATTAATCGATCGATCTGCAGCTGTGCATCATTGAGCTGCTGAAATTCAAATGCTCACTCACTGTTTTTAGGCTGCCCAGACCGTTTGTCAGTCACTTTTTTCTGGGGTGATCGGCGGCCATTTTGTGTCTTGTGCGGTGCTGCGACCAAGTGCATCCAAGCTGCGACCAAGTGCATTTAACCCTCAATGGTGTGGTTGTTTTTTGGCTAAAGCCTACATCAGGGTGAAGCTGTCACACCAAGTGCATTTAACCAGCAATAGTCTGTTCATTTTTTTGGCCATATACTAAATCAGGGGCAAGCTGCGCCTGTCACCAAGTGCATTTAACCCTCAATGGTGTGGTTGTTTTTTGGCTAAAGCCTACATCAGGGTGAAGCTGTCACACCAAGTGCATTTAACCAGCAATAGTCTGTTCATTTTTTGGCCATATACTACATCAGGGGCAAGCTGCGCCCGTCACCAAGTGCATTTAACCCTCAGTAGTGTGGTGCGTCAAGCTGTGACACCAAGTGCATTTAACCAGCAATAGTCTGTTCATTTTTTGGCCATATACTAAATCAGGGGCAAGCTGCGCCCGTCACCAAGTGCATTTAACCAGCAATAGTGTGGTTATTTTTTGGCCATATCCCAGTCTAATTCTGTCACTAAATCCATACCGGTCACCCAGCGCCTAAATACTAGGCCTCAAATTTATATCCCGCTAAATCTCTCGTTACCGCTGTCCTGTTGTGGCTGGGAAAGTTATTTAGTGTCCGTCAAAGCACATTTTTTGTTCTGGGTTGAAGTACAATTCCCAATTTAGCAATTTCATAATTTAGTGGTTCCTGCTATATCAGAGCTATTTGAAATCTATCCCTAAAAGGGTATATAATATTCAAGGTGCACATTGGGTCATTCAGAATAACTTCACACACACCCGCTACTGTGTATTTCCAAGTCTAATTCTGTCACTAAACCCATACCTGTCACCCAGCGCCTAAATACTAGGCCTCAAATTTATATCCTGCTAAATCTCTCGTTACCGCTGTCCTGTTGTGGCTGGGAAAGTTATTTAGTGTCCGTCAAAGCACATTTTTTGTTCTGGGTTGAAATACAATTCCCAATTTAGCAATTTCATAATTTAGTGGTTCCTGCTATATCAGAGCTATTTGAAATCTATCCCTAAAAGGGTATATAATATTCAAGGTGCACATTGGGTCATTCAGAATAACTTCACACACACCCGCTACTGTGTATTTCCAAGTCTAATTCTGTCACTAAACCCATACCTGTCACCCAGCGCCTAAATACTAGGCCTCAAATTTATATCCTGCTAAATCTCTCGTTACCGCTGTCCTGTTGTGGCTGGGAAAGTTATTTAGTGTCCGTCAAAGCACATTTTTTGTTCTGGGTTGAAATACAATTCCCAATTTAGCAATTTCATAATTTAGTGGTTTCTGCTATATCAGAGCTATTTGAAATCTATCCCTAAAAGGGTATATAATATTCAAGGTGCACATTGGGTCATTCAGAATAACTTCACACACACCCGCTACTGTGTATTTCTAAGTCTAATTCTGTCACTAAACCCATACCTGTCACCCAGCGCCTAAATACTAGGCCTCAAATTTATATCCTGCTAAATCTCTCGTTAACGCTGTCCTGTTGTGGCTGGGAAAGTTATTTAGTGTCCGTCAAAGCACATTTTTTGTTCTGGGTTTAAATACAATTCCCAATTTAACAATTTCATAATTTAGTGGTTTCTGCTATATCAGAGCTATTTGAAATCTATCCCTAAAAGGGTATATAATATTCAAGGTGCACATTGGGTCATTCAGAATAACTTCACACACACCCGCTACTGTGTATTTCCAAGTCTAATTCTGTCACTAAACCCATACCTGTCACCCAGCGCCTAAATACTAGGCCTCAAATTTATATCCTGCTAAATCTCTCGTTACCGCTGTCCTGTTGTGGCTGGGAAAGTTATTTAGTGTCCGTCAAAGCACATTTTTTGTTCTGGGTTGAAATACAATTCCCAATTTAGCAATTTCATAATTTAGTGGTTTCTGCTATATCAGAGCTATTTGAAATCTATCCCTAAAAGGGTATATAATATTCAAGGTGCACATTGGGTCATTCAGAATAACTTCACACACACCCGCTACTGTGTATTTCTAAGTCTAATTCTGTCACTAAACCCATACCTGTCACCCAGCGCCTAAATACTAGGCCTCAAATTTATATCCTGCTAAATCTCTCGTTAACGCTGTCCTGTTGTGGCTGGGAAAGTTATTTAGTGTCCGTCAAAGCACATTTTTTGTTCTGGGTTTAAATACAATTCCCAATTTAACAATTTCATAATTTAGTGGTTTCTGCTATATCAGAGCTATTTGAAATCTATCCCTAAAAGGGTATATAATATTCAAGGTGCACATTGGGTCATTCAGAATAACTTCACACACACCCGCTACTGTGTATTTCCAAGTCTAATTCTGTCACTAAACCCATACCTGTCACCCAGCGCCTAAATACTAGGCCTCAAATTTATATCCTGCTAAATCTCTCGTTACCGCTGTCCTGTTGTGGCTGGGAAAGTTATTTAGTGTCCGTCAAAGCACATTTTTTGTTCTGGGTTGAAATACAATTCCCAATTTAGCAATTTCATAATTTAGTGGTTTCTGCTATATCAGAGCTATTTGAAATCTATCCCTAAAAGGGTATATAATATTCAAGGTGCACATTGGGTCATTCAGAATAACTTCACACACACCCGCTACTGTGTATTTCTAAGTCTAATTCTGTCACTAAACCCATACCTGTCACCCAGCGCCTAAATACTAGGCCTCAAATTTATATCCTGCTAAATCTCTCGTTAACGCTGTCCTGTTGTGGCTGGGAAAGTTATTTAGTGTCCGTCAAAGCACATTTTTTGTTCTGGGTTTAAATACAATTCCCAATTTAACAATTTCATAATTTAGTGGTTTCTGCTATATCAGAGCTATTTGAAATCTATCCCTAAAAGGGTATATAATATTCAAGGTGCACATTGGGTCATTCAGAATAACTTCACACACACCCGCTACTGTGTATTTCCAAGTCTAATTCTGTCACTAAACCCATACCTGTCACCCAGCGCCTAAATACTAGGCCTCAAATTTATATCCTGCTAAATCTCTCGTTACCGCTGTCCTGTTGTGGCTGGGAAAGTTATTTAGTGTCCGTCAAAGCACATTTTTTGTTCTGGGTTGAAATACAATTCCCAATTTAGCAATTTCATAATTTAGTGGTTTCTGCTATATCAGAGCTATTTGAAATCTATCCCTAAAAGGGTATATAATATTCAAGGTGCACATTGGGTCATTCAGAATAACTTCACACACACCCGCTACTGTGTATTTCTAAGTCTAATTCTGTCACTAAACCCATACCTGTCACCCAGCGCCTAAATACTAGGCCTCAAATTTATATCCTGCTAAATCTCTCGTTAACGCTGTCCTGTTGTGGCTGGGAAAGTTATTTAGTGTCCGTCAAAGCACATTTTTTGTTCTGGGTTTAAATACAATTCCCAATTTAACAATTTCATAATTTAGTGGTTTCTGCTATATCAGAGCTATTTGAAATCTATCCCTAAAAGGGTATATAATATTCAAGGTGCACATTGGGTCATTCAGAATAACTTCACACACACCCGCTACTGTGTATTTCCAAGTCTAATTCTGTCACTAAACCCATACCTGTCACCCAGCGCCTAAATACTAGGCCTCAAATTTATATCCTGCTAAATCTCTCGTTAACGCTGTCCTGTTGTGGCTGGGAAAGTTATTTAGTGTCCGTCAAAGCACATTTTTTGTTCTGGGTTGAAATACAATTCCCAATTTAGCAATTTCATAATTTAGTGGTTTCTGCTATATCAGAGCTATTTGAAATCTATCCCTAAAAGGGTATATAATATTCAAGGTGCACATTGGGTCATTCAGAATAACTTCACACACACCCGCTACTGTGTATTTCTAAGTCTAATTCTGTCACTAAACCCATACCTGTCACCCAGCGCCTAAATACTAGGCCTCAAATTTATATCCTGCTAAATCTCTCGTTAACGCTGTCCTGTTGTGGCTGGGAAAGTTATTTAGTGTCCGTCAAAGCACATTTTTTGTTCTGGGTTTAAATACAATTCCCAATTTAACAATTTCATAATTTAGTGGTTTCTGCTATATCAGAGCTATTTGAAATCTATCCCTAAAAGGGTATATAATATTCAAGGTGCACATTGGGTCATTCAGAATAACTTCACACACACCCGCTACTGTGTATTTCCAAGTCTAATTCTGTCACTAAACCCATACCTGTCACCCAGCGCCTAAATACTAGGCCTCAAATTTATATCCTGCTAAATCTCTCGTTAACGCTGTCCTGTTGTGGCTGGGAAAGTTATTTAGTGTCCGTCAAAGCACATTTTTTGTTCTGGGTTGAAATACAATTCCCAATTTAGCAATTTCATAATTTAGTGGTTTCTGCTATATCAGAGCTATTTGAAATCTATCCCTAAAAGGGTATATAATATTCAAGGTGCACATTGGGTCATTCAGAATAACTTCACACACACCCGCTACTGTGTATTTCTAAGTCTAATTCTGTCACTAAACCCATACCTGTCACCCAGCGCCTAAATACTAGGCCTCAAATTTATATCCTGCTAAATCTCTCGTTAACGCTGTCCTGTTGTGGCTGGGAAAGTTATTTAGTGTCCGTCAAAGCACATTTTTTGTTCTGGGTTTAAATACAATTCCCAATTTAACAATTTCATAATTTAGTGGTTTCTGCTATATCAGAGCTATTTGAAATCTATCCCTAAAAGGGTATATAATATTCAAGGTGCACATTGGGTCATTCAGAATAACTTCACACACACCCGCTACTGTGTATTTCCAAGTCTAATTCTGTCACTAAACCCATACCTGTCACCCAGCGCCTAAATACTAGGCCTCAAATTTATATCCTGCTAAATCTCTCGTTAACGCTGTCCTGTTGTGGCTGGGAAAGTTATTTAGTGTCCGTCAAAGCACATTTTTTGTTCTGGGTTGAAATACAATTCCCAATTTAGCAATTTCATAATTTAGTGGTTTCTGCTATATCAGAGCTATTTGAAATCTATCCCTAAAAGGGTATATAATATTCAAGGTGCACATTGGGTCATTCAGAATAACTTCACACACACCCGCTACTGTGTATTTCCAAGTCTAATTCTGTCACTAAACCCATACCTGTCACCCAGCGCCTAAATACTAGGCCTCAAATTTATATCCTGCTAAATCTCTCGTTAACGCTGTCCTGTTGTGGCTGGGAAAGTTATTTAGTGTCCGTCAAAGCACATTTTTTGTTCTGGGTTTAAATACAATTCCCAATTTAACAATTTCATAATTTAGTGGTTTCTGCTATATCAGAGCTATTTGAAATCTATCCCTAAAAGGGTATATAATATTCAAGGTGCACATTGGGTCATTCAGAATAACTTCACACACACCCGCTACTGTGTATTTCCAAGTCTAATTCTGTCACTAAACCCATACCTGTCACCCAGCGCCTAAATACTAGGCCTCAAATTTATATCCTGCTAAATCTCTCGTTAACGCTGTCCTGTTGTGGCTGGGAAAGTTATTTAGTGTCCGTCAAAGCACATTTTTTGTTCTGGGTTGAAATACAATTCCCAATTTAGCAATTTCATAATTTAGTGGTTTCTGCTATATCAGAGCTATTTGAAATCTATCCCTAAAAGGGTATATAATATTCAAGGTGCACATTGGGTCATTCAGAATAACTTCACACACACCCGCTACTGTGTATTTCCAAGTCTAATTCTGTCACTAAACCCATACCTGTCACCCAGCGCCTAAATACTAGGCCTCAAATTTATATCCTGCTAAATCTCTCGTTAACGCTGTCCTGTTGTGGCTGGGAAAGTTATTTAGTGTCCGTCAAAGCACATTTTTTGTTCTGGGTTTAAATACAATTCCCAATTTAACAATTTCATAATTTAGTGGTTTCTGCTATATCAGAGCTATTTGAAATCTATCCCTAAAAGGGTATATAATATTCAAGGTGCACATTGGGTCATTCAGAATAACTTCACACACACACGCTTCTGTGCATTTCCAAGTCTAATTCTGTCACTAAATCCATACCGGTCACCCAGCGCCTAAATACTAGGCCTCAAATTTATATCCCGCTGAATTTGAATACAATACATTGGGCCAAATAATATATTTGTTGTTGTGGTGAACCATAACAATGAGAAAAACATCTAGTAAGGGACGCGGACGTGGACATGGTCGTGGTGGTGTTAGTGGACCCTCTGGTGCTGGGAGAGGACGTGGCCGTTCTGCCACATCCACACGTCCTAGTGTACCAACTACCTCAGGTCCCAGTAGCCGCCAGAATTTACAGCGATATATGGTGGGGCCCAATGCCGTTCTAAGGATGGTAAGGCCTGAGCAGGTACAGGCATTAGTCAATTGGGTGGCCGACAGTGGATCCAGCACGTTCACATTATCTCCCACCCAGTCTTCTGCAGAAAGCGCACAGATGGCGCCTGAAAACCAACCCCATCAGTCTGTCACATCACCCCCATGCATACCAGGGAAACTGTCTCAGCCTCAAGTTATGCAGCAGTCTCTTATGCTGTTTGAAGACTCCGCTGGCAGGGTTTCCCAAGGGCATCCACCTAGCCCTTCCCCAGCGGTGAAAGACATAGAATGCACTGACGCACAACCACTTATGTTTCCTGATGATGAGGACATGGGAATACCACCTCAGCATGTCTCTGATGATGACGAAACACAGGTGCCAACTGCTGCGTCTTTCTGCAGTGTGCAGACTGAACAGGAGGTCAGGGATCAAGACTGGGTGGAAGACGATGCAGGGGACGATGAGGTCCTAGACCCCACATGGAATGAAGGTCGTGCCACTGACTTTCACAGTTCGGAGGAAGAGGCAGTGGTGAGACCGAGCCAACAGCGTAGCAAAAGAGGGAGCAGTGGGCAAAAGCAGAACACCCGCCGCCAAGAGACTCCGCCTGCTACTGACCGCCGCCATCTGGGACCGAGCACCCCAAAGGCAGCTTCAAGGAGTTCCCTGGCATGGCACTTCTTCAAACAATGTGCTGACGACAAGACCCGAGTGGTTTGCACGCTGTGCCATCAGAGCCTGAAGCGAGGCATTAACGTTCTGAACCTGAGCACAACCTGCATGACCAGGCACCTGCATGCAAAGCATGAACTGCAGTGGAGTAAACACCTTAAAACCAAGGAAGTCACTCAGGCTCCCCCTGCTACCTCTTCTGCTGCTGCCGCCTCGGCCTATTCTGCTGCTGCCGCCTCGGCCTCTTCCTCCGCCTCTGGAGGAACGTTGGCACCTGCCGCCCAGCAAACAGGGGATGTACCACCAACACCACCACCACCACCTCCGTCACCAAGCGTCTCAACCATGTCACACGCCAGCGTTCAGCTCTCCTTCTCACAAACATTTGATAGAAAGCGTAAATTCCCACCTAGCCACCCTCGATCCCTGGCCCTGAATGCCAGCATTTCTAAACTACTGGCCTATGAAATGCTGTCATTTAGGCTGGTGGACACAGACAGCTTCAAACAGCTCATGTCGCTTGCTGTCCCACAGTATGTTGTTCCCAGCCGGCACTACTTCTCCAAGAGAGCCGTGCCTTCCCTGCACAACCAAGTATCCGATAAAATCAAGTGTGCACTGCGCAACGCCATCTGTAGCAAGGTCCACCTAACCACAGATACGTGGACCAGTAAGCACGGCCAGGGACGCTATATCTCCCTAACTGCACACTGGGTAAATGTAGTGGCAGCTGGGCCCCAGGCGGAGAGCTGTTTGGCGCACGTCCTTCCGCCGCCAAGGATCGCAGGGCAACATTCTTTGCCTCCTGTTGCCACCTCCTCCTTCTCGGCTTCCTCCTCCTCTTCTTCCACCTGCTCATCCAGTCAGCCACACACCTTCACCACCAACTTCAGCACAGCCCGGGGTAAACGTCAGCAGGCCATTCTGAAACTCATATGTTTGGGGGACAGGCCCCACACCGCACAGGAGTTGTGGCGGGGTATTGAACAACAGACCGACGAGTGGTTGCTGCCGGTGAGCCTCAAGCCCGGCCTGGTGGTGTGTGATAATGGGCGAAATCTCGTTGCAGCTCTGGGACTAGCCAATTTGACGCACATCCCTTGCTTGGCGCATGTGCTGAATTTGGTGGTGCAGAAGTTCATTCACAACTACCCCGACATGTCAGAGCTGCTGCATAAAGTGCGGGCCGTCTGTTCGCGCTTCCGGCGTTCACATCCTGCTGCTGCTCGCCTGTCTGCGCTACAGCGTAACTTCGGCCTTCCCGCTCACCGCCTCATATGCGACGTGCCCACCAGGTGGAACTCCACCTTGCACATGCTGGACAGACTGTGCGAGCAGCAGCAGGCCATAGTGGAGTTTCAGCTGCAGCACGCACGGGTCAGTCGCACTACAGAACAGCACCACTTCACCACCAATGACTGGGCCTCCATGCGAGACCTGTGTGCCCTGTTGCGCTGTTTCGAGTACTCCACCAACATGGCCAGTGGTGATGACACCGTTATCAGCGTTACAATACCACTTCTATGTCTCCTTGAGAAAACACTTAGGGCGATGATGGAAGAGGAGGTGGCCCAGGAGGAGGAGGAGGAGGAGGAGGAAGAGGGGTCATTTTTAGCACTTTCAGGCCAGTCTCTTCGAAGTGACTCAGAGGGAGGTTTTTGGCAACAGCAGAGGCCAGGTACAAATGTGGCCAGCCAGGGCCCACTACTGGAGGACGAGGAGGACGAGGATGAGGAGGAGGTGGAGGAGGATGAGGATGAAGCATGGTCACAGCGGGGTGGCACCCAACGCAGCTCGGGTCCATCACTGGTGCGTGGCTGGGGGGAAAGGCAGGACGATGACGATACGCCTCCCACAGAGGACAGCTTGTCCTTACCCCTGGGCAGCCTGGCACACATGAGCGACTACATGCTGCAGTGCCTGCGCAACGACAGCAGAGTTGCCCACATTTTAACCTGTGCGGACTACTGGGTTGCCACCCTGCTGGATCCACGCTACAAAGACAATGTGCCCACCTTACTTCCTGCACTGGAGCGTGATAGGAAGATGCGCGAGTACAAGCGCACGTTGGTAGACGCGCTACTGAGAGCATTCCCAAATGTCACAGGGGAACAAGTGGAAGCCCAAGGCCAAGGCAGAGGAGGAGCAAGAGGTCGCCAAGGCAGCTGTGTCACGGCCAGCTCCTCTGAGGGCAGGGTTAGCATGGCAGAGATGTGGAAAACTTTTGTCAACACGCCACAGCTAACTGCACCACCACCTGATACGCAACGTGTTAGCAGGAGGCAACATTTCACTAACATGGTGGAACAGTACGTGTGCACACCCCTCCACGTACTGACTGATGGTTCGGCCCCATTCAACTTCTGGGTCTCTAAATTGTCCACGTGGCCAGAGCTAGCCTTTTATGCCTTGGAGGTGCTGGCCTGCCCAGCAGCCAGCGTTTTGTCTGAACGTGTATTCAGCACGGCAGGGGGCGTCATTACAGACAAACGCAGCCGCCTGTCTACAGCCAATGTGGACAAGCTGACGTTCATAAAAATGAACCAGGCATGGATCCCACAGGACCTGTCCGTCCCTTGTCCAGATTAGACATTAACTACCTCCCCATAACCATATATTATTGGACTCCAGGGCACTTCCTCATTCAATCCTATTTTTATTTTCATTTTACCATTATATTGCGAGGCTACCCAAAGTTGAATGAACCTCTCCTCTGCCTGTGTGCTAGGCCTAAATATATGCCAATGGACTGTTGCAGTGGTGGCTGACATGAAGCCTGATTCTCTGCTATGACATGCAGACTAATTCTCTGCTGACATGAAGCCAGATTGTCTGTTACGGGACCTCTCTCCTCTGCCTGGGTGCTGGGCCTAAATATATGCCAATGGACTGTTGCAGTGGTGGGTGACGTGAAGCCTCATTCTCTGCTATGACATGCAGACTGATTCTCTGCTGACATGAAGCCAGATCGTCTGTTACGGGACCTCTCTGCTCTGCCTGTGTGCTAGGCCTAAATATATGCCAATGGACTGTTGCAGTGGTGGGTGACGTGAAGCCTCATTCTCTGCTATGACATGCAGACTGATTCTCTGCTGACATGAAGCCAGATTGTCTGTTACGGGACCTCTCTGCTCTGCCTGTGTGCTAGGCCTAAATATATGCCAATGGACTGTTGCAGTGGTGGGTGACGTGAAGCCTCATTCTCTGCTATGACATGCAGACTGATTCTCTGCTGACATGAAGCCAGATCGTCTGTTACGGGACCTCTCTGCTCTGCCTGTGTGCTAGGCCTAAATATATGCCAATGGACTGTTGCAGTGGTGGGTGACGTGAAGCCTCATTCTCTGCTATGACATGCAGACTGATTCTCTGCTGACATGAAGCCAGATTGTCTGTTACGGGACCTCTCTGCTCTGCCTGTGTGCTAGGCCTAAATATATGCCAATGGACTGTTGCAGTGGTGGGTGACGTGAAGCCTCATTCTCTGCTATGACATGCAGACTGATTCTCTGCTGTCATGAAGCCAGATTGTCTGTTACGGGACCTCTCTGCTCTGCCTGTGTGCTAGGCCTAAATATATGCCAATGGACTGTTGCAGTGGTGGGTGACGTGAAGCCTCATTCTCTGCTATGACATGCAGACTGATTCTCTGCTGACATGAAGCCAGATTGTCTGTTACGGGACCTCTCTGCTCTGCCTGTGTGCTAGGCCTAAATATATGCCAATGGACTGTTGCAGTGGTGGGTGACGTGGAGCCTCATTCTCTGCTATGACATGCAGACTGATTCTCTGCTGACATGAAGCCAGATCGTCTGTTACGGGACCTCTCTGCTCTGCCTGTGTGCTAGGCCTAAATATATGCCAATGGACTGTTGCAGTGGTGGGTGACGTGAAGCCTCATTCTCTGCTATGACATGCAGACTGATTCTCTGCTGTCATGAAGCCAGATTGTCTGTTACGGGACCTCTCTCCTCTGCCTGTGTGCTAGGCCTAAATATATGCCAATGGACTGTTGCAGTGGTGGCTGACGTGAAGCCTCATTCTCTGCTATGACATGCAGACTAATTCTCTGCTGACATGAAGCCAGATTGTCTGTTACGGGACCTCTCTCCTCTGCCTGGGTGCTGGGCCTAAATTTATGACAATGGACTGTTGCAGTGGTGGCTGACGTGAAGCCTGATTCTCTGCTATGACATGCAGACTGATTCTCTGCTGACATGAAGCCAGATCCTCTGTTACGGGACCTCTCTCCTCTGCCTGGGTGCTGGGCCTAAATTTATGACAATGGACTGTTGCAGTGGTGGCTGACGTGAAGCCTGATTCTCTGCTATGACATGCAGACTGATTCTCTGCTGACATGAAGCCAGATCCTCTGTTACGGGACCTCTCTCCTCTGCCTGGGTGCTGGGCCTAAATTTATGAAAATGGACTCTTACAGTGGTGGGTGACGTGAAGCCTGATTCTCTGCTATGACATGAAGACTGATTCTCTGCTGACATGAAGCCAGATTGTCTGTTACGGGACCTCTCTCCTCTGCCTTGGTGCCGGGGCCTAAATATCTGAGAATGGACTGTTCCAGTGGTGGGTGACGGGAAGCCAGATTCTCTGCTATGGAACCTCTCTCCAATTGATTTTGGTTAATTTTTATTTATTTAATTTTTATTTTAATTAATTTCCCTATCCACATTTGTTTGCAGGGGATTTACCTACATGTTGCTGCCTTTTGCAGCCCTCTAGCCCTTTCCTGGGCTGTTTTACAGCCGTTTTAGTGCCGAAAAGTTCGGGTCCCCATTGACTTCAATGGGGTTCGGGTTCGGGACGAAGTTCGGATCGGGTTCGGATCCCGAACCCGAACATTTCCGGGATGTTCGGCCGAACTTCTCGAACCCGAACATCCAGGTGTTCGCTCAACTCTAGTAGTATGGAGTAAAAGGATAACAAAAATGTATTTAAAAATGTAATACATTTTTGTTATCCTTTTACTCCATACTACGTCTGGATATTTTGAGTTCCCTTTCAGTCTGTTGTTTTTTCTAAATATTTTCTGTACCGGCATTGGGTGTGTCCATTAAAAGTGAGCACCTGGTACATGTTGTGAGGTGGGTGAGCTGCTACAAAATTACAATCAATGCATCATATTAACCTTCTACAGTTAACGTAAAACAATAGATGGCAATCCAGACGTATCTAACCACCTACCACATACTGTATAGTAGTGAACTTCGACAAGCAATTTCGTTTAAAAGGGTTGGCCACTTTTTGGTTATTGTTGACCAATGTGTTGACCAAAGTCCTTTGTGCTGTCCACACAGAGGTCTTGTCCATAAAATGGCTGCTAATGGAGGGTCACCGGACCAGGAAAATCACCTCCATTCAGATGCACGGCACCTGTCATTTCCACTTGTTCTGTTTCGCGTTTAGTGCAGGATCAGTGTGTTTGAATGGAGGAGACATCAAATAACATCAATGATAGCTCTCCAAAATGATTATAATCAAATACAATTCCATACCATATGAAGCATATCGGCATCGGCTAAGCCACATCTCGGACAGCATGAGTCAGACCTAATACCTATTCTTTATAACACGGATGGGGGTCTTATATACTCTATGCAAAAAATATAATTGTGACATGCGTCTGCCCTCTCCCAAAGACAGTATGGGGGACATTGCAAAAATATCCTGCCATTGATCATCAGTGAGGTACCCCACATCCCGCTTCCATTTATCTCTCCTCCACAAAATCCTGTAAAGGGTGGTAAACAATAGAAATTGGGCCTTGCCTACTCTGAGCATTAAAGGCATGTCTAAAGGTCCCTTTACACGGGACGATGTACAAGCAGATTGTCGGGAAGGAAGCATACGTTACCGACAATCTGCTGATTTCTAGTGGAGGAGACAATAATCCTAAGCAAACCAGCAAAATATACAACAGAATGGCAAAGAAAAGAATCAAGGTGTTGCAGTGGCCCAGTCAAAGTCCAGACCACAAACCAATTGAAATGTTGTGCTAGGTCCTTAATGGGGCATTCCCATCTGGGACATGGATAAAATATCACTAGGATCTGCAATCCATACCAGATAGTTGGGAGTCCCATATCTAGGAGCTGCGCCTATCTCCATAACAGGTCCCTGGAAATGTACAGAGAGCAGCTGCACATGTGCGTCTGCCCTCCATTCACCCCTGTAGGAGTCCCATAAATAGCTTAGCCAGCACTATGATGAATGGAAAGATGGCAGTGCTTGCACTGTGTGCTCTCCATTCACTGACATGGGACTTCCAAAAATGCCAAGTGCGCTCGCTTGGCTATTTAGGAATTTCCATAGAAATGAATGGAGAACACGTCATGCATTTGTGTGCTCTCCTTCACTTCAGGTGCCCTGTTCTCTAGAGCGGGTCCCAGAGGTCATACCTGTACCTATCTGACATTCTCACAGTTGGACCAACCCCTTTAAGACAGCTGTGCATAAACAAATGCCGACAAACCCCAATGAACTGATGCAACGATGTAAAGAAGAGTGGGCCATAGATCCTACAGAACCAAGTGAGAGACTGATAAAGTCCTACAGAAAATGATTACTTCATGTTATTGCTACTAAAGGTGGTCCTATAAGCCACTGATTTATTGGGTGTACTTAGTTTTTCACACATGGCTTTTCCATTTTGACTTTATTTTTGTTGAATAAGTAATCAAACAGTATAATCTGTTGTGTATTGTTCATTTGAGTTTGTATTTGCCCAATTTTGAAACTTTTTCTAAGACCAGATTTTTTTTTATGTACTGATATAAAATTGAAAGAGGGTGTACTTTGTTTTTCTCAGGATTGTAATTTGGCCATACACATTAGATGACAGTCAGTTAAAAAAACGTATTTGCACCTTTTCCTTAAATGAAAATGTTATGTAAACAATCGTTCACAAGAGCTGATGACCAAATCATGTCGATCACAAAGGTGGTCAGTCAGGTGGGATTTTGGGGCTCAAACTAGTTCTGTATTGTGTGATCTGTTGATCCTTTGCTACTTTCTTGACCTTTTGTTTCTGATCTGCCAGTTTGGTCTGACATTTGATTGTTCATATAAATAAACAGATGCAGGATTGATATGCTGTATGGTGGCAAACCGTTATCTAATAAAATGCTGTTTGTAGATGTTGATTTGTGATACAGTACTGTGTGTGATAAGTGCAATTTGTACATTGTAACAGTGCAAGATACAGTGCCCATATTCAGTTATAATTAAAGAAATACAAGAAAAGAAAGACAGAAATAAGTGAATGCATAACTATTCAACCCACAGTGACACACCTACAGCTTTACTCGGAACACTCAGATATCACCTTTCACATATAGTATACATGGTCAAAAGTCCTGTATGTGATCATTTATATGACGTTGGACCCTTTTTTGTGACTATAATAGCTTCCACTCTAATGGGCAGTTTTTATACAAAATTTTGGAATGTATCTGTGGGGATTTGTGCCTATTTAGCCAAAGGAGCTTTTGTGTGACCAGGCACTGGTGTTGGACGAAAAGGTCTACCTCACCTCAGCATTTATCCCCAAAAATGTTCAATGGGGCTGAAGTCAGACCCTTGAGTTCTTCCATCAAATCATCTTTAAGAGCCTAGCTTTGTGCATGATAATGCTCGAACAAAAATGGCCCTTCCTCAAACTGATGCCATAATTTGGAAGCAACAGTTGTCTAAGGCCTCTTTCACATTGCCGGCATTCGTTCCAGCAGGCTGTTCTGGCAGAGAACTGGAATCGATGGATGTTACCAGAATGCCTGCCGACCCCATTGACTATAATGGGGTCCAGCAGAGATTCGGCTGCTACCTGGCATATATCCTGGGATTCAGACGAATGCCTCTATGTGTAGCATATCCTATAGAGCATTGCATAACCCTTCACAGTAAATAAGGAGACTAGCCAAAACCTTGAAAAACAACCCCATACTATTATCAGTCCTCCCCCAGTTCTTACAGTAGGCACTACGCATTTCAGTTGATAGTGTTCTCCAGGCATCTGCCAAACAAATCCAGACCGCAAGATAATAAAATATGATTCATCACTCCAGAGAACATTTCAGCGGTTCCAGAGTCCGGTGGCAGCATTCCTTACTCCAGCTGACATTTGGTTCTGTACATGGTGACCTTAGGTTTCAACCATGGATATCCATTTCATAAAGCTCCTGGCGTCCATTTTTTGTGCTGATGTCACTTCCTGATGCAGTTTGGAACTCTTCAGTGAGTGATTGAGAACTTGGCATCCCTGTACTGTGAGTTGATGTGGTCTACTACTTTGTGCCAGGTTCTGGTTAAGCCTACAACAATTCCATGAAAAAAATGACAGCACTGGGACAGGTTTAGCAGATCAATAATTTCCAGTTCCAAGTAGTACAACATATATTACTACCAATATTTACAATGGAGATTGCATTTATTTGTTTCTTTTAAATTCACTAATGGTTAAGAATCCTGTTAGATGGGCAGATATTTCTTGATTAACAAGAGGTCAGTATTGATTTAGAAAGACGTTTGCATTCAAAATATAATTTAGTTCTTGCTGGAGCATTTAGGCTAGGGCTACAAGACGACAATAAGTCATGTGACACATAGGGAACAACTACACTGCAACCAATGTCGCCTGACAGTTTTTATAATGCTAGTCTATAGTGTCGCACCGCGACATACTGCGACGCGACAGTCGCAGAAAAATTAATCTTGGATGTTTTTTTCCTAATGTCGTGCCGCATTTGCAGCATGTTGCAGTGCAAGATCATAGACTATCATTATAAAAAAATTCGCACACATGTCGTCGTGTAGCCCTAGCCTTACACTGCAAACGACTGACACATTTCTGGTTAGACGAGGGGTGTGGCACAATCCACAGAAACAAATGATTTATTACTGATTGTTCAATTGCTGGACACTGTTACATGTAGCGTTAATTTCTCAAATTCAATTATATGAAATTAAAATGATAATCAATCCGTCTAATAGGCCCTTAAAGCAATTCAGATTTACAATCTTTTAGTGTATAATACATTAGAAAATAGAGAAAAACTAAATTAAATGTACTTAAGAGATCAATGTAAACCACAACTGGGTCTCAGGAAATGTTTTTTTACAGTAGAAATGTATTTATTAAGTTATGCGAAGTCTCGCGAGTCTTCACGAACTAATAACTACGGCTCATCTGAGCCAATACATTCTAATACTGTATGGAGCGCTCGCTCCGCACAGTTTTCAAACAAAGTATTATGTGAATCGACTTCGGATGTTTAATCCAAAGTCGATTTGCTCATCCCTAGCGGCAATGGGTAGTGCTGGTGCCTTACCGTAAATTGCTAGCAGCACATCAACTTGAAATTGTTTCAGGTTGCAAGTCCAAGTGTGGCCCTGCAATTAGCAGTAAATTGCAGCCACCTATGCATATATAATAACACCCTAATATCAATAAAAGAATAAAGCAAGTTACCGGTTAATGGGACTCTGTCAGTAGTTTTGATCATGCTAAACTGTTAACAACACTAGGTAGGGGCTAGGGAGAGCTGTATAAACATGCCTTTTGTGAAGGGTTTATTATCAGGAGTATTGAGAATATGAAGCTTTATTCTGCTAGGTTGTCCTCTTGCAACTCACAGTGAAGTGCTCTCTGCATTGAGCTGCTTCACAACCCCTCCCCTTTGATCTGAGTGACAGCTGTATCAGCCAACCAGGAGTCAAATACAGCTGCTGTTCAGAGCAGAGGAGAGGGGTTGTAAAGCATCTCAATGCATAGAACATAGTGAACTTCACAGTGAAACTCCGCCTCCAGTTCATGTGCAATAACAGAATCTGGCAGAATAAAAATTTATATTCCCACTACTCTGGTTGATAAAAGCTCCACAAACAATATGATTGTACTGCTCTCCCTATTCCCTACTTAATGATGTCAGCAGTTTAACATGGTCAAAAATGCTGACAAAGTCCCTTTAAGTGTCTGTATATGGACACATATAGAGGGTGCGTTAATCTTCCCTCCCCTCATCTTGGTAAACAGTAATTGCTACTGAGGTGCACTTTTTTGGCCTTATTTCATTACATGTGACTTCCTTTTAGGACGTTGCAATAAATGGTCGAGTTAACCACTGCAAATTACAGTTAAAAAGATCAATGTCATAAAAACTGAAATTAAAGCTGGACATACATATTCATTAGCTGTAGGTCAAACTATTGTTTGGCTGATAGTCATCTCTCCCAACTCCACCATACATGTACAGTCGTGGCCAAAAGTTTTGAGAATTACATAAATATTGGAAATTGGAAAAGTTGCTGCTTAAGTTTTTATAATAGCAATTTGCATATACTCCAGAATGTTATGAAGAGTGATCAGATGAATTGCATAGTCCTTCTTTGCCATAAAAATTAACTTAATCCCCCAAAAAACTTTCCACTGCATTTCATTGCTGTCATTAACCCCTTAAGGACACAGCCTTATTACACCTTAGGACCAGGCCATTTTTTGCAAATCTGACCAGTGTCACTTTAAGTGCTGATAACTTTAAAACGCTTTGACTTATCCAGGCCGTTCTGACATTGTTTTTTCGTCACATATTGTACTTCATGACACTAGTAAAATTTTGTCAAAAAAAATATTTTTTTTGCACCAAAAAATACCTAATTTAACAAAAATTTTGAAAAATTAGCAAATTTCAAAGTTTCAGTTTCTCTACTTCTGTAATACATAGTAATACCCCCCAAAAATTGTGATGACTTTACATTCCCCATATGTCTACTTCATGTTTGTAGCATTTTGGGAATGATATTTAATTTTTTGGGGATGTTATAAGGCTTAGAAGTTTAGAAGCAAATCTTGAAATTTTTCAGAAATTCACAAAAACTCAATATTTAGGGACTAGTTCAGGTCTGAAGTCGCTTTGCGAGGCTTACATAATAGAAACCACCCAAAAATGACCCCATCTAAGAAACTACACCCCTCAAGGTATTCAAAACTGATTTTACATACGTTGTTAACCCTTTAGGTGTTGCACAAGAGTTATTGGCAAATGGGGATGAAATTTGAGAATTTCATTTTTTTGTCTAATATTTCATTTTTACCCATTTTTTCCACTAACAAAGCAAGGGTTAACAGCCAAACAAGACTGTATCTTTATTGCCCTGAATCTGCCGTTTACAGAAACACCCAATATGTGGCCGTAAACTACTGTACGGCCACACAGCGGGGCGTAGAGTCAAAGGTGCGCTGTATGGTTTTTGGAAGGCTGATTTTTATGGACTGGTTTATTTACACCATGTCCCATTTGAAGCCCCCTGATGCACCCCATGAGTAGAAACTCACTAAAAGTGACCCCATCTAAGAAACTACACCCCTCAAGGTATTCAAAACTGATTTTACATACGTCGTTAACCCTTTAGGTGTTGCCCAAGAGTTATTGGCAAATGGGGATGAAATTTGAAAATTTCATTTTTTTGCCTTATTTTCCATTTTAACCCATGTTTTCCACTAATAAATCAAGGGTTAACAGCCAAACAAGACTGTATGTTTATTGCCCTGACTCTGCCGTTTACAGAAACACCGAATATGTGGCCGTACACTACTGTACGGCCACACAGCGGGGCGTAGAGTGAAAGGTGCGCCGTTTGGTTTTTGGAGGGCTGATTTTTATGGACCGGTTTATTTACACCGCGTCCTGTTTCAACCCCCCTGATGCACCCCTGGAGTCGAAACTCCCTAAAAGTGACCCCATTTTGGAAACTACGGGATAAGGTGGCATTTTTTGGGGGAGTATTTTTAGGGTAAATATGATTTTTGGTTGCTCTATATTACATTTTTGTGAGGCAAGGTTACCAAAAATTGAAATTCTGAAATTTCATCTCCATTTGCCATTAACTGTTGAGGAACACCTAAAGGGTTAATAAAGTTTGTATAATCAGTTTTGAATACCTTGAGGGGTGTAGTTTCTTAGATGGGGTCACTTTTAGGGAGTTTTTACTCTAGGGGGGCATTAGGGGGGCTTCAAAAGGGACATGGTGACAATAAAAAAGGCCATCAAAATCGGCCTTCCAGAAACCTTCCTTTTGCGGCCTCCCTTTTACTGATACAGCAGTTTACGACCACAAATGTGGCATTTCTGTAAACTGCAGTATCAGGGTAATAAATATTAACTTTTGTTTGGTTGTTAACCCTTGTTTTGTTACCGGAAAAAACGGACTGAAATGGAAAAGTGCCAAAAATAGCGGTTTTGGCACCGTTTTTTTTTTTTTTTAACCGTGTTAATCTGGGTAGTTAGGTCATGGGATATTGTTATAGAGGAGATTCTTACGGACGCGGCAATATCTAATAAGTCTACTTTTTTAAAAAATTATTTAGGTTTTTGACTATATTATCTTTTTTGATACAATTTTTTTGGGGTATCTCTAAAGTCTAAGTGGCATTTTTTTTTTTTCTTTTATCCAATTATCTTATGTGGGGGCTCATTTTTAGCAGGATAAGCGGACGGTTTTATTGGCACTATTTTGGGGGCTATATGACTTTTTGATCGCTTGCTATTAAACTTTTTGTTATATAAGGTGACCCCAAAAAATTTTTTTGCACCAATTTTTTTTTTTTGGACTGTGTTAATCTGGGGGGTTGGGTCATGGGGTATTTTTATAGAGGAGATTCTTACGGACGCGGCGATACCTAATAAGTCTACTTTTTTACAATTATTTAGGTTTTAGACTATATTATCCTTTTTGATACCCTAAAAAAAATTTTGTATCTCTAAAGTCTAAGAGTCATTTTCTATTTTTTTATTTTATCCTATTATCTTATGTGGGGGCTCATTTTTTGCGGGATGAGACAACGGTTTTATTGGCACTATTTTGGGGGCTATATGACTTTTTGATCGCTTGCTATTAAACTTTTTATTATGTAAGGTGACAAAAAAAACACTTTTTTTGCACCTTTTTTTTTTTTTTTTTCTGGACCGTGTTAATATGGGGGGTTAGGTCATGGGGCATTTTTATAGAGGAGATTATTACCGACGCGGCAATACCTAATATGTCTACTTTTAATAAATTATTTTAGTTTTTTTGGGTGTCTCAAGTCTGAGAACCAGTTTTTTTTTTTATCCGATGTCAGTGCTAAATTGGGATATAAATTTAGTACTCCATGGAAGTGTGATACTCCCTGAAGCAACCGTCAATGCAGTGGCCCGGATGATCAGGGCATGTGTTGCACTGAGTAGTGGAGTCTTCCGTATCCCCCTCCTGCGACACACTCTGCACTTTTTTGGGGTTCGTCCCTTCTTTCCAGTATGGGGGACCACACCTGGAAAGTGTTGGCCAGGGACGATCCGGGCGCCTACAGTTCCCAAGGTACTCCGGCCTGCTCTTTCCCGGTCCGAAAAGATCAGGGCCTTGAGGACTGCCTCATAGAACTGGAGGAATGTCCCTGGGCTGCCACCGCTTCGGGATAGTACAAAAGAGTTGTACATGGCAACCTGCACCAAGTAGACGGCAACTTTTTTGTACCATGCCCGGGTTTTGCGCATGGCATTATATGGCTTGAGGACTTGATCCGAGAGATCAACTCCTCCCATATACCGATTGTAGGTGACGATACAATCGGGCTTGAGGACCGTTGCCGCGGTACCTCGCACAGGGACAGGGGTGATGCCGTTACCATGAATTGTGGACAGCATAAGGACATCCCTCTTGTCCTTATACCTGACCAGCAACAGGTTTCCAGTGGTAAGGGCATGGGTCTCACCCCTGGGGATAGGTACCTGGAGGGGGTGGGCAGGGAGGCCGCGTTGATTTTTCCGCACGGTCCCACAAGCGGACGTGGATCTGGCGGCAAGGGACTGGAACAAGGGGATACTGGTATAAAAGTTATCCACGTACAGGTGGTAAACCTTATCCAGCAGTGGGTGCATAAGGTCCCACACAAGTTTCCCGGTAACACCCAGAGTGGGGGGACATTCTGGGGGTTGAATCCGGGAATCTCGCCCCTCGTATACTCGAAATTTGTAAGTGTACCCTGAGGTACTCTCACAAATTTTGTATAGCTTCACGCCATACCTCGCCCGCTTGGAAGGCACATACTGGCGGAAAATGAGTCTCCCCTTGAACGCAATGAGAGACTCATCAACCACGACCTCCCTTCCAGGTACATAGGCCTCCATGAATTTGGCCCCAAAGTGATCGATGACCGGCCGTATCTTATACAGACGGTCATGGGCAGGATCACCTCGGGGGGGGGACATGCTGCATTATCGGAATAATGCAGACATTTCCGGATGGCCTCAAACCGGGAGCGTGTCATGGCTGTACTGTAAAGTGGGGTCTGGTATAGGACGTCCCCACTCCAGTACAGCCTGGCACTGGGTTTCTTGACCAGGCCCATATGCAGCACGAGGCCCCATTTCGGCTGCACTGACCGGCGTCCAGCCACCGGGCCTGGCCAAAAAGGAGCCCGGGTGTTGAGCAACGAACTGTTGGGAGTACAGATTCGTCTGCTCCACCATAAGATTTACCAGTGGGTCACTGAAAAAATGACAGAAAAAGTCATATTCAGTGTAGCCCACTGTGGAAATCTGGATTCCTGATTGGCCTACAAAATCAGGAATCACGGGCTCGTATCGCTCTGGGCTACACCAGACTAGTTCACCGGCAGGGTGCTCCGGTGGATTTAACTAGTGGGCCGGGAAACCAGTACGAGCCCCAGAGCTGCTCGTACTTGTGTGGGCCACAGGGTCCCTAACATGGCGGTCCCCTTGCTCCTCCTGGCGGCGTCTCCGCCGCCTTGGGGGCTCATCATCATCGCTAGATGATGAGGAGGATGCGGATGACAACAGGAATGTGGGGTCATCCTCATCCTCACTGGGACTCTCGGAGTCGGAGGCAAGCTGGGCGTATGCCTCCTCGGCCGAGAACGTCCGGCGGGCCATAGGGGAGTGTGTGTCTGCGTGTGTATGTGCGTGTGTGTAAATCTTTATTTGGTGTGCGTGTGTGTGGGGGCACGGGTGTTCACGAACTCACCTTAAAACTAAGAGAAAAAAAATAATAAACTAACTAAAAAAAAAGGGCAAAAAATGTGGGGAAAAAAATCCAAAACCGCTGATCAACCGTCCGAAGTTGATCAGCGGTGGGGTGTGCGATGCGCTAACAATGGGCGGACGCTAAGTGCCGGCCACAGTCAGCGTACACAAAAAAAAAAAAAAAGTGGGGGGCAAGTGGCAGGGGGAGGGGGGCAAGTGGCAGCACCCCTGGGGGGTCTAGGGTCACACAGCTGTGCTGTGGACCCCAGACACCCTAACTGGGGTGATGCAATAAAAGTTAAAAAAACTACCTTTCCCTTTTTTTCCCTGCCTAACCCAAACTTTCCCTAGCTGTCCCTATGTACCTGATGGGGGGGTGCTGGTGGCAGAGATCGGGTCCTGGGGGCACAGATCGGGGTGCAGGCAGCGGTGGCAGCAGAAACGTGCAGGCAGCTCCTCTCTCCTCCGGCTCCGGAACACAAAAGGAGGAGAGGAGCGCCTGCCTCTTTTGAATATCGCGCCGGACCGCCCACAGACCAATCAGAAAGCGATCCTGAGTGGTGATGTCACCATCACCACTCAGGATCGCTGGATGGTGATTGGTGGAGTGAAATCACACCACCATCACCATCCTGTTCCCGGTTATCGGGTCTTCAGAAACCTGAATAACCCGGAAACGCAGTTATTAAGCAGGCACGGGGTTCCGATCGCCGCCGGCCGAGCGGCGGTAATCGAAAATACACAGGGCGTACATGTACCTGTACGCCCTGTGTCCTTAAGGGGTTAAGGGACCTGCTGAGATCATTTCAGTAATCGTCTTGTTAACTCAGGTGAGAATGTTGGAGATCATTATGTCAGGCTGATTGGGTTAAAATGGCAGACTTGACCTGTTAAAAGGAGGGTGATGCTTGAAATCATTGTTCTTCCATTGTTAACCATGATGACCTGCAGAGAAACGCGTGAAGCCATCATTGCATTGCAATTAAAAATGGCTTCACAGGCAAAGATATTGTGGCTACTAAGATTGCACCTCAATCAACAATTTATAGGATCATCAAGAGCTTCAAGGAAAGAGGTTCAATTCTTGTTAAGAAGGCTTCAGGGCGTCCAAGAAAGTCCAGCAAGCGCCAGGATCGTCTCCTAAAGAGGATTCAGCTGCGGGATCGGAGTGCCACCAGTGCAGAGCTTGTCCAGGAATAGCAGCAGGCAGGTGTGAGCGCATCTGCATGCCCAGTGAGGCGAAGACTTTTGGAAGATGGCCTGGTGTCAAGAAGGGCAGCAAAGAAGCCACTTCTCTCCAAAAAAAACATCAGGGACAGATTGATCTTCTGCAGAAAATATGGTGAATGGACTGCTGAGGACTGGGGCAAAGTCATATTCTCAGATGAAGCCTCTTTCCGATTGTTTGGGGCATCAGGAAAAAGGCTTGTCCGGAGAAGAAAAGGTGAGCGCTACCATCAGTCCTGTGTCATGCCAACAGTAAAGCATCCTGAGACCATTCATGTGTGGGGTTGCTTCTCATCCAAGGGAGTGGGCTCACTCACAATTTTGCCCCAAAACACAGCCATAAATAAAGAATGGTACCAAAACACTCTCCAACAGCAACTTCTTCCAACAATCCAACAACAGTTTGGTGAAGAACAATGCATTTTCCAGCACGATGGAGCACCATGCCATAAGGCAAAAGTGATAACTAAGTGGCTCGAGGACCAAAACGTTGACATTTTGGGTCCAAGGCCTGGAAACTCCCCAGATCTTAATCCCATTGAGAACTTGTGGTCAATCCTCAAGAGGCGGGTGGACAAACAAAAACCCACTAATTCTGACAAACTCCAAGAAGTGATTATGAAAGAATGGGTTGCTATCAGTCAGGAATTGGCCCAGAAGTTGATTGAGAGCATGCCCAGTCGAATTGCAGAGGTCCTGAAAAAGAAGGGCCAACACGGCAAATACTGACTCTTTGCATAAATGTCAAGTAATTTTCGATAAAAGCCTTTGAAACGTATGAAGTGCGTGTAATTATATTCCACTACATCACAGAAACAACTGAAACAAAGATCTAAAAGCAGTTTAGCAGCAAACTTTGTGAAAACTAATATTTGTGTCATTCTCAAATCTTTTGGCCACGATTGTATGTTTGCTGACACGTGGCAGTGGCGATGGGGGAGAGTTGCGAGTTCCCCAAACACTGTGAAGAATGGAAAGAAAAAATGACAGTTCACACCTATCATACAGCAGGGTGTTAGCTTTATGGGTCAGTACAAATACTATAATGCATATATAGGTTTTTCAGCTTTAGTACAATATAAATGTGTTTCAAGTTCAACATTTATTTTTCCATCGTTGTAACCATATGGAGATTGTTCTTTTTGTGGGACAGGATGTCGTTTTCTGTAGCAGCTTTTTGGGGTTCATACAGTTTACTGGTTAACCTTTATTAATCTTACACTTTTTTGCTATTACTGGCAATAAAGGGGGAATGGTAAAAACAGCAATAACACCAACTTTATCTTTATTACATAGTTCAGTAAGATTTTTTTTTATTTCCAGTTGTTTAGGGATAAGCATTTTTTCATTAAATTGTTTTGATCAGTTGACTGCAAAAGCAATGCTTAGAAATACCTAGTGTTATATTGTCATGTTATTAGGCCATGCCTCTGGCTAAGGCCTCATGCACACAAATGTATTTTGATTCCGTATCCGTAAAGTTTTTTTGCCATTCATTTCAATGGGTCCGCAAAAAAAAAAAAACGGAAGGTACTCAATGTGCATTCCATTTCCGTATGTCCGTTCTGCAAAAAAATAAAACGTCCTATTATTGTCTGCATAACGAACAAGGATAGGACTGTTCTATTAGGGGCCAGCTGTTCCGTTCCGCAAAATACGGAATGCACACGGATGTCATCTGTATTTTTTCCGGAACTGTTTTTTGCGGACCGCAAAATACATGTGGTCGTGTGCATGAGGCCTAATTCACATGATTTAAACTGCAGGTTTCAGTGTGTGAAAAAGTTTTATAAAAACCTTTTTCCTAAGTATATAACAACTTACCTCTGTACCTCAGAGGACAGGAAGTAGAAAAGGCCCTTCAAAACAGGCACTGTTCACCTCTGTGTTGGTTATTTCCTGACAGTTCCTGAAATAACGGACACCAACTGCGCCCTATGGACCTCATTGACTATGGTGGGAAGTCCATCGGGCTCCCCTCATGGTGTCTGGCATTTTTCAAAAGACCTATGATAGAGGTCCTAATGGAGTCTCCAACGCGGCCTAAGGGGTATCCAGATGGCCCATACAGTGTATATTAGCTGCAAATCAATCTACCCCAAAGTATATTATTGAATGTTATGTGTTTATTGTCAGGGGATCTACAGTACTGACTTTTTATATCTACAGGATGCGCTACAACAGTTCTTGTCACTGCTGCTGGGACGGGTGAGATGCTTCTTCAGATTCTAGTAGGATCGGTAAGACAATATGTTTGTGGGGAGTGTTATGTTACTGGGGTCAGATGGTCCATTAAGGGCTCGTTCACACTGATAGCTCTGTGTATCCTCTTATACCACATGAGGAACACATCCTAGCAGAAGGAACAATGAAAACCTTTCATTTTGGAATGCTGTTACTTTAGCCTCTGCTGGGATCGTTTTTAAGTCCTAAGAAAAGTAGATGTGTGGATAAAGTCTTAGAGGGAGATTTATCAAACTGGTGTAAAGGAAAACAAGCAATGCATGGGCACCGGTTGTGTGCACTCCATTTGATGCAGACCCACTGAATTGAATGGGTCCGCGATCTGCAATTACAACCAAAGATAGAACATATTCTCTCTTTTAGCGCTTCGTAGTGCTTCCAGTCTACGCCTCCAGTCTGCAAAAGATAGGTGAGGTCCTATCTTCAGTCGTATCTTGCGGATTTGAGGACCCATTCAAGTCATGGAAACCCAAGAATAAAAAAAAAAGCAAGAGAGGTCATGTCGGTGCTCACCTAAAATTGGGCTTAGTCCATATTCCCCACATAAAGACAGTCCAAATGAAAAAAAGGGGGGCAGCACACAATGTTCAGTTTCTATAAATTACATTTTTCTACATTTTTTGCCTTTGAAAACTTTGTACACTGCCTTTATATATTTTTTCTGGTATGGAATGCCTTGGAAAGTTAAACCAATCGGCACCCTACCTAGATGCTGCATTTGCTATTGACTGTGGTATCTGAGGAGTTAAACAGCCAGGATTGGGGTTATATGCTCCTCCATTAAAGTAGAATGTTACTTCAAATATACAGCTAACAGCCGCCGCAAATTGTATGGGCACAACTCCTGTGCCTGTACCAACCTCGGTGCAGTTGCACCTAAATGTATAGTGCTTGCACTGTAACCATTAAACTACTATATATTCAAGGAGAACGACACAGATCTGTTCTGCTCCCACTGCAGACCTGACAATAAAATCAAGTACTAAACTAAATTGTCCGATCTTGCTAATTCTGGCATGGCATTATTCCTTTGGAGCACGCCAGCTTGCTGTAGTATGACTATTTAATGGTACCCTACTAGCAAACAATGGGTCAGCTCATAAGTGTTTTTGAATTTCCTAGACTACATATAGGGCTAAATGTGCTGTTTGTTTCCTCCAATGCAGGTTATCCAGACACAGGGCAGCTACAGTTTCTTGGTTTGTGGCGTCAGCCTTTCTATACTGGCTTTGTCACTGTTCGTGGTGCTGCTGGTACTGGACAGTTTGCATCCCAGAGGGTTAGAAGGTAAGGAAACCAGATAAAGCTTAGAAGGTAAGGAGACCAAATTTGTATAAAGCCTTGCTGACAGCAGCTCACAGCAGACACTTCAAGAAGTTACTCATTGCGTGCAGGTGACAGAGAGGCAGCTTTACCCAAGTGACTACATCCGTCTCTTAGGCTTTGATGTGGTCACACCGGCAAAGTTGCATTTTCAGTTTGTTGTGGGAGTGAAAAGATATTTGCTTTCTGCAGATGAGTGCTCAGTGCTGTCTTAGCTTAGTGTACTTTGTAGTGTTTAGACAGCAATAACGTGTCTGTTACTCTGCTGGAAGAACAGTCTGTGCTGTAAGACCAGTTCTTTAAGCTCCACTGTGCATACTTTATATGACAAGACTGGAGCTTAAATGTACTTTCCCTAAATTAAATTAAAGCACTTGCACTTTTTTGCAAACAAAAACTAAAAAAATATAATTTGAAGATGAACTAGGCGTGGGCAGTCACCTCAACACTGGGCGCTGGGATGCTGCTTCTAGAGATCAGTCCTTTGTCAAAAAGTGAATTATATGGCTGGAATGTGTCAGGATCTGTTCCAGGAAAAACCAATGGTTTTGTATGCAAGGCGATTGCGTTGTGTGTGCATTTTTTCCGGATTGGATGCATTTTTCATGCGCGTGAGAAAAAACTGAAGAATAATAATCTACATCTCCTAGCAACTAGCAGTAAAAAACACATTGTATCCGGATGACTTCAGTTTTTCACGGAAACCCCATTCACGTCTATGGAACCAGAGCTGCGTGAAAAACACACAATACTGCGATTTTTCCTGAACGCAGAAATGATGCATGAAAAAACAATGCTCATTGAAATGAATGGGTCAGGATTCAGTCGGGATGCTATGCGTTTGCTTCATGCATCGCACCCAAGCAGAAAATGCGCTCATGTAAAAGAGGCCTAAGAAAGTCTCTTTTTTTAATAAAAGTAATCATTTCTTTATCAAAACTTAACATCTTAACGCCTTTTTACAGTGGTCATTTATGGAGGCCTATAATCAGCGCTGTACGGGTCCACCGTGTAGTGGAGAACATGAGCTTGGCTCTTGTATGACAGCCAAGCTACTTTTCTAATGGCCCAGATCAGCAGAAGTGCAGATCCCAGCCACTTAACCCCTTAGATGCAGCAGTCATTAGCGACAAAGTAGTCAGAGGGAATTGGCTCCCTTTGTTAGGTGTCAGCACCCTAACGATTGAGATCATGGGATACCGATGTCTGTACACGGCAGCTAGGGTCCAATGAAGGACCTCAGTTCTTCCCTGTGTATATGACCTATTAGCGTGCCAGAGTATCCTTTAAAAAATAAAATCCCCTCCACATATTTGGTATCGCCGTATCCGTAACAACCCGAAATCTAAAATTATCATGTACAGCATTGGGCCTCGCTGACCTTCTCTGTGGACATCAGGCATAGTTGTCAACAGAGGAGCTGTTGATTGCTCAGCATTGCATCTGGGTGGCAAACGTGCCACGGCCGGAACCTCTGTGGACACTTGAGAAGGGACGACCCACCATTCCCCCTCTTCCTCATCTGAGGGACTTTCCTCCATACCCTGAGAGTGAGGAGGCACCCCCTCTACGTACACCGGCTCATCAAAATTGCAACTTCTCAACATATTACTGGCTCTACCTCATAGACCGGAATAGCGGGGTCTACCCTTCTCTTCACCGTGTATGGAACTGCCTCCCACCGTCCATCCAACTTCCCTGACGGCCATTTGGCTTTGACCATCACCCGATCACCAGGGACATACCCATCTTTCTGCACTGGTCTTGGGTTAGGGTGTACCACCTGTCCCTGGCGCTCCCCAACAACCTTGTGGACCGCTCTCAGCCGGCGGTGGTGCTCCTGCACCCATGCGGTGGTACTTCTTGGTTGGGGCTCCATCGGGTTAGGCATGTGGAGATCTTCAATCTCCCGTCCAGCTCGTCCAAACATAAGCATATGTGGAGAGTATCCGGTGGTACTGTGTACTCTGTTATTATAGGCCCACATCAACTCAGGTAGGTATGCGGGCCACTGGGCTTTTTGACTGTCTTCCAGAGTCTGCCACATCTGAAGCAAGGTGCGATTGAAGCGTTCACAAGCCCCGTTTCCTTGTGGGTGATATGGAGTGGTTCGGGAGCGTTTAATCCCATACAGTTGGTACAGTTCATTCATTAGAGTACCCTGAAAGCATGCTCCCTGGTCAGAATGTATCCTCCGTGGACACCCGAACACCTGTATAAAGTGTTTACAGACAGCTTCGGCGGCCAACTCTGCGGTTTGGTCTCTGGTGGGCACAGCCACCGCATACTTGGTAAAGTGATCTGTCATAACTAGACAGTACGAGTGTCCCGAGGTAGAATATCCGATCTGTACATAATCGATCATCAGAAGTTCTAGGGGTGCTGAGGTGCAGATGGTTTGCACAGGAGCCCGCTGTTCAGTACTCTTACTCAACCTACAGGATCGACACTTAAGACATGCCGCGGCCACCATGTCGGCCAGATCTGGACAGCATACCAGCCGTTGGAGCCACTTGAACGTTTTGTCTCTCCCAAAATGATCTCCCTTTTCATGAGCTTCCCTGGCGGCCTCCAGTCCCAACGACATGGGAATGACAATCTGTTGCCGGTACTGCAGCTCTGACTGTAAGTATATGATCCGGCACAGGAGGCCCTGGGTAATTGTCAGCTTGTCCCACTGCCTTAACAACTTCTGACCCTCTGGGGTCAGGAGGGCTCGTTCTTCTGGCCGAGGCCAGATCTTGCTCCGAACCCATTCTTTCACTTTCCACAAATCCCGGCAGCTATCCTGGACTCTCTCCCAATCAGTCAACATTTTCCCCAGCACTAGCGTCATTCCAGACGCCACCCCACTTGAATGTGCCACATCAGGAAACAGAGGAAGGCGACCAAGGTCAGGAGTTTCAGTATCCTCTAACTCCTCATCGGCTCTCTGAGTCGACTGTCCTACTGGAACTCGAGAGAGTGCATCGGCTTTGCCGTTCTTCCTACCGGACCAGAACTTGATGCGGTATTGGTACTTAGAGAGGCGGGCCAACCATCTTTGCTCGAGTGCACCGAACTTGGCATTCTCCAGGTGTGCCAATGGGTTGTTGTCTGTCATCATGGTCACTTCTGCACCAGTCAGATATTATCTTTCGGTCATGGCCCACACCAGTGCCAGTAGTTCCAGTTTAAAGGAGCTATAGTTATCAGGGTTGCGTTCTGACTCTCTTAGGGATCGGCTCCCATAGGCGATGACTCTCTGCCGTCCATCCTGGACTTGGGACAATACGGCCCCCAGACCATGTAGGCTTCCATCAGTATACAGCAGGAATGGAGTATCAAACCGCGCGTGAGCCAGGATCGGGGCATTGGTCAGCGCCACTTTCACCGCTTCAAAGGCCTCTTGTTGTCGGGGCCCCCAGTTGACGGGGCATTTCTTTGGGCCTCCAGCTGTGCCTCTTAGCAACTTGTTTAACGGGCCCACCAGATGAGCGAATTTGGGTATAAACCTCCTGTAGTAGCCGGCTAGTCCCACTAATGCCCGTACCTCCCGTAGCATACTTAACCAGGGCCACTTTTGAACGGCCTCCACCTTGCTGGGGGATGGTTTTACCCCCTCATGGGTGACCACATGTCCTAAGTACTCTATCTGCTGGCGGAACACTGGCATTTCGTTGGCTTGATCTTGAGCCCATGGTCTTGTAGCCGTCCCAAGACTTGTCACAGCTTCTGGAGGTGATCTTTAAAGGAAGCCCCGAACACTACTATGTCATCCAGGTATATCAATACTGATTCGAAGTTGAGGGCCCCTCAGACAGTGTTCTATCAATCGCTGGAATGTCCCTGGAGCATTGGAGAGGCCGAAGGGCATCCGGTTGAACTCGTAGAGTCCCATAGGTGTAATGAAGGCCGTCTTGGCTTTGAACTTCTTGGCCACCGACACCTGCCAGTATCCACTAGCCAGGTCAAGAGTTGAGAAGAACTTTGCTTGGCTTAGGGCTGATAATGACTCTTCAATCCGCGGAAGGGGGTAGGCATCCCGGACGGTCTGAGCATTCAGCTTCCGATAATCCACGCAGAACCGGAGACCCCCGTCTTTCTTCCGCACCAAGACTATCGGAGCAGCCCACGGACTTTGACTCTCCTGGATCACCCGGTTCTCCAACATGCTGGCCCCCATATCTATCACCTCCTGATACATCTTTGGTGGGATCTGCCGGTAGCGTTCCCTGATCGGCGCAGCATCGCCAGGTTGGGATTTCATGTTCGATGGCAGTAGCACACCCAAATTCCTCATCATGTCTTGAGAAGGCCTCCTGAAATTCCCAGAGGGTGTCTTCCAGCAGCTTTTGATCCCCCGGGGTCAGGGTTCTGCAGTCCACCCCCATATGGGCCATGATCACTCGACCGTTCCACTCCTGCTGTCGGGGTTTTCCTTGAATGGGTCTCCACGGCATAGGTCGAGGCTGATCTCTATCCGGCTGCAGCGTAAAGCCCCTTCATCAAGCGATACCCCCTTCGGACATATAAACTTTGGCCAGCAGGGTGTTTGTGGGGACGGTTAACTCGCAGTCCTCAACATTACAGCAGCGTACTAGGCATACATCTGTCTTTCACAATGGCAAGGGCCCGGCCTAACAGTGGGTGAATCTGCTTCTCTTCTTGATAAGCGGGCTCGATCAGGACTTCCAGTCCATTCAGTCGTCGTCCAGCCCCCATTGGCAACATCAATATTCGCTCCTGTCGAGGTGGGATCTTCAACGGAGTCCTCTGTAGCACCATCACGTCTCCAATGGCCTGTCCGGACAGGTTACTCTTTTGCAGGCTACAGCTCCTCACCATTTGTTGCAAGACCTTCTGGGTAGGCTGGTGTATGGTGGCCCGTTGCCAGTACTTCGGCCCTTCCTTGGCATAGAGTTGATGATCTAGGTCTCTCAGTATATTCATACCCAGGGTCACGTCCAATCCTTTCCGTCCACCAGCACAACCCCTTTCTTGCCGATGTCTTGCCCAAACAGTCGGACCCGCATCCAGACTATCCCTCGAACATCCATCTCTTTATTATCATCAGCCATCAGCCTGATGACGCTCCTGTCTTCGGGCTCCATCATATGCCCAAAGTGCCTCTCGAAGAACTCCAAAGGCATTAGAGTGCATTCTGACCCTGTATCAACTAGGCAGCAAACCTTTCGGCCTTCCAACTCGGCTTCTAATACGGAGCTGATGGCATACAGATCACGTTCTTCACGCAGAGGGCTTAACTTCTGGTGTGACGCCGCAGGACGCCCAGCTACTGCAGTGGTTGGAAGTTTAACGTCGGCTCAGACGCTACCTGTTCTGGGCACTCTCTAGCCATATGGCCGTACTTTCAGCAAACCCTTCTGCCCGGCCCCCTCGCCGGGGTTGCTCTGGGTGGAGTGGCACGAGGTGCGGGGGACAGGTTCCGAAGGCCGGGACGGTTCTGCCTTCATCTGGGACTCTTCCAGCTGAAGCTCTTTCAATTCCACCAGCAGGGCCTGGACCACATCCTTTAAGGACTCTGATTCTTCAGGTCCCGACCGGTCCCTTGTCACATGCGTGCTATTCACCACTCTAGCTGCTGTAGGTATGGGCTCTTCCTCTCTCTCTACGGCGGCTAAGTAAACGCATTAGAAAGTCATATCGGCCATTGTTCGGGTCATCTCTTGTAATTTATATTGTAGGAATTTATTGGAGAGCCCTACTATGAACTGATCTCGTAGAAGCCGGCCCACCTCCCGGAAGGCGCCCATAGCCTCAGGGTCTCGTTGTTGTATCTCATTCAGTGTCTCCTGTAGAGCATTGGAATATTGCATCAGGGTCTCGCCCTCTCGCTGGGGTCGGTTAAAGAAGTGACTCCGTAACTGTACCACTTTGGCCCGCCCCCCTTGGGCTCTCTAGCAGGGAGAATATCTTCTCTAGGGAATCTCTCTCAGAGTCAGGTCTTACCATCACTGTCCGCCTGACGTCACCCTCTAGGGCTCCCAATGCAACCTGGGCCCGCAGTTCGGGGGTCAGGTTACACATTTTAACACCACTTTGCACCCTTTCAGTCCAGTCCTGCAATGTCATGTTGTTACCGTCATACTTTGGCAGATGACGCAGCAGTGCCCCTACAGGAATGTATCCTACTGGGGTAGCCATATTGTTGGGGACAAGCTGGACTTGCGCCTGTGCACCCTGGGCTGGGTCCTGATGCGGCACCACTGGCGCCGGGGGACGATCTCCAGCCGCGTTTCCGTCCATAACGGTCGCTGTATCCTGCCGACTACACCAAGTTGTAAGCCGTGTACCGGGGTGGGCTCCCAAGGATACAGCGAAGTCACAGACAAGGAAAGTGACACTGACACCAGCTTAATATGCAAGAACACAAACTTTACTTATGCAAAAAGTAATATCACAAACAAAACCAATGCAAACATGCATAGAAAAAGGCTATATCCCGGACCCACAGTCAATGTCCCTGTCCACTGGACAGGCCTAGCCGATGGCGGACACAGCAGAGCATGCAAGTCGTGCTGTGCCGCTACAGAGGACACTCCTAGCCAGTGGCAGACGCAGCAGAGCCTGCAAGTCAATAACTGTGCTGCAGTCCAGTACAGAAAAGCCTAGCAAAACAATATAATCCTAACAAACTAATGCGAGGCCTAGGCTAGTCTCTGTTACTTCAGGCGCCACATAATATATTACAATCCGTAACTGGGTGCACTGACCTGCATCCGTTCTGGGCCCGAGGATGCAGCCTACCAGGATGGCCACCAACCTCTCAACAACCGTGCGGCCTTGCTTGAAGATGAGGCCTTCTGTCCACACACTGAACTGGTCTTCCTGGGACAACCTCTCTTTCAAAAGAGCTGGACTCAGTAAGGGTATAACAGTTACTCTCCTTCTTTTGAGTGTCCATTAACTGCCAGCCATCTGCAAACCAGGATGGAATCGGATTCAGTCCCTCACAGCACAATCCTTCCACCATGTCAGATCACCACTTTCGGCTCTGTCTGGCACACACAGCATGAGTCATCATCTGTTTTGCATATTCAAATCCCAGAGTGTGCTGGCTGTAGCTGCAAAACAGTGGCCTCTAGTGCCCGGAATGCCAAATGACAGTTTCAGTTCAAACATTATGCAGAAATAGCTGTTTCACAATCTCACAACTACAAGTTCCGCAAAAGTCAAGCCCTCACACAGCTCCATAGAAAGAAAAATATAAAAGGTATGGGCCTTAGGATGCGATGATGCTAAAACTTTTTTTTTTTGCAAAAAAGGGTTTTTATTGTGCAAAAGTAGTAAAACATAAAAAAATGGGGGGCAGTGTTAGTTTTTAATTGCTGTGCACCACTCCACTGTTAACCAGCAAGTAGCGGTCAGGCTGGCCGACGTTGCTTGGTTTGGTTTAGCAATCAAGTTAGTTGTGGTTTTGGCTACTATTCACCGAGTCCGTGTTGCGGTGTTAGTTGCCACTAATCCCAGTCTGAGATGAACTGAGACGCTTTATGCGCAATTCACATAGTGGGTTGATATTTCCATTTCTCCCACCACTCTATATGGCTGTTATTACTACCATTCTCAGCTGGCAGAGTCACTGCGGACGGTGGTACGGTAGTGTTCTGCCCTTACAGTGGTAAGGGTGAGAGATAGTGCACATCTCTTCACCCCGCCTAATTGTCAAAGCAATATACCGATTAGTGAAGTGGTGTACTGTGTTTTTAACACCCCTTAATTTTTTGGTTCTGTTTAAGTTCAATTAAAGAGTGCACCTCGCACACGCTTAGCATTTAGGTTTTACTTGTATTCAAATAAAAGTTAAGTATTCATTTATACCTGGGTCAAGACAGGTTCTATTGCCTGGATAGGCATTTGTAAATAAACTAGTAAAATTACCTTACCAAGGTCAGGTCCTAATTATATTCAGCCTATGTACGCTCCCACGGTCCCGGTCACGATAGAGGTCGGCATTTTTACCTATAGTGTGCACGCATGGCCACCACTAATGGATTGCAGGGTGGTCATAACTAGAGGTGAGCGAATTTCAGGTTATGAAATTTATTCACTCTTCGTTTACTGGTAAAAGGTTAATTGCGTTATGGATTCCGTTACCATGGACCATAACGCAATTCTATGATGGAATGCATAATGGAATGCCTTTAGAGGCATTCCATTGTTCATTACGTCATAATAGAAGTCTATGGGCTGCATAACGGATTTGTCCCGTTTCCGTTATGCAGAAGAGGACTCCCCTGCATAACGGAAACGGGACGGATCCGTTTTGCAGCCCATAGACTTCTATTATGACGGAATTAATAACGGAATGACTCAGGGCCACCCTCCCCACACATTTATTTTGTGTCTGATTTCATATTTCACTTTAATCATGGAATTAAAGTAGAGCCATGAGCCACACAGAACGGATAGCAATGGGTTGGGCATCTGTGATTTAGACAAGGAAACAACTTTTAAAAATAATATTTATTTAAAAATTGTTATATTTCAGTGATATAACTGAAAAATTTCACATGTATTCTTGTGACTACCTCCTAAAGTTGGAAATTTTATAAAAAGTTAACTTATAAAAAACAGGGATGACACACCTTAAAAAAAACTTTGGTACCAAAAAGCACTGTATATTTCCTGGAAATAGATAATCGTATGAGTGCAATTGTCAACCTTTACGTAATTATGTATTTTTTTTTTAAAGCATTAACTCATACGTTTGCACCCATACACCTTCAACAGCTGTCAGCTGAACATGCGTGTTTAGTCAGGGCGGAGAAGGAAAGAAGCCACTGCTAGAAACGTCTGGTCATCATCTGTCCAGGGGGGGTTGGCACAACCCAATTCACATAAGATAGTAAGCCAGTCCAGGCAAAATCTGTGGGTTCATCTGACTTTACTCATATGTACGGGTAAAGTTCATGCTTATATGAAACAGAGGTTTCTACACAAAAACAGTCAAAGTATGTTCATAAGCATCTACATCAACAAGAGCTTGTTCTCTCAAAAATGCTGAAATACAGGCCATGCAATAGTCTGCCCGTCATCCACAAATGTGTTTGAAAACATACTGATTGACAAAAGAAAGATACACCAAGAAGTATGGTTGGAATCTAAAGAAACGGTCTACAGTGGATATAAAAAGTCTACACACCCCTGTTAAAATGTCAGGTTTCTGTGATGTAAAACAGAGACAAATCATTTCAGAACTTTTCCACCTTTAATGTGACCTATAAACTGTAGAACTCAATTGAAAAACAAACTGAAATCTTTTAGGTAGATTGAAGAAAAAATATAAAAATAATATAATATGATTGCATAAGTGTGCACATCCTTAAACTAATACTTTGTTGAAGCACCTTTTGATTTTATTACAGCACTCAGTCTTTTTGGGTATGAGTCTATCAGCATGGCACATTTTGACTTGGCAAGATTTCCCACTCTTCTTTGCAAAAACATTGCAAATATTGCCGAGAGCATCTCCTGTGCTCAGCCCTCTTCAGATCACCCCACATATTTTCAATCGGATTCAGGTCTGGGCTCTGGCTGGGCCATTCCAAAACTTTAATCTTCTTCTGGTAAAGCCATTCCTTTGTTGATTTGGATGTATGCTTTGGGTCGTTGTCATGTTGAAATATGAAGTTCCTCTTCATGTTCAGCTTTCTAGCAGAAGCCTGAAGGTTTTGTGCCAATATTGACTGGTATTTGGAACTGTTCATAATTCGCTCTAGCTTAACTAAGGTCCCAGTTCCAGCTGAAGAAAAACAGCCCCAAAGCATGATGCTGCCACCACCATGCTTCACTGTGGGTATGGTGTTCTTTTGGTGATGTGCAGTGTTGTTTTTAGGCCAAACATATCTTTTGGAATTATGGCCAAAAAGTTCAACCTTGGTTTCATCACACCATAACACCTTTTCCCACATGCTTTTGGGAGACTTCACATGTGTTTTTGCAAAATGTAGCCTGGCATGGATGTTTTTCTTCGTAAGAAAAGGCTTTCGTCTTGCCACTCTACCCCATAGCCCAGACATATGAAGAATACGGGAGATTGTTGTCACATGTACCACACAGCTAGTACTTGCCAGATATTCCTGCAGCTCCTTTAATGTTGCTGTAGGCCTCTTGGTAGCCTCCCAGACCAGTTTTCTTCTCGTCTTTTCATCAAATTTGGAGGGACGTCCAGTTCTTGGTAATGTCACTGTTGTGTCATATTTTCTCGACTTGATAATGATTCTCTTCACTGTGTTCCATGGTATATCTGATGCCTTGGAAATTCTTTTGAACCCTTCTCCTGACTGATACCTTTTAACAATGAGATCCCTCTGATGCTTTGGAAGCTCTCTGTGGACCATGGCTTTTGCTGTGGGATGCGACTAAGAACAATTCAGGAAAGACCAACTAGAGCAGCTGAACTTTATTTGGGGTTAATCAGAGGCACCTGAAATGATGGCAGGTGTATGCTGACTCCAATTTAACATGATTTTGAATGGGATTGCTTAATTCTGAACACAGCAACAACCTCAGTTATAAGAGGGTGTGCACACTTATGCAACCCCTTTTTTTTTTTTTTTCTTCCATCCACCTAAAAGATTTCAGTTTGTTTTTCAATTGAGTTGTACAGTTTATAGGTAACATTAAAGGTGGAAAAAGTTCTGAAATTATTTATCTTTGTCTCGTTTTTTTACAGCACAGAAACCTGACATTTTAACAGGGGTGTGTACACTTTTTATATCCACTGTGTGTGTGAATGTAATGATGATATACACAGGCGAGAAAAAGGGTAACAAGTTCACCATCCTGAAATACACCACTGGTCAAAAGACCAAAGAAAGTCCCTATAGGAGTCTACTAATTTGGAAAATAAAAGCCAAATACTTTAATTCATTCACTTAAAAAGGGGAGTTATTTACCCCACAAAAACCACACATTTTAAAACTATCAGGCGGCAACGCAAATTAGTGTGAGAATTTACTTCTCTCTCATTTGTTTGAGAACATATGTGTGTGTACAGGTGGGTGGTTGGTGACAGTATAGCGTAGATGGGATATGCCCTGTTATTTTGTGTCATGGAAGCCTGGGCCCAGGCTCCGGACACCACTACGTTAATTTTCTCTACAATGGCACCAGATAAACCACTACACTAAGTTCATGACACACACAACTGATAGCCCTACTAAGGTCTCCACATTTACTGCCAGCTGAATCTAAAACAAGCGCCTAACACTAGTCCCCACCCGACATGTTTCGCCGCGATGCGGCTTCGTCAGGGGTTAGGGGTATTAGCGTCGGCGCGCTGAACAAACAGGGGTTTTATGCCTTAGGTAACGCCCCCATTTAGCTCTTACAGATAGTCTATTGGATACAACCAATAGACTATCTGTAAGAGCTAAATGGGGGCGTTACCTAAGGCATAAAACCCCTGTTTGTTCAGCGCGCCGACGCTAATACCCCTAACCCCTGACGAAGCCGCATCGCGGCGAAACATGTCGGGTGGGGACTAGTGTTAGGCGCTTGTTTTAGATTCAGCTGGCAGTAAATGTGGAGACCTTAGTAGGGCTATCAGTTGTGTGTGTCATGAACTTAGTGTAGTGGTTTATCTGGTGCCATTGTAGAGAAAATTAACGTAGTGGTGTCCGGAGCCTGGGCCCAGGCTTCCATGACACAAAATAACAGGGCATATCCCATCTACGCTATACTGTCACCAACCACCCACCTGTACACACACATATGTTCTCAAACAAATGAGAGAGAAGTAAATTCTCACACTAATTTGCGTTGCCGCCTGATAGTTTTAAAATGTGTGGTTTTTGTGGGGTAAATAACTCCCCTTTTTAAGTGAATGAATTAAAGTATTTGGCTTTTATTTTCCAAATTAGTAGACTCCTATAGGGACTTTCTTTGGTCTTTTGACCAGTGGTGTATTTCAGGGTCATTATCCCGAGGGTCTTACTAGGGCCCACTTTTGTGTATTCTAAGTTCACCATCCACTACAGCTTCGAACGTGAGGCTACCATCATTTTATAGATAATCATCTTGCTATCTCATACATAAATTAGACTTGCAACTATTTAGCATACGATCAGTTATGCAGATCAGATTCTTGTCATGTAACTGCATTGTTACTCTTTTGCTTCTAAAATTCTACATTTTTATTATTTTGTTAGTATTTTGTAAATCCACCTTTATCGTTCAGCACTGCCTCCTTCTGGGCATACTCTCGATCAGATTCAAGCATTCCTCGACTGAAATCTGTTGCCCGGTCTCTTCTACACGTTCCCAATGTTGGTGCATACTGGGTGAATCACTTGAGTACCAATACAGCTTATTCTTCAACTCCACCCACAAGTATTCGATTGGGTTGAGGTCTGGGGACTGTGGGGGCCAATCCAGCACCTCTACCTTATTGTCAGTGAACCATTTCTTCGACAAACTCGAAATTTGCTTCGGGTCGTTGTCCTGCTGGTACACTGTGTCGTCCTTTTCATACCCATAGTACTTGAGTGTACGAAGTAAATCGTCTTGTAGGATACTCACATATAGCTCAGCATTGAGACCACCATTCATCCTGGTCAAGTATCCAACGTACACACTTTAATTATGGCTAGTCCCACTCAACTATTTAGTCTTACGCCTTGGCTGTATCTCTTGTTCTCACGTTCATGTACCTTCTACTATTGACAAGTATCGCTATTTTTCTGCAGGCTCGTCAGACAAAACTCCAGAACTTGGCAGTGATCCAGAGCGGTATCAGCAGTAGCAAAACTTCCAAATGGCTTCCATTATTTTTTGGGAATTCATCTTCTTAGAGTGCTGCGAAAACCGAAGTGCCATGTAATAAAAAGTGAGATAAGATGAAAAAAGAATAAAGCATGCTGTGCTAAACGCTCTGTTGCCTAGTATTTTTCCTTTATTGCTCTTGCACACAGAGTCCCTAAGGCTAGGTTTATGATTGACTAAAAAAACGGCTGAAAAATCAGCTGTTTCCGCAGCAAAAGCCACAACAAAACCACATGTATTACATGCAAGCCAGCAGATATTACCCTCTCCATTGGAAAAGGTGAAATCAGCTGTATGAATTGATATGCCGTGGATTTCAAAACTGCTAACCTGCAAATATGCAGAGAATCAGCTGGACGAAAACCGCTGCGCACGTATGTGTCAGGTTGCGGACAGGTCTCTGCTGGCCCCCATCATGGTGTAACAGAGCAGGATGGAAACGCAATGGCTTCCAGCAATGCTCGTCGGATCTCCTGTGAGCATGCGCCCTTCTCGCAGTTTATCAAGCCCAGCGCCGTACATTGTATAGCGGCTGTGTTTGGTATTGCACTCAGCCCCTTTCACTTCTATGGGGCTGAGCTGCACCTAGGCCACGTGACCGATGAACGTGTCATCACTGGCCTAGGAAAAGCAGAGAGAAGACAGTGGTGCTAGTGCTAGCACAGATGCCTTCTCAAACAGCTGATTGCATGGCTGAGGTCCCTGGAGTTGGACCCCCACGATCAGTATTAAAGTCTCAGAAACCCACTTTTAATACGGCATACAGTGGAATAATATAATTTATTTAAAAGTTTTTTCTGGGACTGTAATATCGATGAGCAATGGTTAGGATTGGCTTAGTATGGGCAGTAGTTGCAAAATTCTGATATTAAGGTAGATATCACTATATATATACAGTCAGGCTCATAAATATTGGGACATCGACACAATTCTAACATTATTGGCTCCATACACCACCACAATAGATTTGAAATTAAACGAACAAGATGTGCTTTAACTGCAGACTGTCAGCTTTAATTTAAGGGTATTTACATCAAAATCAGGTGAACGGTGTAGGAATTACAACAGTTTGCATATGTGCCTCCCACTTGTTAAGGAACCAAAAGTAATGGGACAGAATAATAATCATAAATCAAACTTTCACTTTTTAATACTTGGTTGCAAATCCTTTGCAGTCAATTACAGCCTGAAGTCTGGAACGCATAGACATCACCAGACACTGGGTTTCATCCCTGGTGATGCTCTGCCCGGCCTCTACTGCAACTTTCTTCAGTTCCTGCTTGTTCTTGGAAATATTATTTGCTTATATTCAGCCAAATGCTTCAGAACTCATTGGACGGCGCTTCACAGTGCAGATGGACAATGACCCAAAGCATACTGCAAAAGCAACCAAAGAGTTTTTTAAGGGAAAGAAGTGGAATGTTATGCAATGGCCAAGTCAATCACCTGACCTGAATCCGATTAAGCATGTATTTCACTTGCTGAAGACAAAACTGAAGGGAAAATGTCCCCAGAACAAGCAGGAACTGAACACAGTTGCAGTAGAGGCCTGGCAGAGCATCACCAGGGATGAAACCCAGCGGTGATGTCTATGCATTCCAGACTTCAGTCTGTAATTGACTGCAAAGGATTTGCAACCAAGTATTAAAAAGTGAAAGTTTGATTTGATTAAGTCCTGGTACTTAAGGACACAGGACGTACTTATACGCCCTGTGTATTTTCGATCACCACCTTGCGGCGGGCGGAAATCGGAACCCGGTGCCTGCTCAAATGCACCGGGGGGTCCTGTGATCACCCCCCGTGTAGGCGATCGCAGCAAACCGCAGGTCAATTCAGACCTTTTCCGGGTCTCTGAGGACCCGATAACCCGGAACAGGATGGTGATCGGTGGTGTGATTTTTACCCCACCAATCACCATCCTGCGATCCTGAGTGGTGATGGTGACATCACCTCTCAGGATCGCTTCTGATTGGTAGGAGGGCGGGCCGGCGGCAGATTCAAATCATAGCAGCGCTCCTCTCCTTTTGTGTCCAGAGCCCGAGGAGAGAGGAGCGCTGCCTGCACGTGCGATCTGAGCCAGCATCTGTGCCCCAGCACCCATCCTTGCCCCCAGGACCTGTGCTACCCCCATCTTTATCAGCAGGTAATAAGGGAAAGTATAGGGAAAGTTTGGGCTAGGCAGGGATATAAAAGGGAAAGTTAGTGGTAAAAAAAAAAGTTTGATTGCATCACCCTAAGTAGGGTGTCTGGGGTCCATAGCACAGCTGTGTGACCCCAGACCCCCCCAGGGACGCCGCCAGGAGGAGCAAGGGGACCGCCATGCTAGGGACCCTGTGGCCCACCCTAGTACGAGCAGCTCTGGGGCTCGTACTACAGGGAGTGCAGAATTATTAGGCAAATTAGTATTTTGACCACATCATCCTCTTTATGCATGTTGTCTTACTCCAAGCTGTAGACGGCTCGAAAGCCTACTACCAATTTAGCATATTAGGTGATGTGCATCTCTGTAATGAGAAGGGGTGTGGTCTAATGACATCAACACCCTATATCAGGTGTGCATAATTATTAGGCAACTTCCTTTCCTTTGGCAAAATGGGTCAAAAGAAGGACTTGACAGGCTCAGAAAAGTCAAAAATAGTGAGATATCTGGCAGAGGGATGCAGCACTCTTAAAATTGCAAAGCTTTTGAAGCGTGATCATCGAACAATCAAGCGTTTCATTCAAAATAGTCAACAGGGTCGCAAGAAGCGTGTGGAAAAACCAAGGCGCAAAATAACTGCCCATGAACTGAGAAAAGTCAAGCGTGCAGCTGCCAAGATGCCACTTGCCACCAGTTTGGCCATATTTCAGAGCTGCAACATCACTGGAGTGCCCAAAAGCACAAGGTGTGCAATACTCAGAGACATGGCCAAGGTAAGAGAGGCTGAAAGACGACCACCACTGAACAAGACACACAAGCTGAAACGTCAAGACTGGGCCAAGAAATATCTCAAGACTGATTTTTCTAAGGTTTTATGGACTGATGAAATGAGAGTGAGTCTTGATGGGCCAGATGGATGGGCCCGTGGTTGGATTGGTAAAGGGCAGAGAGCTCCAGTCCGACTCAGACGCCAGCAAGGTGGAGGTGGAGTACTGGTTTGGGCTGGTATTATCAAAGATGAGCTTGTGGGGCCTTTTCTGGTTGAGGATGGAGTCAAGCTCAACTCCCAGTCCTACTGCCAGTTTCTGGAAGACACCTTCTTCAAGCAGTGGTACAGGAAGAAGTCTGCATCCTTCAAGAAAAACATGATTTTCATGCAGGACAATGCTCCATCACACGCGTCCAAGTACTCCACAGCGTGGCTGGCAAGAAAGGGTATAAAAGAAGAAAAACTAATGACATGGCCTCCTTGTTCACCTGATCTGAACCCCATTGAGAACCTGTGGTCCATCATCAAATGTGAGATTTACAAGGAGGGAAAACAGTACACCTCTCTGAACAGTGTCTGGGAGGCTGTGGTTGCTGCTGCACGCAATGTTGATGGTGAACAGATCAAAACACTGACAGAATCCATGGATGGCAGGCTTTTGAGTGTCCTTGCAAAGAAAGGTGGCTATATTGGTCACTGATTTGTTTTTGTTTTGTTTTTGAATGTTGAGATGTTATATTGGTTTCACTGGTAAAAATAAATAATTGGAATGGGTATATATTTGTTTTTTGTTAAGTTGCCTAATAATTATGCACAGTAATAGTCACCTGCACACACAGATATTCCCCTAAAATAGCTAAAACTAAAAACAAACTAAAAACTACTTCCAAAAATATTCAGCTTTGATATTAATGAGTTTTTTGGGTTCATTGAGAACATGGTTGTTGTTCAATAATAAAATTAATCCTCAAAAATACAACTTGCCTAATAATTCTGCACTCCCTGTAGTTTTCTGGCTCACCAGTTAAATCCACCGGAGCACCCTGCCGGTGAACTTGTCTGGTGTACCCCAGAGCGATATGAGCCTGTGATTCCTGATTTTGTAGGCCAATCAGGAATCCAGATTTCCACAGTGGGCTACACTGAATATGAATTTTTTTGTAATTTTTTCAGTGACCCACTGGTAAATCTGATGGTGGAGCAGACGAACCTTTACGCCCAACAGTTCGTTGCTCAACACCCGGGCTCCTTTTTGGCTAGGCCCGGTGGCTGGACGCCGGTCAGTGCAGCTGAGATGAGGACATTTTGGGGCCTCATGCTGCATATGGGCCTGGTCAAGAAACCCAGTGTCAGGCATTACTGGAGTGGGGATGTCCTCTACCAGGCCCCACTTTACAGTACGGCCATGACACGCTCCCAGTTTGAGGCCATCCGGAAATGTCTGCATTATTCAGATAATGCAGCATGTCTCCCCCAAAGTGATCCTGCCTATGACCGTCTGTATAAGATACGGCCGGTTATCGATCATTTTGGGGCCAAATTTGTACAGGCCTATGTACCTGGAAGGGAGGTCGTGGTTGATGAGTCTCTCATTGCATTCAAGGGGAGACTCATTTTCTGCCTGTATGGTCCCTCAAAGCGGTTGAGGTATGGCGTGAATCAACGTGGCCTCCCTGCCCACCCCCTCCAGGTACCTATCCCCAGGGGTGCGACCTGTGCCCTTACCAGTGAAAACCTGTTGCTGGTCAGATATAAGGACAAGAGGGATGTCCTTGTACTGTCCACAATTCATGGTAACGGCATCACCCCTGTCCCTGTGCGAGGTACCGCGGCAACGGTCCTCAAGCCCGATTGTATCGTCGACTACAATCGGTATATGGGGGGAGTTGATCACTCTGATCAGGTCCTCAAGCCATATAACGCCATGCGCAAAACCCCTGCATGGTACAAAAAAGTTGCGGTCTACTTGGTGCAGGTTGCCATGTACAACTCTTGTGCTGTCCCGGAGCGCTGGCAACACAGGGACATTCCTTCAGTTCTATGAGGCAGTCCTCAAGGCCCTGATCTTTTTCGCACCGGGAAATAGCAGACCGGAGTACCTCGGGAACTGGAGGCGCCCGGATCGTCCCTGGCCAACACTTTCCAGGTGTGGTCCCCCATACTGGAAAGAAGGGACGAACCCCAAAAAAGTGCAGAGTGTGTCGCAGGAGGGGGATACGGAAGGACACAACTACTCAGTGCGACACATGCCCGGATCATCCGGGCCTCTGCATTGACGGTTGCTTCAGGGAGTATCACACTTCCATGAGGACAAAATTTATATACCAATTTAGTACTGACATCGGATAAAAAAACTGGTTCTCATACTTGAGACACCCCAAAAAATTGTAAAAAATAAAATAATACAAAAAGTATACAAATAAGGTATCACTGCATCGTAATAATCTCCTTTAAAAAAATACCCCATGACCTAACCCCCCAGATTAACACGGTCCCCCAAAAAAAACAGTGCAAAAAAGAACTTTTTTGTCACCTTACATAAAATTTTTTGGAGCAAGCGATCAAAAAGTAATATAGTCCCCAAAATAGTGCCAATAAAACCGTCCTTTCACCCCGCAAAAAATTAGGCCCTACATGAGATGTATCAAAAAGGATAATATAGTCTAAAACCTAAATAATTGTAAAAAAGTAGACTTATTAGGTATCGCCACGTCCGTAAGAATCTCCTCTATAAAAATACCCCATGACCTAACCCCCCAGATTAACACGGTCAAAAAACAAACAAAAAAATATGCTATTTTTGGCACTTTTCCATTTCAATCCGTTTTTTCCGGTAACAAAGCAAGGGTTAACAACCAAACAAAACTTAATATTTATTACCCTGATACTGCAGTTTACAGAAACGCCACATTTGTGGTCGTAAACTGCTGTATCACTAAAAGGCAGGGTGCAAAAGCAAAGGACCGACATGGTTTCTGGAAGGCCGATTTTGATGGCCTTTTTTATTGACACCATGTCCCTTTTGAAGCCCCCCCTAGAGTAAAAAAACTCCCTAAAAGTGACCCCATCTAAGAAACTACATCCCTCAAGGTATTCAAAACTGATTTTACAAACTTTAGTAACCCTTTAGGTGTTCCTCAACAGTTAATGGCAAATGGAGATGACATTTCAGAATTAAAATTTTTGGTAACCTTACCTCACAAAAATGTAATATAGAGCAACCAAAAATCCAAAAATCTTATGTACCCTAAAAATAATCCCAACAAAACCACCACCTTATCCCGTAGTTTCCAAAATGGGGTCACTTTTAGGGAGTTTCTACTCCAGGGGTGCATCAGGAGGGGTTGAAACAGGACACGGTGTAAATAAACCGGTCCATAAAAATCAGCCCTCCAAAAACCAAACGGCGCTCCTTTCCCTCTACGCCCGCTGTGTGGCCGTACAGTAGTGTACGGCCACATATGGGGTGTTTCTGTAAACGGCAGAGTCAGGGCAATAAAGATACAGTCTTGTTTGGCTGTTAACCCTTGCTTTGTTAGTGGAACAAATGGGTTACAATGGAAAATGTGGCAAAAAAAAGGATATTTTCAAATTTCATCCCCATGTGCCAATAACTCTTGTGCAACCCCCAAAGGGTTAACAACGTTTGTAAAAATCAGTTTGGAATACCTTGAGGGGTGTAGTTTCTAGAATTGGGTCATTTTGGGTGCTTTATATTATATAAGCTTCACAAAGTGACTTCAGACGTGAACTGGTCCCTAAAAATTGGGTTTTTAAAAATTTCAGAAAAATTTCAAGATTTGCTTCCAAACTTCTAAGCCTTGTAACATCCCCAAAATATAAAATATAATTCCCAAAATGATCCAAACATGAAGTAGACATATGGGGAATGTAAAGTAATAACTATTTTTGTAGGTATTACTATGTATTATGGAAGTAGAGAAATATAAACTTGGAAATTAGCAATTTTTTTCAATTTTTTTGTAAATTTGGTATTTTTTTTATAAATAAAAATGATTTTTTTTTTTACTTCATTTTACCAGTGTCATGAAGTACAATATGTGACGAAAAAACAATCTCAGAATGGTCTGGATAAGTCAAAGCGTTTAAAAGTTATCACCACTTAAAGTGACACTGGTCAGATTTGCAAAAAATGGCCAAGTCCTTAAGGTGAAATAATGCTGTGTCCTTATTAACAAGTGGGAGGCACATATGCAAACTGTTGTAATTCCTACACCGATCACCTGATTTAGATGTAAATACCCTCAAATTAAAGCTGACAGTCTGCAGGTAAAGCACATCTTGTTTGTTTCATTTCAAATCCATTGTGGTGGTGTATAGAGCCAAAAATGTTAGAATTGTGTCCATGTCCCAATATTTATGGACCTGGCTGTATATATATACACTATATGCATGCATTACTTTATACAGGCATGCTGACATTTACTATGTACATGCACACACTCATTACTAGCCTACACACATAATACATACTTGCATAATCTATATACACACATAATGGCCACTTGGTAACAGTAGTGCAGGGATGCATAGGAAGGGAGCAGCTGGAGAGTCCGAGGCAGCTTCTCTGATGGAGTTCTCCTTAAAGTATGCATGATGTGTGGGTTCCTGGACAGACAGCAGCATTACATGTTAAAACTGCACTGTCGAATATTTTGACACTAGAGGTGCCTGCACATGGTGTAGATTAGATTTGCTTTTTTCCTTAGGTGTGGAAATTGACCTGCTGAGCGGATTTTGAAATCTGCAGCATGTCAGTTGTTTTTTGGGGGGTTTTTTGTGTGCGGATTTCAAATTTATAAATGGAATGCTTAGATCTGTGGCAAAACGGCATCAAATCTGCACCAAAATGTGCAATAAAAAGTGCGCGTTTGGTGCAGATGTGATGCACACAAATCTGCAGCGTGCAGCCACCAAAGGGGTATGTATACACGACAGATTATGAAAAATGCCCTGATTTTTTGCATGGTTAGGCTACATTCACGTGAACGTATTTTGTTTCCTTGTCTGTTCCGTTTTTGTGGATAGGATGCAGACCCATTCATTTAAATGGGTCCGCAAAAAATGCGGACAGCACACCAATCAGCTGTTCGAAGATGAGGAGGCGCTCCATGCAAGTGCTGCTTCCTCTTCATTTCACTACGGGTTGTATCCCCTGTGGTGGTGGCAGAGTGTAGTTACAAGTACTCGCCCCATTCAAGCGAATGAAGCAAGTACTTGTAATTACACTGCACATCTGAGACAGGCAGCATAATTAAGAGGAAGCAGCTCTCGCACGGAGTGCTGCCTCCTATTCAAACAGCTGGTTGGCAGGGGTTCCAGGTATCGGACCCCCACCGATGAGATATTGATGAGGATAGATCATCAAAACAAACAGGCTGCACAACCCCTTTAATGCTTACGTCCATCCCTCACATAATACAAAAGCGATAATTGCAAGGTGACTGCTATTGACAGTGCTCCAGATACAACTTAGAATTTGCAAATGGTGGCAAGACTTTTTAGTCATGTTGCCATTTGCGACTAGACCCGCCCAGGATGGCGAAACAGTTGAATACTGCAGTGGGGCATGGGAGCTTATATTCCCTTGCCCCGTTGATCACCCTTATAGGCCTCAGGCCTAGTAGACCTGAGGCCTATGTGGTAGTAAATCCCGACACAGGCAGGCGTGATGACGTCATCACGCCCCCGCCTTTGCCGGGATGCAGCGCAGTGATGTAGGTGCGTCTGGCCGCCTGCATTCTACCCGCCAATCAGCTGTTCGAAGAGGAGTAGACCAGAAGAGGTCATTTTTTTTCAGTGCTCACTTGGGGGACATTACTGGCAGGAAGGAGAGCACTGTGGGGGGCATAAATACTAAAGGGGCACTTAGGTGGACATTACTCAAGGGAGGATCAGCACTTTGAGGCACATTACTGAGAAGGAGAACACAGTGAGGTTCATTACTGGAGGGGCACTGTAGGGTACATTACTACTGTGGAGCAGTGTGGGGGACACTACTACTGGGGGGGCAGAGGTGGAAATTACTACTGGGTGGGTAATGTGGGGGACATTACTACTAAGGGGCAATGTAGGGGATATTACTATCAGAGGGACATTACTACTAAAGGGCCACTGTGGGGGACATAACTGCCAACATTATTGGGGGCACTCTAGGGGAATATTAGGGGCATTATTGGCGGCACTGGGGGACTTTTAATACTGAGGCAATATAGGGGGCAATGCCTGGGCATTTTTTTTAAAATATGAGGGTACTATATGGGACATTACTGGGGGCATTTTAATACAGGGACACTATAGCAGGATTTTTTGTACATGGGCATTAATACTGGGGGCGCTATATAGGACATTATTAATACTGGGGGCACTATAATGGTGTTTTTACTGGGGGGTAAAATAGAGGATTTTAATGCAGGAGGCACTGTAGGGGCATCTCTACTACAGTGGCATATTAAGGGACACTATACAGGCATTATTACTGGGGACACTGTAGAGTTTTATTATTACTGGGGGGCATTTTAGTAGACATTATTATTACTGGGGGGCACTCTAGCTGGCATTAAAATTGCTGGAGGCATTATAAGGACATTATTTATACTGGTGGGGGTCACTATTTTTTCAGCAGTATTGCATTTGGGGTCATTGAAAAAATTTCTGTGTAAGAAACTGCAGAGACAAGACACAGCTGAAGGAATTTGTCATGGCGGTTTGGGGCAATTGGAGGAGATGAGGAAAGAGAACGTCTACTCAAACAGTCTCTGCCAGGACAAATGATCCTTTAAAATAAAAAAAAATTAAGAAAATGCACTTGCCATAGTGCTGGCTCCTAAGTTCTTCTGCTTCAGGCACCCGCCTAGTTCTGACTACAGCCCTGCCTGGTAGTTGACATTTTGGTTGGCAGATGCCACCAGGGAACTTTTTTTTTCTATTTAGTATCTGACAAATAGTAATAGTTATTACCACCTGCATTGAATAATGTCAAAGGCGTGAAGCGACAAACCTACCACAGCTGCTGAGGAAATAAACACACCACATGTAACATTTGCGTAAAAATATTTATTTAAAAAAATCCCAAATCATCTGCACTTTTGGCTGCACATATTACAAAAAAAGCAGATAAATGCATTGTGTTTGGGTATAGAGCTAATAATCAAAGATTCAACACCCACCCCTTTACAATAAAAAAGAAATTAAAACACCTACATAAAGGGCATGACACATAAGAACATGACAGCAGTAGCAAATCACAGAGACATAAATGTATAGGAACAACCTATGTAGTCACCATCTTTGGGCTGTAAGGCCTTATTCACACGCCTGTGTCTGGTTTTTCTAATCTGTGACGATGTGTGGCACCTCTTTTGATTTGTTTGTTTTATTTATTTATTTAAATTTATTTAAATGTGCATGAAAAAAAAACGGGAGGTGGCCCATTAGCACTGAGCTATATCAGAAAACAAACCAAACTAAGGCATGGCTCACCTCCTACACATTTTCCATCCACATAAACAAAATGGATGTCTGAATATACTCATTGAATTGAGTAGATTTGTGTGCTATTCACTGACTTGTGAATAAGGCTGAGTTCACTGCAAAAACATTACAGGTGATAACCGGAACGTAAAGTGAATTTCCATCCTGGAACACTATTTTATATACCTTTATAGCTTCATGATGCAGATCTTGAAATCACCAGCATATATATATAAATTTAATCAACATGTACCCACCACTAGAGGGAGCTTATGAGCTAACTGCATATTGCTATACGCGGAGTTCACGTTAAAATCGTATAAAACAAGCTCCCTCTAGTGGTGGCTGAAGCAAGCATTTTAACTTTTAAATTACATGTATAGATTTGTAGCTCTTGATGGTAAAAACAATATGAGATTCCTCACTTTAAGTGTCTATTCAGTTTGCAGATTGGTTGCAGACATTTCTGAAATGGAAAATCAGTTCGATTCTGCAGCATGCACACGGATTTCTGAAAGCGCCATTCAGACAAATAGGGACGTCGCAGACATTTCTGCAACAAATCTGCATTGTGAATAAATGGATCCTAGGTTAAAAATACAGATATTAGCTTTGCTCTCTATTTTCTTTGGTATGACCACTGCCACAATTATTAGATAATTGTGTATAAATATAATAAACAGCTTAATGTTTTACATAAAATCTGATTTTTTTGCAATAATAAATCTTCACATAAGATTTGGTAAGGTCACTAAAACCGGTTCTGTGACCCAGGTTTAGCCTGTGATGTACAGGTAAAAAGCCCCAAGGTGGGAGTGCATATGTAGCCCACAGGTTCATAGGTTTAAAAAGAAAACGTATACCAATTGGCATACTTTTTTTTTTTTTTTTTTTTTTTTTACTGGATACTTTTGTATAGAACAGTGTAAGTGTAGTCAAGTACACAATGTTATACAGCAAAAACTGTCACTATTTTGGCATCTGTTTGGTGACTAGGGGCCTATGAATACATATGATACATATACTGTACAGGCCAGATGTAGACTGTAACACAGTGTGAATATACCCTTACTGTTAGAGATGAGCAAATTTCCACTTATGAAATCCGTTCACACTTCGTTTGGTGGTAAAAGGTGAATTGCGTTATGGATTCCGTTACCACGGACCATAACGCAATGCCTTTAGAGGCATTCCGTTATTCATTCCGAGATAATAGAAGTCTATGGGCTGCAAAACAGATCCGTCCCGTTTCCGTTATGAAATTCGCTCATCTCTACTTACTGTATCTATTTAAAGCCAAAATTAAGACAGAGCACTTTTACTATGATTTCTGAGAAAATAGCTTTTTTTTTCTTAAATCTTTACATACTTTAATCCCCACCCCAATTAAAATCCTGGCAAATTTACAAAGATACTTTGAAGAAAAGTGTGAAAATACATTTATAAAAGGTACAAAAGAAGCACTAACAAGTGCTGTATCCTCTGTGCAGGATGTCATTAAAGGGGTTCTGTCACTTCAACAAATGGCATTTGTTATGTAGATAAAGTTAATACAAGGCACTTACTAATGTATTGTGATTGTCCATATTGCCTCCTTTGCTGGCTGGATTCATTTTTCCATCACATTATACATTGCTCGTTTCCATGGCTCCAGCAGCGGTGGCCGTGCCTGCTCACTATAGGTAAAAGCACCAGCCTATGTTTGGTCCCAAAGTCCCAGCCACCAGAGAGGCCGGCGCTTATTCATATAGTGTGCAAGTACGACCACCACTGATGGATTGCAGGGTGGTGGTAACCATGGAAACAAGCAGTGTATAACGTGATGGAAAAATGATTTCAGCTAGCGAAAGAAGCAACATGGCCAATCACAATGCATTAGTAAGTGCCTTGTATTCACTTTCTCTACATGATAAATGCCATTTGCTGAAGTGAGACAACCCTCTTTAGGTCTTTGTCCACCAGAGGCCAATGAAACACATGACCCTATGGTCAAAAAGTTGAAACAACAGAACAATATGAATAGTTTAAACGACAAAAGAGAAGGAAATGAAAAGAAAGTATTAGGCCTCTTTCACACGGGCGTGTTTTCCGCGTGGGTGCAATGCATGAGGTGAACGCATTGCATCAGCACTGAATCCGGACCCATTCATTTCAATGCACAAGTCGCAGCATGCTCTATAGTGTGTGTTTTTCACGCAACGCAGGCTCCATAGAAGTGAATGGGGCTGCATGAAAATCGCAAGCATCCGCAAGCAAGTGCGGATGCAGTGCGATTTTCACACATGGTTGCTAGGTGACGATCAGGATGGGAACCCGATTATTATTATTTTCCCTTATAACATGGTTATAAGGAAAAATAATAGCATTCGTACATTAGGGATGGAGGGGTTAAAAAATAATTAAACTAACCTCATCCACTTGTTCGCGCCCGGCTATGAGCGCAGTGACATCACCAAAGGTCCTTTTCCTCCCAGGTCCTCAAAGAAGAAGAAAGAAGACTAGCCGGGCTGCGCGAACAAGTGGATGAGGTGAGTTTAATTTTTATTAAATTTTTTGAACCCCTCCATGCTATTATTTTCCCTTATAACCATGTTATAAGGGAAAATAATAAAATCTACACAACACAGATCCCAAACCCAAACTTCTGTGATAAAGTCCGGGTTAGGGTCTGGGTACCAAACATACCGGAAATTTTTCACGCACGTGCAAAACGCATTAAAACGCTTTGCACTCGCGTGGAAAAATCTAGCAATTTCCCGCAACGCACCTGCAACGCCTGTGTGAAAGAGGCCTTAGGGTACTTTCACACTAGCGGTTTTCTTTTCCGGGGCTGAGTTCCGTCCTAAGGGCTCAAATCCGGAAAAGAACTGATCGGTTTTATTCCCATACATTCAAAGTGTTCAGGACAAAAATCCTGAACACTTTGACTGAAAGACGGATCCGGCCTTTTTCCCATTGACTTGCATTAATGCCGGATCCGGCGCCGTGTGTTCCGTCAAACCGGATCCGGCTTTTTCACGTTAAACCCGAAAAATTGGGAAAAAAAGTCCATAAATGGCGGATCCGTTTTTTCCAATGCATTTTTTCATTGTGATCAAAATCAAATGTAATCCGTTTTCACGCTTTTTTCCGGATCCCGCGGGCAGTTCCGGTGTCGGTATTGAACGCCGGATTCAAACAACGCTAGTGTGAAAGTAGCCTTAGAAGAGTACTGTTCCTACATAGAGTAATAATATACATACAGCATAATACATTATAAGACAAAAGACTATCACTGGATGGGACACTTGTCCTCAACGATATACATTATCACATCAGGTCTCAAAGTCCATGAGCTGGATCTTACTGTTGAGATGTTCTTCGGCCTGGCAAAGGAATTTCCGTTGAAATGTGATAAATGACAGCCATTAACAACCACATGGGAACCAATATATGCAGGTTAACCAGAGACAAAAATGACTGGACATCTAGCCAGAAGAAACAAAACTCATCTCACACAGGGGTTCTCCGCTGCACTGTCGCACGCTCAAGATCTTCCGCCTGGGTCACAACTAGGGCTGAAACGATTACTCAAATGAATCAAGTAATTTGTCACAAAAAAAAAAATCTTTCGTTTGTGTCATGTGACCACGGAGCGGGAGTGAAGCGCTTGCTATTACTTACCGCTCCGTGGTCACCTGCCGGCCCGTACCGTGCTGCACTTTCAGCCCGTGCATGCACGTATGCATGCACTATGACCCCAACGCTGTGTGACGTCAGGATGGCAGTGCAGCGAGCGGAGAAGAAGATGGAGGAGCTGTGGAGTGTAGCCCCTACAGGAAAGGTAAGTACTGGCACTGGGGGGCAAGCTGATGGCACTTAGGGGGGCAAGCTGATGGCACTTAGGGAGGCAGCTGATGGCACTGGGTGGGGGAGAGCTGAAGGCACTGGAGGAACGGAGCTGATGGCATGGGGGGGAGCTGATGGCACTGGTGGATAGTGGAGCTGATGGCACTGGGGGGAACTGATGCACTTGAGCTGATCGCACAGGGGGGAACGAAGGGTGTTGGGGACTGATGGCAGGGGGTCTGATGAGTTTTTATAAAGGAAAACAGTCTATTAATTCATTTTTTCTTATTAGAGTACTCGATTTATCATAAAAATTATCGGTAGAATACTCGATTGCTAAAATAATAGTTTACTGCAGCCCTAGTCCTGACTGGATGCAGCCGCTGCTTTTCCTGTTCAGCTGCACTGACTATGATGGAGCTGAACAGGAAAAGTATTGGCAACTTCCACTCGGGACCCAGATGAAAAAGCTCAGAGCGGAAACGGCAGCATTGAGGTCCTATGTAAAAGAACTTCCCTCCACAGGTTAGCACCATGCCTTAATTAGTCCAAATGCCTGGAGAACCCCTTTAAGAACTTTTAGAGTATATTTACACGGAGCAGATTCATTGCAGAGATTTCTGTGAGAGTAATTCAGCTCCATACATGAGAATGGGGCTGTTTCCACATTATGTGCATGTCCCATTCAGATCCCTGTGAACATACCCTTAGGTTATCCACTTGATAACTGCTCATACAAAGGGAGATGTCTCATCAACTCCTATGGTCAGAAGGCCAACTCTGCCGTGTCTTAAGTCTTTACCTACTTTATGAAGGACTAACAATCACAGAGGTTTTCCCTGATCCTTAGATGTTCCTAAGGTTTTTCACCATCAACCATCTAATATGTATGAGGGTGCCCGTATGTTGGGGCAAAGCATACGACTGACAGCTACTTAAAGTGTATGGCCAGCTTTAGTGTGCGACTCATCCACAGTACAAACCTTGTCGGAAACCCAAGATACATAACAGACCTACCGTGGACCTGGCCGCGTAAGTATCAGATATAACCACGGTTAGTACATTTGTACACAATGCTGTGAAATGCTGGCAAACCCAATTAGGTTAAGAAGCTGCATTACACCAAATGACATTAACCATCGACATGGCTGGTAAGATTAGAAATTGCCTTCCTATGTAACTAAACCATCATCTGACATCTCCACCGGCTTCATGCTGTACAACATCTGAAGCTACAATCATCAGTATCAAATGGACTGATTACAATATGAAACCCACATTAAAAATTGTATAAAAGTGCCGCACGTTTCCAACTTGTAAAAATATATACGCATAGTTTAAAAGGATTTTTGGCTTCATTGTCCACAATGGTTTACATATTACTATTCACTGCTGCAGACTACAGCTACTACTTTCTCTATGTAAAAGCCCCATAAGGTGCCATTTGTCATATGACACTATAATAAAAAATACTTGGTTCTTTAGTCACAGCGATCGGCCAGAAGTTGTAGTCATGTACTAATAAGCGTGATCCGCTGGTACAGGAGGGGAGAAGTAAAGAGCACCTCTAGCGCAGACAGACAGGACGTCAATTTCTGATGCAGAAAAAGCATAGATTTATTGTGGACGTTCACCACTGCAACTAATGGGGAAGAGGAAATCTGCAATCGTATCCTAGCATTGCGGATTCTGCCATGGATTCCTAGCAGATCAGCAGATGCGGATAATCGCATACTCATCTAGCAATCCCGAGGCGGCTCTTATCCAATCGCAGGATGCAGCACTCACATGGGTCAGTGCTGGGAAACAGAGACCAGCAAGGGTGACCATGGAACTATCAGCACGGGAGCACCAAGGGATCGGCAGGCTAGATTGTTTTTTTCAAGATACATCTGCCGCATTATTCGCACGTTTTGGTGTTGATTGTGCCAATTTTGAATGATATCTTGATGATTCCAAAAAACCCTTTAAAGGGTCACTGAGATTTTATAAAAGCGTTTTGATCGGTGGGGTCTGAGTGCCGAGTCCCCCACCGATCGTTAGAACGAGGAGAGAGCTGTGCTCATTGCTTCAGAAGACGGGCTCAAAAGAAAGTATGTGACTGTCTCGCTTCCTCCGAGCATGATATGTGAGAGCTCAAGCCCCCTTGCGTTCAGCACGCAGACCCCCACAGATCAAGTCTTATGACATATCAAACGTTTTATGAAAACTCAGTGACCCCTAAGTGTAAACAATGAATCCCTAATAACAAAGCATTTCCCTTATTGTGGTACTGAGTAAACTTCTGCTGACCGATTTCTAGATGATTTCATCCCAGAGGACGGAATTAGATGAGGACGCCAGCCTACCTTCCACTGTGATCCAGTGCTTTACCCCTTCTAGCCACTTGGACATGCTTGGCTAAAGCTTCCCTTTTTGGCTTACTATATTAGCAAGTGATTTTAGATTATAATTTCCCTTTAAGTGGATTTTCACGGATGCTAGACTGTTGGGGTTTTTGTTGTTTAAAATATTTAAAGGAAGTTTGTCAGATAAGGCCCCATTCAGGCGACTGTACGGCTGGCGTCTGAACTCCACGTTGCGGTGCTGACTTGATTTGAATGGGTCCGCGATCCACAACATGCGACAAAAGATAGGACATGTCGGAAGCCCACGGAAAAACACTGAAGCCCTCCGATCCATGCCTCCTCACCGACATGTCCTATCTTTTGCCATATGTTGCTCAGCACACAGTTCACATGGCCGTGTATTGAGGACCAGCTGTTTGCAGTCTGCAACACAGGCACGAAGGCCAAACGTTCGTCTGAATGGGGCCTTAACCTAACTACTACACTGTACTGCGCGTGCGCTGTCCAGCATTTCAGCACAGGAGAGGGTGATGTCAAATTGCAAATGGGCCATCAATTAAGATAAAGGGGAGGTGCAAGGAAGGGATTTTGGTGGATTACCTGAACACTCCGGTGGGCACTTGCAGCCTCACTCCCTTTAAAGCACTGTATGTGGAATGCCGCATTGTAAACACACATAAGCCTGTATACTAGTGCACGTCATTTATCCTGAGAACAACAATCTTACAAATTGATTAACACTAGATTTATGTTAGTGACAACTGCTTGTTAAAGACACCCAGTAGTAGGTTACAAGTGGAGTCATGGTCAGTGGTGAGGTCTGGGGAATATGGATATGGATTCTTTCCATACTTGAGTAAACAGGTTAATGGACTCAAGTACATGTAAAATTCGCCATGTTATCCCTGCTGTGCAGTGGAGCGCACTACAAATTACAAAGTAAAGGTAAAAGTGAATGTCCACCTTGTAACGCCAAGACGTTTCTAAGTCCAAGTCTGTGGCAATCAATTTCTTAATATATCTTAATAACAGTTAAAGGGGTTCTCAGGGTTCAGATCTGAACCCGGACATACCCATATTTTCACCCAGACAGCCCCCTGATGTTAGCATCGGAGCATGTCATGCTCTGATGCTCTCCCTTGCCCTGCGCTAGATTGCGCAGGGTAAGGGCTTTTTTTATTTACAATAATACACTGCTGGGCAGAAGCTTCCGCCCATCAGTGCTGGTGACGTCACCGGGTTCACTTCTGGGCAGAAGCCTAGACCTGGCAGCCCTAAGGAGAGCCCGGTTGGTCACCGGATCTCCTGAAAAATGCCTTTGTCCTGCACAATTCAGCGCATGGCAAAGGAGAGCATTGGAGAATGAACTGCTCTGATGCTTAAAGGGAACCTGTCACCAGTTTTATGGTGTCCTAACTAAGGGCAACATAAATAAGTGACTGATTCGCTTAGCAAAATGCTGGGTCACTTTCTTTATATGATCCAGTCAATCAGCCAACATCTTGTATTGAAAATATCCAGCTGATAATGATGAGTCATGAATATTCATGAGCTCCTGACTCTCCCCGCCCACCTGCTGCTGAATGACAGTTTGTTTCCATATGAATCAGCAGCAGGTGAGCAGGGGAGTGGCTATAGCTCTGAATTAAATATACGCTGGACTCAATGACATCACGCTGGACTCAAATCAGCTCATTAGCATGCGGCATCTTTGTGTGTATATTATGAGGTAACCATCTGTCACACCAGTAAGTAAATACATCTAAAGGTACTTTTTAGTAGTTAATGATTGTATATAATTAGTTAGATTATAATCAAATATCCACATGACAGGTTCCCTTTAAGTTCCTGGGTGAAAATATGGGTATGTCCGGGTTCAGCTCTGAACCCGCACAATCCCTTTAAGGTGCCCATACAGATTCAAGAGCAGTCGGCCAATATTCAGCTGACAGCTATCTCTCCCAACTCTCTCTCTCTCTCTGCTTCCCCCATACACACTCAGCTCGACCGAACGTGTATGTGTATTCTATGGCGAGAGCGGAGAAAGGCATTACCAGACACTTCTGGTGGCGGCTCATCCCCCGGAAGAACAAAAGGATCGGGTAAAAATATTCATTTAATTCGATCCTCGTCTTCCCCAACATCATCTGTCGGGAGCTCCGTACACACAACGCCCAACAAAAGACTAGTGTGTATGGCTAACTTAAGAGCTCCCTTGTGAGATCTAGAGCCCCATATCCATAATTACTTGGTAGATGACACTCATCCAACAGCAAAAAATCCCCTGCATTAAGCCACCACTAGAGGGCGCTCAGGAGCTCAGTGCATAGTTTTCCTGTTGTTTATTGCATACACAGTAGGCAGTGAGCTTGTGAGCTTTCCTAAGTGGTTACTGCCACAATTATCTAACTTCTATGCTTACTAGAAAGATAGAAAAATATTCACCTAGAATTCTGATTTAAAACAAAATGGTGCAAAGGATGGACATTCCCTTTTTGTTTGCAGAGAATGCTGTTTGTCTGTCAGATACAACTATAGACCTCCTGCTATGAGTACTATTAATTCTGGGTATAAGAAAGACTACAGCCAGCAGATACACTATTAAAACTCCCCAAAATTACAATGACTAGTAAACAACACATCTTCTGAAAGTGCTTGAAGCCATAGGGCAAAGACACACAGAGAACACTAATACATATGCAAGAGCTTCCAGTGAAACCACAAGCAGACCACCATAAAAAATAGTCGAGGATCCGCTAACTTTCGTTTAAAGAGGTTCTGCAGTGGAAAATGATTGTCTGGAGATGAACCCCAACATGGCAGACAAGGTACTGGATTTACACAGATTTCAGGGGGAAAAAAAACATATGTGGATGGTTTGATTGAAATTACACATTAAACCCGCCGATCTGTTGTGTGGAAATAATGACACCTGACAAGGACAGATAGCGGGTAACTGTGGTGGTCTGAAAGATTGTCCATCAGCCAAACATGCTGACTATCTAATGTGTACAGGGAGGTCCTGACAGTTCCTAGACTGAAGATGTCAGGGAGAAAGAAGGAGTGGGTATGGTGATTTCAGCATGTCCGATCCTTTGTTCTGGAGGAAGATGAGGTGTCTGACAGAGATGTATTCCCCTCTCCCCATTAAGACCACATGCAGTCATGTGTACAAGTATTTGGGAGTTCAGGAGCAAAGCTGTCGTGTTTGGCCAGCAGCTATCGAAGGTGGATGGCCACCTTAACAGGAAAGTAGTCTGATGTACTATGGAGAAATATTTTGCACAATCATTTTTTTGATTTCTAGGCCAAATCTCACCCTCTTCTTACCTTTAATGATAACTGTTGGCATTATCCAGTAACATTACAACTACCTCGGTCTGACAGTCAGTGGAAGAAGATGTACTTATAGGAACTGTGTTTAACCCCTTTAGAAGTCAGACACTTAAGATGTGTGTGTGCCTCTTAAAGGTGTTGTTAACCCTTAGGAACCTTTTTTGCAGACTCCCCAGCATGGCCAGACCTGTGGTGGGAATCATACTTACTTGATTCCTGCCACTGGATTCCAACTCCTTTGCTCCCCCGGCTCCACTGCGTCAACATCTGGTCACGCAGCCGATGCACCCAATGACTGGCCACAGTGGTGACATGCTACCGAGTCACGTGATGCATGAATGACACTGTTGGCAGCCAGTGGCCACCTGTGTGAACTGGATGTTGATGCAGGATGACCAAGGGGCAGGGGTGGAACTGGGAGAACGAAGGAGCTGGAACCTGCAGCGGGGATCATGTAAAGTATGATTCCCACCGCGGGACCGGGTGAACAACCCCTTTGACATGAGGGGTGTTTACAGGTGATGGAGAGTACTATACACTGCTACTTATCTTCCAGATGATTTTTTTCTACTGTAGACTCTTTTTAAAAGACCCCCAAAAAATGATTAGTCAATAGCTTGTATAAACGGTGTCTCCTATTGCTGCCAAACAATGTCTTCTACTTGTAACAAATGCAGCTCCTAAAAACGGCTCGTAGTTAGTTCCCCTTTAAAGCCGAATCAAGGGAAAGTAGTCTGATCCTTATCCTGTGATAAACGCAGTTACCTCTAAAAGAAGGCAATCCTCCGATCCTACCACTCTAGTAACACTGTAATACGACAGAAATTCTGACAAATGCTTCCCTTAAAAATATACTTAGACAATCTTATGGTTAGTGGCTTCATTAGTCTTAGACGTCCTTCTCTGTCATCTGTGCTTAAGCAATGTACCAGCTAATATATTAAAATATATCATTTCTATTAAACAAAAATTGCATAGGTTGAGCAGTTAAAAAAAAGCCACAAAACCTAAAATTCTGGAGCAGGAGCTAAAGACACTTGAAGCGGGCACACTTGATGATAAGAAGATGACTTTACAGATCCTGGATCATGACGTCAATCTCTGGGGCTTCTTTTTAGCATCTCTCAAAGGATTCCGAACAACTGGAGGTCTTCTTTCTCTTTCTTTGTCAGGCTGTCAGTGCTAATTCCTGGGAGCCTTCGGTTTTCCATATTCACGCTGTGTGAATGACGCATGCTATCGTGGGTGCCATCAACTGAAGCAAATCATCCTTGTTGTTTTCTAAGCCATTGTTCGCCTTTTTCTAAATAATACCTTCAGACGTCTGCTCCTTCCCTTTGGGTTTGGTCCAGTTTAAGTGCTTTGTGTTTCCCACCAGCAAGTTATAATTACTTCATGAAAGGAAGGAAAAATTGTGGCTTCCTTTCTAGATTATTATTTTTTTTGACAGGGAAGGCTGGCCATGTTATAAAAGATTCCCATACAAATTTTGCTTTGTCTCAGTTCCTATAAAATACCAAGTCATTGTAAATCTTCCAAGGTAAAAGGATTTGGTAAAATGACTGGACCAGAATTAAGGCATACGCCTGAGAAGTCATTCCTGCATATAATACAAAAATAATCCTGGTTCTGCTAGATAAAATTCTGCTGAAAAAATAGAGTTATTACATACTCTATAGTATGAGTCTTTGATTTGTGTGTACACTGACACTGACTCAAGTGCAAAGGACATGGCCACTTTCCAACATTTCCTCAGAGGACATTTGATTAGCCAATGTCATGGTGATTTACAAGGTTAATTCAGCAAGAACATACATAAATCAGAGGTGAAAGAAAAGCAGATTGGAGCTCAATCTAGGGAACCTGACATAGTGAAGAGCTCATAATGAACCTGACTGGAGCATTTTCTTCTCCTTGTGTCCGGCCCTTCAATGTGACTGCTAGGACTTGTGTAAATCAGGAGAGAATGGTCCAGGTGTAGATGGGCTGTCAAAGCTGGATAATGCAAGCGGCATGTGGCTGTTGTAGACTGATGGAAACTAGAATCAAGTAAAACAACAAGGCATTAAAATCAGTAGAAAAATTAACCACCAAGATGTCCAAGAAAGCAGGTAGGGACCGCAATCTCTTGAACAGTATTAAAGCAGTCAGATTTTTAACTTTTAACTCTTTGTCTATGAGGGGGATCTGGAGGGCTGTATCAGAAAAATCTGATATAAATGAAAAATGAATGACAGGAAAGCGTGTAAAAAACAAAACAAAAAAAAAACATCATGCACCTTTTGAAAGCTCTGCCATTCCATCGCTGCTGCTCCCATCTCTACCAGACTGAAAGTGATTATGTACCATTCATGATCACGTGACCACAGACAGGGTGTGCAAAGCCTCGGTGGTCAGGTTCCATTCATGCACAAGTTACTAATGAGGCAAGTGATTAGCTGCAGCAGCCAGGTAAGCAAAGATGGACGTCATAACTTTCAGCAGGGAACCGAAACTGTGGGGATGGGAGCCAAGGTGCTGAAATGTTGGGATTTTCCTGCAATGTCGATCATTTTCCATTTATGTCAGGCGACACCTTCAAAAGGGGTTGTCCAACCCTTTAAAAGTGATGGCACGCCCGCTGATGAGCTGTGCTTCAGTAGCTCCAGTCCCGAAATTACACAGCTCTGTCCATTGTGCAGTGTAGTGGATGGAGCTGGTTACTGCAGTGCTGCTCCTATTCACATCAATGGGAGCAGCAGTGCAGTAACCAGCTCCGTCCACTGCACAACAAAGCTGTGTAGTTCTGGCACTACTGCAAAACAACTGATCAGCGGATGAGGGTGTCAGACCCCCATCGATCAGATTGTGACGGCCTATAATGAGCAGCCTTGAATGAAAGACACCATGACTTGGTGGATCCCATTTTATGCCAATGGAGTGCATTGTGCGTTCATGCTGTCCCTTGTACAACTGCTCCAGTAGAACAGTGTGGCTTATGCAATCAACAAAAGTGTGAACAGAGTCTAAAAAATATAATGTTAGAGGCCAGCAACTGAGAAAATACATGTACCTGCTTTTACATGAAAGCGATTTTGGCATTAGTTACGAGAGACTGTTATCAGAGCGTACTCCAGATGTGGTAGGAACACAGCCATAGTGCTCATTCAGACGACCGTATGAACGAGCCCAAATCGGTTCTGCAATTTAGCGGAACGGGTGCGGACCCATTCATTTCAATGGGGCCGCAAAAGATGCTGACAGCACATCGTGTGCTGTCCACATGCGTAGTTGTGTTCCGCAGCCTCGAAAGAAAGATAGAGCACGTCCTATTCTTGTCGACAATCTCGGACAAGAATCGTCATTTCTATCATAGTGCCAGTCATGCGGAATGCACACGGACGATATCCATGTTTTGTGGATCCGCAATTTGCAGACCGCCAAACACTACGGCTGTCTGAATGAGCCCTTACTCTTCTGGTAGAATTGATTATTTAGATGACACAACAAACAAGGTGGCATTACAGAAGCGCAAGTAACTCACCTGGAACAGGGAGCTGCCATGTAGCCTGGCTGGACTGAGAGGGGCCACCGGACTAAGGGTACTCCAGAAGTGAATGCTTGAGAGCATGGCATTTGGCGTCAGCAATATAGGTGTCTGGAACAGAGGAAGATTACAGTCAGTATTTTATTGTAATGGCAGTCACAGATAGAATATCACCGGGGTGCAAAATTACCAGACATTTCCTGCATTTACTTCACTGAAATCGGTTGTAAGTAGGACAGTGTACTCCGTGTGTGCCAGGGACCGCTCTACGCGGTTGGCATTACCTGAAGGATAAGACGGCTTGCACTGTGTTATACTACAGCGTGAACTGAAAGAGAATTTGCCAGACTGTCATCAGGACCTCTAATATCCTTGTGTTTCAATTCCTAAACATTGTCAATATCTCTGTTTGATGTCAGTGAATGAGAACATTTCTTTTTGGACCCAGCAGCTGAAAGTCTGTGCAGACTTAATATGTCATATCTTTTCGGTCTTATGCTGAAAAAATATGTTAAAAAGCTGTAGGGCCTACATTCATTCAGCCAACAGCTGCCCCCCCCCCCCCCCCCCCATTCCATATGGACACTGGGGCCGAGTGTGCATGTATTGTCAATGGGGAGAGAGGAAAAAGTCACATACCTCTGGTGGCTTTTTAGCTCTCCTGAGAACAAAAGGATTGGGCATGCTGAAATTACCCAACCCGATACTTTTCTCTCCTGCCGTTGGGGAAGAGTTGGCAGTCCCCCTGAAATCGGCGGGTTTGACCAACGTTCATCTAATATTTATGGGCACATTAAGCTTTCGCCTGTAAACTTAGTCTGGACACCAGGGGGATACGAGAATCGGACTGCTGATACATTTATCTCACAGAGGATTGCCTATAACTTGCCCAGAATACCTGACCATTTTGACATGGGCAACCAATCAGGTCTCAGCTCTCATGTTTCAGAATTCTTTTTGAAAATAAAATAAGCACACTGATTGGTTACAGTGGGCAACTCCTCCACATTTCCTTTGCCCAGTTTTGATAAATGTCCTCCATAGTATATTAGAAAGCTTCTCTATACAGCCCCGTAATCTATAACAGCCCCGTAAAATCCCTTTCAAACAAGTTGCACGACATGGACATTGTTTTTCCAAAAACATGTTTTTATTTAATAGTTGTTTTTCTTTTTTTCTTTTTTTAAGCCACAACTGCCATAGCCAGGGTGTTACTTGTGTTTTTTGTATTAACACCACCCCAAAATATCGTATGGTGTTTCTTTACAACTCAAAGCTCTCTGACAATTGTGGCAGCACCCTGAAAAACAATGCTCTGTTTCCTAAGAGTAGCAGTTTTCTGTGAACTGAAAATACAGAACAAAAGACCAACCAAATATGCCAGACCCATGTATTTCCATAACTTGCTTCAAGGGATAAAAGAGAAGCTATAATATTCTAAAATAGGTCAAGACTTCCTGTACTTTGAGAGCAACCACATGGGCCATGGGCAGGAGGGGACCTACGGTAACTAACTTCTACAGTAGATTTTTCTGGGCGTGCTCTGTGATCTGTGCAGAGGTCAGGAGGGAGTAGATAAGCTGTGATATCAATAATGGATCCTCAGTTATGTATACAGCGGCGATTTATGTCCCTGTAATCCTGCCTGTGATGATAATTTGATGGATACTGAGAGATTACTTGTAGAGAAAATTATTATTATTATAAAAAATAAAAAACAGACATCACCAATAATGCTTATATATATATAAAATAAAATAAAAATACAAATACCGCAGGCACTTCCATAAAGTGACATGTACTTTATTCACCAATGAGGCGCGACGTTTCGGTTCACTCCATGGAACCTTTTTCAAGCAGTGATAACAAACAATAGCGCCAGTACAGGTATATAAGGAGGTGCAATAATCAATTATTCAATTCATCCAATTAGTGCAGAACAATCCATAAGTTACACAAATGAACATAAAAGACATGATCCAGTATCATAAAAGTGCACAAGTACAAAATGTAAAAGTTCATACATAAGTGTAGGTATAATTCATATACTCTAATTCCATAATTGTTTATAAGTGCATCATTACTATCCATCTATCTAACTATCGTGAAAGTGACAAGTGCAAAAGATTAAAAACATGATTACATAAATGAATAAAAGGGAATCAACGAACTCTGAGCGTGCGTCGCGTCTCTGCGTTCCAGAGAGGAGCCGGATATGTCATGATCAGCTGAGGATGGGTCACGGCAGTTCCGGTATGGGACAGGAGCATGCGCACTCTTTACAGTGAGACGCCGTCTTTCCCCATGCTGGTTCGTTGATTCCCTTTTATTCATTTATGTAATCATGTTTTTAATCTTTTGCACTTGTCACTTTCACGATAGATAGATAGATGGATAGTAATGATGCACTTATAAACAATTATAGAATTAGAGTATATGAATTATACCTACTCTTATGTATGAACATTTTGTACTTGTGCACTTTTATGATACTGGATCATGTCTTTTATGTTCATTTGTGTAACTTATGGATTGTTCTGCACTAATTGGATGAATTGAATAATTGATTATTGCACCTCCTTATATACCTGTACTGGCGCTATTGTTTGTTATCACTGCTTGAAAAAGGTTCCATGGAGTGAACCGAAACATCGCGCCTTATTGGTGAATAAAGCACGTGTACTTTATGGAAGTGCTGCGGTATTCGTATTTTTATTGGATGTATAGGTGGTAGGACCACCACCTCAACCGCTGGCACTCTCCTGCACTTTTATTTGGTGGTGCTGCCCAGGAGCTTTTTGTTATATATATATATATATATATATATATATATATTTATTTATTTAACATAAAAATGAAATTGAAGCAATGAGTCATTTTCTGATAACATATTCCTCTTAAGGTCCCTCCCATTTTTTTTACTGTTTCCTTCTTCTCCTCTCCCCTTCGCTAATCTTAGGAGCAGACTACCCCCAATTAGACAGTAGACACAGCTCTCCATAACTTTCTTTGGCTAGATTCACACTAGTGTTAGTCATCTAGCACTGCCAGACACTACGTGACACCCGCTGGCCCCACTATAACAGGGATCAGCTAAACTCTAGCTGCAACCCGGCAAAGATGGCGAGAATTGGCCAAACGAAAACCACTGCACGCAGCAGTATTTGTCTGGCCGATTCTGGGCATATTTGCCAGGTTGCAGCCGGATCTCTGCCGGCCCCCATTATAGTGGATGGGGCTGGACGGTGATGTGCTTGTTTCCGGCAATGCCGGAATGCAGAGAATTGCGTCAGGCTGTTCTCTGCGGGACCTCAAAACACTAGTATGAAACTAGCCTTAACAGACATGGCAGTCTCAGCTCCATTGTAGCCACAGCAGCCCCCTTCCACAGTAATGATCAAATTAGGAAGCGAAGATAATTCGGGTTAGAGGTCTGTCTAACCACTATGATGTGGCTATTGACTGTGGCATCTAATCCTGGTCACTGCAGGCAGGTGTATAAAGGGGGCTCAGCTCCTCAGTCTGCTCCATACATTTCCCTGCGGCATATGACACACACGTACATCACGGTTCAGATGCTAAATAGTAGTCAGCGTCTTCTCTCCGCAGGGCAGGAGCGGTGTTTGACAGGTGTCAGTGCCAGCTTCATGGATTCAGCACAGAGGAAAGCCGGGCAACAGGGCTGATTTGCCAGACAACACAAGCAGAAGTCAAATCAAGCTCAAAATCTTAAAAGAATATATGGCTGGAGACACTTTGAGATCTTAAATCTATGCTCTAACCAGAATGGCGGGCACATTTTCTTTAGAGATTCAGAGGGACTTCTATGACCAAGTCATATGAGTGGGAAGCTTTGTTTCTACAAATCTAACATGACATCTTATTGAAGACTTACGTAATCAGAAGTCAAGGGGTTAATCCAGCGAGCCACTGGAGCTCTGCTCAGCCATGTCGGAACAAGACGAAACACGCCAGAAAAGCACCAGTCTGTGGGAACGTGCATGTGCAGGGGAGGATCAGCTGCCGGGTCTCTTCGACACAGGGACGGTATCAGTTTGTGGGAATCACCTTCTACTCTTGCCAGCCGCCATTATACACAATTTCGGAAACAGTACCCCCCTAAGACTGCCTGAATGTCTTCTGTACAAACTTCAATGTCCAGGTCTTTTCTTTCTTTTTAACCCCTCAACTGTCACATTAAACTTGGGAAAACCCTCCTTTTTGTAGATTTTGAATTCATGTCTGAAGTAAATCTAGCTGGCGCACAACTGCGGGGACACAAGTACGTTTTTAGCCCCTAAGTGACATGACATGTACCATGTAGTCTAAGCATACCTGGTGTATATAATATGAGGCGGTAACCAGGTGTTCATAAAGGGCTAATGACTGGCATGAAGAGTGTCCATAATGGGACAACATGGCGCCTTTGGAAACTGTGACCAAAGACCACTGTGTGGCGCGGCAGCTTTGCGACATAATGCGAATGAATGGGGTCACGTTGTAAACCATGGGTTGCTGAAACAAGACAACTGTGAAGAAATCCAACACTGCTAGATTTTTTGCAGTTGTTGGGTCGTAGCATCTTGCTTGTCAGGACACGGCCCATTAACCTTCGTAACTGCAGTGCTACGCCAGAACTTTGGTCACAGCAACCAAAATAGAGGTAAGGGTCTATGTACAGGGGAGTCCTGTCTGATTTCAGATCTCCTGAATTTAGGTGCATTCACATTGTGCTCTCAGTGCATGTCTGGCATACGTGCTACTTATATGTCAAATGCATTCATAGGCCCCTCTTCAGAGGCCAAAAGGGTATCATTTAGGCCTCCTTCATGCCAGTATACATGACACTAACCATGTAAATAACCACCCCCTCCTGTCAGCTTCTCCAACATACAGTCCCATGTAAATAACATTACTACCCTCCTTACAGGATAGGGTTAAAAAGCCCCTGGAAGGGTTCTGGAGTGAACGCACAGCAGGATATCATAGACAAGTGATAAAGTACAGGGAATATCCACTATATTGGACTGGACTTTTTCACTTGGCTAAAACCGCCTGCTGTGCATTCACTCCAGGCCGGCTGACTGTGGAGCCCTAATACAAATGTTCTTCTTTTGGATTCTGTACGATATAGACCCCTGCGGAACTCTATATCGAGGAGTCTGAAGCACTCAGCCAAGCGCCGCTTTACCTTACCGCTGAGCGCAGTAGTGAAGATGGTCCCATAGACTTTCTATTGAGGCAGTCTTCAGCACCACGCTCAGCAACGCTCGGCTGAGTGCTTCAGACTCCTCATTATAGAGAACAGCGGGGGGGCTCAGAACTGGGACCCCCACCAAGACCGCATACCCTGCAAGCGCCACCCAGTGAGGACCTCACGCTTCTGCAGGACTCTTCCTCCTAACATCAGAGCTGTGTACCCAATGATCGGGCATCCTGCTCAAAGCGACCAATAACAAGGAGCTTTGCTATTGGCTAGTTGCAGGCAGCAGCAGCATCGCTGCACAGCGCGCCAGCGGCCCTACACTGATGAATTTCGGGGGAACAGTCTACCTTAGACTTTTTTTTAAGGAGTGAAATGCCCTGAACAAGTGTCTATGATGATACTTGTACAGGCGTTATTGAGACCTCTGCGCACAACCATATCTGTATTTTGGTGCACAAACCATGGATCCAATAGAAATGGATCCTATTCACATGTTCCATAATTGGCAGAACAGCCACACGGATCCGCAAAACAGTGTATACTTATAACTAGCAATGGTAAACTTTACTAGAATACAGGTCACAGGGAGGTAAGAAACCAAGGTCTAGACCAATTTCTCTCTGCAACTGGCACTAATACATGCTTCTACGGGTCAACAGGGGGTTAAAAAGACATCTTGTAGGACACAGCTGATAACAAAGTTCTCTGGCCTGCATGTGAAGGATCACTGTGACATCAGGACTAGAGTTTATGCACATATTACTATATCATCTCAAGACAAAGCCCCAGCTCAATCTCCAGAAGTCCAAGAAAACTCAATTCATTGTGTGTGAAGCAATGGCTCAAGGTACTTTCACACTTGCGGCAGAGGATTCTGGCAGGCAGTTCCGTCGCCGGAACTGCCCGTCGGATCCGGCAATCCGGACACAAACTGATGGCATTTGTCAGACGGATCTGTCTGACAAATGCATTGAAATACCAGATCCGTCTCTCCGGTGTTATCTGGAAAAACTGTATTAATTATTTTTTGCATTTTTAAAGGTCTGTGCATGCACAGACCGAAAAGCCGGATCCGTTTTGCCGGAACAATTAATGCCGAATCCGGCACTAATACACTTCAATGTAAAGTAATTCCGGATCCGGCAAGTGTTCAGTATTTTTGGCCGCAGCATGCTGCGGTATTTTCTCCGTCCAAAAAACGTAAGAGGGACTGAACTGATGCATCCTGAACGGAATGCTCTCCATTCAGAATGCTCCTGTGACGGAACTCAATACTGGAAAACAAAAACGCTAGTGTGAAAGTATCCTTACCAATAAGGGTATGCTCACACCACAGATTTTTCTGGAATCTGCAGCTGACGTTTGGATTTCTGCTATGGATTTGCCTTTGTACATGTCATGAATGCCCACACTGGTTCAGCGCCACTCAGTGGACCAAGGAACATGTTCATTGTTTCTTTTTCAGTTACATGGATTTCAACCCTACGATGACCTACGGCATCGGCGCACTGATGCTAAGCTTTTTTTTTTTAATGAAAATATTGGCACAGAAATATCAGCAAATTCTTTGTCTAAATGCAAGGTGTGAACATACCCTAAGTAGCAAGATACTGGTACGCCTTATATCAACAACATCCTGGCTTATAATTAAAAATCTAGGGCACAAGATACACACATGAGGCTACTTTCACACAAGCAGTTTTTGCGGATCCGTCACGGATCTGTAAAAAAGCTTCCGTTACAATAATACAACCGCATGCATCTGCCATGAACGGATTAGGTCTTCTATAGCCATGACGGATCTGTCTTGAACACCATTGAAAGTCAAAGGGGGACAGATCAGTTTTCTATTGTGCCAGAGAAAATGGATCCATCCCCATTGACTTACATTGTGTGCCAGGATCCATTTGGCTCCACTTCGTCAGACGGACACCAAAACGCTACAAGCAGCGTTTTGGTGTCCGCCTCCAGAGCACAATGGAGACAGAACGGAGGCAAACTGATGCATTCTGAGCGGATCCTTTTCCATTCAGAATGCATTAGGGCAAAACTGATCCATTTTGGACCGCTTGTGAGAGCCCTGAACGGATCTCACAAACGGAAAAGCAAAACGCTAGTGTGAAAGTAGCCCTAGTCAAGCAGTTCTTAGGTGGAGAGCCCACCTGGTTGGCATAGTCAGTGGCCTTCTTATGTCAAAGCATTTCAGTGAATATTCTTGGAACCATGTTGCAGCAATTCCTTGATTTTCACCATAAACCAGGCAGATTCTGCTCAACTGTAAAGGAATGTAAGAATTAGAGAAACCAGTGGCATTACCTGTGAGAAAAACGCTGGCGTGAGAGATGCCGTGGGCAACGAAGGGCTCAGGATACCAAGAGTGTTGGAGTCACTACTTGTGATGACCAGTGTGGGAGTTAACTCCAGCTCTTTGGGCTTTTTAGACTTGGTGCTCTTATTGTCCAGTACATAGGCTTCTGGTTCAGACTCGGCATCGAGCTCCTGATCAGCCTTCGAATCTAATTGTGATTCCTCTATCTCCATCGCCATGTCAGTAGCAAAATCAAGATGCTGTGGGGATCCCAAATCGGTTTCGTCAGCTATATCCTGATGAGTCAAATCAGGAGATAAAGCTGGTGAATGTTCTGGAATGGGCGAAATGGAAGTGACTGGGGGAACCAGAGAAGTACCAGTTATTACACCTGGTGGAGGCTCTGCAGGTTTCTCATGGGGTTCTGGAGGGTGGGGTGGAACTGAAGATATAATGGGTGCAGGCTCATGGTTTTTAGCTGGTGTGGTCACAAACCTAATGACTGATGGGGAAACCTCTGGGGTCATTTTCTTCTCAGCTGTACATTCCACATTTGTAGTTTTGAAGAGCTTTACTCCGGATGAATTTAAGGAATTGAGGGTGAAGGATGTGTAGAGCCCAGAGTGAATGTAATCATTACGTCCTGAGCATTTGGCAGGAGGACACATTAGTCGCTCCTTGCTACAGTTCTCCTTGTCGCGCATGAAGAGGGTGCTGACAGGATTGGCAGAGTTGCCATCTGTATCTCCTTCAGCTTTACTCAGCGTCGCCGGATCCATGGTCAGGATATCAGGGTATGAGACAAACTTGTAAACAAACTTTTGCCCATTCACTTTTTTGATGATGTTCTGGAGAAGAGAATAGTCTAATCAATTTCACGGAGAAGTACAAAACATGCTAAAACATGACATACAGGCAGACCGTTGCTAATGCATCCGTCGCCATATTTACCTTGATGACAAAGTGACGCCTGGTTGTTTCTTCTACCTTCACATTCACTGAAAACCGACCTATGACTCTGCTTCAAAACTGGATCTTTTCCCATTCAACAATATTTGTCTCACAGCCGAAGGAAACGGTTTGCAATTATTTGCATGTATATTTTTGAGGGTATGATGTCAAAGCTCTTTCGCCCCTACCAGCTGTTACGTTTTCCAGGAAATCAGACAGCACATACGAACTCAGACAGCACATACATCCTTTAAGGGTATGTTCATGTGTTCAGGATTTACCATACATGACAAAAATCTGAGGCGGACACTTCTGAATTCTGTCACTGATGTGCCAGAGGATCCGCTTGAGGATTATCCCCACTGACCTTCATTATAGCTAAATTCCAGACTTTACATTGCAGCTATTCACATTTTAACATCCATTCTGTAGTTTTTTTTCCCGCTGCCTGTAAATTGGATAGGAAATATTCCATTCACACTGGATGAGGAATGTCTGCAGCTTTGATGAAGATTTAAGTGCAGAACTGATTCCAAAAACATCATGAAAATATTGAAAGTGTGAACACAGCTTAACCCCTTAAAGGCCTGCATGTGCCAGCCATATCCCATACCTGGCCTCTAATACTGGGGCGCCGTGATCCGCCGCAATTAACCCGCCCCGCAGCTTTTTTCAGCTTCCGGCGCTGCGATGTACCGGTCTTCATTGACCGGCCAATCGCAGCACTTGGAGCTGCAGGGGAGTGGTGCAGCACCGCCGGGTGTAGATTTGACGTCATCGGCGCAGGCGCATTGAGGATGGAGCGGCCAAGCGAGTGCTCTACTTGCTGGTAGACAGGTAATTTACATATTATAAAAGTCTGTTTTTTTTTATTAACTACTGAACCAAAATGAGTAATAGCATTATATATTAATATATCACAGTATAAGGATTATAAGAAGCCAAAAAAGGACCAGCGCCGTACATGTATGGCGCAAGGTCCGCCAGGCTCTGGGAGCGATCGCGGGGGGATCGGGGGAACCATGGCTGCTCTTACCGGCAGGGAGGCATAATGGGTAAGGGCAGCATGGTGCTGCACCACTCCCCTGCAGCTCCAAGTGCTGCGATTGGCCGGTCAATGAAGACCGGCACATCGCAGCGCCGGAAGCTGAAAAAAGCTGCGGGGCGGGTTAATTGCGGTGGATCACGGCACCCCAGTAGTAGAGGCCAGGTATGGGATATGGCTGGCACATGCAGGCTACGTTTGTATTCAGGCATATTAACTATAGTCATTGGTGGCACAGTCCCTCCTCTCTGTTCTCATTGGTAGCGCAGTGGCCACAGTCCCTCCTTCTCCTCTCTGTTCTCAATGGTGGCGGAGTGGCCACAGTCCCTCCTCCTCCTACTCTGTTCTCATTGGTGGCGGAGTGGCCACAGTCCCTCCTCCTCCTAGTCTGTTTTCATTGGTGGTCAGTGGCAGCCGCACACAGTGGGGAGGGAGGGACTCCCTCCTTCTCCACTGTGCCGTTGTCACCGCCAGTTCTGTGAGAAGGTCTTCTCTAACTCTTCCATCTCCTTTCCTTCTCCCAGGTGTCACCTATTTAGACTAACTGTCTCTCTTTATATTCCCTCCCGTACTGCCTCACTTTGCGGTTTATACTACTTTCTGGATGAGGTTTTCACTGCTGGAGGCTGCTGCTGCTGTTTCCTCAGATAAGTCTTTTTCCTTTATTTGTGTTTCCTTGCTGGTTTGATTCTAGGTGACCCTGACTCCGTCCGTATTAAGTGCAGGGAGCCGGTGGTCGTGTCCCCTCACTATTATAGGGTTTTCAGGTGTCACACAGTATTAGGTACGTGGGCATTCAATAGTCTACCATAGAGACCCTTGCATGGGCATAGCAGTTAGGGAGAGCTCTAGGGGTTTTATAGGGCTCACCCATATGCTCCTTAGTTTGAGATCAAGCCAGTCAGATGTTTATTTATAAGTTCCAGCTTTCTGCAACATCATCCGTGACAACCGTCTCAAGAGAACATGGCGAGTGCCGAGAGCGGCGCATGCCATGTTCTACCGCGATTTGGCGATATAAACAAAATCTCTATCGTTGGCCATCATTTAGTGTCAGTTTAGAATTTTGCACGGACGCATAATCTGCGTACGTGCATTTTGCAACCACTATGCCCCAATCAGTAATGTCCATTACTGATCACATCTGCTCAGTTTGCACTAGGGTTGTTGCGGGTATCGAAATATCGGTACCCAATCGATACTCTTGTCCCGGTATCGATGCGATACCGGGATTTGATTTTTATCAATACTAGGCTGCCCTACTGCGCAGCCTAGCATCAGAGAACATGAGCGAGCTGCTGTCAGCGTGCTCATGTTCCCTCAGCAGCACAGGGGAGGAGTCACTCTCTCCCTCCCCGTGCCGCCGTTGCTGCCAAAAAGAAGAGAGACGGCGGGCGCACTGCGCCACCAATGATAGTAAAGGACCTTTCATGAGTCCAAACATTGTAAACTAACTATAAGGATATGTAGAGCGGCACCCAGGGATCTCACTGAACTTCCTGGGTGCTGCTCCGTTCGCCCGCTGTGGCCCCGGGTATATTCTCCCGCTCTGTATGCTAATTGCTAGCATCGGAGCAATGGGGAGGAGACTGCCCTTTTTCTCAATCGGAGTTCCTTCTTCCTGGCTGTAGCGCTGTCCAATCAAAGCGCAAAGCGTCACAGCCAGGGAGAAGGTGAGTTTTTTCCCTGGCTGTGACGCTCTGCGCTTTGATGGGACAACGCTACAGCCAGGGAGAAGGAGACACCCATTGAGAAAAAGGGCCGTCTCCTCACCATTGCTCCGATGCTAGCAATTAGCATAAAGAACGGTAGAATATACCCAGGGCCACAGCGGGCGAACGGAGCGGCGCCCAGGAATAATAGTAAGTTCAGTGAGATCCCTGGGCGCTGCTCTACATATCCTGATAGTTAGTTCAATGTTTGGACTCATGAAAGGTCCTTTACTATCATTGGTGGCGCAGTGCGCCCGCCGTCTCTATTCTTATTGGCGGCAGCAGCGGCGGCACAGGGGGAGGGAGAGAGTGACTCCTTCTCCCCTGTGCTGCTGAGGGAACATGAGCACAAATCTTTTAAATGTGACATGGAACCTAAAATCCACGTCTGCAGGCCTGCAAAAACCATATTTTGCACTTTGCCTCTAGAGCCCTGCTTATTTTATGAGCACATATGGGGTGTTGATGTATTCGGGGGAAAAAGGGGGAATAAAATGTGGGGTGCATTTTGTCCTGTTACCCCTTGTGAAAGTGAAAAATGTGGGTGTAAAGCAACTTTCTCTGTAAATATTTTTAATTTTTCCTTTTCACAGCCAAGTGTTTCCTAATTCTGTGAAATGCCTGATGGGTCAAAGTGCTCACTACACACCTTGAAAGATTCCTTGAGGGGTGTAGTTTCCGGAATGGGGTCACTTTTTGGGGGTTTCCACTGTGGCCCAACTCAGGGTGTCTTCATATACGACATAGCTTCCAATTACCATTCCAGCTAAATCCGCTCTCCAAAAGCCATATGGTGCTCCTTCCACTCTGAAGCGCTGCCGTGCGCCCATACATCAGTTTTTGAGCACATATGGGGTATTTCTGTAAACTCCAGATTCAGGGTAATAGATTTTGAGTTTTGTTTGGCTGTTAACCTTTGATATGTTGCAGAAAAAATAGATTAAAATTTAAAATCTGCTAAAAAAAAAGTTACATTTTATTCCCATTTTCCTTTAAATCTTGCTGGGCACCTAAAGGGTTAACAAAGTTTGTAAAAATCAGTTTTGAAATAGCTTGAGGGGTGTTGTTTTTAAAATGGGGTGATTAATGGGTGGTTTCTAATATGTAAGCCCCACAAAGTGACTTCATAACTGAACTGGTCATGAAGAAATTGGATTTTGGAACTTTTCTTAAAAATTTTAAGATTTGCTTCTAAACGTCTAAGCCTTCTAACGTCCGAAAAAATTAAAATGACATTCACAAAATGATCCAAACATGAAGTAGACATATGGGGAATGTAAAGTAATAACTATATTTGGAGGTATTACTATATACTATAAAAGTAGAGAAATAGAAATTTGTAAATTGGCTAATTTTTATAAATTTCTGGTAAATTTGAGTCTTTTGACTCAATTTTACCACTGTCATGAAGTAGAATATGTGACGAGAAAACAATCTCAGAATGGCCTGGATAAGTAAAAGCGTTTTAAAGTTATTACCACATAAAGTGACACATGTCAGATTTGCTAAAAATGGCCTGGTCCGGGTTCAGAGCTGAACCCGGACACACCCATAATTTCACCCAGGCAGCCCCCCCCTGATGTTAGTATCGGAGCATTTCATGCTCCAAGGCGCTCCCTTGCCCTGCTTTTATTTCCAATAACACACTTTCGCCCATCAGTACCGATGACGTCACCGGGCTTCCTGGAAGCCCTATGGAGAGCCCGATTCGTCATCAGAACTCCATCGCGCAGGGCAAAGGAGAGCATGAACTGCTCCGATGCTCAAGTCAGGGGGGCTGCCTGGGTGAAAATGGAGGTATGTCTGGGTAACCCCTTTAAGGTGAAAAATGGCTGGATCCTGAAGGGGTTAAAAGAGTTATATAGGTAAATATAATGATGACCTATCTTCAGGATAATCAGCTGTTACAGGGACAGCCAGACATTGTATAGTGGCTGTACTTGGTAATGCAGCTCAGCTCCATTCACTTCAAAAGGGTTGAGCTGCAACCAGCCCATCTGAGAGCTGTACCAAGCTCCAGAAGCTAGGTCACCAGATAACCCCTTTAAAGGGGTTCTACGCATTTTTATTGCCAATGATCAGCGGGGGTCCAACACCCAGGACCACAGCTGAACAACAGTTTGAGAAGGAAGTGCCGCTCACAGTAGTGCTACGGCTTTCAAGCTGTTTCCGGCAGGATAGTGACTTTACGACTGTTTCACTGACCTGGGCGTAGCTCATCCCCACTCACTTTAACGAGTTTGAGCCGCGTCCAGGTCAGTGAAATAGTCGTGACTGCCGGTCTCACTGGTCTGCGGGAAACAGCGAGAAGGCAGCGGTGGTGCTATGGCGGAACTCTGCTGTCTTCTCAAACAGCTGAGATGCTGGTGATCTATCTAAAGGATAGATCATCTGTAAAATAACAGGTAGAGCACCCCTTTAAGTCAGCTGGTAACTGAAATCAACCTCAGTATAACCTAAACAAATATAGCCAGCATCATGCTGCATTCTTGAGGTAAGTCAACACCTGTGGCAGGCATTCCAGTATTCTGTACTGGCAGCGGAACACAGTACTGGAATTGCTGCGTCGCCCCTTTGGATGATGCATGCAGTATTTTATGCCAGGCAGAATGGGGTATTCCTGCTGGAAAACCATTATAGTAAAGGGGATGCAGCGAGCTACGCCAGATACAGCAATTCCAGTATTCTGTCCCTATGTGGAACGGAATACCCGAATGCCTGCCGCAGGTGTGGATGTACCTCATGGTTCTTGCATTTTTGCTTCACCCATAAAGACATAGTTAGCACAGAGAATGTGTGCCGGACCTAAGTACAGACACATGTCTGATTTACGTGTTCATCTATATGGACGGCTCTTTACCTTCACATAGTAATAGCGGAGCGCCCTGCTTAGCTTGTCATAGTTCATGCTCGGCTTGTTCTTGCGCTCCCCCCATAACCTGGCCACTTCTTCAGCCTTCAGAAGTTTGAACTCCCCATCATCTGACGTCCAGCATATCAAATCATTATTTCCCGGTTCCTGTAGAAGCTGGAGCAGGAACTGCCACAAAGTAATGGCGCTGTCCATAGCAGATCACTGGAAAGAAAATACACATTTTATTACAAAAATGCACTTGTAAAAAATCATTTGATCACTTGTATTCAGTTTTCTTAAGGGATAGGAAAAAATATTCATTCTGGGGTTATCTTTTATAGCGTTCTCCATGCAGGTCAAATAATGAGAAAATGTAATCATTTGGGTCATTATGAAAGATGCCAGCTATGTGCACTTAGTTTTTTTTATATACATAATAATGCATTTTTAATGGGGCAAAAGTTTTTTTTTTTTTATGCTTTATATTTTTTAACATTTAAAAAAAAAAATTTTTTTTTTTTTACATTTCTTAACCTCTTAACACTCCATGGTGTAATATTACGTCATAGTAGCCAAGATGTTCAGGATGTGTAATAGTACATCATGGCAATGGCACCATCGCTTGCGGGAGCCGGCTATATTACACAGCAGGCAACCAGCTCTCACTGATGAGATGGGAGATAAGGCTAGTTTCAGATGAGCGGGCCCTAAGCGGAAATCACGCTCCGTGTGTGAGCGTGATTCCCCGTTATGGACACTGCTCGTTTCTGAGGAAAGCACGGCATTATACTGATTTATAATGCAGTGTGTCTCTGTGTGACCCACATAATGCTGTCAGTATAATTCAGTAGATACAGGTCAGGCAGAGACACACAGCACTATAAATCTGTATAAGGCCTCTTTCACACGACTGTGTGTCCCCCGTGACCATATTGCCACCCGCATAAGGCGGGTCCGCAATACACAGGACACTGACTGTGTGCATTTTGCATCACAGATGCGGATCCATTCACTTGAATGGGTCCGCAAATCCCTAGATGAGATGCGAAACGGAAGCATTACGGAGTGCTTTTGTGGGGTTCCGTTCCGCAAAAAGATAGAACTTGTCCTATCTTTTTGCGGAAAGGACGGATGAATGGGGTCGCGATCAACATGCGGTTGCACCACAGTCGGTGCCCGTGCATTGTGGACCGCAATTTGCGGTTTGCAGCACGGCCACGGGGGACACACATTCATGTGAAAGAGGCCTAATACCATGCTTTCCTGAGAAACGAGCAGTGTACATAACGGGGAATCACGCTCACACACGGAGCATGATTTCCGCACAAGACACGTTCGTCTGAAAGATGCCTAAGTCTAATCCCAGCAATAGTCAATAGCAACTACAGTATCTGAGCAGTTAGGCCCTAGGTCTGCCATGTCCTGGTAATTAATATTGGCTGTACTAGCGTGCCTGCCAGAAATAACAATCAATCAAGAGACTGCTGGTCAATTCCCCTAAGGGGACAAAGAAAATTGTAATAATTGGTATCGCCATGTCCACAAAAAACCATTATATTAAAATATCTCCTTATTTAACCAGCACTGTGAACGCCATAAAAAAAAATCAAACAGTCCCATGTATCTGAAAACCGTATCAATAAAATCTTCGGCTTGCCTCACAAAAAATAAACTCTGTCGAATATGGAGTCACAACATTTTTTATTAAAAAAGGCTTTTTGGGGGCAGCACGGAGACTCATGGTTAGCAGTGATGCCTTGTAGTGCTGGGGTTCTAGGTTTGAATCCGACCAAGGACAACATCTGCATGGAGTTTAATGTTCTCCCCATGTGGGATACCCCCCACGCTCCAAAGACACACTGATAGGGAACTTAAATTATGAGCCCCATTGGGGACAGCGATTGATGACAATGTCTGTAAACCGCTGCAGAATATGTTGGTGCTATATAAGTGAGTAAAATAAATATATATTTTTTCTAAATAGTAAAACAGTTATGCAATTCCCCACCAAAAAAGAATTCCCCATATAGCTATGTTAACAGAAAAACTAAAAAAGTCATGGCTATTCAAAATATAGAAATAAAATACAAATAAAAAAATTGTCGAGCTGAGTACCAGACTAGGCTGCGTCCTTATAAGAAACTAGCAGAAGGACCCGGTTTCACACGGGTATATTTCATTTAATGTTTGTGTGTGGTTAAGATATCAACAGTATCCCCCTTAACAGTGAACTCCACAGCCCCCCTTAAAATGGGACCCCCACAGCAGCCCGTCCCTTTAACAGTGAGTTTCACAGCCCCCCACTTCCTTGAGGACTGTGACCTTATCTGTCACCTCCACTGTTCCCTGCCCCCTTAACAGAGACCTCCACAGCACCTGTCCCTTTAACAGTGACCGCCACAGTACCCTGCTCCCTTAACAGTGACCTCACAGTACCCTGCTCCCTTAACAGTGACCTCACAGTACCCTGCTCCCTTAACAGTGACCTCACAGTACCCTGCTCCCTTTAACAGTGACCGCCACAGTACCCTGCTCCCTTAACAGTGACCTCACAGTACCCTGCTCCCTTTAACAGTGACCGCCACAGTACCCTGCTCCCTTAACAGTGACCTCACAGTACCCTGCTCCCTTAACAGTGACCTCACAGTACCCTGCTCCCTTAACAGTGACCTCACAGTACCCTGCTCCCTTAACAGTGACCTCACAGTACCCTGCTCCCTTAACAGTGACCTCACAGTACCCTGCTCCCTTAACAGTGACCTCACAGTACCCTGCTCCCTTAACAGTGACCTCACAGTACCCTGCTCCCTTAACAGTGACCTCACAGTACCCTGCTCCCTTAACAGTGACCTCACAGTACCCTGCTCCCTTAACAGTGACCTCACAGTACCCTGCTCCCTTAACAGTGACCTCACAGTACCCTGCTCCCTTAACAGTGACCTCACAGTACCCTGCTCCCTTAACAGTGACCTCACAGTACCCTGCTCCCTTAACAGTGACCTCACAGTACCCTGCTCCCTTAACAGTGACCTCACAGTACCCTGCTCCCTTAACAGTGACCTCACAGTACCCTGCTCCCTTAACAGTGACCTCACAGTACCCTGCTCCCTTAACAGTGACCTCACAGTACCCTGCTCCCTTAACAGTGACCTCACAGTACCCTGCTCCCTTAACAGTGACCTCACAGTAGCCTGCTCCCTTAACAGTGACCTCACAGTAGCCTGCTCCCTTAACAGTGACCTCACAGTACCCTGCTCCCTTAACAGTGACCTCACAGTACCCTGCTCCCTTAACAGTGACCGCCACAGTACCCTGCTCCCTTAACAGTGACCTCACAGTACCCTGCTCCCTTAGCAGTGACCTCACAGTACCCTGCTCCCTTAACAGTGACCTCACAGTACCCTGCTCCCTTAACAGTGACCTCACAGTACCCTGCTCCCTTAACAGTGACCGCCACAGTACCCTGCTCCCTTAACAGTGACCTCACAGTACCCTGCTCCCTTAACAGTGACCTCACAGTACCCTGCTCCCTTAACAGTGACCTCACAGTACCCTGCTCCCTTAACAGTGACCTCACAGTACCCTGCTCCCTTAACAGTGACCTCACAGTACCCTGCTCCCTTAACAGTGACCTCACAGTACCCTGCTCCCTTAACAGTGACCTCCACAGTGTCCTGATGTACCTGTGTGCCAAATTTGGTGAAGATCGGTCCAGTCGTTTGGTCGCACATAAAGAACAGACAGACAGAAACTCATTTTTATATATATATAAGAGATGTATCACCAAAATGTTGTCTGCCAGTTAAAACACACATCCATTTTATCTGATTATTTTTAATTCTATTTATCTAATATTTATTAAATTTCCAGAACAAGATTATGGGGCGGACATATTGTCTAAGCAGTTCTTAACAGCATTTACACAGCATTAAAATAAATTATTTACGGCAACCCCATGGGCCATAGACACAATGGTCGGGAGGGGACCCTACTGACTTTGTTGGGAGAGTCTTCTAGGCATGCTCTGTGACCTGTGCAGAGGTCACTGTACAAGTAATAGATACGCTTTGACAACCACCTATTGCGAATGGTGGATCCTGTCTTATCTATACACAGAGGTGATATCATTACAGGCAGGATTAAAATGACAGATAAGCAGGTAACTGCAGTAACTCTGTACAGACCAAGAGGTGGCGCTTATAGTTAGGCTTAGTGGCCAGTGCAAAAACTGCAGGATTTTGTTTAAAGGGACTCTGTCACCACTTTCTAACCCCCACTTTTAAAACTATTGTCCTGTCCATGGAGCCCTTGTGAATACAATGGTGTTGTTATATGCGAAATCTGCTGGCTCGTTTTGATAAAAAACACTTTTATCTAACCTGTCAATCATGTGGATAAGGTGCCCAGGGCGTTTCTCCTGGTCTGAACATGCTGCCCGCCGCCGCCGCCGTTGGTGCCCAGGTCCTCCTCTGCCTTGAATTAGCGCCGCCTGAATGTGAAGAAATACGCCTCCGGCTCTCCCTCAGTCCCCCCTCCTTCTCTTCTAAGATCCCGCGCGTGCGGCAGTGTTCGCGTTATCGGGAGGTTGAGCGAAGTGCGCATGCGCACTTCGCTCAATGAGGCTAAATCGAAAAGTCCGCACGGGCGCATCAGGCACAGGCCTGTGCGCACACGCAAGATTTTAGAAAAGGAGGGGGGACTGAGGGAGAGCCGGAGGCGTATTTCTTCACATTCAGGCGGCGCTGAAAGGATCAGAGGAGGAGCTGGGCACCAACGGCGGCGGCGGGCGGCATGTTCAGACCAGGAGAAACGCCCTGGGCACCTTATCCACATGATTGACATGTTAGATAAAAGTGTTTTTTATCAAAACGAGCCAGCAGATTTCGCATATAACAACACCATTGTAATCACAAGGGCTCCATGGACAGAACAATAGTTTTAAAAGTGGGGGTTAGAAAGTGGTGACAGAGTCCCTTTAAATATAGATATTGTCATGGGAAATCAAATATTCACCACAAATTCTTTAAAAACTTTAAAAATACAAATGTGATTTAAATAATCGGTCCTTTTCAAAAAAGTCTAGAAGTAAGGAACATGAAATTCAACCTTTAATCCATCCCAGCACAGCAATCTCAACTGCAAAAGAGGTGGTCCCATCACGTTCAGTGCCCTCTGCAGGTCCGGTGTGCAATCAGGACACTTCCAGGGCCATCACTCAGAGCAGAGGGGTTTATCAAGTCTTCAGTGCAAAAGGCCAAGAGCACTTAACACAAAGGGACGCTTCCTAGACACTCGTAACTGTGTCGCCAGGTGGATGAACCCAGGTGCAGGCACACGAGCAGAGCCCATTCCATACCAGGCATACAGCTGACGGGGACTGGAGAGAACATTGATCCCAGTCATTTAACCCCTAACATGCCTCCCCTTATGGCTTCCTCTAACCTCTGATTGTCCTGCACCTCACAAGGCTCCAGAGATATCTTCATTCAATTGCTCTGCTAGATTTATTTCAAGCTGGCAGCTTAGGGGGCGTGTCCTTTCTACTGCACCTGGTGGCAGTTGAAGGATTGAACTGAACATGTGCTTCCATATCAGTAAGCAGGACAGAGAAATTATAAAAAAGAGCAAACAGCAGGTGGCGCTATACAGATAGATTTAATTTACCGTATTTTTCGCCCCATAAGACGCACTTTCCCCCCCAAAAAAAATGGGGGGGGGGGGGGGAAATGCCCCTGCGTCTTATGGGGTGAATGCTGACAATTTAACATCGCTGGATGCGATGTAGAGCGAGCGGGGGCCGGGGGAGGGACTGGGAGGAGGAGCTGGGGGCCGGGAATAGCGGTGGGGCGGTGCAGTCAGTGTACTATAGCCCCGCCGCTCCGGTATACTAATATTAAATGTCTTATTCAATTAAAATGTATTAGATATGCCCCCTCACTCCTAAATTCCTAATAGTACCTTACATCCTATTCCTAATAGGTTCGGTATAATGCCGGCAGGCCGGGCGGGCGGCAGCGTAACTCCCTGATGTCACGTGCCTGCGCCACCTACTTTATGAATGAAGCAGGCAGCGCAGGCAAGTGACGTCAGTGGCGGCGGGAGGGGGGCTGATCCGTGGATGGCACAGTTAAGGGGGGGGGGGGGGTCTGTGGATGCCACTGTTATGGGCTGGGGGGCTGTGGATGGCACTGTTATGGGGTGGGGGGTCTGTGGATGGCACATATATAACAGTGCCAGCCACAGATCCCCACTGTAACAGTGCCATCCACAGATCCCCCTGTAACAGTGCCATCCACAGATCCCCCCTGTAACAGTGCCATCCACAGATCCCCCCTGTAACAGTGCCATCCATAGATCCCCCCTGTAACAGTGTCTGTCATCCACAGATCCCCCCGTAACAGTGTCCGTCATCCACAGATCCCCCCCCGTAACAGTGTCCGTCATCCACAGATCCCCCCATAACAGTGTCCGTCTTCCACAGATCCCCCCCATAACAGTGTCCGTCATCCACAGATCCCCCCATAACAGTGTCCGTCATCCACAGATCCCCCATAACAGTGTCCTTCACAGATCCCCAGTAATAGTGCCACCCACAGACCACCATTAGTTCCAAACCCACCAAAAGCACACCTTTTGGTTAAAAATATTTTTTTTTCTTATTTTCCTCCCCAAAAACCTAGGTGCGTCTTATGGGCCGGTGCGTCTTATAGGGCGAAAAATACGGTAATAACTCAGTGGCTATACCAAATTTTTTATTACATGCAGTTACAAAAATATTCAGATCCAGGTGCTGTTTTGAAATACATTGAATATTTTTTGAGGAATAAGCCCTTTTACATGGAGTATGGAGAACCCCTGTGGACTACAATGGTAACAGTAATCTATTGCAGTCTATGCTATAAGTCAGTGATGGCTAACCTCCGTCACTCCAGCTGTGGTGAAACTACGACTCCCAGCATGCTCCATTCATTTCCATGGAGTTCTGAGAACAGTCAAGCAAGGGGTGCATCTTGGGAGTTGTAGTTTTACCACAGCTGGAGTGACGGAGGTTAGCCATCACTGCTATAAGTGGTCAAACAATCGCATGTTCAAGTTCCCAAGGGTGACTAAAAAAAGAAAAGGGAAAAAAAAACTGTTTAATAAAGAGAAATAAAAAACTGTTTAATAAAAAAAAAATAATTAAGAGTAGCACTTTCTAATACCTCCCTTTCACAATTTTATATATAAAAACAAAAAAAAGAGTCCAATAATGTCAAAACTATTAAAATATTTCCACTACAAAGTAAATGCCATAATGCAAAAAAAGTCAAGAAGGTAGCCTCACCCATTAAAAAATGTAATAAAAAGTTATTAAAACACTAAACAAACCCCAAAATACTAACATTAAAAACTTTTTTTATGCCCTCAAAAAACAAGCCCTCATGCAGCTCCGTACACAAATATTTATTTAAAAAAATGTCAGAAAAAAAAGTGTCAGAATATGAGAATGCAAAAAAAAATCACCATATTTGTACTGACCCTCAAAATAAGGATGTCATGAAATATATAACGCAGAGTGAATGCATAACACCACCCCTCTCAAAATAAAAAAAATCTGGAAATGCGTATATTTTTCAACTTCACCCCACAAAGATTTTTCCACATGTAGTAAATAAAATGGTGTAATTACAAAATTCCTGTTATACTGCAAAAAGCAAGCTCTCATACAGCTTTGTAACTGGAATAGTAAAAAAAAGTTATGGCTTTTGGAAGGATGTAAAGACTCATTCACACGTCAGTGTTTCACGGACGTGTGTTGTACGTATTCTCCACGGACAGCACACGTCCCCATTCGTTTTTAGCACGGATGCATGCTCTATTTTGTCCGTGTTCATGGATCCTACAACCGACAAACTTATAGGTCCTACAGGAGGTGTTCACGCTATATATATTATATAATGTAAGGTTCAGGGGTCTCTTGGACCTTAGCGTGGCTTAGTAGCACCTCTCTGACTGTGTTATTCTTTTATAAAACATACATTTTATTTATTTCACTTTAAAATTCTTTGGGACTCTAACTGGGCTATGTTATGATAGCCCAGGGACCCCGACCCCCCCCCCCCCCCCCCCCATGCCACAGCCTGCATGACATCCCCTGAAGACACCGGTCGCACGGCCAAACATGTAGGGATGCAGGCCTAGCGTTTTAGTTCAGACCTGGAGAGGCAGGGACCCCAGAGAAGGGAAAAATACACAGCTAAATATACAGGTCCTTCTAAAAAAATTAGCATATTATGATAAAGTTCATTATTTTCTGTAATGTACTGATAAACATTAGACTTTCATATATTTTAGATTCATTACACACCAACTGAAGTAGTTCAAGCCTTTTATTGTTTTAATATTGAGGATTTTGGCATACAGCTCATGAAAACCCAAATTCCTATCTCAAAAAATTTGCATATTTCATCCGACCAATAAAAGGTGTTTAATACAAAAAAAGTCAACCTTCAAATAATTATGTTCAGTTATGCACTCAATACTTGGTCGGGAATCCTTTTGCAGAAATCACTGCTTCAATGCGGCGTGGCATGGAGGCAATCAGCCTGTGGCACCGCTGAGGTGTTATGGAGGCCCAGGATGCTTCAATGCGGCGTGGCATGGAGGCAATCAGCCTGTGGCACCGCTGAGGTGTTATGGAGGCCCAGGATGCTTCAATGCGGCGTGGCATGGAGGCAATCAGCCTGTGGCACTGCTGAGGTGTTATGGAGGCCCAGGATGCTTCGATAGCGGCCTTAAGCTCATCCAGAGTGTTGGGTCTTGCGTCTCTCAACTTTCTCTTCCCAATATCCCACAGATTCTCTATGGGGTTCGGGTCAGGAGAGTTGGCAGGCCAATTGAGCACAGTAATACCATGGTCAGTAAACCATTTACCAGTGGTTTTGGCACTGTGAGCAGGTGCCAGGTCGTGCTGAAAAATGAAATCTTCATCTCCATAAAGCTTTTCAGCAGATGGAAGCATGAAGTGCTCCAAAATCTCCTGATAGCTAGCTGCATTGACCCTGCCCTTGATAAAACACAGTGGACCAACACCAGCAGCTGACATGGCACCCCAGACCATCACTGACTGTGGGTACTTGACACTGGACTTTAGGCATTTTGGCATTTCCCTCTCCCCAGTCTTCCTCCAGACTCTGGCACCTTGATTTCCGAATGACATGCAACAGTCCAGTGCTGCTTCTCTGTAGCCCAGGTCAGGCGCTTCTGCCGCTGTTTCTGGTTCAAAAGTGGCTTGACCTGGGGAATGCGGCACCTGTAGCCCATTTCCTGTACACGCCTGTACACGGTGGCTCTGGATGTTTCTACTCCAGACTCAGTCCACTGCTTCCGCAGGTCCCCCAAGGTCTGGAATCGGTCCTTCTCCACAATCTTCCTCAGGGTCCGGTCACCTCTTCTCGTTGTGCAGCGTTTTCTGCCACACTTTTTCCTTCCCACAGGCTTCCCACTGAGGTGCCTTGATACAGCACTCTGGGAACAGCCTATTCGTTCAGAAATTTCTTTCTGTGTCTTACCCTCTTGCTTGAGGGTGTCAATGATGGCCTTCTGGACAGCAGTCAGGTCGGCAGTCTTACCCATGATTGCGGTTTTGAGTAATGAACCAGGCTGGGAGTTTTTAAAAGCCTCAGGAATCTTTTGCAGGTGTTTAGAGTTAATTAGTTGATTCAGATGATTAGGTTAATAGCTCGTTTAGAAAACCTTTTCATGATATGCTAATTTTTTTAGATAGGAATTTTGGGTTTTCATGAGCTGTATGCCAAAATCATCAATATTAAAACAATAAAAGGCTTGAACTACTTCAGTTGGTGTGTAATGAATCTAAAATATATGAAAGTCTAATGTTTATCAGTACATTACAGAAAATAGTGAACTTTATCACAATATGCTAATTTTTTTAGAAGGACCTGTATAGCTGGTGTATAGAGTGGAATATTCGATAGGGGAAAGAGTGATTGACCTGAGAAAATATCAGGCACCCCAGCAGAATAAAGTGCATCCGGAAAGGCGATACAATGAAAATGAAAAATATATATCCCAACTAGGGCTGCAGTAAACGAATATTTTTGTAATCGAGTATTCTATCGATTATATTTCTCGATTCATCGAGTAATCTAATAAGAAAAAGCTACTTAAAATAACGTACGTAATTAGGTATGTATAAAGTTATTAGTTTGAAGGGGTTAATAACTTTATACATGCCTAATGCCAAGGTGCTTCCATTAACCCCTTCAAACCAATAACTTTATACATGCCCATTGGGTTTGAAGGGGTTAATGGAAGCACCTTGGCATTAGGCATGTATAAAGTTATTGGTTTGAAGAGGTTAATGAAAGCACCTTGGAGGTGCCTTCATTAACCCCTCTCTAAACCAATAACTTTATACATGCCAAGGTGGTGCTTGCAGCCTCCATTAACCACTCTCGCTCTCCATCTGCCTCCCCCCAGCCTCTGATCTGCTTGCCCCCAGCCTCTGATCTGCCTCCCCCCTCCCCCCAGCCTCTGATCTGCCTCCCCCCCTGCCCCCAGCCTCTGATCTGCCTCCCCCCCTCCCCCCAGCCTCTGATCTGCCTCCCACCCTCCCCCCAGCCTCTGATCTGCCTGCCCCCTCTGGTAACGCAACCCCCCCTCCCTCCCTCCCCAGTATTAATCATTGGTGGCAGTGGCCACAGGGTCCCACTCCTCCCCCCCATCATTGGTGGCAGTGTCAGTTCCGATCGGAGCCCCAGCAGTGTAATGCTGGGGCTCCGATGGGTTACCATGGCAGCCAGGAGTCACGCTACTGAAGTCCTGGCTGCCATGGTATGTTAGTGAGCAGAGAGCAGCGCATTATACTCACGTGCGCTGTGGCCGGCGGTCGCTCCTTCTCATAGGTCTGTGCGGCGCATTGCTAATGCTGTAAGACAGAAGAAGGAGCGACCGGCGGCCACAGCGCACGTGAGTATAATGCGCTGCTCTCTGCTCACTAACATACCATGGCAGCCAGGACTTCAGTAGCGTCCTGGCTGCCATGGTAACCGATCGGAGCCCCAGCATTACACTGCTGGGGCTCCGATCGGAACTGACACTGCCACCAATGATGGGGGGGGGGGACCCTGTGGGATATGGCCGGCACATTCATTGGTGGCGCAGTGGCCACAGTCCCTCCCCCCCTCCTCCTCCTACTCTGTCCTCATTGGTCTTCAGCGGCAGCCGCGCACAGTGGGGAGGGAGAGACTCCCTCCTCCTCCCTCCGCTGTGCCGGCCGGCTCAGTCCTGCCTCTCTGGCCTCCGGAGGACACGGAAGCGGTGAGTGAGACGCTTAATTTCACTCCCGCTCCGTGATCACGTGATGTAAACGATTCCTCGATGCAGGGAAACTGCATCGATGAATTTTTTGACTCGATTTAATCAAGTTATTCGAATAATCGTTTCAGCCCTAATCCCAACCTCTCCAAGTCTGAGGAATTTTAATCTCTTTCAGTTAGAGTCGAAGAGAATTTAAAAGTGAAATAAATAAAATGTATGTTTTATAAAAGAATAACACAGTCAGAGAGGTGCTACTATACCACGCTAAGGTCCAAGAGACCCCTGAACCTTACACTGTTTATGGATCCATCACGCCCATTATAGTCTATGGGTCCGTGAAAACCACGGATGCCATACTTGTTGCATCCATGACTCACGGATCATCAAGAAGAGATTCTCTAAAAAAACAACATTGCTTACCGGTAATTGTTTTTCTCGATACCCATGACGGCACCCCATGCGACCAGGGACCTCCCATCCGGGACAGGAAACGTGAGAAGATAAAAGGTTCACACCCCCACCAAGCACCAGTGATAGTAATAAACAGTACTCCGGAGGTGAATACACGTAAGAAAGAGAGAGAGAGAGAGAGCCAATACGGTACATTATATCTCTTCAATACTCAAGAGAGATACTCTCAGAAACCTATAAAGAAGTAGCGGGCTACTCCGCATATAACCTAATAAAGGGTAACTAAAAAGCCTATAAAGTTTTTTTTAGTTTTTTGGGGGGGGGGAAGGGAAAAATTTTAGGGGTGCCGTCATGGGTATCGAGAAAAACAATTACCGGTAAGCAATGTTGTTTTCCCCTCACCCATGACGGCACCCCATGCGAGATAGACTATAAATGAGTAACTAGGGGGGGACAACCGCCTGAAGCACCTTCCTACCAAAGACGGAATTCGCGTGAAGTTGGAGCCTGTAATGCTTTAAAAAGGTATGTTGAGAGCTCCAAGTAGCTGCTCTACAAATTTGAGCCAGAGAGGCATCCGCCTTCTCGGCCCAGGACGTAGCCACCGCTCGGGTGGAGTGGGCTCCAAACCCTGAAGGGGGCGAGAGACCATGCGCTAAATAGGCTTCGGAAATGGCCCTTTTAACCCATCTAGCAATAACTGCCGTGGACACTTTCCGCCCCTTATTCCTACCCCAAAACTGAATAAGGAGGTTTTCTTCCAACCTCCAGGCCGAGGTAGACTCCAAATAAGCAAGCAAGCATCTTTTGACGTCCAGGCAATGATACTCCCTTTCTAAATTATTAGGGCAAAAGGATGGAAGGACAACATCCTGACTTCTATGGAAGTCCGAAACCACCTTTGGCTGGAAGGACGGGAGAGGCCTAATAATAACTTTGTCGTCCAAGACCTGGGTATAAGGAGGAAAAGCAGAGAAGGCTTGAATCTCTGAAATCCTCCTAGCTGAAGTAATGGCCAGTAAAAAGGACATCTTAAAGGAGAGCATATCTATGGGTATGTCTGACAAGGGTTTAAAAGGTTTCTGTGACAGGGCCGTCAAGACCGTGTTTAGGTCCCAAGGAGGGGACAAGGGTCTTATCGAAGGGCGGATCCTGGAGGCTGCTGACAGAAACCTTTTAACCCAAGGATGCAGGGCCAGCTGGGAATCAAAGAAGTAACTTAAGGCTGCCACATGTACTCTTAGGGTGGAAGCCCTAAGCCCCTTATCCAAGCCGGCTTGTAAAAAGTCTAGGACCCTAGAGACATTTGGAGGAGAGAAGGGGTCAGGATTGATCCCTAAAAAGGAGGAGAAGACTTCCCAGATCTTATTATATTTTCTAGCTGTGGTAGCTTTCCTACTTCCCAAAATGGTGGATACTACAGATTGGGACAGACCTCGACCTAACCAAACCTCCCTCTCAGTCTCCATGCTGCCAGATGCAAAATTTCTGGATTGGGATGCAGGATCGGGCCTTGATATAATAGATCCTCCCGAGGGGGCAGAATCTAAGGGGGGGCTATTGCTAGGTCTAGGAGGCAGGAGTACCAGGACCTTTTCGGCCACACTGGGGCAACTAGGGTAATTGTCGCTTTCTCCCTCTGGACTTTTTTCAGGACCTGCGGAATTAGGGAAAAAGGAGGGAAGGCGTAACCCTCCTCCTGAGACCAGTTCTGTGCGAATCCGTCTAAAGCTGTTGGATCGTCCAGACGATTTATGGAGAAGAACCTTTCCACTTTCCTGTTCTTCCTGGAGGCAAATAGGTCGACCGTGGGGAGGCCGAATTTCTGCGTTAACTGGGAGAAGACCTCTGGGTTTAGGCACCAGTCTCCCTGTTTTAGCTGAGTGCGACTCAGAAAATCGGCTACTATGTTCTCTTTCCCTTTTATGTGGACTGCCGACAGGGATAGATGTTTCTGTTCCGCTAACTGAAAGATCTGGTGACAGAGTGTTGCCAGAGAAGGTACTCTTGTTCCGCCTTGATGGTTGATGTATGCCACTGTTGTCAAATTGTCCGAGTATAGAATTATGTTCCTGAAGGATATGTCCGGAACTATCGCTTTTAAGGCCATTTCTACTGCTTTTAGTTCTTTGAAGTTCGAGGTGGCTTTTCTGGTATTCAAATCCCACCTCCCTTGCCAACCTTTGTTCTCCAAGTGAGCCCCCCAACCCCACGGGCTGGCGTCCGTTGTTATTACTATCGGATCCTGAAAGGACCATGGTACTCCTGCTGAGAGATTCTCTGCCACAGTCCACCAAAGAAGAGACACTCTCGCCTCTGCGGATAAGTGGAAAAGCCGGTCCAACGACTGCTTGCAGCCGTCCCATTGGCGCAGGATGCATGACTGTAGCTTCCTTGTGTGAGCCTGCGCATATAGGACCGCTGGAAAGGTTGCTGTCAGGTGGCCCAGTACTGCCATTGCCCTCCTGAACGAGCAGAGGTAGGATCTGAAAAGATCCCAAACATGCTCCCTGATGGAGAATATCTTGGCGGACGGGAGGAAGGTCTTTTCTACTCGGGAGTCTAAAAGGATGCCTAAAAATACACAATTCTGAGATGGTGTTAGGCAAGACTTTTCCCAATTTATTTTCCAGCCCAGGCTCTTTAACAGGGCGCAGGAAACCCCGATGTTTTGAATCAAGCCTTCCTTGGTCTGGGGAATAAACAGGAAGTCGTCTAAATATGGCAGCAACGGAACCCCTGACAACCTTAGGAAGGAGGCTACTTCCGCAATCACTTTTGTGAAGATTCTGGGGGCTTGTGAAACCCCAAAAGGCAGGGCTCTGTATTGCAGGTGCAGACATTCCCCCTGAACCCAGGCTCCTTGGGGCAATCTGTCAGTATGAACGAATCCTGGGGACGGGTCAGAAGCTCTAACCGGAACCCCTCTCCAATCCCTCCCAGGATCCAGCCGTTCTTGGTTATCGTTTTCCAGGCTGGGAGAAAGAGAGATAATCTTCCCCCTACCTGGGGTTCGGCGTCATTGCTTATCTTTGGGTCTTTGGTCTTGGGGTTTAAAAAGGAAACCTCCGGATTTCTTAGGAAATTTATCTTTCCCTTCTGTCATACTGCCTACCCTTTTGCTTTTTACTTTGGTATCTACGAAAAAAAGGGGGGCGTTGAGGAGCTGGAAAACCCTTCTTCTTGTCTGAGGCTTTTTCAAGTATATCGTCAAGGGAAGACCCAAAGAGCCTGTCACCCTCACAGGGGATGGAGCACAATCTAGCCTTTGAACCCTGATCAGCTTTCCAGGACTTCAGCCAAATAGCTCTTCTAGCCGCATTGGACATGGCGGATGATCTGGCTGAGAACCTAACTATATCCGTGGAAGCATCGGCTAAAAAATCGACAGCCTTAAAAAAGGTAGGAAGGGAGGCCAAAACTTCTTCTCTTGGCTTCTTCTCACTGAGATGCTGCTCTAACTGTTCCAGCCAGATATGCAGTGACCTAGAAGCCCATGATGCTGCAACCGCCGGTCTCAAGCAGGTAGAGGACGATTCCCAGGCCTTCTTTAAATAAAAATCTGCTTTTTTATCAAGAGGATCAGACAGGCTACCCAGGTCATCAAACGGTAGAGCAGACTTCTTGGCGATCTTCGCCACCGGAGCGTCAACTGTAGGGGCCTTGTCCCAACAGGCTGCTACTTTCTCATCAAAGGGATATTTTCTTTTAACGGAGCTTGGAATAAAAAACTTCCTATCAGGATTTTTCCATTCCTTTTTAATTAATGCCTGAACATTCTCGTGAATGGTAAAAACCCTCTGCTTCCTGGGACCTAACCCCTGAAAGGCAATATCTGCTGTGGACTTAGCCTGTTTCACCTCTTCTAGTTGCATGGTTGCTCTGACCGCTTTAAGGAGGTTTTGGGTATCTTCGGGCGAGAAATAGGAACCCCCTGTTTCTTCCTCTGCTGACGAAGTAGCGTCATTAGAGAGTAACTGGCCTGCCTCTCTTTCCTCCACGTCAGAATGGTCTATATCCGAATCCCTAATATCCGGAGATTTTTCCGGAGACCGCGGGCGATTCTTACTCAAGGATTTTAAAGAGACTTTGACCTCAGATCTTATTAAAGATCTCATATTCTTGGAAAGGCTCTGGGATTCCTCCGCCACCAATTTATCAATACATGGGGTGCATAACGGCTTAGAATAGGAGGATGCTAGGGGGGCCTTACATCCTGCACACTCCTTATGCTTCGTTTTAGAGGCCGCTTTTTTGGGGGTCTTTGCCACCTACACAAATCAAGCAGATAACACCCCATTAATAAAGAAAAAGATACATCTCACCAAAGATCTTTTAGCCCCCACTCCTCAGGACTGGTACCGGACTAGCGGGCCTTGAGGGTTCCAGGGGTTCGGCGCGTCCGTCTACAGGCTCTGACATCTTGCCGGAAACAAAGAGCCTCTTCAGCACCACACTGTGTGCCACATCAGCCGGCTGGGTTCCCCCCCTTGCCCCATTTATATTTTAAAAGACGCGCCAGGGCACACACCGGCGCTTTCCCCAATTTCCGGGTCAAGCCCCGCCCCCCGCGTCGGGGCGCGCGCATGCGCAGACGCCCCCCCTCCGACGCCGACAGGAAGACGGGCAACCCGGGAGCAAGGAGGGAAGCCGCCTGAACACGGCCACAGCGGCTCCCTCGGGCCAGCGCCGGGATGTGGGGGAAAGAAGCCCAGACTGTAGGCAGCAGCCCCGGAGAGCATATCGCCACCTGGGGGAGGCCACCCACCGGATAAGAACCTGGGCCTCCCCTCGGCTGCAGGTATGAACCAACATGAAGCTTCCCAGGGACTTCCTATCCGGAGGACAGGAAACCTGAACTGGTGCTTGGTGGGGGTGTGAACCTTTTATCTTCTCAGGCTTCCTGTCCCGGATGGGAGGTCCCTGGTCGCATGGGGTGCCGTCATGGGTGAGGGGAAAAAAAAAATCTGCTGTTGTGTCAGTGAAACACGGATGCAACACGGACAGCAAAAAACGGACAAACTGACCCAACACGGATCCTTCACGGATGCACACACTGACCCCCTACTCACAGATTTGAACACAGACGTGTGAATGAGGCTTAACTATGTAAACAGGGATGAAAAGTTAGGTTTCACCCCGAATATGCTAACTCCACTCCCCCGTCACATACAGTGAGGTCCATTAATATTGGGACATCAACACAATTCTAACATTTTTGGCTCTATACGCCACCACAATGGATTTGAAATGAAACAAACAAGATGTGCTTTACCTGCAGACTGTCAGCTTTAATTTGAGGGTTTTACATCCAAATCAGGTGAACGGTGTAGGAATTACAACAGTTTGCATATGTGCCTCCCACTTGTTAAGGGACCAAAAGTAATGGGACAGAATAATAATCATAAATCAGAATTTCACTTTTTAATACTTGGTTGCAAATCCTTTGCAGTCAATTACAGCCTGAAGTCTGGAATGCATAGACATCACCAGACGCTGGGTTTCATCCCTGGTGATGCTCTGCCAGGCCTCTACTGCAAGTGTCTTCAGTTCCTGCTTTTTTCTTGGGGCATTTTCCCTTCAGTTTTGTCTTCAGCCAGTGAAATGCATGCTCAATCGGATTCAGGTCAGGTGATTGACTTGGCCATTGCATAACATTCCACTTCTTTCCCTTAAAAAACTCTTTGGTTGTTTTTGCAGTATGCTTTGGGTCATTGTCCATCTGCACTGTGAAGTGCCGTCCAATGAGTTCTGAAGCATTTGGCTGAATATGAGCAGATAATATTGCCCGAAACACTTCAGAATTCATCCTGCTGCTTTTGTCAGCAGTCACATCATCAATAAATACAAGAGAACCAGTTACATTGGCAGCCATACATGCCCACGCCATGACACTACCACCACCATGCTTCACTGATGAGGTGGTATGCTTAGGATCATGAGCAGTTCTTTTCCTTCTCCATACTCTTCTCTTCCCATCACTCTGGTACAAGTTGATCTTGGTCTCATCTGTCCATAGGATGTTGTTCCAGAACTGTAAAGGATTTTTTAGATGTCGTTTGGCAAACTCTAATCTGGCCTTCCTGTTTTTGAGGCTCACCAATGGTTTACATCTTGTGGTGAACCCTCTGTATTCACTCTGGTGAAGTCTTCTCTTGATTGTTGACTTTGACACACATACACCTACCTCCTGGAGAGTGTTCTTGATTTGGCCAACTGTTGTAAAGGGTGTTTTCTTCACCAGGGAAAGAATTCTTCGGTCATCCACCACAGTTGTTTTCCGTGGTCTTCCGGGTCTTTTGGTGTTGCTGAGCTCATCGGTGCGTTCCTTCTTTTTAAGAATGTTCCAAACAGTTGTTTTGGCCATGCCTAATGTTTTTGCTATCTCTCTGATGGGTTTGTTTTGTTTTTTCAGCCTAATGATGGCTTGCTTCACTGATAGTGACAACTCTTTGGATCTCATCTGGAGAGTTGACAGCAACAGATTCCAAATCCAAATAGCACACTTGAAATTAACTCTGGACCTTTTATTTATCTGCTCATTGTAATTGGGATAAAGAGGGAATAACACACACCTGGCGTCTGGTGATGTCTATGCGTTCCAGACTTCAGGCTGTAATTGTCTGCAAATTATTTGCAACCAAGTATTAAAAAGTGAACGTTTGATTTATGATTATTATTCTGTCCCATTACTTTTGGTTTCTTAACAAGTGGGAGGCACATATGCAAACTGTTGTAATTCCTACACCGTTCACCTGATTTGGATGTAAATACCCTCAAATTAATGCTGACAGTCTGCAGTTAAAGCACATCTTGTTTGTTTCATTTCAAATCCATTGTGGTGGTGTATAGAGCCAAAAATGTTACAATTGTGTCCATGTCCCAATATTTATGGACCCGACTGTATATATATTTACAGTGAATTTGAAAAATGTTCAGACCCTCTAACTTTTTTCTTGTTTTACAAATGTTTGCATATTTATTAAAACGTAAAGACCAAGCCATTAGGAGGAAAGAACTGCCTGTAGAGGTCAGAGACAGTTGTGTGGAGGCACGGATCTGGAGGAGGGTACAAAAACATTTCTGCTGCACTAAAAGTTCCCAAGAGCAAAGTGACCTCGATTATTTGTAGATGGAAAAACAACCAGGACACTTCCTACAGCTGGCCACCCCACCAAACTAAGTAGTCACAGGCCCAATGGTCACCACTCTGGCTGAGCTCCAAAGATCCTGTGTGCAGATGGGAGAAACTTCCAGAAGATCACCCATCAGTGCAGCACACCCGTCTGGGGCCGGTAAAAGACACATAAAAGCCCACCTGGAGATTGGAAAAAAGCACCGAAAGGCCCCGCTGACTGCGAGAAACAAGATTATCTGCAAGACTGACATTTTTGGCGTCATATCTTGCAGAAACCAGGTACTAAACTATACCATCCCTACAGTGAAGTATAGTGGTCGCCGCATCAAGATATGAGAGTCTTTTTTCAGTGGCTGGGACAGGAAGACTGGTCAGTGAATGGAGCAAAATACAGAGATATTCTTAATGAAGCTCTGGCCCTCAGACTGGGACCCTCCAATAAGACAATGACTTAGACCTCTTTCACACTTGCATTCTTATCTTCCGGCATAGAGTTCCGTCGTCGGGGCTCTATGCCGGAAGAATCCTGATCAGGATTATCCCCTATGCATTCTGAATGGAGAGAAATCCGTTCAGGATGCATCAGGGTGTCTTCAGTTCCGGACCGGAAAGTTTTTTGGCCAGAGAAAATACCGCAGCATGCTGCGCTTTTTGCTCTGGCCAAAAATCCTGAAGACTTGCTGCAAGGCCGGATCCGGATTTAATGCCCATTGAAAGGCATTGATCCGGATCCGGCCTTAAGCTAAACGTCGTTTCGGCGCATTGCCGGATCCGACATTTAGCTTTTTCTGAATGGTTACCATGGCTGCCGGGACGCTAAAGTCCTGGCAGCCATAGTAAAGTGTAGTCCGTGCGGCTCCCGGGGTGCTCCAGAGTGACGTCAGGGCTCCCCAAGCGCATGGATCACGTGATCGCATGGCACGTCATCCATGCGCATGGGGCGCTCTGACGTCATTCTGGAGCGCCCCGGGAGCCGCACGGACTGTAAGTATACTGCTCCCCACTACTACTATGGCAACCAGGACTTTAATAGCGTCCTGGATGCCATAGTAACACTGAAAGCATTTTGAAGACGGATCCGTCTTCAAATGCTTTCAGTTCACTTGCGTTTTTCCGGATCCGGCGTTTAATTCCGGCAAGTGGAGTACACGACAGATCCGGACAACGCAAGTGTGAAAGAGGCCTAAGACAACACTGTGAATGTCCAGCCAGAGCCCTGACTTGTTCCCATCTTGAACATCTCTGGAGGGACATAAAAATGGCTTTCCACTGATGGCCCCAATCCATCCTGACAAAGCTGTAGAGGATCTGCAGAGGAGAAAGCCCCCCAAATCCAGGTGTGCAGACCTTGTGGCATCTTACCCCAAAAGACTGGAGGCTGTAATCTCTGCCAAAGGTGTTTTAGGACACAAAAAGTCAGAAAGTGAAAGGCTGTGAAGACTTTGAGTGCACTGTACACATAATGGACCAGCTACTATTGGCCATAGACCCTGACTGATGCCCAGGGGCCGCTCAAGCCCCCTTGAGGTACCTAAAGATCTGATGCTCAACGTCCGCAGGTGCCTCCTGAACTTACTGTCCTCCTGATGATGATACAGTTGAATACTGTGATGAGGGTGGCAGTGTTTTGTGCTGTCCTGTGGTATTTGGTTCCGCTGGGGCGGTATTTTTTACTGCGCTACAGTATTGCAGGCCCCGCCTACTCCAGTTGTCCCCGCCTACTTGTTTTGGCCCATGTTCTGTCAGTTTGAACCCACCTACAACATGGGGGCACTTTTAGGTTTTTTTTCCAGTTCCATTACCAGCCATGGCGACTCAAGTAGGGACATGTCTTCCTAACAGGGGGAATAACTTACCTTATAGACTTCCAGGTGGAATAACAGCCAAAATGAATCCCCAGAAAACCCCTGTGAAGAGTTCTCCAATTTTCTCCAATCTAATGGCGCAGGATTACTGATATACAAGTACAGCACAGACAGATTGTGAAATGCAGGGCGGCTTCTGACCTGCACCACATACCTAGAAATCTGCTGGGTGCCATTCAGTCTGTAAACTGTGTATAATCCCACCATCAGATGTTTCCATTCACTGACAACAAGCAGAGATCTTTCACTAAAAGAAGGCAAGCGCAATGGACATGACAAAGACGCATAACTGTGTACTATCCGGTACCCGATGTTGTTTACATGCCCCATGTGTGTGATCATCACCAGGATGCCAAGTACCCACACAGTACACAGTCACGCGACCAACAGGTGCCACAGACTGAACTGTGTACTAGCAGTCAGGTAAGTGCACCCTCTGCACTGTACACTCCGGACACATGCACTGCCCCGCCGTGCACACGTGACGTCACAGCGACACCCGGACATCACAGGGCGCGGTCCGCTTCTAGCCTCCCTTGTACCAGTCATACCCGCTGTCCGGTCACCACGGTCCGGCGCGCCCCATGTCCCCTCCTCCTGTCACTTTCGAGCTCAGCTTCGGCCCACCACTACTGAACGGGCCACCATCCGCCGTTACGTCACTTCCGGGGCGGGACAAAGATGAAGGTAGGGGAGTGGGCGGGGCAGAGGAAGGGCAGCAGCTCAGTGCGGGAAGGTCGGGTACTATACTATAGCTGTGGGGACAGGACGGCTGTAGTGCTCTCACTTGTGTCAGTGGAATCACGTGCAGCAGCATCTATACAGGCCCAATCTCTCCCAGTGCCCCACACCCAGTAATCATAGGACTGTCCCTCTAGTGCTCCCCAGACATTAATGATGCCCCTAAGTGCACCCACAGAATGCCCCTTTCACAGTAGAAAGTAACTGCCCCCCACACAGGCAAGCAGCCCTGTTAGGTGATGAAAGCAGGTTCTTCTGCCGCCGACTGCCATCATGCATAGTGTGGGGCGCTATTAGCTACCATAGCCGTTCCCTTCAGGTATTTGTGGAGGGAATATTGACCCGCCTTCAGTATGTCCAGGACATTGTAGAACCAGTCCTAACATTAGCGTTTTCAATTTCGCTATTGAGATCCATCATAGGATCTCAATAGCGGAAGAAAACGCTTCAGTTTTGTCCCCATTCATTGTTAATGGGGACAAAACAGAATGCTCCAGAATGCGTTCCGTTTGGTTGCGCTCCCATCGCAGACAGAATAACGCTGCAAGCAGCGTTTTTCTGTCCGCATTGTGGTGCGAAGCAAGATGGATCCATCCTGGCACACAATGTAAGCTGATGGGGACAGACACAATCTCTGACACAATAGAAAACGGATCCGTCCCCATTGACTTTCATTGGTGTTCATGACAACAAAAACGCTAATGTGAAAGTAGCCTTACTTTTTTTACTCAGATGTGGTGTTCCAACAAGATAACATCCGTCCACACACTGTCCGCTGCTACACAATGTGCCCTTCAGGGTATCCAGCCAGCTCGATCACAAGATCTTTTTCCCATTAAGAATGTCTGAACCTAGATGGGGTGACGGATCCTCCATGTACATCAGCCAACAGCCACCTTGGCTGAACTATAAGGTCCACATTGAAAAGCTTGGAATGACAGACCCAGGGAGGATATCCAGAATCTGTAGGACCGTTACCAGGCCAGAGTGGCAGCCTGCATCGCATCAAGGGGAGATGCCACCCAGTGTTAATGTGACCCTGCCTCAACATATACCCTGCTGCAGAACCCAAATGTCACGGATGAGAGTGGGGGAAACCCTCAACCGTGCGATGTCAATAGGATAAGGGTAGCTGCTAGGCCAGGATGACAGGATCAGGGAGCAGGTCACCTAGCACGTCCCTAATTCTGACCCTGACTCCTAACCGTATGAGCCAATCCAGATGGTAGGAGGGCTCATACTCCGGAACCTAGGGTCCCTACTAGCCCTCAGGAAATCCCAATGGACTAGGAGCAGGGTAAGACGACCTGTTCCTCCTAGACACGGACGAACAGGAGTCTCCACTGGCCAAAGAGCAAGGAGAGGGGAAACATATACAGCATATGGATATGGCAGGTGAGTTAAACCAGTACCACACCTACCTGCCACAGACACGCTGACTGGAACCCGTGCACAAGTACTGATGTCCACACAAACATTAAGGACACAGCACACACACAACTCACACAGGTACCCAGGACACCCATAGCTGCAATAAATATAAAGAGCATAAAAACATCTTCTTAACATCATACATATATTTTTATGACCACAAGGGTGGCCCTCACTGGATAGATGGCATATAAGACCAGGAGGATGACTCCAGCATAGAGCATGGCTGGAGTACACCACAGCTACAGGCATCCAGCAGGAGCTAAATAGCCCAAGCAGCCACACCCACACACACATACTAGGAAAGGAGTTAACCCTTCCAACACCAGACAAGGTAAGTGTCACTTAAAGGGGAATACACACTCAACTACATCCCGTGCAAACCAAACATAGCAAGTGAACACATACAAACACACGTTGCCAGATGCAAACACATGCCTTGACAACGAACCGCCTGGCAACCTGCTCAGGCTGCTACACTGCCAACAACATCATGTTGCCAGCGGCAACCACACGTGAGACAACATACTAACTGCCCTCACCTGCGGTAGGCAACAAGCAGACCGCTGACAACTGCATGCGACACAAAGAGTCACGACCAAACACATAGTCGTGACACCAAACCCTTGTGTGATCATTAACCAAGCACCACTAGCAGTTTTGTCAGTCTCAGCTCAATCGCATTGAATTTTTCAGGACTTTTTGATATTCCCCTAGTGTGTGTGCATATATATATATATATATATATATATATAAAGAAAAGGAAAGTTCAGCAGCTCTCACCTGCCCCTCCTTTAGCTGTGAGCACGGATTACCCGAGTCAGGTACCGGGCAGCAATATGCAGAAAAAAGGAATTTATTTATTCTGCTTGCGGTAAAATCTCATCCATAAGTTAAATAATATTCCTTTATCAAAGTGGAGCTGGATTCCTTGAAACCCTTTTTTCTGCACATATAAATATATATATATATATATATATATATATATATATATAATCTGGCAGTAATACATGAGTAGTACTGCAGATACGAAGTCCAGATCCCTATTTTTTATGTTTTTACTGCCCCCCATTTCCCTGATGTCAGCTTTTGAAGCTGCGCTGAAATACATTGTTAAGACTGCTGTGCACAGGAGTCCTCTCCACTATGTTAGCAAGGCAATCCCTTTTTTTAATTTTTTATATATATATATTTTATTTTAAGTAAAGAGATAAACAATATTAACCACTTCAACCCCGCTAGCTGAAACCCCCTTCATGACCAGGCCACTTTTTACACTTCGGCACTACACTACTTTCACCGTTTATCGCTCGGTCATGCAACTTACCACCCAAATGAATTTTACCTCCTTTTCTTCTCACTAATAGAGCTTTCATTTGGTGGTATTTCATTGCTGCTGGCATTTTTACTTTTTTTGTTATTAATCCCAAAAAAAAAATTTCGCATAAGTTAGCGGAAATTGATTTTTTTTTAGTTTTTTCTCACAAAGTCTCACTTTCCGCTAACTTAGGACAAAAATTTAAATCTTTCATGGACTCAATATGCCCCTCAGCAAATACCTTGGGGTGTCTTCTTTCCAAAATGGGGTCAGTTGTGGGGTGTTTGTACTGCCCTGGCATTTGAGGGTCTCCGCAATCATTACATGTATGGCCAGCATTAGGAGTTTCTGCTATTCTCCTTATATTGAGCATACAGGTAATGAGATTTTTTTTTCCGTTCAGCCTCTGGGCTGAAAGAAAAAAATGAACGGCACAGATTTCTTCATTCGCATCGATCAATGTGGATGAAAAAATCTCTGCCAAAAAAAAAAGGGGGGGGGGAAGGCGTCTGCCAGGACATAGGAGCTTCGCCCAACATCCATACCCACTTAGCTCGTATGCCCTGGCAAACCAGATTTCTCCATTCACATCAATCGATGTGGATGAATAAATCATTACCGGGATTTTTTATATATTTTTTTTTACATACAAAGTGTTTGCCAAAGCATAGGAACGCCGCCTCCTCCTCAGCTCGTATGCATCGGCAAACGTATCTGTTACTGCAGAGAAGAAATCTCGTCTTGCAGCGCCGCATACACCGACTTGCGTGTAATCTGACAGCAGCGCAATGCTTCTGTCACAATGCACATCGGTGCTGCAGCTAGTCGATCGGTTGGTCCACCTAGTAAGGTAAAAAAAACCAAAAAAAAAACAGGCCGCAACGCAATAATTTTATTAACTTTGCAACAGAACATATAAACTTTAACTTTTTGAACTAAACATTAACCTTTTTGCTTACTGGTGTTTTTTTTACCTTTATAGAACAAACCTCTCCTTCCCCATGGGTCAATGTGCAAAGCGCAAATCGCCCAAAGATGTGGCGAAGTGCGTTATGCACTTTGTCCCATGTGAAAGGAGACGTTTGCAGCAGCAGTGAGTGAATGGGCCCTAATAGCCCTGTGTGCCTGTCCTGGTGAGATGATCCCTATGCTAGGTGTACCTGTGTGTGGTACTTCCGGAAACACTCCCCTAAGCATAGGGCAGGGTGGTCAGGACAGTCAGGACAGAAATAGTGGGTGTCACGCCTTATTCCACTCCTGCTACAGACACAACATTTTTTTCGGGGTGGCGGTCGGTTTGAGGTACCAGCAACGACACTGGGGAAATGTCGCTTGTGTAGACGGCTAACTACACTGGTGGATGGGGCCACGGAACCTCCTGGATACAGGAGGTTCGCGATGATCTCTTCCTGAAATTTGAGGAAGGATCCAGTTCTCCCAGCCTTACTGTAGAGAACAAAACTATTATACAGAGCCAATTGAATTAAATATACAGACACCTTCTTATACCAGCGTCTGGTTCTGCGGGAAACTAAATACGGAGACAACATCTGGTCATTGAAGTCCACCCCTCCCATGTGAAGGTTATAGTCGTGGACTGAGAGGGGCTTTTCAATGACACGGGTTGCTCGCTCAATTTGTATTGTCGTGTCTGCGTGAATGGAGGAGAGCATGTAAACGTCACGCTTGTCTCTCCATTTCACCGCGAGCAGTTCTTCGTTACACAGTGCGGCCCTCTGCCCCCTTGCAAGACGGGTGCTAACGAGCCGTTGGGGAAAGCCCGTGCGACTAGTTCGCGCAGTACCACAGGCGCCAATCCGTTCTAGAAACAAATGCCTAAAGAGGGCCACACTTGTGTAGAAATTGTCCACATAAAGATGGTACCCCTTGCCGAATAAGGGTGACACCAAGTCCCAAACCGTCTTCCCACTGCTCCCCAGGTAGTCAGGGCAACCGACCGGCTCCAGGGTCTGATCTTTTCCCTCATAGACACAAAATTTGTGGGTATAGCCTGTGGCCCTTTCACAGAGCTTATACAATTTGACCCCATACTGGGCGCGCTTGCTTGGGATGTATTGTTTGAAGCCAAGGCGCCCGGTAAAATGTATCAGGGACTCGTCTACGCAGATGTTTTGCTCTGGGGTATACAAATCTGCAAATTTCAGGTTGAAATGGTCTATGAGGGGCCGAATTTTGTGGAGCCGGTCAAAAGCAGGGTGGCCTCTGGGACGGGAGGTGCTGTTATCACTAAAGTGCAGGAAACGCAGGATGGCCTCAAATCGTGTCCTGAACATAGCAGCAGAGAACATGGGCATGTGATGAATTGGGTTCGTGGACCAATATGACCGCAATTCATGCTTTTTAGTTAGACCCATGTTGAGGAGGAGGCCCAGAAAAGTTTTAATTTCGGAAACTTGGACTGGTTTCCACCGGAAAGGCTGGGCATAAAAGCTTCCTGGGTTAGCGGTTATAAATTGTGTGGCATACCGGTTTGTCTCTGCCACAACTAAGTCTAAGAGCTCCGCAGTCAAGAACAGCTCAAAAAATCCCAGGGCCGAATCGATCTGAGCTGTCTCAACCCAAACTCCAGACTGGGCGGTGAAAGGGGGAACTACAGGTGCGGCTGAAGTTGGGGACTGCCAATCAGGGTTTGCCAGCACCTCAGGGATTCTAGGGGCATTACGGGCACGTCTTTGCGGTGGCTGCGACGGGGTCACTACTGCACGTGCCACCGTACCAGCTTCAACTGCCCTTCTGGTGCTCGCTACTTCACCATGTTCTACGGCAGTGCTGGTACTAGGTCCAGGAAGGGCTGGGCTGCTGGTGTATGCCTCACCACGTAATCCGACAGCACCAGCCCCACTCTGCTGCTCTTGAAGCGGATCCTGCGCAACCTGCGGTCTAGCGACACGGGGCCGGGTACGCCTGGTGCTATCAGGGACCTCAGCCTCCTCGTCCGAACTTTGGGTCAGAGAGCCACTGCTTTCTACAGGTTCGTATTCTGACCCGCTGGATTTGTCAGATGAGGGTTCCCATTCCTCATCCGACTGGGTCAGAAGCCTGTAGGCCTCTTCAGAAGAATACCCCCTGTTTGACATGTGGGCAACTAAATTTAGGGGTATTCCCTGAGACTACCCAAGAAAAAAAAAGCAAGCCTGTCTTACAAATGGGAGGCTAGCGAAGTACCGGAGGCTGCTGCGGTTGATAAAAAATATCAAAACTGATTTTTTTAATTTCCGCAGTGCGTATAAAGTGAATGTGCAGTGATCAAAAAAAATAATTTTTTTGTCACTGCGGTGGGGCGGGCGTGGGTGAACGCACGTGTGGGCGACCGATCAGGCCTGATCGGGCAAACACTGCGTTTTGGGTGGAGGGCGAACCTAAAGTGACACTAATACAATTATAGATCTGACCGTGATCAGTTTTGATCACTTCCAGATACTATAAAAGTACAAATGCTGATTAGCGATACGCTAATCAGCGAATAACGGACTGCGGTGCGGTGGGCTGGGCGCTAACCGATCCCTAAACTACCTAACCAAGGGGCCTAAACTATACTGAAACCTAACGGTCAATACCAGTGGGAAAAAAAAGTGACAGTTTGCACTGATCACTTTTTTCCTTTCACTAGTGATTGACAGGGCGATCAAAGGGGTGATCAAAGGGTTAATTGGGGTTTAGGGGGGTGATCTGGGGCTAGTATGAGGTGTTTGGTGTACTCACTGTGAAGCCTGCTCCTCTGCTGGATCCAACCGACGAAAAGAACCAGCAGAGGGGCAGGCAGCCATATAACAGATCATATTTACAAATATGATCTGCTATCTGGCACTCTGATTGGATTTTTTAAAAATCAGCAACCTGCCAGCCACGATCATTGGCCGGCAGGTTGCTGACGAAATACTCCTTGACGAAATGCCGGCCGGCGATGCGCATGCGCGGGCCGGCTGTGACGAAATCTCGCGTCTCGCGAGATGACACGCCGATGCGTCCAGGAGGAATAAATCAACCACCTCCAGGACGCATCGGTGCGTACAGCGGTCGGGAGGTGGTTAAAGAGGACCTTTCACTAGTTTAAAAACTAACTATATCAGTGGGCAGAGCGGCGCCCAGGGGTCCCCTGCACTTACTAGTATGTCTGGGCGCCGATCCGTTCACCCGGTATAGGCTCCGGTGTCTGCAGCTCCCTCTTTTGTACTGGGCGGAGTTTTTGTATTAGGGTTGTCCCTTGCTGCAGCGCTGGCCAATCGCAGCGCACAGCTCATAGCCTGGGAGTTTTTACTTTATAAACTAGTGAAAGGTCCTTTTTTAAAGTAAACAATCAATAAAAGGAACATACATACATAAGACTCTCGTTATAAACTTTCTGCATTATTCGAAACAATGCTATTTACCCATTCGGCACATAAACAACCGGAACCTTAGAACCAACCACCCACTCCCACCCCCCACCACATCATGTCCCCCCTACCACATCGTCTCAGGGACCCAAGGAACTCCCTCAACAGAGAGAAAACACCCTTCCACAAGAAGGCATACTGCCACTGGTATGTACTACATATCATAACCGCATATAGATCTGCCACTAATGCCAAGAATTACAGCTTTTCTCCCACTTGATTTCTTGTCTTTTTTCTTGAATAGCAAATCTCTCAGAATTCATTGGGACCACTCTGCTACATCTGAAAACCTACTTGAGCCCCAATACCTAGCAATAATTACTCTGGCAAGTAGCAGAGCCTTCGTTCCAAAGATATTTTCCTCGACCCCTAGTGTCATAAAGGGGGGGACCTAGTACCGCCGATTAAATATCCCTATAGTATTTCTCATGGGAGCGGCAATCAAGCTCCTTAAATATTTTCCCCCAGTAGATCTGAATTATAGGACAAGAGCAAGTTAAATGAAGAAAATCCGCACACTCACCATTACACTTCCGACATCTATCCGATACATTATTATCAAACTTAGCCAAATTCAGCGGCGTGTAGTATAATCGATGCAGAATTAGTCTATGATTACTCGACATAGATGATTTCTTAATATTTTTGTAGATAATCTTCCAATCAAGTGCTATATTATTCCCTATATGGCCCCATTTAAATTAACTTTTAAAATTAGTTATTTTACCTAGTCCTTTCCTAATTTTACTGTATATTTGTGAGATAGACAACCTGCTATGTTTAAAATTATAACACCAATCCATAAAATGATGTGCTTTTATCAAAAAGGATTTTTTATCTTTAGTGCGAACATATGCGTGATTAGCTGCACATATTTATATTTAACCAAAGTTAATAGTTTTATCCCCAAAGATATCCTCTAAACTTCTAATGTGACCTTTATGAACAATTTGCTCCACTCCAATCTTTTCCCAAAACTTGGGATCCTCTATCATCAGAAATTCTCAGAAATTCTGATTATGCCATAAAGGCGTGAAATTAAGTGCGTGAGAAATTCCTAGAACTAATTTTAATGTATTCCATACTAATTGCATTGTGTGACTAATCAAATGTTTTTTCCCGCATGATCCCAAATATCCAGTTTCTAAAACGCTAAATACATCTCGCTGAAGTCCTTTGTACTCTCTGATGAGCTGAGGGAATATTCCATCCAAGCCATTTAGATACCGTTGGACCTGAGCTGCTAGATGATACCCTGGAATATAGGGGAGAGATAAACTACCGCCCTACTCTGAAAGCCAGAGATAGTTCTGCTTAATTCGGACTCTCTTCCTCAGGGCCAGTTCTAGGTGAAATGGGGCCCTGGGGCGGAAAACAATAAGGGGCCCCCCCAACTGACACCAGTTACTGGTAGGTTGGTTGAATAAACTGGATCGGATCCATCCATCCCAGGCACCATCTCACCCGTCCCAGTGCCAGTATACTAGCCCGCCCTGGTTCTGTTTGGACAGTTGGACTGGAGAAATGTGCATTTGGGGGGGATGGTAGTACCAGTAACTGCCCCCCCCCCCCCCCCCCCCAATACACATTTCTCCAGTCCAACTGACTCCAAACAACCAGGGCCGCAGGCCACGCTAGTAGTACACTGGGACGGCCCGGACGGGTGAGATGGTGCCGGACTAAGTAAGTCATTGAGTGGGAAACACTGGGAATGGATGGATGGATCATGGATTCGATCCAATTTCATTAACAACAAAACAATGTAAGGCCGAATGCACACGGCCGTTTTTAACGGTCGTGAGCGGTCCGTGGAACCGCGGCCTGGATTCCTGCTGAGAGCAGGAGTTCACGGCGTCATTGGTTGCTATGACGCCGTGCGCTCCCTGCTGCCGCCACAATACAGTAGTACACTGGTATGATCTATACCAGTGTATTACTGTACTGTATGGCCTAACCAATGAATTATGAACCTACCAGACTGGAACTTGGCTGGGGGCTGGCTGCCTTCTGACTGTGGGCCTTCACTGGCGCTGGCAGAGTGTCAGACTGGGCTCTCTGGGCTGTGGCTGGTTCTGGCTTTCAAATGCCAATGGTATCCAATCCGTATCCACTTGCTTGCTGGAGTTGCTGCTTTGCTAGTTGCTCCTTCTCCAAGTTCTCCTTGCCTCAATGCCATTGCCAATGCCTCCTGCTCAGTGCACCTTAATCCGATTCCTCCAAGTTCTCTGCTCTGGGCGGGGGGGCGGAGCCTGTGGCAACGTACGTCAGCCAGACGCAGACGTGCCTGCCTGTGCCGTGCATGCTGCTGCTGCTCCAGTCTTGAATCTCTTAAAGAGACAACCAGCGGCAGCGCAGTGCAGGCACAGTCAGTGGCTGCCTGCGTCCTGCGGGGGGCCCCTCCACACTTTACTACAGAGTGACGAGTCTAGACACTCCAGTCTAATTAAATTACTGCCGACTGCCGCGCAGCGCCGGCCCGCAGAGTTCAGACACTGTCTGTCTGTGTCATTGTTGTGAGAGTGTGACACCGACACCAAGAAGAATCAATTATTCAATTATATAGATAATCATAAGATAATATAATAGTAGGCCAGCGCTAGGGGCCGGGGGCCCCCTAAGGAGCGGGGGCCCGGGGGCAATTGCCCCCCTTGCCTCTATGGTAGCGCCGGCCCTGCTCTTCCTGCCCCAGATTAGATCATTAAAAAGTCTCTCCAAGAGTTTAAAAAGAGTCATCAATCCAAATGGGACATGAGGTTATTTTAGGAAGTATCTGTGAGAGCAGGATCATTTTAATCAGGGCTATCCTGTCTGCTTGACTCAGCATACGTTTTTGCCAGACACGCACTTTATTTCTTACTTTATCGATCACTGAATTAATATTGAGTTTGATGTAATCCTGTAAGGATGAGCTGATCCTGATCCCCAGATATTCAAAAGAGTCCATTACAGATAGAACCTAACCTCAGCTACTTACTAGGAGGTGATCTATTTACAGGAAGCAGTGCGGATTTCAACCAATTAACCTTGTATCCGGAAAAGAACCCAAACTCATGAATTACTTTTATCACATGGGGCAGTGCTAGATAGCCGTCTTTTAAGAAAATAATGACATCGTCTGCGTACAGCCTAATTTTGTCCTGAACATCCCCCCACCAAATCCTTGCACGCCCTCATCCTGTCTAATCCTACATGCAAGAGGCTCTAAAAAAAAATAGCAAGGGAGATAAGGGACAGCCCTGTCTTGTAACCCTTTGTAATTCAAAAGGGGCCGACCATGAGCCGTTCACATTAATTCTCGCCCTGGGCTGATTATATAATAGCTTGACCCATCGGATAAAATTGGATCCTATATTCATTTTGCTCATTACCCCCCACAAAATGTTCCATTCCACCTTAAGGAAGGCTTTTGAAGCATCTAAAGTTAGGATGGAGCGGTCCTCACCATTTCCCAAATAAATATGTAATAGTGCTCTACGTATATTAGACTGGGCCATGCGCTTGGGGATAAAGCCCGTTTGATCAGGGTGAATTATTTTAGCGATTACCCTCTGAAGCCTATTAGCCAAGACTTTAGCAAATATTTTGTAATCTGTATTAAGTAATGAGATAGGTCTATAAGCCCCCACCTCTTGTTCATTCTTTCCCTTTTTTAAGACCATAGTAATAATGGCCTGTGAAAGGGAGGGAGGAAGACTACCCTCATCCCAAGATAAGTTCAAGACCTGTAATAAATGAGGGAGCGGGACCCCGCTGTACCTTCAATACAATTCAAACGGAAGACCATCAGACCCCGGAGCGGAATTCCTGCTAATAGATCTCAGAGGATCGTTTATTTCACTTAATTGAACCGGGATATCCAGCGAGGTCCTGTCCTCCTCTGACAATGTGGGAAGAGAGACATTTTTAAAGAAAAAAACACAGAGAATCCAAATTTGCCCCTGCTAGTTCAGATTTATACAAAGAGGAATAATAGTCCAAGAACACTTGCTTGATATCCTCAGTATCAGAATATAATTTCCCAGTACCTGACTTAATACATTTAATTATATTAGGCTTTTTTTGATTTTGTATAAATGAGGCTAAAAATCTTCCAGAAAAAGATTTATCTTGGAGATGTATATTATATTCCTCTCTAGCTTTTCTTAACTTCTGCTGGATGTCTACACTATGGTTAATAGAGATCTCACTCTGGATAGAATTAACTCTCTGTTCGAGCTGGGTCTCCTTTTCTACAAAAGAGGATTTGGCATGTTTTATTTTAGTAAAAAAGATTCCTCGGATATAAGCGTTTAGAGAGTCCCACACATAGTGTAGATAGGCAGAGTTATTATTCATGGCTCAAAATTCCTCTATCTCCTTACTAATTTTTTATTGATCCTTAATAATATTGAGCCAGTGCGGGTTCAATCTGAAATTTCTGGATCTAGAAAACGTATAAAATTTTTTATTGACAACAAAATAGGGGAATGGTCAGAAATTGAATGAGCTTCATACTTCATACGATCAATATTATCTATAAAATCAGCAGTTGTAAACGCGAGATCTATTCTAGACTGTGCTGTGTACGAGCGGCTATAGCAGGAAAAAGCTTGTGTGTCGCCATATAGATGTCGCCAGATGTCTATTAGTGCTAATTCTTGACATACATTATATAACCGCGTGACTCCCCCTGCTTTGGTGTTATATCCCAGGCCAGTTGAAATCCTGTCATTTTCACAATTTATAACATTATTAAAGTCACCAAACACAATGATCGAAGACTTCCCTCTCAGATTTATAAACGCAGAGAGGTGGGAGAGTACATGCAATGAGAAGGATGGGAGGTATGTAAACAAAAGCCAGCACACAGACAACGCCACTCCACCGACAGTAAAGGAAGACATATCTACCCTCCCGATGGATACTTTGCGCAATAGGTTCATACTGTACACCTTTGTGTATATAGACACTGACGCCTCGAGAATAAGAAGAAAAGCAAGAATAGTACTCCGTCTGTGCCTACTTCCTTTTCATGTAGGGAATTTTCTCCGGAATTAGATGCGTTTCTACTAACCTCGCTGGAAGATGTTTGCTAATGCGATCGGTGACAATTACCCTTTTAGTTCTATCAGCTAGTCCGCGTATATTCCATACAAATATTCTTTTGGACATACTACCTAGCTGTCACATAATGCTGGACTTTTGGAGCTGCATAGATCTCTGTGGTCCCTGAGACAATGTGGTCCTCCCCTCCAACCTTCTCCTTCCACCATTCTGGTCCCCAGGGAAAAACAGTCCTAGTAACCTCTTACTATCTTCCCTCTCCCCCATAGCCCCCCCACCTGATTAGTACATTAAGTATCATGATATTCAGCTAGCAATACCCTTGCTGTCCATTCAGACCGACAATTTGTCCGGTTTTGGGAAAAAAAAGACCTCCTGGTAAATGACTCCTAGGGTAGCGGGATAAATCATGGAATATTTGATCTTAACATTTGCAAGTCTCTCCTTTAGCTCACGAAATTCCTTACATTTAGGCCTCATGCACCCGACCGTTGTTTGGTCCGCATCTGAGCCGCCGTTTTGGTGGCTCGGATGCTGACCCATTCACTTCAATTCACTCTGTGTGCTGTCCACATCCGTGGCTCCGTTCCGCGGCCCCGCTAAAAAAATATAACATGTCCTTTTCTTGTCCGCGCTTTGCGGACAAGAATAGGCATTTATATTGCCGGTGCCTGTTACGTTCCGCAAATTGCAGAAGCCAACACGGGCGGCTTCCGTTTTTTGTGGACCGCAACAAACAGAACGGTGGTGTGCATGAGACCTAATTTTGAGTATTTTTAGAAAAATCAGGGCAAATTTCTATCCTATTTCCTTGATACTTCAGTTCTTTAAGCTCTCTTTTCCCTCTCAAAAACTGATAGCGATATAAAAATAAACCAGGGAAAATAAGTGGAAGAAGGGGGAAAAAAAAGCCCAATTCACAGATGGGATAAGCGACGGATCAAAAAACAGTCATCAAAATAATCATAGCCGCAGGAAAATCATGAACTAACAATTGTCCAGACAACCAAGAAAATGTAACGTCTATTGTGACAGACCAGGAACAGGACATCCGGGCCGAATAGCTGAGTATTCTGCCATGCCAACTTAATGGATTTCAGCGTATAGTATCCTCTCTGTAAATCCAATAATCCTTATGAAAAGACTTTAATCAGATTAATACAAACAATGGGCAGAATATTCCAGTGACTTCTGAGGACTCCAGATCAAGATAGTATAAAGAGACCACACTAAAATGCTGCAAAGTTAGTAATAGTATACTGAGGAACAGACCACACAAACCTCTTCAATCAGTTTTTGTTAGTATGGATAAGACTGCACTATTATGCTGAAAAATTCCGGTTAGTGTACTGAAGGGATAATTACCCACGCCTCCTCAGCTAGGCTTCGGCAGTATTGTTAGGATTACTTTGAGGAGCAGCACAGTTAGTATTAGTAACCGAATCAGATTAGTATGATTAACGTCCCACTGGGATGCTAGAAATAAGGATTAGCGTAAGGAGGGGTCAGCTGCTCACACTCTTCCTCCCATACCAGTTAGAGTAACAAAAAACGTGAAGATATGCTGCAAAATTAACATGCAGGGGAGGACAGTTACTCACACCTCTTCAGCCCTTAGGCACCGTCGGTAATATCTCCTCAGCCCTCCAGCCAATGACATCGATCTCCCTCAAAGATGGCCACACTTACCGGAGGGAAAGTGAGCGAGACAAAATTACCAAAATTGGTGATCTTCAGAGGGCTTGAGATCCAATAGCCTCCTCTACGCTACTTTGAGCAAACATCTCCAACAACAGGTGAGTGGAGCTCCTCTCCCACGCTCTGGCTCTAACTTTCCACGTCAGGCATCTACCTCCATATGATGGCGCCGACCCTCGCCAAGATTTCCTAAAGGGCCAAACATATGCGGCCGCCCAGTTGAAGCAACAGGAGATGTCGCACCTGCATCACCGCGACCAGGGACACCAACTTATCAGCGAGGGGCATCAGCCATATAGCTGGATGGAACACAGCCGCCGAGCAGGACCATCCGACCAGGGCCGGTGCAAGGATTTTTGTCAACACAAGCAAATCTACATTTTGGCGCCATTCCCCCCCCCCCCATCATTTCACATTTCTGCCCCTAATGATTCATGTCCATTTCTTGCCCCCCCCCCCCGTCATTTCACATTTCTGCCCCTCATGATTCATATCCATTTCTTGCCCCCCCATCATTTCACATTTCTGCCCCTCATGATTCATATCCATTTCTTGCCCCCCCATCATTTCACCTTTCTGCCCCTCATGATTCATATCCATTTCTTGCCCCCCCATCATTTCACATTTCTGCCCCTCATGATTCATATCCATTTCTTGCCCCCCCCCCCATCATTTCACATTTCTGCCCCCTCATGATTCATATCCATTTCTTGCCCCCCATCATTTCACATTTCTGCCCCTCATGATTCATATCCATTTCTTGCCCCCCCATCATTTCACATTTCTGCCCCTCATGATTCATATCCATTTCTTGCCCCCCATCATTTCACATTTCTGCCCCTCATGATTCATATCCATTTCTTTGGCCCCCCCCCATCATTTCACATTTCTGCCCCTCATGATTCATATCCATTTCTTGCCCCCCCATCATTTCACATTTCTGCCCCTCATGTTTCATATCCATTTCTTGCCCCCATCATTTCACATTTCTGCCCCTCATGATTCATATCCATTTCTCCCCCCCCCCCCCATCATTTCACATTTCTGCCCCTCATGATTCATATCCCCCCCATGTGTCAATATCATAGTGCAATCCTCTCCCGCTGCCCCCTAAGGTGCCAGTATCAAGTGCCTCTCTCCTCCCCCCTCCATGTATTATGGCGCCAATAGCCCCCCACCCCATGACAGTAAAGTAGGAGTACGTTATTTGAAAAAAAAAAAAAAATTATACTTACCTCCATGTCAGCCTCTAGTGTTGAAGATTTGGTGCTCGTGTCCTTATTTAGCCTGTCTTTCAGAAAAGTTTGTGATGGGATTTGAACCGATGACCTTCTGTATCAGAGGCAAAGCATTTACCCACACAACTATGAAAGCTGTACAGCCAGTTACTTACAAAAAAAATATATAAGACTTCTACTGTAGAGAACTTTGATACATAGGGTACAACCATACACATGACAGTTGCCCCAACACACCCAGCTCTGCTACATCCATACACAGTGTGCTGGGGCAGCTGTCATGTGTATGTACACTAGGTTTCAAAGTTATCTACAGTAGAAGTCTTATATATTTTTTTTTTTTTTAAGTAATTGGCTATACAGCTGTCGAATCCCAGGAGAAACTTTTCTGAAATGAGATTTAAATACACCAGGGTCTTGTAGCTCTCTCAGCCTGTCAGCTGCATGCCGCGCTGTGACTGAGAGAAGGGAGAGTGAGGGCCGGGCTGCTCGGCAAACAGGCTCAGCGAGGTAAATGTAAATTAATTGTTTTCCGCCCCTGAGCCGCCCCCCCTTCTCTGCGCCCTCAAGCAGCCGCTTGGGCTGCCTTATGATAGAGCCGGCCCTGCATCCGACCAGAACAGACATCCAGACCCCCAGAAGCAGCGGCGATCTCTCAGCCCGCATGTTTCGGCGCACAGGGCCTGAACCGGCAGCACGGGGATGCCAGCGCGAGCAGGTAGAGGGAGGGGAGCTACGTCACGCCTACGTCCTCACGTCATGCTGCATTTGAGGTACCCCAGTCTCCAGCAGCCATTCCCCAATGACAACAGTGGCTGATGCATAGCACCAACATCGTTAGTGAACAGCACTGAGGCCCACTGGTCTTTCGTCCAGGATAGATACTCCCTGGCCCATGCAAGACGATGACGCCTGTGTCTGGTGGTGTGATCAGATACCCGTGCAATAGAGTACTGCTGGTATGCTATCTTATATGACAATGTAAATGTATTATAAGTCTGATTCGAGCTAGACAATTTTAGTTTATAATGAACATGTGAATATTTTTAAGTGAATTTTAATGATGTTAACCTGTTGAGAGAGAGGGCGGAGTCCCATTGATTTATTAGACAGCCCAGAACTCAGTAGTTTGTTCGCCCCAGACAAAGCGTCAAGCGGAACCCGGGTCGGGTCTGAACACAAGGATATGTTTTAAGGCATTTTAAAACTTTCGTGTTTGTGAGTATAATAAATTGTACTTTTATACCTTTTGTGGTGGTACTTCACTATCTGCGCACATCTCTTTTTGAAGGTTATACGATCTACCAGGAGGGTGTGAGCGACTGTGAGGATTCATATATACCACATTTAGGAAGTGCGGAAAAATCCTGCTACGAAAGTCTATACCTCTATTGAGATTGAAGCAGCGCGGTCCTTCATATAAAACCCATGCAGGTTGTCTAGCATGCAGACCACGTTGATGTAAAAGGTTTCAAATGGTCTGACGTGACACTTGGGTGCCTCTCACCTCCCTTAAATGTGCCTGGAGTTTAGTGGTATTCATCAGCCAGTTCAGCAGGGCATTGTTCACAATGAAGCGGTCATCAGAGTGGGATATGGCCAAAGGACTCCCACTTCTATGCCTTTCTGTATCTCTGTGCAACCTGCTGATGACTCTCTGTGACACTCTAAGCTATGTGGCCGCTTCTGTCTGAGAACATCCTGCTTGAAGCTTCGCATTGGGGAGGTACTGTTGATCAATTGTTAGGTGTTGTCTTGGTCTCATGATGTCAAAATGTGAACAGCATAACGAGGAGGACTGTTTAAATACCGATTCTAATTAAACCAGGAAATGTATTGGATCAAACACCAGTTGTCAATTTTGTCATTAAGCTCCTTGTTAGAGAACAGCAAGTTGTGCAAAAAGTAATGAGCAGTTGGGCATGTGCATTCAAAAGTTTAGAGAAGGTCACATTCAGTTCACCTGTAAAGGTTAAAGTGCATTTTAGGTTTACCCTGAAATTTCACCCACAAGCCAAATATCCCTAACTTTTCATGAGTAGTGTATATCATGAGTGTCACATATTGATTTCCAGGATAGTGACCTGTAGGTGGCACTACAGTGACAGGATTCCTCCTTCTGGATGAGAGCTATTTTGCACTTTCAGGTTTACTAGTCTAATACACTGGCATAGAGTGGATTGGCTGCAGATTTTCCATGCAGGATCCGATGAAAATGTGCTGCAAACTATAGTCTAAAATACAGTTTGAGCAAATTACTGTAGGTCCTCAAAACGTCATTCACTTTTTGGCAACAAAGCATCCCACATCTTAGGGCCTGCAGTGGGTTTTTTGTAATCCCTAGCATGCCCTATTTGCTCCTGTATTTATGCTTGTTATTACAAATGGTGGAATCCACAATCTAATCTGCCCATTTGAACATAAGCTTATACCATGTTCAGATAGTACTTTTTGACATATGCAAATCTGCCATGAATATTCCATAGCAAAAATCGGCAGCTGAATTTTGGATTTCTGTCTCACAGTGGCATACAGCCAGGTCCATAAATATTGGGACATTGACACAATTAAAAAAAATTGGCAATTTTTACATAATATATTTTTTTAATATGTTATGTGAAAGGAATTAGAAGATTTGTAGCTGTATGCGGGACATTTATCACTACTGCATTTTTTCCAGTTTTCTGGTGTAAGTAAATAAATAAATATATATAATTCAGTGAAGCTAATCTGTGGCTTTTCTGGGTGGAATCAGTGGCCGTAATGGACATGGTGAGGATTTTAAAATCCTTGATTATTCTGTGCAGATTTTTTCTAGACCCATTAGTTTTTAGCACCTTTTTTGGTAAACTTTTATACAGGAGCTTTTTTCAGGCCTTTTTCAGCTCCTGTTTTACACAGCAGACACCCAGTGGCAGAGTCCATCATCAGAGAAAACTCTGATCACAGACCTTTAACCCCTCAGTTGGCGTCAACCATTTGAGTGGTCACTTACCAGTAGCATATTGCTCCTGGTGACCGAATGCCTCCTGCACTACAAGATCGTGGGAGCTGTGGCACCCTGGGGCCCTCTGAAGGATCTTAGGCCTGCCACAGGTCTCTGTACAGCATTAAAACGAAGTTTAGGAAGGATTTGATTTTGGATTTTGTATCCGACACTCGATTCACTCACCCATAATTGTGTAATTGTATATTTATATATATATAATTTTACTTTTTGTGAAAACACAAGATAAACTATATAAATGGGATATCACTGATTGTACTAGCCTAGAGAATGAAGGTACTCCGGACATTATGGAGGGGTACACATGGCAATACTTGCATTGCCTGTGTATGGGCTCGGGTTACTGGGCGGTCAGTTCTCTGCCCAGTGATTAGAGGCTATTTTTAGTTAAGAGGTTTTGGAGGGAAGTTTTCCCACTCTCCTCTGAGGATCGCTGGGCAGAATTTTAATTCTGCCCGGTGATGTTCTTAATTGGTCATCTTAATGACCTATGATGTCGCTGGGATCAGGCAAAGTTTATCCGAGCCATGCTGACAGTGAATCATTGGTGGATTAGTGGGGTTGGGGGGCTATAAGTGTCTAGGCTCCACGGCTGGTTTGCCTGTTTGCCTCACCTGCCCTGGGAGCCCGGACCAGTTTGTTCCCCCCGCCCCAATTTTGTTTGTAAAGTCGAGGTCTGCAGGGTGGTTGATATAGTCATCCCGGGATGGGATGGACTCTGATGTATTTGCAGCACGCCAGACCTGCAGGGTATTGCGATAGTGAGGTCACGGTTATGGGCAATCGAGGGTTACTCACTTTTTAGAGGGGAACCCTGGGCAGGCATGCGACAGTGAAGGAGAGGTAAACACAAGTTCCTCTGGGGCACACTCTGTATGTAGGGACCAGGCCTGATGGTGGATGAGGTGCCCTGGATGTTGCAGGTATTTTGAGTGCCTGGGGCAAGGTCCCTTTAAGGATCGTGACGCCAGTGCCTGTAACGGTGGCACACCGATTTATAGGAGTAGTAATGGAGTACACAGATGGTATGGTGAACCAAACGTTGCTTTACTTGGAAAACAGTCCAACTTTATACAGACAGTTGATAAGGTTTACTTCACAATATGACAGGTATAAATCTTGCAAGATACTTGGAGGGTAAACAGTTAATGCTTCGCAGAACTATGCTGCACTATCCCCTCAGCTATTCTAGCTGGCTGGATCCCAAGGCCCGGATGCCTAAATGCTGGCTTTAATCCTTGGTAATAAATAATCTTCCTCCAGTATTGACCCTTGCTTCTATCTTATAGTACCTCTGCCTCTCAGCTTACTCCTCTGAGCTGGTTGTACTGTTCCTGTTGTGAGGGAAGCTGCAGGTTTCTCCCAGGAGGGTCATTCCTACTACTGGGGTTGCTTCTTCTGTGCTTGTTGGATTACTGGTCTCCAGGCAGGCTGTACTCCTTCACTAGCCTCCTGGGGCAACTAGAAGCCTGGACTGTCTAGCTGCATGTCAGGAGGAGGCCCTCAGAATATCTCTGGCTGGTGCCTTCTCACTTCTGTCTCCACAGACTCCTGACTATGACCTAACCCCTCCCTGTCTGGGCCTGGACATTTATACTAGGGGCTCCCTATCTCCCTCTAGTGTCTAGGATGTCTAACTACACCCCAATTGGCCTGCTATGCATATAACAGGGGAAACAACACATGTGAAAACACATTAAATGCATAGACAAATATAATATCGCTGTCCCTTGTGAGCAGAAGTAACACGTGACCCAATTAACCCTTGTGTAGTGCCCACCTTTACCTAGTGGGACACTACATATTGATGGTTTAAACGAGTCTGAGTTTATGACTAGGCTCATGGTATTTATATGGTTAATATTTTGAGTATATATTAAAGTTGGTTTGAGTTTAAATAAACAGGCCTCGGCTTATCTCCACTCTCTAGTCTCGTGTTTTTATTGCATTAAGGTTTTATAATATATATTAAAAAAATATATATGTTATTATTATGTGTTTGTGAGCATGTGCCATGTGCACCTCATTTAGCATTTTTCCAACTTCCCATTACATAATATTCAATAATAAATGTTGCCATTACAAAGTGTAAACTCTGACATGGCTATGTGAACGGAAAAGTAAAAAAAAGTTATGGCTCTGGGAAGGCGGGGTGTGAAAAAACAAAATAAAAAAAGCAAAGCAAAAAAATTATGTTTTTTTTTTTTTTTAATGCTAGAAACACTGCAGATTACTCTGAGGGTACTTTCACACTAGCATTATTCTTTTCTGGTATTAAAATCTCAATACCGGAAAAAAAAACTCTTCTGTTCTGTCCCAGTGCATTCTGAATGGAAAGCAATCCGTTCAGTATACATCAGGATGTCTTCCATTCCGTCCTTTGTACGGTATTTGACCGGACGAAATACTGCAGCTTGCTGTGGTATTTTTTCTGGCCCAAATTCCGGGACACTACTGCACTTGCCGAATCCGGTATTAATTTCCATTGAAATGTATTAATGCCGTATCCAGTACCAAGTGTTCCGTAAATTGCCGGATCCGGTTTTATGGTCTGCGCATGCGCAGCTGTTCCTAGCTTTGAAAAAATTAAATACCCGATCCGTTATTCTGGATGATACTGGAAAAACGGATCCGGTATTTCAATGAATAAGTCTACCGGAGCCGGAACTGCCTGCCGGATTCTAACAACGCTAGTGTGAAAGTACCCTGACACAGCTACACACACTGCAGTTCTGGAATTTTTCATATGAATAGGATTGAGGGAGCCGTCTTTAACCTTTTGGATATGTTACTTTGTGTTTGGAAATAATCTCCTCAGGCTATGGGACAGATCCTGCACAACCTGTTCTTCTTTTCCTCCCTCACTTCCTGATAGACTGCTTGTGGGAATTTACAATAAATATTCTTTACATAATGGGGTAGATTTATCATAACTGGTGTAAAGGAAAATTGGCTCAGGTGCCCATAGCAACCAATCAGATTCCACCTTTTATTTTGAAAAGGAGCTCGTAAAAATGAAAGGTGGAATCTGATTGGTTGCTATGGGCACCTGAGCCAGTTTTCCTTTACAGCAGTTTTGATAAAACTTTCCCAGTGTGTATTTTTATGCCCATAAACACAAAAACACATTTAACTGAACATTTTTTTGGCTGACAGCTATGTCCCCCCACTACCCCGTAAACATGCATGCTTGGAATGACTGAGTGTGCATGTTTTCTGCCATGAGGGGAGAGGATGAGCGGCTGTTAAAGAGCTCTGAGGCACCAATGCTAAAGTTAACTTGGTCTAACCACCTGGAACTGAGTGTGCCACATGTATGTGATAGAGATACAGGGGGACATTTATCAGAACTGTTATGCCAGTTTTCTGGTGTTTAAAAGTCGCAAATGATGTTAGCTGCAACTTTTTTCAAAATCTTGTGACTTTTTGTGAGCTACACATCCCTCACCACTTTGAAAATGGGCTGTTTTGGAAAGAAGATCCTTTTTACAGTGCATTTATGATGTGCAACATTTTTAAATGTCACCCAAAAAGTCACAGCCAGTCAGATAAAATGCTGGGTAACCCCCTGGTGTACTATCATTCACAAAGACACTGCCATATTGCTTGTGCCCCATATTTAAAACCAGCGGCACCAATTCATACATTTTGAGCAACACTAGGAAAAAAAAACCATAACAATGACATTATAAATGATGATGATAAATTCCTCCCACAGTGCGTAATCTGCCGTGCATCTTAAACACTATTATGTGTCTGCGCCCTGCTTACCTGTGATGCTGTTTGTCTTCTGGCAAGTTGGGATCGGATCCCTGTGCAACCTATGGAAAACGATATTAAGGAAGTGGACAATACTCGGCCCAACCTGCAAGAAGTGGAAATACATGTAACGCCATACACTATGTAATGCATGTAACGCCATACACCTACTGAATAAGTTATACATCCTAGCCTTAAAGGGGTATGCTGGTTATAACAACTCTGTGGATAGGGGATGACTATTAGATTGGTGGGTGTTCGACCACTGGTAACTCCACTGATCACAAGAAAAGGGGTACTGTACCCGGAAATGAATGGAACGGCTGGTCAAGCACTCAGCTATTTCCATTAGTCCCATAAAGAATGAATGGAGCTCTTTAGTGCATGCTTGACCAGCCTCTCCATTAATTTTGGGGTTTGGAGCCCCTGTTCTCACGACTGGTGGGTGTCCCGGATATCAGACCCCTAACCAATTTAAAGAGGTTGTCCGGGTTCAGGGATGAACCCGGATATAAGCTCCCCTTCATTCCTTTACCATGTGGGAGTGGAGCATCAGATCATTTCATTGCTCCGATGCTCCCCTTGCCTTGCACTGCATCGTGCAGGGCAAGGTCTGTTTTTTGTAAGCTGGTGAAATACTGGGCTTCCCATCAGTATGCTAAATGGAGATTTCTGCCTAGCACGGAGCCCAGTGATGTCACCGCCTCCAATGGGCGGTGTATAGTGCTGTTCTGGGCGGTGTTAGAGGCGGGTACTAGTGATACCCACCTCTAAAACCACCCAGAACTGCCCATTTGTGGCGGTGACATCACTGGGCTCCCTGCTAGGCAGAAGTCTCCGCCTAGCATACTGATGTGAAGCCCGATACATCACCGGCTCACAGCAATGCAGTGCAAGGCAAGGGGAGCATCAGAGCAATGAAGAGGAGCTTATATCCGGGTTCATCCCTGAATTTATATAATCCATCTTCTTCCTGTCCCGTTCAAATGAATTGAACTGATTTCCATTTGTGGAAAATTCTGCAACAAAATCCACAGCTTGTGAAGGCACACTAATTGGTGGAGCCAGCAGACCCCTAGTGGATGTCTAGGCCAGAGATCAGCTACCTCCGACACTCCATCTGTTCGGAAACTGCGACTCCTAGAAAACTCCTTTCACTCCTATGAGAGTTAGGCCTCATGCACACGGCCTTTGTTTGGGTCTGCATCCGAGCCGCCATTTACTTCAATGGGGCCGCAAAAGATGAGGAACAGCACTCCGTGTGCTGTCCGCTTCCGTTGCTCCATTCCGCGGCCCCGCAAAAAAAATATATGTCCTATACTTGTCCGCGCTTTGCGGAGAAAAATAGGCATTTATATTGACGGCCGCTCGTTCCGTTCCGCAAATTGCGGAAGGCACACGGGCGGCTTCCATTTTTTGCGGATCCACGGTTTGCGGACCGCAAAAAAAACGGCACGGTCGTGTGCATGAGGCCTTACACTGACAGCTGAGGAAGTGTGCATGCCGAAGGTTGCTGTCCCCTGGTCTAGGCCTGTCCCCTGGTCAGGCCTTAAGGCCAGTTTCAGACGAGCGGGCTTATTGGATGAAACACTCTCTGTGTGGGAATATGATTTCGCGTTATGGACACTGCTCCTTTGCCTGGACCGCACAGCATGATAATGTTTTATAATGCTGTGTGTCTCTGCTCGAGATCATCTGTAATGATATACTCACATAATGCCGTCAGTACAGATCATTACAGTTGAGGTCGGGCAAAGACACACAGCGTTACAATGCTGTCTGATACTGGCTGTTGCAGGTGGGTCTCAGCTGTATGACCAGGCAGCACCCATCACATATGGAGTGGATTCAACGCCTGAGCCTGCTCCATACTCTCCATTGCAGCCTGTGAGGTACATATACATCATTAATCATTATGGGATTAAAAGGTTTCAAGCATATACAGTTGCAAGAAAAAGTATGTGAACCCTTTGGAATGATATGGATTTCTGCACAAATTGGTCATAAAATGTGATCTGATCTTCATCTAAGTCACAACAATAGACAATCACAGTCTGCTTAAACTAATAACACACAAATAATTCAATGTTACCATCTTTTTATTGAACACACCATGTAAACATTCACAGTGCAGGTGGAAAGAGTATGTGAACCCCTAGACTAATGACATCTCCAAGAGGTAGTTGGAATGAGGTGTCAGCCAACTGGAGTCCACTCAATGAGATGAGATTGGAGGTGTTGGTTACAGCTGCCCTGCCCTATAAAAAATACACACCAGTTTGCTTTTCACAAGAAGCATTGTCTGATGTGAATGATGCCTCGCACAGAAGAGCTCTCAGAAGACCTAGGATTAAGAATTGTTGACTTGCATAAAGCTGGAAAGGGTTATAAAAGTATCTCCAAAAGCCTTGCTGTTCATCAGTCCACGGTAAGACAATTTGTCTATAAATGGAGAAAGTTCAGCACTGCTGCTACTCTCCCTAGGAGTGGCCGTCCTGTAAAGATGACTGCAAGAGCACAGCACAGACTGCTCAATGAGGTAAAGAAGAATCCCAGAGTTTCAGCTAAAGACTTACAAAAGTGTCCAGGGTTCGCGGGCTGGTTTGCCTGTTTGCCTCACCTGCCCTGGGAGCCCGGATCAGTTTGTTCCCCCCGCCCCAATTTTGTTTGTAAAGTCGAGGTCTGGCATATGATAACATTCCTGTTCGCGAATCTACGATACGTAAAACACTGAACAAAAATGGATTTCATGGGAGGATACCACAGAGGAAGCCACCTCTGTAAAAAAAAAAAAAAACATTGCTGCACCTTTACAGTTTGCACAAGAGCACCGGGATGTTCCACAGCAGTACTGGCAAAATATTCTGTGGACAGATGAAACCAAAGTTGAGTTGTTTGGAAGAAACACACAACACTATGTGTGGAGAAAAAGAGGCACAGCACACAAACATCAAAACCTCATCCCATGGTTTGGGGCTGCTTGGTTTTTGCAGGAGAACTTAAGGCCATCTGTCCACCAGCTGAAGGTCAACAGAAGATGGATGTTGCAACAGGACAACGACCCAAAGCATAGAAGTAAATCAACAACAGAATGGGCTATACAGAAGAAAATACGCCTTCTGGAGTGGCCCAGTCAGAGTCCTGACCTCAACCCGATTGAGATGCTGTGGCATGACCTCAAGAAAGCGATTTACACCAGACATCCCAAGAATATTGCTAAACTGAAACAGTTCTGTAAAGAGGAATGGTCAAGAATTACACCTGACCGTTGTGCACATCTGATCTGCAACTACAGGAAACGTTTGGTTGAAGTTATTGCTGCCAAAGGAGGTTCAACCAGTTATTAAATCCAAGGGTTCACATACTTTTTCCACCTGCACTGTGAATGTTTACATGGTGTGTTCAATAAAAACATGGTAACATTTAATTCTCTGTGTGTTATTAGTTTAAGCAGACTGTGATTGTCTATTGTTGTGACTTAGATGAAGATCAGATCACATTTTATGACCAATTTGTGCAGAAATCTATATCATTCCAAAGGGTTCACATACTTTTTCTTGCAACTGTAGATAAAATGTAGTATTTATATTTGTGTACTATTCTCCCAAGTGACTTCCCTTTTACATTAGTTTTAGGTGGTGTTAACATCTGTGTTCAGAGCTTCCATCTTAGATTCCAGCAGATTTAATGGGAAGAATAGAGTAGCATGGATAATAGAACCCGACAGATCCCATTATACGTAGTGCGGTCCATCACAGATTCAACACTGCGAGATTTCAGAGTTTCAGAGCGTAAGGGCACTTTCACACAAGCGGATGCCGTGTGGGTAATCCGCTGCGTGAAAGAGAGCCAAGCCCCGCACTGGACAGCAGAGACACGGAGCATTAACATGATTGATAATGCTCCGTACCTCTCTGTGATCTTTTTTACCACAAAATTACGGTGACAACTGTAAAAAGATCACAGAGAGGTCAGGAGCATTATCAATCATGTTAATGCTCCGTGTCTCTGCTGTCCAGAGTGCGGTTTGGCTGTCTTGCACGCATCGGATTACCCGCACGGCATCCACTCATGTGAAAGAGCCCTAAGTCATCCTAGTAAAGAATGTGTGATACACACGCCCTTGGGTTGCATTAACTGTTTCTGCCACTAGATGGCAGATGTGAATTGTGTGACTGGGCACATTGAAATGCCTCCACCACTGATATACAGCAGGCCTTGGGCCCCTGTAAAAGCTATGCTGTATGGAGAGCCCACAGTATGGAATCTAGGCACCACTTAAAGAAATAGAGGACAGGCCTCAGCTGGTCATTGAGAAGTGTTTTGACTACTCAGACAGGACAGCCATATGTACTTTATTAGATAAAATTACAAATCTGTTTCTAAGGTTCTGGGACTCCAGCAAACAACAGTAAGAGACAGTGGGTCTGATTCATCATAATTTATCGCCTGTACTCTGGTGTGAAAGGTCAGCAACACTGCGTTTACCACTTTTTAATTACCATTTGCGCAAATATTTTGGTGCAAGTGACGCTTCTCTGTGGACCTCGCCACATTTCGTGAAAGGGGGTGTAGTGAGCTCGGGAAGGGGGAAGGGGCCAGTAGGCCCACCAATTTTGTCTTCTTTTCCGTCAGTTTTCTGGCATCAAAGAAGACAGAAAGCTACGCCAGCCCGATACCAGTTTAGGTACAGCCGACTACCCGATAAACATGCAAAGCGCTCGTTCATAGGGTAATATGTCTAAACACGCTTTGCTGCCAGCAATGATTCAGTACGGGGACGAGTGATGGCAGTAGCGATCATTCCTCCCTACACTGTGGAGGAGATCGCTGCATCCCGAGCAGGTGATTGTAAGGAAGGATTGTAGAGAAGGAACGCTTCCTTCCCAACAATCATATGCTAAATTGTCCAGTGTAAAGGGTCCTTTATTGGTGTGACCGTACATATAGCAGTTTGCACTCATCCTGCAAAAAAACGAGCTGCATTGACAGGAAAATAGGTTTTATGGCTCTTGAAATGCAGCAAAAGCAACTTATTGAGGGGCATTTACTAATGCCTTTATGCCACAATCGTGGCATAAAAAAGTTGTGAATTATGGCACGTGCCATATGTGCACAGTAATTTGCTACTTTGAAAGCTTCTCGTCACTTTTCTAAGGGGCGAGGAAAGGGGGAGGGGCTTAGCAGAAGGGGGAGACAAATTTACTATAACTTTCTCCATAGCTGAAGTATACTCTAGCCCAGGCATCCTCAAACTGCGGCCCTCCAGCTGTTGCAAAACTACAACTCCCAGCATGCCCTAACAGCCTACAGGTATCAGCCTACAGCTGGGAGTTGTAGTTTTACAACAGCTGGAGGGCCGCAGTTTGAGGATGCCTGCTCTAGCCCCTAGCTGGTGTACACTTCAGTTTCTGGCGCATGGACTGCCAGAGATGTGCCTCATTTATTAAGAGGCATCTTCCTCTACATGAATTAGGTGCATCTCACTCCAGCAGCACACACGGATCAAGACTGACGTATGGGAATACCAGTCTCGATCAGTGTTCCTAAGTATTCTTTAAAAAGGATTTTTATTGTGCAAAAGTAGTAACATATAAAAAAATAATTTTTATGATTTTATATAGCCAAGTTAACATATTTATACCAAATTGTAAATGCTGTAAAACAAAAACAAAAAAAATTATTCCTACAAAAAGCAAACAAAGTAACCCTATACAGCTAAGGTGAAGAATCAAATGAAAAATACTATATATAAAATAAAAACGTTATGGCTTTCAGAATCCAATGATGAAATTAATAGTGCTGCAGTCTTGAGACCCAAAGTAGACTTTTTCCTTAGAGAGGAGCTGTCACCTCTCCTGACATGTCTGTTTTAGTAACTACCTACATTTCCCATGTAATACTGATTCTGGAACATCTATTCTTATGACTCTTTATGATTCCTGCTAGAAGCTACCGTATAAATAAATTGCTATTAGTTTGCAGTGATGGTCCAGATGTTACCCATTGGGGGTGTGAGTGTGCACAGTCTGGCACTGTCAGTCTGTCAGACTGTGCAGGGACACACACCCAACTGCTAACACCCATCTGGACCTTCATTGCAAACGGCAGGTAACTCACTCATATCCTACTAGGAATAATATAGAAATGGCACAATATAGAGCTATCAGAGAGGTTACAGGTCCTCTTTAAAATGCACCTCTCATATCAAAACAGTAATTTTCCATCTGTCCATGTACAGTCAGGTGCATTTAAAATCTGTGCTGCTCCCTGGCCGACGGGACTGGATCGCGACATGTACTGATGCTGGTGTCCTCAGTTCCCACAATATAATGTGGCCGGCCTCGATAGGTGAAGAATACCATAAGAAATCTGTATACATGGAAAAGGGGAACAGTACTCAGATTTCACATAACTTCTTAGGCTACTTTCACACTAGCGTTCATAGGTCCGTTCGTGAGCTCCGTTTGAAGGAGCTCACGAGCGGACCCGAACGCCTCCGTCCAGCCCTGATGCAGTCTGAATGGAGCGGATCCGCTCAGACTGCATCAGTCTGGCGGCGTTCAGCCTCCGCTCCGCTCGCCTCCGCATGGACAGGCGGACAGCTGAACGCTGCTTGCTGCTGTCCGCCTGGCCGTGCGGAGGCGTGCGGATCCGTTTAGACTTACAATGTAAGTCAATGGGAACGGATCCGCTTGAAGATGTGGCTCAATCTTCAAGCGGATCCGTCCCCCATTGACTTTACATTGAAAGTCTGAACGGATCCGCTCAGGCTACTTTCACACTTAGAATTTTTTCTAAGTTATTAATGCAGACGGATCCGTACTGAACGGAGCCTCCGTCTGCATTAATATGATCGGATCCGTTCAGAACGGATCCGATCGAACGCTAGTGTGAAAGTAGCCTTATTTGTTTACTGGTAGAATACTTGTTAGCAGCACGTGACGGATAAGAAAATGTGTTAATAATATATTGTATACTGATAGGTTTGGCAGTGCTGACCTCAAATATTGGAGAAAAAAATGAAACAATAGTGATCTTTCAAGGGGCTAAAATATATAATCATGGTTATTTAAGAACTTTGGGGGAGATTCCTGCTTTCTGCGCCAGTCTTGATATCCCCTGTGCTGCCAGAGGATGCGCGTAATTTTTGACCAGGAGCACGCCTTATCATAAATTAGGTGCATCCTTCTGCAGTCTGTGCACCTAAACAGAAGCTGCCATAGATTTCTGGCTTCATTTACACCAGAAAACTGGCATCAATAAAGATAAATTTGTCGAAGGCCAGGCCCCCTTTAAGGAAAGTTGCAAGGAAGGCACAAAATCTGAGACATGCCGATTTTTCAAAAAGTTACAGTTAAAAAGGTCATAAGGGTTATGATAAATCTCCCCCATTGAGGTGAATCGGAGCAATGCTGCAGAATCCAGGTGCTGTAACAACCCCTGTATAGCTTATTAGCAGGGGTGCAAGGTGTCAAACTACCGCCAACCTGCTACTGATGTGAGAGATAGGCTTTATATCTCTATATTGTTGGGTTTAGCTCTGGTAGACAGGCTAGCGAACTTAGTTTGGTGTTTATTCACACATAAGGAAAAACAAAATGACCATTCACAGTCTTGGTGTTTGTTCACACCATGCAATGTCCATAGACAAAATCTTCACCTGGTTAGCAGTTTTCCATCCGCAGTCCATAGCAGGCTTTAGGGTCCCGTTTCCCGGCATGCGGCTCTCAGCCCTTTAGCACTGCACAAATTCACAGGTCCCAAAACACAGAGACTCCCAGCTTCTCTGTCAGATGGAGGAAAAACCACACCCAGCTGAGACTGCTGGCTGGGTTTTATATAGGCCAAAAAAGACCCGCCCTGGAGCGTGGGGAGAAGCCACCCACCCAGCACTTTGGCTACTCCCAGTAAGAGCCGTCCCGGATCGGCTTTACAGCCATACTAACAACAAAACACACTTAAATGACACTTAAAACTACCGACTCTTACCTCACCGAGGCCAGGAATATCGGTGACACATACCTTCCATCAATGACGGCCCCTTGCGCCTTACTACATACCTCCCCCCTTTGTTCAACCCTGAGGGGTGAACACCCGCCAGACAGTGTACTTGGGACAGGGCATCTGCGTTTCCCTGTAACATGCCTGCCCTATGTTCCACGGAAAACTTGAAGTTTTGTAAAGATAAGAACTATCTGGTGACCCGAGCATTCCTCTCTTCGACTTCGCTCATCCACTTGAGAGGGGAGTGATCGGTCACTAGACTGAACTTTTTCCCAAACAGATAATAGCGGAGAGACTCGAGTGCCCACTTGATGGTCAGGCACTCTCTCTCCACTATACTGTGCCTAGTCTCGGCTGGGGTAAGTTTGCGGCTCAGGAAAACAACAGGATGTTCCTCCCCATTGATGTCCTGAGAGAGTACAGCTCCGAGGCCTACGTCAGAGGCATTGGTCTTTACCACAAACTCCCTCTTGAAGTCAGGCGTCACCAATACCGGGGACCCACACAGGGCAGACTTTAAATCGGAGAAAGCGTTTTCCGCCTGCTCATTCCACTGAACCGTCACTGACTTGTGTCCCTTCAAAAGGCCTGTCAATGGTGCGGCGACCGTAGCAAAATTGGGGACAAACCTTATATAGCACCCCACCATACCCAGGAACGACTTTACTTGCCGAGTAGTGACAGGTCAGGGCCAATTCCTAATTGCCTCAATTTTGCTCACCTTAGGTTTAATAATGCCAAATTACATACCCCAGGTACTTGGTCACTTCTAACCCTATTGCACACTTTTTTTGGTCAGCGGTTAAACCAGCCTTCCTAAGGGAGTCCACTACAGCCTGTACTCCCAGTCGGTGCGGTGGATAGCGATATCGTCCAGGTACGCCGGAGCGTACCGACGATGTGGACAGAGTACAATGTCTTTTTACCTTTGAAACGTGGAGGTAGCGCCATGTAGACCAAAGGGTAATACCTTGTACTGATACAGCCCCTCTGGCATGATGAAAGCAGTTTTTTCCTTGGCAGCCTCCGTCAAGGGTACCTGCCAGTACCCTTTGGTGAGGTCCAACACAGAAAAATACGGGCTTGGCCCAACTTCTCAATAAGCTCATCCACCCGGGGCATGGGATATGCGTCAAACTTGGACACCTCATTCATTTTGCAGAAGTCGTTACAGAACCACAATGTCCCATCTGGCTTGGGTATTAAGACTATCGGACTGGCTCATTCACATTTTGACTCCTCGATGACACCTAGTTGGAGCATTAGCTGCACTTACTCTGCGATGGCTTGTCACCGAGCTTTGAGTACCCGGTATGGTTTTAACCAGACTTTTGCCAGAGACTCAGTGATAACACATCCGTGTTCCGACTAATGAACTCGCTGGTTTCCTGAGCCTGTTTAGAGGAGAGGCTGTCAGCATTTTTCCCTGTGGCAGACAGAGGGCCGAAACCGCATCCCCTAGGAACCCTGGTCGTGGGCTGTCTTCCGTACAGGTTTCCCTATCTTTCCAGGGTTTCGCCTTCCTGGCTGGTGTACCTTGTAATCTACGATTTCCGGGGTTTGACAGGCCCCCTCCAAAAATAACCCTCCTGCAGATTTCTGGTGGCCTCGTAGCACTCCACCAGGTCGAACATCTCTAAGGCATTACCAGGAGACTCCTGGCCGATCCAGTGCTGGAGAGGGTATGGCAAAGCCCTCCAAAACACATCTGCCAACAGACGGTCCAGCATAGCAGTGGGAGTCAATATGTCAGGCTGCAGACATTTCTGCAACAGGTGTAGCAGGTCATAATATTGTGGTCTGGCGGGTTCAGCCGAGTTAAATTCCTACTGGTGTACCCGCTGAGCCCAGACCAATACATTCACCCCCAGTCTCACTAGGATCTCACCTTTTATGGTCGGCCGCTTGATCATCGGGAAGATCAAAAAACACTTGCTGGGGCCCAGACGACCTCAGCCCACTGGTCTCGGGTAACTTCTACCTCACGGCCACCTTTTCGAACATCGCCATATAGGTCTCAACGTCATCCGAGGGCAACACCTTAGGGATCGCCGCACGGACAGCTTTCCGGGCATCGTGGACATTCTGGGACGCTCCAGCCGCTTACAACACCGTGACATGTTGTAATAGCAGCTGGTTAGTTTCCTGCTGCTGATTGTTAGCCTCCCGCTGCTGCAAGTTAGCCTCCACGTGGGCTTTCATGACCGCCACCTTTTTGTCAGGGGGCACGGGTCGTAACCTTGCTGGCTTAATGTAGGACATGCACTTGTGCCTGGGAAAAAGAAAAAAGAAATTGGCTTTGCGGCCTGCCTCGTTTGCCCGCATCCGACACCAATTGTGGTGTTTTGCTCTGATAGACAGGCTAGCGGACGCAGTATAGAGGCTATCACAAAGTCTTTAACTAATGAAAAACAAAATGACCGTTTACAGTCTTGGTGTTTTTTCACACCATGCAATATCCATAGAACAAAATCTTCACCTGGTTAGGAGTTTTCCATCCGCAGTACACAGCAGGCTTTAGGGGCCTGTTTCCCGGCATGCAGCTCTCAGCCCTTTAGCATGGCACAAATTCACAGGTCCAAAAACACAGAGACTCCCCAGTTTCTTTATCAGATGGAGGAAAAATCACACCCAGCTGAGACTGCTGCCTGGGTTTTATATAGGCCAAAAAAGACCCAGTCTGGAGCGTGGGGAGAAGCCACCCACTCAGCACTTTGGCTACTCCCAGTAAGAGCCGGCCCGGATCGGCTTTACAGTCATACTAACAACAAAACAGTATCAGTCAGCACTAGCTGCCACTGTTACTTAAAACTACAGGCTCTTACCTCAGCGAGGCCAGGAATCTCGGTGACACATACCTTCCATTAATGACAGCCCCTTGTGCCTTCCTACAATATATTTAATGTGAACATTCTGTAGTACATATCTTTGTCCACTAGATGGCCGCAAACCAGATGTATGAGCTATGTGTACATTCTTTTGTCTTATGGTCAATAGGGGAGGGAGAAGGTTGGGATTAGGTTTCAGTTTTCAAATCTATCTATGAACTCAGAGTTGAAGTTGATGAAACCACTCCTATCAGGTTAAGGAGCCAATAGTCTCTTCTTAATGAACACCCCTTTTGTGATGTCATGTTTGATATTTAAGTCAATTTAACTTGAATAAAGCTCTCTTCTACCATGGCTCAGGGGGGATGAGAAGATGCTTTTTATGAAACCAACTGTGTGTCTTTCAAGCCCCAGCACGGACCCCACAGACTTGAAAAAGGAGTGTACTGACTCCGAAACGCGTTGTCACTCATCAATAAAGACCCTTTATTTATCTTCTGAGGTCGTGTCTTTGCACCAGAAGGTATCAATTGGTGTACTATTTTAGTACACAAAACTTTTCCCATTATGTGTAGGAGTAGATAGTAATGCAGTTCCTACTCCTCCTCTCACCAATTAATCACTGTCTTAAGGGTATAAAAAAATTGGATCTGACTACTCTGCTGCATCTGGAGGGGGGGGGGGGGGGTAGTAGTGCTTTCCCACATCTGTAAATAAAAATTCAAATTCACATGACTGTCTCCAATTAATAACCACATTTTTGAGTTTCTGGTAGATAATTTCAGGTTCTTGGAAGATGGATCATCTCAGACAGGATATGCTGTTCCTACTTAATCTGATGTTGTGAAGAAAGAACCACTCCCTCCAGCAATGTTAGTGCAGGAGACAAAGCTAAAGACACTCGCTGAGGTTTGTAAGATGGCTGAGGGTAAGACTACTTACATCAATATTAATCCAGGTATGCGTTCGGCATCACTCATTATTATGGTCTAATCTGGTTAAGAAGAGATTTTGTTTGATCCATGGGTAAGCCCATCAATAATGAATGCTGAGTGTATGAAAGATGTTTGATGCCCTGATGCTGCCTGAGAAGGTAAAGGCTAAACTATTACCTGAAATCTATGCTAAGTGGAAGTCTGTGTGATATGGGATGGCTTAGGGCCAGTGGACCAAAAAGTTTGTCTTTTTCAAATACAGGCGACAGAGACTGAAATTAAACATCAAAGGATAAAGGTAGAGGTGATGATTGAGAATGGACTCTGGAGAGTTGGGAAGAAACTTTTCCTTCAAAAGGCACTCTATCTAAAGAGGAGGGATTTAGAACATGGGCAAATAAAGAGAGAGACTGTGTGATTGGGTTCTGTGGTGGATGGCTCCTGGGTTCAACAATGCTGCCACTAGGTTAGTTGAAGGTGAATGCTGTAATAATGATGGGAGAGCTATGGGAGTTCCAAGAAGGCATATGCCAAGGTCATCTTACCCATTTCAGAGACTGAGGATTGACTACATTCAGAACAAAGTTGGAACAGTGTAAATATGTCTTTATTGATCTCTTCCCAGGATATTTTGAGATTTGGCCTGTAGCAAAGGCTACAGCTAAAAGATACTGACTGAGGTGAGAGTACCTACCCCTGAGGCTTTTCTCCATCCAGTACACATCTAACCGGAAGATAGGCCTAAGTCCTTATGAAGTACTCATGGGAATGCCCCTAGATTAGGTCTCTATTACCCAAACAGCTCCAGATGCAGCATAGTAGTTTTCCAAATTATGTTGTCTGTTGCACAAATTGATTGTCTAATGTGTATTTCCAATTTTTAGTTGTTTTCTAGAATCCAGACTGTGTAGAAGCAATTCATTCTTTACAATCAGGCGATTGGGTAGTGGTAAAACGAGAGACGTGTGGAAAGTCCTAGAGCTACAGTTTGAAGATCTACATCAAGTCCTGATAACTGCCGCCACTGCTATCAAATTGGAAGGAGAGACTGATTGAATCTACGTGTCATATTGCAATCAAGTGCCAGGACTATAAGAGCCATAATGTTTTGTTCCATGTCGTATTATTTGTTTTATATTGTACAAAGGGGAAATCACAGTGAAATCAAATTCCAACGGTATTATATTATCAAAATGAATCAGGAACAACTAAGTTGACTTTTGCAGTATAGTGGACTGTAAGACATAGGACAAATAAGACACTTGGTTTTGGTCTGATAAGTACATCTGTGTGACTGGAACTGACCCAGTCTTTGGTAATTGTGTTTAGCTATGACCATACCAACTGTGGATATTGGAGATTAACAGAATGGAGTACTAGTCTGAAGTGTTGGGAATACAAACCAGTGGAAACTACCTCTAGAGTCAGTAAAGGGGAAGGTTTGTTGCAAAGGATGACTGTCCTGAAGGGAACACCACCAAACAGTTGTAAACATAATGAGTGTAATCCTCTGTTCCTGTCCATTAGAAATCCTATCTGTAACGGATCTCCTGGCACCCCGACCGACTACCTCCATCGATGGATGCTCCTAGTGCTTCTCGAGGATTCCAAAAACTCCACTTGACACCGTAAGCACTGCAGACCCCACGAACCGCCGAAGCTTGGTTTAGGTCTCGCCGTCTCCTACCCACCCTGGACCTATGACAAGGTTCCAGGCTCCAGTGGGTGAACCTCTCCTAAATCCAGAGAGCAGGAACAGCTCTTACAAGAGCTAGGAGTTATAGCCAGGGGAGTATACAGTGTATAGCAATCCCCATACACATGAGACGAGGCTCTATGGTGAATGTAAAACAGGAACTCTTTTTCGAACACACAACATTGACCTATACACACGACATACAGAGGACATGACATAGCAGCCAATCCTGTACAGTTTAAACACAAAACTAACCCTATTCAACAAACACAATGGCATTGTCTGTGACGCAATTAACAAACACACTGGCATTGTCTTTGACGCAATCAACAATGAACATTGTGTTAGTGATGGGATTAAGATAGTTGATTATAATAGCAGCCGACTCCCATTACATGTGTCTCCTCTTCCCATTCATTCATTATGGAGGGGGTGAAGATATCTGTTTGCATAACAGATATCTTCACCCCCTCCATAATGAATGAATGGGAAGAGGAGACACATGTAATGGGATTATCTCCTGAGTGTATTATAGGAGTCGGCTGCTATTATAATCAACTATCTTAATCCCATCACTAACACAATCAGTGGGAGTCTCAGTGCAGAGTTAACCCTTTTTGTGTTGCTGAATCCACACCATGCCCTTTTAATGGGCAATAGGAAATATGTGGCATATAAATTACACCCATAAATCAGGGTTCATAGTTCCTTGTAACCCCAAAAGGTCTGAGGGGGTCTATATAGTTCTCGGTCATAGTCTGCAAGAAGAAGGCTGGCCCTCGGGCTTCTCCAGCAGCCCCAGTGACGGTTCAGTCCGTCACATTTCTCCCCTCCCAACAGTAGACTAACCAGGTACCTGACCTCCTGTCGGTCGGTGCTTGAGTTAGTCGAATAGCCCACCCATAAACAAACACTGGTCCTGTTGAACTCTGGGGCCTGGCTCTATTCTGTATGTCCCCAGCTGTTGAGTGGGCATCTGCTACTCCTTGCTTCATTGTTGTTCTCTAGCTTGGAGCTGTAGGTACTTGGTGGGCCGAGGCCGACTGCGCTCTGCCCAGATGCAAGCTCTTCCGCTGGGGTAGCCTGTGGGGAGTCAGGCTCTGGACAAGAGGATAGGGGAGGGCAGAGACCGACTGCGCTCTGCCCAGATGCCAGCTCTTCCTCTGGGGTAGCCTGTGTGGAGTCATTCTGTGGAGAAGAGGATAGGGGAGAGCAGAGGCCGACTGCTCTCTGCCCAGATGCCAGCTCTTCTGCTGGGGTAGCCTGTGGGGAGTCAACCTCTGTACAAGAGGATAGGGGAGGGCCGAGGCTGACTGCACTCTGCCCAGATGACAGCTCTTCTGCTGGGGTAACCTGTGGGGAGTCATTCTCTGGAAAAGAGGATAGGGGAGGGCAGAGGCCAACTGCGCTCTGCCCAGATGCCAGTTCTTCCTCTGGGGTAGCCTGTGGGGAGTCATTCTCTGAAGAAGAGGATAGGGGAGGGCAGAGGCCAACTGCGCTCTGCGAAGATGCCAGTTCTTCCGCTGGGGTATCCTGTGGGGAGTCAGCGTCTGGACAAGAGGATAGGGGAGGGCAGAGGCCTACTGCGCTCTGCCCAGATGCCAGCTCTTCCACTGGGGTAGCCTGTGGGGAGTCAGCCTCTGGACAAGAGGATAGGGGAGGGCATAGGCTGACTGCACTCTGCCCAGATGCCAGCTCTTCCGCTGGGGTAGCCTGTGGGGAGTAATTTTCTGGAGAAAAGGATAGGGAAGGGCAGAGGCCGACTGCGCTCTGCCCAGATGCCAGCTCTTCCGCTGGGGTAGCCTGTGGGGAGTTAGGCTCTGGACAAGAGGATAGGGGAGGGCAGAGGCCAACTGTGCTCTGCCCAGATGCCAGCTCTTCCGCTGGGGTAGCCTGTGGGGAGTCAGCCTCTGGAGAAGAGGATAGGGGAGGGCAGAGGCCAACTGCGCTCTGCCCAGATGCCATCTCTTCCGCTGGGGTAGCCTGTGAGGAGTCATTCTCTGAAGAAGAGGATAGGGGAGGGCAGAGGCCAACTGCGCTCTGCGAAGATGCTAGTTCTTCCGCTGGGGTATCCTGTGGGGAGTCAGCGTCTGGACAAGAGGATAGGGGAGGGCCGAGGCTGACTGCGCTCTGCCCAGATGCCAGCTCTTCCGCTGGGGTAGCCTGTGGGGAGTCATTCTCTGGACAAGAGGATAGGGAAGGGCAGAGGCCAACTGCGCTCTGCCCAGATGCCAGCTCTTCCGCTGGGGTAACCTGTGGGGAGTCCGGCTCTGGAGAAGAGGATAGGGGAGGGCAGAGGCCAACTGCGCTCTGACCAGATGCCAGCTCTTCCGCTGGGGTAGCCTGTGGGGAGTCATTCTCTGGACAAGAGCATAGGGGAGGGCAGAGGCCGACTGCGCTCTGCCCAGATGCCTGCTCTTTCACTGGGGTAGCCTGTGGGGAGTCAGCCTCTGTACAGGAGGATAGGGGAGGGCAGAGGCCTACTGCACTCTGCCCAGATGCCAGGTCTTCCGCTGGGATGGGGTCAGGGAATCCTGCCTTCAGGACCTTGTTGCGGATCAGCTGTGGAGAGGAGGGATCATTTACCTCCTCCTCCTGGCATTCCTGCGGGGTTGGTGGGGGATCCGTACCAGCATCCCGGTAGGCCTGGTGCAGAGACTGCGATCCTGTCTGCACCATCGGAGTTAGGGGTACTGTCCCTCTGTGGTTGGGGAGAGAGACTGATTGTCTCCTCTCCCTTCAAGGTACACTGCCGCTGGGGAATGGATACGATGCTATCCTCTCCCTGCAAAACATACTGCCGCTGGGGAGCAGGACCGACTGTCCCTACTTTCTGAAACTCCGGCTGCCGTTGGGGATCTGGGCCGACTGCCCAGCATCCCTGTAGGGCCAGTGGAGAGATCTCGGTCCCATCTCCACCTGTCATTTGGGGTTCCCCCCATGACCAGTCTATGAGGTCCCCTACATCCGTAGCTGGTACTGACACAGGGGATCCTTCAGTTGGGTCTTCCTAGTAAACCTCCACAATATGAGCCCTCTCACTGGAGTGGAACAGCTGCTGGTAGTCCTGTTCCAGCTTCATATCCCGGGTCACAAAGTGGACCAGGTCTTGCTCAATTTTGTGAGTGTCGTCCCAGTCATACCTGCTCTCCCGCTACTCAAAGAGGTCCCTGAACTGGGCTTGTGTAGCGCTCCCAAACTCCAGCTCTGAAAAAGTCTCCCATAACAAGCCAGGACCATCAAACTCCTCTCCCTCTGGCTTGTCATGCTCAGCTGTCCTGGGTAGGTACTGTGCCCCATACCACCAGAGTGCCTGGTAAGCATCTGCCAGCCACAGCTCCTGCCATGCTAGGTGTTCCAATTCCTTTACCCATTCCTCCCGGGGCTGCTCTCCCAGGAAGGGCATCCGCAGGGCTACTCGCTTCTGCAACCGCTGGTCTTCCGTGGGGAGTCTCTCGTCCCGCAAATACTCCACAATACCCAGTGCCTGGTACCAGATGCCTTTGCGGGCTGTATCTCGGTCATCCATGACACCCTCATCGTACTCCACTTCTGTTTCCATTCTGCTGTAGCCAGGGGCGCTGTACGGATACTAGTGTTGTCCTCTATATGTTCCATGAACGGTGTCTCCGACCTGCTCCTCCTCGCACTAGGGCGCCATCTCACTGCTTGCCACCAATGTAATGGATCTCCTGGCACCCCGACCGGGAACCTCCATCGATGGATGCTCCTAGTGCTTCCCGAGGACTCCAAGCACTCCACTTGACACCGTAAGCACTGCAGACCCCACGAACCGCCGAAGCTTGGTTGAGGTCTCGCCGTCTCCTACCCACCCTGGACCTACGACAAGGCTCCAGGCTCCAGTGGGTGAACCTCTCCTAAATCCAGAGAGCAAGAACAGCTCTTACAAGAGCTAGGAGTTATAGCCAGGGGAGTATACAGTGTATAGCAATCCCCATACACATGAGACAAGGCTCTATGGTGAATGTAAAACAGGAACTCTTTATTGAACACACAGCATTGACTTATACACATGACATACTGAGGACATGACATAGCAGCCAATCCTGTACAGTTTAAACACAAAACTAACCCTATTCAACAGTTCTCGGTCCATGTACATTTACAACTAAGGAGGTCCCTCCCTACATCCTTTGACTTACATGTATACATGGATGCCATAGGAGTCTGTAGAAGAGTTTCTGATGAATTTAAAGCTAAAAGTTAGATAACTGCAGGATTTGAGTCATTAATTCCAACGATTAGTAGTATATAAAAAAAATATGTAGATTGGATTAACATCTCTATTGTCATCAACAGAGATTTGCGAATTACAGCTGTGATGCTGCGAAGGGAATGGTGGAACAACTGAGCTATTTTTCGGTGATAACTCTACAGAACAGACTGGTCCTTGACAACAGAAAAAGGAGGGGTCTACAAAATCGGAAGTTCCTGCTGTATCTACATTCTGGACAACACTGCCCCTGATGGAAGGATCACCAAGGATCTGAAGAAACTGATGGACTTTATCAAATGAACTGATGGGAAAACTTCTAAAATTAATCACATCATGGCCGGAATAATGTTTTGGGAACTGGTTCATCGACTACAATGTTTTATATAGTTCTTAGGTTTAGGATTTTTTTTTAATCAAGATAGAGAGGAGGTGCACCTCCTGAGCTGCCACCCGGTCCCCTGTCCCTGCCTACTTGCACCACCCACCCTAGGTGACGGAGCGCAACTGGGCAACAGTCCCTAACCTACTAAGTGCAAGCATAGAGAAAGAGACAGCAGGGAAGAGGACAGCCACTGAGAAGTTACAATAAGCGGACAAGAGGTAGAACAAAAACGGAAGGCGAGGCGGGTCAACGAGGTGAGTCCAGGAGGTCACGTCAGAACAAGGGAAGAGACAAAGACAAATCTGTAAACAAACCGAGGTCAAAATCCAAGAGGTAGCGTCAAGGTACAGGGAGCAAGCAGAAGAGGTGTCAAGAGGCGGATCGAGGTTCAATTCCAGAGGTAGCTTAATAACAATAAAGTACACAGCCTATAGGACGAAAATCACAGGCAACCTGTAGCCAGCAGGTCGCCTATATTTATAGTGGGGAGTGAGGGTCATGTGACGTGGCCAGCGTCACATGACCGACAGCCAGACAAGTCGAGCACCGAGTGATCAGCTCGGCGCTCAAGGTATACCTACAGCTAGGAGCAGGGAGCCTCCCAGCTAGCAAAGCCGCCCTGAGAACAAGGCCAAACACAGATCCTCGCTCACGAAGCTAAGCAGCAGGTCTGCAGCTGATGGGAGACCGAGTGCGCCTTCTGTGTCCCGTTACAGCAATACTGTTTAGCTATTATTAAGTTAGTAAGTTTAATAGCAACCAGATATTGTTAAGTTGGTGCCCCACAATGATGGGTAATTCTAATGTTACAGGAAATAATGAGGAGATGTTAACAGCAACTCAGCAAATGCAAGAAAGAGAGGCAAAGTTTCAGTTAAAAAGAAGAAAGCATTTTATCCTACTGTATATCCTACCTGAGATATCTGGTATAATCCAGAAATACGTGGTATTGTGCAAGAGTTCGCACTAGAGGCTGAATATCGAAACTAAAGTTTTAGTTATTAAGTTAAAATCGTTCATGTGTGCAATGGGTATACCAGAAACTGGTAGACTAAATGAAGAATTGTGGAAAGTGTATTGAAGGAAAAGAGAAGTTGGTTGAAGGATAATAATAAGCTGGTGCAAGCTGAGTAATGGTGGAAATTATCTATGAAAGTGATTAAGAGAAGTTGAAGTAAGTTGGAGAAATGATTAGAATTTTTTATTACAAGATGGAAGATTTTGAATCCTATAGAGAACAAAGAAAGAAAAAAAAGAAGAAACCATGTGGCATCCCATCCCACTTTCTCAAAACCATGTGGCATCCCGTCCCCCTTTCTCAAAACCATGTGGCATCCCATCCCCCTTTCTCCAAATCTTCTGGTTAATCTGTGTCTTGTAGTTCCATAGTAACTTTTCCTGTTTTCTTCCCCCTCTGGAATCTGCTTCTCTACAGGAATTCCACCCATAGTGTGTTTCTGTCCCTTCCTTTCCATCCCCCAATTGTGCTCTAGTAAAGTCGTCGTCCCACCTCAGGAATTCAACCCACCTTATAGTGGGGGTTGGTAATTGGTAATGCATCTGCAGACTGTGAAGATACTAATGTTTGTTATCTATAGATCTTCCAGACAGGGCTCCAGTATTGGATTAGATTCAATAATGTCTGCAATTAACCTTTCCCAATTGTATGTTTCACTAGTTAAGAAAGTACCAGCAGTGATCGTCCTATGAGGCCAAGTGTAAGTATCTCTAACCAATCCAGTCAATCTAAGGTTGCACCCATTCTGAGTCCTTATTTAGATATGAGTGAAAATGTGAGTTTTCTAGCACCATTTTATGATGTACATATGAAATCTGCTGCACCCAGTAGTAACATCCCCAGTAGAAACATCAATTTTGCCACGATGAGTAGAATTCCTAATCTAGAGGACTTACTTATGCTGCTTTGTAGAAAATTAGTTAAAATATGGAGAGTTTTCTAATGTTATTGGTGAGATTTGGAAAATGTAGTCCAATGTAGAGCTGGGGATTTAATGCATAGTGAAGATCATTGAGTCTGGGAGGAAGCATTTAGGTGATTAGCCTGTCACCTTGTCTGAATATGCATCAGGACAGTACAGAGAGTGTGGAGAAAGTTTTCACTAATCTCCAGGAAAGTTGGGTGGATTTGGGTTTTTGAGCTTACCTTAGATATGCATGAGAAAATCCTAAATGCTGCCTTTGTAGATGGTCTTAAGGATTATCTGGAAAGGTCTAGTGTTGGCTAGGCCTAAATTAAGTTCATTTTGTCCCTCCATGTTGTTAAAGTTGAATTGAACAAAGGCCTAAGGCGGGCATGGCTGCCTATCAGTCCTCCCCACTAGAGCGGGGAAGAAAGACTTATATGTACTTGCCCACTTCCTCTCCTGTGAGAGGAGCTAAAAATTTTCGGCCCTTCAAGTGCAACGCCCATAGGGAATTAACAATCCAGAATCAAATGCTGGATCCCTATTATCTATACAATCCTTAGGATCTACTTTCATTGCCTCATAGCAAACATGTTCCATAATCTTTCATGGCTAAGGGTAGTATCACATGTGTAGCAGTAGATAGTAATGCAATTCCTACTCCTCTCACCAATTAATCACTATCTTAAGGGTGTACAAAATTAGATCTGACTACTCTGCTGCGTCTGGAGGGGGGAGGGAGTAGTAGTGCTTTCCCACCCTTTATAAATAAATATTCAAATTCACATGAGTGTCTCCAATTAATAAACACATTTGAAGGCAAGCTGGAAAGGGAGTTGAGGGGACCTGGAGAAGCAATAAGGAAAGTCCAGCTCTTCGCTGTTTAGGGCGTTGGGAGAGTACCACACTTTTCCTGTTCACCTTTGGTCTATTTCCCGCAAAAGTAGGGATTTGTGAGAGATAGGCTTTATATCTCTATATATGTAATGTTAACATTCTGTAGTACACATTTTTGTCCACTAGATGGCCGCAAACCAGATGTATGAGCCATGTGTCCATTCTTTTGTCTTATGGTCAATAGGGTAGGTTGCAGTTTTCAAATCTACCTATCAACTCAGAGTTGAAGTTGCTGAAACCACTCCTATCAGGTTAAGAAGCCAATAGTCTCTTCTTAAGGAACACCTCTTTTGTGAAGTCATGTCTGCTATTTAAGTCAATGTAACTTGAATAAAGTTCTCTTCTACCATGGCTCAGGGGGATGAGAAGATCCTTTCATGAAACCAACTGTGTGTCTGGTCTCATTATGAAAGCAGTATGGTGTACACATACTTATATCTGATTTTGCACCACACAAAGAAAATGAGAATCGCATGAATTGCGATCACACGGATGACCTATCCTAAAAATATATCATCAATCGTTAAATCCTGAAGAACCCACTTTAATACTTAGCCAATTTTTGTTTTTGCGTATTTGTTTTTTCTTCCCACCTTTTAAAAGCGAAAACTTTTTAAATTTTTCGTTCACATAGCCATATGAGGGCTTATTTTTTAAGGGAGAAGTTGTATTTTTTAATGCCACCATTTAATATATCATAGCTTGTATTTGAAAACGGAATAAAATAGTTTGTGGGGTGAAATTAAAAGAAAACAACATTTCTGCCAAGGTTTTGATATGTGTTCAGTATTCGCAAAAATGACAAGTACAATTACGACAATACCAAATTTGCATTTTTTTTTTTTACTTATAAAAACTACTTTGAAAAAAAAAATCTAATATTTTCTGAGATGCATAACTATTTAAAAGTTCCATCTATGGAGCTGTCTGAAGGCTTGTTTTTGTGCGGTGAACTGTAGTTTTTATTGGTACCATTTTGGGGGACCATATAACTTTGTGATGACTTTTTATTACATTTTTTTGTTGTGAAAAGGTGACCAAAGAATGACGAATCAGGGATTTTAATTCTTTTTTCCATTACGGTGTTCACCGCACAGGAAAAGTATCTCTAGATTTTAGTAGTTCATACATTTTCGGACACGGCAATACATGTTGTTTTTTGTTTAATTTCATGTAAAATTTGGAAAGGAGGTTGATTTGAATTTTTAATATTTTCGTGTTTTATTTTATTTTTTTAAACATTTTTTAAAAATGTTTTACTGTCATTTTCAGTCCTCTTAGGGGACTTGAACATGCGATATTCTAATTACTTGTCCCATAAACTGCAATAGAATACTTCCATTTTATCTCTTTGGAGGCTGGATTCCTGTCTTTGGGTCACTTTCTTGGGGTTTACTCTGTTGGGGTACCTCAAGGTCTCTTCAAATGCAACATGGCACCCAAAAAACATTCCAGGAAAATCTACACTCCAAAACCCATATTGCGCTCCTCCCCTTCTGAAGCCTGCAGTGTGCTCAGACAGCAGTTTACAACAACTTATGGGGTGTTGCCGTATTCAGTGTAAAATAGGTATGAAAGCTGCATTCCTATTTTTGGCTCATAATTACTGATGGACTACACTAGACTTAAAGAAGCCCTCCAGGATTTTTATATGGATGGCCTATCCCCTCGGCACCCTCGCCGCTCACTTGTATGAATAGGCTAAGGTGCTCTGCTGTACTTGGTAAGCAGTGAGGAGGCTGCGGCACACACCAAAGATGATCGGTGGCGGTGCTGTGAGTGGAACCCTGAAAAGGTGAAGTCCCACAGTGTGACAAATATTGAAAGTAAAAAAATTAAAGTTTCAAGTAAAAAAAAAAGCCCCCTCACCATAAAATAGGTATTTCCACATATTAGGTATTTCCGCATCCATAACGACGTGCTCTATAAAAAATGTCACATAATCTACCACCTCAGGTGAACGCTGTAAAAAGAAAAGAAAAACAGCAAAAAAAGCAATTATATTTGGGTCACCTTATATCACAAAAAGTGTATGTCAAGGCCTATGGTGTGCGTTGTGACACTGTTGCTACACTTGCGGTTGCCCGCGGCAACGTGTTGCTGTGTGTGCATGCGGTGGCAGTGTTTCAGCCTTCTGGGTGATTGCCGTGACATGGTTGCCAGGCATGTTGTTGCCTGCGGCAACATGTAGCTTTCTATGCTGATGTGTGCACTTCCCCTTTAAGTGGCTTCCTTCCCTTGTCTGGTGTTGGAAGGGTTAACTCCCTTCCTAGTGTTTTGTGAACACTGGGTTTATGTGTTTGTGGGTGTGGCTGCTTGGGCTATTTAGCCTCTGCTGGATGCCTGAAGCTATCCTCCTGGTCTTCATATTCCATCTGTCCAGTGAGGGCCACCCTTGTGGTCATAGATGTTTTTATGGTGTCTCATGTTTATTGCAGCTATGGGTGTCCTGGGTTCCTGTGTGGTTGTGGTGTGTGCTGTGTCCTTATAATGTTGGTGTGGACACCAGCACTTGTGCACGGGTTCCAGTCAGTGTGTCTGTGGCAGGTAAGTGTGTTACTGGTCTCGCTTACCTGCCATCTCTATAGCTGTATGTGTTCCCCTCTCCTTGCAGTCTGGCCTCAGATAGAGACTCCTGTTCCTACATGACTGGGATGAACAGGTTGTCTCTCCCCTGCTCCTAAGTGAGGGATTACCAGGATTACCATTACTTAGGGTTTCTAGGAATCCTGAGTATGATCGTCCTACCATCGGGGTCCGCTCATACAGTGAGGAGTCAGGGAGAGGATTAGGGACGCGTTAGGAGGTGACCTGTTCCCTTATTACTCCTTTTGGCCAGGCTGATCCCCTTTACCCTCTGACACCGCACGGTGGGGGGTTTCCCCCACTCCCCGCCGTGACAGTATGACCACAAGGGTGGCCCTCACTGGACAGACGGAATATGAAGACCAGGAGGATAGCTCCAGCATACACCATGGCTGGAGTACCCCCCAGCTTCAGGCATCCAGCAGATGCTAAATAGTCCAAGCAGCCACACCCACAAACACATAAACCCAGTATTCACAAAATACTAGGAAGGGAGTTAACCCTTCCAACACCAGACAAGGGAAGAAAGCCACTTAAAGGGGAAGTGCACACACCAGCATAGAAAGCTAAACGTTGCCGCAGGCAACAACATGCGTGGCAACCATGTCACGGCAATCAACCAGAAGGCCGAAACACTGCCACCGCATGCACACACAGCAACACATTGCCACGGGCAACCGCAAGTGTAGCAACAGTGTTACAGCGCACAGCATAGGCCGTGACAGTGTAATTCCAAGCGATCATAAATACATATGTACCCCAAAATAGTACCAATCAAACCGTCATCTCTTCCTGCAAAAAAAACAAGACCCTACCTAACACAATCGCCCAAAAGATAAAAAAAATATGGCTTTCAAAAAATGGAGACACTAAAACATGATTTATTAGGTATCACTGCATCCGTAATCATCTGCTTTATAAAACTATAACATGATCTATCCCCTCAGGTGAACGCAATTAAAAAAAAAAACTATGCCAAAAATGCCATTTGTTTGTCACTTTCATCACAAAAAGTGTAATTCCAAGCGATCAAAAAATCATACACACCCCAAAATGGTACCAATCAAACCGTCATCTCTTCCCTCAAAAAATGAAACCCTACCTAAGATAATCGTCCCCCCCAAAAAATATGGCCTTTAGAAAATTGAGACACTAAAACATTAATTATTTTTCTTCAAAAATGCTTTTAATGTGTAAAACTGAAATACATGTGAAAGAAGTAGACATATTAGGTATCACTGCATCCGTAATCATCTGTTTTATAAAACTATAACATGATCTATCCCCTCGGGTGAACGGCATAAAAAAATAATAATAATCTATGCCAAAAATGCCATTTGTTTGTCACCTTCATCACAAAAAGTGTAATTCCAAGCGATCAAAAAATCATACACACCCCAAAATGGTACCAATCAAACCGCCATCTCTTCCCCCAAAAAATGAGACCCTACCTAAGATAATCGTCTAAAAAATAAAAAAAAAATGGCTTTCAGAAAATGGAGACACTAAAACATGATTTTTTTTATCTTCATAAATGCTTTTATAGTGTAAAACTGAAATACATTTAAAAAAAATACATCTTAGGTATCGCCACGTCCGTAACAAACATCTCTATAAAATTATCACATGGCCTCCTAACCCCTCAGGTGAACACCATAAAGAAATAAAAATAAAAACTGTAACAAAAATGCAATTTTTTGTCACCATACATCACAAAAAGTGTAATTCCAAGCGATCAAAAAGACATATGTACCCCAATATAGTACTATTCAAACCGTCTTCTCTACCCATAAAAAATGAGCCTGTACATAGGACAATCACCCAAACGATAAAAAAAATATGGCTTTCAGAAAATGGAGACACTAAAACATGATTTTTTTTTCTTCAAAAATGCTTTTATAGTGTAAAACTGAAATAAATTTAAAAAAATAGACATATTAGGTATCGTCGCGTCCATTAAAATCTGTTCTATAAAAATATCACATGATCTACCCCCTCAATTGAATGCTGTTAAAAAAAGTTAATAAAAACTGTGCAATTTTTTGGTCCCCTTACCCCAAAAAAGCGTGATATTGAATGATAAAAAAATCATATGTACCCAAAAATGGTACCAATAAAAATGTCAGCTCTTCCTGTAAAAAAGGGCCCCTGCACAAGACGATCGGCAGAAAAATAAAAGAAATGTAACTTTCAGAAAATGAAGACACAAAAACATTATTTTTGTTTTCAAAAATGCTTTATTGTGTAAAACTGAAACAACAAAAACAAATACACATATTTGGTATTGTCGTGTTCGTATCAACCTGCTCTATAAAAGCAACACATGATCTATCCTCTGTAAAAAAGAAAAACTGTGCCACAACAGACATTTTTTTGGTTACCTTGCCTCACAAAAAGTTTAATATCGAGCAATCATAAAGCATATGTACCCCAAAATAGTACCAACAAAACTGTCACCTCATCCCGTAGTTTACAAAATGGGGTCACTTTTGGTGATTAAGGAGGTCTTCAAATGTGACATGGCAACTTAAAATTATCCCAGTGAAATATGCCCTCCGAAATCCATATGGCGCTCCTTTCCCTTTACACCCTGCCGTGTACCCATGCAGCAGTTAATGACCACATATGGGGTGTTTCTGTAAACTGCAGAATCAGGGTAATAAATATTGAGTTTTCTTTGGCTGTTAAACCCTGCAGTTTTACAGGGAAAAATCGATTAAAATGGAAAATCTGCGAAAAAAGTTAAATTTTGAAATTTCAACTCCATTTTCCTTTCATTCTTGTGGAACACCTAAAGGGTTAACACAGTTTATAAAATCAGTTTTGAATAACTCGATGGGTGTAGTTTCTAAAATGGGGTCATTTATGGGTGGTTTCTACTATGTCAGCCCCAGAAAGTGACTTTATAACTGAACTGATCCTTAAAAAGTGGGTTTTGGAAATTTTCTTAAAATTTTTTAAGAATTGCTTCTAAAATTCTAAGCCTTCTAACTTCTTGAAAAATAAAATGACATTTACAAAACGATGCCAACATGAAGTAGACAACTCGGAAATGTACAGTAACAAATATTTTATGAGGTATCACAATCTGCTTGATATAGGTAAATCAAAAATGGTGAATTTTTCAAAATTTTCTGCAAATCTTGGAATTTTTTATAAATAAAGTTGAAACATATTGACTCAAATTTACCACTAACATGAAGTACAATATATGACAACAAAACAGTCTCAGAATCACCTATGCAAGTAAAAGCGTTCCAGAGTTTCTACCACATAAAGTGAAACATGTCAGGTTTGCAAAATGTGGCTTGGTCCATATGATGAAAACTAGCTTGTTCTTGAAGGGGTTAAAGATAAGAAGTAAAATTTATATAAAGAAAGGACGTTTTTATTTAAAATGTTTCAACATGCGGCACAGTAGATTTAGTTTATGGGAGTAAAGTTCATCTTGAATATTAGTCTTCATGGAGGAACATGGAAAGAGTTGACATTTTAGAAAGGTATCCTTTCTCCACCTGTTAAAGATTACCCTCCTAACCCTACCGTGTAGAAGCTCTGTGGGAGGCAGATCTTGCTTAGCTTGTCGGATCTGCATTCCAAGTCTGCTGGAGGATATTCTAGCAGATTGAACACACAGCATTATACCACTTATGCATGCAATAGAAACATAGGACAGAAGATATTTTACAGGTTGCAGGTGTAAAACACGGACCCATCCAATCTTTATATTTCTGTTGTGCTCATCTACAGTCAACTATTCATGTACTGTAGGTTACAATTCTAGTGCCCTCACCTATCAGGAGAAAAGGGTCCCATGACAATTGAGTCACCACAGTCTTCGTAGCAATCTACAGAGCACCCTTCTTTTTCTTTAATGACAGCAGACTGCAGTAGAGAGGGCCATGAATCTGTGAATGATAATCACGAAACCTGCACCTTATCGGGCATTTATGGATTATCAGTTTTATGCTACTTTACAGCCAAGCACTGGAGTCCACCCAATACGCTGCACACGCTCAGGAGTCCTCACCCCCTGCAACTGATTGAAAGCTCTCTTCCTATTGTAATCTATGTGGATTATAACTGATATTTTTATAGGGGGTTTATTTATTATTTATGAAATTGTTGAATGCTATTACAGGGTATTCCCATCAAGGGCATTTACTGTATGGTGTACCACTAGGAGGGTATTCCAGAAATATAGGTGTGGGTCTCACGTCTGGGACCTGCTCCAATCTCCAGAACCTGGCCCCCAAGTGAATGGAGAGCAAGATAGGCATGCGCTTTCACCCTCCATTAATTCTCAGTAGACTACTGACAATAGACTAGCGAGCTTATTCGACTATAATAAAAAGTTCCATAGCAGTGAATAGAGAGGAAGTAGCAGATTATGAGTGTTAGACCTTATTCACATATCCATGTTCTCATCTGTGACAGGACGGTCTGCGTTTTATCCGTAAAGATAACATGGATGCTGCTGTGCCTTCAGCTTTTATTTTGGTGTGGTGAGGGGTACTGTGGGTAGAGGGGGCACTGGGTGTCAGTGTAACGTCTGAGTAGTAAGTGTATTCATATGTCATGTGGTGTATGGGCAGAGAATGAGCTGTGGCACTGCAGCCTTCAGTGTGTGTATGCTTTGACAAGGAGGAAGGAAAATGAGGAAGAAAAATGTGGAGGGCAGTAGGGTTTGCGAGAGGCAGGCAGTAGTAGCAGGAATGCCAGTGAGTACAGGGAAGATGCACTATATTGGACTGTACTTTATCACTTGGCTATAAATGCCTGCTGTATATTCACTCCAGACCCCTCCTAGGGGCTTATTAACCCTCTGCTGGAGGGACGGGGTGATGTTATTTACATGGGGATGTATGTTGGAAGGGCTGGAGGGACGGAGTGATGTTATTTACAAGGGACTGTATGTTGGAGGAGACTGAAGGGAGGGCAGTGATGCTATTTAAATAGGACTATATATTGAAGGGGCTGAGCGGAAGGGGAGAAATGTTATTTAGACTAGTAAACACAAACCTCTTAGGCCATGTTCACAACACAGCTATTTATTTCTGTTATTTTGCTTCCTTAGAGGAAAAATAACAGATATGCTGGATAGGGCACATAACCGACCCAAACTGAGCTGAACAAACTCCATTAACTATAATGTAGTCTGTTCTCCGATCGGGATTTCTTGTCTTTTTACCAGCCAAAAAAGTCCTGCATGCAAGGCTTTTGTGTCCGGTCTTTTTGACAGACTCTGTGACCGAGGGCCTGAATAAAGCCTCCAACGCACATGTGAACAAGCCCTTAACATTATGTAGGCCTGCGTATTATTTATATGAATTACTGCAACATTTGTACTCCTCCTGGGCTAAAAATACTCCTCTAAAATGGTAAGGGGTATTTTTACTCTTCTGGAAAAAAATGTAGTGTGAGCTCTGGCTGTACCCAAGAAGGTACTCACCTGCTTCCCACCACTGCATTCTAGTGCCGGGGGTCTGGTCCAGTTGCTTACAATCCCTGGCGTCTAAACTGTTGGATAAGGTCACTTGCGCCACTGTGGTCCGTCTCTGGCCTTAGTAATGGCATGTTCCCAAGGATCGGGACAATAAGGCCCCATGCACACGGCCGTGTTTCACGGCCGTGTGTGGGCCGTGGAACCGCGGCCTGGATCCCTCCTGAGAGCAGGAGCGCACGGCGTCACTGGTTGCTATGACGCCGTGCGCTCCCTGCTGCCGGCACAGTACAGTAATACACTGGTATAGATCATATTACTGTATTGCGGCGGCAGCAGGGAGCGCACGGCGTCATAGCAACCAGTGACGCCGTGCGCTCCTGCTCTCAGGAGGGATCCAGGCCGCGGTTCCACGGCCTGCACACGGCCGTGAAACACGGCCGTGTGCATGGGGCCTTAGGATGGAGAATTTTGCATTCTCAGCATGTTAATTTCAGAGTCTGATTTCTCTTGTAAATCAGCTCCTTATTTTTTTATACACAAATCACTGGGTTTGGAGCATTTCCACCCGTTTAGGCCACTTTTTTCAGTGAGTTTTTGTGCTTACTTCAAAATGATGTCATGTGAACATAGCCTTACCCTCAACCAGGTTCTCATTAATAAACCACTGTCCATGAATCATCTCATCGTTTTCAACAAATACTGTATGTGGCTAAAATGTTCTATAATGAATTTCTTTCCAGGACATACATTGGTGTAGTTTTACCATAAATCTAATAACATATGTAGAATAAATAATACACCAGGACAGTTATTGGAGTAGACTTAACATCATAGATGTTCCCCTGTAAAATATATCATGAGACATGTTGAGAGAGTATCTGATCCCAGCCCTGAAGATGCAACCGTATTCTTAGACTGAAATGGTATTTGCAGAGCTAAACATTTATTTTTAGTATCTGTCGTTTCTGATCTATACGCGGCTACTGAGAACATGTAATCTGGCAGCGAGAAGATATAACTTTAACAGTCATAAAGTATAAAAATAGTCAGCAGCTCGCTTCACTCAGGCCGTGTACCAGTTACAGGAACTATATTTTACAACCAAGTCACATATAGCAACTATTCCAGCTAAGAAGTAAATAAGGACATGTCATGGAGGAAGTGATTGCCCCCCTTTCATTTTATTCAAATAATGCACCATTCGTCTTGAAAAGTGCTATATTTATTACATGGTTTGTTAACCTTACAAATATAGATTTGGTTTGTAGTGCAATTAAAAAACTGACGTTTGGCTTACCTATTTTGAAATATTAAAATAGTTTGTTCTAAAATAAAAATTGCTTTGGTACTTCTTGGTGTGTTTTTTTTTATTGACACTGTTGTACAGGAAGATCTAGGTGGTGGGACTGATATACTGACCATGCACGTCCATGAGATGGAAATGGAAAAAAAAAAACTAAAGGCGGCATGACAATTTTTTTTTATGATTCAATTGAAAAAAGTTAGGTTTTTGCGTGGACGACTACTTTAAGGATAATTCTGAACAATAGAGAAATTTAGCATTACACTGATCTGAATTGCAACTTCTTGATGTACAATCCTAAATATTCAGGTGGAATTTGTTCCTCTAGTGCAGGGCTGGCCAACCTGCGGCCCTCCAGCTGTTGTAAAACTACAATTCCCACCATGCCCTGCTGTAGGCTGATAGCTGTAGACAGTCTGGGCATGCTGGGAGTTGTAGTTTTACAACAGCTGGAGGGCCACAGGTAGGCCATCCCTACTCTAGTGGATAGGGTTCAGCGAATCGAGCTTGGCATCATAGATCCAAAATTGATTCATTAAAAAACTTATTTGGTAATGCTGTTTCCATACAGCATTAAAATGTATGGGCTCTGTGTAGGCAAACTCTGTCTTGGTCTTGGTCGAAGTTGCACGAGACTTTGGTGAATGTCTTCGGTATTCCTATCTGCGTATTTAAAAATATTTTTAAAAAAAGAATCCTGAGTTGGCTTCGGTACTGAGGTAACAGCCAGTGCCAAAGCTGACTTTGAATTACTATTTGAAAATGTTTTTAAATACGCAGATAGGAATAACCAAGACATTCACCGAAGTCTTGCTCTACTTCGGCCGAGATTAAGTATGCCACGGAGCGCATACATTTTAATGCTGTATGGAAACAAAATCTATAATGCGAAGCTTGAGTCGCTCAAGCCTACTTGTGGACAAAAAGGGTTATAACTGCAGAACAAAGCACATGTGTAGTATTTGCCTGTGAATATACAGTTGCTTAGTAAACTGTGTTGATTTTATGCTGGGAAAGAATCTCAGGGATGAGGCTAGTCAAACTCAGATGGTAGTGTCCAGTGTCGGACTGGACTGTCTAGGGCCCACCGGTAAAATTTATTTTGGGGGCTCACCATATGGATACATTCAAATATTACTTACTCACAGAGCAGCAAGACTCTACAAGATGATTGATTATGGGGTCCCTGCAGCAACTTTGAGAAGGCAGGTGCCTGGGAAAGGAGGATACTGGCTGTGCTGCTGTACCTATAAGTCATCTCAGCCACATGAATGTGTCTAATAATAAACTGGGGAGTTTCTTAAATATTCTACCCATTTTTTTTTTATATGAACATAGGCTGGTTGAGGTCATGTACACTGCCTATGTATCAGTGGCATAGCGTGGCTTGCCAGCACCCGTGGAAAGCCAAGTATTGTACCCCCCCAACTTGTGGTCGCGCCCCTTTTTTTTTTACAGATAATGTAGTAGATATCACTTGCAGTCATACGTAACACCACAGATAACTCTCTGAGTACAGATAATGTAGTAGATGGGTGTGAGCCTCCAGATTTTTAAACACGCACAGTGTGACCTGAAGTCTAGGGCCAGGGTGGGCCAAATTCTATATCCACCCTCCCATCACTACAGAACATACAGGGTAATACAGCGCCCCATACCTCTTTCATCCAGTGACGTCTCCTTTGATGTAGATGTTCTCTTTCCTCATCTTCTCCTTTCAGACCTTCAGGCCAGACAGCCATTTCTCGTCTCTGCAGTTTGACCAAAAAAATATTAGTTTACTACTTTTCCATCATTTTCCCATCTTCTGGACAAGTCATTCTACCACCTCCAATACTCTGCCTACCGTGCTTCCCAATATTATACTGCAGAAACAGATAAACCCCCTGATAATACTAGTACCATGCAGATAGTGCCTTCAATAATTATTGGCACACAGTGTAAACATAATGTTCCCCAAAAATAATTGTGGTAAGCTGATACTGTGCCAAGGTGCCTCCACAGTAATAGTGCTCCCAAAAGTCCCACCAATAGTAATAATTCTCTGCTAGAGCACACATGATAGTACTAGTGCTCCTACAGTGCCCCAAACATGACCCCACTGTGCCCCAGAAGTAATAATGCTCTCATAGTGCCCATACTAGTAATCATGTTTCCCATAGACCCCCAGTAGTAATAAAGCCCACCATAATGTCCCCAGTAGTAATAATTCTCCTTATAATGTGACAGTACAAAAAATGCCCCCTTATAATGTGTGCCAGTGCAAAAAATGCCCCCAGTTGAGCTAATATCCCCTTGTGGCCCCATAATGTGCCAGTATAAAATACCCCTATATAGTGCTCCCAGTAAATGCCCCCATAGTGCTCCTCTCCCCCCTTCCTCCTAGTGCCTCCCATAATGTACTAGTATAAAATGCCCTATATATAGTACCCAAGTAGATCCCCTCAGTGTCTCCCATAATTTGCAAGTACAAAATACCCCTTCTTAGTTCCCCCATAGATGACCCCATAGTACTCCTCTCCCCCTTTCCCCATAGTACCCACCATAATGTGTCCCAGTATAAAATTCCCCTAAACAGAGCCTCCCATATAAAATACCCCTTCTTTGTGGCCCCAGTAGAAGCCCTCATAGTGTTCCTCTCCTCCCTTCCCCCATAGTGCCCCCATATAAAATACCTCTTCTTTGTGGCCTCAGTAGATGCCCCCATAGTGTCCCCCTAGTGTCCCCCAATAATGTGCCAGTAAGAAGTGCCCCCATAGATGCCGACAATAATGTGCCAGTAAGAAGTTCCCTCATAGATGCCCCCCAATCATGTGCCAGTAACAAGTGCCCCCCCAATCCTGTGCCAGTAATAAGTATTGTACCATATAAAAAATAAATAAACACATATACTTACCTCCATAAGGCTGGCAGCAATGCGATGCAGGCCTCTTCCGGCCTAAGTGCGGCGCTGTACGGCTCAGGTGGCACAATTATGTCACTGCACTGGCCTCTGATAGGTTTCAGGCCTAGTGCCTGCAGCCTATCAGAGGAACGGGGAAGAGAGACGCCTCTCCCCTGCCCCACAGCATCCAACTGTAACGCTGTCCTGAGGACGGCGATATAGATGACTATGGAGATGAGCACTTCCACAAGGGAAGCGCTCATCTCCCTGTGCCCCGCCGCCGCCCCCCACTTGTCACCAGGGCCGCCAGAGTCTATTGTGTTATGTACCACTCGTGCAGGGGGTTGAAGACTAGGGGCCCGCCTTGCTCAGGAGCTCACCAGGGGATTCACCTGTACCCCTGTGGGCCAGTCCGAGCCTGCCGGTGTCCCAGTTTAAGCAAGTGTATATCCAGCTCCACCGGCATTCCTACAGAGGTGGTTTCTGTTGCACTGATTCAGCCCCGGCCTGGGCTCCAGTTAGGACCAATGTTTGAAAGGAGAGCCAGAAAATGTTGAAGCAAACCTTCTTTTTATTGCCATCCAAAAATATTAAAATACATAGTGACACAAATGACACCAACCTCATAGAAAGACACATGCATTTCAAACACTACATGCGTTCTTAGTCATAGCAATACAGAATCATTTTTGCTACAAATATATAACCCCCTTTAACACCAGATTCCAATTACTACGGAGAGGGAGGGAGAATAAATCCACCACAACTGGATGCATTAACTCTTTGTAGCACCGATAGAATAATAAAAACCAGATGCATAGTATTAACACATATGCATTGCTATAATACAGATAAATGATGTAACAAATTCTCTGTGCAAATTTTGACCATATTGGGTATTTAAATAGAACATCCAATATGCTTTCCTATCTAACGGAAGACGTTTCATATCATCTCGCTGATGGCTTTTTCAGCACTTTAATTGCGAATGTCTTAAAGCACCGATCTGCCATGTTTGTCTATAAAATGTCTAGCTGCATTTGATACATTGTACATAATATTGGCAATATAATTCAAATGTTCCAAAATACGGACCTTGAATTTTCTGGTGGTGCTGCCGACGTACATATTCAGTGCAAACTATAATATAAATAATACACTGTGAATTAAAGTTAATATATTGTTTGATTCTGAATGTAAGCTTATGTTGTGAGTCCTGAAAGATGTTACAGGGCAGAGTATAAAGTTGAAAAAATCCACATCATAACCAGGTGGGAGCTGCCATAGCAGAAGGACGTAAAGAGCTAGGAGATCATTTGTTTCCCAGTGTGAATGGTCTCCTAGACACTACTTTGAGCATCCATTACCGATATCCACAAGCTTTTAATTGCCAAAGATCTGTTGACATTCAGCAATAAAATATTTATCATTGCTGCTATTCCTGCGTGTCCTGATCATCTCCCCTACAGGAATGGACTTGATAGTTTGTGGGGGATGATGGCTGTTGGCATGCAGGATGGTGTTCCCCGCGGTTACCTTGCGGTAAGGAGGTGTGGCAATAATTTTGTTTTCCCTGCGCAGCAATGTTAAATCCCAAAAATGTATAGTGAACAAATGAAAATGATAAGTAAATTTTAAATTAAAAGAGTTATTATTCAAATAATTACCAAAAACTAGAATGGCAGGCACATCTCCCTCCCATATAAACAACAGGTCCTCGATGTACCTGCCATACCAGTGAATTTGGGCAATGTAGGGATTAGTTGCTGTGAAAAAAAAAAATCTTCCCAGTATGACATTACATTCGCTAGGGAAGGTGAGTATTTAGCACCCACCTGAATTCTGCAGATAAAAACACTGTCAAATAAAAAGTAATGATATTTACTCAAAAAAGCAGTTGTTTGGAGTATGAAATCCTTTAATTCATTAGTGTAATTACTGTACTGATCCATATGATGTTGCAGAGCTGTCAGAGGAATACAAGTGTATAGTGATACATAGTAACTTAACCATACATAATTGGAATACCAGTGTTTCTGATTTTATTTTTTAACACATCTTGTGTGTCTCTCAAAAAACCTTTCACACAATAGACGAGGTGCTGAAGAAGGTAATCCACTCGCCTAGGTTCAGAGTAAGGGAGTCTATCCCCAAAATAATGGAGAGTATGGCAGTGTTCCAGTAGCTGCATGCCCAACAGTGTGTCTGGTATAGGTTACAACAAAATTGAAAAGCTAACACTTCAGCACAAGTCTCAAGGTCTGAGTAGAGACCTTGCTAGGTATCTTGCAGCAGCGATGGGGAGGGCTGTTACCTGGCATATTCTCCACTTTACACATAGTTGAGCCTAGTACAAGACATTGATGGTGCTCCCCTCCCCCAAAAAAATTTACGATTGTCTTCCAGTGCCTACACAGTCAAATATCATACAAACAATTATCTATCTTTATACATCTTCACATTCATTCACAATCCTTTTTCTTTTCATTCTGGCCCAGGCCACCATGAATACTTCTTCCAGCCATTACTAATCTCTGTAGATTTACCTACCAAGACACCTTTTGCTCCCTGCTTTTCCAGCACCCATCCCAACATATTCTTTACCATTTACAGAAGAATTCAGTTAATAACTAAAGGTATCCCTACATTAACAGTGCCACAAAAATCATGATCCAAATCAATAATGGCAGGCAGTTATTGACCCCATTATGCTCCTTGCAGTAATAGGGCTCCATCCAAACCCTACACATTGTTAGTAATAGTGCTCCACTTAGTGCCCCACATAGTAACTGTGTTCCCCGTTGTGTCCTCACACAGTAAACATGTCCTTTTTGCCAGTAGGACATTACATTCGCTAGGGAAGGTGAGTATTTAGCACCCATCTGAATTCTGCAGATAAAAACACTGTCAAATAAAAAGTTATGATATGTACTCAAAAAAGCAGTTGTTTGGAGTATGAAATCCTTTAATTCATTAGTGTAATTACTGTACTGATCCATATGATGTTGCCGAGCTGTCAGAGGAATACAAGTGTATAGTGATACATAGTAACTTAACCATACATAATTGGAACACCAGTATTTCTGAAAAAAACTTTTTAACACATCTTGTGTGTCTCTCAAAAAACCTTTCACACAATAGACGAGGTGCTGAAGAAGGTAATCCACTCGCCTAGGTTCAGAGTAAGGGAGTCTATCCCCAAAATGATGGAGAGCATGGCAGTGTTCCAGTAGCTGCATGCCCAACAGTGTGTCTGGTATAGGTTACAACAAAATTGAAAAGCTAACACTTCAGCACAAGTCTCAAGGTCTGAGTAGAGACCTTGCTAGGTATCTTGCAGCAGCGATGGGGAGGGCTGTTACCTGGCATATTCTCCACTTTACACATAGTTGAGCCTAGTACAAGACATTGATGGTGCTCCCCTCCCCCAAAAAAAATTACGATTGTCTTCCAGTGCCTACACAGTCAAATATCATACAAACAATTATCTATCTTTATACATCTTCACATTCATTCACAATCCTTTTTCTTTTCATTCTGGCCCAGGCCACCATGAATACTTCTTCCAGCCATTACTAATCTCTGTAGATTTGCCTACCAAGACACCTTTTGCTCCCTGCTTTTCCAGCACCCATCCCAACATATTCTTTACCATTTACAGAAGAATTCAGTTAATAACTAAAGGTATCCCTACATTAACAGTGCCACAAAAATCATGATCCAAATCAATAATGGCAGGCAGTTATTGACCCCATTATGCTCCTTGCAGTAATAGGGCTCCATCCAAACCCTACACATTGTTAGTAATAGTGCTCCACTTAGTGCCCCACATAGTAACTGTGTTCCCCGTTGTGTCCTCACACAGTAAACATGTCCTTTTTGCCACTTCACAATAATAATGCCCCTTTTGTCAAAGCATCAGTAAATCAGGCAATACACATAGTCAGCAAACAGGCAGAGATAGGGGCTGTCAGAGCTCTTGTGAATCCAAAGGTCAGGGCAAGCAGCACATGATCAGTACAGTAAACAGGCACAGGTCATGAATCAGGCATCAGACAGATAATAGTTCTTTTACATGCTCCTGCAAGCTAGAGAGACCTAGCATGCTCTGTAGAGACCAATTGCTCAGGCAAGGACTGAAAGAAAACAGGTTTATATAGGAGCAGCTGATTCACAATTGGCTACCCCCCATGTAGCAGGTGACAGAGCAGGAGAAGATTAACCCTAGTATGCTGCAGACAGCACTACCAAGGATACAAGCCCTGTTTAACACACAGGTAGCCGGCGTCTGCGCACACAGGACAGTGGCAGCCATGAGCCGTCATTGTAACAAGTAACATCATTGTAATGTCTACACCAAGCTTCTGACAGCCTGCCCTGTCAGCAGCCCGGCAGAAATGACAAAATACAGGGACATGATTGCACCTCCTGTGTAATGTGCTCTCGGTGGCATGATGATGTCATTTAATGGCCCCTCCTACTCTGTGCCCCTGCTGCCTATGGCCTGCTGGAGAGAATGGCAGGCAGGGAGCTGATGATATGTATAGTATATAGGTAGGTTGGGCACACCTCACTTGGATAAATCTCTGTCTTTGTCAATTTTTTAAGTTAAAATATAAATTTTATTACAGCAGTAATGTACATATAAAATTATAACTTAAAACTTATACACATGTATGCGCGCAATATCAGAAGATAAATAGTAGATAAAATAAATAAAATATATCTTTCAATAAACTATACCATATGTCTGGATAGACATGTATATTGGACCCATACGGTATATATGGTATATTAGGAATGAGCAAGTGGTATATTCTCTTGTATGGCAGATCAATTGCTCGAATTCCTCTCACACCAACGTATTATGCAGTCCACATTGGATAGACTGTATCGATGTATGCAGATTATATTTTGTTGATCTATGTGTGGATAAGGAAGTCCGTTCTTGTCTCTATTCAAATAGGGGTTGTCATCAATATAATGGACTGTATAAAGATACAATGTTCCCCTCCACACTTAATAAGTAGCAATTCAGTACAGTCGTAACATTATGTCCTTTGAGAATGTATTCCTGTGATTAGTTTAATATACCAGTTCCGTAATTGATGCAAAAAATTTTGGACCAAAGTACCACTGTCCCTGCCAGGTGGACATTACTGTGATTCTACAAAAGTTTTAAAAGACAATTACGGAACTGGTATATTAAACTAATCACAGGAATACATTCTCAAAGGACATAATGTTACGACTGTACTGAATTGCTACTTATTAAGTTAGTAGTAAGTATTAAGATATTTTATTTTATCTACTATTTATCTTCTGATATTGCGCGCATACACGTTTTAAGTTATAATTTTATATGTACATTACTGCTGTAATAAAATTAATATTTTAACTTGAAAGATATTGTGAGGTGTGCCCAACCTACCTATATAGTATATATATTTATTCCACGGATTGGGTGGTTGGAGGCACCCTACCATAAACAGAGAATAGGTGAGCCAACACTTTGAATCCATTTTTTTAGGGAGCTGATGATAGCCTAAGAACGTAGAAGCTGGTGAAACTATAGAAATTGGAGCTGCTGCCAGGACTCCTGATGCACCAGTTGCCCTATGGTTAGAAGAGCTGTACATAGCATCATAGAAGATTACATCAGAAGGATTTGTATGCCTAGAGGCCTGCAATATACATACCATATTCTGCTGCTCACAGAAGAGCCACTGTTGCCTAGGGCAAAGAACATTGGGGTAGATTTACTAATCCTGTAGATGGCTGTATAGACAATGTACCCAATTTATCACAGTGGCTCAGGCCGGAGGATAAAGTTGGTTCGTGGCTAGACACTTATGTCTAGGTTGATACTATTGGTTGGCTCACTTTGCTGGCTCACAAAATGTCATATCTTACCCTAAACCCCTTTTCCACTAAACTACATCGATATACCATTACATCACTAGTTCTGTGAGATGCAGTGGATTTTTCTAAAACTAGATGTGCCAAATTGTGCCCATTTTTGCCACAATTTACAAAAATGTCTAATTACACACACATTAGTAAATGTGGGCCATAGAGCTTGAAATAGGAAACGTGGCACTGTGTATTCTCTGTATTCTAAGGGCTTATTAACAGGAATGTAATTTAAGTCCATATGCTGTCCTTGTGTTCAACAGGCTGTGCATCGACCCATAGAAGTAAGTGGTGCTCTACATGAACGGAAGGTCATGCAATATTCTGGTATGTATCTCCCAGAAGAAAGACCTGAAGACATTTGGAGGACAGAAACCTCAATAAGCAGCTGTACAAAGATGTAATTCTCCAACATTATGTCCAGATACATTATTGAGGGGTCCAATGTGACCAAAATTCCAATTTAGGTTTTAAAATACTAGGCCACATAGAAATGAAAAATGATAAAAATACTTTAAACGAGAAGATGATGAAATATGGAAGGGCATTATTGATGCCATATTGACTAGGACTCTTTAGGCGCCTAGGATGACATGTGGGAAAGAGTAAGACTCTGTGGTAGGCTTGAGCGAATCAGGTTCGGATTGCTGTATCCAAACCCAATTCGTTTGAAAACTTCGTTAAGAATATGGGCCCTGTCCTACTGTAAATTGTATGGCCTCCACGGAGGTCTTTCCGAAGTTTAAATAAATATCGCAAGACTTACTTTCTTTCACTTCTATTACGTGTCACTTTTTATTTGAATAAAGCTTTGTATTTTGATACAATAATTTATGTGAATAAACTAACTGACATGTGGTAGTGTGGAAGTAAGTCTCGCAATATTTGCAGAAATTTTGGAAAGACCAACCCGGAGGCCAAACATTTTACAGTAGGACGGAGCCCTTAAAAGAATCGCTCAACCCTATCTGCTAAACAATGTCTGTCTAGTGTGACCACATATTGTTTCAAACTTGTCTGCTCAACCAGAAAATATTGGCATGCTGCAATCATGACACAAGCTCAGTTTTCATGATAAGTATCTGGTCATTAGGAGGTCCAACTTCTGGGATCCCCAGCGATCACATACTTACAGGATTGAGGATAAGTGTTCTTTTCTGTTGTTTTTAAGCCCCATTCACATGAACTTAAGCACCTTGATTCTGTGGATGCGGACCTATTGATTCGAATGGGTCCGTGATCCCCAAGAATGTCCTAACTTTTGCCGAGCAGAGGCACAGATTAGTAGCCCACAGAAATCCTCAGAAGCGCTTCTGTGGGATTTCGGGTCCATGCCTCCAGACTGCAAAAGATAGGACATGTCCTATCTTTTGCGGATCGTGGACCCATTCAAGTCAATGGGTCTACACCGCAATACGGGATTCACATGACCGGTGACCGTGCATTGCGGACCACTATTTGCAGTCCGCCGCACGGGCACGGCAATGATATGGTCATGTGAATGAGCCCTAAGGCTAGTTTCACACTTGGCAGGCTGTTCCAGTAGAGAAAAGCCTGCCGGATGCTACCTCCTTCCCTATGGACCCATTAACTATAATGTGGTCTGGTAGAAATCTGATATAAAAAACAGAATGTTTACAAACAACATCTCTTAGCAACCATCAGTGAAAAACGCATCGCGTCAGCACTTGCTTCTGGATGCAATGCGTTTTTCATGCAGCCCCATTCACTTGTATGGGGCCAGCTTTGCGTGAAAAAACACAGAATATAGAACATGCTGCGATTTTCACGCAACGCACAAGTGATGCATGAAAACTAACGCACATATACACAGCCTCATTGAAATGAATGGGTCCGGATTCAGTGCGGGCGTAATGCGTTCACGTCACGCATTGTACCCGCATGGAAAACTCGCTCGTGTGAAAGGGGCCTAAAGCTAGTTGCACACTAGTGTTAAAATCTTCTGTCAGGATGTTCCAGCAGAGGAAGTATGGAGATATATTGGTGCAACTAAAAAAGGGTTCTCCAACCCAATTTGAGTAAGCTTTGAATTCAGTCCACACACAATTGTTTTTCAAAGTTATATCTTTTTAATCTTTGATGAGATATTTGTACATAATTTCCATGGTCTCAGAAAAAATTAAAAGAAATGGAGAACATTCATGGTTTCCAAAATCATTTTGCAACATGATTATGATGACGTTTTGATTGTGGTGACTTTTTTAAAGTATCATCAGTGGGTACACATATAGGGGGAATGCCGAGACCGGAAGAAAATTGTGTGTGCACTGAATTCACAACTTACCAGCAAAGAAACAGCTTGTCAGAGTTCATTGTATCAGACTAAGGGCACGTTCAGATCTGAGGCAGTGTAACTGGCAGGTTGTTCCAGAAGAGCGCAGACCGTCGGACTATAATAGGGTCAGACGGTGATCCAGCTGCTTTCCATGCAACAGTTTTTGTCCGACCAACAGCTGACATTCTTGCCGGATCAGGCTACTGGAAGAGCTTGCCGGATTTGAACTGCAACCATGAATGTACCCTACTAGATGAGAAAAAAGTTGAACGCTGATGTGAATGCGGTTCTCCACTCTAGCACAGAGGAAAATTTCCCACTTGGCACTAAAGGGGAAAGACAGGTTTTTCATAATGAGTAGGAGCTCACAAAGAAAAAACTAAATGAAAATCAAGGTAAGTAGAGACATTATTTATTATGCCAAGGCAACACCTGGAAAATACATAATGTTTATTAAACCTTTAGAACAAACTGTAAGATCAGAATATAAAAATAACTATACAATACTTAGAATTTAAAACATGAAAAAAAAAAAATACCCTTTATTTTTCTTAAAGAGAGTCACCAGTTATATGTATTACGAAAAACGGAAATCTGATTAATACTACAACTTGAGAAAGGTGTGGTTTGGGCATGACAGACGCCATCTGCGTTTGCTTTCTCTGCAGTCAGCAGGTTGTCAGTCCAGATTTGAGAAGATCGGATACGGCAAGTCATGTCTCCGTATGCATACCTCACAAGTGTCCTGTTTTCTGCAAGGTTGAACCACGAAGGTGACCACATAAACAGGACGTGTGTAGATTTGCATGAAAAGGCTGCCGCTATGCAGTTTTGGGAGCGTTCCCTGCTGGAACAGGGAATAGTTTATACATGCCGAGATTTGAGATCCAAAACGGGAGGAATGTAGTCTGGTCAATAAGGGTTACCCTAACAGCTACAGTTTGGTAGTGATTTTGTGGCAGCCAGTCTTCAGCTAAAGTAGGTTCTCAAACAAAGTGAAGACCAAAAAAAGGCAAGGATGCTTGGAAGGATTTAAACCATGGCTTTCTACACCAAATACTGCATTAATCATATTTTTGGGAAAATATAAATGTGTAACGGAGAATCCCTTCAAAGTGTTCACAGGTTGCAGCAACCTGTTGTGGACAAGCAATAAAACGGAGCATATAAAAGATCACGTAACAAGACAGCAGTACTGCCTGGATTTTCAGTCATCGTTTTAACAGCAGCATACAATTATATTCAAGCCTCTATGATTAATGGACAATAAGGGTACGACCACACAATGCGGCCAAGTACCGTGCGGCTGTGCGAGCGGCATCCAATTAACTAATTAGAAGCACATTATTTAGCCGGTCTTCATTGTTAATGGCGGCACAGCACATTAACATTGAAAACTGACTACACAATGCAGACCTAATCCGTTAATGAAGAATAAGCTATAATATTCTTTCCACTTATATCAGCTCAAGATACTAATTAAGACTAGTTTTATCCCCCACAATTGTAACTCAGCACTCTATCACTCAATGTCACTTTGTATAACACAGATTAGTCAGATTTCTCCCAACAGGGTGCCCACAAGCAAGGACATTCAATTATGAAGTTGATGCCTTCCTGCTGCATTATAGCACTATGCTATAGGCTCTAATATAAACCAGAATTCATTCAAGCGCCGACACGTGAAAATTAACATTAAGCTGGATCTAGCATTCTGAGGGTATCCCATCAATGTCTGTTGTTGGAATAACCCTTTAAAGAAATACAATAAGATAGTTTTAATATCTAATATTTAGGTATCTAGTTACACCTGGCACCATAACACAAATCACTCATTCCTATAGTAGTGGCTGAAAAAGGGAGCCCATAGCGGGTGTAATCATTATTGCAGCACAAAAGGCTATTGCAGAGGTGAATAATAGGATACACCTTAAAAGTGGAAGATTATAAGTACTATGCAGTATATCATTATAATAGCCTCAAATTCCAAATTAGGCATTAAAAAGAGAATCCCTTAGTCAGGCCATCCTCTATAATGGAGCTATCGAGAACTTCTCCTACACAACAGACCTGTTCCAGATCATAAAATATTAAACTGGGTTGAGAACCAGCAGTCTGATACAACCCCTTTAAGTGCGGTCTACCCAGTATCCCAGGCAAGCAAGAGCCAACATTTGTCAAGAATGGCTTGGTGCATAGGGCATACTATATAATAATGCCATGAATTTATTTGAACCAATGTAATTTTTTTCTCCACCCTTTTCTCCTTCACCCCAAAATACATTGGAAACATTGAACTTCTAGGTTAAATGAATAATTGGCAAGCGCCAAATTAAACTTGTACATTTCCAACCTTTATATAAAGCCTATGCTGCAGTGATCACAATGCTCATGGAACAGACTGGAAATACATTATCTGTAACAGAAGTGCCAGTGAAAGTAGATCTATCCCAACTCTGTATAAATTAAATATCTACATATACACAGAAATATCCCCTCCATGCTCTGTGCGAGTACAACAAGACACCCATTGGAAGACTGATGATTTCTAAGATATCTAAATCCCAACCAAACCCAACTAAAATGCAAAACACCAACAGATCCAAGAGATCCAAAGAGTATACAGCACCACTGCAATATTAGGTCTACTGTCCACTCTGCTGGGACTCTTATCTGCCAACAGTAAGAATTGTACAGTAATTTATCAGTAGAGACATTACATTTTATGGAAGACGAGACCTAAAGTCCCTATATTTTAGAAGTGATTCATTTACAGGTATACAGACTTTAGTTTCTAACACATTTTTATCAGATACTGTATATAAACCGATGTAGTTATGGTGTATTGTTAGCTAGTAGAAGTCTTCTAGAATTATCCATAAAGATCTAATGAACCAAGTTACATAGAGTTTAACATTCAACTGTGTCACGGTGTAGAAACCATGGTAATATTAGACTGGTGATGTTCTACAAAAATGTTTTTTTTTAATAGTTTTAGACTTTGTTGTTCTCATAGTAATACTTGAATGTTCTATACATGGAATAGACAGGTAACGGTATGTAAGAAGACCTGTAATGGTGGGTGAATTTCAGTCTTTAGTCACCCACAAAATATGAATCACTAATGCTCCCTCAATGGGTAGAGGCAGTCCATGGTCTAGATACCTGGACCTTCAGTATCTTATACAACCTTCAGATGACTGCTTCACTTTTCTGAACTGAAAAGGACAGGAGTCACTGCAACATTGTACATGGGGAGGATGAGCCAACATGTCGGGGCTTTATCACAGTTTTGAAGTGCTTAACAACTACAGTCGATACCGATGGAAGGTGAAGAACATGACACATTTCATGGATAAAAGAAGGTATCCCACTATGACAGCTCCTATGACCTGTACCCATCCAAAAAAGTGTCATATATTGTATTAGCTTTGTCCCCCTTGCATCTGTTTTTTTATCCACTCCCGCCCTTCATTATTGCTGGCCCTTAATATGTAAATTATTCACATAGTGTGCAAATGTGTGAATAAATTGACAATTGCACGCTCCTACTTGCCTAGTGTCAACTAGCCAACTTGGTGCACCGATACTGTAGAGAGATCCCAGGATAGTTTTTTCTCTTCAGTGGGACATGCACCCTTCCCTTTGGTCAGTTTGATTCTGCCGACTAGTTCTGTGTTGGTCCTGAACAAGCCGGCTCCCTTATGTGAACAATGGAATCCACCTGCCATAGGAGAGCCGATTGAGAATTTATTTTGATCTCCCTCCTTACTTCCTGTTAAAAAGGGAGGGGCTGAAACAGAAAGTGGTATGAAATGGAGAGCTAATTGGGAGCCAAAAGAGCGCCTCATGTTGCAAATGTTCTGGCTTACTAAAACGAGTGGAAATTTTCATCACTGCTGATTCTGCATCCTGGCATTGACCTGCTTTGTCCTGGCCAATGATGAGCAGCACGTTTCGCTGTTTGAAGAAGGCAAGATCACGTGGTATTGTACAGCTACCAGATCTCACTACTAAAACTGCTCTGGCACAGTCCTCTCTCATTGACCACTGTCGCTACATGGAGTGTTCATGCCCAGTTGTCAACCTAGTCATCCATTTGGACAATGCGTGGCCAAGGAACATATCGGACACCAAAATTAACAGAGACAATAATTGGGAAATGAAGGAACTTTTGAAAAGAAGTGGATATAGAAATGGGGAGCACTGGGAAAAAAGGTAATATACTATTTGGCACTTTTTTGGGGGGTTTCACAGGTCGCGTTTAATATTGTACATAAGTAAGAGCATTTAGTTATAGCAGTGAGGACATCTTCACATTAGTGTTATTTCAATTCTAAAATGAAATTTTCGTAACAGTCTCCAGTGTGTATGATGCAGTCATAATGGGTTTATGTAAGTGCATGTTATGGTATACAGAATGCTGTAAAATGTAGGTGCACTCACATACCTTGTACCTACATATATTCTCTTCTATATGTATTAACTTTATGCCCATCTTAAAGGGCAATAACAAAAAATAATGCAACGACTGCCTTTACACAGCAGTGCCATAAATGTAACATCCTTTAAAATGTGTAAAACCTGTACAAAATTACAGATGCTTATGGGGTTGTATATGAACAGACCACTTAGTAAGGTCTTTCATTTAACCCATTAAAACAAGTAACTGTCAACAGAGAGGTAGGGGTATATTCACAGGGATATTGCAAAGGTCTCTACCTCTACACACAAGAGAGGCGTGTTCCAAAAAAAAAAAAAAAAACAGCCACGGACAACATAGCACAGTAACTTCTGTCGAAGTTATCATCACAATCTGTGGGACTGGCAAGTCTATGTCACATAACTCCTAGTAGGCGCAATTGATTCGGCATGGGTTGATCCAGTTTTAACCATTGGTCTTGCTATACAGTTCCTTTAAGTTCACATCATAGACTAAGGGTATATTTTGTTAAAGCAGCAACTTATTTTATTCTGCCCACCTAGTGGAACGCAAACAAACCAAAAAAAAGGTTAAGTGCTGGGTCGTGGTGTACGACATCCACCAACTCTCTGGCCCCGATGTATCTTCATGTGTTTGGACAGGTGGTCACTCCGGGCAAACTTCTTGTCACATACAGTACATTGATATGGCTTCACTCCAGAGTGGGATCTCTTGTGTCTTGAAAGCTCATCAGAACGGGAAAACCTGCAAATCAGAGAATAGGTTCATCACTAACATAGTAACACACTCTTATCATGGACACAAGGCCTACTAATAGTGTGCACCTCACACATACAGAAGCACAAATCGCTAACCCCCTCATTCTATTTAAGGGATTGTCCGCTTTTTACTATTGATAGCTTATTCTCAAGATGGGTCACCAATATCACATCAGTTAGGGTTCCACACCCGCCGATCAGCAATTTGAAGAGAAGGCAGAGTTCGTGCGAGTGCTGCCTTCTCTACTCTGTTTACCTGCCTGCCGCAGCAACTGCAGTGGTGAGAAGGTGTAATTACAAGTATGGCGTCCCTATTCACTTCTATGCGACAACTCCGTATGTTCAAGTGAATAGGACGGAGCCATCCCATAGAAGTTAATGGGGACGCCATACTTGTAATTACACCTGCTCACCATGCAACTGCTGCGGCAAGCAGGTAAACAGAGCAGAGAAGGCAGTGCTTGTACGAGCGCTGCCTTCTCTTCAAACCACTGATCGTCTGGAGTGCTGGGAGTCGGACCCCCGCTGATCTGATATTGATGAACTATCCTGAGGATAGGTGATCAATAGTAAATAGCGAACAACCTCTTCAATGCTCAAACTTTGCTCAGCCTCGGTTATATGGCACAGTGTTCATAATGCTTTTAAAAAGTACCTAAACCTTTATAAAAAAATTTAAAAAAAAGAGGCAGAAGTGTTGTTCAAAGTCCTCTGTGCCACAGGCCTTTTTGAGCACGTGGAGTACGGATATACAGAAAGTATATGGGAGCCATACTCAAAAAGTCAAGCAGAGCCGTTGAAAGCTGAAGGGACAGTTTGCTCTCGGCAGCACTTCGGCCTTTTTTTTTTTTTTTAGTTCCCCTTTAACATGCTCAGGCTGTGTTATTCCATATGATTCCAACAGGCTATATAGTATGGATACATTCAGCTGACGATCTCATATTGCCATATACAGCCACTTCCCTCAATGCTGGAGTGTTGCACTGATAATTCCACCTCGGCCATGGGTAGAAAATCCACAGAAATTGGAGTTTCATCTCTTGTCTCTGATAAAAATCCATCCTTTATTCCATCAAGTTTTTAACTTGATGGAATAAAGGATACATTTTTATCAGAGATGACGCCATAAGAAGCACCCAGCATGAAATTGTATACAATGCAGTACAGGTTTTGTATTTTTTATCTTTTAGTTTTTTTTTATCTGAAAGCCTATAGGTCACTGTATGCCTATCGGTGGCATAAGCCAGAAGTAGACATCTGGAAATATTCCAGTGTGAATAGACCCCTATTTAACCTTTCATCCTATAAGAATACCTTGAAAGGGTTCCAAAGTTTTGATAAAGTATCCTGATGCACCCTTTGCAATCAGCTATTTGCAGAAGCTCCAGATACTGAAAACAGGCACTGGAACTGTACAGCTCCATCCACTGTGGAGTGGACAGGGATGATTATTGCAGTTTTTCTCCCATAAATAAGGGTAAGACATCAATACTTTAGTCTCTGTACTCATCATTTCTTGGAAGGGTTGTTTCCCTCAGTGAATCCATCAGAGAGCTGCTCTGACGGCTTGATCTGTAGCCCATATCTCTAGATCCCTGACAACTCAAACACTCTTATGCAATATTCTTATTAGACTGATAAGAATTGTGTTTAAATGAGCATTGATGAGCTGTTAGGAAGGTAAAGATAAGGGCTATGTACAGTTTAAGCCATCAGAGCAGCTCTCTGACAGTTTTACTGAGGAAAAGTACCTGTCTACAAGTACAGTAGGACTGAAAGGAGTAAAATCTTTTGATAAAGACCAATTGAAAAAAAAAAAAAATTTTTTTAGACCAAGACAAGAAGATTGCAATAATTCTGAATCCCCAACTCTGTGCATAGCTTTTAAATACAGTGGAGCATAGAGTCTTCACAACCTTGTCAAAGTTTTGTGTTAGTCTGAAATCACGCTTAAACCTCAAGTCAAAACCTTCTCCATCTCTTACTGCAATCTGTTTGGCAACAGTTCAACAAAAGAGGTAACATCTACTTCGCAGCTTGGTGGAGGCAAAATCATATTTGGAACACTTGAGCAAGGACATACTGGCCTCTTGTCAGAAAGGTAACCAGTAATTTTATCTCCCACTAAGATGTTAAATCAAAGAAATTAACGAAAGCCAATGTCTTGAAATAGTCCAGCGAGATGATAAACTATGGGCTATACACAAAGCCATATCCAAGACACATCTCACATTGTGCCCAAAGAAATCTATACATAATTTTTTACATGGATTCCTTGAGGGAAAAAAAGGGATGCAGATTTGAATGAGGAACAATCCCCTAGAAGCACTTATTAGGGACCAATACTTTATTTGGTAACTTATGAGCATTATTTGGTAACTTATGAGCATTTAAAAGCGAATAGAGATGTGAATGGAGGGAGCTGCAGATTGGCACAGCAACCGTATATATCTCCATCCATTTTTCAATTGGATGCTGAAGCCGTTTCACTTGGTGGGATGGGGAAGGCCTGTTCTGGATAAAGGTGTGGGTCTTAGAGGTGGGACCACCATCTATCAGAAATGTATGCCATATCCCATGAATATGCCATAAATGTTTGTGGTGGGAATATCCCTTTAAATTTAGCTGGAGTTTAGAAAACACTGCTTCAACTGGAATTATATCAAACTTCTCTGAAAAAGCCAAAACATTATTAATTTATTATGTGAAATCAGCAAAAAAGTTCCTGCCACCAATCTGTATTTTGTTGGCAGTTCAGGGCATACAGAGAGTCAGTTTGTTGGGCACAAATGTTTTTGTGCGCAGGAGGTTCACAACACACTCATACATAGGAGTGGAATTTCAAGTATGAATTGGGCTAGGTTCACATCTGCTTCAGAGGTTCCATTCAGAGCCTGGCCCCAACAATCTCACACCTGTGCTGCTGCGACTGTTCATGCGCCCCTAACCAAAAGTGTAGAGGCAGCAGAGCCTCTGCACTTATGCCTCTAATCGGAACAGCAGCTAACAATCTGCTGATTGCTGGTGGAGGAGACTGCTGCATTTACATGCAGCAATCTCCTCCAGAGTATGGGGAGGAGCGATCACTAATGCTATCTCTTCCCATACAGACTCGTTTGCCATCAGGAGATTGTGTTTACACAGCACGATCTGCTGCCGGTAAACGATCACTTTTGTGTGCACACAAACGATCCGATTAGATGGATGGACAAACATTTTGCTTGTTCATCAGGTAATCGTCAGTACATTTACAATGCCCGAATATCGCTAATGCATGTTACTATGAGCACTCGTTAGCAATAATCTGTGCGATTCTCAGCCTGTGTATAGGGCCCTTTAGGCACAAGATTATCAGGGCAGGGCAAGATGACTAGCCCTGTCCATCAATCGGCAGGAGGAAGCCTCTTGAACTACAGTGACAGTCCCACTCTCTGACCATTCAAGAACTCTTTTTGATTAATGAATCATTTTAATTATATCTCTATCTCAAATTATAAATTCATCAGATACGTTGATGTCCAACAAAATGGAATAGAACTCATATGAACTCAGCCTTAAGCGTGCTTGCTTTTTACGGTAGAGTAGACTCTACCAAGCTGGCCAGTAGTAAAAGAGACAGTCCAAATGTCATTAAGGGCCCTTGCACACAACCGTATGCCCTCCGAGACATATGGTCCGTGAGCTGACCTAGGGCCTAGATTATTGTCTATTCATTGTGGTGTGTATTTGGTGTTTTCCCTTCCCCTTAACCTGTGACATTATTAACCACCTAAACCGTTATCCTTTGTTTTATCAGTGCAGCTATGGATACTGTTTCTGCACTGGTCGATCGTATGCAGGGGCTGTCTTTGGAGGTGGCTGACCTCCGCATGGCTGTTGCACAGTTTCAGTGACCACAGACGGTGGGTTCCGGCAGCGGGAACCAGGCCTGCTCTGAACCGAAGGTTGCTCTCCCGGATAGGGTTTTCGGGAGAAGTGACAACTTTGTTCGGTTCAGGGAATCGTGCAAATTATCTTTCAGACTGTGTCCTAGCTCTTCTGGGGACGAGAGTCAGAGAGTGGGGATTATTATTTAGTTGCTGAAAGGTGACGTTCAGTCTTGGGCCTTCTCTTTGCCGACTGGTTCACAATCCCTCCGTCGGTAGATTAATTTTTCAGAGCTCTGGGACTTATCTACGATGACCCAGATTGGGTTTTCCTGGCCGAATCTAAGTTGCGTTGCTTGCGGCAGGGAGAGCGTTCAGTCGAGTCCTATTGCTCTGAATTTAGGAGGTGGGAAACTGATAGGGTGTGGAATGACCCAGCTCTCCGTAGTCAATTTTGTCAAAGACTGTCTGAGAACCTGAAGGACGCCTTGGCATTTCATGCAAATCCAGCACTCGTTCTTCCAACGAGAAAGCTCGTTGGAAGAACGAGTGAAACGTTTTCAAGAAATCTACAGTACGTCCAGTTGCCTTGATTTATTCTTTACAGATATATACCATGACCTGGATAAATGAGAACCTTCACAGACATGCAAATCCAATGGGACGTATTATCATACAGGGAAGTGGTCTCTTCTGACACTCTGGGTAAAAGACACTTGAGCTCGTGTCTAGTGATGAGCCAATGCAGTTGGGTCAGGTCACACCTGGACCAGGTGATAAAAACATTAGCGTTAAGAAAAGACTTTGCTTTTTCTGTGGTCAAGGAGGACATTTTGTTAAAGTACAGCGGATATAAAAAGTCTACACACCCCTGTTAAAAATTCAGAACTTTTTTGACCTTTAATGTGACCCATAAACTGTACAACTTTTAGGTAGAGGGAAGAAAAAATATAAAAAATAAATAAAATAATAGGGTTGCATAAATGTGCACCCACTTAAACTAATACTTTTTCAAGCACCTTTTGATTTTATTACAGCACTCAGTCTTTTTGGGTATGAGTCTATCAGCATGGCACATTTTGACTTAGCAAGATTTGCCCACTCTTCTTTGCAAAAACACTCCAAATCTGTCAGATTGCGAGGGCATCTCCTGTGCACAGCCCTCTGCAGATCACCCCACCGATTTTCAATCGGATTCAGGTCTGGGCCATTCCAAAACTTTAATCTTCTCTGGTGAAGCCATTCCTTTGTTGATTTGGATGTATGCTTTGGGTCGTTGTCATGCTGAAAGATTAAGTTCCTGTTCATGTTCAGCTTTCTAGCAGAAGCCTGAAGGTTTTGTGCCGATATTGACTGGTATTTGGAACTGTTCATAATTCCCTCTAGCTTAACTAAGGCCCCAGTTCCAGCTGAAGAAAAACAGCCCCAAAGCATGATGCTGCCACTACCATGCTTCATTGTGGGTATGGTGTTCTTTTGGTGATGTGCAGTGTTGTTTTTGGCGCCAAACATATCTTTTGGAATTATGGCCAAAAAGTTTAACCATGGTTTCATCAGACCATAACACCTTTTCCCACATGCTTTTGGGAGACTTCAGATGCGTTTTTGCAAAATGTAGCCTGGCTTGGATGTTTTTCTTCGTAAGAAAAGGCTTTTGTCTTGCCACTCTACCCTATAGCCCAGAGATATGAAAAATATGGGAGATTGTTGTCACATGTACCACACAGCCAGTACTTGCCAGATATTCCTGCAGCTCCTTTAATGTTGCTATAGGCCTCTTAGTAGCCTCCCAGACCTCTTAGTAGCCTCTTCTCGTCTTTTCATCAATTTTGGAGGGACGTCCAGTTCTTGGTAATGTCACTCTTGTGCCATATTTTCTCCACATGATGATGATGACTGTCTTCATTGTGTTCCATGGTATATCTAATGCCTTGGAAATTCTTTTGTACCCTTCTCCTGACTGATACTTCTGAACAATGAGATCCCTCTGATGCTTTGGAAGCTCTTTGTGGACCATGGCTTTTGCTGTGGGATGTGACTAAGAAAATTTCAGGAAAGACCAACTAGAGCAGCTGAACTTTATTTGGGGTTAATCAGAGTCGCTTTAAATGATGGCAGGTGTATGCTGACTCCTATTTAACATGATATTGAACGTGATTGCTTAATTCTGAACACAGCAACATCCCCAGTATTTCTTTTCCGGCATAGAGTTCCGTCGTCGGGGCTCTATGCCGGAAAAATCCTGATCAGGATTATCCCAATGCATTCTGAATGGAGAGAAATCCGTTCAGGGTGCATCAGGATGTCTTCAGTTCAGGACCGGAACGTTTTTTGGCCGGAGAAAATACTGCAGCATGCTGCGCTTTTTGCTCCGGCCAAAAATCCTGAACACTTGCCGCTAGGCTGGATCCGGAATTAATGCCCATTGAAAGGCATTAATCCGGATCCGGCCTTAAGCTAAACGTCGTTTCGGCACATTACCGGATCCGACGTTTAGCTTTTTCTGAATGGTTACCATGGCTGCCAGGACGCTAAAGTCCTGTTTGCCATGGTAAAGTGTAGTGGGGAGCGGGGGAGCAGTATACTTACCGTCCGTGCGGCTCCCGGGGCGCTTCAGAGTGACATCAGGGCGCCCCACGCGCATGGATGACGTGATCGCATGAATCACGTCATCCATGCGCATGGGGCGCTCTGACGTCATTCTGGAGCGCCCCAGGAGCCACACGGGCGGTAAGTATACTGCTCCCCTGCTCCCCACTACTACTATGGCAACCAGGACTTTAATAGCTTAAAGTCCTGGCTGCTATATTAACACTGAACGCATTTTGAAGACTGATCAGTCTTCAAATGCTTTCAGTTCACTTGCGGTGTTACGGATCCGGCGGGCACTTCCGGCAACGGGATCCTAACAACGCAAGTGTGAAAGAGGCCTTAGCCCCAGTGCTGTCCAGGGTGCTGTCCTCCTTATAGAGTTTGATCCCCCAATTGCCTTCTGTTAGAACGGCCTCTTTGGCGGGCAATATCACTGACGCTTGGTGGCCAGACGATCAAGGGGGGAACGGGACTCTGATAGTGAGGAAACCACCCCTTTGCCAATTTTTCCCAAGGGTAGAGAGGTTGCTGAGACGTGTTACAAAGGACCGCTGCCCTGTGATATTTCCCCTCTAGGTTTTCATTTGTCCATGTCTGTAAAAGAAAAGAATATGGAGAAATTAATTTGTCGACATCCTATCCTTGCTGCCTTCATCAAAAGAGTTTGTAGCTAAATTAGAGAAGCAGGAGGATAGGAGACGTCCAATCGCGCAGACTTAATAATTGGTTGCAGGCGTACTGTATATATTGTAGAGTGATGGGCGAGAAGTTCCCCCAAAGATGTTCGGGTTTGTTTAAGCATTTAGACAACGTTCTAGAAGCCTATATACATTTGTTTTGGGGGGATTGGTTGGTTTACTCATGATGAGGGAGTTAAGCAAAGGCTAGCAGTTTACCCTAGTATGCATTGGGGCAGAAAGGATGTGGGTTTGTGGTTTCATTTATTGGTGCCTGAGCGTATGTCTTTTTCTGCCCCTAAGCAGCAGCCACCTTTGGCAGTACAGCAATCTTCTGGGCTGAGGAGGGGCACGTGCTTTGCATTTGATGAAACGCAGTGTCGATGGCCTTCCTCCTGTAATTATAGGCATGAATGTACATTTTGTGGGGGAGCCACCCCATGGTGCGATGTTTTAAGAGAGCAAATTTACCCAGCCAGCCTTCTACAAGGGAATTTATTGCAAAGAGCTTGGACGCCAGTAAAGCTGAAGATCATGCGTCCTTGGCTAGAGCAGTACCCAATCAAAATTAGGAAAGGAGTTGGCAGAGGATCTTATTGCTGGTCCTTTCCCATTCCCTCCTTTTGCTAATTTTCGCATTTCTCAGTTAGGTGTTGTACCTAAAAAGGGGCCGGGTGCTTATCATTTAATTCATCATTTGTCATTCCCCTATGGGGCATCGCTGAACGATGAAATTGATAAAGGCATTGTGCTCTGTTAAGTACGCTACATTTGATTCAGCTGTGAATCTAGTGCGTAACTACGGCATCGGGGCTTTAACCCCTTCCCGACATATGACGTAATAGTACGTCATGGCGGCAGGTGCGTTCCCGCATTTTTACATACTATTAGGTCATGGTGATCGGGCGGGCACCGGAGCGGTGCATGCCTCATTACTGCAGGGGTCCGGCAGCCCTGATAGCCAGGCCCCTGCTGTATCCGCCGGCATTGCTGTACAAGCCGATGCCGGTGGATTAACCCCTTCTATGCCGCGATCAGAGCTAACTGCAACATAGAAGGGATTTGAGTCGGGTGAGAGTGCCCATCGAGTCCCCGCGCTGCTGTGACGGGGACCCGATGGGTGAGAAGGCAGCCCAATGCCGTGCAGAGGCTGCCCAATGCCCTGCACGGCATCGGGACCTGCCTTCTAAGGGTGCCCAGGAGATCCAGCCTCAGGCTTGGTCTCCTAGGCAACCTGTTAGTGTATTATACTGAGTAATACACTAACAGGCAATGCATTACAATACAGATGTATTGTAATCCACTGCAGAGGGGATCAGACACCAAAAGTAAAATCCCAGAGTGGGACAGAAATAAAGTTAAAAAAAAATTTCAAGTAAAAAATTAAAATAAAAATCACCCCTTTCTCCTTATTTTATATTAAAAAAATAGAAAAAAAAAAAAAAACACACACACACACACACACACACATACATATTAGGCATCGCCGCGTCAGTAACGATCGGCTCTACAAATTTATCACATGATTTACCCCGTCAGATAAACAACGTAAAAAAAAATTCCATTTTTGTCACTTTACATCACAAAAAGTGCAACACCAAGCGATCAAAAAGGCGTATGCCCCCCAAAATGGTGCCAATCAAACAGTCACCTCATCCTGCAAAAAATGAGACCCTACCTAAGACAATCAGCCCAAAAAAAACTAAAAAATGATAGCTCTCAGTACATGGAGACACAAAAAATTTTTTGTTTCTAAATGCTATTGTGTTAAAGTAAAATGAAAAAAATAAAAAGTATACATATTAGGTATTGTCGCGTCCGTAACAACCAGCTCTATAAAAATATTACATGAATTAACCACTCAGGTGAAAAACTGTGCCAAAACAACCAACTGTTTTGGTCAACTTGCCGCATAAGGTGTAATAATGAATGATCAAAAAATAAATATGTACCCAAAAATTTTACCGATAAATACTTCAACTCTTCCTGCTAAAAATGAGCCCCTGCACAAGACGATTGGCAGAAAAAAAAAAAAAAGGGCGTTCAGAAAATGGAGACACAAAAAAATTATAATTTTTTTAAATGCTTTATTATGTAAAACTGAAACAAAGAAATGTTGACATATTTGATATTACCGCATCCGTAACAACCTACTCTATAAAAATAGCGCATGATCCAACCTGTCAGATGAACATTGTAAAAAATATAAAAAACCGTGCCAAAACAGCCATTTTTTGATTACCTTGTCTCACAAAAAACATAATATAGAGAGATTAAAAATCATATGTACCCCAAAATAGTACCAATAAAACTGTCAGCTTATCCCCTAGTTTCCAAAATGGGGTCACTTTTGGGAGTTTCTACTGTAGGGGTGCATCAGGGGGGCTTCAAATGGGACATGGTGTCTAAAAACCAGTCCAGCAAAATCTGCTTTCCAAAAAGCATGCGGCAGTCCTTTTCTTCTGCGCCCTGCCGCGTGTCCGTACAGCAGTTTACAACCACATGTGGGGTGTGGAGAGTTTTGGTTTGGCTGTTAACGCTCGATGTGTTAAAGAAAAAATTTGATTAAAATGGGAAATCTGCCAAAAAAGTGAAATTTTGACATTTTCTCTCCATTTTCCTTTAACTCTTGTGGAACACCTAACGCTAGGTTCACACCTGAGTGTTCGCGATGGAGCGCTCTGTATGCGCGATTGTACGGGCGTTTGCAATCGCGCATACAGAGACAAGCGAACGCCCATTGTCGCGCGTTCCCGAAAGTCTATGTACGGGAATGCGCGACAAGACGCCCCAAAGAAGCTCATGTACTTCTTGGGGCATCGGGCGTTTTACAGCGCAATCGTACGCGCTGCAAAACGCCCAGGTGAGAACCATGCCGATAGGGAAGCATTGGTTTCTCCTTGTTGAGCGTTTTACAGCGCGTAGGAACGCGCTGTAAAACGCTCAGGTGTGAACCCAGCCTTAAGGGTTAACAAAGTTTGTAAAATCAGTTTTGAGTAACTTGAGGGGTCTAGTTTCCACAATGGGGTCATTCATGGGGGGTTTCCATTATGTAAGCCCCACTAAGTGACTTCAGACCTGAACTGGTCCTTAAAAAGTGGGTTTTGGCAATTTTCTTAAATTTTTTTACAATTGCTTCTAAACTGCTAAGCCTTCTAACATCCCCCAAAAATAAAAATGACATTTACAAAAAGATGCAAACAAAGTAGACATATGGGGAATGTTAAGTAATAAATATTTTATGATGTACTGTAGCACTTTCTGTTTTTAAAGCAGAGAAATAAAAGGTATTATAGGTAACTATAGTGACTCAAATTTAAAGTACAATGTGTCACGAGAAAATCTCAGAATGGCTTTGATAACTAAAAGTGTTCTCAAGTTATTACCACATAAAGTGACAGGGCAGAAAGGTGAAAACTGGCCCGGGGTAGAAGGGGTTAATGACTAAAGCTGACAGTCAGGGTTCTTTTTATTTTGACAAGTGTTTGCCAATGCGGTGTTCGTTATCTTGTTTTTATTTTGAAGTGAGTGGGCTGTAGCAGTTAGGAGCAGGCAAGGAGCGGTAACGCATTATTTAGAAGATTTTTTGTTCACTGGTCCAGCTAACGCTTCAGTTTCTTCAGATATGTTAGAATTGTTTGTCAGTATTTGTTCTGAGTTTGGTGTTCCTTTAGCGTCCGACAAAACGATTTTTCCGGTTAATTGTTTAGAGTATTTGGGCATTGACATTGACTCTGTGAAAGGGGAGTTCCGTCTACCTGTGCTAAAAGTAAATAGAACATGCGCTGCTATCTCTCGTTTGATGGGTAGACGGAAAGTAACAGTGAAGGAAATTATTGGGTCTTTTAGCGTTTGCCTCTAGGATTATGCCAATGGGTCGTGTCTCCATTTTCATGTGCGTTTATGCAAGGAAGTTAAGGAAGACTTGTCAATTTGGTTAGAATTCTTTCAGCAGTATAATGGTCATTCGTATTGGAAGGAGGATTTTGTCTCGGCTCCTTCTTTGGATTTGTTTACAGATGCAGCGGGGTCTTGCAGATTTGGAGCTTATTGGAAGGGTCATTGGTGTGCGTCTAAATGGCATCCGTCATGGGTTACAAATGGAGCGACAAAGAACATTGTTTTACTGGAGTTGTTTCCTGTGGTGGTGGCTTTGGTCTTATGGGGAAAGTTTTTCTCGAATAAGCATATTTTTCTGCACACGGATAATAAAGGGGTTTTGTTCGCGGTTAACTGTTTGTCATCCACATGTCCATTAGTTGTTAAAATTGTTGCTCGTTTCAGTTCTGCTTTGTTCGAGATTGAATATTTGGGTTAAAGCTAGGCATATTCGGGGTGTAGATAATTATATTGCTGACTCGCTTTCTTGTTTTCAGTTTCAGGTTTTTCGCAAGTTGGCAAGGGGGACTGACCTAGAAGGGGAGTTGTGTCCTATGTATCTTTGGAATCTGATTTGGTCTTAAGTATGTGTTATCTACGGTCATCATTGGCGCCGACGACTTCTTGGGCAGATTATGTGCAGTCAGTCCTAGGGTAAGTGGTGCAGTTTTGCAAATGTTATGGGTTGGTCCCCCTTTTAGTGAGTAAGGAGTTTGCGGCCTTATCCTTTTGTTTGTCTCTTTTTAAAGAGCATTTGGTGCATGCGACGGTTGTGCGGGTTTTGCCCGGCGTTTCCTTTTTTCTTAGACTTTTCGGTGTTCCTGCGTTTGTAAATTATTTCATGGTTAAACAAGTTTTACCCCAGTTTATTGTGATCTTTATGTCAGGTAACGTCTTTTGTATGCACTACTGCATAGGAGGCTTTGCTTTTTTCATCTGTTTTTACATGGTTTTGCATGGTTTTTGGTGCTTTCAGGATAAGTGAAATCTTACCTAAAAGTAGAGAGACTGGATTGGTTTTGGCCTGGGAGGATGTGCAGGTACATCGTAATTATATTTAGTTTTTTCTTCCTCATTCTAAGACGGATCGGACAAGTAGGGGTTCGTGGATCCGGGTGGCCAGAATTCGAGTCAGGTGACATATGTCCTATAAGTATGCTATCACGCTACTGGCACTGTAGGCCAGCTGGCGGCATTTGGTTTTTTACTCATGCCGATTCCTCGTGGTAACGCAATATCAATTTCGACCAGTTTTGTCCAAATGTTTGGTTTTTGAGTTGGGTTTAGAAGGTTTTCATTTTACATCGCACTCATTCAGGATTGGGGCTGCAACTACGGCCGCTCAACTTGGTGTGAGTACATCCCTGATTAAAAGGATGGAAAGGTGGTCTTCTAACCGATTTAAGTTGTATATTTGCCCATCTCTTCATGTTATTTCATGTTTTATGTCTTCTGATAGCTTTTACAGGAATCACCGTATGGATCGTTGGCCATTACTTTGTGCACTGGGCGCATGGAAGAGCGTTAGGAAGGTCATACGGTGATGACCTTTCATGGTCCACGGATGATGTTTGAATTTTTTGGAACGGAATTAGAGAACTTAGTTGGAAAGTTGTGCTGGACGCGATTCTCGAGATGTCCTCTTTGTATCCGGATCCGGTTGTTATTATTTTTCATGCAGGTGGCAATGATGTGGGTAAGGTAGGCACTATTGAGCTGGCATTTGGTATGAAATGGACCTTAGTTCGAATCAGGCGGTTGTTTCCCAACGCCCGTCTGTTTTTTTCCGAGAGGTTTCCTGAGTAGTGGATGCATGGAATAGCCTTCCTGCAGAAGTGGTAGCTGCAAATACAGTGGAGGAGTTTAAGCATGCATGGGATAGGCATAAGGCCATCCTTTATATAAGATAGGGCCAGGGGCTATCCATAGTACTTAGTATATTGGGCAGACTAGATGGGCCAAATGGTTCTTATCTGCCGACACATTCTATGTTTCCGAGGTTATTATGGCTGTCCTATAAGAATTTTAAGTATTTAGACAAAATTAGAATTTGCATAAACAGGATTATGGCTCGTTTTATGCCGCTAATCTGGGATTTTCTTTTAGATACATGGACTTGGAAGGTGGTTTTCCCGACAAAATAAATCTGTCAGACATTGGTTTGTACATTTTATTTGCAGGCCATGATTGAATTAGCTGTAGGTGGGGTGGGGTCCATGCCGCCTGTTTAGGTGGCATGGTCCGTTGGGTAAAGTCGCTTGTCAATAAGTGGCGAGTGGACAAGTTGATTCAGGTATTTAGGCCGAGCTTATGGCTGGTCTAATTCAGTGGTTGTTATTAATCTTAAATTGATATGGTTATTCATTGTTTGAGCTGTTCTTTAATAAAATTGGCCGTGGCCTAATTTTATCAATTTATAATTGTGTCCATGTGTCTTATTTGTAGCATTATTGGTTTAATTAAAAAATATTGGTTTCATTGAATCTATAATCCCATGTCTCCTTACCTTATTGCTCCTTATTATCTAACTGATGGACTAGGATTTAGGCAATGCTCATTACCTTAGCTAAAATTGCTCATGGCATTATAACAAACAGAACGCTTTCTTGAAGCATTCATGCCTGCCAGGAAAGGAAAATGCTGTAATGGTAAGAGGTGCTGGCTGGGACCATCCTGGATATGACAAGCTCCAATTCAAACAATGGCTATGATAACAGTTTATGTATTTTTTCAATACAAGAACCTAAACCGGTGCTTACATCACTCCACAAGTGCCTGATCTCTCGTGGTGCTGGACTTTCCACAAGGGATCTCTAGAAACTACTTGATCTTCAAAAATGGAAAATACTGCTGGGCAGCAGAGATTGGTCGCACTAGGTCCCCATTGTCAGATAAAAATGGTTAAATTTAGGCATTGTATTCTTAGGGTAAGTTCTCCAACAAAACACTTGTCGCGTCAATCAGGTTTGCATAGCTTGCATTGATTTTGTTGGGAGAATGACTAATGTACAATGGAAAGTCGAAAACATGTTCCTGGGTTTAGCTGCAAAGCCCACAAATCGTATCATTTTATTTATTAAATTAAAGTCTATAGAAGGGAAGGTACAGTGTACTTAGGACACACAGTCTGAAAATAAAGCTGAAAGGTAAATTTGGTTCATCTTTAGGATACTTTTATTTAACTTTAAACTATCAATTGGTAGAATATTTAAAGGGATTATCCAAGACTAAACTGTTTTAACAGACTTCAGAGTGGTTGGACCAGCAGTGGGGTTCATACTTACCAGGTCCCCCGCCTGTATGGCTCTACAGCCGCCTCTGTGCCGGCATACATACATAATTCCTCTGGGTAGCCTTCTTATATGCTTCTGGCATATGTAAAAAAATAAAAAACTGTGAACTCTCATCTTCCTGAAGCCTGGGTCGCCTATGATATAGATGGACACTTTTATTACCACTACTCTTTGAGACCAGCTATAAAAAGGTCATAAAGGCTATACCAGGCCCAGCTCATCCTGTCCGGTAAGATAAGATCAGCTCGCTGTCAAGCCTGGCTGGAGCGTGACGTCATTAATTTCCAGGTCTGGTTTGAGGAGAGCTAATAGCCCTTAATTAGCTCTGGGCATAAAACCAGTCCACTTTCATATTTCATTTATGAATCAACTTATGCCCTTTCTGACACCAGATCCAGGCTCTACAGAGTATTGTGGTTAATTGGGTATCAAATATGACTAGAGGATGTGATTCCGTAGCTGACCTATGGGTGGTAGAAGAACTACAGGTCCCAGCATTACCGTGTGTGGTCTCATTCTGTAGGTAAATAAATAAGGAATGCAAATATGTATTCTGTATAAAAATATGCCGATGTATCAAGGAGATACGGGCTTAAGTATAATCCTCATTGTAGGAACTGAACTTTGATGGGGTCATAAAACACTTGGGGGCCAATCCCTAGGCTTCCCAGTCACTCTGCTGCCATTGGCTGACAGGAGTAAGTCTCCTGCCCATGGGAGAGTTCATAAAAATCCATGCACAAGGACAGAGGAGAGAGACCCATGGAACATCACCAGACACTTAATTGGACATTGACGGCAGATCCCTGTATCAGAAGAACTTTGAGGGGTCCCCTGATACATACTGAAAAGGGGTTTGCAAGGATTCAAAAAGGACATATGAACGACCATCTGAAACCCTCCAGAGAAACTAAGTATTCTTTCATCTTTTTCCCTTTCATTTGAACTGTCGTGATTATTTATATTGTTATTATTATTCTGTAGATTTATAGTCATTTTCATTAGATTTGTCTGCACTGCTTTTTACTTCTTATTAAAGATTATAAAATCTAAGTGGCCAAGTCTTCCATATTCTAAGCTGCTGAACAACGTACCTTGCCTTTGAAGAGACAGTTACCAGGTAGTTAGTTAAATTGCATTTAGGAATTGTAGCTGGGGGTGATTGACTGCGGTTGGTCAGTAAGTGATATCCGGTTCATCCACTGATCTGTGTGATAGTGAATGACCTGGATAGTCGGCTCGTGGACCAGGAACCCACGTGGTGGCAGTTACCGAAGTGTAGTGGGGGGTGTTAGCCGAATGGTAATACCCCGGTCACGTGAGGTCTCTGTGTGTGCGCAGACTCCGTCACAGACCACTACGTCACAGCTGTGGGATCCGGAGCGATCGGATCCATAGTTCGTGACAGCCGCCACCTGTTGATGGGCCAATCACTGGATGCAGCGGTGACCTGTCACCCATGAAGTAAATCACTGGGTCACGCACTGCACGGGTAACAAGTCACCACTGCGGCCAGTGATTGGCCCATCAACAGGCTATTGATTCCCAAAGACCCGAGACCCGAGACCAGAGGTGGCTGTCGAGCGAAGCAGCTGGAATCCAGCGGTATGGACCAGGTAAGTATGAACCCCACTGCGAGGTCCAGCCACTCTGAAGAGGTCTGTTAAAAAGTTTAGTCTTCTAAAGAAATTAAAAAAATTCTGTAAAAAATAAAATGTTTTCACTAAAGCACACATGTGAGAACACAGGAGCGGGTGAGATTACATCTCCCCTGCTTAACAGCCACTTAAGGGGGAGGGGGGGACATATGTGGTGGGCAGCAATAAGCAGGGCTTTTGGTACAATGGTGATGCCCTTGTTGCACCAAACAGCTCATTTTCAGAACACAAAATCATGAATCTATCAGGAATGAGGGCACCAATTGGGATATGGGAAACAGCGTTTGAATAAGGAGACCACAGCACCTCACCACTACACTTGGATTACCATGGAGATATGGTATGTATGTTAAAAAAAAAAAAGCAGCCTTCCCTACCAGCACTCACTAAACTGAATGCGGCTGCAACATCTACATATGCGCCCTTCTCTCACTATATTTGCAATATATGGAAAATTGACAAGCACCGCTGCTGGGTTTACATTACAGAGTATTGCACAAAAAGGGCTGGTGGCACATATGTACAGGTAATGGGGGGCAAGTAGCCACTTAACATAGTAGTATGCTCAGGCCCAGGATCTTCAAAGTATCTGACAATGGTTTACAAAACAAGCTAACATATAAATTTTAAATTATTTATTTGCAATTTAAACCATGTGAAGTTTCCTCACCTCCATCCACACTCTGGCCATGTGCAAACATAAGGCTTCTCCCCCGTGTGTCGCCGGAAGTGGGCTTTAAGGTGTGAGCTTTTGGTGTACATCTTGTTACATCCAGGGTGACTGCATTTATGAACTCTGATCACTGTTTGACCACCCTTCGGGATTTTCTGCTGCCCTTCACTGACAAGTACTCCTCCTAAAGTCAATGGCCGGACAGCCACTGGTAGAGGAGCAATTCTAACATACTTTTGGTCCCCAGGTGAAGTAGGTCCTGGGACTGGAGCCAGTGCCAGGCTTTGGCCCTGTACACTGATTACAAGCTGTGTAAGACGGACACCACCCATCGTGCTCTGTGCCAAAGAAGCAGCACCAGGCACAGGTTGGATTTGAAGGATGACCGGAATATTGCTTGTCGTGGAAGGTGGACTGGCTGAAGTATCTGGAGATAGTGGAGTTGATACATCTTCAGTTCGTTCAGTTGTGTCTGTATCTGAAGTCTGCTCAATTGTCGTGCAATTCTGAACCCAAGTTCCAGGCATGGGCTTCTTCTCAACCAGCTCTTCTCGGATAAGGTCCATCTTTTCCATTAAAAACTCCTCAATTTCTTCTAGTGTAGGACTGAAGTCTCCAGAGATCTGGGCACAAAAATCTGGGAGTTTTAACTGTGTCATTGGAGTAGCAGTCTTTGGTTCCTCCGCTGATTTTACCAGTTGGGATAAAATAATTCCTTCCACATCTTTAAAGCCTCCTTCATCAACACCCGTCTTCTGTGTCGTGACGGTACTGTTATCAGGCTGTTCTGGCAGACATGGAGAGGAAGGACTGGCATCATTCTGCAGAAGGGTGAGCGCTGATACATCTCCAGATTGTGGCACAGTCATGTTTTGCCCACATGGAAGATCGGAGGCAGACAGTGGTTCCCTGCAGATTAAAGAAACCATGTTCCAGGAAAATTTACCCCACACCCATGCCAATTTGGGGTGGTGGATTGTCAGAATTGAATCTCCTGCAAGTTGTCTTTAAATATGATGACTTGAAATGATCTGTAGATAAATAAAAACTAAATTAGATTGCAAGTTAGGCAACATAAAAAATATATATCATGTTCACCAGTGGCTAATTCTACATTTGATTATCTCCACATCAAAGCAGGCCCCGAAAGTTCGGGCCGTTCTATATCGCTTTTCACTGTTGTGCATACAGAATCTGTATACTGTAGCTGTGTAGCGGTGTACGAAAGCCACAGTTCTACCGGTATAGAAGCCACAGTGAGGTGGCAGGAGAGCACATCCCAGCTCCTGCTTGTGCCCGCTAAAGCCTGGCATAGTGGAATACTGTACAAAATCATGGATTATATTTCAAACAAAAAAAACAAAAATTTAAACTACATAATGCAGAATTTTTACTCACAAATCTGCAGCTTACTGATTTCTGGTGTGGTGTGAGCATTGACTTCAATGGGAAAGTAAAAATCTACAATAAATCTGTAATAAAATGTATTGTTGTGGATTTTGCCACGCATAACCCACACCATCCACAACCACTGGTTTCTAAACCATTTTTTATATTTTGGTTTTGTATAATCCACAGCAGCAATTCCACACCGAAATTCACATGAGTTGGCAAGGATTCATCTTGCATATATCCCTGCAGATTGACATCAGATTAGCTGCAGAAAGTTTACACTGCAAATCCGACCTATGTGATCTTACCCAGACAGTTATAGGGGTATTCCGCTTGTTATAACTTATCCCCTATCCATAGGGAAAACTATTGGATCGGTGTGTGTTCTACTGCTGGGACACCACCCCCCCTCAATCACGAGAATGGGAACACTGTACCCCTCAGGAGCAGTAGGTCAGGCAGCCAAACTACCACTCCATTCATGCCTATGGGAGCTCTGGAAATACGGAGTGATGTACTTGCGGGTTCTTCAGAACTCCCATAAACAATGGAGCAGCAGTGCGCATGCTCGACCTGCCGCTCAGTTCATTTTTGGGGGCTACAAGAGGTACAGGTTACCCATTCTTGTGATCAGTGGGGGATCCCAGTGGTAGGACACCCACTGATCTAATAGTTATCCCGTATCCGGTAGATAGGGGATAACTTCACAACTGGAAAACCCCTTTAAGTGTGTAGGTCACATTGGATTCATTATTTAGGCCTCATGCACATGACCATGGCTCCGCATAACACAGACACCGGCCACATGTGTCCCACACGCACCGCACTATTGTTAATATAGCTATTCTTGAACATTTTTTATCTTTTTTTTTGCGGGACAGAGGAACGGACATACAGATGCAGTGAGCACACGGTGTGCTGTCTGCATTTTTTGCAGCCCAGTTGAAATGAATGTGTCCGCATCCGATCTGCAAAAAATGTGGATCGGACATGGACCAAAAATACGGTTGTGTGCAGGGGACGTTACTGGGATTTCACGAAACAGAAATTAACACCTTTGTGGCTCACAGCTGTTCAGACCAATTTATATCTGGATACATGCAGCCATATACACTTACATGCATTCCTCGGCTATGCAGTCAGTAAATGACTGAAGACATATGTTCTAAACATCAGTCGTATGTGACAGAGGGTTTTCAGGGGCCTCATACAAGTTCAGTATCCGTTCCAGTTGCTTCCCTAACACCACATGATCCTATATCCTGTTAGCAGCATGTACAGTGCAGTAAGCCATTTCATGATTCATCTATGTATTTTCTTATAACAAGCTACACAGCCAAGGGTCCCGAGCCACACGTGGGGAGAGGCAGTAGGCCTGTGTCAGTAGGACCCCTGATAATGGTGTCATTTACATATGAATACACCGTTTCATTTGTAAATTACATTGATTTTCATGTCACTTTATGAAAGTACATACTACTTTTTTAAAGGGGTTGTATCATCTCAGATGACGGGGCATATTGCTAGGTCCACCTCTGGGACCTGCACCTATCTCGTAAATGGAGCCTTGCGCCTCGCGTGGCCACAGCTCCCATTCATTTCTATGGGGCCGACGGAAATAGCCAAGCCACCACTCGGCTATTTTTCGGCGGCCCTATAGAAATGAATGGAGGGCAGCTGTAGCAAATTTTTTTTTTAAAGTGACTTTTCCATTGCAAAATCTGCACGGTATAAATTGACATATCGCAGATTTTGCAGAGCGGGTCAATTTACGCAGCGTGTGGATGAAGTTCCTCAAAATGAAAATGAAAATCAGAAAATCATGAAAATCTGTGATGGTGAACCCGCAGTGTTTCAGCCGCGTGAGGACATACCCTAATAGTTTAGGCGCAGCCCTAGCCTAAGGCTGGGGCTACACGTTATGTGTCAGCAAGCTGCAGAAAGTCTTGCGACAAAAATAAAATACGTGCAACCATTTTAGAGCAGTGAAAAAAGCCAAGTCGCAGACAACTCATGACAGAAGATCCACCAAGTCTGGATGTTTCGGGACTGTTGCGGCAGACAGCGGATAGTCCATGTTCAGTACTGTTTCCATTTCTGCAACTTGTTGCTTCACTGCAGGATGAAACTCATCACATCTTGCCTGCGTGAGAGGCAGGATTCAGATGAACCGAAATAACGTAAAAACCGAAAATATTTAAAACTAGATGACATGTAAGAGTCATCTGTTCTGCAGATTAGAGAGCTGTCCACCTGCATAGGTTCAGCGTGTCAAGAGTTATATTATCTAACATCCTGGAACCTCAGGAAGCGGCTTCGTGTGCTTAAATAACCACAACCGCTTAACCCTTGTGCTGAAACACGCAGGTTCTCACATCACACCAGATACTTCTCATCCACTTCTGCACCAGTGATCTTCCGTCCAGGGCAAGAGACGCTGGCAAAACCATCAAAGGCTGTGACTTTCTGTGGAACCTTTACCGGAGTTTACCTACTGAGTAACAGCTGTAGTCCAAAACTGTCAAAAACAGGTGTGAATCTTTCCATGACACCTCATCTCGGTGTAGGCACTACTCCTAGTTAGCATGTGAAGTGGCGTAAAGCGTTTTCAGATCAAATCCCGACGATCTGATGTTGATGACTTCACCTAAGGATAGGTCATCAATATGGGGAAAGCAGAAAACTACTCTAAGGTTAAAGGGGTAGCCCACTTATCCTGTATTGATGACTTCGGGTACTTTCACACTAGCGTTTTTCTTTTCCGGCATAGAGTTCTGTCCTAGGGGCTCAATACCGGAAAAGAACTGATCAGTTTTATCCTATTGCATTCTGAATGAAGAGTAATCCGTTCAGGATGCATCAGAATGCCTTCCGTTCAGTCTTTTTGACTTTTCAGGATGGAGAGAATACTGCAGCATTCTACGGTTTTATCTCCGGCCCAAAAAAACAGAACACTTGCCTAAATGCCGAATCCGGCATTTTTTCCCCATAGGAATGTATAAGTGCCGGATCCAGCATTCAATTTGCCGCATTGTCAGAACCGGTATTCCGGTCTGCGCATACCTTTAAAAATGTGAAGAAAAAAAAACAAACGTATCCGTTTTGCCTGATGACACCGGAAAAACGGATTCGGTATCACAATGCATTTTTCTGAATGATCAGGCATTTTTCAGACTGATCAGGATCCTGATCAGTCTGAAAAATGCCTTATCAGTCAGAAAAAAATGACATGCCTTTGCATACAGTTTGCCTGATCATGCAGGCAGTTCAGGCAACGGAACTGCCTGCCAGAATCAAACAACGCAAGTGTGAAAGTACCCTTATCCTCAAGATAGGTCATCAATATCAGATCGGCGGAAGACCCACTGCAGACACCTCCGCCGATCAGCTATTTGAAGCCAGCGCTATGTTCTTCTCCCTGCTTGCCGTCGCAGTGGTAAGCAGGGGTAATTATGGCTCCTCTGCCCCATTCACTTCAACGGGACGGCTTGGTCAGTGAAATATGGAGGAGCTGTAATTACACTGCTGACAGCAAACAGGAGCGTTGCGTTCTCTATATACAGCTCATCGTCTGATAATAATGACCCATTCTGAGGATAGGTCATCAATATTTAAGGGAGCTGCCACATATGTAGGTTTTTTTATGCAGTTTATTATCCCCTTTTTTTTATGGCAGCAACCACAGAGTGACGTTTTTGCCTCATTGCCTGGTGTTTTCCTCCCATAGGCCTCCAAAAACCGCATGTGCAATGTGTGTTGCAGTTTTTTGAATTATTTTTTTTTCCCCTTCGTTTTTTTTGTATTTTTTAAATCAATGCTTTTTTACCCATACAACTCTACAGAGAGAGGGACATCGCAGTGGAGCACATGCTTTCCTCTTATAAAAAAATTAAAAAAAAACACCAAAAAACGGCAATTACAGTATATTTTATATGTGAGCCACAGCAAAATGAATGTGTTGAGCGTTCCAACATCCCTTAAATATATACCACAGAAAACCGTGGAGCTAATACTGTACATCTCAAAATATCCAGCAGGCTCATATAGCTCTATATCATCATGGCAACGTGCCCACGTCGCACAGCATTTATGCTCATGGAGCAACTCTGTATACGTGGCAGTGCCTCAAATTGCTATGTGAGCAGCCATAGCCAAATGAATGGTTCCCACATAGAAGAAAACTAGACTGGATGCACACATGGCGAGACGGATCTGCAACTGTCCTATTCTTCTGAATGGGGCTTGCAGAAACCCATGTGCTTGCTGCCGTACACACCCCATCATTTTCAGTCGCAGACCTTTCTGTAAAAATCTGCCGTGTGTGAATAGACAAATCATGTGGCCATTAAAACCAAAATGTATTTCTGTCTTTTTTTTTTTTTAAGTAAAGCAATTTATATTCACATTACCATAAACTATATCTATTACCTATATTTCTCCCTTAATACATTTGGGGTCATTTATCAAACTGGTGTAAAGTAGAACTGGCTTAGTTGCCCATAGCAACCAATCAGATTCCTCATTTCATTTTTCAAAGGAGCAGTCAAAAATAAAAGGTGGAATCTGATTGGTTGCTATGGGCAACTAAGCCAGCTCTACTTTACACCAGTTTGATAAATTACCCCAATTTTTTTTTTTTTATATATTATGGAGCCCTTTGGCAGCGCGTCAAAAACACTTACGATATTTGAAACTGTGATCAATGTGAGATCCATATTTGAAGTAAATGCTAATTTTTCAGTATGGATATTTTGCAGCTTAACCCTAGTGAATCAAGGACCCAAGGCTGCGGATGTTGTCGCAGATTTTCAATGTAAAGTGTAAACGCTCCACTGAAAATTTGTCCAAGTAATTGCCATGCTGTGGCTTGTCATCTACTTAGCTGGTACTGTATTTAGTAGATTTTCTGCACGAAAATCGAGTAATGCACAACGTCTGCAAGAAGCCTAACTTGTCATTAGGGAATTCATGTTCATGCAACTTAACCCAGCAATGGAAACTGCGAGGACCACACTGCTGATATTTCTAGTGTGGCGTACGGCGTACGTGGAGTAATATCTGCTGGGGATACGTGCAGAGACTGAAAGCTAGCTGCTAATTTTGGCACAAGCAAGTTTCTTGTAACTCTGCCATGTGACTTACCCACATTCATACCAGCTGCTTACTGTATGGCATATACTACATGACACAGCTCGGTGCTATTATTGGGCTAGCCACGGCAACAGAGCGTGACTCAACAAAATTAGAAATGTCAGTCACACAGGAACATTATATACACCGATTAGCCATACCATTACAATTACAAGATGAATAACATTGATTATTTTGTAAAAATGGCACCCGTCAGGGATCAGCAGCAAGTGAACGGTCAGCTTTTGAAGCTGATATATTAGAAGTGGAAGAAATGGGCAAATGTATGGATCTGAGTCACTTAATCAAGCGCCAAATTGTGTGGTCCATCCACGTGCATGTTATTTTTTACACATATCACCTACCTAAAAGGTTACTGCATGGCAAAGAACTCAACAGGGGTTATTTTATAAAAAAAGCCCCAGCAGCAGCAGTGCAGGGGCTATCAAAGACCTCCATAAAACAGCGGCCTTTGATAAATGACCCCCAGTGTGTTGACTTGGCCTCCACATTCCCCATGTGTCAATCTGATCAAGCACCTGTGGGATGTGCTGAAATTACAAGTTCAATCCATGTAGATACCTTGCAATTTAGGCATCTTGCACACGAACGTTGTGCATCTGTTCCGTGCATTGGAGACCGCAATTTGCGGTCCCCAATGCACGGGCAACGTCCATGCTGCGGCCGGGACAGATCGAGACCCATTCAACTTGATCTGTCCGCACCGAAAAAAGTTCTATTTTTTTGCGTTGCGGAGACATGGACAGAAACACCACGGAAGCATTCCGTAGTGCTTCCGTGGGGTTCTGATCCATGCTTCCGTTCAGCATCTCAGTGATTGCGGACCCATTCAAGTAAATGGTTCCGCATCTGTGATGCAGAGTGCACACGGGCCGGTGCCCGTGTATTGCGGACACGCCGTATGGCGGGCATACAATGTTCGTGTGCAAGAGGCCTTTCAGAATTTAAAGGATCTTGGCGCCAGATACCACAGCACACCTTCAGAGGTCTTGTGAAGTTCATGCCTTGGCAGGTCAGAGATGTTTTGGAAGCACTATGGGGACTTTCATTTTATGACAGGTGGTTTTAAAGGGGGTTATCTCTTTTTAAGGGCTCACACACACACGGCTGTTGGATGTTTTGCGGTCCCTAAATTGCCGATCCGCAAAATACTCATACTGGCTGTGTGCATACTGTATTTTGCGGAACAGCCGGACCCTAATAGAACAGTCCTCTCCTTGTCCGTAATTTCTTTTGTGGAACGGACATACGAAAACAGCATGCACATGGAGACATTTCAATTTTTTTGCAGCCACAATGAAGTGAATGGTTCCGCATACGAACTGCAAAAAAAACTGGAATGGACATGGAGGCCTCTCAGGCAGACCTTCCCACATGGCTGGAACCAAAGCAGGAAACCCCCTAACTTCACACAAAGGCCTCATGCACACGACCGTTGTTTCATTCCGTGTCCGTTGTTCCGTTTTTCGTGATTTTCTGCGGACCCATTGACTTTCAATGGGTCCGTTGAAAACTCGGCTAAAGCACCGTTTGTCATCCGCGTCCGTGATCCGTGGTTTCAGTCTGTCAAAAAAATATAACCTGTCCTATTTTTTTCACGGAAAACAGTTCGCAGACCCATTCAGGTAAATGGGTCCGTTAAAAAAAACGCGGAGGCACACAAGATTGTCATCCGCGTCCGTTTTTTTCCTATCATTTGCATGGCAAATTTGACTTAGACTTTTTTTTACTTTCCTTCATGTCTGGTGATCCTCCAAAAATAAATGAAGACACACGGAAACAAAAACGGATCAAGGAACAACGGAACCCCATTTTGCGGAACGGAACACAACAACGGTCGTGTGTATGAGGCCAAACATGTTCAATCCAGGAAATATGCGTAACAGCTGCATTTCACGGACCGAACACGGCTCCTCTAAACTGAACACACAGCATCATTATGACTTATGATGCCGTGAGCTCCTGCCTGACCGCAGGTCCACTGTACTGTACTGTACTCACGGCATTATGTGAGGAGCAGTGTTCGATTCTGGAAATGCAGCCATCACACAGAGCACATTTCTTGGATTGAACACGCTTGTGTGAAATTGGATTTACATTATCTGGAGGACTTTCTTCCCTTTCTGTGGGTGAGCAGCGGCTCCTCAAGCGCCTGCATCTCCCAGGAAGCAATGTAATTAGCTCTAAATGTGTTTCTCCCTGATAGTCCATCACATATAGCCCCAGTGATACATATGGGATATAATGTCCTTCTCCACTATCTACAGAGATATACATATATATTTCTATGAATTTAGGGATGGATGAATAAATGGAAAGTGGCCGAGTCGCTTCACCTGCATCATATGAGATCAATAGGCTGATATACTGAGAGAGGGAGCAGGAAAGCTACTGAGCATGTCTGTCCACCACTGAATGCAGGAGAAGGTGGACCAGAAGGATATAGCAGGGGGCGCTACCAGAGAGGTGAATGTATGAATGTAATGTCCATTAAAAAATACTTACTTATATTTATATAACCTGAACATAGCAATAGTACTTCTCATGCACTGCAGTATTCAAGGCACAGTCATACTTTTTGAGGTATAACCCGTTTAATATTATGGCTGATCAATGTAAATCAATACCATATACAGGACTGGTCCCCAGCAGAAAGCACTGGGAAAGCTTCCTTCCCTCCACTGGGATTTGTTCCTATTACTGGCAAGCTGGAATACACTTGCGTACGACTCTGAACCGCACTGGCTTCTATCATTAGGTCTGACCTTGATGTATGCTGCACCTGTCAATCATCACTGTACATATGACTACTATTTATTAAAGGGACAATACCTATTCCCTGATAAGTAGACCATGAGGGTTCCCCCAAAATTAGCTATAATTGTTTGGAAAAGTATCTGGTTAGTCCAACATCTCTCCGCCACAGAAGGAGCCTCTCCACTCTGAAAAAGGGGTCCCAAGCAGGACATATCAAAAGTGATGTCTGCTTTAGAGGGGTTTTCTGAGAGTTTGATATTGATGGCCTAGCCTCAGGATATGTCATCAGTATCTGATTGGTGGAGGTCCGACTCACGGCATCCCCTCCGATCAGTTGTTGGAACAGGTGGCGGTGGTCCATTGAGCGTCGTGCCTCTTCACAGGCCATGTGACGTCACCTTCATCAGTCACGTGACCTATTCGCAGATCAGTCCCATTCAAATGAGATAGGTCATCAATATCAACATCTCGGGAAACCCCTAAACATGAGCCCACAGCTATTGGTCACCAGCACTTAACGTCCACCTTATCTTTTTCCTGCACTGCATATACAGTAAGTGGTTACATACAGCTACTAGTCTGCCCCTGATCTACAAAACATCATCCATAATCCAGTTATACTACACATCATCATAAGGGCTCATGCACACGAACAGTGCCCATTCTGCGGACAGCAAATAGCGGTCCACAATGCACAAGCACCGGCCATAGACCCATTCATTTGAATGGGTCTGCGATCCATAAGATTCAGTCCGCACCACAAAAACACAGAACATGTTCTATTTTTTTGCGGTGCAGAGTTACGGACCGAAATCCCACGGAATTGCTCCATAGTGCTTTCGTGGGCTTCTGCTCTGTGCCTCTAGTCCACACTACTCCGTACCTCATGGATTGCGGACCCCTTGAATTGACCCGCTATTTTCAGGCCTCAATACAGGCACGGCAACGCACACGTTCAGCCCTATCTCTAACTGCCCAGAAGGGCAAGGACTCCTTTCCTTACTCCTCCAAATTAAAACCTAGGTGAGTGTTGATTTTGAGACTATAGGATAGTACATACCCAATATCCCAGGTTGTCTTCTAGGATAGGGATGTGTTTAAAGGGGTTTTCCAAGAATTTGAGACCCTGTTCACACCAGAAAATCTGCAACGTTTTCTGATAACTTTCCCTTTAAATGTAAACTAGGATGACATAAAGGGAGAGGTGGTCACAAACATGCCTAGTGAATGGGCACCATATTTATCATGCCAAGTGCATCATGGTCACAGAACTTTGCTTTATCCTCCCAAAACCGCTTTCCCCAGGAGCCGGTTGGGTGGGGTTCATGGTAATACAACTGGGGATCACTGGATCATGTACAGGGCAATGCCAGGATCAGACTGGCAAGGTGTACCCACAGATCTGCATCCTGCAGGATTTACAGGAGGCAGCCTCTATGACAAGAGGCTGTGGGGACACACCCACCTCCTCCTGTGACAGCCCAGCTGCAGCCATGGGAGTAACTTTTCTGATAAATCTACATGGACGTCTAGTTACGTCCCCCCATGGAATGTCCATAGACACTCACATACTCATGCATGCCTCACATGGAAGGCGGCCGTGGACGAATACATGCATGCCCCACATAACACGTCAACTTTCCGCACACAAGGAAACTTTACAGAACACCAAACGCATGCGCCAAGTCCCGTCTGCATAAGCCGTGCGTGTGAATGAGGACCAAGGGGGGCAGCTCACCTGTCGGACAGCGCGATCCCCGCTGCGTTACCCCAGGGCCCGCATGGCGCTGCCGCAGCTCCCGTCTTCCATGCTGGCATTCAGCACTCACATGACTAGGGGAGGCTCGACCAGTAGACGTGCGCACCCATTGGACGGCATCAGGGGGGCTCGGCTGCAGAGCGTGGCTCTCATTGGTCCTCGTAGTAAAAGGGCTCGCCTCTGGCCTGCAATGTTACGTCAGAGAAGAAGAAGGGGGGGGGGGGGGAGTCGCGTGTCATGGGGGCAGTGTTTGTAGATGTGTGTGAAGCGCTCTCTGGAGATCGCCCTATCTCTGGGCTTGTGTTCAGGACAAGGCAACTAATAAAGTTATACTGGAGCGTCTGGGCACGAGGGGGCGTGTTCTTCTAGTCCAGGGAAGAGTTAAAAGCCAGCTCTCCCTGGGCCTACAGCGTGCTCATTGTGTACCAGCCCAAGAGCCACGTGGCTCAGCGTGTTGTGACCTCAGCCTGCCATGCTCTGCACGGGTGATGACATGGACGGATGGCTTCCGCACTTGCATTTAAAGGGCGTTTCCACCCGAAACATAACATTGCTTACTTATTTGTAATCCTTCAGTCTACATACGTTGGTTTCGCATTAATTTATGTCTGACCCCATACTTTGGAGGGGGACATAGTCCACAGGGGGCAGAAAGACAACTGCCTGTCACTCAGGATGGGTGATCTTCCAGTATAGTCTACTTTTTGATATAGTTACTCTGTAACAGAATAAAACCTCCTACCCCAGGGTTGGCAACCCCCGGCAAGCAAAGAGCGGTACTCTCCTTATTGCTTCACCAGGTCCCCTCAACTCCCTTTCAGGTTTGCCTTCAGTTTGTGGTGGCTGCACCTTTAATAAACAAATTAATGTCAGACGCGCCAGCAGGGCCATCTTTAATATTGATTGGACCTTGGCCAAAAATTTACTTGGGCCCCCTGGATCCTGCCTTCTCACACCCTAGCAGGCAATCACGCCCTCCACCACAACACACACACAAAAAATCCACACATCTGGTAGAGTACAGTGAATGACTGTAAATACTTCCAGTTCTGAAGACTGGAGCGGCTCAGGATCAGTGCTCTGGGCAGCTGGGCTCAGGCTGGAAGTGGGCACCGATCTGCAGGAAGGAGACCAGGGCTCGGCTCACCCTAGTGTTACAGTGCACCCCACAGTATGCAGTATAGCACCCTATAGTATATAGCACCCCATAGTATGCAGTATAGCACCCTATAGTGTACAGCACCCCACAGTATGCAGTATAGCACCTTATAGTATACAGCACCCCACAGTATGCAGTATAGCACCTTATAGTATACAACACCCCACAGTATACAGTACAGCACCTCACAGTATACAGCACCCTACACTATACAGCACCCCACACTATACAGCACCCCACACTATACAGCACCTCACAAGATACAGCAGAGCAGTATAGCACTCCACAATATACAGCACCCCACAGTATACAGTAGAGCAGTATAGCACTCCACAATATACAGCACCCCACAGTATACAGCAGAGCAGTATAGCACTCCTCAATATACAGCACCCCACACTATACAGCAGAGCAGTATAGCACTCCACAATATACAGCACCCCACAGTATACAGCAACCCAGTATAGCACTCCATAATATACAGCTCGCCACAGTATACAGTAAAGCACTATAGCACCCCACAGTATACAGCAGGCATCCTCAAACTGCGGCCCTCCAGCTGTTGTAAAACTCCCAGCATGCCCGAACAGCCTACAGGTATCAGCCTATAGCAGGGCATTGTGGGAGTTGTAGTTTTACAACAGCTGGAGGGCCACAGTATGAGGATGCCTGGTATACAGCAACACAACAGTATACAGCACCCCACAGTATAGCACTCCACAATATACAGCTTCCCACAGTATACAGTAAAACAGTATAGCATCCCACAGTATACAGCAACCCAACGGTATACAGCCCCCCACAGTATACAGTAGAGCAGTATAGCCCCCCCACAGTATACAGCCCCTACAGTATACAGTAGAGCAGTATAGCACACCACAGTATACAGTAGCTTACAGTATATTAGTATAACAGCCCCTGACACCTTTTCCTGATGTAATCTTTACAAAAAAAAGCTCCACAAGTCTGGCAAACTTCTCCTGCAGCAACACTCCTGGTAGACAGGACCTTTGATGACCTCATAGCCATGTGACCAGTAATATTGCTAGGTTACTGGTCACATGGTGATGATGTCATCTAAGGTCCATAAGAGAATCACAGCTCTCATAGTTCGCTGCCTGGAGCGCCGGCGGGCAGGCATAGCATGGTATGGCAGCACCCCCCTGTGTAGCTGACAGCCTGACACCCAGGGCAGTGGCCAGCAGGGCTCAAAAGGCAGCTGCCTTGGGCCCCCCAGGAGCAACTGGGCCCGGGGCAGCTGCCCCTTTTGCCCCTTGTTAAAGACGGCCCTGCGCACCAGGCCCGCCGCTCCTGATGTTTCCCACCACGCCAGCCAGCAGAGCAGACTCTGCTATGTCACAGGCTGGCTGTGTAGCGGTTCGATTCACTGTGCTGTGCCTTTAATAAATGAATAAATGTGAGATGTTTAGAATAAGCCACGGCACTCCAGAGGGATTCCAATCGATTTCTTTTTATTACACCTTGTGCAGCAACGTTTCAACCTAACGGTCTTTATCAAGCTCCCAATACACAGGTAACACAGTGAACATTAAATACAGTCCCATAGCCCCGCATTGGTTCCTGCTAGGCCCTTCCCATTAACCCTCCCTTTACTTTCCTAAAACAACATTCACATATTGCCCACTCCATAATCTATCTAAAACAACATATACTTTTGTCTGTCACATTACCATGCTGTAGGAGATTCTGCCTTCTTTATTCGGGTGCATATTCATGCTTTCGTTTTCCCATGTGTTCTCGGCGTCCCTGCATGCCTACTGCGCCTGCGCGGCATCGTCACTTCCGCCCTTCCATGCGTACTTCCGCCAGGCTTTCGAATCATGTGATTCTGTCGCTCTGGTGACGTATTATCATATGATCGTACATCGATCATTTATCTAAGTGTCAGGCTCAGTTACCCTAGATATTTAAACATTATAGGCAGGACGAGACCTGTGGTTTCATGGTGCGGGCCGTCTGGTGCATATCAAATATAAGCCGATGTTTTATCAAACTATCAGCTGTACCATTTCACTACTATTCAATTGCTATTAAGAGGCTGCAGCTATCGGGTCCATTATTACATCCCTAATGCATCAGCATTTTCTTATTACATCTCCAACACTTCAGAATGAATCTCATGGCGTTCTATTCACAGGTTATTCTTGCAGGTTTGCCATCATTCATCCAGTGGCTGGTGTATAGAGCTAGCGTTCTAGGGGTAGTTAGCCCCCAGTCCACCGGCTCATCCAGTCCCATACTGTCATTCATTCTTATAGGAAAAGTTCCAATGGGAGCACATAGGGTAGCCCCTCCTTACGGGGAGTCACCCTCATCCTCTCATGACTTCCTAATATTTTATGGCTAATCCTGCTACATTTTAAATAGCCTCCAGCGCCATTTCACTCAATTTACAGAGAAATTCTCAGATTATAGGATATCAAGGACTGGATCCTTCTAGCTGCAGTCTCAAAAAGCATAAAAAAAAAGACGTTTTATATATGGTGCAAACCTTGACAGACCCGTATCACCACCAGAGGACCCGTTCAACTATTTCTCATGCTTCCTTATCAATTATAGGCCTTTCATTTAGAGGCATCGTAAGCGTCAAGAGGCGGTTCTCCCACAGCATGTATGTTGACACCATCTATGGACAAAAGAAAAGGTTTTATTAAATGAACTCTTACCATAAAAATGGAGACATAGGCAAATAAAAAGAAAAAAGGAGTTAGATATTGTACATCTATATATGTATACATAAAACCGGCTATTCAGCCTAATGTCTTTTACGCACAACCCAGTAGAGAGTCAGAAAAGGGAACCAACCTTAAATTCCCTATTCAGGCCCTTAGGCTCCATTGTTTCCAGCTCATAAATCCACCTTAGCTCTTTTTGTTTTAGCAGCTTCTCCCTATCTCCACCCCTCCTTAAAGTTGGAACATTATCAATGATCCTATATCTCAATTGAGAGACATTATGTCTATATTTCCAAAAATGCTCTGGCACTGGTAGCTCCGTTTCCTCATCACAGTCTAGACTTAGTTGATTTTTTTCTTTTTCTTTTTTCACTAGTAGCTTGCGTATAGTGTACCGATGTTGATTTATCCTGTTCTTACAGGGCTGCGTCGTCTCGCCTATATAAAGAAGGCCACACGGACACTGCAGGCTGTAAATAGCAAAGTCTGTGTTACACGTGTAGTGTCCTCTAATGTCATATTTCTTCCCTGTTCTAGGGTGGCAGAAGGAGTCTAAGGTGGATTTATGAGCTGGAAACAATGGAGCCTAAGGGCCTGAATAGGGAATTTAAGGTTGGTTCCCTTTTCTGACTCTCTACTGGGTTGTGCGTAAAAGACATTAGGCTGAATAGCCGGTTTTATGTATACATATATAGATGTACAATATCTAACTCCTTTTTTCTTTTTATTTGCCTATGTCTCCATTTTTATGGTAAGAGTTCATTTAATAAAACCTTTTCTTTTGTCCATAGATGGTGTCAACATACATGCTGTGGGAGAACCGCCTCTTGACGCTTACGATGCCTCTAAATGAAAGGCCTATAATTGATAAGGAAGCATGAGAAATAGTTGAACGGGTCCTCTGGTGGTGATACGGGTCTGTCAAGGTTTGCACCATATATAAAACGTCTTTTTTTTTATGCTTTTTGAGACTGCAGCTAGAAGGATCCAGTCCTTGATATCCTATAATCTGAGAATTTCTCTGTAAATTGAGTGAAATGGCGCTGGAGGCTATTTAAAATGTAGCAGGATTAGCCATAAAATATTAGGAAGTCATGAGAGGATGAGGGTGACTCCCCGTAAGGAGGGGCTACCCTATGTGCTCCCATTGGAACTTTTCCTATAAGAATGAATGACAGTATGGGACTGGATGAGCCGGTGGACTGGGGGCTAACTACCCCTAGAACGCTAGCTCTATACACCAGCCACTGGATGAATGATGGCAAACCTGCAAGAATAACCTGTGAATAGAACGCCATGAGATTCATTCTGAAGTGTTGGAGATGTAATAAGAAAATGCTGATGCATTAGGGATGTAATAATGGACCCGATAGCTGCAGCCTCTTAATAGCAATTGAATAGTAGTGAAATGGTACAGCTGATAGTTTGATAAAACATCGGCTTATATTTGATATGCACCAGACGGCCCGCACCATGAAACCACAGGTCTCGTCCTGCCTATAATGTTTAAATATCTAGGGTAACTGAGCCTGACACTTAGATAAATGATCGATGTACGATCATATGATAATACGTCACCAGAGCGACAGAATCACATGATTCGAAAGCCTGGCGGAAGTACGCATGGAAGGGCGGAAGTGACGATGCCGCGCAGGCGCAGTAGGCATGCAGGGACGCCGAGAACACATGGGAAAACGAAAGCATGAATATGCACCCGAATAAAGAAGGCAGAATCTCCTACAGCATGGTAATGTGACAGACAAAAGTATATGTTGTTTTAGATAGATTATGGAGTGGGCAATATGTGAATGTTGTTTTAGGAAAGTAAAGGGAGGGTTAATGGGAAGGGCCTAGCAGGAACCAATGCGGGGCTATGGGACTGTATTTAATGTTCACTGTGTTACCTGTGTATTGGGAGCTTGATAAAGACCGTTAGGTTGAAACGTTGCTGCACAAGGTGTAATAAAAAGAAATCGATTGGAATCCCTCTGGAGTGCCGTGGCTTATTCTACACTGTTAACCATTGGAATCCTAGGACCAGGATTTAATGCTGCAGGCACCACCACGTACCGGAGTAACTATAACAATAGTGAGTAGTGCTGTCTTATTGTCTATTTCTTGTTTGTGGAGGTCTGAAGACATGCACGCTCACCCAGCATAGTCCTTTCATTATCTATGCTGGTGATCGTGGGAGGAGAAAAATGGATACACCGAAAAGTCTGCTTTACACCAGTGAACAGATTACGCACATCTTGAGTGGGAGTGAAGATGAGGGAGCATTCCTTAATAAACCCACAGTGGATTTGATTAAACGCAAATATGAAAGTGAAAAAAAACAGCTTATCAACACCGAACTGCACCTATCCACCTTAAGAGAGTATTATAAAGCCGAACGTATTCCGAGAGGACTGAGGACACATCTGAGACCAATTCTGTTTCCCAATAATCCGGAGTTCCTGACCAAGTTTGCGTTTCTGGCGGATAGATTTTCCATGGATATGATGTTATTAAACATGGATTTTCTGCAACAAGATATGTTAAAAATACAAACTAGAATAACAGAGTATGAAAGACAACTACAATCCCTTCAAACAGAACAAGAGTACCAAATAATAAAAGAACGGATGGAGCAGGATTTAAAGAAATACCGTGATAACATCGAGACAACAAAGAGACAAAAGTGGAGCAGGGACCAAGACGACTATAGTAAAGGGAATATCTACAAAACAACAATAACAACAAATAGGAACAGAAACCAGAGGCCTCAAAGAAAATTCAAGACACAGATACCAAGAACTATCCGTGGGAACTTGACAGATACAGAGTCTTCAGGCGAACAAAGTGAAGCTTTTTTAGGAGAAAGAACAAGAGAAGCACACGGAGAGGGGGACGAAAATGCCGACACAGGGGAAAAGGGAGAAGAAGCTGCGAGAGTCACTCGATCAAAGAGGCCACCGACGGGAACCAAGTCCATCAAGAAATAAATGAAGAACGGGACAATACTCTAGTGGTAAATATTTCCTCTTGTGAACTATCTAGAAATGAAGTATTGCTCCTAAATAAGGGACTAACGTTCAGTCCAGAGACCGAGATCGACTGGTTTCAGATTGAAATGGACTTGCATAATTTCTTCAGGCGTATTAAACTTAAGGTACACTTTTGCGAAATGGCGCCTGTAGATGATAAGAAGATACATAACGAGATCCTTTCACTTAAAAGCGTGGGCCTCTTTCTCAAAAGTGACTTCCAACCACCAATGTATAATAAAGCTATTGAGACCTTTGTCTCCCTTGTCAGACTGGAGATTGAAAAACTTAAGAGATCGAAAATAGATCCTAATGTCACCAATCTGACAAGGGGAGAGAAAGTAGCTTTAAAAACCCTGAAAAATAGAAGGGAAATTACTATCAAAAGGGCAGATAAGGGAGGAGCCACCGTGGTAATGGACACAGAGAAGTATAAAATGGAGGTGATGAGACAAGTGAATGACAAGGAGATATACAAACCTCTAAGTCAAGATCCAAAATGGACCATTATACGCAAGATCAGACTATTGGCGGATAATGCATTCGCGAATGACCTGATTGATGCAAATTTACATACTTACCTTGTGCCTCAGAACCCGGTGACTCCTCTCTTATATATCCTCCCTAAGATACATAAAGGGTTGATAGACCCGCCAGGTCGCCCCATTGTGTCGGGCATGGGGTCAGTCTTTTCCAATGCAGCAACTTTTTTGGATAAAGTTTTAAGATCCTATGCAATGGAAGCTAAATCTTATGTGAAAGACACCACAGATTTTCTGTGAAAAATTGATGCACTAGAATTTCAAGAGGGAGATTTTTTGGTTTCATTCGATGTAACCAGCCTCTATACCAGTATCGATCATGAGCTGGGATTGGAGGCAGTCAAATGGGCCCTGGAAAGGTCGGATTTTGGGTCTGACACTAAATCATTTTTAATCTCCCTACTTGAAATTCTACTGTATCATAATTATTTTTTGTTTGAGGACGTGTTTTATGAGCAATGTCGGGGCACCGCGATGGGGTCCAACGTGGCCCCGACATATGCGAATATATACATGTCGAAAATGGAGGAGACGTCTATATACCCATCCACCTTCTACAGTAATGTGAGAGGGTGGATGCGGTATATAGACGATATTTTCCTTATATGGAATGGTACAGAAGAAAAACTACAGGAATTTCATGGTTACATTAACCAGTTGCATGATCAATTGAAATTTACAAAAGTGTATTCAGTGGAATCATTACAATTTCTAGACACGTTGGTCTATGTAAGGGAAGGTAAATTAGAAACCGATCTCTTTATTAAGCCAACGGATAGGAATAGCATGTTACGCTTTGATAGTGCACACCCTAGGAGGTCGGTGGAGTCTTTACCGTTTAGCCAGTTCCTGCGAGCGAGAAGAATAGTGTCTGAAGAAAGTCTGGTAGATGATAGATTTGAAAAAATGGGACAGAGATTTAGGGAAAGGAAATATCCCAAAAAATTGATAGATAGACATTTGGAAAAAGCCAGAAACACCAATCGACAGCAATTACTAGTCAATACAACAAAGAAAGAAGGAAAAACAGGCAGGATTCCATTTGTATCAACCTACAGTAAAATAAGTAATCGCATCTCAGGCATATTAAGACACAATTGGCATATATTGACACATTCTTTTCCTAATGTAATTGAGTTCCAATCCCCCCCACTGATGTCATACAAGAGGCCTAGAAACCTCAAGGATAGCCTGACATCAGCGGATGTTAAAACTAAGAAAAAAGAGGTTGGCAGAAGGGGGTGTTACCCTTGCTTGGGTTGCTGTAATTGCGGCAACCTAATCAAGGGTGACTCCTTCTGCCACCCTAGAACAGGGAAGAAATATGACATTAGAGGACACTACACGTGTAACACAGACTTTGCTATTTACAGCCTGCAGTGTCCGTGTGGCCTTCTTTATATAGGCGAGACGACGCAGCCCTGTAAGAACAGGATAAATCAACATCGGTACACTATACGCAAGCTACTAGTGAAAAAAGAAAAAGAAAAAAATCAACTAAGTCTAGACTGTGATGAGGAAACGGAGCTACCAGTGCCAGAGCATTTTTGGAAATATAGACATAATGTCTCTCAATTGAGATATAGGATCATTGATAATGTTCCAACTTTAAGGAGGGGTGGAGATAGGGAGAAGCTGCTAAAACAAAAAGAGCTAAGGTGGATTTATGAGCTGGAAACAATGGAGCCTAAGGGCCTGAATAGGGAATTTAAGGTTGGTTCCCTTTTCTGACTCTCTACTGGGTTGTGCGTAAAAGACATTAGGCTGAATAGCCGGTTTTATGTATACATATATAGATGTACAATATCTAACTCCTTTTTTCTTTTTATTTGCCTATGTCTCCATTTTTATGGTAAGAGTTCATTTAATAAAACCTTTTCTTTTGTCCATAGATGGTGTCAACATACATGCTGTGGGAGAACCGCCTCTTGACGCTTACGATGCCTCTAAATGAAAGGCCTATAATTGATAAGGAAGCATGAGAAATAGTTGAACGGGTCCTCTGGTGGTGATACGGGTCTGTCAAGGTTTGCACCATATATAAAACGTCTTTTTTTTAATGCTTTTTGAGACTGCAGCTAGAAGGATCCAGTCCTTGATATCCTATAATCTGAGAATTTCTCTGTAAATTGAGTGAAATGGCGCTGGAGGCTATTTAAAATGTAGCAGGATTAGCCATAAAATATTAGGAAGTCATGAGAGGATGAGGGTGACTCCCCGTAAGGAGGGGCTACCCTATGTGCTCCCATTGGAACTTTTCCTATAAGAATGAATGACAGTATGGGACTGGATGAGCCGGTGGACTGGGGGCTAACTACCCCTAGAACGCTAGCTCTATACACCAGCCACTGGATGAATGATGGCAAACCTGCAAGAATAACCTGTGAATAGAACGCCATGAGATTCATTCTGAAGTGTTGGAGATGTAATAAGAAAATGCTGATGCATTAGGGATGTAATAATGGACCCGATAGCTGCAGCCTCTTAATAGCAATTGAATAGTAGTGAAATGGTACAGCTGATAGTTTGATAAAACATCGGCTTATATTTGATATGCACCAGACGGCCCGCACCATGAAACCACAGGTCTCGTCCTGCCTATAATGTTTAAATATCTAGGGTAACTGAGCCTGACACTTAGATAAATGATCGATGTACGATCATATGATAATACGTCACCAGAGCGACAGAATCACATGATTCGAAAGCCTGGCGGAAGTACGCATGGAAGGGCGGAAGTGACGATGCCGCGCAGGCGCAGTAGGCATGCAGGGACGCCGAGAACACATGGGAAAACGAAAGCATGAATATGCACCCGAATAAAGAAGGCAGAATCTCCTACAGCATGGTAATGTGACAGACAAAAGTATATGTTGTTTTAGATAGATTATGGAGTGGGCAATATGTGAATGTTGTTTTAGGAAAGTAAAGGGAGGGTTAATGGGAAGGGCCTAGCAGGAACCAATGCGGGGCTATGGGACTGTATTTAATGTTCACTGTGTTACCTGTGTATTGGGAGCTTGATAAAGACCGTTAGGTTGAAACGTTGCTGCACAAGGTGTAATAAAAAGAAATCGATTGGAATCCCTCTGGAGTGCCGTGGCTTATTCTACACTGTTAACCATTGGAATCCTAGGACCAGGATTTAATGCTGCAGGCACCACCACGTACCGGAGTAACTATAACAATAGTGAGTAGTGCTGTCTTATTGTCTATTTCTTGTAAATGTGAGATGTGCCATGTAGGGCACGTCTCCTAGGCCTGCCCCTCACGCTTTCGGTTGCGCCTGCCACCCAAATGCATTCTGCTGCTACCTCATGGCTGGCTGGCTGTGTAGCGCTGTGATACACCGCGCTGTGCCTTTAATAAATGAATAAATGTGAGACGTGCCATGTAGGGCACGTCTCCTAGGCCTGCCTCTCACGCTTTCGGTCGCGCCAGCCACCCAATCGCATTCTGCTGCTACCTCGTGGCTGACTGGCTGTGTAGCGGTGCGATACACCACGCTGTGCCTTTAATAAATGAAGAAATGTGAGACGTGCCATGCAGGGCACGTCTCTTAGGCCTGCCCCTCACGCTTTCGGTCACGCCAGACACCCAAATGCATTCTGCTGCTACCTCGTGGCTGACTGGCTGTGTAGCGGTGCGATACACCACGCTGTGCCTTTAATAAATGAAGAAATGTGAGACGTGCCATGCAGGGCACGTCTCTTAGGCCTGCCCCTCACGCTTTCGGTCACGCCAGACACCCAAATGCATTCTGCTGCTACCTCATGGCTGGCTGAGCAGCGCTGCTGCTGTTATCTGTTACCTTGGAGCAGGCGGATTAAAGGAAGCTGGTGAGCTTGGGGATAAGGTAAAGGAGCATGGTGACCAATTTGGGAGTGAGGGGAGGATGGTGGGAGAATGGTGGGAGCTCTGATTATTACTGGGGGGGGGGGGGAGGGGGTCAGTGTATTGGATGCCAGTATATGGGGGTCCCCTCCACCAACCATGCACTTACTGACAGTGGTGAGGGCTGTTCTCCCCACCACTGTCAGTAAGTGCATGGTTGGTGGAGGGGTGTCCCATATACTGGTGCCCCATATATGTGACGAGGGTGTCAAGAGCCACATCTGACTCCGTTATACCCGGGGTCAGGAAGTCGCAGCGGGTGGCTGCGCGCTCTATGTCTAAAGATCACGTTGGTTCTTAGTGATTGTTTTCTGTGTTTGCCTTGCAATCCTTTTTGTCTCACTCAGGGATCCGTAGCTTCTCCTCCTCAGCTGTTTCTTGTCTGCCACTCCCAACCTCCTTATATTCTCCTCTCACACTTCTCTAGTTGCCAGTTATAGAGCTTCCTGCCTGGACTTCTATACTGACCCACTGGAGCTGTGAATCCTGGTTGTTGTTCCAGAGTGCTACCCTCCGGATCCCTGTTGGGCTTTTTGTTGTCTCCTGTTGTCGCCCACCTGGGATTATATGTTGAGTCTGTATTGTCTGTCCTCCCCTTGGTGTTTTCCTTTAGAGCTAGTGGTGCGGACTAGTGTTCCCACCGCCCTGTTCACTATCTAGGGCTCATCTTAGGGAAAGCCAGGGTTTTAGGCACGTGATCGGCGTACGGGTGAGGAACCCGTCTAGGGACGTCAGGGCAGCCAGGTGCCAACCGCAAGGTGAGTCAGGGGTCACCACCTTCCCTCTCACTTGGGCAGGGCCTTCCTCTTTCCCTCCCTCTGTGTCACGTATGTGATAGTCACGCCGATCGTGATAATATATTGTCCCTTAGGTGGATTCAAAGGAGCAGTGAAAAGCTATGTACATCACTTGAAACATCCAAAGAAAACACATGGGGAGATTTATCAAAACTGGTGTAAAGTAGAACTGGCTTAGTTGCCCATAGCAACCAATCAGATTCCACCTTTCATTTTACAAAGGAGCTCTGAAAACTGAAAGGTGGAATCTGATTGGTTGCTATGGGTGACTTAGTGAGTTCTACTTTATACCAGTTTTGATAAATTTCCCCCACAGTCCCATTTCATGTGTTGGAAATCACTTCTAGAGAAACTTGACTGTTGGAAGAAGATTACATTTGCATGCCAGTCTTTGGGTTGACGTATTCATGTGAACAAATCTCACATATGTTGTCGCAATTTTTGTGATTCTCATCTTCTTTATGTGGTGCCAAATCAGTTAAAAGTATAAGTATGTACATATCATACTGCTTTCACAATGAGACCAGGCACACCAGTTGGTTTCATTGAAGCATCTTCTCATCCCCCTGAGCCAGAACAAGAGAGAGCATTATTCAAGTTACATTGACTTAAATAGCAGACATGACATCACAAAAGGGGTGTTCCTTAAGAAGAGACTATTGGCTCCTTAACCTGATAGGAGTGGTTTCAGCAACTTCAACTCTGAGTTCATAGGTAGATTTGAAAAATGGCAACCTAACTCCCCCCTTCCCCTTCCCCTATTGACCTTAAGACAAAGGAATGCACACATGGCTCATACATCTGGTTTGCGGCCATCTAGTGGACAAAAATGTGTACTACAGAATGTTTACATTATATATAGAGAGATATAAAGCCTATCTCTCACAAATCCCTCCTTTTGTGGGAAATAGACCAAAGGTGAACAGGCAAAGTGCGGTACTCTCCCAACGCCCTAAACAGCAAAGAGCTGGACTTTCCTTATTGCTTCTCCAGGTCCCCTCAACTCCACAACAGGTTTGCCTTCACCTTGTCCTATTTACCCCGCAACCATCAACAAGGTGTTATTTACTTCAAGATGGAATAATCTTTGTCTTTGACAGGGGCACAGCACATATATATTGTGGGCATGGATGTATGAAACATTCTAATTTTTTTTCCTAAAACTGAGAACGATATAACAGCCTGATAAAAACAAATACTAAAAACATTGTAGTTGCTGAACCAGTTCCCAAAACATTATTCTGGCCATGATGTGATTAATTTCAGAATTTTCCCGTCAGTTCATTTAATAAAGTCCATCAATTTCTTCAGATCCTTGGTGATCCTTCCATCAGGGGCAGTGTGGTCCGGAATGTAGATGCAGCAGGAACTTCCAAAGATCTTGTAGTCGGTTCTGTAGAGTCAGTTGCTCAGTTGTTCCACCATTCCCTTCGCAGCATCACAGGTGTAATTCACAAATCTCCATTGATGACTATAGAGATGTTAAAGGGAACCTGTCACCGGGATTTTGGGTATAGAGCTGAGGACATGGGTTGCTAGATGGCCGCTAGCACATACGCAATGCCCAGTCCCCATAGCTCTGTGTGCTTTTATTGTGTATAAAAAAACGATTTGATACATATGCAAATTAACCTGAAATGAGTCCTGTCCCTGACTCATCTCACGTACAGGACTCATCTCAGGTTAATTTGCATATGTGGGTTTTTTACACAATAAATGCACACAGAGCTATGGGCACTGGGTATTGCGGATGTGCTAGCAGCCATCTAGCAACCCATGTCCTCAGCTCTATACCCAAAATCCCGGTGACAGGTTCCCTTTAAAGGAATTCTGTCACCTGGATTTTAGTGACAGAGCTTTTAACACCAATCACATCAGTCTGCTCGTTTTGTATTAAAATATACTAGTATTACTACCCTAAGTGTTGTCCTTTGTCTAGAAAATCGGTTTTATTAATATGGTAATTACCTGAGTAAGGAGTCCAAGGGGCTGTCCTTCCGGCCGTTGGAGCCCAGACTCTCCCCTTCTCCTGGAGCCCAGCACCGCCCCACTGCTAATTTTTTCACTCCTCATTGCCGGCTGGCGCATGTGCAGTGCATCATGTGAGGCCGATTCCAGGTGCTGACATGTGTATCCACAGAATGCGTTCGCTAAGCCATAAGCTCGCGCATGTGCCGTGGATACACATGTCAGCGCCTGGAATCAGCCTCAAAGGACGCACTGTACATGCACCAGACGGCAATGAGGAGTGAATAAATTAGCAGTGGGGCGATTCTGGGCTAGAGCAGCAGGGGCGCGTCTGGGCTCCAATGGCCGGAGGGATACCTTGGGCTCCTTACTCAGGTAATTACCATATTAATAAAAGCGATTTTCTAGACAAAGGACAACACTTAGGGTAGTAATACTAGTATATTTTAATACAAAACGAGCAGACTGATGTGATGTTAAAAGCTCTGTCACTAAAATCAAGGTGACAGAATCCCTTTAATCCAATCTACATTTTTTTTTTTATTACTACTAATCGTGGGAATTAATTACTTAAATCCTGCAGCTATCTGACTTTTAGCTTTAAATTCGTCAGAAACCCTTCTACAGACTCCTATCGCATCCATGTATACAGTCGTGGCCAAACGTTTTGAGAATTACATAAATATTGGAAATTGGAAAAGTTGCTGCTTAAAGGGAACCTGTCACCTGGATTTTGTGTATAGAGCTGAGGACATGGGCTGCTAGATGGCCCCTAGCACATCCGCAATACCCAGTCCCCATAGCTCTGTGTGCTTTTATTGTATAAAAAAAACTATTTGATACATATGCAAATTAACCTGAGATGAGTCCTGTATGTGAGATGAGTCAGGGACAGGACTCATCTCGGGTTAATTTGCATATGTATCAAATCGGTTTTTTGGCACAATAAAAGCACACAGAGCTATGGGGACTGGGTATTGCGGACGTGCTAGCGGCCATCTAGCAACCCATGTCCTCAGCTCTATACACAAAATACCGGTGACAGGTTCCCTTTAAGTTTTTATAATAGCAATTTGCATATACCCCAGAATGTTATGAAGAGTGTTCAGATGAATTGCATAGTCCTTCTTTGTCATGAAAATTAACTTAATCCCAAAAAACCTTTCCACTGCATTTCATTGCTGTCATTAAAGGACCTGCTGAGATCATTTCAGTAATCGTCTTGTTAACTCAGGTGAGAATGTTGACGAGCACAAGGCTGGAGATCATTATGTCAGGCTGATTGGGTTAAAATGGCAGACTTGACCTGTTAAAAGGAGGGTGATGCTTGAAATCATTGTTCTTCCATTGTTAACCATGGTGACCTGCAAAGAAACGCGTGCAGCCATCATTGCGTTGCATAAAAATGGCTTCACTTAGATTGCACCTCAATTAACAATTTATAGGATCATCAAGAATTTCAAGGAAAGAGGTTCAATTCTTGTTAAGAAGGCTTCAGGGCGTCCAAGAAAGTCCAGCAAGCGCCAGGATCGTCTCCTAAAGAGGATTCAGCAGCGGGATCGGAGTGCCACCAGTGCAGAGCTTGCTCAGGAATGGCTGCAGGCAGGTGTGAGCGCATCTGCACGCACAGTGAGGCGAAGACTTTTGGAAGATGGCCTGGTGTCAAGAAGGGCAGCGAAAAAGCCACTTCTCTCCAAAAAAAAACATCAGGGACAGATTGATCTTCTGCAGAAAATATGGTGAAAGGACCCCACTTTAGCCTTCTCTTATCGTCCGATATCACTAATAAATGTTGACCTGAAAATAGCATCCAAGATCCTGGCAGACAGATTGGCAGCTGTTTTGCCTAAACTAATCTCCCCCAGCCAGGTGGGGTTTGTTCAGGGCAGAGCGGGGGTTACCAATATTTGTAAAGTGTTGGGAGTTCTGGATGAGATAAAGATGCATCCGGAGGCACATCCATCCCCAGCAATTGTGGCTATAGATGCAGAAAAAGCGTTTGACAATGTAGACTGGGGATGGATGGGCAATGTGCTGGAATGTGTAGGAATTAGTGGTCCCTTTAGACAATACCTGACAGCCTTCTATACTAACCCACAAGCTATGATTTACACCCCTGGATTTGCTTCCTCTCCCTTTACACTGCGCAAAGGTACTAGACAGGGATGCCCACTATCCCCTCTACTATTTAATCTTGCTATAGAACCTCTTTCCTGAATAGCCCCCGGACCATTAGGAGGGGGATCCATGGCTGAATTGGCATTAGGCCAGATGAACTATGTTTGACCCTGGGTGCTGGGGTTGTGGTTGTTAGGCAGATTAGGAGGATTAAGGCGGGAGGTTTTCCCGCTGTTTTGATTAAGGTTACTGGGCAGAGGTGCTTTGCCCAGTAACCGGAGTATGATTGGTTTTAGGTAGGCCTGTCAGGACGCTAGGGCTAGGGCAGTTTTGCAGGGGACTTGGAGATAGGCTCTGATTGGTCTCTGGAGGCCGCTATTTTCAAATAAAAATGGGGAGCTGCAGGCAGCGGTGCCTTTTGGAGTTATCTGCGTGTCAAGTGGAGCGTTCGTCCCAGCTGCTGTTACCTGATGGAGGCGTTAATAGAGGAATTGGCGAGCCGTGCGGTGGAGGATGGAGCTCCTGCCTGGATCGGGGAATGCCTTCTGCGTCTGAGAGGTCCGGAGCTGGTTCCGTCGGGGTTGCCTGCAGTACCGTTTGCCATGCTGCCACCTGTGCCTGAAGCGGTCCGGAGTGTGGACGGGGTGATTCCTGTGGCGATGCGAGCGGAGGATCCGGTGGAAGCTGGTGCGGTCCGGGAGTCGCGTCTGCGGAGGAGCCGGCGGGCCAACAGAAGATATTCTCCCTCCCCGTCTGCGCAGGAGCGGCCGAGATCTCGCGGGAACAGGAGCCTGGTGGACGGCATCGCGAGAGGGCGCCGGGAGATGACGTCACCCATTGTGCGGCTTCCGGCTCCTGGAAATGTGGCGGCGACGCAGGCTTCTAACTCCCCCCTGGGGGCTCTTGGCTTGGAGTCTCAGGGTGCGGAGGGGCCTGGGAGCGGGATCGTGGAAAGCCAGCCGGCTGGTGGCTGGGCTGGAGGTGCGGCAGGAGGACTTCCTGGGACCAGTTCGCAGACAGCGGTGGCATCCCTACCTGGACCGGTGCAACAGTCTGGTGAGTGGCCGGGGCAACTTGCTCCAGTAATATCCTCGCTGTCTTTAGTGCTGTCTTCTTTGCAGGGGCTGGTGTCTGGCCACCCCCGGGTTCAGCCCCCCTCGTCCCCTGCTGCAGCTGGTGGTTTATTGGGTAATGTCTCTTCTGCCTGGCTGCCAGCTGACGGTTTGGGGATGGGGGAGGGGGATAGCGTGATAGAGCCTCTGTCTGTCCCTGTGCGGGCTCGTGCTAAGGGGATAGCAGAGGACTGTTTTAGAGAAGTGATGCCATGTTCTATCTCTCCACTGGGTTTTCACCTGTCTGCAGCAGTTAGGGAAAGGATCTGGAATGGGGATTTCATTGATATTTTGTCTCTCCTCCCTGCCTCTAAGGATTTTATTGTTAAAATGGAGCGCAGGGATGATAAATCAGAGGAGGAGAGGAAGCGTCCCATTCCTAGATCTTTTCACAATTGGCTTCAGGCGTTTTGCATTTTTGCTAGTGTGGTGGGTGAGAAGCAGCCGGAGAAGTGTTCAGGTTTGTTTCAACATGTGGATATAGTATTGGAAGCATACAAGAACTTTGGTGGTTTTGGCTGGTTCCAATATGATGAAAATTTTCGGCAAAAAATGGCAGTATATCCGCAGTTGCGTTGGGGTACTAAAGATGTGGGCTTATGGCTCAATTTATTATTACCGCAGAGACCGGTTGCGGTGCCAAAGACGGCTTCTCTTTCTACAAGTGTAATGAAGCGTGGGGTATGTTTTGCGTACAATGAATCACATTGTAAGTGGCCCGCCACATGTAAATACAAGCACGAGTGTGCTTTCTGTGGGGCTGGCCACCCAATGTCTAGATGTTTTAAGAAAGCCAGTTTGCCGGCGCAGCCGTCGGCAAAAGAGTTTTTTCAAAAAAGCATTGACTCCAGTAAAATTGGAGAGCATGCTACCCTGGTTAGGTCGGTACCCAAACCGGCAGATAGCTGATTTGTTAATTTCAGGTTTTTCAGAAGGTTTCATTATTCCGCCATTTTCTGGGCAGGGCTGTGAGATTGTGAGGAATCTGCCGTCAGTTGAGCAGTACCCGCATGTTGTAGAGGAGAAAGTGAGGGCAGAAATTTTAGCAGGTAGAGTGGCGGGTCCTTTTGTGGAGCCCCCCTTTGAGGATTTGAGGTTATCTCCTCTGGGGGTGGTTCCTAAAAAGGAACCTAATTCATTCAGAATGATTCATCATTTATCTTACCCGTTTGGTGGTTCTTTGAATGATGAAATTGATAGTTCTTTATCTAGAGTGTGTTATTCTACTTTTGATGCTGCTGTGTCACTGGTAAAGTCGTTTGGTGTGGGGGCTCTTTTGGCCAAGGCGGATGTCAAGTCCGCCTTCAGGTTGTTGCCAATACACCCGGCGGCTTTCAATTCTTTGGGCTTTTATTTTAAGGATAGGTTTTATTTTGACAAATGTTTGCCGATGGGCTGCTCTATTTCTTGTTTTTATTTTGAGGCATTCTCGTCTTTTTAAGAGTGGGTAGTTTCAGTCCGGGCTATGAAGGGAGGTGTAGTTCATTACTTAGACGATTTTTTATTTGTGGGGCCTCCAGGGGATTCGGCATGTTCTGAGGTTTTGGGGGAGTTTTTTAAGGTATGTAGGGAGTTTGGTGTTCCGTTAGCTGTTGAGAAAACTGTCTTGCCATCTTGTTGTATTGAGTATTTGGGTATTATTATAGATTCAGGTTTAGGGGAGGTGAGGTTGCCAAGGGAGAAGGTGCAGAAGGTGGCGGGTTTGATTCAAGGAGTTTTGTTGCGTCGTTCGGTTAGGCTCCTTTCACACTAGCGTTCGCTGGTCCGCTCGTGAGCTCCGTTTGAAGGAGCTCACGAGCGGACCCGAACGCAGCCGTCCAGCCCTGATGCAGTCTGAATGGAGCGGATCCGCTCAGACTGCATCAGTCTGGCGGCGTTCAGCCTCCGCTCGCCTCCGCACGGACAGGCGGACAGCTGAACGCTGCTTGCAGCGTTCGGGTGTCCGCCTGGCCGTGCGGAGGCGTGCGGATCCGTGCGGATCCGTCCAGACTTACAATGTAAGTCAATGGGGATGGATCCGTTTGAAGATGCCACAATATGGCTCAATCTTCAAGCGGATCCGTCCCCCATTGACTTTACATTGAAAGTCTGGACGGATCCGTCCGAGGCTATTTTCACACTTAGCTTTTTTTAGCTAATATAATGCAGACGGATCCGTGAGGAATGGCGTTTTAAAAAATTTAGTGTTACTTGAGCTTTTTCCGGTGGTGGTGGCGTTGGTTTTATGGGGTAGTTTCTTTAGGAATAAGCGCATCAGGTTGCATACGGATAATCAAGGGGTGATGTTTGCGGTTAATTATCTGTCGTCAAAGAATCCGCTAGTAGTTAAATTGTTGAGGCATTTAGTGCTTGTTTGTTTGCGTTGGAATATTTGGATAAAAGCAGTGCATATCCCGGGTATTAATAATGACATTGCTGATGCGTTATCCCGTTCACAGATGCAGCGTTTCTTCAGCTTGGTTCCGTGGGCAGATGCTTTAGGGATTCCATGTCCGGAGCACCTATGGGGGCTGATTTGGCGGTAGTTTGGGAGCTGTTGAGACATTCGGTGGCAAGTGCGACTTGGAGGAGTTATTTGTCGTCATGGCAGAGGTGGGAGCGTTTTATGAACGGTAGGTCTTGGTCGCTTCTGGGGGTTAATGATGCTGTGGCGTTGTCTTTCTGTTTGAGCTTGTTGGAAGAAAAGTTAGCTTATGCGTCTGTTTGCAAGGTTTTAGCGGGAGTTTCGTTTTTTCTTAAGGCATGTGGGCGTAAGGCGTTATCGGATGTTTTCGTGGTGCGGCAGTTGTTGAAGGGGTATAAGGCTGGCGGTGTTTTGCAGGATGGGAGGTGTCCTATTACGCCAGGGATATTATTGAAGTTATGTGATGCGGCTGAGTTGTTGTGTTTTGATCAGTTCGAATCGGTGTTGTTTAAGGCAGCTTTTGTGGTAATGTTTTTTGCGGCTTTGCGGATTGGGGAATTGTTGCCCAGGTCCAGGTATAGCGGAGGGGGATTGTCACGGAGGGATGTGGTAGTTGTTGATTCAATGTTATTGATTTTCATTCGTAAGTCAAAAACGGATCGGGATGGTAAGGGTTGCAGGTTGAGAATTGGGGCAATCCAGGAAAAAGGTATATGTCCAGTAGAGGCGGTGAAGCGCTATCTGGCTTATCGCCCTGATGGGGCGGGGACATCCTTTTTTGCGCATCAGGACTTGTCACCGCTGTCGCAATTTCAATTTAGGGCTGTTTTGTCAAAATGTTTAAAGATGCTGCAGTTGAATGATAGGTATTTTTCTTCGCATTCCTTTCGGATTGGGGCAGCAACGTCAGCGGCGCAAGCAGGTTTGCATGAATCCGTGATACAACGGATCGGGCGTTGGTCTTCCAATCGTTATCAATTGTATGTTAGACCGCATTTATTAATTGAGTAATTTATTCTAGTTTCAGGTTTGTCGGTTTGGATTCTGGGCCACTCTTTTGTACACTGGGCGAGTAGGAGGGCCGCAGATCGATGTTACGGACTCAATTTGTCTTTGCAAGAAGACGCTGTCAAGTTGCACTGGAACGGTGTGCGGGGTCTTCGATGGTCAGGTTTGTTGGATTTAGTACTGCAGTTGTATGATGTTCTTCCCCCGCCAGATGTCTTAATCGTTCATTTAGGAGGGAATGACATTGGTGGAGGAGATACCATGCACCTGATCTTCCGGATGAAGCAGTCCATGTTGGAACTCAGCAGATTTCTCCCCCTCACTAAGTAATTTTTTCTGAAATTATTCCAAGGAGGTGCTGGAGGTTAAGTGCTGGGCAGCAGTTTAAAGGACAAAGTAAGGAAGCGGATAAATAGGGTTATGGCTAAGTTTATGCCGTCAGTTGGGGGTTTTTCTTTTAGGCATGTGGATCTTGAGAGTGGAGAGGCTGGTCTGTTTTTTCGGGACGGGGTTCATTTGTCGGACATTGGTTATGATATTTTTAATTTAAACCTGCAGGCTATGATTGAATTAGCTGTGGGTGGGGTGGGGCCCTTGCCACTTCTGGGAAGCGGCTGCGGGCCGGATGGGTGGTAAGGATAGTCGTCCCCGATATAGGGATGGACTTGCTTATGTGTACATTTGTTTGTACTGCTGAAGGTAAGTCCGAGTCTATGACTGGACTTTGTTATGAGTTATAATGTTATGAGTTATAATGTTATTTATTAATTTAATAAACAGGCCTTGGCCTTTAACTCCACTCTCTGTGTTGTGTATTATTTTAAATAAATAGAAATAAGGTATAACCAAATGTGTTTGGGTTTGGGTTGTTTGTAATAACATTGGCAATATACAGTCATGTGAAAAAATTAGGACACCCTTTGAAAGCATGTGGTTTTTTGTAACATTTTTAATAAAAGGTTATTTCATCTCCGTTTCAACAATACAGAGAGATTAAAGTAATCCAACTAAACAAAGAAAACTGAAGAAAAGTCTTTTCAAGATCTTCTGTAAATGTCATTCTACAAAAATGCCTATTCTAACTGAGGAAAAAGATAGGACACCCTTGCCCCTAATAGCGAGTGTTACCTCCTTTGGCTGAAATAACTGCAGTGAGACGGTTCTTGTAGCCATCTACCAGTCTTCGACATCGGTCTGAGGAAATTTTACCCCACTCCTCAATGCAGAACTTTTTCAGCTGTGAGATGTTTGAGGGGTTTCTTGCACGTACAGCCCTTTTCAAGTCACCCCACAGCATCTCAATGGGATTCAAATCTGGACTTTGACTTGGCCATTCCAGGACTCTCCATTTCTTCTTTTTCAGCCAATCTTTGGTTGATTTACTAGTATGTTTTGGGTCATTGTCATGTTGCATGGTCCAGTTCCGCTTCAGCTTTAATTTTCTAACTGATGGTCTCACATGTTCTTCAAGCACCTTCTGATACACAGTAGAATTCATTGTGGATTCTATGATGGTGAGCTGACCAGGTCCTGCTGCAGCAAAGCAGCCCCAAACCATGACACTTCCACCTCCATGCTTCACAGTTGGTATGAGGTTCTTTTCTTGGAATGCTGTGTTTGGTTTACGCCAAACATGTCCTCTGCTGTTGTGTCCAAATAATTCAATTTTGGACTCATCTGTCCAAAGAACATTATTCCAGAAGTCCTGGTCTTTGTCAACTTTATCTCTGGCAAATGTCAGTCTGGCCTCGATGTTTCTCTTGGAAAGCAAAGGTTTCCTCCTTGCACACCTCCCATGCAAGTTAAACTTGTACAGTCTCTTTCTGATTGTAGAGGCATGTACTTCTACATCAACAGTAGCCAGAGCCTGCTGTAGTTCTCGAGATGACACTTTAGGGTTTTTGGAGACCTCTTTTAGCATCTTGCGGTCTGCTCTTGGGGTGAACTTGCTGGGGCGACCAGTCCTGGGCATGTTGGCAGTTGTTTTGAAAGCCCTCCACTTGTAGACTATCTTCCGGACAGTGGAATGGCTGATTTCAAAATCTTTTGAGATCTTTTTAAATCCCTTCCCAGACTCATAGGCTGCTACAATCTTTTTTGCTCTCACCATGGTGCTCACTCTCACTTCAACAGTCAGGAGCACACCAAACTAAATGTCTGAGGTTTAAATAGGGCAAGCCTCATTCAACATGCAGAGTAACGATCTACTAATTATGTGCACCTGGTGTGATATACCTGTGTGAGATCTGAGCCAATTTAAGAGGGAATACATGTGAGGGTGTCCTATCTTTTTCCTCAGTTAGAATAGGCATTTTTTTAGAATGACATTTACAGAAGATCTTGAAAAGACTTTTCTTCAGTTTTCTTTGTTTAGTTGGATTACTTTAATCTCTCTGTATTGTTGAAACGGAGATGAAATAACCTTTTATTAAAAATGTTACAAAAAACCACATGCTTTCAAAGGGTGTCCTAATTTTTTCACATGACTGTATATGACATATTCTGCCATGAATAGCCCCCGGACCATTAGGAGGGGGATCCATGGCTGAATTGGCATTAGGCCAGATGAACTATGTTTGACCCTGGGTGCTGGGGTTGTGGTTATTAGGCAGATTAGGAGGATTCAGGCGGGAGGTTTTCCCGCTGTTTTGATTAAGGTTACTGGGCAGAGGTGCTTTGCCCAGTAACCGGAGTATGATTGGTTTTAGGTAGGCCTGTCAGGACGCTAGGGCTAGGGCAGTTTTGCAGGGGACTTGGAGATAGGCTCTGATTGGTCTCTGGAGGCCGCTATTTTCAAATAAAAATGGGGAGCTGCAGGCAGCGGTGCCTTTTGGAGTTATCTGCGTGTCAAGTGGAGCGTTCGTCCCCCGCCCGCCCTCCCAATTTTTTGTCAAGTATGATAATATGGTAAACGGTCATGGCGCTGTGGGTGGTAAGGATAGTCGTCCCCGATATAGGGATGGACTTGCTTATGTGTACATTTGTTTGTACTGCTGAAGGTAAGTCCGAGTCTATGACTGGACTTTGTTATGAGTTATAATGTTATGAGTTATAATGTTATTTATTAAGTTAATAAACAGGCCTTGGCCTTTAACTCCACTCTCTGTGTTGTGTATTATTTTAAATAAATAGAAATAAGGTATAACCAAATGTGTTTGGGTTTGGGTTGTGTGTAATAACATTGGCAATATATATGACATATTCTGCCATGTAAATTAGCCCACAACAAAAATATAAAGGGTATTAAGATAGGTAGTGTCACTATAAAACATTCCCCTTTTTGCAGATGACCTTTTACTGTTTTTAGAAAACCCAAGGAGAGATCCGAAACATGTCTTTCAATTATTGGAAGACTTTGGAAAAGTATCAGGGTACAAAGCTAATCCTACTAAATCAGAGCTCCTCTTCCTGCATAACCGAACCAAGGAGGTCATAGCCCCTCAATGGACAATCCAATACAAATAGCCTCCACATCAATAAAATACCTGGGTATAAATATTGGCCGACGTCCGGAATCCCTATATCTTTTAAACTACCCGCCACTCTTTAAATCAATAATGGCAGACTTAGAAAGATGGAAGAACTTTCCATTATCCCTTGGGGGGAGAAGTCAGCTCCTAAAAATGATTAGCATTCTAAAAATACTATACCATATACAAAGTATCCCTCTCCTGCTTAAACACTCTGATATGGCCAAGTTAGAATCAGTGTTCCGCACCTTCCTATGGGCCGGGAAGAAACCCAGAATAGCACTACGCAAGCTCCAATTACCTAAAGAAAATGGTGGGTTGTCGTTCCCCCATCTTCGTCTCTACAATCTGGCTGGATTCTTGAGGCATTGTATAGATTGGATGTTTGACACCAGCTTTTATTCCAACAATAAGATTGAATCTCAACTGGTCAGACCTTGGTCCCTAGGAGCACTACTCCATACTAAATTAGCTGATATGCCCTCCTTGATTAAAACCAGCCTCACGGTACAAGATACCCTAGCTGCCTGGAAGGAGATATGCAAAATCCTCAAACTACCCTTCCTACTTTCCAAACACATGCCTCTTTAGGGACATCCAGAGTTTGTGGCTGGAACTGAATCCCACCATTTCAGAGAATGGAAGGGAAAAGGGGTTGATAGGGTACGGGATATTTGGAATGGACATGAAGGAGGGTGGGTGGGATGGCCTAAGAAAAAAAATTGTAATATCTGTGATGTACAACATTCATGTGTTGGCTTCTCTAGAAGAAATTCATTAAGTGTCATGTGTACAGACCTTATGTATAAATTTTGTATATGACTTGTACAATAATCCTGTATTTTGCCTATTGGATAATAATTGTCATTGATATATGCATGAATTGTGTGTACAACTTTTATGCATGACCGTATACTATTGCATATGATTACTCAATAAAAATGTATATAAAAATAAATAAAAATGAATGGTTCCGTATACGGACCGTATAAGGAATCAAAATACGCCCCGTATACGGAACTCAAAAAACATTCGGATGCATGAGCCCTTAGGTAGAGTGCTTTTTGAAGGAAAAGTTTCTTGCCAACTCTCCAGAGTCCATTCTCAATCATCACCTCTACCTTTATCCTTTGATGTTCCGTTTCAGCCTCTATAGCCTGTATCTGAAAAAGACAAACTTTTTGAAAGTCCACTGGCCCTTCGCCATCCCATATCACACAGCCTTCCACTTAGCATAGACCAGGTAATAATTTAGCCTTTACCTCCTCAGGCAGCATCAGGGCATCAAACATCTTTCATACACTCAGCATTCATTATTAATGGGCTTACCCATGGATCAAATAAAATCTCTGCTTCACCAGATTAGACCATAATAATGAGTGATACCGAAGACATGGATTAATATTGATAGCAGTCTTACCCTCAGCCATCTTGCAAACCTCAGCAAGTGTCTTTAGCTCTGTCTCCTGCACTAGCATTGCTGGAGGGAGTGGTTCTTTCTCGACAACATCAGATTAAGTAGGAACAGCATATCCTGTCTGAGATGATCCATCTTCCAAGAACCTGAAATTATCTACCAGAAACTCAAAAATGGGGTTATTAATTGGAGACAGTCATGTGAATTTTTATTTATAGAGGTGGGAAAGCACTACTACTCCCAGAAAGCCAAGCACTACTACTCCCAGAAAACACTACTACTACTACTACTCCCTCCCCCCTCCAGACGAATGGCGTCCTCTGCCCCTCATGAAATAGGCTTACTGCAGAGGGACCTGTGTCTAGCTCAAAGTCTCCTCGTATGACACATAGTACGTATATACAGTCATGTGAAAAAATTAGGACACCCTTTGAAAGCATGTGGTTTTTTGTAACATTTTTAATAAAAGGTTATTTCATCTCCGTTTCAACAATACAGAGAGATTAAAGTAATCCAACTAAACAAAGAAAACTGAAGAAAAGTCTTTTCAAGATCTTCTGTAAATGTCATTCTACAAAAATGCCTATTCTAACTGAGGAAAAAGATAGGACACCCTCACATGTATTCCCTCTTAAATTGGCTCAGATCTCACACAGGTATATCACACCAGGTGCACATAATTAGTAGATCGTTACTCTGCATGTTGAATGAGGCTTGCCCTATTTAAACCTCAGACATTTAGTTTGGTGTGCTCCTGACTGTTGAAGTGAGAGTGAGCACCATGGTGAGAGCAAAAGAGCTGTCAGAGGACTTCAGAAAAAAGATTGTAGCAGCCTATGAGTCTGGGAAGGGATTTAAAAAGATCTCAAAAGATTTTGAAATCAGCCATTCCACTGTCCGGAAGATAGTCTACAAGTGGAGGGCTTTCAAAACAACTGCCAACATGCCCAGGACTGGTCGCCCCAGCAAGTTCACCCCAAGAGCAGACCGCAAGATGCTAAAAGAGGTCTCCAAAAACCCTAAAGTGTCATCTCGAGAACTACAGCAGGCTCTGGCTACTGTTGATGTAGAAGTACATGCCTCTACAATCAGAAAGAGACTGTACAAGTTTAACTTGCATGGGAGGTGTGCAAGGAGGAAACCTTTGCTTTCCAAGAGAAACATCGAGGCCAGACTGACATTTGCCAGAGATAAAGTTGACAAAGACCAGGACTTCTGGAATAATGTTCTTTGGACAGATGAGTCCAAAATTGAATTATTTGGACACAACAGCAGAGGACATGTTTGGCGTAAACCAAACACAGCATTCCAAGAAAAGAACCTCATACCAACTGTGAAGCATGGAGGTGGAAGTGTCATGGTTTGGGGCTGCTTTGCTGCAGCAGGACCTGGTCAGCTCACCATCATAGAATCCACAATGAATTCTACTGTGTATCAGAAGGTGCTTGAAGAACATGTGAGACCATCAGTTAGAAAATTAAAGCTGAAGCGGAACTGGACCATGCAACATGACAATGACCCAAAACATACTAGTAAATCAACCAAAGATTGGCTGAAAAAGAAGAAATGGAGAGTCCTGGAATGGCCAAGTCAAAGTCCAGATTTGAATCCCATTGAGATGCTGTGGGGTGACTTGAAAAGGGCTGTACGTGCAAGAAACCCCTCAAACATCTCACAGCTGAAAAAGTTCTGCATTGAGGAGTGGGGTAAAATTTCCTCAGACCGATGTCGAAGACTGGTAGATGGCTACAAGAACCGTCTCACTGCAGTTATTTCAGCCAAAGGAGGTAACACTCGCTATTAGGGGCAAGGGTGTCCTATCTTTTTCCTCAGTTAGAATAGGCATTTTTGTAGAATGACATTTACAGAAGATCTTGAAAAGACTTTTCTTCAGTTTTCTTTGTTTAGTTGGATTACTTTAATCTCTCTGTATTGTTGAAACGGAGATGAAATAACCTTTTATTAAAAATGTTACAAAAAACCACATGCTTTCAAAGGGTGTCCTAATTTTTTCACATGACTGTATATAGTAACATAGTACATAAGGCCGAAAAAAGACATTTGTCCATCCAGTTCGGCCTGTCATCCTGCAAGTTGATCCAGAGGAAGGCAAAAAAAAACTGTGAGGTAGAAGCCAATTTTCCCCACTGGAATAAAAAATTCCTTCCTGACTCCAATCAGGCAATCAGACTAACTCGCTGGATCAACGACCCCTCTCTAGTAGCTATAGCCTGTAATATTATTACGCTCCAGAAATATGTCCAGGCCCCTCTTGAATTCCTTTATTGTACTCACCATCACCACCTCCTCAGGCAGAGAGTTCCATAGTCTCACTGCTCTTACCGTAAAGAATCCTCTTCTATGTTTGTGTACAAACCTTCTTTCCTCCAGACGCAGAGGATGTCCCCTCGTCACAGTCACAGTCCTGGGGATAAATAGATGATGGGAGAGATCTCTGTACTGACCCCTGATATATTTATACATATTAATTAGATCTCCTCTCAGTCGTCTTTTTTTCTAAAGTGAATAACCCTAATTTTGATAATCTTTCAGGGTACTGTAGTTGCCCCATTCCAGTTATTACTTTAGTTGCCCTCCTCTGGACCCTCTCAAGCTCTGCTATGTCTGCCTTGTTTGCAGGAGCCCAGAACTGTACACAGTACTCCATGTGTGGTCTGACTAATGATTTGTAAAGTGGTAGGACTATGTTCTTATCACGGGCATCTATGCCCCTTCTGATGCAACCCATTATCTTATTGGCCTTGGCAGCAGCTGCCTGACACTGTTTTTTGCAGCTTAGTTTGCTGTTTATTAAAATTCCTAGATTCTTTTCCATGTCAGTGTTACCGAGTGTTTTACTATTTAGTATGTACGGGTGACTTGCATTATTCCTTCCCATGTGCATAACATTTGTCAGTGTTAAACCTCATCTGCCACTTATCTGCCCAAGCCTCCAATCTATCCAGATCCCTCTGTAGTAGTATACTGTCCTCTTCAGTGTTAATTACTTTACACAGTTTAGTGTCATCTGCACAAATTGATACTTTACTATGCAAGCCTTCTACAAGATCATTAATAAATATATTGAAGAGAATAGGGCCCAATACTGACCCCTGAGGTACCCCACTAGTGACAGTGACCCAATCTGAGTGTGTACCGTTAATAACCACCCTCTGTTTTCTATCACTGAGCCAGTTACTTACCCACATACAGATGTTTTCTCCCCCAAATGTAAGAAAGTCAGGGATCACACTGAATGGTAAGTTAAACTGATAATTTGGTTTATGTCACATACAGTTTGTATTATATGACTTTCCTGTATTGCCCGGGACGCCAAGCACTTCAACTTTTATTTTTTATTTTTTATTGGCACTTGTCTGAAAAAGGTTGCCGATCCCTGTCCTACACCAAGGTGGTAGTATGTAAGCTGTTGCTGGGGAGCAATTACAAAAACTTTGAAGGGTTATTGACAGGGGCGGACTGGGAACTTAAAGTGGCCCTGGAAAAAGTGGTCCAGATTGACAGAAGGTGGGGCAACACAAGTATGCAGGGTCAACATAAGTGCCCCTATTGCTGCTATGCAAAGACATCAACTTCCTACTTTATTGCACTTTGAAGGGTTAGCATGCACTATGATTTATTCTGTTGTATGCTCTTCTACTGTGTTATATTTTTCATTTATATGTTATAAGTTTATTGTAATATATCCTGGTCATTTGCACTGTTATCACGCTATAACTGCACTGCACTGTGGAAAGGGTTAATGCACAGCCTGCTAATACTGAGAGATTTTATGACTTTCTACCTATACAAAGTTTTGGAGGGAAAAAAAAGACACACTGACCTTCTGACTGTCTGGTTTAGCTCTGTTGTTTATGTTGCTGCTTATTTCTTCCCATAACACTTGCATTGAAGCTCTATACAAGTCTGTGACGGACAGAAATTGTAACAATGTTTCTGTTTTGGCTGTGCATCTTCGCTCCACCCCTCACGCTAGAAAGTTCTAATTCAGTTAGAAACTGTATATAAGGAAAGCAGTTAGGGTACTTTCACACTAGCGTTTTTCTTTTCTGGAGTTTGGTCACAGGGGCTCAATACTGGAAAAAAAACTGATCAGTTTTATCCTAATGTATTCTGAATACTTTCCATTCAGAATGCATTAGGACTAAACTGAAGTGTTTTTTTGTGGTATTGAGCCCCTATGACGGAACTCAATACCAGAAAACTTTAACGCTAGTGTGAAAGTACCCTAACTTGGAGCTGTTCATGTGTTGCTGGAAAAGACTCAGGGAGGAATTTATCAGGATATAATAATATTTGAAGTCAGTTTTACTTTATCAAACTGTGCACATTGGGGGTCATTTATCAAAGACCACCATGGCATGTGCTTAATTTATGATGAGGTGCAGGTGCAATGAGCCGGACCGTGGGTACAGGTACATGGACGCCAAATTATGCAGTGGGTCAGGATATGGGTATAATAGTTTATAGTTTGTTTGTGACGCAAATTGCAGAATGCGCAGGGTACTGTCACAGGGCCTTCTAAGGTGTTGTAACTCACGTACCAGGTTAGGAATGCCAGAGTGGTGTAATGTCTCTGTATGGTGGTGGTAATGGTGTCAACGGTGTCTCCTACCTGGGTACGGTTGGACTCCTGGATCCTGGCTCACTTGCAATAAAATGAGTGTGGTGCTAGTAGGAGTAATAGAGGAATTTGCAGCAGTAATTTAGATCCAGACCTTGAGTAAAGTTCAAACTTGTCTTTACTGGTTGTAACTTTCATCCAAGCAAGGTACAGCATTAGTCTTTGGTCCCAGCAGGTATTGGCAATGTATCTTCTCTATCATATACCTGGAGCTTTGCAGGAAAAGGACGTCTGCTTAGTAGCTCTAAACTGTGGCAGGAATTTGGCTTCTGCACCTTCTATCTTCTGCTGTATAGGGACTGACTAGCTGAGGAGGAATATGTCTTCTCCTGGGTCTCTGGTCTGTACTCACAGTTATCTTCACAGGGTATGGTTCTTCCTGGAACTGGAGTTGTCTGCTTGCTTCTTCTAGCTGAGGCTGCAAGGCTCAGGCTGGGGATGATGATCAATGTCTCAACCGAGACAAGATCCTGGCTTGGATCCCTATATCTGGGAGCTCCTAGCATGCACACCCTACACCTAGCAGGGGCTGGGTTACACTAACTTCTAACTTCCTTCTCTCTCCATGAGGCAGGATATGGGTGCAGCCCACTTTTCTCATAGAGGGGGGAGCTAAACTGGAATGTACTATTCCAGCCTAGAAACACTAAACTGAAACTAAGTCCTTGCTAACACATTGCTCCCACCTGCTGGTGAACATGGAAATTACAGCAATATACATGTAACATTGAGAGAATATTATGTGAAATTACACAAGATGACAAGGTAAATACTCTTAACAGGTTGTAGCAGGGTAAAAGAGTTTCATAACACAACTCTGGGGTGTTACATTCCCCCTTACTTTGAGTTAAGCCACCCTCGGCTTATGCTTAGGAGCGAGAGGAACCAGCTCTAGGGTACCCAAATAAATACAAACTGTTGCATGTATTACACATATGACATACAAAGACAAAACATATATAACGGCTACCCTAGGTTCCTGCCCGCATGACGCATCCTCTGGAAGTCCCTGACTTAGATCAAAATCTTCTCCAGCCTATAGGTAGCTCAAGCTTGGTCAAGAAATACAAGCCTTCTGTCCAGGGGAAGACTGGGAATTTAAAGTGGCCTTAGAAAAAAACTAAAAATGGCCCCCATATTGTAGGCAGGTCCAAAATGATAGAAGGGGAAACATAAGTATGCAGTGCCAACTCAAGTAGATGGGGCCAACACAACTTAGGCGTGGTCAGCAATACCATAGTGCAGCACAAAATTCAGACCCAGCAGAACTAAATGCAACTGTGCACACTAGATACTGCCCCCAGAAGTTCTCCCTTTATGGAGGCCATCAATAGCTGCACATTTTGTCCGCCTCCAGTTGGCTCTAATTAAGATATGGAGCCACTGGCTCCCATGACCCACTGCAGTATTCAACTGTATCACTGTCCTCAGGACAGCCATACAATTGAATTCAGGAGGGTGCCTGCAGCCACCGGACAGGTACATGGGTAGCTGGTTCTTCCAGCATTTAGCGCATCAGATTGTATTTGGCCAGCAGCAGTAAGGAGGAGGCCCACTGGTAAATTTCTCTGTAGGGTCTATGGCCAGTCCGCTTCTGGGTATTGCCAATTTCTAAAGTGATAGCAGATTGCTAGGATATGCCATCACACTATGGTCGTTGAGGGTCTGAATTCTCGACTTCTATTCATCCTGTGAATGAAGGGTCCACAATGTTGATTCAGGACTGTATATCTTTCACTGTTTTTCCTGCATTGCAGTCTCTAACTACCCACTCTCCAGGGAACTGTAGCAAAGCACCATAAAGTGTACAGGGCAGTGTTGTAGTTCCCTCTTGGTGGCATCCCAGTATGCAAGGAAAAACACAAAACTTCTTATGCACCACCCCACCACCAGCTGCCCTGACTCCTTGCAATGAGGACCTGATGATCCCTTTCATGAACAACTTCCAACAAACGGCAAGGAACACTTGTATAGTAAAAGTGTCATGGAACCATGAACCAGACGTACAACAAGAGATAAGTGGAAAATAAGAAGGTTTTATTGAAGAGCAAGCCGTAAGCAAAGTCCGAACGGATGGCTAAACCGAAGCAGGGTCTTGCGGAGACAGAGGTCAGGAACCAGAAGGGTAGTCAGACGAAGCCAGGAACAGGAACCAACGGGGTAGTCAGACGAAGCCGGAATCAGGAACCAACGGGGTAGTCAGACGAAGCCGGAATCAGGAACCAACAGGGTAGTCAGACGAGGCCAGGATCAGGAACCAGAAGCAGCAGCAGTCTTGGAAGCATGTGAACACAGGAGGACCAAGCAAGGAACTGAAGCCACAGACCTCCTATATATATGAGCTAGGCATCCAGCTCCTCCCAGTGGGAAGGAGGAGCCGCAGGGTGGGAGGCTACAAGAAACCCAGAAACCAAGATGGCCGCCAGCACATGTCAAACGAAGGGAACAGCAAGGAGGTAAGACCATGACAGTACCTCCCCCTCAAGGGCCCCTCCTCCGCGGAGTAAGGAACGGTTTCTGAGGGAATCGTGCGTGGAAGGCTCGGAGCAAGACAGGAGCATGGACATCTGCGGAGGGAACCCAGGAACGCTCCTCTGGACCATAACCACGCCAATGGACCAAAAACTGCACCCGGCCGCGGACCAGGCGTGAGTCCAGGATATTGCTCACCTCATACTCCTCACGATTGCCCACTTGGACCGGACGAGGCCGAGGAATCGAGGAAGTGAAACGATTACACACCAGTGGCTTCAACAGGGAGACATGAAACACGTTGGAGATCCGCATGCCAGGAGGAAGCGCAAGGGCATAGGCTACCGGGTTTACCCTGCGAAGCACTCGGAAGGGACCAACAAAGCGAGGCGCCAGCTTGGGAGTGGGCACTCGAAGGTTGAGGTTGCGGGTGGACAACCATACGCGGTCTCCGACCTGGTAGGAAGGAGCGGGCGCTCGTCTGCGATCAGCCTGGAGTTTCTGGCGCTGCGCAGAGACCTCAAGGGACCTCTGGATCTGTACCCAAGAAGCACGTAGGACGGAAAGGTGATCCTCCACAGCCGGAATATCCTGGGGAGAGAATACCTCCGGTAACACGGCAGGTTGGAACCCATAATTGGCCATGAAGGGAGACGTCCCAGAGGAAGAGTTCACCGCCGTGTTCCTGGCAAACTCAGCCCAAGGCAGGAGGTCAACCCAATTGTCTTGGTGATCGGAGACATAGCAACGAAGGAATTGCTCCAAGGCCTGATTGGATCGTTCTGCGGCCCCATTGGACTGAGGGTGGTAGGCCGAGGAGAAAGAGAGATGAATCCCCAACTGGGAGCAAAAGGCGCGCCAGAACCTGGACACAAACTGACTCCCCCGATCCGACACAATCTCCTTGGGCAAACCGTGCAACCGGAAGACCTCCCTGGCAAAAATCGAGGCCAACTCTTGTGCAGAGGGTAACTTCTTGAGAGGAACACAGTGGCACATTTTGGAAAACCGATCCACAATCATGAGAATGACCGTATGGCCTCGGGATGCAGGGAGGTCCACAATGAAATCCATCCCCAGGTGTGACCATGGACGCTCCCCGGTGGCTATGGGTTGCAAAAGGCCCAACGGAAGGTGCCGAGGGGACTTACTCTGGGCACAAACGGAGCATGCCGCTACATATGCGGCGATGTCGGAACGTAGAGAAGGCCACCAGAACAGACGTGAAACCGCCCAGGACAGCTGATTCTTTCCAGGGTGCCCCGCGGCCTTGGAGTTATGGTAGGTTCGCAACAACCGAGTGCGCAACTCCTCAGGCACAAAACATCTGCCGTTGGGTCTCCCAGAGGGAGCACCAGATTGAGCCGCCAAAATCTGCTCACCCAGAGGAGAAGTCAGGCTGGTGCGAATAGCGGCCAGGATCTGATTCGGGGGTATGACCGTAGTCGGAATCGACTCCTCCCCGGACAGCTCAGAGTACTGCCGTGATAAGGCATCCGCTCTGATGTTCTTGGAGCCGGGTAGGTAGGAGACCACGTAATTAAAACGTGACAAGAACAGAGCCCATCTGGCCTGACGTGGTGTCAATCTCTTGGCCTCAGAGAGGTAGGTCAGATTCTTGTGGTCCGTCAGGATGAGAACCGGAACCACCGAGCCCTCGAGCAAGTGCCTCCATTCTTTAAGGGCCTGCACGATGGCCAATAACTCCCTGTCACCAATCTGATAGTTGCACTCCGCGGAAGACAGTTTCCGGGAGTAAAACCCACAAGGAAGCAGAGGACCCTCTGGTGTTCTACGCTGAGACAGGAGGGCGCCTACTCCCGTCTCAGACGCGTCCACCTCGAGGACAAAAGGCAACCCAGGGTTGGGATGCGACAGAATCGGAGCCGACACAAAGGCGGACTTTAGAGCCTCAAAAGCTCGGATGGCCTCGAGCGGCCAGACCTGAGGATTACTGCCCTTCCTGGTCAGATCCGTGAGAGGCTTGGCTAGCATGGAAAAGTCCCTGATGAACTTCCGATAATAATTGGCGAAGCCCAAAAAGCGCTGCAGGGCACGAAGCCCACTGGGCTGGGGCCACTGTAAGACAGCCGAAACCTTCTCAGGATCCATGGAGAACCCCTCAGCGGAAATGATGTAACCTAAGAAGGTTACCTGGGATCGGTGAAATTCGCATTTCTCAAGCTTACCGAACAGCTTGTTCTCTCGTAAGCGTTGCAACACTCGTCTGACATCCAGAATGTGGGCCTCCATGGATGCAGAATATACCAAGATGTCATCCAAATAGACCACCACACACTGCTGCAACAGGTCACGGAAAACATCGTTGATGAATTCCTGGAAGACTGCGGGCGCATTGCACAACCCAAAGGGCATAACCAAGGATTCATAATGACCGGTCCTGGTGTTAAACGCGGTCTTCCACTCATCGCCCGCCTTGATCCTTACCAGGTTATATGCCGCCCTCAGGTCGAGTTTGGTAAAGACCGTGGCCCCTTTGAGGCGATCGAACAGCTCGGAAATCAAGGGTATCGGGTAAGCGTTCTTGATCGTGATGCGATTGAGACCCCTGTAATCGATGCAAGGCCTCAACTCGCCGCCCTTCTTTTTCACAAAGAAAAATCCAGCCCCTGCCGGGGACGAGGATTTGCGAATGTGTCCGCGTGAAAGCGCCTCCCTCACGTACTCCTCCATGGCCTCATTCTCCGCTACCGACAGTGGATAGACTTTGCCACGAGGAGGAACGGCACCGGATTGTAACTCTATGGCACAATCGTATGGGCGGTGCGGAGGTAGGGCAACCGCGCGCACCTTATCGAATACATCCCGGTACTCTTCGTATTCAGGAGGCAACAGAGAGTCCGAGGAAGTACACAGCAACTTGACAGGCCCATGGATGCAACTAGCCCCACACTGCGGTGACCACGAGAGGATCTCGACCGATCTCCAATCGAAAGTCGGATTATGCTTCTGGAGCCAGGGGTACCCCAAGACCACCGAGTAGTGTGGAGACGAAATAACCTGGAGACAGACCGACTCTCTGTGAACGGCACCAATGGCTATCCCCACTGGAAGGGTCTCATGAGTCACGTGTGGCGGCCGAAGGGGTCTGCCGTCTATCGCCTCAAGAGCCAGTGGGGAACCTCGAGGCTGCAGAGGAATGGAATTGGCGGCAACGAACACTCTATCAATGAACAAACCACCAGCACCAGAGTCCACCAACGCCTGGGTCGTCACCGAGCCCCCGACCCAGGAGAGGACAACCGTGATCAGTGGTTTGTCAACACGGGAAACCGGGGACGAGGAGACTCCACCCAAGATCTGCCCCCGACAGGACCTCAGGTGCGAGCGTTCTCCCGGACGGTTCGGACATGCCAACCGAAAATGCCCACCGAGACCACAGTACATGCATCGGCCCTCGCGTCTCCGGAGTACCCTCTCCCCCTCAGACAGGCGAGCAAACCCCCGCTGCATGGGTTCACCCCCAGACAAGTCATCCCCAGGAGGCGTGGGAGGAGAGGGAGGCACGGGTGGGACAGCAAACGTAGGCGCCAATCTGTTAGGAGGCCTCCGCAGGCTCTCCTTAAAGGAAGGTCTCTCCCTGAGTCTGGTGTCAATCAAAATCAGGAAAGAAATAAGAGACTCGAGCTCCACTGGTAGGTCCTTAGCTGCAACCTCATCCTTCAAGGCATCCGAGAGACCATGAGAGAAAGCAGCGACCAGAGCCTCATTATTCCAGCCCACCTCTGCTGCCAGGGTACGAAACTCAATGGCGTATTCAGCTATGGATCGTGAACCCTGTCTGATGGACATAAGGAGCTTCGCAGCAGAGGCAGCACGAGCCGGCACATCGAATACCTTCCGAAGAGAAGCAACAAAACCGGAAAACTCGGCAACCACCGGATTGTTGTTCTCCCATAAAGGGCTGGCCCAGGCCAAGGCCTTGTCCGAGAGCAGCGAGATCAAGAAGCCCACCCTTGATCTCTCAGTAGGAAAGGCATGTGGCAGCAACTCGAAGTAAATGCCCACCTGGTTAAGGAAACCTCGGCACTGAGTTGGCTCTCCCCCAAAGCGCTGTGGAAGGGGGGCAGAACCGGTCATACCCTGAAACACCACAGGCGCAGCAACAGGTGTCAGGGTAGACTCTGGGGCAACAACCGGAGCGGCAGTAGGAGCGGGCCCAGGAGCGACAACCGACCCATCGGCAACGGAAGCTAAATGAGCCGTGCGTTCAAGCAGGGTTTGCAACGCCACAGCGAACCGACCCAACAGGTGATCCTGCTGATCAAGTCTGGCAACCAGCGTAGGTAGCGAGGGTGGCCCTGTACCGTCAGAATTCATGGCTTGGTCCTAATGTCATGGAACCATGAACCAGACGTACAACAAGAGATAAGTGGAAAATAAGAAGGTTTTATTGAAGAGCAAGCCGTAAGCAAAGTCCGAACGGATGGCTAAACCGAAGCAGGGTCTTGCAGAGACAGAGGTCAGGAACCAGAAGGGTAGTCAGACGAAGCCAGGAACAGGAACCAACGGGGTAGTCAGACGAAGCCGGAATCAGGAACCAACGGGGTAGTCAGACGAAGCCGGAATCAGGAACCAACGGGGTAGTCAGACGAGGCCAGGATCAGGAACCAGAAGCAGCAGCAGTCTTGGAAGCATGTGAACACAGGAGGACCAAGCAAGGAACTGAAGCCACAGACCTCCTATATATATGAGCTAGGCATCCAGCTCCTCCCAGTGGGAAGGAGGAGCCGCAGGGTGGGAGGCTACAAGAAACCCAGAAACCAAGATGGCCGCCAGCACATGTCAAACGAAGGGAACAGCAAGGAGGTAAGACCATGACAAAAAGTTATTTTCTTTATCAAATATTCCCATATACAAAAAACAGGACATGCAGTAATCATTGTAATTGGACTAAAGGTTTTTTATACTTTTTTGGGGTGAGGGTCACAACTACAATTTTACCCTTTAAGGTCTCATAGAAGTGTTTTTGATCTGGAATTTGCTGTGACGCAAAATTTCTTTTTGCTGGAAGGCAATATTAGTTCCAGATTACTGGGACGGCGATGGGGGTGAAATTTGCCTCCAGTTATGGTAATTTATTTATGACTGATTGACCAAAATAATTGAGATACTGGTGGCCTTATATCAATGACTGCCTTATCCTATGGGTAGGCAGTAAGGAGTCTTTGGACCTTTTTCTCAAAGAGCTGAATAATAATGATTTGCAGCAGGATCAGGATGACTGGTAAACAAGGGTAGATGAAAGGGGGGGGGGGGGGTTGCAACTGTATCTGAACACTTTCTGCCCCATAGGCTGATAGGCCTGAAGCCTATGAGGCAGTAGAACATCTCAAGAGGTCGTGATGATATCCTGCGCCGGGTCTTGCATAACGTCATAGTGCGAGATCCGTGGCAGGAGCTATAATGTCATCAGGACCACCTGTGCTAGGACACTGCAATTCTGTGGTCTGCATCGCAGAGGGTGTCAAGGGGCAGGGTGTTTTTGTTTCTTTTTTAAATACTACTGGAGGCACCAAAGAAGGGGGGAGGCATTATATATACCTGGCACTACAGAGGGGGGCTTTACCTACCGGAGTACCCAGAAAGGGGGGGGAGCATTATATATCTAAGCAAAAAAAGATTTGTGATTTTTACTCGCCCTTTTTTTCTGCTTGGATTATCCTGGGTGTGAACTCACCTTCGATCCATGCTGTAATGTGCTGTATTGCCCTGCTATCTGTAAGCTGGATTTTATTTTCATCACATGGGGAGCATTATACATGTATATTTACCTGACGCTACAGAGGGGGGGCATCATCTATTGGGCGCACCAAGGAAGGGGGGGGGCATTATATATACCTGGCACTACAGAGGGGGCCATTATATACTAGTACTAAAGGTGGCACTATGGGGAGGCATTATCTACTGGCACAAGGGGACCATTATCTACTAGCACTAGAGGGGGCATTATATATATACTGGCACTACAGGGGTCATGGAGGAGCATTATATACTGGCACTACAGGTGGCATTATATATACTGGCACTACAGAACGGGCATTATATATACTGGCACTACAGGGGAAGCATTATATACTGGCACTGCAGAGGGCATTATATATATACTGGCTCTACAGGGGGCATGGAGGAGCATTATATACTGGCACTACAGGGGGGCCTTATCTACTAGCTCTATAAGGGGAGCATTGTCTATTGCAACTATAGGTGTGGCATTATCTACCGGCACTACAGGGGGAGCATTATATATAAACTGGCACTATGGGGGTCATATATGCTGGCACTATGAGGTGGAGAAGGAGCATTATATATTGGAACTACAGGGGCATTATTATACAGGGGGCACTACAGGGGAGTTATAGCTGCAGGAGAACATTTGAATTACAGAGGGCACTGTAGGAGGGTCTTTATAAATACTGGGGGCACTATGGTCATATTATTGCTACTGGGGGTGTTGTAGGGGCATTATTATTATGGGACACAATAAGGAGGGTATTACTACTAATTATGGCCCTCTTGGGGAGTATTAACACTATTGAGGGGCACTATTACTAATGATTGGTGGAGATCTGACAGCCGAGGCCTTCTTGCAGCTTACCAAGCACCAGGGGCGTTGTTAGAGTCTCAAAAGATCCCAAGCCCCAATGCATATGGCCCCAGTCAACACCCCCTGCCTGCACTAGCACTAAAGACAATTTACTTGCTGCATAGACACTATCAAACATACAGGAGTATACAGCAGCACATACCTCTCACATCCAGAGCCTCCCAAGTGGCGTCTCTACTGATCTTCTCTGTCATTATCTTCTACATTAGAAACATAGAAACATAGTTGTCCTGACATTAGGTCAGGACAACTTCTCTCAGCCACCCCTCGTCTCAGCAGAGTGTAACACACAGACATCTTAGCTTCCTCACATTTCTATCTTCACCCCCAACAACCTGGAGTCCCTACAGTGTTATCCTGCTGCTCGCTGTGCCCCCTCAATACCCCCAAATACTACCCTCAAGAAAAATCATACATTGTATAGCAATGGGGCGAAGCTATGCCTAGGCCACATGACAGATGAATGCGTTGTCACTGACCTAAGAACAGCTGTGAGAAGGCTGCGGTGCTCGCAGGTGCCCACCAATCAGATACTGATGACCTATTCTGTGGTTAGTCATCTGTATAGATCCCCTCCTATACCATCTATGTCCTCCCAGTCCTACAGAGACTTCATATTCCTTACATACCAACATCTTTATAAAAGCCTTTGCAGATAACATTCTCCTGATTATTATGCACTCTGGGGCACATTTATTAATACCGGCGTTTTAAACGTGCACAATTTTAGACCTGGTGTGAGCTGAGAAAAGTCACAGATAGCGGCGTAACTAACTGTTGTGCCACCATTTGCACCTGAAATACGCCTAATTTAGGCAAATTTTAGATTAATAAATGACCCCCTCTGAGTCTACTTTACCATCACTGATGCAGACTATACAGATGCAGAGAGGGTTGTCTGGTTATCACACCAGCTGGGACAAGTGTGAAACCCTAATTCTAAAGGGTTGGGCAAAACTGAGATGGTTAACTTCCTTCCCATTTCGATGGCAGTCAACATACCTGTCCTACCTAGGGATCTGTATTTCCAAACTACCAACCTTAATATACCATAGAAACATGATGCTCTACTTCTCCTCCCTGGAACACACACTAGCACACACTAGCAACATGAAGACACCTGCCACTCTTGTTAGTGGGCCGAGCAAACCTCATCAAAATGGTGGAATTCCTACGCCTTCTATACCTTTTTCTCCCCGGGATGAGAAACAGATTAATAATTTATATAGGATCTTTATTTGGAAGGGAAGCCTTCCTAGAATACCTATTCACATTCTACAACAGTCTCGTCTTAATGGGGGCTTAAATTTCCCATATAATATTCCAATAGCGATAGACCGGCTTTCTAACACATCTCAATTTGCTGACACTGTGATAGACCAACAATATATCCCCACAGAGGCACTTCCCAACTTTCTACATTTCCCCAGGGACAGAATCCCAGATTTCCAGAGAAAAAAATTGCTTTTCATGAGCACATGGAGAGCATGGCAATAAATGCTCTTTATAAGGAAACTCCACCTGACCCATTACCTATTCTTTACCCTAATAAACAACCTGAACTTTTAAAATGGTTCTTCACATTCCAGTTTTTATGTCTTTATTGTAAGTCTTAGACAATTAGTTTTTGTGGAATCCCATAAGATCCTGTCTCTCCCTGACCTTCAAACTAAATTCCCTGATGCCCGGTTAACAATTTTTCCTTACATACAGGCTCATAGCTATCTTTTTAAAATACTCCTGTTTATAGCTCCACAAGAATGGAATACCCTTATTCACAAGATATTGTCCCACCCAGCTTCCCTCAAAGGACCCACCTCACACTATTACAATTTTTACATATTCCCCTGGATTATTCCACTACTCCTAAGGCACTATCTAAATGTGTGGTGGACATCCCTACCCTAAAACCATCGGTTATCCTTCAGATGATTGAGCAGAGCATTAAGTACCTTCTTTCTAGCAGATACCCAGAGATGGTTCTCCAGGTGGTCCACAGGGCATATATCACCCCGTGAGAGGATATAATGTAGGCATTGCAATACATGTACCACGATCCTCATCCATGGCATGATTGTGCTGGGAGAGATGTGCTGCTGAGCCACGCCCCCTGGTGATAAGACCGCATCCTTAGCAACAGGATGCAATGCTCTGTTTCTCTCTGCAGCGGGCGTATGCTGGGAGATATTAGCAGTGAGCTGAGTGCTCAGCTGCTCTATTACTGTTTAGTAGTGTTTCTGACTAATGGAGTGCCGAGTCATAGACCTATCAGATTCTGATCCTGCGACTCGGTGCTCTATTTAAATCTCTTTCTGGCCATACACCAGTGCCAGTGATAGTCTTTGACTCAGTAGCTGTGTTCCAGGTTCTTGCTTCTGTGATTATTTGGATTGCTCCTGTGTCTGACCCTGGTATATCTTCTGACCACTGTCTGTCTCTTGTTTGATACTGCATAGTACGTCTGGTTCTGATCTCGACTTGTCTTCTAACCATATTCTTTGTTTTTCGATTGGTACTTCATAGCCTGACTGGTTTTGAACTATTTACATACTCTGTATTGTGTTTGTCTGTCTCTGTTTGTTAGTTCATCTCTGCACTTATTTAGAATAGGGACCGTCCACTAGTTGCGGTTTAGCTATCTACGGCTTGTACTGCAAGTAGGCAGGGAAAGCGGGATGGGTACTAGCCTTAGGGATCACTGTCCTTGTCTGTCCCTACCCACAGTCATTACAGGCATATTCTCCTTGGACCAGTGCTTTCGATATCGGGAGCCTTTGGGGCTGCGCACTTACTCAACAGTTGGTTCGTTTAAATTATCGACCTTTGCAACCACTCATCTTGTCTCCTATGTTCCACTAAACCCTCTCTGGGCCATATTCAGTTACTCAGACCATTCAGATTTCCCCTGTACTCCAGATTGTAGCAAACTTCTCCATATGATAGCAGCGGCAGGGATTAAATCTATTCTACACACCTGGACACACCCAGACCCACCCCCATTTAGGCTATTTTTAGACAAGCTATTGTTCCTCATGAAGATGGATTGGAAGTACCCCGTACATTATGGAGGGGGGACGCATGGCCATACTGGCATTGCCTGATGGCTGTTTTGTCCCTGGGGTTGAGATAATTTCTGCCCGGGGATAAGAGGGTTATTTTCAGGAGCTGGGTTTTTGAGGGAAAAGGTTTCCCACTCTTGTAGGATCACTGGGCAGAAGTTTAATTCTGCCCATTGATTTGCCCTCAATTGGCTGGGCAGGTGGCCTATGATGGCCCCAGGGTCTCGGGTAAGGTTACCAGAGCCCTGGTAACAGTAAATGATTGGTGGATGTGGGAGGTTTAGGGCTATAAGTGTCCGAGCTCCGCAGGCTGGGCTTGCCTTTGATCTGCATCTGCCTGTGGAGCCGGATTCTTTGTGCCCGCATCACCTGGATTCGCTGCTGTACCTCGTTATGTATGTCCTGATGGATGAACTCTCCTCCCGTGCCTCTGAAGTTGGTGCCCCGGCGTGGATCCAGGAATGCCTGCTTCAACTGACAGCATTATTGAGCCGCTTTCAGTACAATGTTTACCAGTTTTAGAAAAAGCAAAAGGTATTGCTGAGAACTGTTTTAAAGAAGTTTTACCTTGTTCCGTGTCTCCTTTAGGTTTTCATTTATCTACAGCTGTCAAAGAGAAAATCTGGAATGGTGATTATGTCGATATCTTCTCTCTCCTCCCGGCCTCTAAGGAATTTGTTTCAAAATTGGAGCGCAAGGACGAGAGATTGGAGGAGGATAGGCGCTGTCCGATTCCTCGCTCTTTTAATAACTGGTTGCAAGCATTCTGTATTTTTGCAGGTGTTTTAGGAGAGAGATGTCCTGAGAAATGTTCTGGGCTTTTTCAGCACGTGGATATAGTGTTAGAAGCTTATAGGAGTTTTGGAGGTTTAGGCTGGTTTCAGTATGACAAGATTTTCAGGCAGAAATTGGCGGTTTATCCGCAGTTACAATGGGGCACCAAGGATGTTGGCTTGTGGCTGAATCTATTGGTGCCCCAGAAGCTGCCGGTGGCCAGTCAAAGGGTGTCTCCTGCTGGGGGTGCCATGAAAAGGGGTCTCTGCTTTGCTTATAATGAGTCGCAGTGCAAATGGCCTGCCACCTGTAAGTATAAGCATGAATGTGGGTTTTGCAGAGCGAGCCATCCAATGTCCAGGTGTTTTAAAAGAGCCAATTTGCCATCGCAGACATTGGCAAAAGGTTTTCTTCTTAAAAGCATTGACGCCGGTAAAGCGAAAATGCTTCCTTGGCTAAGCATGTGTAATGACCGGCAACACGCACAGGGAGGAAAACAGGGAAAGCCCTGCCCAAGGGAGAGGGAAAGGTGGTGACCCCTAACTCACCTTGCAGCTGGCACCTGCCTGCCCTGACGTCCCTAGACGGGTTCCTCACCCGTGCGGCGATCACGTGCCTAAACCCTGGCTTTCCCTGAAATGAGCCCTAGATAATGAACAGGCCGGTGGGATCGCTAGTCCTCACCACTGCACTAAGAGGGAAACGCCAGGGAGAGGACAGACAAACACAGACAAACACAAACACCCAGGTGGACGGCAACAATTGTCCACAAAGGTCCAACAGGGATCCGGAGGGTAGCGTTCTAAGGCAACACTCAGAGAACGCAGCAACACAGCTCCAGTGGGTCAGAATAGATGTCCAGGCAGGAAGCTCTATATCTGGCAACCAGAGAAGTGTGAGAGGGGAATATAAGGAGGATTGGGAGTGCTGGACAAGGAACAGCTGAGAGAAGGAGCTACGGATCCCTGAGTGAGCCAAAAGGGTTTGTAAAGCAAACCCAGAAAGCTACAATAAGGAAACTTCCCTATCTGACATAGAGCGTGCAGCCAACCGCTGCGACCTCCTGACCCCGGGTACAACGGAGTCAGGCGTGGCTCTTGACACCCTCGTGACAGTACCCCCCTCTCTACGAGGGGCCTCCGGACACTCAGGACCAGGTCTCTCAGGATGAGAGGCATGAAAAATCCGGACTAGCCTGTCGGCGTTTACCTCAGACGCAGGAACCCACATTCTTTCCTCGGGACCGTAACCTCTCCAGTGCACCAGATATTGGAGAGAGCGGCGGACCCGACGAGAATTAACAATTTTTGATATCTGAAATTCCAAACTACCATCCACGACAACAGGAGGGGGTGGCAGCGGTGACGGTTCTAGAGGTGGAACATATTTTTTGAGTAACGACTTATGAAAGACATTATGGATTTTAAAAGTCTGAGGTAACTCCAGGCGAAAAGCCACGGGGTTGATGATGGCTACAATCTTGTAAGGACCAATAAACCTAGGACCCAGTTTCCAAGAGGGAACCTTCAACTTGATATTCCTAGTAGACAACCACACATAGTCATTCACTCCTAGGTCCGGACCTGGCGACCGTCTCTTATCAGCCATGCATTTGTATTTACCTCCCATATTTTTCAAGTTAGCTTGCACCTTCTGCCATACTGATGAAAGAGATGACGAAAACCGTTCCTCTTCGGGAACCCCAGAAGACCCCCCCTCTTTGAAAGTACAGAATTGGGGATGAAAACCATATGCACCAAGAAAAGGTGACTTGCCAGTGGATTCCTGACGGCGATTATTTATGGCAAACTCAGCTAACGGTAAATATGACGACCACAACTCTTGGTTTTCAAACACAAAACATCTTAGATATGTCTCCAGGTTTTGGTTGGTACGCTCAGTCTGTCCATTCGACTGAGGATGGAAAGCTGAGGAAAAGGACAAGTGAACCCCCAAACGGGAACAAAAAGCTTTCCAAAATTTAGAAATAAACTGGGTTCCCCGATCCGAAACAACATCGGAGGGGACCCCGTGAAGCCTCACGATCTCACTGATGAATACCTGAGCAAGAGTTTTAGCATTAGGTAGTGCGGGTAACGCAATAAAGTGTGCCATTTTGCTAAACCTGTCCACTACTACCAAAATCACTGTTTTACCCGCAGACAAAGGTAAGTCAGTGATAAAATCCATAGACAGATGTGTCCATGGTCTATTGGGAATGACGAGTGGTAATAGAGACCCTGCAGGACCTGTATGTGAAACTTTTGCGCGCGCACAGGTAGAACAAGAAGACACAAAATCCAATACATCCTGACGCAACCTTGGCCACCAAAAACGACGAGACAATAGCTCCAAGGTTGCTTTACTACCCGGGTGCCCAGCAAGTGCCGAATTATGATGTTCCTTTAATAATTCGAGACGTAGGTTCAACGGTACAAACAATTTCTCTGAGGGGCAAGAGACCGGGGCGTCCCCCTGGGCCTCTAACACCTTCCCCTCCAAAGCAGAGTGTACCGCAGAGACAACCACTCCTCTTTGTAGAATGGGCACCGGATCACTCAAATTACCCCCTCCAGGGAAACAACGAGATAGTGCATCAGCCTTGGTATTCTTTACCCCAGGACGATAGGTAATCACAAAGTTAAACCTGGTAAAAAATAGCGACCACCTAGCCTGTCTAGGGGTGAGACGCTTAGCTGATTCGAGGTACAGCAGATTTTTGTGGTCCGTAAACACAGTGACGGGGTGGACTGCCCCCTCTAAAAAGTGACGCCACTCCTCAAACGCAAGTTTAATAGCTAACAGTTCCCTATTGCCAATATCGTAGTTCTGTTCTGCTGCAGATAGTTTTTTAGAAAAGAAAGCACAAGGACGCCATTTGCCAGGAGACGGACCCTGAGACAGCACAGCCCCCACTCCCACCTCTGATGCATCGACTTCAACAATAAAAGGCTGAGAGACATCAGGTTGGACTAGTACAGGTGCTGAGGTAAACCTCTCTTTTAGAGAGGAAAAAGCAACTTTAGCGGCGTCAGACCATTTAGAAAAATCAGTCCCCTTCCTAGTCATGTCAGTAAGGGGTTTTACGATCACCGAATAATTTTTAATGAATTTCCTATAGAAATTCGCGAAGCCCAAGAACCGTTGTAGTGCTTTGAGGTTCTCAGGAAGATCCCAATCCAAAATTGCCTGGACCTTCCTAGGATCCATACGGAAACCTGACGCAGATAAATAATAACCTAGGAATTGTATCTCCTGAACGGCAAAAACACATTTTTCAATTTTAGCATATAATTCATTCGTCCGTAGGACCTGTAGTACTTGTCTGACATGCTCCTCATGTGTTTTCAGATCAGACGAATAAATTAAGATATCATCTAGGTATATTACCACAAACCTGCCGATTAGATGACTAAAAATGTCATTAACGAAATGTTGAAAGACGGCAGGAGCATTGGTCAGACCGAAAGGCATAACTAGATTTTCATAATGCCCCTCAGGGGTGTTAAAAGCTGTTTTCCACTCATCCCCCTCTTTAATACGAATCAGATTGTAGGCCCCCCTAAGATCGAGTTTGGAGAACCACCTAGCACCCGCAATCTGGTTAAACAGGTCAGGAATGAGAGGAAGAGGGTATGGGTCTCGGATGGTTATCCGATTTAATTCACGAAAATCTAGGCAAGGACGCAGGCCCCCATCTTTCTTTTTAACAAAGAAAAACCCTGCAGCCACGGGTGAAGAAGAGGGTCTGATGTGTCCCTTAGCCAAACTCTCGGAGATATAATCCTTCATGGCTTGTCTCTCTGGGCCTGAAAGATTATATAACCTGGTCTTGGGTAATTTTGCGCCGGGAATAAGGTTAACCGGGCAATCATAAGGACGATGAGGTGGTAACTTCTGACAACCCTTTTCAGAAAAAACGTCCTCAAAGTCCGAAACAAATGTAGGTAGGGTAGTTATGGAGGCGACTAAGCAATTGCTATTTAAGCAATTTTCTCTGCACGGCTCACTCCACTCCAATATCTCCCTGGCCTGCCAATCCACCACTGGATTGTGCGCTACCAACCAGGGAAGGCCCAGCACCACCGGAGTGGGAAGCCCCTCCAGAACATAACATGAGAGCATCTCGTTATGGTGGTCCCCTACCCGAAGGTGTAAATTATGAACGATGTGGGTGAGGTTTCTCTGAGACAGAGGAGCAGAATCTATAGCAAATATGGGAATAGGTCTCTGTAACGTACAGAGAGACAAACCCATAGTGCGGGCAAAATGGGCATCTATCAAATTTACCCCTGCTCCACTGTCTAGAAAGAAAGAAACAGTCTCTGTCTTATCACCAAAAACAATAACCGCTGGCAACACAAATTGCGATGTACGTATGGAGGAGACGTATACCCCCCGGCTGACATCCTCCACACAGCCTGGGGTTAGTAGTTTTCCGACGGTTTTTTTGTTTCTGAGGAAAGAAGGACAGACGTTAATGAAATGACCCCTCTCCCCACAAAAAAAACAACCCCCACGCCTACGGCGAACCTCAGGAGGACGGACCTGACGAGTAGTTCCTCCTAGCTGCATAGGCTCGTCTAAGTCCGTACGGACTAACTGCTGCTTGGGAGGGGTTACCAATGGCTCCGTTTTTTTCAACCTGTCCCTAAGGCGTCTATCTATACGGATAGAAAGAGACATAACTGCATCAAGGGAAAAGGGGGTCTCATACAATGCAAGCGCATCCTTAACCCTTTCGGATAACCCAGAGCAGAACTGACTCCTGAGAGCCGGGTCGTTCCATTGGGTATCCGTAGCCCACCTACGGAAGTCAGAGCAATACTCCTCTACCGGCCGCTCTTCTTGTAGGAGTCTCCGTAATTTTGATTCAGCCAGTGCGACTCGGTCAGGGTCGTCATATATGAGACCCAAGGCCCGGAAAAACTCATCCACTGACCGAAGAGCCTGGGAATCAGTAGGTAAAGAGAACACCCAGGACTGCGGGTCCCCCTGCAGCAGGGAAATAACAACACCCACCCGCTGTTCTTCATTACCAGAGGAGTAAGGACGCAGTTTAAAGTATAGTTTACAGGCCTCACGGAACGTCAAAAACTTGTCCCTTCCCCCAGAAAATCTGTCAGGGAGAGGGACCTTGGGTTCCGCAACAACCTGGTTACCAGTAGCAACCGCTGGGCTTGCGGTCTGTTGTAATTGCTGCTGTTGCTGGAGGACCGACGCCTTCAATCCTGCCACCTCCAAAGACAGGCCATGAAATTGTTCGGACAGAGCAGCAATTGGATCCATACTGGATTCTAAGTAGGTAAAAAATATTATTATTATTATTATTATTTTTTTTTTTTACCTACACAAAAATAAGGGCCAGATATAATGTAATGACCGGCAACACGCACAGGGAGGAAAACAGGGAAAGCCCTGCCCAAGGGAGAGGGAAAGGTGGTGACCCCTAACTCACCTTGCAGCTGGCACCTGCCTGCCCTGACGTCCCTAGACGGGTTCCTCACCCGTGCGGCGATCACGTGCCTAAACCCTGGCTTTCCCTGAAATGAGCCCTAGATAATGAACAGGCCGGTGGGATCGCTAGTCCTCACCACTGCACTAAGAGGGAAACACCAGGGAGAGGACAGACAAACACAGACAAACACAAACACCCAGGTGGACGGCAACAATTGTCCACAAAGGTCCAACAGGGATCCGGAGGGTAGCGTTCTAAGGCAACACTCAGAGAACGCAGCAACACAGCTCCAGTGGGTCAGAATAGATGTCCAGGCAGGAAGCTCTATATCTGGCAACCAGAGAAGTGTGAGAGGGGAATATAAGGAGGATTGGGAGTGCTGGACAAGGAACAGCTGAGAGAAGGAGCTACGGATCCCTGAGTGAGCCAAAAGGGTTTGTAAAGCAAACCCAGAAAGCTACAATAAGGAAACTTCCCTATCTGACATAGAGCGTGCAGCCAACCGCTGCGACCTCCTGACCCCGGGTACAACGGAGTCAGGCGTGGCTCTTGACACCCTCGTGACAGCATGTTCCCAAATCGGCACATAGCTGATTTGGTAACCAAGGGTTTCGCTGAAGGATTTGTGTTGCCTCCTTTCTCTAGACAGGGATGTGTGATGGTAAAGAATTTGCCTTCGGTTCAGCAGTTTTCGCTGGTTGTGGCAGAGAAATTGCAGAAGGAGATTGCTGCTGGACAAATTTCTGGCCCTTTTGCGGTGCCGCCTTTTTTTTTTTAAACATATTTTTATTCATAATGTATCATCTTACATGGCATTATCTCAGCATGTCACATAAAGGTAAGCAAAAGATACATCACATGTTTTCCTTTTTTTTGTAATATGATTACATTGAGATAGCTAGATCAGTTCAGTGCATAAAATAAAAGTAACAACCAACGCCCCCCTCCCTCCCTAGCCCCCCCGTCCCACCCCCAAGGATGTCTGTTCCCACTACCCCCTCCCACATCATAACATCAAGCATGTGTGCTTGGCATACACGATGACCCTGCCTGTAATCCCCGGCTGTCTACACCCAGACTCGCTATGCTCCCGGTTAGAACCGCTTTCGAGTACCATTCCGTATATCTGAAGGATGCCATAAGCTCATTGATATCTCTCAGCGGGATATGTTTTTCAATAAAGGTTTGCCATTTGCGGAAAAAACCCTTAGTCTTCTTCTCCTTTTGATGTTCCGTGTCAAATTTGTCTATGTACATAAAATGAGACATCTGGGAAATGAGATCACTAATTTGAGGGGTATTGGGCTTCAACCAGTGATTTAGAAGGCCACGGAGAGATACCAATAGTGCCACATCAATTATCAACCGAGGCTTGGAGGCATTGTCAAAAATATGAAAAAGTAATGCAGTAGGGCTGTGATCCAACGATTCTCCCCAAGTATCCCTAACCCAAGCAGCAACTGCCTTCCAGAATGTCTGAACATAGCCACAATCCCACACACAATGTAGCAAATCTGCTCGTTCAGTCCCGCACTTTGGACACGCTGTCAAATAATCAACTCTAGGTGGTCGCCTTGAAACATTGAATGCATATATCGCCGAATGTATGAGGCGAAAATGCGACTCCCTCCATTTTTCGCAGGGTACTGCCTTACAAACTCTCTCCCACCCCATCAAAACCTCCTCTACTGGCAATGAGACCTGCAATTTCCTCCCTCAATTCTTGAAAAGCCCGGCCTCCACTTTTTTATCAACTGACTCTCTCATGACATGGTATATTTGGGAAATAGAGTACCTAGCTTCCCTGTGTCCTAGTGAGAATGCCAGGGACTGGTTTGTGCACTCACTAGAAACATCTAGCAGCCTCTGTTTACAAAAATGAATAATTTGCTGGTAAGCTAGAAACTGGGAGTCGTCTAGGCCAAACTTCTCGCATAGTTCCGGAAACGTCAGGTATCTCTTCCCAGAAATATGAAGCATATCTAGAAATGTGTGAATTCCTCTGGCCCTCCAAGCCCCAAACATTTTATTTTGTGCCCCTAGGGGGAATTCTGGGTGCTTCCAAAGTTCCATGTTCCTGGAAGCCAGAAATGGTCTTTTGGCTAATTTGCGCACTTCTTTCCATGCGACAATAGTGTCCCTTAAAATCAGCGAGTGTTTCAGGTGGGGTGGGAGTGTCTGCCTCCTGGTATGCAATAAATTCACCAACGGCCATTCAGCAGTCAGTTGTTGCTCCAAAATGGGGTCTGAGCAAAAGTGTGTTTTATGTGTCTAATCCAAACAATGCCTAAAGACAAGCTAGATTATAAATCCTCATGTTTGGGATATTTAGACCTCCCTGGTGTCTGGGTAGCATTAACTTGGACAAAGACACTCTGTTTTTTTTTTTTTCCTGACCACAAAAATGTTGAGAACATGGACTGGATACCCTTGACATCAGAGTGTTTCAAGAGCAGCGGCAATGTTTGCATGGGGTACAAGAGCTTCGGGAAGCAAATCATCTTAATAAGGTTTCCTCTACCCGTTAAAGACAATGGCAGATTTTTCCATCTTTCCAAGTCATTTCTGATTGCCTTAAACAACGGGATATAGTTCAGGGTGTAGAGGGATTCAGGGGTCCTCCCTATTTTGATACCTAAATATTTGATGTATGTTTCAGCTAATACAATCTGACTGCAGGACTCCGGCAATTTAAGTTTAGACGCAGGCGTCCGCAACGTAAGTAACATACACTTATCTATGTTTATCTTAAAGCCTGAGACCGGGCCAAATGAGGATAAGAGTTGCAGCACCTTCTCTAAATCCGCCAGCAGATCAGCTAAGAAGATGAGCAGATTGTCAGCAAAAAGCGACGTCTGCACCTCCTGATTCCCAACTTTAATACCTTGGAAGATATCCCCCTCCTTTAGCAACCTAACCAAGGGCTATAAAGCTAAGTTAAATAATAGCGGCGATAAGGGGCATCCCTGTCATGTTCCCCTTGCCAGCTGAAAAGGTGTTGACAAGAATCCTGGTGTCGAGATTCTGGCCTTGGGGTCACAATACAATGCTGAGATAAAGGGGCCAACACCCTATTCAACCAGTCCCATCTCACATTATCAAATGCCTTTTCCGCATCAAATGCCACCTATGAGGGCATAATAGTTCTATCCGATTTCCACCGTACTGCATCTAATACCGTAAGGACGTTGCGTATGTTGGTAACTGCAGCTCTGTTCCTGATGAAACCCGACTGAGATGGGGACATCAGTTCTGGCATCATCAGTGATAGTCTATCCGACATTATTTTAGCTGCCAATTTTAAATCGACATTGATAAGTGAGATGGGACGGTACGAAGAAGGAAGTATGGCGTCCCTCCCAGGCTTGGGAATTAACTTAACATAGGCTACATTGTCAGACGGTGACAGGGGGGATCCCTTGAGGACACCATTAAAGACTTTCGTGAGTGGTTCTGCTACCTCCCCACCTAACAACTTATAAAACTCTATTGAATACCCATCCGGGCCTGGAGCTTTGTGCAATTTCGAGTTTTTTATAGCCCCTAAGACTTCCGACTCAGTGATCGGTGAGTTTAAGGTATCTAACTGGGCCTGTGATGGCGATGGCAGATTGGGGCACTTCAAAAAAAACTCGGACATGGGGTCGGCCGGACCAGGGTCCTCATAAAGTTTTGCATAAAAATCTCGCAAGACAGATACTATTCTCTCAGGGTTCGTATGTACCTCGCCCCGAGGATCAGCAATGGACGTTATGTGATTTTGTTTCTTAGAATTCTTTACTAGCGACGCCAAGTGTCTACCTGCCTTATTACGCTCTCTAAAAAATTTGGCCGTGGCGTTCGACATATCCATCTTCGCCTTTCTCTCATACCGCAACTCATAATTGACCCTGGCCTCCCTCCATTTCAGTCTAGACTGTTCTGATGGCGCAGTCATATGCTCGGTGTAGGCCGAGCGGAGTAGCTTACTATAATTCAGCAGTGCCGACGCCACTTTCTTCTTCAACCCCCAGGTGTAAGCCATTATGCGTCCTCTCAACACCGCCTTCGCTGTGTCCCAGAAAATAGACGGTGAATATTGATATGAACTGTTATCACCCTTGTATTCCCAATACCAACCCCTTAGAAGGTCAGCGAAGTTCTCATCCTGGTATAAGTATGATGGGAAGCACCATATAATGTCAGAGCCTTTAGGCTGCTGCTCTGCTATGTTTATAGAGATGGGGGCATGATCGGATATGATTAAATCGTGAATTCTGGTGTCTGAGATCCTATTTGTCAGGTTACCAGAAACCAGAAGATAGTCAATTCTCGACCATGAGTCATGTGGGTTTGAGTAAAATGTGTATTCCCTACTGTCGGGGTTGAGCAGTCGCCAAGAGTCTATCAATGCCGTGTCCTCCATAAAATTCGCCAAGGCCCCCTCAGTTGCAGGGGGTCGCTCACCAGGCTTCCGTAAGGGTTTCCTGTCCTCCCTCGAGGAGGCCACGGCATTGAGGTCTCCCCCCACCAATTTGTTGGCTGACGCATCCTTGACAATGAACCCCGCTAAGTCAGTAAAGAAAGGCCTATTATCTCCATTAGGACCATAAACATTATAAATCTGAAACTCATCTGCTCCCAGTGAGATTTTCGCCGTGCACCATCTCCCCTCGCCATCACTTGACTGATCCAGGATATTACATGACAAATTCTTGTGGAGCAAAATCATCACTCCTGCTTTGCGGTTGACCGCTGCTGAACCCATCACATTGCCCACCCACGTCTTCCTCATCCTGACATAGTCCTCCTCTACCAAATGGGTCTCCTGTAAGAGGGCTATATCAGCGCGAAGATTTTTCAGGTGCCGAAGTATCTTGTTGCGCTTCTGAGGAGAGCGCAGCCCTTTAACGTTCCAGGAAACTATTCTCATGGAGGGTTCCACTGGGCGTTAAAGCTGAATAGAAACCGAGTGTAGGCAGACATCCTAGCAATAGTTCCCCTAATCCCTCCAAAACAACAACAAAAGCAATGAACAAAAAACAGTAGGGCGCTTGGCCCTGAAGGTGACCTTGAAGGCCACAATTGATCTCTTGGAACCTTCACTTTTTTCCCCATGTGAGAGCGAGCGATAATGGTGTTATGATCGCTCCACTCCCCAACTCCCCTGCCCTTTAGAACACAACTCCAAGTACAACCTAGCAGAGCATATAACAGTGAAAGCTCGGCACATCATGCCTTACCAATCCGATCAACCCCTCGGGCCCGGGAAACTGAGGCCCCAGGGTCATAGACTACGCTCAGAGACCCTGCAGGAGCAAAATCGCCCCCAGTTTCCCCCGCCCGGAATGCCAGATCAATAAATCGTACGGACCGCAGTCAGCGGTGACTTCTCAACTCGAGAAGTTAAGAAACATAAAGAGTCACAGCACAGAGTTCACCCGCTGAAAAGCCCCCAGCAACAATCATAGAACACGGCCAGATATGTTAGTGGATCCACCCTCTAGATCTGGAAAACCGGGGCCCCAGGGATCAGGAGATCAACCTAACCTCCCCGCGGGAGCCAAATCGCCCCCGGCCTCCCCAATCCAAAAGGCTAACCCCGAAACATACCGACTCTTGCGCCGTGGTTATTCTGGATTCTCCTGCGTCCGCATGGCAAGGCACGTTACGAAGTCATAACAGGAAAGTCATCTTGCCCCTCGGTGCTGACTGGAACCGACCCGCACATGAGTACCCGATCCTGATGGATCCTCCGCAAAACCATGGGATCCCCAGTCGCGATGTCGTGGCGATGTCTGCGATCCTCGAATAGGTGATGAGTTTCCCTCCAGGGAATTAGATGCTTCATCCGGAGAATGATACAGCGTAGACGAGCCGTCTGAGCGATAAATTCGGAGCGAGGCCGGGTAAATCAAAGCAAATCTGACGTTTTTATTGTGTAATTGCGTACAGATCGGGGAGAATGCTTTACGCCTTTTCGCAACCTCAGCGGAATAGTCCCCGAACAGCAACACTTTCGCCCCTCTCAGCGTGACAGGACCTCTGCACGCTTTAAAAGCTCTGAGGATGGCCTCCTTATCAGAGTAGTCCAAGTAGCGCATTATGACCTGTCTAGGTCTGGAAGACTGGCGGTCATCCCCACGATTATTCGGGCCCACTCTGTGTGCGCGCTCTACTTTGCAGAGGCACGAAATTCCCAGGGCACTAGGTAGCTCAGTTTCGCAGATGGCTATCAGTTCACCCGCCGGGATCGCCTCCCGCAGCCCCACTAGTCTCAAGTTATTGCGCCTGGAGCGATTTTCCAAGTCCTCAATTTTTTCACATAGTCTCTTATTTTCTGTAAGGACTTTTTGTAGCTTATGGAGAATAGATTCTGCAGTGTCCTCCATCACATGTATTCTGGACTCTGCGGCATCCAGCCTGGTATCGTGCTGTTGGACGGTTTCCTGCAGTTGTTGCATTACATGAGTGACGGAGGAGGCCAGAGTCTCCCGCAGGTCAGGAGCTAGGTGTGCAGCAACCTCCACTGCCAGCACTTTATAGTCAATATGTCTTATCAGGGAGTCCGGCATGAGATTCCGTACCTCGTTCCCATCACTCGGCTGCTCCAGCGGAGTCGGGGCCACGATATTATCCGCCGTCTCTGGGCTCGGCGCCATGTTGGCGGGAACTGCGTCTTCTTGTAGCGGCGACGAAAGCACTCTGCTTTTCAGTTTTTTGCCCATGCTGACAAGATACCGATCCATGCAGTATGGTCGGACCTTATGTTCCCCCTCGCCACACCAATAAAGAGTATGCACGGGCAGTATATCTCGATTTGCGGCAGGTAGATGGGGAGCTCGCCTTCCAAGCAACTTCACATGGCGGCGCCGGAACCGGAAGCCGCGGTGCCGCCTTTTGAGGATTTTCGTTTATCTCCTCTGTGGGTGGTGCCGAAAAAGGGGCCAGGTGCATTTAGGATTATCCATCATTTATCCTATCCTTTTGGTCAGTCCCTGAATGATGAAATTGATACGTCTTTGACCAGGGTTTGTTATACTATGTTTGATTCAGCAGTTTCAGTGGTTAAGATGTTTGGAAGGGGGGCCTTAATGGCGAAGGCGGATATAAGATCGGCATTTTGGCTCCTCCCCATCCATCCGGCTGCATTTAATTCTTTGGGTTTTTATTTTCAGGGTTTCTTTTATTTGACAGATGCCTTCCTATGGGATGTTCCATTTCTTGTTTTTATTTTGAGGCCTTTTCCACATTTATTGAGTGGGTAGTTGCTGTACGTGCAATGAAAGGGGGAATAGTTCACTATTTAGACAACTTTTTGTTTGTTGGTCCAGCGGGTTCGTCGGTTTGTTCTGAAGTTATGTGGTTATTTGTATCAGTTTGTGCAGAGTTTTGTGTTCCCCTGGCTTCGGAGAAGACTGTGTTGCCTTCCAGTTGTATTGAGTTTTTAGGAATAGTGATAAATTCGGAGACTGGTGAGTTTCGGTTACCGGTGGAAAAGGTTAAGAAAGCGGTTTTGTTGATTAATGGTTTGGTGTTGCGTCATAGTGTGACGGTAAAGGAGATTCGTTATTGGGTTTGTTGGCGTTTTGTTGTAGGATTATGCCGATGGGGAGGATTATTTGTAGGCGGTTGGCATTGAAAGTGGCCGGATTGCGGAATCCATGTTTCCAGTTTATACATGTATTATTGTATTTTTATAAGGTAGGCATATAATGCCATGTATTGCCATGGGCAGAGGCAGTCTATAAAATGAACACACAGAACACTTTTTTGAGGTGTGGGAAAGTTTTATTGCACTTTTCCCTCTCCGTAAACATACAGATATAAAGGAATGTTTCCAACTTATGACTAGGTTCCAAACACATCTCCTACAAGGCGACCCTCCAATCTCCTATCTTGGTAGCCTCATTTCCACAGTTTGATGCGCTATCAGACCTTGAGCTTGGACTCTCGCATGCTATGGGGAGCTTTATTTGTTCCCCAACAGTTTTTTTTCCATGTAGAGATAGCCTGTCAGCATGGCACGACACAGAGACTGTTATGGGTTAATAGTTTATCCCCTCTTTAACTCTCCCCTTTTTCCTTTCCCAACCCTCTCCCTTTCCGACCTCCCCCTTCCTATTTTTGCCCTCTGGACGCTATCTCGATCGGACTAAGGATTCGGCATCTAACGTATCTGTTGAAAGACTCAGCATATGGAAGCATAATAATAATAACAATAACAAGAACCGCCAAACCCAGAAACTAAAGACGTTATATACCATCTCGATCATATGGGCTTTAGGGCCCATCCAAGGTGTCCAGAACAGTTTTTTTTCTCAAGTCATGTCTTTGTTTTTGTTCTTGTGCTAAAAAAAAAACATTCTAAAACTAAAAATGGATACATTATCTAAAACAAAAAATATTGACGGAACAACTGTAAAAGTATGAAAAAAATATATTTTCCTTTCTTATCATTTTTTTTTCTAAATATTACAAAAGATTAAAAAAACAAAACATTACTGCATGTTTTTACTGTGAAAATGGATGCTATTTGTTCAATTTGTCTACTGGCTGGGCTCACCATAAGACCTGAAATTACTTAAGCGTATTAAAGATTTTGGAGATCTGTCATAATGTTGACCCCCTAAGGCAGTGGCGGCGAACCTTTTACAGAGCAAGTGCTCAAACTGCAACCCAAAACCCACTCATTTATCGCAAAGTGCCAACACAGCAATTTAACCTGAATACTACAGCCCAGTATAGTATCTTCCATGTACTTTATCCTTTAGCTATAATAGCCGGCCTACATTCAGTGCGCTGCCTGTGCTGTCCATAGTTCTCCCTGCGCTGATGAATGGCAGGAAAAGTCTAAAGCATATTGGTACACCATAGACTTTTTCCAGGGTGCGGGTGCCATAGGTTCGCCACCACTGCCCTAAGGTATTTATCTTAGAAAAATGTGGCCACTTTGGCTTCTGGCTTTTTTCAGGAAATCTGAATGAAATTACTTGGAAAAAAATGAGAATCCCCCCATGGGGGATAGACTTCTGTTATGACGGAATGCATAACGGAATGCCTCTAAAGGCTTTCCGTTATGCATTCCGACATGGAATTGCGTTATGGTCCGTGGTAACGGAATCCATAATGCAATTTAACATATACCTGAACTCGAACTTCAAAACTTGAAGTTCGCTCATCTCTAGTTGTAATGTTTAATTAACATAGTGTTTTTTCTAATTAGGTGGGATGGACCTGTCAATCCCTCCTACCTTTACCGCCAAAAGAGCTATTTAACTGTTAGGCTGTGTATACATGTCATTGATGTACAGTCCTGAAAGAAGAGATCCATCCGACCCCAAAATGCGTTGCATCAATAAAATTGAGTTGCCTTTGTTCAAGACCCTCTGCATTCCTCCTTGCAGCACCTCTAAACTCAGCTTTTTTTTTCTCTGCTCATCTGCCAAATATTCTTTGCCACAGCCACCAGGATTTCATGGTCTCCAGTGTCTCTTCCTCCTACATCCCTCTTTGGACCAGGCTCATTTCAGAGTGGAAATGATGTCGGAGAGAGCCTTGCTCTCCGTCTGTGCTCTCCATTAGCTCTTAGTTCCGTTTGTGTCCATCTTCGGCCGGGACAGTGGCGACATTGCCCATGTCCTTAGAAAGGAGTGGCATATACTCCAAAGGGGTTCGCCGGAAATAGAAGAATTCAAGTCCCCGCCGATGATGGCATACAGGCGGAATCCTAGCCTACGTGATAGACTAGTTAAAACGGATATAGGCGGCCAGTCATTGACACAAAAACTGCTTGCCCCACGTAAAAATGGTACTTATCCATGTTTATCCTGCTGTAACTGTGGCAATGTTCTCAAGGGTGATTACTTCTTCCATCCGTATAGCGGTAAAAAATATAAAATCAACGGCTATTATACCTGCAGGTCACGGGATGTGATATATGTCATCCAGTTTCCCTGTAGCCTCACCTATGTGGGTGAGACCACTATGGAAGTCAGGGAACGCATCAATAAGCACAAAAGTACTATACGCAAAATGAACATAGATAAACCAGTTGCGAAGCATTTTGTCGAAGCAGGACACTCAGTGAACCAACTTCGCCTTAGGGTTATAGATAGCGTGGGTCACTTACGGAGAGGGGGTGACAAAGATGCGATATTAAGAAAGAAGGAACTCAAATGGATCTATACATTGAAATCTTTACAACCTTTTGGATTGAATCTTGAATTCAATGTGGCTGGTATCAGCTAAACTCTCATCTGCTACAGTGTTTTGTTTTTATATATATTTGTAAATGTCTCCATTATACCACTATGTAATGTTTTTAATTATCAATATACACCAACCCGGTCACCATCCTTTATTGACAAGGTATTTGACATGATGATCTCTGTGTTGATGAGGCCTCATGTCAGTTATACTTGTTTATTATCTCCAACATTGGTACTCTGTACCATACTATATATGTAAACCTGTGTGGGGATCGCATTTCTACATCGACACGTTGATTCTCCCCTTTTCTAAATCGTGCCAGGTTGCGCAATGTATTTACAGTGTATGTTGGGGCTTTAACCCATAAACGTCCTGCACGCTGTTTGTTTATAGTAGCGGTGCGAGCGTTTCTTATTGGTGACCCTGTTGCTTCCCCAGGCATACGTCAGCCTGGTGCGTCACAAGGAGGTGCGGCTTCGTGACGTTAGCCGGCCGCCCCTTGATGACGCCCATGGACCTGCGCTGACTCTGCATCGGGACGCCGACTGCCATCCTGGTACAATACAAAGTCAATGGATCCGCAAAAAACTGAAGACATTCGGATGTCATTCCGTATGTCATCCGTTTTATGCGGAATCCGTTCCTGGAAACACATAACAAATTTTTATTTTATTTTATTTTTTTAAATTTTTTTCAAAGAAATCCAAACAACTTTATTTGATTATTGAACTTTATACATGTTTCCGTTTTTTGCGGATCCGCAAAAAACTTATGACATACGGAAACATTTTCAGGAACAACGGATCCGCAAAAAACGGACCGAAAATCGGGATATAGGAAAATACTGACGTGTGAATGTAGCCTAAAGGAAACATTTCTACCTGTTCTGTGTTTTTGACCTGCACCTGGTTTTGGCTCACAATTACTGATACGTATCACTGATCAAACACTGACTTTGTGAAAGCAGCCTAACTGAGGGTTGCTAAGGAGAATTCATAATAAGCATTCAAATAACTTTTAGTAACATACATTACATACACATATAGGGAAGCAGGGCTGGGGTAAGCAGGCAGGGAAACTAGAGGCAGGCATTATCAGTTATCCACTGTCTTCAGTGTTTAGTTGAATGCCGATAACAGATCTACTTAGCATCTCTTCTTTTTCTTTACATGTTTAATAGTTATAGTCCAGGGATTGTTATTTTGTAAGGACTATTGATTTTTATGATCTAATGCATATCTGTAGCTTTATTTAAGGATCAAGTAACTTTTTTATTTTGTTTTCATCCTCACAAGAGCCATAACTTTTTTTCCCTGTAAATGTAGCATTGTAAGGATTTGTTTGTGGGAAGTGTTGTACCATTTTCGGGAGTATATATAAGTTACTAGCAGGGATGGAATGTAATTAAGATCACCTCTACATACAAATTTGTTCCCGAGTAATGAAGAGTTTTATAAAAAGTTTGAACTAGTGAGTAACAAATATTAATTTGAGATCATGTAGCTTAATATTGAGTATTTACAAAAAGAAGTTGAGACACTAAAGAGATCGATAGTGACTCTGGATAATCAGATCAAGGAGCTTTTGGGAGCTGATGATTTTGCAACCTACAAGGATAAAATCGCATAATATGTTCAATGGCATCGTGTGGAGGTGGAAAGAGCCAAACTGAATAAATGGCACCGAGATTTGGAAGATTATCAGAACAGAAATATGTATAATTGCCCAAAAAATCCAACACAAGGTGTAAAAAGGAGGAGAAAAGGAAGGAAGTTTGAACAAGGTCGATTTGGTTTTACCACCTGAGATTCTGAGTCCACAGATGAATCAGTTAAATCCGCAGACCATGGAAGAAGAGGAGACTTAGAAGGGGTGGAAGGAAACATCACAGGCCCCAGAAGAAATGTACCCCCACAAGTACACCCGGGTCAGTTGAAGGAGGGATAGTGGAGAACAACACAATAAAATCCACAGAAATAAATAATCTAGTGGTAAATATCTCATCTATAGAACTGACTGATGATGAAATTAAAGTATTAAGTCGAGGACTATTGTTTTGTCCCACTAATTCAAGTGATTGGTTTGATATTGAATTAAATAAAGTACAAGAGTGAGGCGGCTCTCTATTATCAAGAGGATGGAATATGGTGCTCAATACAAACAGAGCGTACCCAACACTTGTAGTGGGGAATATAAGAGTAAAAATAGAGGGATGGCACTCAAAACTCTTCCCCCCTGAGAAGCTGCAGCGTTGTTTCCCGCCATCAGCCTCCACGTGGCAAGCCAAAACAGCATTGAGCGGGAGAACCTAGGAACGCACGTGACGTCACCGGAAGTGATGAGAACAGCAGCAAGCAACGGCCGGAGCTTACAGCGAGCGGGAAACGGCACACGTGGACGCCGCCCCCAAGGCAGGAGCCGCTGACCAGCTCACCAACAGCCGCCAGGAGGGTAATGTACGTGCTTACAAAGCAGCTTTTTTTTTTTTCAAATATCTTTTTATTAAGTTTTAGAGATTCCATACAATGACAAGCAAATTACATATGTCAGACAATTCGAAGGCATAACATCGTCCTCCTTTCATCGTTACATTTCACCAATCAAAGTATAGTAAAAATCAAGTCAGACAGTACATTCAGAATCTCATTTTTAATTTCCCCCCCCCTCCCGCCCCAGTAAACTGGTATATCCCCTGTTCTCCTCTCCCCCCCCCCCCAACCTTTCCGATGAAGATCCGTTGTCCTGTAAATATCCAGAGAAAGCCCTATCATCACTATCCCTTTTGATCACCCAAATATTTGGCCTCCAAATGAGACTTAAAGTGGCTTCTGAGCCTTATCTGACTACTCGCAATGGACCTAGACCTCCCCTTAGATCTTCCTTTAGATACCATGTTGTCAATTTGAATGGGCTCATAATTTTCATGAAGTCTGTGTTTGGGACATATGATAAGATAAACATTTTCCAGGTCCGAAACAAACTCTGTCCAAGCGCCGCTTTGCAGTTTAATGCCTCTAACCATTCCAAATGAAATAGTTTGCCCATTTGTACTTCCACCATTGCAATAGTGGGAACCTCAGTTGATAGCCATAGCTGAAGCAAACACCTTTTAGCAACCATAAATAGTTTGTGACCCACCAATGGTATTTTAGAAAGATCATCTACCTTTCCCCCCAATATTTGGGCATCTGACTGAGTATTAGCTTCACAATGTAGTATTGCCGCAGATGGTGTAACAGCAGCCCGTATTTTGCTAATCTTCCCCAACATCTGGCCGATTTCCTCCCAATATCCACCTAACTTCGAGCACTTCCACAACCCGTGATATAGATCTGTCTTGGGGGTGCCACACTTAGGGCAAGCTGTAAGTCTCCCTGGACTAGTCGGGGAACTAGGGATATCAAATCCGTAGATAGCATGGTTCAAAATTTTTACATGTTTCATTTGTTATGGCCTTGCGCATTGCTGATATCCCTGACCAAATTGTTTCATGAATCTCCGCCACCCCTAACTCTTTAGCCCATTTTTTAAAAATTCCTTTGGGATCTTTAGTTCTCCACCTATCCCTCAGCACATGGTGTAACATCGACAATGACCTCTTCGTTTTGACGCTAATAAACGCATCAAAATCGTTGGGTTTCCATTCCAGTGACAAATCTCTAGATAAATTCCTGCAATAATTTTTAACCTGAGAATACTGCATGAACGAGGAACTCCCCAATGCCAGTTTACTTTTTAATTCCTGCAAAGTTGCCCATCTTCCCTCCGACTCGTGCAACAAATCCCCTATTTTGCGCAGCCCCTTAAGAGCCCATTCTTTGAAAAATACATTTTCGTTACCTGGTCGAAATAATGGGTTCCCCCGTAAAGGAAGATGCTTGGATACCTGATGTGGGAGATGAAAGTGGGTTCTAAGGGCTTTCCAAGCTAGTGTCGTGTCTCTTACTATAAGACAGGGTTTAATGTAATCCAGTAAATTAGGCCTCTTTGCATGTAGCAAAGCCACCAGGTCCCAGGGCCGCACCAGCTCCCGCTCCAAGGCCAAATTTGAATAATAACTCGTCCCGTTGACCCAGTCTAAGATGTGTCTACTTATGCACGTTAAGTTATAGCCTCTGATATTGGGAAAATTCAACCCTCCTTTCTTAGCTTTAGTTTGGCCAGTGAGATTCTAGGTCTTTTTCCCTGACATAAAAATCGGATGAATCTGCTTTCCAGTAATTCGATATCCGCGTGGCGAATGAGGAGTGGGATAGTCTGGAGTGGATATAAAAGCTTGGACATACTCATCATTTTAATGAGATGGCATCGGCCTACCAGATTTAGCGGTAACCCCTGCCACCTATCCAGTTCTTGCACTATCTTAGCTATGAGAGGGGGAAAATTCAAGGTATACAATGAATGCGGGTCTCTGCCAATATGAATGCCCAGATATTTAATACTCCCTTGCGCTTTCGTTATATTTAAATGCTTTGGTATCTGATAACCCCCCACATCCGTCTGAGATAGGGCCAACATCTTGCATTTTGACGCGTTCAGTCTATACCCCGAGTAGGAACCAAAATGAGTCAGAGCCTGAAAATTTTTATCCATGTGCTTTCTAGGGTTAGCTATAAATAGCATTATGTCATCTGCAAATAATGCGACCTTAAGTTGCCTATCTCCAATCCTTATTCCTTCATATAGATCTGAATGGGTTAAGAACCTAGCTAGCGGTTCAATGGAAAGGTTAAACAGGAGGGGTGATAGGGGGCACCCCTGGCGTGTCCCTTTTTGGAGATAGAAGGGCTTGGACAAGAAGCCCGGAGTGTATACCCGTGCTCTCGGTAATCTGTATAGTTGCGTGAGAAAAACCCTAAACGTCCCCGAGAACCCCATCTTATCCAGCACTGCCTCCAGCCATGCCCATCTCACATTGTCAAAAGCCTTCTCAGCATCTAAGGTGAGCATGGCTGGAGCTTCCCCAGGTCGCGGTCGATGGCGAACTCTATCTAGGACCGTTAATACCGTACGAAGATTTGTTACCGCCGAACGACCCTGCACAAATCCCACCTGTTCTTTGCCAATGAGCGAAGGTAATATGGCCGCCAGACGATCCGCAATAATCTTTGATAGGATTTTGGTATCCACATTGATTAATGAGATCGGCCTGTAGGACCCTGGTGATAAAGGGTCTTTACCCGGCTTGGGAAGCAACTTGAAATAGGAGATGTTTTCCTGGTCCGGAGATGCTTCACCCTGTAATACTTTATTATACCATTGCAGTAGGATCGGTGATACCTGACCTAGTAATGCTTTATAGTATTCCCCAGGGTAACCATCTGGGCCAGGCGCTTTAGCATTGCCTAACTTTCGAATAACAGACTGAAGTTCTTCAAGACCAATCTCTCTGTTAAGGGATTGTAATTGTTCCGCACTAAGGCATGGTAATTTGACCTTTTCCAAAAGAGAACCCTTCAGATCAGGTTTAGTGACGTCCTGGTATAGTTTCTCATAATATTCACCTAGCATTGAATTTATCTTAGAGGGGTCAGTGACCACTTGTCCCTTTTGCTCCTTGAGGCCAGCTATGAACTGAGGGGCTCGTCTGCCTTTAGCAAGATTAGCCATAAGACGCCCGGATTTATTTCCAAATTTGTGCAATGTTGCCACCAATATGGAATTATTTAGTATCTCCCTGTTTTTTTCATTAGCTTCAAAAGCTCCCCTAGCATCTATCCACTTTTGTCTATTGGGGACTGTGGGGTTCCTCCTGTATTCCTGGTAAGTATCCCTCACTAACATGCTGGTTTGCTCAAATTTGGCCTGAGATTGCTTACGAAGCCCAAAACATAGCTCATTATTTCCCCCCGTATAACTGCTTTAGAGGCGTTCCACAACAACTCAGGTGAGTCTGTATGCACCTGGTTGTCTCCCATGTATTCCTCCCACCACGCAATCAACTTATTAGTAAAATCTTCGTTTGTTACCAGATTTGAAGGAAATCTCCACAAGTAGTCAAGTCCCTTGGGGTAAGTATCTCTCACTTGTATCCAAATCGGGGAATGGTCCGATATCACCAGGTCGCCAATTGCAGCCTTTTCCACCCTTCTCATCAGATCAAAGCTGGTCAGTATATAGTCAATACGCGACCATGAATCCTGAGAGTGAGAATAAAATGAATAGGATCTTTCATCAGGATGCAATTTGCGCCATGGATCAACCAGTACCACCCCCTCCATCAATCTGCCCAATGCTCTGTCATGGTTACTTATAACTGACTTTGGGGGGGTATTGCGCTGCCTATCTTCCGCCTCTCTCGCCACCGAATTGAAATCCCCTGCTACTATTTTATTCTCGCAGGGATCTGTTAGTAGTTTGGATTCTAGATCTTTAAAAAATTTCCCATTATTCTTGTTGGGGCCATACACATTATAAATGCTATAATGTATTCCTTGAACTTCAACCTGAATTTGAACAAGACGTCCCTCTTCATCCGAGAAGGAATCTCGAACCTGACAGTTTTGATTCTTGTTAACTATGATTAGTACCCCAGCTTTTTTTTTCCAACCGAGGCCGATCCATATACTTTCCCTACCCACAATTTATTTATCCTTATGAAATCTTCTACTGCGAGGTGCGTTTCCTGAAGAAGTACTATGTCTGGGTCAGCCTTTTTCAGGTAACGCAGCACCATCCATCTCTTGTGGGGTGATCTTAGGCCCTTCACGTTCCAGGAAATGACTTTCATACTCCTAAATTCCTAGGTGCTAAACCGGCTCAAGATCCTTATCTCCTATTTAATTAGAATACGCTTCCCTGAGAAATAGAACAACGAATCTTCAGCAAATGGAGCTGGATCCCCCCTCCCCTTCCAAGAAATAACTGCTGAACTATAACCGTCAACACCAACGTTTAAACCAAACCCACCTCCCACCGTATACACTTACTGTTATTAGGGCTTCCTTTTTTCTGAGCTGCCGAGGCACAACCACCCCCCACCAACTGTGCATCTGTCTATTCTTGCAATTTAACACATCTTCTATCATGCGGCATTAGCGACCTACACATTCCTGTGAGATAATATCACCTTGGGGCTATTGGAGCACTTTTTAAACACACTAAACATCCTAGCATCAGACCCCATGATAATTTAACATCATTATCACAGTTGCCCCTATGTTAACACTACTTTGCAATTAACTACATCAGGTATATCTAGAGTCCTTAACTGACACGCAGCGCGCGGCCTCTTCCAGGAGGTTGCTCTCCACTTCTACGACCACGATCCCTTTGGGGAAGACGTTTCTCCTCCGGACTGCTTGATCTCTCCCAGCTCTTGTATTTACCCCTATCCCGATCAGCCAAGTCCCTTGCATCTTCAGCTGTCAGTAGATCTTGCAGGGATTCCGTCGCCACAGAGGGGTCACTAAATACAGCAGAAGTTCCATCTGGCATGGCTACTCTCAGCGTCGCCGGGTATTGCAGCTGAAACTTGATCTGGCATCGGTACAAAGCTGAGCATAAACCGCTAAACTCCCTCCTTTGTTTCGCGACTTGTGCAGAATAGTCCGCAAATAGCAGTATTACCTGCCCTTTAATCCTCAAGGGGCCACTCCTGGCTCTGTATGCCCTGAGGATTGCCTCTTTATTGCAATAGTCCAGGTACCTCATTATTACTGGACGGGGTCACTGCACTGAGTTGTTATTGCTCCGGCCAGGTGAACTGCTCTGGTCTGGTGGCGTTCCGATCCTGTGTGCACGCTCAACTTTGTGCTTTCCATCCAGCCCCAGGGCCCGCGGAAGGTCAAGTTCACATATCTCTTTAAGGGCCTGAGTTTTCACCCCCTCAGGTAGGCCCAGGAGCCTCAAATTGTTCCGCCTGGAACGGTTCTCTAAGTCCTCAAGATGGTCTCTCAATATGATGTTATGATTTTGTAGCTCCTGAATAGCCAGGTTGGATTTAGAATTTTCCTCCTCCAGTGCTGTACAGCGCTGACCTAGATCCACTAGGCACATCTCGTGCTGCCCCACAGTCTCATGCAGCTGCTGTAGAGATGCCGCCAGCGTTTTGGAGAGCGTCTCCTTTATATCCGGTGCCAGGTGCCTGGCCACTTCTATTGCCAGTGATTTGTAATTAATTCTGTCCCCCTCCGATGTGTCACCAAGTGGCGAGTCAGGTAAGGCATCTATAACACTTTCAACCGCGCTCGACGGAGACGCGGGAACTTGATCCTCCATCTTGCCTGTCATCTTGTTGTCGGCCTGTGTAGCGCCGCTCCGTACAAGCTTTTTACCGCTCCGGAGCAGGTATCTGTCCATGGGTCTCTTGCTGGGCAAGCTTGAGAGATCGGGGACACACTCCCGACTCCCGCGCTGCCGGTATCGTCCGGAGCTTGTTATGGGTGAGGGATGGACGGAGCTCACTCACTCCTCGCCTGCCATCTCAGCGCCGGAACCGGAAGTCTACAAAGCAGCTTTTATCCCACAGCCTACGATTATTGGACCTATGAATTACCACTAAATCGGATGTAAATGTTGCCACCTAGCATATAAATTGGGGTTCTATTGTTTCACCCCTTATAGAAAGTCATCAACCTCTCAGTCCATATCAGGACACTGTATTTCCTCACCGGATACCATGATATGAGACTGGACTTTTTCTCCCAACAGGCTCACAAGACTTTTTTTCCCTCCTCCTAGCAGGATTCTTCTTCTTTTTTTTCCAGCAGGATTTTATACAATTGCCATCCTATTGTATCTTGATACTCTTATTTATTTTTATTATTGGTCAATACAATATTAGATAGGACTTTCCTCCAACAGGCTTATGAGACTGGCTTCTTGGTTTCCAGCAGGATTCTACTAAATTGACTTATCATTTTTACCATTTTTATCATCTCCATATTCATTATCTATATATCACTATGTCTTTCTTATCCTGATATTAATACTATTTGCTTTTATATCTAAGATTTTTTTTTTTCGTTGTATGCCACTATTTTTAGCATATCCAGCTATTCCATATTAAATATACCTTTCCGTACACCCCAATTGTTTTGAGTGCCATCCCTCTATTTTTACTCTTACTTTGATATTGAATTAGATCTACAGAGGTTTTTTAGGAGATTACGTTTGAAGGGATATTTTGCTAATGACATGATGAGATCTGTGTGAGAGAATAAGGAATGTAATATGTTATGTTTGAGAGATTTTGGCCTTAGAAACAAGAGCAGTTTTTTTCCTTCACAAAATAATCATGTAATTGAATCTTATATTATAGAAATGGTGACAAAGCAGGTGAAGGTTTTGAAAGAACAGGTAGGTGATTTGCATATGAGTAATATGTCTAGGAAAGAAAGGTGTGCCTTGAGAAATTTGGACCAAAATACCATGATAACGGTAACAGTGAAACCCGCCCATAAGGGGGGAGCAGTCATGGACAAAGATAAATATGTTAAGGAAGTCCACAGACAACTAGAGGATAAAGATGTTTTTGAAGTGCTGAAAATAGACCAGAAATGTTAAATCATAAGGGAGATAGGAGGAACAATAGAGGAAGCAATCAGTAAACATATTATTGATAAGGATTTTTTGAGGATAGAATATCCTATAACCCCCTACTATATATACTCCCAAAGATACATAAGTGATTAGAGGATCACCAGGAAGACCCATAGTGCCGAGTCGGGGGTCCATCTTCAGCACGATAGCCATCTTCCTTAATCGAGTACTTTTCAAATATGCAGTAGAGGCACCATCATACATTAGGGACACTAGTCATTTTCTCCTAAAATTGTGGGAGATTGAACTCCCGGATGCTTTGTCTCCTTTGTTGTGGTCTCGCTATATACATCTATAGAACATGAAGATGGATTGAGTGCAATCGATGTGGTGCTTACTGGCGTCGGGTTCTCCCAGGATGGTGCACAGCTTGTTCTCCACGTTTGGAGAACAAGCTGTGTTCTCCAAATGTGGAGAACACAACAAAAACGGGTAAACCTACAGCGAAACAAAAAGAGTCCTTGAACGGCAATATATATGAAAATAAAAATAAATTTTATTAAATACATCAATATAAAAACATAGAGATAACAAAACACACACAAAATGTGTGGTGCCCCCTAGCGGACAGAGTGTACATAAGCAAATGGGTGAGGAATGAGCAGATATAGAGAGAACCTGCAAATGTCTATATGACAAAGTATTATAGAGTGCCAAGTGCAACAAGTATACAACCTACAAAAGCAGGAACCAATCAAAGGCTTATAATAGCGCTCGCATCAAACAGAGTATATTAACATGGTACAAATTGAGCTTACCCATAATGTGACTGTCACCACAAGAAGGAAAACACTCCCTCAGTGTGGTCCTCCTTGTGGTGACAGTCACATTATGGGTAAGCTCAATTTGTACCATGTTAATATACTTGGTTCCTGCTCATCCCTGACCCATTTGCTTATGTACACTCTGTCTGCTAGGAGGCACCACACATTTTGTGTGTGTTTTATCTCTATGTTTTTATATTGATGTATTTAATAAAAATGTATTTATATTTTCATATATATTGCCGTTCAAGGACTCTTTTTGTTTCACTGTAGGTTTACCCGTTTTTGTTGGTAGAAGGTGTGGTGCCTCCTAGCGGACAGGGTGTACATAAGCAAATGGGTCAGGGATGAGCACATATAGAGAGAACTTGCAAATGTCTATATGACAAACAATTATAAAGTGCAAAGTGCAACAAGTATACAACCTACAAAAGCAGGAACCAAGTATATTAACTTGGTACAAATTGAGCTTACCCATAATGTGACTGTCACCACAAGGAGGACCACACTGAGGGAGTGTTTTCCTCCTTGTGGTGACAGTCACATTATGGGTAAGCTCAATTTGTACCATGTTAATATACTCTGTTTGATGTGGGCGCTATTATAAGCCTTTGATTGGTTACTGCTTTTGTAGGTTGTATACTTGTTGCACTTGGCACTCTATAATACTTTGTCATATAGACATTTGCAGGTTCTCTCTATATGTGCTCATCCCTCACCCATTTGCTTATGTACACTCTGTCCGCTAGGGGGCACCACACATTTTGTGTGTGTTTTGTTATCTTTAGGTTTTTATATTGATGTATTTAATAAAATTAATTTTTATTTTCATATATATTGCCGTTCAAGGACTCTTTTTGTATCGCTGTAGGTTTATCTGTTTCCAGTGAGGTGGCCTTTTTTGTGGGGTTACTATAGATTGCTCTGCACTGTGTTTATGAATTTTCACAGCAATATTGTAACTGAAATATCCCAACAAAAACGGGTACAGCGATGGGGTCCAATGTGGCCCCCACTTATGCAAACGTCTTTATGGCCGAGGTGGAGAACAGGTATGTTTATCGTTCATCATTCTGGGAGAAGGTCCCGTGCTGGTGGCGCTACATCGATTAAATATTTTTGATTTAGAGGCATACCATCGAAGAGTTAGAACTATTTCATGAACATCTGAATGGTAGTGTCCCTGGCCTACAATTTACCAAAACAGTATCTTGTATAGAATTGCAATTTTTAGATGTGAGGGTTTATGTAGAGGATGGTACTGTCAAAACAGATCTGTATGAAAAACCTACAATAGAAATAATTTATTGAGATATGATAGCAACCATCCCAGACGCATGGTATAATCACTCCCGTGGAGCAAGCTACTAAGAGTGAGAAGAGTGGTGTCAGATAACATATTACTCATAAGCCCTGTGATGCTTGATATACCGTAGCGCACAGTGGGACGACTTACTATGTGGAGGTTTGTGCCGCTGATGCGCCGCTTGGCTGAGATCGTCTCCCTGGAAACATGGGACGTGTCTTGAGCTGGACGTGAGCAGTAGCATTCGGGAGTGAATCACATGACTTGATGATGTCAGTGAAATATGGATGAATGGAGATTAAGGGGTGGAGTAGGGAATGAGACATGCACAGTTGCACTGAGGAGACGCCGGATCCATGTGCGTAATGTTGAGAGACCGTCTGCCTGCCTTCATGATGTCACACTAAATGCACCTACAAAGATTGGTCACACATCATGACGATCACTTATGTGGGGTATTTGATTGGTAAACACTGAATGTGATTGTGATCTAATAATAGTGTCACAGAATCTATTGGCAAAATGTGATAGGGGAGGTGCTTTTTATACTATATATGATATTATAGTTCACTCTGTATTATGCTTGAGAAAGACTATGATGTAGTAGAAACGGTGCACGATTTTTGCCACTTTATGTACATATTTATGGACTCTATTTAAAGGGAACCTGTCATTAACTTTATGCTGCCCATACTAACGGCAGCATAAAGAAGAGACAGGCGAATTGATTTCAGCGGTCTGTCATTTAAAAGTTAAAAGTAAATGGTTGCCGAGAACCAACATCACAATCATTGCAGCCTGGCCTGGAAAAGAGTCACGGCCACCTGAGAAGAGTCATGGTTATTCATGAATTCCTGCTCTCCTCGCCCACCTGCTGATGACTGACAGTCTTCTATCTAATTTTCTCCCTTTCTTTCTAGGAGAGAACTGTCAATCATTAGCAGATAGGTGAGAGAGCAGGAGATGATGACTAACTGACTCTTCTCAAGTAGATTTGACTCTTTTCAAGCCCTGTGCTGCAATGATTATGATGCTGGTTCTCAGCAACCACTTACTTTTAGCTCATCAGTGACACACCGCTGAAATCAGCATTTCTGTCACTATTTTATGCTGCCCTCAGTGAGGTCAGCATAAAGTTGATGACAGGTTCTCTTTAAATAAAAAATACTTGAAGGACATGCTCCAGGATTATTTAAGGAGTGACCATAAAGCATCTGTGGTTGCTGACTGGCTGAGGCATTCCTAAGGAAGTCTGGGTGGTACATTTCTGCTGCATTCAATCTGCTTTTTCTATCCTGAGGATAGGTCATCATTATAATTTACTGGTGTGGCGAAACCAAACTCGCCACAGTGTTTTGGAGGGGGCTGTTTGCCAGCCTCCTGCCCCAGGATTACGGCCCTTTAAGATACTTTTACTAACTTTTAAACCCCTTAACCTATTCAAGTGAATTTTGGATAGGTTTGTCCCCAAGTTATACTGGTTAAATTGATATAAGTTATATGTATGTACAATGTAAACTCACAAAGTTGTAACAATTTATAAGAAGTGTAACTTTTCAGCGTAGGAGATAGTTGAGCAGATACAGAAATTGACTCAATTATCTCCTAGACAGAGGGGAGGAATATGCTGGGTGTGTTTCTATTGTCCCATTGTGCCATTGTCCCATTGTGTGTTTAAATGGTGATTTCTGTCCTGTTGTCTCCACATGTGTATTGGCGATTTCTTTTTGTCCTGAGAGATAATCAAATTGCTCCTCGGGTGTCTCCAGGGCAGAGAGGAGGAAACCATGATGCATTGTGGGGATGTGTTGTGTCTGTGTATCCTGAATTGCTGCATATCTGTCCTGTGTCACAGTCTCCCTTCTGGTCTCCTATGGGCATGTCCACCAGATGGGGACCTGCATAAATACGGATGGGTAGCCCTCAATAAAGTGTTCCTGTTTTATCCTTCATCATGTTGAGACTGGTGTTTGGATAACTGATCAAAACTGGGGGATTGCTATACGCTGAAGATTTGCTATACTCCCCTGGCATAACTATTAGCTCTTGTAAGAGCTGTTCCTGCTCTCGGGATTTAGGAGAGGTTCACCCACTGGAGCCTTGAGCCTTGTCGTAGGTCCAGGGTGGGTAGGAGACGGTGAGACCTCAACCAAGCTTCGGCGGTTCGTGGGGTCTGCAGTGCGTATGGTGTCAAGTGGAGTGCTTGGAGTCCTCGGAAAGCACTAGGAGCATCTATCGACGGAGGTACCCGGTCGGGGTGCCAGGAGATCCGTTACAACTGGATAACTCCTTTAAGTCAGCAAGTGGTAGAACAATGTTGCAGGAAAATACACCTTTCCACTGACATCATTGAGTTGGCCGCTTCTAAGCTGTATTAGCATCTGTAAACATTGCCATGCAGTATCCTGATCATAAGTAAGTGCATGTATGTTTGTACTGAGTGTAAGCCTCTTAACAAAATGCCAACGTGGTGAAGCTTTCAAACAAGTATTCAGCTTTTCAGTTACCGTGCCTCTTTGCATGATCAGCAACATTTGCCTAAAGTCTCCAACAGGTAAGAACAATACTCCACCCATTGGTCTACAATATTATTAACAGTCTTGAAGTATTTTGTTGACCAATTTCAAAGCCATGCTTGTGTGCAATGGTGCATTTATCCCAAATTGCAAACAGATGCTTCCTTTCTAGTCAGATGAAGCAGCAGCTTAAAAGTAGAGTGGACAGTTCTGCCACCATTCAGTTGCAGCTATGCCAGGTGAAGCATTTGCAAGAGCAATTTCACTGGCACAACCTTGGCAAGAAGTAGATGAATCAGAAACCTTTTTCTTGTTCCTTCAGGAGCATCCAGGAAATAGATGCCTCCAGTGTTGCTTTACATATCTTGAAGAAGTGTTTCATAAACTTTCTTTTGTTCGGGCACATTGTCAAGCATCAACATATTTGCAGCAACATACTGAGTTGGTTGAGATCATAAGTCGTTTCTCTGAGAAACTCTTGGCTCAGTTGTTGCTGACCATATCGTGGTGATTGCAAGTCAAACTTTGACTAATGTAAACTGTACATTTGCAAGACTTTTTCTTCCAAAAACATCAGTGCCTGATTCTTCATTTGAGAAGTCAATGGTAGCAACTCATTATTTGCTTTCTGCTAGGCAAGGTGCAGGACATCTTCAGTTCCTGAGGTTTGGAAGGGTGGCAGTATATAAGAATAAAATTGTCTGATTTTGACAAGCAATTGCTTATCTCTGCCTCCTAAAGGCAATCATTGAATTGTTGCTCATTCTCGAGCAAGCCAAGTCTCAAGCATGCTTCTTTGTATGAGCGACAAAGAGTACCTCTTGACCGTCATGAGTGCTTCAAAGGATGTTGGACCTCGAACAATATGAAGTTAAGCATTCAAAGATAAGTGCACGCTTCAAAGCTAGGATGAACAGTGTCAACTTTGTGCCTTAGTAGCAATTGCATCTTGGCCTGGAATGTATGTGCCTTGTTTGCGAGATTGCAATGTCTTTGCAGTAGTCCACATAGAGCAGCGTCCTTGCAACTTCCCCTTTCTCACACAGTTCAATAAATGTCTTTAGAGTTGTGCTATGCGGATTCTGAGTCTCTTTCTGCTACATTGTCAGTAGTAAAATACACTCTCTGTCCATTTTCCAAGTGAACAGAGAGATGTTACACCAGCTGATGTCGCTTGTGAATGGGGAATCTGAGGTTTTTCCAGACAGCTTATGTGGCGGCCATGTTGATACCGTTGAACTTCATCTACAATAGTTTAATCACTGACTGATCGAACTCTTGTAAACATATTTGTAGATGTATTTGATAGCATGTACTATATATGCATGTCTCCATATTGATGTGGGCATGAAATACCTTGCGCAGAAGTGGCCAATATGGCACGACAGATTTTTTATGAGTTTCAAAATCGGCCATGCGCACAACCTGCCAACCCTTTTGACAAACCACATTCGTGAGGCTTTCTAGGTTGATACAATGGGTAGCCATCACCATCGCTGTACTTTTTAGCTAACAGCTGCCTTGGGTACCATGGAGTTGTAATTACACCTGCTCGCCAATGCAATGTCGATGGCGAGCAGGGAAACAGAGAAGAGAACACATTGCTCATACAAGTGCTTCATTCTCTTGAAATAGCTCATTGGTGGGGGTTCCCGGCAGTTGGATCCCCGTTGATCTGATATTAATGACCTATCCTTACAATAGGTCATCTATATTACAAAAGTGGACAACTCCTTAAATTTCTAATCAATCTAGATTTTATGTGAAAGTGATCAATTCATTAGCTGCAAGTTCTACCTTCAAGTACTACATTAAGTACAGTGAAGAGATATTGCAGGAGACTGAAGAGATATTGCAAGAGATTGGCTTGGAGTTTGCAACTGGCTCATCTGTGTGTTCTTTTGCTAACCATTGCTTGAGAAGAGCTGCAAGTTCTACCTTCAAGTACTACATTAAGTACAGTGAAGAGATATTGCAGGAGACTGAAGAGATATTGCAAGAGATTGGCTTGGAGTTTGCAACTGGCTCATCTGTGTGTTCCTGATCCTGGCTTCGTCTGACTACCCTGCTGGTTCCTGATCCAGGCTTCGTCTGACTACCCTTCTGGTTCCTGACCTCTGGCTTCGCAAGACCCTGCTTCGGTTTAGCCATCCGTTTGGACTTTTTCCTGACAGCTTGATTTTCAATAAAGCCTTCTTATTTCCACTTATCTCTTGTTGTACGTCTGGTTCATGGTTCCATGACATTAGGACCAAGCCATGAATTCTGACGGTACAGGGCCATCCTCGCTACCTACGCTGGTTGCCAGACTTGATCAGCAGGATCACCTGTTGGGTCGGTTCGCTGTGGCGTTGCAAACCCTGCTTGAACGCACGGCTCATTTAGCTTCCGTTGCCGATGGGTCGGTTGTCGCTCCTGGGCCCGCTCCTACTGCCGCTCCGGTTGTTGCGCCAGAGTCTACCCCGACACCTGTTGCTGCGCCTGCGGTGTTTCGGGGTATGACCGGTTCTGCCCCCCTTCCACAGCGCTTTGGGGGAGAGCCAACTCAGTGCCGAGGTTTCCTTAACCAGGTGGGCATTTATTTCGAGTTGCTGCCACATGCCTTTCCTACTGAGAGATCAAAGGTGGGCTTCTTGATCTCGCTGCTCCCGGACAAGGCCTTGGCCTGGGCAAGCCCTTTATGGGAGAACAACAATCCGGTGGTTGCCGAGTTTTCCGGTTTTGTTGCTTCTCTTCGGAAGGTATTCGATGTGCCGGCTCGTGCTGCCTCTGCTGCGAAGCTCCTTATGTCCATCAGACAGGGTTCACGATCCGTAGCTGAATACGCCATTGAGTTTCGTACCCTGGCAGCAGAGGTGGGCTGGAATAATGAGGCTCTGGTCGCTGCTTTCTCTCATGGTCTCTCGGATGCCTTGAAGGATGAGGTTGCAGCTAAGGACCTACCAGTGGAGCTCGAGTCTCTTATTTCTTTCCTGATTTTGATTGACACCAGACTCAGGGAGAGACCTTCCTTTAAGGAGAGCCTGCGGAGGTCTTCTAACAGATTGGCGCCTACGTTTGCTGTCCCACCCGTGCCTCCCTCTCCTCCCACGCCTCCTGGGGATGACTTGTCTGGGGGTGAACCCATGCAGCTGGGGTTTGCTCGCCTGTCCGAGGGGGAGAGGGTACTCCGGAGACGCGAGGGCCGATGCATGTACTGTGGTCTCGGTGGGCATTTTCGGTTGGCATGCCCGAACCGTCCGGGAAACGCTCGCACCTGAGATCCTGTCGGGGGCAGATCTTGGGTGGAGTCTCCTCGTCCCCGGTTTCCCGTGTTGACAAACCACTGATTACTGTTGTCCTCTCCTGGGTCGGGGGCTCGGTGACGACCCAGGCGTTGGTGGACTCTGGTGCTGGTGGTTTGTTCATTGATAGTGTGTTCGCTGCCGCCAATTCCATTCCTCTGCAGCCTCGAGGTTCCCCACTGGCTCTTGAGGCGATAGACGGCAGACCCCTTCTGCCGCCACACGTGACTCATGAGACCCTTCCAGTGGGGATGGCCATTGGTGCCGTTCACAGAGAGTCGGTCTGTCTCCAGGTTATTTTGTCTCCACACTACTCGGTGGTCTTGGGGTACCCCTGGCTCCAGAAGCATAATCCGACTTTCGATTGGAGATCGGCCGAGATCCTCTCGTGGTCACCGCAGTGTGGGGCTAGTTGCATCCATGGGTCTGTCAAGTTGCTGTGTACTTCCTCGGACTCTCTGTTGCCTCCTGAATACGAGGAGTACCGGGATGTATTCGATAAGGTGCGTGCGGTTGCCCTACCTCCGCACCGCCCATACGATTGTGCCATAGAGTTACAATCTGGTGCCGTTCCTCCTCGTGGCAAGGTCTATCCACTGTCGGTAGCGGAGAATGAGGCCATGGAGGAGTACGTGAGGGAGGCGCTTTCACGCGGACACATTCGCAAATCCTCGTCCCCGGCAGGGGCTGGATTTTTCTTTGTGAAAAAGAAGGGCGGTGAGTTGAGGCCTTGCATCGATTACAGGGGTCTCAATCGCATCACGATCAAGAACGCTTACCCGATACCCTTGATTTCCGAGCTGTTCGATCGCCTCAAAGGGGCCACGGTCTTTACCAAACTCGACCTGAGGGCGGCATATAACCTGGTAAGGATCAAGGCGGGCGATGAGTGGAAGACCGCGTTTAACACCAGGACCGGTCATTATGAATCCTTGGTTATGCCCTTTGGGTTGTGCAATGCGCCCGCAGTCTTCCAGGAATTCATCAACGATGTTTTCCGTGACCTGTTGCAGCAGTGTGTGGTGGTCTATTTGGATGACATCTTGGTATATTCTGAATCCATGGAGGCCCACATTCTGGATGTCAGACGAGGGTTGCAACGGTTACGAGAGAACAAGCTGTTCGGTAAGCTTGAGAAATGCGAATTTCACCGATCCCAGGTAACCTTCTTAGGTTACATCATTTCCGCTGAGGGGTTCTCCATGGATCCTGAGAAGGTTTCGGCTGTCTTACAGTGGCCCCAGCCCAGTGGTCTTCGTGCCCTGCAGCGCTTTTTGGGCTTCGCCAATTATTATCGGAAGTTCATCAGGGACTTTTCCATGCTAGCCAAGCCTCTCACGGATCTGACCAGGAAGGGCAGTAATCCCCAGGTCTGGCCGCTCGAGGCCATCCGAGCTTTTGAGGCTCTAAAGTCCGCCTTTGTGTCGGCTCCGATTCTGTCGCATCCCAACCCTGGGTTGCCTTTTGTCCTCGAGGTGGACGCGTCTATGGCGGGAGTAGGCGCCCTTCTGTCTCAGCGTAGAACACCAGAGGGTCCTCTGCTTCCTTGTGGGTTTTACTCCCGGAAACTGTCTTCCGCGGAGTGCAACTATCAGATTGGTGACAGGGAGTTATTGGCCATCGTGCAGGCCCTTAAAGAATGGAGGCACTTGCTCGAGGGCTCGGTGGTTCCGGTTCTCATCCTGACGGACCACAAGAATCTGACCTACCTCTCTGAGGCCAAGAGATTGACACCACGTCAGGCCAGATGGGCTCTGTTCTTGTCACGTTTTAATTACGTGGTCTCCTACCTACCCGGTTCCAAGAACATCAGAGCGGATGCCTTATCACGGCAGTACTCCGAGCTGTCCGGGGAGGAGTCGATTCCGACTTCGGTCATACCTCTGAATCAGATCCTGGCCGCCATTCGCACCAGCCTGACCTCTCCCCTGGGTGAGCAGATTTTGGCGGCTCAATCTGGTGCTCCCTCTGGGAGACCCAACGGCAGATGTTTTGTGCCTGAGGAGTTGCGCACTCGGTTGTTGCGAACCTACCATAACTCCAAGGCCGCGGGGCATCCTGGAAAGAATCAGCTGTCCTGGGCTGTTTCACGTCTGTTCTGGTGGCCTTCTCTACGTTCCGACATCGCCGCATATGTAGCGGCATGCTCCGTTTGTGCCCAGAGTAAGTCCCCTCGGCACCTTCCGTTGGGTCTTTTGCAACCCATAGCCACCGGGGAGCGTCCATGGTCACACCTGGGGATGGATTTCATTGTGGACCTCCCTGCACCCCGAGGCCATACGGTCATTCTCATGATTGTGGATCGGTTTTCCAAAATGTGCCACTGTGTTCCTCTCAAGAAGTTACCCTCTGCACAAGAGTTGGCCACGATTTTTGCCAGGGAGGTCTTCCGGTTGCACGGTTTGCCCAAGGAGATTGTGTCGGATCGGGGGAGTCAGTTTGTGTCCAGGTTCTGGCGCGCCTTTTGCTCCCAGTTGGGGATTCATCTCTCTTTCTCCTTGGCCTACCACCCTCAGTCCAATGGGGCCGCAGAACGATCCAATCAGGCCTTGGAGCAATTCCTTCGTTGCTATGTCTCCGATCACCAAGACAATTGGGTTGACCTCCTGCCTTGGGCTGAGTTTGCCAGGAACACGGCGGTGAACTCTTCCTCTGGGACGTCTCCCTTCATGGCCAATTATGGGTTCCAACCTGCCGTGTTACCGGAGGTATTCTCTCCCCAGGATATTCCGGCTGTGGAGGATCACCTTTCCGTCCTACGTGCTTCTTGGGTACAGATCCAGAGGTCCCTTGAGGTCTCTGCGCGGCGCCAGAGACTCCAGGCTGATCGCAGATGAGCGCCCGCTCCTTCCTACCAGGTCGGAGACCGCGTATGGTTGTCCACCCGCAACCTCAACCTTCGAGTGCCCACTCCCAAGCTGGCGCCTCGCTTTGTTGGTCCCTTCCGAGTGCTTCGCAGGGTAAACCCGGTAGCCTATGCCCTTGCGCTTCCTCCTGGCATGCGGATCTCCAACGTGTTTCATGTCTCCCTGTTGAAGCCACTGGTGTGTAATCGTTTCACTTTCTCGGTTCCTCGGCCCCGTCCGGTCCAAGTGGGCAATCGTGAGGAGTATGAGGTGAGCAATATCCTGGACTCACGCCTGGTCCGCGGTCGGGTGCAGTTTTTGGTCCATTGGCGTGGTTATGGTCCAGAGGAGCGTTCCTGGGTTCCCTCCGCAGATGTCCATGCTCCTGCCTTGCTCCGAGCCTTCCACGCACGCTTCCCTCAGAAACCGTTCTTTACTCCGCGGAGGAGGGGCCCTTGAGGGGGAGGTACTGTCATGGTCTTACCTTCTGCTGTTCTCCTTCGTTTGACATGTGCTGGCGGCCATCTTGGTTTCTGGGTTTCTTGTAGCCTCCCACCCTGCGGCTTCTCCTTCCCACTGGGAGGAGCTGGATGCCTAGCTCATATATATAGGAGGTCTGTGGCTTCAGTTCCTTGCTTGGTCCTCCTGTGTTCACATGCTTCTAAGACTGCTGCTGCTTCTGGTTCCTGATCCTGGCTTTGTCTGACTACCCTGCTGGTTCCTGATCCAGGCTTCGTCTGACTACCCTTCTGGTTCCTGACCTCTGGCTTCGCAAGACCCTGCTTCGGTTTAGCCATCCGTTTGGACTTTTTCCTGACAGCTTGATTTTCAATAAAGCCTTCTTATTTCCACTTATCTCTTGTTGTACGTCTGGTTCATGGTTCCATGACAGGAAGCAGCTGTTGCTGGGTGATTCAATCATAAGAAGTGTGGAGCTTAAAGAAAATGGTTTTGTGAGATGTCTCCCTGGGGCTACTGCTAGAAGAGATAGAAGACGTATTATTAATATTGTTAAGCAAGCAAAGCAGGAAGGGGACGTGGATGTTCTTGTCCATCTAGGGACAAATGACCTGGCTTGCAATGAAGTGTCAGAGGTGAAAAAAATCTTTTATCACACTTGGTAATGACGTACAGGATTTTGCATCCACCATTTCATTTTCTGAAGTTCTGCCTGTGCATAATGTTCAGAATGATAGGCAGAGGCGCATAAAGGAGTTCAACATATGGCTTGGTAAATGGTGTCAAGAGCAAGGATTTGGCTTTGTTTCTCAAAATAGCTCTACTTGGAATAGAAAGGATCTGTACAAAAAAGATGGTTTGCATCTTTTTCTCAAAGGAACAAATGTACTTAGTGAATAACTCCAAGAATTTGCAAAAGAGTATTTAAACTAGGAAGGGGGGGCAAAAGAGTGAAAATAAAAGAGTCCAATTGCCCCCCGAAACAATGCCAGAACAGGTCAGAAGCACAGAGGGTAAGAAATGATAAGCTCCGAGTCCTCTCTACAAATGCTCGCAGTTTAGGTAAAAAAATCAATGAACTTGGGTCAATAATGGCATCTGAGAATGTAGATTTAGTGGCTGTTACGGAGACATGGTTTAATGAAAGAAATGACTGGGACATAACCATACCAGGGTACTCTTTATACAGAAGAGACAGAGAAGGCAAGAAAGGAGGAGGAGTGGCCCTGTATGTGAAAGATAGCATTAAATCTAACCTAATACAAGTTGGTGAGGCCAACATAGAGTCAGTTTGGGTTACGTTGCAGTTTGCTAATCATGCAGTAACTCGTGTAGGTGTGATATATAGACCACCTGATCAAGTTAAAGAACTAGATGATCTACTAGTTGAAGAAATAGCTAAAATGACAATGAAAGGAGAAGTTATCATTATGGGAGATTTCAATCTTCCAGATATAAACTGGAAAACCAAAATAGCAAGTTCTACCAGGAGTACAGATATTCTAAATTCCCTACTGGGGTTATCCCTACAACAAATGGTTGAGGAGCCAACCCGGAGGGAGGCCATTTTGGATTTGATATTCACAAATGGGGATTCGGTATATGATGTCATTGTAGGCGAAACCTTGGGATCTAGTGATCACCAGTCAGTGTGGTTTAATATAAGAACTGTGAAAGAGTCCCACCACACAAAAACAAAAGTTTTAGATTTTAGAAAAACAGACTTTTCAAAAATGAAATTAGTCATAAATGAGTCCTTATCAGACTGGAACGGATTACATGGAGTCCAGGAGAAATGGGACTACTTAAAAGGTGCATTATTGAAGGCAACAGAAAATTGCATTAGACTTGTCAGTAAAAGCAAAAAAAGGAAGAGACCACTGTGGTACTCAGCAGAAGTGGCCCAAATCATTAAAAATAAAAAGCTAGCATTTTGTAATTATAAAAAAACCAGAGCAATGAAGATAAGGAAATCTACAAGATTAGGCAGAAAGAGGCCAAGCAAGTTATAAGAACTTCTAAAGCTCAGGCAGAAGAAAAACTAGCTCAGTCTATGAAAAAAGGGGATAAGACATTCTTCAGATATATAAATGAAAAAAGGAAATTAAAACAAGGAATAACTAAATTAAAAATAAAGGATGGAAGGTATTTAGAAGAGAATAAAGGGCTAGCCGACTGCCTTAATGAATACTTCTGTTCAGTTTTTACAAAAGAAAAAGAAGGAGAAGGACCTCCACTAGAAAGGATGACAATTAAATCGTTTGATGCATGTGTTTACAGAGGAAGATGTTCTAAGTTTGCTGTCTAAAGTGAAGACAAATAAGTCACAGGGGCCTGATGAGATACACCCAAAATTATTAAAAGAGCTTAGTGGTGAGCTGGCAAAACCGTTAACAGATTTATTTAACCAATCATTAGTAACAGGAGTCGTCCCGGAAGATTGGAAATTGGCAAATGTCGTGCCCATTCACAAGAAAGGTAGTAAGGAGGAATCGAGCAACTATAGACCAGTGAGTCTGACATCAATAGTAGGCAAATTAATGGAAACCCTATTAAAGGATAGGATTGTGGAACATCTAAAATCCCATGGATTGCAAGATGAAAAACAGCATGGGTTTACTTCAGGGAGATCATGTCAAACAAATCTTATAGATTTTTTTGACTGGGTGACTAAAATAATAGACGGTGGAGGTGCAGTAGACATCGCATATCTAGATTTTAGTAAGGCTTTTGACACTGTCCCACATAGAAGACTTATCAATAAACTGCAGTCATTGAGCATGGACTCCCATATTGTTGAGTGGATTAGGCAGTGGCTGAGTGACAGACAACAGAGGGTTGTAGTCAATGGAGAACATTCAAAACAAGGTCATGTTACCAGTGGGATTCCACAGGGATCTGTACTGGGACCAATTTTGTTTAATATCTTCATAAGTGATATTGCAAAAGGCCTCGATGGTAAGGTTTGTCTTTTTGCTGATGACACAAAGATATGTAACAGGGTTGATGTTCCTGGAGGGAAGCGCCAAATGGAAAAGGATTTAGGAAAACTAGAAGAATGGTCAGAACTCTGGCAACTGAAATTTAATGTGGATAAGTGCAAGATAATGCACCTGGGGCGTAAAAACCCAAGGGCAGAAAATAGAATATTTGACACAGTCCTGACCTCAGTATCTGAGGAAAGGGATTTAGGAGTAATTATTTCAGAAGACTTAAAGGTGGGAAGACAATGTAATAAAGCAGCACGAAATGCCAGCAGAATGCTTGGATGTATAGGGAGAGGTATAAGCAGTAGAAAGAGTGAAGTGCTTATGCCGCTGTACAGAACACTGGTGAGACCTCACTTGGAGTATTGTGCGCAGTACTGGAGGCCATATCTCCAGAAGGATATAGATACTCTAGAGAGAGTTCAGAGAAGAGCTACTAAACTGGTCCATGGATTGCAGGATAAAACTTACCAGGAAAGGTTAAAAGACCTTAATATGTATAGCTTGGAAGAAAGAAGAGACCGAGGGGATATGATAGAAACTTTTAAATACATAAAGGGAATCAACTCGGTAAAGGAGGAGAGCATATTTAAAAGAAGAAAAACTACCACAAGAGGACACAGTTTTAAATTAGAGGGGCAAAGGTTTAAAAGTAATATAAGGAAGTATTACTTTACTGAGAGAGTAGTGGATGCATGGAATAGCCTTCCTGCAGAAGTGGTAGCGGCAAATACAGTGAAGGAGTTTAAGCATGCATGGGATAGGCATAAGGCTATCCTTCATATAAGATAGGGCCAGGGACTATTCATAGGATTCAGATATATTGGGCAGACTAGATGGGCCAAATGGTTCTTATCTGCCGACACATTCTATGTTTCTATCAAGAGGTGTACCCAAGCATATTTTCAGACCGTATGTCATGTAGTCTTGGGCATACTCATACATGTGCAGTAGCCGGGTTTGGGGTGGCCCCAACGCTACACTGGTGCTTCCTTACACCATCGAGGTGTCACCATGTGTTGCTGCTCTCCAGAAGCGATGGTAAGATGTGGTGCACCCCAATGGGAAGAGATATTTTTGAGGTGCAGGTGACATAACCAGGATTGAATTTAGGGGGTGAAGGAAATATCAATGTCAAACATAATACAGAGACAGTGGGTGTGTTGCCTAGGTGTTATGATAGTGCCACACACTGAAAGGAAGATATCAGGTTTACGTAGGTTAGTAGATGAAGAGAACGCAAGTCACTAGTGTTCTTTAATACAGCAGGGGTGATGTCGGGGGATGAAGTGTATAGTTGTGAGTCATCAGCATAGAGATGGTACTGGTAACCAAATCTGATGTTGGTCTATCCAAATGGGGCTGTGTAGAGAAAGAAGAGGGGAGGACCAAGGACTGAACCCTGAGGAACCCCAACAGCAAGAGGGAGAGGAGAAGTGGAGCCAGCAAATGATAGGCTAAAAGAGAGGTCAGAGAGATATTAAGAAAACCAGGAGAGGGCAGTGTCCTTTAGGGCCCTTGCACACGACTGTATGCCCTCCGAGATATACGATCCGTGAGCAGGCAATATATCCCAGAGCGGCATTGATCATGCGCACGGGAGCACGCAGCATCATAGATTACAATTATGCTGTGGACGTCGGGCCGCACGCGGGGCTATTGTCCCACACTCATATGATCTTATTAGGCCGATAGATTAGAGCATGGTGAGTAGCAGAAGTGTCACAATCCTTGGTTAGGTTGTGACTCTGTGTCTGCACGTGCGGTTGCCGTTGGCAACATGGTTTGCATGTGAGGCATTTTTCCTTGGTTGTGGTGTTTCCCCATTTTGGTTTACACAGGGTTAATGATTAGTGGTGTGGTGGGTGTGACCTCTGGCCTCCTTATATGTTGGTGTGTTGGAGCCTGAGGTCAGAGTTTGCTTGTCAGTCTGTGTAGGAGCTTTGCTCCCTGGCTGAATGTTCCTATCTGTGTGAGCCACCCTTATTTGTTATATTGTTTCCCTTGCTTTGTCTGTGTGTCTCCTCTGGTGTGTTTCTGTTATCCCTCCTTCACCTGGTGTATGTTGTTTTGGTGTGGTCCTTGTTTGGAGGTTTGTGTTGTGGTGTGCCTGCTCCGAAAGGGGCTTGCTTTCCCAGAGGAGTTTAAGCAAAAGCAAGACTGTGGGCTTCCCAGTCTGGAGCCGTCCCTCCATCTCGGCTGCGGCAGGTAAATGTGGATAGCATTTGTTATGTTTCTGTGTTACTTACCTGCCATACTGTTTCACCCATAGTCTTGCACCCTGTCAGCTACTGGGCCTCTGGAGACGCCTGTAATATGTGTCGTGGATGTACAGGTATTCTCTGCTCTGTCACAATCTGTAGGGCAATGCAGGGATTCCTAGACCTCTAGTCACGTGGGTATGAGTCCTCTTACCTTTGAAGGGGGCTCATACAGCTAGGAGACTAGGGCCTGTTGAGAGAAGCTTTAGGAGGTGACCAGCTCCCTTTTCCCTGCATTGTGGCCCATTAGCTTAGGGCATTGCGCGATGGGGGGGTTCCCCCACTCCCCGTCGTGACATTATAACAAATAAAGGCTCCGCAGTCGCGGGCCTTTGAAAGAGGGTGCAGCATGTATTGCCTGCCGTTTTCTGCATACATGCGCGTTCTCCTGAGGGAGAGCGTCATGAGGTTCACCGTTAACGGCGCGGTTGGTGGCTCATTCCCCGCCACCTTGCTAACCGTGTCCGTGTTGGTGACCCCTCGTCCCTCTCAGGGTTCCTTGCTCTGGTCGGCTGCTGGCAGCATTCCTTCGTATACCTGCTCAGTGCCGGTTTGGAAATGTCTGCTGGCAGCGACCTGGAGTAGGAACGTTCTCCTGAGTTGGACGCGGTGTCCAGTGTTCCTTCTCCAGACTGCTTTGGTGGCTGGCTGCCTCGGACCTAGGTGTCGGTCCAGGTAGGTTGGCGGCAGTTCTGTAGGGAGATACGGGCACCTTTCTGGCAGTGCCTCCAGTTGTTATTTCCTCCAGTCTGCTTTGGTCGCTGGCGACCTGGGACCTTTGTTCGGTCCAGGTTTGTTGGTGGCAGTTCTGGAGGGAGACACTGGCGGTTATCAGGCATTGCCCCTCCCCCCACTGTAGTTGGGCCCCGCCAGCTTTAACTTTTCGGTTGGTAGGGGTTTTGAGGGGTGGGAGTGTCACGATCCTTGGTTAGGTCGTGAATCTGTGCACGTGCGGTTGCCGTTGGCAATGTGGTTTGCATGTGAGGCATTTTTCCTTGGTTGTGGTGTTTCCCTATTTTGGTTTACACAGGGTTAATAATTCTGTGACGGAACTCAATACCGGAAAACAGAACTGCTAGTGTGAAAGTACCCTTAGGCCCCTTTCACACGGGCGAGAATTCCGTGCAGGTGCAATGCGTGAGGTGAACGCGTTGATTTTCACGCATGTTCTATATTCTGCGTTTTTCACGCAATGCAGGACCCATAGAAAGCAAGTGCGGATGTGGTGCAATTTTCACGCATAGTTGCTAGGCGACGATGTAAGTAAATTGATAAAAGTCAATTTGCTGTAGTATTTTCCCTTATAACATGGTTATAAGGGAAAATAATAGCATTCTTATTAAAATGTGGCTTTAGGGGTTAAAAAATTAAAAAAATTAACTCACCTCACCATGTGGTCAGCGCGATTACATCATCAAATGTCCTTTGGCAGGTCCTGAAAGAAGAAGAATGAAGAAGATAGAAACATAGAAACATAGAATGTGTCGGCAGATAAGAACCATTTGGCCCATCTAGTCTGCCCAATATACTGAGTACTATGGATAGCCCCTGGCCCTATCTTATATGAAGGATGGCCTTATGCCTGTCCCATGCATGCTTAAACTGCTTCACTGTATTTGCAGCTACCACTTCTGCAGGAAGGCTATTCCATGCATCCACTACTCTCTCAGTAAAGTAATACTTCCTGATATTACTTTTAAACCTTTGCCCCGCTAATTTAAAACTATGTCCTCTTGTAGCAGATGCCAGCTGCGCGAACAACAGGATGAGGTGAGTTAATTTTTTAATTTTTTTTAACCCCTAAAGCCACATTTTAGTAACCATTCTGTATTAAGAATGCATAACCCCTAAAGCCACATTTTAGTAACCATTCTGTATTAAGAATGCTATTATTTTCCCTTATAACCATGTTATAAGAGAAAATAATAAAATCTACAGAACACCTAACCCAAACCTGAACTTCAGTGAAGAAGTCCGGGTTCGGATCTGGGTACCACAGTCAGTTTTTTATCACACGCGTGCAAAACGCATTGCACCAGTGCGATAAAAACTGAACATCGGAACGCAATCGCAGTCAAAACTGACTGAAATTGCGTACCTACGTACTCGGACAATTTTCCCTGATCGCACATACTACACATTCGGACTTAATCCAGACACGCTCTTCTGCAAGGGGCCTTAGCCTCTAAATCCATGTAGGAATACTTTATTGCCATCTAATGGTAAACTTTGTAATTACAGGTTCTATGCTGACCTCAGTAGGCAATGATTCTTCTGGTTAGCCAATAAAGGTATCATTGCTATAATTCTTTTGTCTTTTTTTAAAGTAAAAGTATTTAACATCACAGGTTTTTGTGGCTAACACAGTGCCATGCTATTTTTGCTAGACCTTAGTTTTGAAAGTCCATTTTCATCAGACATTTGACATCTAAATGCATGACTGCCGGTGGTTATCATTTTTTTCCAACTGCAATACTATAGAGCAGGGATGCCAACCCTAAGCGCCAGCTGTTGCAAAACTCCCAGCATGCCTGGACAGCTTACAGCTATCAGCCTACAGCAATGCATGGTGGGAGTTGTAGTCTTACAACAGCTGGAGGCCCGCAGGTTGAGCATCCCGGCTATAGAGGAAAGAATCATATTTTGATATTTCAACACATTAGGGGTCATTCACAAAATGATTCCCCCGTGTGCTGCCGGAGAATGCGCATAATTTATGCCTTGATATAAATTAGTCGCTTCTACAGCAGTCTGTGGGCGTGGAGTGAAAATCTACTGCACTCTGTGCCAAGTGGCGAGGATGGAGTAAAAAGCATATTTTATCACACGGGCATTTTTATTTTACCTCACTTTTGCATTACTAATTACCCCCATTGTTTCAAGTGACAAACTCAACTATAAAGCCGAATTCACGCATCTGCATGGCGGCTGTCTTATCTGTCTGTATTTGAACCCATGCACATGACCCTATCTGGTTTGCTGTCTGCAAATTGTAGCCCCGCAAAACACAGAAACACAGATGCCGGCCATGTGCATCCCGCATTTTTCCATAATGCACATTCCGTCCTATGTTAAAAATGCCTATTCTTCCGGAATAGAATAGGACATGCTCCATCTTCTTTGCAGGATGTCAGAACAGACATATGGATGTGGACAGCACACGGTGTGCTGTCTGCATTTGTTGCGGCCCTGTTGAAATGAATATGTAATACAGACAGAAAAAAAGCTTTTCAATGAAGAAATTGCAAAAATAAAATGTCCTCAACATATTTATGATGACCCTCAGAAAAAAAATGAATGCCAGAATTGCAGTTTTTGTTTATTTGTCACAAAAAAATAATAAAAAGTGTTATGTATTGCAAAAGACTATGGAACGCTCTGCCTGAGGAGGTGGTGATGGTGAGTACAATAAAGGAATTCTAGAGGGGCCTGGATGTATTTCTGGAGCGTAATAATATTACAGGCTATAGCTACTAGAGAGGGGTCGTTGATCCAGGGAGTTATTCTGATGGCCTGATTGGAGTCGGGAAGGAATTTTTTATTCCCCTAAAGTGGGGAAAATTGGCTTCTACCTCAAAAGGTTTTTTTTGCCTTCCTCTGGAAAACTTGCAGGATAACAGGCCGAACTGGATGGACTAATGTCTTTTTTCGGCCTTATGCACTATGTTACTATGTTAAAATGATACCAATGAAAACTAAAAATTGTCCCGCAAAAATCAAGCCCTTGGGATGCAGCAATGCAAAAACTTTATCTTTTTTTTAAATGTTTTTTTTATTGTGCAAAAGTAATAAAACATAAAAAATGACATGTATTTGGCATCACTGTAATCGTACTGACCCAGAGAATAAAGTTATCATGTTATTTATGCCGAAAAATGAACGCCACAAAATTTATAATGTAAAAACTCAGTTGGCAGTATTGCAGTTTTTTTTCATCCCACAAAAAAAGTGTTACCTAATAAAAGTAAATTAGTAAGTTATGTGTACACCAAAATGTAGGATTTCAGTTCTAGCATTAATGAAATATAAAATGCCTTTACTAAAAACATAGAAAACCTACACATTCTACAGTTTTCCTGCATAGGGAACACCATAAAAATGAAACCCATAAAACTAAGCTGGAATTGAGTATTTTTATAGCCTCCCAGTCCCACTACATCTTATGCAATATTAAATGGTGTCATTAGAAAGTACAACTTGTCCCGCAAAAAACAAACCCTCATATGGCTATGTGAATGGGGAAAAAAAGAAGTTATGGCTCCGGGAAGGCTGGGAGTAAAAACAAAAAACTGGAATTGCTGCATCAAGAAGGAGTTAGTATTAATACACAGTGCAAGAGCGGAGCCAGTATCCCCCTCACCATGCCGAAATATTATTAGTGGGACTTTGGGTAGCTCTATTACTATGGGCAGGACTATCTGTACAGCACTATTATTTCATATGTACAGGGTGAATCTAAATTCTCAGGACACCCTAAGTAATGGATGAGGGGGCCTATCTTTTAAGCCAGCGGTCCCCAACCGCCGGGCCGCGGCCCAGGACCGGGCCCTGGAGGATTGTTTGCCGGGCCGCGGCGATCAGGGCAGTCTTTAACGCTGTGCTAATGAAGCGCTTCCATTATGGAAGCGCTTCATTAGTACAGAAGGACCAGGAAGTGGTGAAGGATCTGTACTCACCACTTCCTGGTCCTCGGCTCGGCTATCGGCTGTGCAGGGCTGCGCACAGCGTGAGGTCGCTCTGTGACCTCACACCGTGCGCCGCGATACACAGCCGACAGCAGAATGAATGAAAAGGATCGCGATGGTGACTAGGAGCAGAAGAGGTAAGTGTTTATTTTATTTTATTTGCACTGGGGGCTGATGGCTGACCTGGGGGACATTGGGCAGACCTGAGGGGCTAATGGGGGACATTGGGCAGGCATGAGGGGCTAATGGGGGACATTGGGCTGACCTGAGGGGCTAATGGGGGACATTGGGCAGACCTGAGGGGCTAATGGGGGACATTGGGCAGACCTGAGGGGCTAATGGGGGACATTGGGCAGACACGAGGGGCTAATGGGGGACATTGGGCAGACATGAGGGGCTAATGGGGGACATTGGGCAGACATGAGGGGCTAATGGGGGACATTGGGTAGACATGAGGGGCTAATGGGGGACATTGGGCAGACATGAGGGGCTAATGGGGGACATTAGGCAGACATGAGAGGCTAATGGGGGACATTGGGCAGACATGAGGGGCTAATGGGGGGCTTATGGCTGACATGAGGGGCTAATGGGGGGCTTATGGCTGACATGAGGGGCTAATGGGGGGCTTATGGCTGACATGAGGGGCTAATGGGGGCTTATGGCTGACATGAGGGGCTTATGGCTGACATGAGAGGCTAATGGGGGCTTATGGCTGACATGAGGGGCTAATGGGGGGCTTATGGCTGACAGGAGGGGCTAATGGGGGGCTTATGGCTGACACGAGGGGCTAATGGGGGGCTTATGGCTGACACGAGGGGGTAATGGGGGTCTTATGCCTGACACAAGGGGCTAATGGGGGCTTATGGCTGACACGAGGGGCTAATGGGGGCTTATGGCTGACATGAGGGGCTAATGGGGGCTTATGGCTGACATGAGGGGCTAATGGGGGCTTATGGCTGACATGAGGGGCTAATGGGGGCTTATGGCTGACATGAGGGGCTAATGGGGGCTTATGGCTGACATGAGGGGCTAATGGGGGCTTATGGCTGACATGAGGGGCTAATGGGGGGTTTATGGCTGACATTGGGGGGGGGGGTTTATGGCTGACATTGGGGGGGTTTATGGCTGACATTGGGGGGGGGTTTATGGCTGACATTGAGGGCTAATAGATGGCTAAAGGTTTGGGGGTCTGATCTGAGGTCTGATTAACATTGGGGGTCTGATTGCTGGTCTGACCTGAGGTGTAATGAAATTTTTTTCTTTTCTTATTGTTCTCCTATAAAACTAGGTGCATCTTATAGGGCGAAAAATATGGTACAGTGCAGCAGAGACCAGTGCAGCAGAGACCAGTGCAGCAGAGACAAGTGCAGCAGAGACCATAGTCAGTTTATATAGTCGTTATATAGTGTTATATATTTTAATATGCACCTTGTGTTTTGTTATGCGCGTGAATCGGTCAGCCCCCCCCAAGCCCCGCCCCAGAAATTGTCTTGCATAAAACCGGTCCTTGGTGCAAAAAAGGTTGGGGACCACTGTTTTAGGCTATGCCCAGAACATGGCTGCCATCTTGAAAGTTGCAATATTGGATAAAAGGCAACATTTTCCAATGAGAAGTGGGTCATGTAGAATATGAAAGACCAGAATTTTCTCAGAAATCGATTGCTGCAATCAGATTTGCAATATCTCTTGTGGTTCAAAAGTTATCAACAAAAAAAGTTCAAAACTTCAAAGTTCTGTGTTCTGCATCCGGGAGAACACATTGAACACGTCAACTAGCTGTGCATCACAGGGAACGTTCCCAGTTGTTGTTGCAACTTTCTGTGTTAATAACTTTTGAACCACAGGAGATATTGCTTGATATATGCATATCATCCTTGATATGCTACATGACCCCCTTCCCATTGGAAAAAATTGCCCTTGATCCAATATGGCGGCTTTCAAGGTGGGAGCCATGTTCTGGACATAGCCTAAAAGATAGGCCCCCTCACCCATTACTGGGGTATTCAAATATTTCATTTTCCCTTTTATTTCTGAAATAAAAGGGTGTCCTAAGACTTTTGACTCCCCCTATATTTGGAGGAGTTGGGGAGCACAGTGGGCAGAGTATTGGGGATAGCAACAGGATAATACTGTTGGGGCACCAGGAGGGGAAGATGATTTAAAAATGAGGGACCTAAGATATCTGTGTGCCAAATTCTGCTGAAGCAAGTGCGGCTGAAAGAAGTCTTAAAGGCAGTCTGGTCCGAATAGAGAAGATGAGGAAAGAGAACATCAGAGGAGACATCACTGGATATAAGAGATATGTGGTGCTCAATTTTCTCCTCAGGCAGCAGAAAGGGTACAGTAGGTGCACCCCTGACAGAGGGGAAAATCATACTATATATCCCTAATACAGAGCCTTCTGGAGAATTACTGCCTTGTGAAATACTTGAAAACCGTGCCTACTGCTTATATTTGTACTGCAACCCTCATCATCTGTTCAGTAAAGAGAGACTTTATTTGTACTAACCAAGCGGCCGAGGTCACTGCCTCAACCATGCACAGGCCCCTGTACCTGTCCTCTTGCCAACCATCCACCCTCAAGGGCACACCAGCTGCCACCAAGCAGGATCCCCAAGCCTAAAGGGTTCCCCTCCATTCATTGCCCACACAGCCTAGGGAAGCACTGGCGCTGGGGTGAGGACTGAAACCACCCTCATTGCCACAACTCCCCTCTTCTCCACTCTCCATCCCAGCTCCTCCCCTTGTGGGTCAGTGCACAATGAATTGCCACCTGTGTCTATAGTTACCATTGATATAAATGGAAACTGCAAATAGTCTCTTTGTGCAGAGCTCCACCCTAGTGGTCGCTCCTGGAGAATACAGTGAATCTGTGAACCAGTAGAAGCATTTCAGTGCTGGCCTCCCCTTCCTCTGGGGCCCTTAGCAGTCACATACTGTATTACCTCCTTGGTAGGTACACCACTGCTAAATAGTACCACCATACAGTGACTGAATAATACCGGCATGTCTTGCCTTTTTCTTATTTTGTTTGAGGAAGTTGATATACAACTGCCTTACACCTGACTCTTGTTCTGCTATCAAACTGCTTAGTCTGACATTTGCTGGGAGGGGCTTTTTGATTGTTATGCCTTTTAATACCATTCGTTTTTGTGTTGCTTTGCTGGGTATAGTGAAAGTTTTCTGCAGTTTGTTTCTATAGTCATTGTCATGGGCAGTGGGTGTAGAACCACTGTTTCAACCAGTTTGACTTAGGGCTAATCCTAAGGGAGGCACCTGGCTGCTACCTTTTGGAATAGTCCCAGTGTGAGGGGTCAGGCAATACTCAGTAGTCAGTGACAGACAGAGGTCAGGGTGGGCATAGTATTTGCGAATCCGTGAAACTAATCTGAGGTCAGGGCAGGTGACAAACTATCAATACAGTAAACGGGCAAGGTCGGTACACAGGCAGATGAGTAAAATAGCACACCTTCAAAGGGAACTAACAGGCTAGACTACCTATTGCTCAGGCACCCTCCCTTAGGCGAAGGTGTCTTAAGTACCCAAAGGCAGCCAGCCATTGACTGAAGATTATGGTGCACACACTGGTCCATTAAGAGCCTGAGAGAGTGCGCTCACCCTAGCTATAGACCTGTCAAGGAAGCACAGGCTGTGGCCTGCAGAAAACATGTTGGTGTCACGAGGGTGTCAAGAGCCACGTCTGACTCCGTTATACCCGGGGTCAGGAAGTCGCAGCGGGTGGCTGCGCGCTCTATGTCTAAAGATCACGTTGTTTCTTAGTGATTGTTTTCTGTGTTTGCCTTGCAATCCTTTTTGTCTCACTCAGGGATCCGTAGCTTCTCCTCCTCAGCTGTTTCTTGTCTGCCACTCCCAACCTCCTTATATTCTCCTCTCACACTTCTCTAGTTGCCAGTTATAGAGCTTCCTGCCTGGACTTCTATACTGACCCACTGGAGCTGTGAATCCTGGTTGTTGTTCCAGAGTGCTACCCTCCGGATCCCTGTTGGGCTTTTTGTTGTCTCCTGTTGTCGCCCACCTGGGATTATATGTTGAGTCTGTATTGTCTGTCCTCCCCTTGGTGTTTTCCTTTAGAGCTAGTGGTGCGGACTAGTGTTCCCACCGCCCTGTTCACTATCTAGGGCTCATCTTAGGGAAAGCCAGGGTTTTAGGCACGTGATCGGCGTACAGGTGAGGAACCCGTCTAGGGACGTCAGGGCAGCCAGTTGCCAGCCGCAAGGTGAGTCAGGGGTCACCACCTTCCCTCTCACTTGGGCAGGGCCTTCCTCTTTCCCTCCCTCTGTGTCACGTATGTGATAGTCACGCCGATCGTGATATTATAACTGGCCCTTATTTTTGGGGAGAAAAAAAAAAAAAAAAAAAAAAAAAAAAAAAAAATTTTCTCTCTACTTAGAATCCAATATGGATCCTATTGCTGCTTTGGCAAAACAGCTTCAAGGCCTGTCTTTGGAGGTGGCAGGATTGAAGGCATCTGTCCTCCAACAACAGCAGCAAATGCAGCAGACCGCAAGCCCAGCGGTTGCTATGGGTAACCAGGTTGTTACAGAACCCAAGGTTGTTCTTCCTGACAGATTTTCTGGGGGAAGGGACAAATTTGTGACGTTCCATGAGGCCTGCAAATTATATTTTAAGCTGCGCCCTTACTCCTCAGGTAATGAAGAACAGCGGGTGGGGATTGTTATTTCCCTGCTTCAGGGGGACCCGCAATCCTGGGCGTTCTCGTTACCCCCTGGTTCCCAGGCTCTCCGGTCATTGAAGGGATTTTTTGGGGCTTTGGGTCTCATATATGATGACTCTGACCGAGTCGCCCTGGCTGAGTCGAAGTTACGGAGACTCCTACAGGGAGATCGGCCAGCAGAGGAATATTGCTCAGAGTTCCGTAGGTGGGCTACGGATACTCAGTGGAACGACCCGGCTCTCAGGAGTCAGTTCTGCTCTGGGTTATCTGAAAGGGTTAAGGATGCGCTGGCGCTGTATGAGACCCCCCTTTCCCTTGATGCTGTTATGTCCCTCTCTATCAGAATAGATAGACGTCTTAGGGAGAGATCGAAAATTCCTGAGCAATTGGTAACCTCTCCCAAGCAGCAGTTAGTCTGTACTGACTTAGATGAGCCTATGCAGCTAGGAGGAACTTCTCGTCAGGTCCGTCCTCCTGAGGTTCGCCGTAGGTGGGGGGCTTGTTTTTTCTGTGGGGGGAGGGGTCATTTCATTAATGTCTGTCCCTCCTTTCTCAAAAACAAAAGACCGTCGGAAAACTACTAACCCCAGGCTGTGCGGAGGATGTCAGCCGGGGGGTATACGTTTCCTCCATACGAACATCTCAATTTGTGTTGCCAGCGGTTATTGTTTTTGGTGTTAAGACGGAGTCTATTTCTTTTTTTCTAGACAGTGGAGCAGGGGTAAATTTGATAGATGCCCATTTTGCCCGCACTATGGGTTTGTCTCTCTGTACGCTGCAGAGACCTATTCCCATATTCGCTATTGATTCTGCTCCTCTGTCTCAGAGAAACCTCACTCACATTGTCCATAACTTACACCTTCGGGTACGGGACCACCATAATGAGTGTCTTTCATGTTACGTTCTGGAGGGCCTTCCCTCTCCTGTGGTATTGGGTCTTCCCTGGTTGGTAGCGCACAATCCAGTGGTGGATTGGCAGGCCAGGGAGATATTGGAGTGGAGTGAGCATTGCAGAGAGAATTGCTTAAATAACAATTGCTTAATCGCCTCCATAGCTTCCCTACCTACATTTATTTCGGACTTTGAGGACGTTTTTTCTGAAAAGGGTTGTCAGAAGCTACCACCTCATCGTCCTTATGATTGCCCGGTTAACCTGATTCCCAGTGCAAAATTACCCAAGTCCAGGTTGTATAATCTTTCGGGTCCCGAGAGACAAGCCATGAAAGATTATATCTCCGAGAGTCTGGCTAAGGGACACATCAGACCCTCTTCTTCACCCGTGGCTGCAGGGTTTTTCTTTGTTAAAAAGAAAGATGGGGGCCTGCGTCCTTGCCTAGATTTCCGTGAGCTAAACCGGATAACCATCCGAGACCCATACCCTCTTCCTCTCATTCCTGACCTTTTTAATCAGATTGCGGGTGCTAGGTGGTTCTCCAAACTTGATCTTACGGGGGCCTACAATCTGATTCGTATCAAGGAAGGGGATGAGTGGAAGACAGCTTTTAACACCCCTGAGGGGCATTATGAAAATTTAGTCATGCCTTTCGGTCTGACCAATGCCCCTGCTGTCTTCCAACATTTCGTTAATGATATTATTAGTCATCTCATCGGCAGGTTTGTAGTCATATACCTAGATGATATCTTAATTTATTCGGCTGATCTGAAAACACATGAAGTACATGTCAGGCAAGTACTGCAGGTCCTACGGACGAATAAATTATATGCGAAAATTGAAAAATGTGTCTTCGCCGTTCAGGAAATACAGTTCCTGGGATATCTATTATCTGCTTCAGGTTTCCGTATGGATCCTAGGAAGGTCCAGGCAATTTTAGATTGGGATCTTCCTGAGAACCTTAAAGCTCTACAACGGTTTTTGGGTTTCGCAAATTTCTATAGAAAGTTCAATAAAAATTATTCAGTGATCGTTAAACCCCTTACTGACATGACTAGGAAGGGGACTGATTTTTCTAAATGGTCTGACGCCGCTAAAATTGCATTTTCCTCTCTAAAAGAGAGATTTACCTCGGCACCTGTTCTAATTCAACCTGATGTCTCCCAGCCTTTTATTGTTGAAGTAGATGCGTCAGAGGTGGGAGTGGGGGCTGTATTGTCTCAGGGTCCGTCTCCTGGCAAATGGCGTCCTTGCGCTTTCTTTTCCAAAAAGTTATCTACTGCAGAAAAGAACTATGATATTGGAAATAGGGAACTGTTGGCGATTAAACTGGCGTTTGAAGAGTGGCGTCACTTCTTAGAGGGAGCAATCCACCCCGTCACGGTGATTACGGATCACAAAAACCTTCTGTACCTAGAATCGGCTAAGCGTCTCACCCCTAGACAAGCTAGGTGGTCGCTATTCTTTACCAGATTTAACTTTGTAATCACCTATCGTCCTGGGGCAAAAAATACCAAGGCAGACGCATTATCTCGTAGTTTCCCTGGAGGGGGTAATGTTAGTGATCCGGTACCTATTTTACAAAGAGGAGTGGTTGTCTCTGCTGTACACTCTGTTCTAGAGGGAAAGGTGTTAGAGGCCCAGGGGGACGCCCCGGCCTCTTGCCCCTCAGAGAAATTGTTTGTACCGTTAAACCTGCGTCTTGAATTATTAAAGGAACATCATAATTCGGCACTTGCTGGGCACCCGGGTAGTAAAGCAACCTTGGAGCTATTGTCTCGTCGTTTTTGGTGGCCAAGGTTGCGTCAGGATGTAATGGATTTCGTGTCTACTTGTTCTACTTGTGCACGCGCGAAAGTCTCTCATACACGTCCAGCAGGGTCTTTATTGCCACTTTTCATCCCCAATAGGCCATGGACACATCTGTCAATGGATTTCATCACTGACTTACCGTTGTCTGCGGGTAAAACAGTTATCTTGGTAGTAGTAGACAGGTTTAGCAAAATGGTACACTTTATTGCGCTACCCGCACTTCCTAATGCTAAGACTCTTGCTCAGGTGTTTATCAGTGAAATCGTGAAGCTTCACGGGGTCCCTTCCGATGTGGTTTCGGATCGGGGAACCCAGTTTATTTCTAAGTTTTGGAAAGCTTTTTGTTCCCGTTTGGGGGTACACTTGTCCTTTTCCTCAGCTTTCCATCCTCAGTCGAATGGACAGACTGAGCGTACCAACCAAAACCTAGAAACATATTTAAGGTGTTTTGTGTCTGAAAACCAAGAGGTGTGGTCATCATATTTACCGTTAGCCGAGTTTGCCATAAATAATCGCTGTCAGGAATCCACTGGCAAGTCACCATTTCTTGGTGCATACGGTTTTCATCCCCAATTTTGTACTTTCAAAGAGGGGGGGTCTTCTGGGGTTCCCGAAGAGGAACGGTTTTCTTCATCTCTTTCATCGGTATGGCAGAAGGTGCAAGCTAACTTGAAAAATATGAGTGGTAAATATAAATGCATGGCCGATAAGAAACGGTCGCCAGGTCCGGACCTAGGAGTGAATGACTATGTGTGGTTGTCTACTAGGAATATTAAGTTGAAGGTTCCCTCTTGGAAACTGGGCCCTAGGTTCATTGGTCCTTATAAAATAGTAGCCGTCATTAACCCTGTGGCTTTTCGCCTGGAGCTACCTCAGACTTTTAAGATCCATAACGTCTTCCATAAGTCGTTTACTCAAGAAGTATGTTCCACCTCTAGAACCATCACCGCTGCCACCTCCTCCTGTTATTGTGGATGGTAATCTGGAGTTTCAAATATCCAGAATTGTTGATTCTCGTCGGGTCCGCCGCTCTCTTCAGTATCTGGTGCATTGGAGGGGTTACGGTCCCGAGGAAAGAATGTGGGTTCCAGCGTCAGAGGTAAACGCCAACAGGTTAATTCAGGCTTTCCATGCCTCTCATCCTGAGAGACCTGGTCCTGAGTGTCCGGAGGCCCCTCGTGAAAGGGGGGGTACTGTCACGAGGGTGTCAAGAGCCACGTCTGACTCCGTTATACCCGGGGTCAGGAAGTCGCAGCGGGTGGCTGCGCGCTCTATGTCTAAAGATCACGTTGTTTCTTAGTGATTGTTTTCTGTGTTTGCCTTGCAATCCTTTTTGTCTCACTCAGGGATCCGTAGCTTCTCCTCCTCAGCTGTTTCTTGTCTGCCACTCCCAACCTCCTTATATTCTCCTCTCACACTTCTCTAGTTGCCAGTTATAGAGCTTCCTGCCTGGACTTCTATACTGACCCACTGGAGCTGTGAATCCTGGTTGTTGTTCCAGAGTGCTACCCTCCGGATCCCTGTTGGGCTTTTTGTTGTCTCCTGTTGTCGCCCACCTGGGATTATATGTTGAGTCTGTATTGTCTGTCCTCCCCTTGGTGTTTTCCTTTAGAGCTAGTGGTGCGGACTAGTGTTCCCACCGCCCTGTTCACTATCTAGGGCTCATCTTAGGGAAAGCCAGGGTTTTAGGCACGTGATCGGCGTACAGGTGAGGAACCCGTCTAGGGACGTCAGGGCAGCCAGGTGCCAGCCGCAAGGTGAGTCAGGGGTCACCACCTTCCCTCTCACTTGGGCAGGGCCTTCCTCTTTCCCTCCCTCTGTGTCACGTATGTGATAGTCACGCCGATCGTGATAGTTGGAAGCTGAAGGGTAGAGGAGGGTTAGCGGGTCTAGACCACAGGGAGAGCAGAGAAGCCAGCTGGGTGAGTAATGCGGCACCCATGCCTGCTATGAGGAGCAGAGCAGTGGTGGGTATGGGCCACCAGCGCAACAGTCATGAATCCTTGTCCACTGGCTTTGTTTGAGTGCATCCAGGGATTTGTAGTTTCACTGACTTATTGTTGCCTGTATTATAATTGTATTTGTTGTGGGTTCCGCTTTATGTTTGCTTTTGGGTTTTGATTTTCTACTGTCTTGTTGGACAGTCCATAGTCAGTTTCTGCTAGTTTTGATTCCTCTTACCTACATTCATCACTCTCCACCTATATGATATTGCTGTCTGCCATCTGTTCCATTGCTGGACTCCATGGGGGAGTTTTATCAAAGTGGTGTAAAGTAGAATTGGCTAAGTTGCCCATAGCAACCAATCAGATTCCACCTTTTATTTTTCACAGCTCCTTAGGAACATGAAAGGTGGAATCTGATTGGTTGCTATGGGTCACTAACCCAATTCTACTTTACACCAGTTTGATAAATCTTCCCCCATGAGTTCACTATTCTGTATTTGTTGCCTGTCAGTCTAATGTGCTTCATATATCTTTTTTGGTGACTGTCAAGTTGTTACATAATTCTGCTCTACTCTCAAGTCTGAGGGTATCTGAGTACCAAAAGCCTTAGTTAGGACTTGGCAAAGGCGACTATTATAGGTGAAGTCAAGTTCTGCACAATAATAATATATTATGTGACTGAATAATACCAGCATACCTTTCCTAAATTATATCACCATACTGTTAATAATAAATACACCCATAGTGAATAAAACCACATACCAAAACTGATACCTCCATATTATATTAAAGAAATTCTCCGGGAATTAAGAAAAGGAAAATACTTAAATATTACTTTAGTTAAATATATTCCCAAATACCTTTCATTAGCTACAATGGTTAATTTTGTTTAAGGAGCAATCATTAGGAGAACTAAAATGGCCGCCATCCTATTAGTACACACAAAACCTGTCCTAATCACACAGGAGGACAAGTTACTTTCCAACACTGAGGTAAAGAGCTGCCTCATCCTCCTCTCTGACCTGCTTGTCAGGGATTATGATTAGAGATGAGCTAATCGAAGTTGATGAAGTGGAATTTGATCCGAATTTCAGGAAAAATTCGATTTGCACCGAATCCGAATTTCCTCACGCTTCGTGGTAACGAATCACATTTTTTCCTAAAATGGCTGCTGCACGTATGAGGACATGGAGCAAGGAACTCTGGGAACGCAGGATCACTCATAATGTCATGCATGCAGCCAGCCCTGTGATGTCACAGCCCTATAAATAGCCTCAGCCATCTTGGATTCTGACATTTTCCAATGTACTTAGTGCAGAGAGAGTCATCAGCAGGCGCTAGGGACAGTGCTAGGAAAGATTTCATTGTGTTAAAAAAACAATATACAAGTTCAGGGAAAATTTTTTCAAGGTGTAGAGAAAGAATAGGAAGGAATCATTCCACAGCATTTATGTAGAACAGGGTTCAGTAGAGGAGGTTACAGCCTGGGTAATAGGAACAATCCTATTACACCTTGCTGCACTGACTGGGGATCCAGCAAACCATTCTTGCTATTGCAGGGTTTATTACAAGGACATATTTCTATGTCTTATTTGCCCTTGTGCGGTGCAGTTATATGTTCTAAAGCAGTTTTTGGCTTGTATTAGTGGGAAAGAAATGGCTTATTAGCCGTTGTGTGGTGAAGTGAGAAAATTACAGCTGTTTTTGGTGTGTATTAATGGCAAAAGAAAAATATATTTGTCGTTCAGCAGTGCAGTTTTAAGCCGTGTACCAGGGTGGGCTCGCTAGGATACAGCGGAGCCAGAGACAAGAAAAGCGACACTGACACCAGCTTTGTATGCAGAACAGAAACTTTACTTTAACAATAGTAATAACACAGCAATATTAATATATTGCCCCAGGCTCCCAGTAACTGTCCCTGTCCGAGGGACAGGCCTAGCCCGGTGGCGCACACAGTAGAGCCTGCGAGTCGTGCTGTGCCGCTAAACAGGACACACCTAGCCGGTGGCAGACGCAGCAGAGCCTGCAAGTCAAATACTGCGCCGCAGAACAGTTCTGTACGGCCTAGCAAAGCATATAACCCTATCTAACTACTTTGAGACCTAGGCTAGTTTCTGTTACTTCAGGCGCCACTCAGTATAAGTCAATGAATAACCAGGTCTACTGACCTGCGTCCGTTCTGGGCCCGAGGATGCCGCTTACCCGGGATGGCCACCAAACTATCAGCAACTGTGCGGCCTGGCTTGGTAATCAGATATCTGCTCACACACTGTAAACGGTCTTCCTGGAACAATCTCCCTTTCAAAGAGCCGGATCCAAGTAAGGGACAACAACTAGTCTCCTTCCTCTGCGTGCCCGTTCACTCCTGGACACCCGGAAGCCAAGATGAATTCAGATTCAGTCTCTCACAGAACATTGCTTCCACCATGGCAGATCAGCTCACACTTCCTGGTTCTCTTCAGAAGCAGCCTGCATGAGTCATAACCTGCTTTACATATGCAAATCCCAGAGTGTGCTGGTTGTAGCTGCAAAACAGTGGCATCTAGTGCCTGGAATGCCAAATGACAGTTTCAATACAATTAGGCACAAGCATTATATAGGAAGAGCTGTTCCACAATCTCACACAGTTATATGTTCTAAAGCCCTTTTTGTCGTGTATTAGTGGCAAAAGAAAAATATATTTGCCATTTAGCGGTGCAGTTATATGTTCTAAAGCCCTTTTGTGGAGTATATAAGTGAAAAAAAAGAAATATATATTTGCCGTTCAGCGGTGCAGTTATATGTTCTAAAACCTTTTGTGGAGTGTATAAGTGGAAAAAAATAAGGGACTATTTGCCGTTAAGCGGTGCAGTTATATGTTTTAAAGCCCTTTTTTGCGTGTATTAGTGGCACAAAAAAAGTGTTTGCTGTTGTGTGGTAAAGTGAAAAAATGACAGCCCTTTTTGGTGTGTATTAGTGGAATAAAAAAGGGCTTATTAGCCGTTGTGTGGTAAAGTGAGAAAATTACAGACTTTTTTTAATTTCCTTTTTATTTATTTATTTGATCTAACAGTATGTCAGACAGAGAAGTGCCAGGCCCTGCACAGGGGAGTGGCAGAGGCCTAAATGTTTCTTGCGCAGGCAAAGGTCGCAGCAGAGTAAGGGGGCGTGGCAGCAGGAGTCGCAGCGAGAGGACTGAGCTCCCGGTGTCATCTAGCGGTTGTGTCTTGACCAGCAACACAGTGGTTCTTGAATAGTTGTCTCAGTCATCCACTTCGTCCCAAGTGACATCAGACACCCCTAGCCAAGAGTCGGTGGGTTCGTCAGACACAACCCTTAGTTGACATAGCCCGGGAGCAGGCCCTGTTCCCTCACCTGTCCTCAACCTGGCTCTGTCCTTTTCTGTTCCCTTAGCCAGAGAAGTATTATATCCTGTGGGCTCAGCCCCACTATACAGCGAGGATGAGCTACTAGAGGACATTCAGCAGCTACTGGCCAGCCAAGATGTGGAGGAGACATCCGCCGCTTCCTCCGTTAGGTGGGCAAGTAGTGATGAGGAGAGTGACATGGGCGCTGGTGTTGCGAGCGGTGAGGCTCCTGACCCAGAGACCATTGAGGAGGACATCAGTGACATCCAGACAGTACTCGATGATGATGATGTAGCTGATCACACTTGGGAGCCGGGTGATGAAGGGGCTTCATCATCATCGGAAGAAGATGGTGGTAGCTTGCCTGTGAGGCAGCGGCAGAGACAGCAAGTCGCTAGTGTGGCCGGGAGTCAGCAGGGTGGCAGCAGTGGAAGGTTGGTAGCCAAACGTGCCTGGGGTAGACCACCTACTTCACAGCAGCCTTCCTGCCTGGAAAGTAGTGGTGCACTGGTTCATGGAAGCAGCAGTGGTAGCAGTCAGTCAATGCGTAGTGTTGGGGGTAAAATCACCTACTCGGCGGTGTGACAGTTTTTTGTTAAGCCGCCGGAGGAAGTGAACATTAGAATCTGTGGGCAGAATGTGAAGCGTGGCCAGGGTGCCAATGTTGGCACCACGGCCCTGCCTCAACATATGCAGCGTCACCTTGAAGTGGCTTGGCAGAACCGTGGCTCCGATGTGGTGGTCCAGCCTGCTGCAGCAACCGCTGCGTCACCCAGTGGCACACACCCGGTTTCAGGCAGTAAAGGCTCCACCACCTCACCCGAAGGGAGCTGTCTGTCATTCCCATCATCTGCTGGTCCTGATGCTCCTGCTCCTCCTCCTCATCAGAGAATCAAATTACTAGTTGATGATGCATTTGCTGCCGACATTATTGACAGATCCCTCCATGATTACTTGATTGCGACACACCCCACCACACCGGTTCTCTACACCCTACCAAAAATACATAAGGATAGAACCAACCCACCGGGACGCCCGATTGTATCAGGGATAAATTCAATCTTTTCACCAATAGCTGTCTTTTTAGACAAGGTACTCCAGGAATTTGCAACCACGGCCACCTCCTTTGTCAGAGACACCTCCCACTTTCTCCTTAAACTAGAGGAACTTGAATACACAGAAGGTAATCTATTGGTCTCATTTGACGTGGTAAGTCTATACACCAGCATAGAACACCAGAAAGGACTAGAAGCAGTACAACACAGACTCGACCATTCCAACTACACACCACAGAAGGTACAATTGATTCTCTCCCTTTTGGAAGTAGTACTAACTTGTAATTACTTCCTGTTTAAAGAGGATTTCTATGTCCAGTGCAGAGGAACCGCAATGGGTTCGAATGTGGCGCCAGCCTACGCAAATATGTATATGGCATATTTTGAGGAGGCCCACATATATCCATCCAGCTTCTTCCAGTATGTGAGAGGCTGGATGAGATATATCGATGATATCTTCTTCATCTGGACAGGAACCATACCACAACTGCAGAGATTCAATGACTACCTCAATGGGATACACCAGGAATTACAATTTACAAAAGTATACTCAACTGAACAACTTCAATTCCTGGATGTAAGGGTATATACTGAAAACACCACTTTACAAACAGATTTATTCCGCAAGGAAACTGACAGAAACAACCTCCTGCGTTTTGACAGTGCACACACGCGCGGAATGGTAAAGTCTCTCCCATATAGCCAGTTCCTACGGGTTAGGAGGATAGTGAGTAAGGAACAGAATACACATACCCGACTAAAAGAAATGACACAAAAATTCACGGAGAGAGGGTATCCCCCTAAACTGGTCCTAAAACATAAAGACAGAGTACAGTGTATGTCCAGACGGGAACTGATTGAAAAAAGAAAACCTAGAGAACAACTTAAAAAAATACCATTTGTATCTACATATACCCCCCTGAGCAACCAAATCTCATCCATCATTAAAAAGAACTGGAAACTCTTAACCCAGGCCTTCCCAGAAACTCCTGAGTTCCAGAACCCCCCCCCTACTTTCCTACAAAAGGGGAGCGAACCTACGAGACAGGTTAGTACATGCAGATGCACATACCCCAAAACTACAAAATAAAAGAACGGGCAGCTTCCCTTGTCTAGGATGTTGCCATTGCAACAGCATGATGAAAGGTAATACATTTGTACACCCACGGACAGGTACTAGATACCGTATTAAACAGCTATACACATGCAACTCATCATTTGTCATCTATATTTTACAATGTCCCTGCGGACTACTATATGTGGGCGAGACCACACAGGAGATCAAAAAAAGACTTACGCAACATAAATCCAAGATACGCAAACACGTTCTTGAACTACCTGTCCCAGAACATTTTGTAAAAACCGGACATAATATCTCACAGTTGAGATTTCAAGTCATCGATGGAGTCCCACAACTGAGGAGAGGTGGGGACCGAGAACTAAAATGGATCCATAGACTTGATACGCTGGAACCGAAGGGACTCAATAGGGACTTTAATTTGAGCATCTTCTTACATTAACATTTTTTTCCCCAGGTTATGTCCTGCCCAATCTCTATTCATGACTTTGCTACGGACGATTTTATCATAAGTAGAGTGCCCAACAATAGATAATTGTTGTGTTTATTTTAATCACTTCAGTCACCTTTTTCACCTTTACCTTACAGGGGGTCCTCCATGTGAAACCAGGTCTTATTAGTTTCTCCATCCGACTACCACTCCAGCTGCGCCTACACAGATTCCACAATGACCAAGACCTCTATCACTGCCATACTTCTTCAGCAGCTACACGGGAACCGCGGGGGTAAGTCTGATGCATTAGCAGCCCTCTAATGAGTATGTATGAACAGGGTGGTGTCGCCCCCGGTCGCCATCTGAATAATGAGCGGCCGGGGGGACACTACCATGTTAAGCAACCCCTGTCACAGAATGAACACACTCAAGGAATTTTGTGGTTTATTCTGTATACAGATAGGGGATGTATGAATGTCGGACTGTGGCCCCTGCTATAGGGACTGATGGCTAACCTAGTGTTGGCCACGTCCATGTAGGGGCCACAGCCTAGCACGGACACCCAAGTGACAGCTGGAATTGTCTAAACAACAATTCCAGCCAGATGGGATCCTCAGGCTGAAGATGCTCCCCCCGGTTCTCCCCCAGTTGCATATATATGTATGACAATTGCAGTTGCTGTGGAGGGGAAGCGATCCGAGCTCTGCTCGGGACTGCTGACTCTCCCCAGCAACAATAGACGTCATCAGTGCCTGTGCTCTGATTGGCGCCGCGGCCGGAGGACATTCCCTTCACTGGGATCTGCCCCCCGCCCCCGGCAACAGCAGACGTCACGGGCACCCGATTTTTCTATTGGCCGCCTTAGAATCCCTCCCCCTGTGGATGTGGGGACTCGGCGCAGGCGCATATGGAATCGGAACATGCCGGTTTTTGGCGCCATTTCACCTCCTGACTGAGCGCGGTTTTCACATGGTCCCTCCCCCATCAGTAAGTATTATGTGATTTTATGTATAAACGATATGTTAATGATTCAATTAACTACACTGAACCACTTGATAGGCTGAACCCCAACACTGAAGTTATCTCACATGTTGATTTTTGTTGCTCTATTGATGGGAGACACACCCATTGAACCACTATTTAAAGGCACATGTCACTATATGATTTCATAGCTTGATAAAGACCAGAGATGGTTGAAACGTTGCTATTCCAATGCTGCTGTTACCAATAAAGTAACCAGCTTATTCACCAGAACTGAGGAGTGCTGTGGATTTTCTTCTTTTTTATTTCCTCCTCCTCATCAGTCATTCCGTCAGCAATCCATCACCAAAGCGATTGCCAAAAGACAGCAGTATGCGTGCACTCATCCAACGGCGCAGAAGCTGAATGTGATCCTGTCCAAGTTGCTGGTGCTGCAGTCCCTCCCTTTCCAAGTGGTGGACTCTGCATCTTTCAGAGAACTGATGGCTTGTGCTGAGCCAATGTGGAGAGTCCTAAGCCGTCATTTTTTTGCCAAAAAGGCAGTACCAGCCCTGCAGACACATGTAGGTGGGCCAGTCCTTGAGCCTTTCAGTGTCTGCCAAAGTGCACGGCAGCGCCGACGCGTGGAGCTGTAACTACGGTCGGGGACAATACATGTCCTTTATGGCCCGCTGGGTTAATGTGGTTCCTGCACAGCCACACCAGCAACTTGGCCAGGAGGAAGACATTGGAGCACAAGCAATGTGTAGCTAAATGGGTGGTTTTTACACACAGGTGACAGGAGAGGAGGAGCAGCCAGAGGAGCTACAGGGCGATGAGGCCGCTGACCGAGTAAAGGCGGATGCTCAACAGACAGTACCCGTTTTTTGGTTTTTTTTGTTCTGACGGTTTAGAGGAAGGGCAAAATATTCAGTGACGTCAACACAAACTTACTCCTGACACCCTCTCCACTCTGTCAGGGGGCCTCTACTTGTATAAGCGTTTAATAGAACAGGTTCTGTAGACATCTATGTGGAATCAGCTGACGACAGTGTAAAAGGAGTGCGCTTCTTCTTGCCGCTAACATCGACCTGTAAGGCTGAGTTTATATTTGAGTTATTTGGTCAGTTTTGGCCCCGTGACTGCCCAAATAAGTGAAGTGTGCAGTGATTCTAAGAGCGACGCCTGTCATCTAAATGTCATACTGACTCACAGTATTGTTTCACTACCACAGTAGACTTCCTATGCGTGTTACTGCAAGGCACAGTGTTCTACACCACCATAAAGGCTCTCTGGAGCCAGGAAATAGGCGCTTTTTAATGCGATTCGGCGCGAATAAACTCGGATCTAAATGAATTTTAGCAAACAATTCAGCGAACCGGATGATTTTTATTTTTATTTGCTCATCTCTAATTATGATTCTGAATACAGATGATAAGATCTTCAGCTGAATCTTTGTAGGAATGGAGTTCATAAGGAGACATGAAGTACAGAGAGGACAGGACAGACTGTGGTAATGGAGACTGCATACAAGTGCTGCTGCTCATTATCTACACCCCCACTTCCTCTCTGTACTTCATATCTCCTCACGACCTCCATTCCTACAGAGATTCATTTAAAGATCATATTAAACTGTATTCAGGATCATAATCCCTGACAAGTAAGAGAGGAAGATGGCGCAGATCTTTAACTTACCCTCCTGTGTAATTAGGACAGTTTTTTTGTAGACTAGTACGATGGGAGCCATTTTATTTCTCCTAATGATTGCTCCCTGGACAAAATTACCATATAGTGGTCAGGTACCAGAGTATTACCAATCACCAGACTGGTCACAGACTAGACTAAAATGTGAAAGAATATAAAATATAGTTCAGGATGAATATTTAATAATTCAGGAAGGGCAATAACAGGAAGTTATTCTGATTGCCTGATTGGAGTCGGGAAGGATTTTCTTTCCCCTCTAAAGTGAGGAAAATTGGCTTCTACCTCTGGATCAACTTGCAGGATAACAGCCTAAACTAGATGGACCGATGTCTTTTTTCGGCCTGATAAACTATGTTACTATGAATTATTAGCCCATTCAGCTATCGTTGTGCACTACATCCTTTGTCTGTGGAGAGGTTCTGCATATCGTAACTCTTGTAATAATTATCACTCAGTTCATACAACATCTCCAGTTCAAATACCAGAGGCATCGTGACGGACACAATTGTCTGATGTCTATATCTATTCATTGTCCACTGAGAGGGGGCCTGTTCTCATACACTACTTTATTGTTAAAATATGACTCAGCCCCACAGACTTTCCTTGTGACTAGAGTTGAGCGAACACCTGGATGTTCGGGTTCGAGAAGTTCGGCCGAACATCCCGGAAATGTTCGGGTTCGGGATCCGAACCCGATCCGAACTTCGTCCCGAACCCGAACCCCATTGAAGTCAATGGGGACCCGAACTTTTCGGCACTAAAAAGGCTGTAAAACAGCCCAGGAAAGAGCTAGAGGGCTGCAAAAGGCAGCAACATGTAGGTAAATCCCCTGCAAACAAATGTGGATAGGGAAATGAATTAAAATAAAAATTAAATAAATAAAAATTAACCAAAATCAATTGGAGAGAGGTTCCATAGCAGAGAATCTGGCTTCCCGTCACCCACCACTGGAACAGTCCATTCTCAGATATTTAGGCCCCGGCACCCAGGCAGAGGAGAGAGGTCCCGTAACAGAGAATCTGTCTTCATGTCAGCAGAGAATTAGTCTGCATGTCATAGCAGAGAATGAGGCTTCACGTCAGCCACCACTGCAACAGTCCATTGGCATATATTTAGGCCCAGCACCCAGGCAGAGGAGGGAGGTCCCGTAACAGAGAATCTGTCTTCATGTCAGCAGAGAATTAGTCTGCATGTCATAGCAGAGAATGAGGCTTCACGTCAGCCACCACTGCAACAGTCCATTGGCATATATTTAGGCCCAGCACCCAGGCAGAGGAGAGAGGTCCCGTAACAGACAATCTGGCTTCATGTCAGCAGAGAATCAGTCTTCATATCATAGCAGAGAATCAGGCTTCACGTCACCCACCACTGTAAGAGTCAATTTTCATAAATTTAGGCCCAGAACCCAGGTAGAGGAGAAAGGTCCCGTAACAGACAATCTGGCTTCATGACAGCAGAGAATCAGTCTGCATGTCATAGCAGAGAATCAGGCTTCACGTCAGCCACCACTGCAACAGTCCATTGTCATAAATTTAGGCCCAGCACCCAGGCAGAGGAGAGAGGTCCCGTAACAGACAATCTGGCTTCATGTCAGCAGAGAATTAGTCTGCATGTCATAGCAGAGAATCAGGCTTCATGTCAGCCACCACTGCAACAGTCCATTGGCATATATTTAGGCCTAGCACACAGGCAGAGGAGAGGTTCATTCAACTTTGGGTAGCATCGCAATATAATGGTAAAATGAAAATAAAAATAGGATTGAATGAGGAAGTGCCCTGGAGTCCAATAATATATGGTTATGGGGAGGTAGTTAATGTCTAATCTGGACAAGGGACGGACAGGTCCTGTGGGATCCATGCCTGGTTCATTTTTATGAACGTCAGCTTGTCCACATTGGCTGTAGACAGGCGGCTGCGTTTGTCTGTAATGACGCCCCCTGCCGTGCTGAATACACGTTCAGACAAAACGCTGGCTGCCGGGCAGGCCAGCACCTCCAAGGCATAAAAGGCTAGCTCTGGCCACGTGGACAATTTAGAGACCCAGAAGTTGAATGGGGCCGAACCATCAGTCAGTACGTGGAGGGGTGTGCACACGTACTGTTCCACCATGTTAGTAAAATGTTGCCTCCTGCTAACACGTTGCGTATCAGGTGGTGGTGCAGTTAGCTGTGGCGTGTTGACAAAAGTTTTCCACATCTCTGCCATGCTAACCCTGCCCTCAGAGGAGCTGGCCGTGACACAGCTGCCTTGGCGACCTCTTGCTCCTCCTCTGCCTTGGCCTTGGGCTTCCACTTGTTCCCCTGTGACATTTGGGAATGCTCTCAGTAGCGCGTCTACCAACGTGCGCTTGTACTCGCGCATCTTCCTATCACGCTCCAGTGCAGGAAGTAAGGTGGGCACATTGTCTTTGTAGCGTGGATCCAGCAGGGTGGCAACCCAGTAGTCCGCACAGGTTAAAATGTGGGCAACTCTGCTGTCGTTGCGCAGGCACTGCAGCATGTAGTCGCTCATGTGTGCCAGGCTGCCCAGGGGTAAGGACAAGCTGTCCTCTGTGGGAGGCGTATCGTCATCGTCCTGCCTTTCCCCCCAGCCACGCACCAGTGATGGACCCGAGCTGCGTTGGGTGCCACCCCGCTGTGACCATGCTTCATCCTCATCCTCCTCCACCTCCTCCTCATCCTCGTCCTCCTCGTCCTCCAGTAGTGGGCCCTGGCTGGCCACATTTGTACCTGGCCTCTGCTGTTGCAAAAAACCTCCCTCTGAGTCACTTCGAAGAGACTGGCCTGAAAGTGCTAAAAATGACCCCTCTTCCTCATCCTCCTCCTCCTCCTCCTGGGCCACCTCCTGTTCCATCATCGCCCTAAGTGTTTTCTCAAGGAGACATAGAAGTGGTATTGTAACGCTGATAACGGTGTCATCGCCACTGGCCATGTTGGTGGAGTACTCGAAACAGCGCAACAGGGCACACAGGTCTCGCATGGAGGCCCAGTCATTGGTGGTGAAGTGGTGCTGTTCTGTAGTGCGACTGACCCGTGCGTGCTGCAGCTGAAACTCCACTATGGCCTGCTGCTGCTCGCACAGTCTGTCCAGCATGTGCAAGGTGGAGTTCCACCTGGTGGGCACGTCGCATATGAGGCGGTGAGCGGGAAGGCCGAAGTTACGCTGTAGCGCAGACAGGCGAGCAGCAGCAGGATGTGAACGCCGGAAGCGCGAACAGACGGCCCGCACTTTATGCAGCAGCTCTGACATGTCGGGGTAGTTGTGAATGAACTTCTGCACCACCAAATTCAGCACATGCGCCAAGCAAGGGATGTGCGTCAAATTGGCTAGTCCCAGAGCTGCAACGAGATTTCGCCCATTATCACACACCACCAGGCCGGGCTTGAGGCTCACCGGCAGCAACCACTCGTCGGTCTGTTGTTCTATACCCCGCCACAACTCCTGTGCGGTGTGGGGCCTGTCCCCCAAACATATGAGTTTCAGAATGGCCTGCTGACGTTTACCCCGGGCTGTGCTGAAGTTGGTGGTGAAGGTGTGTGGCTGACTGGATGAGCAGGTGGAAGAAGAGGAGGAGGAAGCCGAGAAGGAGGAGGTGGCAACAGGAGGCAAAGAATGTTGCCCTGCGATCCTTGGCGGCGGAAGGACGTGCGCCAAACAGCTCTCCGCCTGGGGCCCAGCTGCCACTACATTTACCCAGTGTGCAGTTAGGGAGATATAGCGTCCCTGGCCGTGCTTACTGGTCCACGTATCTGTGGTTAGGTGGACCTTGCTACAGATGGCGTTGCGCAGTGCACACTTGATTTTATCGGATACTTGGTTGTGCAGGGAAGGCACGGCTCTCTTGGAGAAGTAGTGCCGGCTGGGAACAACATACTGTGGGACAGCAAGCGACATGAGCTGTTTGAAGCTGTCTGTGTCCACCAGCCTAAATGACAGCATTTCATAGGCCAGTAGTTTAGAAATGCTGGCATTCAGGGCCAGGGATCGAGGGTGGCTAGGTGGGAATTTACGCTTTCTATCAAATGTTTGTGAGATGGAGAGCTGAACGCTGGCGTGTGACATGGTTGAGACGCTTGGTGACGGAGGTGGTGGTGGTGGTGTTGGTGGTACATCCCCTGTTTGCTGGGCGGCAGGTGCCAACGTTCCTCCAGAGGCGGAGGAAGAGGCCGAGGCGGCAGCAGCAGAATAGGCCGAGGCGGCAGCAGCAGAAGAGGTAGCAGGGGGAGCCTGAGTGACTTCCTTGGTTTTAAGGTGTTTACTCCACTGCAGTTCATGCTTTGCATGCAGGTGCCTGGTCATGCAGGTTGTGCTCAGGTTCAGAACGTTAATGCCTCGCTTCAGGCTCTGATGGCACAGCGTGCAAACCACTCGGGTCTTGTCGTCAGCACATTGTTTGAAGAAGTGCCATGCCAGGGAACTCCTTGAAGCTGCCTTTGGGGTGCTCGGTCCCAGATGGCGGCGGTCAGTAGCAGGCGGAGTCTCTTGGCGGCGGGTGTTCTGCTTTTGCCCACTGCTCCCTCTTTTGCTACGCTGTTGGCTCGGTCTCACCACTGCCTCTTCCTCCGAACTGTGAAAGTCAGTGGCACGACCTTCATTCCATGTGGGGTCTAGGACCTCATCGTCCCCTGCATCGTCTTCCACCCAGTCTTGATCCCTGACCTCCTGTTCAGTCTGCACACTGCAGAAAGACGCAGCAGTTGGCACCTGTGTTTCGTCATCATCAGAGACATGCTGAGGTGGTATTCCCATGTCCTCATCATCAGGAAACATAAGTGGTTGTGCGTCAGTGCATTCTATGTCTTTCACCGCTGGGGAAGGGCTAGGTGGATGCCCTTGGGAAACCCTGCCAGCGGAGTCTTCAAACAGCATAAGAGACTGCTGCATAACTTGAGGCTGAGACAGTTTCCCTGGTATGCATGGGGGTGATGTGACAGACTGATGGGGTTGGTTTTCAGGCGCCATCTGTGCGCTTTCTGCAGAAGACTGGGTGGGAGATAATGTGAACGTGCTGGATCCACTGTCGGCCACCCAATTGACTAATGCCTGTACCTGCTCAGGCCTTACCATCCTTAGAACGGCATTGGGCCCCACCATATATCGCTGTAAATTCTGGCGGCTACTGGGACCTGAAGTAGTTGGTACACTAGGACGTGTGGATGTGGCAGAACGGCCACGTCCTCTCCCAGCACCAGAGGGTCCACTAACACCACCACGACCATGTCCACGTCCGCGTCCCTTACTAGATGTTTTTCTCATTGTTATGGTTCACCACAACAACAAATATATTATTTGGCCCAATGTATTGTATTCAAATTCAGCGGGATATAAATTTGAGGCCTAGTATTTAGGCGCTGGGTGACCGGTATGGATTTAGTGACAGAATTAGACTTGGAAATGCACAGAAGCGTGTGTGTGTGAAGTTATTCTGAATGACCCAATGTGCACCTTGAATATTATATACCCTTTTAGGGATAGATTTCAAATAGCTCTGATATAGCAGAAACCACTAAATTATGAAATTGCTAAATTGGGAATTGTACTTCAACCCAGAACAAAAAATGTGCTTTGACGGACACTAAATATCTTGCCCAGCAACAACAGTACAACGGTGGGTAACGAGAGATTTAGAGGGAATTAAATTTGAGGCCTAGTATTTAGGCGCTGGGTCACCGGTATGGATTTAGTGACAGAATTAGACTTGGAAATACACAGTAGCGGGTGTGTGTGAAGTTATTCTGAATGACCCTATGTGCACCTTCAATATTATATACCCTTTTAGGGATAGATTTCAAATAGCTCTGATATAGCAGAAACCACTAAATTATGAAATTGCTAAATTGGGAATTGTACTTCAACCCAGAACAAAAAATGTGCTTTGACGGACACTAAATATCTTGCCCAGCAACAACAGTACAGCGGTGGGTAACGAGAGATTTAGAGGGAATTAAATTTGAGGCCTAGTATTTAGGCGCTGGGTCACCGGTATGGATTTAGTGACAGAATTAGACTTGGAAATGCACAGAAGCGTGTGTGTGAAGTTATTCTGAATGACCCAATGTGCACCTTCAATATTATATACCCTTTTTGGGATAGATTTCAAATAGCTCTGATATAGCAGAAACCACTAAATTATGAAATTGCTAAATTGGGAATTGTACTTCAACCCAGAACAAAAAATGTGCTTTGACGGACACTAAATATCTTGCCCAGCAACAACAGTACAACGGTGGGTAACGAGAGATTTAGAGGGAATTAAATTTGAGGCCTAGTATTTAGGCGCTGGGTCACCGGTATGGATTTAGTGACAGAATTAGACTTGGAAATACACAGTAGCGGGTGTGTGTGAAGTTATTCTGAATGACCCTATGTGCACCTTCAATATTATATACCCTTTTAGGGATAGATTTCAAATAGCTCTGATATAGCAGAAACCACTAAATTATGAAATTGCTAAATTGGGAATTGTACTTCAACCCAGAACAAAAAATGTGCTTTGACGGACACTAAATATCTTGCCCAGCAACAACAGTACAGCGGTGGGTAACGAGAGATTTAGAGGGAATTAAATTTGAGGCCTAGTATTTAGGCGCTGGGTCACCGGTATGGATTTAGTGACAGAATTAGACTTGGAAATGCACAGAAGCGTGTGTGTGAAGTTATTCTGAATGACCCAATGTGCACCTTCAATATTATATACCCTTTTTGGGATAGATTTCAAATAGCTCTGATATAGCAGGAACCACTAAATTATGAAATTGCTAAATTGGGAATTGTACTTCAACCCAGAACAAAAAATGTGCTTTGACGGGCACTAAATAACTTTCCCAGCTACAACAGGACAACGGTAACGAGAGATTTAGAGGGATTTAAATTTGAGGCCTAGTATTTAGGCGCTGGGTGACAGGTATGGGTTTAGTGACAGAATTAGACTTGGAAATACACAGTAGCGGGTGTGTGTGAAGTTATTCTGAATGACCCTATGTGCACCTTCAATATTATATACCCTTTTAGGGATAGATTTCAAATAGCTCTGATATAGCAGAAACCACTAAATTATGAAATTGCTAAATTGGGAATTGTACTTCAACCCAGAACAAAAAATGTGCTTTGACGGACACTAAATATCTTGCCCAGCAACAACAGTACACCGGTGGGTAACGAGAGATTTAGAGGGAATTAAATTTGAGGCCTAGTATTTAGGCGCTGGGTCACCGGTATGGATTTAGTGACAGAATTAGACTTGGAAATACACAGTAGCGGGTGTGTGTGAAGTTATTCTGAATGACCCTATGTGCACCTTCAATATTATATACCCTTTTTGGGATAGATTTCAAATAGCTCTGATATAGCAGGAACCACTAAATTATGAAATTGCTAAATTGGGAATTGTACTTCAACCCAGAACAAAAAATGTGCTTTGACGGGCACTAAATAACTTTCCCAGCTACAACAGGACAACGGTAACGAGAGATTTAGAGGGATTTAAATTTGAGGCCTAGTATTTAGGCGCTGGGTGACAGGTATGGGTTTAGTGACAGAATTAGACTTGGAAATACACAGTAGCGGGTGTGTGTGAAGTTATTCTGAATGACCCTATGTGCACCTTCAATATTATATACCCTTTTTGGGATAGATTTCAAATAGCTCTGATATAGCAGAAACCACTAAATTATGAAATTGCTAAATTGGGAATTGTACTTCAACCCAGAACAAAAAATGTGCTTTGACGGACACTAAATATCTTGCCCAGCAACAACAGTACAGCGGTGGGTAACGAGAGATTTAGAGGGAATTAAATTTGAGGCCTAGTATTTAGGCGCTGGGTCACCGGTATGGATTTAGTGACAGAATTAGACTTGGAAATACACAGTAGCGGGTGTGTGTGAAGTTACTCTGAATGACCCTATGTGCACCTTCAATATTATATACCCTTTTTGGGATAGATTTCAAAGAGCTCTGATATAGCAGGAACCACTAAATTATGAAATTGCTAAATTGGGAATTGTATTTCAACCCAGAACAAGAAATGTGCTTGAACGGACACTAAATAACTCGCCCAGCTACAGCACTAGGGACAGATTTAGCTGGATATAAATTTGAGGCCTAGTATTTAGGCGCTGGGTGACAGGTATGGGTTTAGTGACAGAATTAGACTTGGAAATACACAGTAGCGGGTGTGTGTGAAGTTATTCTGAATGACCCTATGTGCACCTTCAATATTATATACCCTTTTAGGGATAGATTTCAAATAGCTCTGATATAGCAGAAACCACTAAATTATGAAATTGCTAAATTGGGAATTGTACTTCAACCCAGAACAAAAAATGTGCTTTGACGGACACTAAATATCTTGCCCAGCAACAACAGTACAGCGGTGGGTAACGAGAGATTTAGAGGGAATTAAATTTGAGGCCTAGTATTTAGGCGCTGGGTCACCGGTATGGATTTAGTGACAGAATTAGACTTGGAAATACACAGTAGCGGGTGTGTGTGAAGTTATTCTGAATGACCCTATGTGCACCTTCAATATTATATACCCTTTTTGGGATAGATTTCAAATAGCTCTGATATAGCAGGAACCACTAAATTATGAAATTGCTAAATTGGGAATTGTACTTCAACCCAGAACAAAAAATGTGCTTTGACGGGCACTAAATAACTTTCCCAGCTACAACAGGACAACGGTAACGAGAGATTTAGAGGGATTTAAATTTGAGGCCTAGTATTTAGGCGCTGGGTGACAGGTATGGGTTTAGTGACAGAATTAGACTTGGAAATACACAGTAGCGGGTGTGTGTGAAGTTATTCTGAATGACCCTATGTGCACCTTCAATATTATATACCCTTTTTGGGATAGATTTCAAATAGCTCTGATATAGCAGAAACCACTAAATTATGAAATTGCTAAATTGGGAATTGTACTTCAACCCAGAACAAAAAATGTGCTTTGACGGACACTAAATATCTTGCCCAGCAACAACAGTACACCGGTGGGTAACGAGAGATTTAGAGGGAATTAAATTTGAGGCCTAGTATTTAGGCGCTGGGTCACCGGTATGGATTTAGTGACAGAATTAGACTTGGAAATACACAGTAGCGGGTGTGTGTGAAGTTATTCTGAATGACCCTATGTGCACCTTCAATATTATATACCCTTTTTGGGATAGATTTCAAATAGCTCTGATATAGCAGGAACCACTAAATTATGAAATTGCTAAATTGGGAATTGTACTTCAACCCAGAACAAAAAATGTGCTTTGACGGGCACTAAATAACTTTCCCAGCTACAACAGGACAACGGTAACGAGAGATTTAGAGGGATTTAAATTTGAGGCCTAGTATTTAGGCGCTGGGTGACAGGTATGGGTTTAGTGACAGAATTAGACTTGGAAATACACAGTAGCGGGTGTGTGTGAAGTTATTCTGAATGACCCTATGTGCACCTTCAATATTATATACCCTTTTTGGGATAGATTTCAAATAGCTCTGATATAGCAGAAACCACTAAATTATGAAATTGCTAAATTGGGAATTGTACTTCAACCCAGAACAAAAAATGTGCTTTGACGGACACTAAATATCTTGCCCAGCAACAACAGTACAGCGGTGGGTAACGAGAGATTTAGAGGGAATTAAATTTGAGGCCTAGTATTTAGGCGCTGGGTCACCGGTATGGATTTAGTGACAGAATTAGACTTGGAAATACACAGTAGCGGGTGTGTGTGAAGTTACTCTGAATGACCCTATGTGCACCTTCAATATTATATACCCTTTTTGGGATAGATTTCAAAGAGCTCTGATATAGCAGGAACCACTAAATTATGAAATTGCTAAATTGGGAATTGTATTTCAACCCAGAACAAGAAATGTGCTTGAACGGACACTAAATAACTCGCCCAGCTACAGCACTAGGGACAGATTTAGCTGGATATAAATTTGAGGCCTAGTATTTAGGCGCTGGGTGACCGGTATGGATTTAGTGACAGAATTAGACTGGGATATGGCCAAAAAATGAACAGACTATTGCTGGTTAAATGCACTTGGTGTGACAGCTTCACCCTGATGTAGGCTTTAGCCAAAAAACAACCACACCATTGAGGGTTAAATGCACTTGGTGACAGGCGCAGCTTGCCCCTGATTTTGTATATGGCCAAAAAATGAACAGACTATTGCTGGTTAAATGCACTTGGTGTGACAGCTTCACCCTGATGTAGGCTTTAGCCAAAAAACAACCACACCATTGAGGGTTAAATGCACTTGGTGACAGGCGCAGCTTGCCCCTGATTTTGTATATGGCCAAAAAATGAACAGACTATTGCTGGTTAAATGCACTTGGTGTGACAGCTTCACCCTGATGTAGGCTTTAGCCAAAAAACAACCACACCATTGAGGGTTAAATGCACTTGGTGACAGGCGCAGCTTGCCCCTGATTTTGTATATGGCCAAAAAATGAACAGACTATTGCTGGTTAAATGCACTTGGTGTCACAGCTTCACCCTGATGTAGGCTTTAGCCAAAAAACAACCACACCATTGAGGGTTAAATGCACTTGGTCGCAGCTTGTGCTGGCGCACCACAAGACACAAAATGGCCGCCGATCACCCCAGAAAAATGAGACTGACAAACGGTCTGTGCAGCCTAAAAACAGTGAGCAATTGAGGATCAGCAGCTCAATGATCCACAGCTGCAGATCGATCAGTTAATCAAGTCCTTTGGAGGAGTTAATCTGCCTAATCTCGCCCTACTGTCGCAGCCGCAACCTCTCCCTACGCTAATCAGAGCAGAGTGACGGGCGGCGCTATGTGACTCCAGCTTAAATAGAGGCTGGGTCACATGGTGCTCTGGCCAATCACAGCCATGCCAATAGTAGGCATGGCTGTGATGGCCTCTTGGGGCAAGTAGTATGACGCTTGTTGATTGGCTGCTTTGCAGCCTTTCAAAAAGCGCCAAGAAAGCGTCACAAAAGCGCGAAGAAAGCGACGAACACCGAACCCGAACCCGGACTTTTACGAAAATGTCCGGGTTCGGGTCCGTGTCACGGACACCCCAAAATTCGGTACGAACCCGAACTATACAGTTCGAGTTCGCTCATCCCTACTTGTGACCTATATATTGCTCCCCTTGTACACATGTTGGCACGTAACTCACACTTTTCGCATTTTTAACATGAACTAATAATAGTTACGTTTCATTTTTTCCAAATCCCAAATTCCATTCTCGTTTGTGGAAGTCAAATTATTAGGGAGTGGAGACCAAGGGCAAAGCTCACATATGCCATTATATCATCTTGTTTTGGTGAATTACAAATAGATCAGATACAGTCAAAATACAAAAATAGAGGGAACAGCACCCTAAGGACTCTTTCACACTTGCGTTCTTTTCTTCCGGCATAGAGTTCCGTCGTCGGGGCTCTATGCCGGAAGAATCCTGATCAGTTTTATCCTAATGCATTCTGAATGGAGTGAAATCCGTTCAGGATGCATCAGGATGTCTTCAGTTCCGGAACGGAACGTTTTTTGGCCGGAGAAAATACCGCAGCATGCTGCGCTTTTTGCTCCGGCCAAAAATCCTGAAGACTTGCCGCAAGGCCGGATCCGGAATGAATGCCCATTGAAAGGCATTGATCCGGATCCGGCCTTAAGCTAAACGTCGTTTCGGCGCATTGCCAGGTCCGATGTTTAGCTTTTTCTGAATGGTTGCCATGGCTGCCGGGACACTAAAGTCCTGGCAGCCATGGTCAAGTGTAGTGGGGAGTGGGGGAGCAGCATACTTACCGTCCGTGCGGCTCCAGGGGCGCTCCAGAGTGACGTCAGGGCGCCCCAGGCGCATGGATGAGGTGGTCGCATGGCACGTCATCCATGCGCATGGGGCGCTCTGACGTCATTCTGGAGCGCCCCGGGAGCCGCGCGGACTGTAAGTATACCGCTCCCCCGCTCCCCACTACTACTATGGCAACCAGGACTTTAATAGCGTCCTGGCTGCCATAGTAACACTGAACGCATTTTGAAGACGGATCCGTCTTCAAATGCTTTCAGTACACTTGCGTTTTTCCCGATCCGGCGTGTAATTCCGGCAAGTGGAGGAAACGCTGGATCCGGACAACGCAAGTGTGAAAGAGGCCTAAAAACAAACAAAAATCAAAAATAGAGTGGGTGGTCATCAATGTGGGGTTTAGTCCAACTCACCCCAAACAAAAAGTAGAGGCAGCAATTGATAGCAATATGAAGCAAAGGTGTGTTGTTTATTCCAAATGCAACTTTTTGGTCGCAGAGCCTTTTTTAAGCATTGCATCTGGAATAAATCATACATCTTTGGTTTACATTGCTATGGCGTGCTGGCTCTACTTGTCTTTCAGACGCAACGGCAGAATAAGCATATCCAATGATTTACAAGAGACATCTTCTCTTTCTGCATGTCCTCTACCCAGCACAGAACCCTATGGCTACTTCTCCCAGCCACCATTAGTCTCTGTAGAGTTTACTGCCTCCATTGGTGCACCACACGATTATAAGTAGTAGAGTGCTGCTGCAGAGCCTGTAAAAAGGCCCCATGTAAAGTAAAAGTATAAAAAAAAGGGGGGGGGGGGGAACCATCTGCCCTCTCAGCATTCACACATTGCTGATCAGTGGCCATTTCACCCCTCTGGTCACCTAGTATTTTATATGGAAGGGTGGGTAGGTTGGAAGTGGGATTTTCCATTCTCACATCCCCTAGTGCAAGATTTCCAAGTTGCCCTTGGTCAGCTCACAAAAATTTCTCACTGTACCCCTAGTTAAATACCATGAGAAGTGTCACCTAACAAACAAACTAAACATTCTCACTATACCCCTAGATGTAGAGTATTTTTCACCCTATAAGACGACCATAATACACACCTAGGTTTTAGAGGACAATAAGAAAAACATTTTTTTTTTCATTAGACCGCTGGTCAGACCACCAATCAGACCCCCAATGTTAATCAGACTTCAGCTGACAGCCCCAATAAGACCCCCAATGTTAATAAGACCTCAGATCAGACTCCCAATGTGAATGACCCTTAATCAGACCTCAGATAAGAGCCCCATATGCCTCTCACCAGCCTCCAGCAGCCTCATATCAGCCCCATTGCCTGTCACCAGCCCCCAGCAGCCTCATATCAGCTCCATTGCTTATCATCAGCCCCAGCAGCTTTATATTAGCCCCCTTTGCCAGTCACCATGCCCCCAGCAGCGTTATATTAGCCACCACTGCCTGTCACCATGCCCCAGCAGCATTATATTAGCCAACAATGCCTGTCACCATGCCCCCAGTAGAGTTATATTAGCCCCCATTGCCTGTCACAATTCCCCCAGCAGCGTTATATTATCCACCAATGCCTGTTACCATGCCCCCAGCAGCAGTATATTAGCCCCCATTGCCTGTCACAATGCCCCCAGCAGCGTTATATTATCCACCAATGCCTGTTACCATGCCCCCAGCAGCAGTATATTAACCCCCATTGCCTGTCACCATGCCCCCAGCAGCGTTATATTAGCCAGCAATGCCTGTCACCATGCCTCCAGCAGTGTTTTATTAGCCCCCAGCAGCGTTATATCAGCCACCAGTATCCTCATATTAGCCCCCATCAGCCTCATATGTAATAAAATAAAAAAGCACTTACCTTTCCCGCTCTGGACGGCCCCACCCATCTCCTCCAGCGCGATCCTCTTCCTTGTGCCACAGGCTGTGCTGTGAACTGGCGTGCACAGCGTGAGGTCACAGTGCGCCCTCACGCTGTGCGCAGCCCTGAACAGTCGACAGCCGAGGACCAGGAAGTGGTAAGTATAAAGCCTTCACCGCTTCCTGGTCCTCTGGTACTAATGCGCACTTCCATAATGAAAGTGCTCATTAGTATTCCCCCCATAAGAAGCAGGGGCATTTTTGCCCCACTTTTGGGGGAAAAAATATGTCTTATGGGGCAAAAAATACGGTATATCATGTGGGATGATCCAGAAATTCTAACAATACCGCTAGATAAATACTTGAGGGGTGTCACTTCACAAACTAAAAGTTTTCTCTATACCATAGATAAATTCCTTAAGGGTGTAGTTTTCAAAATAGGTTCCCTTCTTGGGGGTTTCTTTTTTATTTCACCTCAGAGCCTCTGCAATTGTCAGCCAGTTCTGTGTAAATGACCAAATTAGGTCTCAAATTAGCATTTGCCATATTCCCAAGCATCAGACTACGGTCACGTGTAGGGTTTTTTGAAAATCAGGAAATGCCAGCGTAATGATAAGAGGGCTGACTTTTTGAAGACTGGGCTCAACATATTGGGTACTGAAATGGCATATCTGTTTTATAATTGCACACACCTGTGGGGTAAAATTCTCACTACACCCCTAGTTAAATTTCATGAGGGGTGTAGTTTGTAAAATAGGGCCACTTCTTCAGGGTTTCCATTGTACTGGTACCTCATGGTCTCTGCAAATGTGACATGGTGTCCAAAAGGCATTCCATTAAAATCTGATGTCCAAAAGCCTAATAGCGCTCCTTCACTTCTGAGTCCTTCTGTGCTCCCATACAGCAATTTATGACCACATATGGAGTATTGCCATATCTAGGAGAAAATATGTAACAAACTGTGGTGTGCTTTTTGACCTTTTACCCTTGTGAAAAAGCAAAATGTGAGGCTAAAGCAACATTTTAATGGAAAATATTTATTTTTATTTTTACAGCCCAGTGTTGATAAATTCTGTGAAACACCTGTGGGGTCAAAACGATTACTACAATCCTAGATAAAATCCTTGAGTGACGTAGTTTCCAAAATGGGGTCACTTTTTGGGCATTTCCATTGTATTGGTTGCCTCAAGGCCTCTGCAAATGCAACATGGTGCTCAAAAAGCATTCCATCAAAATTTCTGCTATGTGCCTGTACAGCAGTTTATGACTACATACAGGGTATTGCCATATTCAGGAAAAAATACGTAACAAACATTTTATCCTATTACCCTTGTGAATTTACAAAATGTGGGGCTAAAACAACATTGTATTGAAAAAAAATAACTTTATGTAATATGACTATCTGTCTTAAGGACTCAGAGCGTACCGGTACATCCTAAATTTAAATTTACATTGAGAGGCGTGGCGGGGGTTAATTGTGACAGGATGCCCGCTGAAATCATTCAGCGGGCATCCTGCCACAACGCCGGGGGGGGTCCCCCCGTATCGGCGATCGCCGCAAACCGCAGGTGAATTCAGACCTGCAGTTTGCGGCGGCGATCGGGCGGTGCTGCCATCGGGTCCCCATGCGGCTGTGGGGGGGACCCGATGGCATGGAAGGCAAAGCAATGTCTAAGGAACGCATTGCGCTGCCTTCCGGTGAAGAGCCTATGAGATCCAGCCCCCTGGATCTCACAGGCCCCAGAAGCTGTATGAGTAATACTCACTGTATTACTCATACAGCCAATGCATTCCAATACAGAAGTATTGGAATGCATTGTAAAGGAATATACCCCCCAAAGTTCATGTCCCAAAGTGGGACAAAAAATAAAGTGAAAAAAAGTTGAAAAAATAAAGTTTTTCCCCCCACAAAATTAAAAGTTTCAAGTTAAAATAAACCAAAATTTCATTTCCCCCAAATAAAGTTAAAAAAAAATTGGTAAAAAATAGGGTGGGGGGGAGTATACATATTTGGTATCGCCGGGTTCGTATCGACCGGCTCTATAAACATATCACATGACCTAACCCCTCAGATGGACACCGTAAAAAATAAAAAATAAAAACTGTGCTAAATAAACAATTTTTTTGGCACCTTACATCACAAAAAAGTACAACAGCAAGCCATCAAAAAGGCGTTTGCACACCAAAATAGTACCACTCTAACCGTCATCTCATCCCGCAAAAAATGAGCCCCTAACTGAGACAATCGCCCAAAAAATAAAAAAAACTATGGCTCAGAATATGGAGACACTAAAACATCATTTTTTTTGTTTTAAAAAAGCTGTTATTGTGTAAAACTTACATAAATAAAAAAAAAAGTATACACATTAGGTATCGCCACGTCCGTATCGACCGGCTCTATAAAAATATGACATGACCTAACCCCTCAGATGAACACCGTAAAAAATGTAAAATAAAAACTGTGCTAAATAAACAATTTTTTGTCACCTTACATCACAAAAAGTGTAATAGCAAGCGATCAAAAAGTCATATGCACCCCAAAATAGTGCCAATCAAACCGTCATCTCATCCCACAAAAATCATACCCTACCCAAGGTAATTGCCCAAAAACTGGAAAAATTATGTCTCTCAGACTATGGAAACACTAAAACATGATTTTTTTTGCTTCAAAAATGACATCATTGTGTAAAACTTACATAAATAAAAAAAAGTATATATATTAGGTATCACCGCGTCCGTATCGACCGGCTATATAAAAATATCACATGACCTAACCCCTCAGATGAACACCGTAAAAAATGTAAAATAAAAACTGTGCTAAATAAACAATTTTTTGTCACCTTACATCACAAAAAGTGTAATAGCAAGCGATCAAAAAGTCACACGCACCCCGCAAAAATCATACCCTACCCAAAGTAATCGCCAAAAAACTGAATAAATGATGTCTCTCAGACTATGAAAACACTAAAACATGTTTTTTTTTTCTTCAAAAATGAAATCATTGTGTAAAACTTACATAAATAAAAAAAGTATACATATTAGGTATCGCTGCATCCGTGACAACCTGGTCTATAAAAATATCACATGATATAACCTGTCAGGTGAATGTTGTAAATAACAAAAAGTAAAAACGGTGCCAAAACAGCTATTTCTTGTTACCTTGCCTAACAAAAAGTGTAATATAGAGCAACCAAAAATCATATGTACCCTAAACTAGTACCAACAATACTGCCACCCTATCCCGTAGTTTCTAAAATGGGGCCACTTTTTTGGAGTTTCTACTCTAGGGGTGCATCAGGGGGGCTTCAAATGGGACATGGTGTAAAAATAAAACAGTCCAGCAAAATCTGCCTTCCAAAAACCGTATGGCATTCCTTTCCTTCTGCGCCCTGCTGTGTGCCTGTACAGCGGTTTACGACCACATATGGGGTGTTTCTGTAAACTACTGAATCAGGGCCATAAATATTGAGTTTGGTTTGGCTGTTAACCCTTGCTTTGTAACTGGAAAAATATTATTAAAATGGAAAATCTGCCAAAAAAGTGAACTTTTGAAATTGTATCTCTATTTTCTATAAATTCTTGTGGAACACCTAAAGGGTTAACGACGTTTGTAAAATCAGTTTTGCATACCGTGAGGGGTGTAGTTTCTTAGATGGGGTCACTTTTATGGAGTTTCTACTCTAGGGTGCATCAGGGGGGCTTCAAATGGGACATGGTGTAAAAAAAAACAGTCCAGCAAAATCTGCCTTCCAAAAACCGTATGGCATTAATTTTCTTCTGCGCCCTGCCATGTGCCCATACAGCGGTTTATGACCACATATGGGGTGGTTCTGTAAACTACAGAATCAGGGCCATAAATTTTGAGTTTGGTTCGGCTGTTAACCCTTCCTTTGTAACTGGAAAAAAATTATTAAAATGGAAAATCTGCCAAAAAAGTGAACTTTTGAAATTGTATCTCTATTTTCCATTAATTCTTGTGGAACACCTAAAGGGTTAACAAAGTTTGTAAAATCAGTTTTAAATACCTTGAGGGGTGTAGTTTCTAGAATGGGGTCATTTTTGGGTGGTTTCTATTATGTAAGCCTTCAGACCTGAACTGGTCCCTAAAAATTGGATTTTTGAAAATTTCTGAAAAGATTTGCTTCTAAACTTCTAAGCCTTAAAATATAATTCCCAAAATGATCCAAACACGAAGTAGACATATGGGGAATGTAAAGTAACAACTATTTTTTGAGGTATTACTATGTTTTATAGAAGTCGAGAAATTGAAACTTGGAAATATGCAATTTTTAACAAATTTTGGGTAAGTCAAGAATAGCCTGGATAAGTCAAAGCATTTTAAAGTTATCAGCACTTAAAGTGACACTGGTCAGATTTGCAAAAAATGGCCAACTCCTTAAGGTGAAATAGGGCTGAGTCCTTAAGGGGTTAAAAACCTTCAGTTTTTCATGCAATCCCCATTCATTTCTTTGAGACCAGAGCTGAATGAAAAACGTACAACATAGAACATGCTGCGATTGTTCTTGAACACAGAGATTATGAGTGATAAACAATGTTCATGTGTACAGACCCACGAAATGAATGGATCAGGATTCAACCTGGACGGAAAACTTGCTTGTGTGGAAGAGGCCTAAGCCATTTTGACCTTGAGGACATGAACCATTTCAAATTTTTTTTTTCTCTTGGCTTTCTGGCAAACATATATTTGTAGTTCTTGATATTCATTTTATTCAACTTTGTTTAGGGGCTTAGTCACAACACATCACAAGGATTCCTCCCTTTTTATGTCATAAGTGTTGATTGTGGCATATATAGGGTTGAACATGGGAGATCAGAAGCTTCTTTGAAAAAATACCATGTTAAGACAGAAGGCCATGGTTTGGGTGTTAAGTGTATTTTATTAGGAACGCACCTTTCAGGATCCAAGTCTCACCTCAGAATCTTATTGAGACTACTGTGAAAGCAATACTTTGAATAGAGGGACAAACCTTCTTTCAAAAGCAGTTCGTATTAAGGTGCATTACTACCTTATACTTGCCATCTTTTTTTAAATGTACAGGAGAAATGGGAGCTATCTACTAGAAGATCTCCTGGTTGCCTCATATGCTCACCTCTTCCTATTCCTATGCTTGCCACTAATCCTGGGCTCACTACAGACAGCGTATTGACGCCAAATGACTTACTAAATGTACATGTTCATGCACACAACCTACAGAGCATTGAACATATACCTCTATAATTTTTCCAAATTTTTTCACGTTACACCCACAAGCTTAAATTTATTTTTTACATGGGATTTTATGTTATATACCAACACAAAGTAGCAAGTATGTGTGAAGTAAAAATAAAATGATACACGGTTTTCAAAATTTTTAATAGATGGAAATCTGAAAAGTGTGGCATGCATTTGTATTCAGCCCCCTGTGCTCTGATACCCCTAAATTAAATCCAGTATGACCAATTGCCTTCAGAAGTCACCAAATTAGTAAACAGAGTCCACCTTTGTGTAATTTATTCTCAGTGGAACTACAGCTTTTCTATGTAGGCCTCAGAGGTTTGTTAGAGAACATTAGAGATCAAACAGCATCATGAAAACCAAAGAACACACCAGACAGGTCAGGGATAACGTTGTGGAGAAGTGTAAAGCAGGGTTAGGTTATAAAACAAAATATCCCAAGACAAGCCTACCAAGACATGGCTGTCCACCTGAACTGACAATCCAGGCAAAGAGAGCACTGATTAGAGAAGCAGCCAAGAGGCCCATGGTCACTCTGGAGGAGCTACAGAAATCTACAGTTTAGGTGAAGGATCTGTCCACAGGACAATTATTAGTTGTGTACTCCACAAATCTATCCTTTATGGAAGAGTGGCAAAAAGAAAGCCATAAAAAGTCCTGTTTGCAGTTTGCAACAAGCAATGTAGGGGACACAGCATATATGTGGAAGAAGGTACTCTGGTCAGATGAGACCAAAGTTGAACTTTTTGGCCTAAATGCAAAATGCTATGTCTGGGGGAAAACTAACACTGCACATTACCCTGAACAGACCATTCCCACCATGAAACAAGGTGGTGGCAGCATCTTGCTGTGGGATGCTTTTCTTCTGCAGGGACAGTGAAGCTGGTCAGAGTTGATGGGAAGATGGATTGAGCTAGAAACAGGGCAATCCTGGAGGAAAACCTGGTAGAGGCTGCAAAAGACTTGACACTGGGGCGGAGGTTCACCTTCCAGCAGGACAAAGACATACAGCCAGAGCTACAATGGAATGGTTTAGATCAAAGCATATTCATGTATTAGAATGGCCTAGTCAAAGTCCAGACCTAAATCCCATTGAGAATCTGTGACAAGACTTGAAAATTGTTGTTCACAGATGCTCTCCATCCAATCTGACTGAGCTTGAGATATTTTGCAAAGAAGAATGGGCAAACACTTCAGCCTCTAGATGTGCAAAGCTGGTAGAGACATGCCCCATATTTGCAGCGAAAGGTGGTCCTACAGTATTGACTCAAGGGGGCTGAAATCAAATGCACTCACGCACACCCTTTCCAGATTTTTATTCATTAACATTTTTGAAAACCATGTATCATTTTCCTTTTACGTCACATATACTTGTTAGTTTGTGTTGGTCTAACACATAAAATCCCAATAAAAATACATTTAAGTTTGTAGGTGTAACGTTAAAAAATTTAGAAAAATTCAAGGCACTGAAAATCAGCCAACTTATTCTAAAGTAGCTCTTGAAGAGATCCTACATAGGATATGCTATTGCATTCAATGCTCTTTAGAAAAATATATATTCTAAGGCCTCTTGCACACAAACGATTTTGCAAGCAAGTTCAGTCAGTTTTGTTTGCGGTTGCGTTCAGTTGTTCAGTTTTTATTGCGTGGGTGAAATGCGCATTGATGAGTTTTTCACACGCGTGATAGAAAACTAAATGTTTACAAACATCTCCTAGCAACCATCAGTGAAAAACGTATGGCAACTGTACTTGCTTGCGGATGCGATGTGTTTTTCACGCAGCCCCATTCACTTCTATGGGGCCAGGACTGCGTGAAAAACGCAGAATATAGAACATGCTGCGATTTTCACGCAACGCACAAGTGATGCGTTAAAAACACAATGCTCATGTACACAGACCCATTGAAATAAATGGGTCCGGATTCAGTGAGGGCGCAACGTGCTTGCATCACGTATTGCACCTGCGCGGAAAACTCGCTCGTCTGAAAGGGGCCTAAGGCTCTAAAAATCAACAGATACTGTACAAGAAATGTGAAAACGCCGTTTTTTTTGTCTGACCAGATTTTAATCGGAAGGGTATTTGATCTGAGATGTACACTAGAGTTGAGCGAACACCTGGATGTTCGGGTTCGAGAAGTTCGGCCGAACATCCCGGAAATGTTCGGGTTCGGGATCCGAACCCGATCCGAACTTCGTCCCGAACCCGAACCCCATTGAAGTCAATGGGGACCCGAACTTTTCGGCACTAAAAAGGCTGTAAAACAGCCCAGGAAAGAGCTAGAGGGCTGCAAAAGGCAGCAACATGTAGGTAAATCCCCTGCAAACAAATGTGGATAGGGAAATGAATTAAAATAAAAATTAAATAAATAAAAATTAACCAAAATCAAATGGAGAGAGGTTCCATAGCAGAGAATCTGGCTTCCCGTCACCCACCACTGGAACAGTCCATTCTCAGATATTTAGGCCCCGGCACCCAGGCAGAGGAGAGAGGTCCCGTAACAGAGAATCTGTCTTCATGTCAGCAGAGAATTAGTCTGCATGTCATAGCAGAGAATGAGGCTTCACGTCAGCCACCACTGCAACAGTCCATTGGCATATATTTAGGCCTAGCACACAGGCAGAGCAGAGAGGTCCCGTAACAGAGAATCTGGCTTCATGTCAGCAGAGAATCAGTCTGCATGTCATAGCAGAGAATGAGGCTTCACGTCACCCACCACTGCAACAGTCCATTGGCATATATTTAGGCCTAGCACACAGGCAGAGCAGAGAGGTCCCGTAACAGACAATCTGGCTTCATGTCAGCAGAGAATCAGTCTGCATGTCATAGCAGAGAATGAGGCTTCACGTCAGCCACCACTGCAACAGTCCATTGGCATATATTTAGGCCTAGCACACAGGCAGAGCAGAGAGGTCCCGTAACAGACAATCTGGCTTCATGTCAGCAGAGAATCAGTCTGCATGTCATAGCAGAGAATCAGGCTTCACGTCAGCCACCACTGCAACAGTCCATTGTCATAAATTTAGGCCCAGCACCCAGGCAGAGGAGAGAGGTCCCGTAACAGACAATCTGGCTTCATGTCAGCAGAGAATTAGTCTGCATGTCATAGCAGAGAATCAGGCTTCATGTCAGCCACCACTGCAACAGTCCATTGGCATATATTTAGGCCCAGCACCCAGGCAGAGGAGGGAGGTCCCGTAACAGAGAATCTGTCTTCATGTCAGCAGAGAATCAGTCTGCATGTCATAGCAGAGAATGAGGCTTCACGTCACCCACCACTGCAACAGTCCATTGGCATATATTTAGGCCTAGCACACAGGCAGAGCAGAGAGGTCCCGTAACAGACAATCTGGCTTCATGTCAGCAGAGAATCAGTCTGCATGTCATAGCAGAGAATCAGGCTTCACGTCAGCCACCACTGCAACAGTCCATTGGCATATATTTAGGCCTAGCACACAGGCAGAGCAGAGAGGTCCCGTAACAGACAATCTGGCTTCATGTCAGCAGAGAATCAGTCTGCATGTCATAGCAGAGAATGAGGCTTCACGTCAGCCACCACTGCAACAGTCCATTGGCATATATTTAGGCCTAGCACACAGGCAGAGCAGAGAGGTCCCGTAACAGACAATCTGGCTTCATGTCAGCAGAGAATCAGTCTGCATGTCATAGCAGAGAATCAGGCTTCACGTCAGCCACCACTGCAACAGTCCATTGTCATAAATTTAGGCCCAGCACCCAGGCAGAGGAGAGAGGTCCCGTAACAGACAATCTGGCTTCATGTCAGCAGAGAATTAGTCTGCATGTCATAGCAGAGAATCAGGCTTCATGTCAGCCACCACTGCAACAGTCCATTGGCATATATTTAGGCCCAGCACCCAGGCAGAGGAGGGAGGTCCCGTAACAGAGAATCTGTCTTCATGTCAGCAGAGAATCAGTCTGCATGTCATAGCAGAGAATGAGGCTTCACGTCACCCACCACTGCAACAGTCCATTGGCATATATTTAGGCCTAGCACACAGGCAGAGCAGAGAGGTCCCGTAACAGACAATCTGGCTTCATGTCAGCAGAGAATCAGTCTGCATGTCATAGCAGAGAATCAGGCTTCACGTCAGCCACCACTGCAACAGTCCATTGGCATATATTTAGGCCTAGCACACAGGCAGAGCAGAGAGGTCCCGTAACAGACAATCTGGCTTCATGTCAGCAGAGAATCAGTCTGCATGTCATAGCAGAGAATGAGGCTTCACGTCAGCCACCACTGCAACAGTCCATTGGCATATATTTAGGCCCAGCACCCAGGCAGAGGAGGGAGGTCCCGTAACAGAGAATCTGTCTTCATGTCAGCAGAGAATCAGTCTGCATGTCATAGCAGAGAATGAGGCTTCACGTCACCCACCACTGCAACAGTCCATTGGCATATATTTAGGCCTAGCACACAGGCAGAGCAGAGAGGTCCCGTAACAGACAATCTGGCTTCATGTCAGCAGAGAATCAGTCTGCATGTCATAGCAGAGAATCAGGCTTCACGTCAGCCACCACTGCAACAGTCCATTGTCATAAATTTAGGCCCAGCACCCAGGCAGAGGAGAGAGGTCCCGTAACAGACAATCTGGCTTCATGTCAGCAGAGAATTAGTCTGCATGTCATAGCAGAGAATCAGGCTTCATGTCAGCCACCACTGCAACAGTCCATTGGCATATATTTAGGCCCAGCACCCAGGCAGAGGAGGGAGGTCCCGTAACAGAGAATCTGTCTTCATGTCAGCAGAGAATCAGTCTGCATGTCATAGCAGAGAATGAGGCTTCACGTCAGCCACCACTGCAACAGTCCATTGGCATATATTTAGGCCTAGCACACAGGCAGAGGAGAGGTTCATTCAACTTTGGGTAGCCTCGCAATATAATGGTAAAATGAAAATAAAAATAGGATTGAATGAGGAAGTGCCCTGGAGTCCAATAATATATGGTTATGGGGAGGTAGTTAATGTCTAATCTGGACAAGGGACGGACAGGTCCTGTGGGATCCATGCCTGGTTCATTTTTATGAACGTCAGCTTGTCCACATTGGCTGTAGACAGGCGGCTGCGTTTGTCTGTAATGACGCCCCCTGCCGTGCTGAATACACGTTCAGACAAAACGCTGGCTGCCGGGCAGGCCAGCACCTCCAAGGCATAAAAGGCTAGCTCTGGCCACGTGGACAATTTAGAGACCCAGAAGTTGAATGGGGCCGAACCATCAGTCAGTACGTGGAGGGGTGTGCACACGTACTGTTCCACCATGTTAGTGAAATGTTGCCTCCTGCTAACACGTTGCGTATCAGGTGGTGGTGCAGTTAGCTGTGGCGTGTTGACAAAAGTTTTCCACATCTCTGCCATGCTAACCCTGCCCTCAGAGGAGCTGGCCGTGACACAGCTGCCTTGGCGACCTCTTGCTCCTCCTCTGCCTTGGCCTTGGGCTTCCACTTGTTCCCCTGTGACATTTGGGAATGCTCTCAGTAGCGCGTCTACCAACGTGCGCTTGTACTCGCGCATCTTCCTATCACGCTCCAGTGCAGGAAGTAAGGTGGGCACATTGTCTTTGTAGCGTGGATCCAGCAGGGTGGCAACCCAGTAGTCCGCACAGGTTAAAATGTGGGCAACTCTGCTGTCGTTGCGCAGGCACTGCAGCATGTAGTCGCTCATGTGTGCCAGGCTGCCCAGGGGTAAGGACAAGCTGTCCTCTGTGGGAGGCGTGTCGTCATCGTCCTGCCTTTCCCCCCAGCCACGCACCAGTGATGGACCCGAGCTGCGTTGGGTGCCACCCCGCTGTGACCATGCTTCATCCTCATCCTCCTCCACCTCCTCCTCATCCTCGTCCTCCTCGTCCTCCAGTAGTGGGCCCTGGCTGGCCACATTTGTACCTGGCCTCTGCTGTTGCCAAAAACCTCCCTCTGAGTCACTTCGAAGAGACTGGCCTGAAAGTGCTAAAAATGACCCCTCTTCCTCCTCCTCCTCCTCCTCCTCCTGGGCCACCTCCTCTTCCATCATCGCCCTAAGTGTTTTCTCAAGGAGACATAGAAGTGGTATTGTAACGCTGATAACGGTGTCATCGCCACTGGCCATGTTGGTGGAGTACTCGAAACAGCGCAACAGGGCACACAGGTCTCGCATGGAGGCCCAGTCATTGGTGGTGAAGTGGTGCTGTTCTGTAGTGCGACTGACCCGTGCGTGCTGCAGCTGAAACTCCACTATGGCCTGCTGCTGCTCGCACAGTCTGTCCAGCATGTGCAAGGTGGAGTTCCACCTGGTGGGCACGTCGCATATGAGGCGGTGAGCGGGAAGGCCGAAGTTACGCTGTAGCGCAGACAGGCGAGCAGCAGCAGGATGTGAACGCCGGAAGCGCGAACAGACGGCCCGCACTTTATGCAGCAGCTCTGACATGTCGGGGTAGTTGTGAATGAACTTCTGCACCACCAAATTCAGCACATGCGCCAAGCAAGGGATGTGCGTCAAATTGGCTAGTCCCAGAGCTGCAACGAGATTTCGCCCATTATCACACACCACCAGGCCGGGCTTGAGGCTCACCGGCAGCAACCACTCGTCGGTCTGTTGTTCTATACCCCGCCACAACTCCTGTGCGGTGTGGGGCCTGTCCCCCAAACATATGAGTTTCAGAATGGCCTGCTGACGTTTACCCCGGGCTGTGCTGAAGTTGGTGGTGAAGGTGTGTGGCTGACTGGATGAGCAGGTGGAAGAAGAGGAGGAGGAAGCCGAGAAGGAGGAGGTGGCAACAGGAGGCAAAGAATGTTGCCCTGCGATCCTTGGCGGCGGAAGGACGTGCGCCAAACAGCTCTCCGCCTGGGGCCCAGCTGCCACTACATTTACCCAGTGTGCAGTTAGGGAGATATAGCGTCCCTGGCCGTGCTTACTGGTCCACGTATCTGTGGTTAGGTGGACCTTGCCACAGATGGCGTTGCGCAGTGCACACTTGATTTTATCGGATACTTGGTTGTGCAGGGAAGGCACGGCTCTCTTGGAGAAGTAGTGCCGGCTGGGAACAACATACTGTGGGACAGCAAGCGACATGAGCTGTTTGAAGCTGTCTGTGTCCACCAGCCTAAATGACAGCATTTCATAGGCCAGTAGTTTAGAAATGCTGGCATTCAGGGCCAGGGATCGAGGGTGGCTAGGTGGGAATTTACGCTTTCTATCAAATGTTTGTGAGATGGAGAGCTGAACGCTGGCGTGTGACATGGTTGAGACGCTTGGTGACGGAGGTGGTGGTGGTGGTGTTGGTGGTACATCCCCTGTTTGCTGGGCGGCAGGTGCCAACGTTCCTCCAGAGGCGGAGGAAGAGGCCGAGGCGGCAGCAGCAGAATAGGCCGAGGCGGCAGCAGCAGAAGAGGTAGCAGGGGGAGCCTGAGTGACTTCCTTGGTTTTAAGGTGTTTACTCCACTGCAGTTCATGCTTTGCATGCAGGTGCCTGGTCATGCAGGTTGTGCTCAGGTTCAGAACGTTAATGCCTCGCTTCAGGCTCTGATGGCACAGCGTGCAAACCACTCGGGTCTTGTCGTCAGCACATTGTTTGAAGAAGTGCCATGCCAGGGAACTCCTTGAAGCTGCCTTTGGGGTGCTCGGTCCCAGATGGCGGCGGTCAGTAGCAGGCGGAGTCTCTTGGCGGCGGGTGTTCTGCTTTTGCCCACTGCTCCCTCTTTTGCTACGCTGTTGGCTCGGTCTCACCACTGCCTCTTCCTCCGAACTGTGAAAGTCAGTGGCACGACCTTCATTCCATGTGGGGTCTAGGACCTCATCGTCCCCTGCATCGTCTTCCACCCAGTCTTGATCCCTGACCTCCTGTTCAGTCTGCACACTGCAGAAAGACGCAGCAGTTGGCACCTGTGTTTCGTCATCATCAGAGACATGCTGAGGTGGTATTCCCATGTCCTCATCATCAGGAAACATAAGTGGTTGTGCGTCAGTGCATTCTATGTCTTTCACCGCTGGGGAAGGGCTAGGTGGATGCCCTTGGGAAACCCTGCCAGCGGAGTCTTCAAACAGCATAAGAGACTGCTGCATAACTTGAGGCTGAGACAGTTTCCCTGGTATGCATGGGGGTGATGTGACAGACTGATGGGGTTGGTTTTCAGGCGCCATCTGTGCGCTTTCTGCAGAAGACTGGGTGGGAGATAATGTGAACGTGCTGGATCCACTGTCGGCCACCCAATTGACTAATGCCTGTACCTGCTCAGGCCTTACCATCCTTAGAACGGCATTGGGCCCCACCATATATCGCTGTAAATTCTGGCGGCTACTGGGACCTGAGGTAGTTGGTACACTAGGACGTGTGGATGTGGCAGAACGGCCACGTCCTCTCCCAGCACCAGAGGGTCCACTAACACCACCACGACCATGTCCACGTCCGCGTCCCTTACTAGATGTTTTTCTCATTGTTATGGTTCACCACAACAACAAATATATTATTTGGCCCAATGTATTGTATTCAAATTCAGCGGGATATAAATTTGAGGCCTAGTATTTAGGCGCTGGGTGACCGGTATGGATTTAGTGACAGAATTAGACTTGGAAATGCACAGAAGCGTGTGTGTGAAGTTATTCTGAATGACCCTATGTGCACCTTCAATATGATCTACCCTTTTAGGGATAGATTTCAAATAGCTCTGATATAGCAGAAACGACTAAATTATGAAATTGCTAAATTGGGAATTGTATTTCAACCCAGAACAAAAAATGTGCTTTGACGGACACTAAATAACTTTCCCAGCCACAACAGGACAGCGGTAACGAGAGATTTAGCGGGATATAAATTTGAGGCCTAGTATTTAGGCGCTGGGTGACAGGTATGGGTTTAGTGACAGAATTAGATTTGGAAATGCACAGTAGCGGGTGTGTGAAGTTATTCTGAATGACCCTATGTGCACCTTGAATATTATATACCCTTTTAGGGATAGATTTCAAATAGCTCTGATATAGCAGAAACCACTAAATTATGAAATTGCTAAATTGGGAATTGTATTTCAACCCAGAACAAGAAATGTGCTTGAACGGACACTAAATAACTCGCCCAGCTACAGCACTAAGGACAGATTTAGCGGGATATAAATTTGAGGCCTAGTATTTAGGCGCTGGGTGACAGGTATGGGTTTAGTGCCAGAATTAGACTTGGAAATACACAGTAGCGGGTGTGTGTGAAGTTATTCTGAATGACCCAATGTGCACCTTGAATATTATATACCCTTTTAGGGATAGATTTCAAATAGCTCTGATATAGCAGAAACCACTAAATTATGAAATTGCTAAATTGGGAATTGTATTTCAACCCAGAACAAGAAATGTGCTTGAACGGACACTAAATAACTCGCCCAGCTACAGCACTAGGGACAGATTTAGCGGGATATAAATTTGAGGCCTAGTATTTAGGCGCTGGGTGACAGGTATGGGTTTAGTGCCAGAATTAGACTTGGAAATACACAGTAGCGGGTGTGTGTGAAGTTATTCTGAATGACCCAATGTGCACCTTGAATATTATATACCCTTTTAGGGATAGATTTCAAATAGCTCTGATATAGCAGAAACCACTAAATTATGAAATTGCTAAATTGGGAATTGTATTTCAACCCAGAACAAGAAATGTGCTTGAACGGACACTAAATAACTCGCCCAGCTACAGCACTAGGGACAGATTTAGCGGGATATAAATTTGAGGCCTAGTATTTAGGCGCTGGGTGACAGGTATGGGTTTAGTGCCAGAATTAGACTTGGAAATACACAGTAGCGGGTGTGTGTGAAGTTATTCTGAATGACCCAATGTGCACCTTGAATATTATATACCCTTTTAGGGATAGATTTCAAATAGCTCTGATATAGCAGAAACCACTAAATTATGAAATTGCTAAATTGGGAATTGTATTTCAACCCAGAACAAGAAATGTGCTTGAACGGACACTAAATAACTCGCCCAGCTACAGCACTAAGGACAGATTTAGCGGGATATAAATTTGAGGCCTAGTATTTAGGCGCTGGGTGACAGGTATGGGTTTAGTGCCAGAATTAGACTTGGAAATACACAGTAGCGGGTGTGTGTGAAGTTATTCTGAATGACCCAATGTGCACCTTGAATATTATATACCCTTTTAGGGATAGATTTCAAATAGCTCTGATATAGCAGAAACCACTAAATTATGAAATTGCTAAATTGGGAATTGTATTTCAACCCAGAACAAGAAATGTGCTTGAACGGACACTAAATAACTCGCCCAGCTACAGCACTAGGGACAGATTTAGCGGGATATAAATTTGAGGCCTAGTATTTAGGCGCTGGGTGACAGGTATGGGTTTAGTGCCAGAATTAGACTTGGAAATACACAGTAGCGGGTGTGTGTGAAGTTATTCTGAATGACCCAATGTGCACCTTGAATATTATATACCCTTTTAGGGATAGATTTCAAATAGCTCTGATATAGCAGAAACCACTAAATTATGAAATTGCTAAATTGGGAATTGTATTTCAACCCAGAACAAGAAATGTGCTTGAACGGACACTAAATAACTCGCCCAGCTACAGCACTAGGGACAGATTTAGCTGGATATAAATTTGAGGCCTAGTATTTAGGCGCTGGGTGACAGGTATGGGTTTAGTGCCAGAATTAGACTTGGAAATACACAGTAGCGGGTGTGTGTGAAGTTATTCTGAATGACCCAATGTGCACCTTGAATATTATATACCCTTTTAGGGATAGATTTCAAATAGCTCTGATATAGCAGAAACCACTAAATTATGAAATTGCTAAATTGGGAATTGTATTTCAACCCAGAACAAGAAATGTGCTTGAACGGACACTAAATAACTCGCCCAGCTACAGCACTAAGGACAGATTTAGCGGGATATAAATTTGAGGCCTAGTATTTAGGCGCTGGGTGACCGGTATGGATTTAGTGACAGAATTAGACTGGGATATGGCCAAAAAATAAACAGACTATTGCTGGTTAAATGCACTTGGTGTGACAGCTTCACCCTGATGTAGGCTTTAGCCAAAAAACAACCACACCATTGAGGGTTAAATGCACTTGGTGACAGGCGCAGCTTGCCCCTGATTTAGTATATGGCCAAAAAATGAACAGACTATTGCTGGTTAAATGCACTTGGTGTGACAGCTTCACCCTGATGTAGGCTTTAGCCAAAAAACAACCACACCATTGAGGGTTAAATGCACTTGGTGACAGGCGCAGCTTGCCCCTGATTTTGTATATGGCCAAAAAATGAACAGACTATTGCTGGTTAAATGCACTTGGTGTGACAGCTTCACCCTGATGTAGGCTTTAGCCAAAAAACAACCACACCATTGAGGGTTAAATGCACTTGGTCGCAGCTTGTGCTGGCGCACCACAAGACACAAAATGGCCGCCGATCACCCCAGAAAAATGTGACTGACAAACGGTCTGGGCAGCCTAAAAACAGTGAGCAATTGAGGATCAGCAGCTCAATGATCCACAGCTGCAGATCGATCAGTTAATCAAGTCCTTTGGAGGAGTTAATCTGCCTAATCTCGCCCTACTGTCGCAGCCGCAACCTCTCCCTACGCTAATCAGAGCAGAGTGACGGGCGGCGCTATGTGACTCCAGCTTAAATAGAGGCTGGGTCACATGGTGCTCTGGCCAATCACAGCCATGCCAATAGTAGGCATGGCTGTGATGGCCTCTTGGGGCAAGTAGTATGACGCTTGTTGATTGGCTGCTTTGCAGCCTTTCAAAAAGCGCCAAGAAAGCGTCACAAAAGCGCGAAGAAAGCGACGAACACCGAACCCGAACCCGGACTTTTACGAAAATGTCCGGGTTCGGGTCCGTGTCACGGACACCCCAAAATTCGGTACGAACCCGAACTATACAGTTCGAGTTCGCTCATCCCTAATGTACACCTCTTGCCTTGGCAATGGCATTGAACAGTTTCCTGAGAGACATTTTCAACGGATCCCTACTAGGAGCTTCCCCTGCATTAAGGTGCCATCACACATGACAGAATTTGTTGCAGAAAAGTTCTGTGACTGAAAATCAGTTCCATTCATCTGAATGGGTTGTTTGGTGTCAAGCACATGGATTTCCGCCAGCCCCATTCAGATAAATGGAACGGATTTTCAGTCACAGAACTTTTCTGTCATGTGTGAAGACAATCTTATTGTTGCCTACCTTCAGCTCTTATGAGAACCATGGGATAATGATCAAGTCCTCTAATAGTGAAGTACTTTAGTGGGACTCAAAAAAAGTTTAATAAAATATAAGAAAATGTAAAAAACTATAAATAACACACAAAACCTCCCCATTAAAACAAACTTTATCATAGCAAAAATTATACTATGAAACTATTAAAAATGAAATGCACATCTCATTATTTAACCCACATGGTGAATGCAGTAAAAATGTAGGTGCCTATAAAAACAGACATCTACAAAAAAAAATGAAATAATTAAATATAAATCATATGCACTACAAAATGGGGCCAATGAAAGAACAAAACAAAAGCCTTAACAAAGATTCATTGAAGGAGAAAAATGGTTTAGGCTTCCTTCACACATAAATTTGGTTTGGATTTTTTTTAAGATAAAAAACACCCTTAGGCCTCATGCACACGGCCGTTGTTTGGGTCCACATCCGAGCCACCGTTTTTTCGGCTCAGATGCAGACTCATTCACTTCAATGGGGCTGCTAAAGATGCGGACAGCACTCCGTGTGCTGTCTGCATCCATTGCTCAGTTCCATGGCCCCGCCCCAAAAATTTAATATGCCCTATTCTTGTCCGTTTTGCAGACAAGAATAGGCATTTCTACAATGGGCCACCTGTTCCTTCCGCAAATTGCGGAAGGCACATGGGCGGCTTCCGTTTTTTGCGGTTCCGCGTTTTTTTTTTGTTTTTTTAAAGCTCAAAAATGCATGGCAAAAACTGCAACTGCGACATGCTGCAACTATCATTCTAAAAAATTTGTGACTTTGGTGCGATATCAATGTCGCGTGTAGCCCTAGCCTAAAGACTCTTACTTTTCATCACTGATGAGTGCCGTGGATTTATGCTTCTGCTCTCTGATGGAACCTTGTGATTGACCCATTGTTCACTTAGCACCGCAGCTAAATAGTTGTTGCTGTAGTGCCACTGGTCCCAGCAGTGCACGCAGGCAGTGGAGTAGCATGGGGGGGGCGTTGCCCCAGGCACCAGACTGCAGGGGGCGCTGGCCGCTGGCGCAAAAAAATCTGTGAACTGAGTTTTTCGCTCTGCCTCTGCTGCACTTCACTGAGAGGCCCCGCACACCTTCCAGGCAGGAAAGACACTGTGGAGCCAGAGCAAGAAGAAGATGGCTGCCGCAGTGCCCATTTAGCACGGACTCCATAGGCAGGCTGAATGAGCGACACTGACAGTGAGTAACAGTCAGTGTCGCAGTGTGACTGAGTCACTCCCTGAGTGCTAGGTGGGGTGACCAGGCGGGTAGGCAGTATATCGAGGGGTAATACTGGTAGGCCTGGCCTGGTATATGGACAGCAGAGATGGGCAGATGGCATCCTCTGGGCAGTACTGTACTATCAGCAGTGAGTGACACCGACTGTCACTTAGTGCTGATAGCCAAGCAGCAGGCAGTGAAGTGCCATGAGAGCCAGGCCAAGCAGGTGGCAGTAAGGGTGTTGGTGAAGGATGACCAGAGAGACAGTACTGCCCAGAGGATGCCATCTGCCCATGAGTCACTGTCTGAGTCACTTGTCTCCCTGAGTGTTAGGTGTGGGGTACCAGGCGGTATATGGAGGGGTAATACTGGTAGGCCTGGTTTATGGACAGCAGAGATGGGCAGATGGCATCTCTGGGGGTTGTATCTTACATGGCACTGTATGCTGGAAGGGCTGAAGGCAGGGGTAGTGATGTATTTTACATGGGACTGTATGCTGGGGGGCTAAAGGCAGGTGGGGCTGTTTGCAAGAAGGGCTGAAGGCATATATAGAAATAGAAGGTATATAGAAATAGAATTTGGCCCACACTGCTGAAGCCTGGCCCCAGACTTCAGGTCACACTGAGTGTGTTGTGAATTCTGGGGCCTCACACCCCTCTACTACATTATCTGTACTCAGAGAGCTATCACTGTGTTATCTGTAGTGTTACATAGGACTGCAGGTGACATCTACTGCATTAACTGTAAAAAAGGGGCATGTCTATAGGTTGGGGGAGGGGACGCAATACCTGGCTTGCCCCAGGTGCTGGCAACCCACGCTACTCCACTGCACGCAGGTGTACCGAAATTCAGGACTTGTGCTATTTTCTTTGATTAGACAGCAATGGCGGAACTGGTTTTTGACAGGCAATTATATATGAGGTCAGTATAAATTTTGCAATCATTTTAGGCGCAGTACGTACCTGAAGTGAAGAAGTTTATTGTAACGGCACCGCTTCAGCAGACAAGGGGTTAAGATCCGTTTAGGCGATATGCCCCTTTCCGAGAGACAGGCACAGCTACTGCAGAACACCAAACTCCCGAACTGGATACAAAATAGCACTCCAAACTGGAACCTCACAAGTAGCTGTCAGTCAGACGAACAGGAAAAGCTTATCCGTCAGCTTACACTCCTGGCAATCAGTCTCCAACAGCATACAGGGAATCCCCCAATAACGAGACAAGGCTCCGTGTTGAGGGTCAAGCAGTGGTCTGAAGTGCTGGCACACCCAGCCTGGTTTTTATTGCAGTTTGTTGCAGATACAGGACAGATACAACATATCCCCACAATGCATCATGGTTTCCTCCCCTCTGTCCTGGAGACGACCGAACACAATCCAATTATCTCTCAGGACAAAAGGGAGATCACCAATACACATGTGGAGACAACAGGACAGGAATTACCACCCAAACACACAATGGCACACCCCTACAGCAAACACAGACATTTAACATATCCCCAGATAGCTCAAGTCTGAGTGCATATCATTAGGTGAATGGCACTCAGAATACACAAATACAATAATATTAGCTATCTGGGTGCCCTCACATAACATACAATTTAACCGAACGCATAATAACATAAAACACAATTCCAAAGACAGATTTAAGCTGTGCGGCCGGTCTGTCTTCTCCTTTACAGTTACTATGGGCCATAATCCTGAGGCAAGAGGCTTTTAAACAGTCCTCTCCAAAACCCAGTGGCGAGGTTGGTTTCGCCACACATCTCCCCCCCCCCAGGGAAGACTAACCAGATACCTGACCTCACGCCGGTCGGTACCTGAGTTAGTCTGGCAGCCCACCCACAACCCAATACTGGACCTGCTGAATTTCGTAGCCTGTCTCTGTCCAGTAAGTCCACCAAGGTGATGTTGGAAGCTGGTACTCCCGGTCTCTGTGTTGCTCCCTGGTTTGGAGTGGAGGTTGCTTTGTGGGCAGGGATCAGCGGTACTCAGCCCTGGTGCCAGCGCTACCACGGAAGAAGCCTGGTTGGAGCCTGGTTGTTGGAGGGGGAGACCGACTGTCTCTACCCCCTGTGCTGTAAGTGCAGAGACCACGGTCCCATCTGCACTGTTGTGGGGCTTACTGTCTCCCCCTGGTGCGTTAAGCTGCCGCTGGGGAGAGGGGGTAACGAGCTCCTCTCCCATACATACTTCCAGCCGCTGGGGAGTGCGACCGACCGCCTCCGCTCCCAATACAGTGTCCTGCTGCTGGGGAAAGGAGACTGGGCTCTCTATTCCCTGTAGGACACTCTGCCGCTGGGGGACAGGACCGACTGTCTCTGCCCCCTGTAACTCCGCCTGCCGCTGGGGAATGGAGACTCGGCTCCCAATTCCCAAAAAATCATGCTGCTGCTGGGGGGCAGGAACAACTACCTCTGCCCCCTGTAACTCAGCCTGCCGCTGGGGAGGGAGACCGCTGCTCTCCCCTCCCTGCACTTCACACTGCCTTCCCGGCACATCACTCTGCTGCTGGGGGGCAGGAACAACTACCTCTGCCCCCTGTAACTCAGCCTGCCGCTGGGGAGGGAGGCCGCTGCTCTCCCCTCCCTGCTCTTCACACTGCCTTCCCGGCATATCACTCTGCTGCTGGGGGGCAGGAACAACTACCTCTGCCCCCTGTAACTCAGCCTGCCGCTGGGGAGGGAGGCCGCTGCTCTCCTCTCCCTGCACTTCACACTGACGCTGGGGAATGGAGACTAGGCTCCCACTGTCCCGCAACCGTAACCTCCGATGGAGGTCCACCCAACGTGGCAGCTGACCGTCACCTTCTGCCCGGTATAGTAGGGTCTTAGACACTAGATTCCTCACGAACTTCACGTATTTCTCACCTGGATTGGGTCCGAAGAAGTTCAGCCGCAACCACATCATACGGTCAAATTCCTCCACAGAGTATCTGTACTCCACTGCTGGTTCCATCCTGGTGCTTTTAGGGTCACTGTACTGAGACATGCGTTGCCCTTAAATTGTGGAATCCACAGAAATGGTGTCTCCTGTAGCTGTCCTTCTGGCTGTAGGAACGATCCCGCTGCTTGCCACCAATGTAACGGCACCGCTTCAGCAGACAAGGGGTTAAGATCCGTTTAGGCGATATGCCCCTTTCCGAGAGACAGGCACAGCTACTGCAGAACACCAAACTCCCGAACTGGATACAAAATAGCACTCCAAACTGGAACCTCACAAGTAGCTGTCAGTCAGACGAACAGGAAAAGCTTATCCGTCAGCTTACACTCCTGGCAATCAGTCTCCAACAGCATACAGGGAATCCCCCAATAACGAGACAAGGCTCCGTGTTGAGGGTCAAGCAGTGGTCTGAAGTGCTGGCACACCCAGCCTGGTTTTTACTGCAGTTTGTTGCAGATACAGGACAGATACAACATATCCCCACAATGCATCATGGTTTCCTCCCCTCTGTCCTGGAGACGACCGAACACAATCCAATTATCTCTCAGGACAAAAGGGAGATCACCAATACACATGTGGAGACAACAGGACAGGAATTACCACCCAAACACACAATGGCACACCCCTACAGCAAACACAGACATTTAACATATCCCCAGATAGCTCAAGTCTGAGTGCATATCATTAGGTGAATGGCACTCAGAATACACAAATACAATAATATTAGCTATCTGGGTGCCCTCACATAACATACAATTTAACCGAACGCATAATAACATAAAACACAATTCCAAAGACAGATTTAAGCTGTGCGGCCGGTCTGTCTTCTCCTTTACAGTTACTATGGGCCATAATCCTGAGGCAAGAGGCTTTTAAACAGTCCTCTCCAAAACCCAGTGGCGAGGTTGGTTTCGCCACATTTATGACCTATAAAACCAAGTACGTTGTGTATGTAGGTAGTCATGTATGCTTACTGAAAATGGGGAGGGTTCCCCTAGATTGATACAGCATATGCAGGAGCGTCACAATAATGATGCAAGAGTCATGCAGTTTATGGGCTTGATATGTGTGCAGAATGGGGGGGGGGGGGGGGGAGGGAAATATACAAAAATTGTTGCTCCAGAAAGAAGCTAAACTGGAGACACTAGAACTGCTCAATCTTGATGATCAGAATGCATTTTAAGGGTACTTTTACACTAGCGTTGTTAGAATCCGGTAAACCGTATACAAACGGATATCTTTTTTCCCCCAGATCCGTTGATATACCGGATCCGTCTCATCAGAAATAACGGGTCTGGTATTTACATTTTTACAAAAATCAAAAGCGAAACTAGCTCCTCCTATATCCCGATGCATGCGCAGACCGTAAAACCGGATCCGGCGATGTGGCAATTATCACAACACTTGGTACTGGATCCGGCATTAATACATCTCTATAGAAATTAATGCCAGATCCAGCAAGTGCGGTTATTGTTCCGGGATTTTGTCCGGAAAAAATACTGCAGCAAGCAAGTTTGCAAATGAACAAAGAGGGACACATTGTGTTGCGCGCGAAGCACGGTGCAGCAAATATTTTCAGCACTAGGCCATGCCTCTAACTCCACCCAAAACATAACTATACACCAGATCCCACCCAGTCCCCTTAATGCCCCACATAGTAATTATTCCCCCTTCATGGCAGGTATTTATGCCCACATTATGCCTCCTTCTCAGAAATTTGTTCAGCTGTGCCCCCAGTAATATGCCCACATTGTGCCCCCCAGTAATAAGCGCACATTGTGCCCCTCACAGAATGTAAAAAAAATTAACACCACATACTTACCTGGTTCCTAGCAGCGGCAGCAGGACATCGGCTGCTCTGGTTTGTGGAGGAGATGGAGCAGAGGCTGACTGCCAGCCAGCCCCGCACAGACCAGAGGTGTGGAGAGCTGGCAGGGGGGAGGAATGATGAAGCGGGGAGCCGATGCCGGCGATGGCTCTCTGCTTCATTATGGCCATGGTCTCTGCTTCCTACGGACGCAGAGGCAGCTGACAGAAAGTGGGACATACCTCCCCCCGTACCGGGACAGCCACTGAAATTCGGGACTGTCCCGCCGGATCCGGGATGGTTAGGAGGTATGTAAATACAGCAGAGCAATGAATGGGGAGATCTCTGGATCCATATGAGGTACAGATGTGGTAATAGGCAGGAGCGTTGCTAGGTTAAAACAGTTGGGGGCAGTGCCCCTGATGTTTTGTCCCAGTCCCTGAATGTCCAGCCTGCCTGCTAGATACAACTGTATTGCCGTCTTTAGGACAGCAATAAAATTGAATCTAATGCACTAGAAGAGCTGAAGGACCCATGATGACATCACAGGTCATGTGACCAGTAAAACAGGCAGTGGTTGAGAAGGACCTGCGATGATGTCACCATCATGTGACCAGTGCAGGAGAGGGGGGCAGTGAAGAGGAGAAGTCCTGGGGGAAAAAGCTGTGGTGATGTCTACTACATGCGGAGAGGTAAGTGAACGGAGAGGCACAACAATGCTGGGAGTTGTGGTTATTTAACTGGGACTGTATATTAGGGCTGAATGGAAGGAAGTTATTTACATGTTGATGGCGGCTGTGGGAGGGAGTGATGGGATTTACATGGGACTGAATGTTGGAGGGGGATAGGGGAGGCAGTGATGTTATTTACATGGGACTGTATGTTGAAGGCGGCTGTGAGAGGGGATTATGTTATTAACATGGGACTGTATGTTGGAGGCGACTAGGGGAGGGAGTGATGGTATTTACATGGGACTGAATATTGAGGGGGCAATGTTATTTACATGGGGCTAAATGTTGAAGGTGGCTGGTGGGGGGATGATGTTATTTACATAGGACTGAATGTTGAGGGGGTGATGTTTACATGGGATTGCATGTTGGAGGCGGCTGGGGAGGGGTGATATTTACTTGGGACTGTATGTTGAAGGCAGCTGGGGAGGAGGTGATGTTATTTACATGGGAATCTATGGTGGAGGGAGGGAAACAGTACTATTTACATAGGCTATATATTGGAGGAGCTGAAGGAAGGGGAGTGATGGTATTTACATGGGACTGTATGTTATAGAAGACTAAGAAAGAGATGTTATTTACATAGGACTATAGTTTGGAGAGGGTAGGAGAGATGGTGTGATGTTATTTACATGAGACTGTACAGTGGAGGGAAGAATATAACTACAGGGGGCAGTATAAATACTGGGGGCACTGTAGGGGCATTATAAATCCAGGGGACATTAGGCGTTCTTATTACTACTGGGGGCTCTATAGGAGGGACTTATATATCTGCCTTATTTCTACTAAGAGCACTATGGGGGGCCTTATTACTACTGAGGGGTCTGTAGATAGCTTTATTACCACTGAGGGAACAATAGGGGGCTTTATTCCTACTGGGGGCTCTGTGAGGGTATTAATACTGGAGGGCTCTTCTACTAATGGGGGCACTCTTGGGGAGCGTTATCACGGTTGGGGGCACTGTACGGGGCAGTATTACTAATGAGGGCATTCTAGAAGGGAATTATTATTGGTGGGACTATGAGGAGCACTATTACTATGGGAGCACTAATATTTCTTCAGGATAGTATTTGGGGGTATTGGGAAGCACAGTGAGCAGCAGGATAACACTGTGGGGACTCCAGGTTGGGAGATGATGATAGAAAAGTGTGGAAGCTAAGATGTCCATGTCTCATACTCTGCGGCGATGAGGCAGCTGAGAGAAATTACACGGACCAAATGGAGACGATGACAGAGATCTACATCAGAGGAGACGTCACCTGGAGGCCCTAGATGTGAGAGGTATGTGCTGCTGTATAGCAAGTACAGCAAAATGCTGTGTGTGTGGGGGGGAGGCGACTTGAAGAACTGGGCCATATTCATTGTGGATTGGGCCCCGAATCTTTTGAGACCCTAGCAACGCCCCTAGTTCTGGGTTTGTTAGAAGAGATTGTCATGTACTATATGATGTCTGATTTTCACTTTTTGCATCTGTCATGGCATAACCCCTTTAAATAATTGGCCATACACATTAGATAAATGTCTTCTGAACACGCCAACTTTAGTCGGATCTAATGTGTATTGGGACCTCCTGATAGATGTCAGAGTAAAGAAGGACTGGACATGTTTGGCAGTGGCTTAGTCCCCTCTCCCTACTGAAATAATTTACAAGGGCCCATGAGTGAAACATGAAAAACAATACACACACCGTGTAACATAAAATGGCCAAACTTTTATTTCTCTATGAATATATTATTGCTTCTGGAAAATAAATAGCATGTACAAAGTAACAGTAACAATCATTTCTGCACAGGGTCATGAAGGAAGGAATGTAAGTTCCATTTTACTTGGCTAGATAACTGCACTTGTAGATGAAGGAACAGAAAAGCAGATGTCCCACCAACAAGGAGGGTTAGTAAGAAATCTCATTCCTCTGGCATATTGATAGAAATGGAAGGGCTCCTTCCCATTGTACATGTGAAAATGAAAGGATCTGGACATTCTGATATAATAAAAAATAATAATAAGTTGATGCACTTTATGTAGCAATTCGTATCACTGGATCTGAATTCTTGACCCGGGCAATAGAAAGTTCACACTATAGGTAACCAACTATAGTTACCAATTACAAAAACTGTTATGGATGAAGTACTATTAGAACAATAGGTTCTGACTAATGCTTCAGTAGAATGCTCCAGAAAGCAGTGAAATCTACAATCAGTATCAATGTTTCTTCCTTCCATAGTCATTTACGTATGTATCTTTTTTCCCCATTTACGTTCAGTTTTTTTGCTTTCTGTATATGGAACCATTCATTTCAATGGATCTGCATAAAAAACGGAAGGTACTCCATATGCCTTCCGTTTCCAGATTTCCGTTCAAAGATAGAACATGTCCTATTAGGCCTTTTGCACACAACCGTATGGCTTTTTTAGTATTTTCCGGTCTGCAAAAAACTGATCCGCAAAAAATACGGATGATGTCCGTGTGCATTCCGTTTTTTGCGGCCTTTGATGGAACAGTACTATCCTTGTCCGTTATGCAGACAATAATAGGACATGTTCTATCTTTGAACAGAAAAAAGGAAGGCATACGGAGTACCTTCCGGTTTTTTTTGAGGATCCATTGAAATGAATGTTTCCGTATACAGAACGCAAAAAACAGAACGTAAACGAAAAAAAACAAAAAAACGTTTGTGTGCATGAGGCCTTATTTTCCGCATAACGGAAAAGGATAGTACTATTCTATCAGGGGCCAGCTGTTCCGTTCCTCAAATAACGGAATTCACACATACATCATCTGTATTTTTGCGGACCGCAAAATAGGGAAAAAGCCATACGGTCGTGTGCAAGAGGCCTTAGGGGCATATTTTAGATGCAGGTCTTAATAAAGGCCCATATCTGGCCATATCTGGCGCTGGATTCATTGAAGTTATGAAGAGGCGCAGGCTTCTCCATAAATTCGGCGCATTCAGCGCCAGTTCTAAATGTAAGACAGCTTCCTAGCAAGGCCACACGGAGTGGCACTGTGATGCGGTCAATAACAGTTTTTTTATTTGATAGTTTAATAGCTGCATGAAAATGCGAGAAAACTGCTGTTTCACCTGCAAAACCGAATAGTCCAATACCAAATGATTTTGTTTTCTAGCCAAATCATGTGGCCATTTAACGAATAAAAACTGTATATCGCTGTGGTTTTTGCATCGTACCCGCATCACTACCACCCCCATGTAGCCTCATCTTTACACAGGTCAAATGTAATTTAGGCCCCGTTCACACAAATGTATTTTTGCTCCGCATCTGATCCACATTTTTTGCAGATCGTATGCAGACCCATTTTTCCTCCACATTTTGAAGTCCAGAATTGGCATTGGTACAGTGGGTCTGCAAAAAATAAAATAAACGGATGCAACATGAACATCATCCACATTTTGGGGACCGCAAAATACATACGGTGAATGCACCCTTATGTGGGATTTATACAGAATACTTAATTTGTAGACAGAAGACAATATCGAAAAATAATCTGATTGCACTTTCCTATTATCAGATAATCTAAACTAAACTTGTTCACAAATAAAAAACTGAACAAGAGTGTAACACTTAAAGGGGTCGTCCAAGTTATTTTCATTGATGACCTATCCTAAGGACGGGTCATCAATATCAGATCAGCTGGTTGAAAAGAAGGCATGTGTCGTGCCACCGCAGCCTCCTCTTTATTGTTTACCTGGTCATCGTCGCAGCAGCAGTGAGCAGGTGTAATTACAAGATGCCGTCATACAGACTTCAATGGGACGGCTCGTTCGTTTCCAAGTGTATATGAAATGAATGGGACGGCTTAGGTGTAATTGCACCTGCTCACCACTGCTGTTGCGACGGTGAGCAAGTAAACAATGAAGAGAAGGCTGCGGTGACACGGTGCGGCCTTCTCTTCAACCAGCTGATCGGCAAGGGTGCTGGGTGTCAGACCCCCCGCCTATCTGAAAATAACTTGGACAACCCCTTTAATAGAACTTTCTTATTAATGTTACAACCTGTAATCACAGATAAGCTTTGATCACTCAATTTACAGGAAACTACTGTATTAAAACAAGTTCACCAATTTATATATAGATGTTATCTCCATAAAAAAAAACTTAAACTATTCCTAAACTTACAAATTAACTTTATTCAAACCCACTCTATAAGTGACTAAATTAATTTCCGTAACACGCTTTCATTATTTTTTTTTTTTTTTTACTTTTCTTAGCAAAATAGGCACCTGAACTTCAGCCTATTGCGCTTTAGAATCCGTACTCCTGTACACTGTACAGATTGGCATAAAGCTCCGTAGCAATCGTTGCTCCTGCCTCTACCAGCGCTACTCTGCTAAAGCCTGGCATAGATGGGCTATGTCAGGCTTTAGCAGAGCAGGCACAGACAGAGGGGCAATGTGCTATGAAGCTCCTGCCCTGCACTTGCTCCACTAATGGCTTCCATTGCACATTGGTATTGTTAGTTTGTAAGTTTAGGTACACTTTAAACAACTAAGATACAAAATACTTCAGCCAAATTCTGCAAGACTCTGAGCTCAAATTACCCAGCTTTCCTTCCTTGTTCAGTGTCTGTGCCAAGTTTGGTATGGAAATTTAGCATTCACAGAATTTTTATACAAGGCACCGTGCGGTATCAGAGTTAGTCTTTCCCAGAATGCAGTTCACCACAGGCCTACTGCATTATGCTGGAGTGTGATTATTCCAGTAGCAACCAGAAAAGATCTGAATGCAGCTCTGGGCTCTATACAATGCATGTACTTAAATACTGAGGTTTTCATACAGATTAGTTCTATTTGTAAATATCCTAATAACATTTCAAGGTAAACATACACTTTACACATGTACACGTACACAAACGTGTATAAAAGCCGGCACTGCCACGTGTCACCCGCATCCCTGACCACTTTGTTTTTCAAAAGAATAAAGCACAAAAGTTTCGACATATGGTGAATGTCGCCGCTTTTCTAGATCTTGGAAAACATACACTTCGATAAAATTACAATTTGGGATTTAAGAAAAATACAGTATACTTTTTTTTTTTACTTGAATATAAACACATTAAATAACCTTCATATCTGTTACCTTTACAAAGTAAAATTCAGGTCAAAACATTTTAAAGAGATTGGCCCAGATTTACTAATGTGCCTGCAGTTCACCTAGAATCTTTCTAAAAAGTGGTGCAAATTGACACAATTTTGCCACAAGCTTTGCAGGAGAGGGACATGGGCCTAACATGCCCCACTTTGAGCCACAATGCGCCACACTCTAGTAGATCATATAGACTTAACGTTTCTACCCTTCACCACATTTATCCCCCAGCCTGAGCCACTGGTGCATTTTGTCTAGGCAGGCTGTCACTTCTTTTATCAGGATGAAAGCTGCCCCATTATTGGCAGCACATCTCCTTGTTCAATCAGGGATGTGCTGCCAATAATAAATGAAACTGATTATGGGAGGAACGTCTGCAGAAGCAATTGTTCCTCCGAGACGCAGTTTGCATTGGCTGGTCACTGTGTAATCAGGCCGGTGGATGTTCTGCACGTCCCGTACATCATTTATTACAGCTCTAAAGCTAGCTATACATTATACTTTGTCGGCCAATCCTGCCGAGAACGGCCGACACACTAAGGCTGGGTTCACATCACGTTTACATATACATATATACAGAAAAAAAACATACATGTTAGCGCATGCCCCATACACATGCCATAGAGTAGCATCTGTTCACCCTAGATTTCCATTGTAAAAAAATGTATACGTTAACATATAAATTGTTTTACCGGACTCAGAGGTGTGCTAGGTTTTTGCATCTCCCCCCCCCAACGTATACGTTAATCATAGGGCACTGGACGTGAACCCAGGCTAACGTGTATGGAGCTTTCCCGATATTGGTTGTCCGGGGAGATAAGCCTCTGCCAGAAGTGTATAGCAGCGGTTTTCTCCGTTCTGCCCATAGTATATACAGAAACGTTCCGCCAAGCCGAACGTGTTTGTATATAGGGAAGCGAAGCGGGAGGGAGATGGAAGAGATAGGTTAAGTTTACAACATCTACAGGTTTAGTAAATCTGGGCCATAGGGTAAGCCAGTCAAATAATTTACTGGTTTTGAGGTCACTTTCAGTACAAACAATCTTCAAGTTCACTTTGAGGTAATCTCGTTTTCAGAAGAGAATACATAATTTTTTTGTAAAAAAACTAAATAAATAACTTCTAGAACAGATATATATATATATATATATATATATATATCCTCCTTCATTTTAATATATTGTAAAATATTATCTTTGCTATTATGGATGGATGTTATTTTATTTTTATATATACACTATCACAATAAATTACAGTTTCTGCAATATTTTTTTTAAACAACTATTAGAAAAACTCTATAACCATAAAATATTTAGTAACCAACTGTCAAAATATATTACCAGTACAAAAAACTTCATTTATATGCCCATATGAAAGGTCCATTGGCAAGTCTTACATTTTATGCCAAAAACTGGACCAGACAGAGGCGTACCTATAGGGTTAGCAGGGGAAGTGGATGCTTTGGGGCCCGAACTCAGAAGGGGCACGCCCAGGAGGATGACTAAAAGATTTGTCAGTGCCCCCTCAGCAGTATTTTAACATTACATTATATAAGGCAACACTGTAGGAAATGGATGGAGTGGCTGATGGGTCTCATCTGAGAAAGCGATCTTGACTAGCCACAAGAGTGGTGGTTTCATGGGAGGAGAGGGTTGCGAAGTTGCTGGGGGACCCCGTAATTTTTTTTGCTGTGGGGCCTATTCATTTATAGTTACGCCATATACAGCATCAACACAGACCCTTTGAATGTGGCCTTAAACATGACTTAGGCCAGGTTTACACACTGTGCCAAAAAAAACCTGAATATGCTAGAAAATAATTGATATAATATTGTATTAATTTAACACTTATTTCTTGAGTACTTAGGCCAGGCATCCTTGTCACAGCAGCCACATTTGGATGAAACCATATGCCATATGACAGGGTTTTCAAATAAAGTGTTAAAGGGGTTATACAACATTATATCAGACCTCCCTGAGTGGCCGACCCATGGAGGTGATCATACTTACTTGGTCCCCACTGCAGGGTTAGGTCTCTATCGCTGCACAGCTGGCTCGGGATCTCCCTGATATTAACATCCTGCTGACATGTGACCTCTGCAGCCAATAGCTGTGGTGACTTGCTCCCCTTGCATCACATGACCATTTGTCTTGAAGCAAGGGGAGCAGATCACGTGCCCCTCACTAACAAGATGTTGATATAACCACACCAGGGAGATGAAGAGTCGGCTGTGGAGTGAGATACCGAATCCAGCGGCAGGGACCAGGTAACTATGATCCCCACCACGGTTTGAGGTCTGATATAATGTTGGATAACCCCTTTAATTGGCTACCCAAGTTTTCCTGTAACCACATGAACCAACAAAATGATTGTTAGTGGCTGCACGGTTTCTTGAGTAAGGCCTTTTTCACACGTCCGTGTCCATGATGTAATCTATGATAATAGGGTTAGTGACTTATCTGTAAAAAAATCTGTGTTTGGACCATATATGCTTTTTTTTTGCTCTCTGTGCATCATCCATGTTTAATGGACACTGCACAGTTGAAAATTAATTGGCCTGTGAAACACAGACGAAACATTGATGGCGTCTGTGTTGGGTCCATTAGAATAATGAGCGCGATGGATCCGTAAACAAGAACAAAAGTTGGGCATGCTTCCATGCTAAAACCACAAACCCGTAGAGCGTGCTAAAACACGGATGTGTGAATGCACACATTAAAATCAATGGGTATGTGTGCAGTCGGTGTTCTCCGTGAACCAGCTTACATACTCAAGAATTGTTGTAACCAAATGAATACAATATTATGTAAATTATTTTCCAGGAAATTAGTATACCTCTTTTGAGTTATAAAATTAGCTTTATAACCAAAGATGTAAGTACACCACCACTGCAGGTGTGATATCTGTGCTGACAGACCACGAAGCAGGGGCAGATTGGCCATATGGGCCTTACAGTGAAATTTCCCGGTGGGCCGATGCCTAGGAGGTCCACCCAAGCCCTCTTCACGGCCGCCAGCCGGGTACATAATGATCTGATTCTCTCCTATGCACCTGGCCAGCAGCTTCAGGTGCCCTCCTGAATTCAACTGTATTGACATCTTCAGGGCAGCAGTATACTTCAATACTGTGGCACAGGTGGCAGTATTTTGTACTGCACTACAGTATTTTGTTTAGCTTGGGTGGTATGTTGCTCTGCACCATGATATTGCTGGCTCTGCCTAATTATGTTGCCTTGCCTCCTGTCAATTTGGACCCACCTGCCGACCCACCTGCAACACGGGGCCACTTTTATGTTTTTTTTCCAGGGCCACATTTAGTTCCCAAGACGTATATTGTTACTTAAACAAATTAAGTGTAACAAATGCAAATCAGAAATGAATGGAGAGGAGGAATCACATGACTGCACATTTTCAATACTATCAGTTAAGTAAATCAACAAGGCAGAGTTAACCATTTCTTGCTAATAAAACAGCAACAGGATTTTGGAAAGATGTCTTGGTGAAAAATCCACCCTGGGAAATATAGTGGTTTAATTTACAAAATAAATAATGTACCTGTTGTCAAACATTAAAATGTCCATGGTCCTATAGAGGGGTAACCTTTAATATATCACCTTTATCAAAGACAACTTTGTTGGAGAAATATATAGCTATCAAACCAAAAGCTGCAGCTGATGCAATGTAGGCGGTCACCGTCTGTGTCATGTGTACGATGAAGCCCATAACTAGGGAGGGGAGCACCTGAGACAAAAGACAGGCACTGTCTAGTATAGCCATATCCAAGCATATCCCATTGTTTGGAGTAGTAGGTTCTCCAACCATGACAGAGTTGTCACAGGAGGGACCAATGCACATAGTTGGGGAGTGTGAGGAAAACATTGCAACACTATTATTATTTGATGCATCTTCCATGAATCCAGGCTTTCGCTCTTTTTCCTTTATCTCCTCCTCAGCCACGTCCTTATACTTTGGGAGAAACACCTGTTGAAAAGATAAACATTTTCATATCTGGTAAATACAATTACATTACAATAATTTTTTGCACCAAGAAAAAGTAAAACATGGCCGGAAAGCAAATGATTGAAGCAAAATATCACAATAATATGAAAAACCATAGGCACAAATATGTACTCTATATAACGTGACATGTAGAAGAAGGTATTACAGTAAGCAAAATGAGCTTCAGAGCAAGAGGTGAAAAACTTACAGAACAGAAGGAAGCTTTTCTGTAGTCCATGAGCAGATGGCCTTCCAAGGTAAGCAGGATAGGAGAAAAGAATAACCAATCAGAAGGCAGGAAATGAAGAGAGATAAGAAGATGGAGAAATACATTCAACAAGAGAATAAATGGAGGTGAACGTCAAAAACAGGAACGATTCTATTAGAGCTAGAGGATTTCTAGCCCTTTACACAGGCTGAGAATCGCCTAAACGTAGGATAAATCATCAACATCAATGCTGAGAGTCAAACCCACCACCACCACTGGTCAGATGTTTGCAGGAGCTCTGTACACTGTGCCTGGTTACTGCCGCTCTCTCCCATTCACTTGTGGCTCCTACAAACAACTGATGGGCGAGGGTGCTGGGAGACCCCCACCGATCTGATATTGATGACCTATCCTAAGCATAGGTCATCAATAATAAAGTCCTAAAAAACACCATTTAAAATAGTTTCTCATTATTCTTAAAGGCTCAAACTTATCACAAGTATCCATATGCAAAAATAGTACCAAAAAATGGAATCGTCTTCCAAGGTTCAGTGGCATTGTATAATACTTGATCTAGAGATAAGTTTCAAGCATATACGGCTGCTTTCCCCTGTACTCAGTCAAGGTTGTTTGACTCTTTATTACTACTTAGAAAATCCTTGTCATGGATACACCTCCCTGAGAAGGGTTAACCCATGCAGGAATCGATTCATGTATGACCCTTTTCCACACAGTGTAGGCTGACTAATCGGGGGACGTCTGAAGGAAATGAGTAAAGAAAAGCAAAGACTGTTACCAGGAAGGTACCGGTAATGGCAAGACTTTCTTTTCTATTACTATGAAGGTACATGGATGCAGTAATCATCATGTGCCCATGACATGTTGTGTGGCAACAGAATAGTCTGGCACTCTGTCATCTAGCGCATTAGTTAGCATGTGTAACTCCTCCCTCATTGGGTCATTCAATAATCTTAAGCCAATGGGCTTGGTGATTAATTGCGCCTCTTATTAGTTCCTGCCTCATACCATTGCTTCTTATCAGGAGAGTTCTTGGGGACTCCAAGTTCCTACCCAATCGGTGGGCATCGAGTATAGAATACGGTCTGCTGGCCAAACACGCTAACTCCCCGCCCCCCACTAAGGTGTTTACCAGGAATTCCTGCCCATATACAATAACCACGCTTCCTGACCTGTAGTCCACGCTGTGTGCACATGGTTTGCTAAAGCACCTTCTCTGTATCTTGCATGGCTCTACACTCTCCCTAGTTAATTGTTCATTCGACTGACACCTTGCAGAGGATCCATCCTTTTAAATGTGTTAAATGACAACTTATGTACAGGGCAGTTTTAACACATTGGTGGGACCAGTGGATAAATTTCATGAGTGATCCTGTAGTGGTGTAGTTATGAATCCAGCACTGGGATGAGATAAAAACACTGTCTGTGCCTCTGTCTCCCTCCAGAAGCTCACCGATTCTCCTAACCCCTCCCTCTCCATAGACTTCTATAGTCAGCATATAACCTGAACCCTCAGAGAGGTGAAGAAAAGGCTGTCAATTGAGAATGAATGATCAGTACAGGAATGGAAGAGTGACTGAAAAGTGAAAAACAGGAATATTATTAAGTTTCCTATATGTGCTTGCACTATTGATTTATGCAAAGTCTGTTGAAAGTACTGTCCCTATTTAAGTATTCAGTAGGATTTAAATTGTTTCCCATAGGATTTACAGGTAGTTGATACCATCTACATTACGGTATATTTCCTGTAATTACGGTATATTTTATATTATTCTAGCTTATAGGTGTTACTATTATTAAACATGTGAGTTCTAGCCTTTAGCAAGATTGTTTCTGTATTAAAGCATAGCAAGAGCAAATTAAACGTTACGCATTTCTCTCTCCTTGTTCTGGAGATCGGTGGGAGATTGATTGACTCCCACCAATCAAAACTTTTTATATCGCTCTATAATGCATCAAAAATGTTTTTTTTTTTAAATCGTATATATATAGTAGCTCACCCCTCCTGATATCATGAACAGGTGCTCACACTAAATGCGGTTCACCCCAACCACACAAGAAAGTTAAATAGTTATATAGAATATAGTGGGCACTCAATACCTGTAGCTACATATAGGGTACAACACATTTATTTATTATTATACAATATACATATATATAACTCAATAAAATTCTAAAAAATGGCAATTAATATACTCATAAAAGTTGCAATTAATATATTCCTAAAAAATTCCACTCCTATAAATTTATATCCTGTGTTGAAAGTTCATATGTCAAAGTCCGTATGCTGTATTAAAAATTCCTTTAAGGATTTGCCACATCAATTGGCGATAAAAAGGTATTAAATTATAGTGCAGTTCACTTGATGTGCTGTATACCAAAATTAGTACGGATATACGGGGTAATGTTGAATAATTCCAGGGATGGTATAATGCAGTATATTGACGGTACTTACTGCGTTAGTCCACTCTTTTTATATCTCTGACCGTAATGGCGTCCCACTACAGATCAGGTCACTCACCCTTCTTCTTATGGGTTATGGCGTGTATCGCTCACCAGTTCGTCCCGATGTCAGTTCCCACATTCATTCAATGGCGCTCTTCCTGCTTGAGTTCAGCGTCCCACGTGTAGTGTCACGTGATCGGAGCTTTAACACTTTGTGACGTGATCTCTGCTTTGTTCCAGAGGCGGTACCAACCTCTATGCGGAGAATCACTCGCAGGTGCTGTGGGCAGTTTTTTTGGAAACAGTCCTTGTTGGATACTGACAATAGCTTTTAAGATGCTGTACAGTTTCTTCTTTAACGCTGGGATCTCATCCGCTATCGCTATACGCGTTTCGGGGTTCCGTACCCCTTCATCAGTAGCTGGTTTATGAGATCCTTCTCCCTTCTTTAAATACTGTTATAAGTTCCGCCCCTTGTTCTAATTGAGGTTCTAGAACAAGGGGCGGAACTAGGATAGGAAATACTTATAAACCTTTGAATATTGGATACTAATCATGTCTGTGAATAGGAAGAATTAGTAAGTTGCGAATAATATCCTGTGAACATGAATAACCGTTATAGTAAGTTAAAAAATGAAAGAAAAAATTGCGAAAAATTTCTCAAAAAAATCGCATGGAAAATTATATGCGAATATATACACATGCGAAAAAAGGCAGATACAACTACTCCGATTTTTAGAGCCTCCTAACCAGATTTTGGAGAGAACCTCAATTAGAACAAGGGGCGGAACTTATAACAGTATTTAAAGAAGGGAGAAGGATCTCATAAACCAGCTACTGATGAAGGGGTACGGAACCCCGAAACGCGTATAGCGATAGCGGATGAGATCCCAGCGTTAAAGAAGAAACTGTACAGCATCTTAAAAGCTATTGTCAGTATCCAACAAGGACTGTTTCCAAAAAAACTGCCCACAGCACCTGCGAGTGATTCTCCGCATAGAGGTTGGTACCGCCTCTGGAACAAAGCAGAGATCACGTCACAAAGTGTTAAAGCTCCGATCACGTGACACTACACGTGGGACGCTGAACTCAAGCAGGAAGAGCGCCATTGAATGAATGTGGGAACTGACATCGGGACGAACTGGTGAGCGATACACGCCATAACCCATAAGAAGAAGGGTGAGTGACCTGATCTGTAGTGGGACGCCATTACGGTCAGAGATATAAAAAGAGTGGACTAACGCAGTAAGTACCGTCAATATACTGCATTATACCATCCCTGGAATTATTCAACATTACCCCGTATATCCGTACTAATTTTGGTATACAGCACATCAAGTGAACTGCACTATAATTTAATACCTTTTTATCGCCAATTGATGTGGCAAATCCTTAAAGGAATTTTTAATACAGCATACGGACTTTGACATATGAACTTTCAACACAGGATATAAATTTATAGGAGTGGAATTTTTTAGGAATATATTAATTGCAACTTTTATGAGTATATTAATTGCCATTTTTTAGAATTTTATTGAGTTATATATATGTATATTGTATAATAATAAATAAATGTGTTGTACCCTATATGTAGCTACAGGTATTGAGTGCCCACTATATTCTATATAACTTTTTTTTTTTTAAGTTAGTGAGTTAGTGACACTTCAAAGGCACTCGATCTTATTCAGGGATATTTAAAGAAGGCATTCCTCCTACTGATGTTGCCAATATCAAATGAAACTTGATTGAAATTGCGCTAATTTCATCCAGCTCTAACTGATTACATTTCAAAGTTTCTTAAAAGGGGTTCCAGAACCCCAAGTAATTTAACATTTATAACACTCCCTGTAAATGCACCTAATATGGTGCCCTCCTTTTCATCCTTTTTAGCTACAGATCGGTCAACTCCCAGGTTACAAGATGGCCGCACAGATTCACAGACTGCCTGATGCGTACTGTGCATTTCAAGGCATGAAACTTCGTGCCACCCTTGCCCAGCACTACTCACATGAACAGTGCTCGCCAATCCAAGAGCAAGGCAGGACAAAGTAGGAAATGGTTTGGGCTACCAATGCACAGCGTGTATCGGGTAGTCTGAGAAGCGGTGCATCCATCTTGGAAGGCAGAAGAGGAGCCCAAGAATTAGCGGACCTGCGACTAATAAAATAAGGAGGAGGAACGTGAATTGTTTTTGAGCCGGAGGGCCACTTTAACGCTGAAATAAAACTTGTCTCTGTGCAGTGATGGACATGTCCAACTGCTCCATGTGCCCACTGAGACCAGCGAGTGGCTGCAGCAGGCAGGTGGGATAGTTGGGGATGCCACTGCTGGACATCATCGCTACAGTGCAAGATACAAAGAGTAACGCTTCTTCTGTTCTCTGCCTTGACCTAAATTTCTTGGTCTTGGAAAACTGCTGTAAGTTTATAGCAAGATGCCATCTCCAAAACATCTGATAAATAATACACCGTCTTTATAGCAACCTGAATTTTAACTATACCGATAAAATACATTTTTCGGTTGACCTAATTAGATTTGCACCCAAGTGGAAAAGTTAAAGGGAGTCTGTCACCACAATTTGCCCTTATAGACTACTTACATAGCACTATAGGATCAGTGAAATGGTACCTTTGTCTTTTTGTTTGGATTTTCACCAGGGGCAAAAATGAGGGCTCGCAAGTGCCCAGGGGCGGCGTTCAGGCTGTAAGTGCCCAGGCCGCTCTGCCTTCTTCTCACATAACCCCTCCCCAGCCTGTTGCTTGGCCTGCCCTGTAATCCTCTTACATCATCCAGTGTACTCGCTGATATTCTGCCGTCGCATGCGCCTTACTAATGCTCAACAGGCCTTTTGAATTGGACTATTTTGTTTACAATTTTTTTTAATCTTTGGTGATCATTATTATATCCAAAAGAAGGGTAGGAAAATGGGGGCAAATGTGGCCCCCCCATATGCCAACCTCTTCATGGCCCAGTTTGAAGAGGATCACATATACCCACATCCATTATTTCGAGCCTATGCATTAACATGGCGTAGATTTATTGACAGTTTTTTGTATTTGGACAGGAAATAGGGAATCATTCCACAATTTCTATACACATATTAATCATGTGATTGAAGACCTACAGTTTACTGCCCATATTGATGAAACCACTATTCATTTCCTTGACACCTCGTGACCAAGGATTCCAGTGGTTTCCTTAGAATAGACATTTATACTAAACCGACGGATCGAAAGACGCTACTTTTGTATTCTAGCTGCCATCGTAAGAATACAAAGGTATCGTTACCTCGGTCACAATTCGCTAGGGTATCGAGAATTGTAAGTGACCCTATAGTGAAACATCAACGACTGATGGAAATGTCAGATAAGTTTGAAGCACGTGGTTATCCACGAGGTCTTCTACAAAAAGAGAATAAACTGATCACTCAAGGAAAACTTGAACCGAGACCTTCACGACTACAACAAATCTTTACCTAGACTTCCATTAGTGGTGACATATCACCCTTTTGTACACAAAATTCAACGGATTATACAGAAAAACTGGCTGCTACTAGGTAGATTTTACCCGGATATAAAGGAATTCAACAGTCCCGTTAGAATGCCCAAGAAACCTACGTGACACTTTAATAAAAGCAGATATTGGCATTTGAGAGAATTCCACCAAGACAGACTGTATTTTCCAATCCAAAAATGGGCACCTTCCCTTGCTTGAATTGTGTACAATATACCCATGTTATGAAAGGGAACACATTTACACATCCACACACGCAGGGCCGGCCTTTGTGGTGTGTGGGCTGTGCGGCCGCACAGGGCGCCATAGCAACAGGGGCGCTGGGCGGCCGACAGCTCGCAATGTAATATGCGGCAGGCGAGGCTGCACTTGTGTTCTCCCTCGGGACGCCCCCTCCATCTCGCCCTCCCCTGTCTGACCTGATTCGTTCCTCCTCCCCTGTGTCTGACCTGCCTGCTGCCCCCGCAGCTGCCAATAAGAAGAGAGATGGGAGGAGGAGGGTAGGGGCTGAGGCCACTGCGCCACCAATGAAGATAACTGACCTGTAATACAAATACAGGAGGCGGGTGCACTGGCCCGTACGTAATTTTTCCCTTCCCTAACCGCTGGTGAGGCTCCCGGTGCATGCGCAGTGTCGGCCGGTGTCCAGCTGAGAACATCCATCCGATCACTGCGCCTGCGCACTGGCCCATAGTTTTTCCCTACCCTAACCGCCGGCGAGGCTCCTGGCGCATGCGCACTCTGCTGTGAAATTTCCCTAACCTGTCGTTGTGCGCCTGCGTGGCGCTGCACACCTCCTCACGTCATGTCCGGTGCGACCGGAAGTGACGAGGGTAGGGAGATCTCACGAAGTAGGGAAGTATAACATTACACCGGCCTTTGGGGTGTGCGGGCTGGTAACTACTTGGTTGGATAGTCAGCCAGCCTATGCCATGATGCCAGCACCAAGCAGTGTTTTTTTTTTTTGGGGGGGGGGGGGGCGCCACAAGGTTAGCTCGCACAGGGCGCCTGAACACCTAAGGCCGGCCCTGCACACACGGGTAAAACATATAATATAAAAGGTTTCTTCACATGTACTACCTCGTTTGTTATTTATCTCATCAAGTGCCCGTGCGGCCTCGCATACATTGGGGAGACTTCCCAATGTGTGCGAGACCGCATTAGTAAGCATAAGGCTGACATACACTGTAACAAGTCTGAACTCCCCATACCCCATCATTTTATTCAAGCCGGTCACCATATCAGTCAATTACGGTTTCAAATAATTGAACATATCCCTTTATCACGTCGAGGGGGGAAATCGAAAACTTCTACTCCAAAAACGTGAATCTTACTGGATACATGAACTTAGGACATTGTCCCCATTGGGACTTTGAATTTTATATACAATGATACTATAATGGTTTTCTTCTTTCTTTTTTATTTATGGTATCCACAGACTAAATGACCCTATATACAGGTAGGACTTTTTATGTAACTGTGATGCCTTGTCCATGCCTGGTAGTCTAATGAACTAATATATCAACGCAATTTTATTAGACTAACATACTAATGTATCTAACTAACCATACTTTTTGCATATCCATAGTTTCTTCGCATATTCATAGTTTTTTTTACACTTTGTCTATGGATCTGAGCATGAAACCTGACCTCCGATGTTAATATCGATCATATTGAATGAATAGTATACACATGGATCTACCGATTTCTAACATTTCAATTCTTACTGTTGATTAGACATTCCGATTTTTGGATCGGAGTTTCCGATTTTATCGGATTTTCAGATCTTTTGGATCGGATGTTGCGATTTTTTTTAATGAATATTCAAATACTACGGTATAGCCATGTGACATTATCGCAATCACATGATCGGACCTCCGCTATTGCAACTGCGTATGCGGACATCCTGATGATGAGGTTTCCCGAAACATCGCGAGATCAGGCTTTGCATAAATACCGGATATGTGCATGTCACTTAGCACAACGCCACTCTCCTTTAGTCAGGACTACTCAGAGGTATGTACATGCTACTGGTAACTATATGCTTTATACTTTATTGGTTCTCTATATATGTGCTGCAATACTCCATTATCTGGACCCCTTATTGCTGCGATACTTTGTAGCTGAATAGAACGATAGTCAATGGATATACTACATGGAGCGTGGCACATAAATAGATGTACTAATTCCGGTTGATTTAACCCATTGTGGTCTGTACACATATTGGTATATTGAATGAATCTCTGCAGAGGTTTATTATTTGATATTCTCCTGTTTCTCTACCTCTATATAGAGGTCATAATCTGGCTATAAAATTTTGATATGTCTTGATTTTCTTTGATGTCCACTGTTGCTCGAGGTTATCAGAAAATAATCATAAATGTCTTTTCATGTTCTGATCTTATATTTTAGTGTTTCCCAACCAGTGTGCCTCCAGCTGTTGCAAAACTACAACTTCCAGCATGCCCGCACAACCAAAGGCTGTCCAGGCATGCTGGGAGTTGTAGTTTTGCAACAGCTGGAGGCACACTGGTTGGGAAACACTGTTATATTCTGTTATTTCTAGTTATTTCTGTGATGACAACCCCATGATCAGAATATGTAATTTTTTATACATGCATGCAGACTGTATTAGGCTACTTTCACACTTGCGTTCGGAGCGGATCCGTCTGGTGTCTGCACAGACGGATCCGCTCCTATAATGCAGATGATGGGATCTGTTCAGAACGGATCCGTCTGCATTATATTTCAGAAAAAATTCTAAGTCTGAAAGTTAGTCAGACGGATCCGTCCAGACTTTACATTGAAAGTCAATGGGGGACGGATCCGTTTGAAATTGAGCCATATTGTGTCAACTTCAAACGGATCCGTCCCCATTGACTTAAATTTAAGTCTGGACGGATCTGTTTGGCTCCGCACGGCCAGACGGACACCCAAACGCTGCAAGCAGCGTTCGGGTGTCCGCCTGCTGAGCGGAGGCCAAACGGTGCCAGACTGAGGCATTCTGAGCGGATCCGCATCCACTCAGAATGCATTGGGGCCGTACGGATCCGTTCAGGGCCGCTTGTGAGAGCCTTCAAACGGAACTCACAAGTGGAACCCCGAACGCAAGTGTGAAAGTAGCCTTATAGTATACCGTGTATATATGTATATATCTGTAGATTTGCCTCTATATGGTTGTGTTTCTGTTTACGTATTTTATTGTCATATATTGATTTGGTGTCATTATAATCAACAGGCCGTGAACAAGGTCTGGGAGGACCGAAACGTTGGCCTAAATAACTGACAACCACCAGTGGCATTTCAAATAAAAAAAAGTTTACTTTATTCACATTAATCTTGAGTGCCGTGAATTACATTATAAAATGCGCACTGTGATGACCATTGTGGGCAGCAGCATCATTCCATGCAGTGCGCATGCGGGATAGCGGCCAGTACACTGGATTACAGGGCGGGCCAAGCAAGCTAAGAAGATAGACCGGCCTGGGTACTTACAGCCCGAACGCCGCCCCTGGGCACTTGCGAGCCCTCATTTACACTTGAATAAAACTCTGTTTTTGCCCCTGGTGAACATCCAAACAAAAAGACAAAGGTACAAATTGTGGTGACAGACTCCCTTTAAATGTGTCTCACACAAGTTGTAGCCATTGCTTATCTGATAAAAAATAACAGCTGTAATGTAACTTGATAGATCATGGAGATGAGTATAGAGATCGCAAATCTGGAAAAGCAACTGATATGTGCCATTTCTGTGAGAAAACTGGCTCCATTTTTCTAAAGCTGATGGAGAACATGGTATACAGTATCTGCATACAATGAAATGTAGGTGTGAGCATTATACATGGGTGACTTCACCGATGTGATGACTTACCTGTCGGTTATGATGATAAAGTGAGGTAAGAGTGTATGGCAGGATCTGCAGTACAGAAAATGGGATGCCTGTCATAGCAGCGGATGCTATTACCACTGTAATATTATGGGAAAAGCATGTGATTATTGAAGCAACCGGGAGGCAGGAAACCGCAAACAGGTAGACGATTCGCGTTCCAAATGTCTTCACCAGGTAATCCATGGAGAACGAAAACACTATTGATGTCACAGACTGAAGGAAGAGGCCCAAGCTTCCCATTCTGACTCCTGGAGAAGAATGAAAAATTAAAATGTAAACTTAGAAAACATATGACATCATACTGTCTATTAACGGGCATCTGTCAGAAGATCTGTACCAAACTGGCTGACCCATTGCATGTGCACTTGGTAGCTGAAGGCATTTGTGTTGGTGTCATGTTCATATGTGCCCGCATTGCACAAAATTATGTTTTAATATATGTAAATGAGCCTCTAGGAGCAACGGGGGCGTTGCCGTTACTCCTTAAGACTCTGCTCTCTCTGCAACTGCTGTGTCTTCTGCACTTTGACAGGACCATGCATTGTGATGGTTTTATTGCATATAGTAATCATTTTTCTCAGCACTGCGGGCACATATGAACATGGAACCAACACAGATGCCTTCTGCTGCCAAGTGCACATGTAACTGCTTGATAAAGACTTATTATAATCGAAACGTCGCAATTGTATGCTGCTTAACTAAAGTGGAATTTTCTACAAAAACGGAGGAGTGCTGCAGATTTTTCCAATTATCATGTAACAGGTCAGCCAGTTTCATAGGTACAAATCTGCTGACAGATGCCCTTCAAGGTATAATCACATATGTACTATGACTGACCTGCATCATACTGAAGTCTAGCCTCCGTCCCCGGTTCTGCTATTGGCACACCATGATAAAGTCCTCCCCCAATGAAGTCAGTGTAAAAGAGAGAAAAGGTCATAAGGCTCATCCATGAGCACAGCTGGGCCATGAACAAGCGGCCCAGAGCGTCAGGAACTCTGCAACAAAACGTCCTGAAGCGTGATACCAGAGCACACATACTTCGCAGCGCTAGGGCCATTCGCCAAACCCTGTGTGGTAGAGACCAAAGGTGACATGTTCTTGTGCAAGTCCAACCCTTGCCTGCTGGTTCTATATCTGGGTGTTCAGCATTAATCCAGACCTCTTCGGAAACAAAGAATGTAGCAAAGATGCATCCGCAAAATATAATAAGTAGGAGTGTGAAAAGGCACTGTTCTTGCCCACCTAACTGGTGTGCCAGCCAGCTGTCACTCCAGTCCACAGAAGGCAAAAGGAATCCAATGCATGCTCCTAGTCCAACAGTTAAGGCGTACACTGAGAAGGCTTTTCTGCAGGCTTCTCCTTCCGGGAAGAGATCAGAGAGCAGTGCTTCCAAAGGAGTGAAACAAACCTGTGCACAGGAATCTAGCAGCCCAACACCCAATATAAGGAAGAACACCTCCATGCCGGCATAGTGGTGACCTCCAAGGCTGGCGAAATGTTTGGCAAAAGGAATGATAATGAGGGACAGTATTACTCCAAAACATAAAAACCAGATGAAGGGCCGCCGACGGCCAAATCTGCTGCTCCAATGGTCACTTGCAGAGCCTATTAGGTGTACAACTAAGAGACCAAGAATGGGCCCGATACCTAGAAGTGGAGACATTAAGGAAACAAGACTTGATATATACACTGCTAGCAGAAAAACTACATACCCCACTTATATAAAAAAAGAGGGAGATTATCAAAACTGGTGCAAAGAAAATCTGTCCTAGTTGCCCATAGCAACCAATCAGAATCCGCCTTTCATATTCCAAATGAGCTCTGAAAAATGAAAGGTGGAATTCTATTGGTTGCTATGGGCAACTAAGCCAGTTTTCCTTTACACCAGTTTTGATGACAGTCCCCCATAGTATTTAAAAAGGTTATTTGGGGGTTTGATATTACAGTGTTCACTATGCATTAAAAATGACATGACAGCTTAATTCTGTGGGTCAGTACAATTACGGCGACACAACATTTGTATAGGTTTTATTATGTTTTGCGTCTACAGAGCTGTATTGAGGGCCTTTTTTTATGGGATGAGCTGTAGTTTTTATTGGAACCATTTCAAAGTATTTTTGATCACTGAATTAGAATATTATTCCAGTCAATGGGATTCTGAAAGGCTCCCTGAGAAGCCGTGCCTCTGGCCAGAACAGGGTCAAGGCTGTCATGGCAGCCATTTGGAATCCCGTGGGGGCTCAGGTGGGAGGACAGTCTAACCCCACAGATGCCGCAGTCGCTATTGACAGCAGCATCTGAGAGCGTCATGTATGAAGAAAACTCAGAATGCGAGCTCGCACCATACAATCCCTTAAAGCTAATCACATACATGATTATGCATTAAGGGGTTAAAGAGTGCCTGTCACCTCGTCTGACATGTCTCTTTTAGTGACAACTTGCAATAATTCGAGCATTTTTTCATATAACTTTATGTGTTTCCAATACTGTTCCCATTAAAACTTCATGGATAGATGTAAACTAGGGATTACCATACCCCCTTATCAGAGGTGTGTCCCTGGGCAGTCTGCCACTGCCGACACCAACTGGACAGACTGTGAAGGGATACACCTCCAACTGGTAACATCCAATTGTAAATTTATTCTGAAACATCTAGCAGAAATAATAGAGGAACGGCACAACATACAGCCATAAGAATAAGTGCTCCAGAATTGTCATTTCATGTGAAATACAACTATTTACTAAAACAGACATGTCAGGAGATGTGACAGATCCTCTTTCACGTCACATTAAAAATTCAAAAATAATTCCATTCAGCCATTTATGTAATTTAGTATAGCCACTGAGCCATTATAATGGATAACTAAAGCAGCCTGATACACCTTTAATTCACCAGGTTGCAGATTTACCTACCTAGTACCATGGTCATGAATTTTTCCTCCACTCCAGCTTCAAGAAGCAAAGGTGGTACAAAGGTGATCCCTGCGGCTAGACAAACTTCAAGACCACAAGTCAGAGAGTTAACCAGTAGGAGCTGTGCACGAGGACTGCGAAGGACCTCGGGGATCCCCGCCTTCTGCATCATGGACACTGTAGTTTGTGCACCTTGATTATCCTATAAACCGCTGCTAAACATGGAGTGCAATCTGGGGCGGCCACTCTGTTTGGGCTGACAGAAGCCCATTTCTAAGAAAGAGTCCTGGTATTATGTGGTGCTTCAAGCTATGCAGCTTCCATATGCTATGAACTCAAAAGTTGATGTCCTGAAGCACTTAAGTTGTGTTTGCACATTCAATTTCCATGAGGTTAAATCCAGCATGTCAATACCATCTCCTGTGAAAGAAAAATTATGAAATGTTAACACAACATACAGTACACATAAAATACAGTACACTAAAGTAGTGGTTTTAAAGGGTAACTGTCATGTTTTCATAAAAAAAAACCTGTTTTAGCATATGTTACTGCTGCAGCAGCATTATACATAAAGAAATCTTTAGTTTCTTCACATACCACCGTTTTCCTTGAGTTTTTCCCTTAGTTACGGCTGTTTAAACATTTACATTATGAGGATCTTCTCAAGATGGCAACTATGCCAGTTCTCTGAGGCCAAAACTGCTTTCCCTCAGGTCACATACAAACTTGCTGTAGCCAGCAGCTTCCTGCCAGCCAATCAGATTGGATTACTGAGAGACACGCCTCCTCACTCTGAAGCCTAATGCAGGCATGCAGTGTAAAGGGAGCAGTGGAAAGGGACAGGGGACATTAATGAAAGCTGTTATTATAAAGGTAATTACAGATCTTTTGACAATCATTGACAGACTAACTTAGGTATACATGCCTAGCTCTAATAAACTAGCAAATTAAATTAAATTATGACAGCTACCCTTTAATAATCTATTCAGTTCCATATGCTTTATCTAGAGATGGCGTATAATTTCCCTAAGGTTGGGTTCACAAATACTTTATTAATCCCGACGGTCTGTTCTGGTGGAGAAACTACTGCCGGAGTTTACTGTATCCAACATAGTTCACCATGGGATCCAGCCGCTTTTGGCCAGAAAAAAGATGCTGCCTGTATTATTTTTTGTCCGACCGAAAGCCGGCATATAGGCTCAGCCAGAATTCAAAGTGCCTATGTGAACTCAGCCTAAACTGTCTACTTAATTACAGTTAGTCAAGTAAACATACATAACAGTGTGCAAATGGTTGTAATGTAAGGTTTCTTGCTAAGGCAACAGTACAGAGTGTGGCCTGGCCGCTGGATCCGCTTGCGGATTACCGCTAACTTCCAGCCTGCATCGGTACTTTCCATTTGAAACCACAGCATTTAGTGGTAACTCATGTGAATGGACACCCTTATTAGGCTACTTTCACAGCTGCGTTAGGTGCAGATCCATCTGGTATCTGCACAGACGGATCCGCACCTATAAATGCAAACGATGGTATCCGTTCAGAACAGATCCGTCTGCATTCTATGTAAAAAAAAGTCTAAGTCTAATTGTTAGTCAGACGGATCCGTCCTGACTTTACATTGAAAGTCAATGGGGGACGGGTCCGCTTGCAATTGCACCATATTGTGTCAACGTCAAACGGGTCCGTCCCCCTTGACTTACATTGTAAGTCAGGACGTATCCGTTTGGCTCCGCACGGCCAGGCAAGCAGCATTTTGGTGTCCGCCTCCAGAGTGGAATGGAGGCGGAACGGAGCCAAACTTATGCATTCTGACCAGATCCGCATCCATTGGGGCTAAACTGATCAGTTTGGGGCCGCTTGTGAGAGCCTTGAAACGGATCTCACAGGCGGAAACCGAAACGCTGGTGTGAAAGTAGCCTTAGGCTATGTCTACACGATGACATTTGTCACGCGACAGATAGGGCACAACTACACTGCAACATTTGTCGCGCGACATTTTGTTGCACTAATATTGCGCGACAATATTTATAATGGCAGTCTATGGTGTCGCACTGCAACATGCAAAATGCTGCGACTGCGATGCAACAGTCGCAGAAAAATCCATCTTGAAGATTTCACACAAAAGTGTCTAGTGACGTCTTGGTAGAAGAGATAAATGGATTTCCCCAGAGTTGAAAAAAGGAAGGGGAAAGCCTGGATGCACCACTTCATAAGAACATGGGTACATTGGTGTCTTCAGTTTAAAGGAGTTCTCTGGGAATGATTTAAAATGGGCGTCTTAGAATGTGAGCAGGACTGATTGCCTCCACTTGCAGAGCTTCCTAGGTGGGTGAGGGAGCTTTACTACACTCATTTTCATATACTACAAATTGGTGAGTTTTCCTGTCAGGCTACTCAGTCATGATGGTATAATGTAGGCAGGATCTCATCATCACTATCTACTGTAGAGCAGTGTAGTATGTAGAGAGGCCCACCCCCTCACCGCTCATCCACCCCGGGCAGCTCTACTAGAGGAAGCAGCCAGTCCTGCTTGCATTCTAGGCAAAGGTTGCTGGCAGCAATTCAATCTTTAAGAAACAGATACCCTACGGGTTTGGAGTTGGTGGTTCAACATACTGAAGTATAATTCTCCACTGTGTAAAAACAATTTGGTTACGAATCAAGGAGTTAGTACCTCGGAACCAAAGCCGTTCGGAGAGTTCGGATCCAAGTTCGGATAAAGTGATTTTCCAGTTTAAAAATCAAATACCAAAGTTATTCACCAAAGTCTCGCCAGACTTCGGGAATAACTGACTTCACCTCATCGGAGCCCGTACATTTTAATGCTGTATGGAGACGGATTTCTGTACAACATTAATCCGAACTTTTGAGTGAAGCAACTTCGGATCTAGGATGCCGAAGCTCGCGTCGCTCATCACTAATTGTGAGCTCCACTGGGAACAGTGATAATATATATAAGCTCTACAGAGTATGTTGTTTACCGCCTAATAGTAAATCTGTCTTACTTGTCCATAGCAACTAATCAGAGCTCAGCTTTCAGTTCCTATAGGTCTCTGAAAAAATGAAAGCTGAACTCTGATTGGTTGCTATGGACAACTAAGAGTGATTTACTAACAGGTAGATATTGGAGGCGGGTTACTGTTCCGTAGGCCACCCTGTATAAGAAAGTACAATAAATATATATTAGATGTCATAGCAATCTGCATTTATTCTAGCTTCTAATAAGCATTCCGTCTGAAAATAAATTACCTTGCCAACACAAGGGCAGGTACGCCCCAAGGATTATTTTTTGCCCCTCAGCCTTTAGGAGATAACTATTTACAGAATTTTCTGCGGCCTGACCAGCACTAGCTCACATCTAGCCCAGTTTGCATGTGGGAGGGTAATTTAGGTTGGCAAAAATACCAAATGGATACCTCAGTGGTTGCTCACTCTGACGCAGGAGATTAAGGGCTCTTCATCTTCAAGACTGTCAAGTCAGGGCACATTTCAAAGAAGGGGATTGAGGTCACCATATTAACTCCTACGTTATAAAGACACAACTACTTTCAATCATATTATTTTGGGAGTAGCACTGCAGTCAAAGGAGTAAAAGCTGAATAAACCAGATGGACAAGGAACTTCTAGAGGTGGAGTGGAATCTTGTAAAACAGGAAGGTCTTAAGAAGCAGGAAGATATTTTTGTTAAAGGGGTATCCGAGTCTATGAAAATAAAATAAAAACACTGTAGTTGCTTATTATATGACAGACTATAGCTATATGAGCACCTTGATGCATGTTTTGATACAGCTGAGCTCTCCTCATTTCTCCCATGCTGCCACCTGTGGGAGTGTCAGCAGTGATGGAGCTGCTCTTCTCTGTATCCTCCCACTGCTGCTCCACGTCCCCTACTGCTCTACCTCTGATACTTCCCAGCCCACACCCATTACATCATCACCCACAGCCCAGTACTCCTCATAGCATGCTCAGTCCCTTTCTCATGGTGAAGTATGGAGCCTTTTGGGGATTTTACCTTCCCATCAGCCTCCTGGATGATATCCTAGTGATTCACAGGAGCAATCACACATCATAGTAATAAAGATTATGCTAGCCATCTCACTATTCATACTTCTCAAGACCCTGCATGTGAGCTGACTGCATATTCCTTATTGGTATTGTGGTATCCAGTCAGGCTGTGCACTGCTGCTCTCTGTTATCAGCCACTATATATATGTTCTGCCCAGCTGAGTTGAGAATAGTTACAGATCACGTCTGCCTCAGTTTTGGTATTTCTGTAGTGATTAGTGTGGTTATAGCACTATCTAGTGGTGCTAAATTGTATTACAATTTGTTTTTCCTGTTACAAAGACTTCTGCATTGTGGGTGATGTAAAGCATTGTGGGAGTGCAAAGCATCCTGGGAAAGAGAAGCCTCCAGTCTCCAGGACACATCAGCAGAGCTGTCCTTTTGCATATCTCCTTCTTAAATTCCACCATGCTTGTGAAAGCAAATCTGGTGATGGATCTACCTTTGTTTCAGGAATATTATGTTATGCAGAGCTGTTCAGTCAGTTGTAATTGTTACTCTGGGAGTTGTTACTACTGTTAGCTAGATATGTAATCTTATGTACAGGCAGCCATTTTACCATGTGCTTCAGTGGAAATGTTAGAGTACATGTTATCTATACTTTATACTTATACTTGCTATTTGTATTCTAGTAGTTTTACCAAACAATCCTGTTTTGCCAATGAACAATCCTGTTTCCTAATAAACAAGTTAGACTACAAAGAACAGTCCTTTTATTTGGAAGACAGGAATGGTTTATGTTGAATGTCAGACTGCACACTATGTGAACGTGTATGAAGACAGAACTAATTTTATATATATATATATATATATATATATATCACATCGCTCAGTCACCACTGTTCTCTGTTATCAGCCCCTATATATAATACATCGCTCAGTCGCTGCTGCTGTCTGTTATCAGCCTATGTATGTATATACATAACAGACAGCAGCAGCGACGGAGCTATCAGCCACTATATATATATATATATATATATATATATATATTACATCTCTCAGTCACCGCTGCTGTCTGTTATCAGCCACTATATATATAATACGTCGCTCAGTTGCCGCTGCTGTCTGTTATCAGCCACTATATAGTAGAATGCCCCTTTCACAGTAATTTTTTCCGTTGTGCTACCGCACATAGTAGAATGCCACTTAGTGCCCCCATCATATTATAATGTTCCATTAGTACCCCCTTTTTATCATAATGTTCCATTAGTACCCCCTTTATAGTAGAATGCCCCTTAGTGCCCCCTTCATATTATAATGTTCTATTAGTACTCCCTTTATAGTAGAATGCCCCTTAGTGCCCTCTTCAGAGTAGTTTTATCCCCTAGTGCACCCTTTATCCTTTATAGTAGAGGGCACCCTTCACAGTAGTTTCCCCCTGCATAGTAGAGTACCATCTTCATAGCAGAATGTCCCCTTCACAATAGTGTTGCCCCCTTAGTGCTTCTTTCACAGTAGTTTTGTTTACACAGTGCTCCCTTTATACTAGAATATCCACATAGTGCCTCCTTTACAGTACATAGACCCCTTAGTGGTCCTACTTCATATAAGAATACCCCCTTAGTAGTCCCTTTGCAGACAGCAGGGCTGTACTTCAGTGACAGCACACCACTATCTCTCTGCACTAGCGCTGGCAACTCTGCGGGCTGGAGAACAAGAACAGGCCGGGGGAGGGCAATGAAGGTGTCTCAGGGATGATTGCCACGTTCATTGTGGGATGGAACAAGGCAGCCAGGATCACATGCACAATGAACCGCACCTGATCCTGAAGCAAGGAGGAAGCAGGGGAGTGTACCACGTGACTGGGATCCAGATTACTGGCCCAGTAGCAAATTTTTAATTACTGTCTGTTAGAAAATTAACACACACACACCTTTGGGGGCAAAATAAAAATAAATACTGAAATCTTGGAATAACCCTTTAAGATCTCTGGAGACGTAAAGCTCCATTAACATTAGTGTTTTTCAGTTATGGCAGGGCTTATTCACATGCCATTTTTCTCTTCCATGTGTGGTCCATTTGAAGTCCATAAGGACAAGGTGAATTCTTTGAAAGGGAAATAAAAAATAAAAATAAATATATAAAAAAAAATCAAAAAACTGCAAATTTTTTGGGGAGTTTTGTTCTTACAGTGTTCACTATGTGCTAAAATTGTGCTTGGTATTTCAATATGATAATGTACATTCATATACCTTTTTTTATATATATTTTACAACTTTTTAAGAAGAAAAAGCCTTTGAAAAACAATTTTTGCATTGCGATATTCTGACACACATGACTTTTTTATGTCTGTATATAGAGCTCTGTGAGGGCTTATTTTTTGCAGGGCAAGCTGTACTTTTCATTAGTAATATTTTGGGGCACATAGAACTTTTTTTTATCACTTTTTAATCATTTTTTTTGTGGGGGGGGGGGGGGGGTTAAGTGACCAACGAATAGTGATCCAGTTATTTTGATTTCCAAAAATATGTTTATAATTTTATAGTTCGGACATTTTCAGACATGGCAATACCGATTCCGTTTAATTTTTTGTCATTTATTTTATACGCAAAGTTAGGAAAGGGGGGATTTGATTTTTCTTGCTGTAATTTCCTTAGATACATTCGATTGCTTATACCAGGGGTAGGCAACCTCCGGCACTCCAGCTGTTGTGAAACTACAACTCCCAGCATGCATACTTACTCTGCTCTTCTAAGAACTCACATAGAAATGAATGGAGCATGCTGGGAATTGCAGTTTCACAACAGCTGGAGTGCCGAAGGTTGTTGATCCCTGGCTTATACCATAGACTGCAATATTATACCACTTCAGTCTATGGGAATTCTCCACAGGGCTAAACAGGCAGTTTGTTATGGAAGGTCGAGGAACCTTTCCAAAGCCCCTGCCATATGAACCAATCAGAATACAGCAATTTTGCTTCGGGGGGAGGTCCAATTGGAGGACAGAGTGGGCTCCCTCCCTCTGATCGCCGTTACCTCCTCTCCCAGTCATTGCCGCCATGTATGCATTGGATTCACAAGCCCACTCTATACCTACCCTGCATGCATATGACAGATATATCTGTCATATAGCGCAAAGAGGTTAAAAGCAGATAGTATATGGACCCATACAAATCAATGGTGACCTTCTGTCCGTTTTCTTCATGACTCCGTCTGAGAAACTTAGCACATGTTTTATTCTGGTCAATTTTTTTTCGGATCTGACTCACTCTTTCAAGATACAGAAGTGAAGTAAAAACAAAACGCACATGGGAGCCATTCAGGTACTATACATTCTTCATGGATCCATTTTTTGGGAGTAAATAAAGCGTTATTCTATTTCATCTATTTTACCGAAAAACTTACAGAATTCAATGAGATATATTAATGGTACCTGCCTTGAGTTCAGTTAGCCTCCATTCCATCATATTTCCATTGCCCTGATAGGCAGAATATTGCAGAAGTCTATTAGACGTGTAACTGTTGGGAACCTACCACCAGCTTCCCTGCCTGACATCCAGACTGCTGTCATCTTTTCTACACAATATTCCAGTGATAACACATGGGTCTGGTTTTGGTGCACATTGTAATTCCCATATTAATAGATCCTATTCAAGCGATTATAGGGTGTATTCCCATCTGGAAGATTTATGGAATATAGTTAGGATATGCCATAAATGTCAGATAGGTGAGGGGCCCACCTCTGGAAGCCCTTCCTATCTTGAGCACAGGACCCCGAAATGAAGGGAGAGCAATCCGTGCATGTGAGACAACCTCCATTTACTGCTGTTGGAATTCCGAAAGCAGCAGACGTATGGTGGTGTGCTCTCCATTCACTTTGGTGACCCTGCTCTGGTCTCAGAGGTTGAACTTGCACCTATTTGACATTTGTAGCCCTAGTGATATGTCCTTTATGTCCCATATGGGACAACCCCTTTAATACACAGAGAAGATTTTTCAAAACTGGTACAATAGACAAATGGAGAGCTTGGACAGCATGGAATGGCCACCAGCTCTACTAATGTTCTAATGTTCTACTCTGAAATGTGGAATGACAGGTTTCTCGCTTAGGTAGACCTGTCAATCAAGCCAAGCCAGAAGGGCATTTTGAAATTCCTGACAGGTTCGTTTTAGAGATCTTGAAAAAAAAGAAAGACATTCAATTGACATATCAAGGACTGCTCATTTGGGCCTAATGCACACATCAGAGCACCCCATGCACAATGCCTGTATATGACATCAGAGGCATACAGAGGTACAGTATGGCCCCAAAGTCTTTTATTGGTAACATTACTATGCTGTACAACTCTGAGCCTGCATGGAGCGGTAAGATGACATAATACCTGTGTACGAGCCTCCCTTTCTTTAACATAGGTGGTTTGTATCATAAATTGGTGGCTTGGAAAGGGGAAGGGCAAAGAAACGTATTAGAAATGATGGATTTAGGTAAAAGATGACTTATTGGGGAACTTGGCTTGAAGTCATGGGGAGGCAGAAGAATCAGATAAGGCAGCTGTTAGGAGGACATGAAACGACAGAGCTGAGGAGGCAGTAAGCAGATGAGGTATAGAAATGGCAGAATGCTTGACAGAAGTGAACAGGCAGCAGACAGTAACATGCAAAAGATATCAGATTAGAGGTTGGCTGCTGTGAGCTGTGAACATTGCTTTTCATATCTGCATCAATATTTATGCTTCATGCATAGGGAATGAGTCATCAGAAAACCTATTGTTTAACTCAAGTTTAAAATTATATTTTTAAAGAATTTTTGGTGGTTACCATATATTTCAGACTATAAGACACACTAAATGATCCAGGATTTGGAGGAGATTTTTTTTTCAGACTTCCAATCAGACCTCCCAATCATCTTCAGACCCCTAAGCTCCATCAGCCTCAGAACAGCCCCCCCCATCAGCCTCAGAACAGATCCCCCCATCAGCCTCAGAACAGATCCCCCCCCATCAGCCTCAGAACAGATCCCCCCCATCAGCCTCAGAACAGATCCCCCCCATCAGCCTCAGAACAGATCCCCCCATCAGCCTCAGAACAGATCCCCCCATCAGCCTCAGAACAGATCCCCCCCATCAGCCTCAGAACAGATCCCCCCCATCAGCCTCAGAACAGATCCCCCCCATCAGCCTCAGAACAGATCCCCCCATCAGCCTCAGAACAGATCCCCCCATCAGCCTCAGAACAGATCCCCCCATCAGCCTCAGAACAGATCCCCCCCATCAGCCTCAGAACAGATCCCCCCCATCAGCCTCAGAACAGATCCCCCCCATCAGCCTCAGAACAGACCCCCCATCAGCCTCAGAACAGATCCCCCCATCAGCCTCAGAACAGATCCCCCCATCAGCCTCAGAACAGATCCCCCATCAGCCTCAGAACAGATCCCCCCCATCAGCCTCAGAACAGATCAGCCTCAGAACAGACCCCCCCCCCCATCAGCCTCAGAACAGATCCTCCCCATCAGACATAAAAAATAAAATAAACAAACTTACCTTGCTTGCTCCAGACGGCGCTGCACTCACCATCCCTGGTCTTCTTCTGGGATAATAGAAGCAGTCATTAGCCTTGGGACTACAAGACGCGCTGCCATTTTTCCATCACTTTTGGGGGGGAAAGGGTCTTATATGCCGGAAAATTTTAAATTTTCCATGTCATTATGTATAGTTAAATTTTTTTTATTAAAAACTAAAAAATCCTGAAGTTTTGGCACGTACACTGGCCTAATAATATGTGCCATTTCTTGGTCTGTAGAGATCACTTTTTTTAGCTGTTAGAACAGGCAGGATTACAATGACAGCTAATACCTCTGTATAGATAACAGGATCTACCATTCACAATAGCTGATTGTCAAAGTTTATCTATTCTTTCCTTGTACAAACACCTCTGCACAGGTCACAGAGCATGCCTAGAAAACTCTCCCAGACCTCCAGTTTGTTGTCTCCATGGCTGATAACAGCTCAGGCATGATGGCCGCCCCCCCATAATCATGTGCAAGAAATAGAATAAAAAAAATAAAAATCTACATTTGTCTGGACATGTTCTGTTTTTTTTTTTTTTGCGGGGCCACGTAACGGAGCAACGGACGTGGACAGCACACGGAATGCTGCCTGCATCTTTTGCAGCCCTATTGAAGTGAATGGGTCCGTATCAGAGCTGCAAAAAATGCGGCTCAGAACCAAACAACAATCATGTGAATGAGGCCTAACAGAAGGGCTGCTGGAAGCTGGAAATCACTTTCTAGGTACAGTAATGGAGTCTTTCTACCTGGCCCATGTAGATAGCGGTATACTGAATGCAGATGGCCCAGTACAAGCAGTGTGCATGCTGTCAGCAGCACATACCTGTTTACATGGGGCGATGTACTGGTGAGAAACAGTGATTTCTGGTTCTGCATAAAAGGTGTGAGCCTCACTATCTGGATCTTGCAGCCAAAAATGAAGAGCCCACCCAGATTGGCATTGTCTTTGGCATTGCAATATGACTGTGATTTTAAAGGGAACCTGTCTCCGGGATTTTGTGTATAGAGCTGAGGACATGGGCTGCTAGATGGCCGCTAGCACATCCGCAATACCCAGTCCCCATAGCTCTGTGTGCTTTTATTGTGTAAAAAAAACCAATTTGATACATATGCAAATTAACCTGAGATGAGTCCTGTCCCTGACTCATCTCACATACAGGACTCCTCTCAGGTTAATTTGCATATGTATCAAATCGTTTTTTTTACACAATAAAAGCACACAGAGCTATGGGGATTGGATATGGCAGGTGTGCTAGCGGCCATCTAGCAGCCCATGTCCTCAGCTCTATACACAAAATCCGGGTGACAGGTTCCCTTTAAAGGACTTCCCTATACAACTGTTTACACAGACACATAGCCAAAGGTCATCTGATTAAAATGTTATTTTTCTTTTGTTGATCCGAGGCCCTGTTCCTGCGTTATGCTTTTTCTTATTATGCAAATTGGGCCTTTGGTGCAATGAGGGTGTCACCACTGCTCTTGGTACACCCAAGCTCCACTCTTTTCTGTGTGTCAATCAAAGCAGTGATGGAGGGCCAGCCACAGAAAGGGGCAGAGCCTGGGTGCAACAAGAGCAATAGTGTAGAAAATAAGTTGGTCCGGCCTTCCTTCGTGATGATCCAAAAGGCACTTTTTTAAGTAGAATGCATGTTTTGTCATGCCATCCCACCCATACAATCAAAAATATTCCCAAAGGGGAACTAATTAGAGCCAGGAGAAACTGCAGTCTGACAAGTACTTACGAAATTGAAGCGCAGGACATTATTAATAGATTAACATGCAGAGCATATCCCCAACAAAAAATGTTAAAATACAATAAAGAAGTTTTGGATATGAACAGAGACCATTTGCTCTCCGTAGATCCAAAGAAACACAAAGCAAAAAACAGGAAAAAGAATTGTGATACAGAACATACCACTAAGAATGTTTTTGTTACACAATTCAGCAGTGAATATACACAAATTTGCAATATCATTCAAAAGCATTTCCCAGTGCTAGCATGTGACAAAAAGTGGGGTTAAATGTGCGGCACGCAAAGCCCCCACTATAGCCAACACAGTTAGTCCTAGTCTTATTCAAAATAAAAAATATTTGAAACCGTTAAACACTTGGCTATCCACTAAAGGAAACTACAAATGTGGACTTTCCATCTGTACCTGTTGTAAATACATGAGAATTTCGAGATCATTTCAATCCAGTGTTAATGGTCAAAGGTTTGCGATAAAATCATTTTTAAATTGTAATACAAGATGCTATATATTTGATCACCTGTAACAAATGTATGTTACAGTATGTAGGTTGTACTATTAATGCCATAAAAACTCGGATAAGAAAACACATTTCAGATGTACCACACTATGAAAGCCGCAATATTTCTGCGGCTAGTCTTCATTTTGCGTTAGTTCATGGTGGTGATACCTCTGACATGTCTGTGCAAGGCATTGAAAGGGTCAACAAACCAGTAAGAGGAGGCGACCACAGGAGGAAACTCTTAAATAGAGAATCCTTCTGGATTTTCCAGTTAGAAAGCCGCCAGCCACAGGGGTTAAATAAAAGATTAGACTTGATCCTACAGTACTAACTTTTTTCTTTTGCTATGTCTTCTAAATTACCCAGGATGAATTATATTTATTCTTTTTAGTTTAGTTTTATTGTCAAGCCACTTGATGCCATGATTGCCTCAGCTGTGGCTCACTTCCCCCTATAAAGGTGTACATCTTAGTGTGTTTTGTGCAGTCATGAGTAAGGGCTAAACTGTCTTTTGCCCGAAACGCGTAGACGAATGCAACCTGTATCTGGATGTTTTTAGTACACTGTTCTACTTAATAAAGTGCCTTTTGGATCATCACGATGCAAGGCTGGAACAAACTTATTTTCTACATTTATCCTCATTTACTCCCAAACCGGGTGATGGAGCGGTTCCGTGCCTCAAAAGTGGAGTTCCAGGCAGGTGAGAGCTGCTCACCTCACGTTTTTTCTTGAATGAAGAGCAATAGTGACACCCTCATTGCGTCACAGGCCTAATTTGCATATTAAAAAATATCATAACTCGAGAACGATGCCTCAGATCAACAGAAGCATTTTAATCAGCTATGTGTCTATACAAACAGTTGGATCAGGGGAGGTCGCTGGTGACAGATTCCCTTTAAAGGCGCTTTTACACAAGCCGATTATCATATAAATTATAGTTAATTTGAGCGAAACTGAACGATTATCGAGCAGTGTAAAAGAAATGAACAATAGAGCGACAATCGGTAGATTTCTCATTGGCTCGATCACTTGTGTGGGCACAAAGATCATCAATGGACGATAACGATTTTATACGTGTAAACAGGAATCGTTCACTGCACGCCACTCAAATTTCGCTTTGTCTAAATGCAACAGTCTGCTTTACAAACGATGGAATATGAAGTCAAAATTTGTGCTTCTAAAGGGTCGTTGTTGAAATGTTCACTACACCAAGAAACAACTCACTTGCCGCTCAATCGTACCGATCAGGAACCTTTAGTCACAACAGTCAAACAAAGTCCATTGTGAATTGTCTGCAGTGGCCCAGGATTAGTTGTTCCTGTTCACACTGTAACTCACCCCCACTTCTAGGGAATATACTTGGGGCTGCCAGTTGCAGATGACAAAGCACCCGACACTGTAGAAGGAGGGAGAATTACCATATTATCTTTTTCAGAACAGCAGGTATTTCTACATTCCACTGCCGTGCCTCTTGTACGTCAGCTTTGTAACCCAGTCATAGCTGAGTATACAGCTATAGTACAAGTAATATTACATATGCAAGTCATCCCCTCACAGATTTACATGCTGACTTTGCTGACCCCTGTGTTCTCAACAGTATTTCACTAGAAAAACCACACCCTTGTTCACTGAGCCCTTTATAAAAGGCCTCAAAAATCACACCCATAACAATCTAGTGACAAGAGCAAAAGAACATATCAGGAAATGACAGAATGAAAATACAAAATCCATGACGCAGTATAGTAACTATGTGAACGCTGCATACAAACTGCAATCCCCATTATACAGTTATGTATTGTGTAGTAAGAAATGCATCCACCTATATGTATTTAAATATGACAGTTTGTGACGCTTAGATCAGCAGGTGCCATAAGAACAGAGGGAGTAAAAAAAAAATATTCCAAAAGTCTTCTTTCTTAAAGGGATGTCATTAAAAATATGTCATCATCATTTATGTTAAACATATTTTCAAACAATTTTTGGTGATTTTATGTTTAATTTTCCATGTTGCTATCTATATTTAAGGAGTCCCACAATTTTTTTTATTTTCTGACCTGTTAGAAAAGTACACGATGTAAACTGTAAGTGAAGGTAATTTTCTTACCTGTGCCTGTATTTAGGAGTTATAACCTCCCTTCTGATTCTCAGCTCTGTCATGTGACCGACACTCTGACTTTCCAAATAACACAGCATCTTATGTGTGGACAGGAACTCAGTTTCTCTATTTATTCCTATGGAAGCCTTAATGTCAGTCTAATGGGAATGAATAAAGAAGTAACTGACTTCCTGTCTTGTGTCAGTTGGAGATCAGAGTGTTGGTCACGTGACACAGCTGAGGATCAGAAGGGAGATTATAGTACAGTCACTGGTAAGAAGATTACCTAAACTCCTGCTGGTTTTTGTACTGGCCATTAAAGGCCACCATTCCCACTAACGGATTGTCGGCCAAACTCACTAAGAACAGCAGGGTTCGACCGACAGCCTAATGTGTGTAAGGAGCTTTTGAGAGAAATATTGAGTGAAGTGGATATTTTCAACAGATCCTTGTTCTCCTGGGAGAGATGTCTGGCAGCTGCTTATTACCCTCTCCCCACAGAATACACATACACAGAAAACTCTCCCATAGAAGTCAATGAAGTTGCCCTCCTGACCATGATAGCTGCTGTAAAGCAACAGCTTGGGCAAAACAGCAGACCCCATAATCATGTTCAGGAAATAGAATAAAAAATCTACTATTAGGTTTTAACAGGCAGAAATTTTTTTACACATTCCCTTTATTAAAAAGGGGCCAAAAAAAAACATATAGCGTGGAGAACCTATTTAAAGAGGAACTCACCATTCCCAATATGTCTGCTATAGTAAATAATTGCATTACACATAAAATGACAATTCTGGAACATATATTCTTATGGCTCTATGTCGTGTGGTCCCTCTATTATTCCTACCAGAGGTTTATCAATAAAGGTACGACTGATTATTACCAGTGGGGGTGCCTTTCACGGCAATGGCAGACTAAGAAGGGGCCCCCTCCAACTGTTGACATCTAGTTATAACCTCTAGTAGGAATAATAAAGGAACCAAGCAATTTACAGTTACAAGAATAGATGCTCCAGTATTGTTATTGTCCTTTTAAAAGGGGTTCTCTGGGAATCAAGAAAAATTAAAATGCTTTAATATTACTTTATTATAAATATTTTCCCAAATATCTTTTATTAGTTATAATGGCTCATGTTGTCTGGGGAGCAATCATTAGGAGAAATAAAATGGCCGCCGTGCTATTAGTACACCCAAAACTTGTCCTAATCACACAGGAGGATAAGTTACTTCACAACACTGACCTAAAGAGCTGCCTTATTCTCCTCTCTGCTCTGCTTGTCAGGGATTATGATCCTGAATACAGTTTAGTATGATCTTCAGCTGAATCTCTGTGGGAATGGAGTTCATGAGGAGACATGGAGTACAGAGACGAGGTGAGGAGTGGTAATGAGCCGCACTTGTATGCAGCCTCCATCACCACAGTCTGTCCTCTACATCCTCTCTGTACTCCATGTCTCCTCATGAACGCCATTCCCACAGTATTGAGCTGAAGATCACATTAAACTTTATTCAGTATTATAATCCCTGACAAGTAGAGTAGAATGAAGGATTAGGCAGCTCTATAGCTCTGTGTTGTGAAGTAACTTGTCCTTCTGTGTGATTAGGACAGATTATGTGTGCACTAATAGGATGGCGGCCATTTTATTTCCCCTGATGATTGCTACCCAGACAAAACAACCTATTATAACTAATAACAGGTATTTGGGAATATACAGTACAGACCAAAAGTTTGGACACACCTTCTCATTCAAAGAGTTTTCTTTATTTTCATGACTGTGAAAATTGTAGATTCACACTGAAGGGCATCAAAACCTAGGAATTAACGTTAAGAAAGGAGGAGGCGGGGACACTTATGGCGGGGCCCGGTGCAGTGACTCTAATACACCGGGCCCCGCAACTGTTAAACATTCAATTTGATCTCTATATCTAATTGTAGACGCGCTGTACGGTACTTACTGTAGTACCGGAGGTATAACATTAAGACGGCGCAGCGCCTGCCGCAGCTCCCTCCTCATGCGCCGCCTGTCCCAGCTCCTTCTGTCATGCGCCGCCTGCCTGTTCATTCATAAAATGAGATAAGCAGGCAGGCGGCGCATGAGGAGGGAGCTGGGGCAGGCGGCGCATCAGGAGGGAGCTGAGACAGGCGGCGCATGACCGAGGGAGATGCCGGTCTGCGCCGTCTTAATGTTATACCTCCGGTACTACAGTAAGTACCGTACAGCGCGTCTACAATTAGATATAGAGATCAGATTGAATGTTTAACAGTTGCGGGGCCCGGTGTATTAGAGTAGAGTCACTGCACCGGGCCCCGCCATGAGTGTCCCCGCCTCCTCTCTCCACACTGATCCATCTGATGGGGGATATGTAGATGACACTTATGGGGATCTGTGGATGACATAAGTGTCATCCACAGAGCCCCATAAGTGTCATCCTTTTACATTATTTACCTTATAAGTGGTAATAATATTAATAAAAAAAAGTTCTGAGCTACCCTTATTTTGCTTCAAAGTTCTTTATTTGAAATTTAAATTTTTTTCCTGAAATTTCCCTCTTAAAATGAAGGTGCGTGTTATACGCCTGTGCGTGTTATACGCCGATAAATACGGTAGTAATTTTATTTTCTTAATTCCTGGAGAACCCCTTTAAGGTCAAGCCAACCTGAGCAGAAATAATCTGAAAAGTACAATTGGAACTTGTATGAGAATGTTTTTTTTTACTGGGAAATCCGAAAGTGATATGGATATTAATCCTCACTATGCCCTTTTTCAGTTAAGACTCAGATTAGCACTTTCTCCACCCATCGCTATTTTCCTCATGCCTTATCACTGCATTGTTTGCTGAAGCAAAGTTCATAGCTGTTAGATACAAAAGATTCCCAGGTGAAAACTGTGAACGGATAGACAGCTATGAATAGACTGAGGGAAGGTCCGCCCGTAGGTTTTTGCTGGCATTTTTTGGCACCTAATGCATTTTTAATACATTTATTGTAGTAAAGAAAAAAAAACTATAGCTCCAGATGGTTAGCTGAAGGTCTATGGGAAATATGAAATGCAAATGCCCAAAAAATGCAGTTCGCCCCAAAAAAAATTGTGGATTTTCTTATATTATTATATCAAATGATTGCTATCACTGACTGATGACGCGGAGCACCATTACTTACTGGCAGTGTGGAACCGCTGGTCTCAGAGTAATTTGTGCATGATTAGGCTCCATTCAGACGTCCGTAGAATAGGTCCGCATCCGTTCCGCAATTATCCGGAACGGGTGTGGACCCATTCATTCTCTATGGGTCCGGAAGAGATACACTATGTGCTCTCGGCAGCTGCATTTCCGGAGCACGGCCCGATCTTCCAGTCCGCAGCTCCGCAAGAAAATAGAGCATCTCACAAACACACACACACCTATATACACACTACACACACAGATATACCACATAAATGTTACATATACATACACCATATATGCACTACACACACACATATATAAATACATCATATATACAGTACACACATTTTATATATATATATATATACACACACACACACACACACATACACATATATATTATTGTCCACTGCAGCTGCTAGACATAGGACAGGATGCGAGACAGCAACACAGGAGGGGCGTTGCCAAATTCTCAATCTAACTGACCCTAAGTCCTAGCACAAAAGACATTTGAATGGACATTATATTTAGCGCTGCCAAATGTACAAAAGCATATAGCACAAAATACCTGTTTCATCCAGCAACATCTCCTCTGATTCAACACGTTCTCTTTCCTCATCTTCTCCATTCAGACCAGACTGCCATGACGACTTCTCTCAGCCACATTTCATCTCTGCAGAGTCTGCCACACAGGCATCTTAGGTTCTTCACTTTTCCATCATCCTCCCCCTTCTTGTGCCCCTGTTCTGCAGCTACTTCCAAAATTCCGTCCGCTGTGCTCCCCCTTATACTATACTGCAGAAATAATAGTGCTATACAAAAAAATCCCCCCTATAGTAATAGAACTCCCAAAAGTCCCACCAATAGTAATATTTCTCTACCAAAGTGTCCTTATTAGAAACAGTGCCCCTAATAGTGACAATGCTCCCCTAGAGTGCACCAGCTAGTAGTAGTGCCCTCTATATTGTGCCCAATACTAATAATGCCCCCATAGTACCCATAGTATTAATAATGTTTCCAAAGCAGAAATTATTTTCTCTAAAGTTCCCCAGGAGTTATAATGCCCCCATAGTTCCCCCTTTAGTTATTATGCCCCCAGTAATTATTATTCCCCCATAATGCCCTCAGTAGTTATTTGCAGGTGGTTGTGAAGACCCAGCTTAGGCAGTCACAATGATGTAATTGCGTCGACACTGCCTGCGCTATTTTACTGCCTAAAAGGCTTCAGGCCTAGTGGTCTGAAGCATGTGAGGGTGAACGGAGAGGACCGCAGTCTTCAACTGCTCCAGGTGGTGATACAGTTGTCTGACTGGCAAGGTGTTCTGTACTGCTGTCTGTGACTGACAGCAGTACACAGCACCAGTACAGGAATCAGCCAGCAAATTGTTCCGCAATGTGGTTGTAATTTTAACAAATGGATGGGGAGAACCGGGCAGAGCTGACTGAATACCACCTCTGGTTTGTCTGAGATAATGAAAACCCTTGGACATGCCCTCTAATAGCCTAATATAAATAATTAACTTATGATCACCCGCTTCTCCAGTGCCGATCCAGTCCTCCTGCCACTGCTTGTTTATGTGAACATGCTAGACAGTGATTGGCTGCAACAGTCATGTACCATATGCCTACATGTTACTGCTGCAGCTTGTAAACAGGTTTGGATTGGACCAGCAACACAGAACGGCGCTGGAGAGAAGGGTTGGTAGAAGATGACTTGTTTATTTTAAGTTATTGCAGGGCTTATCTGAATTTTTTAATTATCTTGGACAACCCCTTCATGGTTCCCATACATCTTTAAAAGTTGTCGACCTAATGAGCTACCACTCCCAACCCCCTATATACATACATGCTCGGCCAGATATGTGTGTTTTCAATGATGAGACAGGAGAAAGCTGGTGGAAGCTTATCTCATTGGAGAACAAGAGGGTCAAGAGTTAAATTTCTAAGCACCTGGTCTCTCCACCAAAAACATCTGTCGGGGGAGAGTCAGGGGTACCAACACATGTTAGGAGCTGTTCACATCTCGTTTTTGCTGTACATCAAGTAAATACGTTTAAGACAAACACAAAAAAAAAGTACTCAAATGTATGTCATTTTGTGGTTATCTTTTTTTCAACATACGTTTGACAATTGTGACTATTATTTAAATTTAAAAAAGTATAGATTTTTGTGAAACCTCTTTTTTTAAAATAAAGATTTGAAATGTATCAAAAGCAGTGGGAAGTATCTGGATAAAAGCCGATATGTTCACTGCATTCTCTGCAATGTAAAATGAAAAAAGTATGTTTCTGTTTTTTTTTGCAGGACAGAAAAGTTTGGTATGCTATGTTATTACTCAGAACTGAAAAAAAAAAAATAAAAAAAAAAAGGTACAGAAATTCATACAATGTCAAACGGACCCAAAAGTATGCACTTTTGAACTACGTACGCCCAGTTACAGTCTATAGGTATGTCAAATCATAAGTTTCCATATGTTTTTTCTGTTTACTAATTTTGACATACAGCAAAAATGACATGTGAACAGCCCCTTAGGCTGCTGGCCAGTCCTGCTGAAAACAGCATATTCAGACAACAAAAGTATAAGGCCCCTTTCACACGGACGAGTATTCCACGCGAATGCGATGCGCGAGTTGAACGCATTGCACCCGCACTGAATCCCGACCCATTAATTTCTATGGGGCTGTTCAGATGAGCGGTGATTTTCACGCATCACTTATGCGTTGCGTGAAAATCGCAGCATGCTCTATTTTGTGCGTTTTTCACATAACGCAGGCCCTATAGAAATGAATGGGGTTGCGTGAAAATTGCAAGCATCCGCAAGCAAGTGCGGATGCGGTGCGATTTTCACGCACGGTTGCTAGGAGACGATCGGGATGGAGACCTGATCATTATTATTTTTCCTTATAACATGGTTATAAGGGAAAATAATAGCATTCTGAATAGCATTCTGAATACAGAATGCATAGTAAAATAGCGCTGGAGGGGTTAAAAATGTTTAAAAATAATTTAACTCACCTTAATCCATTTGATCACGCAGCCCGGCTTCTCTTCTGTATTCATCTTAGCTGTGTGGAGGAACAGGACCCGTGGTGATGTCACTCCGGTCATCACATGATCTATCACCATGGTAAAAGATCATGTGATGGATCATGTGATGACTGGAGTGACGTCACCACAGGTCCTGTTCCTCCACACAGCTAAGATGAAGACAGAAGGAGATGCCGGCTGCGCGATCAAGTGGATTAAGGGGAGTTACATTTTTATTTTATTTTTTTAACCCCTCCAGCGCTATTTTACTGTGCCACAAACAGGAAGTTAATATCACCAACCATTCCCATTTTATTAAGGTGTATCCATATAAATGGCCCACCCAGTAGAACAGTACTATCCTTGTCCGTAATGTGGATAATAATAGGACACGTTCAATTTTTTTTTCAGAACAGACATACGGAAATGGAATGCACATTGAAATTAATGGTTTCGCATATGGTCCGCAAAAAAACCCGGAAAGGACAAGAAATAAAATACGTTTGTGTGCATGAGCCCTAAGTTGTATGGGGACCTTTAGGTTAAGTTCATACACAGGGCAGCCGCAATGACGCAGCAATCTGTGCCACCATATTTTTTTGTTTGCTGCAAACCAGCTTGGTCCTCAAATTGATGAACAACCGTGCAATTCTGTAAGTAAGGCCTTGTGTGTCAGTGAATCGTGGCGTGGATGCCTGCTGTCTGTGGTCTCCACGGACAACTCACATACCCATTGACTCTAATGTGTGTATTCACGCATCAGCGGTTTTCCCTGGGTCCATGGTGGCACTACAGAGGCATGCCCTATTACAAAACTCTCACACACACATTATAATTTATGAGTCTGTGAAAAAAACAGACACCACAAATACGTCCGGTGTCATCACGGACCATTGGTAGGAGATGCTCTGGAAATAAACTTTCAGCTTAGCAGTGTCCGTGGACATCTGCACGGATGAACCATTGACCATCTTGTCACAGACATGTGAAAGAGGCTCACCCTGGGCAGCAATAGCAAGGTAATATGCTGTGTACATTTTACAGTGGACTCTGAATACAGTAGCCGAGGAGGGTACAATACATATTTACAGAAAAGCTGCCCGTACATGTTAACTAAAGATGGCTGGCGATTGAATGAAAGTTTTACATGACACTTCGGTCACTGTCTGCTGAAATGGTATCTAAAATGAAATGTGTATCATGTAATTGGCCAACTATGAGCAATCTTTAATGGCCAACCATGTTTGTCACTTAGTACTTGTGCAATGTGGACTTTTGCACATATTAGTGGTGAAAACACATCTATGGTGATCGAAATTCAATCCAGTAGAAATGCGGGAGGTGCGAGTATTCCGGTCTCAATCCAGAATGCCGAAATGAACCCATGTTACAGCCATAGGAAGGCACCTATACTTCATGCACACTTCTATTCATACTCCATTTACATAGAATGTAAAAGTACACATTTTAGCACAGGCTTATCACAAGATAAAGTAATAATACTGCATACAAGATAATATACTTAAAATAAAATCAGTGAGGTAAGAAAATAAATCTGTGTCCAAAGAAAACGTAAAAAAGGAAACCACATCCTGGAAGATCTGGTTTTTGACAAAGAGACGGTGTGTTACTCAACAAAGACCAAGCTTTCACCTGTTGACGCTCCTTGATTTCTCTTCATACTGATCCACATAGTGACTATTCCTGCTATGGAGGATTATTTTTATTTATTTTTTATGAAATCTGAAAATAATCAACTTACTAATATACTGGGTGCAGCAACTTTGCACCTGTGGTGTATAAAACTCTGTAATGTCACCCATCAGAGATAACCACATGTCCACATCATCCATAGGTTTGCACATCTTTAATATTTGAGGCTCTGCACAGATTTGCGAACAGTGAGAGATGAATATGTCATGTGCACATCACTCCTAGCTTCGGCTTCAAAAACTCCATAAAAACACCTGAACACCCAGCCAAATAGCTGTTCCGGTAATCCAACTACTAGACTCAGCCACTTTAGTAAAAAGCTAGATGAGGAAGAAAGAGGACATATGTGTGCTCATTCCTCAGAAGACTAGGCTTGAGTACCAGAGAATCACCATCTCTGATATTTGCATCAAGAAATGCCATTTCTACTCTACAATACTCCAGAGAGAAAGAAAGAAATAGGTCAGTCAGTAAGGTATTCGCTATTTAAGGCTTAACACTTTACTGCAGGGAAAGGGACATTGCTAATACACCCTTTGCACTTTGACACAGCCCTGGCCAGCCGTATCTTAATCGAGTCTAGACAGTTACAGACAAATGCAAGAACCTTACTGCCAGGCACAGATACTGCAGAGAGAGACCTTGGAAACATAGAGAAGAGGAGCACTACAACCTCCACCTTTGCCTTTATCCATACATCACTATTGAGCAAGATTTGAAAGTTGCAAATTGTTTGGAACTGTGTTTCATACCGTTGGATGTACTACACCTCCCATTCTGCACATTAGTAGAGACAGACTCATCTATTCTCTACAACTGGCCTGGTTACTGATGCCAGTACCATTTGCTGGCCACTGCACCTACATTTCCGGCCTTACACCTGCACCAAAATAATACCAGCAGGGGCACCCCAAGTACCATCAGGCAGGAGCCCCAACATCAAAGTGCGCCCTCCTATAACTGCCCTGGCCCTATTGAGCATCAGTTTGAGGAACGCCACTGTGATTTATGGGAATAGCTGTTGCAGCCAAAACCACTACCACTCCTGTACTCTGCTCCACTCCTCCTGGGCTTGCAGGCATTTTCGGGATTGACAGGAGTCCCAGCGATTGTACCCCACTGATCAGTTAGCTATCCCACATCCTTGCTAGTTTTCTCAATAACTTATTCTTATAAACCTATGATTCAGAAAGGTATGAAAGGTTACTTTTAACTATTCATTTATCAATACTGAACTAGGGAATCCATGAAAAGTAGACAGTATCACATTTGGATAGCCAATGACTAAATAGGAAAGAACGGGACCTGTTGAATCTGCTTGTCCCTGGAGAATATAACGGGGGAGATTTATCAAACTGGTGTAAAGTAGAAATGGCTTAGTTGCCCATAGCAACCAATCAGATTCCACCTTTCATTTTCCAAAGAAGCTGTGAAAAATGAAAGTTGGATTCCAATTGGTTGCTATGCACCAATTTGATAAATCTCCCCCAAAGTTTGTATTTTATGTGGTAAACCCTTGGATTTTATTAAAGGCAAAGGCAATATTTTACCAGTAACGGTTTGTTGATAATGTAAATATATTTCATCTTTTCATGTTGAAAATTTCAGACTGCGTCTATCGTTATTTAAATTTCCTGTCCTTGAAAGACCAGCAGGTAACTGCATCTATAACATATGTGCAAACCATAAAAGGATATCAGACTGGGTTTACACGTTCTCACAAACAGAAAAGCCATATAAGAATACGCTGAAACATTCAACAAATGTAAAGTATTTGTTGTTATGGTTTCTTTTCCCCCCTAGATCACATTAAAGGGCTTGTCCTGCCTTTTTTAAGTGGTCCTGAAGATACAACATCACTGGCAGATTGGCGTGGGTTCCGACACCCCACAGCTTCACAATCAGTTTTTCTGTGTAGAGCCATTGCCAGAAGTCAGCACTATCAACACCAGCAACGGAGCAGCAAAACGGCGTGGTTGTGGGGTGTCGGACCCCCTTCGATCAGCTAGTGATGGGCTATCCTCATGACAGGCCATCACTTAAAAAAAGGCTGGACAACCCCTTTAATACAAGACAAAAATGTGTAACATGAACGAGTTATGCTTGACATTGTAAATACCTAAGGGATATTTTACAGCCACTGAACAGTCACTGTTATTATCATGACTACAATTTCTAGTAAGAGTAGTTATATGTTAATAGCCATCTTATATATTCTGCTGAAACTGATCTTGTATTTGAGGAATCCTTTCAGTAGGTTAGGTAGATAGATTAGGTATTAGGGACTCCACAACTAACTACATAAGGCTGAATGTGCAAGAGAATCTTCCATTGATCCTCCTATGGTTATGTAAGTAAAAAGTGGTTTTTCTGGTTTTACAGTTTCTTCAGGGTTACAGTCATTTACTTTACAATAGCAGTAATTTATAAAAATTGTTCCCCGGGCGCCTTTCCCTCAAAAACCTCTTCAATCAACACCAGATAAATACTGCAATACAGTGCCTACATAATAGGCTAAACAGCAACCACATAAACAGTTTCACATTGTGCCCAGATAGGTTTCTTACAGCATCCCCAGAAATAATTCAGGCTGCACCTAGTTTAATATTGCATAGAGTATCAAGATAAATCAATGCAGCCACAGAATTTCTAGTCCTTCCTGCTAAATATTTCCTCTCTGGGGTGAAGTTTATATCCATGGAGGTCTAGGGTAGTTAACGGTAAAAAACTTGGTGGCTTATCGTAGTGAAGGGCTAATAAAAACATTCCTAGTGTGGCTTGGTGGTCAACAGTTGTAAAGGGGTTAACACCAATATCCATGGTAGTCAAGAGGAAAGATCTCATAGGACACCATAGCACAAGATTTTTTTTTAAACAGAAAAGAAAAAAGTTGTGCTCAGCCTCACCCACTTCTATGTCAGAAAAAGTAGAACTGGTGCTTCATAAGTATGGCACCCATTCTGAACACCACTTTTCTCAATGTATTTAAACCAGACAACTGGAATAAATACATGAATATTACTCGGGCTGATTGAGCAAGCGATTGTCAGGAGAGAAGCGTTCCCTCCCGGCAATCACTTGCTCGCTAGTGGAGGAGACTGCTGCTATTACATGTAGTAATCTCCTCTGCAGCAAGGGGAAGAGCGATCACCATGCCATCACTCATCCCCATGCTGTATAGTGGTTTGCTGGCGGCAGATGGCTATTAGACAGCACGGTCTGCCATCGGCAACACTGATTTTTAAGTATGCTTAAAAATCTGAATTGCCCAATGAATGAGCATTTGCTTGTTCATCGGGCAGTCGGCGGCAGTATTACACTGCAAGATGATTGCTAATGAGGTGTTAGCGATTATCGGTAAAAAAAATCGGCCTGGGTAATACAGCCTTTACAGTTCTGCCTCTTTCCTTCCTTCACATATTATATTATAAAACTGGTTGCCTGCAGCCACCACTGGGGGGAGCTCTGTGCGCAGGGATTTATACAGTTATCATTGAATGCAACCGAGGCTGTAAAAATGTAAGAGTATAAAGGAAGGATTAACACTTTTCCTAAAACAATTGCATTGAGAATTGTATCTGTGACTCCCCAAACACTCTAATAAGCATATATGGTATATGCTAGGCCTATCTTACACTGGGTGATGCTCCAGATTAGGGATGAGCGAATCGACTTGAGATGAGACATCCAAAGTCAATTTGCATAATACTTTGTTGAATACTATACGGAGCAAGCGCTCTGTACAGTATTATAATGTATTGGCTCCTATGAATCAATTTCTACTGTAAAAAAACCATTTCCCGAATGCGGGTTCGGTTCCAAGGTACCACTTGGAACCGAACCCGAGTTCGGGAAATGTTGTTTTACATTATAAATTTATTTATTTATTTATAATGCGAAGTTTCACAAAGTAATAACTTCGGCTCATAGGAGCCAATACATTCTAATACTGCACGGAGCGCTCACTCAGTACAGTATTCAAACGAAGTATTATGCGAATCGACTTTGACTGTTTCATCCGCAGTCGATTCGCTTATCCCTACTCCAGATCTTCAGTGATGACACAGCATCACAGCTGGGGGAGGAAAGGACAGCAGGTTCCATGTCAGAGGATATGAAGGAAACATGATACCAGTTAATGATTAACCAATTTGTGGTGGCAGTATGGGGAGCATCAGGCCAAGAAACTACTGCTGGTGTAACTCTGACAGCAAGACAGCACACAGAAGTAATCCAAACACCCTGTACACGGCGTATGTCAAGTTCATGCTAAAGATGCATAGTGTAACATCATTGCATTATCTTGAAACAAAAGCCATTGAAAAGAAATTGCTTAACGCATTAAGTTTAGATAACATGTCTCATAAAGCATGTGTGTTAACCCTGCTACGTCCTTAATACAGTAAATTAGCTCACTGGTGTCCCATGGACAGTGGGCATATATTGGAGCATACTGATACTTTTCTTTTTATATGCTGTCTTTAATATAAGGTGCATGTAAATGGATTGTCTCATGCTGACTACTTCATTAACTACAACCCTGATGATATAGGGGGAGATTTATCAAACTGGTGAAATGTAGAACTGGCTTAGTTGCCCATAGCAACCAATCAGATTCCACCTTTCATTTTACACAGCTCCTTTGGAAAATGAAAGTCTAAATTTGCTTACCGGAATTTATCTTTCCTTGAGTCCAAAGGCAGCACACACAAAGGGTTAATGTCTTGCTCCTCCCATCTAGGACAAAAGATAAATCATTAGTAAATCAGATTAATTAACCCCCTATAAAGGAGGGCACACCCACTAGGCAGACGTGTTTTTTACAAGCAATGTCTTATTCACGGAGGGATATATTGTGCTGCCTTTGGGCTCAAGGAAAGATACATTTTGGTAAGCAAATTTAGACTCCTTATCGTCCCTCAGGCAGCACACACAAAGGGATCTGAAAAGCAGAATTAAACAAGATGGGGGGGAGAAGAAATCGCAGCCCTAATTATCACTTGCTTGTCAAAGGCTGTATCACAAGCACCAGATACATGCAACTTATATTGTTTTGTAAAGGTGCATGGAGAAGACCATGTAGCGGCCCTATAGATTTGATCCAATGCCCCCTCCCCCTTTTTTTCCTCTGCCCAAGAGACTAAGTGAACCGAGTTGAGTGTCCTGTAACTCCACATGGTAACTGAAGTACTTGAAATTTAGAAGCAGATTAATAGTATTCTTAATCCAAGCAGTGTAGGCTTGCTGGCTTTTATACTTCTCTATAAAAAGTTGGTCAGCCGACCTCAAGGACCCTGGTTCTCCAATGACCAGTAGGTGAAGCTTGTCTTGTTTGCTGAATAATGATTCAGATGAATTTCTTAACTAACACTAATGTCAGATGAGAGCTTTGGTATGATATAGGGCATCTACCTTAAAATCAAGTCTTCTTGGTGTACTTTCAGATATGGCCCTTTACATGATAGAGCTTGCAAAGTCTGACACCTTCTTGGCTGATGCAATTGCCAAAAGAAATAAAACCTTTCAAGATACAAACCTTAGTGGTGCCCCTGTAAGACGCGCAAATAAAGATTCAACCAGGGTCTTGAGGAGAACAGCCCGATCTCAGGCTGGAATAGGAGGCTTAACCAATTAATTTAAACTGAATAAAGAACGTAAAAGAAAAAAAAGAAAAAACATGAATGCACGAAGGCTCTATCTGTGCAAGCAGTGGCAGCCGTGAAAAGAACTCTTACAGTGTTAGGTTTTACCCAAACTGGAAACCTTTCTGTAAAAAAATTTAAGACTTCAGACAGATCAAGATTCTGCAAAGTTTCCACCACCACATCTTACAAGCCCTTTTTCAGTCCTGAATCATCAGATTTCAGGCTGTAAGCTGAAACATCTCCGGTGTGGATGCTGTAGACCTGCTTGAACCAGAAGATTCGGCTGGATTGTATCTCCAATAATTTCCTCTGCAAAGCTGTAGCCAGTGAGGGATCATGGCCTGGCTATGGCTGGGACTCTTGTCTCATTTTCCTGAGCACTGAGGATATAAGGAAAAATGGAGGAAAATCTGGATGAAAAATTCCTTCCCAACTGAAAGACAGGCCATCTATTCTTTCAGGTGGAGTCGCTGAGACTTCAACTGTGACCTGCTTAACAGATCCGCCTGAACATTCAGAATACCTTGAATGTGGATGGCTGTCTACGGTTTGACATTCCACTGCCCAAGTCATAATTTGACTGTATTGACTAATCCGTGGATCAGAGCAAGTCCCGTGCCAACTGTTGATGAAGCACATGGTGGAGATATTATCTGTTTGCTCCACCACTGACTGATTCTTGAGCCTAACCTAAATGAAGAGCTAGATATATTGCTCACAGGTCTCTGATATTGGATCACAGATACATCTCTTGAGGAGACAACCTCCCCTGAACTCAAAGAATGTGCAAGTGTACACCCTGACCAGATTTATTGGAATGACCAGAAAAATCTACTTTGTTCAGTATTTCTTGGATGAAGCCATCAAGACAGGTCTTCCCGAGTTTCTGGCTTGATCACCACAAGACGAACCAGACGCGATAAACACTGGTTTCTTCCTGAAACAATGCTGGTTTGCAATGTACACTAATGCACATGTTACGGCTTCTATCAAAGAGGTCAGGAAGTATATATTTGTAAACAGAGCGGCTGCCTGATCTGATAGCAATCTTGAATAGCGACAGGAGTGGCGGTTGCACGGGAGGGGGGGGGGGATCTTGCACAGAAGTTGCTGGGATGATCCATTTTCAAATATTTGCTGCGGGGCCAAGTTAGGTTATTTCTAGTTACTCCATTTGGTCCTGACTGCCACTTGTTGATGGGACTTTAGATCTCACATCCACCTTGATTTCTGGATCTGCTCCTGTGAGAGCCTAAGCAGCCAGTTTCTGGAGTCTAACTAGAAGCTAAGGGCGGAGTTAGTGCCACAACAAACTTAGTAAAAACACTAGGCGATAAACCAAAGGCCAGTGAATTGAAGATAAAAAAAATCCTGATGAGTGATGGCCATAAAATCGTCCAGTTGGCGAATGTTGATAACAAAACAGAAATTCACATCATGAATTTCTTCCGAAAAGGTATTTGTTTAGACACGTCAGATCTAGCCTCCATCTTACCTGTGGCTTTGGCACTGCATAGACTCTTGAAAAGACCCCAGACATTTCCTGGAAAAGAGGTCAAGATTTTCCTGTGAAGTCCTGAAACAACCACCATATGAGGCTTTGTGAAGGGTTGACTATTTTGTCCTGGGGGCAATTTCTTTAACCCGAGAAAGTAACCTGGGTACAAGAATCAATTTACAGGTGTCTGACGTAATCCTTGCACAATTTGAGAAAAGCTTCTGTAATCTTGCTCCAATTGGAAGCCTGGTGTTCCGAAATTTGAGTTTTCCCTGTACCAAATTTCTACTTTCTAGTGCTTGGAAAGCCTGAACAAATAGAACTTACTCCTCTCTATCTGCCCCTTCTGAGCCCCTCTTAGGTGATCTTTAGAATGAAAATGACAAGAATGAAACAAGACCTAGACGTCTATTGTGAAAAGGAGACCCCTCTGTAACAGAGATTGATTCTAAATAGAATTAATTTGGTGAGGAACAAAATGGCGCTAATAGAATGTCCCTCTGCACAGAGTGTCTATGGGGATCACATGAACTCAGAGTCACATTCAGGGCCCGTTCACATGAAAGTATTTTTTCTTTCCAACATGTCCCGCAATTTGCAGATCTCATGCGGACCCATTATTACAATAGGATCGAGAGACACGGACAGCACACAGTGTGACGTCCACATCCGCACATCCATTCCGCAGCCCCAAAAAGAGATAGAAATGTACCCCCCTTGTCCGTATTGCGGACAAGAATGGGCATTACCATCATAGGGCTGGATGTTCTGAACTGCAAATGCAGAATGCACACTGTGGCATCCGTGTCCTATGGATCCGCAAAATCGGATATGATTCTGTGAATGGACCCCCATCTTAGTGACTAAGTGAGACTTCATGGGAAAGTAATCCCTATGTACTAGGAGACTGGTGCCAAAGACATGAAGGAGACTGAAGTCATCGACAAGGAATTACTATGTTTCAGCAGAGAAACAATCTTTCTGACTAGAAGATCCCTGACAGGAAATAACCGATTTTTACTTAACATGTAGGGATAAGCGAATCGACTTCGGATGAAACATCCAAAGTCGATACGCATAAAACTTTGTTTAAATACTATATGGAGCGAGCGCTCCGTACAGTATTAGAATGTATTGGCTCAGATGAGCCGATGTTATTACTTCGCAAAGTCTCGTGAGACTTCGGGTAATAATTTCATAAATTAATTTCTACTGTTAAAAACCGTTTCACGAACTCGTGTTAGGTTCCAAGTGGTACCTTGGAACTGAACCTGCGTTTGGGAAAAGGTTTTTAAACAGTAGGAATTAATTTTTATAGTTATTACCCGAAGTCTTGCAAGACTTCGTGAAGTAATAACTTTGGCTCATCTGAGCCAATACATTCTAATACTGTACGGAGAGCTCGCTCCATATAGTATTTAAACAAAGTTTTATGCGAATCGACTTTGGATGTTTCATCCAAAGTCGGTTCGCTCATCCCTATTAACATGTTACCCATCAAGTTTAGCTCAGCTGCACCCATATACTCCAAAATTGCTCCTGAGATGGAGACACTGCCTGCAGGCCTGAAGGTAGTAACTGTGCTTGTAACAGCCAAACTAGCACTTCTCACAGGGACACACCCTGAAACATACATTGATAGCTTGCAGGGAACACCCGCTGCATATGAGAAACTTACCCGGACCACTCCAGGATAAATCCCAGCTCAATCATCCCATGGAACACCCGATGGGGCAAATAAACTCTGAAAACCACTTTCAGTTCAGTCATGTCATGTAGTAAATTCTGGAGCACACCTCTATAACATGCATATGACTCTGGACACCCTTCCAGCACCTCATATGGTACTCTGGAAACCACTTCTAGCTATATAATATCAGGCTTAGTAACCATACTGGCCTCCACAGCCGCAGGAGCCTCTGTATGTGTGAGCTTCATTGTCCTAATCAAAATTAAAAAAACATGTCGGCCTAGTGGGTGTGCACTCCTGTACAGGTGGGTTAATTAATCTGATTTACTAATTATTTATCTTCTGTCCTAGACAGGAGGAGCAAGACATTAACCAATTGTGTGTGCTGGCTGAAGGACGATAGGGAAAGGTGGAATCTGACTGGTTGCTATGGGCAACTAAGCCAGTTCTACTTTCCACCAGTTTGATAAATTACCCCAATGGTGTTAAATGCAGGCCAAATAAATGAATGGTCATCTGTGTAAAACATAAAGGGGCCACGCAGGACGACTCTTTCTTGGCAGCTTTCCGCTACGAGAGGATAGCCCCTCTATGACATCCATAAAAGGGCTTGTCTTTTTCTCTCTTACATCAGACCAGATATTGCAATACTGATATAAGATGTAAAAGGGTTTCTGTGATCTATCCTCCGGATAGGTAATCAATATCTGATCGGTGGAAGTCTGATTCCCGGCACCCCCGCAGATCAGCTGTTTGAAGAGGAAGCAGTGTTTGTGCAAGCACTGCTTCCTCTTCAAGATTATACTGCGCGTTGTCTCATCCCCAGTGAATGGAACAAGCACTTGTAATTATACTGCGCCTTCGAGACTTCCAAGATGAGTCGCAGTGTAATCTTGAAGAGGAAGTAGTGCTTGTACAAGCGCCACCTCCTCTTCAAACACCTGATTGGCGGGGGTGCCAGGAATCAGACCCCCACTGATCAGATATTGAGGACTTAGGCTACATGCACACGACCGTATGTGTTTTGCGGTCTACAAATTGGGGATCCGCAAAAAAAAAAAGGATGACATCCATATGCCATCCGTTTTTTTTTTTTTGCAGATCCATTGTAACAATGCCTAAAACGGACAAGAATAGGACATGTTCAACTTTTAAATGAATGGGTCGGCATAGTATCAGCAACAAAAACAAAACGGAACGGACACGGAAACAAACAACGTTCGTGTGCATGTAGCCTTATCCTGAGGATAGGTCATTAATATGTACTGGCTGCACAACCCCTTCAAAGAGATATTCTGCATTTATGATTTTGCCAAAAGTTATGCAGCGCAGGCAACGTTCTGTGCTGATCTCTAAGGCTGGAATCCCCCATTGAGTTTTTAATGTAGGTTTTGGTGCAGTTTTATGTAATTTTTGATCCTCAGTCAGGACTGGATTCCAAAGTTATGAGAAATATAAAGGATAGACTTGTACATCTCATTCTTGCTGGATCCACCTCTAGTTTTGGCTCAAAAAATGCCTTTATAAACTGCAGGTGTGATTCCAGCCTTATGGGACTTGCATATGCCACATATTCCGCAGGTGGGTGACCAGTTCCTTGTGTCATAGTAAATTTGTGTTAATGGTCACTGCATCTATGAAATTCCTTCAAGAAGGATGGTGATAAATGACCCCTTCTGTTCCCGTGGCTGTTCCCTGTGTTTTTTTTATTCTGGAGCATTGTTTGAGGGTTTTTTTGGTAGATTTTTAATTGTTACATCATTTTAAAACAAAAATGAATGTTGCCACCTTTAGGCTCAATACAGTACATGTATACTACTGTAGAACACATCATTCCTGCCTGCCTGTCCCCTACTAGTACACTGACATTACCTTTCCTCTTCTAAATTACACCACACATATATATGCTATATAGATAGATAAGAGGTTTTAACGTCACACTTTATTGATTTCATAAACTTCTTCAACTGATAATTTCTTCCCTGTCTTTACAATATGACATTATCATTCATCTCCATATACACATTGATTGTCTTCAATGAGATTTATTCCCCTCCCACAGCTATGTCTAAGGCACTCTCCAACCAGTACTCTGCCAGTACTGACCAGGTACAAGTACCCCGAAACAGCTGTCTCAAGATGGAGCGCTCGTCCTTTTAAAGGAGTCTCTGATTTGGCTAATATGAGCTAATTTGCATAATACAGCATTATAACGAATGCACACCTCATCACTTCCATCCCAAATGACACAATAAGGGAAGGGGTTAACTCTGCAATCTGCAGGCAGCATGTTATAGAGCAGGAGTAGCTGAGAAGATTGATATATAGCTTTATGGGAAAACATTCAGCAAAACTTGCAATTTATTCATTTAAATTCCTGCTCATTCTGGGCTTTGAAGTCCAGGAGGCGGTCCTATCAGTGATTGACAGCTATCTCTGTATACACAGTCATAGAGGGAAGGCTGTCAGTCACTGATAGGACCGTCTCCTTGTCTTCAGTCAGTGACTGACAGGTATCTCTGTATACACAGTCATATAGGGAAGGCTGTCAGTCAGATAGGACCGTCTCCTTGTCTTCAGTCAGTGACTGACAGCTATCTCTGTATACACAGTCATATAGGGAAGGCTGTCAGTCAGATAGGACCGTCTCCTTGTCTTCAGTCAGTGACTGACAGCTATCTCTGTATACACAGTCATAGAGGGAAGGCTGTCAGTCACTGATAGGACCGTCTCCTTGTCTTCAGTCAGTGACTGACAGCTATCTCTGTATACACAGTCATAGAGGGAAGGCTGTCAGTCACTGATAGGACCGCCTCCTTGTCTTCAGTCAGTGATTGACAGCTATCTCTGTATACACAGTCATAGAGGGGAGGCTGTCAGTCACTGATAGGACCGTTTCCTTGTCTTCAGTCAGTGATTGACAGCTATCTCTGTATACACAGTCATATAGGGAAGGCTGTCAGTCAGATAGGACCGTCTCCTTGTCTTCAGTCAGTGACTGACAGCTATCTCTGTATACACAGTCATAGAGGGAAGGCTGTCAGTCACTGATAGGACCGTCTCCTTGTCTTCAGTCAGTGACTGACAGCTATCTCTGTATACACAGTCATATAGGGAAGGCTGTCAGTCAGATAGGACCGTCTCCTTGTCTTCAGTCAGTGACTGACAGCTATCTCTGTATACACAGTTATATAGGGAAGGCTGTCAGTCAGATAGGACCGTCTCCTTGTCTTCAGTCAGTGACTGACAGCTATCTCTGTATACACAGTCATAGAGGGAAGGCTGTCAGTCACTGATAGGACCGTCTCCTTGTCTTCAGTCAGTGACTGACAGCTATCTCTGTATACACAGTCATAGAGGGAAGGCTGTCAGTCACTGATAGGACCGTCTCCTTGTCTTCAGTCAGTGATTGACAGCTATCTCTGTATACACAGTCATAGAGGGGAGGCTGTCAGTCACTGATAGGACCGTTTCCTTGTCTTCAGTCAGTGATTGACAGCTATCTCTGTATACACAGTCATAGAGGGAAGGCTGTCATCACTGATAGGACCGTCTCCTTGTCTTCAGTCAGAGACTGACAGCTATCTCTGTATACACAGTCATAGAAGGAAGGCTGTCAGTCACTGATAGGACCGTCTCCTTGTCTTCAGTCAGTGACTGACAGCTATCTCTGTATACACAGTCATAGAGGGAAGGCTGTCAGTCACTGATAGGACCGTCTCCTTGTCTTCAGTCAGTGACTGACAGCTATCTGTATACACAGTCATAGAGGGGAGGCTGTCAGTGACTGATAGGACCGTCTCCTTGTCTTCAGTCAGTGACTGACAGCTATCTCTGTATACACAGTCATAGAGGGAAGGCTGTCAGTCACTGATAGGACCGTCTCCTTGTCTTCAGTCAGTGATTGACAGCTATCTCTGTATACACAGTCATAGAGGGAAGGCTGTCAGTCACTGATAGGACCGTCTCCTTGTCTTCAGTCAGTGACTGACAGCTATCTCTGTATACACAGTCATAGAGGGAAGGCTGTCAGTCACTGATAGGACCGTCTCCTTGTCTTCAGTCAGTGATTGACAGCTATCTCTGTATACACAGTCATAGAGGGGAGGCTGTCAGTCACTGATAGGACCGTTTCCTTGTCTTCAGTCAGTGATTGACAGCTATCTTGGTATACACAGTCATAGAGAGAAGGGGCTGAGCTGTGCCTACGCCATGTGATCAGAGACTGATGACCAATCCTTAGTATAGGTCATTAATATGAGATTGGCAGGGGTCTGACTCCTGGAGGTCTGAGATTAGGACCTCAATATCAAAATCCCGGAGAACCCCTTTAAAAGTTACTACAAGAATGCAGCAATTTTATGTGTTAAAGGGAACCTGTCATCAACTGTATGCTGCCCAAACTAACAGCAGCATAAAGTAGAGACAGGTTAGATGATTTCAGCCGTCTGTCATTTATAAGTTAAAAGTAAGTGGTTGCCAAGAACCAACATGACAATCATGGCAGACGAGGCCTGGAAAAGAGTCCCGGACACCTGAGAAGAGTCCTGGTTATTCATGACTTCCTTCTCTCATGCCCATCTGCTGATGACTGACAGTCTCCTACCTAGTTTTCTCCCTTTCTATCTAGGAGAGAACTGCCAATCATCAGCAGATTGGTGGGAGAGCAGGAGATGAATAACCAGGACTCTTCTCAGGTAGATTGGACTCTTCTCAAGGCCTAGGCTGTAATGATTATGATGCTGGTTCTCAGCAACCACTTACTTTTAGCTCATCATCGGCACACCGCTGACATCAGCAATTTCTGTCACTACTTTATGCTGTCCTCAGTGAGATCAGCCTAAAGTTGATGACAGGTTCCCTTTAAGGAAGATTGTATTTGCTGATGGGACATGAGACTCTGCGAATATTTGTTTCCATATTTCAAGCAGATAAACAACCTCCAGCAACACATATACGTATAAAGAATGTGCTGCTTCACGCACTGAAGAAAGCGAATCCCTTTGAGATAAGAAGTGAAAGGACTATACAGGGAACTGGTGAAGTATTCATTAGCTTCTGCTATAATTACAGGACATTGGATCCAAGCTCTAGGGATGTATGGACTGTACACTGTGTCGTACGGCACACCCTGATTATTGTCTTCTATCCCTAGTAATGGATCCAAATAATGTCAAATATTGGAATGATATTCGTAGATCACGTGACTGGAAAGGAGAGCCAACCGCAGCAGAAGGGGCACGGTGCTCAGCTGGGCGAAGCTGCCCCCTTGTTTCATCGATCTGCCTCCGCACCCTCATTGATCAGAGTCACTATGACATACCTAAAGATTTATCAAAGGACGGCAACTTATTCACACTTATCCATTTCTGGCCACCCTTACAGCATCCACAGTCTTCCAACTTTCCTAGAGATGGTAGAAATGGTTAATCTGCCCTCCATAGTAATCATTGTGTTACTGCTGTGGTCCGAGCTGAATTGCCCTATACCAGGTCAAGAGCTGCGCTCTGCTTTGGTGGCGCTACAACCGCTTCTTCTATAGACTGACCTTCACTGGTCTGGTGGGAATCTATCTTTCCAACATAGGTTTTTGCTGTTTTTGCCTACACTTTGGCATTTTAGTTGCATTTATTTATTTATTTTTAACGTGACTGCGCCAAAAATCTGTTTGAAATTGACACTTTAAGCTCTGGGGGTAATTGTGTGACCCCCATGGATATAAAATGATTACCATACAGCCGATGTCCCGCTAAAACACAAATATATTGAATTGACATTTTGCCATCCACACATTTCTTCTGGAAAAACAGAACTAATGAAAAAAACAGCCACTGAAAAAAACGCAAGCAGTTTTGGTCTTATGGCTTTTTTTTGTGGTAAAAAAAACCTAAATGCCAGAACAAAAATACATGTGACAAGGCTAATTTCACACGAGCGAGTTTTCTGTCCGGGTGCGATGCGTGCAGTGAACGCATAGCATCCGGACTGAATCCTGACCCAATCATTTTCATTGATCATCTGCGTTCAGGAAAAATCGCTGCATGTTCTATATTGTGCATTTTTCACGCAGCTCTGGTTCCATAGAAGTGAATGGGGCTTCAGTGAAAAACTTAAGGAATCCGGATGCAATGCGTTTTTCACGGATGCTGTTATTCTTCAGTTTTACTACGTGTGCGTGAAAAACGCATCAAAACTGATTACATCCGTGCGTAAAAACTGAAACAATGAACACAATCGCACACAAGACTGACTGAACTCACGTGCAAAACCATCAGTTTTTCCCTGAACAGATCCTGACACAATCCGTATCGCTGGTGTGATGAGGCCGGTACCTGCACATAGTGTGGATTTGTATGCGGAAAAAAAAAACGCACACAAACCCACATTATTTATTGTGCTTTTGGTGAGGTTTTTGTTGCAGATTTTCTGCTTATTTTAATAATGGCATTAAAGTCTATGGAGAAAACCTCTTATATAAGGCCTAATTCAGACGGCCGTATGCTGTCCTGCAAAAATGCGGATCAGTTTTTTTGTGGATTAGATGCTAGACCCATTCTCTTCTATGGTGCCATTTGCTTCCGTTCTGCGGCTCCGCAAAACAAAAAAAACATGTCCTATACTTGTCAGTGAAAATCAGGACGTGGCCCCAATGAAGTCTTTGGGTCCACAAAAATGTGGAATGCAATCCGTTTTGTTTTGTGGACATGCAGAACTGTTTGCAAAAAACGGATGTGCATTTTTGCGGGCAGCATGCGGCCGTCTGAATAAGCCCTAAGGTGCGGAATCGCACTAACAAATGACAGGCTGCGGATTCAAACCCCCCCCCACGGCAGGTCTTATTACGTGCGTCCAAAATATGCAATGTCACATGAGATTTGACCGATCTCATTCACTGTACTGTATTACGTCGCGTTTTTTTCTGCGCAGAAATCCACACGTTATCTGCAATATGTGCAGGGAGCCATGGGCCCAGTTCACACAACTTGATTTTCAAAGACACGCTTCAAAAAAATCTGCAGAGGTTTTTCAGGGCGTTTTTTTGACGTGTCTTCTTTTAACCAATGGTTGTTCACTTCAATACAAAGCTGCATTTTCAGCTTGAGGTTTCTGACGCGGATCTACGCCAAAACAAAGCATGGAAAATGCGCTGAAAAACCGTATAGACTTACATGGTGCTGTTCTTTTATGCTTCCCATTCATTTCAATGGGAGAATCAGCGCAGATTTGGCCCCAATATAGGGCACGCTGCTTCTTTAATCCACGTGTAAAAAAATATTTAAAATAAGCAAGTGCTACCTCCCATTGAAGTGAATGGGAGGCTGTTGCAGCTGATTTCGAGGCAGAAACGCTCCAAAATCAGCACCAAAAGCTCAGTGGGAACTGTCCCTTAAAGCTCTTTAGTATATAAAGGTCATTGTAATATGGGCTTATACGACGCTATAGGTCAGTGGCAAGGAAGGGTTAATCCAGGGCACAGGGAAGTATTGAGGAGGCGGAAAATAAGGACAAACTAGCATCCTAAGTATTCATTTGATGTGAGTCACAATTCTTCCTCCGGAAGATGAGAGGGAAGAGCGGGGCTTCTCCGGGACAACATAGGGATAGTGGGAAGGAGAGGGGGGCTGCCAGATGTACTACTCTCCCCAGCATCTACAGGTACATGGTGAGCAGGGAAGGGTTAAACGGCTTGTGCTTGTCACATAATATAAGGGGGGCATTGCGGGGGTACATGACAGGGGCATTTAGGCTGCCCCAGGACAAGAAGGACAAAGTGTCCGGAGGACAGTGGTGAGAATGGGCAATGTCTCACCTGGCGGGCGGCCTCCGGGATGTGTCCGAGCCCCAGTATCACCTTCCCGGACGGGTCCTAGGCGACAGCTCTGCACCTTCTCACTCCGGGCTGCAGTTTTAAATCTCAGGGGGCGGCGCATGCGCGGTGTCAGACAGGGAGGTTACACGAGCGAGACCTGAGGGAGGAGGTGTGACACGGAGTCCGCGCTGTCACTTGTCATAGGCAGGGCAGACGGGGAGCCCGCCATGGTCCTGTCAGGATACAGGTGTGGGCACCTCCTGAGGGGGAGTCCTCCGAAAGTGCTCGTCTCTGCCCATGCAGATTCCTGCCTGGAGTCCTGGACCTGTGTATGAAGTACTAGCAATCCCAGCACACCAAACCTCTTACTTTAGCTGCAGGAAGAGGCCGGTAATGGCTTAAAGGGATTCTCCTCCACAACCCATACGTTTAGCATGTGTTATGGCTGGATCACCTGGACCCCCTTGAGCTAGTTGGTAAAGCTCACAGAAGTCTGGGCATAACTGCTGCTGTGGGGCCCCAATAACTACAGGGGCCCATCTCCACCCAGACAATGTGCAGATAGTGATATGGAAAATAGACGCGTGCATTGTGTTTTGCGGTATTACTGTGCTGTGACATCACTGATCTATTACTGTACATCACCACCTGTATTATCATATGCATGGTGATATCACTGTGAGCCTTACTGCTGTACCGTGACATCACTGTCCGTATTATTACTGTGCTGTGACATCACTGATCTATTACTGTACATCACCACCTGTATTATCATATGCATGGTGATATCACTGTGAGCCTTACTGCTGTACCGTGACACCACTGTGCGTATTATTACTGTGCTGTGACAACACTGATCTATTACTGTACATCACCACATGTATTATCATATGCATGGTGATATCACTGTGAGCCTTACTGCTGTACCGTGACATCACTGTCCGTATTATTACTGTGCTGTGACATCACTGATCTATTACTGTACATCACCACCTGTATTATCATATGCATGGTGATATCACTGTGAGCCTTACTGCTGTACCGTGACATCACTGTGCGTATTATTACTGTGCTGTGACATCACTGATCTATTACTGTACATCACCACATGTATTATCATATGCATGGTGATATCACTGTGAGCCTTACTGCTGTACCGTGACATCACTGTGCGTATTATTACTGTGCTGTGACATCACTGATCTATTACTGTACATCACCACCTGTATTATCATATGCATGGTGATATCACTGTGAGCCTTACTGCTGTACCGTGACATCACTGTGCGTATTATTACTGTGATGTGACATCACTGATTTATTACTGTACATCACCACCTGTATTATCATATGCATGGTGACATCACTGTGAGCCTTACTGCTGTACCGTGACATCACTGCGTATTATTACTGTGCTGTGACATCACTGATCTATTACTGTACATCACCACCTGTATTATCATATGCATGGTGATATCACTGTGAGCCTTACTGCTGTACCGTGACATCACTGTGCGTATTATTACTGTGCTGTGACATCACTGATTTATTACTGTACATCACCACCTGTATTATCATATGCATGGTGATATCACTGTGAGCCTTACTGCTGTACCGTGACATCACTGTGCGTATTATTACTGTGCTGTGACATCACTGATCTATTACTGTACATCACCACATGTATTATCATATGCATGGTGATATCACTGTGAGCCTTACTGCTGTACCGTGACATCACTGTGCGTATTATTACTGTGCTGTGACATCACTGATTTATTACTGTACATCACCACCTGTATTATCATATGCATGGTGATATTACTGTGAGCCTTACTGCTGTACCGTGACATCACTGTGCGTATTATTACTGTGCTGTGACATCACTGATCTATTACTGTACATCACCACCTGTATTATCATATGCATGGTGATATCACTGTGAGCCTTACTGCTGTACCGTGACATCACTGTCCGTATTATTACTGTGCTGTGACATCACTGATCTATTACTGTACATCACCACCTGTATTATCATATGCATGGTGATATCACTGTGAGCCTTACTGCTGTACCGTGACATCACTGTGCGTATTATTACTGTGCTGTGACATCACTGATCTATTACTGTACATCACCACATGTATTATCATATGCATGGTGATATCACTGTGAGCCTTACTGCTGTACCGTGACATCACTGTGCGTATTATTACTGTGCTGTGACATCACTGTGCGTATTATTACTGTGCTGTGACATCACTGATCTATTACTGTACATCACCACCTGTATTATCATATGCATGGTGATATCACTGTGAGCCTTACTGCTGTACCGTGACATCACTGTGCGTATTATTACTGTGCTGTGACATCACTGATTTATTACTGTACATCACCACCTGTATTATCATATGCATGGTGATATCACTGTGAGCCTTACTGCTGTACCGTGACATCACTGTGCGTATTATTACTGTGCTGTGACATCACTGATCTATTACTGTACATCACCACATGTATTATCATATGCATGGTGATATCACTGTGAGCCTTACTGCTGTACCGTGACATCACTGTGCGTATTATTACTGTGCTGTGACATCACTGATCTATTACTGTACATCACCACATGTATTATCATATGCATGGTGATATCACTGTGAGCCTTACTGCTGTACCGTGACATCACTGTGCGTATTATTACTGTGCTGTGACATCACTGATCTATTACTGTACATCACCACCTGTATTATCATATGCATGGTGATATCACTGTGAGCCTTACTGCTGTACCGTGACATCACTGTGCGTATTATTACTGTGCTGTGACATCACTGATCTATTACTGTACATCACCACCTGTATTATCATATGCATGGTGATATCACTGTGAGCCTTACTGCTGTACCGTGACATCACTGTGCGTATTATTACTGTGCTGTGACATCACTGATCTATTACTGTAACATCACCACCTGTATTATCATATGCATGGTGATATCACTGTGAGCCTTACTGCTGTACCGTGACATCACTGTGCGTATTATTACTGTGCTGTGACATCACTGATCTATTACTGTACATCACCACCTGTATTATCATATGCATGGTGATATCACTGTGAGCCTTACTGCTGTACCGTGACATCACTGTGCATATTATTACTGTGCTGTGACATCACTGATCTATTACTGTACATCACCACCTGTATTATCATATGCATGGTGATATCACTGTGAGCCTTACTGCTGTACCGTGACATCACTGTGCGTATTATTACTGTGCTGTGACATCACTGATCTATTACTGTACATCACCACATGTATTATCATATGCATGGTGATATCACTGTGAGCCTTACTGCTGTACCGTGACATCACTGTGCGTATTATTACTGTGCTGTGACATCACTGATCTATTACTGTACATCACCACCTGTATTATCATATGCATGGTGATATCACTGTGAGCCTTACTGCTGTACCGTGACATCACTGTGCATATTATTACTGTGCTGTGACATCACTGATCTATTACTGTACATCACCACCTGTATTATCATATGCATGGTGATATCACTGTGAGCCTTACTGCTGTACCGTGACATCACTGTGCGTATTATTACTGTGCTGTGACATCACTGATTATTACTGTACATCACCACCTGTATTATCATATGCATGGTGATATCACTGTGAGCCTTACTGCTGTACCGTGACATCACTGTGCGTATTATTACTGTGCTGTGACATCACTGATCTATTACTGTACATCACCACCTGTATTATCATATGCATGGTGATATCACTGTGAGCCTTACTGCTGTACCGTGACATCACTGTGCGTATTATTACTGTGCTGTGACATCACTGATCTATTACTGTACATCACCACCTGTATTATCATATGCATGGTGATATCACTGTGAGCCTTACTGCTGTACCGTGACATCACTGTGCGTATTATTACTGTGCTGTGACATCACTGATCTATTACTGTACATCACCACCTGTATTATCATATGCATGGTGACATCACTGTGCGTATTATTACTGTGCTGTGACATCACTGATCTATTACTGCACATCACCACCTGTATTATCATATGCATGGTGATATCACTGTGAGCCTTACTGCTGTACCGTGACATCACTGTGCGTATTATTACTGTGCTGTGACATCACTGTGCGTATTATTACTGTGCTGTGACATCACTGATTTATTACTGTACATCACCACCTGTATTATCATATGCATGGTGATATCACTGTGAGCCTTACTGCTGTACCGTGACATCACTGTGCGTATTATTACTTTGCTGTGACATCACTGATCTATTACTGTACATCACCACATGTATTATCATATGCATGGTGATATCACTGTGAGCCTTACTGCTGTACCGTGACATCACTGTGCATATTATTACTGTGCTGTGACATCACTGATCTATTACTGTACCTCACCACATGTATTATCATATGCATGGTGATATCACTGTGAGCCTTACTGCTGTACCGTGACATCACTGTGCGTATTATTACTGTGCTGTGACATCACTGATTATTACTGTACATCACCACCTGTATTATCATATGCATGGTGATATCACTGTGAGCCTTACTGCTGTACCGTGACATCACTGTGCGTATTATTACTGTGCTGTGACATCACTGATCTATTACTGTACATCACCACCTGTATTATCATATGCATGGTGATATCACTGTGAGCCTTACTGCTGTACCGTGACATCACTGTGCGTATTATTACTGTGCTGTGACATCACTGATCTATTACTGTACATCACCACCTGTATTATCATATGCATGGTGACATCACTGTGCGTATTATTACTGTGCTGTGACATCACTGATCTATTACTGCACATCACCACCTGTATTATCATATGCATGGTGATATCACTGTGAGCCTTACTGCTGTACCGTGACATCACTGTGCGTATTATTACTGTGCTGTGACATCACTGTGCGTATTATTACTGTGCTGTGACATCACTGATTTATTACTGTACATCACCACCTGTATTATCATATGCATGGTGATATCACTGTGAGCCTTACTGCTGTACCGTGACATCACTGTGCGTATTATTACTGTGCTGTGACATCACTGATCTATTACTGTACATCACCACATGTATTATCATATGCATGGTGATATCACTGTGAGCCTTACTGCTGTACCGTGACATCACTGTGCGTATTATTACTGTGCTGTGACATCACTGATCTATTACTGTACATCAACTCATGTATTATCATATGCATGGTGATATCACTGTGAGCCTTACTGCTGTACCGTGACATCACTGTGCTTATTATTACTGTGCTGTGACATCACTGATCTATTACTGTACATCACCACATGTATTATCATATGCATGGTGATATCACTGTGAGCCTTACTGCTGTACCGTGACATCACTGTGCGTATTATTACTGTGCTGTGACATCACTGATTTATTACTGTACATCACCACCTGTATTATCATATGCATGGTGATATCACTGTGAGCCTTACTGCTGTACCGTGACATCACTGTGCGTATTATTACTGTGCTGTGACATCACTGATTTATTACTGTACATCACCACCTGTATTATCATATGCATGGTGATATTACTGTGAGCCTTACTGCTGTACCAGCCTTACTGCTGTACCGTGACATCACTGTGCGTATTATTACTGTGATGTGACATCACTGATTTATTACTAAACGTCACCACCTGTATTATCATATGCATGGTGATATCACTGTGAGCCTTACTGCTGTACCGTGACATCACTGTGCGTATTATTACTGTGCTGTGACATCACTGATCTATTACTGTACATCACCACATGTATTATCATATGCATGGTGATATCACTGTGAGCCTTACTGCTGTACCGTGACATCACTGTGCGTATTATTGCTGTGATGTGACATCACTGATTTATTACTGTACATCACCATCTGTATTATCATATGCATGGTGATATCACTGTGAGCCTCACTGCTGTACCGTGACATCACTGTGCTTATTATTACTGTGCTGTGACATCACTGATCTATTACTGTACATCACCACCTGTATTATCATATGCATGGTGATATCACTGTGAGCCTTACTGCTGTACCGTGACATCACTGTGCGTATTATTACTGTGCTGTGACATCACTGATCTATTACTGTACATCACCACCTGTATTATCATATGCATGGTGATATCACTGTGAGCCTTACTGCTGTACCGTGACATCACTGTGCGTATTATTACTGTGCTGTGACATCACTGATCTATTACTGTACATCACCACCTGTATTATCATATGCATGGTGATATCACTGTGAGCCTTACTGCTGTACCGTGACATCACTGTGCGTATTATTACTGTGCTGTGACATCACTGATCTATTACTGTACATCACCACCTGTATTATCATATGCATGGTGATATCACTGTGAGCCTTACTGCTGTACCGTGACATCACTGTGCGTATTATTACTGTGCTGTGACATCACTGATCTATTACTGTACATCACCACCTGTATTATCATATGCATGGTGATATCACTGTGAGCCTTACTGCTGTACCGTGACATCACTGTGCGTATTATTACTGTGCTGTGACATCACTGATCTATTACTGTACATCACCACCTGTATTATCATATGCATGGTGATATCACTGTGAGCCTTACTGCTGTACCGTGACATCACTGTGCGTATTATTACTGTGCTGTGACATCACTGATCTATTACTGTACATCACCACATGTATTATCATATGCATGGTGATATCACTGTGAGCCTTACTGCTGTACCGTGACATCACTGTGCGTATTATTACTGTGCTGTGACATCACTGATCTATTACTGTACATCACCACCTGTATTATCATATGCATGGTGATATCACTGTGAGCCTTACTGCTGTACCGTGACATCACTGTGCGTATTATTACTGTGCTGTGACATCACTGATCTATTACTGCACATCACCACCTGTATTATCATATGCATGGTGATATCACTGTGAGCCTTACTGCTGTACCGTGACATCACTGTGCGTATTATTACTGTGCTGTGACATCACTGTGCGTATTATTACTGTGCTGTGACATCACTGATTTATTACTGTACATCACCACCTGTATTATCATATGCATGGTGATATCACTGTGAGCCTTACTGCTGTACCGTGACATCACTGTGCGTATTATTACTGTGCTGTGACATCACTGATCTATTACTGTACATCACCACCTGTATTATCATATGCATGGTGATATCACTGTGAGCCTTACTGCTGTACCGTGACATCACTGTGCATATTATTACTGTGCTGTGACATCACTGATTTATTACTGTACATCACCACCTGTATTATCATATGCATGGTGATATCACTGTGAGCCTTACTGCTGTACCGTGACATCACTGTGCGTATTATTACTGTGCTGTGACATCACTGATCTATTACTGTACATCACCACCTGTATTATCATATGCATGGTGACATCACTGTGAGCCTTACTGCTGTACCGTGACATCACTGTGCGTATTATTACTGTGCTGTGAAATCACTGATCTATTACTGTACATCACCACCTGTATTATCATATGCATGGTGATATCACTGTGAGCCTTACTGCTGTACCGTGACATCACTGTGTGTATTATTACTGTGCTGTGACATCACTGATCTATTACTGTACATCACCACCTGTATTATCATATGCATGGTGATATCACTGTGAGCCTTACTGCTGTACCGTGACATCACTGTGCATATTATTACTGTGCTGTGACATCACTGATCTATTACTGTACATCACCACCTGTATTATCATATGCATGGTGATATCACTGTGAGCCTTACTGCTGTACCGTGACATCACTGTGCGTATTATTACTGTGCTGTGACATCACTGATCTATTACTGTACATCACCACCTGTATTATCATATGCATGGTGATATCACTGTGAGCCTTACTGCTGTACCGTGACATCACTGTGCGTATTATTACTGTGCTGTGACATCACTGATCTATTACTGTACATCACCACCTGTATTATCATATGCATGGTGATATCACTGTGAGCCTTACTGCTGTACCTGTGACATCACTGTGTGTATTATTACTGTGCTGTGACATCACTGATCTATTACTGTACATCACCACCTGTATTATCATATGCATGGTGACATCACTGTGAGCCTTACTGCTGTACCGTGACATCACTGTGCGTATTATTACTGTGCTGTGACATCACTGATCTATTACTGTACATCACCACATGTATTATATGCATGGTGATATCACTGTGAGCCTTACTGCTGTACCGTGACATCACTGTGCATATTATTACTGTGCTGTGACATCACTGATCTATTACTGTACATCACCACATGTATTATCATATGTATGGTGATATCACTGTGAGCCTTACTGCTGTACCGTGACATCACTGTGCCGTATTATTACTGTGCTGTGACATCACTGATCTATTACTGTACATCACCACTGTATTATCATATGCATGGTGATATCACTGTGAGCCTTACTGCTGTACCGTGACATCACTGTGCGTATTATTACTGTGCTGTGACATCACTGATCTATTACTGTACATCACCACATGTATTATCATATGCATGGTGATATCACTGTGAGCCTTACTGCTGTACTGTGACATCACTGTGCGTATTATTACTGTGCTGTGACATCACTGATCTATTACTGTACATCACCACCTGTATTATCATATGCATGGTGATATCACTGTGAGCCTTACTGCTGTACCGTGACATCACTGTGCGTATTATTACTGTGCTGTGACATCACTGATTTATTACTGTACATCACCACCTGTATTATCATATGCATGGTGATATCACTGTGAGCCTTACTGCTGTACCGTGACATCACTGTGCGTATTATTACTGTGCTGTGACATCACTGATCTATTACTGTACATCACCACCTGTATTACCATATGCATGGTGACATCACTGTGAGCCTTACTGCTGTACCGTGACATCACTGTGCGTATTATTACTGTGCTGTGACATCACTGATCTATTACTGTACATCACCACATGTATTATCATATGCATGGTGATATCACTGTGAGCCTTACTGCTGTACCGTGACATCACTGTGCGTATTATTACTGTGCTGTGACATCACTGATCTATTACTGTACATCAACTCATGTATTATCATATGCATGGTGATATCACTGTGAGCCTTACTGCTGTATCGTGACATCACTGTGCGTATTATTGCTGTGCTGTGACATCACTGATTTATTACTGTACATCACCACCTGTATTACCATATGCATGGTGATATCACTGTGAGCCTTACTGCTGTACTGTGACATCACTGTGCGTATTATTACTGTGCTGTGACATCACTGATTTATTACTGTACATCACCACCTGTATTATCATATGCATGGCGATATCACTGTGAGCCTTACTGCTGTACCGTGACATCACTGTGCGTATTATTACTGTGCTGTGACATCACTGATCTATTACTGTACATCACCACCTGTATTATCATATGCATGGTGATATCACTGTGAGCCTTACTGCTGTACCGTGACATCACTGTGCGTATTATTACTGTGCTGTGACATCACTGATCTATTACTGTACATCACCACCTGTATTATCATATGCATGGTGATATCACTGTGAGCCTTACTGCTGTACCGTGACATCACTGTGCGTATTATTACTGTGCTGTGACATCACTGTGCGTATTATTACTGTGCTGTGACATCACTGATCTATTACTGTACATCACATGTATTATTATATGCATGGTGATATCACTGTGAGCCTTACTGCTGTACTGTGACATCGCTGTGCGTATTATTACTGTGCTGTGACATCACTGATCTATTACTGTACATCACCACGTGTATTATCATATGCATGGTGATATCACTGTGAGCCTTACTGCTGTACCGTGACATCATCACTGTGCGTATTATTACTGTGCCTTTTTCCTAGATTTAATACTGATGACTGTCCTATGGACAGGTTATCTATATCTGATCGGTGGGGGGTCTGACTCCCGGGACCCCCACCGATCAGCTGTTTGAGAAGGCACCAATGCTTCTGTGAGCCCCTGTGCCTTCTCCGTGCTCACCAGGCACAGCGCCGTGCATTGGTATCACGCACTTCTATGGGGCTGAGCTACGTGTTTAAAGTGGTTTTCCACTTTATCAACTACCGAAGTTATTTGTTTAGAGGGTCTGGCATGTGGTCTGTATTCACTTTGGGGTGTGCTGAAGGGGGTCATATGTACTTTTTGTGTATGCTGGGGCATGTCCTATATCAATGGGCAGGACATAAAGCCCACTTTTTTTGCACAGAGAGCATGGCAGACGCCATT